>NC_064832.1:31402248-33902248 GCF_024166365.1 Elephas maximus indicus | reverse complement strand
ATGGCACCGTAAATGAGAATGATTAATTACATCCCTTGGATACAGAACAGTAGAATGGAAAAATTATCTTTTTTAGACAACTCCAGTCTTTAAACACCATACATGTAAAATAAAATTGAAATACAGGAAAACGTACAGAGAAAATGAAAAAAGAATTAACAGAAAATTAAGAGAAGCGCTGTAAAGCACTAAATGAAACTTTTTTCAATGTCTGATTACAATATAACTTTTATAAAAACAAATTCGTAATCATTCTCACTTTGATTTTCTCTCATCATGCCCATCTCTTGGATTCCTTTCTTCTCGGATATCTTCTCGCTTTTCTTTGCGGTCCTCTCGTCCTTTGTCTTTGTCTTCCCATTCTCTTTGACGTTCTCGTTCTTTATCCCTTTCTCTTGCTCTTTCTCGTTCCCGTTCTCGTTCTCTTTCCCTCTCTCGTTCTCTCTCTCTCTCCCTCTCCCTCTCCCTTTCTTCTCTCTCTCGCTCCCGTTCTTTTTCCCTATCTCGCTCCCTCTCTCTTTCTCTCTCCCGTTCGTGGTCACGGTCTCTGTCTCTTTCACGGTCTCTTTCTTTTTCTCTCTCTCTCTCCCTTTCCCTAGCACGCTCTCTTTCTAATTCTCTTTCTTTCTCTCGTTCCCGCTCCCGTTCACGTTCCCTCTCTCTCTCCCGCTCCCTGTCTCGTTCTCGTTCCCGATCTCTCTCTCTAGCCCTTTCATCTCTTCTTTCGTCCACTCTGTCTACTCTTCGTTCCTCTCTTCTTTCATCACGCTCAAGCTCGTCATTCCTCCCCTGATGTCGAATTGGTGAGCTTGGTCTTTGATCTACAATGAAAATCAAGTTTTGTCAGTGATTAATTTGACAGATAGCCTGTTGGTAAGACAGCATAGCAAATCTTAAATTTTGTCTGTGTATAGGGTCACACTGGCAATGAATTATAAACTAGACACTATGTTTACTTCTAATTATCCAAGCAACAATCACTCCTAAACCTTCAAAATATTTTTTCTTAAAGATAATTTTTATTTGTCCTCTAACGACCATATTTTCTGCTCCCCATCAACCCCCCTCCATCTTCCCCTGATCCACCTCTGATCTTTCTCTTCATGGTCCCTACCCTTCCTCCAGCCCACTGCTCCAACCCCACTTTCTGCCATCTCTACCCTTCACCTCTGATCTTCTCTGTCCCCCCAGCAGGACCTGAGAACACTGGTGGCAAAGGATAGGGGCAGCAGGAGGTGTAGAACATAGGAGCTGAAGGAAAAAAAAAATTTCCCTCGTAAGTCACACCTCTAATTTCAGGGCAAAATATACACACATCAAAATGAAGCTATTACGTGAGGAAAATATAGCAGAACAAAACATCTGTCAATATATGTTGCTGCAATATCAATTTCTTACCACAAACTAGAATATTAAGGGTGCTGGTGCTTAACAATCTTGAAATTAGCAAATATAAAAAGTGACTATCTTAGTGATATATATTTATAATAACTAACTTCTAATAAATTAAATTTTACTTAATTATACAACTGATCACTCAGATGAAGAGCAATTTTCTTAAAATGTTAACGGATAATCTCATCACATTTTATATTTTTTCCAATCAGTGCATGGATCATACAAAAACACAACTTTTCTTTACATCATATTTAGTTTTTTCTCTTCACCTTTTTTTTTTTCTTTAAATATTTGAGAAATGAATGCATGATGCCCAAATACCCAAATGAACAGGAAAGTAGTCTGGGATCAAAAAATGTGTAAGAGGATGATACGAGTTTTTCCACAGATGGCCATTTTTCAGTTATTCATTGTAATACGATCTGGCTACTGTGGTCTATTTTCATACTTCATGCCTGTTCATTAGTCAATAAAGGCTACAACAGACCAAGAGGCTTGTATTTTAAGTGCAGCATCTGGTATCAATTTATTAAGCAGAATAATTTTAGAATATTTCAAGGGAAGGATGCAATACAGGAATTTCAATGTCTTTTCTTACCACTGATGAAAAAGACAAGAATTATCCATCTTTTACTCTTTAGACAGTTATAGGTCCAAAGCACAAAAGTTTACAGAGTTTTAAAGCTAAAATGAAATGAAACCCTGTCCAACTTCCCTCCTTTCTCCAGAAGTTAACGTGCCAAAGTCATAGAGATGGCAGAAGCGTTGGGATATCAGGAGTAGAAGTCAGTTCTCTTACATCCTTTTACTTTTGTTGGAACCAACTTAAATTTAGAACAGTTCTAATATACCACATTTTGGATTCCCAGAATGCTATATACCCACGTCTTATACGGTCTGAACTCCTGATTTGGGGACCATCCCAATGTCACAAAAACTACAAAATAACCTGAAAGAAATGCAACTTACAGCAATTCACACTTGGAGTTTCTGATTATAACAATGTAAGGGCATAGACTACTTTATGCAGGCACTCTTTTTGGCAGATAAAAACTTTATTCTTTCAACTAAATGACAATGATCAAAGGATAATGTAAAGAATACAAGAACACCACATTAATATGTCTACATCATCTTCCCTATCTTGCCCCCAAATGTATTTTTTCTCTTCATATACAGTAAAACCTGTGAAAGTCAAAACCTGTGTAAGGTGGAAAACTATCAGAGAAGGAAAATGTAAATATTTTCCATTAAAACAAGTGATAGAAAAGTGGTAAGACTATTCCTTTTAAGAGGTGGAAAATCTGAGAGACCTGGAAAAACAAGGCAGTTCGGCAAGTTCCAGCTCTCACAGTCTCAAAGTTTTTCAAAGAAGCTGGAAATCTCCAACTAATAATTCACATCCAAGTCCCATCAATTCCATCTAAAATATTTCCTTATTGTCTTTCCTCTCCTTATTCCTACAGCTAACACATTAACTCAGACCCTGGTCAGCTCTTCTTAGACTACTACATCACCAACAGCCTAACTGGCTGGTATCCTTGTCTTCAGTCTTTCCACAGGCTCTCTTACACTTCATTTAAATAAAAATTCTATTTCTTCCAGCTGCTTAAAAGTAGTTATCTTGTAGATAGTCAAAAGGTAATTTAAAAATTTTAGCTTGACTTGGCCTGCGGTCTCTCATTGATCTTTTCCTTCAGCTTCTTTCCTTCCCCACCAATATAGCATGTCAACCTCCTAACATAATCCTTCTCCACCAATACAGCATGCCTCTACGCCAATCTCCTGACGTAAGTCTTTGCTACTCTGAAGCACAAGCTTCTTTTAGTCCTGTGTGCCTGCATGTGCTGCTTCCTCTCCTGTAAAGTGCTTCCTCCATCATTCCTTCTAGCAAACTCTTATTTATCCTTCAGGTCCCAACTCAGATGTCACCTCTTTAAGAAGTGTTCTTGGATTTCCCCAGAATCGTGTTTGCCTTTGTCTCTTCACAGAACTTTATATAGTAATAGCATTTATCACAGTTCAACTGTCTATCTGTACCCTGATTAGACTGAAAAACTAAAAGGAAGGTTTAATTCCTCACATGGAGAACAAGGTCCTTGGGCACACCCCTACTCTCAACCTCTATCACTCTCCCTGTTGCTCACCACACGCTAGCCATCTGGGCCTTCAGTTCGTACATCATATTAGGCTATTTCCTATCTCGGGGAAATTGTACTCTTCCCTCTGCATTGAAGGTGTTCACCCTCAATCTCTGCAAAGGTAGCCTCTTCCCTTTCCATTCACATCTCTGCATAAACGTCATCTCCTCGAATTTCTCATAACTACTCTATCTAAAGTCAGTCTCTCAATCTTTAGATCTAACTGGCCCCCTTGTCTGCTTCCTTTATAATACTCATTAACTAGCTTTCTGAGGGGAGGGTGTTCTTTCCTCCCTATTAAGTTCTACAAGGACAGGAATCATTGTATTTCAAGTACCTAGCAAAGTGACCGGCATGAGTGCTTAAGAAATATTTGCAGAATATGTCATTAACCTCTAAAATAAACTTTTATTCAATCATACAACTGATATTTATTGAAGTACTTATAGGAAGTAAAATGGAAAGAGATCTGGCAGTGCAGTCAGAAAATCTGGGTCTAAATTCCACCTCTGGAATTTCTTCATTTTAATACTGGAAAAATCCCTTTCCTTCTCTTAGCCCGAATTGTGAAACACGGGTTCTTGTATCTCACCTACACTCACAGGGATATCGTAAAGATTATGTCAGAGAATATACGTAAAGTACCATTCCCTTGGCACCTAGTAGAAACTCAGTACATGTGTGGCTGAACTAAATATAAGACTGAAACCAAATGTTACTACTGAATTCAGGCATGATGTAAGAAAAACCTGAGCTAGGATATGAAAATAGATAAAAAAGAAAAAAAATGAGATATTTTAAAAAGCACTAACTATCAAGACATGGTGGTAGATTAGAGAAAGGAGGTAAAAACAGGTGAATCAAAGTGCTAGAGAAGAAGTAATTCCAGGTACCAACACATAACATTTAAATCCAGCCTAAACTGTAGGTAAGGAAATCATATACATCTTTTAACCTAAATGCATTAAGTTTACCTTAACAAACTCAATTGAACCAACTCTCCTGCCTCTGATCTCACCTGTGCTCCCAAAAGTACATGGTGGTCTTAAGAGAATTTGTACTCCTTCCATCACTACCCATATTAAGGTACATAATTACCGCCTTCTTAACTCAACTGAACCAACTCTCCTGCCTCTGATCTCACCTATGCTCCCAAAAGTACATGGTGGTCTTAGAGAATCTGTACTTCTTCCATCACTATCCACATTAAGGTACATAATTACCGCTTGATTCAGCCCACAGGGAAGCATCAATATTTCATCCCCCGGTCCATCAAGTTTCAAACTGTATTAATCTCAGCACATAGTGAACCTTATTCTAGTAACTAGCCAAGAAGGTCAGGAAAACCTTCACGAGATTTTAAATGTTTAAAGGCCCTAATATGAACAGACAATACAAGTTTACTGAAATAAGTGCTTATAACCCTTCTTAAATGCCTCCTAGTAATTTCAGTTCAAAATTTATTTAAGAGATCATCTACTAAATTAACAGGAAAGTATTAGCTTAAAACATACCAGAATATAAAATTAGCTAAAGTAAATATTATAAATAATATATTTTCTCAGGAAGAAATACGAATAAAGTGTTTCCTCCAATAATCCCCAACCTATCATCATTTACTCTTGCTCCTCTCTGGCAGTCCTTACAAAGCTATTTATCACAGTGAATGAGTGAGTAGCCAGGATACTCAGATGAGAAGGTCTAGATATCTCCTGAATCAGAACTGCCTGGGATGGCACTCAAATTTACAGCCTTTCCACTTGAGCTTTTCCACTAAGGTGAAAGACAGCCAGCAGGGCACCCTAGTTCATGCACTCTTGTCAGTAGGTACTGGAAGCTAGCTATTTACATAATCCCTCCTGAGCCACATAAGAGGAAAACGAAGAGGAAGGCTATATATGAGTAAATAGTTTCAGATGTGTTACTAAGCAAAGACCTAAAAAATATTTTACATTAAAAAGTAAGTTAATAACTATTTAAAATCCAATCCCCCCAACTGGTGCTGATCACTATTTAATAACATTTCATTTGACAAACCTCTTTCTCTGTTGTCACGACGATCTCTCTCTCCATGTCTTCTCTCGAATGAAGAATCCCTTGCTTGATCTCTGTTGTCTCTTTCAGGATATCTGTCTCTTTCAGGATAACTACTTCGAGTTTCCCAGCTTTCATGATAGTTGCTACTACTACTGTGACTATCAATTTGAGAGCCTCTTGTGCCTCGACTTCCTAAACAAAGGATATTAACACAAATGTTTAACATGTATACTTTATTCAACAAATTTCACCAGTCACAACCTTCCCCCCAAAACAATATATATGAAAGGTTTTTTCTTTTTTTTTTTGTAAATTATATTCCAAAGTGTGGTAATCACTCACTGTTGAGAAGACTATTAAATGTTGGATCAGAATGCCCAAGTTATCTACTGATTAATTTAGGTAAGCTAAGTCCCAGTTTTCCCCATGTACAAAAAAGTCATATAAAGGGAGCACAAAGCAAAAAGACTCATTTCAGTTAACTCAAAAACAACAAAAGTAAAAACCACTGGCTTATAGGTAATTCACAGAAATAGCAAGAAAATAATGATAAATATGGATATAATTGTTACAAATTTATAGTGAAAACATTCCAATATAGAACCAAGGTACTTGGAATAAGACACTAAGTAATATCTGAAATTTTTCAAAAAAACGTGGGAGATGAATGTTCGTTGCAGCTTTATTCATAATAGTAAAAACTGGAAACATATATCAAAGAAATACCAACCAAAAGAAAGCTGCCAACTGGAAAATATCTTTCAACAGGTGAACTGCTAAACAAACTGGTACATCCATACCATGGAATACTACTCAGCAATAAACAGGAATGAACTATTGAAATATGCAACCACTTGGATGATCCACAAGAAAATTATGCTTAATGAAAAATAGCCAGTCTCAACAGGATACATATAGCATGATTCTACTTAGGTTATATTTCTGAAATAACATAAAAATAGAGGGCATATTAGTGGTTGCCAAGAATCACGGATGTGGGGAGGAGATGAGTATGGCTATAAAAGGGTAACGCAAGGGACTCTTGTGGTGATGGTACAGTTGGGTACCTTGATTGTGGCAATGGTAACACAAGGTTACATTTATGATAAAACTGCACAGAGTTATACATGCATGCATGCACGTAAGTGTGCAAACACATAAGTGTATGTATAACTGGTGAAATCTGAATAAGCTCTATGGATTGTACCAATCTCTATTTCTTGGTTTGGATGCTGCTAAACAATGGGACAGACTAGGGCAAGAGTGAGTGGGACCTACCTGTACATTCCCTTGTAACCGCCTGTGACTCTATAATTATTATTTTAAGTATAAATTTTATGTGGATTACGGGGAAAGCAAGAGAAGCAGTACTGGGGCTATGATAATGTAGGAATGCCTGGCAAAAACTATGGATGGCACCGCTCTCAACCTCACAGAATTACTACATGGGCTAATGATGAAGAGGCATTCATATCAAATCTAAAGAACACGTGAGAAACCAACCCACCTGAAGCCAGGAAAAAGAAGGCACTTCTCCAAGACTCTCTCTCTCTCTACATATATGCACACACACAACTCACACACAATAAAATTTGAACTCTAAAAGAATTACAGCCTAATTCTAAATACTATGATGGGGTCGCTATGAATTGGAGTCAATTTGATGGCACTGGGTTTTTATAACAGGGTATCTTAACAATTAAAATATCTGCAAAGAATATTTTAGTAATTAAAAATATGAAATAAGAAGTCTAAAACATTTTTAAAGACTACCAAAAAGGCTACATATATCTAGTGAAATTATTCTTCAAGATGAGGGTAAAATTAAAACATTTCCAGACAAACAGAACCAGAGAGAGTTCATATCCACCAGGCCAGCCCTATGAGAAAATAGTAATTGGAGTTCTGTAGATGGAAGGGAAAAGATATAAGAAAGTAATTCAAAGCTATACACAAAGAGAAACATCCTTAATAAAAGGAAATGCACGGACAAGTATAAGGGCTAGTAATAAGGTATTCATGCTTGATAATTCTAAACCTTTTGTCCTTCATGCTTTTTAATAATAGATAAAAGGGAAGGATAAAATTATGTTACAGGACACATGAAATATAAAGACGTAATTAGCCATAACAACAAAAGGGGAGGGGGAGGAAGAGGAATGGTACAAAGAATTTTTTGTATGTTACTCAAGTTGGTACCAACTTACCTTAAAATGTTAGCAATACAAGCTCTTAAATGTAATATTCATGGTAACCACTGAGGAAATATATAAAAAACATACAGGAATGGAGAAGGGAACCAAAAAGGCTCACTACTATAAACCAACAAACCACAAAAGCAAACAGTACTTAGGACAGAGATAAAGAAGGCTTAAGACATATAAAAAACAAGTAACAAAACGGCAAAAGTAAGTCACTTCTTACCAGTAATTACGGTAATTGTAAATAGACTAAATGCTCCAGTCAGAAGGCAGGGATGGATTAAAATAATAATAATAATAAAAAAAAAGATCCAACTATATGCAGTTTACAAGAGACACACCTTAAACCCAAGGGCACAAAATAGGTTGAGAGTGAAAGAACGGGAAAAAATATTCCAGCAAATAATAACCACAAGAAAGCTGGGATGGCAATCTTAGAATCTGACAAAGTAGACTTTAAGATAGAATTTGCCAGAAGAGATAAAGATGGACATAATATAGTGAATAAAGGGGTCAATTAATCAATAAGATTTAACAATCATAAATATATATGTACCCAACATCAGGACACCTAAACATATAAGGCAAACACTGATAAAACTGAATGGAGAAACAGACAGTACTAAAATAATAGCTGGAGATTTCAATACGCCATTTTCAAAATTGGACAGAACATCTAGAAAGAAGATCAACAAGAAAACAGAAGACATGAATGACACTATAAACCAACTAGACTTAACAGACATACACAGAACACCCCACCCAAAACCAGCACATTATACATTCTACTTCAGTGCATATGATCATTCTCCAGGATAGACCACATTTTAGGTCACAAAACAAGTTGTGATTAATTTAAAAAGAATGAAATCATACAAAATATTTTCTCTGACCACAACAGAGTGAAGCTAGAAATCAACAGGAAAAAAAAAAAAAAAAAAAAAAACCTAGAAAATACACAAACTCTGGTGGCACAGTGGTTAAGTGCTATGGCTGCTAACCAAAGAGTCAGCAGTTTGAATCCACCAGGTGCTCCTTGGAAACTCTATGGGGCAGCTCTACTCTGTCCTATAGGGTCGCTATGAGTCGGAATCAACTTGACAGCACTGGGTTTGGTTTTTTTTTTTTTTGGTTTATGGTACTTAAACACACTATTAAAATATTGATGAGTCAAGGGTGAAATCAAGAGAGATATCACAAATTTCTTAGAGTCAAATGAAAATGAAAGCACAACATATACCAAAACTGTATTCAGAGGAAAACTTACAGCCACAAATGTCTACCAAAAAAAAGAAAATCTCAAATTAACTACCTAATTTGACAACTCCAGAAACTACAAAGAATAAACTAAGTCTAAACCTACCAGAAGAAAGAAAATAACAAAGATCAGAGATAAATAAAACTAACAAAGAAAAGATGGAAATAACCAAAACAAAAAATGAAAGAGTGGACATTACAACTGACCCGATAAAAATAAAGAGAATTATGAAAGAATATTATGAACAATGGTATGGCAACAAATTGGGATAACCTAGATGAAATTCTTAAAAGCACACAACTTATCCAATCTGACTCAAGAGGAAATAAAAGTCTCAACAAACCTATAACAAGTAAACAGATCGAATCAGTGATCAAAAACCTCCCAACAAAAAAAAGTCCAGGACCAGATGGCTTCACTGGGGGATTCTACCAAACATTTAGAGAAGAATTGACACCGATACTGTTTAAACTCTTACAAATGACAGAGAAGGAGGGAATACTCCCTAATTCATCCTATGAAGCCAACATTACCCTGATATCCAAACTAGACAAAGACACCACAAGAGATGAAAACTACGGGATAATTATCTCTTATGAACACAGATGCAAAAATCCTCAACAAAATACTAATGAAAAGAATGCCGGGCTGGTTCAACATTAGAAAGTCTATCAACATAATACACTACATAGATAAAGTAAAGGAATCACCTGATCATCTCTACAAATGCAGAAAGTGTTCAAAAAAATCCAACACCCTTTCTTAATGAACAAACCCTAAAGAAGATTGGATTAGAAGGGAAATTCCTCAATATGATTCAGGGCATATATGAAAAGCCAACAGCCAACGTTATAATTAACGGCCAAAGACTGAAAGCTTTCCTCTTGAAATCAGGAACAAGACAAGGGTAACTTGCTCTCAATACTTCAATTGTTTCTACTCACAGATGTTACGATCCTATATACAGAAAATCCCAAAGAGTCCACAAAAAACTTCTAGAGCTAAAAGGAGAATTTAGCAAAGTTGCAGGGTACAAGGTCAACAAATGTCAGTTGGGTTTCTATATACCAGCAACGAGAAATATGAAAGGGAAATCAGGGAGACGATTCTATTTAAAATAGCATCTAAGACAATAAAATACCTAGGAATAACTCTGAACAGAAATGTGAAGGACTTGTATAACGAAAACTATAAAACACTGCTGAAAGAGATTAAAGAAGACTGAAATAAATGGAAAGATGTTCCATGTTCATGGATTAGAAGATTTAATACTGGTCTGATGTCAATACTACCCAAAGCCATCTACGGATTCAATGCAATCCCAATCAAAATTCTAACAGCTTTCTTTACGGAAATAGAAAAACCAACTCTCAACTTTATATGGAATGACAAGAGGCACCAAATAGCTACAACAATGTTGAAAGAGAAGAACAAAACAGGAGGACTCACACTTCCTGATTTTAAAACATACTATTAAAAAAAAAATCTGTTGCCATCAAGCAGATTCCAACTCACAGCAACCCTATCGGACAGAGCAGGACTGCCCCATAGGGTTTCCAAGGAGCAGCTGGTAGATTCAAACTGCTGACCTTTTGGTTAGCAACCAAGCTTTTAACTACTGTGCCACCAGGGCCTCAAACATACTATACAGCTACAGTCATCAAAACAGCCTGGTACTGGTATAACAATAGACACAGGGACCAATGAAACAGAATTGAGAGTCCAGGAAAAAAAAAAAAAAAAAACCACCACACACCTATGGTCAACTGATTTTTGACAAGGGTGCTTAGTCCATTCGCTGGGGGAAAGAAGAGTCTCTTTAATAAATGGTGCTGGGAAAACTGGATTTCCATATGCACGAAAAAAATGAAACAGGATCTATGCCTCACAAAAACAAATTGAAAATGGATTAAGGACCTAAATATGTAAACTAAAACCATAAAATTTTTAGAAGAACAAGCAGGGACAACACTGTCAGGCCTAGGTTTCAACAATGGATTATCTAACATAATAACAAAAACAGAAACAGCAAAAAACAAACTAAATAAATGGGACCTCATAAAAACTAACTTTTTTTTCAACAAAATATTTTACCAAAAAAGTGAAAAGACAAGCGGCTGACTGGGAGACTGTCTGCGGAAACCACATATCCGACAAAACCCCAATAACCAAGATATATATAAAACTTTGACAACAACAAAATGACAAATAACCCAATCATAAAATGGGCAAAGTACTTGAAAAGACATTTTACCAAAGAGGACATTCATATGGCCACCAACCAAATGGAAAAAAGTTCAGCGTCATTAGCTATCAGAGAGATGCAAATCAAACCACAATGAGATATCATTTCACTCCCACTGGGATGGCTAATCCACTTGATGGCACTGGGTTTACTGGGAGAATGGCTAAGAGTTTAAAAAAATAAAAAATGTTGGCTAGGATGTGGGGAAATTGGAACTCTTATCCATTGCTGGTGGGAATGCAAAATGGTACAGCCATGTCGAAAACAGTATGATGGTTCCTCAAAAAACTAAAAAGAGAACTACAATTTGACCCAGCAATTCCACTCATAGGTATATATCCAAAAGACTTGAAAGCAGAGACTCAAAAAGACACACGTATACCAATGTTCATTACAACACTATTCATGATACCTAAGAGATGAAACAACCTCAATGTCCATCAACAGATGAATGGATAAATAAAATGTGGTACGTACATACTATGGGATATTACTCAGCCAGTAGGAAAAATGAAGTCTTGATACATGCTACAGTACAGACAGAGCTTGAAGTCACTATGCTGAGTGAAATAAGCCAATTACAAGAGGACAAATATCGTGTGACCTCACTTACATGAAAAGGCAAATGTATAGAGGTCGAAGTTTATTAATGCTTATCAGGGGTCCAGGGGGAAGGAAAAAGGGGGTTAACAGTGATGAAAAAATTGCACTGATTAAGGGTAGGGTTACACGGCCCATTATTTTAATTGCTGTCAATAAGTTGTACACCTGTAAAAAGCTGCGTTGGCAAAGCTGTGTGATAGACATATTTACAACAATGACCAAAAAAAACCAAAAACAACACAGTAGCTGCTAAGGCAGCTTATGTACAGCCGAACACTTCATGGCATTTGGTTCCCTGGTTTGGAAGTTTAGGGTCATGGTTTCATAGAATATCCAGTTAATCGGCCTAATAACGTATTCAGTGCTTCTGTTCTGCCTCCTAGTTTGCTGCGCAGTGCCAGGGGTCTTAAACGCTTGTAATCGGCCATCAAAGGCACAACGACCAGTCTCTATTCAAGTGGAGCAACAGAGGAAGAAGAGTCAGGAACAGGATGATGATGGGGAATGTGTGGCCTTAAACAACTAACTGCCTCTTTTGTCTAGGAGACTATTGAACATTTTGATCAAAGAATCCTGAACAAAAGGGGGAAAATATAGAACAGAATTTCCAATTCTCATTGACTCTAGACTTTCTAGAGCCACGGAGGGTGGATGAATCCCTGAAACTACTGCTCTTAGTCTTTAAACCTTAAACCAAATATATCCCCTGAAGTCATCTTAAAACCAAACAACGTTTTAGCTTACCTAGTAAAAAAGGTCTGCTTTGAGCATTATACTCTTTTAAGAACTATCTATATGGGACCAAACTGATAACATCAACTCCAAAGATTAAACAGGAAACTTGGGAGGCAGTTAGTTTATGTTAATGAGGGAAGAACAACTCAGAAAAGGAGGGTGAGAATGGTTGCACAACTCAAAGAATGTAACTGATGTTATCTGAATCGTATGTGTAGAAACTGTTTAATTGCTGTATGTTTTGTTGCATGTATCCTCAACAAAAAATCAAAATAAAATTTAGGGAAAACAAGGCTACATATAATATCTAGGAATGAATATGTTAAACATCACGTTAGATGTAGCTAAGAGAAAATTAGTAAATCTGAGGAAACTACCCAGGAAGCAGAACAGAGAGATGAAGAGATAAAAAATTCAAAAGGAGAGTTAAGTATCAAGAATGACACTATGAGAAGATTCAACGTACATCTAATAACTATACGCTGTCTAAAGTCACATTTAAAACAAAAGAATACAGAAAGGCTGGAAGGGGTGACCAAAGATACATAAAAGCAAATACTTAATAGTGAAATGCCAGGACAATCATTTAAAATCTCAATCATGACAAAGGAGCCCATTATCTTGCTCATATTCAATAATGTCCTGAAGGTACTGCTTAGCTAAAAAAGAAGCAGATTACTAAAATTAAGTATATAATAATCAGAAAGGAAGAGACAAATACGTCTCTTCCCAGACATGTGTTTTAAAAGAATCTACCAACTATTACAGCTATTAAGAAAACACGGCAACCTCACTTAAAAATGTAAGATTAATATACAAATATCAATTACCATTGCCATATATCACCAACAAGCTTTAGAAAATGTAAAACCTTAAAAAAAAATTAGTGGCACACACACAGTTATTAACTAAAGCACTGTTCAAAAGAGAAAAAGATTAGAAAACCTAGATATCCATCTGTGCAACACTTGTTAACTTTGCTGTATATCCTACCATGAACACCATGAATCAAAAGGAGGAGGTAGCTGTTTACCAAGTTTACTGATCTGAAACATCTCTAACATATTTTGTAAAACGAAAACAGCAGGGTATAGAACACTATGTAACTTTTCCTAATAAAATTAAAAAAAAAAATTTTTTTTATATAATCAGAGGGGAAAACAATTGGATATACATATTTGTATGGAATATTACTGGAAGTCTATATTCAAAACTGGCAAAAACGGGTATCTCTGGAAAGAGGAAACCAGGGAAGGGGCAAAAGGGAAGTTTTTCAGTGTGTATCTTTTTGCACCTTTGAAATTCTGAACCATTAGAATACATTATTCAAATAAATAAAGAGAAATTTTTAAAGTATCATTTATAAAAACCGAAACCAAACCCAGTGCCGTTGAGTTGATTCCGACTCATAGCAACCCCATAGGACAGACTAGAACTGCCCCATAGAGTTTCCAAGGAGCGCCTGGCGGATTCGAACTGCAGACCCTTTGGTTAGCAGCCGTAGCACTTAACCACTATGCCACCAGGGTTTCCATCATTTACAAAGGCAATAAAAATACAAGGTACTCAGAAACAAAATACATACAAAACTTTAATGGAAAAAGCCACAGTATTTCAGAGCATAGAAAAGGATGGAATACTCCCAAACTCATTCTATGAAGCCAGCATAACCCTGATACCAAAGCTCAGTAAAGACACCACAAAAAAAGAAAATTACACACCAATATCCCTCACGAACTTACACATAAAAATCCTCAACAAAGTTCTGGCCAAGGGAATTCGACAACATATCAAAAAAATAATTCACCATAACCAAGTGGGATTCATACCAGGTATGCAGGGATGGTTTAACATTAGAAAAGCAATTGATGTAATCCATCACGTAAGTAAAACAAAGGACAAGAACCACATGATCTTATCAATTGATGCAGAAAAGGCCTCTGACAAAGTCCAACACCCACTCATGATAAAAACTTTCAGCAAAATAGTAATAAGTGGGAAATTCTTCAACATAATAAAGGGCATTTATACAAATTCAACAGCCAACATCATCCTAAATGGAGAGAGCCTGAATGCATTCCCCTTGAGAACCAGGACCAAACAAGGATGCCCTTTACCACCACTCTTATTTAACACTGTACTGGAGGCCCCAGCCAGAGCAATTAGGCTAGAATAAGAAATAAAGGTCATCTAAATTGGTAAGGAAGAAGTAAAAGTATCTCTATTTGCTGATGATATGATCTTATACACGGAATACCCTAAAGAATCCATAAGAAAACTGCTGGAACTAAAAGAAGAGTTCAGCAAAGTATCAGGGTACAAGATAAACGTACAAAAATCAGCTGGATTTCTTTACACTAACAAAGAGAACGTCGAAGATGAAATCACCAAATCAATAGCATTTACAGTAGTCCCAAGAAGATAAAATACTTAAGAATAAATCTTACCAGGGACGTAAAAGACCTATACAAAGAAAACGGCAAGACCTTGCTCATGGATAGGAAGACTCAACATTGTAAAAATGTGTTTTCTACCCAAAGCTATCTATGGACACAATACAATCCTGATCCAAACTCCAATGGCATTTTTTGAGATGAAGAAACAAATCACCAACTTCATATGCAAAGGGAAGAGGCCCCGGGGAAGTAAAGCATTACTGAAAAAGAGGAACAAAATGGGAGGCCTCACACTACCTTATTTTAGAACCTATTATACCACCACAGCAGTCAAAACAGCCTGCTACTGGTATAATAACAGATACATAGACCAATGGAACAGGATTGAGAATTCAAACATAAATTCATCCACCTATGAGTAACTGATATTTGACAAAGGCCCAAAGTCCATTAAATGGCGAAAAGATAGTCTCCTTAACAAATGGTGCTGGCATAACTGAATATCCATCGGTAAAAAAAATGAAACAGGGCCCATACCTCACATGATGCACAAAAACTAACTTAAAATGGATCAAACGCCTAAATATAACACCTAAAATGATAAAGATTATGGAAGAAAAAATAGGAACAATGCTAGGAGCCCTAATACATAGCATAAACAGTATACAAAACATTACTAACAATGCACAAACACCAGAAGAGAAACTAGATAACTGGGAGCTCCTAAAAACCAAACACCTATTCTCATCCAAACACTTCACCAAAAGAGTAAAAAGACAACCTATAGACTGGGAAAGAAACTGGGGGTATGACAAATCTGATCAGTGTCTAATCTCTAAAATCTGCAAAACCTAAGACACTGTAAAACCTCAACAACAAAAAGACAAATAACCCAATTAAAAAATAGGCAAAGAATATGAACACACACTTCACCAAAGAAGAATTCAAGAGACTAACAGATACATAAGGAAATGCTCACGATCATTAGCCATTAGAGAAATGCAAATCAAAACTACAATGAGATACCATCTCACCCAAACAAGACTGGCATTAATCAAAAACACACACACACAAAAATACGTTGGAGAGGTTGTGGAGAGACTGGAACACTTATATACTCCAGGTGGAAATGTAAAATGGTACAACCACTTTGGAAATTGATTTGGTGCTTCAAACTACCATATGATCTAAGCAATCGTTAGAATATATCCTAGAGAAATAGGAGCCCTCACACAAATAGATAAATGCACACCCATGTTCATTTCTCACTGTTTACAATAGTAAAAAGATGGAAACAACCAAGGTGCCCACCAACAGATGAATGGATAAACAAACTATGGTACAGTCACACAATAGAATATTATGCAACAATAAAAAATGAGTGAATCCATGAAACATAAGATGGAGGAATCTGGAAGGTATTATGCGAGTGAAATTAGTCAATTGCAAAAGGACAAATATTGTATGAGACCACTATTGTAAGAACTCAAGAAAAGGTTTAAACACAGAAGAAAACATTCTTTGACGGTTACTAGGGTGGGGAGGGAGGGAGAGGGGTATTCACTACCTAGATAGTAGGCAAGAATTATTTTAGGTGATGGGAAGGACAACACACAATACAGGGCAAGTCAGCACAACTGGACTAAACCAAAAGCTAAGAAGTTTCCTGAACACAACCAAACACTTCAAGGGACAGAGCAGCTGGGGTGGGGGTCTGAGGACCATGGTTTCAGAGGACATCTAGGTCAACTGGGATAGCAAAGTATATAAAGACAGTGTTCTGCATCCCACTTTGGTGAGTGGCGTCCGGGGTCTTAAAAGCTAGCAAGTGGCCACCTAAGACGCATCAATTGGTCTCAACCCGCCTGGAGCAAAGGAGAATGAAGAGCATCAAAGATACAAGAAAAGTATGAGCCCAAGAAACAGAAAGGGCCACATAAACCAGAGACTCCATCAGCCTGAGACCAGAAGAACTAGATAGTGCCTGGCTACCACCAATGACTGCCCTGACAGGGAACACAACAGAGAATCCTTGATGGAGCAGGAGAAAAGTGGGATGCAGAACTCAAATTCTAGTAAAAAGACCAGACTTAATGGTCTGACTGAGACTGCAGGGATCCCAGAGGTCATAGCCCCCAGACTCTCTGTTAGCCCAAAACTGAAGCCATTCCCAAAGCCAACTCTTCAGACAAAGATTAGACTGGACTATAAGACATATAATGATACTGGTGAGGAGTGTCCTTCTTAGCTCAAGTAGACACATGAGACTATGTGGCCAGCTCCCATCTGGAGGTGAGATGAGAAGGCAGAAGGGGAAAGGAGCTGGCTGAATGGACACGGGAAATACAGGGTGGAGAGAAGGAGTGTGTTGTTACATTGTAGGGATAGCAACTAGGGTCACATGATAATGTGCGTATTGTTTTTGTATGGGAAACTAACTTGAAATATAAACTATCACTTGAAGCACAAGAAAAAAAAAGTCATAAATCAATAAATTTAGGGCATTCGAAATAAAAACTGAAGCCTCACCCCCCATGAAATTTCTAAAATCTATATGAAAAAGTGAGGGGTTGAGAAAAGCCAAGGCAACTATGAAGGAGAAGGTGAGGCACCCTCGACACTTAATGTGAAGCTGTAATACTGACCAGGGATAAACCAAAGACCAACAAAAAGACTAAGTGGATCCAGAATTCTGCAGCAGTGTGCGTGTGTTGTGTGTCAGTGTGTGTGCACGCATGTGTGCACTTATGCACGTGGGGGCGGGGGTGTCAAAGTTAATTAAGCCCCAGCAGTTTGGAGACAGTCATAAATACATTTCAAGTAGGCTGTCATTGGGGTAGCAAATGCTTTTTACGGGATAAGAAAAATGGCTCAAGATCCCGATAATGTAATGGTTTGAGGCGAGTACAGACACTGAAGAAAACACAAATCCGTCATTTCTGATGCCATCATTTTTGAAAGCCCACCATTTCAATCCCACTTTGCTTTAATGGTAGGCATGACTGGATATAATACTAGGGGGTCTGAGCCGGGCCCCATTTAGTTTCTGCTGTTTTATTGAGCTAATAATTCCTATTCGGAATGTACAACAAAGATCACAAATTCAATTAATTGAAAACTACTTTGATGAAATGACAATGAATGTAAGAAATAATATATTTAGAAAAGAAATCTTAGGAAATTTATGAATAATTGCTATTAAACACATTAACACAGCAGTTCACTGAAGTGACAGAAACCTTACCCTTTTCAGGCAACTCTGGACCTCTCCCCCTACTTCTGCCCATCCGGTCATTCCTAATTTCACTTCGAGACTCACTTCTGGAATCGTTCCTCATTTCAGTACGAGAACTTTCTTCTCTCAAATGGTTTCTGCCGTAACTCCGAGATTCTTCCTGATATGTTTCCTCCTTTCGATGGGTGTCTCGGCTCTCACGGTCCCTGTAGTCATGTGCATCTCGAGTGGAACGAGAATCTCTGGGGTCACGGCTGTCCTTGCTATCACGGCTGTAATCCCTCATGTCCCTGGAGTCCCGCATATCTCTGGAGTCTCTTAGTTCCCTTCGGTCTCTAGCATCTCTGGTATCTCTCCGATCCCGACCATCTCGAGGCTCTCTGTCATCTCTGTGGTCTCTAGAAGAGCTCTGATCCTGTTCATACTCTCGTTCTTCTCTCGTGTCCTTTTCTCTATCCCTTTTGCCTCTAGTCTCTGTAATGCAATTTTGGAAATCAGCTGTTAACTCCTTTTACAAAGTTTCAGGGAAGTAGACAATGTATTTAATGCACAGGTTTTAAAATACAGGCAAATAAGAAACTTAAAACTATCTATAAGCCGAAATCCCAAGGATAATTTTATTAACATGTGGAGAATTATGTTCTTGATTGGATTTGAACACAATTTTCCCTGCTGCCCTCTTACCCACACTTATAGATCCTAAACAATCAAAACAAGGAAGTTGAGTTCTTTTCATTAAAGGTTTACTTTTTAAGGACCACTTTTAGCCTCAGAGGGTCACAATAACTTTAATCACTTCTACCAAGTATTCAGACTAGACTAGAGCACAAATCATCACCTCAGAAGGACTCGAGTATCTGACAGTAGCCCACAGTTAAGCATCTGAGAATAGCCTACAATTAGGAAGCTATCTGGCAGAGAGATACTGCTTCACCCTCCCTTTTCCTGAGCTGTTCCTGTGTATACCAGTCTCCAATGCTTTCCTACACACAGTATTTCCTAACATTTCAGAGAAACACAGGAAATAATTTTTTAAAAGTTGAAACGAACCTCACTCATTAGCTAATTCAACCCTGTCATTTTACAAATGAAGAAATAGAGACCCAAAGTTTAAACGGTTTCGTCAACCCCATAAAAAAAGGAAAAAAAAAAAAACAAAAAACCCTTTGCCACTGAGTGGATGCTGACTCACTACAACCCTGTAGGACAAAGCAGGACTGCTTCATAGGGATTCTAAGGGTGTAAATCTTCACAAAAGCAGACTGCCGTATCTTTCTCCCGTGGAGCAGCTGGTGATTTGGAACTGACCTTTCTGTTACCAGAGTGCTTAAGTCAACCCCATACCTCATAGGAATTTGCAAGGATGAGAAATTACTCTTCAGATGTGCCTAAAATAGGCATAACTTGATACAGCATAAATCTTATTTGAATTAACAAAAGAACCTCAAAGAACAAATTCTGTCCTTTTTATCAGACTCTGGTAGCTCTTACATCCTCTAATTACCCCAAGATCTGAGGCTGTTTTAGCGACTGCAGCAGCCTTGTGCCTACAACACTATAAATTTATCTCCTCTTCTCTTTGCCCCAGTGGCTAGGTCCACAGACTTTCTCAAGGACCCAAATATGCAGTACCCACAAGGCTGCTAGATAATCACATCCAGTAACCCATGTCCCTCAGCAATTACTGTATCAGTGTGTCCAGACGCACAGACACTGTTTGGGTGTAGAAGCGCCAGACAAAGACCTGGCAGATCCCTGTTCCTTTCTGCACACATCTACGACTCCTACTCCTCCAGCACCAGCTGTGCCTAAAAAATTGGCTTACTTAGTTCCAGATCCTTTTCTCATGATCCCCCCACCTGTCTTTATAAACATGTTCTTTACATGCCTCCCCATCCTTCCACTGAAATTATCCTTATTTCAGAAAATGACATCTACATAGACAGGAATAAACATCTGCCTCATTTCTTGCATGTAAGGTTAAAGAAAAAAACCCTCCTTAAAAAGAACCTGATACATATGATTTGTTATTAAAAGAATTCTTCCTATAACATAAGCCCGTTTTTACCACAAAGCATTCCTACAAGGCTCAACTACATACTGTCTTCCCTTCTATTGTATGTTTAAAAACTATGTTTTGTAATAATAAAGGAAAGAGTTTTCCTTCAGTTAAGTATTCATTAAATGTATACTATATCCCTAGTCAACTGTAGTTGTTAAAATATCTTACTAGAATTAACAGAAAGGTATAAGAGAATTTTCCCATCTTACCAACGCTCCATAAATACTGTTGTGCTGATCTGGCTCCCAAGTCAGGTACACAAGGATTAATTCTATAAAATAGGTGCTCTCTCCCGGTCCCTACCTATGCATCCATCATTTTCTTGAATAAAAGAACTTGATTAATTATTGCTTGCACTGTTGATAGGAAGAGAATAACTATGTTCAACATGTTTCATAGGAGACTACCGTACTGTACTCACAGAGAGGCTTTTAAAATGTATATTAAACAGAAAAGTTACAAGTAAGCATTTCCTGAGTACTTACTATGTTCAAAAACTAACTCAGGAGAAGTTAGGAAAAAGACTTGTTAAGTTAAATAAACAAGGACAAGAAGCTTAGAGAAGAAGTAAGGAAAGAGATGAGAGGTATGAGACTGCTATGGCAGGTAATACGAGTTTCTCAGCTTACCAGAGCGGTATCAAATCCAAATTAACTTAATTCTCAGGGATCTAGAAGGGAGAACTGCTTTGTTTACTTCCTTAATATAAGTCACACCTAGAAATTTGTTTACTTGGTTTACACTAACCTTCTGAAAGTCCTCCCAGTCCTTACCCCTTTATGGAAGAACTTTCAGTGCTTTTAAACTCTGATCCCTGATTTCCTTCTTTTCTTTCTTTTGCTTCCTTCTTTTTTATTGAAATTAACGAAGCAGTTGAGAAGGATGCTCTAAGAATCAGATAACCAAAAGTTTCTAAGAACTTAAGAGTACTCACTAAAACATCTTGACTAAAGAAAGCAACTTACCAAACCAACCAAAATCCGCTGCTGTTGAGTCGACTCCGACTTATAGCAACCCTATATAGCACAGAGTAGAACCGCCCATAGAGTTTCCAAGGAGTGCCTGGTGGATTTGAACTGCTGACCTTCTGGTTAGTAGCCATAGCTCTTAACCACTACACCACCAGGGTTTCCAAAGAAAGCAACTTAGTATACCTATAAATGCCCACCTGAATATACTTAATAGCTTACACTAACGTGTCATTAGCATTTCCTATCAAGAGCTCTGGTCTTTGCATTAAAGACTTAAAATAGCACACCCCCCCCATCTTTTATTATAATGACAAATCTGAATGTCCAGTTTTTTAATAAGGAAAATATTTTTAAAAAGAACTTTTAAAAAATCAGATGAAGAACAATGCACACCTTCCCTCCTCTCATGACGCCGATCGTGAGACTGTGAAGTTCGCTCATGATCATGCCTCCCTTTCTCTCGCGCTGGAGAACGATGTCTTGGAGGACTCTGCTTTCTCTGAGGGGAAGACAAAGAATGTGAAGGATAAGGAGAAGCAGAGCGTCGTAAAGGTGGAGTGACTGTCCGTGGGTAAGATGGTGAAGGAGTTCTTTTTCGGCGAGGAGAAGGAGAGTGTCTCTGAACAGATGATCCTGATTGTGAGGAAGATGAGTGATGTCTAGAAGATATGGGAGAATGATGCTGACCTGCTGGGGAAGTAGACCTGTCAGGAAAAGCAACAACAACAAAGAATATGGTCAACAGCCTTCATTTCTAGCCCAAGGAAAATCCTGAAATATAAAAAATTGGATGTAAAAAAGTTAAAAGTGTGGATAATAATTCCAGGATAAATTTTAATTCACAATGCTGTAAAATTATTAATAATTTGACATTTACAGATTTCAGTGATTTTTAAGCCAGCCTGAGTAACAGCTCTAGAGGAGATATGCACTGCCTTTCTCCCAAGCCTGGACTCCAATGCACACTACCTTTACCAGGGAACATTTTCCACTGATCAGAGACCATCTCCCCTAACTCAATGTATGGGATTCACTCTAGTCAGAAATCATCTCTAACAGTGTGACGAGAGGCACCTGGAGGGGAAACCCACAAATAGGTAAAGAGAAAACAAACTAATGAGATCTAGGGAGAAAGTGGCAATGAGAATGCTTGAAATTCAAGGCTATCAGAAAAGCCAAACTTAGTTTATTCTGCCTGTGTTGGCATTTGGGGTGGGGAAAGAGTGACAGGGCGAAGGACAATAAAGTAAAAATTGTCTTTATCTTAAATAACCTGGCTCCACTCTCGGGCAGCACAAAATGAGATCTGGCACATAATTCTTGGCTTACCTAAGGCCTCCTCTAGTCCCTTCAAATTGCCTTCTTTCACTGCTTCTAGAGAAACCACTTATAACCCAAGAAGCACATGTGAATTACTACTAGAGCCTGTCATGTCCTGGGCCCTCGATACGCTGAATATGCATTAGTGAGTGTGTGTGCATGTATAAAAGGGAACAGAATTAATGTTTAAAAAATAACATTCCAGGTATCACATACTCCACTGAATATCAAATTCCTCAAAGCAATTATTTTAGGACTAGATGCTTAGTTTTAAAAAATTCTGAAATTCTAGGCCAGATATTTTGGAATTACTTTCAGTGACTATAATAAATATTTTTTAATATCTACAATGGTGGCAAAATCATTAACCCCAAACCAGGGTTTCTCAGCCTTGGCACTGTTGGAATTTTGAACTGATTAATTCTTTGTTGTCAAGGGCTGTCCTGTGCATTATGGGATGTTTAGCAGCATCCCTGGTTTCTGCCCACTGGATGCCAACAGCACACTCCCTGAAAGTTGTAACAATAAAAATTACTCCAAACACTGTCAAATGTCTCCTGGGAAGCAAAACTGTCCCCTGGTTGTGAATCACTGCTCTAAACTATATTGTTTATAAATGATGCCTTAGTAAATATCTTACCAAAAAAAGGGTCAAATCTATAAAATATCTGTGACTAAGTCAGGAAAGTGATCTAATATATCTAAAAGATTTTTTGCAGAACATACATTTAAGCAAATAAGCAAAAACATCTTTTGGATAATGCTGTTGTTCTTGTTAAGTGTCGATGAGTCAATTTTTGACTCAGAGAGACCCAGTGTGACAGAGCAGAACTGCACCATAGGGTTTTCTTGGCTGTAATCTTCACGGTTTCTCCTGCAGAGGTGGTGGGTGGGTTTGAACCATCAACTTTCGGTTAGCACCCAAGCACTTAACCGTTGGGCCACTAGGGCTCTTTTTTGGACAATAGTTGACTTAAAAAGTCAGCTAACCAGAATACTACATTTGTCTGAACATCTAGTTATCTATGATTCTTCTGAAACTTTATGCTTTTAATAAAAAATTTTTATTACTTTGTCATATTAAAATATTTACACAACCAAGACAATATAACTTAACTGATTGTAAACAGAAATTTACTTACTTACACATACAAGTGGAAATGCCCAATGGGCCTCACCCAAATTTAGAAAACATTTATGATCAATGGGCATTCAAATGTATCCTACTGAATAGAAAAATCAATTCAAGATTGAGAATTAGAATCACTGACTTTTGGTACTTTTCAATTTTGTCAGGTTCTAGTTTCAGTCTAATAACAGTAAAGGTGACATAATCTATCTAAATTGATAAAATAAAAAATGCAGCTCTCCATTGAACTGGCATTTTAGTTAGGTTTATTTCTAAGGTATACTCAAAATTGTTTCTAGAATGTGTACAATAGCTCTCGGTGATTAATCCACAAAACTTAAAAAATATGCACATGCTTTTAAAAGCCACATTACTGCCCAATCATGTTTCTATTCAATTCTGGTGAATGATATGGAATAGAAAGACTTCAGTGCAAGCTTAGGAAAAGCAAGCTATGATAGAAGGCCAGGGCACCCAGGTGTGACTAAGTCATGCCTTTTAATCACATGCTTTTTCTTCTTACCCATCCTGCAGAGGAAAAAAAAAAAGTTTAAGAAAATTGCTGATTTAATTTAGGCATCTTTATGTTTTCCCCTGTTACCACTTTTTTTAGAGTCTGATAAATGAAGAACAGCAAAAAGAGAGGACCTAATTATCAAAATAAGATGAGTCAGATTATGTATGTGTACCTAATTGGATTTATGTCCATTCTGCATATACAAAAAGTGTGACTAAATAATAAAACTGTCTTGAAATCTGACCAAATTTATTAGTACTTTGACTATAGACTCCAGCAAAGATATATTAAAATATATTTCAATTTAAAATAGCAGTAATCTCAGATTATCTAGTCTTATCCTCTAGTATTGCTGGTTTTTTATCTGGGGGAAAAGAGGTGACATCTGGAATTCAAGTAAAGGATTTACCGCACGTTGAGAAGCTCAATACCTTCAAACACAAATCTATATACCATCAGCAAGAGCACTGTGATTTATACCACACAGGGAAAGATGATATTTAGTCTGAATAGATTCCAATAAAAATTTTTAGTGCTCCTATAATTAATGCATGATGTGGTGTGTCAGGAAACCCTGGTGGTGCAGTGGTTAAGAGCTACAGCTGCTAACCAAAAGGTCGGCAGCTTGAATCCACCAGGCATTCTGTGGAAACCCCATGGAGCAGTTCTACTCTGTCCTATAAGGTTGCTATGAATCAGAATCAACTTGATGGCAACAGGCTTGATGGATATGCAGGATATATTCCATTTTTGGAAAAAATGTGAAAAGCTAAGAAATTTAAAAAGAAAAACTCCTCACATTCATGACACAAATAACTTTGCCTGCAAACCAATATATTATTTCCAGACTTTCTTAAAAAACAGCAATACCAATTTTTCTCAGTAAGTTGTTTCTATTTTAAAAATATGAAAATATGCTTATGTAATGTAGCTGACATTCATACTTCAATTTTTAAAATCTCCATGTAAAGAGTATACTCCCCCCTATAAAACAAATGGCCTATGGGCAGTAACATAATCAACTCTATCTTCAGTGGGAAAATACAATGTGATATACATTTCAAACATAGAAATACTTACAAAGAAATTTCTTACTAAAACAATAAGCCATTTTAATTCACTTGACAAATATTAAATCACCTATCATGCCTAAAGCATTATTTTTTGTACTGAGGATACAGAAGTGAAGAAGACAGATAAAAAGACTAACATAATAATAACATGATACTAAAAACAACAGCAGCTAACACATATATGGTACTGTTATTTGCGTGACAGCGTTTTAAGTGCTTTACATATATTATCTCATTTAACCTTTGTAATAACCCTACAAATACACTGAAACAGAGGCTTCACAGCTAATAAGTGGTAACACTAGGATTGAAGAGCCGTCTGTCTAGCTATATAGTCTATGTCTAAAGACAACAACAAAGCAAGGTGATTGCAATTAATGCAACAAATTAATGCAACAAAGTCCATAAAACGAGGTAAAAAAATAAAAACTGTTAGGTCCAAAAGACAAAGAAAACAGTATGTCAGGGGGACTACTTAAAGTGGCTTGGTAAGTACGGTGTAATGAATTAATATGGCCCTTCTAGCCATGGTCTTTGTGATCACACACGATGACTGAGTAGGACTATGCAAATAAGGTACATGGAACCTGTGATGGTTGGGGTTTTGTGTCAGCTTGGCTGGGCCACGATTCCCGATATTGTACGGTCGTCATCCATTTTATGTGTTGTGGATCCTGACCTCCGTATGTAGATAAGGCAGGATTGGTGTTGGGTGAGTCTTGGGTCACAGCCTTGCAAGAGGATGTGACTCAAGTCCTACCCTTACTCAAGTTACACCCTTCCCTAGGGTGTGGCCTGCATCTAAGGTATTCATGTGGATGACCTGGCAGGGACCTCTCTCTCTGCATCTGGATCCTGAGTTTGGTTCATGATCAATTTACCTCTGATTCTTGAGACTTGAGCCAGAGTTCTGCTGTCTGACCTGCCGATTCTGGGATTCACCAGCCTCCACAGCCCCATGGCCGGCAGCCGATCGTCTGACCTGATTTGCCAGCTTCCGCAGGGCCATTTCTTTTATATAGTTCATGAGTTCTGTGAGACATTGTGCCGAATTACAGAACCCAAAGACAGGAGGGACAGTACTGAGAGGAGAGGGTATGGTTGATGTTAGAGATGACTGAGTGGTATGGCGGTTTGGAAAAGCTGGACATTTGGGACATCTTTAACCTTTGTCTCATAGGAACCAGCTTTGTGCTGATCCTTATGACAGAAATAACTCATTAAGGAAAGAGCCTCTACTGAGGAAATGGTATTTGAACTGAGACCTGAAAGATCTGAGGGTAGAGTTTTCCATGCAGAGGGTTCAGTAAGTATAAAGGAGGCAGGAGAAATCATGACATGTGAAAAGAAAGGAAAGAAAACAAGTATAGCTACAATTTATGAGCAGGCAGAAGAGTCTTACAAGACAGGGTCAGAGAGAAGGCAAGGGCCAGATGATAATGGGGTCATGGTACAAGTTTGGATTCTATTCTTAGCATGATGGAAATCACTGGAGAGTTTCAGGCAGGGAAGTGTCATTTAAAACCAGCAAGATGTTACTCACCTGAATAGATCAATAGATAATGTTTCTGTACGATTATTTGCTTTAGACCTAGTACCTTGTTGTCCCTTTGTAGCTGTTGTTGTGTGCTTTCGAGCTGATGCCCACTCTTAGCAATGTAACACAGTGTAGAGCTGCCCTATGGGTTCTGTAGGCTGTAATCTTTACAGGAGCAGACCACCTGGTCTTTCCTCCTATGGAGTGGCTGGTAGATTCAAAGCGATCTTTCAGTTAGCAGCCGAGCACTTAACCACTGTGCCATCAAGGCTCATTTCGCCTCTGCCAAAACCAAACCAAGCCCACTGCCCTATAGCGACCCTATAGGACAGAGCAGAACTGCCCGATATAGTTTCCAAGGCTGTCATCTTTACAGATGACAACTTTATGGAGCGGCTGGTGGGCTCAAACCACTGACCTTTCAGTTAGCAGCCAAGCGCTTTAACCACTGCACCACCAGGGCTCCTTGCCCCCTTTGCAGTGGGGGGTAAATATTCCCTGGAAGAGGAACAACTTCTAAGGTACATGGAGCCTGTGATGGTTGGGGTTTTGTGTCAACTTGGCTGGGCCACAATTCCCGATATTGTATGGTTGTCATCCACTTTAGGTGTTGTGTGGATCCTGACCTCCATATGTGGACAAGGCAGGATTGGTGTAGGGTGAGTCTACAGAACAATCTACAGAACCGGGAGGACATTTCTCTCTATGGGGATCTTTTGAGAGATTTCTCCTTCATAAATACATAATAGTACTTATAAAACAGATTTTATTTGAACTAAGGAGAAGTTCTAGATAATACAAATAAATCTAAATAAAAGGAATAATAATTTTGGTCAGATTTCGTTTTTGTATTTATGTAGAAATGAAATCTCAAAAGTCTCAATTTAAGAATGAAGAATGTTAAGATAATCCTTAAATCAACACATTCTGTAATGCTATTTAAATCCAGAATAATTTGCCATCTAAATAATGAAATTTTTACGAATCTGGTTCAAGATAGCGGCCTTACATACACTCACCTAACAGAAGACTCGGTAAACTAAAAACTGTACCCACCGATGTGATCAAGGTTCAGAATAAGATAAGTAGCTTGTATACCAGGCACACATAAGGAGATTGTTTTTAAACTTTAGGAATAAGAGAATCTGTATGGTTTTTAAACTCTAGAAATAAGGGAATCAGTATTCCAAATACAATAAAGCCTGGAAACAATACACACAGCCATAACATGTATTAAGATGGCGGGCTCCCATTCTCTACATGGCAGAGGAGCAAGTTAAAGTTCTTATTTTCTGCTGGCATAAGGTGGGGTAGTGAAGATATGAAGGAGAGGACCAGACCATGCCAAGAAATACCAGGCAATCCAGTCTTGGGAGAAAGGGAGGTGAAGAATGGTTCTTAAGTCCCCAGTCTACATTCCCCAGATCATGTCAACAAAATGGGTGCCAAACAAGGGAGACTGTTGAAATCCCTGCCACTACCCCAGAAATCCCATCAAGTTACAGGGCCCAGAATCATTCCTGTGGTCATGTAACCGCCGGTCAGGAAACTGCCACCAGGTGGCACCAAATTGGGATGGCTTTACATGCAGCTGCCTGCTGGGAATACCACATTTACCTCAGTTATTTGACTCACCTCGTTATAATATTCAGCCCTAAATTTTACCCAGCTGAATTTTTGGACTCCATCCACCACATTATGCATCTCTGATTGAGCCAATTACGGAAACAAGGCTAAACTTCCCAACCACTTATTCCTGCTGAAAATCTCTCTAAAGCAATGCTCTTCTCAAGTCTTCGATTCCACAAAGGCTAAGCGTTGTTGTTGTTAGGTGCTGTTGAGCCCATTCTGCCTCATAGTGACCCTATGTACAACAGAACGAAACACTAGTTTTGGGCTGCAAAACAAGTTCCCTCCTGAGCTCAACAAATTTTCCCAATATCACACTTAAAATGAGAATCCAAACCCAATCAACCAGACTAATGAAAGGCTTGTTTTTTGTTGTTGCTGATGTTTGTTTTTGGTTCAGCTGAGTTATTTTGATATTTACAAAACTATTTCATCTTTAACTTGTCTATCATAAGTTTGAAGAAGCCCTGGTGGCCGCCAACTGAAAGGTCAGTGGTTCAAACCCACCAGTAGTTCTGTAGTAGAAATATGTGACGGTCTGCTCCAGTAAAGATTACGGCCTTGGAAACTCTATGGGGCAGTTCTACTCTGTCCTATAGGGTCGCTATGAGTCAGAATTGACTCGACGGCAATGGGTGGGATATATCATAAGTTTAAGTAGGCCTGGTGGCACAGTTAAGTGCTTGACTGCTAATCCAAAGGTTGGCAGTTCAAACCCACTCAGCAGTTCCACAGGAGAAAGACCTGGTGCTCTGCTTCCACAAAGATTATAGCCTAGGAAACCCTACGGGGCAGTTCTACTCTGCCACACAGGGTTGCTGTGGGTCAAAATCAACTCGACAGCACCCAACAACATCATAAGCGTACTGTGTTACATAATTATGCTCATTCTATACCAAATCTAAGTGGTTTAATTTCCTAACCCCAGACTAAAACTGTATGCACATATGAGCATCTTTTAGGTCCATAAACTGGGTTTATTAATTAAATGCAGAAAACAAGACAACGCCTCAGACAAATAATTCCCCACTTGAGCACCCAACCAAACCAACCCCACTGCCATCAACTCGATTCCAAAGCACCTGGCAGGATGAGTTATAGCCAATTGTTCACTGACTTCCAAAAAGTACTTGTGGTTACGTAGGCCCTTATTCTTAAAATACCGCCAAGGTACTGGTTCACTTTTTGGATTTAGCAATGGGATATATGCAAAATATAGATTTAATTGATGAAAAGAAGATATTACACTTCCACTGAAGCGTTATCATAAATAATCCTGTTTAGGATTATCTAGATGTAATAGGTTAGGAGTAGCAATACCAACAGAGCACTCCCTTCACAAGTGATGACAGAATACCTAACTTGAACTTCATGTTCCTGTGAGCTTCAACTCTTCTAAAACAATTTACAGGAAAAAAGAAAAGGTTTAGTTAGTTGGGTTCCAGGTAATCAAGATTTTACTATTCTCTGTACAGAGCAGATCATGGAGAATTTATGTAAGAAAATATTACAGAAAAATCCTATATTTTCTAAAAGGCATGACTGAATAAATATTCTTCTGAACAAACAGGTGCATTCATGCTTTAATCAATACTGCATAAATAAATCAAAACTGAGTAGTCTACTGATCAAATTAGAAGACAATGGTAGTAACATTCTTTTCAAGAATGTGGTCTCCAAATTATTCAATTCAAAAATAACAGACAGAATTTAGTGTTACTCAAATTAACAAATACTTTGGGTACAGAGTATATTTTAACAAAGCTGACATAGTCAATGGAAGCTTTGGGAGGAAAGTACTCAAATCCTCGATGCTAGATCAGGGGCAGAGGCCTCAAGAATGAGAAATGATTCTTAAATTTTTTTTGGAAGTGGGGAAATGAACTTTTCTGGGAAGCTCTGGGCACTCTCCCCATCACCAAAACACACATGCACACACACATATACAGGCAAAGTTTTACACACAAATGAAGAAATTTGCAGATTCCTAAAATCCACCAGTGAACTTCTGGTTAGAAGCTCCTGATGTAGAAGATGGACCTACTGATACGCAGGGAACAGAGAGAAGAATTTAAAGTCAAAGGATTGTGTGTCTTTGTTGTATCACTTATGCCATTCCTATGTACCACCTTTTGGTAACTCAAAAGGTAATCATTCTTTAAGATATGTAAGTAACCCCCTATATCTACCAGCCCTTGCTTGGAAGGAGACAAAAAAAAAAAAAAAATCCATATTCTGAAATACTGTTTTACACACATACACATGTAATTACTGTATTACTTCTACATGTGGAAACAAAGCTTCTGACAACAGTCACTGAAATGCAGTTTTTGTTCACTGCTGCATCACCAGCTTTTAGAACTGAGCCTCCCACACACCAGGTACTCAAACAACTTGGGTGAATAAATGAAACAGCATACTTTTACTTAAGCACAACATATCGCAGTAACCAAAATATTCTTAATAAGCCCACAGTAACATTTTTATAACATTTTTAAAAAACCAGGGCAATTTTCTAAAAGAGAGTTAGATACTAATCTTTAACTACCCGACCGGTATAAAAGCAGTGACAAAGATTCTTAACACAATGTTTGGTTTTAAATTAATAAATTCCTTATTCACAGTAATGAGATAAATCAAAATAACAGACTCACCTAAAAACCTTAGAAATTATATTAGTTACTTTATAAAATGCCCTTTTTCAATTTCATCAGGTAGGGTTGTAGAGCTCCAGCGCAACTCAGGTACCTACACAGTCATTCAGTATTCCTAGCTGTACTACTACATTTCTTTAGGCAAAAGAAATAAACCAAGTTCAAATTTTTCTATATAACGAGTAACAGGTAAGTCCCAGGCATATCTTGTTTCTCCTGGTGGAGAAAGCCAGAGAGAAAAACTGAAAAAGGAAGATTCAACTTATGTAACACTAAATTCTTCATAATACAAAATACATTATCATTTAAACAGTGAACTGTCCAAGGGCATATGTTAAGAATCACCTCTCAGAGATTTCAGGTCAAAATACGAAAATAAGATAGCCAAGAACCACTAGAGAAAAATAAAGACTCCTTTGATACAATATAAACCAACAAGAACACTTAATATGATTTATAAAATCTGATCTACACATAATTTTCACAAACCTACCAGACTGAGTAAAACGGAGATCATTTTAGGAAAACGAGTTCAAGAGCTGTAATGCTCCAGTTAACCATTCTCTTATTGCCCAATAAGGCACAATGCAGGGCGACTACAAAGCTTCCCAGATCCTAGCATCAGCCAGCACAATCATTCCGACTCATCTAAGTCACCACACGGAAAGAGGGAAAAATCTAATTCATCTAAATAAGTTACACAATGTGATCTCTTCTCAAGATAAAGAAGGGCTAGGCTTATCACCGAAATCTACTTTTCGGAAAAGACTAGGTTTTGTGGAATTTATAAAGCTATATTAACTGCTTCCTGTGTCAGGAATTTATCTTGAATGGAATTACAAGTATCAGTTAACAAAGCTTTCCAGATAAAGTGACAGATAACACTGCTTTTACTCTAAAAATCTAGTTAATCACTTAATAACATGAATAGAAATGGTATCTACCAAGTGTAGTAGAAACTGTAACACCCCACCCAACATGAACTTTCTCCATTCTCGTTAGTAACCCCAATATTATCTGGTTCAAGTATATGTCCACTACAAGGGCACATTCGCAAGCCTCCCTTGTAGCTACGTATAACCATGTGGCTAAATTCTGGCCAATGAAATATCAGGGGAAATAGTGTGTAATTAAGCTTTCTTCCCATCCTATTTCAGCTGCCTGGATTATGGATATAAAGGCTAAACCTTGAGCAGTCATATTCAATCACTAGGTGACCTTGAAAAAGAACGCACACATAAGGAGACAGACAATATCTGTATTCCCAGTGATTTTGTGGAACACTGAACCAGATTTCAAGTGCTTCCCCCGAGGACCTTAAAATGAGAGAATAAAACCTTATATCAGTGGTTCCCAAACTTTGCTGAGCGTTAGAATTACCCAGCTAATGGTCTGACTGAAGCTAGTGGAACCCCAGAAGACATGGACCCCAGACTCTCTGTTAACCCAAAACTACAACCAGAGGCAGAGCCAAGATGGTGGAATAGACAGACGCTTCTGACAAGCCCTCTTTACAACAAAGACCAGAAAAAACAAGTGAAACAAGTATATTTGTGACAAGCTGGGAGCCCTGAACATCAAAGGAAAGCTTAGACAACAAACAGAGGGGCAGGGGGAGGAAGAGCCCATTCAGAAGTGGAGAGGAGTTACCGAACCTGAATCGCAGGGAGCCCTCAGGCACCATTCCCAGAGCAACGGCGGCAGCGGGCTGGTACTAGCATTCGGCTGCAGTTTCCTCAGGGAGAAGCAGCCAGACGCACAGCCTACTCACACCTCTGGAACCTCAGAATGGTGCTCTCAGCAAAAGCTAAGTACTGGCGTATATTTTACCACCGCCCCCCTTCCCGCAGCCCCCAAGCTGGCTTCAGTGGCTGAATCCCTGGGCCTGAGATAGGCCCTGTTGAGCACCTACAGCCATCCTCCTGGCCTTAGGAAGGAAAAAATTTGCAACTGGGGGGAAAAGATAATTTGCTACCTCCATTAACCAGGGGAGCTCAGGACAGAAGCAGCTCCTGTCCAGGCATAAACCGTCTGTGGACCTTGAGCACCTTTCCCTTCTGCATGGACCTGTGTGGGCCTATTTCAGGAGAATAGGCCCTTGTTGGCAAACTCCAACCATTTCAGCTGTGCGGTGGAGAGATGGGAGTTTGATGTTTGACATTGCTTTCCCTATTAAACAAGGCCCTCACCTATCCACATCAGGGACCTAAGGACTGGTAGCTCCACTGAGGTCACCCAGGCACCCGCGAAAGGGGTCCAAAGATAACTGGTACCTCCTAGTCCTTACAACCAAAAACTTTGGGTGCCCATGGTCCGTCTGCAGAACCCACCCACCTGAACGCTCTGGGGAACAGGGACGCGCTTTCCTCAGAGACACTCGAGGGTTAGTTTTCAGCCCCCTTCCTTGTTCAGAGCGTGACCCCCTGCTGCAATCACATACTGGTATATATGCCAATCACCCCTGCTCCTCTAAGACTGTAGGACAGAGCCTGTACCACACACTTGATGATCAGCTACCTGGAAACCTGAGCTGAATTCATACAAGAAAATTGAATGGACTCCTAGACTGACAGAGCTGGTAACAGCTCTAGCCAGCTGGGGACAGGACACCAGAGCTCCAAAGGTGAAAATAATCAAGCTAGCTCACTCAAGAAACCCATAGGGATATACCAGAACAAAACAAAGCAAGCAGCTACGACACAGTAAGCAAGCATAAATTAATACAATAACTTACAGATGGCTCAGAGACAACAGTCAATATCAAGTCACATAAAGAAACAGACCATGATCACCTCAACAGGCTCTCAAAACAAAGAATCCAGGGATCTTCCAGATCAAAGTGCATTCCTGGAATTACCAGAGCCAGAATACAAAAGTTTAATATAGAACCCTTTAAGACATCAGGAAGGAAATGAGGCAATACACAGAACACGTCAAGGAACACACAGATAAAGCAACTGAAGAAATTAGAAAGATTATTTAGGAGCATAATAAAAAGTTTAATAGGCTGGAAAAATCCATAGACAGAAAGCAATCAGAAATTCAGAAGATTAACAATAAAATTACAGAATTAGACAATTCAACAGAAAGTCAGACGAGCAGAATTCAGCAAGTAGAAGCCAGAATTTCTGAACTAGAATATAAGTCACTTGGCACTAATATATTTGAAGAAAAATCAGATTAAAGAATTCAAAAAAAAAAGAAGAAACCTTAAGAATAGTGTGGGACTCTATCAAGAGAATAGCCTACGAGTGATTGCAGTACCAGATCAGGGAGGGATAACAGAAAATACAGAGAGAATTGTTGAATATGTGTTGGCAGAAAACTTCCCTAATATTGTGAAAGAGGAGCATATCTATCCAAGATGCTCATCGAACTCCACGTAAGGTAGATTTGAAAAGAAAGTCACCGAGGCATATTATAATCAAACTTGCCAAAACCAAAGATAAGGAGAGAATTGTACGAGCAGCGAGGGGTAAACAAAAAGTCACTGACAAAAGACAGCCAATAAGAATAAGCTCAGGCTACTCAGCAGAAACCATGCAAGAAGGCAATGGGATAACATATTCAAAAACTGAAGGAAAAAAACTGCCTGCCAAGAATCATATATCTATCAAAGCTGTCTCTTAAATATGAAGGTGAAATTAAGACATTTCCAGATAAATACAAGTTGAGGGAATTTGTAAAAACCAAACCAAAACTGCAAGAAATAATAAAGAGAGCTCTTTGGTTAGAAAATCAATACCAGTTATCAACCCAAGATTAGAACACTGGGCAAAGCAGCCAGAAGTCAACCCAGACAGGGAAATCCAAAAAAACAAAGCAATATTATAAAGAAAAAAAAGAAAGCCCAAAGCAGGGTAACAGCGATGTTATTATATAAAAGAAAAGAAGACAACATTAAAATAATAAAGAGGGACTGAGAAGTGTAATCATACACCTTGCATATGGAGTGAAAGATACGGCAACAGAAAGAAATAAAAGTTAGTTTTAAATTTAGAAAAACAGGGGTAAATAATAAGGTAACCACAAAGGAGACAAACTATCCTACTCATCAACATAAAATACAAGGGAAAAATACAGACTCAGCAGAAACAAAATCAACAACAACAAATACGAGGACAGGACAATATATAAAGAAAATCTACTATGCACATAAAATTAAGTGGGAAAAAGAAACTGTCAACAACACACACAAAAAGACATCAAAATGATAGCACTAAATTCATACCCATCTATAATTACCCTGGACTAAATGCACCAATAAAGAGATACAGAGTGGCAGAATAGATTAAAAAACAAGATCCATCTACATGCTCCCTAGAAGAGACACAAGTTAGACTTAGAGACAAAAGCAAACTAAAACTCAAAGGATGGAAAAAAATATATCAAGCAAACAACAATCAAAAAAGAGCAGGAGTGGCAATATTAATTTCTGACAAAATAGACTTTAAAAAAATCTATCATAAAGGATAAGGAAGGACACTACATAATGATTAAAGAGACAATACACCAAGAAGATATAACCATATTAAATATTTATGCACCCAATGACAGGGCTGCAAGATACATAAAACAAACTCTATCAGCACTGAAAAGTGAGATAGACAGCTTCACAATAATAGCAGACTTCAACACAGCACTTTCGGTGAAGGACAGGACATCCAGAAAGCAGCTCAGTAAAAACACAGAAGATCTAAATTGCACAATCAACCAACTTGACCTCGCAGACATATACAGAACATTCCACCCAACAGCAACCAAGCATAATTTCTTTTCTAGTGCACATGGAACATTCTCTAGAATAGATCACATATTAGGTCATAAAGTAAGCCTTAGCAGAATCCAAAACATTGAAATATCACAAAGCATCTTCTCTAACCAGGAGGCCATAAAAGTGGAAATTAATAACAGGGAAAAGAAATCAAACACCTGGAAACTGAACAATACCCTGTTCAAAAAAGACTGGATTAGAGAAGACATTAAGGATGGAATAAAGAAATTCAGAGAATCCAATGAGGATGAAAACACTTCCTATCAGAACCTTTGGGACACAGCAAAAGCAGTGCTCAGAGGCCAATTTATATCCATAAATGCACACATCCAAAAAGAAGGGCCCAAATCGAAGAATTATCCCTACAATTTGAACAAACATAAATAGAGCAACAAAAGAAACCCACTGGCACCAGAAGAAAACAAATAATAAAAATTAGAGCTGAACTAAATGAAGTAGAAAACAGAAAAACAACTGAAAGAATTAACAAGACCAAAAGCTGGTTTTTTGAAAAAATCAACAAAATTGATAAACCACTGGCCAAACTGACAAAAGAAAAACAGGAGAGGAAGCAAATAACCCGAATAAGATGGGCGATATTACAACAGACCCAACTGAAATTAAAAGAATCATATCAGATTACTATGAAAAACTGTACTCCAACAAATTTGAAAACCTAGAAGAAATGGATGAATTCCTAGAAACACATTACCTACCTAAACTAACACAAACAGAGGTAGAACAACTAAATAGACCCATAACAAGGGAAGAGATTGAAAAGGTAATCAAAAACCTCCCAACAAAAAAAAAGCCCTGGTCTGGACAGCTTCACTGCAGAGTTCTACCAAACTTTCAGAGAAGAGTTAACACCACTACTACTAAAGGTATTTCAGAGCATAGAAAAGGATGGAATACTACCAAACTCATTCTATGAAGCCACCATTTCACTGATACCAAAACCAGGTAAGGACACCACAAGAAAAGAAAATTATAGACCTATATCCCTCATGAATGTAGATGCAAAAATCCTCAACAAAATTCCAACCAACAGAATTCAACAACATATCAAAAAAATCATTCACCATGACCAAGTGGGATTCATACCAGGTATGCAGGGATGGTTCAACATTAGAAAAACAATTAATATAATCCACCACACAAATAAAACAAAAGATAAGAATCACATGATTTTATCAATTGATGCAGAAAACGCATTTGACAAAGTTCAACTCCCATTCATGATAAAAACTCTCAGCAAAATAGGAATATAAGGAAAATTCCTCAACATAATAAAGGGCATTTATACAAAGCCAACAGCCAACATCACTCTAAATGGAGAGAGCCTGAAAGCATTTCCCTTGAGAACGGGAACCAGACAAGGATGCCCTTTATCAACGCTCTTATTCAGCATTGTGCTAGAGGTCCTAGCCGGAGCAATTAGGCTAGACAAAGAAATAAAGGGCATCCGGATTGGCAAGGAGGAAGTAAAATTATCTCTATTTGCAGATGACATGATCTTAGACACAGAAAACCCTAAGGAATCCTCCAGAAAACTGAAACTGATAGAAGAGTTCGGCAGAGTACTGGGATACAAGACAAACATACAAAAATCAGTTGGATTCCGCAAACCAACAAAAAGAACATCAAAGAGGAAATCACCAAATCAATGCCATTTACAGAAGCCCCCAAGAAGAAAAATACTTAGGAATAAATCTTACCAGAAATATAAAAGGCTTGTACAAATAAAACTACAGGACACTTCTGCAAGAAACCAAAAGAGACTTACATAAGTAGAAAAACATACCTTGCTCGTGGATAGGAAGACTGAACATTATAAAAATGTGTATTCTACCAAAAGCCATCTATACATTTAATGCAATTCCGATCCAGATCCCAACGACATTGTTTAATGAGATGGAGAAACAAATCACCAACTTCATATGGGAGGGAAAGAGGCCCCGGATAAATAAGGCATTACTGAAAAAGAAGAACAAATTGGGAGGCTTTACTTGACCTGATTTTATTACCTATTATACCGCCACAGTAGTCAAAACAGCCTGGTACTGGTACAACAACAGATACATAGACCAGTGGAACACAATTGAGAATCCAGACATAAATCCATCCACATATGAGCAGATGATATTTGACAAAGGCCCCAAAACAGTTAGATGGGGAAAAGACAGTCTTTTTAACAAATGGTGCTGCCATAACTGGATATCCATCTGCAGAGAAATGAAACAAGACCCACACCTTACTCCATGCACAAAAACTAACTCGAAGTGGATCAAAGACCTAAATATAAAATCTAAAATGATAAAGACCATGGAAGAAAAAATAGGGACAATGTTAGGAGCCCTAATACATGGCATAAACAGTATACAAAACATTATTAACACTGCAGAAGAAAAGCTAGGTATCTGGAAGCTCCTAAAAATCAAACACCTATGCTCATCCAAAGACTTCACCAAAAGAGTAAAAAGACTACCTGCAGACTGGGAAAAAGTTTTTAGCTATGACATTTCCGATCAGCGCCTGATCTCTAAAATCTACATGATACTGCAAAAACTCAACTATAAAAAGACAAATAACCCAATTAAAAAATGGGCAAAAGATGAATAGACACTTCACTAAAGAAGACATTCAGGTAGCTAACAGATATGTGAGGAAATGTTCACTATCATTAGCCATTAGAGAAATGCAGATCAAAACTACAATGAGATTTCATCTTACTCCAACAAGGCTGGCATTAACCCCAAAAACACAAAATAATAAATGTTGGAGAGGCTGTGGAGAGATTAGAACACTTATACACTGCTGGTCGGAATGTCAAATGGTTCAACCACTTTGGAAATTGATTTGGCGCTTCCTCAAAAAGCTAGAAATAGAACTACCATACGATCCAGCAATCCCATTCCTCAGAATATATCCTAGAGAAATAAGAGCCTTTTCACAAACAGATATATGCACACCCATGTTTACTGCAGCACTGTTTACAATAGCAAAAAGATGGAAGCAACCAAGGTGCCCATCAACGTATGAATGGATAAATGAATTATGGTATATTCACACAATGGAATACCACACATTGATAAAGAACGGTGATGAATCTGTGAAACATTTCATAACATGGAGGAATCTGGAAGGCATTATGCTAAGTGAAATTAGTCAGTTGCAAGAGGACAAATGAGAAATACTTTAAATTGAGAAGAAAACATTCCTTTGTGGTTATGGGGGGGGTAGCGATGGTGGGAGAGGCGCACTCACTAATTAGACAGTACATAAGAACTACTTTAGGTGAAGTGAAAGATAGCACATAATATAGGGGAGGTTTTCAGCACAACTGGATTAAACCAAAAACAAAGACGTTTCCTGAATAAACTGAATGCTTCGAAGGCCAGCATAGCAGGGGCAGGGGTCTGGGGACCATGGTTTCAGGAGACATCTAAGTCAATCGGCATAATAAAATCTATTAAGAAAACATTCTGCGTCCCACTTTGAAGAGTGGCGTCTGGGGTCTTAAATGCTAGCAAGCAGCCATCTAATATGCATCAATTGGTCTCAACCCACCTGGATCAAAGGAGAACGAAGAACACCAAGGATACAAGGCGATTACGAGCCCAAGAGACAGAAAGGGACACATGAACCAGAGACTACATCATTCTGAGACCAGGAAAACCAGATGGTGCCTGGCTACAACGGATGACTGCCCTGACAGGGAACACAACAGAGAACCCTTGAGGGAGCAAAAGAGCAGTGGGATGCAGACCCCAAATTCTCATGAAAAGACCAGACTTAATGGTCTGACTGAGACTGGAAGGATCCTGGTGGTCATGGCCCCCAGACCTTCTGTTGGGCCAGGACAGGAACCATTCCCAAGCCAATTCTTTAGACATGGATTGGACTGGACAATGGGTTGGAGAAGGACGCTGGTGAGGAGTGAGCTTCTTGGATCAGGTGGACACTTGAGACTATGTTGGCATCTCCTGCTTGAAGGGGAGATGAGAGGGTGGAGGGGGTTAGAAGCTGGTGAAATGGACACGAAAAGAGACCGTGGAGGGAGACAGTGGGTTGTCTCTTTAGGGGGAGAGTAACTGGGAGTGTGTTGCAAGGTATATATGGGTTTTTGTGTGAGAGACTGATCTGATTTGTAAACTTTCACTTAAAGTACAATAAAAATCATTAAAAAAAAAAAACTACAACCATTCCCAAAGCCAACTCTTCAGAGAAAGATTAGACTTTACTAAAAACGTAAAATAATACTCGTTTGAAGAGTGTGCTTCTTAGTTCGAGCAGAGACATAAGACTAAATGGGTGGCTCCTGCTGGATGCAGGGTGAGAAGGCAGGAAAGGAGAGGAGCTAGCTGGATGGGCACGGGAAACCCAGAGTGGAAAGGGAGAGTGGGCTGTCACATTACAGGGACTGCAACTAACAATATGTGTATAAATTTCTGTATGAGAAATTAACTTGAGCTGTAAGCTTTCACCTAAAGCTCCCCCCTGCCCCCCCCCCCAAATTACCCAGGAAGCTTTTAAAAATTTGTCCAGGAGTTTCTTAGAAAACTAAATATAGACTTAACATTTGACTCAGTAGTCACACTCCTAGGTTATTTACCCCAACGAGATAAAAACATCTGTCCACATAAAAACTTGGACATGAATGTTTATAGCAGCTTTATTCACAATTGCCCCAAATTGGAAACAGCAAAGATGCCTTTCAATAGGTGAATGGATAAACAAACTGTGGTAGATCCACAAAAACTAAACCAAACCCACTGCTGTCAACTCAATTCCGATTCATACCAACTCTAGAAGTCAGAGTAGAGCTGCCTCATAGGGTTTCCAAGGCTGTAAATCTGTACTGAAGCAGACTGTCATGTCTTTATACTCTGGAGCAGCTGGTGGGTTTGAACCACCAACCTTCTGGTTAGTAGCCAAGTGCTTTAACCACTGCACCCCCAGGGCTCCTGGTGGATCCATACAATGGTGTATTATTCAGCAATAACAAGAAATGGGCTATTAAGCCACGAAAAGACATGGAGGGAACTTAAATACATACTGCTAAACAAAGAAATCAGTGCAAAAAAGCTACATAGTGCATGATTCTAACTACAAAACATTCGAGAAAAGGCAAAACTATTAAAAACAAAACACCAAACCTGTTGCTGTCGAATCAATTCTGACTCATAGCGACCCTAACGGACAGAGTAGAACTGCCCCATACGGTTTTCCAAGGAGCGCCTGGTAGATTCGAAGTGCCAACTGTAGCTCTTAACCACTACGCCACCAGGGTTTCCAAAAACGACAGACAGCAAAAAGATCGGGGCGGGGAGGCGGGATAAACAGATGGCGCAGATGAGATTTTTAGGGCAGTGAAACTATCCTGTATGATACTGTAATGGTAGACATTATTGACACTACTGAAAACCAAAATCATAGGACTATATAAGGAAACCCTGGTGGTATAGTGGTTAAGAGCTATGGCTGTTAACCAGAAGTTCAGCAGTTTGAATCCATCAGGTGCTCCCTGGGAACTCTATGATGCAGTTCTACTCTGTCCTATAGGGTCACTATAAGTCGGAATCGACTTGTCGACAGTGGTTTACACAACTTAAAGAGTGAATCCTTATGTGCTTAAGCCAGCCTTATTGGGTCCCTATTACTAGAAGCTGATTCAGATTCTCATATTGCTTAAGTAATCAATTAGAAAAAAGCAGAAAAGTTAGGAAAAAAATCTAAATATCTTTATGGCTATACTCCATTGACCATGTAGTTTAGGTGAAAACACACAAATGGGAAGGTATTTTTAAATGTTTCTACACTTCAGTTTATTATTAAAATTGGATGATGAAGAGTATATTTATTGAGTAGTTTATATTTTAAGCATTCTCTCTATTTAATTTTATCTCACCTCTAACAGGCAGTATCATACATATTTTATAGTTGAAGAAATAGAGGCTCACAGAAAACAAGTAACTTGTTCAGGGTCTTACATCAAGCATCATGATTCGAGTTACTATTTGCAGAACATCAAAACTTGTGCATTTTCCATTACACCATAACTCAAGGAAAAAAGAGACAGAGATCTAGCTCAGGAATTAAATTTTTCTGGAGGAAACCATAACTTTGTGAAAGAATAAATTTGAAAACGAATAAAAAATGAACAAGGGAAATGCAGCCCTATCAAATTTGTAAGCTTTTCATAAGTCATGTGAAATGGAAAAATATTACCTCTAAGTTGAGTCTTAGAAAAAGATCTGTTCGAGGTAACATCAAATAAATGAATTTAAAAAATTAAGAGTTCATTTGTCATTCTGAAAATAAATCTTTTAGAAGTACTATCTTTAGAGTAGAGAACAACTGGTTTATGAGACAGAAATCTGTTAAAACACAAGGAATCTAAATTGGTCAATGCAGTGACTCAAAGTCTGAATTTTGAAATAATCATTAAATTTCAACATAAACAGATTTTTCAGAAGGGTCCCAACTCTTCACTGCCCAGCTTTTTGAATTCCACTTATATCAAAAAGTTAATGCTCAGAGTTATCTGTGACTCAACATGAGAATAAACACTCATACACAGTTAAAAATAAAAACAAAATTATATTAAAGCCTAAAAGCTTCTGAAAGGTAAATATTCTAGATTATACAAAAGTAAGACTGTGAAAACCATACATTCCTACTTACCTTGGCTTGTCTCTTTTTTCTCTTTGCCTTTCAAAATCTCTTCCTCTGTCCTTTCCATCTCTTGGTTTTTCTTCTATCCTGTCTTTTACTTTATACTTTTCTTTATACTTTTTCCCCAGAGCAGTATCTTCCTGTATAGGAGGGGGTGGACTAGGAGTACGAGGTCCTTTCTTTTTGCTTTGGTTGCTTTTTGAAGTCCTGAAGGCAACACAAAGCCATCATTAGAGGTCCAAACACTTTTGGAAGGTCATGCGGGTATATACATTTTTTTCATTTTAACCAAGTCCTTTTTTAAAAAGGCAATAATTCTATCAATTGGTCCCTTTACTATTTTATACACTAGCAACCAATACCCAGAAAAAAACACACGCACACAGAAATGAGCAAAGAATCAGCTTACTTGCTTCATATTTTGCTACTCCCCCTATTATAAAATTTTAAAGGATAGTTTTTTGAGAAAAGATAGGGGTGGAGTGGAAGAAGACTTTCAAACAAGGGAACGATATAAAAGTAAACAACTGCATTTTTTTAATAGTAAAAAGTACTATTTTATTAGCATATAAATATGCTCACTGTAAACAAAAGAAAAATAAAACCAGTGATAATACAGAAAAGTAGATGAAGAAAGTAAATATAACTTATAATTCCACTACCTTGGAAACCCTGGTGGCACAGTGGTTAAGTGCTACGGCTGCTAACTAAGAGGTCAGCAGTTGGAATCCACCAGGTGCTCCTTAGAAACTCTATCGGGCAGTTCTGCTCTGTCCTGTAGGGTCACTATGAGTCGGAATCGACTTGATGGCAGTGGGTTTGGTTTTGGGTTTTTTAATTCTACTACCCAAGGATAGCTATTGCTAACACCTTGGCTATACCTTCAGACTTTTCCCATATCTGTCTGTCTGTCTTTCTGTCTCTCTCTCTCGCACAGAATATCCTATCATAATGTTTTGTGCATGTTTTTTGTACTAAATACAGTGTAAGCATCCTCCTACAACAAAAAGTAGACTTACATCTCCTTAAATACATGCTCCATAACTCCTATAAACAATCTCATACTGATAAGTTTTGCTTCCAAGTTTTCATCATTATAAAAAATGTAAAATTATATCATCTGCAAATGAAATCTGTTAGAAAACACTCATTTAAACCTTTGAGTCTTCTCTAAGACATTTTTCCTAACTCTGAGATAACAAAGGTGATCTCCTAAAATGTTGGAATCTTGGCTTTCACATCTAAGCCTTTAATCTACCTGGAACTGATTCTTGGATATAGACCATTCTCCTTCATTTGATACTTTAAGTAATTCCATATAAGTGATATAACTTTAAGTCCTTACACATCCAGGACTGCCTGTCTTTGCCTCCTATCTGAACAATCTTTGACTGGATATAGCATTTAGAGGTCACAAACCTTTTCCCTCAGAGCTCTGTAAATATCATTACAATATCTTGTAGCATTTAGTACCACACATGAGAAGTCTAAAGATGGTCAATTTTTTTTCCTATGTTGGTTGTTTTTTCTCTTGGGATACTTATAAAACATTATTCCTTGGAAATAAAAAAATTACCAAGTTCAGGTATGTTTAAAAAACTTTTCCAACACTCAGTGAGCCATTTTAAACTGAAACCTCAAATCTTTTATTCAAATTCTTCTATTTTTATTTCATCATTTCTCCACATACCCAGTCTCTCTGGTTCTCATTAATACATAGTTACTGAATTCCTGGATGTCTCCCATGCCTCAATTTCCTGTCATTTCCATCTCTCCTTTTGCTTTTTGATATCTCAAGTTTGTCTTCAAATTCAGTGATTTTTTCTTTAAGTAGTACCCACTCTACTACTTCTAAATTTGGCCACCTCATTATTCTATTTTCAGCATGAATGTCTTCTTCTTCCAGAAAGTCCTTGTACACATGCTGCTTTTCTTCCAAGACCAACTGCTGTCACCATGTCAGAGCAACATCCTCTCAAACCGTACTGAGAAGGTAAAGTTGGAGTTTAAGTTTGTTACTGTTTCCACACCAGCCGTTTCTGTGTAGGCTATCTACACTGACTTTTTAGTCTGGTACTCTGTTTTTAAGTGGCCGTTTTTTTTCATACATCTGATGAATTTTTACTGTATTTGTTTCACTCTCTGTGGATATTTATAAATGAGGACTTAAGCTCAAATCTGGGAGCTGACTTCCGGTGACTCTGAGTTCTCTAGTCACTATATTCCTAGCTCTAAAAAGGTAGTGGGTAGTCCCTTCCCCAAAGCTGCTGACAAGATTACAAAAAGATAAAAGTATAAAATCACCTGACTCCTGGTAGACACGCTGAAAATCTAGCTTAGTTCTTATCCCTATTTCTCATTATCACAGGTAGAATTATCACTTAAGCAAATAAGAAATTAGTAAAATATGGCAAAATCTATTTTTTTTCATCCTTGTCTTCTGCCAAGAATACATATGTCATTGCATATTTATGAAGATTTAAACTTCTTACACACGAAACGTTTAAGTGATAAATGTCTGCACTTTTAAGTATTTCTTCCATTTAAAAGGTAAACGTAATAGTTGGCATCTGTATAAAAAATTTTTAGAAGATACATTCTAGAGATACATTTTCAAGATAAAACGATGGAGGAATTCTTGACATAAAGTGTATTTTCATGTTATTGCCTATGACAGCTACCCGTTTACCAAACACTTGCAGGCTTGACTCACGAAAATCTCTCACACTCCCAGGAATGTAAACTAGATAACTAAATAAATGTACTGCTCAATTTTTTTTCTTTGTTCATTCCATTCTTTGGTGTCCTTGAAAGTCCAAGAAAGTGGACCCAAGGTCAGAAGGAGCCTGGGTAACCAAATCTCCATGTATAGGAGAGCCCCTATTAATCAGAAATAGCCATTCTGACTTAAGTGATAAATTTGTTTTGTTAAACCACTGACATCATGGGATTTACCTATTATAACAACAGGATCACCCTAATACACTTTTTAAAGTGCAGAGTTTCTTCACATTACCTCTAAAGTTGTATTTGTTTGGAAAATACAATGATGTTACAAATTTAGGATTTTGAAGGGCTCTCCAACTGAAAGGGGCCAAAATTGGTTTTGAGCATTCTGAAGTCAACAAGATCTTTCACCATTTTTTAAGTCATCTGATTAGTGGCACAGAGCCCACACCCTGCTTTTGGCAGAGTCCTCTTGTCTATGCCCATCATTTTTAGGTCCTTTCTCTCCTCAAAATTATTTCTTTCGAACAGCTTTTGACATACTTCACACTTCTTTGTACAAAGTAAAACAGAAATTTACCAAATAAAACTAAGAATAAATAACAAAGCAGATGAACTGACTAGATACTGTATTTGCTGATTCTAAGACACACTGCCTCCCACAAATCAGGATAAATCTTACTACCAGACTGTATTTCATGATACAATGCCCCTACTCTCGAAAAAAATGTCAGCTTTTGGGGAGAATCTCAAGTTTTAATTTGTCAGTATTTATCTTTGCCCATTCAATGTGATAACCAAGTAAGACCAAGGTGTGTTTGTGTGATAGTCACTTGAGTTGACTTTCTGGCATTGGTTATGCTACTCGATTGAATTATAAATGAAATTCTAATCCTTACTTATTGCTTAAAATGTCTCCAGAAAGTTTACAATATGGTCCAGCAATGAAACTAAAGTTGATTGCCTGACCCACTTTAGGCAATGTAAACTGCATGGCTAAATAGCTGTCATATTCAATCCAATGTTTTCTTTGTATTTTTTATGTATTTTTCCCGGGCCCTCGTGTTCCTACTATTAAATCAACCGTGCATCTTAAAGTGAACATCTTAGAATCATCTTAGTATTCTAAGTCAACATCTTAGAAGACATGAAATATGGCAGTTAAATGAATGTGAGTTATTACTCATGCAACATATTCACTGAAGGGTAAATGAATTACTAATTAAGTAGTAAAAGACTAATGAATTAGTGCATGGTGAAACTAACCATTTAAACAGTTATCAAAACTTTCTACAAAGAGATTAAATTTCAAAGATTTTATGAATAGAAAGGACAAGAAAATTAAGAAAGAATGGTATGCAGTTTATTTGGGAAATTAATGGAATTCAGGAAGGGTTATATAACTGATTAGCCAAAAGGATAAAGAGGAATCAAAGTAATTACATCACTCTACGGCTCAAATTCTTCCATCCTTCTCTGCAATATTTACTGAATCCGGGGCACTAAGGAGAAGATTCAGTCAACTTTACTGAATGCCTTATTACGATGCAAAGATCTATGCAAAAGAGGCACTGTGGGGAGCTAGAACAATGAACCATCAAGATCCCAGTCTTCAAGGAGCTTAAATTTAATATAGGTTGTAAAACTTGTATGCTACAGCTAAAATATAATGCAAAAGGCAATGAATATTGAGAGAGGTATAAACAAAATCTGATAAATTCACAAAGGGAACAGAGATTATGTTCAATAAAAAGAAATGGGAAAACCAAATGAAAAAGGTAGAATTTGAGCTAGCCATTAGAGGACTGGAGATCGAAGGGGACAGGGGAACACTTAGACAAAAACATGGACAAAGACAGAAAAGATCAAAGCATAAATGCCATTCTAAAGAATCAGAATTTCTAGAGTGGAAAACCACTGAGTTTTTCAATGGCATAATAAATTAACCTAGAATTGTACTTTTAAGATTTCTCTGACAGCATCTATAAAAAGGATGGGTTTGGGTAACTGAATTGACAGTTTGTGTGTGCAGGGTAGATACTAAGGTAAATACAGTTAGTAGGATAATAATCTAGTCAAAAAGTAACTTGGGTCTGAAATAGGGTTGGAGACTCTAAAAACTAGAAGACAAATATGAGTTTTATTATGGGTTCAGATAGAGCTTGCCAACTGGTTAAATGTTGAAGAGTTTTTTGTTTTGGTTTTTAATAAAACTAGAATAAAACCCATTGCCAGAGAGTTGATTCTGACTCCCAGCGACCTTAGAGGACAGAGTAGAACTGCCCCATAGGATTTCCAAGGCTGTAATCTCTATGGAAGCAGACTGCCACATCTTTCTCCTGTGGAGTGGCTGGTGGATTCAAGAAATTTAAATAGTACAGAATAACATTAAAAAGTAAAAGCCTCCTGTCTCATTCTCAGCCTCTTAATGTAATCATTTTTAATCAATTTTTTTTCAATATACCTATACTGTTAAATATATACTAGAAAGAATTTCTTGATCATGTACACAAGGAGACAAAAAGAATGTTCATTACTGCATAATTTATAATAGCTAAATATTGGAAACAACCTAAACATTCAACAAGAAAATAGGTAATAGCATAAACACTAAAATGAATGAACTAAGGCTACATATATCAATATAGATAAATGTAAAAAAATGTTAAGTGAAAAAGTAAGTTGGAGAAGAAAAATTATAAAATATCAGTATTAAGATTAAACAGGTGAAGACAATACTATATCTTGCAAAACGAGATATATTAATTAAAGTATAAATGCACATGCACAAGAATCACAAACACTAAATTCAAGAGGAAGGACAGGAAATGTATCTGCTATGTTTTATTTCTTTAAAAATAAGATCAGAAGCATATGTGGATGTGACAAAAATGTTTTATTCTTTATAACTTTTTTAATTGAAATACTAGATGAAAAAAGCTTATATTAAATATGAAACACATTAGAAGTACCCTTGTATAATCTACTAAGTAATTCTTTTAAATATCAGTTTGTGAAAAGCTATTTTGTTATGGCATTATTTATCACCGTACTGACCTCTGCTGGTCCAACAGGGGAGAAGATACTGCAGATGTCTTCCTGTCTTTCTTGCTGGCTGAAGATGACTTGGGGCTTGACTTTCGCTTTGGAGATTTGCTAGACTTTCTAAGAGAAGGTGATGGAGACAATTTTGATCTAATCATTTCTGGTGAAACCTTTGAAAAAAAATTCAGCAAGTCAATTCAGAAACTCCTCCAATCATGCCTGTTATAGTTAGACAAAGAAGCATATATTTCCAACTCACACTACACTTCAGATTAAGAGCCCTGGTGGCGCAGTGGTTAAGAGCTCGGCTGCAAACCAAAACGTCGACAGTTCAAATCTACCAGCTGCTCCTTGAAAACTCTGTGGGGCAGTCCTACTCTGTCCTATAGGGTCGCTATGAGTCGGAATCAACTCAAAGGCAATGGGTTTGGTGTTTTGGTTGTTATAGCCACCATCTAGTGATGTTATTCTGGCTCCAGAACCCAAGCTTTTAACCAATATGCAACTTAACTGCCCTATCATAACATTAACACCAGAAAAGCAAACTAAACTTATGAAATTTCACAATCTTCTCTGAAAAAAATCACAGATTATTTTCAAATGAATTTATATCTCTACTCTTTAGAAAAGAAACAAGATATTCTAGAAAGAGCATGGGCCTGAATCAGATAGAGATTCAATTCAAATTCTATATTATACTAGCTAGTGACACTAGGCCACAAAGCCTCAGTTTTGTTCACCTGTTCAATAACAAAACTGTTTCCTATCTATCCAACAGATTGATATAAGACTAAATGATACATGAAGTTGCTGATATATAGTAAGTTAATCAATGCATCAATATCCTAATACAACCTAAAAATATACCCAGCAGTTAATGGGTTTTCTTTTCAATATATACCTATACTGATATCAATCACTAACATATATTTTAATAAACAGCATACCTCCTTTTTAATGATAATTTCTTCTCTCTTCTCCATGTTTTCTTGTTCAAGCTTCATTAATTCTCTCTGTATCTTCTGACGCTTCATTTCCAATGACAATTCATGAACGTAATCATAATTAATATCTCCATTGTCAGAATCTTTAAAATAAAATTTTCATTACTTGTCAGAAACTACCATAGTAATTTACAACCGAAAATAAGGAAAGTTTATTCAACTAATTTTTAAAACAAATTTCAACAGTGGGTTCTTTCATTAGAATAACAAACTTATAAAAGACAGAAGAAATACATAATGTTTCTATAAAGAACTAAAATCACCATGGCTGGTTTCTGTATAAAAAAATCAAACAATTCTAAAGTTTCTGGAACTGTTTTTTTCTGGAAGTAATATTGGGTTGCCTGGAAGTTGGGTTTTTTGTTAGGAGATGGGAATTAAAAAGATATAATTAATTCACTCAGTTGTATCATCTAAGCATTAAAGATACCAAAGCTTTCAACAGTTCACGCTGCAAGGATATGATTCACTGTCTCCTGATTTTCTGAAAGATTCGTAAGTATTAAAGAAACTCTGCTGCTATGGTTTTGTTCTTTTTTCTATTAGTGAGAAAACTAATTTGTATCTAAAGTTAACTGATTTTAATATTAACATATAAAAAAAAACATACACCTGAGCTAATTTTTTTCTTTAGATGAAGGTTCACAAAGCAGATTAGTTTTGCATTAAACAATACACATCTCGTTTTTTGACACTGGTTGCCAACCCCACAACATGTCGACACTCTCCCCCTCACCTGAGCTAATTTTTGAAGGATCTGTAACTTTTTCATCACTAGTGATTTTTATCGGTTCCTTAGATTCGAACTGTCCAACTGATTCAATGGATCAGATGCCACATTTTTAATTCCACTCATCTTTTTCAGTGAAAAGAATATGAAAGCCGGTTAAAGAAAAAAAAGGGAGGAGTGACATGCACAGCTATTTCAGTACAATATGGAGAAGTTTATTGATGGCTACTGGAACTGCCACCCAACCCCCTACAACCTGTAAATGCTAAGAAGCCTTGAGAAGGAGATTCTACTGACTTTTAATACATGACCATGTCAGGCTCGACTGATCACAAACAGAGGTACCTTCTCAAACTGCACTTTCGGCACTTTACACCATCATTTCTTAACCTGGGGTTAGGAAATAAAATTGAAAACTTAAAAAAAAAAATTTAAATAAGCAGCCTTGACTACTTAAAGCACAAGAAAAAGGACATCATTTTCAAGTATGGTTCAAATGTCTTAGAATGCCAACTATCCATTTTATACTTGGGGGTTGAGAGGGTAGCTATGGATGTCATCCATGTGACTGAGCCTGATTAGTCATCTTACGCTGGAGTATGATGACAATTTCCCAGTGAATATAAAACAGACTAAATCATGCTTTTCAGTCAGAAAGCAATTTAATGAATAAGAGCATACAGCTTTTACTAGATAAAATAACTGGAAATGCTGAATTTAATCAAACCAATAATGGCTCTCTCATTTTGGAGTCCACTGAGGTACTTTACATCAGTGAATAATAAGGCTCAGTGATCTGGTCAGAAGAAGTTCTTAAATTAAAAATGGATAAATGAAATTCCATAACCAAATACCAAGGGTAGAATAAAGAAGAGTAATTAACAGAAAAGAATGATTTACAGTGCTTTTGAAGGTATTATCAATAATGCCTTCCTTGCTCATCTAAAAACTGCTATTTGGAAATAACACCAATATAGAACACAGACAAGAAATGAGAAGCTGGTTTTCAGTCCCCAATCACCAAGCACCCAACCAAAGGGGAAACCCTGAGCAGTTAAAATATATGTCAAAGTCAACGTATTACAGCTAATATATTTTGCTCAGAGAAGTTCTCAAGCCTTTACTCAGAAACTACTTATGGCACAGTGGTTAAGAGCTCAGCTGCTAGCCAAAAGGTCAGTAGTTCAAATCCACCAGCAGCTCCTTGGAAACACTATGGGGCACTTCTGTATTGTCCTAGAGGGTTGCTATGAGTTGGAATCAACTTGAAGGCAATGCGTTTGGTTTCGTTTCGTTTATTATAATAAAAACTAAGCTAGGCTTTCCTAGCATGTAAGAGATGGGCTACAAGGTAGGCACACTGTAACTGATAGCATCTTGACAAAAAAGGGAAAAACAGAAAGCACAAAACATAAGATGCAGCTCAAAGACAAGAATCTGGAGCTATTTAATAAATTTTGAAAATGTCTCATATCTTACAGCCTGGGATTATCACTACAATTGCCTTATAAAAATGGATTCATATCGATTATTCTAAGTCATCAGGAAAATTTTTCATCATAATTAGAACAGCTTATTTAATGAGAGAGATTTTTCCTATGTAACAGAAAAATATATGCAATATACAAGAAAAAGCTATAAAGAATTCTTACAAGTTAACAGAATAGGTAAAGGACATGAATATGCAATTCACAAAGAAAAGAAATGCAAATGATATATAAACCTGCCCTTTTCATTTATTAAAGGCCAATTTTTTTCTGATTTTAATATTAAGTGTTGGCAAAGATACAGATAAGGAGCATGTCCCCTTTCTGGTGGTAGCAACGTAAACTAGTACATCTATCCTGGAAGGTAATCTGGCAATATAGGTAAAAGCCTTAAAAACATTCACACCCAGATTTACTTCTAGAAATTTATTCAATGAAAATCATACATATATAAAAGGTTTCTAAGTAACAATAAAAGACTAGAAATATTTCAGCCCTTTATTTACACATTCTCACTGTTAAAATACTGAACGATTCTTAAGTACAGAGAGTAAAATATAAGATTCCTCTTATATTTCCCCACTGCCATCCTCACTCCAATGGTAACACTGCTAATTAGTTTAGTGTTACATGCTTAAAAAGAAAGCTTTACATTTTTCTCTTTTAACTAATGGGGCCAAAACTACACATATCACCCTACAAACAAAAAAGATTTTTCCATGTCAGACAAAGAGGTCAACCACCTTCATGTAAATGTCTGCCGAGTGTTTCATAATACAAACATACCATAACCTAGTTTCCTTTCGAAAGACATTTGGCTTGTTTTCAATATTTTGCTGTTACATAAACAAGACTGCAATGGACTTTTTTCATATTAACCTTGGTTCACAAGTGCAAGTATTCCTTTAATACAGATTTCTCAAACTAGATTTGTTGGATCAAAGGATAAGTATAATTTTTATTTTTAATATTGTCAAGCTGCTTTCCAAAATCACTTTACGAATGTATGCCCCCATTTGATAACATTAGTGTTTTTCATTTCTGGCCATCAGATGGTAAAAAATGCTGTCTTTTTATTTTCATCAGCATTTCCCTGCACTAAGGCTGAACATTTCTATTTCATAATACTACTTTATTGGCCAGTTTATACATTTTCTCATGAATGTACAGTAGATTTTTCCATAAGTCCCATGACATGTAATATTAACGGACTGAATACAGAAAACCAAACCCCACCGCCATTGTGTCGATGGAGAGTAAGGCAAGACTATACCAAGTAATAACAGACTGGTTCAAACCCAGGAAAATAAGGGCAAATTTCAAGATAACCACAAAGAAAGTTAACAAACCTACTCATCAAAATAAAGAAGAAAAACATAAAGTCTCAATGAAGACAAAAGAAATCCATAAACAAAAGCAACTGAGCACAGAAAAGTTAAGAGGAGCAAAGAAAATGTCAGCACCACAAAAAAAGCACTACAAGATGACAGCAATAAACTTAAGCCTACCAATAATTACACTGAATGTAAATGGCCTACATGCACCCATAAAGAGGCACAGAGTGACAGAATGGATTAAAAAACAGGATCCATCAACATGCTGTCTACAAGAGACACACCTTAGAAACAAAGACATAAATTTATTAAAAATCAAAGGATGGAAAATAATATATCAAGTAAATAACTACCAAAAAAGAGCAGGAGTAGCAATACTAATCTCAGGTAAAATCGACTTTAAAACAAAATCCACCAGAAAAGGCAAAGAAGGGCACTATATAATGTTTAAAGGGACGATCCTTCATGAAGACTTAACCATAATAAACATGATAAACCTCTACTGGAGAAACCTGTCTACTGGAGAAACCTGTAGAGTATGGCCCCCAGACACCCTTTTCACTCAGTAATAAGGTCACTCCTGAGGTTCACCCTTTAGCCAACGAATGAACGGCCCCACAGAACAAATCAAGACTAAAGGGGCGCACCAGCCCTGGGGCAGGAACTGGAAGGCAGGACGAACAGAAGAGCTGTTAACAGGAAACCCAGGGCTGGGAACGGAGAGTGCTGACATGATGTGGGGCTGTTAACCAACGTCATAAAACAATGTGAGTACTGTTTGATGAGAAACTAGTTTGTTTTATAAACCTTCATCTAAAGTACAAAAAAAAAAAAAATTTATAAAGGGCAGAGAAACAGGGTGGTAGCTAACAGGGACTATGGTGATAAGAGGAAATATATCTAGATGGATAATAAACACACAGAGGACAACGGGTAACGAATGAACAAGACGGCTGAGGAAACGGGAAGTCATCAGATCCACATGCTGTGGTTAGTTGCTGTCGAGTCTACTCAGACTCATGCCAACTCCCTACGTGCAGAGTAGAGCTGCTCCACAGGGTTTTCAGGGCTATGACCTGTCAGAAGCAGATCACCTGTCCTGTCCTCTGAGGAGCCTCTGAATCGGTTTGAACTACCAATCTTTCTGCTAATAGTCAAGTGCTTAACCTTGTGCCAACCAGGGACTGTGAAGCAGACAGCAAGAAGAAATGAAGGGCTAGGAGACTTAAGGAGAAGGTTTAAAATAACTACAATGGATACAAGGAGAACTGACCTATGCTTTTCTGAACTTTTTAAATCTTAAACAACATACAGTCTTGTAACAGGAATGGGGAAACTTTTATTTTTAAAGGCAAGAAGTATCCATTTCACAATGGCTTTACCATTAAAAACAAAAAGACTGTTCAGTGTTTGAAAAGTTAATCCCCTCAGCTTTTAAGATACCTATCTAATCTTAAAACAGTCATGGTTTTGTCATATTTTACTTCATTATATTAATTAATCAGCTACAATGGGATATTATAGCTGCCTTTACTTCTATTTTATAGAAATTAGGTTGACTAATTTCTATAAAATTGAAATTTCTATGAAATCGCAAGGGATATATATGTGTCACTACAAGTGGTATATCTATATCCACTTTTAGTGACAAAAGAAGTTTCCTATTCATTCTGAGAAGCAACTTTTTAACAGACAGGACCATCCAAAGATGAAATGGATTTCTTGAAAAGCAGTGATGTTTCAGTTACTGGAAAGTCATTTAGGGTATTTTCTAAGTCTTATTCTATAATTCTTAACAGACCTTTCTTAAATATAGTAAATATTTTAGACTTGCAGGCTCTCAGATCTGTCACAAATATTCAACTTAGCCACAATAGCTCAAATGCTGCACAGACAATATGTAAACAAATGGACACGGCAGTGATCCAATAAAACTTTATTTGCAGAAACAGGTGGCTGGCCCACAGAATGCAATTTGCTGATTCCTGGTCTAGGATTTCAGCTTACTGCTGAGGAAGTTTCTTAAATTCTTTGGTTTAGTTTTGTCACCTGTAAATAGAGTAAAGAAGTCCCTAAGTGGTGCAAACGATGTGTCTGGCTGCTAACTAAAAGACTGAAGGTTCAAGTTTATCAGAGGTACCCTGGAAGAAAGAGGCCTGGCAGTCTACTTCCAAAAAATCAGCCAAGGAAAACTCTATGGAGCACACTTCTACTGTGACACACTGGTAGTTGTAGTAAATATAAAAGCTATTTAATTACTTACATAAATTATATTAAAACATCTACTACACTCAATGCATTCAATAAACATTGAGTTTCTTTTCTCTGTATTTGGTACTAGAAGGCTACAGTACTAACTTTTCAGAAGGTCATAGAGATGAAGAAGAGAGAAAGAAACGTGGAAAGTAAATGCTTATTTGTTAAGACAATGATTTTGCTAATTTTTCATGAATAAATCCAGCATCTCAATTACCATCTGACTTCAATTTCATCTGAAAGATGGAAGTCAATAATTTCTTGGAAATAATTTTCCCAGGTTAAGATTTAAAAATTTCATTTTTAATGCCTATGTAATATAACAAGCACAAATTTTAGATTCAATTTTTTAAACTCATGATATTGAGAAATTTAAAAAGTTTACCAATATAATAAAATCTCAAAGGATTGTGATACTTCAGAATAAAGTCTAAAAAAAAAAAAGAAGGATAGAGAAGTTGAAAACACAGTACAAACAGCTTTCTCTACCTCTGTACTGTTACTGTATGCCAGTTTCTACCTGGTAACCCAGGAAGGCAGAAACAAGTCAGTAAGGTGGTCCTGAAACAACAGGGACACGACAATGGAAAGGTATTTGAAGCCCACGAAAAGTACACAAAGTTAATAATCAAGAATTGACTATATAAACAAAAGATTTTTGAAACTTACCATCTCTATTAGTTTCCCATTCTACATTCTCTTCTTCACTTTCTGGAGTTCTCTCCTTAGTGATTTTTATATCTTCCTTTTCCCTATGTCTCCCTCTTGAAGATTCTTTCTAAAAAGTATACACATACATACTGATTACTATATTTTAAAACTTTATGAGGCAGTTACTAAATACAGAACATTTTTAACTTCATTCATCTCCATTTCATCAAAACTCAGGTTTCCAAATGGTCATTTATCCCCTTAGCAGAGGAAATGACATGTTCTATCACAGCATCACAGTGAAACCTACATCTATTTCAGTAGTGGACAACAACTTGGTAAAATGTAAGCAGTAGTTAAAATTTAAAAACATACAATGCAAATCTAATGTTTTAATAAGTTGAGATTCTACTACATCAAAAGTTCCTGTGGGAAGATCACTGGGGAAAAGAGTTTAAAAACGGATAAAGTATAATGAAAAGATTTTAAGTGACCATATTAAAAAATGACTATAAAAGTAGTAAACTACTCACAGTAGACTCAAAAACAATTGTTGATCTAAGACAGTTTATAACCTAAAATAACGACATTTACTTACATACATAAGGATAAATCCAAACTCATTTAAGAAACTTATTAATGCTTTAAAAAGAGATTTCCCTTATTTTGATGAAAACAAAATGGTAGGTACACTAGTTAGTAAATTAGTCCTTAATATTACAGCTTAAAAACCAGAAGGTTTTACATTGCCAACCGAAAGGTCAGCAGTTCAAATGCACCAGCCACTCCATGGAAGAAAGATGTGCCATCCAGCTTCCTTAAAGATTAACAATAAATAATAATAGCAACAACAACAAAAAAAAAACACTGCCTTCATTCCAACCACAGCGACCATATAGGACAGAGCAGAATTGCCTCATAGGGTTTCCAAGGCTATACTCTTTACGAAAGCAAGACTGCCACATCTTTCTCCTGTAACTTGGCTGGTGGCTTCAACCCGCTGACCTTTTGGTTAGCAGCCAAGCACTTTAAGCATCAACCACTAATGCCAAAGATGAAGAAACTGAAGATTTTTAGCAACTTCTACTGTACGACATTGATCAAACATGCAATCAAGATGCACTGATAATCACTAATGATTGAAATGCAAAAGCTGGAGACAAAAATGATCAGTAGTTGGAAAATACGGCTTTGGTGACAGAAACCATGCTGGAGATTACATGATAGAATTTTGCAAGACCAAAGACGCTCACTGCAAAAACCTTTTTTAAACAACATAACTACTGACTATACATGTGGACTTCGCTAATGGAATACACAGGAATCAAATCGACTACATCTGTGGAAAGACACAACGATGTGGCACGGTGATACCATCAATCAGAACCAGGCCAGGGCTGACTGTGGAACAGACCATCAATTGCTCATATGCAAGGTAAAGATAATTAAAACAGGTTCACAAGAGCCAAAGTACAACCCTGAGAATATCCCAGCTAAATTTAGAGACCATCTGAATAGATTTGATGCAATGAACACTAATGAACAAAGACCAGACAAGCTGTTGGATGACATCAAGGACATCATACACGAAGAAAGCAGAAGGTCATTAAAAAGACAGGAAAGAAAGAAAAAACCAAAATGGATGTCAGAAAAGACTCTGAAACTTGCTCTTGAATACACAGTAACTAAAGCAAAAGGAAGAAATGATGAAGTAAAAGAGCTGAAGATAATATTTTGAAGAGAAGCCCAGGAAGACAAAGTATTACAATGAAATGTGCAAAGAACTGGAGTGAGAAAACTGAAAGGGAAAAACACGCTCAGTATTTCACAAGCTGAAAGAACTAGAGAAAAAACTCAAGCCTTGAGTTGCAATTTTGAAGGATTCTATGGGCAAAAAATTGAATGACATAGGAAGCAACAAAAGATGGAAGGAATACACAAACTCGCTATGCCAAAAACAATTGGTCGACGTTCAACTATTTCAGGAGGTAGCATACAGTCGAGAACTGATAGTACTGAAGGAAGAAGTCCAAACTGCACCGAAAACTGCACCAAACTGCACTGCTGAAAAACAAGGTTCCAGGAATTGACGAATACCTACTGAGATGTATCAACAAATGGATACAGTGCTGCAGGTACTCACTCATCCATGCCAAGGCATTTGGAAGAGAGCTCCCTGGCCTATTGACTGGAAGAGATCCACATTCATGCCCACTCCAAAGAAAGGCAATCCAATAGAATGCAGAAATTATCGAAAATTACCATTAATATCACACGCAAGTTAAAATTTTGCTAAAGATTATTCAAAATGGTTGCAGTAGTACAGGGAACTAACGGAAATTCAAACTGGATTCAAAAAGAGGACATAGAACGAGGGGTATCACTGCTGATGTCAGATGGATCTTGGCTGAAAGCAGGGAATACCAGAAAGATGTTTACCTGTATTTTATTGACTATACAAAAGCATTCAACTGTGTGGATCATAACAAATTATGGAAAACATTGCAAAGAATGGGAATTCCAGAACACTTAACTGTATTCATGTGGAACCTACACATAAACCAACAGTTTTTCAAATAGAACAAGGTGATACTGCATGGTTTAAGTCAGAAAAGGCATGTGTGAGAGTTGTATCCTTTCACCATACACATTCAATCTGTATGCTAAGCAAATAATCTGAGAAGCTGGAATATATGAAGAAGAATGGGGCATCAGCATTGGAGGAAGACTCAATAACAACCTGCAATATGCAGATGACACGACCTTGCTTACTGAAAGTGAAGAGGACCTGAAGCACTTACTGATGAAGATCAAAGACAATAGCTTTCACTATGGACTGCACTTCAACATATAGAGAACAAAAATCCTCACAACTGGACCAATAAGCAACATCATGATAAACAGAGAAAAGATTGAAGTTGTCAAGGATTTCATTTTACTTGGATCCACAATCAATGCCCATGGAAGCAGGAGTCAAGAAATCAAACGACATACTGCATTGTGCAAACCCACTGCAAAAGACTTCTTTAAAGTGTTAAAAAGCAAATATATTACCTTGAGGACTAAGGTGCACCTGGCCCAAGCCATGATGTTTTCAATCGACTCATGTGCATGCAAAAGATGGACAATGAATAAGGAAGGCTGAAGAATTTATGCATTTGAATTATGATGTTGGCAAAGAATAACGACTATACCATGGACTACCAGAAGTATGAACAAATCTGTCTTGGAAGAAGTACAGCCAGAATGCTCCTTAGTGAGGATGGCGAGACTTTGTCCCATGTACTTTTGACATGTTATCAGGAGGAAACAGTCCATCATGCTTGGTGGAGGGTCAGTGAAAAAGAGGAAGGCCCTCAACAAGAGGGACTGATACAGCAGCTGCAACAATGGGCTTAAACACAGAAACGACTGTGCGGATGTTGCAGGACCAGGCAGTGTTTCCTTTGTTGTACACAGGGTTGCTATACTCGGAATTGATTCAAAAGCACCTAAAAACAACAGTATGTAATTTCCCCTAAATTCTACATCTTTAGGTATGAAGTCATGTTTTAAGTATTACTTGTTAAATGACATATATGGTTGATAGTAAAACACGGGCTGAGAAAAATCATTCAAAAAAATTATACAAGAGTAGAACCTGCCATTATAAAATGGTAAAGAAAGGTCCAGAAAAAAATGGGCTCTGACCTTTACAGAAGACAGAAAGAAAAAAACAGAATACAATCATCTTTATTCTTAAAATATATACTGTGGAACATCACTGATATCATACACATTTGACTGTTCAGTGCACTAAACTATAAATATACTTACTACATAACCGTACCAAGAAATTCTTATAGGAAGTAATGGGGAAGAAAAAAAAAAAAAGGTTATTTAGAAGCCCATTATAGAGAGAGAAGCGTAAGTGGAATAAAGAGATCATCTCCAAATTACTGCATAATCTGTACTCTGTGCTTTCAGCCCACTGAACACACACATACCCACTCCATCAAGTCGATTCCAACTCATAGTGACCCTACAGCAACCCTATAGGACAGAATAGATCTGCCCCACAGAGTTTCCAAGGAGTGCCTGGTGGCTTCAAACTGCCGACCTTCTGGTTAGCAGCCGTAGCACTTAGCCACTACAACACCAGGGTTTCCTGCCAACTTCAAGTATTATATAATTTCCAACTACAAATTTATTTGAAAAGGGTTTCAGAGCAGTAGTGCTGAAAAACACAATAATCTGCAAATATGTAACATGGTAATTATTTTTTAACAGATTTAAAACCAACAATATGATAATCTCAATAAATTTCACTAAAAGTAAGCATTGTTAATATTACATAAATATTTCATATCTACCTTACGTATTTTTCAGTTGTCTACTGCTTTTCACTGTTACTGTGATATGCCAAGAAACATAACTTCCACTATCAAACAGTAGAGACCGAATGCATGTTTCTGCACGTGAGGAAAATTTCCAGCCAGGATACTTTCTCTAACACTTTCTTACCATCCCATTCCAAATGATAATCTGTTGTTGTTGGGTGCTGATCAGTCATTTCTAACTCACAGTGACTCTGTGTGCAACAGAGCAAAACACTGCCCAGTCCTGTATCATTCTCACAATTGCTGCTATGTTTGAGCCCATAGCTCTGTCAATCCATTTCACTGAGGGTCTTCCTCTTTTTCACTGATCCTGTACTTTTCCAAGCATCATGTCCTTCTCCAGGGCTGGTTCCTCCTGATAACATGTCCAATGTACGTAAGACAAGGTCTTGCCATCCTTGCTTCTAAGGAGCATCCTGGCTGTACTTTTTCCAAGATTTGTTTGTGCTTCTGTGGTATGCTCAACAGTCTGCGTCAACACCGTAATTCAAACACATTAAGTCTTCTTTGGTCTTCCTTATTCACTGTTCATCTTTCGCATACATATGAGGCAACTGAAAATACCATGGCTTCATAATACAGGAAATTATTTTAACAACTATTACAAAGAAGGTCCAGCTGATTTAAAAGAATATCTCCTTATTTTCTTCACTTAACAGCTGATCATTTGTTTATGCGCGTCATCCTTTGTCAATTAAAGGTATTTCCCCCTTTCTCTTCTCATAATCAAATAAATAACCATGGTGATTCCACGTGTGCTAGAGTACAACTGCGCTCCATAGGGTTTTTCAATGGTTGGATTTTTTTGGAATTAGGCTGCCAGGACTTTCTTCCAAGGCACCTCTGGATGGACTTGAACCTCCAATCTTTCTGTTAGCAGCCTAGTGGGTTAACCATTTGTACCACCCAGAGACTCCCTTAAAAAAAAAAGTCTGGACTTATCCTATGCAGTGTAGCATGGTCTGACTTTTAACTTTCCTGTATTTTTTGTACACAATAACTTCTTAACTTACTCCTCTTAAACCCAAATACGTTTATTAGAAGTACAATCATTTGATTATTATTTCTTCCAATGTAGTCATCCTTGAACATCTACATGTTAAAATACTTGTTATAGAACCACAACAGTTCCGCCAAAATTCTTGAAGCCAGATATTTTAGGAATTCAGATTTTTGTGGATTTCAAAGTATATTAAGTAACACTGCCAGCAAGGTCTCAGTCTCAGCAACTTGTGATCAAACATATTAATATTTCTTCAGCAAAAGCTGTTAATTCGCCAAATGGATGAAGACGTCAGTCATGTCAAATCAGATCAAGTTTTGTTGCCAAACAAGTCTGTGCCTAAGGAAAAACGTTTAATTTTCAAAGTTTCTTGGGTTTCAGAAATGTAGTAATTACGGATTTTTATTTTAAACTACTTTCACTTCCACTTTATATTACATTCATATTTGATTCTAAAGGATTATATGTATCAGTATCAAACCACCAAACCCACTGATATCAATTCGATTCCAACTCATAGCAACCCGATCGGACAAAGTGAATTGATATGTATGGGTAGAGCATATTAACTATAAATTTTATTTTTAGATACTAAGCAGGCATTTCAAAGAATTTTATATAAAAAAGAACTGTTGAGGCTAATAGGCTTAAGAGCCAATATTTTAATAAACTGATTGGTAATTAGAATCATAAAATATTAGGAGTCTTTGTAAGTAGTATTATCCAATTTGTTGCCTGATGCAGAAAAAAAATTTCTATAGTATTTGTACAGTTATGGTTCTTCTGTTATAAGAATTAAAAAAAAAAAAATTTAGCTCACACTAACGGTCCTTCTCCACCATCCTATCCTTTCACCCTCATTTTCAGACAGTTCTAATTAATGGAAAACTCCTTCTTCTACTGATCACATCTTTCTTATCTCTCTCTAGAATTTCTACTGACTGGGACTAGTTCTGACCTTTAGAATCGTGTAAATCAAATATAATAGTTCTTCCACATGATAGCATATGGAATATTTGAACGCTGCTACTAAATCTCTTCAACTTTTTCTTATACAAGGTCAAAGGCATATTTATCATACCTTCATTTTCAAGATTTTCACAGCCTTCACCACTCTGTCTTCTTCTCGGGGCACACTACATGCCAAAGTGCTTCAAGAAAACACGGTATCCAGGATTAATCTAACCCTGCCAGAGCGGCTTCTACCTTCCCTGGTATAAAAGTAAAATCAGTATTAACTCTAACTTCTTTTTTAGTGGGGAAGGGTTGTTGGTGGGGCTTAAACAATAAGCTAAAATCTTATAAATTATATAAACTGTAATCTCACATCAAATGAGGTCTAGAAGTAAGGCAAACTCCAGAGCTGGGGGATTTAGTAACACATTGAAACATTTCTTGTTTTGTTTGTTTTTTTCCGTTTCTCACAATTCCTAATATTGACTTCGCCTTAAGGCTAGTTTCTTTAAACTTAAGAAGCAATATGGGTTCCCTCAATGTGCCTCTACCTCAATTACAAATAAAGAATTCTTCCCTTCATTCTGACTAAGCCACCTTCAGTCACAAGTTACTATCAGGGTAATAGTTATGGTCTAAATGGCTTAGATTAGCTTCTTGAAATCAACTGAACTGTAAAAGGAAGTAACACTATGAATGGATTAGACTAATCGGTGCCCTCTCCAGAATCTGAGTCAATTTCCCAAACCACAACGTGCTACAAAATGAAAAAGCGGTGGAATGGATTCTGTCAAGTCCAAAGCAGTTTACACTACACTTAGTTAAGAACTACATTTCATCTGCTCACAGTGAAATGCTACACTTCTGGTAACGTCACAGGATATAACAGAACTTATTTTCCAACCTGCTAAACATTTGCTTTGTTCACTTTCACTACAGGAATTTCAGACTCTCCTTTGAGGGTCATTTTTCATCTTCCTGATGTGTATCTTTTAATATCCTCAATTTTGACTGAATGTTTTTATTTTATTCTCATTTTTGGAAAACAGTTTTGCTCCATATATAATTTTTGGTTGACATTTTTATCTCAGCACTCTGAAAATATTATATCACTGTCTACCTGCTTTCACAGTATTGTGGCCGAGATGTTGCTATTCTGATGCTCCTTTGTTGGAGAATTTTTTTTTTTCTCTGGCTGTTTTATCTACGTCTACGGGGTTTCCAGTTTCATTACAACATGTATAAGTGAGGTGGTTTTTCTTTATTCTACTTGATTTGTACTGTGCTTTCTGTATCTGCAGATTTATGTCCCGTCAAGTACGGACAATTCTCAGCCACTACTTCTTCAAACATTACCTCATTCGGATTCTATTTTTTTTCTAGGGTTCCGATCAGATGCACACTAGATGTTCTAAGCATTTCCCCCACATTTTTAAACCTCTCCAGTATTTGCCATGACCTTGACTTTACGTGATAGATTCTGGATAAATCCTTCAGCTCTATCTTCCAGCTCACGAATTCTCTCTTCATAGATGGGCCCAGGGCTTAGTTTCTGACTAGTTCTAGTACCTGGAAAACCCTCAAGTCCACCATCAGCTTTTATGTTTGCTACTTAAGCGACCCTTGGTTTCAGCTGTCTTTTTTTTTTTTTTATTATTTTGTTTGTTTCTGTTACTGTTCTGCTTTCTGAAGAAAGCAACAATGCATTAAAACTGCATTTGCTGTCACTTACCCAGTGTCTAGTTTTCTTACAACAGGAGGATCCTTAGAGTATACAATAATGCTGAAAGGGAAAGTTAAAACTAACAATTGTTTTAGCAATCGCATCAACTTTGCCTGTTGCTGAAAACATACTCAACTAGTTCCCCTTGAACTTACCTACAACTCCTGTCAGTATAAGCCACCTATTAGTGCAACTGACTTTTTGGGCCTACAACCAAGTCTATGTTTATCCCTTATACAAGTTTCTGCTTGGTTAATAACTGGGGTTATTATGTACTGGATGTAGTAGGCTAATATGTACTGGACACAGTCATCGAGACCCAGAAGATGAGAGGGGAAAAAATTTTACTTCCAAGTACTTCTCCCACTTATCTTAATCTCACCTCCTATATCAGGTTTCCAAACAACTTTCCAAGTTGCTTGAAGAAACTTCTTTTGCAGTTAATAAATCTAAGTTTTCCCAGAACATTTATAGTCCAAGAATGATTCAATTATTTGCATATCAGCAAAGTTCTCACCTTTGACTAATATCTATTTTAAAATATCCATTTATTACAAATTTATCTATTACAAGCCTAGAGCAGTTACCTTTCAGAGTTATAATTCTATTTATTATATTGAAGAATATGAAAACTTTTTAAGAATAAATGTTCTATAACAGGAATTTTTGTTCCTCCTACCCCCCTGCTTTTGTTTTTAAAGAGTTATGCTTCCAAATCATACTGTTCTAAAAATATACTAGCTCAGGTTTAAAAAATACTAACATTGTCAATTAATTCATGAATGTTCTTTCAGCAGCTCTAGACTCAAAGTTAATATTAATCCAATTTTTTCTTCACTGTCATTTATTATATCAAGGCCATTATCAATTGAAGAAAGCTATTATTAACTGAAAAATAGTACCATTACAACCTTTATGTTTTCAAACCTTATCAACGGGACACTTATGATTAAGACTAAAAAAATTTAAATAATGATCTAATAAAATGGTTCATTTTTTTTTTTTTTTTGGTCTGAACACTAGCCTAAAAGCTCAGTATACTATACAGATTTTAAAACAGATTTAATCTAACATCTTCAAACAGTTTAATGATATGCAACTTCAGATCCTTTCAATTTTATAGAAATGCAAACAGTAGAAAAATTGAGGTCTACAATCACAGAACAGCAATTTATTCCATTTATACTATAAAAAAAAAAATTTTTTTTTTTTTTTAATACTATACTGAAGAAAAATTCCCAAATACGACCATCGGAGATTTCTTTTATAAACTGATCACAAAGAATTATACTTTATTAGCCTGTCTCAGAATAACCAGGGTCACAAATAAACAAGACTACAAACTAAAAAAGCAATTCAGATACCCAAAATCAAGTCATTTCTAAACAGCGCATTAAAAAAATTACAATAAAGAGAACAGTTATTAATATCATGTATCTATGTCCCAAGAGCATAAAAGCAAGGGCAGAAACTATAGGAAATAGAGAGAGAGAAAAAAAAAAAAAACGAAAAAAGACTATTAAAAAGATACTTTAATATACGATTCTCTGTCCAGGATAGATCAACTGAACAAAGATGTTAGAATATGGAAGACCTAAACAACAGATGTTTCAGATACACTTAACGAACCTGATAATGAAAAATGCAAAATACCTTTTTTTTGAGTACATATGGAAAATTCATAAAAACTGACCGTATCTTAGGCCGTAAGGAGTATCTCAACAAATTTAAAAAAAAAAGGAGATAATCAGCAATAGAATGTTACGTGCCACTGAGTCAATGCCAACTCATGGTGACCTTATGTATAACACAACAAAATGATGCCCAGTCCTGTACCATCTTGGGATGTTCAAGTCCACTGCTGCAGGTATGTTTCAATCCATCTCATTTCCTCTGGCCCTCTAGTTTACCAACCTTGATGTCCTTTTCTAGCTATTGGTCTTTCCTGATGGCATGTCCAAAGTAAGTGAGTCAAGATCTCTCCATCCTTGCTTCAAATGAACCCTCTGATTGTACTTCTTCTAAGACCGATTTGTCTGTGCTTTTAGCAGTCTGTAGTATACTCACTCAGTATACTCAGTATTTTTCGCCAACACCAGAGTTCAAAAGAATCAATTTTTCTTCTGTCTTTCTTTCTCATTATCCAACTTCAGGACACATATGAGGCGACAGAAAAACCATGGCTTGGGTCAGACACACCTTAGTCGTCAAGGTGACTTTTTTGCTTTTGAAAATTTAAAGGTCTTTTGCAAAAGATTTGTCCAAATCAATGTCATTTGATTTCATGACTGCTGCTCCCATGTATCTTGATCCTTACCCAAGTAGTAGGACATCAATGACAACACCAATGTCTTCACTATTTATCATGATGTTGTTAATCGGTCCAGCTGTGAGGGTTTTTTCTTCACATCAGATGTAATTCATACTGAAGGCTGTAGTCTGTGACCTTCATAAGTAAGTGCTTCTCTAAGTCTTCATTTCAGCAAGAAAGGATGCCTCATCTGCATATCACAGGTTGTTAATGAGTCTTCCTCCAACCCCGATGCCCTGTTCTGCTTCATATGGTCCAGCATACACATTAAATACGGTGAGAGGATACACCCCTGTCACATGCCTTTTCCAATACTGAATCATGCAGTATCCTCTTGTTCTGTTCAAACAATTGCCTTTTGATCCATGTACAGGTTCTGCATGAGCATAACTAAGTTTTCTGAAACTGCCATTGTGCGAAACGTTATCTACAATTTGTTATGACCCACACTCGAATGTCTATGTGTTGTCAGTAAAACACAGGTAAGTACCTTTCTAGTATTCTCTGCTTTTGCTAAGACCCATCTGAAATCAGCAATGATATTCCTCATTTCACATCCTCTTCTGAATCTGGCTTGAACTTCTGGTACCTCCCTGTCGATGCAGGTGCAGACATTTTTGATTTATCAAAAACAAAGTAGTAACAAGGAAGTTATTTAAAAATAAACAAAAAGCCCTTCAACCTGGAAAACTTTAAGCATACTATTAAACAATTGTTGGCTCATAAGAGATTTTCATTAAAATGATAAAGAAAACATGACATATGAGGTCCATGGGAATCAACAAAGCAGCTACCGGAGGAAGTTTATAGCATTAAAAACTGATATAAATAAAAATGAGAATAAATGCCCAATCAAGTCAAGAAAAAGTACATAATAAAACAAAGGAATTAATAAAGAAAAAACAGAAATAAGTTTGTTAGAAAACAGAAAGAAAAAACCAGTATATAAATCCAAAAGCTGATTTCTTTGGGGGAAAAAAAAAAAGAAAAACTACTGGCTAAGCTAATCAAAAAGGCATGGGGAGAAAGCAAAAGCATAGATATTCAAAATTAGAAATGATAAAGTGAAAATAGCCCTTAGAATACAGGGAAAAAAGGAAGAAAACAAAAGATTTCTTTACACTATGCAAACAAGTTGAAAACCTACATGAAACAATTTTCAAGACAAATAAAATCTGGCAAACTGCCTTCAACGGAGTCAAACATCTACAGGCTAATTTCCATAGAAAATATCTAAGGAATTCCCTCATAAAATAGTGCCAGCCATAGTTTGTTTCACAGAGAAATTTAATTAAACCTTGAAAGATCAGAAAATCACAATATTACTTAAAATATTCCACAACAAATAAAACGGAAATTTCCAAATTCCTTCAACGAAGCTTATTTTTTATATTTATTCCAAAACCTGACAAAAACTATACCATTAAAAAAAGACATACAAATCTCACTTATGAATCCTGATGAAAAAACATCAAATGATGCAAACAATCCACGTTTATTTAAAAAAGCAAATGTCAGGCAAAGGATTAAAATTAAAAGGATTAAAAAATTAAAAATAGAACCACCACGTTGTTGTTGTGTGCCACTGAGTCAATTCCAACTCACAGCAACCCTGTGTGACAGTCTAAAACTGCCCCATAGGGTTTCCTAGGCTATAATCTTTACAGGAGCAGATCACCAGGCCTTTTCTCCTGAGGAGTGGCTAGTGGGTTCCAACTGCCAAACTTTCGGATGGCAGCCAAGCACTTAACCACTGCACCATGAAGGCTCCTAGAACTACCATCCAAACAAAGCTCACTGCAACATAGAGTCAATTTTGACTCACAGTGATTCTACAGGACAGAGTAGAGCTATTCCACAGGATTTCCAAGGCTGTCATCTTTACAGAAGCAGACTGACACATCTTCTTTCCACAGAGTGGCTAGTGGGTTCGAATCACCAATCTTTCTGTTAGCTGTCGAGCACTTTAACCACTGCGCCACCAGAGCTCCTTAGAAATACCATACGACCCTCCAATTCCACTTAGGTATATGCCCAAGGGACCTGAGGTCTGCAACACGAACAGACATGTACACCAATGTTCATTACAGTACTACCCACAATAGCTAAAAGGTGGAAACAACCTAAAATGTTCATTAACGAATGAATGGATAAACGAAATGTGGTACAGGTGGGTAGTCCTCGACTTACAACGGAGTTCCATCCCGATGACTCTATCATAAGTTGGTTCTGACTTAAGTCCAATACCTTTTTTTTTTTTTTTTTAAGTTTTCATTATTACTGCCCTTTATTATCAGTATCTTTATAAACCTGATCTTTGGGAGCTGGAAACATTATATATAAACTTACAGATGTATTTTAATACATACATACATAAGAAAACACACAAATCATAAAAATTTACTCCGATGACAAAGAAAAGTTAGACAACCTTGGCATTTTGTTGGTTACAGTAATAACCCCACTGCAGAAGGTTCTAGATCATCTGGATTATCCCTGGGAATGCAGACAGCATTTCTAGTCAGAAAACTGCTAAGAGTTGTCTGTATGGTCCTTTTCTTACTTATTTCCCTTTATGTATTTCGCAGTAATGTCTCACTGCTTCCCAAATCTGCTTATTGACTTTAGTAAGCCCATCAGTGTTTGGGTCCATGTTTTCAAGCAACTGAAGCCCCTAATTTAGTTTAGAAAAACTTCAGCTAAAGCTCTCAATGTAAAATTTTTTGACACCTTCTTTCCTTCCTCTTCCTCATTATTTCTTTCTTCTTTAGCATTTCTTTCCTTTGAACATCCATTAAGTCCTAATCTGTTAGTTCCTCTTCCTGACCTATGAGCTGTTCTGCATCGGCAATACCAAGTTCTAAATTTAGTGTACTTGCCTTATGAACAATTTCCCCACCCATCTCTCATCATATTACCGTGAACAAATGCTTGGAGCTTGTTCACATAACTCAGCAGTTTTTTCTGAATCCTCTGCATGCATTTTCCCATGACTTTCTCCCAGGAAGATGCGGTATTTCAGATACACTGAAAAATATAAGTCTTCCAGAAATCACGTAATGTTATCATACCTCCATCTGTCGCCTGAGCAAGCACAGTCCGCAGGCAGTGTGCCTTGAAAGTGATGAATGCACCCTGACCCACAGGCTGACTCACACCTATTGACTGGGAGGTACATACACCACCTTCTCATCTTGATTTCGATCATCTACAGGAAGAGGATGCCCAGAGGCATTATCAAGTAGCAGTAAAATCTTGGAAGCCATGCTCTTTTCAAGGCAGCAGGCACACACTTCTGTAATAAAACAATTTAAAACCAGTCTTTGAATAATACAATCGTCATCCAGGCCTCAGAGTTACTTCTGTAGTTGATGGGTAACTTCTTTTTGTCAATGTTTTTGAATGCTCAGGGGTTATCAGAATGGTAAACAAGAAAAGGTTTTAATTAAAATTCAGCAGCACTCCCTCCAAGCAGCAGTGTGATTGTGTCTTTAAATGCCGTGAAACCAGGCAATGGCTTCATCTCTTTCTGAATATAGGTCTGTTCCAGCATCCTTTTACAAAACAAGCCTGTTTCGTCCACACTGAAAATCTGCTCTGATAGATATTCTTCATCTTGCATTATCCTGTCCAGGCCATCCTTGAGCTTTTCGGCAGCTTCAACACTGGCACTCCCAGCTTCTCCACTTATGTACACATTATGTAAGCCAAATCTGCATCTGAAGCCATGAAACCGGCCCTTGGTGGTGTTAAGGTGCTCACGGTAATCTTCTTCCTGCTGTTCCTTCAGGTTTTCAAAAAGGCTGCATGCTTTCATTTCAATCGTCAATAAACTCACAGGGAATCCTCTTGTGCATCTGGTCTTCTATCCAAATCATCAATAGCTTCTCCATCTTGTGGACTGCCCCTTGACTCTTCTTTGTTAAAACTGTCAATTTTATGCCAATCGCTCCTCTAACTGCCTCCAAAATCCTGTTCTTATCCTCAGTGATTGTCATAATGGTCGAATGAGACAGTCCCTCCCTTACGAAATGGTATTTTGCTGACTTTCTTTCCATTAAAATAGGTCTTAACGATCTTCCTCTTCATATCCATGTCTAGGGCCGTCTTCACCTTCTGTTTTGGATTAGAACTTATAGTGGCATGACTTCTTTTGCTAGACATATTATTGGGGGTGTATGCAGTGCAGGTGTTACAGCGTGAGAAACTTGAACAACTCCGCTTCAAATTAACAATTAACAAAATGCTTCTGATGGTATCAAACACTGAGTAGGATCATGCTATAGGCCTGGTCTACAATGAAGTGTGTGTCAGTGTCATAACAATGAAGTTGGAGTCAAAATGGCTATCAGGGGTACGCACAGTTCAATTGTCATATTTCGTTAGAGTTGAACACTGCCCAACTTTCTCTCCGTTATGACTCCTGACACTGACTTTATTGAAGACCAGGCCACAGCCCGCTATATAGCAGTATTTTGAACAGTAACTCGTAATACTGAACATCTGGGAGTGAACATCTGTTTGAGAATTATAACATCAGCAAATTACATGCTGCAAAACTGGATGTAGTACATATTACTAACAAGAAAATGTACCATAACAAACAAAAAAAGCACACTGTCATTAAGGGTGGTTTTTCGTTAACTCAAATATAAGTTGGGGACTACCTGTATATAACGGAATGCTACTCAACCATAAGAGAAATGAAGCTCTGATACATGCAACAACATGGGTGAACCTCAAAGACATTACGCTAAGTAAAATAAGTGAATCACGAAAGAGACAAATACTGTATTATTTCATTTATATAAACTGGTAAAAGAGACCAAAGTCTACTAGTAGTTGCCAGGCGCAGGAGGGAGGAGGAGGAAGGGAGCCATTGTTGGGAAGTAATAAATCTGTCTATGGTAAAAGGAAATCTGGCATCAATTAGGGGTGACGGCTGTACAATATAACTAAGGTAATTGATATCACTAAGCTATAAACCTGAAAAAGGTTGAAACGGCAAAAAGTGGTATATGCATATTTCCACAAAAAACAAAAAGCAGCTGATACTGTCTATGTACAACCAAGTACCTCATGGGATTTGTTTACTCAGTTTGCAAGCTTAAGGAAATAGTTTCACGCGACATTCTAGTTAATTAGCCAAATATTGATTTTGGTTCTGTTCTGAGAGGAAAAATTACTAACTAGATAGAAGACACGTTTTAATACTGGTAAAGGACAGACAACGTACAATACGGGGGAAGTCATCACTACATGACCAAGGCAAAGGAAGACGCTGAAAGGAACACAAAAATAAAGGACAAGTATGATAATTACTGTAACAGAGACAGTCACACAACTATAGTATTAACAAACAGTAATTTACTAACAAATACATAGATAGGTGTTAAAGAAGTGTGAAAGGGTGTAAGGGATCACACTCACTTGCAGATATATGTTTAATTGTGGATATTTCTACATACATAATTGCAAGTGCTGCATGCATATTAATATAAGCAATAGGGCACACAAGGGACACAGTCATGGAAACTTCTTATACATAACCAAATACCTCATAGAACGAAATTCCTGGGCTTGAAGGCAAAGTACCAATAGATCTGGGGGGACAGGTACATCAACTGGCCCAACACAGTTCGTAAAGAAAATGTTTTGCATCCTACTTTGTTGAGTAGCATCTGGGGTCTTAAAAGCTTCGGAACAGCCATCTAAGATGTATCTGTTGGTCTCTTTCTGTCTGGGGCAAAGAAGAGCGAAGAAAACCAAAGACTTAAGGGAGCAATTAGTCTAAACGACTAATGGACCACATGAATCGCAGCCTACGTGACCCCAAACCAGAAGAACTAGATGATGCCAGGCTACTACCACTGACCGCTCTGAATGGGATCACAACAGAAAGTCCCAGATACAGCAGGAGAAAAACGTACCACAAAAGATTAAACTGACAAAAGTGACTAGACTTACTGGGATGCCAGAGACTGGAGGAACCCCTGAGACTATGGCCCTAAGACACCCTTCTGACCTAGAACTGAAGCCATTCCTGGAGACCACCTTTCAGCCAAACAGTAGTAGTTGTTAGGTGCCGTCAACTTGGTTCAGATTCATAATGACTCTATGTACAACAGAATAAAACACTGCCTGGTCCTGTGCCATCCTCACAATCATTCTTATGCTTGAGCCCACTGCTGCAGCCACTGTGTCAATCCATCTCATTGAAGGTCTTCCTCTTTTTCGTCAAATTTCACTTTACCAATCATGATGTCCTTCTCTAGGGACTGGTCTCTCCTGATAACATGTCCAAAGTATGTGAGATGAAGACAAGCCCATAAAATAAACAAAAACAGCCAAGAGGAACATGTTTCTTAGAATAACCAATTATATGAGATCAAAAGGACAATATTTGCTCAAAAGAAAAGACAAAAATGTAGGTAACGGTATAAAATCCGAACAAAAGAAAACAGGGAACCGAGGATAGAAATGGGGAGAGTGCTGACACGCTGTGGGGAACGCAGCCAATACCATGGAACGCTTTATGTACAAGCTATCGAATGGGAAGCTAATTTGCTCTGTAAAAAACCACCTAAAGCACTATTAAAAAAAAAAAAAAAAACAAGTACACAAAGCTACTCACTGCAGCTCTATTTGTAGCAGCAAGACTGAAATAAACTAAATGTCCACCAACAGAAGACTGGTTGGATGCTGCAGTGTATATCCACACAATGAAGTATTATCCAACTATAAAAGGGCATAAAAAGTACCTCTGTATATTGCCATGGAGTGATCTCCTGGATACAGTGTTAGGTGAAGAAAAGTAGATAAAGTATGCCATTTTTTTCCCAAGAAAAAGAAGGAATACCACTTACATATTTGCCTATGTGTGTGTGTGTGTTTTGAAAGTGGCAGGATAATCCAAAAATAAGTAAAAATGGTTGCCTATAGGGAACAGGATAAGGGATCAAGGGATGGAAGCTAGATTTTCTGAACGTAACTTTGGACATGTTTTGTAGATTTAACTTTGAAACCATATAGGTGTTTTACATAACACATAAACAAAAAATTCAGTCAAGAAGAAAAACACAATCACTAAAATTAAAATGAAGTAAATTAACCCAACTACGTACCACTTTGGTGGTTTAACCATATAGAGCACTGCAGCAAGTGACTTAAAATACGGTCATTTCGCTATGTACCCATAAGAGACAGAGTTCACAGAAAGAGTAAGAGCTGCAAAGAAACCTTAAACTGTTCTCAATAATATTATTAGTAATAATACTGTTTATTGTCATTCTGGAAGTCCTAAATGTATTGCAAAATAAAGCAAATGAATAATGCCAACAGGAACCCAAATTTTCTGCTTAAAAGTGATACAAATATAAAATAAAAGAATTAAAAGCCCTGAATTATTTGAACTTATGTTTGTTTTTAAAAAGACGGGACATTATCTTCTATGTACGCTCATAGAAAAGCCCTACAAATGATGACAAAACTAGGGACAATAAGCACTCAAATAACAACAACAACAAAAAAACCCAAAGCCATTACCACTCAGTGAATTCCAACTTGTGGTGACCCCACGTGCTACAGAGTGAAACTGCTCCACGGGGTTTTTACAGAAGCAGATCGCCTGGCCTTTCTTCCATGGTGCCACTGGACGGGTTCAAACCTCCAACCTTCAGGTTAGTAGTTGAGTACAAACCGTTTGCACCTCCCAGGGATTTAAGAGCTCAAATAGTGGTCCTGAAACATCATCTCACAATAAAAGGAACCAGGACTTCAGAAAAAAAGTGGCTGATTCCAGGTTTAAGGCATACAATGGGCAAAATGAGCAGAGAACATTTTAACAGAAATAAACTATTAAGGACCACTGAAGTTGTGTCAAAACAACAAGATATAATTGGACTTCATCAAAAAAGGGACATTTTGGAAAGACACCATGAAGAAAATGAAAAGGCAAGCCACACACTGGGAAAACATGTTTACTATATATTTATCTTTCACAGGAGTGGTACCCAGAACACTTAAGAACGCCTATAAATCTAAAATATGAGCAAAATATAAAAGCAAACATATCACAGAAGATACAGAAATGGCTAATAAGCAACACTGGTTATCAGGAAATACAAATTAAAACCACTACAATTCCCACTAGAAAGGTAAAATTAAAAAGACCAACCATTGCCAAGTGTTAGCAAAACTGTACAGCAACTCTAGTTTGTTTGTATTACAGGCGGCCATCCAAGGCAAAACAACTGGTGTCTATTTACCTGGAGCAACAAAGGAAGAAGGGGAGTCAGAACCGGAGGAGGAAATGTAATGTGTGGCTAATGGCCTCCATGAACAGCTGCCTCTCTTGTTGTAGACCAGAAGACCAAATGGTGCCAACTACCATTACTGAACATTTTGATCGAAGATTCCATAGAAGAATCCTGATCAAAAGGAGGAAAATACAGAAGGAAATTTCTCAAATTCTCACGGACTCCAGATTTCCCAGAGCCAGAGAGGCTGGATGAATGCCTGAAACTATTGCTCTCTGAGACAATCTTTAAACCTTAAACCAAAAACATCCCCTGAAGTCTTCCTAAAACCAAACAATAGTTTAGCTTCCCTAGTAAAAAACATCTGCCTAGAGCATTATGCTTTTTTAAGAGCTATCTATATGAGACCAAACTGACGAAAGCAACTAGAAAAATTAGATAGGAATCTTAGGGGGCAGTAAGTTTATGACAATGGGGGAGGAACAATTTGGAAAAGGAAGGTGAGAATGATTGTACAGCTTGAACATTGTGAACAACGTCAATGAATTGTACATGTAGAAATTGTTGCATTGGTGTGTTTTACTGTGTATATTCTGAACAAAAAATAAAATAAATTATAAAGCAAATAAGGTATCTTTTATATTTATACTATAAAATATATCATCAGAATTAAAAATTTTGAAACCTCATACATCTACCTAGAAAGTGCTCATGACTTTAAATGTATACAACCTAAGAGACAGACATGGCTTGTTACAGTAACATATTGAAGTTGGCAAGAGCCATAGCCTGTGTATGCATAATATGCTTAAATGACTTTCCTGGTGAAGGAAAACAAAACCTTAGAGTTCACAATGATTCTTTCAAATATTTGTCAATGCAACTAATGACAGATTACACCAAATGTAATTATAATGCATATATACTAAGGAAAATAAATAAATGCAATTCTAGAACAGGCAAATACTATGTCTAGTGACAACACACAAGAGGTCGTTGGGAGCCTACAAAAAGGCATATGGATAAGTATCGGGTTGATGGAGCATCATCTTGCCTTAAAGTAAGGAAGTTCTCAAAACAAACGAGCCAAAAAATCTAAAGAAAACAAAAAACACAGTGTTGGGGCACAGTTAAAGGGGCCTAAGGAGTCAACTGAAATAGCTCTCAATGACCAAAGCTGGAACAGTATGAACAACAAAAGGGTATCGTATTATAATCTAAAATGTAAGATAAATATGCATTAACCTATACAGATACAAATAATAAATAAGAAGCAGCAAATCTCCCACGCAGAAATTCCAAATAAATTATGTAGCTACTACACCTCCAAGAGACAGAGCATAATGTATTTCCCAAGAGTACAGCATGGAAAAGGGACAAAAAGAATAGTTTGCGGTGGAGAAACCTGACAAACACTACTTCAAATGATTAAGATTAACATCAAGTCATAAATCATATTGATAGTATGTATCTGGATATGGTGATGAAAATGACATTTTACCTCTTAGATCTTCTTCCTAAAAGCCAATAGTTCCAGTCTAATTATGAGAAAGACATCAGAAAAATTCCAATAGAGGGGTATCTTACAATATACCTGACCAGTACTACTCAAAACTGTCAAAGTCATAAAAAATAAGGGAAGTCTGAGAAACTGTCATAGCCAAAAGGAGTCTAGGGAGACATGACAACAAAATGAATGTTGTATCCTGGTGACTTTCTACTATTCCTATTTTGAATATACACTGTGTTTTATTTTTACCAAAGAATTTTCACATGTACTTGTTCACTTGATCCTCATCATAACTTGTGACATACTGGGGTAATTACATTAATTTTACAGATTAAAAGGCAAGGTCAAGAGGAGACAGGACAAGATGGTGAAGTGAGTGGACACTAAGAAACAAGCACAGGCTGAAATCTCAGAACTCTGGACAGCAGCTAAGGTATTGGAGAGTTGTGGTGAGTCCAGAAGTTGGGGAGGGGAGAAAAGGGTAGGCTCAGAGGCCAAGAGATGCTACCCACTAACATCAGAAGGGCTTGTTCATCACAACCATTTTGGGATGGGGCTGGCTAACACCCCAAACACAGAACACAGAAAAGGAGCTAATCTAAGCTCTACCCAATTGTTTCTAAGGTGGCATAAAATTGGCTGAGGGAGTTCGTGGGTTGTGCTATTGGGACGGGGCAAAGAGAGACCATGGCATTGAGTGAGAGTGCTGTTGAATCTTGCTGAGGCCCCAGAAAGACAGGCACTAGGAGCGGAAGAAACTGTAAAGACAGCAGGCCAAGTGGAATACTTCAGGCTGACAGGAACAAAGGAAACAGCCCACAGTGGGGCACCATGGAAGTGTCTGTGCATGGGCACCAGTGAGAGAAAGACAGAGAAACCCACATGGTCACCACAACAAAGTCGAGCCCCACTGCTTACAGCAGAGTCTCTGAACAACTAAACACCCCGCTTCCACAAATGTTTACTGAATTCCAGAAACCAGCATACAGCCAGCACTGAAAAAAACTTAAGGATAAGAGTGCCATCTAATGGCTCTCGGGAAAAGATACGAAGCTCACTGCTGCTGGGGTATTTTGACTTGGAATGAGTTTGTGAAACTGAGGAAAGCTGGAGTGTGGGGTTCCCACAGCTGTGAGTCTCTGTGGAGGCACTCTGCCACATTACTCACCCATGTAGTGGCTTATGGATGTGGGCCCAGGCTTCTGGTTGGCAGCTGGGCACTTGGCACTGTGCCAACTGGGTGTCCAATCAGAAAATTTATCCATAATAATAAAAAAAAACCCAAACCCAATGCCATCAAGTTGATTCTGACTCATAGTGACCCTACAGAACAGAGTAGAACTGCCCCATATGGTTTCCAAGAAGCAGCTGGTAGATTTGAACTGCCAACATTCTTGGTTAGCAACCATAGCCCTTAACTACTATACCACCAAGGTTCCTTACCCACAATAAGCAGATAAAAAAATTTGAAGCAAAAAATTTTTAAAAAGATAAGATGGCCCAACTTCAGCAATAGTAAAACACTATGTTACAAGAGAAGATGGATCAATCAAAAGCAAAACATGAAGACGAAGAAATCTCTCCTATGGAAGCCAGAATAATGTGAAGAATTGACGATTTTCCAACTATGGTGCTAAAAATGTTGAAAGCAAAAAGCACACGGAAAACAAACTAGGGGGGCTCAGGAAACAAATGGAGGAATAAAATGAGAACCTTAACAAAGAAACTGAAAACACCCCGCCCCCACAAAAAAATAGGGAACTAACGGAATAGAAAAATAAAACACCTGAATTAGAAAAAGCAAGAGAACACTCAATAGTCAAACAGACAGAAGACAGAATAAATAACACAGAAGACAAAAATAACTGAACTTATCAAGTCTCAAGAGAAAAGAACAAAGAAAAGCAAACAAACCCAAAAGGAAATGCGGGCTTCAATTAAGAAAGCTAACATTAGAATCTCAGAGCACCATGACAATAAAGCCACATAAAAAATTTTTCAAGAGAGAATTTCCCAGACCTGAACAGGAAGCTACAGGAACCCCAATCAGAAGAGACACAAAAAAGATCAACTCCACAGCATAAACTAATAAAAGTCTTAAAAATCAACACAAGGAGAAAATTCTCAAAACCGCAAGAGAAAAATGCAATATAACATATCAAGGGCCTTCGATAAGAATTAGTAGGGATGGATTTCTCCCCATCATGGATTTATAGAGATCGGAAACAATGCAGCAACACCCATAAGATACTGAACCAAAACAACTGCCAACCAAGAATTCTTTACCCAGCAAAGCTGTCATACAAAAATGAAGGGAAACCAAGACATTCCCAAGCAGAAGCTCTGAGAATTTACCATTACCAGACCAGTTTTCCAGGTATTACTCAAAGGAGTACTCCAAATTGAAAGGCAAGAACATTAAGAAATACAAAGTAAATTTACTGACTATAAGCTGTATATCGATATTAATGGAGACACATCAACAGAAAAGGTGAGAGAAGAGCATATTAGGAATAGATTTATTATGTTAAGGCTGTATGTTAACTGTGTTCATATGTTAAACACTGTAACTGTAAGTTGTATAAAGTAAAATATGTGGTAAACAATAAGAAATCACCAAGACGAAACATTCAGAAGAAGGAAGATAATAAAAAGGCTCATCACAAGAAAGCACCCAAATACACATAAAAACAGAGAAAAAAAAAAGAAGATAGGAATCACTCAAAAAACAAACAGCAAAATGTGTGAGGTAGACACTTTGTTTTCAGTAATAAGCTTAAATGTTAATGGTCCCATGAAAAAGGCAGAGAGTGGCAGAATGGAAAAAAAAAAACATGATCCATTCTTTTGCTATTTATAAGAAACACATCTTAGATGTGAGGATACAGACAGACTAAAAATAAATGGAGGAAAATATCCCATGCACCCAGTAAAAAGAAAAGCAGGAGTGCCACACTAATGATCAGATAAAACAGACTTTAAATAAAAATCTATTACAAGAGATAAAGAAGGACATTACATAAAAATAAAAGGGTTAATCCACCAAGAATACATAACAATTATAAGTATATATGCACCTAACGGCAATGCACCAAATCACACAAAAAAAATACAACCAATAATAAAGCAGAAATAGACAATTCCACAATAATAGTAGGGACTTCAACAAACAAATTGCATTTATAGACAGAACATCTAAAAAAGATCGCTAAGGACATTGAGAACTTAAATAAAACCATAATGAACCTAATGGACACATACAGAACACTCCACCTAACATCAGAACAATATATATTCTTCTCCAGCACACATAGATCATTTTCCAGAATAGACCATATGCTGGGGCAGAAAACAAGTCTCAACAAATTAAAGAAGATCTAAAATATACAAAGTATCTTATTTGATCATAACAGTATGAAGCTAGAAATTAACAACAGGATAAATAAGGAAAAAAGAAAAAACACATGGAAACTAAATTAATACACTACTAAAAAACTACTGGGTCATAGAAGAAATCAGAGCTGAAATTAAAAAATTCCTAGAACCAAACAAAAATGAAAACACAACATATCAAAACCTTTGGGACTTAATAAAAGCAGTATTCAGAGGGAAATTTATAGCAATAATTGTCTACATTAAAAAAGAAGGTCTAAAATCTTTTATGTAAAATCTTAACTTAATCCAACTTGAACACACAGAAAAAGAAGAGCAAAAGAAGCCAAAAGCTACCAGAAACAAATGATAAAGATCAGGGCAGAAATAAATGAAACTGAAAACAGAAAAACAACTGAAAGAATTAACAAAACCAGAAGTTGGTTCTTTGAAAGGATCAATAAAATAGACAAATCACTGGCTAGACTGACAAAAGGAAAAAACCAGAAGAGGCAAATAACCAAATTAAGAAATAAAACCGGTGACATTACAACCAATCCAACAGATATAAAAAAGATCATAACTGAACACTATGAAAAATTATACTCCAATAAATTTGAAAACCTAAATGAAATGGAAAAATTCCTAGAAACATACTACCTACCCAAAGTATTTACCCAAAGTAACACAAACAGAGGAAGAAAATTTAAACAGACCCATTACAAAAGAAGAGAGAGAAGGTGTCATCAAAAACGGCCAACATAAAACAAAAAAGCCCAAGACGAGATAGCGGAGAATTCTACCAAACATTCAGAGAAGAGCTGACACCAACCCTACACAATCTCTCCAAATACACAGAAGAGGAAGGAAAGCAATCGAACTCTTTTTATGAGGCAGCATAACCCTAATACCTAAATCATGAAAAGATATGACAAAAAAAGAAAATTACATACCAATATTTTTTCTTCCTTACGAACACAGATGCAAAAATTTTCAATCAAGTTCTAGGCAACAGACTTCAGCAACATATAAAAAAAAAATCAAGTAGGATTCATACCAGGTCTACAAGGGTGGTTCAACATCAGAAAATCAATCAATATAATCCACCACATAAACAGTCAGAAGAAAAAAGCCATATGATTGTATCAATTGATGTAGAAAAGACATTCAATAAAATTCAACATCCTTTCCTGATAAGAACTCTTGGGAAAATAGGAATAGAAGGGAAATTTCTCAACATAACTGAGGGCACATAAGAAAAACCAATAGCCAACATTATACTCAACAAAGAAAGGCTGACAGTGTTCCCTTTTGAGAAGCGGAACAAGACAAGGATATCCATTATCACCACTCTTACTCAACACTGTTCGGAAGTCCCAGCCAGAGCAATAAAACAAGAATGAGAAATAAAAGGTATCCAAAGCAAAAAGGAAGAGGTAAAACCATCTCTATTTGCAGACGACATGATCCTATACATAAAACACCCTAAACATTCCACAAGAAAGCTGCTAAAACTAAAAGAAGAATCTGGCAATGTTGTAGGGTATAAGATTAACACACAAAAATCAGTTGAGTTTCTCTACACTAACAAAGACTACTCCAATAAAGAAATCAAGAAAATACCAATTACAGTAGCCACCAAATCAATAAAATACCTAGGAAATAACCTAACCAGAGACATAAAAGACTTACACAATGAAAACTACAGAACACTGTGCAAAGAAGCTAAAAGACAAAAATGGAAAGCCATCTTATGCTTGTGGACTGGAAGACTTAATAGAGTGAAAATGTCAATCTTACCTAAAGTGATCTACAGATTCAATGCCATCCCGATACAAATCCCAACAAGACTGCTTACTGAAATGGAAAAACTACTGACCAGTTTCACATGGAAAGGAAAGAAATCCCAAATGGCTAAATCAATATTTAAGAAACAGAATGATGCAGGAGGTCTCACACTCCCTGATATCAAAACACACTATACAGCCACCGTAACCAAAATACCCTGATACTGGTTCAACAACACACACAGACCAGGGAAAAGAATCAAGAACCCAGAAATAAACCCAGCTAGCCATGGAAATCCTGGTGGCATAGTGGTTGAGAGTTACGCCCACTAACCAAAAGGTCAGTAGTTAGAATCCATCAGGCACTCCTTGGAAACTCGACGTCCTATCGGGTCACAACGAGTCAGAATCGACTTGACAGCAATGGGTTTGGTTTTTTCACTGTTTGTTTTAACCATGGACAACCGATTTTATACAAGGGGTCAAAGTCCACTCAGTGTGGCAGAAAGGGTCTCTCTGATAAATGGTACTGACAAAACTGGATAACCACTTGCAGAAAAATTTAACAGAACCCATACTTCACACCATACACAAAAACTAACTGCAAATGAATCAAAAGCCTACATGTTAAACCTAAAACTGTAAAATTCCTGGAAGGCAACATAGGAGGAAAACTATGGGACCTAATCTTTTGTAAAAATACAATAACCATTACAACAAATACACAAATAGGAGAAGACAAAACAGATAAATAGGACTGTGTAACAACTAAAAACTTATGCTCATCAAGATATGAAAATAGTAAACAGATGACCTACAAACTAGGGGAAAAATCTTGAAAAATAATTTGTCCGGTAAGAGCCTAATCTCTAAAATGTATACAAACTGTAAAAATTCAACAACAGAAAGACAAACAACCCAATCATGAAATGGGCAAAGGACATGAACAGAACCTTCAACAAAGAGGATATCCAAGCAGCCAGCAAACATAGGAAAAGATGTTCATGATCATTAGCCTTTATAGAGATGCAAATCGAGACTACAAAGAGATACCATCTTACCCCAGCTAAAAAAGCACTGATTTAACAACAACAACAACAACAACAACAAAACAGTAACTACAAATGTTGACAAGGGTTTGGGAGACTGAAACCCTTATCCATTGCTGGTGGGACTGTAAAATGCTACAACCACTACGGAAAATGGTATGGTACTTTCTTAAAAAGACTACAAAGAGAATTACTCTATGAGGAAGCAATTCCACTCCTAGGTATAGATTCTAGAAAAATTTCCTGAAAAATCTTAATTCTAGGAAAGATAGCCATTTCTCACAAACATGTGTTTTCTTTTATTCAATGAACTATGTTATAAATTTTCTCCTCTGACTTGTCAAGAGATTCACACCAAAATTTTGTGTCACGTTTTTATTTTAACCTAAGTTTTCTACCTTAGTCTTTGTCACCACTGTGACCTGCTTTCCTTGTTTTAGTCTATAAGTAAGTGTTCAACTGTAAGCCACCTCAAATCTTTCTTGGAAGCAGGAAGGATATGATGTTTGGCTGAATTTTGAAAATTTAAGAATACACTGAGTTTCGCATGATCCCCATCAAGGCACAGAAACCCTATGAAGTTCAGCCTGAGCTCTGCAAACCAATCCTTTTATCTTAACTACCACAAACAGCAGAAACATCAAGAGAATTACGAGTTTTTCCAGAAGACTTTTTTCCCCTAAGTTACATTAACCATATAGATTACAATGCCACACTGCACATTTACCATACATTCAGCATACCAAATAATTTTTAAAATATAACATACACAATAAAGCACTACTGAAATTTAACTGTGAGAAAATATCCTCCTACCCTAACAGGTGAGGATGATTCCTCTGTATTTCGCTTCTGGGACTCAGCGTCCACATCTTGGCGCTTGTTCTTCATTCTTTCTCTAAGATCCCCTGTAGGTCTTTCTGGTGACCTTTGAGCCAAAAAACAAAAACAAAACTAAAATCTACATTTATGTAACATTTTATAGAAAAATATTTATAGAAACAACCTCATAAACCTCAATATAGTTTATGGAACTGTTCATGGCTCTTAAAATTCAGGAAAATAATTTATTTCAGCTTAAATATTAATATATAAGAAACATAAATAATACTTGTAAGTTTTCTCCTCACATCGATCAAAATGTATACATTTAATATTCTACGGGGTAGCAGGTGCCAGTGAAATGAATAAGAAATTACATGTGAATTGAGAAAAAGGTATTTGTAATTAACAGCCTGGCATATTTTCCTATTAATCGCTAGATATATTAGTTATATTTGAAAGTAAAACGTAGGAAGATACATCAAGCTTGAATCTGAAAATTCCAACAGCATTATAATCTACACGTGTACGTGGCTGGACACATTAACAACTGAAAAAATATCTCATGCATCTTAAGGATCAAAGCAAATACAGGAGTTTCTGTAGTAGTCAAAACTTTTCTTAAATTTGAAATTATTTCAGAATAAAAAACAGTTTAAGGGTTCAAAGCAAGATTTTAGAACAATTATTTTATATTCTTCTGTGGAATTTGTTAAATTGAAGGAAAAACACACATTTGTATTCAACAATGGTAAGGCTTCATAATTTATACTGGGAATTATATAGGACATGACTGTTCAATTAGTTTATTTTCGTATCATTATTACAAGGAATCATGCTAGTGCAGTGGTTAAGAGCTTGGCTGCTAACTGCAAGGTCAGCGGTCTGAACCCACCAGAAACTCTGCAGGAGAAAGGTGTGGCCGTCTGCATCTGTAAAGACTGCAGCCTTGGAAACCCTTGGGGTAGTTCTACTCTGTCCTACAGGGTCCCTATAAGTAACAAAGGTAAGCCTTCTTAATCTATACTGGGAATTACATAGTATACAGCTAGTCAATTAGTTTATTTTCATGTAAGTAGAAAACTGAAAATAAAAAATGAAGGACAGATGAAAAATAAAATGTCTGTTAAAAAATACTCCTAGAGAAAAACGAATCCTCAACTTGATATGGAAATGGCAAGAGGCCCAGAATAGCCAAAGCAATGTTGAAAGAGAACAAAGCAGAAAGACTCACGCTTCCTGATTTCAAAACATACTATACAGCCATAGTAATCAAAACAGCCTGGAAGTGTTATAACAACAGATACATAGACCAATGGAATAGAACTGAAAGTCCAGAGATAAGCCTACACATTTATGGTCAACTGACTTTTGACAAGGGTGCTAAGTCCATCTGATGGGGAAAGATGGGCCTTGTTAATAAATGGTGCTGGGAAAATTAGATTTCCACATATAGAAAAATGAAACAGGATCCATGCCTCACACCATATACAAAAACAAATTCAAAACGTATTGAAGACCCAAGGGTGCAAATTAAAACCACAAAATTCGTAGGAGAACAAGCGAAGACATCTAGAACATCTTAAAAAGCTAAAATCATAATGTATTTAAATGTTAACATATTAGGTCTTCAAAACAGTCTCTCCTCAATAAAAATAAATTCCCGTAAAATGATATCGCAGACAGCATGGAATTCTGCTGTCTTAAGCATTAACTTTTATAACATTATTATAAAAAGCAACCTATATACCCAAAAACCCAGTGCCGCCAAGTCGATAACCTATACACATTCTCTAAAAAGACCTGTTGTCAAAACAAGTAAATACTGGCTAAATAACTTGGTTTTAAAGCAAATATTTTATCAACTGTGAAATTAATAACTAAAAAGATCTTGTCAATCTCTATTGATAAGATTCTCTTCAAAGTAGAAAATCTGATCAAATATATGGCTGTATTTCTGATTTTAGATAAATTACAAAAGTGATCTTCTAACAGTATGTAAACAATTCAAAGTTCACGATTACCTTCTATAATTGCTGCTGTAGCCTTTACCACGGGGTGAAGGACCATGTACGAATCTGCACGTGTTTCCATAGAGGCAGTTGCCAGTCTTCAGCCAATTACGACACTGTGTCTAAGAAAGACATTACTTTTTAAATTTCATTTTTATTTCTTTAAAAAAAAAAAAAAATGCTAATGGGACAAAATTAAAACAAATGCTATAAAACTTCCAGTTAACCTGAAATACATTACAAATAAAACAACCGAAGGAAATGTGAAAACCCCATAAACCCTTTCACTCCTTTTTACAAAACTTTTTTAATTTTCTGATCAATAACCCTACAATAAAGCAACTTATTCACTTTTTTTTTTTTAATTCACTTTTATGATCCAAATCAGTATTTTCATGATCATACTCCAAGAGTACTCCTGGGGCTGCACTAGTGACAACTCACCTCTGCTGTACTGCCGGTGCTGGGTCCAAGCCTTTCAAATACACTGGGTCTTCGGGATGTGCTATCAGATATGGTCTTGGTATTTTCCACTGTGACCTTCCTTCTAATTTTTGACATTTTGGACTACTTTAACCAAAACAGAGAGAGACAAATAAGTAAAATTATTCAGTTTTGAATAACTAAGCCCTTAATTTACCAAAAAAAAAAAAAAAAAACGTTGCCGTGGAGTCAATTCTGACTCATAGCGACCCTACACGACAGGGTAGAACTGCCCCATGGAGTTTCCGAGGAGCACCTGGCGGATTCAAACTGCTGACTTTTTGCTTAGCAGCTGTAATACCTAACCACTATGCCACCAGGGCTTCCCCATAACTTACAAGTAAATAAAATTATTATACCATAAAGTTACAAAGTATTTTCCTCGAGAAAAAAGGACATAGGAGATGTCACAGATAAACAGAAGGATATTTTATGACATGTTTTATAAGTGCACCTATAACAACTTTGAAATCTGCAGGGTGAACAAGATTCCACTTATGAAGTTTTCATTCTACATTCAACCTCAGACAATATACTATAAGATGTTTGGAAGTTGTTTATAAAAGTCTTTCAAAATTTATTAACTCTATTCTTAAGTAAAAGTTAGCCTATCAATCTCCATTAACCAGTTAACTAGAAAAGAATGCTATGTCAAAGAAAATGGGAAAATGAAATCAGGTGGGAATTTTACTGATGGCCGAAATGATGACTTACGCAATTTAAGTGACAACATTGATAACTGAAAAATCAGCTTGGGAGAAAATGAGTGCTATTTAAACATTTTCTTTGTCTTACAGAGGTCACAAAGAAATGCAATTTAATCAAGGTGTTTATTTTCCAGTAATAGGAAAAAAATCACTCTCAATGTTGATAAAATGATTTCCTTTCAAAATAAGACAGACTGTGGGACTAGAAAATGTCAAGGAGTTTCTACAGTGTGTGCAACAGTGACATAAAAGTCAAAGGTGCTAATAAACGGTATTTTAGCATATTAATGACAAGAAAACAGTATAAATATCAAAAGAGTAAATAAAATACACCAAAAACCAAAATTACAATAGACCAAGATATAAACTAGAGAGTACACTACAGTGGGATATGGGTAGGAACTGCCTAAGAGAAAGAGAAAAGACCTAATTATATAACACTACATACAATCTGAAATCTTAGTTCAAGACTAATTAGTAGCAAAAAATTAACAGAATGAACCATGGCAGCTGAGGAACTAAAAGCTCCATTTTATACAGAACAGTCTCTATAAAGATCACAAATGCTATTTTATATGATTTCAAGGCTAAGGTATAACACTGAAAAAAAATTAAATCATAGTTTATAAAACAAAATTTGAAAAAACAGTTATAAACAATGCTTACACGTCTTTTATAAAGGATCTAAAGAATAAAGATATTTGACACATCAACAAAGATGATAAACCAAAAAGAAGAAAATATGAAATGATACAATATGGTTGCACCAGCAAACTTTATATTCTTTTTATATTTTAATAGAAAATATAATTATTATTTTAATGCAACAATAATTTTTAATGATTCAAATAAGTTAGAAAATTACTTTAATTACAATGAAAAAAAATAGTGTAGAGTGTCCCATAAATGAACAAGAGTTGCTATAACATAAGATCACTACTCTCCAAGCATGGAGCTATACAGCCAACCCCGTAATGTCAGAGTTGGAAGCTAACGTTTGGGTTAACATCTCTGAGCCTCGTTCTCAGCCTGAACATGCACTGACAGCAGAAGAGGTGCTACAGTGTCACGTGTCCATTAGATTTTTGAACAGAAAGAACTGAAAGCCAAGATCTTCCACAAAATGTACAACTCTGGTTAATTTGTATTTGAGCAGGATTCAATAACCAGAAATACATGTGTCACAAAGTACATAGGAAAAGTTAGAAAAACAAAATTTTAATGTTTCATTTTAAATCTCTACAAATTTTAGATATTGCAGATATACATTGTAATTCTAGCCATTAATTCAATTCTAAAAACATTTATTAATAAATTAAAAATTGAATAGGTTTCAAAAGTTTCTTATTAACCCCAAATTCTCGTAAAAAGACCAGACTTAACAGTCTGACTGAGACTAGAAGCACCCTGGTGGTCATGGTCCCCAGACCTTCTGTTAGCCCAATATAGGAACCATTCTCACAGCCAACTCTTCAGACACAGACTGGCCTGGACAATGGGATAGAAAATGATACTGGTGAAGAATGAGCTTCTTGGATCAAGTAGACACATAAGACTATGTTGGCATCTCCTGTCTGGAGGGGAGATGAGAGAGCATAAGGGCTCAAAAGCTGACCGAATGGACACAAAAAGAGAGAGTGCAGCGAAGGAGTGTGCTGTCTCATTAGGAGGAGAGCAATAAGGAGTATATAGCAGGGTGTATATAAATTTTTGTATGAGAGTCTGACTTGATTTGTACACTTCACTTAAAGCACAATAAAAAAAAAAAGTTTCTTATTAGCTAGTTATCTGAAACTTGGAAAACAGGCACACCATCCACCACATTGCCTCAAAGAGACTAATGCTAACCTTACATCTTTCCCTCCACTACCAATGGAAATAGTTAGTTCTGTGCCCACACAGCCCTACTCCCGACACACCTTTACTCCCAACACACATACCTCCCAAAAAAATCAAGGGTGGTAGTTTCTCCAGTCAGAGTAACAATTATTCGTCTTTGTACTTAAAACACTGGTCATCTATCATCTTCTCGCTTGCTTTTCTGAGGGCCTCAGGTATTAACCCCACTGCTTCTCTTCCCGTTCTGTCACCTGTTGCTCCGATCAGCACCCCTCCCCTGATCTACTGCTGGAAAGCACGGTCTCATAGTCTGGCTCCAATCTTAGATCCCTGATGTAAGCTTGGAAGATTTCAAAGCAATCTGACTGCTATGTCAAAGGCAATCAAGTGAGGACTGACAATCCAAGACCACACCTCTCCGCCTACATCTGACATCAATAAAGTTACTTGCCACAGAAACAAAGCTACTCTTATAGGTGACATCAAGAACTACCCAAGATTCACCTACAAAGTGATTATCCCAGGAATTTTATTTCCAGCTACTGCTGAGTCTTCCAAGTTAGGGAAGAACTGCAACGAACTAAAGACGTACTCTCCTTTTTTTCTGCGTTCAACAGTGTCAGACCATGCCCCGAAATGGCACTGCATCCGGGTACCAGGTCTAGGTTAGAGAGAGGTCCTAGTTACGGAGGGGAAAAAAAAAGAATCTGAGGCAAAGAGGTAAACGGAAAAATTGACATTTTCTAACTAAAAAGGAGTTAGATGAGTTCTGATCATCCATCTAGGAAATTCTATCTCTACTGACAATTCAGCAATAAAAAGTTAACAAAAATATTACTACAGAAACATAATATTCACAATTTTGGATAAGTAAAATGGTTTTTGTGTGAAAGAAAATAATATGTAACTTTTTCAAACTCCCATTTATGTAAATGTACACAATCTACAATACACTAAAGAAACTTTCTCTTACATATATTAATTTAAAATTACACTGCCATCTCATGTGACTTAACTAGAACTTTAAATTCTACTTAAAAATTTAGGTTCACAATGGAAGATAAATATCAGAAAAGAATAAAAAGTAAATGTGACTGGGGAAAAAATTTTTTTGATTAATATCTGAACAGCCTTCAATAAGTAAATGTTTCAAAGTATATGGGAAAAGTTAAAAACAATACAACAAAAAAAAAATTAATGCCAAAGTCTTTTCTATCACACAGATTATAAATTTAGGTTACACCAAAAACGTACTAATTTAGTTAACTCTTCTTTAAAGCTGTTCTCCATTTTTGTTTTCAAATTCATTGCTCTGTCCGATATTCTCTGGTTTAAGTTACCCTTACACTATCACATCATCGTTTCTTTCCCAAACAGCAGCACTACTACAGCCAGAGTAACACTGGTGAAAGTCCATTTAGTCATTTTTCTATTTCTTCCCTTGCAGATATATAAATATCTGAAGTTTTCCTTATCGCTTTTAAATTAAAGAAAAGAATAACTGTGGGAATAAAGCTTAAATCTACTAAAGACACAGGAAAAGGGAATCTTAATAATTGGGAAACTATATTATCACAATCTACTCAAAGCTGCACACTATAAATATGGCTGAAAAAGTTGAAAAATACAGGGGCCTCTTCTCTGAGTAATTAATTAAACCTGAAGCCTAATGACTAAAATCTTGTCAGTAAAATATGTATCAGTTCTAGTATCTTCACTGGATCCTTCTGAGGTCTCATCTTCTGTAGCGTAAATGAAAGCATAACCCTCTTTAATCTGATCTTCTATTACTTATACGGTAGCAGCATAATACCAGGAAACTGTCAAATAATTACATAATTAGAACTATATAAATGTATTAATTAGTAGAATAAATCCCTACCCACTGAATTTCTAAGATTTAAAGGATTATATTAAAAAATAAAACTTTCCCCACATTCATATTTCATGTTTTAAAAGAAAAAAATAGCTGTTTATTTGATGCATACTTTTGAAGAATTTATTAAAAAGAACTTTCTAAAACACCCTTCCAGGTTGCTTACCTGTAGACAGAGTAAATCTATTTCTAACTGATCGTGCCACAGAACTGGCACAACTAAGCTGACTACACAGGTATGAGCAAGGCAATACTGCAGCACTGTGCAGAAAATAACTTGTTAAAAAGATTGTGTGTGCACAAAGAACACCCCATCCTGGGAACCACTATGAAGTGACGTAAACAGAACCGCAACACACAGAGCTACAAGAGGAGAAGAGAAGACAGGGTTACATGAACACCAGTTAATACCTCAGCCACTACAAAGTACCTGCTAAAATGCCTCCAACTCTGTATGAGCTGTGGGTTGCGAGTGGGGAATACGGGAAAGACTAACGTCCACTGAAAACCAATTCTCCAAATGGAAGTTAAACAATTTTGCTTTCCCTATGTAAACACCAATGCATATTATAATATAAACTAATACAGATGATTCATTAAAATTTTAATAATTTGGTATAAAAAAGTTAACATAGCATCCACTTGCTGTCTCTTAATATTTTTAATCTGTACTACAGATATGAAAATAAGATGTGCACACATCCTAAAATGTACAATGTGCAATTAGAATTACCAATAACTAGGACTTCAGTAAAACCAAACCACTTGTCATGGAGTCGATTCGGACTCACAGCGACCCTGTCAGAGGCATAGACTTCATAAAACTGTATCCTACCAGACGGACACAGTGAAATTTTTAGTTTCATGATGCAACTATTTTTACACACACAAACTGACATATACCTCCATCAATCTTCTTACTATCTCTCTGAAACTGTCATCTATTATAATCTAAGTATTTCATTAATAACTTCAAAATCAATAGCTCTCCAAAACATTATTGTTTGGACAGTAAAGCCCATGACATCAAGTATTACAGAACTAAAAACACCCAGAAACTGGACCATGCTAACTGGCACCATGCACACAGGGATGGCGCTGCATAAGCATCGGGATTTGCCGCAACAGTATCACGAACTCTGAAAACGCGAGGCGTGAAGACCTCTTCCAAACTTTCTAAATTCCCTCTTTACAAATGCAAAAACCTTAAGAGACACTCGCCTATAATTTTCAAAGTAGTTCAAATTACCTGGAAGCCTTCTAATATAACCGAATAGATTAAGACACTACGTTCCACACGCAAAATCCTACCATCATTCAAGTAATAGCAACTCTGAATAATTTGTCAGCCATAAAAATTATATTAACCTATTTAAAAAGAGCAGGGCACTGGTGGCGCAGTGGTTAAGCGTTCGGCTGCTAAGCGAAAGGTCGGCAGTTCCAAACCACCAGCCCCTCCCTGGAAACCCTATGGGGGAGTTCTACTCTGTCATACAGGGTCCCTATGAGTCGGAATCGACCCAAAGGCAACAGGTTTGTTTGCGTTTGTATTTAGAAAGAGGTAATGCTAAACATAAAGTCCCGTCCTTTCATTCTACCTCTCTTTCAATTTGTTTCCCCCGCATATAACTGCCAAGACTAGCACTCCTCAACTCCCAGGCCCTAACTCGGTTTATCACTGCCAGTAAATACAGAACACCAAAAATAACCAAAAGATCCCTTTACCGATTACAGGTCTGGAATGCCCAAAGAAAAAACCCCGAAATCTAAGACCTTATTCCGGCACCCCTCCATTGCATACAAACGCGAATTCTGCTCAAGGGTTCCCGTGCCCACCTCAAATGTCAGTCACAGTCTTTTGCCTGAGTCGACCTGTCCCCTAGACAGACTCGCCACAATCAGAGCGAGGGAGACAAACGAAGCCTGAGCACAGGGAGTGACTGAAGATTCAGGGGCAGGATGCTCAAGGGGAGCACGAAATACCAGTGTGACCCAAGTGGGCATGGTGGGCGACTCCGGGCCTCCCCAGCTCGCCCAACGCCTTTCCTCAAATACCCACACGAAGTTACAGAACCCTTACCTCCACCCCCAGCTCTCCTCGCAAACGCAGACCCGAGGCACCCACACTGCCGCTGCTCGCAGGAGCGGGGAAGGAGACCTTCCGCCCCGCGCCTTGGCCCCGGGAGGACCACAAGGAGGAGGTGCGCGCGCGGCTCCCGGAAACCGCTCCTCGGAGACTGAGAAACAGAACCCGCCTGCCGCTTCGCCAGGGTCCGGCGAGAACGGGGCGTGGGAAGAAAAAGAAGGAAGAGAAAATGGACAGTAAAAAAAACTCCAAAAAAAAACTACCAGGCCGCTAGGGCGATCGACTCAAAAAGCCGCCGGAAGTCAGGAGACCGTCCTGTTCCTCTGTAAACGAGCCAGCTTCCGGCCGCCAGGTTAGTCGTCAGAGCGCAGACCCCGCCCCTTTCCTCGCACGTTGCGTCGACGCTGAGGAGCGAGAGTATTAGCGAGAGGTCAACTCCTGAATACGTTCTTTGTGGAAGGAAACTTGGACTCGCGGGGGACTTTTTTGATTCCCAATTAAAAGTGAACTTAAGAGAATTTCCCCGTTCATTACATAATTTCTTACAATAAACAACTATTTTAGGTGTGCAAAATGCTACGTGTATTGAAAGTAACTACAGCCATTCATTTGTTCAAGAATGCTTATTGAGACTCTGAGCTGGACCAGACCTGGCGAATGTCCTGTTTTTGAACCCGTCTCCTTTGTAGCCCATCGCCTATTACTGTGGAGCAAACGGATGCAGGGTTATGTTTTTAAAGGCGCAAACAAGTTTACTGAAAATGTGAAACAAAAATCTTTCATTTACTCCCGACGGTCTTTCCTTTTGTTGCTTAGGGTCTCAAAGCTTTAACCAATGATTTGTATGATACAATTTATTAAAATTGTTTGGTTAGTGAAACCTCCTGAATCAAAGTAAAAAAAAATAAAATCAGTACGTAGCCCCTTTAAAAAAAAAAAAAGTGAAAAGAAACGTGAACTCTTGCCTTAATTTCAAGGTAGCATTTTATTCTTTAACAAAATCAAGAAGTAGGAAAACCTGGTAACAAAACACTTGATAAAACTTAAAAAGAAAGTGGCACAAATACTAGGTCATGCCGGAATCAATAAATTAAAATATGGGAGCAGAATAATAAAATCAAGGGCATTAAACATTCCTGATGACATGCCAGACTATTTTAGAGACAGCCGCAAGAGCTTCTTTGCAAGTTGGCTTGATGAAACGTTCAGGCAGCAAGAATCCGTATCTTCCTGTATCTCGAAGTTCAATTGTAAATGAGTATTTGATGCCCAAGTCATAAATCCAGTCTTGCGAAACTCCAGGAGCTTGATCTACAAGAAGAAAATGCTTTTTAGAAACAAATACTTTAAAATGATTAACAAAATTTGTTTTCCTATTTCTGATAAAAGCTTTACTTGTCTTTGATTATTAAGTAACCTAAGTTACTTGTAGAAAATGGAGATTGAGGGGAAAAACGTTAAGGAATAAGGTAAAAATCACATATTATATTACCAAACCAAACCCATAAGGACCCTAAAGGACAGAGTAGAACTTCCCCATAGGGTTTGTAAAGCTAAAATCTCTAGGGAAGCTGACTGCCACATCTTCTACCCTAAGAGTAGCGGCTGGGTTCCAACTGCCAACCTTTGACTTAGCAGCCTAATGCTTAAACACTGTACCGCCAAGGCTCCTTATAACCCTGCCAAGGAGTGATTAAGAAGAAAAAAAAAAAAAAACATTGCCATGGAGTCAATTCTGAAGCATGGCAGCCCCATGTGTTAACAGAGTAGAATTTTTCCAAGGGCATATTCTTGGCTGCAATCTCTGGGGAAGCAAATGGCCAGGACTTTCTTTCATGACCCTGTTGGATGGGTTCCAACGCCTGACCTTCAGGTCAGTAGCTGATTTCAAACTACTCAGGCCACTCAGCAACTTCCAAGGAATGATAATCACCATTAATGTTACAGCACGTTATCTTTCATTTTTTAGTTCAGGCATTCACGTATTTAAATTTTCCCTACATAAATGGATCACACTATGTAAGCTGCCTTGTAACATTTCTAAATATAACCTATCATGACCATCTTTATGTAGTAATGAGTTCAAATCTGAATTATTATTTTTAATGATTGCATAACATGGCATGATAAAACTGGATATAATTGATTTAAATAATTATTTATTTAAGGGCATTTTGATTTTTTCCAATTTTTAACTAACATAAAGAGCTTTACAATTAATACCCTAATTCATACATGGTTGGTTCTTTATTTCTTTAGAATATTCTTCCCTAGAAATACAATTCCTAGTTTAAGGATATATATATACTTTTTACAATTATGATGCGTATCTCCAAAAAGACTTAAAAGAATTGAACAAATTTATACCTCCATAGGCAGGTCTGAACAGGCTCACGTCCCCTCCCACATCATCCGTGAGAATTATGAATTTCTGGCAATTTGATGGGTGAAAAATATTATCAAATTCTCTTAATTTCGGTTTCTTTCATTACCAGTGAGCTGAATATTTTTAGATTGGAGGAAGGCTCATTAACAACCTGCGTTATGCAGATGACACAACCTTACTTGCTGAAAGTGAAGAGGACTTGAAGCACTAACAGATGAAGATCAAAGATTTCAGCTTTCAGTATGGATTACACCTCAACATAAAGAAAATAAAACTCCTCACAACTGGACCAATAAGTAACATCCTGATACATGGAAAAAGACTGAAGTCATCAAGGATTTCATTACACGTGGATCCACAATCAACGCCCATGGAAACAGCAATCAAGAAATGAAAGGACATATGGCTGAATCTACTGCAAAAGACCTCTTTAAAAGTGTTAAAAAGCAAAGATATCACTTTTAGGACTAAGGTGCACCTCACCCAAGCCATTGTATTTTCAATTGCCTTATATGCATGTGAAAGCTGGACAATGAATAAGGAAGACTGTAGAATTAATCCCTTTGAATTATGGTGTTGGCAAAGAATACTAAATATACCAAGGACTGCCAGAACAATGAACAAATCTGTCTTGGAAAAAGCTTAGCCAGAATGTTAGTTGTTAGTTGCCCTTCCGTTGATTCTGACCCATGGTGACATCACATGTGCAGAGCAGAACTGCTCCATAGGGTTTCCAAGGCTGTGACTTTTCAGAAGCACATCACCAGGCCTGTCTTCCAAAGAGCCTGTGAGTGGGTTTTAACTGCCAGTCTTTGGGCAGTGGTCGAACACTTAACTGTTTGTACCACCTAGGGACTCCCTCAATAAATATCTTCCAGCAGAAATTAATTTAAAATATTTGTTGAGTTTTCCACATACCTAGGTCCTGTCAGTGTGATATATGCACAACATTCAAATATAGTGTTATGAGCTATGCTCTTATACAGGCTCTCACGAAAAAGTGTCTAATGTAAATGCTACTCCCTAGATTTGTATAGTGTACAACCTGGGAAACCTTACATAATGGCCTTGGGCACCTTACACATTCTTTTCACGCTTACGACCTTTTCTATTTCACTCAACATGCATGATGCCAATTCCCATAATCGCTACAGAGGAAGCATAATTTCTTAAATATCATTTCAACTTTTTTAGTATATTAACTGTATTCAGCACTGTCCTATTATGCTTCTGTTTCTAATGTTTATAACCAGTCATTTTACATGTGACTTTGTTAAAAAGATTCCATTTTGAAGAGCTAAATCCATACAGAAAAAGTGAACACACAGATTTCTTTAATACTTCACAATTCTCCAAGAATTTAAAAAGCAATACTTACATAAACTTTCTGAGCCACTGCCATGCATATACTTGATATTTTTATTAATACTCTCAATAGCACGGACAGCTTCACTGGCCACTTGAGACTGGAAGCAATAGGACATGAGATTTCAGTTAATGTTAAGCTTTGAAACAGGACAGAAGTTTCTACAAGACAATCATGCATTAATTGAATCAAACAATTTATGTGAAAAAACTGTATTTATCCAAAAGGTAAATTAAAAAAAAAATTTAACCAAAACAATTGCTTTTGCTTCCTGGAAATCATAATTGGGTGCCTAAAATTTTTACTTAGTTTACAGGAAAAAAAAAATCTCACACACGAATTTTCAGGAATTCATTTATTACATAAATTGAAGTATAACTATGATTCAAAGGCAAACAATTTAGAGTTCTTATGATACTAGACAAAATTATCACCAAAGTTTAAATCCAGCTTCTCTAATGAATACATATCTACACATGTCTGATTCTCTTCTCATCCTTCCTACAAACTCTATTTTATTTTTGTATAAAATACCTAATAACTTTCAAAGACGCTTCATCTAAAAATGATATGTCCTACGCTTCCCTCCTTTGGAGCAGAGTAATAACCCAGGCCCCTACTCAACTACATTTGGCTATAGATGACCCAGATCTTTCCTGAAGTTGGAACTAGCATCACGATATTCAGTGTTGTCCTCTAAAAAACCCAGAGAAGCAGCAGTGGATATTATTTCCTGTCTTCCCATTGTTTAAAGAAAAAAAAAATGTTTTCATAGAAACCCACTGTCTACAGAATAAAATACAAATTGATTCTGGTATTCAAACCCCTTTACAACCTAGATTCATCTACTTCCTCCTCTGGGGAACGCCAGCTTCTCAGCTTAGAACGTCCTCCCTTTCCATAAGCCAATAGAAATCCTATCTTTTCCAATTCCAATCCCTAACGGAAATTGTATCTGTTCTCTGAAGTCATTAAAACAAAAAATCAAACCCATTGCTGTCAAGTGACCTTACAGGACAAGGCAGAAATGTCCCATAGGGTTTCCAAGGAACAGCTAGAGGATTTGAACTGCTGATCTTTTGGTTAGCAGACAAGCTCTCAACCACTGTGCCACCAGGGCTCATTGAAGTCAATAAACCAAAATAATAAACCCGTTGACATCAAGTCAGTTCCGACTCATGGCGACTGTACAGGACAGATTAGAATTGCCCCATAGGGTTTCCAACGAGCGCCTGATGGATTTGAACTGCCAACCGTTCGTTAATAATAGATTGTAAGTTCCTCAAGGAGAGGGACTACATTATTCCCTCCTTTATCTCAGTGTTTCCTCCTCAGTTGATGAGGAAAACCCTTCCTATTCCAGTCTTAAATGAGTTTACTGTCTGTACTACTTGTTTAGTAGCTACTAAATGGCAGTATAAAGTCCCGGGTGATGCAAATGGCTTGCGATTGAATGGCAACTGGAAGGTTGGCAGTTTGAACTCACCCAGAGGCACCACAGAAGAAAAGACCCAGTGACCTGCTTCTGTAAAGATTAAGCCAAGAAAACCCTATGGAGCAGTTCTGCTCTGTAACACATGGGGTTACCATGAGTTACAATCAACTTGATGGCTTAAGACAACAGCAATGTCTTATGGTGTCTTTGGAGTCCTTGGGTGGTACAAAAGATTATCTCATGCAGCTGCTAAACAAAGGTTGGAGGTGTGAGTCACCCCAGAGGGGCCTTGAAAGAATGATCGGGTGACCTACTTCTAAAAAAATAGCCATTCTAAACCTACAGAGCACAGTGTTGCCTTGACATACATGCGGTCACCATGAGTTGGAATCCACTCAACTGAAAGCTCCTGTTTTGTTTTGTTTTTAATATTACATCTTAGGGTAGAGTTGTTTGCAACATTTGTTAATGGCTGATCTCCATAACTACATCATATTCTCTTAAAGGGCAGGGTCGTTACCTAATGCTTCTCTGAATGTCTATTGAGCACAGTATTTTACACATAATAACTCTCAGCAAATACTGGTGATAACATTAATCCAAAGTAAGGTAAAATAAGACTATATTTCCAAATATTGATAAATATGCTTTCATTTCTTCAAAGATACTACCAATAAAGGAACTTTTCTTAAAAGTTTTCCTTTGAAAAGGAAAAAGAATTGCACGTATCATGTATGCTAACATTCCAAATGGGTTATTTTCAGAGAATGAAAGTAACGTTCTACTTATCATCAACCACTGCCAACCCCCCGACCCCCCCGCCCACTGTAGCTGCATTTTATTCTGCTACAAGAGCCAGGATGAAATGAGTCAGTAAGAAGCAAGCTACTACATAAAGATCAGACCTTGGTCAAGAATTGGGCTGTTCCTATAACACTTCCTGTTGTCTGCAAAGCCTCTGGGATGAAGTCTTTGCTAAACCCAGTTGTAATCCATCAAGAATCCTTGCATGGAAGCACCCTGTGCCATCAATCCAAACACAGAGCATCTGGGGCCAACAATCGATGAGGGGGAATAGACTGCGCGGGTCCTCTTTGAGCTTCCTGCATTGACCACTACACTCCAAAAAACAGGCTCTTGCATCACTGCTGAAATTGGAGGTGCTTTAATAGGACCAGGAGTCCTGGATGGTGCAGGCACTTAAGCTCTTGACTACTAACTGAAACACTGGTGGTTCAAACACACCCAGAGGCACCTCGGAAGAAAGGCCCGGTGATCTGCTCCCAAAAGGTCATAGCCTTGGAAACCTTACGGAGCCCAGTTCTACTCTGTAACACATGGGGTCTCCGTGAGTCAGGATGGACTCCATGGCAAGTGGATTGGATTTTGGTTTGGTGAATAAAACCTAACTCCTAGCGGTTAGGGAGATCAGTATATCAACTATTCCTGCTGCTAAGACAAAATTGATGGTCTATAAGGACAAACAAAATGAAAACAGAAGGTTTTAATTTTCTCTTTTGAAAATGGGGGAAATGGCTCCTCTCCTCCCCTGTTCTATCAAAATTTATGTTAGATAACTTGTAATTGTAAATTCTTTCTCTGGCTCTCTGAAAAGTAAATCTAAGGTGTTAACTGGACCTGCTAGCCACCTCTTTGAAGAGTAACTTCAACTTATACTCCCTAACCTTCCTGTTTCCTGAAAGGAGATTAGCATACCTCAGATGACCCAAGCCCCAAATTGCAAACCTACCTCTGGCCAGAAAGATACTTGAAAATTAGCAGTTTTATCTTGAAAACATGAAGGTCACCGGTGGTATGTGCTCAGCTGTATAAAGGGTAACATTTCTTCCTGTCCTTGCTATCTCTTTAGTGGACTGCCTGTGACGCATCAGGTTCTGGTTTAATGTTTATTAGAGAATAAAACTTCTATTTTCTCTGCAGGGAGTTTCTGGGTTAGGAGTAGATTTTGTTGTTAATTATATTTCCGAACAGGTGCTACAAGCACCTCTGAGGGAGTAAGATGTGGCAGCCTGCTTCTGTAAACCCTATGGGGGCAGTTTTACTCTGTCCTATAGGGTCACTATGAGTGGAAAGGGACTGGTGGCAATGGGTTTGGCGTTTGGCCCAGCCCCAGTTCTTTCAGAATTTCCTTCAGATAAACTCTAATTGCAAATCCTTTCTCTGTGTCTTTGAAAAGTATGTAAATCAAGGATGTTTTCTCAAGTCTTCTGAAACATAACCTTTAAGGAAGATCATACCCAGTTTCCTTGGAAGAGGCTTAGCATAACTTCAGGTACCCAGCTACACAGATACTAGAAAATGACCAATTTTATCTTAAACATGAACGTAATGAGTTGTATCCACTCAGCTATGCAACAGGTCAGATTCCTTTCCATCTTTGCGATCTCTTTAGTGCACTGCCTGTGATGCTTCACACTCTGGTTTAATGCTCCTTCAATAATAAACTTTTTCTTTCTCTGTAATTTTTGTGGTCAGGTTTCCTGGGTTGGGAGGATATTTTGCTTTTAGTAACTTCCCCTCCAACAAATGCCAGTGGGAAAAAGAACTAAGCACCACTTACCAGCTCCTTGTGGTCTTTGCTTTTGCTTCTACTGTAGGAATAAGGAAACACTATGTGTTGAGAGTATGAATGCATGCTGATGTAAGCTTTAATGTGGTTGATATTTTTTCTCAAGAAATCAGCCACTGCCTTCACTTCTGGCTCCGATTCAGGGTAGGGCCCACAGTAGGTTTCCGAGCACGAGAAACTTGATGCGCCTTTCTCTGTGGAGGAATCGATACAATGGAATTATGAGGTGAGGCACACACTGCTGTAATTTATGATTTCCCTGAAAATGTATCCTCCTAATGTCTATGGTGCAACATTTTTAGATAAATGGATCAGGTAAGGCTCTGTATATAACATATTTCTGATATCCACTACATGTTGTGTATGCTTCTTTTCAAGTAAAATTTTTACATGCCCACATAGCACACACTTCAACGGTCAGTCACAACCTGTCTCCCTTGCTACCTGGGTGCAGCCATCTTGCAAACTTGAGAAGGTGGCCAAGAGAATCTCAGAAATGCCAGCCCTGTCTTCAAACTGCTAGTTATGTGAGAAAAATCTGTTATAAATATTACTTTCCGATACTGGCAGTTTAAAAATTACTGATCAGTACAGCCCATAAAAGAAAAGTTTCAGTCTGGAACTCAGAATATGCAAGTTATACCTTCAGTGCAGGGCCCTGGGCAGCACAAACACTTAAGCGTTTGAGTACTTAACCAAAAGGATGGTGGTTCGAACCCACCCACAGGTGGCTTGGAAGAAAGGTCTGGAGATCTACTTCTGAAAAATCAGCCACTGAAAACTCCATGGAGCACAGTTTTACTCTGACACACCGGGGGTCACCATGACTTGAACTGACTAAAAAACACTTTTTTTTTTTTTAACTTTTAGTGCTACTTTTAACTTGCAAAATTGGTTTAGTAAATAAAATTAGATGGTGATATTTGGTGCTAGAGAAATGCTTATTCACTACTTTCAGAGATTATGTTCAACATCACTTCAGATGGTAGCCTGTCTTCCAGCATTTCCCCTTTCTGCCCCCAAATACCAGGGATGGAATCCCATGAAAGCACCGAAGAGATCATTTCCCCTTGGAAAAACTGATCACCCAGAATTGGGTTCTCAACTTGGGTCTGCCAATCAGAATCCTTCCACTGATAATCTGAAATCAAGATTAAGATTCTGGTTTCAGTCCAACTGCTCTGTGGAACAAAGGCAATACCACCACCAGCTAACACGGCAAAGAACACATGCTACATGTTGGAAACTCTGCTGAGTGATTTACAGGAAGTATCTCACTGAATCCTCACAACAACCCTGTGAAATAAGCACTGTTGTTTTAGGAGATGCAAACTGCATGCTATGGATGCTAACCGTCCTTCACAAGAAGACATGCCATATTGTTAGGTTAAAAAAAAAAAAAATTATTTTATTTTATTTTATTTAATTTTTTTAGGTACTTAACCTTTATTTCTAATCTTGACTTTGCCATTTAGTAACTATATGGCCGTGGGCAAATATTTTTAAACCTATCTATACCTCAATTTCCTTATCTGCAAAACGGAATAATTAATGCATTTGATGGGGATTTACTGAGGATTAAAGGAGACAATCCACATAAGCTGCTTTGCATAGTACCAAGCATCTAGTAAGTGTTCAGTAACTTTGTTGTTGTTGTTTATCGTCATCATCATCATCAACATCGACATGTGGATTGGGATCAAAGTCAGAGTTCACGACAGAGTTGAGGAGAGAAAAGATGCCCTCACAGTACAGGCCCAGTTCCAGTCTATTTCTGAGGCCAACTGATCCCTGAACTTGGGTGCCATGGGCTACTCCGTTATTCTTACAAAGCCTGGCTTTCTGAAGTTTGCTTTGGTTTCTTCCTATTATAACTAAACACTAATGTTCGTTTCTTTTTCCCACAAAGTAATGTGTGCAACATCCAAAGCCTTTCCAAGTATTTTATTTATTTTTAACCAATACTGTGAATTGACCGATTGTTTTTGATACTTTGGTCACCTTTGAATACTCCTGCCATTTTTCCTGGTACACACAAATTTAAGAGATTACAGATAATATACTAAGGATACGAGTGGGAGACGACATGAGTTGGAGAGAGGGGTGGTGCATCAATATGAACTCTGAAACCAGTTCTGTTCAACAGGAGTATCAGGCAGGCCACATTTGTATTTAAAATTTTCAAGTAGCCACTTCAAAAAAAGCAAAAAAACTGGCAAAATTAGTTTTAATGAGATAGCTTATTTAAACCTATATGTATAAAATATTATCATTTCAAACGTAATCAATATAAAAATAATTCATGAGATATTTTATGTTACAAATATTCAAAATTGGTATACATTTCACACTTACAGCATATCTCAATTCAGACTAGCTACATGTCAAGAGCTCGATAGCTACATGTGGCCAGTGACTACCGTACTGGACAGCGCAGCCTCAGAGACTCATTCTGTGACTGTCATTCTAGACATTTCAAACATTTAAATGGAAAGGGCCCTGAATTTGAGATTCTGCTTTGCCATTAAGTGGTCATGTTGATTTGGGCAGCCAATTCTTCTCTCTGGGTCTCCTTATCTGATTTCTTATCTGTGGTATGAGTGGCTTGGCCTACCAGGTCCTTTAAAATTCAAGCATTCTTTGAGCTCTAGTCATGGTTCAAGAACACTATGATCTCATGGTTGCCCCTGGGTGGCGCAAATGGTTAACGCACTGGGCTACTGACTGAAAGGCTGAAGGTGTTAACTCACATGTGCCTCAGAGGAAATGCCTGGTGATCTATTTCCAGAAAAGCATCCCTTGAGAACCCTATGGAACAGAGTGCTACTCTGACACACCTGAGGTCACCATGAATCAGAACAAACTTGACAGTAACTGGTAATATGGTCTCATAGGAAAAAATACAAACTATTTTCCAGTGCATGCTGGCTGCAAGAACTGTGTAGTTTAATGTAATATTTTAGAAAATGAGTGAAGCTGTCTTAGAAAGTTTGAAACCAGAGGTTGTCACTAAGTGTTCTCTCCCCCAACCCTCAATGACACTCCCAATGTACAGATACACAATTTTAATACAGGAGAAGGATAAAATAAAAATAAAAATTAACAAGTCAATTTGATATTTCACTTCCCATTAAAAAGTGAGGTACCCTTTTAGGTCCTTTACGTAAAGGATCATAAAGGCACATTCTGCTTGTCTGGATGCGGAAGAGTTAAGATTCAGTTCTTTCTTCTCGCGGTCTTGCTTACACAGTACTGAAGAGAGGCAGGGGCTCTTGGGAAAAAAGGGTTCCTTACATTTCCTTTTTTGTTTTATGCAGGACTCTCCTGCCTATATTTGCTGTTTCTGTTTCTAAAACTCTCATGAAGTGTAATAACACAGCACCATGCCAAAGAAGGAACTGAAATGTTTCTTAGTAACAATAAAAAAATAAAAAATTAAACCTGTTGCCTGTGGAGTCAATTCCAACTCACAGCAACCCCAGATGTTACAAAGTGAAACTGCTTCATAGGGTTTTCTCGGCTGTAAACTTTATGTAAGCAGATCACCAGGCCTTTCTTCTGTGGCACCACTGGGTGGGTTTGAATCACTGATCTTCAGCTTAGTAGTCAACTGCAAACTGCTTGCACTACTCAGGGACCTCTTGATGGACATAACGTGAATGTACTGAATAAAACTGAACACAGAGAAAGCTTGAAGATAAAATAAAAAGTTCCAAAAGTGAACTCACATCTGAAGAGTGATTGTTAAAATCCCTATCTATTCATCTACAGACAGCTAATTTTCCACAAGGGGTCAAAGTCCATTCAGTGGAGGAAGAAACAGTCTCTTTAACCAGGCAAAACTGGTTATCCACCTGCAGAAAAATGAAACAGGGTCCATACTTCATACCATAAACAAAAACTAACTCAAAATGGATCAAAGACCTAAATATTAATGCTAAAACTACAAAGTTCCTGGAAGATAATATAAAGAAAAAACTATGGGACTTAATTTTCTTTAGAAATAGATTATCAAACACACCTATAAATACATGAACAGAAAAATTAGATAACTAGGACCTCCTAAAAATTAAATGCCTATGTCATCAAAATTAAAAAAAAAAAAAAAAGACATGCAGACAGACACTTCACCAGAGGACATTCCAGCCATCAACAAACACATGAAAAGATATTCACGATCATTGGCCATTAAAGACATGCAAATCAAAACAACCATGAGACACCATCTCATCCCAGGAAAAAAGGGCACTGAGCAAGAAACAGAAAACAACAAATGCTGGCAAGGCTTGGGGAGACTGAAACTCTGCTCACTGCTGGCGGGACTGTATGAGGGTAAGTCAAAAAGTATTGCTACTAGGGTTCCAGTTCACCGTTCATTCCAAACAAAACATATTTAAACATCTCTGTGATCAGTGGATGGCTGCAGACAGGTTCTCTCAGTAATACACTTGTCTAAATTTCTTTAGGGTGCCTTCAAAAAAGGATACTTTTCGTCCCATCAAAAAAAAAGATCTTGCGATCAGGGCTAATACCAAATTTTTAACAAAACTCAAGTGGACAACTTCCCAAATCATTGAAGCTTTGCAGCCAGTTTATGGGAACGCTGCCTCACATAAAACAACAGTTTTTAGATGGATCGACCATTTTAAGGGAGGTCAGAATAAGACAGGGAACAAAGGTCCTGAGATCGGAGGGTGTCTGTTTGAGAAATAGCGAAGAGGCTGCTGTGGTTAGAGGAGAAGTAAAAGAGAAATAGACTATATTAACAGGGAGGTAATGGGGGGGAACCTACAGACTTAGTAAGACAAGGAACAGATGGGCCCCCAAATCTGCCAACAAAGTAACAAGAAATGGTTCCAGGGAGCAGAAACAAAGCCATCCCCAGAACAATGGGGCAGGGTATCTAAAAATAGCCTGCAAACTTCTTTAAAGTTGCCTTTCAGAAGCAGTTGGAGAAGACCAGGCCCAGGGACATGACCAGAACATCTACCTGTGACCACTGTGTGACCCTCTACCAGGGGCAGTGAGGGACTACAGCCCCAGCTGGGGAATCAAACCTGGGGAGCGAGAGACTGCGAAGGCATGACACCCCATAATAAGTCCTGCTACAAATCCCACAGGCCTCCAGGACAGAAGCCATCTTGGAAAGCTGCTGCAGGGGTACCTTAGTTAACACATCCCCACCTGTGTCTATGAATAAACATGAATCTTTTCCCACCCAAGAACTCTGAAAAACTCGGATCTTTATTTTGCTCTGTAAGATGAGGGTAAGCATTGCTCTAGGCCCTCCTCATCGCCGTCTCTGCTTGCAAGCCTCTTCAATAAAGCTTTGTTACTGTGGAAAACTACATGCCTTACCTGCTCACTCTTGACCAGTGAGAGCCAAGAACCTTATTCAGGTAACAGGAAGACCTCAAAGGTGAGCCAAGAGAGGAAAAACCACTCAGAAGGCTGTGGCGGCTGCTTTTTGGAATTCCAAAGAGGTAGTCTTGACAGATTTTCTGGAAGGACACAGGACAATCACAGGGGCTTATTATGAAGAAGTGTTAAGAAAACTAAAAACTGCATCGGTGAGAAAAAGGCCAGGAAAGTTCTGCTGAGGAAATTTTTTCCATCACGGCAATGTACCTACTCATTTTTTCCAGGGTAGCAAGGGCACTCTCATGAGAATTTCATTGGGAAACCTTACTCCATCTACCCTACAGCCCTGATCTTGCCCCTTCAGACTTCTTTTTGTTCCCAAAACTTGAAGAATATTTAAAAAGGAACACAATTTGAGTCCTTCGAGGACGCCAAAGCTGCCGTATTGATGCGGTGTTAATCAAAGAGCACAGAATTCTTTGGGGAAGGGTTAGAGAGATGGAAACACCACCGCCTTCAGGAGTGTAGAGACCTAAATAGAAGATATGCCAAGAAACAATAGGTTCACATTTTGATATTTTTGTTTAGTAAAGATTTCTCTGATTCTGTAGAAATACTTTTTGACTTTCTCTTGTAAATCGGTTTAACCACTATGGAAAATGGTATGGTGCCTCCTAAAAAAGCTAGAAATAGAATTACCCTATGATCCAGCAATTCCACTCCTAGGCATATACCCTAGAGATCTAACAGCAGTGACATGAACAGACATATGCACACCTATGTTCACTGCTGCATTATTCACGATAGCAAAAAGATGGAAACCATCTAAGTGCCCATCCACACATGAATGGATAAACAAATTGTGGTACACACACACAATGGAATATGATGCAGCCATAAGGAATAATGATAAGTTCTCAAAATATACTGTAATGTGGATGAATCTGGAGGGCACTATACTGATTGAAACAAGTCAATCACAAAAGGACATACATCATATGATTTCACTCTTATAAAAAGACAGGAAGAGGTATACATATAGAAAGCAACGTTCTTTGGTGGTTACCAGGGATGAGAGGGAGACTGAGGGGGAATCACTTTGTAGACAGCAGATACTTGCTAGTTTGGGTGATGGAAAAGGCAATAGGGTAAAGTCAGCACTTGAGGAAGGTAAATGATTACACGAAGAAGTACACAAAACTAAGGGATGATTTTCTAAATGATACATACAATTTTGTAACAACAATAACAACTGAAAATATGGGTGTGGTTACACAGATACATATGCACATACATGTACAGGAATGCATGTATGAATACACCAACGTGCATTTACAGGAGGAGTACCTGCAGGCATACGTATACAGGTAGTCCCTGACTTGTGACCAGGTTTCATTCCAACAACTCTGTTGTAAGTTGGTTCTGACGAAAACTGAATATCTCTTTTTGTTTGTTTCTTTTCATTAGTATCGCCTTTTATTATCAGTATCTTTGTAAATACGATCTTTGAACATCTGTGAGTGAACATCTGAGAATGAAAACATCAGCAAATTACACATTGCAACATTTTATGTAGTACATATTATTAACGATAAGATGTACCCAAAAACAGATGGCTGTGTAGTTTCTCATAACTTGAATATGTCATAATTCAGGGACTACCTGTATACATGTTTATGTGTGCTATATATGTATTCATATGTATTCATACATAAAATAAAGCATGTATGGGGCAGTTATGGATGCTTACTAAACATACCCAAACACCTCACAGGATTCGGTTACTGGGTTTGAGGGCTTAGGACTGTAATCTTGTGGGGTAACTTGGTCAATTGGCACACTACAGTTCACAAAGATATTGTTCAACATCCTAGTTTGTTGAGTAGCATCTGAGGTCCTAAAAGCATTTGAGAAAAAAAAAAAAAATCTTTTGAGCAGCCGTCTATGATACAACTATTATATTGGTTTCTAATCATCCAGAGCAAAAGACGAAGAAGGAAACCAAAGACTCAAAAAAGAAACAAGTCTATAGGACTAATAGTACACACGAACTATGGCCTCACCTACCTTGAGACCAGAAGTGCTATGTGGTGCCTGGCTACCACTACCTACGGTTCCAATCAGGGACACAATAGATGTTCCCAGACAGAAAGGGAGAAAAATGTAGAACAAAACTCAAATTCCTGTTTAAAAAAGGCCAGGCTTGCTGGAGCAGTAAAGCCTAGAAGAACTCTCGAGACTACTGCCCAGGGGGTGCTGTAAAAATGGTATGGCAGGGGTGCCTGACCTCTTCTAACTTCACAAGAGGAAAGAAGAGTCAAGATCAACAGCCCAAGGCTTATTCCTATGAGGCGGAGGTCACATATGCCTCCATCCTCCAAACTTCTTACGGATTCTGACATCGACCTTCCTTTCCATGGCACTCTCTATTCTCTGATGGATTCGCTAATTTGTTGCAATGGCCACAGGTAACTCATAGACAATACACACAATTATACTGTTTATTAGGGAAGGAACAGGTTACAATTCAGTTTCAGGTATGCTCAGGATACAGTTCTTTGATCAGGACAGCCTCTGCTAAGCTGTGTCCACAGACACGCCTCTCTCCGGCCCTCAGCCTCTGGGTCCCACAGCCTCTCAGCTCATCCTCTGCCCTGCATGGGCAAGTGGTACAAAGGTCTTTTAGCTTTGCTGTTAAGTGCCCAGAGACACCTTACTCCACGAGCAAGCCTCAGCCTGAAGGCACTCAGCTCTCGCTCTGTGGGTTAGGAAGCCCATTGCTGTTTCCTGCTGGTCTGCTGAATCTCCCATGGCTGCTGCCACTGTTTCTCTGTCATTGCTTCTCCCTGTCTCCCATGTTACAACTCTCTCTCTCTCTGTCTCCTGGGACTAGGAGCTCTTAGAGCAGTGATCCCAGGTCCAACGAATGCACTCTATTCCTAGCACTTCTTTTCTGGCGGTAGTAGGTCCCCCTCTGCTCTCAGATTGACTGCTCTTTTAAGCCTAGCAGGATTGCAAAACTGACCAATCCCCTAGTTATCGTTCCATACAACTTATTTGCATAGGCCCACCCCAACAAGGGTGCCATTCACCTTATTTACATTATTAGCAAGCTATTCAATCTCATTGGTAGGCCATAAGCACCTTATTTGCTTAGTTCCACCCAGTCATTTGGTGGGAATTACAAAGACTATGGCTAGAAGAGTTATATTAACTAATTCACTGCACCAGAGATAGGCTTTAAACTTGGAACTCGAACCACTCCTGGAGTTCACCCTTCAGCCAAATGACAGACTGACTCATAAAATAAATACTATCACCCCTGAGTACTGTGCTCCTCTAAATAATACCACATAGTCAACATTTACCCTAGGCCAAAGAGGTGGAGGCAAGGAGGACTGGGAACTTAGATTAATGGAAACAGAACAACCAGAATGGAAACAATGGGAATGCTGACACACTGTGAAAAATGTCACCAATGTCACTGAACAGTATGTATACAAATTGTTAAACGGGAAGCTAATTTCTGTGTAAACTTTCACCCAAAACACAACAAATTATGTTTTTTTAAAAAACACAGGAGATTTTCAATAAATTTGGAGTCAGTCAGCCTGAGTTTACACGCCAGCTCTGCCATTTACGAGTTATGTGCCCTTGAGCAAGTGACTTAACCTTTTAAGTCTCTGTTTCCCCACCTATAAAATGTAGAAATGAAACCTAGCAGATGAAATACGCAGATGGCCTAGCACTAAATAACTGTTAGCTGTATTAATTCAGGTCTTTTCTTACATGGGTGCTGCTTCTCTGACTCCCTGTCTGGTTTTCACTGGCTACAGCAGCTTTTGGCCTTGGGTGAGCACTTTTATGCACCAATTTAAGGAAGGCTTTTACGGGGGGTATAGTGGTGATGAGTTCCTGCACTGGGTGACACTAACCCCTACTGACTGGTGGGTAAAGGGGGGGTGACAAGCTACCGCACTGGGTGACAGGTGACAACAACCCTAGTGAGCTGCTGCCTTCGCAGTCCCTCCCCCAGTGCCATTGATGCTGCTGCCGTGGACCCTAGGGTCATTTAGGTGTCGCCCCCTCTGACAGTGTCAAGGGGTGCAGTCCACACCACCCATACCCCCCTAGTGATGCCACTGCTTGTTAAGAAAGTGAATCGTTGTTATTCTTAGGTGTCATGGAGTCATTTCAACTCACAGCAATTCCATGGAACAGAGAAGAACTGCCCCATATAGGATTATCTAGGCTGTAGTCTTTATGGAAGCAGCCCTAGTAGTACTGTGGCTAAGAGCTTGGCTGATAACCAAGAGTTCGGTGGCTCAAATTCACCAGCCACTTTGTGGAGGAAAGATGTGGCAATCTGCTTCCATACAGATTACAGCCTTGGAAACCACATGGGCAGTTCTAATAGGGTCAAGATAAGTCAGAATCCACTCGATGCCAACAAGTCTGGTTTATTGGAATCTTTAAGGGAGCAGATCACCAGGTCTTTTTCCCCACAGTGAGCTGCTGGATGGGTTTGAACTGACAAACTTTTGGTTAGCAGTGCAGCACTTAACCATGATACATACCACCAGTGAAAACAAAAGGCAAATGTTTTCAAACACTATGGAAACAAACATTTATATATGTAACTGAAAATGAAAGGTACCTACCAAACCCTTGTCTTTGATATCCTAAGGATGTATGTTATTTGTTCATTAAAGTAGGCTCCTTAACAGTCATTTCCTTACTAGTCTAGAATCACAGAAATTTAAAGCTAGAAGCGAACTCAAATAATTAGTCTCCCTTACTTTAAAGATGGGAGCCCTGCTGGCACAGTGCTTAAGAGCTTACCTGCTAACCAAGAGGTCAGCAGTTCGAATTCACCAGGCACTCCTTGGAAACCCTAGGAGGCAGTTCTACTCTGTCCTATACAGTCAGTATGAGTCGGAATCGACTCCACGGCAATGGGTTTTCTGCTATTTTAAAGATGAAGAAACAGCTGTCAGGAGAGGTTAAAGTGATTTTCTGACTCTAGCCAACACTCATCTCATTACACTGACCTAAAAAGTTTATTATTTAAATTATTCCCTGATTCAGATACAACCACTACCACCATTTTCTACTGAGTTGACTCCAGCTCATGGCGGCCTCCATGTGTGTCAGTGTACAACTGTGCTCCATGGGGTTTTCAGTGGCTGAAACTGTGCTCCATGGGGTTTTCAGTGGCTGATTTTTCAGAAATAGATCACCAGGCCTTTCTTTCCAGGTGCCTCTGGGTGGACACAACCCTCCAACCGTTCAGTTAGCAGCTGAGGGCATTAATCATTTGCCCTACCCAGGAAATCCTAATTCAGACAGGCCTCCCCTTAATTAGTTTGAATTAATAGGCCGTTCTTTAAGAATGTTTTAATAACAAGACATGGCTAGAAACAAAGCACACAACATACCACACCAGTGTTTAGAAGCAAAGTTCCTGTTCAGATCTGTTCCGATGCACTTATTGTCCTCATGAAAAGATCGGTTCTTTCTCCACATTCGATTCTAAATAAACAAGATGGTGATGTTAAATAGATGCCTTTTAAAAGACAAGCAGCCTGGCTGGGTTTATCTCCTTCAGCCTGATCCCGTCCCTCACTTGATTCTGTCGCTTTCTTCAGTGTTTCTTTCCCACAGCCCCTATTTCTACTCAAGTCTCAATCATGCTCAAACTGTCTTAGTGTTGAGCTTTTCCTGAGTTCTGTGATCCTGAAAAACAGCGAGGGTTAAGGAAATCCACTCAACTTTCTGTGTGCCAAGGAGCCCTGGTGGTGCAGTGGTTTAGCGCTCGGCTGCTCACTGAAAAGTCAGCAGTTCAAACCCACCAGCTGCTCTGTGAAAGAATAATGTGACAGTCTGCTTCTGTAAGGTTACAGCCTTGGAAACCCTATGGGACAGTTCTATTCTGTCCTATAGAGTCACTCTGAGTTGGAATCGACTTGACGGCAATGTGTTTGGGTTTTTGTGTGTGTGTTCCAGAAAACAGCTGACTCAGATGGCCTTAATGTTTCCCTCAGCTTGACTAAATATTAGGTAGGCTTCTTCCTGACTCTAGGCCTCTGACCGCTCTCTCATCCTGGCTTTACAGAATCCAGATAAAACATATTCCATCTGCCTTCAACAATAAACTCAGGAGATAACTCCATGTAATCAACACAGCTCACTGTCTAACCTTCCCATAATGTCCTTCATTACTTTTCCACTAGCTCACTTCAGTCTAAAACCATCCCGAACTCTGCTTCCGCAGAGTTAGAGCTCAGACTTAGGTCTGGACTTATTTCCCTACTGCAAAAGCCCTGAATGAAGTCCTGTGTTGCCTGTTTAACATTGTCTGGTAAAATTTTCTGTGACAGCGTGAACGAAATAAAATTATAATATTAACTCAACTTGGACCTATAAAGTAATAATTTGATTTGGCTCAACTAAGCTGTTTGTTATGAACTGAACTGTGTCCCCCCAAAATATGGGTTGTAAATTCTAACCTCTATGCCTGTGGTGATAATCCCAGTGGGTTTTCTTTGTTATGTTAACGAGGCAGTATTATTGTATGCTTTGAGTCATTCTCTTTACCCAGAAAAAAACCAGTGCATTCGAGTGGATTCCCACTCATAGGGACCCTATGGGACAGAGTAGAACTGCCCTATAGAGTTTCCAGACCCTATAGGACAGAGCAGAACTGCCCTATAGAGTTTCCAAGGAGTGCCTGGCGGATTCGAACTGCCGACCTTTTGATTAGCAGCCGTAGCACTTAACCACTATGCCACCAGGGTTTCCTCATTCTCTTTAGAGATATAAAAGGAGCAGATTAAGAAGCACCAGGCAAGCAAGCAGAGATGGGAGAAGATGCCACACCACATAAAAATTGCCAAGGGGTCAAGGAGTAGAGGCTGAAGAGACAAGGACCTTCTCCAGAGCCAAAGAGAGAAAAGGCCTACCTTAGAGCCAGTTCCCTGATTTCAGACTTCTGGCTTCCTAAACTGTGAGAAAATAAATTTCTGTTTCTTAAAGCCACCCACTTGTGATATTTCTGCTATAGAGGCACTAGATAACTCAGACACTGCTCATTGACCTTATTTATTTAGCCTTGTTCCCTTTAAATTAATGTGCACAGCATCACTTCAAGCTCCTAAGAAAAGCAAAGTGATTTTAATTATGTCTCAACTCAAATTAAAACCATTAGTCCTGAGTTCCAATATTCACTTCGAATTGAATTCTACTCACTCATTTAAAAGCTACAGGAGGTAGAGATGTGAAGATACCTCTAGCCAGACTGCTCCTTTCATGGTACTGATTGACTCTGGTCTTTAAACATCAGGCACAGTCCCCATTTGGGTTCTTGGGGGAAACTAGGAAGTTTGATAATGTAAACGGCTGCACAGACTTAAAGTTGTGGGGTGGGGCGATGGGCATCCTCACATCTCATGCCGTTTGGTAGTAACAGTTGCCCTGGGGAGATCAGGTTCTCGAACTGCAGGGATCAATTGCCAGAGTCACATGCAAAGCACAGTTGGGGAGTAGGACCATGTAAAACCAAAAACCAAACCCATTACCATCCAGTCGATTCCGATTCACAGTGACCTTTTAGGACAGAGTAGAACTGCCCCACAGGTTTCCAAGGAGCGGCTCGTGGATTCGAACTGCCAACCTTTTGGTTAGCAGCCAAACTCTAAACCACTGAGCCACCAGGGCTCTGGAACATGAATTCCACTGATTCAGGCAAAATCATACATTCATTGTGTTAAAACAAAAATAATTTTAAGCCAATAGTAGAAATTGAAGTTTATTTAATGTACAATTTTCAAATCTGGGCAATACTTTTGACTAGAGAGTCAAAAATGTTCCAAAGAAGAAAAATCTGTCACAGATTCTTATACCCCAGCTTATAATCTGCAATTATACATTGCCATGGACTCAAGGGCCCGAATAGTGTTCACATAATAACTTGTGGACATGCAACATTTTCCTGAAGAACAACTGAGATAATTACCAATTTACCTTTAAATACAGCTTCTAGTGTGACCTTTGGAGTTTCTGTTGTCAAAAGTGATTGCACATGGATCATCCTTTAAAAGAGTACAATGCCCAAGGCACACATTTGACACAATTGTTTTGATTCTCCGGGGCCATCCAACCTTAGGTGTCCTTTGGGATCATGAAGGAACTGGTCCCCTGGAGTCACCTTCAGGTCAAACAATAGCTTAGTAAGCAGCTTAGTGGAGATGTTTGGACTTAGATAACGGGCTCTTTTAGAGAATTATCTATGTGCACCCAGCTTGGAGAAGCAGGAACTCCAGGGTCTGACTAGAGGCTGGGTTAGGGTGTATGGCATGTCCTCCGTGAAGGTTTCTGTAACCTGCCCTGTGCTTTGATGCCATCTCTTGAGAAATTAACATAATAATGACCTGTATAACCTGTTTTCACTATCCCTTCATTGGAGTGTCTTCCTCATATGTTCAGGTGACACTGCCCAATTCCTATTGTATCTACTCACCATCAATTTATTCTGTTACACTAATTTTTTGGTGCTTCTCTGTGAAGTTGGGTTTTTGACACATTCTTTACTAATTTTTTTTTTTTTTTTTTACTAATTAGGCTAGATTACCGTTTGACTTACGGATGACCTTCAGAAAACCACGTTTTTCAGCTCAGTGTTTAATGATTCAAAGATTATCTTAAGAAGAAAGTTTGGGTGGATCATTTTTAATCTCCATAGCTCCAGAAATTTGGATTCCCTAAGAATTAAAAATGCCGCTCCTCAACTGTAATATCAGTGTATAAACGTGACCATTTATTGAATGCCAACTGTGTGCTAGGCACTATGCTACATATTTCTCATTTACTCGCATCTACGAACTTTTATTCACAGTATTCATCTCACGTACTTGATTTTTTCACCAACCTCCTTCACCACTTCCCTCTGTTCTGCATAAATTGCCTCCTCAAAACCAAAACCAAACTCACTCCCCTGGAGTTGATTCCAAGTCATAGCGACCCTATAGGACAGAGAAGAACTGCCCCACAGAGTTTCCAAGGAGCGCCTGGCAGATTCAAACTGCTGACCTCTTGGTTAATAGCTGTAGCACTTAACCACTATGCCACCAGGGTTTCCAAATTACCTCCTACATGAAATAATTCCTATATTGTTTCATGTCTAATCACTCCAATTATTTTCATTTCCTTTTGTGAAAACCTACTCAAGTAGGTTTTTCAAAACATATATATATGCTCAGTTATGTTTTTATGCATCCCTCATTAAATTATAAATGACTGTATTTCATATTTAGTAATTTTATATGAATTGTGATGTTGATGGACTAGATATAATAATGGTTTTCAATATATATGAACTTGACCATGAGACTCATACTTGTGCTCATGATTGAGTTAGAGGCTACTGAGGTTCAAATTCTCATATTTCTCAGAATGCAATTCTATTAAGATGCAAATTAAGTTACATTGCTGTTCTAACTCTTGCAATGCATGATTTTGCAAATCAAAATGCTATTCACAATATTCTTAGTAAGATTAAATGTATCCCCGCATTGTGCATCAATGGCAGCTAACATCACAAAAAGACAACCAGACATTACATCCATTCTGACAGGAGAACACATTATCAAAATGAAGTAGTCTTGTCCAAAAAAAAAAACACAAACCTGAATCTGATTAAGCCTGTCGAATCCAAGTATCAATTTTTAGGAAATACAGAAGACAGAGGAATACATTAAACTACAACATGGCAATGCAATTAGCAAAACCCAGCCTTGCAAAACTCTTTTCTTCAACAAATACATGGCAAGGGAGAAAAAAAGTGCCAAGAGATGGAGGGAGAGGTTATACATGAAAATAGACCTAAAAGACACATTAACTAATCATGCTTAACACATGAAGATTATTTGAATCTTGATTCAAAGAAATAAATGATTTAAAAAGTAGTGAGACATTTGGAAATTTGAATACTGACTAGATACTTGATATTAAGTAATGGTATTCAAATTTTTAGGTACAGTACAATTGTATTGTGGTCATTTTTTTTTTAAGAGCCTTTTTCTTCTAAGGAGCCCTGGTGGTCCAGTGGTTAAGAACTTGGCTGCTGAGCAACAGGTCAGCAGTTTGAATCCACTATGGGATTTGATTTGTGTGGAAACACTGTGGGATAGTTCTACTCTGTCCTACAGGGTCAGGATGAGTCAAAATCGACTCGACGCAATGGGTTTTGTTTCGCTTTCTATTAGAGATACATACTGAAATATTTATTGATGAAATGATATGATACAGAGGATCCACTTTACAATAATAATCTAGGGTAGAAGTGGATGGGGAAAGAGAGGAAAGACTGGCTATGAGTTGATCACTGTTGAAGCTGCATAAGTATGCGGACTATTTTACAATTACTCTCACTTTTCTAGACATATGCAATTTTCCCCAAGAAAAAATAAAATTTAATTTTCATAATGCAACCATTGTGCCAAGGACCCAGGGTTCTATTATAATTCAGCCTGGATATCTTGTGTCCCTAAAGGGGGCATCTTTTGTATTCTTTGCCTTCACCTACCTTTTTCCAGGTGTAGTCATAACCATCCACGTTTACCAGTGGCATAACAAAGAAGTCCATGTGTCTCAGAAGATTAGTGTACACCGTTTCTTTCCCATAGAATTGAGTTACCTACAAATTAAAAATCACATCTATTTAAGTCCACAAGGCACTCCTTGGAAACCCTATGGGGCAATTCTACTCTGTCCTATAGGATTCCTATGAGTGGGAATCAACTCGATGGCAATGGATAAACTTAGTCTGTTTCTTTCATGTGCCTTCTCCCCCCCACCACCCCCCCCCCCCCCCCGGTCAAAGTCATTTGACATGGTTAATTTGCAGATTTAACTTTCAGGAAGACTATCAATTCCTCAAAAGGACTGAATTTAGGGTACTCTGCTACCAAGTGATTGTAAATGCCTTGAACACAGGACACAGAGTCTTCCTATTTAATAGTGGCAAAAAATAGAATCATAAATTTTCTAAAATTTCCTTCTAAAAGTAATTCTTTATGACAACCATAAAATAATAAAGCCCACTATATTCAAAGATTTAAGGGAATAAAAATCTAGATATACATCAGTTTCCTCTTCAGTAATTCCTAACAATCACAGAGCTTAAATGAACTTTTGTCTTATGCCCAGATATGATTAGAAGCTTTTTAAAAGAAAACAGTATTTTATCGTGTTTTTGGTGAAAGTTTACACAGCAAGTTAGGTTCTCATTTGACAATTTCCACACAAATTGATCAATGACATTAATTTCATTTTTCACAATGTGTCAACATTCTCTTTAATTGTGTTCTGTTGTTCCATTTCCAGTATTCTAGCTTCCCTGCTCCTTTATCTTCTCATCTTTGCTTTAGATTAAATGTTGACTTCTTAGACTCATACAGATGGTTTTTTGGAGAGAGGCAGGAGGATCATAAAGACACATTTTAGTCGGTTAAATCACTTCATCTAGTGCTAAGTTTGATTTAAAATCTTAATTTGTGGCAGTATTACAACATTTTAATTTTTGGATTAGTTTGAAATTCTTGTTCCAACCTTCGCCCAAGGATTCTTTTAAGATTTTTTTTTCATTATTGACAAGACCAAAGAAGTCTTTTGAATCCTACATGTCCTATACTTAACACTTTATCATGTTCCCTTTAAATATTTAAAACAATATATCCATATTTTTCTCTAAAATGATCACAAGCACCATATTAAAATCCTTTGCAATAGGTAACCACTTATGAAATATGGGAAAAGAGTAAGAAAAAAAGCAAGGTTTTTTGTTTGTTTTGCTTTAACCTACCATAGGTCAAAAACAGAAGCTTAATGAAAAGGAAGCATAATGTATAGACTGAGAGAAGCAATCCCTTAAGTAGTAAACAGTAGTTAAATACTTTTTTTATGCTACAAATTTGTAAATTTGGGTCGGAGACATTTTTCAGTAATAACTTGGCATTCGATATCAGAAAAAGATTGTTGTTCTGTGCCGATGAGTTGATTCTAACTCACAGTGGTCCTGTATGACAGAGCAGAGCTGCTCCGTAGGGTTTCCTAGGTTGGAATCTTTACGGGAGCAGATTGCCAGGTCTTTACTCCCACAGAGCAGCTGGTGGGTTTGAACCGGCAATTTTTAGTTACCAGTCGAGCACTTAACTGTTATGCCATCTGGGCTCCACTGGGGCAACAGAAGGAATTTAAATTTGCTCATGTCCTGAGAGAAAATGAGTGAGAGGCACAGAGAAGTGATGGGCCTTAAGCTTCCTGAGGAAGAGAGTCCTGGTGATCTACTTCCAAAATATCAGCCAGTGAAAACCCTACGGATCACAATGGTCCAATCTGCAATGGAGCTTCTAAAATGCCCGTTTTTTAAAAAGGCTTGTTGATTATGTAGGCTTGGGCTACAAAGCCAGGTTCACATTGTTGGGGAAAAATATTAGGCTACAAGGTCCTCGGGCTTTATCTTGTTCCTCATTTTGTCTCCAGGGTCTGGAACCTTGCAAGCAATGCCAAAGTATTTGTGGATTAAACAATTTAACCTTACATTCAGTAAAGTGGTGGCATAAACAGTAGGTTGGTTAATAAAAGGGAAGAGGTGGTGGGTTGGAAAGGGTAGTGATTAGGGACTGCTTCACCAACATGGATTAGAGTCAATATGAATCGAATTTTCTTCCCGGCCCTTTTCAGAAGGTTCAGTGATGGAATGAAAAGGAATTGTTTTCTTGTTTGTTCTTTGTTTCATTTTCTGCCCTGCTCCATTCATGACCTAAAACAAGTAGAATACCCAACTTGAGGAAGGTTCTAGGTCATCAAAACAACTGGGCTGGTCAGCTGGAACCAACTACATTGGTCAAGGGAGTGTCAACATTGGCTGGGAACTGTTCTGTTCACAGAAGGCTGTGAAGGTAGGTAGGGACGCTGCATTTGTCAAGACTTAGCACAGGCACGTATGTTTCTACCTTTTACCTTTGAAATTTACATTTACCTTTGAAATATCTCATTTGTTAACGCAGATCTATCTACACAGCAAACCTTTAATTTCTCAACTCATCTCTTTTGTATTACCGCGCATCTGTGAATATGACGACAACAATAACCACTATGGGAAGGACACGTTTTATTTTTCCAGTGGCAATGGCTCTTTGTATAAATCAGGATAGAGGACATGTATGCCCACTTTATAAGATCTGAGGGATAATTCTTAGTGTTTTCATTTATTGCAGAGGTTTGTAGTCATTACATTTTTTACGTTCAAGACACACTATTTGTCTTATATATATATAGTTTCCTTGATGCCAAGCCTTTCTTCAGGGACAAAATCCCCAATTATGACGTTGGGAAAATATGATCTGCACTGTAATGTTGTACTTTATGTTTAGTTTCTGGAGGCAGAAAATGGCAAAAGATGTCTGGAGAGTTCCAACCAAAATGAAAAAGAAATAATTGCAATCCCGCTTAGATAACTGTTTCACTTCTTTCTTCTACTTAGGAAACATATTAAAAACCTACCCCATTGCTGTCAAGTTGATTCTGACTCATAGCAACCCTACAGGACACAGTAGACCTGCCCCATCCATAGGGTTTCTAAGGCCATGGTGGTGTAGTGGTTAAGTGTTTCATTGCTAACCAAAAGGGTGGCAGTTCAAATCCACCAGCCGCTCCTTGGAAATCCTATGGGCCAGTTCTATTCTGTCCTATATGGTTGCTATGGGTTGGACTCCACGGCAACGGGTTTTTTTTTTTAATCTCTATGAAGCAGACTGCCACATCTTTATCCCGCGGAGCAGATGGTGCGTTCGAGCTGCCAGCCTTTCAGTTAGCAGCTGAGTACTTTAACTGCTGTGCCACCAGGGCTCCTTAGTAAACATATTACAACCAGCATATTATTTCTTAATTATTCTCCAGTGTTCACCCCAGATAGAAATGCAGGAAGGAAAAGATTAACAATCTTTGTGCTGTTGTGTGCTGTCAAGTGGTTTTTGACTCATAGTGGCCCCGTATGACAGGGCAGAACTACCCCATAGGGTTTCCAAGGATGTAATCTTTACAGGAGCAGATGGCCAGGTCTTTTTTCTGTGCTGCCACTGGGTAGGTTTGAACCACCAGCCTTTCAGCTAACAGCCAAGTGCTTAACCCCTTGCATCACAAGGGCTCCTTCAATAATCTTTAGGGTGATTTAAATGCTTGAGATCATGGTTTTCAAACTTAATTTGCGTAACTAAGCCTCACCCAAATCTCACCTCCAGAGGTTTTGAATCAAGAAGTCTATGACTTCACCTGGGATAATGCTTTAAAATAAAGAGCCCATCAAGGGGGAAGGGGGTGACCGTGCAGAAGATAAAAAATTAAATAAATAAATAAGTACACTGCTCAGTTTATTCAGCTACAGGTGGTCTCGGGCCATATACTTAAAAGAACATGAATACTTACATAGCCTACGAACCACAAGCAGAAAGCAGGAGAAATCCATTCCCTGGCGTGGATTCCACAGTCAATCCATACGGCATTTTTAGCTGTTTGCTGTTTTTTGGAAAGCTGCTCAAAGAAAATCAAAAAGTAACAAAAACAATAACTCTCAGGATAATATCTTCCATTTATATAGTGCTTGTATTTAATTCGTTCAACAAATCTATGCAATACACATTGCTCTCTCCATTCCTTTGACAATTTGAAGAAAAATTAACTGGTATGAGTGGGCACTAAGGTTTGTCACCAGGCTTCTTGATTTTGAGCATTTCCCCCCCCCACAATTGCAGAAGTAGAGACCAGACTGAGCTTTGGGCCATACCTTCACTTCAGAGGCAAATGCGTATGCCTTGGGTGAGTGGCGTTCCCTAGGAGGCATGTAGACACATCAAGAACAGAGAAAGGCTTGGCAAAGAAAAGTCACTGGTGCCAGAGGTAAACTTGGACTCCCTCACCATTTTCACCAGGGTGCACAATTTCTATTTCCCCATTTCACACAAAAGAATCACACATCTAACGTCACACAAAATGATCACAGATCCCAAGACTGAGGCCTTATTCTGATTCACAGTATATTGGCCTGGCCCAAGCTGCCAACTTTCTGTAGTAAGCATGCTCAACCTTTCCTCAATGATACCCTATGGTGTCTTCAGAAGAATTCCCCCTAAAACATCTCCAAAGAAAATACATCATAATACATTAAAAAATTAGTTACACCACAATTTTAGGGAATGAAAAAAAAGGGAGAAGACTGTTGTGAGACCAAACGAATACAAGGAGTTGAAATTCCAATACGAGGAGTGTTTTTTTGTTTGTTTACCTAGAGCTCTGGTAATCTGTTGCCATCAAGTTGATTGTGACTCATAGAGATCCCGCAGGACAGAGTAGAACTATCCCATAGGGTTTCCAAGGCTGTAATCTTTACAGAAGCAGACTGTCACATCTTTCTCCATCGGAGCGGCTAGTGGGTTCAAATTGCAAACCTTTGAGTTAGCAGCTAAATGCATTAACCAATGTGCCACCAAGATTAAAGCCCTTGGCTGCTAACCAAAAAGTCAGCAATCCAAACCCACTAGCTACTGTGTGGGAAAAAGATGTTGACAGTCTGCTTCCGTAACGATTATGGTCTTTGAAACCCTATAGAGACAGTTCTACCCTGTCCAACAGGGTTGCTATGAGTTGGAACTGACTCAGTGGCACCGAGTTTGGTTTTGGTTTTAGAGCCCTGGCGGTGTAACACTTAAGCACTCAGTTGCTAACCAAAGGTTGGTGGTTTGAAACCACACAGTGGCTCTATGAGAGAAAGACCTCAAAATCAGCTTCCATAAAGATTACAGCCTAGAAAACCCTATGGAGCAGCTCCACTCTGTCACTGGGGTGTCTATGAGTTGGAATCAACTGGACAGCACCAAACAACAACAGAACTAGCAATAATCGGAATAGAGGGCCAGTAAGAAAGTCAAATGACACTGGCCACCAAGGGTCAAATTGTACAAAGAAGAGCAGCAACTGCTGGCTGCTTTAGCCAACTCAGTTTAAAAGCAAATCCTGAATTGCCTTACTCGACCTTCTGCTGAACTGGGCTGAGCAAGCTCTGTTGACGCCAGTACTTAGAGTAAGTACACAGAGGACTCCGAGAGACCCACATTACGTGGACGTTCTTGGGCAAACAAGAGTGGGCTTCAAACATCCAGGAAGCGTGACTCCCCAGAAGGTACCTCTATGTCCCAGAAACAAGTTCTAACGACTACATGCAACATGGTTGAAAGCAAATGTCATGTGTGGCTATGTCATGATTACATGTGTCCAATGTGATTCACCAGCTTCGCTGCCAAGAGCATCCAAAGCTTCATGTCTGCTTTTAGTCCCCCAGCAAGTTCTTATCTGAGACAGATTAAAACCCAGAAATGCTCACTCAAAGTTCTGTTTTGGGATAAACGAAGAGGCACACCTGCTACAATTTAGCTAATGTTGGGAAACTATGTATAAATTATATGTTACTAAACCAAATACATGTTCTAACAAGTAATTTTTTTCCACAGCTTCTTAAAAAAATTTTTTTTTTAAGAGGAGAGAGTGGTAAATAACAGACCCACAGAATTAGAAGCTGTTATTATTGTTGTTACTTGCTTTTGAGTTGGCCCTGATTCATGGTGACCATGTGTATAACAAAAGAAATGCTGCCCAGTAACGGCAGGAATTAATATAGTTTATAGCTCCTAAAAATTCTTCCAGTGGCTATGTTCACTGGTCCTTTCCAAGACTAATTCATCTAAGAGAGGAGAAACCTGAACCAAAGTAGGAAAATCAGATTCTCTCCCTTAAGGTTTCACAATTGAAGCTAGATAATCACATGGATGGTGACTGGAACAAAAGCTGTCGTATGAATCACGGTTCCCAGCATACCCTGGTTCCTATCCCTCCCTAGGCCTCAATGTTTAGCCTTTCCTTTGGTTCCAAAAGCTGCAACCATATCTTTCCAATAAGAGACTCCTCTCTTTCTTTTTTCTTCTTCTTTTTTTTTTTTTTTACGTGTGTGTGTCCAAGTAAGCTAGTCTAAGGTGGTGGTGACAGATTAAAAAACAAGGAATTTGAGGAATAATCCAGAGAAGTTCCCTCGTTTTATGAATCTAAGTGTTGAGCCTAGAAAAGTTAAATGGCATGTCTAATGTCACATAAACTGGAGCAGAGCTGATTCTAGAACTGAGGTTCCAACCCTTGAACTAATAATACCCACTGCTGCCAAGTAAATTCTGACTCATAGCGGCCCTAAAGGACAGAGCAGAACTGCCACACGGGGTTTCCAAGGTGGAAATCTTTATGGAAGCAGGCTGCCACATCTTTCTCCCACAGAGTGGTTGATGGGTTCGAACCACCGACCTTTCGCTTGGCAGCCGAGCACTTAACCACCGCACCACCAATGCTCCTCTTGAACTAATGCTGCATTATAAAAAGAATTTTTGTTAAAGGTAATTAATACAAACAAACACACAAAAAACAAGCCCACTGCTGTCAGGTTGGTTGCAACTCATGGCAACCCCATGTGTTACAGAGGAGAACTGCCCCATAGAGTATTCTGGGCTGCGATCTTTACAGAAGCGCATCACCAGGCCTTTCTTCTGTGGTGTCTCTGGGTGGGTTCAAACACAGAACTTTTGCACCACCCAGGGGCCTGTAAAGCTAATAACAAACTCCTAAATAGTTGAATATTAAAGTTGAGAAACACTTGTAATAGAAATATGTCAAGAACTCAAAGAAAAAAACAATCCAAGTTATAACAAGCACCACTAGAGAATTAAGCTCTCCACAAAGCTGGAAGATCAATGACTCTCTCCACAACGTACCTTTAAAACGTAAAGAGGGTACTTCTCGTATGAGAAACCGATGTGGATTTTTTCAATCATATCAGGATACCACTCAGTTATAACTTCCATCCAAGAATAGATCTATCAAAACAGAAACCATCAATCAGCCCAAGACCAAACTGGAACCACTTCACTGGCCAAAGGGAACAGACAATGTCTTTAAGGGAAGTAGATTATTCTAAAACATTGTATATGGAAGGAATGATGAACTAAAAAAATTTTTTTTTTCTGCTATCTAGGAAAATCAATGATATTAAAGTTTTGAAAAGAATCACATTTTAGAGGAAAAAGTAGAAAAGTGCTAAGAAACTTATGACAAAGTAGGAAAAGTTGATATTTAAAGTGTGGCTCCTGCAGGTTATTTTAAAAGGCTTATCACATTGAATCCCTGCCTCTGTATATAAAATTGTGTTTACCATTCATTAGAGTTCTCTTTCGCAGGAAACATTTTCTTTTTTTTTTTAAGTATTCACTTTTCAAGACTCTCCTAGGGCACAGCCTTTGCACAAAACCCACTGCCATCAAGTTAATTCTGACTCTTGGTGACCCTACAGGACAGAGTGGAACTGCTTCGCAGAGCTTCTACGGAACGTCTGGTGGATTCAAACTGCTGACCTTTTTGGTTAGCGGCCATAGCCCTTAACCACTATGCCACCAGGGTTTCCTGCCTTTGCATGAGATAAACAAATACCATTATTTGCTGCTCCAGGGTTCCGTAAGCACAAAGGGATGTGTGGAACCAGGAGAGGTAAAGGAATCTGGAAAAAAGAAACATTCTTTTCTATCCTGAGAAATAATTTGATTGTGACCCAAACTACTGGGTGGAGGACCAATGGTAGTTGAGGTTGTATAGTGGAAGGAAAAACCGAAAATAAGTTCTGTGACTGACTTGAGACTTCTGCCCACTTCAAAGCAGGCACTGAAGTCTCAATTGGTTCTGGGATTCCTATGATTGAACTCAGTCATATTTTAATGCAAACCAACTCCCCAAAGGCCACATTTATTATTTATTATTGTTGTTTTCTGCTTTAGATGAAGGTTTAAAAATTAGTTTCTCATTAAACAATACACATATTGTTTTGTGACACTGATTGCCAACCCTGTGATGTGTGAACACGCTCCCCTTCTCGACCTTGGGTTCCGATTTCCATTCATCTAGCTTTCCTGTCCCCTCTTACCTTCTCTTCCTTGCCCCTTGCAGGTGTGTCCATTTAGTCTCGTATACATGGTTGAGCCTGGAGTATTATTTGTTTTTATGGGCCTGTCTAATCCTTGGCTGAAGGGTAAACCTCAGGAGTGATTTTTGTACTAAGTTAAAAGTGTGTCTCAGGGCCATACTCTTGGGGTTTCTCCAGTCTCTGTCACACCAGTAAGTGTGATCCTTATTTGTGAGTTTGTATTTTCTTCTACATTTTTCTCCAGCTCTGATCGGGGCCTTCTCTTGTGACATCAAGGGTCACATTTAAACTCACATACCCTTTAAAAATGGGAACAACTAACTCTTGGCCTTATCTCTGAGAACTTTTCTAGAGGTTCTGTTCTTCCAATAGCAATCCTGGCTGATGGGAATTAGAGTACCGTATGCCCTTGGATACTCTTAGAGTAGCACACCTAGGGGGTGTGGTATGTCTAAGTGGTTGTCCCCAGGCTGGGAAATTAAAGGGATTCTGGAAGGCCCACCTGCCACCTACCCTCTCAGTGTTTGTGGTATGTGAAATTTTACCATCAGGGATTTCTTCACTGGGACTCTGTTTCTGCTGAGACATGAATACATCTGAGAGAACTACTATATTTGGAAGTCCTTGGGTGGTTCAAAGGGTTAATGGACTCAGCTGCTAACCAAAAGTGTAGAGTCCACCCAGTAGAGCTCTGGAAGAAAGGTCTGGTGACCTATTTCCAAAAAAATCGGCCATTGAAAACTCTATGGAGCAAAGCTCTACTCTGACATACATGGGGTCACCATGAGTCAGAATGGACTCAATGGCAACTGGACTTTTTCTGGTTTTGTTTTTTTTTTCATATGTTACACCACTGATGGTTCAGTAGATTTCCTCCACCCAGGGAGACTGTGTTATAGGCAACTTTATACACTTGACTCATTTCACACTCCTTTCTTTTGTAATATACTCAATTTGTTATAAGAAGCATTCTAGGGACATTTGTTTCTTTCTCCCTACCGTGGATACTTAAAACTCCATGCCCTGGTCTAAGACAATGACAAAATCAATCTTCCAGCCCACCAGGTGATCATGTGGTCAGAGCTGATGGAGAAATCTCTGGGAGATGTTGGCAGATGTGTTAAAAGAGAAGGAAGGGCTTAATTGAATTTCTTGAGAGCAGGATTGTCGTGATGCCCGTGAACCTTTGCCAAACATGCCTACCCAGCCTCTCAACACTCAGTATCAAACTTGTTTATTTCAGTGCTGGTGATGGATGTGGGAGGTGATCTAGTGGAGTAGATGGAGGTGGGAGAGATACAGTGGGGAAGGTGATTTTAAAAGAACCACATCATTCAGCCAGGCACATGGATTCTAGAAGCAGGATGGGTTCTGGTTTAGCTAACGGGAAAGGAACACATATTCCTGAAGATTAAATAGAAAATTTATCTTTGTTAATTAAGTCTTACCAAAACACCAAACCCACTGCCGTCGACCCTGTAGGACAGAGCAGAACTGCACCATAGGGTTTCCAAGGAGTGGCTACTAGATTCAAACTACTGGCCTTTTTGGTTAGCAGCCAAGTTCTTAGCCACTACACTACCTGGGCTCCAGATGTCTTAAAAGTACGGCTATGGCTCCAAACAGCTTCTGGGCATCTAGTCAAATAGGGTAAAAATTAGTTGTACTAGGCAATATAGGAACATTCTCATATGAGGAAAAAAAGGCATCAAGACGATTTATTCCTTGGGGTATTCTAGATAAAAGATAAAGCCCTCCAGAGATGTAACCTTTTCAACTAACAAATACAAGGGAAATGGCTTTTATTGTATTATAGGGAAGCTTCCTGAGACCTATTAAACAGGAACCTGTAAGTACTAATTGGAAAAAAAAAAATGCAATTTCTTAAAGATTAAAATATAGGTATTATTATTATTTCAAATAGATTCCTCATGGGTAAAATAAAATGCATTCATTCATACTGTATTAACTGTAAGTGAATAAACTCCTTTAATTCAGTGAGGTAACAGCAATTATTCAATGAGAGCTTAAAAAAAAAAGATCTAAAGAGGCATGATCAACTGAATTGTTAATTTCTTGTGAGCATTTCAATTAAAAGGTCCTATTCTTTATTCCCTATGGGCAGTTCTACTCGGTTCTACAGGGTCGCTATGAGTTGGAATCAACTCGACGGCACTGGATTTGGTTTTTATTTTTAGTATTCTTTATTCCTATTCCTCCTTTGACATGCAGTGCTACTCCTAGCAGCTATAGACACTCTTAGCTTTGGAAAAACAACTTCCTTACAGGCAGTTTACCAAGTATGATGCAGTCTTTCTAGGGAAGGTTATCTGCAAAAGAATGTCTTACCACCCCACAATGCCTATGTAATTTTTTTTTTAAGCCTCTTCTACCAATTCTGATTCTTTAGTAATTTCCTATGGTTAAAACAGCAATGTTGGTTAAAAGGAACTAGTCATTTTGGAGAAAAGTGTTACGGCTTACTTCATTTAGTGAGCGATACCGCTCATAGTACGATGAGGAGGCCCGAGGGCTGACTGTGGCATTGGAAGTCTGCTGCAGAATGAGATCTTCAACATCTCCTATCAGGACCCTGGGAAAGAAACAGAGGGTGAGCTCGTGTCCAGGCAGGACTCTCACCTTGCCACAGGGCCCAGTGCCGACACAACAGGTGGCCATGGGGGAAAAAAATCCCAAGGAATCGAATAAACAAAAGTTCACTGGGGTACAAACAACAATGAACATTGTCATAAGCTGAAAGTCAAACTTTTTCAGTAGCTCCTGCATGGGCGCTGGAGAGAAGGTAGCTCCTATGTAGTATGTTTCAGAGCCTCCCAAACCTCACTTTTCCCCACTATTATCCACATTTCTCCAATGTGAGCCTTCAGTGCCTTTAATACGAACCTACTATGAACATACAGGTTCTATAAATGGACACTTTCGCCAATTCAGGGTAACGCTGTATTGTTCTGCCACTCAAAGTGAAGCAGAAATCTTTTTCTTTTTCATAATGACAGTCTATGCCAGCTGTCACAGCCAAACATCATCACATCACTAGAGAAACAGAAGTACAGGAAAAGAGAAGGCATCTCATTAAATTCCTCTTGAGAAGGGCCACAACTATAACTAGGCAAACATGTCAACTGCATTAAGGCATTCTATCAAGTGGATGGACAATTTAAGCTCCTTATCAGTAACAAAGGTTTCTTTACTTTTGTTTAGGCCAATGGATGAGAGCGAAGCCTTCGACATCAGAAAGATCTGAGTTTGACTCCTAGTTCTGCCATTTTCTAGCCGGTTGACCTTGAGAAATTTCTTTCTTTCTTTTTGAGAAATTTCTATAAAGTATTCATTTTTCATCTGCATAATGGGGGTAATATCTACTTCACAGGGTAAAACGAGGACTCAGCCGAGTGGCTGGGACACAGTAAACACCTATATTATTAATACTTACTGTAGCATATTATCCAAATGTTGTCCACTGGCACTCAGAGGAGAGCACAGTCTCCAGGAAGGTGCCAGAGCAACAGGGGGACACTGGGAAGTTGGGCAGTATGTAAAGAAGGAGATTTTGGCTGGAGAAACCAAAAGGAGGAGGGCATGGGCTATGAACAGAAATCACACCTGATACATTTTTTAGTTTAGGACCACATATTCAGGAATGTTCACTGACCTTGTGAAGGAAAGAAGAATTAGAAAAGCAAAATCCTCTTCGGCAGCTGCTTTTTCAGGAGTTACCACAAAGTCTACCATGGTGAATGTTAATTTTATACCCCGAGTCTGGGTACTGAACTAGTTGTAGGAGATGGGACCATAAGCGGCTCTATAGATGTAACCCTCATTTTCAGATCAGGGGGCCAACTCATGAAAGACTAAACAATTTCCCTAAGGTCACACAGCTGGCCACTTGGGTTTACCACTCTGTCCATTTCAGACATTACCATATTGGTTTGTTTAATGTAAATAATTTATTTTTCCAGGAAACAATTACATTATCACTTAGCACAATTAAAACAAAAACAAAAAAAAAAACAGTTGACCTCAAGTCATTTCCAACTCACAGTGACCCCACGAGTATCAGAGTAGGACTATCCTCCAAAGGGTTTTCAATGGCTGATTTTTCGGAAGTAGATTGCCAGGCTTTTCTTCCAAGATGCCTCTGGGGGGACTCAAAACACTAGCCTCTCAGTTAACAGCCAAGTGCTTAGCCATTTGTACCACCCAGGAAATTCTTAAATGTAGGATAAACAAGAACCATACTGGCTGCTCCCAACTCATAGTGACCCTATAGGACTGGACAAAACTTCCCCATAGGGTTTCCAAGGAGTGGCTGGTGGATTCCAATGGCTGATCTTTTGGATAGCAGCCAAGCTCTTAAAAACAGTGCCACCAGAGCTCCCAAATGCATAACAGATGCTTATAATAGCTACTCAATAAATATGGAATGAGGCCTACCAGAATGGAATTCTGCTCACACTTAAATGGGCTTTCACCATGCTTACATCTGAGTCATTCACAAAAAAATGAACTTCTTTCTTCTTTGCAATAAATTCTGCCATTACTGGTTGCCAGAGAACAATCTGCAGTTTCAAGGGGAAAAAAATGACAAAACAAAAATCAAGTTGTTCACATCATCCTCACCTATAGCTAGAGTCATAAGAGTGTGTTTACAAGGGACATAAGAGAGACCCTTTCTGGCCATAGTTCTCATCTACAAACGGGGTAGCAGAAACATTTATATTGCAGGGAGCTTGTTTTCTTCTTCACTGCAATCCCAATGGCTAAAAGGGCCTGGGATATGCTACATACTCAAGAACAATTTGGTGAGAAAATGAATGATGAATGAATGAATATATTTACAACTCAAATGAAAAACTAGATTTGCATGTCAGGTATTTAAAAGATAAATGAAATTTTAGTCTAGAAAGAAAGCTAGTTAAAACATTGACTTTCTTTATTAACAATTTCATGTCCTTGATATTATTATCATGTCAGTGTTCCTTTTCTTTGTTCCTGGGTGGTGCAAGTGTTTAACTTACTTGGCAGCTAACTAAACGTTGGAGGTTTGAGTCCACCCAGCAGTGCCTTGGAAGAAAGGCCTGGCAGTCTACTTCTGAGAAATCATTCATTGAAAACTCTATGGAGCGCATTTCTACTCTGACACACATGGAGTTGCCTTGAGTTGGAACTGACTCAATGGTGACTAGTGGTACTGAGTCCTGTTCTTTAATCTAATTATGGCATTTGGGCAATGCCTTCCAACTATATTTCACATTTTTCTACTTTACTGCACTTTTTTCAAAACTCTTTCACACTTATCTAATTTGATCAAAACAATTATATCATGCTATAGGCTGGGCAGGTGTTATTCTTTTCATTCTTCAGATGAAACTAAGGCTCATGGCTGACTTGTCTAAAATCATACACCTAGGAAGTGGCAGAACAACAACGAAGATTCTAAATCTCTTTTGCTTCCTGTGGTGGTATTTTCTTTAAACCATAGTGCAACCAGTTGCCACTGCGTCAATTTCTACTCCTGATCACCCCGTGTGTCAGAGTAGAACTGTGCTTCACAGAGTTTTCAAGGCTGATTTTTCAGTAAACTGGCAGGCCTTTTTTCCCAGGTGCCTCTGACTGGACTCGAACCACCAGCTGTTAAGTTAGCAGCTGAATACATTAACAGTTTGTACCACATATGACTCCACACCATACTGTGGTGGCCATAAAAACGCACCGCTCAGCTCTTCTGCTGTGAGGAGCGTAACTGACCGGCAGGGCCGTGCGCTGTCAAGGCTGCTGCCAACCAGTGATTGAGCACAAAGGGTATATTAATGTAGATCCATTCCTGTGCCCTGTGGTATTCCTTTAACACATGTTTTTAGTTCAAAGACCCTTTACTGACCTTCACTAGAACTGTACGACTGTCTGAGACTTTTTATGCACAGTCTTCCTTCCCTCTCTCCTTCACAGGTGGCATACCTGTGTTGTGGTCTGAAAGTGCTCACTGCCATCTCCAGAGCCCTCCTCTTTATGCTTCACAAGCATTCCCTCCATTAAATGTCTCACACCTCTAATCTGATCTTGGTGTCTGCTTCTCAGCAAACATGTAACCATCAATTTTCTATTATTTATAATACTTGCCAATTTTCTATGCCTTAGGCCTTATGGGGAGATGAATCTCAGGCATACAACTTGTAATATATTTTCCCATGTGTTTCTAATGCTTAGTCTTTGTACACGGTTGAATAGTGTCCTCCCAAAATTCATGTCAACCCAGAAACCTCAGAATATGACCTTACTTGGAGATACGGAGATACGGTTTTTGTAGATGTAATTAGGCAAGAAGAGATCATATCAGATTAGGTTGGGCCCCAATCTAATATGATGACTGTTCTTGTGAGAAGAGACACTGAGATAGAGACATACAGGAAGAACGCCACATGACGCAGAGGTAGAGACTGGAGTGACGCATCTACAAGACAAGGAACTCCACAGATTGCTGGCAACACCAGAAGCTAAGAGAAAGGCATGGAACAGATTTTTCCCTAGAGCCTCCAGAGACAGTGTGGCCCTGCCAATACCTGGATTTTGGACTTCTAGCTTTCAGAACTGTAAGAAAAGAAATTTCTGTTGTTTTAAGCCACCCTGTTTGTGGTAACTTCTTACTGAATACCTAGGAAACTAATATACCCCTTGATTAAGAACTGTGCCATAGTCCTATCCCTGCACAAATGAACAAGGTTTCATTTGGGGAACCAGCAAAATCATGGAAGAATGGGGAGGGAAGAATGCTGTAAGAGGGGCTTGTATCAGGTAAATAAAAGTCAGACAAATGTAGGCGGGAACATGTCCCGCAACGCTCACACAAGTGAAACCAAAGGAAAGATAAACCAGGGAGAAATTACCTCATATGTTGTTGTAAGATTTTGCAGAATTTCAGCTTGCCTAGAGGTTCGAGGAAGAGCAGATAAAACCAGGCCACTAGGAAAAAAAAAAGGATTTTGACATTAAAACAGAATGAGATCAATTATATTGGGAGGGGCTACTAACTGTTGTAAAATGAAGCAACATTTAAAATGTTAAAAGTGGATCTCACTTGAGACTAAGTGTCAAAGAGAACTTTTCGCAGGGATCGACTATGCCAATTCTTTCCTACGTCAAGTTTCCATACAGTTTGGCAGAGACAAGGCTGGTTCATCACACCATCTCCTCTGCCCAGCTTTGTGGTTGAGCTGAAAAGATAATCTTGAATCTTGCAGGTGGGAATATGAGTAGGAGTGATATGAGGCAACTAAAAGCAGGTGTGCACGCTCTCTCATCCTTGAAGCTGGAAGCAAAGACTCTTGAGATGGTGGAGTTGCGAAATGAAGGCAGCCCAGATCTTCAGGTTGGAGGAAAGCACCAGGGAGAGGCCTGGCCCTTCATTAACCAGTGATATGAGTGAAAAGTAACTTTATTTTTCAGGGTTGTATTGTAAGGCCTAAAGTTTTAAGTGCTGCCTTGGCATCTCACAGGGCCCCAAAGTCCTAACATTTGTTCCCCTGTTCTGCCATATATACCCCTCATCCAGTGGAAAAAGCTCTCCACACAGCTACCCTCCCTATCAGCCAGACCAGCTGCACTCTCCCTGGTCCTCGGCCTAACATGTCTCACTTCCCTGACAGCCCACTGAATTACAGTTGTGTGTCGCTTCATGTCCACGCCATGTTCTGTAAACTAGGATGCTGTGTGAACTGGATGTTGTCTGATCATGGTATTTTATATAGCCAGTACCCGGGTTATGAACGTCTCACTTACATACATAGCCCATAGTTATAAACCAACCCCCATAAAGCCTTTTATAGTAAAACCTCAAGGGAGCCCCCTTCTGCCTGTCCTTGTCACTGCTGCTGCTGCTGTGCTTCTGGAGCTGCTGGTGGAGGCTGAGAAATGGGCAGTGGTGGTGGTAGCGGTGGCAACAGCAGTGGCAGCTAAGAGGGTGGTGGCAGGAGCAGGGCAAGAGGAAGTGAGAAAGGAGGAAGTGGTGCGTGCCCAGCCCCACCAGCTGTTTCACTTGCTTGAGCAGCAGTGCCACTGCCCCCCTCCACCCACCGGCCCACAGACAAAGCCAGAGAACCCACTCCCAGAGCCATATCCTCCACATCACTTGCCTGTATTTCACCTTGCAAGAGTGTGGGTTTGAGGTCTTTAAAACCATCAGGGGGAAAATAAGAAACAAAAGGAAGGCTGCTTTGACACATATGAGGTTAACATTCCAGTTGCCACCGCTGTGCCAGATATGATATCTTTGCTGGGCAGGTTAATAAGCCTCTAATACATGCTTTTCAGCCATTGAGCTGGCTATCACTTTCAGAAAAAAATCACTACTGCCAGTTCACATCTTCTTGTGCAGGCACCAGTATACGTATACAGTCTGGCTTCAGGTAAACTTTCCCACAGTCTGTCCTAATATAATCCAAAAGGAACTGGCTTGTATGGATATCCTGGTCAATGACATCATGTTTATCTAAATCTGGATAAGAAAGAAGTGACAAGTACGCTGGGGGTCTGGGTAAGACACATGTACTCCAGAGGGTAGTAGATAAATCGTACACAGATTAAGAGGCCTGCCACATCAGTGTCGTTTTAGGAGTCTATTGGTCTTGGGCATTCTGGGACATCTCCTTCAAAATAAAGGACAAATTATTGCTTCTCATATCACCTATGAAAAACAAGGTAGTTCTCTTGGATTTTGGCAGCAACATATGCCTCACTTAGAAATACTGCTTCATCCCATATATTGGGCGACATGAAAGGCTGCCAACTTCATTAGGGACCCAGAGCAGTCCTGTCACTTGGGTCACATGGCCTGGCTGACCATATAGCATTAGAAGCATTTGTGGTGGAAAAAGGTGCCATTTGGAGATAATGGCCAGTTCTAATGGGAGAATCAAAATGTAGACACCTAGGTTCCAGAACAAGGTGATGGCATCTGCTACAGAGAGTTATGTACCTTCCAAAAAGCAGTAAAGGTAAAAAATATGTTACCAAAATGGGCTTCCTTTCTGAAGGAGAAAATACAAAAAATAAATTAGGAAATGTTGGGGAGTAAAATTATGAGGGTACAACTGCCCATAAAATGTAGTAACAAGTCCACATTCAAATTGTGGTTTTCTGTATTCTCTCTGTATCAATATTGACCAAAGTACCAACACAACAGAATCAGGACACTGGATCAGCCAGATCACTACAAAAAGAATTTATAATTTCTGAAAATGAATTTCACAACTCTGTGTCCACTTACTTAGTCAGAGAGAGGCTATAAAAAGGGGTTTGAGTATAGAGAGGAGTGCCTGGGTGGTAGAAATGACTAATGTTCCTGGCAGCTCACCCAAAGATTGGAGGTTTGAGTCCACCCAGAAGCACCTCAGAAAAAGAGTCTGGTGATCTACTTCCAAAAGATCAGTCATTGCAAACTCCATGGTGCAGTTCTACTCTGATGCACATGGAATTGCCATGAGTCAGCGTGGACTCAGTCAATGGTAACTGATTATGTAGCGTGGAGAGAGGGAGAAGGTTTGTGAAGATATTTCTTTGGAGCAAGCTGTTGCAGTTCTGTGTGTCCCAACGCTCCCAAAGGGGGAGGGAGTTGTGGGGTACTACTCCACTCTGAAACCCTGAGACATGTCTCTTCTGTCAGTTTGTCATACTGTGGTGGCTTACATTTTTCTGTGATACTGAAAGCTTTGCCATCGGTATTTCAAATACCAGCGGGGTCACCCTTGGTGGACAGGTTTCAGTGGAGCTTCCAGGCTAACACATACTAGGATGAAGGACCTGGCAGTCTACTTCTGAAAAAATTGGCCAGTGAAAACCTGATGAGTAGCAGCGGAACACTGTCTGATATAATACCAGAAGATGAGTCCCTCAGGTTGGAATGCACTCGAAATATGACCATCTAAAAGTAGAGTCAACCGTAATCACATGAATGGAGTCAAGCTTTCGGGACTTCCATGTGCTGATGTGACATGACTCAAAACGAGAAGGAACAGCTGCAAACATCCATCAGTAATTGGAACGTGGAAAGTACGAAGTAAGAATCTAGGAAAATTGGAAGTCATCAAAAATGAAATGAAATGCATAAAGATGAATATCCTAGGCATTAATGAGCTGAAATGGACTGGTATTGGCCATTTTGAATCAGACAATCATACGTTCAACTATGCCGGGAATGACAAATTGAAGAGGAATGGCTTCGCATTCATCATCGAAAAGAAAATTTCAAGATCTGTCCTGATGTATAACGCGGTGATAGCATAATATCCAAACGCCTGCAAGGAAGACCACTTAATGCAACTATTATTCAAATTAACTCACCAACAGCTAAGGCAAAGATGAACAAATTGAAGACTTTTACTAATTGATCAAACATACAATCAAGACACATGGATAATTACTAGAGATTGGAATGTAAAAGTTGGAAAAAAGAAGTATGATTAGTAGATGGAAAATATGGCCTTGGTAATAGAAACGATGTCACAAGTAGCTTGACATAATTTTGCAAAACCAACACCTTCTTCATTGCAAATACTTTTTTTCACACCAACATAAACAGTGACTATACCCGAGGACTTCACCAGATGGAATACACGGCAATTGAATCGACTACATCTGTGAAAAGGGACGACAGAAAGGCCCAATATCATTAGCTAGAACAAGGACAGGGGCTGATTTTGGAACAGACCATCAATTGTTCATATGCAAGTTCGTGCTGAACCTGAAGAAAATTAGAAAAAGTCCCCAAGAGCCAAGATGTGACCTTGCGCATAGCCCAACCTGATTTTAGAGGCCATCTGAAACACAGATTTGACACACTGTACACTAACGATCGAAGGCCAGACGAGTTGTGGAGTGACACCAAGGACATCATCTATGAAGAAACCAAGAGGTCATTAAAAGACAGGAAAGAAAGTAACGACCAAAATGGATGTCAGAAAAGACTCTGAAAGTTGCTCTTGAATGTAGAGTTCCTAAAGTGAAAGGAAAAAACGATGAAGTAAAAGAGCTGAATAGATTTCAAACGCTGTCTCGAGAAGACAAAGTAAAATATTATAATAAAATATGCAAAGGCCTGGGGACAGAAAACCAAAAGGGAAGAACACGTTCAGCACTTCTCAAGATGAAAGAAATGAAGAAAAAATTCAAGTCTCAAGCTGTAATACTGAAGGATTCTATGGGTAAAAGAAAATGGAAGGAATACACATAGTCACTACACCAAAAAGAGCTGGTCAACAGTCAACCATTTCAGGCAGTCGCATATGATCAGGAACTGACGGTATACTGAAGAAAGAAGTCCAAGCTACACTGAAGGTATTGGTGAAAAACAAAACTCCAGGAACTGATGGAATGCCAATTGAGATGTTTCAACAAATGGATGCAGCACTGAAAGTCCTCACTTGTCTATGTCAAGAAATTTGGAAGACAGCCACCTGGCCAACCAATTGGAAGAGACTGATATTTGTGCTCATTCCAAAGAAAGGTGATCCAACAGAATGCTGAAACTTTACAACTGTATATTAATATCACATGCAAGTAAAATTTTGCTGAAGATCATTCAGAAGTGGCTGCAGCAGTATATCGACAGGAAATGGCCAGAAGTTCGTTCGGGTTCAGGAGAAAATGTGGAACAAGGGATATCCTTGCTCATGTCAGGTGATCTTGGCTAAAAGCAGAGAATACCTAAAAGATGTTTCCCTGCGATTTATTGACTACACAAAGGCATTTGACTGTGTGATCATAACAAATTATGAATAACATTGTGAAGAATGGGAATTCCGGAACACTTAATTGTACTCATGTGGAACCTGTCCATAGATCAAGAGGCAGTCTTTTGAATAGAACAAGGGGATACTGCATGGTTTAAAGGCAGGAAAGGTGTTTGTCAGGGTTGTATCTTTTCACCATACTTATTCAATCTATATGCTGAGTAAATAATTCAAAAAACTGGAGTACATGAAGAAGAATATGACATCAGGATTGGAGGATGACTCATTACCAACCTCGATATGTACGTGACACAACTTTTCTAGTTGCAAGCAAAGTGGACTTGAAGCATTTACCAATGAAGATCAAAGACTAGAAGACTAGAGATCTTTGATTTTGTTTCCACTTGGGTTGAGGAAGTTGTCTTAAGCTAGGTAAAACTTGGATATTTCTGTGCCAGAACATCCAAGCCTCTGGAAATGCTTTTGTTACTAAATTCTAACTTCCACAGTTTATTCAAGCTGGGAAGTCAGGCCAGTGAATTTAGTTCCACATGAGCCATACTCAGAGACTCTAGTTCTCAAAAAGTATCATTCAGACCCTCAGTTTCCCCACTGACACACTGGTAATTATCGAGGGCTAACTCTGTCACCTCCTCTGGGGTTTTGTTCCTCAACTCCAGGTTAATCTTCAAAAATCTCAAAAATTTGAAAAATCCTGACTAATTGTGAGATCACAAACCTCGAAAATTATAAAGTATTTTTGAACTGCTGCATCAAGTTATATACTGAGACAGATTTCATTCAGAGGATAATGAACCACCTGAAACATCTGAAGAGGAGGAGGATGAGGACGAAGACGAAGATGAAGCTAGTCCACCTGAAGGACACAAGAAAGGGGGAGGAAGAAACGGAGGATGAGGGTGAGAACAATGAAGCAGACTTGGATTTGAAAGAGGGAGAAGAGAGAGCGGGCATCTCATATTTAATGACAGAAGAAATACAGTGTGAAGAAGATGATGACTATGTTGAAGGAGAGGAAGAGGAAGAAAAGGAAAAAGAAGGTCTTCAAGGGGAAAATTAAACAAGATGCTGAAGATGATAGAGAAGAAGATGACTGAATCATTCTAAGACAAGATTTCTTAATATTCTAGGGTTTGCAATAGACTGCGTCTTCTTTGTTTTCTTCATGTACTACAACTATCCTTACAGAAAATAACATGTAAACTTTTATAAGAAAAGTGTGATTTTATTACTTTTGCCTTTTTCTCATTCCAAGTAAGATTTATTAGTCTGTTAATAACCACATTGTATGTAGAGAAAATTTTTCACTGACACCCCCCTCTGTTGTGGAACTCTCTAGAAATGTATTTGGAATCTTAATTTTTCTAATTCAAGCTCACTGCACTAGTCATTTTTAGTCCATAATTAAAACATGATAGCTTTTCCACAGGTATGGTATAATGCATTTCATTAATACGGTTTTAATGTTATTTACAAACTAACTGAAATCACAATCCGCTGTAATATGAAATGACAATATTCTCTTGAATAAGTTAGTCATTTTTTTAAAGCTGAGCCAGAGATCTTTAGTTTGAAAGCAGTAACTTTTTTTGGCTGTGGATTTGTCACAAGAGTTCCTTGGAAAAGAGAAGCAGAATAATAAAGGCTCTATCCAGCAAGAGAGTTCACAGATTTTGTGGAGGCTTCTGAAACCTCTTTTAAGCCAGATGACTGGCAAGAGTTTATTTTTGAAAGAAAAATTGCTTATACTAAGTTCAGAAACACGCAGGGCAACACTTTCTTCTTTAGGGTGTAGATCATGACATGCCAGGGGTCGTTTGTTTTTAGGTATGTGTTCTTTTTCCTCTTAGCAATTCTTTTATGATCCCCTTCCTTTCTTGTTTCACTCCCCTCCCTCTGTCTCAGAAAAAAAAGTTGGGAAATTGTGACTATCCAGGAAAAACTTTAGTCTTGTATCTCAACCACCTTTTCAGACCTGAGCTGGTTTTAAATAAGCTAAGTGAGAGAAATCAAGTATTTTCTCAGTTACAGATGTTATTATCCGTATAGTTTTATGCAACAGAGGCTTTGCTTACTATAAATCTCTCTTGACCGACAACACGTACAGACAGTATTAGTAGATGAAGAAAGAAAAGAAGCAAGGGAGGCTTTGAGAAGCAGCATCAGTGTTCTTCAAAACTCAGAACAACTGCCTGTTGATAATCAATTAGACACTCACCTCAATATTTTTAAGTTGGCTTCCTCAATGATTTGGGTACTGCCCTACAAGATATTTTATAGTTTTCCTGAGTAGAATCTTTATTCTTCCTGGAGCTATAAAGGATTATCACATATTAGAGCATTTAATCGGGATATACTAGGCAGTTGGCAAAATATTTGGGACTTAATATTACAACTGATGGCCATTAGACATAGGAAAATATTTAGGATAGGTGTGAGTGTGCCTGTATGCATTTCCTTGCATGGCTATTAAAAAATACAATGAGTAGACAAGTACATCTACCTCTCTGTCATGGGCATTCCTGCTTCTTTAATCTTGGCAATCTAATTTTTTTTCTTTTTGTTTTGAATATTTGTAAAAAATTTTTTATTACTTTTTTATTGTACTTTAGATGAAGACTTACAGAAGAAACTAGTTTCTCATTAAACAGTTAGTACACATATTGTTTTATGACATTGGTTAAGAGCCCCAGGACATGTCAACACTCACTGTAAAATTTTTTAAAGTTAATGCCAACAAATTAATTGAAGTTGCACTTCTATACTGGGACACATTTCAATTATTAAGTATAATATTTCTTTAGTTTAAAACGTAGAAGTTTTGAGTTTTAAAGTAAAAATTATGAAGTTCTTTGTAGAGAAACTAAAAAGTTGTACAACCGACTGAAACGAAATTCTCCGGATCATTTTAAATTGGGGGCGTGTAGTTTCCAAAAGACTAATATTTTACCTCTTTTCAACAACTGAAATGCCCTGTTTTAGTCCCTAAGAGTTCTTATCACATGCTATGCTAGATATAAAATAGTTACTTTTAAAATTAAATCTATATCTGGACTTTCTTATCAATCACTGTATTGTGCAATCAAAAATAGAATTCTTTGTTTTGAAAACAACACACCCTCCAAATAACTTTTAAAACTTATGTAGTTATTTAGCTTTCTGGGTGGTATTTTCATGCAAATCACTAAAGGTGTGTTTCATATTTTGTGGAGGTTGGTTTTTGGTCGTATTTTAACGCTCTTTGTAAACAGCGTGTTAATGTGTACAGTGTGCTAATGGATATACGTGTAAAGTTCCTCATGAATCTCTCCTTAAAAACCTCTGAAGTTAATACTTCTGTGCAACTGTATTTTGAATAAAACCATGACAATGTTAAAAAAATATTAAACAAAAAAATACAGTACTCTCGATTATTCTTATATTGTTTCTAACTGTTCCTACTTCGTGATTACTGTAACTTAAGTTTTAAAACTAAATTGCTTCAAATACATTAAAAATTTATTACAAGGAAAAATATAATAAAACAGAAGCTCTTCATCCTCACCATTCCCTCAAACTCCAATTCCTTTCTTTTTTTCTTCCTACTGTTTCCCTCTTCCTCTTTCCAAATAAAAAGCCTCAGTTGAGAGACTGCACTTAGGTAATCATTGCAAAATGGAAATTCATGACTGTTTACAAGATTCATGCCAGTATTTTATTTTTACCCTTCATGATGTTTAACCTTTCAAAGCAAGTGAATACTGAAACGTGCTGTTTTTGGCTGTCTTTATCTTTGGTATATGGTAATTATGCTTTTAAAACTTTTTTTTTTATTGTTGTTCCAGGGCATTTAACTAGCGTGATTTATCAAAATACACCCACAAATCAGCCACAAAGAGACCGCCTGGAAACAAACTGTTCTTAGCAAGATGATCATGTCAAGAAAACCATAACAAAGAATGACTTTAGGAAAAAGCCAGACTGTTAGATCTTTTAAGAAAGGTTTATATTTTCAACCCCTGAAGTAATTCATCAAAGTCCGTCGCCCTGAATGAAATTAGATTTCCCTTTGCACTTCAGTAACAGACCATTCCTGGAAAAGCAGCAGGCAGAAACATTTGGTTAAAGAACAACGCATTTTTACTCACAGAAAGACAAGTCTGCAATTTCATTTCTAGTGGGAGGACTGGAACCAAGAATCAGAAATGCATCTGCCCCCCAAGCTGCCACCCTCAAACTCTCTACCCCAGCATACACAGGAACCATCTCTATATATGTGAGGTATTAAATATTTTCAATAGCGTCTTCAGTGGTTAAACTATCCTGTTCTCATTACTCTCTTCAGCATGGGAATCCGTCAGATCTTAGAGTACGCGCTGAAGTAAAAGACACCAAGAAAAGTCACGCATGTGGGAACTGCCTCACTCATTTCTTCACTATTTTTTTCTGTGTCTTTTTCCTTCATTTACATTACCTTCAGTCCCACTAAACTGCTATGTGCTTACTCATTTTAAAGAGACAGGGTAAAGATGCAGAATTTTAGAGCTGGCAAGGACTTTACAAACCACAGCCATCAGATGTATTGATAAAATTGAAGTCACAAATTATTCTATTTTGACTCCATGTCAGTTCAGTAACAACCATTATCTGGTGATGGAATTTGTTCCTTAACACTCAACAGTCGTACTGAACACTAAAGAGTCAACCAGCTATGGTCAGTTCAGCGATGATGTACCAACACATTTTCAACCTCATGAGTCGAGCTCTGTTTTCCAAACCACTGTCCTGTAGCTATTTGTGAATTAGAAAAGGTGTTTTTGGTAGAGCTTCCTCCTCCCTGCGCAAGTTCATTTGCTCTATGCCCTTCTCTCTTTGCCAATCACTAAAACAGAGAGAGTGACTAGTTTCAGACTGATTATAGAAAGGAAGGATCATGGAAGCAAAAGAAAGGGGGAGGGGGAATCAATTCCAAACGAAACAATATCAATTAAAAACAGCTTACAAATTGACAAGTTAATAAATCATAATATTGCAGAGAGCCTGGAACTATTCACTCCAGGTATTATCTAAGCTAGAGCTTGCATTCATTTGTGTTCTCTACGTGATCTGCAGTAGAAAAGGTTGATGGCAGAGCATTCACTCTAGAAATCACTGCACTAAACAATGAGGAATTAGATACGTTCATCGATGTGTTCTTTGTAACAAAACTCTGCTTCCTTTGCATTTAACACTGAATACCCATGTATGATCCAAACCTCCTATTTGACACCTTTGCCCTCTCCCCCTCCTATGTTCCATGAATAAAAGGAAAATAAAATCTACTATATTTTATATAGTAGAAGATGAATCTAAATTACGTGATATCTAGGATGTAAACAATTACTTTTATAAAAGATTCTATTTCTTTCATCTCCATAGTCACTGAACATACATATTATACAGACTTCTCCCAGAATCAGGATTAGAGCCAGAAAAGAGAAAAGGCAGATCATAAATCTAGGAAGATCCATATTGCACAGAAATCTATTCGTTTGTCAGGGCAACAAGGCAAGTTTCTGAAAGAGTTGGACTTCAGACCTTAACTTTTTGCTGCCCAGGCCAGTGCACTGACTTGACTCAACATGGAGCAAGTAAGTGAGGAAAATGGCCCACCATGGTCCAGGGTTCCAGTGAATTACCTCTGAAATGCGGAGACATGCTGGTCACAGAAGATGATGACAGCTAAAAGGACGCCAAGGTTATAAAGCTTCATCTCAACAGTGGTTCGCTCTAACGCAAAACTCTGTCAAGAGAAGAGCCTAGATAACTGATTGCGTAAGAGCCTTCTTTACACACTGGTTAAACCATAACGGTGTGTTCCCTCTCGTGTTTGTGGATCAATCAACTTGGCTTCATTTCCACTCCCAAAAAGGGAAATACACATTTATTTAGATAGGTTGTTGTTTGATAACTGAATCGCCAAAAAGAAAGTTATTAGGATAGTCGTTTTTCTTAGTTGAGACTATAACACATTTAACTCCTTGAGGAAGATGAGGCCAAGAATAAAAGGATTGTAACATAGCAGGAACTTGTCTGGTTTGTTGAAGAACCATAGCCATAAAATACTGACGAATGTGGCTGACAGTCCACACTGGGGGAGATTCCAGAGGAGTACTAACTTCTGTCTTGTTCAACATTTTCAACTTAGATGAAGACATAGAAGATGAATTTCCCATATTTCTGGATGATACAAAGTTCAGCTGTATGGAGGATTACACAAGGCGCATTCAAACGATTCTGACCTGACCATATGGAATGGTTGGTCTATTTGGAAGAGAACAGGAATAACACTTAGTGGGGAGCTCTTTAGAGCAGTAAAGGCACCCATTTACTCTGAAACGCCCTTTATTAGGGAAGGCCACTGTGATAGCGGAACCCTGCTGGTAGAGAGATTAAGAGCTCAGGCTGCTAACCAAAAAGTAGGCAGTTTGAACCCACCAGCTGGTCCTTGGAAACCCTATGGGGAAGCTCTACTCTGTACTACAGGCTCACTATGATTTGGAACTGACTCGACGGCAACAGGTTTGGTTTTGGTTTTTTTACTGTACTAGCATCATCTAAATCAAGGCCCACCACCCATCGTTCTGGAGACAGCAGTATGTGACACTGTGTCTAGTGCAAAGGTACATCCATCTGTACTCTGTAAGTGGATGGAGAGACATGGCACTCCTCCCTGGCAAATGCATTTGAATGTTCTTGGGGACAGGATAGGCAAATGTGCAGAAGAAATCAACTCCCCGCAAGGGACTTCTGAGAAGTGTTGAGATTTTCAGTAAAGGAGAAGAATACAGACATGTGGGATGAGAGGGAGAGAGAGAGGGAGAGAGGGCGCTATAGACTAGGGGACACTGAGCCTCCGTTAAAGGCAATGGAGAAATTTGGAAATGGAAAGTAGTGATGGTTACACAACACGAAGGACATAATTAATGTCAACGAATTGCACATGTAAAAAAATGTTTAAAGTGTTCAAAAGCAAAAATACCACTTTGAGGACTAAGGTGCACCTGACCCAAGCCGTGGTATTTTCAATCGCCTCATATGCATCCGAAAGCTAGACAATGAAGAAGGAAGACCGAAGAACTGAGGCTTTGGAATTATGGTGTTAGTGAACAACACTGAATGTATCATGGACTGGGGGGATAAGAAGAGGGTAAAAAAGATGGAGGATAAAAACAGAGTAGAAAGAGATGAAAGGAGGGACACTCCTTTAATTATACCTTTTTGAATAGCTCAGAATTTTAGAACCATGTTAAAATTTTCTACATACTTAAATAAAATGGATACAAACATAAACAAATGAACCTAACTGTGTTTCAAATGAATGGCATAACCAAACTGATGGGGAGACAGGGACAATTATCTGTTATTAAAGAAGTAACTTAGAAAGACTATAGTTAACAAAATTCACTGATAAATTCTATCAATTTTTGTGCTCTCTATTTTGTTTTCTTGTATCCTGTATTTGTTCTCTGGGTTACCATTTCTCTTTGCTGAAGCTATCTTTTAGAACATCTTTTAGTGAAGATCTGTTGGTGGTAAATTCTATTACACCTGTCTATCTAACAGTAACTTTCTTCTGCTCACTTTCAAATACAGGCTTAGCTGAATTTGACAGGTCTTCCGTGGTCTTCTGGCATCTTCTATTGTAAGGCAGGAATCTGCTGTCAGGTTGGCTGTAGTTCCCTTGCAGGTTAGCGGTACTTTGTACTTGGTGACTTCTGACACATTACTTTTATCCTTGATCCTCCTCAGATCTATTACTCCGATACAGCTGTGGATTTATTTTTTATTATCTTGCTCAGTACACAGAATAGACTTTTGATCTGAGGATTTATAGATTTCTTCAATTTTGGTAAATCATGTTATTATTTCCTCAACTATTATATCGCTGCTAGTCCATTGTAGAAGCCTCGATGGTGCAGTGGTAAGAGCTTAGCTGTTAGCAGAAACGTTGGCAGTTTGAATCTACCAGCCACTCCTTAGAAACCCTATGGAGCAGTCCTACTCTTTCCTATAGGGTCGCTATGACTGAGAATTGACTTCACGAGAATGGTTTCAACTTTTTTTTGTCCCAGGTAGGGGGCCTCATTGGAGTGCCTTGATCTACCCAGTCTCTCTTAACTGACTTTCGTGTTAAAAAGAAAAAAATCATAATCTTGTCTCTGTATGCTGTATTCTGCTGAGTTTCTCAGCACTGTCTTCAAATTCACTAATTCTCCTTGTGCCTCGTTAGACTACATAGTCAATTGAGATTTTTTTCCCCCATGATATACATCTTCTCCAACTTTTAATAATGGTTATTTTTCATATTTCCCAACACTTGTTTTGTATCAGCTTATTTTATTTTTTATAATTTGTTGTTCCTTTTTTAAAGGTATGGTTCCTTCAGATCTGTCTTTGAGAATCCTCAGAATATTTATTTCAAAGTCTGTGTCAGACTGTGAGATAAGGTTAATTACGTTTGGGATGACTTCATGTTCAGACTGTGGATTTTGTTAGATAACTTTCTTAGCATTTGATTTCTTCTCTGACCAGAAGCTTGGTTTGTAGGCTCATGTCGAATAGGAAGACTTTTGTGATCTTAAACATAACAACCATGAAGATGGCACACAACTGAGCAACGTTTCATTCTGTTATACATAAGGCCCCCTTGAGTCGGAGCTGAGCCTATGGCAACTAACAAAAATAAGTCTTTCTCTTACCCTATACTTGCTTCTTGTTTTGCACATGCCTCCAAGCAGAACCCTGGGCTTGCAATCCAGAACCTTGTCTTACACTGATTTCTTGGAGTTTCTGTACCATGTTAATATAAGCTGTCCCCAGATTACAAACCAGTTCCGCTCCTAAATGTGCCTTTAAGTTGAATTCGTACATAAGTTGAAACATATGTAAGTTACATACGGTTCTTATCTAATGCTAGTTAGTCAAATGTTTGTCTTTAGTATATAGTGTACCTTTCTATTCACAAAAAAACATTAAAGAAACACTTCCAGATACACTAAAAGATTTTGAACATAATAATGCAGTAATAATAAAAAAGTTTGGATGCACGTGGCAAAGTAGCACCCATCCCTTATTATTAACCATTGTACGTACCTAGAATTTTTAATCTAACAGGTTTTATGGGGGTTGGTTCATAACTATCGGTTGTACTTAAATCAGACATTCATAACCTGGCAGCTGCCTGTATTGCGGATTTCAAAGATCCAGTCCCGTGTCACAAATGGTTTGATTTAGTTACTGGGTCACAGTTACTACTGATTTATTTACTTTCTGTCTCCTGCAGGCCAGCAGCTCCTTATAAACCAGTCCTGGGTAGTGGTTTTAAAAAACTAAGGTACATACAGTGTAATGCACAGATCTTATATGTACAGTTAGATTAGTTTTGAAAAATACCTGTAATCGAGTAACCCACATGCCTATCAAGGTACAGAAAATTTCTCTGCCCCCATCTTCCCGTGGCTGGCTTCCCTGTATCTTCTCTGTGTGTCTGTATCCAAATCTCCCACTCCTTTCTTTTATACAGACACCAGTCATTGAATTTTTGGTAAACCCTAATATGACCTCATCTTAACTTGATTACATCTATGAGTCTAGTAATAGGGTCCATTCGCAAGTACTGGGGTGACTACTTGAACATATTTTTTGCGGAAGGCAATTTAACCCACTATAAAAACTATACGTACCTTTTTTAAAGCGGCCATATAGGGTTGCTATGAGTCAGAATCGACTTGACAGCAACAGGTTTGGTTTTTTGGTATACCATTTTACACTCCCACCAGCAATTTCAGTTGTCCACATCCTCGCCTTTATTTTTGATGCAGCCAGTCTTTTTTCATTTTAGTCATTCTAGTAGTAATGGTTTCAATTTATATTTTCCTAGTGACTAATGATAGTGAAAACCTTTTCTGTCCTTATTGGCTATATGTAAGAAGAGATTTATTTTCAGGAATTTTCTCACATGATTTTGGGGGCTATGAAGTCCAGAATTTGTAGGAAAGGCTGGAAACTCAGACAAGAGTGTATAAATTTGTTTATTCAGGCAGGAATTTGTATATACATATACACAAATACACATGTATGTATACATACATATATATACACTTTTTTTATATATATACACACACACAAACTGGAGCCCTGGTGACATGGTGGATAAGAGCTTGGCTGCTACCCAAAAGATCAGTAGTTTAAATCCACTAGCTGCTCCTTGAATTTCCAAGGCTGTTAATCTTTATGGAAGGAGACTGCCACATCTTTCTCCTTCAGAGCTGCCGGTGAGTTCAAACTGCTGACCTTTTGGTTAGCAGCTAAATGCTTTAGCCACTGCTCCACCAGGGCTCCTCATATATATCTGCAAGTGTGTGTGTGTATATGTATGTATGTATGTGTATATATATATATATATACACACATATATACATAGATATGCACACACACACATATATATCTCAGATGGTTTGTCCTATTACTGATCAATCCTTCATCAGGTGTCTGCATATAAATGTATGTTTGTGTGTGTGTGTGTGTGTGTCTGTCTGTATATATATGTATATATGGAGCCCTGGTGGCACAGTGGTTAAAGCACTTGGCTGCTAACCAAAAGGTTGGCAGTTCAAACCCACCGGCCACTCTGAAGGAGAAAGATATGGCAGTCTGTTTGAGTAAAGAGTTACAGTCTTAGAAACCCTATGGGACAGTTCTACCCTGTCCTATGGGATTGCTATGGACAAGAATCAGCTCAATGGAAGTGGGTTTCGTTTGTATACTGAATATATTCTCTCTTGGTAAAAACTTGTATGTATTGTAAATATATTTTTCTGCAGGCAGTGCCTATTAAAACCTTTTCACCATTTTGAAAAATTTGTCTTTTTTATCATTAATTATATATTCTGGACGTTTTTTGCAAAAATTTTATGTCACTTTGTGGTTTGCCTAATTTTTTTTAGCTCTATTTATTTTCTGTTGTTGTCTTATAAAGCACCGAAGATTTTTATTTTGCTGAGTTCAATTTATCATTTCTTTTTTAACGGTTAATGCATTCTGGATGTTGTTGAAGCAGTTTTAGACATGAAAATATATTCTTCTTGAAGTTTATGGTTTTTTACTCTTAAGATCCACTGGAATTCATTTTTGTGCATAGTATGAGGTAGTGGTTGGGGTTCTTGAATTTTTCAGGCGGATATCCAATCATTCCAGCAACATTTGCTGAAAAGACTTTCCTTTCCCCATTGAATTGCTTTGTCAACTCTGTGAAAACAATTCACTGAAGCGTAAGTCTATTTCTGGACAAGCTAGTCTGTTTCATTGATCAATGTGTCTATCCTTATACCAATAATAGATAGACAGGTAGATAGACACACAGACAGACAGATTAGATAGATAGGTTAGATAGATTAGATACACAGAGACAGACAGACAGATAGATAGACAGCTGTCACTGAGTCAGCTCTGACCCATTTTGACCTTATGTACAACAGAACAAAATGCTGCCCGTAAAGTTCTTCAATTTTTTAGAAGACTGTTTTGGCTACTGTAAGCCCTTTGCATTACTACATAAATTCTAGAATCAAGTGAAATAAAAATATTTTCCAATAGATAAAAGCTGAAAGAACTTTTCTCCAGAAGACCTGCACCACAGAAATGCCAAAAGAAGTTCTTTAGGCTGAAGGGAAATGATACCAGATGGAAACATGCAAAGGAATAAAGAACACCAGGGTAACAGTGTCAAGAAAGATAAAACAAAAACAACAACAAAATCTCTCTCTCTCAATCTGGTCACTATGGACAATTTAACGTAAAAATAAGAACAATGCCATATTCCATTTGTAGCATATATAGAACCAAAGTATATTATAAAACAAGAGGGCAAAGGTGGGAGGGTGGTAGTTTGGTGTACTGCTTTTTAAGTATACATTATTCATGAAGTCGTAGAACCTTTTTATACTTTTTAAATTTTGAAACAGTCTCAAATTTACAGAAAAGTTACGGTGGGATGGGGCCAAAATGGCGGAACAGCCAGACACTTCCAACGATCCTTCTTACAACGAAGACCCGAAAAAACAAGTGAAACGATTGTATTTATAACAAGCTAGGAGCCCTGAACATCAAAGGCCAGGTTAGAAAATGGACTGAGCAGCAGGGGAGAGAGAGACGGTTCAGTCAGAAGTGGAGACGAGCTGCCCAACCTGAATCGCCAGGATCCCTCAGACACCACTCCTGGAAGCGGCTGTGGCAGCCGGGTACTAGCATTTGGCTGCAGTTTCCTCAGGGAGAAACAGCAAGCTGCACAGCCTACTCATGCCCCCCACCCCCAAGCCAGCTTCAGTGGCTGTTATTTCCCTGGGCCTGAGACTGGCCCTGTTGAGCACCTTGAGCCATTCTCCCAGCCTTGGAGAAGGAATAAATTCACAACTGGGGGGAAAGAAAATTTGCCAGCCCCGCTACCTGAAGAGCTCAGGACAGAAGCAGCTCCTGTCCAGGCATAAACAGTCCATGGACTTTGAATACCCTTCCTCCCTGCACGGCCTGTGTGGGCCTATTTTGGCAGGCCCTTGATAGCAGACTGCAACTGTTTCAGCTGTGCAGTGGAGAGGTGCATGTTTGATGTTTCACTCCACGATACCTATTAAACAGGGTCTTTACCTACCCACATCAGGGGCATAAGGACACGTGGCTTCACTCAGATTACCCAGCCACCCACGACAGGAGTCCAAGTATAAGTGGTGTATCCCAGTCCTTACAACCAAAAGCAATGGGTTCCCGTGGTCTGTCTGCAGAACCCACCTATCTGTATGCTCTAGGGAACAGGACGCACCTTCCTCACAGACACTCAGGGGACGGTTGTCACTCTCCTGCCTCGTTCAGAGCATGACCCCCTGCTGCAACCAGATACTGGTACCTACACCAATCACCCCTGCCCTTCTAAGACTGTAGGACAGAGCCTGTACCACACACTTGATGACCAGCTACATGGACACCTGAGATGAATCCATATAAGAAAAGTGAATGGACTCCTAGACTGATATACCCAATAACAGCTCTTGCCACCTGGTGAGAGGACGTCAGAGCTTCAAAGGTGAAAATAATCAAGCTAGCTCACTCAAGCAACCCATTTGGGCACATCAAAACAAAACAAGGCAAGAAGCTAAGATACAGTAAGCAAACATAAAATAAACTAATAAAATAACTTAGATGGCTCGGAGACAACAGCCAATATCAAATCATATCAAGAATCAGACCATGATCACTTCAACAAGCTCTCAAAAGAAAGAATCAAGGGATTTTCTGGATGAAGGTGCATCCCTAGAATTACCAGATGCAGAACACAAAAGATTAATAAACAGAACCCTTCAAGACATCAGGAAGGAGATCAGGCAATATGCAGAACAAGCCAAGGAACATGCAGATAAACCAGTCAAAGAAATTAAAAAGCTTATTCAAGAACATAATAAAAAAATTTAATAAGCTGCAAGAATCCATGGACAGACAGTAATCAGAAATTCAGAAGATTAACAATAAAATTACAGAATTAGACAACTCAACAGAAAGTGAGAGGAGCAGAATGGAGCAAGTGGAAAGTAGAATTCGTAAGCCTGAAGATAAAGTACTTGGCACTAATACATTTCAAGAAAAATCAGATAAAAGAATTTTAAAAAATAAAGAAATCTTAAGAATCACGTGGGACTCTATCAAGAAAAATAACCTACAAGTGATTGGAGTACCAGAACAGGGAGGGATAACAGAAAATACAGAGAACTGTTGAAGATTTGTTGGCAAAAAACTTCCCTGATATCGTGAAAGATGATATCTATCCAAGATGCTCATCGAACTCCACATAAGGTAGATTTTAAAAAAAAGTCACCAAGACATATTATAATCAAACTTGCCAAAACCAAAGATAGAGAATTTTAAGAGCAGCTGGGGATAAACAAAAAGTCACCTACAAAGGAGAGTCACTAAGACTAGCTGCGTACTACTCGGCAGAAACCATGCAGGCAAGAAGGCAAACTGAAGGACAAAAACTGCCAGCCAAGAACCATATATCCAGCAAAACTGTCTCTCAAATATGAATGTGAAATTAGGACATTTCCAGATAAACAGAAGTTTAAGGAATTCGTAAAAACCAAAACAAAACTACAAGAAATGCTAAAGGGAGCCCTTTGGTTAGAAAATCAATAATATCAGATATCAACCCAAGACTAGAACACTGGACAAAGCAATAAGATGTCAACCCAGATAGGGAAATCAAAAAAATAAATCAAGATTAAAAAAAAAAAAAAGACACTTGAAACAGGGAAACAGCCACATCGTTACGTAAAAGAAGACAACATTAAAACAATAAAGAGGGACTAAGAAATCTAGTCACAGATTTTTCATATGGAGAGGCAGACAAGGCGATATAAAGAAACAGAAGTTAGGTTTAAACTCAGAAAAATCGGGGTAAATATTAAGGAAACCACAAAGTAGACTAACAATCCTATTCGTCAAAATAAAATACAAGAAAAAAATAGAGACTCAAGAGAAACAAAACCAACAACAATGAGTAAGAGGAAAAGACAATATATAAACAACTCAGCACAAAATATTAAATGGGAAAAAGAAACCGTCAACAACACACAAAACAAGACATTAAAATGACAGCACTAAGCTCGTACCTATCCATAATTACGCTGACTATAAATGGACTAAATGAAGCAATAAGGAGACAAAGAGAGACAGAATCAATTAAAAAACTATCCATCTATATGCTGCCTACATAGACACACCTTAGACTTAAGAGACATAAACAAATAAAAACTCAAAGGATGGAAAAAAATATATCAAGTAAACAACAACCAAAAAAGAGCAGGAGTGACAATGTTAATTTCTGACAAAAGAGACTTTAAAGTTAAATCCACCATAAAGGATAAAGAAGGACACTATATATTAAAGGAACAATATACCAGGAGGATATAAACATATTAAATATTTATCCACCCAATGGCAGGGCTGCAAGATACATAAAACAAACTCTAACAGCATTGAAAAGTGAGGTAGACAGCTCCACAATTGCAATAGGAGACTTCAGAAAAGCTACAAAAACAGTACAAAGCCATCTGAGACTAAGCTGATAACATTACCTCCAAACTTTAGCATATGAAAAACTAAACCAGTTGCTGTCTGGTAAATTCAGGCTCACAGTGACCCCACTCCTACAAAGCAAGGACCTTCTCCTATATAACCACAGTCTAACCACCAAAGTCAGGAAAATAACATTGATATAAGCAGAGGAGAGCCATCTTGGTCCCTGCCTCCAGGCTTTCTGGCGCCCTCACCTGAATTCTCCGTCCTCAGGATCCACCCTTCTGGCCACCACTGTCTTTCAATCCTTCGTATTTCTTTTCCAACTCTTGTATTCCAGCCTGTCGATGATTTGTGTCTTTCTTGGGCTTATCTTTTCATATGTATTTCTGTCATTTCTGTGATTGGAGAAGGCTCTGGGGGAATGTCATTAAACTTTGACCTCTTTGAGTCATCTAGATCGGAAATCTCTCTGCCTGGATTTGTCTACGGGTCTCTTTGTTACAGTGAATGTTTTATTTCTCTTAATCTAGCTTTCTCCATTTCTGCATTTTGTTTGTTTCTTTTTCTCTGTATCTTTCTTCAATTGTCTTTCTTAGATTCTTTGTATTTCTCCTTTTTCTTCCCTTTTTAATTTCTACCTTTACCTCCATTAATTAATCTTTATAGGAAAATAAATACATGTTTAGTATGTAGTGTATGTGTGCAATGTATATCTGCATATGTAATAATGTACACAAGATAATATATGTAATACATATGTAACATACATAATACAGTAAAACTTGCAAAGGCCAGAACGTGTACAAGGCAGAAACCTACCAGGGAAGGAAAATTCAAGTATTTTCCACTAACAGAGAGCAACAGAAAACTGGTAAGACTGCAACCTGTCAAAGAAACAAAACTTGGGAGATGTGGAACATAAGGCAATTCCATCAAGTTCCAGCTCTCACAGTTTTCACTCTATCACACAAAGTAAAACTAGTCTGATACTAAAATATTTATATTGCATTATTCTCTCTATATGATATCGTATAAAAGACAAAACTATAGGGACAGAAAACAGATGAGTTGTTGCCAAGGACTGGGCCTGAGGGGAGGGATTAATGATAAAGGGATAAAAGAGAATTTTGAGGGGCAAGGGAAATTTTTATATTTTGATTGTGCTGGTAGTTACACAATTGTATCCTGTCAAAATTACTCAAACTTGATACTTGAAAGTTGAATTTTATTTGATGTAAAAAAAAAGAAAAAGAAAGGAATGGAGACCAGTTTATTTCCTTCCTCTTCATCTCTCCTTGCGATTCCCCTCTGTGATCCTGGGACCTCCTGGGGGGGTGTGAAAAGAACACAGAAGTTGGGTCAGATGAACTCCAACCTTAGCTGTGTTGTTGCTGTTAGTTTCTATCAAGTTAATTCCGACTCTTGGTGATCCCATGGGTGCAGAGTAGAACTCTCTATAGGGTTTTCAAGGTTGTTACTTTTTGGAAGCAGATCAACAGGCTGGTCTTCCATGGGCATGTAGGTGGGTTTGAGCCATCAAACGTTCAGCCGATAGTCGAGTACTTAAATGTTTGCAGCTGTGTGTTGTTGCTGTGTGCCATGGAGTAGGTTCCGACTCATAACAGGCAAATCTCTTAGCCTCTCTGAGGTTCATTTTCTTCTTCTGAAAAATGAAGTTAGTAATAACTACCCCAGAGGACTGCTGTGAGGATTCAATGAGATAACATTTAAAAGTAACTGGCACAACAGTCATTTAATGTGTCTCATTCATATAAAAATGATAAACCAGAAAGGGGGTGGGCAGGGACCAGTGTATTCTCTGCCCCAGCCTTATCCAGGTCTTCATGACCTCGAGGAAGGCTTTTCCTCTCCCTCTGCTGCTTCCTGATGAAGTAGGTGATGAGTTATCACCCCAGGAGCTAATCTAGTCCTAGCAGGTCTACCTGACTGAGGCATTCCCCTGGAACCTAGCTCATTTGTGCATTTGTTCTCCAGCCAATTTGGACTACTAGGTGGCAAAAATAACATGGCAAGTATCTACCGTCCTGTGAAGGTAACCTTCCCCAAGTGACAAATGGTCTGTCTTGCCTGAGAATAAGGGCAAACCTCCTTGTGATCTTGGTTACTGCAACTGGGATACACAGCACAGCAGCATTGTTAGGTAGGTGCTGAGACAGTCAATTAACTTAATGGCTTTTCATTATGAGTTCAGGTGAAGCACAATTGACACGTTTTCCTTTCAAAATCATTCAGCCATTGAAGCAGCATAACATGGGGAGGGGTTTGAAGACACATACTTGATAGACGGTTCTTCCCTTCACACTCTCTCTCATCTTTATTCACGGAAAATGAAGCAGTCTTATAATCTGCACAAAGGCTTTGTGTATCTGGCGCCCTGTCAGGCCATCTCAGAAGCCATTAAAGAGGGAGGGTTAAGGCTTCAACGCAGAACACTCTATTCCAGGTTCTGATTCCCTTGCTTTGGAGCGTAGGACTGAGCTGACATGGACTAGTAGCACCCAGAGGATTACTGCCACCCAACAGGCACTGAGCAAATACTTGTTGACTAGATGGTTAAACTGTAAAGAAAGCAAAGTTTACCTATGGAACATTTCCATCCCTTCATCCCCTCTTTTGGTGTTGCCACTTCCCTACCCACCAGGCCTCCTGTTAAGATGCCCCACGCAGGCCTGCGTTTTGGAATAGAATCCCCACACTATTAAAAAAAAAAAAAAAATCAAGCCAAACCAATCGCTATAGAGGCGATTTTGACTCATGGCGACCCCATATGTGTCAGAATATAACTGCGCTCCAGAGAGTTTCAATGGCTGATTTTTCAGAAGGAGACTGACAGCCTTTCTTCCAAGGTGCCTCTGGGTGGACCCAAATCACCAAATTTGTTAATCTTTTGCACCACCCGAGGTCTCCAGCTTTAGATCAGTGGTCCTCAAACTTGACTGTGTAGTAGAGTCATCTGGGGACCAGCTACATGCCAGATCTATTCTATCAGAATCTTGGGGGTGGGGGGTAGGCATCAGCATTTTTTAACACCCCTAAGGCGATTCCAGTGTGCAGCCAAGCTTGAGAATGGCTGGTCTGGATGACTGCTCCTCCAAGTCTGGTCTGTGTGTCTGACAGTGTTTGTGGGAAATGTAGAGTCCTAAGCCCACCAGCCCTATAGGCCCCTAATATCAGGGTGAGGTCTGGGAAATGTGTGTTTAACAAGCTCCCTGGGTGATTCTGAAGCACACTGAAGTCTGCAAACCACTGCTAACCGTCCATCTGTTTCCCACGATGTGGCATTTCTTTCTCCCCATCTGCCACACTGGTCTTGTTGTTCCTCAAAGATATCAAGCTTCCATCTCAGGACCTTTGTATACTGTAGTGTTTCTATGAGAAGACACTTTCCTTTCTCTTTGCCATCAGGAATTTGGCAGAGATAACAGCGATGAGGCTATATCCCCAGGAATTTTGGGGGAAGAAAAGCATAGGCACTGGAGGGATCCTGATCCCCTCCCCTTGGGATGTTTTGGTGAACTGTACCAGGCTGTTGGCTGGAAGTCACAGAGCGACTGCCCTGATACAATGGGAGAAAAGTCAAGTAGATCCAATGTAAGTAGGGGAGGGGCAGGAAGGAAGACTTGGGTAAGGTGGCATTGATCATGTGGCATCCCTGTAAGTGGCTTCCCTGGGCAGCTGGCATTGCAAGGTTATGCCAGGAGACACCTTAAATGTGCCCAGCAGGACCAGGGAGATGCTGCTCTTGGGACACGTGACAGGGAGTGGGGGCCAGAGGGAAGAAAAAGACCCACGGGGAGGCGACACCAAAGGGCAAAGCTGGGTGGTGGGAGATGCACCCAGATGGAGGAGAGAGCCACCCTGGAGGCCTCAAATGAATACTGGTGATGTGAAAATGTTAGTAGGAAGCCATTTTAATCTCTCAAATCCAGTATAACCGGGAAAGTGTAATTTAAAGTTGGTTGATTTCATCTTTCTATGTATCTTTTTTCCTTATTGTTATAAAAATACAGATTACGCATCTGCCAATTCAGCAACATCTTTAACGTGTACAATTTACTGACACTAATTACACAATTACAGTGTGCAACCATCACCAAAATCTGTTGCCAAATTTACCACCATCATAAACAGAAACTCAAATGCCTATAAATCCCCCTTTCCACCTTCCTCCTGTTCCTGGTAACCACTATTAAACTTTGATCTCTATACATTTGTCTATTCCAGGTATTTCATATAAGTGAGATTATTTAATTTTTGTCCTTTTGTGACTGACTTATTTCATTCAGCATAATGTTTTAAGAAACCCTGGTGGTGCGGTGGTTAAGAGCTTGCCTAACAACCAAAAGGTCAGCAGTTTGAATCCATGTTGGGACACACATCAGAACTTCTTTCCTCTTTATGGTGAGTAGTATTCTATGGTATGTACGTACCACATTTTGTTTATCCATGCACCTGTTGATGGATATTTGGGTTCTTTACACCCTTTGGCTGTTGTGAACAGTGCTGCAATGAACACTGGTGTACGTGTGTCTGTTTTCGTTGCTGTTTTCAAGTCTCTTGGGTATATGCCTAACAGTGAAATTGCCCGGTCATACGGTAGCTCTATGTCTCACTTTTTGAAGAACCAATTTTTTTCCATACTAGCTGAACCATTTTGCATTACAATCAGCAATGGATGAGAGTTCCGATATTCCAATTTCTCCACATCCTCACCAATATTTGCTATTTTCCTTTTTTATCTTAGCTGTTCTAGCAGGGGTAAAGAGCTATCTCATTGTGGCTCTGATTTGCATTTCCCTGTTGGCTAATGACACTGAGCATCTTTTCACATGCTTGTTTTGGCCATTCAAGTATTCTCTTATGATGAAATGTCAAGTCTTTGGGCCAGTTTTCAATTGGATTGTTTGTCTTTTCGTTTTGTGTTAACTTGTAAGAGTTCTTTATATATATTCTGAATACTGAACCCTTATCTATGGTTTCCAGAAATTTTCTCTCAGTCTGTAGGTTGTCTCTTCACTTTCTATAGATCTCTTAATAAGACCTCTATTCTTCCAGGAAAAGGAGTCCTGGTGGCACAACAGCTAAGCGCTCCACTAACTGAACAGTTGACAGTTTGAACCCCCCCAGAAGCTCTGCAGGATAAAGGCCTGGTTATCTGCTTCCGTAAAGATTACAGCCATGAAAACCCCATGGGGCAGTTCCACTCTGTCATATGAGGTCTCCATGAGTTGGAATCGACTTGATGGCATCCAACAGCAACAATTATTTTAGAACTTGTTGCCGTTGAGTCGATTCTGACTCACAGTGACCCTATCATGATTTTATCATTTACTCACCATTTATCATGATGCTATTTAGCAGTCCAGTTAGAAGGGTCTTCTTTTTCATCACATCAGATGTAATCCATATTGAAGACTGTAGTCTTCAGTAAGTGCTTCTCGAAGTCTTCATTTTCAGCAAGAAAGGTTGTCTCATCTGCCTATCACAGGTTGTTAATAAGTCTTCCTCGAACCCTGATGCTGTGTTCTTCTTCATATAGTCCAGCATACAGATTAAATAAGGTGAGAGGATACAACCCTGTCACATACCTTTTCCAATACTGAATCATGCAGTATCCTTTTGTTCTGTTAAAACGATTGCTTTTTGATCCACGTACAGGTTCTGCATGAGCACAACTAAGGTTTCTAAAATTCCCATTCTTCAAAATGTTATCTCTAATTTGTTATAACCCACACAGTCAAGTGTCTTTGTGTTGTCAATAAAACACAGGTAAGTATCTCTGTGATATTCTCTGCTTTAGCCAAGAGCCATCTGAAATCAGCAATGATATTCCTCATTTCACTGCCTCTTCTGAATCTGGCTTGAACTTCTGGCACTTCCCTGTCGATGTAGGTGCAGACATTTTTGAATTATCCAAAACAAAGCAGTAACATGGAAGCTATTTAAAAACAGAAAGCCCTTCAACTTGGAAAATTTTAAACGTACTATTTAACGATTGTTAGCTCATAAGAGATTTTCATAAAAATAATGATAAAGAAAACATGACATATTAGGTCTGTGGGATTCAGCAACACAGTTACTAAAGGGTAATTTATAGCATTAAATACTGACGAAAATAAACACGAAAATAAATAAATGCCCAACCAAGTCAAGAAAAAGGACACAGTAAAACAAAGGAATTATTAAAGAAAAAAACAGAAATAAGTTTGCTAGAAAACAGAATAAACTACTATATAAATCCAAAAGCTTACGTCTTTGTAAACAAAACAAACTACTGGCTAAGCTTATCAAAAAGGCAGGGGGAAAGCAAAAGCACAGATGTGCAAAATTGGAAATGACAATGTGAAAGCAGCCCTTAGAACAGAAAAAGGAAAATGGAGAAAAATATGAGATTTCTTTACACAACTCTATGCAAACAAGTTGAAAACCTACATGATACAATTTTCAAGAAAAATTAAATCTGGCAAATTGCCTTCAAAAGAATCAAACATCTACAGACAAATTTCCATAGGAAATATTTAAAGAATTCCCTCATAAAATAGTACCAGGCATAGTTTGTTTCGCAGAGAAATTTTATCAAACCTTTAAAGATCAGAAAATCACAACACTACTTAAAATATTCCACAGCAAAAAAAAAAAAAAAACAGAAAATTCCAAATTCCTTCAATGAAGCTAATTTTTTTATATTTATTTCAAAACCTGACAAAAATTATATCATTAAAAGACATACAAATCTCACTTATGAATCCAGATTAAAAAAAAAGTCAAATAATGCAAAAAATCCAAGTTTATTTTAAAAAATCAAGTATCAGGCAAAGGATTAAAATTAACAGGATTAAAAACAGAACTACCATGTTGTTGTTGTGTGCCATTGAGTCAATTCCAACTAATGGCAGCCCTATGCGACAGACGAGAACTGCTCCATAGGGTTTCCTAGGCTGTAATCTTTACAGGATCACGTCACCAGGCCTTTTCTCCTGAGGAGTGGCTAGTGGGTTCCAACTGCTGAACTTTCAGTTGGCATCCAAGCACTTAACCACTGTACCACCAGGGCTCCTAAAACTATCATCCAAACAAAGCTCATTGCCACTGAGCCGATTCTGGCTCATGGTGATTCTACAGGACAGAGTAGAGCTGCTCCACAGGGTTTCTAAGGCCGTCATCTTTACAGAAGCAGGCTGCCACACCTCTTTCCCACAGAGTGGCTAGTAGGTTCAAACCACCAATCTTTCTGTTAGCTGCTGAGCACTTTAACCACTGCACCACCAGAGCTCCTCAGAAGTACCATATGACCCTGAAATTCCATTTAGGTATACAGCGAAGGACCTGAGGTGAGCAACATGAACAGACATACGTACACCAATGTTCATTAAAGTACCACCACAAAAGCTAAAAGGTGGAAGCAACGAACCTAAATGTCCATTAACAAACGAATAGATAAACAAAATGTGGTACAGGTAGGTAGTCCTCGACTTACAACAGCGTTCCGTTTCGATGACCCCATTATATGTTGGTTCTGACTTAAGTCCAGTATCTCTCTTTTTTTTTTTTAGTTTTCATTATTATTTATTATCAGTATCTTTATAAACCTGATCTTTGTCTTTGGGGATTGGAAACATTATGTAAAACTTACAGATATATTTTAATACATACAAACATATACACTCCAAAAAAAAACACAAATCATAAAAATTTACTCTGATGATGAAGAAGAGCTGGACAACCTTGGCGTTTTGTCGGTTACAGCAATAATTCCACTTTTGGAAGGTTCTAGATCATCTGGATTATCCCTGGAAATGAGGGCAGCATTTCTAGTCACAAAATTAGTGAAAGCTGTCTGTATGGTCCTTTTCTTACTTTATATATTTTGCAGTAACATCTCACTGCTTCTCAAATCTGCCTATCGACTTTAGCAAAGTGATCAAACTTTGGATCCATGTTTTCAAGCAACTGAAGTCCCTGATTTAGTTTAGAAAAACTTCAACTAATACTATCACTGTAAAATTTTTTGACACCTTCTCTCCTTCCTCTTCTTTATTATTTCTTTTTTCTTCAGCATTTCTTTCCTTTGAAAATCCATTAAGTCCTAATCTGTTAGTTCCTCTTCCTGACCTATGAGCTGTTCCGCATCGGCAATACCAAGTTCTAAATTCAGCGTACTTGCCATATGGACAATTTCCCCACCCATCTCTCATCATATTACCATGAACAAATGCTTGGAGCTTGTTCACATTACTTAGCAATTTTTTCTGAATCCTCTGCATGACTTTCTCCCAGGAAGATGCAGTATTTCAGATACACTGAAAAATATAAGTCTTCCAGAAATCACGTAATGTTATCGTACCTCCATCTGTCGCCTGAGCAAGCACAGTCCGCAGGCAGTGTGCCTTGAAAGTGACGAATGCACCCTGACCCACAGGCTGACTCACACCTATTGACTGGGAGGTACATACACCACCTTCTCATCTTGATTTCGATCATCTACAGGAAGAGGATGCCCAGAGGCATTATCAAGTAGCAGTAAAATCTTGGAAGCCATGCTCTTTTCAAGGCAGCAGGCACACACTTCTGTAATAAAACAATTTAAAACCAGTCTTTGAATAATACAATCGTCATCCAGGCCTCAGAGTTACTTCTGTAGTTGATGGGTAACTTCTTTTTGTCAATGTTTTTGAATGCTCAGGGGTTATCAGAATGGTAAACAAGAAAAGGTTTTAATTAAAATTCAGCAGCACTCCCTCCAAGCAGCAGTGTGATTGTGTCTTTAAATGCCGTGAAACCAGGCAATGGCTTCACCTCTTTCTGAATATAGGTCTGTTCCAGCATCCTTTTACAAAACAAGCCTGTTTCATCCACACTGAAAATCTGCTCTGATAGATATTCTTCATCTTGCATTATCCTGTCCAGGCCATCCTTGAGCTTTTCGGCAGCTTCAACACTGGCACTCCCAGCTTCTCCACTTATGTACACATTATGTAAGCCAAATCTGCATCTGAAGCCATGAAACCGGCCCTTGGTGGTGTTAAGGTGCTCACGGTAATCTTCTTCCTGCTGTTCCTTCAGGTTTTCAAAAAGGCTGCATGCTTTCATTTCAATCGTCAATAAACTCACAGGGAATCCTCTTGTGCATCTGGTCTTCTATCCAAATCATCAATAGCTTCTCCATCTTGTGGACTGCCCCTTGACTCTTCTTTGTTAAAACTGTCAATTTTATGCCAATCGCTCCTCTAACTGCCTCTAAAATCCTATTCTTATCCTTAGTGATTGTCATAATGGTCGAATGAGACAGTCCCTCCCTTACGAAATGGTATTTTGCTGACTTTCTTTCCATTAAAGTAGGTCTTAATGATCTTCCTCTTCATATCCATGTCTAGGGCCGTCTTCACCTTCTGTTTTGGATTAGAACTTATAGTGGCATGACTTCTTTTGCTAGATATATTATTGGGGGTGTACGCAGTGCAGGTGTTACAGCGTGAGAAACTTGAACAACTCCGCTTCAAATTAACAATTAACAAAATGCTTCTGATGGTATGAAACACTGAGTAAGATCATGCTATAGGCCTGGTCCACAATGAAGTGGGTGTCAACGTCATAACAATGAAGATGGAGTCAAAATGGCTGTCGGGGGCATGCACAGTTCAACTGTTGCATGTCGCTGGAGTTGAACACTGCCCAACTTTCTCTCCGTTATGACTCCTGACACTGACTTCATTGAAGACCAGGCCACAGCCTGCTATATCGCAGTATTTTGAACAGTAAATCATAACACTGAACATCTGCAAGTGAACATTTGAGAATTGTAATATCAGCAAATTACGTGCTGCAAATATTACTAAGGATAAAACGTACCCAAAAAAAAAAAAAAAAAACCAGACCATCATACGTACGGTTTGTCATAACTCAAATATATTATAAGCTGAGGACTATCTGTTTATAATAGAATGCTACTCAACCAACCATAACAGAAATGAAGTTCTGATACATACAACAACATGGGTGAGCTTTGAAGACATAATGCTAAGGAAAATAAGTCAATCACAAACAGACAAATATTGTGTGATGTCACTTACATAAACTCATAAGACTAGGTAACTATATAGAGGCCAAAGTCTACCAGTGGCTACCAGGTGCAGGAGAGAAAAGGAGGAAGGGAGCCATTGCTTGAAAAGTAGTAAATCTCTGTCTGTGGTATAAGGAAATCTGGCATCAATTAGGGGTGAGGACTGCACAACAAGGTAACGGATACCACTAAGCTACATACCTGAAAAAGTCTGAAATGGCAAAAAGTGATGTGTATATATACACATAAATATATCTCTACAAAACAAAAAACCTGCTGCTGACACTGTCTATGTACAACCAAGCACCTCCTGGGATTTTTTTTTCCCTCAGTTTTCAGGCTTAGGAAATGGTTTCACAGGACATTCTAGTTAATTAGGCTAATATTGATTTTGGTGCTTCTGTTCTACCTCCTAATTTGTTGTATTGTGCCTGGGGTTCTTAAAAGCTTGCAAGTGGCCACGCAAGGTACAACAAATGGTCTCTACTTGCTGGGAGCACCAGAGGAAAAAGGAGGGTCAGGAATTGATGAAGGAAATAGAATACATGTCCAACTGCCTCCATGAAAAACTTTCTCCTTTGCATGAGACCAGAGGAACTGGATGGTGTCCAGCTACCATTACTGGTCATTTAGAACATGGATTCTATAGAAGAATCCTGATCAAAAGGGAGAAAATGAGGAAGAGAATTTCAAATCTCATGGAATCCAGATTTTCTGGAACCATTGAGGCAGGATAAGCTCCCAAAACGATTACCCTGAGGAAATCTTTAAACCTTGAACCAAAACTATCTCCTGAAGTTATCTTTGAACAAAATAACAGTTTAGCCTAATAGAAAAGAATGTCTGCATTAAGCATTATACTCTTTTAAAGAATTATCTGTATGTGGTCAAATTGACAACAACAACTCGAAGGCCTTGGGGGGCAGTGAGTTTGTGTTAATGATGGTAAAATTGGAAAAGGTTGTCGAGAAAGGTGGCACAACTTGAGGAATGTAACCAATGTCACAGAATTGTACATACAGAAATTCTCAAAGTGGTATAAGTTTTGTGTGATTTTTCACCAAAATGAAAAATAAAAATCATATATTGTGAGCAAGAGGGGTTATTCTAGGAATGCAAACAACAGATAGCAGTTTAGTTTTAGGAAATCCATTAAAATAAAAAAATGGGTTTAAAACAATTTAGATTTAAAAACCCATTAAAATTAAAATAACCTGTCACATTAATATAGAGAAAAATAAGATGAACAATCCCATTCATAAACAAAAGGCTTAACTAGTCAAAACTCAATACCTAATTGATGTTTTAAAAGTCCAATTAATTAGGAATTGATGGATACTTTCTTAAGCTGAATAAACGAAAACTCTTCAATGATATAAAAATAGACTTGAGCAAACGAAAAGACATGTTACTGGATAGAAAGACACCATCATAAAGAGGCCAATTTCTTACTAACTTTATTTATTAATGCAATGTGGTCCCAATAAAACAACCATCAGGCTTTTCTGGAGTTAGACAAGGTGATTATAATATTCACTAGGCAAAGTAAATAGCCAAGAATCGGCAGAAAACAAACAGGAGGGAGAGAATCCTGGCCCTACCAGAGAGTAAAACATAGTTTAAAGGCTTTGTTATAGATTGAATTGTGTTCTCCACAAAGAAGTGTGGAAGTCCTAATTCCCGTACCTGTGAATAGGACCCCGCTTAGGAACAGAGTTTCTTTTGTAATGTTAATGACGTGATACCAAGGTACGGTGAGCCCCAAACCTAATCACTTCGAAACGGTGTCTTATAAAAGAGACACAGATACACACACAGGGAAAGACAGATACCACATGAGGACCTGTATACAAGTAAAGCAATACTAAGGATTGCCAGCAGTCACCAGACACTAGGACAGAGGCCCAGGTAAGGAAGCAACACAGTAAAGACCCTGATTTGGACTTTTACCTCCAGAACTGTGAGAAAAGTAATTTCTGCTCTTTTAAAGCCACTCATTTGTATTTTTTCTTACGGCACTAGTAGTTAACAAAGACAGGTTTTGTAATTAAAACAGTGTAGTATTAACATACACAAAAATAAACAAATCAATGGAAGAGTAGAAAATCCAGAAATAGACCCAAATACATATGGAAATTTAGTATATGACTTAAAAAAAAAAAATCTAAAAGTAAGTGGCATTGAGACTAATAAATATCAATATTAAAAAAATAATTATTCTACCTATTTCTCTCACCATACATCAGGATCAATTCAAAGTATGTAGATTAGAGATCTAAGTGTAAAAAATAAAACTATACAAGTACTAAAAGAAAACATGAATTAACTGTTCTAAAACCTAGGAGTGAGAAAAAGTTTCAAACTATGAAGCAAAAACTTGAAGTATTAAGAGAAAAGATGGGTAAATTTGACTACATTTAAGAAAAGTTTTGGGCAAGGAAAAAATACTGTAGTAAAGTTAAATAGGCAAGTAACAAATTGGGGGAAATATCTGCATTTGACATCATTTTAAAAAAGCTACTCTCTTTAAAATACAAAGATTCTGCAAATAAGGACAAAAAAAGAACAAAAAGTGAAGAAGAGTAGAAAATATGGGCAGAGTTCACAGAAAACCCTTCTTACATATGTGAAGGTATGTATCCAGCCTCACTCGTAAGAGAAACATAAAATTATACTGAGACACCTTTTTCCTCCAATCAAATTGGCAAGAATCCAAAAGTCTGACAACATACTCTGCCAAAGCAGAGGGGAGATAGGCATTGGCACACACTGCTGACGGCAATGCAAAATGATATGACTCTTAATAGTAATTTGTCATTATTTAGCAAAACTACACAGACATTCACCCTTTCACACAGCAATCCCATCTCCAGGGATTTATGTATCCCTAAAATACACTAATACACTGATTTAAAAAAAAAGAATACAAAGAGGGTGATTCAAGATGGTGGCACAGTCAGAGGCCTCATAACACTCCTCTTAAAACAAAGACTCAAGAAAATAAGTGAATCACATATAGATGACAACTTTGGAAATCTGAGCATCAAAGGCAAGGCTGAAGAACTGGACTGAGTGCCAAGTAGAAAGAGGCTGGCCAGACAGAACATGACCTCACCAGTAACGCCAGCTACATCCTCAGCTGCCCTGCAAGACCAACTAACAGAGACCTGTGCTCAAAAACCCACCCAGAGACAGCTGGTGTGAGCTCCACTGCAGCCACACTAGCAATGAGAGTAGCATGCATGTCCACCTACTTGGATACAGCAAAACAAAACAAAACATCAGGATGCAGAAAACAAACATACAGTAAGTAAATATAATAACCCTTAATACCTAGGAAACAGCGGACAATACAAAATCACATAAAGAAGCAGGGCAAGATGACTCAAGCAAGTGACCAAACTAAAGAAACAGAAAACCTTACCGAAGAAATGGTAATGGAACAGCCTGACAGGGAATTCAAAAGACTAATACATAGGGTTCTCCAAGAGATCAAGGAAAACACAGACAAAGCAACAAAAGAATTCAAGAAAGTAACAGAACAAAATAGACAATTAGAAAACATACAAAACAGCAACCAGAAATACAAAAGATTAACGATAAAATTTCTGAAATAGACAACTTCACAGAAGGACACAGGAGCAGAACTGAATCAAAGCAACACAGGATCGGCGAAATAGAGGACAAATTCCTTGACATCAATTTGTTTGAGGAAAACTCAGAAAAAAAGAATGAAAAAAATTAAGAAAGCAGTCCTGGTGGCACAATGGTTAACCATTCAGCTACTAAACGAAAGGTTAGCAGTTTGAATCCACCAGCCGCTCCCTGGAAACCCCATGGGGCAGTTTCACTCTGTCCTACAGGGTCGCTATGAGTCAGAATCGACTCAATGGCAATGGTTTTGGTTTTTGAAGAATTATGTGGGACACCATCAAGAGGGAAAATTCATGTGCAATCGAAATTCCAGAACAGGAGGAGAACAAAAAAAAGCACTGAGAGAATCGCTGAAGAGTTGCTAGAAGAAAACTTCCCTAATATCATCAAAGATGAGAAGATATCCATCCAAGAAGCTCAAAAAGCCCCATAGAGGATACCCCATAGAGGACAGACCCCAAAAGAAAGTCATCAAGACATATCATAATCAAACTTTCCAAAACCAAAGATAAGAATTCTGAGAGCAGCTGGGGAAAAACGAAAAGTCATCTACAATAAGACTAAGCTCTGACTGCTCAGCAGAAACCATGCAAGCAAGAAGGCGATGAGATGACACATATTAAACCTTGAAAGAAAAAAACTGCCAACCAAAAATTACACACCTACCAAAACTGTCTCTCAAATACGATGGTAAAATTAGGACATTTTCAGATAAAAAGAAATCAAGGGAATTTGTAAAAACCAGACCAATATTAAAAGAATTATAAAAGGGAGTCCTTTGAAAAAAAAAAAACAACAACATCAGACAAAATAACCTGAGATATGGACACAGGACAGCATCATCCAAATACCAATCCAGATAAAAAATTCCCCAAAACAAAATAAAGCTAGAAGACTGAAAATACAGAACAACTGACATTAATCAGTAAATGACAACGACGTCAAAACAAAAAGGGGAAATAAATGGCATAGTTATAGAACTTTCATGGGGAGACCAAGTCAAGGAATATCGAGAAATAAGACTGCCGTAAACTTAGGAAGGTAAAGGTAAATTTTAAGGTAACCACAAAGAAAGTTGACATACTCAACAAAATAAAAAAGACAAACATAAAGATTCAGTAAACACAAAATGAACAATGAAAGAAATGAAAAGAAAATCCACAAAAAGAACTCAGCACAGAAAATTAAGCAGAACAAAGAAACCGTTAATACCACAAAAAAACCCACAACCAAATAACAGCAGTAAACTCATACCTAATGATAATCACATTGCCTGTAAATGGCTAAAATACGCCAGAGTAAGTAAGGCAAGAGTGACAGAATGGATTAAAAAACAAGACCCATCAATATGCTGTCTACAAGAAACTCACCTTAGACCAAAAGACATAAATAAAACCGAAAGGATGGAAAAAATATATCAAGCAAACAATAACCACACAAGAGCAGGAGTAGCAATATTAATCTCTGATAAAACAGACTTTAAGGCAAAATTCACCATAAAAGGAAGGGCATTATATAATGAATAAAGGGACAAACTACCAAGTGGATACAATCATAATAAATATAAATGCACCCAATGACAGGGTTCCAAAATGCAAAAAACAAATTCTAAAAAGCCCTGTAAAGAGAAACAGACAGTTCCCCAATAATAGCAGATTTCAACACACCTATTTTGGTGAAGGAACAGAACAGCTAGAAAGAAAATCAACAAAGATACAGGACATTTAAATGCCACAATCAACCAACTTAACCTCATAAGCATATACAGAACACTCTAGAAAACAGCAGCAAAGTATGCATTATTTTCCAGTGTACATGGATTATTCTCCAGAACAAACCACACTTTAAATCACAAAGCAGGCTCAATAAAAACCAAAACATCAAAATAATACAAAACATTCTCTGTGATCAGAATGCTATAAAAGTAAAATTCAGTAATAGGAAAAGAAGGTTAAAAAAAAATACATGGAAACTCAATAACATGCTTAAAAATCACTGGGTAACAGAAGAAATCAAGGATGAAATTATGCAGGACACTATCAAGAGGAAAAATTTACGTTTGAGATCAGAATGCCAGAACAGGAGGAGGAAAAAAATTCCTAGAATCAAAAAAGAATAAAAACACATCATGCCAAAACCTTTGGGACACATCAAAAGCAGTGTTCAGAGGTCAATTTATAGCAATAAACACACACTAAAAAAGAATAAAGGGCCAAAGTCAAAACATTAATCCAGCAACTCAAACAAACAGAGAACAGCAAAAGAATACAACAGGCGGAGGCAAGGCCAACATAGCAGAGTAGTCAGACGCTTCTGGAAGTCCCCCTTGTATCAAAGACCCAAAAAAAAAACAAGTGAATCAATTATATATGACAATCTAGAAGCCCTGAAAATCAAAGGCAAAGTTGAGGAATCGGACTGAGTGGCAGGGGGAGGAATAGATGGTTCAGAAGCAGCAACGAGTTGCCAAACCTGACCCAGCAGGAACTGGCACCCTGCAGGCTGGATCAGCTGACGAGCGGGGTGAGGCAAGCAGTGACCTTCAGGACACGTTTTCCACATCAGGACAGACGGAGCAGCGGAGGGTCTGCTCAACCCTCCAGAACCAGTAAGAAATAGCCGTCAATCAACAAAAGATCTGTACATGTGTCTAACCTACCATTTAAATCACAAAACACCCCATTTGGGAAGAACCTCTTTCCCATTTACCTGCTCCCTCCCTACTCTGCTCTGGGTCCCAGGTAGGCTCAGTGACTGCCGATTCTCCTGGGCCAGAATTAGGGCCCATCATGCACCCTGAGCCATTCTCCTGGCCTGGGAGAGAAACAAATTAACAAACAAGAGAAACTAATTTCCCAGCTAAGCTAGGAACTCAGGGCAGATACAGATCCTTTGCCTAGGCACAGGTACAAGGGATGCACAGGCTCTGAATGCCTTTCACCCCTGCATAGTCCTGTGTGGGCCCATTTCAATACCGTACACCCTAATTAGCACAGTACAACAGGGTATATACCTGAAGCCTAACTTCACTGTATCAGCTTTATGGTGGAGTGGCAGGTTTATAACATTTGATAACACTCTGCCCATTAAGCAGGGTCCTCACCTACCCCACCTGCAACAGGGGTCCAAGAATAAGTGGTGTCTCGCGGTCCTTACAACCAACAGCACTGGTTGCCCATAGTCCGGATGCAAAACCCATCCACCAAAACACTCTAGGAAACAGGGGTATGCTTAACTCTCAGATACTCAGGTACAGCTGTCAGGCCACTGCCTTGTTCAGCGCATGACCCCCTACTGCAGCCAGATACCTGTGTCTACTCCAATCACCCCTGCCCGGCCAGCACTATTGGTAAGAGCCTTCACCACACACTTGGTGACGTGCTATCTAGTCACCTGAGCTGAACCCACACAGGAAAATTTAATGGACTCCTGGGCTCACATACCTAGTAACAAATCTAACCACCCAGCAACAGGATGTTAGAGCTTCAAAGGCACCAATAATCAAGCTAGCTCACATGAGCAGCCTATTCAGCATATCAAAACAAGAGCCTAGGACTCAGTAAGCACACCTAAAATGAATAAATATAATAACTTATTGCTGGCTCAGAGATAACAGTCAGTATCAAATCACATAAAGTGGGAGACCATGATGGCTTCAGCAAGCTCCCCCACCGCCAAAAAAAAATTAAGAAATCTTCCAGAAGAAGAGACCTTCTTGGAATTATAGGAGGTAGAATACAGAAGATTAGCATACAGAACTCTTCAGGAGATCAGGCAAAATACAGAACAAGCCAATAAGGACACAGACAAACCAGCAGAACTTAAAAAGATTACAGAAGAGCATACTAACAAATTTAATAGTCTGCAAGAATCCATAGAGAGACAGCAAACAGAAATCTAGAAGATTAACAATAAAATTTCAGGATTAGAAAACTCAATAGAAAGTCAGAGGAGCAGAACTGAGGCAATGGAAGTCAGAATTATTGAGACTGAAGATAAAGCACCTGAAACTACTTATTTGAGGAAAAATCAGATAAAAGAATTTTAAAAAATGAAGAAAACCTAAAAATTATGTGAGACTCTATCAAGAGGAATAATCTACCAGTGATTTGAGTACCAGAACAGGGAGGATGGGGGATAACAGAAAATACAGAGAGAACTGCTGAAGATGTACTGGAAGAAAACTTCCCTGATACTATGAAACATGAGAAGATATCTACCCAAGATGCTCATCAAACTCCACACAAAAGAAAGTCGCCAAGACATATCAACTTGCCAAAACTAAAGATAAAGAGAATTTTAAGAATGGCTAGGGATAAATGAAAAGTCAACTACATGAAGAGTCAATGAGACTAAGCTCAGACTATTCAGCAGAAACCATGCAGACAAAAAGGCAACGGGATGACATATATGTAAAGCCTTGAAGAAAAAACATTGCCAACCAAGAATCGTATATCCAACAAAACTGTTTCTTAAATATGATAGCGAAAATAGGGTATTTCTAGATAAACAGAAGTTTAGGGAATTTGCAAAAATCAAACCAAAATTAAAAGAAATATCTTATTTTCTTTGGTTAGAAAATCAGTAACATCAGATAACAACCCAAGACTAGAACACAGGACATAGCAACCAGATATAAACCCAGATAGGGAAGTCACAAAAATAAAGCTAAAAACGCTGAAAAGAGGTAAAAAGATACATCAATATGTAAAAGATGACAACATTAAGGAAAAAAAGGGACTAAAAAATGTAGTCATAGATCTTTTATATGGAGAGGAGGTTAAGGCGACACAAGGAAGTAAAAGATTGGTTTAAACTTAGAAAAATAGCGGTAAGTATTAAGGGAACCACAAAGGAAACTAACAATCCTGCACATCAAAATAAAAAACAAGAAAAAAACACAAAGACTCAGCAAACACAAAAGCAACAACAATGAAAAAGAAGGAAAAAAAATACATAAAAAAAAAGATTCAACACAGAAAAGTGTAACAAAGAAACTGAAAATACACACACACACACACACACACACAAAGACATCAAAATAACAGCACTAAACTACTCTCAATTATTCTGAATGTAAATGGACTAAATGCACCAATAAAGAGAAAGAGAGTGGCAGAACAAATTAAAAAAACATCATGTCTACATGTTGCCTATAAGAGACATGCCTTTAAGACGCAAACAAAAACTCAAAGGATAGAAAAAAACTTGCCAAGCAAACAGCAATCAAAAAAGAGCAGAAGTGCCAATATGGTTCTCCTGCAAAATAGACTTTACATTAAAATCTACCACAAAGGATAAGGAAGGACACCACATAATGATTAAAGAGTCAATATACCAGGAGGATATAACCATAATAAATATTTATGCTCCCAATGACAGGGCTCCAAAGTACATAAAACAAACTCTAACAGCAAAAAAAGCAAGACAGAGGGGGGACAAGATGGCTGACTAGGTAGACGCTACCTCGGATCCCTCTTGCAACAAAGACTCGGAAGAACAAGTGAATCGATCACATACATGACAATCTACGAACGTGAACAACAAACAGATTTAAAAAGTTGACCTGAGTGACAGAGACGGAGAACAAACAACTACGGGGACGCAAAGACCGTTTTCGGAGCCTGGAGCCAGCGTCCCGCTCAGGTAACCTTGGCGCTGTGCTTAGGACTGGGCGCAGAGGAGGTGAACACAACATCCTGTGAAGGTGCAAACACGGGGCGCAGCCTTACTCCCCCGAACTGACCCCGGGAGAGGGCCCAACCAGTCCGCGCGGGCGGCGCGGCAACGCGGCTGGCGGGAGGAGAAGTCCCCGGGATGCAGCGACAGGTTTTGGAGCCGGGAGTGCAGTGTTCCAGCCGGGGAACCTTGAGGTTGGGCTTTGAACTGGCAGCAGAGGAAATGACCTTGGCTTCTGCCGGCCTGACCCTCGGGGGCAATCTCTACCCAGCCAGCACACATAGGCGACATGCCCCTCCGGAATCTCAGATAAAATAGTCATCTCAAGCAAGATAAGTAACTTTGTCTATATTCCGGGGTGCTACTCTCCCCTGTTTTTCTGAACCCTCCCCTCCCCTTCCCAGGCGGCTTCACTAACATTGGAATTTCCTGAGCCAGAGGGAGAACTCCTCTGCGGCTTTTCTTTTCCCTTTTTTTTTGGTCTTTTCCTAACCCATTCTTCCGGCCTGAGAGAAGCATCCACAAAAAAAACCCAAAGACCAAAAATCCTTCCCTAATTGGACTAAAAACACAGAACCAGCTCCAGCCAAGCATAAGTGATCCACAGTCTCCCATTTTCATCCCTACAGGGAACAAGGTGGCTATTATAATGCAAAGGCAATTCTGACAGGGATCTGACCTCATTGTTTTTAGCGGATTTAATGGAAAAACAAGTTTCCCAGGTCTCATATCTCTGCTTATTCAACAGAGCCCTCACAGACCCACAACAGGGAACTGAGGGCTGAAGCTCCCCCCAGGCCACCTAGGCTCCTGCCTTAGCGGTCTAAGGAGGGTGACACCTACCAATCTGTAGAGGTACTTGCATTGGGGGCCTAAGGTACAGCTGCAGAGCCCACCCCCCAAGGTGCTTTAGGAATAGAGACACACCTACCTCACTGACACTTGGGGGAAGCCTGTCAGCATCCTGCCCCCCCTGGAGTGTGAACCCCAGCTGCTAGTAGAATCTGTTGCATACAACTATCACCACTACATCTCAAGGTGGATAGGGGATAGGGTACATCACACACTTGATGACCCAAAATCAGATTCTCCTCCAGAATACTGAATGGACTCAGGCATATGTATCTGATAACAGCCCAAACCAGTGGGTAATAGGTCATAAGTGAGTCAAGGGCTACAACAATCAAGACAGCACAATCTAGTAGCCCATCCACGTATATTGAAAGAAAACAAAACAAGATAAGACTCAGTGAGCAAATATACAATAAATCACTACAATATCTTAGTGATGGCTCGGAGACAGCAGTCAATATCAAACCCCATAAAGAAGCAGACCATGACTCCTTCTACAACCCCCCAAACAAAAGAATCAAAATCTTTCCCAAATGAAGATACGATCCTGGAATTCTCAGATACAGAATATAAAAAACTAATTTACAGAATGCTTCAAGACATTAGGGATGACCTCAGAAATGAAATAAGGCAAACTGCAGAAAAAGCCAAGGAACACACTGATAAAACAGTTGAAGAACTCAAAAAGATTATTCAAGAACATAGTGGAAAAATTAGTAAGTTGCAAGAATCCACAGAGAGACAGCATTCAGAAATCTAAAATATTAACAATAAAAATTACAGAATTAGACAACGCAATAGGAAGTCAGAGGAGCAGACTCGAGCAATTAGAATGCAGAGTGGGAGATCTGGACGACCAGCGAATTAACACCAACATAGCTGAAAAAAAATCAGATAAAAGAATTAAAAAAAATGAAGAAACCCTAAGAATCATGTGGGACTCTATCAAGAAGGATAACTTGCATGTGACTGGAGTCCCAGAACAGGGAGGGAGGACAGAAAACAAAGAGAAAATAGTTGAAGATCTGCTGACAGAAAACTTCCCTGACACCATGAAAGACGAAAGGATATCTATCCAAGATGCTCATCGAACCCCATTTAAGATTGATCCAAAAAGAAAAACACCAAGACATATTATCATCAAACTTGCCAAAACCAAAGATAAAGAGAAAATTTTAAAAGCAGCCAGGGATAAAAGAAAGGTCTCCTACAAAGGAGAATCAATAAGAATAAGTTCAGACTACTCAGCAGAAACCATGCAGGCAAGAAGGCAATGGGATGACATACACAGAGCACTGAAGGAGAAAAACTGCCAGCCAAGGATCATATATCCAGCAAAACTCTCTCTGAAATATGAAGGCGAAATTAAGATATTTACAGATAAACACAAGCTTAGAGAATTTGCAAAAACCAAACCAAAGCTACAAGAAATACTAAAGGAAATTGGTCAGAAAACAAGTAATATCAGATACCAGCACAACACAAGGTCACAGAACAGAACATCCTGATACCAACTCAAATAGGGAAATCACAAAAACAAATTAAGATTAATTAAAAAAAAAATGCTCAAAACAGGGAATCATTGAAGTCAATATGTACAAGATTACAATAATCAAAAAGAGGGACAAAATACAGGTGGCATAGAACTGCCATATGGAGAGGGATACAAGGCGATATAGGACAATACAAGTTAGGTTTTTACTTAGAAAAAGAGGGGTAAATATTAAGGTAACCACAAAGAGCGGTAAAAACTCCGTAACTCAAAATCAAAACCAAGAAAAATGTTAACGACTCAGCAAACATAAAGTCAAATACTATGAAAATGAGGAACACACAATTTACAAAGAAAAATGTCTCAGCACAAAAAAATAAGTGGAAAAAAGAAATTGTCAACAACACACATAAAAAGGCATCAAAATGACAACACTAAACACATACTTATCTATAATTACGCTGAATGTAAATGGACTAAATGCACCAATAAAGGGACACAGAGTCCCAGATTGGATAAAGAAACACGATCTGTCTATATGCTGCCTACAAGAGACACACCTTAGACTTAGAGACACAAACAAACTAAAACTCAAAGGATGGAAAAAAATATATCAAGCAAACAATAAGCAAAAAACAGCAGGAGTAGCAATATTAATTTCTGACAAAATAGACTTTAAACTTAAATCCACCACAAAGGATGAAGAAGGACACTACATAATGATAAAAGGGACAATTGATCAGGAAGATATAACCATATTAAATATTTATGCACTCAATGACAGGGCTGCAAGATACATAAATCAAATTTTAACAGAACTGAAAAGTGAGATAGACACCTCCACAATTATACTAGGAGACTTCAACACACCACTTTTGGAGAAGGACGGGACATCCAGTAAGAAGCTCAACAGAGACATGGAAGACCTACTTACAACAATCAACCAACTTGACCTCATTGACTTATACAGAACTCTCCACCCAACTGCTGCAAAAGTATACTTTTTTTTCTAGTGCACATGGAACATTCTCTAGAATGGACCACATATTAGGTCATAAAACAAACCTTTGCAGAATCCAAAACATCGAAATATTACAAAGCATCTTCTCAGACCACAAGGCCATAAAAGTGGAAATCAGTAACAGAAAAATTAGGGAAAAGAAATCAAATACTTGGAAACTGAATAATACCCTCCTGAAAAAAGACTGGTTATACAAGCCATTAAGGAGGGAATAAGGAAATTCATAGAATGCAACGAGAATGAAAATACTTCCTATCAAAACCTCTGGGACACAGCAAAAGCAGTGCTCAGAGGCCAATTTATATCGATAAATGCACACATACAAAAAGAAGAGCGAGCCAAAATCAGAGAACTGTCCCTACAACTTCAACAAGTAGAAAGTGAACAACAAAAGAATCTATCAGGCACCAGAAGAAGACAAATAATAAAAATTAGAGCTGAACTAAATGAATTAAAAAAATTAGAGAACAGAAAAACAATTGAAAGAATTAACAAAGACAAAAGCTGGTTCTTTGAAAAAATTAACAAAATTGATAAACCATTGGCTAGACTGACTAAAGAAATACAGGAAAGCAAACAAATAACCCAAAGAAGAAACAAGATGGGCCACATCACAACAGACCCAACTGAAATTAAAAGAACCATATCAGATTATTACGAAAAATTGTACTCTAAAAAATTTGCAACCTAGAAAAAATGGATGAATTCCTGGAAAAACACTACCTACCTAAACTAACACAATCAGAAGTAGAACAACTAAATAGACCCATAACAAAAAAAGAGATTGAAACGGTAATCAAAAAACAAAAAAATCAAAAACCTCCCAACAAAAAAAAAAGCCCTGGCCCGGATGGCTTTACTGGAAAGTTCTACCAAACTTTCAGAGAAGAGTTAACACTACTACTACTACAGGTATTTCAAAGCATAGAAAACGACAGAATACTACCTAACTCATTCCATGAAGCCACCATTTCCCTGATACCTAAACCAGGTAAAGACATCACAAAAAAAGAAAACTACAGACCTATATCCCTCATGAACATGGATGCAAAAATCCTCAACAAAATTCTAGCCAATAGAATTCAACAACATATCAAAAAATTAACCCACCACAACCACGTGGGATTTATATCAGGTATGCAAGGCTGGTTTAATATTAGAAAAACCATTAATGTAATCCACCATATAAATAAAACAAAAGACAAAAACCACATGATCTTATCAATTGATGCAGAAAAGGCATTTGACAAAGTCCAACACCCATTTATGATAAAAACTCTCAGCAAAATAGGAATTGAAGGAAAATTCCTCAACATAACAAAGGACAAAGCCAACAGCCAACATCACTCTAAATGGAGAGAGCCTGAAAGCATTTCCCTTGAGAACGGGAACCAGACAAGGATGCCCTTTATCACCGCTCTTATTCAACACTGTGCTAGAGGTCCTAGCCAGAGCAATTAGGCTAGACAAAGAAATAAAGGGCATCCGGATTGGCAAGGAGGAAGTAAAATTATCTCTATTTGCAGGTGACATGATCTTATACACAGAAAACCCTAAGGAATCCTCCAGAAAACTACTGAAACTAATAGAAGAGTTTGGCAGAGTCTCAAGTTATAAGATAAACATACAAAAATCACTTGGATTCCTCTACATCAACAAAAAGAACATTGAAGAGGAAATCACCAAATCAATACCATTCACAGTAGCCCCCAAGAAGATAAAATACTTAGGAATAAATCTTACCAAGGATGTAAAAGACCTATACAAAGAAAACTACGAAGTACTACTACAAGAAACTAAAAACGACCTACTTAAGTGGAAAAACATACCTTGCTCATGGATAGGAAGACTTGACATAGTAAAAATGTCTATTCTACCAAAAGCCATCTATACATACAATGCACTTCCGATCCAAATTCCAATGACATTTTTTAATGTAGTGGAGAAACAAATCACCAACTTCATATGGAAGGGAAAGAAGCCTCGGATGAGCAAAGCATTACTGAAAAAGAAGAAGAAAGTGGGAGCCTCACTCTACCTGATTTCAGAACCTATTATACAGCCACAGTAGTCAAAACAGCCTGGTAGTGGTACAACAACAGACACATAAACCAATGGAACAGAATTGAGAACCCAGATATAAATCCATCCACATATGAGCAGCTGATATTTGACAAAGGCCCAGTGTCAGTTAATTGGGGAAAAGATAGTCTTTAAATGGTGCTGGCATAACTGGACATCCATTTGCAAAAAAAATGAAACAGGACCCATACCTCACACCATGCACAAAAACTAACTCCAAGTGGATCAAAGACCTAAACATAAAGACTAAAACAATAAAGATCATGGAAAAAAAAATAGGGACCTTAGGAGCCCTAATACAAGGCATAAACAGAATACAAAACATTACCAAAAATGACAAAGAGAAACCAGATAACTGGGAGCTCCTAAAAATCAAACACCTATGTTCATCTGAAGACTTCACCAAAAGAGTAAAAAGACCACCTAAAGACTGGGAAAGAATTTTCAGCTATGACATCTCCGACCAGCGCCTGATCTCTAAAATCTGTATGATTCTGGCAAAACTCAATCACAAAAACACAAAACAACCCAATCAAGAAGTGGGCAAAGGATATGAACACACACTTCACTAAAGAAGAGATTCAGGCAGCTAACAGATACATGAGAAAATGCTCTCGATCAGTAGCGATTAGAGAAATGCAGATTAGAACTACGACGAGATTCCATCTCACTCCAACAAGGCTGGCATTAATCTAAAAAACACAAAATAATAAATGTTGGAGAGGCTGCGGAGAGACTGGAACTCTTATACACTGCTGGTGGGAATGTAAAATGGTACAACCACTTTGGAAATCTATCTGGCGTTATCTTAAACAGTTAGAAATAGAACTACCATACAACCCAGAAATCCCACTCCTCGGAATATACCCTAGAGAAATAAGAGCCTTCACACGAACAGATATATGCACACCCATGTTTATTGCAGCTCTGTTTACAATAGCAAAAAGCTGGAAGCAACCAAGGTGTCTATCAACTGATGAATGGTTAAATAAATTGTGGTATATTCACACAATGGAATACTACGCATCGATAAAAAACAGTGACGAATCTGTGAAACATTTCATAACATGGAGGAACCTGGAAGGCATTATGCTGAGCAAAATTAGTTAGAGGCAAAAGGACAAATATTGTATAAGACCACTATTATAAGATCTTGAGAAATAGTAGAAACTGAGAAGAACACATACTTTTGTGGTTACGAGGGGGGGAGGGAGGGAGGGAGGGAGGGTGGGAGAGGGTTTTTACTGATTAGTTAGTAGATAAGAACTGCTTTAGGTGAAGGGAAGGACAATACTCAATACATGGAAGGTCAGCTCAAGTGGACTGGACCAAAAGCAAAGAAGTTTCCGGGATAAAATGAATGCTTCAAAGGTCAGCGGAGCAAGGGCGGGGGTTTGGGGACCATGGTTTAAGGGGACTTCTAAGTCAATTGGCAAAATAATTCTATTATGAAAACATTCTGCATCCCACTTTGAAATGTGGTGTCTGGGGTCTTAAAAGCTAACAAGCGGCCATCTAAGATGCATCAATTGCTCTCAACCCACCTGGAGCAAGGGAGAATGAAGAACAACAAGGTCACACGGTAACTAAGAGCCCAAGAGACAGAAAGGGCCACATGAACCAGAGACCTACATCATCCTGAGACCAGAAGAACTAGTTGGTGCCTGGCCACAATCGATGACTGCGCTGACAGGGAGCACAATAGAGAACCCCTGAGGGAGCAGGAGATCAGTGGGATGCAGACCCCAAATTCTCATACAAGCACCAGACTTAAAGGTCTGACCTAGACTAGAGGAATACCAGCGGTCATGGTCCCCAAACCTTCTCTTGGCACAGGACAGGAACCATCCCCGTAGACAACTTATCAGACATGAAAGGGACTGGATAGTAGGTGGGAGAGAGATGCTGATGAAGAGTGAGCTAATTATATCAGGTGGACACTTGAGACTGTGTTGGAATCTCCTGTCTGGAGGGGGGATGGGAGGATAGAGAGAGTTGGAAGGTGGCAAAATTGTCAAGAAAGGAGAGACTGGAAGCGCTGACTCATTAGGGGGAGAGTAAGTGGGAGTATGGAGTAAGATGTATATAAACTTATATGTGACAGACTGACTTGATTTGTAAACGTTCACTTGAAGGTCAATAAAAGTTAATTTAAAAAGAAAAAAAAAGACCATACTTAATAGTCTGACTGAGACTAGAGGAATCCCGGCGGTCATGGTCCCCAAACTTTCTGTCGGCCCAGGACAGGAACCATTACCGAAGACAACTCATCAGACAAGAAAGGGACTGGACAGTGGGTAGGAGAGAGATGCTGATGAAGAGTGCGCTATTTGTATCAGGTGGACACTTGAGACTGTGTTGGCATCTCCTGTCTGCAGGGAGGATGGGAGGATAGAGAGAGATGGAAGCTGGCAAAATTGTCACGAGAGACTGGAAGGGCTGACTCATTAGAGGGAGAGCAAGTGGGAGTACGGAGTAAAGTGTATATAAACCTATATGTGACAGTTTGACTTGATTTGTAAACGTTCACTTGAAGGTCAATAAAAGTTAATACAAAAAAAAAAAAAAAGCAAGACAGACGGCTCCACAGTAATATTAGGAGACTTAAACCACTTTCGGCAAAGGGCAGGACATCCAGAAAGAAGGTCAAGAAAGACACGGAAGATCTAAATGCCACAATCAATCAACTTGACCTCACATGCATATACAGAACACTCCACCCAACAGCAGCCAAGTATACTTTCTTTTCCAAGGTACATGGAACATTCTCCAAAATAGACCACATATTATGCCATAAAGGAAGCCTTAACAGAATCCAAAGCATCGAAATATTAGTGTCTTTTCTGACCATAAAGCCATAGAAGTACAAATAACAAAAAGAGCAGGGGAAAAGATCAAACACATAGAAACTGAACAACCCCTTGCTCAAATAGTATTGGGTTATAGAAAAAATGAAGGATGGAATAAACAAATTCGCAGAATCAAATGAGAATGAAAACACATCCTACCAGAACCTCTGGGACACAGCAAAAGCAGTACTCAGAGGTCAATTTATAGCAATAAAATGCACACATACAAAAAGGGCCAAACTCAAAACATTTACCCTACAACTTGAACAAATACGGAGAGAGCCATGAAAGAAGCCCTCAACCACCAGAAGAAAGCAAGTGATAAAAATTAGAGCAGAATTAAATGAAATAGAAAACAGAAAAACAATTCAAAGCTTTAACAAGGACAAAAACTGGGTCTTTGAAAAGATTAACAAAATCAATAAACCACTGGCCAAACGGACAAAAGAAAGACAGGAGAGGCCACAAACAACCCAAATAAAAAATGAGATGGGCGACATATCACAACAGGCAAAACTGTAATTAAAGGAACCCTAACAGAATACTATGAAAAATTGTACTCTAACAAATTTGAAATCCTAGAGGAAACAGACAAATTTCCAGAAAAACAGTACCTACCTACACTAACACCGAGATAGAACAATTAAATAAACCTATAACAAAAGGAATTGAAAAGGTAATTAAAAAGCTCCCAACAAAAAAAAAAAAAACCCTGGCCCTGATGGTTTCACTGGAGAATTCCATCAAACTTTCAGAGTTAACACCACTACTACTAAAAGCATTTCAGAGCATAGAAAAGGATGGGATACTCCCAAATTCACTCTAGGAAGCTAGTATAGACCTGATACCAAAACCAGGTAAAGACACACACACAAAAAAATTAGAAACCAATATCCCTCACGAACTTAGATGCAAAATCCTCAACAAAATTCTACCCAACAGAATTCAACAACATATCAAAAAAATAATTCATCGTGACCAAGTGGGATTCATACCAGGTATGCAAGGATGATTCAACATTAGAAAAACAATCAATGTAATCCATCACATAAATAAAACAAAAGAACCACGTGATCTTATCAATTGATGCAGAAAAGGCATTTGACAAAGTTCAACAGGAGTTCGTGACAAAAAACTCTCGGCAAAATAGGAATAGAAGGGAAATTCCTGAAAACAATAAAAGGCATTTATACAAAGCCATCAGCCAGCATCATCCTAAATGGAGAGAGCCTGAAAGCATTCCCCGTGACAACGGAAACCAGACAAGGATGCCCTTTATCATCACTCTTACACAACACTGTGCTAGAGGTCCTAGCCAGAGCAATTAGGCAAGAAAAAGAAATAAAGGGCATCCAAACTGGTAAAGAAGACGTAAAAGTAGCTCTTTTTGCTGATGATATGATATTATACACAGAAAACCCTAAAGAATCCATAAGAAAACTACTGGAATTAATAGAAGAGTTCAGCAGAGTACCAGGATACAAGATAAACATACAAATATCAGTTGGATTCCTCTACACCAACAAAGAAAACCTCAAAGCGGAAATCAGCAAATCAATACAATAGCCCCCAAGAAGATAAAATACTTAGGAATAAATCTTACCAGGGACGTAAGAGACCTATACAAAGAAAACGGCAAGAAACCAAGAGATCTACATAAGTGGAAAAACATACCTTGCTCATAGATACGAAGACTGAACATTGTGAAAATGTCTTTTCTACCCAAAGCGATCTACCGATATAATGCAATCGCAATCTAAATTCCAATGGCATTTTTTAACGAGATGGAGAAACAAATCACCAACTTCATATGGAAGGGGGAGAGGCCTCAGAAAAGTAAAGCATTACTGATGATTAACAAAGTGGGAGGCCTCACACTGCCTGATTTTAGAACCTATTATACCTCCACGGTAGTCAAACAGCCTGGTACTGGTACGACAACAGATACATAGACCAATGGAACAAAATTGAGAATCCAGTTGTAAATTCATCCACCTATGAGTAGCTGATATTTGACAAAGGCCCAGGTTCCATTAAATGGGGGAAAGATAGTCTCTTTAACAAATGGTGCTGGCGTAACTGGATAACCCACTCACTGCTGTCGAGTCGATTTCGACTCATAGCAACCCTATAACTGGATATATACATCTGCAAAAAAATGAAACAACACCCATACCTCACACCATGTACAAAAACGAACTCAAAATGGATCAAAGACCTAAATATAAAATCTAAAACAATATGGATCATGCAAGAAAAAAACAGGGACAATGCTAGGAGCCCTAACACATGGCATAAACAGAATATAAACCATTACTAACAATGTACAAACACCAGAAGAGAAACTAGACAACTGGGAACTCCCAAAAATCAAAAACTTACGCTCATCTAAAGACTTCATCAAAACAGTAAGAAGACAACCTACAAACTGGAAAAAAAATTTTGGCTGCAACAAATCCAATCAGCATCTACTCTCTAAAATCTACAAGATACTGTAAAACCTCAACAACAAAAAGACAAATAACCCAGTTAAAAAATGGGCAAAGAATATGAACTGACACTTCACCAAAGAAGACATTCAGGTGGCTAACAGATACATGAGGAAATGCTCAGAATCATTAGCCATTAGAGAAACACAAATTAAAACTACAACGAGATACCACCTCACACCAACAATCCTAGCATTAATCCAAAAAGCAAAAAACAATAAATGTTGGAGACACTGTGGAGAGACTGGAACACTTATACACTGCTGGTGAGAATGTAAAATGGTACAACCACTTTGGAAATTGATTTCACGCTTCCTTAAAAAGCGAGAACTACCATACGATCCAGTAATCCCACTCCTTGGAATATACCCTAGAAAAATAAGAGCCCTCACACAAATAGATATATGTACACCCATATTCACTGCAGTACTGTTCAGAATAGCAAACAGATGTAAAAAATCAAGGTGCTCATCAACGGATGAATATTGGATAAACAAATTACAGTATATTCGCACAATGGAACGCTACACAGTGATAAAGAATGATGAATCCGCAAAACATCTCATAACATGGATGAATCTGGAAGGCATTATGCTGAGTGAAATTAGTCAGTTGCGAAAGAACAAATATTGCACGAGACCACTATAATAAGAAACAAAGAAATGTTTTAAACACAGAAGAAAACATGTAAGGGAAAGACAATGTACAACATGGGGGAAGTCAGCACAACGTTACCAAGGCCAAGGAAGACACTGAGAGGAACACGAAAATAAAGGGCAATTACAGTAATTAATGTAACAAAAACAGTCCTGCAACCATAGTATTAACAAACAATAATTTACAAATAGATATGTATGGAGATAGGTATGCTAAAGAGCTGTGGCAGGGCGAAAGGGAACACACTCACCTGCAGATATAGGTTTAATTATGGGTATTTCTACATACATAATTGTAGCTGCTGCACATATATTATAGACAATAGACAATACAGCACACATGGAAATTTCTTATACATAACCAAATACCTCATAGAACAAAATTCCTGGCTTCAAAGGCAAAGAACCATAGATCCAGGTGGACAGCTACATCAATTGGCACAACACAGTTCATAATGACAGTGTTTTGCATCCTACTTTGTAGAGCAGCATCTGGGGTCTTAAGAGCTTGAAAACGGCCATCTAAGATACAACTACTGGTCTCTTCCTGTCTGGAGCAAAGGAGAGTGAAGAATACCAAGGACTCAAGGGAACAATTTATCCAAAGGACTAACAGACCATATGAATCACAGCCTACACGACCACAAACCAGAAGAACTAGATGGTATCAGGCTACTACTACCGACCGCTCTGACTGGGATCACAACAGAGGCTCCCGGATACAGCAGGAGAAAACTGTACCACAAAAAATTAAATTGACAAAAATGACCAGACTTACTGGCATGTCAGAGACTGGAGGAACCCCTAAGACTATGACCCTAAGACACCCTTCTGACCTGGAACTGAAGCCATTCCCAGAGACCACCTCTCAGCCAAGCAACAGTTGTTTGTTGTCAGATGCCATCAACTCAGTTTTTTCATAGTCACTCTATGTACAACAGAAGAAAACACTGCCCAGACCTGTGCCATCCTCACAATCGTTGTTATGTGTGAGCCCATTGTTGCAGCCACCGTGTCAATCCATCTCATTGAGAGTCTTCCTCTTTTTTGCCAACCGTCTACTTTACCAAGCCTAATGTCCTTCTCTAGGGACTGGTCTCTCCTGATAACATGTCCAAAGTACGTGAGATGAAGACAGGCCCATAAAATAAATAACAACACCCAAGAACGAACATGTTCCTTAGAACAACCAATCATACGAGATCAAAATGACAATATTTGCCCAAAAGCAAAGATGAAAACACAGGAAAGGGTAGAAAATCCAGACAGAAGGAAAAGGGGAACCGACGATAGAAATGGGGAGAGTGCTGATACACTGTGGGGAGTGTAACCAATGTCATGGAACGCTTTATGTACGACATATCAAATGGGAAACTAATTTGCTCTATGAACTTCCACCTAAAAAAAAGCACAAGTGCACAAAGCTACTCACTGAGCTCTATTTGTAGTAACAAGGCTGAAATAAACTAACTGTCCACCAATAGAAGATGGTTGGATATTGTAGCATACATCCACACGGTGAAGAACTATCTAACTATAGTAAGGTATAAGAAATATCTCTATATATTGCCATGGAGTGATATCCTGAATATAGCATTAAGCAAAAAAAGAAAGGTGAAGAAAAGTAGATAAAGAATGCCATTTTTTACCTAAGAAAAAGAAGAAACACCACTTACATATTTGATTATGTGCATGTGTAAGTGTTTTTGAAGTGGCAGGATAATCCAAAAAGAAGTAAAAACGGCTGCCTGTAGGGAACAGAATAGAGGATCAAGGGATGGAAGCTAGATTTTCTGAACTTAACTTTGGACATGTTTTATAGATTTAACTTTGAAACTATGTAGATGTTTTATGTAATAAATAAACAAAAATAAATAAAGCAAGAAGAAAAACACAATCACTAAAGTTAAAATAAATTAACCCAACTATGTATCCCTTTGCTGGTTTAACCACATACAGAACTGTCGCAAGTGACTTTAGAATAATTTGACTACATACCCTAAGTCATCTAGTGCTGCCATAACATAAATACCACAAGTGGATGGCTTTAACAAAGAGAAATTTATTTTCTCACAGTCTAGTACGTTACAAATCCAAATTCGGAGTGTTGGCTTCAGGGGAAGGCTTTCTCTCTGTGTCAGCTCTTCAGGAAGGTCCTTATCCTCAATCTTCCCCTGGTTGAGGAGCTTTTCAGGTGCAGGGACCCCATGTCCAAAGGACGCACTCTACTCCTGGTGCTAATTTCTTGATGGTATGGGGTCCCCAACTCTCTGCTTGCTTCCCTTTCATCTCTTGAGAGATAAAAGTGGTGTAGGCCACACCCCAGGGAAACTCCCTTTACCTTGGATCAGGGAGATGACCTGAGTAAGGGTGGTGTTACGATCCCACCCTAATCCTCTCAACATAAAATTACAATCACAAAATGAAGGACAACCACACAACACTGAGAATCATGGCCTAACCAAGCTGACGCATATTTTTGGGGAGACCAATTCAATCCATGACATACCCCTAAGAGACAGAGTTCACAGAAACAGTAAGAGCTGCAAAGAAACCTTAAACTGTTCTCAATAATCATATTATTCGTAATAATACAGTTATTGTTATCCTGGAAGTCCTAAATGTAAGATAAAGCAAATGAATAATGCCAACAGGGGCCAAAATTTTCAGCTTAAAAGTGATACAAATATAAAATAAAAGCATTAAAAGTCCCAAATTATTTGAACTCATGTTTGTTTTTAAAAAGAAGATACATTATTTTCTATGCATGCTCATTGAAAAGCCCTACAAACAATGACAAAACTGGGGACAATAAACACTCAAATAACAAAAAAATCAGACGTGTTACCATGGCTCAACTCTAATTTCTGGTGACCCTATGTGCTACAGAGTAGAACTGCTTCACAGGATTTTCTTGGCTGTAATCTTTACAGAAGCCAGGCCTTTCTTCCATGGTGTCCCTGGATAGGTTTGAACCTCCAACCTTTAGATTAGTACATGCATACAAACTGTTTGTGGCATCCAGGGATTTTAGAACTCAAATAGTGGTCTTGAAATATCTCCCAATAAAAGGAACCAGCACTCCAGAAAAAAACGGCTGATTCCAGATTTAAGGCATAAAAAAAAAAAAAAAAAAAAATGAGCAGAGAACATTTTAACAGAAACAAACTATAAAGGACCACTGAGGTTGTGTCAAAACAACTAGATATAATTGGACTTCATCAAAAATAGGACATTTTGGAAAGACACCATGAAGAAAATGAAAAGGCAAGCCACACACTGGGAAAACATGTTTGCGATACATTTATCTTTCACAGGACTGGTAGACAGAATACTTAAGAATTCATATAAATCTAAAATATGAGCAAAACATAAAAGCAAATCTATCACAACAGGTATACAAATGGCTAATAAGCATCGCTAGTCATCTGGAAATGCAAACTAAAACCACTACAATTCCCACTGGAAAGGTAAAAATTAAAAAGACCAACAATTGCCAAGTGTTAGCAAGACTGTACAGCAACTCTAGTTTGTTTGTATTACAGGTGGCCATCCAAGGCAAAACAACTGGTCTCTATTCACCTGGAGCAAAAGAGGAAGAAGGAGAGTCAGGAATAGGAGAAGGAAATGGAATACGTGGTTAATTGCCTCCATGAATAGCTGCCTCTTTTGCCATAAGACCAGAAGACCAAACGGTACCGACTACCACTACTGAACACTTCTTTTTTTTTTTTATTAACTTTTATTGAGCTTCAAGTGAACATTTACAAATCAAGTCAGACTGTCACATATAAGTTTATATACACCTAACTCCGTACTCCCACTTGCTCTCCCCCTAATGAGTCAGCCCTTCCAGTCTCTCCTTTTGTGACAATTTCGCCACTTTCCAACTCTCTCTATCCTCCCATCCTCCCTGCAGACAGAAGATGCCAACACAGTCTCAAGTGTCCACCTGATATAATTAGCTCACTCTTCATCAGCATCTCTCTCCTACCCCCTGTCCAGTCCCTTTCATGTCTGATGAGTTGTCTTCAGGAATGGTTCCTGTCCTGGGCCGACAGAAGGTTTGGGGACCATGACCGCCGGGATTCCTCTAGTCTCAGTCAGACCATTAAGTATGGTCTTTTTGTGAGAATTTGGGGTCTGCATCCCACTGATCTCCTGCTCCCTCTGTTGTGCTCCCTGTCAGGGCAGTCATCGATTTTATCACTGAACATTTTGATCGAAGATTCCACAGAAGAATCCTGATCAAAAGGAGGAAAACACAGCAGAAAATTACAAATTTTCACAGACTCCAGACTTTCTGGAGCCACGGAGGCTGGATGGATGCCTGCGACTATTGCTCTGAGATAATCTTTAAACCTTAAACCAAAAACATTCCCTGAAGTCTTCTTAAAACCAAATAATAGTTTAGCTTAACTAGTAAAAAAATGTCTGCCTAGAGCATTATGCTCTTTTAAGAACTACCTGGATGAGATCAAACTGACAAAAAAAGCAACTAGAAAAATTAGATAGGAGCCTTAGGGGGCAGTGAGTTTACAGTAATGGGGGGGAGGAACAATCTGGAAAATGAGGGGGAGAATGACTGTACAACTTGAAGAATATAAACAATGTCACTGAATTGTGCATGTAGAAATTGTTGAATTGGTGTGTTTTGCTGTGTATATTCTCAACAACAACAAAAAAATTACAAAATGTATACATAACTATGAGGTAACATCCCATTTGTTTTATCATTCATTAAAAGCAAATCAGGTGTCTTTTATGTATATGCTATGAAATAACGATATCCTCAGAATTAAAATTTTCCAAACCTCATATATTTACCTATAAAGTGTTGGTTTCTAATTTTAAATTTATACAACCTAAGAGACAGACATGGCTTGTTACAGTAACATCCTGAAGTTGGCTACAGCCACAGCCTGTGTATGCATAATATGCTTAAATGACTTCCTTGGCGAAGGAAAATAAAACCTTAGAGTCCACAATGATTCAGTCTTTCAAGTATTTGTCAATGTACCCAATAATATATTAGACTATACCAAACATAATTATAATGCAAATGTACTAAGAAAAAAAATTAATAAATGCAGTTCTAGAACAGGCAAATAATCTAGTGACAACATACCAGAGGTCATCTGGAACCTACAAAATGGCATATGGATATGTATTGAGTTGACGGAACATCATCTTGCCAGAAAGTAAGGAAGTTCTCAAAAGAAACAAAAAATCCAAAGAATAAAACAAAAAACACAGTGTTGGGGTTGTGTTACAGGGGCCAAGCTGGAACAATCTGAACAACAAAATAAAGGTGTATCATATTATAATCTAAAGTATAAAATAAATATGCACCACTCTATCCAAGTATAATAAATCAATAATAAATGAGGGAGAAGCAGCACATCTCCCACACAGAAATTCCAAATAAATTATGTAGCTACCACACTTCCAAGAGACAGAGCACAATGTGTTTTCAAAGAGTAAAGGGTCAAAAAAGAATTTACACAGGAGAAACCTGACAAACACTACTTCAAATGATTAACACCAAGTCATAAATTATGCTGACAGTATATATCCTGGATATGGCGATGAAAAGGAAACCCTGGTGGCATAGTAGTTAAGTGCTACGACTGCTAATCACAAGGTCGGCAGTTCAAAGCCACCAGGCACCCCTTGGAAACTCTACGGGGCAGTTCTACTCTGTCCTATAGGGTCGCTATGAGTCGGAATTCACTCGACGGCAGTGGGTTTGGTTTTGGTGATGAAAATGACATTTTACCTCTTAGATCTTCTTCCTAAATACCAATAGTCCCAGTCTAATTATGAGAAACGCATCAGAAAAATTCCAATAAAGGGGCATCCTACAATATATCTGACCAGTACTACTCAAAACTGTCAGTCATAAAAAATAAGTGACGTATGAGAAACAGTCACAGCCAAGAGGAGTCTAAGGAGACATGACAACAAAATGAAATGTATGCTGGTGACTTTCTACTACACCTATCTTGAATTTACACTGTGTTCTATTTTTACCAAAGAATTTTCACGTGCAGTTCTTCACTTGATTCTCACCGTAACTTGTGACATACTGGGGCAATTACATTAATTTTACAGACTAAAAAGCAAGGTCAAGAGGAGACAGGGAAGATGGCGAAGTGAGCGGACATTCCTATTTACTCCTCCAGCAACTAACTCACTGAACAATGAATAAAAACATGCACAGACTGAAATCTGAGAACTCTGGACAAAAGGTAAGGCAATGGGGAGTCATGGTGAGTCCAGAAGTAGGGGAGAGGAGAAAAGGGCAGGCTCAGAAGCCAAGAGATGCTACCTGCTAGCATCGGAAGCTCTTACTCATCACAGCCATTTTGGGATGGGGCTGGCTAACGTTGCAAACACAGAACACAGAAAAGGAGTTAATCTAAGGAAGCTCTAGCCCAGTTTTTTTTTTAAAGGTGGCACAAATTGACTGAGGGCATTCACAGGTCATGTTATTAGGAGGGGGTGAAGGGAGACCATGGTGTTGCATGAGAGTACTGCTGAATTTCGTTGAGGCCCCAGAGAGACAGGCGCTAGGAACAGTAGGAAATGCAAGGGCAGAAGGGCAAGTGGAATACTTTAGACTGACAGGAACAAAGGAAACGGCCCACAGCGGGGCACCGTTGGAGTGTCTGTACATGGGCATCTGTAAGGGAAAGACACAGAGAGCCCCACATGGTCACCACAGGAAAGTCAAGCCCCACTGCTTACAGCAGAGTCTCTGAACAACTAAACCCCTCGAGCTCCCACACATGCGTACTGAATTCCAGAAACCAGCATACAGAACTCCTAAACTAGCATTGGAAAAAACCTAAGGAGAAGAGTGCCATCTAATGGTTCTCAGGAGAAGATACAAAGCTCACTGCTGCTGGGTCATTTTGACTCATAGCCACCCTGAGAGACTGAGGAAAGCTGGCACATGGGGTTCCCACAGCTATGAGTCTTTGTGGAGGTAGTCTGCTACATTATTCTCCCATGAAGTGGCTGATGGATGTGGGCCCAGACTTTTGGGTGGAAGCCAGGTACTTACTTGGCACTGTGTCACCTGCGTGTTCAATCAAGAAATTTATCCATAATAAACCAAAAGAAAAAATAAAAATACCTGTTGCTATCAAGTCAATTCTGACTCATAGTGACCCTACAGGACAGAGTAGAACTGCCCCATATGGCTTCCAAGGAGCAGTGGGTGGATTTGAACTGCCAACATTTTAGGTTAGCAGCCATAGCACTTAACCACTACACCACCAGGGCTCCTTATCCACAATAAACAGATAAAAAATTTGAAGCAAAATTAAAAGACAACAAAACGGCCCAACTTCAGCAAAAGTTAGTAAAACACTATTATCACAATAGAAGAAGGATCAATCAAAAGCAAAACATGAAGAAATCTCTCCTATGGAAGCCAGAATAATGCAAAGAACTGACAATTTTCCGACTGGTGTTACATATGTTGAAAAAAAGCAAAAAGCACACAGAAAACAAATTAGCGGGGCTCAGGAAACTGATGGAAGAACAAAATGAGAACATTAACAAAGAAACTGAAAACATTCCAAAAAACAAAGAGAACTTACGTAACTGAAAAATAAAACACCTGAATTAGAAAAAGCAAGAGAAACAATAGTCAAACAGACAGAAGACAGAAAAAAGGAAATAGAAGACAAAATAACTGAACTTAACAAGTCTCAAGAGAAACAAGAGAAAAGAATAAAGTGAACAAACCCAAAAGGAAACACAGGATTTAATTAAGAAATCTAACATTAGAATTATTAGAATCCTAGAGCACCATGACAATAACAAAGTCACATAAAAAATTTTGCAACAGAGAATTTCCCAGGCCTCAACAAAGAACCAAGCCTACAAATACAGGAAGCTACACAAACTCCAACCAGAAGAGACACAAAGAGATCAACTCCATGACAAAATCAAACACAAGGAGAGAATTCTAAAAACGGCAAGGGAAAAATATAATACCAAGGGCCTTCCATAAGAATCAGTACAAATGGATTTCTCTTCAGAAACTCTAGAGGTCAGAAACAATGGAGCGGCATGCAAAAGATACTGAACCAGAACAACTGCCAACCAAGAATTCTTTACCCAGCAAAGCTGTTGTACAAAAATGAAGAGGAAATCAAGACATTCCCAAACACACAGAAGCTCTGGGAATTTACCACTACCAGACCAGCTTTCTAAGTATTACCCAAAGGAGTACTCCAAATGGAATGGCAAGAACATTACGAAGTAAGTACAAAGTAAACTTACCGAATATAGGTTGTATACTGATATCAATGGAGACACATCGACTGAAAAGGCAAAGGAGGAGCATATCTAGATTTATTATTCTAAGGTTGTAGGTTAACTGTGTTCATATGTTAAACAATGTAACTGTGAATTGTGTAATGTAAAATATGTAGTTAACAATAAGGAATCACCAAAAAGAAACATTTGGAAGACAAGAAGGAAGATAACAAAAAGACTCATCACAAGAAAGAACCCAAATACAAATACAAACAGAAAAATAAGAATTAAAAAAAAAAAAAAAAAGCTATGAATCACTCAAAAAACAAACAGCAAAATGTGTGAGGTAGACACTTCGTTTTCAGTAATAAGCTTAAATGTTAATGGTCTAAACTCCCCATCAAGAGGCAGAGAGTGGCAGAATGGAAAAAAAAAAAATGATTCATACTTTTGCTATTTACAAGAAACATACCTTAGACATAAGGACACAAAGGATGGAGAAAAATATTCCACGCATTCAGCAAACAAAGAAGAGCAGGGTGACCATACTGATAATCAGATAAAACAAACTTTAAATCAAAATCTATTACAAGAGGTATAGAAGGACATTATATAAAAATAAAAGGGTCAATCCACCAAGAAGATATAACAATTATAAATATGCACCTAACAGCAATGCACCAAATTACATGCAATAAATACAACCAATAAGAAAGCAGAAATGGACAATTCCACAATAATAGCAGGGACTTCTACACATAAATTACATTTATAGAGAGAACATCTAAAAAGAAGATCACAAAGGGCACTGGGAACTTCAGTAAAACCGTTAAGTCAGTTGGACCTAATGGACATATACAGAACACTCCACTCAACATTAGAACAAAACACATTCTTCTCTAGCACAAACAGATCATTTCCAGAATAGACCATACGCTGGGGCAGAAAACAGGTCTCAAAAAATTTAAAAAGACCTAAATTATACAAAGCATCTTCTTTGATCACAGCAGTATGAAGCTAGAAATCAACAACAGGATAAACAAGGAAAAAAGAATAAATACATGGAAACTAATACACTACTGAAAAACTGAGTCACAGAAGAAATCAAAACTGAAGTTAAAAAATTCCTAGAATCAAACAAAAATGAACGCACAACATACCAAAACCTTTGGACTTAATAAAAGCAGTAACTGAGAGGTAAATTTATAGTAATAAATGTCTACACTAAAAAAGTAGGTCCATAATCATTAACTTAAACCAATACCTTGAACAAACAGAAAAAGAAGCCAAAAGTTACCAGAAACAAGAAATGATAAAGATCAGGGCAGAAATAAATGAAACTGAAAACAGAAAAACAAATGAAAAGAATTAACGAAACAGAAGTTGGCTCTTTGAAAGGGATCAATAAAATGGACAAATCACTGGCTAGACCAACAAAAGAAAAAAAACAGACCCGGGTCCAAAGGACACACTCTGCCCCTGGTGCTGCTTTCTTGGTGGTATAAGGTCCCCAACTCTCTGCTTGCTTCCCTTTCCTTTTACCCCTTAAGAGATAAAAGGTGGTGCAGGCCACACCGCAGGGGCAAATAACAAAATTAAGAAATGAAACTGGTGGCATTACTACCAATCCAGAGATAAAGATCATACCTGAATACTATGAAAAATTATACTCCAATAAATTTGAAAACCTAGATGAAATGGAAAAATTCCTACAAATGCACTACCTACCAAACTAACACAGAGGAAGAAAATTTAAACAGACCCATTACAAAAGAGACAGAAGATGTCATCAAAAAATGCCAGTATAAAGCAAAAAAAGCCCAAGATCAAATGGTAGAAAATTCCACCTAACATTCAAAGAAGAGGTGACACCAATCCTACACAATCTCTCCAAAAACACAGAAGAGGAAGGAAAAATACTGAAGTCCTCTTATGAAGTAGCATAACCCCGATACCTAAATCATGAAAAGATATAACAAAAGAAGAAAATTACAGAACAATATTCCTTATGAACACAGACGCAAAAACTGTCAAAAAAATTCTAGCCAACAGACTTCAGCAACATATCAAGAAAATCATACCCCATGATCAAGTGGGATTCATACCAGGTCTACAAGGGTGGTTCAACATCAGAAAATCAATCAATATAATCTACCACATAAATAAACAAAAGAAAAACACCACATGATTATATCAATCGAGGCAGAAAAGGCATCCAATAAAAATTCAACAGTCTTTCCTGATAAAAACTCTCAGCAAAATAGGAATAGAAGGGAAATATCTCAACGTAATTAAGGGCGTATATGAAAAACCAATAGCTAACATTATACTTAACAAGAAAAGGCTGAGAGCCTTCCCTTTGAGAAGGGGAATGAGACAAGGATGTCTATTACCACCACTCTTACTCAACACTGTTCTAGAAGTCCCAGCCAGAGCAATAAGACAAGAATGAGAAGTAAAAGGTATCCAAATCAGAAAGGAAGAGGTAAAACCATCTCTATTTGCAGAAGACATGATCCTATACATAGAACACCCTAAACGTTCCACAAGAAAGCTGCTGAAACTAATAGAAGAATTTGGCAATGTTGTAGGGTGCAAGATTAACACACCAAAATCTGTTGGGTTCTTTTACACTGACAAAGACTACTCCGAAAAAGAAATCAAAAAAACAATACCAATTACAGTAGCCACCAAATCAATTAAATATCTAGGAATTAACCTACCCAGGGATATGAAAGACACAATGAAAATTATAAAACACTGCTGCAAGAAGCTAAAAGACAAAAATGGAAAGGCATCTTATGCTTGTGGATTGGAAGACTTAATAACACTGAAAATGTCGATCCTACTTAAAGTGATCTACAGATTTAACGCAATCCCGATACAAATCCCAGTAAGACTCTTTACTGGAGTGGAAAAACTATCGACCAACTTCACACAGAAAGGAAAGAAACCTCAAATAGCCAAAGCAAAACTGAAGAAAAAGAATGAAGCAGGAGGTCTCACACTCCCCATTATCAAAACACAGTGTACAGCGACTATAATTAAAATAGCCTGGTGTTGGTTCAACAATACATAGACCAGTAGAATAGTTGAGAACCCAGAATTAAACCCAGCCAGCCATGGAAACGCTGGCTGCATAGTAGTTAAAAGCTACCGCTGCTAATCAAAGGTCGGTAGTTCAAATCCATCAGGCACTCCTTTGAAACTCTATGGAGCAGTTCTACCCTGTCTTATAAGGTCACTATGAGTCGGAATCCACACGACAGCAACGGATTTGGTTTTAGCCATTGTCTTAGTCATTTAGTGCCGCCATAAGACAAATCCTATGAGTGGGTAGCTATAACAAAGAGAAGTTTATTCTCTCACAGTCTAGTAGGTTACAAGACCAAATTCAGGTTGTCAGCTCCAGGGGAAGGCTTTCTCTCTCTGTCAGCTCTGGAGGAAGGTCTTTCTCGTCCATCTTCCCCTCATCGAGGAGTTTCTCAGGATCAGGGACCCTGAGTCAAAAGGACACACTCTGCCCCTGGTGCTGCTTTCTTGATGGTATGAGGTCCCCAACTCTCTGCTTGCTTCCCTTTCCCACACCCCAGAGAAAATTCTTTTACTTTGGATCAGGGAGGTCACCTGAGTAAGGGTGGTATTATAATCCCACCCTAATGCTCTTAACATAAAATTACAATCATAAAATGGAGGACAACCACACATTACTGAGAATCCTGGCCTAACCAAGTTGACACATATTTTTGGGGGGACACAATTAAATCAATGACAGCCATGGACAACTCATTTTTGACAACGGGTCAAGGTCCACTCAGTGGGGCAGAAACAGTCTTTAATAAATGGCGCTGACAAAACTGGATAACCACCTGCAAAAAAATTTAACAGAACCCATACCTCACACCATACACAAAAACTAACTCCAAATGAATCAAAAACCTAAATGTTAAATCTAAAACCATAAAATTGCTGGAAGGCAACACAGGAAGAAAACGATGGGACCTAATCTTTTGTAAAAACAGGATAATAAACATCACAACAAATGCACAAACAGAAGAAGAAAAAACAGACAAACAGGACCTCATAAGAATTAAAACTTCTGTCCATCAAGACATTAAAAGAGTACATAGACAACTTACAAACTGGAGAAAAATCTTCAAAAATAATTTATCCGATAAGGATCTAATCTCTAAAGTCTATACAAAGCTGTAACAACTCAACAATAAAATAATAAACCAATCATGAAATGGGCAAAGGACGTGAACAGAACCTTCACCAAAGAGGACATCCAAGCAGCCACCAAACATACATAAAGGTGTTCACGATCGTTAGCCTTTACAAAGATGCAGATCAAGACTACAATGAGACATCTTAAGCCACCTAAAACGACAGATTAAAAAGAACAGGTAATGACATATGTTGGCAAGGGTGTTGGAAACCAAAAACCATCATCCATTGCTGGTGGGCCTGTAAAATGGTACAACCACTATGGAAAATGATATGGTACTTTCTCAAAAAACTACCCTTTAAGGAAGCAATCCCACTCCTAGGTATACACTCTAGAAAGATTTCCTGGAAAAACTCTAGAAAAATTTCCTGAGAAAACATAATTCTAGGAAACATAGCCATTCCTGACGAACATCTATGTTTTCTTTTGTTCAACGAACTATGTCATGAATAATGTTCTCTTCCGACTTGTCAGGAGGAGATTCACACCTAAATTTTGTGTCACTTTTTTTTTTTTTTTAACCTAAGTTTTCTACCTCAGTTTTTGTCACCACTGTGACCTGCTTTCACTGTTTTGGTCTATAAGTAAGTGTTCAACTGCAAGCCACCTCAAATCTTTCTCAGAAGCAGGAAGGATATGATGTTTGGCTGAATTTTGAAAACTTAAGAATACATTGCGTTTCGCATGATCCCCATCAAGGCACAGAAACCCTATGAAGTTCAGCCTGAGCTCTGCAAACCAATCCCTTTTATCTTAACTACCACAAACAGCAGAAACATCAAGAGAATTACGAGTTTTTCCAGAAGACTTTTTTCCCCTAAGTTACATTAACCATATAGATTACAATGCCACACTGCACATTTACCATACATTCAGCATTCCAAATAATTTTTAAAATGTAACATACACAATAAAGCACTATTGAAATTTAACTGTGAGAAAATATCCTCCTACCCTAAAAGGTGAGGATGATTCCTCTGTATTTCGCTTCTGGGACTCAGCGTCCACATCTTGGCACTTGTTCTTCATTCTTTCTCTAAGAGCCCCTGTAGGTAGGTCTTTCTGGTGACCTTTGAGCCAAAAAACAAAACAACAAAAATCTATATTTATGTAACATTTTACAGGAAAATATTTACAGAAACAACCTCATAAACCTCAACATAGTTCTTGGAACTGTTCATGGCTCTTAAAATTCAAGAAAATTAACTGTTTCAGGGTAAATATTAACATATAAAAAACATAAGTAATACTTCTAAGTTTTCTCCTCACATTGATCAAAATGCATACACTTAATATTCTATGTGGTAGCAGGTACCGGTGAAATGAATAAGAAATTATATGTGAATTGAGAAAAAGGTATTTGTAATTAACAGCCTGACATGTTTTCCTATTAACCACTAGATTTATTAGTTATATTTGGAAGTAAAACGTAGGAAGATACATCAAGCTTGAATCTAAGAATTCCAACAGCATTATAATCTACACATGTATGTGGCTGGACACATTAACAACTGAAAAAATAACTCATGCATCTTAAGGATCAAAGCAAATACAGGAGTTTCTGCACTAGTCATAACTCTTCTTAAATTTGAAATTATTTCAGAATAAAAAACAGTTTAAGGGTTCAAAGCAAGATTTTATAACAATTATTTTATATTCTGTGGAATTTGTTAAATTGAAGTAAAAACACACATTTGTATTCAACAATGGTAAGGCTTCATAATTTGTACCAGGAATTATATAGTACGTGGCTGTTCAATTAGTTTATTTTCATATCATTATTACAAGAAGCCATGCTACGGCAGTGGTTAAGAGCTTGGCTGCTAACCGCAAGGTCAGCGGTCCGAACCCACAAGAAACTCTGCAGGAGAAAGGTGTGGCAATCTGCTTCTGTAAAGACTGCAGCCTTGGAAATCCTATGGGGTAGTTCTACTCTGTCCTAGAGGGTCGCTATAAGTAACAAATATTAGTCTCCATAGCTTATACCGGGAATTATATAGTATTTAGTTTTTCAATTAGTTTAATTTCATGTCATTATTAATTAGAAAAAACAAAGGAGAGATGAAAATAAAATGCCTTTAAAGAATATTCCTAGAGAAAAACCAATCTTCTACTTTACATGGAATGTGAAGAAGCCCAGAATAGCTAAAGTGATGTTGAAAGAAAAGAACAAAGTAGGAAGACTCATACTTCCTGATTTTAAAACATATTGTATAGCTACAGTAATCAAAACAGTCTGGTACTGGTATAACAACAGATACACAGACCAATGGAACAGAACTGAGAGTCCAGAAATAAGCCTACACATTTATGGTCAACTGACTTCTGACAAGGGTGCTAAGTCCATCTGATGGGGAAAGATGGGCCTTGTTAATAAACGGTGCTAGGAAAATTAGATTTCCACATACAGAAAAATGAAACAGGATCCATGTCTCACATGATACACAAAAACAAATTCAAATTGGATTGAAGACCTAAGGGTGCAAACTAAAACCATAAAATTCTTAGAACAAGCCAGCACACCTAGAACATCTTAAAAAGCTAAAATTATACCCTATTTAAATGTTAACATATTAGGACTTCAAAATAGTTTCTCCTCAATAAAAATAAATTCCCATATAATGATACCAGACACCATGGAATTCTGCTGTCTTAAGCATTAACTTAATACCTTATTATAAAAAGCAACCTATATACATTTTCTAAAAAGATCTATTGTCAAAACAAGTAAATACTGGCTAAATAACTTGATTTTAAAGCAAATATTTTATTAAATGTGAAATTAATAACTAAAAAGATCTTGTCAATCTCTATTGATAAGATTCTCTTCAAAGTAGAAAATCCGATCAAATATATGGTTGTATTTCAGATTTTAGATAAATTACGAAAGTGATCTTCTAACAGTATGTAAACAATTCAAAGTTCTTAATTACCTTCTATAATTGCTGCTGTAGCCTTTACCACAGGGTGAAGGACCACGTACAAATCTGCACATGTTTCCATAGGGGCAGCTGCCAGTCTTCAGCCAATTACAACACTGTGTCTAAGAAACAGATATTACTATGTAAATTTCAAGTTTATTTCTAAAAAAAAAAAAAAGCTAACGGGACAAAATTAAAACAGATGCTATAAAAATTCCAGCTAACCTGAAATACATTACAAATAATGAAAACATCAGAAGGAAATGTGAAAACCCCATAAACCCTTTCACTCCTTTTTACAAAACTTTTTTTTTTTTAATTTTCTGATCAATAACCCTACAATAAAGCAACTTATTCACTTTTATGATCCAAATCAGTATTTCCATGATCATACTCCAAGAGTACTCCTGGGGCTGCACTAGTGACAACTCACTTCTGCTGTACTGCCAGTGCTGGGTCCAAGCCTTTCAAATACACTGGGTCTTGGGGATCTGTTATCAGATATGGTATTGGTATTTTCCACTGTGACCTTCCTTCCAATTTTTGACATTTTGGACTACTTTAGACAAAAGAGAGAGACAGATATGTAAAATTCTTTAGTTTTGAATAACTGAGCCCATAACTTAACAAAGAAAACCAAACCCATTGTTGTCAAGTCGATTCTGACTCATAGCGACCCTACAGGACAGGGCAGAACTGCCCCACAGAATTTCCAAGGAGCGCCTGGCAGATTCAAACTGCTGACTTTTTGGTTAGCAGCCGTAGCCCTTAACCACTATGCCACCAGGGTTTGCCCATAACTTACAAGTAGATAAAATTATTGTACCATAAAATTACAAGGTATTTTCCTTGTGAGAAAAAGACATAGGAGACGTCACAGATAAACAGAAGCACATTTTATGGAATTCTTTATTAATGAATCTATAAAACTTTGAAATCTGCAGTGAACAAATAAGATTCCACTTGCACAGTAAAGTCTTCACTGTACATTGAACCTCAGAAAATACACTATAAAACATTTAGAAGTTATTTATAAAAAGTTCTTTCAAAATTTATTAACTCAATTCTTAAGTACAAGTTATGCTATCATTCTCCATTAACCAGTTAACCAGAAAAGAGTGCTATGTCAAAGAAAATGGGAAAATGAAATCAGGTGGGAATTGTACTGATGGCAGAAATGATGGCTTAATGCAAGTTAACTGACAACATTAATAACTGAAAAATCAGCCTGGGAGAAAATGAGTGCTATTTAAATATTTTCTTTGTCTTACAGAGGACAAAGAAATGCAATTTAATTAAGGTGTTTGTTTTCCAGTAACAGGAAAACAATCACTCTCTATGTTGACAAAATGATTTCCTTTCAAAATAAGACAGGCTATAGGACTAGAAAACGTCAAGGCGTTTCTATAGTCCGTGCTACAGTGACATAAAAGTCAAAGGTGCTAATAAACAGGCTATTTTACCATATTAATGGCAAGAGAACAAAGACAAAAAGTATAAATATCAAAAGAGTAAATAAAATACACCAAAAACCAAAACTACAATAGACCAAGATATAATCTAGAGAGTACACTAGGTAGGAACTGCCTAAGGGAAAGAGAAAAGAACTAACTATGTAACACTACATACAACCTAAAAATACTAGCTTAAGACTTATAGTAGTCAAAAGTTAATTAGTACTCAAAAGTAAACCATGGTAGCTAAAGAACTAAAAGCTCCATTTTACACAGAACAGTCTCTATAAAGATCACAAATGCTATTTTATATGATTTCAAGGCTAAGGTATACTACTTGAAAAAAAATTAAATCATAGTTTATAAAACAAAATTAAAAAAGTAATTATAAACAATGCTTATACTTCTTTTCAAGTTACATTTTTAAAGGATCTAAAGAATAAAGACAACATTTGACACATGAACAAAGATGATAAACCAAAAAGAAGAAAATATGAAATGATACAATACGGTAGTTTTAAGCCAACAAACTTTATATTCTTTTTATTCTTTAATAGAAAATATAATCATTATTTTAACGCAATAATTAATTTTTAACGATTCAAATAAGTTAGAAAATAACTTTAAAGTAATTAAAAAAAAAATTCAGTCACATAAATGAATAAAAGTTGCTGTAACATAAAATCACTATGTATCAACTATTCTCCAAGTAAGGAGCTATACAGCCAACCCTACAGGGTAACGTTAGCATTGTAAGTTAACTTTTGGTTTAACATTTAGGGGCCTCGTTCTCAGCCCAAACGTGCACTTACAGCATTAGAGTTCGTAGTGTCATGTGACTATCAGATTTATTGGACAGAAAGAACTGAAAGCCAAGAGAAGAGCTAAGATCTTCCACAAAACGTACAACTTTGGTTAGTTTCTTTCTGAGCAGGATTCAATAATAAGAAATACATGTGTCACGAAGTACATAGGAAAAATTAGAAAAACAAAATTTTAAAGTTTCATTTTAAGTAACTACAATTTTTAGTATTACGGATATACACTGTAATCCTAGCAATGAGTTCAATTCTGAAAACATTTATCAATAAACTTAAAACTGAATAGGTTTCAAAAGTTTCTCATTAGCTAGTTATTGAGAACTTGGAAAACAAGCACACCATCCACCACAGTACCTCAAAGAGACTACTAATGCTAACCTTACATCTTTCCCTCCACTACCAATGGAAATGAGTTAGTTCTCTCCCCCCACAGCCCTACTCCTAACACACCTTCACTCTCAACACACACACCTCCAAAGAAATCAGGGGGGTGGTTTCTACAATTAGATTAACAGTTATTTATCATTGTACTTAAAACACTGGTCATCTATCATGTTTGTGCTTGCTTTTCTGAAGGCCTCAGGTATTAACCCCGCTGCTTCTCTCCCTGTTCTGTCACCTGTTGCTCCCATCAGCACTCCTCCACTGATCTACTGCTGGAAAGCACAGTCTCATAGACTTGCTCCAATCTTAGATCCCTGATGTAAGCTTGTAAGATTTCAAAGCAATCTGACTGCTATGCCAAAGACAATCAAGTAAGGACTGACTATCCAAGCCTACACTGCTCTTTGTATACTTGACATCAATAAAGTTGCTTCCCACAGAAACAAAACCTCTCTTATAGGTGACATCAAGAACTACTCAAGATTCACCTACATAGTGAATATCCCAGGAATTTTACTTCCAATTACTCTTGAGTCTTCCAAGTTAGGGAAGAACTGCAACGAAGTAAAGTTGTACTCTCCTTTTTTTCCAAGTCCAACAGTGTCAGACCCTGCCCTGAAACAGCACTGCATCCAGGTACCACGTCTAGGTTAGAGGTCCTAGATACAGAAGAGAAAAAAAAAGAATCTGGGGCAAAGAGGTAAAAAGGAAAAATTGACACTTTCTAACTAAAAAGGAGTTAGATGAGTTCTGATCACCCATCTAGGAAATTCTATCTCTGCTGACAATTCAACAACAAAAAGTTAATTAAAATATTATTACTGAAACATAATGTTCATGACTTTGAATAAATAAAACGGTTTTTGTGTGCAAAGAACACAATACATGACTTTTTCAAAATCCCATTTATGTAAATATACACAATCTACAATACACCAAAGAAATTTTCTCTTACATATAATATTTAAAACTATGTTGCCATCAATTGTGACTTAACTAGAACTTTAAATTCTACTTAAAAATTTAGGTTCACAAAGGGCAGAGCTGAGATGGCAGAATAGACAGGCGCTTCCGGCAAGCCCTCTTTACAACAAAGACCCAAAAAAACAAGTGAAACGAGTATATTTGTGACAAGCTGGGAGCCCTGAGTTTCAAAGGCAAGCTCAGAAAACGAACTAAGGGGCAGGAGAAGGAAGAGACCGTTCAGAAGCGGGGAGGAGCTACCGGATCTGAACTGTGAGGAGCCCTCAGGCACCATTCCAGGAGCCGTGGCGGCTGCCGGTTGGTATGAGGATTCAGGAACAGTTTCCTCAGGGAGAAGCAGCCAGCCACACAGCCTACTCACACCTCTGGAACCTGAGAATAATGGCGCTCTCAGCAAAAGCTAAGTACTTGCATACATTTTACCACACCCCCCCCCCCACCCCAACACGCACAAGCCAGCTTCAGCTGCTAAATTCCCCGGGCCTGCGACAGACACTGTTGACCACCTAGAGCCATTCCCCCGGCCTTGGGGAAGGAAAAAATTTGCAATTGGGGGAAAAGATAATTTGCTAGCTCCACTACCTGGGGAAGCTTAGGACAGAAGCAGCTCCTGTCCAGGCATAAACCATCTGTGGACTTTAAGCACCTTTCCCTTCTACATGGACCTGTGTGGGCCTATTTCGGGAGAATAGGCCCTTGCTGGCAAACTCTAACCATTTTAGGTGTGCAGTGGAGAGGTGGGTGTTTGATGTTTGATATTGCTTTCCCTATTAAACAAGGTCCTCACCTACCCACATCAGGGACCTAAAGACTGGTAGCTCCACTCAGGTCACCCAGCCACCCACAACAGGGGTTCAAAGATAACTGGTACCTCCCAATCCTTACAACGAAAAACTTTGGGTGCCCATGGTCCGTCTGCAGAACCCACCCACCTGCATGCTCTAGGGAACACAGGCACACTTTCCTCAGAGACACTTGGAGGTTGGTTCTCAGCCCCCTGCCTTGTTCAGAGCGTGGCCCCCTGCTGCAATCAGATACCAGTATATAAGCCAATCACCCCTGCCCCTCTAAGACTGTAGGATAGAGCCTGTACCACACACTTGATGATCAGCTACCTGGAAACCTGAGCTGAATTCATACAAGAAAACTAATGGACTCCTAGACTGACAGACCTGAAAACAGCTCTAGCCAGCTGGGGACAGGACCTCAGAGCTCCAAAGATGAAAATAATCAAGCTAGCTCACTCAAGCAACCCATAGGGGTATACCAAAACAAAACAAAGCAAGAAGCTACGACACAATAAGCAAGCATGAACTAATACAATAACTTATAGATGGCTTGGAGACAACAGTCAATATGAAGTCACATCAAGAAACAGACCATGATCTCCTCATCAGGCTCTCACAACAAAAAATCCAGGGATCTTCTACATGAAAGTGCATTCCTGGAATTACCAGAGCCAGAATACAAAAGTTTAATATACACAACCCTTCAAGACATCAGGAAGGAAACGAGGTAATACGCAGAACAAGCCAAAGAACACACAGATAAAGCAACTGAAGAAATTAGAAATATTATTCAGGAACATAATGAGAAGTTTAATAACCTGGAAAAACCCATAGACAGACAGAAATCAGAAATTCAGAAGATTAACAATAAAATTACAGAAGTAGACAACTCAATAGAAAGTCAGAGGACCAGAACTGAGCAACGAGAAGCTAGAATTACTGAACACGACGACAAATCACTTCGCACTAATATATTTGAAGAAAAATCAGATAAAGAATTTTAAAAAACAAAGACACCCTCAGAAACATGTGGGACTTTATCAAGAGAAATAACCTACAAGTGATTGGAGTACCAGGATAACAGAAAATAGAGAATTGCTGAAGATTTGTTGGCAGAAAACTTCCCTCATATTGTGAAAGATGAGAAGATATCTATCCAAGATGCTCATTTAACTCCACATAGATGTTAAAAGAAAGTCACCAAGACATATTATAATCAAACTTGCCAAAACCAAAAATAAATAGAGAATTATAAGACCAGCAAGGGATAAACAAAAAGTCACCTATAAAGGAGAGCCAATAAGAATAAACTAAGACTACTCAGCAGAAACCATGCAGGCAAGAAGGCAATTGGATGATGTATTTAAAAAACTGAAGGAAAAAAACTGCCTGCCACGAATCATATACCCAGCAAAACTGTCTCTTAAATATGAAGGTGAAATTAAGACATTTCCAGATAAACACAAGTTTAGGGAATTTGTAAAAACCAAACCAAAACTACAAAAAATACTAAAGGGAGTTATTTGCTTAGAAAATCAATAATATCAGTATCAACCCAAGACTAGAACACTGGGCAGAGCAACCAGAAGTCAACCCAAACAGGGAAATCCAAAAAAACAAAGCAAGATTATAAAAAAGAGCTCAAGACAGGGTAACAGTGCTGTTATATAAAACAAGACAACATTAAAATAATAAAGAGGGACTAAGAAATGTAAAAAAAAAATTTTTTTTTTTTTTTAAGAAATGTAATCATACACCTGCCATATGGAGAGGAAGATACAGTGATACAAACAAATAAAAACTGGGTTTAAATTTAGAAAAATGGGGTAAATAATAAGGTAACCACAAAGGAGACAAACTATCCTACTCATCAAAATAAAATATAAGAAAAAAATAGACTCAGTAGAAACAAAATCAACAACAACAAACATGAGGAAAGGACAACATATCATCTATTCAGGACATAAAATTAAGTGAGAAAAAAAAACTGTCAATGACACACAAAAAAAGACACCAAAATGAGAGCACTAAATTCATACCTATCCATAATTACCCTGAATGTAAACGGGCTAAATGCACCAATAAAGAGACAGAGAGTGGCAGAATGGATTAAAAAACAAGATCCATCTATATGCTGCCTACAAGAGACACACCTCAAGACTGAGAGACACAAACAAACTAAAACTCAAAGGATGGAAAAAATATATCAAGCAAACAACAGTCAAAAAAGAACAGAAGTGGCAATACTAATTTCTGACAAAATACACTTTAAAGTTAAATCCATCAGAAAGGATGAGGAAGGACACTATATAATGATTAAAGGGACAATACACCAAAAGATATAACTATATTAAATATTTATGCACCCAATGACAGGGCTGCAAGATACATAAAACAAACTCTATCCGCATTGAAAAGTGAGATAGACAGCTCCACAGTAATAGTAGGAGACTTCAACATACCACTTTTGGTGAAAGACAGGACATCCAGAAAGAAGCTCAATAAAGACACGGAAGATCTAAATTGCACAATCAACCAACTTGACCTCGCAGACATATACAGAACACTCCACTTTCTTTTCCAGTGCACATGGAACATTCTCTAGAATAGACCACATACTAGGTCATAAAGCAAGCCTTTGCAGAATCTGAAATGATGAAATATCACAAAGCATCTTCTCTATCAGGCCATAACAGTAGAAATCAATAGCAGGGAAAAGAAATCAAGCACTTGGAAACTGAGCAAAATCCAGCTAAAAAAAGACTGGATTAGAGAAAGTATTAAGGATGGAATAAAGAAATTCAGAGAACCCACTGAGAATGAAAGCACTTCCTATCAGAACCTTCGGGACACAGCAAAAGCAGTGCTCAGAGGCCAATTTATATCAAAAAAAAATTTATATCAATAAATGCACTCATAGAAAAAGAAGAAAGGGCCAAAATCAAAGAATTATCCCTACAACTTGAACAAATAGAAAGAGAGCAACAGAAGAAACCCACAGGCACCAGAAGAAAACAAATAATAAAAATTAGAGCTCAACTAAATGAAATAAAAAACAATTGAAAGAATTAACAAGACCAAAAGGTAGTTTTTGGCAAAAAATCAACAATATTGATAAACCACTGGCCACACTGACAAAAGAAAAACAGGAGAGGAAGCAAATAACCCGAATAAGAAATGAGATGGGTGACATTACAACAGACCCAACTGAAATTAGTAAAATCATATCAGATTATATGAAAAATCGTACTCTAACAAATTTGAAAACCTAGAAGAAATGGATGAATTCCTAGAAACACACTACCTACCTAAACTAACACAAACAAAGGAAGAACTAAATAGTCCCATAACAAAAGACATTGAAGAGGTAATCAAAAACCTCCCAACAAAAAAAAGCCCTGGTCCAGAAGGCTTCACTGCAGAGTTCTACCAAACTTTCAGAGAAGAGTTAACACCACTATTACTAAAGGTATTTCAGAGCACAGAAAACAATGGAATACTACCAAACTCATTCAATGAAGCCACCATATCTCTGATACCAAAACCAGGTAAAGAAACCACAAGAAAAGAAAATTATAGACCTACATCCCTCATGAATGTAGATGCAAAAATCCTCAACAAAATTCTAGCCAATAGAATTCAACAACATATCAAAAAAATAATTCACCATGACCAAGTGGGATTCATACCAGGTATGCAAGGATGGTTCAACATTAGAAAAACAATTAACGCAACCCAAAACATAAATAAAACAAAAGAGTGGAATCACATGATTTTATCAATTGATGCAGAAAAGGCATTTGACAGAGTTCAACACTCATTCATGATAAAAACTCTCAGCAAAATAGGAATAGAAGGAACATTCCTCAACATAATAAAGGGCATTTATACAAAGCCAACAGCCAACATCACCCTATGGAGAGAGCCTGAAAGCATTCCCAGAGATCAGGAACCAGACAAGGATGCCCTTTATCACCACTCTTATTCAACATTGTGTTGGAGGTGCTAGCCAGAGCAATTAGGCTAGATAAAGAAATAAAGGGCATCCAGATCGGCAAGAAAGAAGTAAAAGTATCTTTATTTTCCGATGACATGATCTTATACACAGAAAACCCTAAGGAATCCTCCAGAAAACTACTGAAACTAATAGAAGAGTTCAGCAGAGTATTGGTATACAAGATAAACATACAAAAATCAGTTGGATTCCCCTACACCAACAAAAAGAACACAGAAGAGGAAATCACCAAATCAATGCCGTTTACAATAGCCCCCAAGAAGATAAAATACTTACGAATAAATCTCACCAGAGATGTAAAAGACTTATACAAAGAAAGCTACAGTACACTTCCGCAAGAAACCAAAAGAGACTTACATAACTGGAAAAGCATACTTGCTCATGGATAGAAGATTTAATATTATAAAAATGTCTATTCTACCAAAACCGATCTATCCGTTTAACGAAATTCCAATCCAAATCCCAACGACATTCTTTAACGAGACGGAGAAACAAATCACCAACTTCATATGGAAGGGAAAGACGCCCCAGATAAATACGGCATTACAGAAAAAGAAGAACAAAGTGGGAAGCCTTGCCTTACCTGATTTTTAGAACCTATTATATCACCACAGTAGTCACAACAGCCTGGTACTGGTAACAGATACATAGACATATGGAACAGAACTGAGAATCCAGACATAAATCCATCCACACATGAACAGCTGATATTTGACAAAGGCCCCAAAACAGTTAAATGGGGAAAAGACAGTCTTTTTAACAAATGGTGATGGCATAACTGGTTATCCATCTGCAAAAAAATGAAACAAGACCCATACCTCACTGAATGCACAAAAACAAGCTCAAAAATGGATCAAAGACCTAAATATAAAATCTAAAACCATAAAAGATCATGGAAGAAAATAGGGACAATGTTAGGAGCCCTAATACATGGCATAAACAGTTTACAAAACATTACTAACAATGCAGAAGAAAAACTAGATAACTGGGAGCTCCTAAAAGTCAAACACCTATGCTCATTCAAAGACTTCACCAAAAGAGTAAAAAGACTACCTACAGACTGGGAAAAAGGTTTTAGCTATGACATTTCTGATCAGAGCCCGATCTCTAAAATCTACATGATACTGCAAAAACTCAACTGCAAAAACACAAATAACCCAATTAAAAAATGGGCAAAAGATATGAACAGATGCTGCACTAAAGAAGACATTCAGGTAGGTAACAGATACATGGGGAAACATTCAGGATCATTACCCTTTAGAGAAATGCAGATCAGAACTACAATGAGATTTCATCTCACTCCAACAAGGCTGGTATTAATTCAAAAAACACAAAATAATAAATGTTGGAGAGGCTGTGGAGAGACTGGAACACTTAAACACTGCTGGTGGGAATGTCAAATGGTACAACCACTTTGGATCGATTTGGTGTTTCCTTCAAAAGCTAGAAATAGAACTACCATATGTTTCAGCAATCCCACTCCTTGGAATATATCCGAGAGAAATAAGAGCCATTACACGAACAGATATATGCACACCCATGTTTACTGCAGCACTGATTACAACAGCAAAAAGATAGAAGCAACCAAGGTGCCCATCAACAGATGAATGGATAAATAAATTATGTTATATTCACACAATGGAATAAAAAAAAAAAAATACTACACATCAATAAAGAACGTGAAGAATCTGTGAAACATTTCATAACATGGAGGAACCTGGAAGGTATTATGCTGAGTGAAATTAGTCAGCTGCAAAAGGACAAATACTGTATAAGACCACTATTTTAAGAAGTAGAGAAATAGTTTAAACTGAGAAGAAAACTTTTTTTGTGGTTATGAGAGGGGGGAGGGAGGAAGGGAGGGTGGGAGAGGAGTATTCACTAATTAGATAATAGATAAGAACTACTTCAGGTGAAGGGAAAGACAACACACAATACAGGAGAGGTCAGCACAACTGGACTAAACCAAAAGCAAAGAAGTTTCCAGAATAAACTGAATGCTTCGAAGGCCAGTGTAGCAGGGGCAGGGGTTTGGGGACCATGGGTTCAGAGGACAACTAAGTCAATTGGCATAATAAAATCTATTAAGAAAACATTCTGCATCCCACTTTGAGGAGTGGCGTCTGGGATCTTAAACACTAGCAAGCAGCCATCTAAGATGCATCAATGGGTCTCAACTCACCTGGATCAAAGGAGAATGAAGAACAACAAGGACACAAGGCAATTACGAGCCCAAGAGACAGAAAGGGCCACATGAACCAGAGACTACATCTTCCTGAGACCAGAAGAGCTAGATAGTGCCCGGCTACAATGGATGACCGCCCTGACAGGGTACACAACAGAGAACCCCTAAGGGAACAGGAGAGCAGTGGGATCCAGACCCCAAACTCACATAAAAAGACCAGGCTAATGGTCTGACTACGACAAGAAGGACCCCAGTGGTCATGGCCCCCAGACCTTCTGTTGGCCCAGGACAGGAACCATTCCCAAAGCCAACTCTTCCGACATGGATTGGACTGGACAGTGGGTTGGAGAGGGATGCTAATGAGGAGTGAGCTTCTTGGATCAGGTGGATGCTTGAGACTGTGTTAGCAACTCCTGCCTGGAGGGGAGATAAAAGGGTAGAGGGGGTTAGAAGCTGGCAAAACGGACACGAAAAGAAAGAGTGGATGGAGAGAGCGGGATGTCCCATTAGGGGGAGAGTGGAGAGTAATTGGGAGTATGTAGCAAGGTGTATATAAGTTTTTGTGTGAGAGACTGACTTGGTTTGTAAACTTTCACTTAAAGCGCAATAAAAGTTATGAAAAAAAATTTAGGTTCACAAAGGAAGATAACTATCACAAAAGAATAAAAAGTAAATGGGACTGAGGAAAAAAAATTTTTAGTTAATATCTGAACAGCCTTTGATAAGTAAATATTTCAAAGTATATGGGAAAAGTTAAAAACAATACAACAAAGTAAAAAAAATTAATGCTGAAGTCTTCCCTATCACACAGATTATAAATTAAGGTTACAACAAAAATTTACTAATTTAGTTAACTCTTCTTTAATGTTGTTCTCCATTTTTGTTTTCAAATAAATTGCTCTGCCCGTTGTTCTTTTGTTTAAGTTACCCTTACACTATCACATCATCATTTCTTTCCCAAACAGCAGCACTGTAAGAGCCAGAATAAGACTGGTGAAAGTCCATTTAGTCATTTTTCTATTTTTCCTTGCAGATATATAAATATCTGAAATTTTCCTTATCACTTTTAAATTTAAAAAGAAAAAGAATAACTGGAAATAAAGCTTGAATCTCCTGAAGGCACAGGAAAAGGGAGTCTTAATAAATGGGAAATTACATTATCACAATCTATTCAAAGCTGCACACTATAAATATGGCTGAAAAAGTTGAAAAATACAGGGTCCTCTTCTCTGAATAATTAATTAAACCTGAAGCCTAATGGCTAAAATCTTGTCAGTAAAATATGTATCAGTTCTAGTATCTTCACTGGATCCTTCTGAGGTCTCATCTTCTGTAGTGTAAATGAAAGCATAACTCTTTTTAATCTGGATGATCTTCTATTACTTATACAGCAGCAGCGTAATACCAGGAAACTGTCAAATAATTACATAACTAAAACTATATAAATGTATTAATTAGTAGAATAAATCCCTACCCATTGAATTTCTAAGATTTAAAGGGTTATATTAAAAAATAAAACTTTCCCCACATTCATACTTCATGTTTTAAAAGAAAAAATAGCTGTTTATTTGATGCATACTTTTGAAGAATTTATTAAAAAGAACTTTCTCAAACACCCTTCCAGGTTGCTTACCTGTAGACAGAGTAAATCTATTCTTAACTGATCGTGCAACAGAACTGGCACAACTAAGCTGACTACACAGGTATGAGCAAGGCAATACTGCAGCACTGTGCAGAAAATAACTTGTTAAAAAGATTGTGTGTGCACAAAGAACACCCCATCCTGGGAACCACTATGAAGTGACGTAAACAGAACCGCAACACACAGAGCTACAAGAGGAGAAGAGAAGACAGGGTTACATGAACACCAGTTAATACCTCAGCCACTACAAAGTACCTGCTAAAATGCCTCCAACTCTGTATGAGCTGTGGGTTGCGAGTGGGGAATACGGGAAAGACTAACGTCCACTGAAAACCAATTCTCCAAATGGAAGTTAAACAATTTTGCTTTCCCTATGTAAACACCAATGCATATTATAATATAAACTAATACAGATGATTCATTAAAATTTTAATAATTTGGTATAAAAAAGTTAACATAGCATCCACTTGCTGTCTCTTAATATTTTTAATCTGTACTACAGATATGAAAATAAGATGTGCACACATCCTAAAATGTACAATGTGCAATTAGAATTACCAATAACTAGGACTTCAGTAAAACCAAACCACTTGTCATGGAGTCGATTCGGACTCACAGCGACCCTGTCAGAGGCATAGACTTCATAAAACTGTATCCTACCAGACGGACACAGTGAAATTTTTAGTTTCATGATGCAACTATTTTTACACACACAAACTGACATATACCTCCATCAATCTTCTTACTATCTCTCTGAAACTGTCATCTATTATAATCTAAGTATTTCATTAATAACTTCAAAATCAATAGCTCTCCAAAACATTATTGTTTGGACAGTAAAGCCCATGACATCAAGTATTACAGAACTAAAAACACCCAGAAACTGGACCATGCTAACTGGCACCATGCACACAGGGATGGCGCTGCATAAGCATCGGGATTTGCCGCAACAGTATCACGAACTCTGAAAACGCGAGGCGTGAAGACCTCTTCCAAACTTTCTAAATTCCCTCTTTACAAATGCAAAAACCTTAAGAGACTCTAGCCCATAATTTTCAAAGTAGTTCAAATTACCTGGAAACCTTCTAATATAACCGAATAGATTAACACACTACCTTCCACACGCAAAATCCTACCAACATCATTCAAGTAATAGCAACTCCGAATTTGTCAGCCATTTAAATTATATTAACCTATTTAAAAAGAGCGGGGCACTGGTGGCGCAGTGGTTAAGCGTTCGGCTGCTAAGCGAAAGGTCGGCAGTTCCAATCCACCAGCCCCTCCCTGGAAACCCTATGGGGGAGTTCTACTCTGTCATACAGGGTCCCTATGAGTCGGAATCGACTCAAAGGTAACAGGTTTGTTTGCGTTTGTATTTAGAAAGAGGTAATGCTAAACATAAGGTCCCGTCCTTTCATTCTACCTCTCTTTCAATTTGTTTCCCCCGCATATAACTGCCAAGACTAGCACTCCTCAACTCCCAGGCCCTAACTCGGTTTATCACTGCCAGTAAATACAGAACACCAAAAATAACCAAAAGATCCCTTTACCGATTACAGGTCTGGAATGCCCAAAGAAAAAACTCCGAAATCTAAGACCTTATTCCGGCACCCCTCCATTGCATACAAACGCGAATTCTGCTCAAGGGTTCCCGTGCCCACCTCAAATGTCAGTCACAGTCTTTTGCCTGAGTCGACCTGTCCCCTAGACAGACTCGCCACAATCAGAGCGAGGGAGACAAACGAGGCCTGAGCACAGGGAGTGACTGAAGATTCAGGGGCAGGATGCTCAAGGGGAGCACGAAATACCAGTGTGACCCAAGTGGGCATGGTGGGCGACTCCGGGCCTCCCCAGCTCGCCCAACGCCTTTCCTCAAATACCCACACGAAGTCACAGAACCCTTACCTCCACCCCCAGCTCTCCTCGCAAACGCAGACCCGAGGCACCCACACTGCCGCTGCTCGCAGGAGCGGGGAAGGAGACCTTCCGCCCCGCGCCTTGGCCCCGGGAGGACCACAAGGAGGAGGTGCGCGCGCGGCTCCCGGAAACCGCTCCTCGGAGGCTCACGGGGCCCCGGGGAGACTGAGAAACAGAACCCGCCTGCCGCTTCGCCAGGGTCCGGCGAGAACGGGGCGTGGGAAGAAAAAGAAGGAAGAGAAAATGGACAGTAAAAAAAACTCCAAAAAAAAACTACCAGGCCGCTAGGGCGATCGACTCAAAAAGCCGCCGGAAGTCAGGAGACCGTCCTGTTCCTCTGTAAACGAGCCAGCTTCCGGCCGCCAGGTTAGTCGTCAGAGCGCAGACCCCGCCCCTTTCCTCGTACGTTGCGTCGACGCTGAGGAGCGAGAGTATTAGCGAGAGATCAACTCCTGAATATGTTCTTTGTGGAAGGAAACTTGGACTCGCGGGGGACTTTTTTGATTCCCAATTAAAAGTGAACTTAAGAGAATTTCCCCGTTCATTACATAATTTCTTACAATAAACAACTATTTTAGGTGTGCAAAATGCTACGTGTATTGAAAGTAACTACAGCCATTCATTTGTTCAAGAATGCTTATTGAGACTCTGAGCTGGACCAGACCTGGCGAATGTCCTATTTTTGAACCCGTCTCCTTTGTAGCCCATCGCCTATTATTGTGGAGCAAACGGAATGCAGGGTTATGTTTTTAAAGGCGCAAACAAGTTTACTGAAAATGTGAAACAAAAATCTTTCATATACTCCCGACGGTCTTTCCTTTTGTTGCTTAGGGTCTCAAAGCTTTAACCAATGATTTGTATGATACAATTTATTAAAATTGTTTGGTTAGTGAAACATCCTGAATCAAAGTAAAAAAAAAAAAATTAAAATCAGTACCTTTGAATTGTGGTGTGGGCGAAGAATATTGAATATACCAAATCTGTCTTGGAAGAAGTGCAGCCAGAATGCTCCTTAGAGGCAAAGATAGCGAGACTGCGTCTTACACACTTTGGACGTGTTGTCAGGAGGGATCAGTCCCTGTAGAAGGCCATCATGCTTGGCAAAGTACAGGGTCAGAGGAAAAGAGGAAGACCCTCAACAAGGTTGATTGACACAGTGGCTGCAACAATGAGCTCAAGCATAACAATGATTGTAAGGATGGCTTAGGACAGGGCAGTGCTTCGTTCTGTTGTGCACAGGATAGCTGTGAGTTGGAAGCGACTCAATGGCACCTAACAACAACAACAACACCTAGCCCCTTACAATTTAAAAAAAAAAAAAAAAAGTGAAAAGAAATGTGAACTCTTGTCTTATTTGCAAGGTGGCATTTATTTTATTCTTTGACAAAGCCAAGAAATGGGAAAATCTCGTTACAAAACTGTTGATAAAACTTAAAAAGAAGCTGGGACAATTATTTGGTCTTGCTGGAATCAATAAATTAAAATATGGGAGCAGAGTGATAAAATCAAGGGCATTAAACATTCCTGATGACATGCCAGACTATTTTAGAGACAGCCGCGAGAGCCTCTTTACAAGTTGGCTTGATGAGACGTTCAGGCAGCAAGAATCCAAATTCGCCTTTATCTCGAAGTTCAATTGTAAACGAGTATTTGGTGCCCAAGTCATAAATCCAGTCATCTGAACCTCCAGGAGCTAAATCTACAAGAAGAAATTGCTTTTTAAAAACATATTTTAAGTTAGTTAACAAAATTTGTTTTCCTAAAACTGGAAAAAGCTTTACTTGTGTTCGATTATTAAGTAACCTATGTTACTTGTAGGAAATGGAGATTGAAGGGGAAAAAAGGTTAAGGAAGAAAGTAAAAATCACCCATTATATTACCAAACCAAACCCATAAGGACCCTAAAGGACAGAGTATAATTGCCCCGTGGGGTTTCCGAAGCTGAAATCTTTAGGGAAGCTGACTGCCACATCTTTCACCCTAAGAGCAGCTGGTGGGTTCTAATTGCCTACCTTTCACTTAGCAGCCTAATGCTTAAGCACTGCACCAACAAGGCTCCTTATAACCCTACCAAGGAGCGACTAAGAAGGAGAAAGGAAAAAAAAAAAAAACACATTGCCGTGGAGTCAATTCTGAAGCATGGCAACCCCATGAGTAGAACTGTTCACGGCGTATTCTTGGCTATAGTCTCTAGGGAAGCAAATGCACAAGACTTTCTTCCATGACCCTGTTGCATGGGTTCCAACCCCCAACCTTCAGGGCAGTAGGTGATTGCAAACTGGCTGGGCCACCCAGCAACTTCTAAGGAATGATAATCACCATCAATGTTTTAGCACGTTATCTTTAATTTTTTAGTGCAGACATTCACATGTTTATTTTTTTCCATACATAAATGGATCACACCATGTATGCTGCCTTGTAACATTTCTAAATATAACCTATCATGACCAGCTTTACATATTAATTAGTTCAAATCTGTATTATTATTTTTAATGATTGCATAACATTGCATGATAAAACTGGATATAATTGATTTAAATAATTATTAATTTATTTGAGGGCATTTGGATTTTTTCCAATTATTAATTACCACAAAGAGTTTTATAATTAATACCCTTATTCATACATAATTTCTTCTTTATTTCTTTACAATATTCTTCTCTAGAAATACAATTACTAGTCTAAGGATATACACTTTTTATAATTATTATGCATATCTTCAAATAGCCTTAAAAGAATTGAACAAATTTATACCCCCACTAGCCTGGTCTGAATAGGCTCACTTCCCCTCCCACATCATCCATGAGAATTATGAATTTCTGGCAATTTGATGGGTGAAAAATATTATCAAATTCTCTTAGTTTCTGTTTCTTTCATTACCAGTGAGCTGAATATTTTAGATTGGAGGAAGACTAGAAACCTGCATTATGCAGATGACACAACCTTACTTGCTGAAAGTGAAGAGGACTTGAAGCACTGACTGATGAAGATCAAAGACTACAGCTTTCAGTATGGATTACACCTCAACATGAAGAAAATAAAAATGCTCACAACTGGAGCAATAAGCAACATCATGATACATGGGAAAAGACTGAATTCGTCAAGGATTTCATTATACTTGGATCCACAGCCAACATCCATGGAAATAGCCATCAAGAAATGAAAGGACATATGGCCAAATCTACTGCAAAAAATAATAATAGTAATAAATTTTTTTTTTTTTTTTTTACTGCAAAAGACCTCTTTAAAAGTGTTAAAAAGCAAAGATATCACTTTTAGGACTAAGGTGCACCTCACCCAAGCCATTGTGTTTTCAATTGCCTTATATGCATGTGAAAGTTGGATGATGAATAAGGAAGACTAAAGAATTAATCCCTTTGAATTATGGTGTTGGCAAAGAATACTAAATATACCAAGGACTGCCAGAACAATGAACAAATCTGTCTTGGAAAAAGCTTAGCCAGGATGCTCCCTTAGAAGTGATGGTGAGACTTCGTCTCATGTACTTTGGACATGTTACTGGGAAGAACCGGTCCCTGGAGAAGGACATCATGCTTGGTAAAGTACAAGGTCAGTGAAAAAGTGAAAAACCCTGAAGAAGATGGATTGACACAGTGGCTGCAATGATGGGCTCAAGCACAGCAACAATTGTGAGGATGGTGCAGGACCAGGCAGTATTTTGTTTTGTTGTACATAGGGCTGCTATGAGTTGGAACCAACTCAACAGCACCTAACAACAACATAGATTTTGTGTGTGTGTGTGTGCGTGTGTGTGTGTGTGTATGCACACATATACATTTAACAATGAATCCATATGTATACACATATATGTGTGTATAGAAAACCCTGGTGGCATAGGTCTTAATCACTATGGCTGCTAACCAAAACGTCAGCGTTTCGAATCCACTAGGTGCTCCTTGGAAACCTCGTGGGGCAGTTCTACTCTGTCCTATAAGATTGCTATGAGTCAGAATCAACTCAACAGCAGTGGGTTTGGGTTTTTTGGGGGGTGTGTATATACACGTATATATGTGTGTGTACATATATGAATGCATATATATGTATTTTCCTATATGTATTTTTTTTTATGTTTATATATGTATACATATAAAGGAGACCTGCTGGTGCAGTGCTTAAGAGCTTGTCTGCTAGCAAAACGCCTGTAGTTCGAATCTACCAGCCACTCCTTGGAAACCCTATGGGGCAGTTCTATTCTGTCCTGTAGGGTCACTATGAGTCAGTATCGAATGGATGGCAATGGGCTAAATGTATAAAACCAACAAAACCAAGCCTGTTGCTGTGGAGTCAATTCAGAGTCACAGCGACCCCATAGGACAGAGTAGAACTGCACCATAGGTTTTCCAAAGGAACAGCTGGTGGCTTTGGACTGCCAGCCTTAACTTAACTTTCTCTCTCAATTGGCTCTGAAGGAAGGTCTTTTGCCATCAATCCTCCCTTGGATCTAGGAGTTTCTCAGCCCAGGGACCCCAGGTCCAAAGAACGTGGTCTTCTCCTGGCTTTTTTTTTTTTCCTTGATGAAATGAGGTCCCTCTCCTCTTTGTCTGATTCTCTTTTATGTCTCAAAAGAGAATGACTCGATTTTCCATTTGTCTAGCTCTCCTGTCCCCTCCTGCCTTTTCATCCTTGCCCCTGGGCAGGTGTGCCCATTTAGTCTTGTATACAAGGTGGAACTACAGGTATTACTGTTTGTTTTATGGGCCTGTCTAATCTTTGGCTGAAGGGTGAACCTCAGGAGTGACTTTTAAAAGCTCAAACCTAGGTGGGGGGGCCAAGACGGCTGCCTAGGTAGACGCTATCTCGGATCCCTCTTGCAACAAAGACTCTGAAAAACAAGTGAATCGATCACATACATGACAATATATGAACCCTGAACAACAAACACAGATTTAAAGAGTTGACCTGAGTGACAGAGACGGAGAACGAACAACTACGGGGAAGCAGAGACCGTTTTCGGAGCCTGGAGCCAGCGTCCCAGTCAGGTAACCTTGGCGCCAGGCTTAGGACTGGGCGCAGGGGAGCTGAACACAACATCTTATGACGGCGCAAACATGGGGCGCAGCCCTAGCCCCCTGAACTGACCCCAGGAAGGGGCCCAGCCAGTCCACGTGTGCGGCTTGGGGACGTGGCTGGTGGGAGGAGAAGTCCCTGGGAGGCAGTGACTGGTTTTGGAGCCGGGAGTGCAGCATCCCAGCCAGGGAACCTTGGCGCCGGACGTTGGACAGGGACCAGGGGAGCTGCGCACAGCATCTGGTCAAGGCACAAACATGGGGTGCAGCCCTACTCCCCTGAACTAACCCCGGGAGGGGGCCCAGCCGGTCCGCCGGGGCGGCGCAGCGACACGGCTGGCGGGACGAGAAGTCCCCGGGAGCCAGCGACTGATTTTGGAGCCGGGAGTGCAGTGTCCCAGCAGGGGAACCTTGACGCTGGGCTTTGGACTGGCAGTAGAGGATCTGACCGCGGCTTCAGCAGGCCAGACCCTCGGGGGCAATCTCCACACAGCCAGCACACATAGGTGACACGCCCCTTGGGAATCTCACATAAAATAGTCATCCCAAGCAAGATAAGCAACTTTGGCTATATTCCGGGGTGCTACTCTCTCCTGTTTTTCTGACCCTCCCCTCCCCTTCCCAGATGGCTTCATTAACATTGGAACTTCCTGAGCCAGAGGGAGAACGGCTCCGGCTCTGCGGCTTTGCTATTTCCTTTTTTTTTTTTTTTTTTTTGGTCTTTCCTAACCCATTCTTCCGGCCTGAGAGAAGCAACCACAAAAAACCCAGGGACCAAAAATCCTTCCCTAATTGGACTAAAAACACAGAACCAGCTCCAGCCAAGCATATAAGATCCATATCTCGGGTTTTCATCCCTACAGGCAACAAGGTGGCTATTATAATGCAAAGGCAGTTCTGATAGGGATCTGACGGCATTTTTTTTTAGCGGATTTAATGGAAAAACAAGTTTCCCAGGTCTGATATCTCTGCTTATTCAACAGAGCACTAACTGACACACAACAGGGAACTGAGGGCGGAAGCTCCCCCCAGACCACCTAGCCTCTTGCCTTAGGGGTCTAAGGAGGGTGACACCTACCAATCTGTAGAGGTACTTGCATTGGGGGCTTAAGGTACAGCTGCAGAGCCCTCCCACCAAGGTGCTCTAGGAATAGAGACACAGCTACCTCACTGACACTTGGGCGAAGCCTGTCAGCATCCTGCCCCCCCTGGAGTGTGAACCCCAGCTGCTAGTAGAATCTGGTGCACACAACTAACACCACTACTTCTCGAGGTGGATAGGTGTTAGGGTGCAGCACACACTTGATGACCCAAAATCAGATTCTACTCAAGAATAGTGAATACACTCAGGCATAAATATCTGGCAACAGCCCAAACCAGGTGGTAATAGCTCATAAGTAAGTCAAGGGCTACAACAAAAAAGAGAGCACAATCTAGTAGCCCATCCACGTATATTGAAAGAAAACAAAACAAGATAAGACTCAGTGAGCAAATATACAATAAATCACTACAATATCTTAGTGATGGCACGGAGACAGCAGTCAATATCGAACCACAAAAAGAAGCGGACCATGACTGCTTCTACAACCCCCCAAACAAAAGAATCAAAATCTTTCCCAAATGGAGATACAATCCTGGAATTCTCAGATACAGAATATAAAAAACTAATTTACAGAATGCTTCAAGACATTAGGGATGACCTCAGAAATAAAATAAGGCAAACTGCAGAAAAAGCCAAGGAACACACTGATAAAACAGTTGAAGAACTCAAAAAGATTATTCAAGAACATAGTGGAAAAATTAATAAGTTGCAAGAATCCATAGAGAGACAGGATGCAGAAATCCAAAAGATTAACAATAAAATTACAGAATTAGACAACGCAACAGGAAGTCAGAGGAGCAGACTCGAGCAATTAGAATGCAGACTTGCAAATCTGGAGGACCAGGGAATTGACACCAACATAGCTGAAAAAAAATCAGATAAAAGAATTAAAAAAAATGAAGAAACCCTAAGAATCATGTGGGACTCTATCAAGAAGGATAACTTGCGAGTGATTGGAGTCCCAGAACAGGGAGGGAGGACAGAAAACACAGAGAAAATAGTTGAAGATCTGCTGACAGAAAACATCCCTGACATCATGAAAAGCAAAAGGGTATCTATCCAAGATGCTCATCGAACCCCATTTAAGATTAGTACAAAAAGAAAAACACCAAGACATGTTATCATCAAACTTGCCAAAACCAAAGATAAAGAGAAAATTTCAAAAGCAGCCAGGGATAAAAGAAAGGTCTCCTTCAAGGGAGAATCAATAAGAATAAGTTCAGACTACTCAGCAGAAACCATGTAGGCAAGAAGGCAATGCGATGACATATACAGAGCACTGAAGGAGAAAAACTGCCAGCCAAGGATCATATATCCAGCAAAACTCTCTCTGAAATATGAAGGCGAAAATAAGATATTTATAGATAAACACAAGCTTAGAGAATTTGCAAAAACCAAACCAAAGCTACAAGAAATACTAAAGGAAATTGTTTGGTCAGAAAACCAATAATATCAGATACCAGCACAACACAAGGTCACAGAACAGAACATCCTGATATCAACTCAAATAGGGAAATCACAAAAACAAATTAAGATTAATTAAAAAAAAAATGCTCAAAACAGGGAATCATTGAAGTCAATATGTACAAGATTACAATAATCAAAAAGAGGGACAAAATACAGGTGGCATAGAACTGCCGTATGGAGAGGGATACAAGGCGATATAGGACAATACAAGTTAGGATTTTACTTGGAAAAATAGGGGTAAATATTAAGGTAACCACAAAGAGGTATAACAACTCCATAACTCAAAATAAAAGCCAAGAAAAACGTAACGAACCAAGAAACATAAAGTAAAATACTATGAAAATGAGGATCTCACAATTGACAAAGAAAAACGTCTCAGCACAAAAAAGTAAGTGGAAAAATGAAATTATTAACAACACATAAAAAAGCATCAAAATGACAACACTAAACACTTATCTATAATTACGCTGAATGTAAATGGACTAAATGCATCAATAAAGGGACAGAGAGTCTCGGACTCGATAAAGAAACACGATCCGTCTATATGCTGCCTACAAGAGACACACCTTAGACTTAGAGACACAAACAAAGTAAAACTCAAAGGATGGAAAAAAATATATCAAGCAAACAATAAGCAAAAAAGAAGAGGACTAGCAATATTAATTTCTGACAAAATAGACTTTAAACTTAAATCCACCACAAAGGACAAAGAAGGACACTACATAACGATAAAAGGGACAATTGATCAGGAATATATAACCATATTAAATATTTATGCTCTCAGTGACAGGGCTGCAAGATACATAAATCAAATTTTAACAGAACTGAAAAGTGAGATAGACACCTCCACAATTATAGTAGGAGACTTCAACACACCACTTTCGGAGAAGGACAGGACATCCAGTAAGAAGCTCAATAGAGACACGGAAGACCTAATTACAACAATCAACCAACTTGACCTCATTGACTTATACAGAACTCTCCACCCAACTGCTGCAAAGTATACTTTTTTTCCTAGCGCACATGGAACATTCTCTAGAATAGACCACATATTAGGTCATAAAACAAACCTTTGCAGAATCCAAAACATCGAAATATTACAAAGCATCTTCTCAGACCACAAGGGCATAAAAGTAGAAATCAATAACAGAAAAACTAGGAAAAAGAAATCAAATACTTGGAAACTAAACAATACCCTCCTGACAAAAGACTGGGTTATAGAAGACATTAAGGAGGGAATAAGTAAATTCATAGAATGCAACGAGAATGAAAATACTTCCTATCAAAACCTCTGGGACACAGCAAAAGCAGTGCTCAGAGGCCAATTTATATCGATAAATGCACACATACAAAAAGAAGAAAGAGCCAAAATCAGAGAACTGTCCCTACAACTTGAACAAATAGAAAGTGAGCAACAAAAGAATCCATCAGGCACCAGAAGAAAACAAATAATAAAAATTAGAGCTGAACTAAATGAATTAGAGAACAGAAAAACAATAGAAAGAATTAACAAAGCCAAAAGCTGGTTCTTTGAAAAAATTAACAAAACTGATAAACCATTGGCCCATTGGCCAGACTGACTAAAGAAATACAGGAAAGGAAACAAATAACCTGAATAAGAAATGAGATGGGCCACATCACAACAGACCCAACTGAAATTACAAGAATCATATCAGGTTATTATGAAAAATTGTACTCTAACAAATTTGCAAACCTAGAAGAAATGGATGAATTCCTAGAAAAACACTACCTACCTAAACTAACACAATCAGAAGTAGAACAACTAAATAGACCCATAACAAAAAAAGGGATTGAAACGGTAATCAAAAAACTCCCAACAAAAAAAAGCCCTGGCCCGGATGGCTATACTGCAGAGTTCTACCAAATTTTCAGAGAAGAGCTAACACCACTACTACTAAAGGTATTTCAAAGCATAGAAAATGACAGAATTCTGCCTAACTCATTCTATGAAGCCACCATACCCCTGATACCAAAACCAGGTAAAGACATTACAAAAAAAGAAAATTACAGACCTATATCCCTCATGAACATAGATGCAAAAATCCTCAACAAAATTCTAGCCAATAGAATTCAACAATATATCAAAAAAATAATTCACCGCGATCAAGTGGGATTTATACCAGGTATGCAAGGCTGGTTTAATATCAGAAAAACCATTAATGTAATCCACCATATAAATAAAACAAAAGACAAAAACCACATGATCTTATCAATTGATGCAGAAAAGGCATTTGACAAAGTCCAACACCCATTTGTGATAAAAACTCTCAGCAAAATAGGAATTGAAGGAAAATTCCTCAACATAATAAAAGGCATCTATGCAAAGCCAACAGCCAACATCACTCTAAATGGAGAGAGCCTGAAAGCATTTCCCTTGAGAACGGGAACCAGACAAGGATGCCCTTTATCACCGCTCTTATTCAACATTGTGCTAGAACTCCTAGCCAGAGCAGTTAGGCTAGACAAAGAAATAAAGCGCATCCGGATTGGCAAAGAGGAAGTAAAATTACCTCTATTTGCAGATGACATGATCTTATACACAGAAAACCCTAAGGAATCCTCCAGAAAACTACTGAAACTAATAGAAGAGTTTGGCAGAGTCTCAGGTTATAAGATAAACATACAAAAATCACTTGGATTCCTCTACATCAACAAAAAGAACATCGAAGAGGAAATCACCAAATCAATACCATTCACAGTAGCCCCCAAGAAGATAAAATACTTAGGAATAAATCTTACCAAGGATGTAAAAGACCTATACAGAGAAAACTACAAAGCTCTACTACAAGAAATTAAAAAGGACATACTTAAGTGGAAAAACATACCTTGCTCATGGTTAGGAAGACTTAACATAGTAAAAATGTCTATTCTACCAAAAGCCATCTATACATACAATGCACTTCTGATCCAAATTCCAATGACATTTTTTAATGTGATAGAGAAACAAATCACCAACTTCATATGGAAGGGAAAGAAGGCTCGGATAAGCAAAACATTACTGAAAGAGAAGAAGGAAGTGGGAGACCTCACTCTACCTGATTTCAGAACCTATTATACAGCCACAGTAGTCAAAATAGCCTGGTACTGGTACAACAACAGACACATAGACCAGTGGAACAGAATTGAGAACCCAGATATAAATCCATCCACATATGAAAACATATGAGCAGCTGATATTTGACAAAGGCCCAGTGTCAGTTAATTGGGGAAAAGATAGTCTTTTTAACAAATGGTGCTGGCATAACTGGATATCCATTTGCAAAAAAATGAAACAGGACCTATACCTCACACCATGCACAAAAACTAACTCCAAGTGGATCAAAGACCTAAACATAAAGACTAAAAGGATAAAGATCATGGAAGAAAAAATAGGGACAAGGTTAGGAGCCCTAATACAAGGCATAAACAGAATACAAAACATTACCAAAAATGACAAAGAGAAACCAGATAACTGGGAGCTCCTAAAAATCGAACACCTATGCTCATCTAAAGACTTCACCGAAAGAGTAAAAAGACCACCTACAGACTGGGAAAGAATTTTCAACTATGACATCTCCGACCAGTGCCTGATCTCTAAAATCTATATGATTCTGTCAAAACTCAATCACAAAAACACAAACAACCCAATCAAGAAGTAGGCAAAGGATATGAACACACACTTCACTAAAGAAGATGTTCAGGCAGCTAACAGATACATGAGAAAATGCTCTCGATCATTAGCCATTAGAGAAATGCAAATTAAAACTACGATGAGATTCCATCTCACTCCATCAAGGCTGGCATTAATCCAAAAAACACAAAATAATAAATGTTGGAGAGGCTGCGGAGTGATTGGAACTCTTATACACTGCTGGTGGGAATGTAAAATTTCCACTTTGGAAATCTATCTGGCGTTATCTTAAACAGTTAGAAATAGAACTACCATACAACCCAGAAATCCCACTCATCGGAATACACCCTAGAGAAATAAGAGCCTTCACACGAACAGATATATGCACACCCATGTTTATTGCAGCTCTGTTTACAACAGCAAAAAGCTGGAAGCAACCAAGGTGTCCATCAACGGATGAATGGTTAAATAAATAGTGGTATATCCATACAATGGAATACTAAAAAAAAAATGGAATACTACGCATCGTTAAAGAACAGTGACGAATCTGTGAAACATTTCATAACATGGAGGAACCTGGAAGGCATTATGCTGAGCGAAATTAGTCAGAGGCAAAAGGACAAATATTGTATAAGACCACTATTATAGGATCTTGAGAAATAGTAGAAACTGAGAAGAACACATACTTTTGTGGTTACGAGGGGGGGAGGGAGGGAGGGAGAGGGTTTTTTACTGATTAATTAGTAGATAAGAACTGCTTTCGGTGAAGAGAAGGACAATACTCAATACATGGAAGGTCAGCTCAATTGGACTGGACCAAAAGCAAAGAAGCTTCCAGGATAAACTGAATGCTTCAAAGGTCAGCGGAGCAAGGGCGGGGGTTTGGGGACCATGGTTTAAGGGGACTTCCAAGTCAATTGGCAAAATAATTCTATTATGAAAACATTCTGCATCCCACTTTGAAATGTGGTGTCTGGGGTCTTAAATGCTAACAAGCGGCCATCTAAGATGCATCAATTGGTCTCAACCCACCTGGATCAAAGGAGAATGAAGAACACCAAGGTCACATGGTAACTAAGAGCCCAAGAGACAGAAAGGGCCACATGAACCAGAGACCTACATCATCCTGAGACCAGAAGAACTAGTTGGTGCCCGGCCACAATTGATGACTGCCCTGACAGGGAGCACAACAGAGAACCCCTGAGGGAGCAGGAGATCAGTGGGATGCAGACCCCAAATTCTCACAAAAAGACCATACTTAATGGTCTGACTGAGACTAGAGGAATCCCGGCGTTCATGGTCCCCAAACCTTCTGTTGGCCCAGGACAGGAACCATTCCCGAAGACAACTCATCAGATATGAAAGGGACTGGACAGGGGGTAGGAGAGAGATGCTGATGAAGAGTGAGCTAATTATATCAGGTGGACGCTTGAGACTGTGTTGGCATCTCCTGTCTGCAGGGGGGATGGGAGGATAGAGAGAGTTGGAAGCTGGCAAAATTGTCACGAAAGGAGAGACTGGAAGGGCTGACTCATTAGGGGGAGAGCAAGTGGGAGTACGGAGTAAGGTGTATATAAACTTATACGTGACAGTCTGACTTGATTTGTAAACGTTCACTTCAAGCTCAATAAAAGTTAATAAAAAAAAAAAGAGTGACTCAAGATACAACCTAATTCTGTAGATTGAGTTCTGCCTCTTTTACATAACTGCCCCTAATCCTGCCTCATTAACATCATAGAGGCAGGATTTGCAACACTTAGACGAATCACATTAGACCACAAAATGGTATACAACCACACAATGCTCAGAATCATGGACTAGCCAAGTTGACACACATTTGGGGACATAATTCAATCTATAACATTCTCCCAGAATGTCCTACAGTGAGAGGCCCCCCAAGACTGCTTTAGTTATGTAGCGTCTCTCTCCTGCAGTCATCCTCAAACACATCAGCCCATTTTTTTCTTCAAAGCACTTACCAATAGAATTACACTACATGTTATGATTTAATTGTTTACATCTGGAGTTGGCAAACTTTTTTTTGTAAAGGACCAGATCGTATATGTTTCAGGCTTTGTGAGCCATGTCGTCTTTATCACACCTACTCAACTCTGCTGTTGTGACACAAAAGCAAACATAGACAATATCTAAGTGAATAAGCACAGCTGTGTGCCAATAAAACTTTATTTATTCACAACAAAATTTAAATATTATCTAACTTTCACATATCCCATATTATTTTTCTTTTAATTTTTTTCCCCAAACATTAAAATTGTAAAAACCATGCTTAGCTCTTAGATTGTACACAATTAGACAGGGGCTTGGATTTAGCCTGCCAGCCATAGTTTGCTGATTCCTGATTAAATGTTTATTTTCTGTTCCCCTTTTCTCATTCCCCTCCAGCTCTAAAAGGGTCGAAGCTTTGTCTGGCATCCTACTATGGGTACATAGTTGTTGTTAGTTGCCCTTGCATTGATTCAGACTCATGGTGACATCACGCGTGTAGAGCAGAACTGCTCCATAGGGTTCCCAAGGCTGTGACTTTTCAGAAACAGATCGCCAGGCCTGTCTTCTGACGTACCTTTGGGTGGGTTTTAACTGCTAACCTTTGGGCAGTGGTCGAGCACTTAACCATTTGTACCACCCAGGGACTCCCTCAATAAATATCTTCCAGCAGAAATTAATTTAAAATATTTGTTGAGTTTTTCACATATCTAGCTCCTGTCAGTTTGATATATGCACAACAGACATTCAAATACAGTGTGTTATGATTTATAGTCTTGTACAGGCTTTCACTAAAAAGCATCTAATATAAATGGTACTCCTTAGATTTGTATAGTGTACAACCTGGGCAACCTTACATGGTGGTCCTGGGCATCTTATACATTCTTTTCACTGTTTATGACCTTTTCTATTTCACTCAACATGCATGATGCCCATTCCATAATCTCCATAGAGGTAAGCATAATTTCTTAAATATCATTTTAACTTTTTTTAGTATATTCATTTATTAAGATAGCTGTGTTCAGCACTCTCCTAGCTATTATGCTTCTGTTTCTAATGTTTATAAGCAGTCATTTTACACGTGACTTTGTTTTTTTTGTTAAAAAGATTCGATTTTGAAGAACTAAATCAGTACAGAAAAACTGAACACACAGATTTCTTTAATACCTCACAATTCTCTAAGAATTTAAAAAGCAATACTTACATAAACTTTCTGAGCCACTGCCATGCATATACTTGATATTTTTATTAACACTCTCAATAGCACGGACAGCTTCACTGGCCACTTGAGACTGGAAGCAATAGGACATGAGATTTCAGTTAAGGTAAAGCTTTGAAACAGGACAGGAGAAGTTTCTACAAGACAATCATGCATTAATTGAATCCAACAGTACATGTGAAAAAACTGGATTTATCCAAAAGGTAAATTCAGAAAAAAAATTAACAAAAACAATTGTTTTGGCTTCGTAGAAGTCATAACTGGGTATCTTAAACTAAGCTCTTCCAATGCACTGAAATTTTTATTTAGTTTGCAGAAAAACAATAATCTCACACATGCCTTTTCAGGGATTCATGTATTATATAAATTGCAGTATAACTATGCTTCGAAGGCAAACAATTTGGAGTTCTTTTGATCATAGACAGAATTATTACCAAAGTTGAAATACAACTTCTCCAATTAATGCATAACATATCTACCTTATAAATGTCTGATTCACTTCTCATTCTTCTTACAAACTCTTATTTTATTCTTGCGTAAAATACCTAATAACTTTCAAAGATGCTTCATCTGAAAAAGCCTATGACCCCACTTCCCTCCTTTGGAGCAGAATAATGACCCAGGCCCCTACTCAACTACCTTTGGCTCTAGGTGACCCAGATCTTTCCTCAAGTTGGAACTAACATCATGATATTCATTGTCACCCTGTAAAAAACCCAGAGGAGCAGCAGTGGATATTATGTCATGTCTTCCCATTGTTTAAAAAAAAAACAAATGAAAAAAAAAAGTTTTCATGGAAACCCATTGTCTACAGAATAAAATACAAATTGATTCTGGTATTCAAACTCCTTTACAACCTGGCTTCATCTTCTTTCTCCTCTGGGGAACGCCATCTTCTCAGCTTAGAATGTCCTCCCTTCGCGTAAGCCGACAGAAATTCTATTTTTTCCAATTCAAATCCCTGATGGAAATTGTATCTATTCTTTGAAGTCAGTAAACCAAAAAGCAAACCTGTTGCTGTCCACTGACCCTATAGGAGAGGGTTAAAATGGCCATAGGGTTTCCAAGGAGCAGCTGATGGATTTGAACTGCCCGACCTTTTGGTTAGCAGCCAAGCTCTTAGCCTCTGTGCCACCAGGGCTCCTTGAAGTCAATAGTGCTTTCTTATTTTTGTTTCCTTACACTTCTGTCACTCCGTAATAGACTGTAAGTTCCTCAAGGAGAGGGACTACATTATCATCTCCCTTATCTCAGTGTTTCTTCCTCAGTTAACGAGGCAATTCTTTCCTATTCCAGCCTTAAATGAGTTTACTGTCTGTACTACTTATTTATGGCACTGTAAAGTCCCAGGTGATGCAAATGGCTTGTGATTGAATGGCAACCAGAAGGTTGGCAGTTTGAACCCACCCAGAGGCACCACAGAAGAAAAGACCCGGTGACCTGGTTCTGTAAAGATTAAGCCAAGAAAACCCTATGGAGCAGTTCTGCTCTGTAACACATGGGATTACCATGAGTTGGAATCAACTTGAAGGCTTAAGACAACAGCAATGTCTTATGGTGTCTTTGGAGTCCCTGGGTGGTACAAAAGGTTATCTCACGCAGCTGCTAAACAAAGATTGAAGGTTTGAGCCTCCCCAGAGGTGCCTTGGAAGAATGATCTGGTGACCAGCCATTGAAAACCTATGGAGCACAATTTTACTTTGACACTCATGGGGTCACCACAAGTTGGAATCCACTCGACTGAAAGCACTTATTTGTTTTTAATATGACATCTTAGGGTACAGTTATTTGCAACATTTGTTAATGACTGATCTCCATAACTATATTGTAGTCTCTTAAAGGACAGGGTCCTTACCTAATGCTTCTCTGAATGATTATTGAGCACAGTGTTTTACACATAATTACTCTCAGCAAACACCGGTAATAATATTAATTCAAAAATAAGGCAAAAAAGACTACACTTCCAAAAAATGACAAATATGCTTTCACTCCTTTAAAGATAATACCAATAAATGAATTTTCCTTAAAAATTTTCCCTTGAGAAGGAAAAAGAATTGCAGGTATCATGTATACTTACGTTCTAAATGGGTTATTTTCAGAGAACATAAAGTAGCCTTCTATTTATCATCAACCACCGCCAAGCCCCCCAATGTCGCTGAGTTTTATTCTGCTACAAGAGCCAGGATGAAACGAGTGAGTAAGAAGCAAGTGACTACATAAAGATCAGACCTTAGCCAAGAATCGGGCTGTTGCTATAACACCTCCTGTTGTCTAGAAAGCCTCTGGGATGAAGTCTTTGCTAAATCTAGTTGTAACCCATCAAGAATCCTTGCATGGAAGCACCCTGTGCCATCAATCCAAACACAGAGCATCTGGGACCAATAATTGATGAGGGGGGACAGACTGTGTGGGTCCTCTTTGAACTTCCTGCATTGCGCACTACATGCCCAAAAACATCCTCTTGCCTCAGTGCTGAAACTGGAGGTGCTTACTAGGACCAGGAGTCCTGGATGGTGCAAACAGTTAAGCTCTTGACTACCAACCGAAACATCGGTGGTTCAAACACACCCCGAGGTGTCTCGGAAGAAAGGCCCGGTGATCTGCTCCCGAAAGGTCACAGCCTTGGAAACCTTATGCAGCCCAGTTCTACTCTGTAACACATGGGGTCTCCGTGAGTTAGAATTGGCCCCAGGGCAAGTGGTTTGGGTTTTGGTTTGTTTTTATTCAAAAACAAACTCATGGAGTTAAGGAGATTAGTACATAAACTGTTCCTGCTGCTAATACAAAACTGATGGTCTATAAGGACAAATAGAAATTAAAAACAAAAGGTTTTAATTTTCCTTCTTGAAAATGGGGAAAGGGCTCCTTTCCTCCCCCGTTTATCAGAATTTATGTTAGAGAACTTGGAATTATAAATTCTTTCTCTGAAAAATAAATCTAAGGTGTTAACTGGACCTGCTAGCCACCTCTTTGAAGAGTAACTTCAACTTATACTCCCTAACCTTCCTGTTTCCTGAAAGGAGATTAGCATACCTCAGGTGACCCAAGCCCCAAATTGCAAACCTACCTCTGGCCAGAAAGATACTTGAAAATTAGCAGTTTTATCTTGAAAACATGAAGGTAACCGGTGGTATGTGCTCAGTTGTATAATGGGTAACATTTCTTCCTGTCCTTGCTATCTCTTTAGTGGACTGCCTGTGACGCATCAGGTTCTGGTTTAATGTTTATTAGAGAATAAAACTTCTATTTTCTCTGCAGGGAGTTTCTGGGTTAGGAGTAGATTTTGTTGTTAATTATATTTCCGAACAGGTGCTACAAGCACCTCTGAGGGAGTAAGATGTGGCAGCCTGCTTCTGTAAACCCTATGGGGGCAGTTTTACTCTGTCCTATAGGGTCACTATGAGTGGAAAGGGACTGGTGGCAATGGGTTTGGCGTTTGGTTCCCCAGCCCCAGTTCTTTCAGAATTTCCTTCAGATAAACTCTAATTGCAAATTCTTTCTCTGTGTCTTCGAAAAGTATGTAAATCAAGGATGTTTTCTCAAGGACCTGGGAGACAAGTCTTCTGAAACATAACCTTTAAGGAAGATCATACCCAGTTTCCTTGGAAGAGGCTTAGCATAACTTCAGGTACCCAGCTACACAGATACTAGAAAATGACCAATTTTATCTTAAACATGAACGTAATGAGTTGTATCCACTCAGCTATGCAACAGGTCAGATTCCTTTCCATCTTTGCGATCTCTTTAGTGCACTGCCTGTGATGCTTCACACTCTGGTTTAATGCTCCTTCAATAATAAACTTTTTCTTTCTCTGTAATTTTTGTGGTCAGGTTTCCTGGGTTAGGAGGAGATTTTGCTTTTAGTAACTTCCCCTCCAACAAATGCCAGTGGGAAAAAGAACTAAGCACCACTTACCAGCTCCTTGTGGTCTTTGCTTTTGCTTCTACTGTAGGAATAAGGAAACACTATGTGTTGAGAGTATGAATGCATGCTGATGTAAGCTTTAATGTGGTTGATATTTTTTCTCAAGAAATCAGCCACTGCCTTCACTTCTGGCTCCGATTCAGGGTAGGGCCCACAGTAGGTTTCCGAGCACGAGAAACTTGATGCGCCTTCCTCTGTGGAGGAATCGATACAATGGAATTAAGAGGTGAGGCACACACTGTTGTAATTTACAGTTTAGCTTACGATGTATTGTATCGTCTATGGTACAACATTTTTAAGTAAATGGATCAGGTAAGGCTCTGTATATAACATGTTTCTGGTATCCACTACATGTCGTGTACGCTTCTTTCGAAGTAAAATTTTTATATGCCCACATAGCAGATACTCCAACAGTCAGTCACAACCTGTCTCCCTTGCTGCCTGGGGTCAGCCATCTTGCAAACTTGAGACAGTGGCCAAGAGAATCTTAGAGATGCCAGCCCTGTCTTCAAACTTCTGGTTGTGTGAGAAAAAGAAACCCCATTTTTTTGAATCTACTCTAAATTTGATTTCCTGATATTTGTAGTTTAAAAATTACTGGTCAGTACACCCCATAAAAGAGAAGTTTCACTCTGGAACTCAGAATATACAAGTTAAAGTGCAGGGCCCTGGGTGGCACAAACAGTTAAGCATTAGCGTGCTAACCAAAAGGGTGGTAGTTCAAGCCCACCCAGAGGTACCTTGGAATAAAGGTCTGGAGATCTACTTCTGAAAAACCAGCCATTAAAAACCCCATGGAGGGGGGCGGGGCCAAGATGGCTGACTAGGTAGAAGCTACCTCGGATCCCTCTTGCAACAAAGATTCGGAAAAACAAGTGAATCGATCACATACATGACAGTCTATGAACCCTGACCATCAAACACAGATCTAAAGAGTTGACCTGAGTGACAGAGACTGAGAACAAACAACCACGGGGAAGCAGCGACTTTTTTCGGAGCCTGGAGCCAGCGTCCCAGTCAGGAAACCTTGGTGCCGGGCTTTGGACTGGGACCAGGGGAGCTGAGCATGGCATCCTGAGATGGCGCAAACATGGGGCGCAGCCCTACCCCCCTGAACTGACCTTGGGGGAAGCCCAGCCAGTGCACACAGGCAGCGCAGTGACGCGGCTGACGGGAGGAAAAATCACCGGGAGGCAGTGACTGCTTTTTGAGCAGGGAGTACAGCGTCCCAGCTGGGGAACCTTGGCGCTGGGCTTTGGACTGACAGCGGAGGAACTAACCGTGGCTTCTGAGACAGCGCAAGACAGGACTTGGGCCTGATCCTCGGGGGCAATCTCTACCCAGCCTGCGCACACAGGCGACGCGCCCCTCGGGAATCTCAGATAAAACCGTCATTCCAAGCAAGATAAGTAACTTTGTCTATATTCCGGGGTGCTACTCTGTCCTATTTATCTGAACCCTCTCCCCTCCCCTTCCCAGGTGGCTTCATTAACATTGGAATTTCCTGAGCCAGAAAGTGAACTGCACGGCTGTTTTTCTTTCTTCTTTTTTTTTTATTTGGTCTTTTCCTAACCATTCTCCTGGCCTGAAAGAAGCAGCTACAAAAAACCCAGGGACGAAAAATCCTTCCCTAATTGGACTAAAAACACAGAACCAGCTCCAGCCAAGCATATGTGATCCACAGTCTTGGGCTTTCATCCCTACAGGGAACAAGGTGGCTATTATAATGCAAAGGCATTTCTGATAGGGATCTGACTATAATTGTTTTAGCGGATTACTGGAAAGACAAGTTTGCCAGGTCTGATATCTCTGCGTATTCAACAGAGCCCTCACTGACCCACAACAGGGAACTGAGTGCTGAAGCTCCCCCCAGACCACCTAGCCTCTTGCCTTAGGGGTCTAAGGAGGGTGACACCTACCAATCTGTAGAGGTACTTGTATTCCGGGCTTAAGGTACAGCTGCAAAGCCCACCCACCAAGGTGCTTTAGGAATAGAGACACACCTACCTCACTGACACATGGGGGAAGCCTGTCAGCATCCTGCCCCCCCTGGAGTGTGAACCCCAGCTGCTAGTAGAATCTGGTGCACACAACTATCACCACTACTTCTCTAGGTGGATAGGTGACAGTCTGCACCACATACTTGATGACCCAAAATCAGATTCTACTCAAGAATACTGAATGGACTCTTAGGCTTATATATCTGGTAACAGTCCAAACCAGCTGGTAATAGGACATAAGTGATTCAAGGGCTACAACAATCAAGACAGCGCAATCTAGTAGCCCATCTACGTATATTGAAAGAAAACAAAACAAGATAAGACTCAGTGAGCAAATATAGAATAAATCACTACAATATCTTAGAGATGGCTCGGAGACAGCAGTTGATATCAAACCACATAAAGAAGCAGACCATGATTGCTTCTACAACCCCCCAAACTAAAGAATCAAAATCTTTCCCAAATGAAGATACAAACCTGGAATTGCCAGATACAGAATATAAAAAACTAATTTACAGAATGCTTCAAGACATCAAGGATGACCTCAGAAATGAAATAAGGCAATCTACAGAAAAAGCCAAGGAACACACTGATAAAGCAGTTGAAGAACTCAAAAAGATTATTCAAGAACATAGTGGAAAAATTAATAAGTTACAAGAATCCATAGAGAGACAGCATGCAGAAATCCAAAAGATTAACAATAAAATTACAGAATTAGACAACGCAAAGGAAGTCAGAGGAGTAGGCTCGAGCAATTAGAATGCAGAGTGGGAGATCTGGAGGACCAGGGAATTGACACCAATATAGCTGAAAAAAAATCAGACAAAGGAATTAAAAAAAATGAAGAAACCCTAAGAATCATGTGGGACTCTATCAAGAAGGATAACTTGCGTGTGATTGGAGTCCCAGAACAGGGAGGGATAACAGAAAACACAGAGAGAATAGTTGAAGATCTGTTCGCAGAAAACTTTCCTGACACCATGAAAGACGAAAGGATATCCATCCAAGATGCTCATCGAACCCCATTTAAGACTGATCCAAAAAGAAAATCACCAAGACATATTATCATCAAACTTGCCAAAACCAAAGATAAAGAGAAAATTTTAAAAGCAGTCAAGGATAAAAGAAAGGTCTGCTACAAAGGAGAATCAATAAGAATAAGTTCAGACTACTCAGCAGAAACCATGCAGGCAAGAAGGCGATGGGATGACATATATAGAGCACTGAAGGAGAAGAACTGCCAGCCAAGGATCATATATCCAGCAAAACTCTCTCTGAAACATAAAGCCGAAATTAAGACATTTACAGACAAACACAAGCTTAGAGAATTTGCAAAAACCAAACCAAAGCTACAAGAAATACTAAAGGAAATTGTTTGCTCAGAAAACCAATAATATCAGATACCAGCACAACACAAGGTCACAGAATAGAGCATTCTGATATCAACTCAAATAGGGAAATCACAAAAACAAATTAAGATTAATTAAAAAAAAAATGCTCAAAACAGGGAATCATTGAAGTCAATATGTACAAGATCAGAATAATCAAAAAGAGGGACTAAATACAGGTGGCATAGAACTGCCATATGGAGAGGGATACAAGGCGATATAGGACATTACAAGTTAGGTTTTTACTTAGAAAAATAGGGGCAAATATTAAGGTAACCACAAGAGGTATAACAACTCCATAACTCAAAATAAAAACCAAGAAAAACGTAACAACTCAGCAAACACAAAGTCAAAAACTATGAAAATGAGGAACACACAATTTACAAAGAAAAACATCTCAGCACAAAAAAATAAGTGGAAAAATGAAATTGTCAACAACACACATAAAAAGGCATCAAAATGACGGCAGTAAACACATACTTATTTATAATTATGCTGAAGGTAAATGGACTAAACGCACCAACAAAGAGACAGAGAGTCTCGGACTGGATAAAGAAACACGATCCATCTATATGCTGTCTACAAGAGACACACCTTAGACTTAGAGACACAAACAAAGTAAAACTCAAAGGATGGAAAAAAACATATCAAGCAAACAATAAGCAAAAAAGAAGAGGACTAGCAATATTAATTTCTGACAAAATAGACTTTAAACTTAAATCCACCACAAAGGATAAAGAAGGATACTACATAATGATAAAAGCGACAATGGAACAGGAAGATATAAACATATTAAATATTTATGCACCCAATGACAGGGCTGCAAGATACATAAAAGAAACTTTAACAGAACTAAAAGGTGAGATACACACCTCCACAATTATAGTAGGAGACTTCAACACACCACTTTCGGAGAAGGACAGGACATCCAGTAAGAAGCTCAATAGAGACACGGAAGACCTAATTGCAACAATCAACCAACTTGACCTCACTGACTTATACAGAACACTCCACCCAACTGCTGCAAAGTATACTTTTTTTCTAGCGCATATGGAACATCCTCTAGAATAGACCACATATTAGGCCATAAAACAAACCTTTGCAGAATCCAAAACATCGAAATATTACAAAGCATCTTCTCAGACCACAAGGCCATAAAAGTGGAAATCAATAACAGAAAAATTAGGGAAAAGAAATCAAATACTTGGAAAATGAACAATACCCTCCTGACAAAAGACTGGGTTATAGACGACATTAAGGAGGGAATAAAGAAATTCATAGAATGCAACGAGAATGAAAATACTTCCTATCAAAACCTCTGGGACACAGCAAAAGCAGTGCTCAGAGGCCAATTTATATCGATAAATGCACACATACAAAAAGAAGAAAGAGCCAAAATCAGAGAACTGTCCCTACAACTTGAACAAATAGAAAGTGAGCAACAAAAGAATCCATCAGGCACCAGAAGAAAACAAATAATAAAAATTAGAGCTGAACTAAATGAATTAGAGAACAGAAAAACAATTCAAAGAATTAACAAAGCCAAAAGCTGGTTCTTTGAAAAAATTAACAAAATTGATAAACCATTGGCCAGACTGACTAAAGAAATACAGGAAAGGAAACAACCCGAATAAGAAATGAGATGGGCCACATCACAACAGACCCAACTGAAATTACAAGAATCATATCAGGTTATTATGAAAAATTGTACTCTAACAAATTTGCAAACCTAGAAGAAATGGATGAATTCCTGGAAAAACACTACCTACCTAAACTAACACAATCAGAAGTAGAACAACTAAATAGACCCATAACAAAAAAGACATTGAAATGGTAATCAAAAAACTCCCAACAAAAAAAGCCCTGGCCCGGATGGCTTTACTGCAGAGTTCTACCAAACTTTCAGAGAAGAGTTAACACCACTACTACTAAAGGTATTTCAAAGCATAGAAAATAATGGAATTCTGCCTAACTCATTCTATGAAGCCACCATACCCCTGATACCAAAACCAGGTAAAGACATCACAAAAAAAGAAAATTACAGATTTATGCCTCATGAACATGGATGCAAAAATCCTCAACAAAATTCTAGCCAATAGAATTCAACAATATATCAAAAAAATAATCCACCACGACCAAGTGGGATTTATACCAGGTATAAAAAAAAAAAAGTTTTTTTTTTTTTCACTTTATGCAAGGCTGGTTTAATATTAGAAAAACCATTAATGTAATCCACCATATAAATAAAACAAAAGACAAAAACCACATGATCTTATCAATTGATGCAGAAAAGGCATTTGACAAAGTCCAACACCCATTTATGATAAAAACTTTCACCAAAATAGGAACTGAAGGAAAATTCCTCAACATAAAAAAGGGCATCTATGCAAAGCCAACAGCCAACATCACTCTAAATGAAGAGAGCCTGAAAGCATTTCCCTTGAGAACGGGAACCAGACAAGGATGCCCTTTATCAACGCTCTTATTCAACATTGTGCTAGAGGTCCTAGCCAGAGCAATTAGGCTAGACAAAGAAATAAAGCGCATCTGGATTGGCAAAGAGGTAGTAAAATTATCTCTATTTGCAGATGACATGATCTTATACACAGAAAACCCTAAGGAATCCTCCAGAAAACTACCGAAACTAATAGAAGAGTTTGGCAGAGTCTCAGGTTATAAGATAAACATACAAAAATCACTTGGATTCCTCTACATCGACAAAAAGAACATCGAAGAGGAAATCACCAAATCAATACCATTCACAGTAGCCCTCAAGAAGATAAAATACTTAGGAATAAATCTTACCAAAGAGGTAAAAGACCTATGTAAAGAAAACTACAAAGTACTACTACAAGAAACTAAAAAGGACCTACTTAAGTGGAAAAACATACCTTGCTCATGGATAGGAAGACTTAACGTAGTAAAAATGTCTATTCTACCAAAAGCCATCTATACATATAGTGCACTTCCGATCCAACTTCCAATGACATTTTTTAACGTGATGGAGAAACAAATCACCAACTTCATATGGAAGGGGAAGAAGCCTCGGATGAGTAAAGCATTACTGAAAAAGAAGAAGAAAGTGGGAGGCCTTACTCTACCTGATTTCAGAACCTATTATACAGCCACAGTAGTCAAAACAGCCTGGTACTGGTACAACAACAGGCACATAGACCAATGGAACAGAATTGAGAACCCAGATATAAATCCATCCACATATGAGCAGCTGATATTTGACAAAGGACCAGTGTCAGTTAATTGGGGAAAAGATAGTCTTTTTAACAAATGGTGCTGGCATAACTGGATATCCATTTGCAAAAAAATGAAACAGGACCCATACCTCACACCATGCACAAAAACTAACTCCAAGTGGATCAAAGACCTAAACATAAAGACTAAAACGATAAAGATCGTGGAAGAAAAAATAGGGACAAGGTTAGGAGCCCTAATACAAGGCATAAACAGAATACAAAACATTACCAAAAATGACAAAGAGAAACCAGATAACTGGGAGCTCCTAAAAATCAAACACCTATGCTCATCTGAAGACTTCACCAAAAGAGTACAAAGACCACCTACAGATTGGGAAAGAATTTTCAGCTATGACATCTCCGACCAGCGCCTGATCTCTAAAATCTGTATGATTCTGTTAAAACTCAACCACAAAAAGACAAACAACCCAATCAAGAAGTGGGGAAAGCATATGAACACGTGCTTCACTAAAGAAGATATTCAGGCAGCTAATAGATACATGAGAAAATGCTCTCGATCATTAGCCATTAGAGAAATGCAAATTAGAACTATGATGAGATTCCATCTCACTCCAACCAGGCTGGCATTAATCCAAAGAACACAGAATAATAAATGTTGAAGAGGCTGCGGAGAGATTGGAACTCTTATACACTGCTGGTGGGAATGTAAAATGGTACAACCACTTTGGAAATCTATCTGGCGTTTTCTTAAAAAGTTAGAAATAGATCTACCATACAATCCAGAAATCCCACTCCTCGGAATATACCCTAGAGAAATAAGAGCCTTCACACGAACAGATATATGCACACCCATGTTTATTGCAGCTCTGTTTACAACAGCAAAAAGCTGGAAGCAACCAAGGTGTCCATCAATGGATGAATGGTTAAATAAACTGTGGTATATTCACACAATGGAATACTACGCATCGATAAAGAACAGTGACGAATCTGTGAAACATTTCATAACATGGAGGAACCTGGAAGGCATTATGCTGAGCGAAATTAGTCAGAGGCAAAAGGACAAATATTGTATAAGACCACTATTATAAGATCTTGAGAAATAATAGAAACTGAGAAGAACACATACTTTTGTGGTTACAAGGCAGGGAGGGAGGGAGGGAGGGTGGGAGAGGGTTTTTTACTGATTAGTTAGTAGATAAGAACTACTTTAGGTGAAGGGAAGGACAATACTCAATACACGGAAGGTCAGCTCAAGTGGACTGGACCAAAAGCAAAGAAGTTTCCGGGATAAACTGAATGCTTCAAAGGTCAGCGGAGCAAGGGCGGGGGTTTGGGGACCATGGTTTAAGGGGACTTCTAAGTCAATTGGCAAAATAATTCTATTATGAAAACATTCTGCATCCCACTTTGAAATGTGGCATCTGGGGTCTTAAATGCTAACAAGCGGCCATCTAAGATGCATCAATTGCTCTCAACCCACCCGGATCAAAGGAGAATGAAGAACACCAAGGTCACACGATAACTATGAGCCCAAGAGACAGAAAGGGCCACATGAACCAGAGACTTACATCATCCTGAGACCAGAAGAACTAGATGGTGCCCAGCCACAACCGATGACTGCCCTGACAGGGAGCACAACAGAACTCCTGAGGGAGCAGGAGATCAGTGGGATGCAGACCCCAAATTCTCATAAAAGGACCAGACTTAATTGTCTGATTGAGACTAGAGGAATCCCAGCGGTTATGGTCCCCAAACCTTCTGTTGGCCCAGGACAGGAACCATTCCCGAAGACAACTCATCAGACATGGAAGGGACTGGACAGAGGGTAGAAGAGAGATGCTGATGAAGAGTGAGCTACTTGTATCAGGTGGACACTCGAGACTGTGTTGGCAACTCCTGTCTGGAGGGGAGATAGGAGGGTAGAGAGGGTTAGAAACTGGCAAAATTGTCACGAAAGGAGAGACTGGAAGGGCTGACTCATTAGGGGGACAGTAAGTGCGAGTATGGAGTAAGGTGTATATAAGCTTATGTGTGACAGACTGACTTGATTCATAAACGTTCACTTAAAGCTCAATAAAAATTATTGAAAAAAAAAGAAAACTCCATAGACCCCTGACACATCTGGGTTCACCATGAGTTGAACTCAACTCGAAGACTTTTTTTTTTTTTTACCTTTAAGTGCTACTTTTAACTTGCTAAATTTTGACGGTGATATTTGGTGCTAGAATAATGCTTATTCCCTACTTTGAGAGATTATATTCAACATCACTTCAGACAGTAGCTTGTCTTCCAACGTTTCCCCTTTCTGGTCCCAGTTCCCAGGGATGGAGTCCCAGGAAGCCACCCAAGGGATTATTCCTTCTTGGAAAAATTGATCAGCCCAGAATTGCATTCTCAGCTTGTGTTCTGCCAATCAGAATCCTTCCACTGATAATCTGAAACTCAGATTAGGATTCTGGTCTCAGTTCGACTGCTCTGTTGAACGAAGGCAATACCACCACCAGCTAACACCCCAAAGAACACATGCTACATGTTGGAAACTCTGCTGAGTGATTTACAAGAAGTATCTCACTGAATCCTCACAACAACCCTGTGAAATAAGTACTGTTGTTTTAGGAGATGCAAACTGAATGCTATGGATGCTAACCCTTCTTCCAAGAAGACATGCCGTATTGTTAGGTACTTAACCTTTATTTCTAATCTTGACTTTGCCATTTAATAATTAAATGGTCGTGGGCAAATATTTTTAAACCTATCTGTACCTCAATTTCCTTGTCTACAAAATGGAATAATTATGCATTAAATGGGGATTTAATGAGGATTGAAATAGACAATACATATAAAGTGCTTTGCACAGTACCAGGCATCTAGTAAGTGTTCAGTAACTTTGTTGTTGTTGTTTATCGTCATCATCATCATCAACATGTGGATTGGGATGAAAGTCAGAGTTCATCACAGAGTTGAGAGGAGAGAAAGGACTCATTGACATCCCATCATGGTGCAGGCTCAGTTCCAGTCTATTTCTGAGGACAACTGCATCCTTGAACTTGGGTTCCATGGGCTACTCCATTATCCTTACAAAGCCTGGCTGTCTTAAGCTTGCTTTACTTTCTTCCTATCATTTGCAACTAAAAACTAATGTTTGTTAAACATTCTTTTCCCCACAAAGTAACGTGCGGAACATCCAAGGCCTTTCCAAGTATTTTATTTGTTTTTATTTTTAACCAATAATGTGAATCGACCAACTGTTTTCGATACTTTGGTCACCTTTGAATACTCCTGCCATTTTTTCTTGGTATATACAAATTCAAGAGATTAGAGATTATATATTGAGGATAGAGGCGGGCGAGGACATGAAAGATTTGAAGAGAGAGGCGATGCATTAATAATTGAATCCTGAAACCGGTTCTGTTCAACAGAAATATAACGCAAGCCACATATGTATTTAAAATTTTCAAGTAGCCATTTCAAAAAAAGTAAAAAAAAAAAAAAACTGGTGAAAATTAATTTTAATAAGATAGCTTATTTAAACCTTTATGTATGAAATACTATCATTTCAAATGTAATCAATATAAAAATAATTCATGAGATATTTTATGTTACAAATATTCAAAATTGGTATACATTTCACACTTACAGCATATCTCAATTCAGGCTAGCCACATGTCAAGAGCTCGATAGCTACATGTGGTCAGTGACTTCCGTACTGGACAGCGCAGCCTCAGAGACTCATTCTGTGACTGTCATTCTAGAGATTTCAAGCATTTAAATGGAAAGGGCCCTGAAGGGTCAGGGAACTTGAATTTGAGATTCTGCTTTGCCCTTAAGCAGTCATGTTAATTTGGGCAGCAACTTCATCTCTCTGGGCCTCCTTATCTGATTCTTTATCTGGACCATGAGTGGCTTGCCCTACCAGGTCTTTGTAACTCAATTGTTCTTTGACCTATAGTTATGGATTCAAGAACACTATGGTCTCAGGGTTGCCCTGGGTGGTGCAAATGGTTAACGCACTCGGCTGCTACGTGAAAGCTTGGGGGGTTGAGTTGACCCACGTGTGCCTTAGAAGAAGGCCCTGTTGGTCTACTTCCAAAAAAGCAGCCTTTGAGAACCCTGTGGAGCACAACTCTACACCCAGCTCACCTTGAATCAGAATGAACTTGACAGTAACTGCTAATATAGTCTCATAGGAAAAAATACAATCTATTTTTCAGTGCATCCTGGCTGCAAAAACTTCGTAGTTTGACTTAATATTTTAGAAGATAAGTGACACTGTTTTAGAAAGCTTGAGACCAGAGGTTGTCACATAGTCTGTCCCCCAACTCTCACTCTCATACCCAACATACAGACACACAATTTTCATGTAGGAGAAGGATAAAATGAACATAAAAATTAACAAGTAAATTTGATATGTCACTTCCCATTAAAAAGTGAGGCGCCCTTTTAGGTCCTTTACATAAAGGATCATAAAGGCACATTCTGCTTGTCTGGATGAGGAAGAGTTACGATTCAGTTCTTTCTTCTCTCTGTCTTGCTTACATAGTACTGAAGAGAGGCAGGGGCTCTTGGGAAAAAAGGGTTCCTTACAATTACTTTTTTGTTTTATGTAGGATTCTCCTGCCTATATTTGCTGCTTCTATTTCTTCTTATAACACTCTCGTGAAGTGTAATAATACAGCACTATGCCAAACAGGGAACTGAGATGTTTCTTAATAACAATAAGAAAATAAAAATAAAACCTGTTCCCCATGGAGTCAATTCCGACTCATGCCAACCCCAGATGTTACAAAGTGAAACTGCTCCATAGGGTTCTCTTGGCTGTAATCTTTACATAAGCAAATCACCGGGCCTTTCTTCTGTGGCGCCACTGGGTGGGTTTGAACTGCTGATTCTCAGGTTAGTACTCGAGTACAAACCACTTCCACCACCAAGGGACCTCTTGATGGCCATAAAGTGAATAAAATGGAGCACTGAAAAAGCTTGAAGATAAAATAAGAAGTTCCAAAAGTGAACTTACATCTGAAGAGTGATTGTCAAAATCCCTATCTATTCATCTACAGACAGCTAATTTTCCACAAGGGGTCAAAGTCCATTCGGTGGAGAAAGAAACAGTCTCTTTAAAAAACAGTGTGGGCAAAACTGGTTATCCACCTGCAGAAAAATGAAACAGGATCCATACCTCACACCATAAACAAAAACTAACTCAAAATGGATCAAAGACCTAAATATTAATGCTAAAACTATAAAGTTCCTGGAAGATAATATAAAGAAAAAACTATGGAACAGAATTTTTTTTTAGAAATAGATTATCAAACACACCTACAAATACAAGAACAAAAGACAAATTTAGATATCTAGGACCTCCTAAAAATTAAATACTTATGTTCATCAAAATTAAAAAATGAGCAAAAGACATGAACAGACACTTCACCAAAGAGGACATTCCAGCCTTCAACAAACACATGAAAGGGTATTTGCATTCATTAGCCACTAAAGAGATGCAAATCAAAACAACAGTGAGACACCATCTCACTCCTGCAAAAGAACCGGCACTGATTAAAGAAACAAAACAAAGGCTGGCAAGGTTTTGGGGAGACTGGAGCCCTGCCCACTGCTGGTGGGACTGTATGAGGGTAAGTCAAAAAGTATTGCTACTAGGGTTCCAGTTCATACATGTACCGGTTTATTCCAAACAAAACATGTTTAAATGTCTCTGTGATCAATGTGTGATCCACTGTGATCAGTGGGTAGCTGCAGACGGGTTCTCTCAGTAATACATTTCTCTAAATTTCTTTAGGATGCTTTCAAAAAAGGATACTTTTTGTGCCATGGAAAAAAAGATTTTGCCATCAGGGCTAATACCAAATTTTTAACAAAACTCAAGTGGACATCTTCCCAAATCACTGAAGCTTTGCAACCTGTTTACGGGACTGCTGCCTCACATAAAACAACAGTTTTTAGATGGATCAAGTGCTTTAAGGAAGATTGGGAAGACCTTAAAGATGAGCCGAGAGAGGGAAAACCATTCAGAAGGTTACGGCGACTGCTTTTTGGAATTCCAAACTAGTAATCTTGATTTTTTTTTTTTTAATCTTGATAGATTTTCTTGAAGGACACAAGACAATCACGGGGCTTATTATGAAGAATTTTTAAGAAAATTGAAAACTGCATTGATGAGAAAAAGCCCAGGAACGTCGTGCCAAGGAATTTTTTTTTTTCCATCACGACAATATACTTGCTCGTTCTTCGACAGTAGCAGGGGTGTCCTACAAGAATTTCATTGGGAAACCTTGCCCCATCCATCTACAGCCCTGATCTTGCCCTTTCAGACTTCTTTTTGTTCCCAAAACTCAAAGAACATTTAAAAGGAACACAATTTGTGTCCCTCAAGGATGTCAAAACTGCCGTACTGATGTTGTGTAAATCGACGAGCGCAGAATTCTTTGGGGAAGGGTTAGAGAGAGGGAAACATTGCCTTCAGAAGTGTAGAGACCTAGACAGAGGATATGTCAAGAAACAATATCTTCACATTTTGACATTTTCATTTAGTAAAGTTTTCTTTGATTTTGTAGCAATACTTTTTGACTTACCCTCATAAATTGGTTCAACCACTACGGAAAGTGGTATGGCACCTCCTGAAAAAGCTGGAAATAGAATTACCCTATGATCCAGCAATCCTACTCCTAGACATATACCCTAGAGATCTAATAGCATGGACATGAATAGACATATGCACACCTATGTTCACTGCAGCATTATTCATAATAGCAAAAAGATGGAAACCATCTAAGTGCCCATCAACAGGTGAATGGATAAACAAATTGTGGTACGTACACACTATGGAATACTACACAGCCATAAGGAATAATGGTGAGCTCTCAAAATACACTGTAACAGGGCTGAATCTGGAGGGCACTATGCTAAGTGAAATAAGTCAGTCACAAAGGACAAATATGATCTCACTATTATAAAAAGACAAGAATAGGTATACATACAGAATGCAACATTCTTTGGTGGTCACCAGGAATGAGAGGGAGGGGGAATCACTTTCTAGACAGCAGACACTTGCTAGTTTTGGTGATGGGAAAGGCAACAGGGTTAAGTCAGCACAGCTTGAGGAAGGTAAATGATTACATCAAGAACTACACAAGACTAAGAGACGACTTTGTAAATGATATATACAATTTTGGAACAACAATAACAACTAAAAATATGTGTATGGTGACATAGATATACATGCATATATACGTATAGGAAAGCACATATGACTATACAAATGCGCATGTGTAGGAGTCTCTGTAGGCATGTGTGCACAGGTAGTTCCTGACTTAGGATCATGTTTCATTCCAACAACTCTGTCGTAAGTTGGTTCTGACATAAACCAAATACCTCTTTTTGTTTCTTTCTTTCTTTCTTTTCATTATTATTGCCTTTTATTATCAGTATCTTTGTAAATACAATCTTTGTCCTTAAACATCTGCGAGTGAATATTTGAGAATGATAACATCAGCAAATTACACGTTGCAACATTTTATGCAGTTCATCTATTAATGATAAGATGTACCCCAAAGCAGACGGTTGTAAGTGCAGTTTGTCATAATTTGAATATGTCATAATTCAGGGACTACCTATATGCATGTTCATGTGTGCTGCATATATATTCATGCAAAAAATAAAGCACGTAGGGGCACAGTTATGGATACTTTCCAGATATAACCAAACACCTCGCAGGATTGGGTTACTGGGTTTGAGAGCTTAGGACCATAATCTGCTGGAGTAACTTGGTCAATTGGCACACTACAGTTCACAAAGATATTGTTCAACATCCTAGTTTGTCGAGTAGCATCTGGGGTCTTAAATGCTTGTAAGTGGCCACCTAAGATACAACTATTATTTTGGTCTCTAATCATCCAGAGCAAAAGACAAAGAAGGAAACCAAGGACTCAAAAAAGAAACAAGTCTACAGGATGAATAGTCTAGATGAACCATGGCCTCGCTTACCTTGAGACCAGAAGAGCTAGATGGTGCCTGGCTACCACTACCTACGGTTCCAACCAGGGACACGATAGATGTTCCCAGACAGAAAGGGAGAAAAATGTAGAACAAAATTCAAATTCCTAAAAAAAAAAAAAAAAAAGCCAGTCTTACTGGACCAGTAAAGACTAGAGGAACCCTTGAGGTTATTGTCTGGGGATACTGTAAAAATGGTGAGGCAGGGGTGTCTGACCTCTTCTAACTTCACAAGGAGGAAGAAGATTTAAGATCAACAGTCCACGGCTGATTTCTAGGAGGTGGAGGTCACACATGCCTCCATCCCCAAACTTTTTACCAATTCTGACATCGACCTTCCTTTCCGTGGCACCCTTTACATCTCTGCTGGGTTCGCTAATTTGTTGCAATGGCCACACATAACTCATAGACAATACTCACAATTACAGTGTTTATTAGGGAAGTAACACGTTACAATTCAGATTCAGAAACACTCAGGATTTGGTTCTTTGATCAGGACAGCCTCTTCTTAGCTGTACCTGCAGGCATGCTTCTCTCTGGCCCTCAGCCTCTTGGGCCCACGGCCTCTCATCTCGGCCTCTGCCCTGCATGGGCAAGTGTTGCAAAGCTCTTTGAGCTTTGCCATTAAGTGCCCAGAGGCACCTCCTCCACCAGCAAGCCTCAGACTGAAGGTGCTCAGCTCTCTTGCTCTTTGGGCCGGGAAGCCCACTGTTCTGTCTCCTGATTCTGCTGCTGCTGCTGTTTTTCTCTGTTGCTGCTTCTCTCTGTCTCTGGTGTTAACAGCTCTCTCTCACTCTCTGTCTCCTGGGTCTAAAAGGTCTCAGCACAGGGATCCCAGATCCAATGGACACACTCCACTCCTAGCTCTTCTTTCTTGGTGGTAGTGGGTACCCCTCTGCTCTGGGATTGACTGCTCTTTTAAGCCTAGCAGGATTGCAAAACTGACCAATCCCCTAGTTATCATTCCATATAACTTAATTACGTAGTCCCACCCCAACAAGGGTGCCACGCACCTTATTTACATTATTAGCAAGCTATTCAATCTCATTGGTAGGCCACAAGCACCTTATTTGCTTAGTCCCACCCAGTCATTTGGTGGGAGTTACAAAGACTATGCCTAGAAGAGTCATATTAACTAATTCACTGCACCACAGGTACCCTTGAAACTTGGAACTCAAACCACTCCTGGAGTTCACCCTTCAGCCAAATGACAGACTGACTCATAAAATAAATACTATCACCCATGAGTACTGTGCGCCTCTAAATAATCATCTAAATAAAACCAAATGGTCAACATTTACCCTAGACCAAAGGTGAGAAGGTAAGGACAGGCAACTTAGATTAATGGGAACAGAACAACCAGAATGGAAACAATGAGAATGCTGACACACTGTGAAAAATGTCACCAATGTCACTGAACAGTATGTATACAAATTATTAAACGGGAAGCTAATTTCTGTGTAAACTTTCACCAAAAACACACCAAAATATGTTTTTTAAAAAACACATGAGATTTTCAAGAAATTTGGAGTCAGTCAGCCTGAGTTTACACGCCAGCTCTGCCATTTACGAGTTATGTGCCCTTGAGCAAGTGACTTCACCTTTTAAGTCTCTGTTTCCCCACCTATAAAGTGTAGAAATGAAACCTAGCAGATGAAATATGCAGGCTGCCTGGCACTTAGTAACTGTTAGCTATACTTATTCAGGTCTTTTTCACATGGGTGCTGCTTCTCTGACTCCCTGTTTGGTTTTCACTGGCTACAGCAGCCTTTGGCCTCGGGTGGGCGCTTTTATGCAACAATTTAAGGAAGGCTTTTATGGGGGGTGTGGTGGTGATGAGTTCCTGCACTGGGTGATACCAACCCTAGTGACTGGTGGGTCAGTGGTGGGGGGGGGGTGCGTGACAAGCTACTGCACTGGGTGATGGGTAATGGGTGACACCAACCCTAGTGACTGCTGGGTGAATGGGGGGATGACAAGGTACTGCACTGGGTGATGGGTGACACCAACCCTAGTGACCCCCTGCCTTGACAGTCCTTTCCCTGGTGCCACTGCTACCATTGCCATGGACCCTAAGGTCTTTTTGGTGTCACCCCCTCTGACAGTGTCAGGGGGTGCAGTCCGCACCACCCACAGCCCCCCTAGTGATGCCACTGCATGTTAAGAAAGTGAATTGTTGTTATTGTTAGGTGCCATGGAGTCGATTTCAACTCATAGCAACTCCATGGAACACAGAAGAACTGCCCCATAGGGTTATCTAGGCTATAATCTTTACCGGAAGGAGCCCTGGTAGCACAGTGGCTAAGAGCATGGCTGATAACCAAGAGAGTTCGGTGGTTCAAACCCACCAGCCACTCTGTGGGAGAAAGATGTGGCAGTCTGCTGCCATAAAGATTATAGCCTTGCAAACCATATGGGCAGTTCTACTCTGTCCTATAGGGTTGCTATAAGTCAGAATCCATTAGACGGCAACCAGTTTGGTTTCTTGGAATCTCTTAGGGAGCAGATCACCAAGTCTTTCTCCCAGGGAGCTGCTTGATGGGTTTGAACTGACAAACTTTTGGTTAGCAGCCTAGCACTTAACCATGATACCACCAGTGAAAACAAAAGGCAAATGTTTTCAAACACCATGGAAGCAAACGTTTACATATGAAATTGAAAATGAAAGGAACCCATCAAACCCTTGTCTTTGATATCCTAAGGATGTATGTTATTTGTTCGTTAAAGTAGTCTCCTTAACAGTCACTTCCTTATTATTCTAGAATCATAGAATTTTGAAGCTAGAAGCAACCTTAAATAATTGGTCTCCCTTATTTTAAAGATGGGAGCCCTGGTGGCACAGTGCTTAAGAGCTTGCCTGCTAACCAAGAGGTCAGCAGTTCGAATTCACCAGGCACTCCTTGGAAACCCTAGGAGGCAGTTCTACTCTGTCCTATACAGTCAGTATGAGTCGGAATCGACTCCACGGCAATGGGTTTTCTGCTATTTTAAAGATGAAGAAACAGCTGTCAGGAGAGGTTAAAGTGATTTTCTGACTCTAGCCAACACTCATCTCATTACACTGACCTAAAAAGTTTATTATTTAAATTATTCCCTGATTCAGATACAACCACTACCACCATTTTCTACTGAGTTGACTCCAGCTCATGGCGGCCTCCATGTGTGTCAGTGTACAACTGTGCTCCATGGGGTTTTCAGTGGCTGAAACTGTGCTCCATGGGGTTTTCAGTGGCTGATTTTTCAGAAATAGATCACCAGGCCTTTCTTTCCAGGTGCCTCTGGGTGGACACAACCCTCCAACCGTTCAGTTAGCAGCTGAGGGCATTAATCATTTGCATTACCCAGGGACTCCTGATTCGGATAGGCCTCCCCTTAATTAGTTTGAACTAATGGGCTTTTCTTAAGAACGTTTTAATAACAAGACATGCTAGAAACAAAGCACACAACATACCACACCAGTGTTTGGAAGCAAAGTTCCTGTTCAGATCTGTTCCGATGCACTTATTGTCCTCATGAAAAGATCGGTTCTTTCTCCACATTCGATCCTAAATAAACAATACGGTCATGTTAAATAGATGCCTTTTAAAAGACAAGCAGCCTGGCTGGGTTTATCTCCTTCAGGCCTATCCCTTCCCTCACTTCGTTCTGCCACTTTCTTCACAATGTTCCTTTCCCACAGCCCCTATTTCTGCTCAAGTCTCAGTCATGCTCAAACTGTCTTAGTTTTGACAGTGTTGAGCTTTTCCTGAGTCCTGTGATCCTGAAAAACAGCAAGGGATAAAGAAATTCACCCACCTTTTTGTGTGCCAAGGAGCCTTAGTGGTGCAGTGGCTTAGTGCTCAGCTGCTAACTGAAAAGTCAGCCATTCAACCCACCAGCTGCTCCGTGGAAGAATGATGTGACAGTCTGCTTCTGTAAGGATTACAGCTTTGGAAACCCTATGGGGCAGTTCTACTCTGTCCTGTGGGGTGGCTTTGAGTCAGAATTGGCTTGACGGCAGTGGTTTTGGGTTTTTGTGTGTGTGTGTTTCAGAAAAGGGCTGACTTAGATGGCCTTAATGTTCCCCTCAGCTTGACTAAACATTAGGTAGGCTTCTTCCTGACTCTAGGCCCCTGACCCTTCTCTCACCCTGACCTTACAGAATCCAGATAAAACATGTTCCATCTACCCTTAGCAGCAAACTCAGGCGATAACTCCATGTAATCAACACAGCCTACTGTCTAACCTCCCCATAACGTCCTTCAGTACTTTTCCACTAGCTCACTTCGGTCTAAAACCCATCCTGACTTCTGCTTCAGTGGAGTCGGAGCTCAGACTTAGGTCTGGTCTCATTCCTCTGTTGCAATAGCCCTGAATGAAGTCTGTTGCCGCCTGTTTAACACTGTCTGGTAAAATTTTCTGTGACAGGTTAAACAAAATAAAATTGTAATATTAGCTCAATTTTGACCTATAAAAGTAAAATTTGATTTGCCTCAACTAAGCTGCTTGTTATGAACTGAATTGTGTCCCCCCAAAATATGGGCTGTAAATCCTAACCTCTGTGCCTGTAGTGATAATCCCAATGAGTTTTCTTTGTTATGTTAATGAAGCAGTATTGGTATAGGGTTTGTCTTGAGTCATTCGCTTTAGAGATATAAAAGGAGCAGATTAAGACGTGAGAGGCAAGCAGAGATGGTGAAGGGTCCTCTGAGACATCGTCCCCACCCCCTGCCACTGTTCCCTGCCCCCCTCACAGCCCGCCAGGCCACAGCTTCTAACTGGTTTGGCCCGACTACGCTGCGGCCATAACCACAGTTTCAATTTGGTGCCAGAATCCTGCGCACCAAGATTTTGGCCCATGTGCAGGGCTTGAGGAGCTGTGTCCTCTATCTGTCCTTGGACCTGAACAACACCTACATGACTCAACAGCCAGACCTCCAAATGTGGACATGGGAGGGCTAAAGGCAGAGAGTTCCGGGCACTAAACCCAACCCCCTGATGCCATTGGAAATAAAAACTCCCCAACCCCCTCAATGAGCACGTGGCCTTATGGTCTCTTGACCCTGCATTGCTCCTTGTCTGCGCAGGCAATAAATTTCTACCCTCTGTTTCCCTTGCAACTGGTGGTGTGGCATCTGTCTTATTTCGATCAGCTAATAGGACAAGGACCCTCTTACGGTTACAAGGGGAGAAGATGCCGCACCACATGAATATTGCCAAGGGGCCAAGGAATAGAAGCTGAAGAGACAAGGACCTTCCCCCCAGAGCCAACAGACAGAAAAAGCCTTCCCTAGAGCCTGTTTCCTGATTTCAGACTTCCAGCTCCCTAAACTGTGAAAAAATATATTTCTGTTTCTTAAAGCCACCCACTAGTGGTGTTTCTGCTATAGAGGCACTAGATAACTCAGTGCCTGCTCTTTGACCTTATTTAGCCTCGTTCCCTTTAAATTAATGTTGTGCACAGTATCACTTCAAGCTCCTAAGACAAGTAAAGTAATTTTAATTACTTCTCAGCTCAAATTAAAACCATTAGTCCTGAGTTCCAATACTCGCTTTGAATTGAATTCCAGTTATTCATTTAAAAGCTGCAGGAGGTGGAGATGTGAAGGTACCTCTAGCCAGACTGCTCCTTTCATGGTACTGATTGCCTCTGGTTTTTAAACATCAGGCACAGTCCCCATTTGGATTCTTGGGGTAAGTTGGGAAGTTTGATAATGTAAATGGCCACACAGACTTTAAGTTGTGGGGTGGGTGATGGGCAACTCACATCACATGCAGTTTGGTAGTAACAGTTGCCCTGGGGAGATCAGGTTCTCGAACTGCAGGGATCAATTGCCAGAGTCGCAGGCAAAGCACAGCTGGGGAGTAGGAACATGTGGAAACCAAAAACTCAACCCATTGCCGTCCAGGCGGTTCCAGCTCATAGTGACCTTTTAGGGCAGAGTAGAACTGCCCCATAAGTTTCCAAGGAGCAGCTGGTGGATTTGAACTGCCAACCTTTTGGTTAGCAGCCAAACTCTAAACCACTGAGCCACCAGGGCTCTGGAACATGAATTCCACTGATTCAGGCAAAGTCATACATTCATTGTGTTAAAACAAAAATAATTTTAAGCCAATAATAGCAATTGATTGAAGTTTATTTAGCATGCAATTTTCAAATCGAGGCGAAATTTTTAACTGGAGAGTCAAAAATGTTCCAAAGAAGAAAAATCTGTCACAGATTCTTATACCTCAGCTTATAATCTGCAATTATACATTGTCATGGACTCAAGGGCCAGAATAGTATTTAAATAATAACTTGTGGACATGCAACATTTTCCTGAAAAACAATTGAGATAATTACCGATTTACCTTTAAATATAGCTTCTAGTCTGAATTTTGGAGTTTCTATTGTTGAAACTGACTGCACATGGATAATTCTTTAAAAGAGTACAATGCCCAAGGCACACATTTGACAAAATCATCTTGATTCTCCTGGAATCCAGATTTCTAGGTCCATGGAGTTGGGGTGACCCACTCAGGCCATTCGCCCCTAAATGCCCTTTGGAAGGAACTGGTCCCCTGGAGTCACCTTCAGGTCAAACAATAGCTTAGTAAGCAGCTTAGTGGCGATGTTTGGCCTTGGGTATTGGATTCTTTTGGAAAATTATCTATGTGCACCCAGCTTGGAGAAGCAGGAACTCCAGGGTCTGACTAGAGGCTGGATTAGGATGTATGGCATGTCCTTGGTAACTGTTTCTGTAACCTGCCCTGTGCTTTGATGCTATCTCTTGATAAATTAACATAATAATGACCTGTATAACCTGTTTTCACTATCCCTTCATTGGAGTGTCTTCCTCATATGTTCAGGTGACACTGCCCGATTCCTATTGTATCTACTCACCATCAATTCATTCTGTTACACTAATTTTTTGGTGCTTCTCTGTGAATTTGGGTTTTTGACACATTCTTTACTAATTAAGCTAGACTACTGCTTGACTAACGGACAGCTTTCAGAAAACAAGTTTTTTCAGCTCAATGTTTAACGATTCAAAGATTATCTTAGGGAGAGAGTTTGGGTGGATTGTTTTTACCTCCGTGGCTCTAGGTATTTGGATTCCACGAGAATTAAAAACTCCACTCCTCAATTGTAATATCAGTATATAAACGTGACCATTTATTGAATGCCAACTGTGTGTTAGGCACTATGCTAGGTACTTCTCATTTACTCGCACCTACAAACATTTTTTCACCATACTCCTCTCACCTATTTGATTTTTTCACCAAACTCCTTCACCACTCCCTTTGTTCTGCATAAATTACCTCCTACACGAAATAATTCCTGTATTGTTTCATGTCTAATTACTCCAATTATTCTCATTCCCTTTTGTGAAAACCTACTCAAGTAGGTTTTTCAAAACATATATATATAAACGCTCAGTTATGTTTTTATGCATCCCTCGTTAAATTATAAATGACTGTAGTTCATATTCAGTGAGTAATTTTACATGAATTTTTATGTTGTTGGACTAGAAATAATAATGGCTTTCAATACATATGAACTTGATCATGATACTTACACTTGCGCTCAGGACTGAGTTAGGTTAGAGAGTACCACCAAGGTTTAAATTTACATATTGGTCAGAATGCAATTCCATTAAGATGCAAATTAAGTTAGAATGCTGTTCTAACTCTTGTATTTCATGATTTTGCAAATCAAAATGCTATCACATTGTTCTTAGTAAGATTTAATGGATCCTGCATTGTGCATCAATGACAGCTAACATCACAAAAATTCGACCAGACATTACATCTATTCTGATAAAAAGAACACGTTTTCAAAATGAAGTAGTCTCGTCAAAAAAGAAAAAATGAAACCTGAATCTGATTAAGCTTCTAGAATCCAAGTATCAATTCTTACGAAATACAGAGGACAGAGGAATATATTAAACTACAACATGGCAACACAATTAGCAAAACCCAGCCTTGCAAAACTCTTTTCTTCCACAAACAAATTGCAAGTGAGAAAAAAGCGGAAGAGATGGAGAGGTTATACACAAAAATAGGCCTAAAAGACACATTAACTAATCATGCTTAACATGTGAAGATTATTTGAATCCTGAATCAAAGAAATAAATGGTTTAAAAAGTAGCAAGACATTTGGGAATTTGAATACTGACTAGATACTTGATAGTGTTAAGTAATTATTATTAAATTTTAGGTACTGTACAATTGTATTCTGGTCATTCTTTTTTTGGCGCAGTGGTTAAGAGCTTAGCTGCTAACCAAAAGGTCAGCAGTTTGAATCCACCAGCCACTCCTTGGAAACCCTATGGGATAGTTCCACTCTGTCCTATAGGGTCTCTATGAGTCAGAATTGGCTCAAGGGCAACGGGTTTGGTTTGGGCTTCTTTTAGGGACATATGCTGAAATATTTACTGATGAAATGATATGATATAGAGGATCCACTTCACAATAACTGTCTAGGGTAGGGTAGATGGGAACAGAGAAGAAAGATTGGCCATGAGTTAATCACTGTTGAAGCTGCATGACAAGTACATAGTTTATTTTATAATTACTCTCACTTTTCTAGACATTTGACATTTTCCATAATAAAAACTAAAATTTATGTTTTCATAATGCAACTACTGTGTCGAGGACCAAGATTCTATGAATAATTCAGCCTGGATATCTTGTGTCCCTAAAGAGGGCGTGTTTTGTATTCTTTGCCTTCACCTACCTTTTTCCAGGTGTAGTCATAACCATCCACGTTAACCACTGGCATGACATAGAAGTCCATGTGTCTCAAAAGGTTAGTGTACATCGTTTCTTTCCCATAGAATTGAGTTACCTACAAATTAAAAATCACTTCTATTTAAGTCTGGAAACCCTGTGGGTTTGGTTTTTCTTCAGTTTACTTAAGTCTGCCAGGCACTCCTTGGAAACCCTATGGGACAGTTCTATTCTTTGCTATATGGTTGCTATGAGTGGAGATCAACTCGATGGCAATGGGTAAACTTAGTCTGTTTCTTTCATGTGCGTTTTTTTTTTTCCCCCCTAAAGTCATTTGATGTGGTTGGGTTTAACTTTCAGAAAGACTGCTAACTCCTCAAAAGGAATGAATTTAGGGTACTGTGCTACCAAGTGATGGTAGGTGCCTCGGACATAGGATACATAGTCTTCCTATTTAATAGAGGCGGGAAATAGAATCGTAAATTTTCTAAAATTTCCTTCTAAAAGTAATTCTTTATGAAAGCCATAAAATAATACACTACATTCAAAGATTTAAGGAAACAAAAATTTAGATACACTTCAGCTCCCTCTTCAGTAATCCATGTCAATCAGAGCTTAAACAAACTTTGTCTTACGCCCAGATATGATTAGATGCTTTTCTTTTTTTTTTTTTTTTAAATAATATTTTATTGTGTTTTTGGTGAAAATTTACACAGCAAGTTAGGGTCCCATTTGACAATTTCCACACAGATTGATCAATGACATTGGTTATATTTTTTCATAATGTGTCAACATTCTCTTTAATTGTGTTCTATGGCTCCATTTCCAGTACTCTATTAGTTTCCCTGCTCTCTTATTTTCTCATCTTTGCTTTAGATTGACCTTTTGGATTCATATAGATGGTTTTTTAGTAGAGCACCAACAGATGCTATTTTCTAAATTGTGCCTAGAACTTCTCATGGAGCTAAATTCTTGCTAGAAATGAATGCATCTCTCAAACATCAGGTCATTTGGCTTTAGAATCAGCAGAAGCTTTTCTTAGGTGCTAGCTATGACTTTCCTAATAGGTATCATCTGACAACCGTTCTTGTCTGCTCTAGGACTCATACCCAGCTTAGGGTCACATATTCCAACATAATATAAGGGACCTTCTGATGACAGAGACATTCACCCAAAATGACCAAGAGAGAGGCAGGAGAACCATAAAGAAACATTTCGATCGGTTAAATCGCTTCCTCTAGTGCTAAGTTTGATCTAAACTCTTCATTTGTGGTGGCATTACTACATTTTAATTTTTGTATTAGTTTGAAATTGTTTGTTGTTTCAATCTTTATTCAAAGATTTTGTTAAGAATTTTTTTAAATTATTTTCAAAAGCAAAAGAAGTCTTTTGAATTCTACTTGTACTATACCTAACACTTTATCATTTTCCCTTTAAGTATTTAAAATACCATGTTCATTTTTTTCTCTAAAGTGATCACAAGAACCATCTAAAATCCTTAGCAATAAGTAACCACTTATGAAATATGGGAAAGGGTAAGAAAAAGGCAAGTTTTGTTTTGTTTTAATCTACCATAGGTCAAAAATAGAAGATTAATGAAAAGGAAGCAAAATGTATAGGCTGAGAGAAGTAATCCCTTAAGTAGTAAACAGTAGTTAAATACATTTTTTATGCTACAAATTTGTAAATTTGGGTTGGAGATGTTTTTCAGTAATAACTTAGCATTCAATATCAGAAAAAGACTGTTGTTTTGTGCCATTGAGTTAATTCTGACTCACAGTGACCCTGTATGACAGAGCAGAGCTGCTCCATAGCGTTTCCTAGGTTGGAATCTTTATGGGAGCAGGTTGGCAGGTGTTTTCTTCCATGGAGCAGCCGGTAAGTTTGAACCACCAACTTTTGGTTAGCAGCCAAGCACTTAACTGTTATGCCACCAGGGCTAATTTGTGGCAACAGAAGGAATCTAAATTTTCTCAGGTCCTGAAAGAATGAATGAGACTCATAGAGAGAAGTGACTGGCTTTAAGCTTCCTGAGGAAGAGTCCTGGTGATTTACTTCCAAAAAATCAGCCAATGAAAACGCTATGGATCACAATGGTCCAATCCACAATGGAGCCTCTAAAATGCCCATTTTTAAAAAGGCTTATTGATTATGTAGGCTTGGGCTACAAAGCCAGGTTCACATTGTTGGGGACAAATACTAGAGTATAAGGTCCTCGGGCTATATTTTGTTCCACATTGTGTCTCCGGGGTCTGGAACCTTGCAAGCAATGTATAGACATTTGTGGGACTAAATAATTTAACCTTACAAAGATTCAGTAAGCTGGTGGGGTGAAGGGTGGGTTGGTTAATAACAAGGAAGAGGAAGAGGTATTGGGCTAGAAAGGGTAGTGATTAGGGACAGCTTCACCAACATGGATTAGAGTCAATATGAATCGAATTTTCTTTCTGGCTTTTTTCAGGTTCAGTGATGGAATGAAAAAGAAGTTTTTTTGTTTGTTTGTTTTGTTTTGTGCCCTGCTCCATTCATGACCTAAAGGAGTAAAACTACTCAACTTGAGGAAGGTTCTAGGTCATCAAAATGACTGTGCTAGTCAGCTGGAACCATCTACATTGGTCAAGGGAGTGTCAACATTGGCTGGGAAATTTTCAGTGGGCTTGGGGCTGCTACAGCTCCGCCAGTGGGGAGGGGAGAGTGGGCAGGCCATGAAAGTAGCTAGGGTTGCTGCGTTTGTCAAGACTTAGCACAGGCAGGTATGTTCCTACCTTTTACTTTTGAAATTTACATTTACATTTGAAATATCTCATTTATTAAGGCAGATCTACCTACACAGCAAACCCTCGATTTCCTAACTTATCTCTTTTGTATTACTGTACATCTGGGAGTATGATGACAACAATAACCACTATGGGAAGGACACACGTTTTATTTTTCCAGTGGCAATGGCTCTTTGTATAAATCAGGATAGAGGACATGTATGCCCACTTTATAGAATTTGAAGGATAATTTTTACTGTTTTCCTTTATTGTAGAGGTTTGTAGTCATTATATTTTTTACTTTCATAACACATTATTTGTCTTATATATGGTTTCCTTGATGCCAAACCTTTCTTCAAGGACAAAATCCCCAATTATGACATGTGGGAAAACATGATCTGCTCTGTAATGCTGTACTTTATGTTTAATTTCCAGAGGCAAAAAATGGCAAAAGATGCCTGGATAGTTCAAGCCAAGAAGAAAAAGAATTAATTGGGATCCACCCAATTAAAAACCCACCCCATTGCTGTCAAGTTGATTCCGACTCAAAGCAACCCTATAGGACAGAGTAGAACTGCCCCATAGGGTTTCTAAGGCCATGGTGGTTTGGTGGTTAAGTGTTTGTATTTTCTGTTATCCCTCCCTGTTCTGGTACTCCAATCACTCGTAGGCTATTTCTCTTGATAGAGTCCCATATGATTTTTAGGGTTTCTTCATTTTTTTTTTTAATTTTTTATTTGATTTTTCTTTGAATATATTGGTGCCAAGTGTTTTATCTTCAGTCTCACTAATTCTGCCTTCTAGTTCCTCAATTCTGCTCCTCTGACTTTCTTTTGAGTTGTCTAATTCTGTAATTTTATTGTTAATCTTCTGAATTTCTGATTGCTGTCTCTCTATGGATTCTTGCAGCTTATTAAAGGTTATTCATTACGTTCTTGAATAACCTTTTTAATTTCTTCAACTGCTTTATCTGTGTGTTCCTTGGCTTGTTCTCCATTTTGCCTGATCTCGTTCCTGATGTCTTGAAGAGTTCTGTACATTAATCTTTTGGATTCTACCTCTGGTAATTACAGGAATATGCCTTCATCCAGAAGATCCCTTGATTCTTTGTTTTGAGAGTTTGTTGAAGTGATTGTGGTCTGCTTCTTTAACTGATTTGATATTGACTGTTGTCTCTGAGCCATCTATGAGTTATTGTATTAATTTATTTCATGTTTGCTTACAGTATCTTAGCTTCTTGCTTTGTTTTGTTTTGATATGGGCAAATAGGCTGCTTGAGCGAGCTAGCTTGATTATTTTTGTCTTTGAAGCTCTAACGTCCTGTCACCAGGTGGCTGGAGCTGTTACCAGGTATATGAGCCTAGGAATCCATTCACTTTTCTTGTATGGGTTCAGCTCAGATATCCAGGTAGTTGGTCATCAAGTGTATGGTACAGGCTCTGTCCTACAGTCTTAGAGGGGCAGGGGTGTTTGGTGTAGGTACAGGTATCTGGTTGCAGCAGGGGGTCACACTCTGCACAAGGCAGGGAACTGACAAGCATCCCCCCGGAGTGTCTGTGAGGAAAGCACATCCCTCTTCCGTAAGCAGACAGGTGGGTGGATTCTGTAGCTGGACCATGGGCACCCAATGCTTTTGGTTGTAAGGACTGGGAGGTACCACTTGTCCTTGGAGTCCTGCCAGGGGTGGCTAGGTGATGTGGGTGGAGCCACCAATCCTTAGGCCCCTGATGTAAGTAGGTGAGAACCCTCACCAGAAGTAGGTGAGGCAAAGTGGTGTCAAACATCAAAAACTCACCTCTTCACTGCACAGCTGAAACAGTTGCAGTCTGCCAACAAGGGCCTATTCTCCTGAAATGGCCCCAAACAGGTCCATTCAGGGGTGAAAGGTGTTCAACATCCATGTAGAATTTGTGCCTAGACAAGAGCCGTTTCTGTCCTGAGCTTCCCAGTTTAGTGGAGCTGGCAGATTGTCTTTTCCCCATATTGTTAATTTATTCCTTCTCCAAGGCTGGGAGAATGGCTCAGAGCATGCAGCAGGACCTATCTCAGGCCCAGTGAAATTGACAGCCACTGAAGCTGGCTTGAGGGCTGGGGGTGCAGTAAAATAAATGCAAGTACTTAACTTTTGCCGAGAGTGCCATTCTTCTGTGGTTCTGGAGGTGTGAGTAGGCTGTGCAGCTCGCTGTTTCTCCCTGAGGAAACAGCATCCAGAACGCTACCTCCGGCCCCTCCACAGTTGCTCCAGGGGATCATGCCTGAGAGTTCCTGCCACTTCTGGACTGTCTCTCCCTCACCCTGCTGCTCAGTCCATTTTTTAACTTTGAAGTTCAAGGCTCCTAGCTTATCATATATATAATCATTTCACTTGTTTTTTGGGGGTCTTTATTGTAACAGGGATCACCAGAAGCATCTGACTACTCCGCCATCTTGGCCCCACCTCTCCAGTGGTTAAGTGTTTGGCTGCTAACCAAAAGTTTGGCAGTTCAAATCCACCAGCCACTCCTTGGAAATCCTATGGGGCAGTTCTATTCTATCCTATATTGTTGCTATGAGTTGGACTCCACAGCAATGGGATTTTTTTTTTTTTTTAATCTCTGTGGAAGCAGACTGCCACATCTTTCTCCTGCAGAGCAGATGGTAGACCTTTCAGTTAGCAGCTGAGCACTTTAGCCACTGTGCCACCAGGGCTCCTTAGTAAAGATATTACAACCAGCATATAATTTCTTAACTATTCTCCAGTGTTCACCCCAGATACAAATGCAGGAAGGAAAAGGTTAACAATCTTTGTGTTGTTGTTGTGTGCCATCGAATGGTTTTTGACTCATAGCGGCCCTGTATAGCAGAGTAAGACTGCCCCATAGTGTTTCCAAGGCTGTAATCTTTACAGGAGCAGATGGCCAGGTCTTTTTTTCTGTGCTACCACTGCGTGGGTTTGAACCACCAGCCTTTCGGCTAACAGATGAGTGCTTAACTCTTTGTACCACAAAGCCTCCTTCAATAATCTTTAGGGTGATTTAAATGCTTCAGATCATGCTTTCAAACTTAATTGGTGTAATTGAGCCTCACCCAAACCTCCAGAGGTTTTGAATCAAGAAGTCTATGACCTCACCTGGGATAATGCCTTAAAATAAACAGCCCATCAAAGGGTGGGGGGAGAACAGTGGAGAAGATCAATAAATAGGTACACTGCTCAGTTTATTCAGCTACAGGTAGTCTCATGCCATATACTTAAAAGAACGTGAATACTTACATAGCCTATGAACCACAGGCAGAAAGCAGGAGAAATCCATTCTCTGGCGTGGATTCCACAGTCAATCCATATGGCATTTTTAGCTATTTGTTGTTTTTTGGAAACCTGCTCAAAGAAAATCAAAAAGTAACAAAAACAATAACATTTAGGATAATATCTTCCATTTATATGGTGCTTTTTTTTTTATGTTTAATTCTGTCAACAAGTCTATACAGTACACATTGTTCTCTCCATTCCTTTCACAATTCAAAGGAAAATTAAGAAGCTAGTAAGATTAGAGGATACCAGCTAAGGTCATATAACTGGTTTGAGTGGGCACTAAGGTTTGTCACCAGGATTCCTGATTTTGAGCTCTTTTCCCCCCACAATTAACTAGTTGTGTCAGAACTGCACATAGAAATGGAGAAATAGAGACCAGACAGTTAGGGCTTTAGGCCGCTCCTTTGCTTTAGAGGCAAATGAGCGTGTGTTTGGTGAGCGGCCTTCCCTAGAAGGCACGGAGACACATCAACAACAGAGAAAGGCTTGGCAAAGGAAAGTCAGTGGTGCCAGAGGTAAACTTGGACTCCCTCACGATTTTCCCCAGGACGCACAATTTCTATTTTCCCATTTCACACAAAAAGAATCACACATCTAACTTCACACAAACTGATCACAGATCCCAGGACTGAGGCCTTGTTCTGATTCACAGTATGTCGGCCTGGCCCAAGCTGCCAACTCTCTGTAGTAAGAATGCTCAACTTTTCCTCAATGATAGCCTTTGGTGTCTTTAGAAGAATTCCCTAAAAATATCTCCAACAAAATAAATCATAATACATTAACTTTAAAAAACCAGTTACACCACAATTTTAGGGAATAGAAAAAAAGAAGAGTGTTGTGAGACCAAACAAATATGAGGAGTTGAAATTCCAAAACAAGGAGTTTTTTTTTTTTTTCTTACCTGGAGCCCTGGTAACTCATTGCCATCAAGTCAATTCTGACTCATTGCAACTCCATAGGACAGAGTAGAACTGTCCCATAGGGTTTCCAAGGCTGTAATCTTTATGGAGGCAGAATGTCACATCTTTCTCTGGTGGAGTGGCTACTGGGTTCGAACTGCCAACCTTTCAGTTAGCACCTGAACACTTTAAACACTGTGCCACCATGATTAAAGCACTGGGCTGCTAACCAAAACGTCAGTAGTTCAAACCCACTAGCTGATTCCAACTCATAACCTCCCCAGTGATGGAGTAGAACTGCTCCATAGGGTTTTCTAGGCTGTAATCTTTATGGAAGCAGATTGCCAGGTCTTTCTCTCATAGAGCTGCTGTGTAGTTTCAAACCACCAACCTTTTGGTTAGCAGCTGAGTACTTAACTGTTACACCACAGGGCTCTAAAACCCAAACCAAACCCGCTGTCATGTGTGGCTATGTCATGACTACATGTGTCCAATGTGATTGACCAATTTGGCTGCCAAGAGCGTCCAAAGCTTCATTTCTGCCTCGAGTTTGCCCTGCAAGTTCTTATCTGAGACAGATTAAAACCCAGAAATGCTGACTCAAAGTCCTGTTTTTGGGTGACCAAAGAGGTTCATCTGTTACAATTTAGCTAATGTTGGGAAACTATGTATAAATTATATGTTACTAAATCGAATATAGTTTCTAATGATTAACTTTTTTCCATAGCTTCTTTAAATTTTTTTTTAAGAGGAAACAGTGGTAAATAACAGACCCACAGAATTAGAAACTGTTATTATTGTTGTTGTTGTTTGCTTTTGAGTCGGCCCTGATTCATGGTGACCTTATGTATAACAGAACGAAATGCTGCCCAGTGATGGCAGGAATAATATGGTTTATGGCTCCTAAAAACTCTTCCAGTGGCTATGTTCACTGATCCTTTCCAAGGCCAATTTATCTAAGACAGGATCCAAGGTAGGTAAATCAGATTTGCTCCCATGAGGTTCCACAACTGAAAATAGATAATCGGATGGTGATTGGAACAGAAGCTGTTGTATACGCCAAGGTCCCCAGCGTACCCTGGTTCCTATCCCTCCCTGGGCCACAACCTTCAGCCTTTTCTTTGGTTCTAAAAGCTGCAACAGTGTTTTTCCAATAAGAGACTCCTCTCTTGCTTTCTTTCTTCTTCTTCTTTTGTGTGTGTGTGTGTGTGTGTGTGTGTGTGTCTAAGTAAGCCAGTCTGACTGAGGTCTTGATGATAGATAAAATACAAATGAAATCTGAGAAATAATCCAGAGAAGTTCCCTCATTTTATGACTGTTAAGTGTTGAGCCTAGAAAAGTTAAATGGCGTGTCTAATGTCACATGAACTGGAGCAGAGTTGATTCTAGAACTGAGGTTTCAACTCTTGAACTAATACCCATTGCCATCAAGTCAATTCTGACTCATGGTGGCCCTAAAGGACAGAGCAGAAATGCCACACGGGGTTTCCAAGGTGGAAATCTTTATGGAAGCAGACTGCCACATCTTTCTCCCACAGAGTGGTTGATGGGTTCGAACCATGGGCCTTTCAGTTAGCAGCCGAGCACTTAACCACTGCACCACCAGTGCTCCTCTTGAACTAATGCTGCATTATAAAGGGAATTTATTTTAAAGGTAATTATACAAACAAACAAACAAAAAACAAGCCCACTGCTCCAGGTTGGTTCCAACTCATGGCAACCCCATGTGTTACAAAGCAGAATTGCCCCATAGATTTTTCTTGGCTGCGATCTTTACAGAAGCTCATCACCAGGCCTCTCTTCTGTGGTGTCTCTGGGTGGGTTCAAACAGTGAACTTTTAGGTTAGTAGTTGGGCGCAAACCATTTGCACCACCCAGAGACCTGTAAAGGTAACAATAAACTCCTAAATAGTTGAATGGAAACCCTGGTGGCTTAGTGGTTAAGTGCTATGGCTGCTAACCAAAGGGTCAGCAGTTTGAATTCGCCAGGCTCTCCTTGGAAACTCTGTGGGGCAGTTCTACTCTGTCCTATGAGTTGGAATCCACTCGACGGCACTGGGTTTTGGTTTTAAATAGGTGAATATCAAAGTTGAGGAACATCTGTAATACAAATATTTCCAAAACTCAAAAAAAAAAAAAAAATCCAAGTTATAACAAGCACCACTAGAGAATTAAGCTCTCCACAAAGGTGGAAGATCAATGGCTCTCTCTACAACTTACCTTTAAAACGTAAAGAGGGTACTTCTCATATGAAGATCCGATGTGGATTTTTTCAACCATATCAGGATACCGCTCAGTCATAACATCTATCCAAGAATAGATCTATCAAAACAGAAACCATCAATTAGCCCAAGAGCAAATTCGAACCATTTAATTGACCAAAGGGAACAGACAATGTCTTTAAGGGAAGGAGATTATTCTAAAACTTTGTATGTGGAAGGAATGATGAGCTAAAATACTTGTTCGTTTGCTTTTTTTCCCTGCTATTTATTTTATTTAGGAAAATCAATGAAATTAAAGTTTTGAAAAGAATCACGTTTTAGGGAAAAAGAGGAAAAGTGCTGAGAAACTTATGACACAGTAGGAAAAGTTGATTTTTAAAGTGTGGCTCCTGCAAGTTATTTTAAAAGGCTTATCACACTGAATCCCTGCCTCTGTATACAAAATTCTGATTACCATTCATTAGAGTTCTTTTTCTTAGGAAACATTTTCTTTTCTTTCGTTCTTTCTTTTTTTTTAAGTATTCACTTTTCAAAACTCTCCTGGAGCACTGCCTTTGCACAAAACACATGGCTATCAAGTCAATTCTAACTCATAGTGACCCTATAGGACAACGTACAACTGCCACAGAGAGTTTCCAAGGAGCACCTGGTGGACTCGAACTGCCAATCTCTTGGTTAGTAGCCATAGCCCTTAACCAATGTGCCACCAGGGTATCCTGTCATTGCATGAGATAAACAGAAATACCATTATTTCCTGCTCCAGAGTTCTGTAAGCACAATGGGATGTGTGGAACCAGGAAAGGTAAAGGAATCTGGAAAAAAGAAACATCCTTTTCTATCCTGAGAAGTAGTTTGATTCCAACTCAAACTATTGGGTGCAGGACCAACGGTAGCTGAGGTTATATAGTGGAAGAAAAAACCAAAAATAAGTTCTGCGACTGACTTGAGGCTTACGTTCATATCAAGCAAGCATTGAAGTCTCATTTGGTTTGGGATTGCTTTGATTGAACTCAGTCATATTTTAATGCAAACCAACCTCCCAAGAGCCACATTTTATTTATTTATTTTTTGTGCTTTAGATGAAGGTTTACAGAGCAAATTAATTTCTCATTAAACAATTAATACACATATTATTTTGTAACATTGGTTGCCAGCCCTGTGATATGTCAAAGCTCTTCCCTGCTCTACTTTGGGTTCCCGATTTCCATTTATCCAGCTTTCCTGTCCCCTCCTGCCTCTCTCTTCCTTGTCCCTGGGCTGGTGTGTCCATTTAGTCTTGTATACATGGTTGAGCTGCATGTATTGCTTGTTTTTTGGGCCTGTCTAATCTTTGGCTGAAGGGTGAACCTCAGGAGTGACTTCAGTACTGAGTTAAAAGGGTGTCTGGGGGCTATTATACTCTTGGGTTTCTCCAGTCTCTGTCAGACCAGTAAGTCTTTTTTTTGTGAGTTTGAATTTTGTTCTACATTTTTCTCCAGCTCTGTCCAGGACCCTCTACTGTGACATTAAGGGCCACATTGAAACTCACATACCTTTTGAGGTGGGAACGACCAACTCTTGGCCTTATCTCTGAGAACTTTTCTAGAGGCCCTGTCCTTCAAATAGCAATCCTGGCTGATGGGAATTGGAGTGCCATTGCCCTTGGATTCTCTTAGAGTATCATGTCCAGGTGTTTATCCCCATGCTGGGAAATTAAAGGGCTTCTAGAAGGCCCACTTGCCACCTACTCTCTCAGTGTCTCTGTGGTATCTGAATTTTAACCATCAAGGATTTCTTGATTGTGACTCTGTTTCTTCTGAGGTATGAATAGGTCTGAGGTAACTACTATATTTAGGAGTCCTTGGGTGGTTGAAAGGGTTAATGGGCTTGGCTGCTAAACAAAAGTTTACAGTCCACCCAGAAGAGCCTTGGAAGAAAGGCCTGGTGACCTATTTCCAAAAAATCAGCCTTCGAAAACCCTATGGAGCGCAGTTCTACTCTGATACACATGGGGTCACCATGAGTCAGAATCAACTCAATGGCAACTGGTAGTGGTTTTTTTTTTTTTTGGTATGTTACGCCACTGATGGTTCAGTAGATTTCCTCCACCCAGGGAGACTGTGTTATAGGCAGCTTTATACACTCCTTTCTTTAGTAGTATACTCCATTTGTTACAAGAAGTATTCTACGGCCAATTGTTTCTTTCTCCCTACTCCATTCCCCCGGTCTGAGACAATGACAAAAGCAACCCTCTAGCCCACCAGGTGATCATGTGGTCAGGGCTGATGGAGAGATCTCCTGGAGATGTTGGCAGAATCAACGCAGTGTTAAAAGAGAAGGAAGGACTTAACTGAATTTCTTGAGAGCAAGATTATCATGATTCCCATGAACCTCTTAGAAAGGATTGGGGGTGAGGGGAGAGGGAAGAAATGTCATGTACTTGCTTGTGTTTGTTTTCACCCTCTCATATCATGTCCTTCCTGGACATACAGTAAGAAAACTTTTTTTTATGTATATTAATTGTTTAATGAGAAACCAATTTGCTTTGTAAACCTTCATCTAAAGTACAAAAAAAAAAAAAAAAACCAGAGTAAGCTAGCCAAAGTCTTGCCATCCTAACTTCTAAGGAGCATTCCATTTTTTTTCCTTCTAAGTCTGATTTGTTCGTTTTTCTGGTAGTTCACAACCAAAAAACCAAACCCGTTCAGGCTGAGTCGATTCCAACTCATAGCGACCTTATACAACAGAGTAGAACTGCCCCATAGGGTTCCTAAAGAGTGGCTGGTGGATTCAGACTGCCAACCTGATAGTCCCCAGGATATTCAGTATTCTTCACCAACACCACAATTTGAGTACATCAATTCTTCTTGTGTCTCCCTTTTTCATTGTCCAGTTTTTGCATGCATATGAGGTGATTGAAAAGACCATGGCTTGGGTCAGGCACACCTTAGATGTCAAAGTGACACCTTTGCATTTTAAAACCTTAAGAAGGTCTTTGATGTAGTTTTGTACAATACAGTATGTTCCTTGATTTCTTTTTTTTTAATTTTTATTGTGCTTTAAGTGAAAGTTTACAAATCAAGCCAGTCTCTCATACAAAAACTTATATACACCTTGCTATATACTCCTAGTTGTTCTGCCCCTAAGGAGACAGCATACTCCTCTCCACCCTGTATTTCCATGTCCATTCAGCCAGCTTCCGACCCCCTCTGCCTTCTCATCTCCCCTCCAGACAGGAGCTGCCCACATAGTCTCATGTGTCTACTTGATCCAAGAAGCTCACTCCTCACCAGTATCATTTTCTATCTTACAGTCCAATCCAGCCCCTGTTTGAAGAGCTGGCTTTGGGAATGGTTCCTATCTGGGCTAACAGAAGGTCTGGGGACCATGACCTCTGCGGTTCTTCTAGTCTCAGTCAGACCATTAAGTCTGGTCTTTTTAGTAGAATTCGAGGTCTGCATCCCACTGCTCTCCTGCTCCCTCAGGGGTTTTCTGCTGTGTTCCCTGTCAGGGCAGTCATCTATTGTAGTGGGCAAAACTCAACTTTTTTTTAACACAATAATTTTTAAATTAAATTAAAGAATTTAAATACTTCCATTTGAGGCATTCGTTTCTCCCTGCCAAACTCAACATTTCAGCGACATAGCCACCTTCTCCACTTTGCCAAACATGCCTACCCAGCCTCTCAACTTTCGGTATTAGACTTGCTTATTGCAGTGCTGGTGATGGATGTGGGAGGTGGTCTAGTGGAGGAGATGGAGGCAGGAGAGATAAAGTGGGGGAGGCGATTTTAAAAGAACCACATCATTCAGCCAGGCACATGGATTCTAGAAGCAGAATGGGTTCTGGTTTAGCTAACTGGAAAGGAACAGATGTTCCTGAAGATTAAATAGAAAATTTATCTCTGTTAATTAAGTCTTACCAAAACACCCAACCCATTGCCATCAACCCTGTAGGACAGAGTAGAACTGCCCCATAGGGTTTCCAAGGAGCAGCTAGTGGATTCAAACTACCGGCCTTTTTGGTTAGCAGCTAAGCTCTTAACCACCATACTACCTGGGCTCCAAATGTCTTAAAAGTACAGCTATGGCTCCAAACAGCTTCTGGGCATCTAGTCAGACATGGTAAAAATTACTTATATTAGGCAATATAGCAACATTCTTAGATGAGGAAAAAAAAGCATCAAGAGGATTTATTCCTTGGGGTATTCTAGATAAAAGATAAAGTCCTCCGGAGATATACCCTTTTCAACTAACAAATACAAGGGAAATGGCTTTTAGTGTATTATAGGGAAGCTTCCTGAGACTGATTAAACTGGAACGTGTAAGTACTGATCAAAAAAAAAAAAAATCCAGTTTCTTGAAGACTAAAATATAGGTATTATTATTCTTCTTGCAAATAGATTCCTCATGGGTAGAATAAAATGCATTCATTCATAGTGTATTAACTGTAAGTGAATAAACTCCTTTAATTCAGTGAGGTAACCTAGCAATTATTCAAAGAGAGCTTTAAAAAAAAATCCAAAGAGACTTGATCAATTGGACTGTTAATTTCTTGTGGACGTTTCAATTAAAAGATCCTATTCTTTATTTCTGTTCTTCGTTTGACGTGCAATTCTACTCCTAGCAGCTATAGACACTCTTAGCTTTGGAAAAACAACTTCCTTACAGGCAGTTTACCAAGTATGATGCAGTCTTTCTAGGGAAGATAGCTGCAGAAGAATGTCTTTCCACCCCACAATGTCGATGTGATTTTTTTTTAAGCCTCTTCTACCAATTCTGATTCTTTAGTAATTTCCTATGGTTGAAACAGCAATGTTGGTTAAAAGGAACTAGTCATTTTGGAGAAAAGTGTTACGGCTTACTTCATTTAGTGAGTGATACTGCTCATAGTACGATGAAGAGGCCCGAGGGCTGACTGTGTCGTTGGAAGTCTGCTGCAGAATGAGATTTCCAACATCTCCTATCAGGACCCTGGGAAAGAAACAGAGGGTGAGCTCGTGTCCAGGCAGGACTCTCACTTTGCCACAGGGCCCAGTGCCGACACAACAGGTGGCCATGGGGGAAAAAAATCCCAAGGAATCGAATAAACAAAAGTTCATTGGGGTACAAACAACAATGAACATTGTCATAAGCTGAAAGTCAAACTTTTTCAGTTTGGGCGCTGGAGAGAAGGTAGCTACCATGTAGTATGTTTTAGAGCCTCCAAAAACTCACTTTTCCCCACTATTATCCACATTTCTCCATCGTGAGCCTTCAGTGCCTTTACTATGAACATACAGGTTCTATAAATGGACACTTTCGCCAATTCAGGGTAACGCTGTATTGTTCTGCCACTCAAAGTGAAGCAGAAATCTTTTTCTTTTTCATAATGACAGTCTATGCCAGCTGTCACAGCCAAACATCATCACATCACTAGAGAAACAGAAGTACAGGAAAAGAGAAGGCATCTCATTAAATTCCTCTTGAGAAGGGCCACAACTATAACTAGGCAAACATGTCAACTGCATTAAGGCATTCTATCAAGTGGATGGACAATTTAAGCTCCTTATCAGTAACAAAGGTTTCTTTACTTTTGTTTAGGCCAATGGATGAGAGCGAAGCCTTCGACATCAGAAAGATCTGAGTTTGACTCCTAGTTCTGCCATTTTCTAGCCGGTTGACCTTGAGAAATTTCTTTCTTTCTTTTTGAGAAATTTCTATAAAGTATTCATTTTTCATCTGCATAATGGGGGTAATATCTACTTCACAGGGTAAAACGAGGACTCAGCCGAGTGGCTGGGACACAGTAAACACCTATATTATTAATACTTACTGTAGCATATTATCCAAACGTTGTCCATTGGCACTCAGAGGAAAGCACAGTCTCCAGGAAGGTGCCAGGGCAACAGGGGGACACTGGGAAGTTGGGCAGTACGTAAAGAAGGAGATTTTGGCTGGAGAAACCAAAAGGAGGAGGGCATGGGCTATGAACAGAAATCACACCTGATACACTTTTTAGTTTAGGACCACATATTCAGGAATGTTCACCGACCTTGTGAAGGAAAGAAGAATTAGAAAAGCAAAATCTTCTTCAGCAGCTGCTTTTTCAGGAGTTACCACAAAGTCTACCATGGTGAATGTTAATTTTATACCCTGAGTCTGGGTACTGAACTAGTTGTAGGAGATGGGACTATAGGCGGCTCTATAGATGTAACCCTCATTTTCAGATCAGGGGGCCAAGTCATGAAAGGTTAAACAATGTCCCTAAGGTCATACAGCTGGCCACTTGGGTTTATCACTCTGTCCATTTCAAACATTACCACATTGGTTTGTTTAATATAAATAATTTATTTTTCCAGGAAACAATTATATTAACACTTAGCACAATTAAAAAACAAAAACAGTTGCCCTCAAGTCATTTCCAACTCACAGTGACCCTATGTGTGTCAGACTAGGACTATCCTCCAAAGGGTTTTCAATGTCTGATTTTTTGGAAGGAGATCACCAGGCCTTTCTTCCAAGATGCCTCTGGATGGACTTGAAATGCTAGCCTTTCAGTTAACAGCCAAGTGCTTAGCCATTTATATCACCCAGGAAATCCTAAAATGCATAATAAACCAAAACCAAACTGGTTGCTGCCGAGTCATAGTGACCCTATAGGACTGGGTAGAACTGCCCCATAGGGTTTCCAAGGAGTGACTGGTGGATTCCAATGGCTGACCTTTTGGATAGCAGCCGAGCTCTTAACCAGTGTGCCACCAGGGCTCCAAAATGCATAATAGGTGCTTATAATAGCTACTCAATAAATACAGAATGATGCCTACCTGAATGGAATTCCGCTCACATTTAAATGGGCTTTCACAATGCTTACATCTGTGTCATTCACAAAAAAATGAGCTTCTTTCTTCTTCGCAATAAATTCTGCCATTACTGGTTGCCAGAGAACAATCTGCAGTTTCAAGGGGAAAAAGTGACAAAACAAAAACCAAGTTGTTCACGTCATCCTTACTTGTAGCTAGAGTCATAAGAGTGTGTTTACAAGGGACATGAGAGGGACCCTTCCTGGCCGTAGTTCTCATCTACACGCGGGGTAGCAGGGACATTTATATTGCAGGAGTCTTGTTTCTTCTTCACTGCAATCCCAGGTGCTAAAAGGGGCTTGGATGTGCTACATACTCAAGAACTATTTGGTGAGAAAATGAATGATGAATGAATGAATATATTTACAACTCAAATGAAAAACTAGATTTGTATGTCAGGTATTTAAAAGAGAAATGAGATTTTAGTCTAGAAGGAAAGTTGGTTAAACGCTGATTTTCTTTATTAACAATTTCATGTCCTTGCTATTATTATCATGTCAGTGTTCCTTTTCTTTGTTCCTGGGTGGTGCAAGTGTTTAACTTACTTGGCAGCTAACTAAACGTTGGAGGTTTGAGTCCACCCAGCAGTGCCTTGGAAGAAAGGCCTGGCAGTCTACTTCTGAGAAATCATTCATTGAAAACTCTATGGAGCGCATTTCTACTCTGACACACATGGAGTTGCCTTGAGTTGGAACTGACTCAATGGCGACTAGTGGTACTGAGTCCTGTTCTTTAATCTAATTATGGCCTTTGGGCAATGCCTTCCAATTATATTTTACATTTTTCTACTTTACTGCACTTTTTTCAAAACACTTTCACACTTATCTGATTTGATCATCATAATCATACCTTGCTATACACTAAAAAAAAAACCGGGCAGGTGTTATTCTTTTCAATGTTCAGATGAAACAAAATTTCATGGCTAACTTGACTAAAATCGTACGCCTAGAAGGTGGCAGAGCAAGAACTGGGATTCTAAACCTCTTTTGCTTCCTGTGGTGGCATTCCTCTCTATACCATGGTGCACCCAGTTGCAGTTGAGTCAGTTTCTAGTCCTGATGACCCCATGTGTCTCAGAATAGAGCTGTGCTCCATTGAGTTTTCAGTGGCTGATGTTTCAGAAATAGATTGACAGGTCTTTTTTCCAAGGTGCCTCTGAGTGGACTTGAACTACCAAACTTTTGGGTAGCAGTCGAATGTGTTAACAGTTTGCATCACATATGACTCCACACCATAATGTGGTGACCATAAAAATGCCCCACTCAGCTCTTCTGTTGTGAGGAGCGTAACTGACTGGCAGCCCCGTGCTCCCTCAGGGCTGTGGCCAACCAGTGATTGAGCACAATGGGTACATTAATGTAGATCCATTCCTGCGCCCTGTGGTATTATTCCTTCAACACATGACTTCAGCTCAAGGACTACCTATCGACCTTCACTAGAACTGCATAGCTGTCTGAGATTTTTCATGCAGTCTTCCTTCCTTCCCTCTCTCCTTCACAGCTGGCATACCTGCATCATGGTCTGAAGGTGCTCACTGGCATCTCCGGCTCTCCTCCTCTTTATCCTTCACAAGAATTCCCTCCATTAAATCTCTTGCACCTCTAATCTGGTCTTGGCGTCTGCTTCTTAGAGAACCCTAACTAACAAACATGAAACCATCAGTTTCCTACCATTTATAACACTTGCTGGTATTTTATGCCTTAGGCATTCTGGGGAGATGAGTTTCAAGCATAAAATTTTAATAAATTTTCCTGTGTGTTTCTGATGCTTACTCATGTCAACCCGGAAATCTCAGAATATGATCTTATTTGGAGATAGGGTTTTTGCCGTTGTAATTAGGCAAGATGAGATCGTGTCAGATTAGGTTGGGCCCCAATCTAATATGATGGGTGTTCTTGTGAGAAGAGACACAGAGACAGAGACATACAGGAAGAACACCACGTGACACAGAGGTAGAGACTGGAGTGACGCATCTACAAGACAAGGAACTCCAAGGATTGCTGACAACGCCAGAAGCTAAGAGAAAGGCATGGAACAGATTCTTCCCTAGAGCCTCCAGAGACAGTATGGCCCTGCCAACACCTGGATTTTGGACTTCTAACTTCCAGAGCTGTAAGAAAATAAATTCCTCTTGTTTTAAGCCACCCTGTTTGTGTTAACTTCCTACCGAATACCTAGGAAACTAATATACCCCTTGATTAAGAACCCCTGTTTTATGGGCATAATTCTATTGAACTGTGTCATAGTCATATCTCTGTAAGTACACAGATTCGATCCCAAAGTACAGCTGTGAGATTGGCCGAAAAGGCGATGCACAAATGAACCAGGTTTCATTTGGGGAACGAACAAAATCATGGAAGAATAGGGAGGGAAGAATGCTGTAAGAGGGGTTGTATCAGGTAAATAAAAGTCAAACAAATATAGGCGGGAACATGTCCCACAGTGCTTGCACAAATGAAACCCAATGAAAGATAAACCAGGGAGAAATTACCTCGTACGTTGTTGTAAGATTTTGCAGAATTTCAGCTTGCCTAGAGGTTCGAGGAAGAGCAGATAAAACCTGGCCACTAGGGGAAAAAAAAAGCATTTTGACATTAAATAAAAACAGAATGAGATCAATTATACTGGGAGAGGCTTCTAACTGCTATAAAATGAAGCAACATTTAAAATGTTAAAAGGAAAGTGGATCTCACTTGAGACTAAGTGTAAAAGAGAACTTATGCTCCCTCATTCTTTCTGCTTCCAAGCAATTGCGCAATCAACAGCAATCTGGAGTGGGTGTCAGTTTATACTTACTTTTTCTTCTCCATTGTGTGTGTGTGTGTGTGTTGTTGTTGTTAGGTACTGTATGAATTTTAAAAATTAAATACTTGATGTTTATGCTAATGTTATGCAAATATAATCTTTTACATAATAAAACGAACTTCTGTGAATCCTTTCCCCCACTTAAGAAATCAATTTGACTGGATATTCTTTAAAGTTCCCCGTGTGTTTCTCCCCACCCAACTCTCCTGCCACACCCCAGATGTATCCACTACCCTAAATTGTCATTTTTGTCCATTTCTTTGCTTTTCTTTTTTGGTAATAGCACACATCTATGGCTTCTTAAACAATAAGCCTAGCTTTGCTTGATTAAGCTCTTTAAAAGTTGTATACTATAGGTATTCATTGGTATCTTGTTTTTTCACTTAATATTTTATTTTCAAGATTATCCCTTGTATTGAAGTTTCTCGTTATAGTTCACAAGTACAAGAATTTCTCTATGAGCGAAATTGCTATTTCATGGGGTAGGCCTATTCATCTCACAGGGTAGGGTCAAATTATTTCCCAAATGTTTTCTGTCAACTTATAGTTTCACCAGTTGTGGAAAAGATTTTTTTATTGATCCTTAACACCTGATGCTCTGACTTTTTAACTTTTTCCATCTAATGGCTGTGAAATGAAATCTTGTTTTGATTTAAATCTGAACTATCTGACTTACTAATGAAGTAGTTTTTTTTTAATGAAGTAGAGTTATTTTTTTCAATTATTGGTAATTCATATTTTCTTTCATATGATAATGTTTGTTCATGTCATTTGCCTAAGTTTTCTCTTAGGTTGTTTGTATTTCTGTAAAAACTGACTAGTAGAAGTTCTTGCTATATTCTAGATGTTAATCCTTTGTCAGTTATATGTACTACAAATAAATATATCAGCTTGTAGTCTGTATTTTCTTTTTCTTTACGGCGTATTATTTATCCATCATTTCCTTTTGTGCTTTCTTTGTGTGTTAAGAACTCTTTTCTAATGCCTGGGTCATAAGGATATTCTTTTATATTTCCTTTGCCTTTCTCTTTACATTTTTTTTTTAATAATTTTATTAAGCTTCAAGTGAACGTTTACAAATCCAATCAGTCTGTCACATATAAGTTTACATACATCTCACTCCCTACTCCCACTTGCTCTCCCCCTCTTGAGTCAGCCCTTTCAGTCTCTCCTTTCTTGACAATTTTGCCTGCTTCCCTCTCTCTCTATCCTCCCATCCCCCCTCCAGACAAGAGTTGCCAACACAATCTCAAGTGTCCACCTGATATAATTAGCTCACTCTTCATCAGCATCTCTCTCCCACCCGCTGACCAGTCCCTTTCATGTCTGATGAGTTGTCTTCGGGGATGGTTCCTGTCCTGTGCCAACAGAAGGTCTGGAGAGCATGGCCGCCGGGATTCCTCTAGTCTCAGTCAGACCATTAAGTTTGGTCTTTTTATGAGAATTTGGGGTCTGCATCCCACTGATCTCCTGCTCCCTCAGGGGTCCTCTGCTGTGCTCCCTGTCAGGGCAGTCATCCATTGTGGCCGGGCACCAACTAGTTCTTCTGGTCTCAGGATGATGTAGGTCTCTGGTTCATGTGGCCCTTTTTGTCTCTTGGGCTCTTAGTTGTCGTGTGACCTTGGTGTTCTTCATTTTCCTTTGCTCCAGGTGGGTTGAGACCAATTGATGCATCTTAGATGGCCGCTTGTTAGCATTTAAGACCCCAGACGCCACATTTCAAAGTGGGATGCAGAATGATTTCATAATAGAATTATTTTGCCAATTGACTTAGAAGTCCCCGCAAACCACGTTCCCCAGACCCCTGCGCTTGCTCCGCTGACCTTTGAAGCATTCATTTTATCCCGGAAACTTCTTTGCTTTTGGTCCAGTCCAATTGAGCTGACCTTCCATGTATTGAGTAGTGTCTTTCCCTTCACCTAAAGCAGTTCTTATCTACTGATTAATCAATAAAAAAACCCTCTCCCACCCTCCCTCCCTCCCCCCCTCGTAACCACAAAACTATGTGTTCTTCTCAGGTTTACTATTTCTCAAGATCTTATAACAGTGGTCTTATACAATATTTGTCCTTTTGCCTCTGACTAATTTCACTCAGCATAATGCCTTCCAGGTTTCTCCATGTTATGAAATGTTTCAGAGATTCGTCACTGTTCTTTATCGATGCGTAGTATTCCATTGTGTGAATATACCACAATTTATTTACCCATTCATCCGTTGATGGACACCTTGGTTGCTTCCAACTTTTTGCTATTGTAAACAGAGCTGCAATAAACATGGGTGTGCATATATCTGTTTGTATGAAGGCTCTTGTATCTCTAGGGTATATTCCCAGGAGTGGGATTTCTGGGTTGTATGGTAGTTCTATTTCTAACTGTTTAAGATAACGCCAGATAGATTTCCAAAGTGGTTGTACCATTTTACATTCCCACCAGCAGTGTATGAGAGTTCCAATCTCTCCGCAGCCTCTCCAACATTTATTATTTTGTGTTTTTTGGATTAATGCCAGCCTTGCTGGTGTGAGATGGAATCTCATCGTAGTTTTAATTTGCATTTCAATGATCAAGAGCATTTTCTCATGTATCTGTTGGCTGCCTGAATATCTTCTTTAGTGAAATGTGTGTTCATATCCTTTGCCCACTTCTTGATTGGGTTGTTTGTCTTTTTGTGGTTGAGTTTTGACAGAATCATGTAGATTTTAGAGATCAGGCGCTGGTCGGAGATGTCATAGCTGAAAATTCTTTCCCAATCTGTAGGTGGTCTTTTTACTCTTTTGGAGAAATCTTTAGATGAGCATAGGTGTTTGATTTTTAGGAGCTCCCAGTTATCAGGTTTCTCTTCATCATTTTTGGTAATGTTTTGTATTCTGTTTATACCTTGTATTAGGGCTCCTAGGGTTGTCCCAATTTTTTCTTCCATGATCTTTATCGTTTTAGTCTTTATGTTTAGGTCTTTGATTCACTTGGAGTTAGTTTTTGTGCATGGTGTGAGGTATGGGTCCTGTTTCATTTTTTTGCAAATGGATATCCAGTTATGCCAGCACCATTTGTTAAAAAGGCTATCTTTTCCCCCAATTAATTGACACTGGTCCTTTGTCAAATATCAGCTGCTCATACGTGGATGGATCTATGTCTGGGTTCTCAATTCTGTTCCATTGGTCTATGTGCCTGTTGTTGTACCAGTACCAGGCTGTTTTGACTACTGTGGCTGTATAATAGGTTCTGAAGTCAGGTAAAGTGAGGCCTCCCACTTTCTTCTTCTTTTTCAGTAGTGCTTTGCTTATCCGAGGCTTCTTTCCCTTCCATATGAAATAGGTGATTTGTTTCTCTATCCCCTTAAAATATGACATTGGAATTTGGATCGGAAGTGCGTTAAATGTATAGATGGCTTTTGGTAGAATAGACATTTTTACTATGTTAAGTCTTCCTATCCATGAGCAAGGTATGTTTTTCCACTTAAGTATGTCCTTTTGAATTTCTTGTAGTAGAGCTTTGTAGTTTTCTTTGTATAGGTCTTTTACATCCTTGGTAAGATTTATTCCTAAGTATCTTATCTTCTTGGGGGCTACTGTGAATGGTATTGATTTGGTTATTTCCTCTTCGGTGTTCTTTTTGTTGATGTAGAGGAATCCAAGTGATTTTTGTATGTTTATTTTATAACCTGAGACTCTGCCAAACTCTTTTATTAGTTTCAGTAGTTTTCTGGAGGATTCCTTAGGGTTTTCTGTGTATATAATCATGTCATCTGCAAATAGTGATAACTTTACTTCTTCCTTGCCAATCCGGATACCTTTTATTTCTTTGTCTAGCCTAATTGCCCTGGCTAGGACTTCTAGCACGATGTTGAATAAGAGCGGTGATAAAGGGCATCCTTGTCTGGTTCCCGTTCTCAAGGGAAATGCTTTCAGGTTCTCTCCATTTAGAGTGATATTGGCTGTTGGCTTTGCATAGATGCCCTTTATTATGTTGAGGAATTTTCCTTCAATTCCTATTTTGGCAAGAGTTTTTATCATAAATGGGTGTTGGACTTTGTCAAATGCCTTTTCTGCATCAATTGATAAGATCATGTGGTTTTTGTCTTTTGTTTTATTTATGTGATGGATTACATTAATGGTTTTTCTGATATTAAACCAGCCTTGCATACCTGGTATAAATCCCACTTGATCAGGGTGAATTATTTTTTTGATGTGTTGTTGGATTCTATTGGCTAGAATTTTGTTGAGGATTTTTGCGTCAATGTTCATGAGGGATATAGGTCTACAATTTTCTTTTTTTGTAATGTCTTTACCTGGTTTTGGTATCAGGGAGATGGTGGCTTCATAGAATGTGTTGGGTAGTATTCCGTCATTTTCTATGCTTTGGAATACCTTCAGAAGTAGTGGTGTTAACTCTTCTCTGAAAGTTTTGTAGAACTCTGCAGTGAAGCTGTCCGGGCCAGGGCTTTTTTTTGTTGGGAGTTTTTTGATTACCGTTTCAATATCTTTTTTTGTTATGGGTCTATTTAGTTGTTCTACTTCTGAATGTGTAGTTGAGGTAGGTAGTGTTTTTCCAGGAATTCATCCATTTCTTCTAGGTTTGCAAATTTGTTAGAGTACAATTTTTCATAATAATCTGAAGTGATTCTTTTAATTTCATTTGGTTCTGTTGTGATGTGGTCCTTCTCGTTTCTTATTCGGGTTATTTGTTTCCTTTCCTGTATTTCTTTAGTCAGTCTAGCCAATGGTTTATCAATTTTGTTAATTTTTTCAAAGAACCAGCTTTTGGCTTTTTTAATTCTTTCCATTGTTTTTCTGTTCTCTAATTCATTTAGTTCAGCTCTAATTTTTATTATTTGTTTTCTTCTGGTGCCTGATGGATTCTTTTGTTGCTCACTTTCTATTTGTTCAAGTTGTAGGGACAGTTCTCTGATTTTGGCTCTTTCTTCTTTTTGTATGTGTGCATTTATCGATATAAATTGGCCTCCGAGCACTGCTTTTGCTGTGTCCCAGAGGTTTTGATAGGAAGTATTTTCATTCTCGTTGCTTTCTATGAATTTCCTTATTCCCTCCTTGATGTCTTCTATAACCCAGTCTTTTTTTGGGAGGGTATTGTTCATTTTCCAAGTATTTGATTTCTTTTCCCTAGTTTTTCTGTTATTGATTTCTAGTTTTATTGCCTTGTGGTCTGAGAAGATGCTTTGTAATATTTCGATGTTTTGGACTCTGCAAAGGTTTGTTTTATGACCTGATATGTGGTCTATTCTAGAGAATGTTCCATGTGCGTTAGAAAAAAAAGTATATTTTGCAGCAGTTGGGTGAAGAGTTCTGTATAAGTCAATGAGGTCAAGTTGGTTGATTGTTGTAAGTAGGTCTTCCGTGTCTCTATTGAGCTTCTTACTGGATGTCCTGTCCTTCTCCGAAAGTGGTGTGTTGAAGTCTCCTACTATAATTGTGGAGGTATCTATCTCACTTTTCAATTCTGTTAAAATTTGATTTATGTATCTTGCAGCCCTGTCATTGGGTGCATAAATATTTAATATGGTTATGTCTTCCTGATCAATTGTCCCTCTTATCATTATATAGTGTCCTTCTTTATCCTTTGTGGTGGATTTAAGTCTAAAGTCTATTTTGTCAGAAATTAATATTGCTAGTCCTCTTCTTTTTTGCTTATTGTTTGCTTGATATACTTTTTTCCATCCTTTGAGTTTTAGTTTGTTTGTGTCTCTAAGTCTAAGGTGTGTCTCTTGTAGGCAGCATATAGATGGATCGTGTTTCTTTATCCAGTCTGTGACTCTCTGTCTCTTTATTGGTGCATTTAGTCCATTTACATTCAGGGTAATTATAGATAAATAAGTTTTTAATGCTGTCATTTTGATGCCTTTTTATGTGTGTTGTTGACGATTTCATTTTTCCGCATACTTTTTTGTGCTGAGGCATTTTTCTTAGTAAATTGTGAGATGCTCATTTTCATAGTGTTTGACTTTATGTTAGTTGAGTCATTACGTTTTTCTTGGCTTTTATCTTGAGTTATAGAGTTGTTATACCTTTTTGTGGTTACCTTATTATTTACCCCTATTTTTCTAAGTAAAAACCTAACTTGTATTGTTCTATATTGCCTTGTATCTCTCCATATGGCAGTTCAATGCCTCCTGTATTTAGTCCCTCTTTTTGATTATTGTGATCTTTTACCTATTGACTTCCGTGATTCCCTGTTATGTGTATTTTTTTTTTTAATTAATCTTAATTTGTTTGTTTTTGTGATTTCCCTATTTGAGTTGATATCAGGACGTTCTGTTTTGTGACCTTGTGTTGTGCTGATATCTGATATTATTGGTTCTCAGACCAAACAATATCCTTTAGTATTTCTTGTAGCTTTGGTTTGGTTTTTGCAAATTCTCTAAACTTGTGTTTGTCTGTAAATATCTTAATTTCGCCTTCATATTTCAGAGAGAGTTTTGCTGGATATATGATCCTTGGCTGGCAGTTCTTCTCATTCAGTGTTCTGTATATGTCGTCCCATTCCCTTCTTGCCTGCATGGTTTCAGCTGAGTAGTCTGAACTTATTCTTATTGATTCTCCCTTGAAGGAAACCTTTCTTTTCTCCCTGGCTGCTTTTAAAATTTTCTGTTTATCTTTGGTTTTGGTGAGTTTGATGATAATATGTCTTGGTGTTTTTCTTTTTGGATCAATCTTAAATGGGGTTGGATGAGCATCTTGGATAGATATCCTTTCGTCTTTCATGATGTCAGGGAAGTTTTCTGTCAGGAGTTCTTCAACTATTTTCTCTGTGTTTTCTGTCCCCTTTCCCTGTTCTGGGACTCCAATCATCCGCAGGTTATCCTTCTTGATAGAGTCCCACATAATTCTTAGGGTTTCTTCTTTTTTTTTAATTCTTTTATCTGATCTTTTTTTCAGCTATATTGGTGTTGATTCCCTGGTCCTCCAGATGTCCCAGTCTGCATTCTAATTGCTCGAGTCTGCTCCTCTGACTTCCTATTGCATTGTCTAATTCTGTAATTTTATTGTTAATCTTTTGGATTTCTACATGTTGTCTCTCTATGGATTCTTGCAATTTATTAATTTTTCCACTATGTTCTTGAATAATCTTTTTGAGTTCTTCAACAGTTTTATCGGTGTGTTCCTTGGCTTTTTCTGCAGTTATCCTAATTTCATTTGTGATATCTTTAAGCATTCTGTAAATTAGTTTTTTATATTCTGTATCTGATAATTCCAGGATTGTATCTTCATTTGGGAAAGATTTTGATTCTTTTGTTTGGGGGGTTGTAGAAGGTGTCATGGTCTGCTTCTTTAAGTGGTTTGATATGGATTGTTGTCTCCGAGCCATCACTGGGAAACTAGTTTTTCCAGAAAATCCACTGCGTCCAATCCAAATCCCGGTGAGACGGTTCCCCGGCTGGGATGCTGCTCTTCCTGCTCCAAGACCAGTCACTGCCTCCCGGGGACTTCTCCTACCGGCTGTGTCCCACGCCGCCCGCGGAACCGGCTGGTCTCCCTCCCGAGGTTAGTTCAGGGGGGTGGAGCAGCTCTCTGTGCTTGTGCCGTACCTAACTGGTACGCTGGCTCCAGGCTCTGGAAACAATCACTGCTTCCCCATATTAGTTCGTTCTCCGTCTCTAAATCTGTGTTTGTTGTTCAGGGTTCGTAGATTGTTATGTATGTGATCGATTCACTTGTTTTTCCGTGTCTTTGTTGTAAGAGGGATCCGAGGTAGCGTCTGCCTAGTCCGCCATCTTGGCTCCGCCAGCTCTCTTTACATTTTTAACCCATTTGGAAATTGTGTCCAATGTGAAGAAGAAATATAGTTTCTTTTTTTCTCCTTAGCATCATTTACTGGATCTTTGATACTTTTTGCAGGGATCGGCTATGCCTATTCTTTTATACGGCAAGTTTCCATACAGTTTGGGAGAGACGAGGCTGGTTCATCACACCACTTCCTCTTCCTGGCCACAGAGCCTTCCTCGTGGTTGAAAAGATAAATTTGAATTCTTGCCAGTGGGAATGTGAGTGGGAGTGATATGAGGCAATTACAAGCAGGTGTGCACTCTCTCTCATCCTCGTAGCTGGAAGCAAAGACCCTTGAGATGGTGGAGTTGCGAAATGAAGGCAGCCCAGATCTTCAGGTTGGAGGAGAGCACCAGGGAGAGACCCGTGACCTTCCTTAACCAGTGATATGAGTGAAAAGTAAAACTTTATTTTTCAGGGTTGTATTGTAAGGCCTAAAATTTCAAGTGCTGCCTTGGTATCTCACAGAGCCCCAAAGACCTAACATTTGTTCCCTTGTTCTCGCCATATGTAGATAGCCCCCCACCCAGTGGAAAAGGCTGTCCACCGGCTAGCCTCCCTATCAACCAGACCAGTTGCACTCTACCTGGTCCTCAGCCTAACACATCGCACTTCCCTGTCAGCCCAATGAGTTATAGTCTTGTGTCGCTTAATGTCCATGATACATTCTGTGAAAATAGGGTGTTATGTGGTTTGGATGTTGTGTGAACACCACATTGTATACAGCCAGTACCCAGGTTAGGAACTTCTGACTTACACACAGCCCATAGTTGTGAACTAACCCCCGTAAAGCCTATTATATTAAAATCTTAGGGGAGCCCGCCACTGGTTGTCCTCCTCACTGTTGCGTCTGGAGCTGCCGGTGGAGGCTGAGAAATGGGCAGTGGTGGTGGTGGCAGTGGCAGCGGTAGCCGAGAGGGAGGTGGCAGGAGCGGGGTGAGAGGAAATGAGAAAGGAGGAAGTGGAGCATGCCCAGGCCCACCAGCTCTTTCACTTGCCGGAGGAGAGGTGCCACTGTCCCCACCCCCCCACCCCTGCCACCTACCCAACAGGCAAAGCCTGAGAACCCACTCCCACAGCCATATCCTCTGCCTCACCTGTCTATATCCCACCCGTGATGCACTGCTGCAAGAGTCTGGGTTTGAGGTCTTTAAAACTATTAGGGAGAAATAATAAACAAAAGGATGGCTGCTTTGACATACATGAAGTCGGACATATATGCAGTTGGACCATTGCCCCAATGGTGTTAAGTGGTGTGTGGTTGTATTCAAACAAGCCCGTCACATCCTCCAGTGGGAACTAGGGGGACCTTACCCTATTGTTACTACAAAGTCTGCCTCCCACAGCCCTTGCTGGGTCACTCTATTCCCAAGCACATACTCCGTGTGGCCCTGCAAGGTGTGCAGTGTCCTCCTCTCTTAGGTTGTGAGTATATGTGACTAATAAGCTGCTGCCAATCTCATCTGTCCAATGTCATGTGTTCAGCCATCTTATACTATTCAGGATGGAGGAACGCTCCATCAAAGGAAGTTCTCAGAATAAGGGTTTATTTGTTGTAGCATAATCAAGAATTACCCCGACTAACGCCATGTGGTCTGTTTCTGGGCACTCTATTAGGATCCAAGGGTTTATCTGTCTATCCTTACATCAATACCACTCCTCTTAACTATTGTACCTTTGTATTAAATCGTAACATCCTTTAGGACAAGCTCCTGCTCCCCTCACTCCAGCCCAGTTCTTTTTGCAGAGACTCTCAGCTTCGTCCTTTGCTTTTTCTCGTGTAAATAAAGAAAAATCAGCTTGTAGTATTCCGTAAAATACCTCTCAGTTGCATACAATATGGATATTAAGTAGAACTGTATTGAATTTATAAATTAATAATTGGGGGGTACTGACATCCTTGATTCTGTGTCTCCTTACCTGCAAATTCAGTATTTCTATTTTTAAAACCTTCTTGAATAGCCTTCAAAAAAGTTTTATAATTTTATCCATAAAAATGTTGCACAAAAATATTGCACATTTTATTATATTTATTCTAACAATTTTATTTTTTCTTTTATAAATGGTAACTTTTAGTATTCTGTTTCTTAGTTCTTTGTTACAAATGAAATAGATTTTTGGATGCTGAATTTCCATCGCAGCTACCTTGGTAATTTTCATAATTTTTATGTAGATGTTTTTGTCTTTTCTTGCAAGCAATTATAACATCTGCACATATTAAGAATTTTGTTTCTTTCATTTTAATGCTTATAGAGCTTTTTATTCCCCCTGTCTTATTAGGTTGGCTAGGACCTCCAGTACAATGTTGAATAGAAGTGCAGATAAAAGGCATGATTCATAATTTTTAAGGAAATATTTCACCATTAGGATATTTGGTGTAGGTTTTTTTTTATGAGGTTAAAGAATTTTCCTTCTCTTTGCTAATGATTTTTATCATGAATCGGTGTAGCTTAATCATATGTTTCCAATGAGATGAGCGTATGAGTTTTCGGCTTTAACCTCTTAATGTGGTAAGTTACATTAATAGGGTTTTCAAAGCTGACACTTGGTACAATTTATTTTCTTCCCCGTACCTTGTCATGTTTCTTTCTGCCTTGACATGGTTGTTGGGGCTATGAGGAATTCTTTGTGAATCTCACACAGCCGAAGCAATAGGTTAGTTTGAATTGTCAGTATGGATCTGCTTTCCTTTCACATACCATTCAAGCAGCAAGGGAAGAATTTCTTAGTAACTTTTCTCATACCTGCCACTCTCCATCCACTTCTGAGGTGGGAAGATTTGGGATACGGCGAAATAAGAAGCAGTGGGGTGAGGGACTGCAGATACACACTCTGTGGCATGGCATTGTCGGCATTCCAATATCTCTGAGTAACTGTGCAAGACTATTTTTAATTAAAATTGAACTATATTGGGGGCATTTGCCAGAGGGAAATGGAAAGAAGTTTTTCTTTTATTTTTGGGCAAATGCTGCCCTTGAAATACAAGGACAAATATCTTTAAAATAAAAAAAAATATATTTTGCCATGGGTTTATTTTAAACTAATTTTAGACTTTTGGTTCCAGTTAAGATAGAGAAAAAGGAATCAGATTTACCTGCCACCTGAAACAACTAAAAACAAACAGACAGACAGACAAAATATATGAAACAATGAAAGTCAAGACATTGGACGTCAGGCAACATGATGACTACATGTGACATGGTATTCTGGACTGGATACAGGAACAGAAAAAGGACGTTAGTGGGAAAACCAGTGAATCCCAAATGAAGTCTGGAGTTTGGCTAATAGTAATGTACCAATGCTGATTTCTGAGTTTGGACTAACATACCTTGGTAACGTAAGACGTTAACATCAGGGAAACCTGGCTAAGGGGGTACAGAAACGCTCTGTATTATCTTGAAACTTTTCTGTAAATCTAAAACTATTCCAAATAAAAATAAAAATAAAAAAACATGCCAAGACCTATGGAAGCACAAGAGGTCAAGATAACTTCTGCTCGTCAGTATTAACAGGAGTGTTAATCAAGTAGGAGCCCTCGTGGTTAAGAGCTATGGCCGCAAACCAAAAGGTCAGCAGTTCGAATCTACCAGCCACTCCCTGGAAAACCTATGGGGTGGTTCTACTCTGTCCTATAGGTCGCCGTGAGTTGGAATGGACTCTACAGCAACGGGTTATCAAGTGAGTGAGTATGTATAAAGGCACAATGGTGAGAGAAGAGCTTGGGAACTGGTAAGCTATTCATCGTTGCCAAGTATAAGACATAGCTGTTCAGGGCAAGAGAAGACTTGTGGCTAGACAGAAATCAGATTCGAAAGTTATATCAGTCTTCCTCCAGAGAATGTTTTGAATGTATCCTGAGAAATGTGTCATCCCATTGCCTTCTTGACTGCATGGTTTCTGCTGAGTAGTCTGAACTTATTCATATTGATTCTCCTTTGTAGGAGACCTTTCTTTTATCCCTGGCTGCTTTTAAAATTTTCTCTTTATCTTTGGTTTTGGCAAGTTTGATGATAATATGTCTTGGTGATTTTCTTTTTGGATCAATCTTAAATGGGGTTCGATGAGCATCTTAGATAGATATCCTTTCGTCTTTCATGATGTCAGGGAAGTTTTCTGCCAACAGATCTTCAACTATTCTTTCTGTATTTTCTGTTATCCCTCGCTGTTCTGGAACTCCAATCACATGCAAGTTATTCTTCTTGATAGAGTCCCACATGATTCTTAGGGTTTCTTCATTTTTTTTTAATTCTTTTATCTGATTTTTTTTCCAGCTATATTGGTGTCAATTCCCTTATCCTCCAGATCCCCCACCCTGCATTCCAATTGCTTGAGTCTGCTCCTCTGACTTCCTGTTGAGTTGTCTAATTCTGTAATTTTACTGTTAATCTTTTGAATTTCTGAATGCTGTCTCTCTATGGATTCTTGTAGTTTATTAATTTTTCCACCATGTTCTTGAATAATCTTTTTGATTTCTTCAACTGCTTTATCAGTGTGTTCCTTGGCTTTTTCTGTAGATTGCCTTATTTCATTTCTGAGGTCATCCTTGATGTCTTGAAGCATTCTGTAAATTAGCTTTTTATATTCTGTATCTGGCAATTCCAGGATTGTATCTTCATTTGGGAAAGATTTTGATTCTTTAGTTTGGGGAGTTGTAGAAGCAATCATGGTCTGCTTCTTTATGTGGTTTGATATCAACTGCTGTCTCCGAGCCATCACTAAGATATTGTAGTGATTTATTCTATATTTGCTCACTGAGTCTTATCTTGTTTTTTTTTTTTCTTCAGTATATGTAGATGGGCTACTAGATTGTGCTGTCTTGATTGTTGTAGCCCTTGAATCACTTATGTCCTATTACCAGCTGGTTTGGACTGTTACCAGATATATAAACCTAAGAGTCCATTCACTATTCTTGAGTAGAATCTGATTTTGGGTCATCAAGTGTGTGGTGCAGACTGTCACCTATCCACCTAGAGAAGTAGTGGTGATAGATGTGTGCACCAGATTCTAGTAGCAGCAGGGGTTCACACTCCAGGGGGGTGCAGGATGCTGACAGGCTTCCCCCAAGTGCCAGTGAGGTAGGTGTGTCTCTATTCCTAAAGCACCTTGGGGGGTGGGCTCTGCAGCTGTACCTTAGGCCCCCAATGCAAGTACCTCTACAGATTGGTAGGTGTCGCCTTCCTTAGACCCCTAAGGTAGGAGACTAGGTGGTCTGGGGGGAGCTTCAGCCCTCAGCTCCCTGTTGTGGGTCAGTGAGAGCTCTGTTGAATATGCAGAGATATCAGACCTGGAAACTTGTCTTTCCAGTAATCCACTAAAACAGTTACAGTCAGATCCCTATTAGAATTGCCTTTGCATTATAATAGCCACCATGTTCCCTGTAGGGATGAAAGCCCAAGACTGTGGATCACATATGCTTGGCTGGAGCTGGTTCTGTATTTTTAGTCCAATTAGGGAAGAATTTTTGGTCCCTGGGTTTTTTGTAGCTTCTTCTCTCAGGCCAGGAGAATGGGTTAGGAAAAGACCAAAAAAAAAAAAAGAAAGAAAAAGAAAACCTGCAGTGCAGTTCACTCTCTGGCTCAGGAAATTTCAATGTTAATGAAGCTGCCTGGGAAGGGGAGGGGAGAGGGTTCAGATAAATAGGAGAGAGTAGCAACCCGGAATACAGACAAAGTTACTTATCTTGTTTGTTGACGACTGTTTTATCTGGGATTCCCAAGGGGTGTGTAGCCTGTGTGCATTGTCTGGGTCAAGATTTCCCCCGAAGGTCAGACCCGCGTCCCGTACTTGTGCTGTCTCAGAAGCCGTGGTCAGTTCCTCCGCTCCCAGTCCAAAGCCCAGCACCAAGGTTCCCCAGCTGGGACGCCACACTCCAGGCTCCAAAACCAGTCGCTGCCTCCCGGTGACTTCTCCTCCTGTCAGCGGCGTCACTGCACTGCCTGCGTGCACTGGCTGGGCTTCCCCCAAGGTCACTTCTGGGGGCTAGGGCTGCGTCCAGTGTTTGCGCCGTCTCAGGATGCCGTGCTCAGCTCCCCTGAGCCCAGTCCAAAGCCCAGCGCCAAGGTTTCCTGACTGGGATGCTGGCTCCAGGCTCCGAAAGCAGTCATTGCTTCCTCGTGGTTGTTTGTTCTCAGTCTCTGTCACTCAGGTCAACTCTTTAGATCTGTGTTTGATGGTCAGGGTTCGTAGATTGTCATGTATGTGATCAATTCACTTGTTTTTCCGAGTCTTTGTTGCAAGAGGGATCCGAGGTAGCTTCTACCTAGTCAGCCATCTTGGCCCTGCCTCTGTATCCTGAGAAATTTGAACTTTAGTTTGTAGGCAATTAGGAGTTAAGGGAGTGATATCATTTGACTTGTGATTTATAAAAATAACTTTGACAGGACAGTGGATGATAGTGTTTTATTTTGGGAAGCCTAGTTTGAAAGGTTCTAAATTCTGGAAATAAGGCTCTTGATTATCAGAAGAAGGAAAGAGCAGCTCACAGAAACCACAGACTGGGAAATGTTATGTCTCTCCCTGGTGATCCAACTGAATGTGGAAATTATAGAACAATATCATTAATATGCCACCCAAGCAAAATTCTGCTGAAGATCATTCAAAAACAGCTGCAGCAGTATATCGACAGGGAACTGCCAGAAATTCAGGCCGGTTTCAGAAGAGGACGTGGAACCAGGGATATCATTGCTGATGTCAGATTGATCCTGGCTAAAAACAGAGAATACCAGAAGGATGTTTACCTGTTTTCATTGACTACGCAAAGACATTCGACTGTGTGGATCATAACGAACTATGGATAACACTGGAAAGAATGGGAATTCCAGAACACTTAATTGTGCTCATGAGGAACCTTTACATAGATCAAGAGGCCGTTGTTTGGACAGAACAAGAGGATACTGATTGGTTTAAAGTCAGGAAAGGTGTGTGTCAGGGTTGTATTCTTTCATCACACCTATTTAATCTGTATGCTGAACAGATAATCCGAGAAGCTGGACTATATGAAGAAGAACGGGGCATCAGGATTGGAGGAAGACTCATTAACAACCTGCATTATGCAGATGACACAACCTTGCTTGCTGAAAGTGAAGAGGACTTGAAGCACTTACTAATGAAGATCAAAGACCACAGCCTTCAGTATGGATTGCACCTCAACATAAAGAAAACAAAAATCCTCACAAGTGGACCAATGAGCAACATCATGATAAACAGAGAAAAGATTAAAGTTGTCCAAGGTTTCATTTTACTTGGATCCACAATCAACAGCCATGGAAGCAGCAGTCAAGAAATCAAACGATGCATTGCATTGGGTAAACCTGCTGCAAAGGACCTCTTCAAAATGTTGAAGAGCAAAGATGTCACCCTGAAGACTAAGATGCGCCTGACCCAAGCCATGGTATTTTCAATCACATCATATGCATGTGAAATTGGGCAGTGAATAAGGAAGACCAAAGAAGAGTTGATGCCTTTGAATTGTGGTGTTGGTGAAGAATATTGAATATACCATATACTGCCAAAAGAACGAACAAATCTGTCTTAGAAGTACAACCAGAATGCTCCTTAGAAGCAAGTGTGGTGAGACTGCGTCTTATATACTTTGGACATGTTGTCAGGAGGGATGAGTCCCTGGAGAAGGACATCATGCTTGGCAGAGTACAGGGTCAGCGGAAAAGGGGAAGACCCTCAATGAGGTAGATTGATGCAGTGGCTGCAACAAAGGTCTCAAGCATAACAACGATTGTTAGGATGGCGCAGGACCGGGCAGTGTTTCGTTCTGTTGTGCAGAGGGTCGCAATGAGTCGGAACCGACTCGACAGTACCTAACAACAACAGCAACATCCCTGGTACAACTTTAAGCAGCCCTGGTGATGCAGTGGTTAGGTGCCCAGCTGCGAACTGAAAGGCTGGTGGTTCGAACCTATTCAGCAGCTCTGTGGGAGAAAGATCTGATCATCTGCTCCTGTAAAGATTGCAGCCTAGCAAACTCGTCACAAGGGGTTGCTATGAGTCAAACATCGACCAGACGGCACCTATCTACAACAACATTCAACCAGTACTTAAGGCTATGTGTTCAAGGATATTTATTGCAACATTATTCATAGTGACGATAATTGAAAACAAAGTAATGCTTATCGGCAGGAGAATGGTTGAAGACTGGTGGTCTGCACATTCTGGAATGTTTTACAGCCAATGTAAAAAATGAGTTAGATTTATATTAGTTAACTTGGAGGGATTGATATGTTCTATTAAGGAAGAGAGACAAGCTGTGGAGAACTGTATGAAACATGATGCTATTTTTGTGAAAAGAAAATTAGAAAAAGAACAATTGTGTTTTTGTGTTAAAAGCAGGAGAAAGTTGTGAATAAATGAGAACCACATTGTTACCATTGGTTGGAAGGTGGGGACTGGCAAGTGAAGGATTAGCTGGGTGAAGGGAGGGGGGAGCAAATAAGATTGTTTTTAATAAAAAGAATGGTCTCCATAATAATGATAAGAGATGTGATATCACACAAGAGTATATGCAAATGCCTAAGGAGCCCTGGTGGCACTGGGGTTAAGCACCTGGCTGCTAACTGAAAGGTTGGCTATTCAAAACCCACTAGTCCCTCAAAGGGAGAAAAATGTGGCAGTCAGCTTCCCCAAAGATTGCAGCCTTGGAAACTCTATGGGACAGTTCTACTCTGTCCTATAGGGTCCAATGGGTATATACAAATGCACAGAGAAATGCAGGGAAGGATTACCATCAAAATGTGAATGTTGCTTTTCAAGGTGATGAAATTGCAGTGGCTTTCCTCCTTGATTTTATACTTTTTCAATATAATTTTCTTTCTTTTTTTTTTTTGCTAAAAGAACTCTCATTCTTTTATTTAATTGGAGGAGGAAAGCCTATTAAAATATTACTGTCTGTGAAAAAGCCATTTCCATGCTTCTCAGAGCTGCTGGTGGCCCTCTCACCGGCACCTTCTTTATTGTTTTAATAAACAGAGCATCCTTTGGGTTTACCAGTGAAGCCTAGTCACTTAAGGGGTTTTCTGGCCTTACATGGTATTTTCATTCATTTTTTTTTTTTAACTGTGATAAAAATGTACATACCAAAACATGTGCCAACACAAACTGCCACATTTACAACTCAATGACATTCATTACATCACTATTGCTATCCTTTATCCAAAATTACTTTCATTCTTATATACCTCATTCTATAAATCTTTTGATCCCTTCTTGCACCATCTACCATATTAGTTCTGACATTTTTAGTTCACTTAGTGCAGGCCATTGCTCTTTCCAAGCTTCCCAAAATCATCATTGCTGTTGCTGTTGTTTGCTATCATAGCAGCACGTTATCATCTTTTCCCAAGGATCTACCTAGAATGTTAAACCCTGCATGTGATTTATGCCAAACGCATCTATAAGTTTGCTGTCAGTTGGAATCTACTCCACAGCAGTGGGTTTGGTTTCTGGTTTTGCAGCTCCTTAAAAGGAGCCCTGGTGGTGCAAATGATTAACTACTTGGCTGTAACAGAAACGTTGGTGGTTCAAACTCATCCAGCCGCTTTGCAGAAGAAAGGTCTAGTGATTTGTTCCTTTAAAGTTAAAGCGTAGGAAAACCTGTGGGGCAGTTCTAGTCTGTCACATGGGGATACTACCAGCCAGAATAGACTTGACAAGTAACAACAACAATAAAGCACTTCCTTAGGTGTCACGGATTTAATTATGTCCCCCCAAAAATGTGTGTATCAACTTTGCTAGGCCTTGATTCCCAGAATTCTGTGGTTGTCTTCCATTTTGTGATTGTAATTTTTTGTTAACGGAGATTAGGGTGGGATTGTAACACCCTTACCAGGTCACATCCCTGACCCAATGTAAAGGGAGTTTCCCTGGGGTGTGGCCTGCACCACCTTTTATCTCTCAAGAGATAAAAGAAAAGGGAAGTAAGCAGAGAGTTAGGGACCTCATACTACCAAGAAAGCGGCACCAGGAGCAAAGTACATCCTTTGGTCACAGGGTCCCTGTGCCTGAGAAGCTCCTTGACCAGGGGAAGATTGAGGACAAGAACCTTCCTCCAGAGCTGACAGAGAGAGAAAGGCTTCCTCTGGAGCTGATGTCCTTAATCTGGACTTTTAGCCTACTAGACTATGAGAAAATAAATTTCTCTTTTTTAAAGCCATCCACTTATGGTATTTCTGTTATACAAAAAAAAAAAAAAACTATTTCTGTTACAGCAGGACTAAAAAACCCAGTGCCGTGGAGTTGATTCCGACTCATAGCGACCCTATAGGACAGAGTAGAACTGCTCCGTAGAGTTTCCAAGGAGTGTCTGGCGGATTTGAACTGCCGACCCTTGGGTTAACAGCTGTAGCACTTAGCCACTACACCACCAGGGTTTCCAATAGCAGCACTAGGTGACTTAAACATTAAGGATATAGCCACTTCCTTTATTAACATACACAACACTTCCACAGCCAGATTATGTTGTGATTTAATTCTAGTTATTCATTTGTGGAGGCCAGGAGGGGATGTGAAATCTGAGGACATACAGTAGGAGATGCCATTTCAGAACTAGGACCCCTGATAACAATGGGGACCACGGGATCTCTCTATAATAGAAACCAGGTGGCAGTGCTTAATCACGAAGTTGGGCACAATTGTTATAATGAGCAATGATGTCAGAGGGACAACCATGACATGACTCACAGAATACCACGGACGTAGTTACTATCACACAGTGTTCTTAGAAGCAAGATAGATGGGCAGCCAAGAGTATTGCTCAATCTATACTATCAAAAGAAGTCAAGGGTAGACAATGAAAGAGACTGAGAACAACTATCCGAATAAGAGGTCACAATCTCTTACCTAGTGTTTGAACCACGCCAGTTCTTAGACCCAGAACCTATTGCCTGAGGAAAGGCCAGATTCCCAGGAGGAAAGACCTTGCCATAACATATTGTTGTTGTTAAGCGCCACTGAGTCATTTCCCATTCATCACAACACTGTATAACAGAACAAAACACAGAAAGGGTATATGATCATGACTCCTTCACTCTTTCCCCAGAGGGGCCAATGGTCAAGTACTGAGGTAACTGCACACTGGGTAGATGGAAATACCCAAACATTTTAAGGTCTGTTGGACACAGGGTCCAAGCTGACATTGACACTTGGGGACATGATGTCCTAGCTTAGGTTCAGCTCATGGTGGAGGCACAAGGTCCATGGTTTCATCCATGGGCCATTTCCCTGGTCCCAAAATGCATACTTGAAATGGACATACATAGTTGGTAGAACTCCCACATTGGTTCCTTACCTGTCCAATAAGAGCTATCATAGTGGGGAAAGCCAAGAGGTTACCTCTGAAACTGCCCACCAGTTGCCAAGATAGTAAATTAGAAATCTCATCCTGGAGGGAAATGGCAGATATTAGTACAATCATTAAAGACTTAAAGAATGCAGGGATACTGGTTCCCATCACACTCATGTTTAATTCACCAATCTGGCTCCTACAAAATCCAGATGGACCCTGGAGGAGGACAGGAGACACCCACAGGCTTAACCAAGTACTGGCTCCAATTGCTACCACTGTGCTAGGTATGGTATCTTTGCTGGGTAGGTTAACAACCCTCTGGCACACGCTATTCAGCCATTGAGCTGGCCATCTCTATCAGAAAAAAATCATCACAAGCAGTTCACTTCCTCTAGTGACAGCCATCAGTATATATTTACAGTCTGGCTTCAGTTTAAATAAACTTTCCAACTCTCTGTCATAATATAATTCAAAAGGAACTGCCTTGTATGGGTATCCTGATCCACCATATCATGACATCATAATAGTCTAAACCTGGATGAGTAAGAAATGACAAGTATGCTGGGGGTCTTGGTAAGACACATGTACTCCGGAGGGTATGAGATAAATCCTACACAGACTAAGAAGCCTGCCACATCAGTGAAGTTTTAGGAGTCTGTTGGTCTTGGGCATTCTGGGACATCTTTTCCAAAATACAGGACAAATTATCGCTTCTCATATCGCCTGTGAAAAAGAAGGTAGTTCTCTTGGATTTCGGCAGCAACATATGCCTCACTTAGAAATACTGTTTTATCCCATATATTGGGTGACACAAAAGACTGCCAACTTCATTAGGGACCCAGAGCAGTCCTGTCACTTGGGTCACATGGCCAGGCTGACCATATAGCATTAGAGGCATCTGTGGTGGGAAAAGATGTCATTTGGAGATAATGGCCAGTTCCAATGAGAGAATCAAAATGTAGACACCTAGCTAGGTTCCAGAACAAGGCGATGGCATCTGCTGCAGAGAGTTATGTACCTTCCAAAAAGCAGTAAAGGTAAAAAATATGTTATCAAAATGGGCTTCCTTTCTGAAGGAGGAAAAATGGAGGAAATACAAAAAATAAATCAGGAAATGTTGGAGAGTAAAATTATGAGGGTACAATTGGCCATAAAATATAGTAATATATTCAAGTTCAAATTGTGGTTTTCTGTATTTTTCTGTATCAATTTTGACCAAAGTGCCAACAAAATAGAATCAGGAAACTGGTTGAGGGTCAGCCAGATCACCATATGAAGAATTTATAATTTTTGAAAATGGATTTCACAACTCTGTGTCCTCTTACTTAGTCAGATAGAGGCTATAAAAAGGGGTTTGAGTATAGAGAGGAGTGCCTGGGTGGTGCAAATGGTTAACGTTCTTGGCAGCTAATCCAAAGATTGGAGGTTTGAGTCCACCCAGAAGCACCTCAGAAAAAGAGTCTGGTGATCTACTTCCAAAAAATCAGTCATTGCAAACTCTATGGTGCAGTTCTACTCTGATGCACATGGAATTGCCATGAGTCAGAGTCGGCTCAGTCAATGGTAACTGATTTTGTAGTGTGGAGGGAGGGAGAGGATTTGTGAAGATATTTCTTAGGAGCAAGGTGTTGCAGCTCTGTAAGTCCCAACCCTCCCAAAGGGGGATGGAGTTGTGGGGTACTACTCCATTCTGAAACCCTGAGACACGTCTCTTCTGTCAGTTTGTCATCCTGTGGTGGCTTACATTTTTCTGTGATACTGAAAGCTTTGCCATCGGTATTTCAAATACCAGTGGGGTCACCCTTGGTGGACAGGTTTCAGTGGAGCTTCCAGGCTAACACATACTAGGATGAAGAACCTGGCAGTCTACTTCTGAAAAAATTGGCCAGTGAAAACCTGATGAGTAGCAGCGGAACATTGTCTGATATAATGCCAGAAGATGAGCCCCTCAGGTTGGAATGCACTCCAAATACAACTGTGGAAGAGCTACCTTCTCAAAGTAGGGTCAACCTTAATCACATGAATGGAGTCAAGCTTTTGGTACCTCCATTTGCTGATGTGACACGACTCAAGATGAGAGGAAACAGCTGCAAATATTCATCAGTAATTGGAATGTGGAAAGTACAATGTACGACTCTAGGAAAATTGGAAGTCATCAAAAGTGAAATGGAATGCATAAAGATGAATATCCTAGACATTAGTGAGCTGAAATGGACTGGTATTGGCCATTCTGAATCAGACAATCATATGGTCTACTATGCTGGGAATGACAAATTTAAAAGGAATGGCTTCACTTATTAATATTAAAGCACAGATAAAATGGAAAAAAAATAAAAGGAATGGCTTCACATTCATCATCAGAAAGAACATTTCAAGATCTGTCCTAAAGTACAACACTGTCAGTGATAGGATAATATCCATACACCTACAAGGAAGACCTGTTAATGTAATTATTATTCAAATTTACCCACAAACTGCTAAGGCCAAAGATGAATTAACTGAAGACTTTTACTAACTTCTGCAGTCTGAAGTTGATCAACCATACAATCAAGACACATGGATAATTATTGGCGATTGGAATGTAAAAGTTAGAAACAAAGAAGAATGATTAGTAGTTTGAAAATATGGCCTCTGTGATAGAAATGATGATGGAAGTAGCATGATACAATTTCGCAAGACCAACGCCTTCTTCATTGCAAATACATTTTTTCACCAACATAAACAATGACTACACATGGACCTCACCAGATGGAATACACAAGAATCAAATCGACCATATCCGTGGAAAGAGATGATGGAAAGGGTCAGTATCATTAGTCTGAACAAGGCAAGAGGCTAATTGTGGAAGAGACCATCAATTACTCATATGCAAGTTCATGTCGAAGCTGAAGAAAATTAGAACAAGTCCATAAGAGCCAAGGTGTGACCTTGAGTATATCCAAACTTGAATTTAGAGGCCATCTGAAAAATAGATTTGACAGCTTGTACACTAATGGTCGAAGACCAGATGAGTTGTGGAATGACACCAAGGACATCATACATGAAGAAAGCAAAGGGTCGTTAAAAAGGCAGGAGAGAAAGAAAAGACCAAACAGAATGTCAGAAGAGACTCTGAAAATTGCTGTTGAATGTAGAATACCTAAAATGAAAGGAAAAAACGATGAAGTAAAAGAACTAAACAGAGAATTTCAAATGGTGCCTCAAAAAGACAAATTAAAGTATTATAATGAAATATGAGAAACACTGAGAGTGTTCTTCCCTTTTGGTTTTCCATCTCCAGCCCTTTGCACATGTCATTACAATACTTTACTTTGTCTTCTTGAGACACCCTTTGAAATCTTCTGTTCAGTTCTTTTACTTCATCAATTCTTCCTTTTGCTTTAGCTGCTCGATGCTCAAGAGCAAGTTTCAGAGTCTCCTCTGACATCCATCTTGGTCTTTTCTTTCTTTCCTGTCTTTTCAGTGACCTCTTGCTTTCTTCATGGATGATGTCCTTGATGTCATTCCACAACTCATCTGGTCTTCAGTCACTAGTGTTCAATGCATCAAATCTATTCTTCACATGGTCTCTAAATTCAGGTGGGATATACTCAAGGTCAGATTTTGGCTCTCGTGGACTTGCTCTGATTTTCTTCAGTTTCAGCTTGAACTTGCATATGAGCAATTGATAGTCTGTTCCACAGTCAGCCCCCGGCCTTGTTCTGACTGATGATATTGAGCTTTTCCATTGTCTCTTTCCACAGATGTAGTCCATTTGATTTCTGTGTGTTCCATCCGGTGAGATCCATGTGTATAGTCGCTGTTTATGTTAGTGAAAGAAGGTATTTGCAATGAAGAAGTTGTTGGTCTTGCAAAATTCTATCATTCGATCTCCGGCATTGTTTCAAGCCTTGAGTTGCAAATTCAAGCCTAGAGTTGCAATAGTGAGGGATTCTATGGGGAAAATATTAAACAACACAGAAAGCATCAAAAGAAGATGGAAGGAATACACAGAGTCATTATACCAAAAAGAATTAGTCCATATTCAACCATTTCAAGAGATGGCGTATGATCAGGAACCGATGATACTGAAGGAAGAAGTGCAAGCTGCTCTGAAGGCATTGAAGAAAAACAAGGCTCCAGGAATTGATGGAATATCAACTGAGATGTTTCAACAAACAGATGCAGTGCTGGAGGTGCTCACTCATCTATGCCAGGAAATATGGAAGACAGCTTCCTGGCCAACTGACTGGAAGAGATCCATATTTATGCCTATTCCCAAGAAAAGTGATCCAACTGAATGTGGAAATTATAGAACAATATCAATATCACACCCAAGCAAAATTCTACTGAAAATCATTCAAAAACGGCTGCAGCAGTATATCGACAGGGAACTGCCAGAAATTCAGGCCGGTTTCAGAAGAGGACGTGGAACCAGGGATATCATTGCTGATGTCAGATTGATCCTGGCTAAAAACAGAGAATACCAGAAGGATGTTTACCTGTGTTTTATTGACTACACAAAGGCATTCGACTGTGTGGATCATAACAAACTATGGATAACCCTGGGAAGAATGGGAATTCCAGAACACTTAATTGTGCTCATGAGGAGCCTTTACATAGATCAAGAGGCCGTTGTTTGGACAGAACAAGGGGATACTGATTGGTTTAAAGTCAGGAAAGGTGTGTGTCAGGGTTGTATTCTTTCGCCATACCTATTTAATCTGTACGCTGAACAAATAATCCAAGAAGCTGGACTATATGAAGAAGAACGGGGCATCAGGATTGGAGGAAGACTCATTAACAACCTGCATTATGCAGATGACACAACCTTGCTTGCTGAAAGTGAAGAGGATTTGAAGCACTTACTGATGAAGATCAAAGACCACAGCCTTCAGTATGGATTACACCTCAACATAAAGAAAACAAAAATCCTCACAAGTGGACCAATGAGCAACATCATGATAAACAGAGAAAAGATTGAAGTTGTCCAGGGTTTCATTTTACTTGGATCCACAATCAACAGCCATGGAAGCAGCAGTCAAGAAATCAAACCACGCATTGCATTGGGTAAATCTGCTGCAAAGGACCTCTTCAAAATGTTGAAGAGCAAAGATGTCACCCTGAAGACTAAGGTGCGCCTGACCGAAGCCATGGTATTTTCAATCACATCATATGCATGTGAAAGCTGGGCAATGAATAAGGAAAACCGAAGAAGAGTTGATGCCATTGAATTGTGGTGTTAGCAAAGAATATTGAGTATACCATGGACTACCAAAAGAACAAACAAATCTGTCTTGGAAGAAGTGAAGCCAGAATGCTCCTTAGACTTTGGATATGTTGTCAGGAGGGATCAGTCCCTGGAGAAGGACATCACACTTGGCAGAGTACAGGGTCAGTGGAAAAGAGGAAGACCTTCAATGAGGTGGATTGACACAGTGGCTGCAACAATGAGCTCAAGCATAACAACGATCGTAAGGATGGCGCAGGACCCGGCAGTGTTTCGTTCTGTTGTGCATAGGGGCCCTATGAGTCAGAACCAACTCGACGGCACCTAACAACAACAGCAACAATGAAATATGCAAAGACCTGGAGATAGAAAACCAAAAGGGAAGAACACGTTCGACACTTCTCAAGCTGAAAAAACTGAAAAAAAAATTCAAGTCTCAAGTTGCAATATGGTTAAAGAAGATGGAAGGAATACACAGAATCACTATAGAAAAAGAACTGGTAGACTTCAACCATTTCAGGAGGTCGCATATGATCAGGAACTGATGGTACTGAAAGAAGTCCAAGGTAAACCAAAGGCATTGGTGAAAAACAAAGCTCCAGGAACTGATGAAATACCAATTGAGATGTTTCAACAAATGGATGCAGCACTGAAAATGCTCACTTCTCTATGCTAAGAAGTTTGGAAGACAGCCACCTGGCCAAATGACTGGAAGAAATCCATATTTGTGCTCATTCCAAAGAAAGGTGGCCCAACAGAATGCCGAAATTTTCCAACAGTATCGTTACTATCGCATGTAAGTAAAATTTTGCTGAAGATCATTCAAAAGTGGCTGCAGCAGTATATTGACAGGGAAGTGCCAGAAATTCAAGTGGGTTCACAAGAGAATGTGGAACAAGGGATATCCTCGCTCATGTCAGATGGATCTTGGCTGAAAGCGGAGAATACCTGAAAGATGTTTCTCTGTGTTTTATAGACTATGCAAAGGCATTTGACCGTGTGATCATAACAAGCTATGAATAACATTGTGAAGAATTGTTAATTGTGTTCTTCCAGAACCTGTACATAGATCAAGAGGCAGTGTTTCAAACAGAACAAGCAGATACTGCATGGTTTAAAGTCAGGAAAGGTGTGTGTCAGAGTTGTATCTTTTCACCATATTTATTTAATCTGTATGCCGAGGAAATAATCAAAGAAACTGGAGTATATGAAGAAGAATTTGACATCAGGGTTGGAGGAAGACTCATTACCAACCTTGCCATGCAGGTGACATAACTTTTCTTGCTGAAAGTAAAGTGGACTTGAAACACTTGCCAATGAAGATCAAAGACTAGAGCCTTCAGTATGTATTATACCTCGACATAAAGAAAAAAATCCTTGCAGCTGGATTAATAAGCAACATCATCATGATAAATGGAGAAAATGTTGAAGTTGTCAAGGATTTTGTTTTCTTTGGATCTGTAATCAATGCCCATGGAAGCTGCAGTCAAGAAATCAAACAACTCTCCCAAAAATTAAATATTATGCTCATCAGAAGACTTCACCAAGACAGCAAAAAGAGAACCTACAGATTGGGAAAAAATTTTGGGCGATGACAAATTTGACAAAGTTCTAATCTTTAAAATCTAGAGAAAATCCACCATTTCTACAAAAGAAAGAAACAAACAAATAATCCTACTAAAAAATGGGCAAATGAAATGAACAAACACTTCACCAAAGAAGACATTCAGGCAGGTAACAGACATATGAAGAAATCCTTGTGATTACTAGCCACTGGAGAAACACAAATCTAAACTACAATGAGATAGCATCTCACCCGGATGTCACTGGCACAAATTAAAAAAACAGAAAATAACAAATGTTGGAGAGGCTGTTGGGAGATTAGAACTCTTATGCACTGCTGGTGGGAATGCAAAATGGTACAACTACTATGGAAAATGTTATGGTACTTCCTTAAAAAGCTAGAAATAGAAATATCGTATGATCCACCTATCTCACTCCTAGGAATATATCCTAGAGAAATAAAGAGCCCTCACCAGAAGAGACATATGCATACCTATATTCACTGCTGCATTCTTGACAACAGCAAAAAGATGGAAGCAGCCTAAGTGCCCATCAACAGAAGAATAGATAAACAAACTACGGTACATACACACAGTGGAATACTACACAACAATAAAGAACAGTGGTGAATCTGAGAAACATCTCACGACATGGATGAATCTGGAGGGCATTATGCTGAGTGAAATAAGTCAATCACAGAAGGACAAATATCGTATGAGACCACTGTGATAAAAACTCATGAAATGGTTTTCACACAGAAAGAAATGATCTTTGATGGCTATGAGGGAGGGGAGGAAAAAACACTAACTAGACAGTAGATAAGGAATAAATTTGGTGAAGGGTAAGACGGTACACAGTACTGGGGAAGTCAGCACAACTTGACTAGGCAAAGTCATAAAATCTTCATAGACACAGCCAAATGCCCTGCAAGACCAAGCTACTGTGCTGAGGGCTGGGGACCATGGTCTCAGGGGACATCTAGCTCTATATCTGACTGTGGGTGAGTAGCAAATGGCATCTTAAAAGCCTGCGAGCAGCCATCTAAGATACATCTATTCATCCCATCCTGGCTAGAGCAATGTAGAATGAAGAAGACCAAAGATACAAGGGAAAGATTAATCTAAAGGATACCACAACTACCACAACCTCCACCAGACAGAGCTGGTGGTACCCTGTTACCATCACCGACTACTCTGTCAGGGATCACGATAGTGGGTCCCAGACAGAGTGGGAGAAAAATGTAGAACAAAATTCAAATTCACAGAAACAAAACAAAACAAAACTAAAAGACCAGGCTTGCTGATTAGAGACTGGAGAAATCCCAAGATTATGTGGCACCCAGACACCCTTTTAACTCAGTACTGAAGTCACTCCTGAAGTTCACCTTCAGCCAAGGATTAAACAGGTCTATAGGACCAACAAAAACACACGTGAGAGATGTACTTCATAGTTCAATCATGTATATGACACTAGTGGGCACAACAGCCCAAAAGCAAAGACTAGAATGCAGGAAGGGACAGAAAACTGGACAAATGGAAACAGGGAAACTTGGATGGGGAAGGGGAGCATGTTGACATCTCAGGTTATGCAACCAATGTCACAAAACAATTTGTATATTAACTGTTTAGTGAGAAACTAATTTCCTCTGTAGATTTTTCACCTAAATAGCAATTAAAAAAAAAGGAAAATAATCAAAGGATGCATTGTGTTGGGTGAATCTGCTGCAAAAGACCTCTTTAAAGCATTGAAAACAAAGATGTCACTTTGAGGACTAAGGTGCACCTGACCCAAGCCATGGTATTTTCAAGCACTTCATATGCATGTGAAAGCTGGATGATAAATAAGGAAGCCTGAAGAAGAATTGATGCCTTTGAATTACCTGTTAGCAAAGAAATATTGAATATACCATGGACTGTCGGAAGAATGAACAGGTCTATCTTGGAGGAATTACAACCAGTATGCTACTTATAAGCGAGGATGGTGAAGCCTCAACTCAAGTACTTTGGACAAGTTATCATGAGGGACCAGTCCCTGGTAAAGTAGAGGGTCACTGAAAAAGAGGAAGACCCTAGATGAAATGGATTGACACAGGGGCTGCAACAATGAGTTCAAATATAGCAAAGATTAGGATGGCACAGGACCGGGAAGTGTTTCGTTCTGTTGTACGTAGGGTTGCTATGAGTCAGAACCGACTCCACGGCAGCTAGGAACAACACTTAGTAATTCAGAAGTGAGTCTCTGAGCAGTCATTGAAGGGAAAGAAACTTTGGGTGCGTGAGTGTGTATCTGTGTACACACACGCTCAAGGGAGTGTGTAGACGAGGAGGTGAGGGCACCCGAGTTAGAATCCAAACTCTTTGAACTCCATTTGTTGTTCTCTTCCCCCTCCCCCCCACACACCTATCTGGTGATGGTGGGCATTACATTTGGATTTCTTTTCGTTCATTTTCAAACCGTTTTAAATGTTAGGGTTGGGGGTGGTGGGGAAAGGCAGGAAAGGGGAAGGCAGGAGACTATTGGTGGAAGAGGAGGTGGCAGATACAGAGGTGAAAAAGAGGATTAACCTGGAGCTAAGGAAAAAAACTGCAGAGGAGGTGACAGAGTTAGTCCTTAATAATGGTCAGTGTGTCAGTGGGGAAACTGAGGGCCTGAACGGTACTTTTTGAGAACTAGAGTCTCTGAGTATGGCTGATGTGGAACTAAGTTCACTGGCCTGACTTCCCAGCTTAAATAAACTTTGAAAGTTCGAATTTAGTAACAAAGGCATTTCCAGAGGCTTGGAAGTCCTGGCAGAGAAATGTCCAAATCTTACCTAGCCTAAGACGTCTACCTCAGCACAGTAGAAGCTCTGCAAAATCCTAAAACTTTGTTATGTCTTGACTTGTTCAACCGTGAGATAGCAAACCTTAAGGATTATAGAGGAAGTACTTTTGAACTGCTGCAGACAGTTACATACTTAGATGAATTTGATTAAGAGGATAATGAAGCACCTGAAACACTTCAAGAGGACGATAATGAGAATGGAGGTGAAGACGAAGAGGATGAAGAAGATGAAGCTAGTCCACCTGAAGGCTATGAGGAAGGGGAAGGAAGTAGAGGAGGATGAGGGTGGCGATGACAATGAAGCAGGCTCAGATTTCAGAGAGGGAGCAGAGGAAGTGGGCCTCTCATATTTAATGAAAGAAGAAATTCAGTGTGAAGAAGATGATGGTGACTGTGATGAAGAAGGGGAGGAAGAGGAAGAAAAAGAAGAAGGTCTTCAAGGGGAGAATGAAACGAGATGCTGAAAATGATGGAGAAGAAGGTGACTAGATCATTCTAAGATGAGATTTCCTAATATTCTTGGGTTTGCAATAGACTGATTGTGTCTGCTTTGTTTCTTCATGTACTATAACTATCCTTACAGAAAATAACATGTATTTTATATAGGAAAAGTGTGATTTTACCGTAAAGAATATTTTTCATTGACCTCCCCCCCTCCATTGTGGAACTCCCTAGAAATGTATTTGGAATATTAATTTTCTAATTCAAGCTCACTGCACTAGTCATTTTTAGCCCGTAATTCAAACATGATAGCTTTTACACAGGTATGGTATAATGTATTTCATTAATAAGGTTTTAATGTTATTTATAAACTAACTGAAATCACAGCTGCAATATGAAATGACAATAGTCTCTCGAATGATAAGTTGATTGTTTTTTTAGAGGTGAGCCAGAGATCTTTAGTTTGAAAGCAGTAACTTTTTGGCTGTGGATTTTTGGGTGCTTCTTTGTCACAAAAGTTCCTTGGAAAAGAGAAGCAGAATAATAAAGGCTCTATCCAGCAAGAGAGTTCACAGATTTTGTGGAGGCTTCTGAAACCTCTTTTAAGCCAGACGACTGGCAAGAGTTTATTTTTTGAAAGAAAAATTGCTTATACTAAGTTCAGAAACACGCAGGGCAACACTTTCTTCTTTAGGGTGTAGATCGTGACATGCCAGGGGTCGTTTGTTTTTAGGTATGTGTTCTTTTTCTTTGTTCTTTTTCCTCTCAGCAATTCCTTTATGATCCCCTTCCTTTCTTGTTTCACTTCCCTCCCTCTGTCTCAGAAAAAAAAGTTGGGAAATTGTGACTATCCAGGAAAAACTTTAGTCTTGTATCTCAACCACCTTTTCAGACCTGAGCTGGTTTTAAATAAGCTAAGTGAGAGAAATCAAGTATTTTCTCAGTTACAGATGTTATTATCCATATAGTTTTATGCAACAGAGGCTTTGCTTACTATAAATCTCTCTTGACCGACAACACGTAGAGACAGTATTAGTAGATGAAGAAAGAAAAGAAGCAAGGGAGGCTTTGAGAAGCAGCATCAGTGTTCTTCAAAACTCTGAACAACTGCCTGTTGATAATCAATTAGACACTCACCTCAATATTTTTAAGTTGGCTTCCTCAATGATTTGGGTACTGCCCTACAAGATATTTTATAGTTTTCCTGAGTAGAACCTTTATTCTTCCTGGAGCTATAAAGGATTATCACATATTAGAGCATTTAATCGGGATATACTAGGCAGTTGGCAAAATATTTGGGACTTAATATTACAACTGATGGCCATTAGACATAGGAAAATATTTAGGATAGGTGTGAGTGTGCCTGTATGTGTTTCCTTGCATGGCTATTAAAAAATACAATGAGTAGACAAGTACATCTACCTCTCTGTCATGGGCGCTCTTGCTTCTTTAATGTTGGCTATCTAATTTTTTTTGTTTTAATATTTGTAAAAATTTTTTTTTTTACTTTTTTATTGTACTTTAGATGAACATTTACAGAACAAACTAGTTTCTCATTAAACAGTTAGTACACATATTGTTTTATGACATTGGTTAAGAGCCCCAGGACATGTCAACACTCACTGTAAAATTTTTTAAAGTTAATGCCAACAAATTAGTTGAAGTTGCACTCCTATACTGGGGCACATTTCAATTATGGAGTATAATACTTCTTTGGTTTAAAATGTGTGAGTTTTTAGTTTTACAGTAAAAATTATGAAGTTATTTGTACAGAAACTAAAAAGTTGCACAACTGACTGAAATGAAATTCTCGGGATCAATTTAATGGTGATCTTGGAGTCTCCAAAAGACTAACATATCACCTTTTTAACAATCGAAACGCCCTGTTTTAGTCCCTAAGAATTCTCATCACATACTATGTTAGATATAAAATACTTGTTTTTAAATTAAATCTATATATTGACTTCCTCATCAATCATCATATTGTGCAATCAGAAATAGAATTTTTTGCTTTCAAAACAACACTTAGAGCCTCCAGATAACTTTTTAAACGTATTTAGCTTTGTGGGTGGTATTTTCACACGAATCATTAAAGGTACGTGTTATATTTTGCAGAGGTTGGGTTCTGGTCCTATTTTAATGCTCTTTGTATACAGTGTGTTAATGTATACGGTGTGTTAATGTATATAGTGTGCTAATGTATATATGTGTTAAGTTCCTCCAGAATCTCTCCTTAAAAAACTCTGAAGTCACTACTTTTGTGCAACTGTGTTTTGAATAAAGCCATGACGGTGCTGGAAAACAAACAAACAAAGGCAGTACTCCCAACTATTCTATGGTTCTGTTCCCTATTTTTTTCTGTGGCTGCTGTAACTTAAAGTTTTTATAACTAAATTGCTTTAAATATGTTGAAGATTTGTTACAAGAAAAAAAAAAAATCAGAAGCCCTTCATCCTCGACCTTCTCCTTTCTCTAATTCCTTTCCTTCTTTTCTTCCTGCTTTTTCTGTCTTCCTTTTTCCAAATAAAAAGCCTCAGCTGACAGACTGCACTCAGGTAATCATTGCACAGTGCAAGTTAATGACCGTTTACAAGATTCTTGCCAATATTTTATTTTTACCCTTCATGATGTTTAACCTTTTAAAGCAAGTGAATACTGAAATGTGCTGTTTTGGCTGTCTTTATCTTTGGTATACGGTATTTATGCTTCTAAAACTTTTTTTGTTGTTGTTCCAGGGCATTTAACTACCATGATTTATCAAAAATACACCTACAAATCAGCCACAAAGAGACCGCCTGGAAACAAACTGTTCTTAGCAAAATGATCATATCAAGAAAACCATAACAAAGAACGGCTTTAGGAAAAAGCCAGACTGTTAGCTCTTTTAAGAAAGGTTTATATTTTTAACCCCTGAAGTAATTCATCAAAGTCCGTTGCCCTGAATGAAATTGATTTCCCTTTGCACTTCAGTAACAGACCATTCCTGGAAAAGCAGCAGGCAGAAACATTTGGTTAAAGAACAAGGCATTTTTACTCACAGAAAGACAAGTTTGCAATTTCATTTCTAGTGGGAGGATTGGAACCAAGAATCAGAAATGCGTCTGCCCCCCAAGCTGCCGCCCTCAAACTCCCTACCCCAACATACACAGGAACCATCTCTTGTATATGCGAGGTATTAAAAATTTTCAATAGCGTCTTCAGTGGTTAAACTATCCTCTGTTCTCATTACTCTCTTCAGCATGGGAATCCGTCAGATCTCAGAGTACGCGCTGAAGTAAAAGACACCAAGAAAAGTCACACGTGTGGGAACTGCCTCACTCATTTCTTCACTATTTTTCTCTGTGTCTTTTTCCTTCATTTACATTACCTTCAGTCCCACTAAACTGCTATGTGCTTACTCATTTTAAAGAGACAGGGTAAAGATGCAGAATTTTAGAGCTGGCAAGGACTTTACAAACCACAGCCATCAGATGTATTGATAAAATTGAAGTCACAAATTATTCTAACTATTTTGACTCCATGTCAGTTCAGTAATAACCATTACCTGGTGATGGAATTTGTTCCTTAACACTCAACAGTCGTACTGAACACTAAAGAGTCAACCAGCTATGGTCAGTTCAGCGATGATGTACCAACACATTTTCAACCTCATGAGTCGAGCTCTGTTTTCCAAACCACTGTCCTGTAGCTATTTGTGAATTAGAAAAGGTGTTTTTTGGTAGAGCTTCCTCCTTCCTGGGCAAGTTCATTTGCTCTATGTCCTTCTCCCTTTGCCAATCACTGAAACAGAGAGAGCGACTAGTTTCAGACTGATTATAGAAAGGAAGGATCATGGAAGCAAAAGAAAGGGGGAAAATCAATTCCAAAAGAAACAATATCAATTAAAAACAGCTTACAAATTGACAAGTTAATAAATCATAATATTGCAGAGAGCCTGGAACTATTCACTCCAGGTATTATCTAAGCTAGAGCTCGCATTCATTTGTGTTCTCTATGTGATCTGCAGTAGAAAAGGTTGATGGCAGAGCATTCACTCTAGAAATCACTGCACTAAACAATGAGGAATTAGATACGTTCATCGATGTGTTCTTTATAACAAAATTCTGCTTCCTTTGCATTTAACACTGAATACCCATGTATGATCCAAATCTCCTATTTGACACCTTTGCCCTCTCCCCCTCCTATGTTCTATGAATAAAAGGAAAACAAATTATCTACCTCTAATATATTTTGGTTTTGGTTAATATATTTTATATAGGAGAACAAGATGAAACTTGTTCTATGATATGCTAGGTGTAAATAATGCTAGGGTGTAAATAATTACTTTTATAAAAGGTTCTATTTCTTTCATCTCCATAGTCACTGAACATACATATTATACAGACTTCTCCCAGAATCAGGATTAGAGCCAGAAAAGAGAAAAGGCAGATCATAAATCTAGAAAGATCCATATTGCACAGAAATCTATTCGTTTGTCAGGGCAACAAGGCAAGTTTCTGAAAGAGTTGGCCTTCAGACCTTAACTTTTTGCTGCCCAGGCCAGTGCACTGACTTGATTCAACATGGAGCAAGTAAGTGAGGAAAATGGCCCTCCGTGGTCCAGGGTTCCAGTGAATTACCTCTGAAATGCGGAGACATGCTGCTCACAGAAGAAGATGACGGCTAAAAGGACGCCGAGGCTATAAAGCTTCATCTCAACAGTGGTTCGCTCTAACGCAAAACTGTCAAGAGAAGAGCCTAGATAACTGATTGCATAAGAGCCTTCTTTAAACACTGGTTAAACTATAATGGTGTGTTCCCTCTCGTGTTTGTGGATCAATCAACTTGGCTTCATTTCCACTCCCAAAAAGGGAAATACACATTTAATTTGTTAGGTTGTTTTTTGAAACCTGAATCGTCAAAAAGAAAGTATGAGGATAGTCGCTTTTCTTAGTTGAGACTACAAAACATTTAACTCCTTGAGAAAGATGAGGCCAAGAATAAAAGGATAGTAACATAGCAGGAACTTGTCTGGTTTGTTGAAGAACCATAGCCATAAAATACTGACTAATGTGGCTGACAGTCCACAATGGGGGAGATCCCAGTGGAGTACTAACTTCTGTCTTGTTTAACTTAGATGAAGACATAGAAGGTGAATTTCCCATATTTCTGGATGATACAAAGTTCAGCTGTATGGAGGATTACACAAGGCACATTCAAAGGATTCTGACTTGACCATATGGAATGTTCGGTCTATTTGGAAGAGAACAGGAATAACACGTAGTGGGGAGCTCTTTAGAGCAATAAAGACACTCATTTACTTCGAATCACCTTTACTTAGGGAAGGTCACTGTAATAGCAGAGCCCTGGTGATACAGTGGTTAGGAGCTCAGGGTGCTAACCAAAAGGTAGGCAGTTCTATTCCACCAGCCACTCCTTGGAAACCCTATGGGGAAGTTCTACTCTGTCCTACAGGGTCATTATGAGTTGGCATTGACTCAACGGCAGTGGGTTTGGTTTTGGGTTAATCAAGGCCCACCACCCATCGTTCTGGAGATAGCACTGTGAGACAATGTGTCTAGTGCATGGCACTCCTCCCTGGCAAATGCACTTGAATGTTCTTGGGGACAGGTAGGCAAATGTGCAGAAGAAATCAACTCCTACAAGGAACTTCTGAGAAATGTTGAGATTTTAAAACTTTTCTGAGGTTCAAAGCTCCTGAAACACATTTAATGTACTGAAGTGACTTCCAGTCAAGCTACCTTTTGTGTAACAAGGAGAAGTAAGAGTACAGACATGTGGGGTGAGAGGGAGAGGGAGAGAGGGAGCTATGGCCTAGGGGACACTGAGCCTCCATTACAGGCGATGGAGAAATTTGGAAATAAAAAGTAGTGATGGTTACACAACATAACGAATGTAATTAATGTCACTGAATTGCATGTGTAAAAAATGTTCAAAGTGTTAAAAAGCAAAGATGTCACTTTGAGGACTAAGGTGCACCTGACCCAACCCATGCTATTTTCACTTGCCTCATATGCATCTGAAAGCTAGACAACGAATAAGGAAGACCAAAGAAGAACTGACGCTTTGGATTTATGGTGTTGGTGAAGAGCATTGACTATACTGCCAGAAGTACAAACAGATCTGTCTTAGAAAAAGCACAGCCAGAATGCTTTTTAGAAGGCAGGATGGTGATACTTCATCTCACATACTTCCAACATGTTACCAGGAGAGGCCTGTCCCTGGAGGAGGATATCATGGCTTAGTAAAGTAGAGCGTTAGCAAAAAAGACTCTCAATGAGATGGATTGACACAGTGGCTACAACAATGGGCTCAAGCATAGCAAAGGTTGTGAGGATGGTGCAGGACCAGGCAGTGTTGCATTCTGTTATACATAGGGTCGCTATGAGTTGGAACTTACTCAATGGCACCTAATGACAACAACAACATAATACAATTGCTACACGCACACACAAATCACTATCACATGTATCTGCTATAAGTGGAAAAGAAACACAGGAAGGATAAACCAGAAATCAGTGAGATTGTTTACCCACAGTAGGAGGTGGGAAGAGGGTGAAAAGATGGAGGATAAGAACATGGTAGAAAGAAATGAGAGGCGGGACATCCTTTGATTATACCTTTACGAATAGTTCAGAATTTCAGAACCATGTTAATTTTTTTACATACTTAAAAACAAACAAACAAATAAAAGGAATACAAACATAAACAAATGAACCTAACTGTGTTTCAAATGAATAGCATAACCACAGTGATGGGGAGAGAAACATAACTGTTTTTAAACAGAAGAAGTAGCTTAGTGAGACTGTGGATAGTTTACAAAATTTATTGACAGATTGTTTGTGCGCTCTATTTTTCTCCTTGTATCCTACATTTGTTCTCTGGGTTAACATTTCTTTTTGCTGAAGTTATCTTTTAAAACGTCTTTTAGTGAAGATCTGTTGGTGGTAAGTTCTATTACACGTGTTTATCTAACAATAACGTTTTTCTGCCCTCGCTTTCACATACAGGCTTAGCTGAATTTGACAGGTCCTCCGTGGTCTTCTGACATCTCCTGTTGTGAGGTAGGAATCTGCTGTTGGCTTGGTTTTAGTTCCCTTGCAGGCTTGTGGTACTTTGTACGTGTTGATTTTTGAGGGATTATCTTTATCCTTGATCCTCCTCAGATCTATTATCCTGACCTAGCTGTGGATTTAATTTTCATTATCTTGCCCACTACACAGAATAGACTTTTGGTCTCAGGATTTATATATTTCTTCAATTTTGGAAAATCATTTTATTATTTCTTCAACTATTATATCGCTGCTAGTCCCTTGTAGGAGCCCTGGTGGTGCTGTGGTAAGAGCTCAGCTGTTAACCAAAAGGTCAGCAGTTCGAATATACCAGCTGCTCCTTGGAAACCCTGTGGAGCAGTTCTCCTCTGTCCTATAGGGTCACCATGAGTCAGAATTAACTCCACGGCAATGGGCTAGGCTTTTTTTTTTAGTCCCATGTAGGGGTTCTCATTGGAGTGCCTTGATCTACTCCTGTGTCTCTTAACTGTTTTTCATGTTTTAAAAAATCTTAATCTTTGTCTCTGTATGCTGTATTCTGGTGAGTTTCTCAGCACTGTCTTCAAATTCACTAATTCTCTTTGTGCCTAGTTTAGTCTACATAACCGATTCAGGCTTTTCCTATGATGATATAAATCTTTCCTAACTTTTAGTAAAGGTTATTTTTCATATTTTCCCAATACTTGTTTTGTATCAGTTTATTTTATTTTTTATAATTTATTGTTCCTTTTTTAAAGGTATGGTTCCTTCAGATCTGTCTTTGAGAACCCTCAGAATATTTATTTCAAAGTCTGTGTCAGACTGTGAGATAAGGTTAATTACGTTTGGGATGACTTCATGTTCAGACTGTTTTGTTAGCTAACTTTCTTAGCATTTGATTTCTTCTCTGACTGGAAGCTTGGTTTGCAGGCTCTTGTTGAATAGGAAGACTTTTGTGATCTTAAACATAACATCCACGAAGATGGCACACAACTGAGCAATGTTTCATTCGGTTACACGTAAGGCCCCCTTGAGTCGGAGCTGAGGCTACGGCAACTAACAACAACAAGTCTTTCTCTCCCTCTATGCTTGCTTCTGTTTCGCACATGCTTCCAATCCAGAACCTTGTCTTACACTGATTTCTTGGAGTTTCTGCACCATGTTAATATAAGCAGTCCCCGGATTACAAACCAGTTCCGTTCCTAAATGTGCCTTTAAGTTGAATTTGTACATAAGTTGGAACGTAAGTAAGTTTGGTACGCTTCATATCTAATGCCAGTTAGTCAAATGTTTGTCTGTAGTATATAGTATACAGTGTACCTTTCTATTTGTAAAAAACATTAAAGGAACACTTCCAGATACACTAAAACATTTTAAACATAATAATACAGTAATAATAATAATAATAATGTTTTGAGGTACATGGCAAAGCAGCATCCATTTGTTATTATGAACCATTGTATGCACCTGGGATTTTTAATACAAAAGGCTTTATGGGGGTTGGTTCGTAACTATGGGTTGTACTTAAATCAGACATTTGTAACCCGGGGGCTGCCTACATTGTGGATTTCAAAGATCCAGTCACCTGACACAAATGGCTTCATTTAGTTACTGGGTTAATTACTCCTGATTTGGTTACTGTTCTGTCTGCCGCAAGGGTAGTTCTACTCTGTCCTATAGGGTTGCTATAAGTCGAAATCGACTCGACTGTCCTGGGTTCTGTCTTCTGCAGACCAGCAGCTCCTTATAAGCCAGTCCTGGGCAGCAGTTTAAAAAAATTGAGGTACATATAGTGAAACGCACAGACCTTAAATGTACAGCTAGATCAGTTTTGAAAAATACCTGTAATTGAGTAACCCACGTGCTTATCAAGGTATAGAAAATTTCTCTGCCCCCATCTTCCCATGGCCAGCTTCCCTGTGTCTTCTCTGTGTCCCTGTATCCAAGTCTCCCACTCCTTTATCTTACGTAGACACCAGTCATTGGATTTTGAGTCCACCCTAATATGGCCTCATCTTAACTTGATTACATCTATGAGTCTAGTAAATAGGGTCCATTCACAAGTTCTGGGGGTTAGTACTTGAACACACCTTTTGTGGAAGGCAATTTTACCCACTACATGTACCTTTTTTTAAGGTGGCCACATAGGGTTGCTATGAGTTGGAATTGACTCGACAGCAATGTTTTTGGTTTTTCGATATACCATTTTACACTCCTACCAGCAATTACAGTTGTCCACATCCTTGCCATTATTTTTGATGCAGCCAATCTTTTTTCATCTTAGTCATTCTCGTAAGTGTGTTTAATTTTGGTCTCAATTTATATTTCCTAGTGACTAATAATGATAGTGGTTTTTTTTTTAATGACAGTGAAAAAATTTATGTGCTTATTGGCTATATATACGACGAGATTTATTTTCAGGAATTTTCTCACATGATTTTGGGGGCTGTCAAGTCCAAAATTTGTAGGGAAGGCTGGAAACTCAGGCAAGAGTGTATATACTTATTTATTCAGGCAGGAATCTGTGTACATATGTATACACACACACATATACGTGTATGTGCATATATGTACATATATGTGTATGTGTGTGTATATATGTATATCTACACATACATACATACATATAACCTGGAGCCCTGGTGATATAGTTGTTAAGAACTTGAGTGTCAACCAAAAGATCAGCAGTTTGAATCTACCAACCGCTCCTTGAATTTCCAAGGCTGTAAATCTTTATGGAAGCAGGCAGCCACATCTTTCTCCTGCAGAGCTGCTGGTGAGTTCAAACTGCTGAACTTCTGGTCAAGTGCTTTATCCACTATTCCACCAGGGTTCCATGTATATATATCTCAGATGGTTCGTCCTATTACCGATCAATCCTTCAGCAGGTATATATACATATATATGGAGCCCTGGTGACACAGTGGTTAAAGCACTTGGCTGCTAACCAGAAAGTTGGCAGTTCAAATCCACCGGCCACTCCAAAGGAGAAAGATACAGCAGTCTGCTTGAGTAAAGAGTTACAGTATTAGAAACCCTATGGGGCAGTTCTACCCTGTCCTATGGGGTTGCTATGAACAAGAATCAGCTCAATGGAAGTGGGTTTGGTTTGTGTACTGAATATATTCTCTTTTGGTGAGAACATATATGTATTGTAAATACGTTTTTCTGCGGGCAGTGCCTACTAAAGCCTTTTCACTGTTTTGAAAAATTTGGCTGTTTGTCTTTTTATTATCAATTATATATTCCGGACATATTTTGTAAATATTTTATGTCACTTTGTGGTTTGCCTAATTTTTTTTAGCCCTATTTATTTTTTGTTAGTGTCTTAGGAAACACAGAAGATTTTTATTTTGCTGAGTTCAATTTATCATTTCTTCTTTAATGGTTAGTGCTTTCTGGGTCTTGTCGAAGGAATTTTAGACATGAAAACACATTCTTCTTGAAGCTTTTTACTCTTACAGTCTAGCTGGAATTCATTTTTGTGAGTAGTATGAGGAAGAGGTTGAGGTTCTCGAATTTTTCAGGTGGATGGATATCCAATTGTTCCAGCATCATTTGCTGAAAAGAGTTTCCTTTCCCCATTGAATTGCTTTGTCAACTTTGTGAAAAACAATTGACTTAAGTGTAAGTCTATTTCTGGACAAGCTAGTCTGTTTCATTGATCAATATTTCTATTCTTATACCAATAATAGATAGATAGGTAGATAGGTAGATGATAGATAGATGATAGATAGATAGATAGATAGATAGATAGATAGATAGATAGATAGATAGATAGATAGATAGATAGATAGATAGATAGATAGATAGATAGATAGATAGATAGATAGATAGATAGATAGATAGATAGATAGATAGATAGATAGGTAGATAGGTAGATAGGTAGATAGGTAGATAGGTAGGTAGGTAGGTAGGTAGGTAGATAGGTAGGTAGGTAGGTAGGTAGGTAGGTAGGTAGGTAGGTAGGTAGGTAGGTAGGTAGAGAGAGATAATAGATAGATAGATAAATGATAGATAGAGAGAGATAGGTAGATGATAGATAGATAGATGATAGATAGATAGATAGCTAGCTTTCATTGAGTCGACCTTATATACAACAGAACAAAATACTGTCCGGTCATATAACGCCTCACAATAGTTGGCATTATCAAGACCATCATATGCCAATACTACACTTCTAAATTACTAGTAGCGTTATAGTTAAAAACTTGAAATTAAGTTCTTCAATTTTTTAAAGCTTTGGCTACTGTAGGCCCTTTGCATTACTACATAAATTTTAGAATTAGGTGAAATAAAAATATTTTCCAATAGATAAAAGCTGAATGAACTTCTCTCCAGAAGACCTGCACCACAGAAATGCCAAAAGAAGTTCCTTAGGCTGAAGGAAAATGATACCAGATTGAAACACACAAAAGAATAAAGAACACCAAAATGGGTAACAATGTCAATAAAGATAAAACAAACAAACAAAAACAACATCAAAGAAAACTCTCTCAATCTGGCCACTGTGGACCATTTAAAGTAAAAATAAGAACGATGTGATGTGGCATTTGTAGCATATGCAGAACTAAAGTATATTACAAAACAAGAAGGCAAAGTGGTAGAGTGGTAGTTTGGCATATACTTTTTAAAGTATGTGTTATTCATGAAAAAAAGAATAATATATACTTTAAAAAAGTATAAATATAAGTAAATATAATATCTAAAGTATGTATTATTCTTGCCCCCACATGTCTGTCAGTTTGTTGTACTGTGGGGGCTTGCGTGTTGTTCTGATGCTGGAAGCTATGCCACCGATATTCAGATACCAGCAGGGTCACCCATGGAGGACAGGTTTGAGCTGAGCTTCCAGACTAAGATGGACTAGGAAGAAGGACCTCGCAGTCTACTTCTGAAAAGCATTAGCCAGTGAAAACCTTATGAATAGCAGCGGAACACTGTCTGATATAGGCTGGAAGATGAGCCCCCCAGGTTGGAAGGCACTCAAAAGATACGTGGGGAAGAGCTGTCTCCTCAAAGTAGAGTCGACCTTAATGACGTGAATGGAGTAAAGCTTTCGGAACCTTCATTTGCTGATGTGGCACCACTCAAAATGAGAAGTAAGCACTGCAAACATCCATTAATAATCGGAACCTGGAATGTACGAAGTATGAATCTAGGAAAATTGGAAATTGTCAAAAATGAAATGGAACGCATAAACATCGATATCCCAGGCATTAGTGAGCTGAAATGGACTGGTATTGGGCATTTTGAATTGGACGATCATATAGTCTACTATGCTGGGAATGACAACTCAAAGTGGAATGATGTTGCACTCATCATCAAAAAGAACGTTTCAAGATCTATGCTGAAGTACAATGCTGTCAGTGATAGGATAATATCCATATGCCTACAAGGAAGACCAGTTAATATGACGATTATTCAAATTTATTCACCAACCACCAGGGCTGAAGATGAAGAAACAGAAGATTTTTATCAGCTGCTGCAGTCTGAAATTGATCGAACATGCAATCAAGATGCATTGATAATTACTGGCGATTGGAATGCAAAAGTTGGAAACAAAGAAGAAGGATCAGTAGTTGGAAAATATGGCCTTGGTGATAGAAACAATGCTGGAGATCGAATGATAGAATTTTGCAAGACCAACGACTTCTTCATTGCAAATACCTTTTTTCACCAACGTAAATGGTGACTATACACACAGACCTCACCAGATGGAACACACAGAAATCAAATGAACTACATCTGTGGAAAGAGATGATGGAAAAGCTCAATATCATCAGTCAGAACAAGGCCAGGGGCCGACTACTGAACAGACCATCAATTGCTCATATGCAAGTTCAAGCTAAAATTGAAGAAAATCAGGGCAAGTCCACGAGAGCCAAAATATGACCTTGAGTATACCTCACCTGAATTTAGAGACCATGTGAAGAATAGATTTGATACATTGAACACTAGTGACTGAAGACCAGATGAGTTGTGGAATGACATCAAGGACATCATCCACGAAGAAAGCAAGAGGTCATTGAAAAGACAGGAAAGAAAGAAAAGACCAAGATGGATGTCAGAGGAGATTCTGAAACTTGCTCTTGAGCGTTGAGCAGCTAAAGCAAAAGGAAGAATTGATGAAGTAAAAGAACTGAACAGAAGATTTCAAAGGGTGTCTCAAGAAGACAAAGTAAAGTATTGTAATGACATGTGCAAAGAGCTGGAGATGGAAAACCAAAACAGAAGAATGCACTCGGTGTTTCTCAAGCTGAAAGAACTGAAGAAAAAATTCAAGCCTCAAGTTGCAATAGTGAAGGATTCCATGGGGAAAATATTAAACAATGCAGGAAGCATCAAAAGAAGATGGAAGGAATACACAGAGTCATTATACCAAGAAGAATTAGTCCATATTCAACCATTTCAAGAGATGGCGTATGATCAGGAACCGATGATACTGAAGGAAGAAGTGCAAGCTGCTCTGAAGGCATTGAAGAAAAACAAGGCTCCAGGAATTGATGGAATATCAACTGAGATGTTTCAACAAACAGATGCAGTGCTGGAGGTGCTCACTCATCTATGCCAGGAAATATGGAAGACAGCTTCCTGGCCAACTGACTGGAAGAGATCCATATTTACGCCTATTCCCGAGAAAGGTGATCCAACTGAATGTGGAAATTATAGAACAATATCATTAATATTGCACGAAAGCAAAATTCTGCTGAAGATCATTCAAAAACGGCTGCAGCAGTATATCGACAGGGAACTGCCAGAAATTCAGGCCAGTTTCAGAAGAGAACGTGGAACCAGGGATATCACTGCTGATGTCAGATTGATCCTGGCTGAAAGCAGAGAATACCAGAAGGATGTTTACCTGTGTTTTATTGATTATGCAAAGACATTCGACTGTGTGGATCATAACAAATTATGGATAACCTTGCGAAGAATGGGAATTCCAGAACACTTAATTGTGCTCATGAGGAAACTTTACATAGATCAAAAGGAAGTCATTCGGACAGAACAAGGGGATACTGATTGGTTTAAAATCAGGAAAGGTGTACGTCAGGGTTGTATTCTTTCACCACACCTATTCAATCTGTATGCTGAGCAAATAATCCAGAAGCAGAACTATATGAAGAAGAACAGGGCTTCAGGGTTGGAGGAAGACTCATTAACAACCTGTGTTATGCAGATGACACAACCTTGCTTGATGAAAGAGAAGAGGACTTGAAGCACTTACTAATGAAGATCGAAGACCACAGCCTTCAGTATGGATTACACCTCGACATAAAGAAAACAAAAATCCTCACAAGTGGACCAATGAGCAACATCATGATAAACAGAGAAAAGATTGAAGTTGTCAAGGATTTCATTTTACTTGGATCCACAATCAACAGCCATGGACGCAGCAGTCAAGAAATCAAACAACGCATTGCATTGGGTAAATCTGCTGCAAAGGACCTCTTTAAAGTGGTGAAGAGCAAAGATGTCAACTCGAAGAGTAAGGTGAACCTGACCCAGGCCATGGTATTTTCAATCACATCATATGCATGTGAAAGCTGGACAACGAGTAAGGAAGACCGAAGAAGAATTGATGTCTTTGAATTGTGGTGTTTGTGAAGAATATTGAATATACCTTGGACTGCCAGAAGAAGGAATAAATCTGTCCTGGAAGAAGTACAACCACAATGTTCCTTAAAAGCAAGGATGGCGAGAATGCGTCTTACATACTTTGGACATGTTGTCAGGAGGGATCAGTCCCTGGAGAAGGACATCATGCTTGGCAGAGTACAGGGTCAGCGGAAAAGAGGAAGACCCTCAATGAGGTGCATTGACACAGTGGCTTCAGCAATGAGCTCAAGCATAACAACGATTGCAAGGACGGGGCAGGACCGGGCGGTGTTTCGTTCTGTTGTGCATAGGGTTGCTATGAGTCGGAACCAACTTGACGGCACCTAACAACAACAACAACAACAACAATGATATCCTATAAAAGACAAAACTATAGGGACAGAAAACAGATGAGTTGTTGCCAGGGACTGGGCCTGAGGGGAGGGATTGATGATAAAGGGATACAGGAGAATTTTGAGGGGCGAGGGAAATCTTTATATTTTGATTGTAGTGGTAGTTACACAATTGTATCCCATCAAAATTCCTCAGACTTGATACTTGAAAGTTGAATTTTATTTGATGTAAAAAAAAAAAAAGAAAAGAAAGAAAGGAATGGAGACTAGTTTATTTCCTTCCTCTTCGTCTCTCTTTGAGATTCCCCTCTGTGATTCTGGGACCTTTTTGGGAGGTGTGAAAAGAACATAGAAGTTGGGTCAGACAAACTCCACCCCAGCTGTGTTATTGCTGTTACTTCTTGTCAAGTTAATCCCGACTCATGGCAATCCCATGGGTGCAGAGTAGAACTGCTCTAAAGAGTTTTCAAGGTTGTTACTTTTTGGAAGCAGATCACCAGGCTGGACTTCCAAGGGCCTGTAGGTGGGTTTGAGCCATCAAACTTTCAGCCAACAGTAGAGTACTTAAATGTTTGCAGCTGTGTGTTGTTGCTGTGTGCCATGGAGTAGGTTCCGACTCATAACAGGCAAATCTCTTAGCCTCTCTGAGGTTCATTTTCTTCTTCTGAAAAATGAAGTTAGTAATAACTACCCCAGAGGACTGCTGTGAGGATTCAGTGAGATAACATTTAAAAGTAACTGGCACAACAGTCGTTTAATATGTCTCATTCATATAAAAATGACAAACCAGAAAGGGAGCAGGCAGGGACCAGTGTGTTTTCTGCCCCAGCCTTATCCAGGTCTTCATGACCTTGAGGAAGGCTTGTCCTCTTCCTCTGCTGCTTCCTGAAGAGGTAGGTGATGAGTTACCACCCCAGGAGCTAATCTAGTCCGATCAGGTCTATCTGACTGAGGCATTCCCCTGGAACCTAGCTCGTCTGTGCATTTGTTCTCCAGCCAATCTGGAACATTAGGTGGCAAAAATAACATGGCAAGTATCTCTTCAAGAACCCTGACCCTCTATCTTCATGAAGACTGCTCTGTGAAGATAACCTTCCCCAAGTGACAAATGGTCTGTCTTGCCTGAGAATAAGGGCAAACCCCATTGCGATTTTGGTTAGTGCAACTGGGATACACATTTCAGCAGCATTTTTAGGTAGGTGCTGAGACAGTCAATTAACTTAATGGCTTTTCATTATGAGTTCAGGTGAAGCACAATTGACACGTTTTCCTTTCAAAATCATTCAGCCATTGAAGCAGCATAACATGGGGAGAGGTTTGAAGACGCATACTTGATAGACGGTTCTTCCCTTCACACTCTCTCTCATCTTTATTCACGGAAAATGAAGCAGTCTTATAATCTGCACAAAGGCTTTGTGTATCTGGCGCCCTGTCAGGCCATCTCAGAAGCCATTAAAGAGGGAGGGTTAAGGCTTCAACGCAGAACACTCTATTCCAGGTTCTGATTCCCTTGCTTTGGAGCGTAGGACTGAGCTGACATGGACTAGTAGCACCCAGAGGATTACTGCCACCCAACAGGCACTGAGCAAATACTTGTTGACTAGATGGTTAAACTGTAAAGAAAGCAAAGTTTACCTATGGAACATTTCCATCCCTTCATCCCCTCTTTTGGTGTTGCCACTTCCCTACCCACCAGGCCTCCTGTTAAGATGCCCCACGCAGGCCTGCGTTTTGGAATAGAATCCCCACACTATTAAAAAAAAAAAAAAATCAAGCCAAACCAATCGCTATAGAGGCGATTTTGACTCATGGCGGCCCCATATGTGTCAGAATATAACTGCACTCCAGAGAGTTTCAATGGCTGATTTTTCAGAAGGAGACTGACAGCCTTTCTTCCAAGGTGCCTCTGGGTGGACCCAAACCACCAAATTTGTTAATCTTTTGCACCACCCAAGGTCTCCAGCTTTAGATCAGTGGTCCTCAAACTTGACTGTGTAGTAGAGTCATCTGGGGACCAGCTACATGCCAGATCTATTCTATCAGAATCTTGGGGGTGGGGGGTAGGCATCAGCATTTTTTAACACCCCTAAGGCGATTCCAGTGTGCGGCCAAGCTTGAGAATGGCTGATCTGGATGACTGCTCCTCCAAGTCTGGTCTGTGTGTCTGACAGCGTTTGTGGGAAATGTAGAGTCCTCAGCCCACCAGCCCTATAGGCCCCTAATATCAAGGTGAGGTCTGGGAAATGTGTGTTTAACAAGCTCCCTGGGTGATTCTGAAGCACACTGAAGTCTGAAAACTACTGCCAAGGTGTGGTATTTCTGTCTCCCCATCCACCATACTGGTCTTATTCCTCAAAGATATGAAGCTTCCATCTCAAGACCTTTGTATGGTAGTACTTCTACTAAAAAGACTCTTTTCTTTCTCTCTTTGCCATCAGGAATTTGGCAGAGATAACAGTGAGGAATTTGGGGGGAAGAAAAGCATAGGCACTGGAGGGATCGTGATCCCCTTCCCTTGGGACATTTTGGTGAACTGTACCAGGCTGTTGGCTGGAAGTCATAGAGACATTGCCCTGAGACAATGGGAGAAAAGTTGAGTAGGTCCAACGTAAGTGGGCGAGGGGCAGGAAGGAAGACTTTTAAGGTGGCATTGATCAGGTGGGATCCCTACAAGTGGCTTCCCTGGGCAGCTGGCACAGAAGAGTCTCTTAGTCATCTAGAGCTGCTGTAACAGAAATACCGCAAGTGGATGGCTTTAACAAAGAGAAATTTATTTCTTCACAGTAAAGTAGGCTAAAAATCCAAATTCAGTGTGTCAGCTCCAGGGAGGGCTTTCTCCCTCTGGCGGTGCTGGCTCTCTCATCTATCTTTCCCCCGACTAGGAGCTTCTCTGCACAGGAACCCAGGTGCAAAGAATGCGCTCTGCTCCTGGCACTGCTTTCTTGGTGGTATGAGATCCCCCTGTATCTCTGCTTGCTTCTTTCTTTTATATATCAAGAGATTGTCTCAAGACACAATCCAATCATGTAGGCTGAGTCCTGCCTCACTAACACAACTGCTGCTCATCCTCCCTCATTAACATCATAGAGGCAGGATTTTCAACATATAGGAAAATCACACAATACCGGGAATAATGGCCCAGCCAAATCGTTACACACATTTTGGGGGGGGGGGGGGGCGTAATTCAATCCCTGACAGAGAGGTTGTGCCAGGAGACACCTCAAATGTGCCCAGCAGGGCCAGGGAGACACTGCTCTTGGGGTATGTGCCTGGGAGTGGGGGCCACAGGGAAGAGAAAGACCCAGGGAGAGGGGACACCAAAGGGCAATGCTGGGTGGTGGGAGATGCACACAAATGGAGGACAGAGCCACCTTGGAGACCTCAAATTAATACTAGTGATGTGAAAATGTTAGTAGAAACCCATTGTAATCTCTCAAATCCCGTATAACCAGGAAAGTGTAATTTAAAGTTGGTTGATTTAATCTTTCTATATATCTTTTTTCTTTATTGTTGTAAAAATACAGATAAGACATCTGCCAATTCAGCAACATCTTTAATGTGTACAATTTAGTGACACTAATTACATGATTATGGTGTGCAACCATCACTAAAATCTGTTGCCAAATTTTCCATCATCATAAACAGAAACTCAAATGCCAATAAATCCCCCTTTCCACCTTCCTCCTGCTCCTGTTAATCACTATTAAACTTTGATCTCTATACATTTGTTTATTCTAGGTATTTCATATACCCCGTTGAAACCCGTTGCCATCGAGTCAATTCCGACCCATAGCGACCCTGCAGGACAGAGTAGAACTGCCCCATCAAGTTTCCAAGGAGCACCTAGTGGATTTGAACTGCCGGCCTTTTGGCTAGAATCTGTAGCATTTAACCACTACGCCACCAGGGTTTCCAGGTATTTCATTTAAGTGAGATTATTTAATTTTTGTCCCTTTGTGACTGACTTATTTCACTCAGCATAATGTTTTAAGAAACCCTGGTGGTGCGGTGGTTAAGAGCTTGCCTAACAACCAAAAGGTCAGCAGTTTGAATCCATGCTGGGACACACATCAGAACTTCTTTCCTCTTTACGGCTGGGTAGTATTCTATGGTATGTACGTACCACATTTTGTTTATCCATGCATCTGTTGATGGATATCTGGGTTGTTTACACCCTTTGGCTGTTGGGAATAGTGCTGCAATGAACACTGGTGTACATGTGTCTGTTTTCAAGTCTCTTGGTTATATGCCTAACAGTGAAATTGCCTGGTCAAATGGTAGCTCTATGTCTAACTTTTTGAAGAACCAGTTTTTTTCCGTAGTTAGCTGAACCATTTTGCATTCCCACCAGCAATGGATGGGAGTTCCAATATTCCAATTTCTCCACATCCTCACCAATATTTGTTATTTTCCTTTTTTATCTTAGCCATCCTAGCAGGGGTAAAGTGCTATCTCATCGTGGCTTTGATTTGCATTCCCCTAATGGCTAATGTCGTTGAACATCTTTTCATGTGCTTCTTGGCCTTTCAGATATCCTCTTTGATGAAATGTCTATTCAAGTCTTTGGGCCATTTTTCAGTTGGATTGTTTGTCTTTTTGTTTTGTTAAGTTGTAAGAGTTCTTTATATATTCTGGATATTGAACTCTTATCTGATATATGGTTTCTAAAAATTTTCTCCCAGTCTGTAGGTTGTCTCTTCACTTTCTATAGATCTTTAAATGAGACCTCTATTCTTCTAGGAAAGGGAGTGCTGGTGGCGCAACAGCTAAGCGCTCCACTGCTAACTGAATGGTTGACAGTTTGAACCCACCCAGAAGCTCTCCAGGATGAAGACCTGGTGATCTGCTTCCTTAACACTTGCAGCCAAGAAAACCCTATGGGGCAGTTCTACTCTGTCATATGAGGTCTCCGTGAGTTGGAATCGACTTGATAGCATCCAACGGCAACAATTATTTTAGGGCTTATTCCCGTTGAGCCGATTCTGACTCATAGTGACCGTATAGTAGAGAGTAGAACCTACCCATAGGATTTCCAAGGAGCGGAAGGTGGATTTGGTTAGCAGCTGAGCTCTTAACCACTGCACTGCCAGGACTCCTCTATTTTAGGACTGTACTTCTTAAACTTTAATGTGCATACTGGGGATCTTATTAAAATGTAGACTGTGATTGGTAGGTCTGAAGTGGAGCTGAGATTCTGCATCTCTAGCCAGCTCCCAGGTGTCCCTGGTTTGAAGAGTTGGGGCTCACGATGGTAGATTCGTGGTATAGTTGAGTCCAGAAATGCCTATGGAGTCATCACTTGTTACATTAGATCCCACATAGCTTTAGAATTAAAAGTTTGCTTGCATTCTAATTTTCTAAAAGTTGCTATTTCAAAAATTATATAACTATTAACCAAAATACTTGTTAAAATAGAACTCCTATTTTTGATACCATATAAATCATTGCCATTGTAACCTGACCCTATGAATGCCAGTAAATTTCCATTAGTCTTTAGCCCAAGTCAGATTTGGCCCACCCCGCATATGCACAAGGGGCAGCTATGACTGCTAATTGATCTCAACAGAGAATGCAGCAACAGGGGGAATGAATCAGAAGGAAAATCATCACCTAGACCCTATTCTGATGCGAGAGGTCCAACACGAAGCACAACACCTCCTGTTTCTTGGCTGCCTTCTAGCATTTTCCCTCCCCAGTACACCTGCGTGGCCTCCATCTTGCTGCCCAAATCACATATAAGCCCTGCTTCCCCATAGCTTGGGTGCCAGATCTGAAGAACTTTTTCCTGGCTCTTTGCTCTGTGCGTTGCAATAAAGTTACTTTCTCTTTTTCAAAGACCAGAGTCCAGATAATTGGCAAGTCTGAGCACGCAGGACAAGGAACCTCCTTCCTGGATGTGGTAACACCATTTTGTTAACCCATCCCTGAATTGTTAATTTTGAGGTAGCGGGCATTGACTAGATCATCTACGTTTTTGTGCCTGATGTAAGATGGATTATTAAGTGTTTATAGACTTTAGACATGAAAAAAGGAGCCCTGGTGGTGCCGTGGTTAAGCACTTAGCTGCTAACCAAAAGGGAAGCAGCTTGAACTCACCAGTTGCTTCACGGGAGAAAGATGTGGCAGTCGGCTTCCATAAAGATTACAGCCTTGGAAACCCTATGGGCAGTTCTATCTTGTCCTATAGTGTCTCTGTGAGTTGGAATCCAATGAATTTGATTTGGTTTTAGACATGAAAAAACATACAATTTTCTTTTTGTCACACATTGAATTGGTAAATTCTGTCTTTGAGAAATAGGAGTGAAACGACCCAGGGTAAAAAGCAGTCTTTGGCAGTCCAGAGTTTAATTTCCAGAATTTTATTAAGAAACTGTCAACGTGTCTAGATTTCACAAGGTGGTCAGGCAATATTGCTAAGTTGTTCTGAACTACAGCTCTCCTTTCCAGATCATAAGCTTGGAAGAGAAGGGCTGGGCAAAACAATGTCAAGTTCACCCAGAGTGCAATGCAGGCATTTAATCTGAGCCTGTTGGCATGTCTGGGTCGGACAAAGAACAAAGGTCTATGATACCTCAGCAGCTGCTGTCTGACAACAGGTACAGTAACTGTAAGAAAGCTGGGCTCGCGGGGAGGTGCTGCTTACAGGGTACTAGTCCCCACTAAGGATGGCGTCTTAGTCTCCTAGTGCTGCTGTAACAGAAATACCACAGTGAGTGGCTTTAAAGAGAGGAATTTATTTCCTCACAGTTCAAGAGGCTGGAAATCCAAATTCAGAGCAGTGGCTACAGGGAAAGAAGTTCTCTGTCTCTGTTTCTTTCAGCTTCTGTTCTTCACTTTTTTTTTTTTGGTGATCCTCACATGGCATCTGTCATCCCCCTGTTTGTACTTACTTGTCTCTGTGTCTAGGCTGCTTCTTATAACTCAGAACTGATTAGGTTTAGGACATACCCTACACTGATATGGCCCCATTAGCATAACAGAACAAATCCACTGCCCTAGAGTCCATTCTGACTCATAGCAACCCTATAGGACGGAGTAGAACTGCCCCATAGGGCTTTCAAGGCTGTAAATCTTTATGGAAGCAGGCTGCCACCTGTTTCTCCTGCAGAGCGGCTGGTGGATTCGAACCACTAACCTTTTGATTAGCAGCTTAGTGGTTAACCAGTGTACCACCAGGGCGCCTAACATAATAAGGAAAACCCTATTCCCAAACAGGATTACATTCACCCATACAGGGGTTAAGATTCCAAGAGATATTTTAAACCCACTGCCACAGAGTGGATTCAGACTCATAGCAACCCTATAGGATAGAGTAGAACCGCCCCATAGGCTGTAATCTTTACGGAAGCAGGCTGCCGCATCTTTCTCCCGTGGAGCTGCTCGTGGGTTCAAACTGCTAGACCTTCCGGTTGGCAGATGAGTACTTTAACTACTGTGCCACTGGGACTGCATAACAGATAATTTAGGGGGACACAATTCAGTCCATATTAGGTGATGAAAACATTTGAAATAGCACAGTGGTGATGGCTGCATAACAAGATGAATGTAATTAATGCCACTGAATTGTACATGTAAAAATGGTTGAAATGGCAAATGTTTTGCTATATTTATTTCAGAACAAATACATAAAAATAAAAGAAGGGTGGGCTCAAGAGCCATGCCAGGGACACAGGGAAGCACGTGGAAATGCTTCTCATACATTAAGCATCTGCCTGAGATAGGCTGGTCCAAGTTGGGCTAAGAGTTTACAGTCTTTGTAATTAAGAGGCCACAACTGTGCTCCAAAGTAGAGGCTAGGTGTGTGGGTGCGAGTGTGTTTGTGTTTGTGAGTGTCCCAGTGGATGAGCTCACTAGGCTGGCTGAGACTTTGAGGCCATCTAACCTAGTCTAACTAGTCGAACACATCATTACATCAGACAGGCTCTAAAACAAAACAAAAAAACCCATTGCCATCAAGTCGATTCTGACTCATAGTGACCCTATTGGACAGAGTAGAAACTGCCCCATAGAGTTGCCAAGGAGCACCTGGTGGGTTCAAACTGCTGACCTTTTGGTTAGCAGTCGTAGCACTATGCCACCAGGGTTTCCAGACAGGTTCTAAAGTGTCCTAATTTCCAGACATATGGGAATCCATTTTATTCCAAAAACTCTGCAAGTAAGAAAACTTTACAATTTTTCTCATAACGACATCTATTTAACACTCCTACTCAGTCAGGAAACTGTTGTCTAATGTAAATTAATTTTTTTAAGTTACTGACCCTTATTAAAAATCTAGAAATGCGCTCTACTCTTTGGACGTGTGTCTGTAAGGTATGGCTCATGGAGATGGCGGAGGGCTGGGCGATGTTCTGTTGTATATAAGGTTGCCATGAGCCAGCATCAACTCGATGGCAACTAACAATCGTGCCTGCTGCTCACTTCTCATTTGTCAGATCTCAGCTCTTCTGCAAAGCTTAGCAGACCCTTTATTCAGAACTCATTTCCCCCCAAGCTCCCAAAATACTTTGTTTACAAATTCCTTAGAGCATTTATCACATTTTGCTTTTTATTGCATATTGTGTGTGCGTGAGTGTGTGCACACTATCTCCCTGCTGTGTTGCCTGCTTCATCGGCCATAACACAAAGGTTGGAATAGATAGGCACAGGGATCCATCCTGGTTTAGTGATTCTTTGCAAAATAACTTGGAGCAGCTTAAGAGAAGGATCGTGTTTTATTCCTCAATGATCAATACCTTTGCTAGAACAGAAACTAAGTAATTACCTGTGGAATTAAAATTAATCTTCCTTGCAAAGTAGGTATAGGATTATTCGTTGTGGACTTATTTGCTGTGGCAAAGACTGAAACATCTAAATATCCATGTATAGGCCACTGGCACATCCATACAACAGAATGTGTCCTCGAGCGGTACAAACGGTTAATGCTTTTGGCTGCTAATCAAAAGGCTGGAGGTTCAAGTCCACCCAGAGGTGCCTTGGAAGAAAGGCCTGGTGATGTACTTCTGAAAAATCAGGCATTGAAAACCCTGTGGAGCACAGTTCTACTCTGACACACATGGAGTCACCACGGGTTGGAATCGATTTGATGGCAACTGGAACTACCACGCACCTATACGGAAGATTGAGGCAGATTTACTTGTACAAACATAGAGCAATCTCCAAGATAGGGTATTAAGTGAAAAAGGTGAGATGCAGAATGATGTATGTGGTATGCTAATATGTTATAAAAAAGGGATGTGTGTGTGTGTATAAATATTTCTGGAGGGACACACATATCATTGGTAATGTGGCTGCTGCCCAGGAGGGGACCTGAAGGCCTGGCACAGAGGCAATGGTGGGATGGTAAATTAGTGCTCCGAGAGAAAAAAAAAGCCCTGATTTTTAGGGTTTGATCATTCCTGTGGTGTAAATACCCCCACCATGGCCAATGAATGAATTAATGGCTTATAGTACACTCTTATTAAATCTTCAAAAGGAAACATCTACAGACACCCAAAATACAGCAACATTTTATTTGGAGAGATCTCAAGCATTATTTTATCTTCATTTTCCACTAAGGCAGTAACAGTCTTCCTCCCCGGAAGCAGATGGGGAAGAATCATCTGAGACTACATTAAATTCAGACGAAGACAAAGCCAACCACTTTGCATTCAGGTACAGAAGAAATACAGGTCATGGGCCCAGATAAGCCACATATCGGCTTCTGGAGCCCACTGCCAAGGAAGAGACCCAGGGTGGTATATTTCAATGGCTTAGGAAGATGGCTAGGTCCCATTCCATTCCCTCCCTACAGAAGAAGCCTCATCGATGAGCCCTTTCGCCCTGAGAGGGAGGTCTGGTGTTGGTTCACAAAGCTGTGCTGCTTTTTTGCTTTCAGTTGGTTTGGTGGAAATTGCTTAATCTACTAGGGCTGCTAAGTTTACACTGTTCTGGTTTTGTTTTGGAATTGCTTAAAAGTCCAGTAAAAAGCTCTTTGTAAAGCAAGTCAGCCAGGTCGCATCCAGCTGATACTCATTTTACCCTTGACATCTGGCTAGATGTGTGTGTGTGTGTGTGTTCATTGGCACAAGTAGTCCCCTGAGGTGTGGGGGGTGGCAAAAGGCTTCTGTACTACCAAAAAAGTAAACACTGAAAATATGGCATGGCAGTAATCAGATACTCTACAATCTGCGAGAAAATGAAGGCAGAATAGGATTGCTTCCAAATGTCACCAGATATTTATTTAAACATCCACAATAACTAGGTCTAATAAAAAAAAAAAAAGGTCTAATAGGCAGGGTTAAACATATGGAGAGGCAGCACCCTAAAGCACAGATCTTAGTTATGGCTCCACGCTGTCGCCTAGTGGTTTTCTGTTCCATTACACCTTCCTTGGATTCAACCTTTGGCCAATAGCTAAGACTCTACCTGCTAGCACAGGTATTCAAGATGTGTTAGCTCTGGTCCAACCCTAGATCCTATAGTTAAAAACAGAGAGCTTCTTCCTGGCAGAAAAAAAAAAAAAATTGATGACATTTGGGACCCCAGTTCTGGGGAAAGGTTCTGGTGATCAGGCTTACTTTTGCAGGCCACCCAAAACTTGTGGGACTAAAACAGGCTGACTGGCTTGTCAGATGCTCCAAAGGGCCCAGAGCCAAGGATGGCCAGCAGAGATGGGCCACAGAGGGGCGTCGTTCTGGGAGGGTGGAGAGCAACGTCATGGGGAGACAGAGTGTGGAAGGGGGAAAGAGGAGAGGCTTGTAACAGATCCCCAGGCTTCCTGGGAGGGTTCTGGGCCAAGCAGCTGGAGGGGTATGTAGGGGGGTGGTGCTGGCCCCATCCCACCCACTGGGCTTCACACCCTCTTCATTCCTTTCCCCATGAGGCAGGCGAACACTGTCATGACCATTTTGGGATTGACTTCAACCAGGTCTTCTGGAAGGGCATACACCCGTGCTCCAATTTTCCGGGCCATGGAGATGGCATATCTGAAAGGGAGAAAAGAAGAAAAGATGAGGAGAGTTGAACCCCAAAGGAGGCAGGGGACCCCCAGGATCCTGGTTACTGTTGATCAACTTTCAGAAGAGAATTCACTCCTGGTATGTCTGGAGCCAGCCACTGGCTTCCTCCCATTTTTCTGGGCTTCTCTTGGCTGGACAAAGTTCCTGACTCCATCAGACTTGCTGTCTAGCCTCGTGATAATTACATATTTATTATTTGTCCTTGAAGACTTCCTAGTCCTCACTTCCTTCGATGCCTGGAACCATGAGTATTCTCTTGGGCTATACAGCATACGGAGTCCCCGAGTGTGCAAGTGGTTAATGAGCTTGGTTACTAACCGAAAGGTTGGAGGTGTGTCTTGGGACACAGGCCTGTGACCTACTTCTGAAAAATCATTCATTAAAAACCCTATGTGGCACAGTTCTACTCTGACACACACACAGGGTTGCTGTGAGAATTGACTCGATGCGACTGGTTTGGTTATGCAGCGTAATGCCATAGAACTGAACAAGAATTTGTGCTATGAAAAGTTTGCAGACTATATTTTAACTACAGAAACATTTCTACAAGGAAGAAAAGAGGAAAAATGAACCTATAATACCTAAACTTTACACATCAATTCTTTTTTCCTGGTTGCATTCTCATCCTTGCTCACATACACGTGTATTTATTTCTGTTACTATGAGAATAGCCAGAGTCTTATACATTTTCACATAAGATTATCGTAGCTGTATCAGAACATTTTTGCTCTATTTATAGTTATATAAGGATAACTTTTACTAGTTGTAATTTATTTCCCAATGAACCCACACTACTCCCTGGCAGTTCTTTTATTCACCTCATTTATAATCTGGTAGCCTCACACAAATGGCTACTGCAGTCCCTCTACTTTACCCAAGGCCCTATCCTCCCTTCTGCTCTCCTAAATAACTTTAACTCTTACTTTATTGATCAAATTAAATTAAGAGCATCAGGCAGGAGTAGTCCCATCCTTTTTCTTCTGTCTTAATTATTAAGGAGCCCTGGTGGTGGAAACAGTTAAGCACTCAACTGCTAACCAAAAGCTTGGTGATTTGAACCCACCCAGTAGCTCCACAGGAGAAAGACCTGGCGATCTGCTTCTGTAAAGATTATAGCTAAGAAAACCCTGTGGGGCAGCTTTACTCCATCCCGTGGGATCACCAAGAATCAAAATCTACTCAACAGCACACAACAAGGACATCTTAATTGTTAATTCTTTTTAAGTAACTTTTTTTTTTTTACAGTAAAATCTAGAGAAAAATGCTTAAAAGTTAGAAAAGAAGCTTTAAAAAAATTCATGCAGAATCTTGTCACTGTGGCATGACCATTCTTAGCATTTTATGAGTTCCTTTGTCTGTTTTTCTAAGTAACTTTGTATCTCACCCCTACAGGACTGCCTAGGAATCTGAAGTCAGACTTTGAATCTCAGCTGCACCATTTAATAATTGTGTGACCCTGAGCAAGTTTCTTAAATCTAATTCAATCCCCCTTGAACATCTGGACTCGAGGCTTTCTTTTTTTTTTTTGTTTAAAATCTCTGAGTCTTCATATGTGTTTTTCCCTCTGCCTGGGATATTCTTCCTGTCTCCTTCACCTGAATACATCCTTCTTACTCATCCTTTCCATCTCATCTTAAAGGTTATTTTCTCTGCAGAGCCTTCCAAGGCCTTCTGATGGGTTCAGTCCCTTTCCTGGGCCCTTCTGTATACTCCATAGCACCCATCACACCCCGTCATAACTGCTGGTTTATCATTCATCTTGACTCCATTAGACTGTGCTTACTAAATGCATGCCAGGACGCAGGTCCCCACTTTCCCACACAGGGGACAGGGGGAAGGGCACTGATGGGTTAGAAGGCAGGTCTGCTGGGCGTAAGTCTATTGTGAGGTTTATTCCTGCTCTGAGCAAGGTGCATCTCTAGAGCAGGGGTTAGCCAATGCTTCTGTAAAGACCAGACAGTAAGGATTTTAAGCTTTGTGGGCTTTGTTGCAACTACTCAACTCTGCCTGTAGTAGGGAAGCAGCCACAGAAAGCAAGTGAACAGGCGTGGCTGTGTTCTAATAAATCTGTATCTATAAAGACAGACAACAGGCCAGGTTTGGCTCATAGACTGTAGTTTGCCAACCCTGGGCCCTGTAGTAATCATTTGGCAGGTGGCCTGATTGTAAAACAAATGGCAGGTGCTCCCCATGTGGTAAAGACTCTGGCTTTGAACCCCACCACTGCCCATGCATATCCATGGATATTGACAAATGGGGTGATCGCATTTGGGGCCAGCCATACACAAGCGTTAGGGAGGAAGTCTTCTGCAGAGTGTGGTTAGGAAAAATTGGTTTTATGAGACTAAAGGTGGTCCCTGATTCACGACATACTCAGTTATGACGAACCACACTTACGGCCATCGGTTTTTTGTTTGGGACGTCTTATTGTTGGTGACATGGACTATGTACAATGTTGCAGCTCATAACTTGCCGATGTTATCATTCCCAGACGTTCAGTTTTATGATTTACTGTTCAAAACACTGCCGTGGAGAGTTAGTTTTCTACACTAAATCAGGGCCTTCAGTGGCTTGAAAACATGGACCCAAATGCTGATCACTTTGCTCAAGTCAACAGGCAGATTCAGGAAGCCGTGAGATGTCACCACGAAATATACAAATAAAAAAAGAAAAGGAGCATACAGGCAACTCTCACTAATTTTCTGACTAGAAACACCGCTCCCATTCCCAGGGATATTCCAGATGATCCAGAACCTTCCACAAATGGAGTTATTACCACAGCTGACAAAATCCAATGCCATCCAACTCTTCTTCATTGTCAGAGTAAATTTTTATGATTTGTGTATTCTTTTATGTACATATGTATTAAAATATATCTATAAGTTTGTATGTAATGTTTCTAACTCCCAAAGACAAATGAAGATTGGCTTTATAAAGATACTGATAATAAAAGGCAATAATAATGAAAACTAAAAAAAGAAAAATGAGGTCCTTGACTTACATCAGCGACTTGCGAGAGAGTTGTTGGGACAGAACCCTGTCATAAATTGGGGACTACCTGTACAGGCTTGCTTATCAGTTGCAAGACTACTCTTGCTTTTTTCTTGTTCCCATTCTAATACAGAAGCCTTAAACTGCTATCGTACCACATCTAAAATGATGACGAGACTACAATGAATAACGAAAACGAAAAAAAAGCATCGGTACTAAAAACAAACGAAGGCACTAGCAATAGGCTTTCCAGCTATTTCATTGCCAGTCTGGTCCTTTGCTCCAGATCTCAGGTTCATTTACGTACTTTGCATTGTTGAGCTTCTCCTCATCATCCAGGTTCTCAGTCTTCAGAAGGTCATAGTTAATGGAACCCGGTTGAATGGCATCAATGAGATCCAGAACAGGCAGGCTTGTGCTAATCTTCGGGTCCTGCACAGAGAGAAAGGGAGGATTTTTCAACATGTCCAAAAGTTACATCAATTTGACTCAAGGGAAATAGATGTTTCTTTCCTCTTTGACATAAAATTTATACAACCTGGTATGGAAAATGCCACAGTATTCTACACAGTGTTTCAAATCAACTGTAGTTTCTTTAGGAGGATCAGTAAGTTCCTGGTGGTTTACTAAGCAGAGAAACCCACTGTCTGCCAACCAGAAGCCAGCTGTGGTCAGGTCAATCCCAACACATGGCAACCTCATGTGTTGCAGAGTACAACTGCACTCCATATGGTTTTCAGGGCTGTGGGCTTTCGGAAGCAGGTCGCCAGGCCATTGTTTTCACGTGTCTCTGGATGGACTTGAACCTCCAAACTCTTGGTTGGCAGCTGAGTGCGTTAATGGTTTGCACCATTCAGGGACTCCTGTCTGCCAACAGGGATGAACTTATCCTCAAATAGTGAACTGAAGAGCGTTAGTACAACTAGAGGAAAGCACGTTGCTGTTGTTAGGTGCTGTCAGGTCAATTCCGACTCATAGCAACCCCATGTGACGGAGTAGAACTAGGCTGGGTTTCCTAGGCTGTATACTTAGTGGAAGCAGATTGCTAGGTCTTTTCTCTCACTGAGCTGCTGGTGTGTTCCAACTGCCAACCTTTTGGTTAGCAGCTTAACCACTGTGCCACTGGTGCTCCCAAGAAAAGAGCAGAGGTTAAAATATAATTCTAACTTAACTATGGGCAATGTAGTGACAGAAGGAGAGAAGGAATGCTTGAAAAAGAAACCACAAGAAAGGAGAGGCTATAGGTGTCTAGAGAAACTTTTGCTTCATTTTGAGAGGACATCCCCGAGGGGACTGGCAGGGAGAGTGACGAGGGTGCAGAAGGACATAAGCTTCAGTGACTGCTCCTTTCTTGGAGACCTCAGGAAAAGAGAACAGTCCGTGGGCCCATGGAGACGGTGAGGACAATTTTGTGATTAACTGCAATCACCAAACCGTTGCCGTCAAGTCAATTCTGACTCCTAGCACCCTATAGGACAGAGTAGAACTGCCGCACGGGGGCTTCCAAGGCTGTACACCTTTACGGAAGCAGACTGTCACATCTTTCTTCCATGGAATGGCTGGTGGGTTTGAACTGCCAACTTTTCGTTTAGCAGCCAAACACTTTAACCACTGTGCGACCATGGCTCCCAGCACTTTCTCATAGGTTGTCTCACTTGATTATCACCAGGTGCCCTAGGTGTAGGGCTACTCTTAATTTACAGAGTTTCTGATGTCAAGTGAGTTGCTGATAAGCGGTGGAGCTGGGATTTGGACCTAGGCATTCTGACATAGGAGATGCTGGTTAAAGTGCTTGGCTGCTAACTGAAAGGTTGGAGGTTTAAGTCCACCCAGAGGCACCTTGGAAGAAAGGCCTGGCAATCTACTTCCAAAAAATCAGCCTTGGAAAACCCTATGGAGCACAGTTCTACTCTGACACACATAAGGTCACCATGAGTCGGAGATGACTTGATGGCAACTAGTTTTTTTTTTTATTCTGACATGAAACCCTGGGCTCCTTCTTCGGCATTTGTAAACAGTTTGATGTTCACATGCAGAGTTGTGATGGCTCCTAAGGTGTGAATGTGCAAATCTGTGCAGCATCTGCTACTCCCACCCGACTCTCTCTCCTCTTCCACCAGGAAACCTCAGTCCTGGGGAACCGTGCGATGCAGACAGGAGGTCCAACTGCAAGCCACTGTCCAAGCACAGTGAAGTCCAAGGACTCTGGTACTTTGAGGGCTCACATCAGAACAGATTCTAAGGAAGAGATAGGACCCAGGACGCTTGCAAGATGCTAGGTCTGTAGTATCAGTCTGCTACTTAGGAATGATATATTTAATATATTTAATGGGTCCGTTTTTATTTATTCCTGGTTAATAAAATGGCTATCATGAAATTAAACTCAGTAATCATAATCTAGCTTTTCGCCAATAGCTTTAGCTTCTGCCCTCACAGAAATATTTGGTGAAGAAGCACAGAGGAAGCAAAATGGGAAGATTTGTGCTTCATCTTTATCCTAACTTTCCGTCCACAGTCCTGTGAAGGTGTTGACAGGCAGAGAAATGGGCCAGCAACTGATGGCAGAAGTAGCTGAGGAGGGAACCAGGATTGTTTCCAAAGCGGTTAATCAAGGGTAGGCTATGTTCATTGCTGTTAAGGGTTTTGTGCACCTAAAAGAAGTGTGCTAGCTAATGCGACATTTTCCCTTGGTACACGGTGTGGCCCTTTTTATTGACCTAATTCTGTAATGTCTTACTGGAAAGACAGAGGAGAGTTACCCCAGAGTATCACAAGGAACAAAAGAATTGTCACACATTCCCAAGAGTGAACCCCAGCAGAGCTTGCCAAACCTCCTCCCCAGACACCCCGGGAGCCACGGGCAATGTAATGGGCTGGAGCTTGGCTGCTAACTGAATAATAGGAATAGAAGCTTCTTGGGCTATTTCACTAGTCACTTCGTTCTGTTGTTATTTGTCATTGAGTCAGGTCCAACTCATGGTGACCCCATCCCCATGATTGGTTGGGAATCAAACTCTGTTCCATTGTGATTTTTTGGAATTAGATCCCCAGGCTTTCTTCCTAGTCTGTCTTAGTTTGGAAGCTCTGCTGAAACCTGTTCAACATCACAGCAACACACAAGCCTCTGCTGACAGACAGCTGGTGGCTGTGCGTGAGGTGTGTGGGCCAGGAACTGAACCTGAGTCTCCTCATGGGAGGCAAGAATTCTACTACTGAACCACCAATGTGTCAGTCACTTCCTAAGGAGCGGTTAAATGACCTATGATACACTCTGCTCTACAACCTCATCCCACTTATGGACCATCACTAGCAATTACTAGCCGGGACCTCAGGAAATGAGCTTTGATTTCCTCACCTATGGAATGAGGAAGACATAAAGCTTCCTTCCCAATGTCTGTGGGGATGAAATGAGAGAACATGAACAAGGAGTACTTGGCACTCAGTGTGCACTCAGTATTGGGAGTGCCCTTTGCCCTTCTCCGCTGCCTTTCCAAATCTTTCTGGAAGAATTGGCTCACTTCTGTCACTCGACACCATAGTGCCATTTCTGTTCCCACACTTGCTCAGCTCTCCAGACTGAACAGTCAGCTGGAGGTACGGCTAAGGTGACCCTTATCTGTGGTGGCTTACAAGGAGTGGCACACCTGGTATAGCCCTGCCCAGAGACATCGTCTGCCCTTAAAAAAAAAACAAAGCCAGTTGCTGTCAAGTCTCTGACTCATGCTGACCCCATGTGTACAGAGTAGAACTGTGTTCCGTAGGGTTTTCAAGACTGTGACTTTTCAGAAGCCGATCACCAGGCCTTTCTTGCAAGGCACCTCTGGGTAGGTTTGAGCTGACAACCTTTTCGGTTAGTAGTTGAGTGCTTAATCTTTTGCGCAAGGGACTCCCTTTGTCTGCCCTTACTGGTGGGGAGAGATGTGATTTTGAAGCCGGGGATGAATATCACAAGGAGTTACATCGCTAACCGTGGTAATATGCCTCCGAAGGCGTTTTCCCCTCCCCGAGAGCCTGGCCTTTGAGCTGGGAAAGCGTAGTTAAGGCCGCACACGCATTATGGTATGAATCACGTGTGTTTACGGCAGACTCTGTGAGTAACGTAAGACAGCCGAGTTAAGAAACTGAATAAATATAATGTGGTTATTAATAAAAATAAGGTTTGGATACAGTTATACAACAGTTTTTTCCTCAAAAAGCACCATGTGGGAGAACATTAAACATTAAACATTTCACCATTATAATGTTAAATGTTAAAATCATTAAAATGTTAAAAAATAGAATCATGGAACTGTGCACATTTAAATAAGACTATCATATTTTACGTTACTCGGAAAGAACAATGCCTTCAATGGGGTATTAAAAACGATGGCTTGATTATTATTGATTTTTATGGCAGAAAGTGAAATACAAGAAATCTGTCAGTGAAATGGCCTATAAACATCAAAACAATAATGAGTGATCCGAGGAAAATCAACATGGGAGGGGAGGCCTCAAGTAGCCAACACTGAAGGCCACTTTAAAATGCAGTGCAGACCATAAAGGCAAGCATAGAGTCAGGTGGCCCTTGCAGCAGACTAGGGATTTTACCTTGAAACTGGAGATAGATGAACTTTTCCCTGCTTCCTTCAATGTTTCATTCACCCAGTTGACAATAGTGTCATCATTGACCTTCTGCCCACCGCCAATATCTTCGAGGATATTCAGTGTGTACCTGGACAAAATCATGAATGATATCTGGAACAAAGTTGCTAAAGAATTCAACGTAACAGGAAGTAACTACGGTCAGAGTTGTCTTTTCTTTCTAGGCACACCACAGAAGATAGTGTAGACACCACTACATCCGAGGAAAAAAAGAATATATCACAGCATTAGTTTCAAACAATAACTTAAAAGGTAACTTTATGGTTGTTACAAGGAAATGTACAGGAAACACCTCTTAGTACTGTCACTGCTCTGTGCAGGAGGAGAGAACAGAAGAGAAGGAAAGGAAAAGGAAGCAAAGAATTTGAACCAGTGACATTTTTCTTAAAGGAACCCATAAAAATCAAAGAACAATTCAACGTTAAGAAACCGCAAGTAGCCAAAAAGAACACAGGGAAAATCTGAAAGAGTTTCTTCTTTATGTCAATTTTAAGCAGAAATGTTAGGCAAAGACGGAGAAAAGGTAACCTCTGGTCTGAAGGTAGGAATCACCTTAGATCCGTAGTATGATGAGGATTGAGGTTTGGGGGGAAACACTTATTAAGGAGATGCTTCAAGACCCTAAAATTCCATGGAACAGAGAAGAAGCAACACTCCCCCAGAGCTACTGCGTTCTGAAAAGGGAAAGCCAAGCCACTGGACAACAAGCAGGTGTGTTGACTTCATGGTTCAGTTTGCCAGAGGGGTCAAATGACACAAGAAAGACCTGCAAGGCTTGGATTGCAGTGTGAGTTTCTCAAACTGAAACTCAAGTGTCCTGCGATTAAATCTCTCCTGCAAGGGCCGACCTAAATGAGGTCACTCTCTACTTGGGTGCCCCAGGATGTTGCTCACATAATCCCTTGGGTACCTTCCTCCAGTTAATACTTCCGTGGGAGTATAACTCTCCACGATTTTCCACACGGTGGTCATGTCTATGCCCTGAAATAGGAGCAGCACCACTCTTCCTCTCGGTCAAAGCACCTTCGTGTCATTGTAGGTGGTAGTGAAATGGCTTCTGCAACCTTTCTCTGCCAAAAAAATCCTGTTGACCAAACTGGCAGCAAAGTCCTCTCGGTTATGCCTTCTGAATCTCTCTCAAATAACTGGTTCCCCCTCACTCTGTCACTTTCCCTCACAGTAGCTCCAATAGTACCTTTCTAAAGTACAGTCCAGGTCACATCATTCAAAGTAACTCCCCGTCGCTCAGAGAATGGAGGTCAAACTCCTTAGTAGGGTATACCAAACCAAACCAAACCAAACCAAACCAGCTGCTGCTGTGTTGATTCCGACTCATGGCAACCCCATGAGTGTTAGAGTAGAACTGTGCTCAATAGGATTTTCAATCTTTGATTTTTCAGAAGTAGATCACCAGGCCTTTTTTCCGTGGCACCTCTGGGCGAGCCTCCAAATATCGGGTTAGCAACCGAGTGTGTTAACTGTTTGTACCGCCCAGGGACCCCACGTGACCCTTTCAGTGCATCTCCGATTTCCTACTTCCCTTCTCTCTGTCCCGCCCCGTAGCTGTCCCTTCCACAGACACTTGCATTTCAAGCACACAGAGCAGTCCTCAGCTCCCTGCTCACACCATGTATCCTGCCTCCATGACTCAGCCCTGCTCTCTACCTGAGAGGCCCTTTCCCTCAAGTAAATTTCTAATCTCCTTGAGCAAGACCCAGCTCAAGTGTCACTTTTCCAATTAGCCCTGTAGTATATTCATCATTCTTGTTACACTTGGCTCAAACCTGTCTCCCAGAACTTTTGATATAACTGATGTGTATATCCCTCTGTCCACCATACCCCCCTCCCACATGTTCAAGGCCTCGGGTCATCCTGTCTTTGCAGAGGTCAGCAGAGTGCCTAGTACATATTAACTACTTGCTGCCCACTTGATTCCAACTCATGGGGACCCCATGCGTGTCAGAGTAGAACTTCGCTCCACAGGGCTTTTAATGGCTGATTTTTCAGAAGTAGATTGCCAGGCCTTTCTTCCAAGGTGCCTCTGAGTAGACTCCAAGCTTTCAGTGAGCAGCCAAGTGCATTAACCATTTGCAGTACCCAGGGACTCCCTAGTACATATTAACAACATCTAGTAAATGAAAGAGTAGAGTGGTGGGTGAAATAAATGAAAAGAGTGGCTTTTTCCCAGGGAAATCAAGGAACGAAACAATCTGGAGGAAGTACAGGTGAGAAATAATTAGCCTGGGCCTAGAGATGGGACCAAAATGCTAAGGAATAATTAATTACAAATGGGAGAAGTCCCAGGTGGATTTTCAAAACCTTCCTCATTTGGAAAAGGTCTTAGTTTTGACCTGTTCGTAAAGATTACGTCTACGATATAATTGGTTTCTTGTTTCCCAATAGTTAGCATGTGTATTATGTTATTAGCATTTGCTATAACACTTAAGAAGTTCTGCCTAACAGCCTTCTCATTGAGAAATGGTGGGTTAATGCTTGCCTCATCATGTCATGTCTATGTACAACCTGAGGAAAAAACCCATTGCTGTCGAGTCAATTCCAACTCGTCGCAACCCAATAGGACAGAGTAGAACTGCCCCATAGGGTTTCCAAGGCTGTAATCTTTACTGACGCAGACTGCCACGTATTTTCTCTGCGGAGTAGCTGGTGGGTTTGAATTGCCAACCTTTGGGTTAACAGCCAAGTGCTCAACCACTGTCCCACCAGGGCTCCTCGCCTGAGGAAACAAATGAATTTTTTTTTATCTTCTAGCAGCTCCACTCATTTTAGGACTTAATTCTTACTTCCTTTTGTCAGAAGTTACAGCCCTGCTTTACTGACAAACTCAAGTGGCCAGAAGCAGTACTTTCGACCCACCTTCTGAGCTACGGAAGTAAATGGTACAGAGGAGAGGCTTACCTTTATACAAAAATCTACCCCTGGGGGGGGAAAAAAAAAACCACTTGGAAACCCTGATGGTGTAATGGTTAAGAGCAATGGCTGTTAACCAAAAGGTCGGCAGTTCAAATCCACCAAATGCTCCCTGAAAACCCTACGAGGCAGTTCTACTCTGTTCTGTAGGGTCGCTATGAGTTGAAATTGACTCGATGGCAATGGGCTTAAGGAACAGGGGTCCTTATAGAGATGAAGAAAATTGTGCTGGTGGCTTACTGCATTCTGGGGTTTCAGAATCGCCCCTCACAGTAGGACACAGAGTTTTGGGGAGCACAAAGTAGCCTTTCTGTCACCTCAAGTAAGATAAAAAAAAAAAAAGAGTTTTAAAATGAATGAGATACCCAGTTGTAAATACAATGATAAAAATAAAGGACAGAATTTTTCTGGATCCTCGACTTGAGACAGTGCACTTGGCAATTACTCATCTACATGTAGAATCAACATTTTAAAAGAAATTAATTTGGTGTGCGTCTATTAGAATTTTCCTTTTGAGACAATCATTCCATATTGTCAAGCATGTTTTGGGGTAACTGTAATTAAATGGAGCCCTCTAGATGGGATCCCAGCATCACTGGTGTTTGCAAAATGCACTGTGTTGAAAAGCTCTCAGTCAAAACAAAACAGCCGCACGAGCCCCAGTTTTATCCAGCTCTTCATTCCACAAAACAGGACTGGGGAGGTGTGGACGTGCTGGCAAGAGAGGGGGTACAATTTTTGCTTGCCTTCCTGCCTTCCAATACTTGTCTTATTTATTTAACATTTGGTGCCGAGAGACAAAACTAATAAAACATTTTTTGTTTTTCAAGGACTATTCCAACCTCTCCATCCCAGAACCATAAAAAAACCAAACCTACTGCCGTCGAGTCGATTCTAACTCCTAGCAGCCCTATAGGACAGAGCAGAACTGCTCCATAGGGCTTCCAAGGAGGGGCTGGTAGATCCCAAGTGCTGACCTTTCAGTTAGCAGCTGAGCTCTTAACCACTGCGTCACTAAGGCTCCCTCCATCCCAAGCTTGTTTTAATTTTGGGGTGTCCACTCATTTGCCTGCCTCAGAGTCTGCTCATTCCCTTGAGTCTAACTATCATTGCTGCCTGCCATCAGCCTACTTGTTTCAGGCCTTTGTCTCCAAATTTATTCACACACAATTTGTCAGCTTTCCAATCTGAGAACAACTTCCAAACTACTGAAGGAAAGGGACGTTTAAGCACACATCTCTCATTTGTTCTTGGGGGGGAGAATGACATGCTATTTATTGTGCAGATAAATGACCAAATTAGCACATCTGTGCAATCCACTGAGGTAAATTCCAGCTAGAGCTGGCTGTAAATTTAATAGATCTGTTAATGTGCCCAAGCAAACAAACAAAAAGTCCCTTCTGGTGGCATTTAAAAAACGATCAGTCATTTCTTCCCCTTCAACAGTAATGCAGTTGTCTGCACCCTTTCTTATATGTACAATTCTTGTGTAGAAAAGGGTCACAAAAAATATGGCTTATTAACCAGATGGAGGCAGCAGTGGATTAGGACTTATCATGTTCATAGCGAACTATAGGACAGACTAGAACTGCCCCATAGGGTTTCCAAGGAGCGGCTGGTAGCTGCAAACTGCTGACCCTTTGGTTAGCAGCCATAGCTCTTAACCACTGTGCCACCAGGGTTCCATGTATATATGTATAGAACTTAGCAAATATATATACATACATACATGTGTAAATGATACTTATTCATATAAAGTATGTCTTCTGACCACACTTTTTTAAAATTTCTGAATAAAGATCGTATTACAAGGTGCTTTTTTTTTTTTTTTTCAGATATTATGAAATTCAAAACAGAATAGAGCTGGCCAGAGTTTCTTATCACTAAAACAGAATATTTCAAAGTGTTTTATATCTGAAACACATGACTCAATTTGACTATTGCGACTAAAATGACTTTTGCTTTGTTTTTCAAGCAACCAGTGCCAAAAGTCAGTCCGTTAAAAATTAAGAACACATATGAAAAATAATAACAAATAGTTTAGAAATCATTTCTCAAAATACGCTGGGGAGAATGGGCCCTAAGGAACCTTCAGATAGGTTCTAGATATATATAGTAAAATAGAAGATGTGTGGAAAGCTATATAGTTCTGGGGATCTTTGTGCCAGAGAAACCTTGTGGCCTCTGTCTTCCATGATTAAAGACAGCCTAGCTGAGAGAAGGGTAGTGGAGCTTTATATTTGGTAAAGAAAATGGGAATCAGGCAGTGAAATTTATTGTGATCACTTCTGATGACCCTGTATCATCTGGAAACACTGACACAGTTACACTGAAGACTTGTCACGAGTATCAGGGTCTGCAGACAGTGGCCTGGGAATAAAGGAGAAGTGCCTAGAAACACCACAAAGCCTGTCTTTGCCATTACCTTATTAGACATAACGTAATGCGACAAATGGTTTCTGGGGCTCCCTTCCAGATAGAAAAATGAATTAAGTCCTAGTAATATCAGCTCTATTTAAGGACGTAAGATTTCTGTCTGGTCAGAACCGTCAGTATAGGGGGAATGAGCAAAGCGTTTAAAAGTGAACTACTTCATACTTATGGATTTGCTAACTAAGTTTCTCCCAAGACCTGTGCTTTTATACCAAAAGTGACCCTATAGGACACAGTAGAACAGCCACATAGGGTTTCCAAGGCTGTAAATATTTATGGGAGCAGACTGCCACACCTTTCTGCCATGGAGCAGCTGGTGGGTTCAAATCGTCGACCTTTTGGTTAGCAGCCAAGTGTTTTAACTACTGTGCCACCAGGGCTCCTTCAAATGTACCAGGAGTCCCCAGTGGAGATGGGAAGGGTACAGAAGACATATTTGAAGAAATAATGCCCGAAAATTTTTCCAAATTTGATAAGAATTATAAATTTGCAGATCCAAGAAGCTCAACAAATCACAAGCAAAAGAAACGCCAAGGTACTTCATAATCAAATTGCTTAAAACCAGTGATAAAGAGAAAATCTTAAAAGCAGCCAGAGGAGAAAAGATATATTACATTCAGAAAAACAAAGATAACAATGACAGCTGGTTTTTCGTTGGAAACAATGCACTCCAAAGGGCAGTGAAACAATATCTTTAAAGCACTGAAAGAAAAAAACTGTCATCCTAGAATTCTGCGCTGAGAGAAAACATCTTTCAAAACCAAAAATGAAATAAAGACTTTTTCAGACATACGAAAGCTGAAAGAATCTGCCAACAGAAATCTTTCAGGTAGAAGGAAAATAATACCAGACAGAAACCTGGATCGACACAAATGAAGAGTGCCAGAAATGGTAAACATATGGGCAAATTTAGCATACTTTTCCCCTTATTTTAAAAATCTTTTAAAAGGGTAATTAACTATTATTGACAAAAACCAGTTAAATGTAAAAGGAGGGAAAAAGATGCTGTGCTAACACAAATCAAAGGGAAGCTGCTATATTAATATCAGAAAAAATAGATTTCAAAATCCTTATAAAGATTTACAAGGATTTTGAGATGCGGAAATTATTCTGGATGATCCAGGCGGTCCTAATGCAATCACGAAGGTCCTCTGAAGTGAAAGAGGGAAGCAAGAGAAAGATGTGACAATGAAAGCTGATGTCAGAGTGGTGTCATCGCTGGCTTTGAAGATGGACCAAACCCATTGCCCTCAAGTCAATTCCAACTCATCGTGACCCTGTAGGATGGAGTAGAACTGCCTCACAGGGTTTCCAAGAGTGCCTGGTGGATTTGAACTGCTGACCTTTTGGTTAGCAGACAAGCTTTCACTAACCAAGCTCTGAACCACTGTGCCACCAGGGTTTCCGTGAAGATGGAAGGGGGCCACAAACCAAGGAACGTGGGCAGCCTCTAGAAACAAACATATCCCTACAGCTTTCAGGAAAAAAACACAGCCTTACTGACACCTTGATTTTAGCCCCATGAGACCCATTCTGGATTTCTGACTTCCAGAAATGTAGGATAATAAATTTGTGTTGTTTTAAGCCACTAGGGGGGAAAAAAAAGAAAAAGTAGATTTCAGAGAAAAGAATATTACCAGGCAGAGAGAGGGCCATCCCATAAAGATCAAGGGGGGATTCATTAAGAGGATGTAGCAATGGAAAATGTCTATGAGCCTAATGACAGAGCTTCAAAATACCTGAAACAAAAACTGAATGAAATTAAAGGAGGAAAACAAAAACAAAACAGGAAAAAAACAAAACAAAACACTTCTTGGGTTATTAAGTTTAACTTAAAAAATAGCTTTCTGGGATTAAACCACATTCCTGAAAACTTGCCAGCATTTTTCTAGGCCAACAGTACATTCAAGAAGAAGCCATTTCCATGAGTTTCCCTACCTTCTCATTAGCTGCCAAATCAAGGCCAATGTCAGAGTGCGGTTTCCTTCATTGAGATCTTGTCCAGCAATGCCAACCAGGGAGAACTTAGCTTGATTCTTCCCCAATTCCACTGCGTAGTTACAGTTCTCAAGCTGTTTAATGAGCATGAAGTAAAACAATTTCAGGTCATCGTCTCTATGATGATAAATGCCATGTAAAATAAGATAGTCAAAATAAAGACACAGAAGGAACCATGGACGGTCAGACTGAGCGATCTCTCAAGTTTCTCCTGCCTCTGCAATTCTAGGATTCCAAACTCGTTCAAAGATTTTCCATCTTTTCTTCAATAGAACCCCTCACTTTCACCAAAAATATTCGGAGCATGCTCTAAGTGCAAAACCAAAATGAATTCATTATTATAAACATGTTCATGGCTACCCAGCACTGTGACACCATGTGTGCTGAATACAACTGCACTCCATAGGGTTTTCAAGGCTTTTGGAAGCAGATCGCCAGGCCTGTCTTCTAAAGCGCCTTTGGGTGTGTTCAAACATGCCAACCTTCTGGTCGAGCGCTTATCCATTTGCGACGCCCACGGACTCTTATTATAAACATTTTCATGGCTATACCACACTATGCAAATAGAGAACCCTCCTCAGTTACCTGTCCATAATATTGCTAAAAATAGCTGAATTCACAGATCACCACATGGAAAATGTCTATTCTCCATCCTATATGCACCTAGTGGGCTGACAGGCGGGCAGGTATTCCTGTGGCTATGCAGAGGTCATTACGAATTGCAGAGGTGAGAATTGGTGAGAAACGGTTGTGCCAGCCCAACCCTATTGCTGCTTTGACAAAACAGTGTGTTCCCGCCGTGTTGACAGTAGACAAACTATTTGTACAAGTCACACTGTCGGTAAAAGCTTCAGTTCTTTGGAAAATTACATTGAGGATCCTGCTGAGGGAAAAACAGCACGGTGGTTCTGCCTGCTGTAATTATCTTAATTAGAATTTTTACATCATGAAGTTTACAGACATCCAGCATAGAAGTATAAATAGGGAATCAGCTAGAATAATGGAATTTCTCTAATGAAACTAGCCAGGTTTCTGATTGCTGCACTGTAATTTAATCCCTGGATAAACATTATTTATCTAGGTCTGGCCTCCTGATAAAGAATTACATAGTGCCCTTGCAGGCTGATGACTTCACCTGCCCATTGGGACATCAGAATAGCCACTGTTTACCTTCTTCATATTGCCCCCCAGTTTGGGGTATGGTGGTTTGTTCACTCTGTTCCAGTCAACAGGGACTTTAATCTTTTCATAGAGTTGGAAGATGACCAGGGCATCTGATAAGTCACTGAACAAAAACAAACACAAAAAGAATGCTCAGATACCCAATTTTTAGGATGGGCCTACAGTGGGCCAAAAACGAAAACAAACAAACAAAAACAAACCCACGTTGTTGTCGAGTCAATTCCAACTCACAGCGACCCCATAGGACAGAGCAGAACTGTCCCATAGGGTTTCCAAGGAGTGGCTGGTGGATGTAAACTGCCAACTTTTTGGTTAGCAGCCCAACACCATGCCACCAGGGCTCGAGGTACTTCTTTACGTATTAGCTCGAGGCACATTCACACAACCCTGCAAAACTGGCATTAGTTGTTCCATCTTTAGAGGTGAAGAAAGTACAACTCAGGGAAATCCAGGCATATACCAAGGGCTCCCCAGGTGTGACTACCTATGCCCTGTCACCAAGACATGCTGCCTCCAGGAAAAGGAATGTGGCTCTAACAAATGGCACAAACAATAAAACAGTTGCCTTCAAGCTGATTCCAACTCGTGGCAACCCCACGTGTGTCAGAGTAAAGCCGCGCTCCATAAAGTTTTCAAGGGATGATTTTTCAGAAGTTGATTGCCACGCATTTCTTCTGAGGTGCCTTTGGGTAGACTCGACCCTTCAACCTATCAGTTAGCAGCCAAGTGCATTACGGGGACTAGAAGATACTTAACAACTGCAAATTTAACATTTATTGTTTTAACTGCTCGTAAGTTAAAGTTATAGGCTTGTGACATGTAGTAAGCACATCATTTGGCTGAAGCATGCCTTTGTGTTAGACCCCCAGCGAGGCTGGTGTATGGAAGTGGGTTTCTCAGCTGAATGCCCAGCATACACAGCTCAATTGGGCACTGTTTTCCCTTCTCGTCAAAGTACACACATTTTTGTGACGAGAATTATGCACCACAAAGCTATTTGGAACTCTGAGGATGTTCTAAGGTCTCTGCGTCTCATATTAAAGATGAGAATCCAAATATTCTTACCTGTACAAATGATTGACTCGAGGGTTCACTCCCAAGGAGTTCATCCAGTTCCTAAATGTCCGCTCCTCCCTCGTCTCACCTAAATGAACAAAGACCAGGGATCTTTCAAACCCAACTAGTTGCTGCTGAGTTTATTCTGAATCATGGTGACCCTATGGGTGACAGAGTAGAATTGTGCTCCGTGGAATTTTCAATGGATGATTTTTCAAAAGTAGATTGCCAGGTCTTTCTTCCGAGGCACGTCTGGATGAACTCAAACTTCCAACCTTTCGGTTAGCAGCTCAGTGCTGAACCATTTGCACAACAGGACTGCCTAAGTTCAACTAAAGAGGTCATTAAAAACTGAAAGTAGAATGAAAAAAAAAGGTAAATAAAATAAACCTGGTGGCACAATGGTTAAGTGCTTGGCTACTAACGGAAAGGTTGGCAGTGGGAACCCATCAGCTGCTCCGCAGGAGAAAAGACACGGCGATCTGTTCCTATACAGACTACAGCCTTGGGAACCCTCTGGGGCAGTTCTACTCTATCCTATAGGTTTGCTAGGAGTCGGAATTGTCTCGAGGGCACACAACAATAACAAAATAAACCTTAATGAGTTTGGTTAAGGGCTGCTATTCTATGCTTATTTTTTCAATTCAATTTAACATGTATTTCTAAGATGCCTAGTAGTATTGCACGAGATACCCTGTGGGGAAACTGTTCGAAATTTGTCTTCACAGGCTTCCATTTTTTCTGGGTAAACAAGAAATATAAGACACCAAGCTACTGGAGATCATGCAAGCTAGAGGCCTAAGATATGAGGCAGCCACATTCGATATCTAAGTTGAAACAGGGGAAAAAATACCAGTAAAACCAGTTGCCCTCGAGTCAACTCCAACGTATGGTGACCCCATGTGTGTCAGAGTAGAGCTGTGCTCCACAGGGTTTTAAATGGCTGAATTTTCAGAAGTAGATCACCAGGCCCTTCTTCCGAGGTACCTCTGGATGGACTCAAACCTTCAACTTTTTGGTTAGCAGCTGAGTGTGCTAACTGTTTGTACCTCCCAGGAACTCTGGGGAAATAATGTTATTGTTGTTGGGTGCCACTGAATCAATTCTGACTCACAGCAACCCCATGTGATAGAGCAGAACTGGCCCACAGGGCTTCCTAGGCTATCATCTTTGTGGGAACAGATTGCCAGGTCTTTCTTCTGCACAGCAGCTGGGTAGGTTTGAACCTCCAACCTCTCAGTCAGCAGCCGAGCACATAACTGTTGTGCCACCAGGGGGAAAACAGTGTGGATTAAATCTGGAGGGAATGTGCTTTGAGCTTCACCTTAAAGGGCTAGTAAATCTGGCTAGGAGAGAGGAGAGAATTTGGGGGGATGGAGCGGGGTGGGGTAGGAAGTGGTGCAGATATGAACACAAAGGGGCGGCAGGCAAGGCCTCCATCAATCACGTTAGGAACAGACGGGCCAGGGATCCATGCTATACAGGACACGGAGATACGGCGTCCAGAGCCTGAAACCGGGGTCAGGGCCGTCTGAAGGCCAGGTAGCAGATTTTGCACTTGATGTATTAGACAACGTCCTTCATGATAGATTTTTTTTTTTTAATACTATAATAAATTCTTGAGCAGGGCATAGATACAAGGCAAGCCGAATTGCGATGTGCCTGTGGCAGTGTGCAGACTGATTGGAAGGTGGGATGAATATAAACTAAACACACAGAAGGGCTAGTGCTTGGCACTGGGGCCCACTCAAAGGCTTGACAAATGGAGGAACAAGTCCCTGAGACCAACTGAAATAATCGGCATATGAGGTAATAAGCGTCCAGGAGAGCAGAAAGGGAAAACAATAATCTCAAAGACATAGCAGAGGAAGAATTATTAGTATTTCTGGGTTTACTAGATAGAAGGGTGAAGTAGGAATTGAAGTGGAACTCAAGGTCTAGGGTTTTAGTAACTAAAAGAAAAATGGTCTGATGGATGGAAATGGAGAATTTCTAAAGGGGAGCTGATGGGAGGGGGGTGGAGTAAGGGCTGGAGGGGAAAAGGCAGTAAAAATGAGTTGATGACGACTCATGGTGACCCCACGTGTATCGGAGTAGTGCTCCACAGGATTTTCAATGGCTGGTTTTTGGAAGTAGATCACCAGGCCTTTCTTCTGTGGGACCTCTGGGTGGACTCCAACCCCTAACCTTTCTGTTAACATAGAGTGTGTTAAACATTCATACCACCAAGGGACTCTGGAAAGGCAATGGGGGAGCTTGCAGGCGCGTGCCGTCTGGTGGTTGACTTTCAACTTATAGCGATCCCATCTGACAGAGTAGGGCTGCCCCATAGGGTTTCCTACACTGTAATCTTTACAGAAGCAGATTGCCAGGTCTTTCCCCCACAGAGTCACTGGCTGGGTTTAAACCGCCAGCCTTTCTGTTAGGAGCTGAGCGCCTAACTGTTGCACCACTAATTCCATTTTGTATATGTTGAATTTCAAGTGATAGTGAAGGGCCCTAGAAGCATCTGGAAATGGGTGATTAGAGGGCTTAATGGAAGTCACCAAAATATACAGATCCCTGGCCGTGATTTATCAAACGGCACGAACACAGCAGTGCTGGGACAGGGATTGACACTGCATGTCCAGCTGGAGGAAAGCACTGCTGGAAAAGGATCAGCCAGTACTTGAGATCTGTATTTCCTTGCTTTGGTGATATTAATTCTTATTTCAATACTAGGATTAGTTCATGATGGGAAAAAATGAAATAGAAGTAAACATCTCTGGCACTGTTATCTATATGCTTTTCCCCCAGTGTCTGGGCATTAACCCCAAAACCACAAATGTCAGGGATTTTGCCTCAAAATAGCATTCTGTGCCCCCATAATCCAAAACCGAATGAATAAAACAAAACCAAAAAACTCAGTATCTGTTAGCTTATCTAAGTCAAATATTTTTAGTGATAACTGGTTGCAATTTCTTGCCTCCAGGAATTAACACTCAGTCCATTAAGTGTATAAATTAGGTTTTGGGGACTCAGGGTTTATTTCATCCGATAATTAATATATTGTCTCCCCTAAATCATTTAGTTCTGATAATGGATGCAGCCTATGTATAATGGATGTGATATAATGGTATTTAATTATTCCTGCTTGGCTGTAATTGACTTGATTAATCTGTTTATTCTCTTTGTTATTCTCTTTGTTACTAGAGAATTGATGACCTGTTTGCAAGTCTTTCCCAGCTGTGTGAAGGGTCTGCATTTGCTTGGGAGGTGATTTTGAACTGCCATTGAATTAGAATTGTGAGTGCTTGTCCTAACATCTTAAGCAACCTGTTACCTTCAAGAGCCCCCCAGTCGATGTCCTGGTTCTCTGGTTTGTGCAGGGCAGGGTATCTGTTGAAGAGGTTGGCAATGAAGGCCAGGTTCAGCTTGGGATTCCCTCGGACCACATCAGTGGCTGTGACAAACTGCCGGCAGCCCAGCCTCTCTGCCTGCTGCAGCATACACTCTGCTCGCTGGATGTCATCCTTCTCCTGCAGTGAACAAGGAGGGCGCAAGGCTGGGTCAAGGTCGCCACGTAGACCGTGAAAAAGAAGCAAGCATCTTACCAAAACCCTTAGAGTTTATCTAAGGTAGCCACTTAATGTTTTCTGCCGTAGAGATGGCCCTGACTCATGGCAATCCCATGCACAATGGAACAAAACACTGCCTGGTCCTGCACCCATTCCCAGTATTGGGTGCAGATCAGACAGTGTTCCACTGTGAACCATACGGTTTTCACTGGCTCACTTTCAGAAGTAAATTTGCAGGCCCTTCTTCCTAGTCCGTTTGAGTCTGGAAGCTCTGCTGAAACCTGTTCAGCATCACAGCAACACGCAACCTCCACCGACAGATGGGGGGTGGCTGCTCATGAGGTGCACTGGTGGGGACTCAAACCTGGGTCTCTTCCCTGGGAGATGAGAATTCTACACTGAACCCCCACGGCCTCATTAACACAACATGTTGCCCCCACAGACTTTTAATCACAGCACGCTATTACTTAAATTTGCCTGAAGTCAAAATCAGAAAATCACACGTAAAAGGAATCTTAGAAGTTAAGGCACTGAGTCCTCCCAGCTCTTTACGAGATCATTTCAGATAAATGGTTGGCTGCCCTGTTTTTAAAGCGATTCAGTGGATTCCATAATCTTATCATTTACATTGGTCTTATTTTCAACTATTAGGTTCCCTCTTTATTACTTTCTTAAACAGACTTCATGAGATTTTGTCCGCCAAAATATTTATTTATTAAGTAATCATTTACATTAGTTCAAAGATAACCTATACCTGCCAGTAAGGTCTGTCAGTATGAGATAACCACCTTTCCCACTCCGAGTTGGTATACTTGCAGCCCAAGCAAAACACACTTGATTATTACTGGGCTGAGGGTTGGGGACCATGGTCTCGGGGGACACCTAGCTCAAGTAGTATAACATAGTTTATCAAGAAAATGTTCTACATCCTACTTTGGTCAGTAGTGTCTGGGGTCTTAAAAGCCTGTGAGCAGCCATCTAAGATGCTCCACTGGTCCCACCCTATCTGGAGCAAGGAATAATGAAGAAAACCAAAGACACAAGGAAAAGATTAGTCCAAAGGACTGATGGACCACAACTACCACAGCCTCCACCACACCGAGTCCAGCACAACTAGATGGTGCCTGGCTACTACCACTGACTGCTCTGACAGAGATCACAACAGAGGGCCCAGGACAGAGCTGGAGAAAAATTGAGAACAAAATCCTAACTCACAAAAAGGCCAGACTTGCTGGTCTGACAGAAACTGGAGAAACCCCAGGAATATGGCCCCCGACACCCTTTTAACTCAGTACCGAAGTTGCTCCTGAGGTTCACCCTTCAGCCAAAGATTGGACAGACCCATAAAACAATGATACAGGTAGCTCAGCCATGTATACGAGACTAAATGGGCCCACCAGCCCACAGGCAAGGGCAAGAAGGGAGGAGGGGACAGGAAAATTGGATGAATGGAAACGAGGAACCCAAGGGGAGAAGGGGAGAATGTTGACACATCGCAGGGTGGGCAACCAATGTCGCAAAACAATGTGTATTAATTATTTAAAGAGAAACTAATTTGCCCTGCAAACCTTCATCTAAAGCACAAAAAAAGAAAAAAATGAACTTGATTATTTAGTTAGCCTATAAAATATTATTGATAAATATATAATATCACTTAGGCTTTTGCAGACTTCAGATTGAGTCTATTCAAATAGTTCTAGAAAATCCCCAGTCATTTGTAAACAAGAAGAGTAAATTTTGTTGAAATATGATCCCCTGTTCTGAAAGATCTTAAGAGTCTACGAAATTACCAATGTTCTGAAAACAGAACTTTAAACGAGAATTACTTCTCAATGTGATGCTTTACTAAATAACACTATACATTTCATGAGCTTCCCTTCTCATTTAGGGGTAAGTTAACTCCACTATCAACTCATTGGATTTAACACCAATGACATTAAATCAGGCACAGAAATGGGTAAGGTGACTTGATAAGATCAATTTTAAAGTGGAAAAACTGATGTTTTAACATTCAGACGCTTGCTGTGCCCACTGTGATTTTAAGGGTCCTCAAACCAGACTCTTCTGAGAACTCACAAGATCCTGTCCAGTTCCTTTCCCCCATTACCCTCAATGGTGTAGTGAGGCAGCGTGGTGGCTGGGTAAATTTTGGAGCCAGATACCACGCACTAGCTCTGGGGCCATGAACTAACTATTAGCTTCTCTGACCTTCTGTTTTCTCAACTATAAAACAGAGTTAATAATGCCTACTTCAGTGATATTTGTGGGATTAGAGGTAGTGTGTGTGATATGCATAGCATGGCACTTGGCACAGAGCAGAACTCAGCAAGCGGAAGTGACGTGGACTGCTGTGACTAAGAGAAAAGAGCCCCAGCCTGGAATCACATTAACTACCAATCACGTTATCCTGAATATATTAACGAACCCTTCATTTGGGTCACAGTTTTTTCCCTCTCTAAAAAGGGAATTTATTTATTTGTATAAATATCCCATCTCTCTCCAGAAATAAGATTCCAATACCTAAAAAAGGAAAAAAATACTACTTCTTGGAACTATACCACAAAAACAAAACAAAATCTGTTGTCGTCAAGTCGATTTTGACTCATGGCGACCCCATGTGTTACAGAGTAAAACTACTCCGTAGGGTTTTCTCGGCTGTGATCTTTATGGAATCAGATTGCTGGGCCTTTCTTCTGCAGTACCACTGGGTGGGTTTGAACCACCAACCTTTAGGTTAGCAGCTAATCACAAATCACCCAGAGGTCTTCTTGGTGCTGTAGAGACTATTAAATGATGAGACACATACAGAACTGGTAGTGTGGTGGATGGCACGTAATTAGTATTAGTTTCTTTCCTTCCTTAAGGTTTTTTTTCCCCCCTCAGATTCAATTTCCCACAATTATTATCTAAAACTGTAGGTTTTACCAGGCACACTTAGCTTGAAACAGAATGCCCCAACTCATGATTGTCTGGGGTCTTAAAAGCCTGTGAGCAGCCATCTAAGATACTCCACTGGTCCTACACCATCTGGAGCAAGGAATAATGAAGAAAACCAAAGACACAAGGAAAGGATTAGTCCAAAGGACTAATGGACCACAACTACTATAGCCTCCACCACACCGAGTCCAGCACAACTAGATGGTGCCTGGCTAGCACCACTGACTGTTCTGACAGGAATCACAATAGAGGGCCCAGAACAGAGCTGGAGAAAAATGTAGAACAAAATTCTAACTCAGAAAGAAAGACCAGACTTGCCGGTCTGACAGAGACTGGAGAAACTGTGAGAGTATGGCCCCTGGACACCCTTTCAGCTCAGTAATGAAGTCACTCCTGAGGTTCACCCTTCAGCCAAAGATTGGACAGTATAAAAGAAAATGAGACTAAAGGGGTGCACCAGCCCAGGGGCAAGGACTAGAAGGTAGGAGGGAACAGGAAAGCTGGTAATAGGGAACCCAACTTCGAGAAGGTAGAGTGTTGACATGTCATGGGGTTGTTAACCAACGTCATAAAATGATATGTGTACTAACTGTTTAATGAGAAACTAGTTTGTTCTGTAAACCTTCATCGAAAGTACAAAAAAAAAAAGAAATGCCCACTCATGGAATTCCAGAGTCTGTGCCACTCAGAGTGAAGGAACGGTTAACTACGGAGGGCAGCCTGCGTTCTCTACACACACCCTGGGACGCATACTTACCCTCAGTCCTGACATGTCAATGACAACAGCAGGAATACCTTCCTCATCTCCTTTTGGGGCCACCTGTTCAAGCAGGTGGTAATAAGCTTTTGAGTCCTGTGAGAAATTAAGAAATCACAATTTCAAAACAGTGCAGCTAATTACATACTTAGCGTGGCAGTAATTTCTCAAAAGCAAACATACTTTATTTCTCATTTGACTATCATTCAAGAATATAACTTAATTAACAAAGCTAGAAACACATTCACTGATTTGCATTTTCTATTTGTCTGCTGGCATAACATTTTGGGTTCTCTTTTTAAAAGGAAACAATTAAAAGTACGGGACATACACAAAATGCAGCCCATAGAAACAGATTCTATTCTGTTGTCCTTAGGGGAGAAAAACAATTAATTTATGCGTATTAAATTGTAGACAGGAAAAATATATACCTTTATATTGCTGTAGAAGTCAGTCAGCTAAGGTTTAAAAAAAAAAAAGAAGTGACAGAAAAAGAAAGGAGAAGTTTAAAGCACATTTTAAAAATGCATTTAAGTGGACAATCAGCAAAAGAAAAGATTTCAAAGACGGAAGGCTGAAGCGTTAACAGGCAGTCTTTGCATAAAAGGAGAGAGATTAAGATGGTAAGTGCGTTTAGTGTTTATCTAGAGGCTAGAAAAAAAGGTTAAATTTAGTTATAGAAGATTGAATTTAGGTATTGAATTCTCAGGTTTTCTAGATTCTGGAAATAAGCTTATTGACAAAAAGAATTCTCAGAATCATCATCTCAGAACTATAAACTTATTCTCGTGCAATGAAACAACACAACATTTCAGGTAATTTATTTAAATCATTTAAAGGCATCTTAATTTCTCTTAAAGACTGACACATCAGCTGTTGCTTTGTTTGTTTCTAAAACCAGGCAGGTACCAGGGGAGGTAGAGCACTGCTCACCCCTGTGACATTAGAGAGATGAGGGACAGCGGCCGTGGCTGTGAGCCATTGATGCTGTGCCCCCGGGGAAACTGATTTTCATCTCTTTTCTTTCTACGCCCCCACCCCTTACTTGTTTTGTTGTTGTTGTCACTATTGTGAACTCCGTGAAAGTTCCGTGCAGATGCTAGGCACATATAAAATCTGCCCACCTCATTTCGCCTGACCCCTAATAAACCTTTCTCACCCATTCTTACATGGCGCTCTTCCTCCTCTTGCCAACTTATAATCAGTCTCCCCACGTTTGCCCACTGTGATAGTTAATGTTGTGTATCAACTTGGCTGGGCCATGATTCTCAGTGGTTTGGCAGTTATGTTATGATGCAGTTATCTTCCATTTTGTGATATAATGTAATCACCTCCATGATGTGATCTGATGTGATCAGCCAATCAGTTGAAGGGGAATTTCCTCAGGGGTGTGACCTGCATACAGTATGTATGGACATTCTGGCAAACCTCACTGGCTTTTGCCCACTCTGGATCCTATATCTGGTCCATCATCCTCTGACCTACGGTTTTTGGGACTTGAGCCAGTGGCCTGCCACATTGTCTCCCAGTCTTCAGATTTGTCGGCCTCTGCAACCAGGGAGCCAGCAGCCTGCCGTCTTATCTGCTGATCTTGAGTTCATCAGCCCCAGCTCTGTGTGAGTCAGGACAAACCTCCAGCCTGACACCTGACCTGTGGACTTAGGACTTGCCAGGCTCTACAAGCATGTGAGCATTTTGTTGAGATAAATCTCTCTCTCTCTAACCCGGCTTAAGACATCAGCTCTGTGTTTAAGGGCCCCTCCAGAGGTGCTGTCCCTGGGTAATGCTGCCATGGGGCACAGTTCTACCCAGACCCACATGAGGTTACATGAGTCAGAATTGCCTAGAGGGCAACCGGGTGGTGTTTATTGTTGTTCCAGAGTGCTGGCACTCAGACCCACATGTGACAGCACAGACCTCAACCAGGAGGGGCTGCACCCTGAGAACAGAACCACCACCAGGTAAGTGCTCAGCTTGCCCTTTTCTACCTCATACAGATACTTTCCAAAGTCCAAAACAATTGCCCTAGAAAACATAGCCTTTTAGCGATGGGAAATCAGGCAAGTTTACAGCTGAGATCAGGCAGCCTAATTTTAGCAGAACAGTTTTGAAACTGCAGAGCTTATCTGGTGAGCACAACCAGAGACCATCACGTCCAGCTCCTGCTAAGCCCGTGCTTGCTGGGCAGTGCTAGAAGAGTGTTCATAACCAGTGAAAGTTGAAGCTGAATGACTCTGGAATTGTTAGCATAGGTCCTAAGCAAAGGGGGCTCTTCCATCTACAAGCTTAGCTCTTAACTGGCATTGTGCATAGCGGGCCCTGAGTCCATGTTGCACTCCAGGGGAAGGTGTCACTCACAGAACGATAAACCTAGGTCGGCTTTGGTGGCTCACATGCCTTTCTTCTGACTCTTACTCTTTAGAAAACATTTCTTTAACTTTTAGGAAAGAAGAGACCAAAATGTTTTCCTAGAATCTCACGCCATGGGCTGCTAGGAACTGCTTTCTGACGTTCTTTCCTGCTCCTTAAGCCCTTTCTATCTTGGTCCACCTATTGTCAACGCAAACAGCTGTTTCCTTTCACCTCAACATGGAACTTTTCATAAACTTGACAGCCACAGTGTATGCCTCCCTCAACGTCTTCCCTTCTGGATCTCTTTTTTAGGATCGATTGTGTCTTCTACATGCTCTGGGATAAATTCTCATTGCAGAGGGTTCCACAATCATTATCATTTTTTTCTTTTTCCTTCTGCTTTGTACTAGTTTTTTTTTTTTTTTAACTATTAGACTTTTCTTTTTTAGAGCAGTTGAAGTTTACAGAAAAATTAAGCAGAAAAAGTAGAGATTCCCATATGCCCCCTTCTCCTCCTACACAGTTTCCTTTGTTATTAACACCCTGCATTAGTGTGCTACGACTGCTCTGCATGACACTGTAATGGCGGATACATGACATGATCCATTTGCTAAAACCTGTAGGACTGTACAACACACAGTGAATCCTAATGTAACTAGGACTTCACTTAAGGATAATGTATCCACGTTGGTTCATCAATGACAACAAAGGCGCCGATCCCTTGCGTTCCTCCTATTCATTGCTTTCTCCTCTCCCCACCCCAACTCAATCCCTGGGGACCACTGGTCTTTTTATTGTCTGTATAGTTTTGCAATCATTATCTTTTAGAAATCACTCTGATTTCCACAAATGAAAAGCATTCAAGAAATTCTTGGGTCATTTTGGTGTCAAGTACATGGACCATGGAATCTGACTGCGTGGATGTAAATCATGGCCCTGTGTTACAGTACGTAAACTTGAACAAGTTACTTAAATTCTCTTTACCTCGGTTTCCTTATCTGCAAAATGGGAAGGTAATTATCCTTGTCTCATCCCTCATTGTGAGCGCTAAGTGAGTTAATACTTGTAAATAGAAGTCAGAACAGCACCTGGTACATAGTAGGCCCTGCATTTGCTATTTTAGTATAATTAGGAAATCCATCCTCATTTAATTTGTTTTAAAGGAATCCCCATCTGGTGCTTCTGTTTGTAAAACCAGGAAGGCTTTACAGTCCTCAACATACTCTCTGTCCTTGAGAAAACAGGGTCTTATCCCTGGCCCTGTGCCTGTCCTCCCTCTGGTCCCCCCACTTCCTGATATTGAAACTCCAAGGGAAACTCATCTTCCCTTGATGCTGCCCAGCTGCCAGGACTTTGGGCAGGTCTGTGTGGCTGGCTCAGTACTAGGGCTACAGACAGACTGATTAGAAAACAAGGAGCAGCCAAAACAGCACCAGGGGCTCACTAACTGAGCCGGGGTTATCAGAAGACAAGGCCCCAGATCTTTGTCTTTTTGCCATTAACACCCCGATTCCCCTTTAGGCGTCCACGGTACACGCCTCCTACCTTGATGTCAGAACTGAAGTTGCTGATTTTGCCACAGCCTGCGTTTTCCAGATGGTAGTTTGCCCATCTCAGCAGGAGCTCCTCAGGGGACAGCTTCATCAGATTCTCCAGGCTCTCTCCCTCTCTCAAAAGAGCAACCAGAGCTGAGAAGTGCAAAAGCAGAAGACAAGTAAATATAAGGGGGCAATGGAGGATTAGTACCAGCTTTCATTCAGCTCTGTTGGAAAGCTGAAGACAGCAAAATTATCTCCCTGGGGTAAAAGTACTTATAGCCTTGTCCACGGAATAAAGGCTTCATTAGTACCCCAGGGAGCCCTGGTGGCCCAATGGTTAAGTGCTGTGCTGCTTCCTGAAAGGTCGGGGGTTCATAGCCACCAGCCACTCTGCAGAAGAAAGATATGGCAGTCTGCTTCTGTAAAGATCACGGCCTTGGAAACCCTTTGGGCGGTTCTACTCTGTCCTATAGGGTTCGTTATGAGTTGGAATCAACTCAATGGCAACAGGTTTATTAGGATTCCCTAAAACATCAAAAATTGCCATTGAGTCAATTCTGACTCATGGGGACCCCATGTGTGTCAGAGTGGAAACGTGCTCCATAGGGTTTGCAATGGCTGACTTTTCAGAAGTAGATCACCAGGCTTTTCCTCAGTGGTACCTCTGGGTGGGCTTGTATCTCCAACTTTCCCATTAGTAGCTGAGCACTTAACTGTTTGTGCCACCTGGGGGTATTATTCCCTAAAAGAAGGTGTAAAGTGTTGTGATATTATTTATTATCTCCGTTTTTCAGATGGAGAAGACAAGACACCAATGAATCTCAACGCTACGCCTAAGAACACTGCAGCAGAGCCATGACAACAGCCAGGACAATTAGCTTAGAATTCCTCGCTGGATCCCTCAGACCACATTTCATGAGAGGACGTTTTTGCTTTTAAAAGATCAATTCTGTAATAACGACAATGTTCTTTTGCCTGTTCCCGTAGGTGTTTTATATTTCAAATGCTTACCTGCATAATTACAGCCTCTAAAAATGTAAGCAACTCTTTTCTCTGTTTCCTTTGAAGAATATTTTTTGCTCAGCTAAAGGGTTTAAATTTAGCTGAGGTCATTATGTGCAAATCAATATTGTTTCTCCTGGGTTCTAAGATCTCTATATGCCCCCCCCCCTTTTTTTTTTAACTTTAAATTCTGTTTAGTATGCTGATTTTAAAGTTCTACCCTAGGATTCTTCCCTGGTTATTGGGATTTGGACATATAAGTAAGGACTAGATATAACTAAAGATTGGACTTCAGCTACAGATTTCATAGCGGTAGCGTCTCTTTCTGAAGTCAAGGGTAACAATGTCTTTTGTGTGATGGAGCCCTGGTAGGGGAGTGGCTAAGAGCTGGGCTGTTAACCAAAAGGTCAGCAGTTCAACTCCACCAGCCACTGCTTGGAAACCCTATGGGGCAGTTCTGTTGTGTCCTATAGGGTCACTATGAGTCGGAATCGACTCCATGGCAACAGGTTTGGGTTTATCAAGGTCTACTACGTCTGTCTAATCAACTGGGCAACTGTTTGCATACAGATAGGATGGCGGGAGCAGAGAGAATAAAATTAGTAGCTACACATTTAGTCGAGAACTTTGAAACTCTGCATGTCATTTTCTACAGCCTTGATAAGAAATATAACACACCAAGTCCTAATCCGAAGCAATTGCTCCAGTATATAAAGGTGGAATAGTTCATAAAATACAAGTTACGAGGACTCTTGTCTGTTATGAAGTATCTAAAGACAAATGAGCTCTCCAAGAAAAGCTTTTGCCGTTGGAGTCCCAGACAGCTAGCATGAGGTGTATGTTGTGAGAAAGCTATTAGTCAGTGATCATAAACAGCTTTTGCTCCCTTGTTTTAAAAGAAGGTCAGCATGGATAGAATCTGTTACATTAATACAATGGATTCAATATACCTTTGTATAATTTCCAAAACTTGAAAATTCTGAGCTCGACCATTCCTGATACCCTCCTCCTACCAACACACATATTAATAGAAAGCTACAACATGAATAATGTGAGACTTTTTTTGTACCTTCATTTCTGCTGAGTTCGATGTCAGCAAACAACCCAATCTTGATGACTTGCCACAGGAGCCCCAGGACCAGGTAAGGCTTCCCCTCCTTTAAGTCCTCAGCTCCTATGTTGACCACGTGGCACCCGATGGCTGAGGCAGAGTTCAGAGCCAGGTTCAAGTTTTCCTGAGGCAGAAAAGGTAAGCCAGTTTTGTTCTTTGACTTCACAGATGCCAAGTGATGATGATTACTGGCAAGAGTAACAATGTTTTCCTTCTGGAAAGTTCACAGGTCTAAGGCATTGTGTTCACTAGATGTTAATACTGAGAAAATGTGGTGGCAAACAACTAGAAGTGAAAATCCAGTAACCCAGACACTGGGTTGACACAGGGGGCACTCAATCAAACCGGCACCCAAAGTTGAAGATCATCCTGGTCAAGATGAAACCAGTGAGTCTTATTTTTCTCTTACTCTGTGATGGAGGCTGCACACTCAACATCCCCATTAGACTTGGGGGAAGTCATTGTCTTGTCACTGGCTGCCATTAATAACACAATTGTTGATGTAAATAAAGGTCATAAAACAGAGTAACAGAATAGCTGTTTGACTTGCACATTGGGTATTAAGGGAATAAAAAAGGTACCAATCAAGTTCTTGGAAAAGATGGGATGCTTTTAACTAGGACAATTAATATTGAGTATCCATAATATCTAGGAAACTCAAACAATTATATATATATATATATTTTAAACCCATTGCTGTCAAGTTGATTTTGAATCATGGCAACCCCATGTGTGTGAGAGTAGAACTGAGCTCCATAGGGCTTTCTTGGCTGTAATCTTTATGGAAGCAGACTGCCAGGACTTTCTTCCACGGCACCTTTTGGTTAGTAGCCAAGAGAACCTACTTATGCCACCCAGGGACCTATGCATACACACACATATATATAATAGGTTCTTTGGTTAACAGCAGTGCATAGAATGTAACTCACGGGCAGTCGGTGTGTCTGGTGTATGGGAATTATTTTAATGACCAATTAAAAACAAGCAAATTAAAAAAAAAACAAACCCAAAGCAACAACAACGAAAAACCCAGGCCACCAGCAAATTCGGAAGGGGAATTGTCAGAAGAAAAGCGAGCTCTCCTTTAGTGTGCAGCTGAAGTGATGAGTAAGAAATACTATTTCTATTTACGGCCAAGGTTACGAGTAAATTTGACATTACGTGCATTTATACGTCTAATCATTGTTCTCAGTTTGATCACCACTTCAGTTTGAGAAGTACACAGGCCTGCTTAAATCCAAACAGAAAATTATACGTTGAAGCTAACTTAAGAAGTGAGGAAGAGCTTCTGAGCAAGAGGATAGCACTCATGTTAAAACACTGGAATGGAACCCAGAGAGACAGCTCACTTGCTGCTGGTTACTGCCCCAGCTAACCACCAAACTGAAGGCGTAAAAGCAGGTCATATTTATCACACTCCTGGCTGCGGCCAGTACCACAGCAAACGCTGCCAGAGCACTTCCCGTTTTTCACCCTCACTTCGTAGAAAGGCTTATCTTTTCAGCTAAAATGCTATGTATTTGGCGTCAGCTCAAAGATAATATGTCAGGGAAAAGTCTGAGTTAAAACTTCAGCCAATGCGAATTTTATTCACAAACGGCCAAAACAAACACCTAATCCTGCAACTACTAACACCCCACCCACCTTCATTCCCCCTTGTTATACTAATAATATGTGTCCCTCAATCCCCACTGTTGTTGTTGCTGTTAGGTGCCATTGAGTCAATATCAACCCACAGTGACCCCATGTGACAAGAGCAGGACTGCCTTGTAGGGTTTTCTAAGCTATAATCTTTACAGAAGCAGGTCTCCAGGCCTTTCTCCTACGGAGCAGCTGGGTGGATTCTAACTGCCAACCTTCCAGTTAGCAGCTGAGTGCTTAACCATTGTGCCACCAGGGCTCCTTCAATGTCCACTAGTCATGACAAATCATCGGCCCAAAGCCCGGGTTTGGGGAATAGTGTCTGAGCACTCAGTAGCTACTGTGCTCATTCTAAGCACAACGCTCTGTTAGTAATCGTGGAAAGACATACCTGAATGGTGAAAGGAGTGAGTTTCTTTTTGTTGATTGTTCTCTCATCTATTGTGTCTGGCACTGATAAATTGATCATTTTACTGAAAGAGAAGGGATTAAAGGATTTAATTAAAGAATTCTGAATTACAGAACCAGTAACATTGGATTTAAGTTTCAGCGATATTTTTTTTTTATCCCTAGGGGCGCAGTGGTTAAGAGCTCAGCTGCTTATCACAACATCAGCAGTTCGAATCCACCAGCCACCCCTTGAAAACCCTATGGGTCAGTTCTACTCTGTCCTATAAGGTTGCTATGAGTCAGAATCGACTCAACAGCAACCAGTTTGGTTTTTTTCATCCAGTGTTTCAATATAAATTCAATTATGAAAATTCCAAACTACTTAGGAAAAGGCTAGTGTTTCTGAAGCCGTACATGGAGACAGGAAACGAGGACCTCATGCCATTCACTCACCTGAAAACTGCAGACTAATCCTGGTTCCCTAAGCACATTAGGAATTTCTGGGTGGAGAGTCAAAGCAAATCCCTCAAGAATACTTCACTTTCTTGGCCAAGAAAATTGTTCCCGTTATATAAAAGACTATCTGTATACTTTTGAGCTTATATAATGCCAACATTTGTTTTTGTTACCTGGTGGAATTCTGTACCTTCAACCAATCATATGACAACCTTTTTTGTATTCCATTAGCCCTGGTGGTGCAGTGGTTAAGAGCCTGGCTGGTAACCAGAAGCTTGGCAGTTCAAATCTACCAGCCGCTCCTTGGAAACCCAACGAGGCAGTTCTACTAGGTCCTACACGGTCCCTGTGAGTCGGAATTGACTTGATGGTAGTGGGTTTGTTTTTTGGTTTTATAGCCATTATTTTCATGGTAATCTCATGTGTTGCACAGTAGAACTGTACTCCGTAGAATTTTCATGGCTGTGACCTTTTGGAAATAGATTACCAGGCCTTTCTTCCGAGGTACCCATGGTTGGGTTTGAACTACCAACCTTTAGTTAGTAGCCCAGTGCTTAACTGTTTGCACCACCCAGGGACTCAGTAAGTTGCAATTGACTCAGTGGCAACTGGTTTGGGGTTTTCTGTTTGTTTAGCTATTATTTTACCTGTTTTTTACAAATTTCATCCACTAGATCACCTAATACATTGATTAGACATCTAAAACAAGCAGTTGTTGTTTAAATGAACAACTGATTTTACCCAAGTTAGTATCTGTTTAACTTTCAATGGGAAATAAAAAATGATGTTTCCTTAAGTCACCTCCATTTTATTTAAAGAAAAGAAATTGAAATAAAAAATTTCAAAAGAAATAACAAAAACAAAGAATGGTGAACTCAGCTGTGACTATACCTTTTTTAAGAAGAAAAATGAGCATTCACTTTGTTCCCTAATATTTTTTAAGCAACTACCTTTTTATTGTTGTTCCTTAAAGATATACTTCCATAGCTTTTCCATGTGCACGTGTATGTGTGTGTGTGTGTGTACGTGTATGTTAAAATAAAAGGCATTTTATTTGAATTTACACAAAGTAAACTCCTTAATCATCATTTGAAAGACATGAGACTAGTAGTTAATTAGAAGCTCTGGAAGACTGAAAGGGAGGGTCTGACCTTCTCCCTGCCTTTGAAAAGCTTACAGTCAAGGTATAGAGACAAAATACAAGCCTATAAAAAGCTACCTTAACAGCCTACAGCAGTACATTCTAATAGCTCCCAAGGTGTTATAAACAATGTGTCCTCTAAGAATTCAGTGAAGGGACAGATTTCTGGGGGTTTGAATAAACCAGAAAAATTTCATGGTGAAAGGATTCATATAGGAGAAGAAGATGGGGAAGGACCTTCTAAAAATGAAAATAAAAGGCGAAGCCACAGTTCTAAGTTCCCAGCAGGGTATGCACGGGGGAGAGAGAAGATTCTCTGAAGCCTGCAGAGATTCACGCGATCCTTCATGCTGCTCCCTGGGCTGGGTCCCACTGAGTCATCTGGGTTTTGGGAGGTTAGACCAGGAGATTGAAGGAGGACCATGGAGTGTGTTGGGTACCAAGCTAAGGAGTCAGGACTTATTCTGTAGGCTAGGTTGTTTGTTTTTAGTTATTTTTAGGTGAAAACACATACAGTAAAGCATACAGCAACTCAAGGATTTCTACATGTACAACTTGGGACACGGATGACATTCTTCAAGTTGTGCAACCATTCCTGCTATCTTCTTCCAAATCATTCCACCACCATTAACACAAACCTGTAGGCTAGTTTGTTCAATGCTTTTTTTCTTTTTTTAGTAGTTGAACCTTTTCAGAATACAATCTCATGCTGAGCTCTAATAAACAAAATACCAAAAGCAGAGTTGCTGTGGTCAGAGCAGAGGAGGGGGAGTTCCCTTCACCTCCTGAGCCCACCTCAGGTTGGACACGTCAAGCCTCCTCACCAGGATCATGTTCTGCAGTGGCAGAGAAGCTGCTAAGGCAAGAGCTCCAGAGGCAGTTTCGAAGACAGCATTCTGAACTGACCAGCACTGTGTTTAGAGGATGAAGGATACAGAGCCCTGGTGGTGCAGTGGTTAAGAGCTATGGCTGCTAACCAAAAGGCTGGCAGTTCGAATCCACCAGCTGCTCCTTGGAAACAGTTCTACTCTGTCCTATAGGGTCGTTATGAGTTGGAATCAACTTGACAGCAACGGGTTTAGTTTGGTTTTACGTAGGGTACACATTCTTCCTTGTCCTGGTGCCCTCAGTATTGCAGTTGTATCTTTGTGTGCAACAAAGTCCCTTTACTGAAGGATTACAGCTTGCATTGGATCACTTCAGTTATCGTGCTGCTCTTATGACCCCTATGTACTCTCACCACCTTCTTCTGTCCATTTGCCATATCGTGGTGGCTTGTGTGATGCTGGAAGCTATGCTACTGGTATATCAAATATCAGCCAGGTCACCCATGGTGGAAAGGTTTCAGCAGAGCTTCCAGACTAAGATAGACTAGAAAGAAAGGTCCAGTGTTCTACTTCCGAAATTCAGCCAATGAAAACCTTATAAATCACAACAGAACACTGTTCAATATAGTGCTGGAAGATGAGCCTCCTAGGTTGGGAGGCACTCAAAATGCACAGTGACCACAACAATGGACTCAAACGTAACAATAATCATGAAGATGATGCAGGATGGTTCTGCTGTACATGGGTTGCCATGAGTCAGAGCCTACTCAATGGTAGTTAACAACATGTGCTTTCATGGTAGGTCAAGCTCAGATGATGCAAACCAGTATATATTCCCAAAGTAATCGCTATTGACCTTGTATGACTATATCTATGTCTATGCTTATCTCTACAATGTGTCTCTCCACAAAAGCAGGTTTACATTTCTCTTTGTGAGTTGCCTTTGTAATATGTTTACAGTTGCCGACCTCACAAGTGAAAGGCCAGGAATGCATTTCAGGTTCCTGCTGAGTGCCAGGGGAAGTTGGCCCAGGATAAGTCTATGGGTGGGAGCCTTTGTACACCAAGGAGGAAGTATTACTCACCAGAGAACAATGCCATCCCCAACGGAGTTAAAGAGGTCATCTGTGTTGGGATTCATCGGGATGACGTGCCTACAATCGGGATCATTTTCCAGGGCTTTGTTTATCCAGTTGACAAAGGCATACTTTTCTTCCTCTGCAAGCAAATGATTAGAATAACTCACTTGCAAAGAGAAAATCTGGTATGAACAAAATTAAACACATCCATCTTACAATCTCTTGCCCAGGAGAGACACTGTGAGGTTATCTGGTCATTATCCCATCATCTCATGTTTATTGACATTTAAACATCTCAGATCATTTAACAGTAACTCGAAAGATTACACAGGAACCTTAGGGGGCAGTGAGCTTATGTTAAAGAGGGGGGAACGACTCAGAAAAGGAAGGTGAAAATGGTTGCACGACTCAAATGTAATTAATGTCAATAAATGGTACATAAGGAAACTGTTGACTTGGTGTATATTTTGCTGTGTATATCCTCAACAATGACAACAAAATAAATACATATATGTGGAGCCCTGGTGGCACAGTGGTTAAGAGCTTGGTTGCTAACCAAAATGTTGGCAGTTCAAACCACTAGCCACTCCTTGGAAACCCTATGGGCAGGTCTACTCTGTCCTATAGGGTCGCTTTGAGTTGGAATCAACTTGACGGCAACGGGTTGTTTGTTGTTGTTTTGCACACACACACACACACACACACAACATATATATAAATCTCAGATAGTTGGGAAAATAGGTACAGAATCTACGTGTACTTCAATATATAAAACATACAGGAAGCAGATTTAGAAGGATATTTTAATCTCTCTGTTTATACATACACACATACACACACGGAAATTTTAAATATGAATGTGGTCTAATGTTTACAGGATGAAACTCAGAGCTTCATCTAAAATAGCAAAAGCAGAATCGCTCTGGTTGGAGAGAGGAGGGGGCTCAGAGTCTTTAGCTCTGAAAGCCTGCTGATTTAAATGTTGGCTGACCATAGGTAATCTCTGCAATATCACTGAGCTTCTTCTTACAGTTATAATGAAATTGCTATGAAATGAAATTATTTATGATGTACTCTTTCTTTCCTATCATTGAAGCTGCCAGAAGTTGATTTTAGAAGTTTTAATAAAACCTCAAGCTATGCTTTACAGACAAGCACTGTGTTTCCCAAATTGTGTGTTACGGAAAACTCATTTTATCTCTTCAAAAGAATCCCGGGTCACAAGAGTTGGGAAAACATTACACAGCGTATTAGTGTCTTGAAGATTCAAAATGCACGTTTACATAGCAAAAGTTCTGAAAGTCATATATTTAAAAATAAAAGGCTTAACTCTGTCTTAGCAATTATAGACAGTATTTAACCATGTAACTCATCTTTAAGGTCAATTAATATTTTGAACAACTCAGTTTGGGAAATGTTGGTTTACTGTACTGTTTGCTATTAGAAGGTTCCACTAAGGCTGTTGGATGGCACCCTTCTAAACAAATACATAATTTTTAAAAAATCATACAGAAAATTATTACCTGATATAAAAACAATTTTTTTTGGCTATTCAGTAGGCATTGAGAATAATCATGAAATTGGAGGTAAAAGCCTGAGTAGCTAATTCTGTCCATAAGATTTACAAAGGAATTTTGGCAGTCTTTAATGTATTTAAAAAAAAATGGTGGAGGTACTACTGGTGGCACAGTGGTTAAGAGCCATGGCTGCTAACTAAAAGGTTAGCAGTTTAAATCCACCAGCTGCTCCCTGAAAACCCTATAGAGCAGCTCTACTCTGTCCTGTAGAGTCAACATGAGTCAAAATCAACTCGACAGCAACAGGTATGTGTGGTGTGTGTGTGTGGTGGTATTATTTGGTATTAGACCTCACCTGGAGCTAGGACTGCTCCCATCTTATGTACCTGGAATTGGCCCACTTATGTACAAGAAAACAGGTAGTAGTCTATAAACTTGAGTTTGTGGCTCTCTTTGCTGATCCTCCTTAGGTTTGAGTATCAAGTGTAGTTCTGTAACCCCAGAAGGCGTGGTTTTTTTCTATTCCTTTTCTTTTCGCTCTCCCTCAGCTATCTCTTCATCCCAACACCGTCTCCATCTCTGCTTTCCTCCCTTTAGTCCGACCTACCTGAATAGGAATGCTGGGTGCCAACACTGGACTGCTCCGAGGTGCCACCAATCGCACAAATTCCTTCCTTCTTATTGATTGCTTTTCTAAAGGTCTTGGCAACCTCCGTGCTTTTTAGCCCACGAAAAATCTGCAAAAGGTATCATGCATCCTTAGAAACCCAAGGTGTGATCACGAAAACCCTCAAGGAAAGACCACGTAACGTAGAAGCACCCATAGGTAGCAGGTGGGAATTTTTTTTATGAATATTTTTTTGAAACTGCATACAAGTTCCAAGTTTCAAATGTGTCTTCTTGTATCATTCTGCATCATACTTACCTTCATAAACTCGTCAAAGCCGATCCTCCCATCTTTGTCCAGATCACCTGTAGCAATCAGGTTTTCTGTAATTTCTCTCACTCTATAACCAGGCAGAGGCAAGCAGGCAGCCTTGAACAAGTCATTCAACTCATTGCAGCTGATGTACCCGTTGCCATCGATATCTGCGATGCAAAGGACATACAAGTTTCAGATATCAGCATTGGAGAGGTGAGAGAAGACGAGATGGAGGTGAGGAGGCAAGGGGTCATGGCTTGATCATGTAGGGGTCATAGCTTGATCCCATGAAAAAGTCAGGGTCTCATAAGAGGCCTGTTGTGATTGGGTATGGGTATTAGCATTACTTCCAACATCCAGAGTAAATGAGTCATTATTTCAAAACAGAGGTCTGGGCAACAGAATCTAAACGAACTATTAGAAAAACAGAAGGGAAAAATAAATCACAGGTTTAGAGTAAGAAATAGCATTTAATAGTAGGAAAACAAAGGAACCCAAAGAAAACAGAAAAGATACAAAAGATGAGAATTAGGGGCCATTTCCAGGAAAAAGCTACAGGTGGGAAAGGTCCGTATTCCATCATTGGACAAGGAGAGAAGTTAATTTTCTTGAATTACGTCTTTCATCAAGTTCCACCAGCACCTGTAACCAATACCACTGGATTCTTGTTGGCTCCACTATTTTGCTCATGTTACCATTTCACCGGGGCTGTCCCAAAGCTACTCAATAAAGAGAGAACTGTGCAACATGAGATACCAGCTCTACTCACCAACTTTGGCAAAAGCTTCCCTAAGCTCCATCATTTCTTCATCGGACACTGATCCTCTGGCCATTTTTTATTGCTTTAGGTGACAGATCTGGGGGAGGGGGACACAAAGAATGATTTTTGTGCAACTTTATTCTTAAAGTACCACATAAAGAAGCAATTCCTGTTTATCAAACAAAGAAATTCTTCTCTGCATCCCCCATGATGTATAACTACCTTCCCCAAAATAAGAAATAGCTTTTTCTTAACCCACCATCTCATAGTCTCCAAAGACGGCCCTCAATAACTCCTCCCCGACCGGTTAATACACCCTGCTCCTCACATTACTTCTCTTCCCCCTTGAATCTGGGCTGATCCTATGACTGCTTTCACCCTTAGCAGATGGTGGAAGTGATGCGCAGGATGGGAAACGTTCGCTCCTTCCTTTTGGAACGTTCCCTCTTAGAACCCATCTGCCATGCTGTGAGACACCCAAGTCACATGAAGAGACTAATGAAGGAAAACTGGGTGCTCTGGTTCACAGTGACTACTGAGCCCCCAGATGACAAATAGCATCAGCTGGGCCATTGTGGACTTTCCAGCCCTATTGAGCTCCCAGGGGACTACAGCCTTAGTCAACATCACATGGAGCAGAAGTATTGCCCAGCTGTGCCCAGTCAGTCAATCAACCAATAGAATCAAGAGAGATGATAAAATGACTGCTGTTTTAAATTACGAAGTTTTAGAGTAGTAAACTACACAGCAGTAGACAACTAAAACACTCTAAATTTTTACATAAATGTCTTTTTTAGAGCGATGCCTTTAATGTTCATTTTTAAAACTAATATTTTGCCAAGCCAATGGATAAATTTTGTGACTTCAAAGGGAGTTACCCAAGTTGTCTAACTATTTAGAGAAGGAGGAAGGGAAGCTGGCCCTGTAATAACTCATACGTAGGGCACAGGGGGATTTTTCGGTGTTCCCACATAGGATTCGGTCTTGCTGAGAAAATGCCACTGCTTGAGCAATTTCCCTTTCCTGCTGTTATTGCTGCCCTCTAGTGGGTAGGAAGAGAGTGAAACAGAAGACATTATATTCTCCCTGCTTCTAGCTAATCTATTCCCTAAAGTTTCAAATAGGAGTTCCACTGAAACGTGATAGATTTCCTCCTGGGGAGAGGATAGGTGGGGTGGGAACCTGGAAATGGGGTATTTCCTAAGCATAATTATAGGATCTCTATGGGTCGGAATTGACTCAATGGCAATGGTTTTTGTTTTTTTAAATATAATAGTGAAATTACCGATTTCTGAAAATACTTTAAATTCCTGACAGGATGCTGTTGTAAATCTACTTCCTATTCTATATTTTCACTTCATTCTGTAGCGCTGTACTTGTTCTCAATGGCAAGCAACAACCACAAAAAAAAGGAAGCAGTTTTAACTGTTAACCCTGTAATTCAAAATGCATGACATTCTACACGTTCTATTTTGCAAATTCACATCCGGTATTCCGCAGCTTACTGTCCTGCCACTTACATATTTCAGTGGTTTCAAACTGTTTCCCCAGGCAACACTTTATTAGCCAAAATCTTACATGTGAATAAGGGTGAACAAATAAAAGTAACAACTGGGAGAGCCTTTGGTTGAAGAAACCAAGAGGTACCCCCTGTCCCTATTATCCTAGCTTCTTGTCATCTTACACATCTGTGGGAACTCCAGGGGGCACGATTTGAACCTTAGGGAACTGTATACGCTATTATCATTAAGATTACTTTAAAAATACATTTTTGCTACTAATAAAAATCTTATTATTATTTGTTTTAGAGCTCTAAAAAGATATTGGTCCATTGGGTTCTCTAAAAGAAGGTGAAAACGAGGACTAACTGCAAAAGCAAACACAATCTCATTCATGGTTCACAATTGCCCACAGAGATGGTTACTGGTACCGGCGCTCTGACTTTCTTCCCTTTCCTTCCCTCTACTCTTTTCCCCTTCCCTTCTTTCCCTCCTGTTTCATTTCTTTCCCTCCCCTTCCATTCTTTCCACCATGCCTTGTTCCAGAAGCAGTTTGAACCAGGTTACAAAGATACATCCAAACCTAAGAGTAAAACCAATGATATGATACACAGTGTGAGAAAGAGAAGTAGGTATAAGGTGAAATAGGATGATGGCAGGGAAGAACTTTAAGAGTTTAAATACATGCATCTTGTCAGAATTAGGCTGAAAACCTAGCTCCAAGTTCTCTAGTTCCAATGCAGAAGGGAAATATCACCAGTTACACAACTCACTCTATCTTTATGAGTCACACAAACCAATTTGTCTTCTAATCGTCTTAGGGCAGTGGAACTGGGGTCTGATAGTAATGTATTCACCCAGTCCTCAAGAAGAGGACACTTGTGAGATGTAGTAGCCCCTTGTGAGAGGTAGCCTTTATATGTGAGCTGATGGCATAAAACCTGTTGCTGTTGAGTAGAATTTCCATGCATAGCGATCCTATAGGACAGAGTAGGACTACCTTTTGGTTAGCAGCCAAGCTCCTCTGAGCTGATGGTATATGTACCTATATTCTCATCTTATACAGCAGGAAACAGAAGTTCAGAGAAGTTAAGAAACAGCTTAGATCACACAGCTAGGTAAGGAGAAGCCAAGACTCCAATTCTCAAGCCTTTTCTCCTCCACCACCTATCTGCCCAGGTTCAATGCCTTCATATTTCTTTCAGATGCTGTCATGGATTAAATTGTGTCCCCCCAAAATATGTGTTAACTTGGTCAGGCCATGATCCACAGTATTGTGCAGTTTTCCTCCATTTTGTGATTTTCCTATGTGTTATAAATCATAATCTCTGTCTGTGGTTAAAGAGGATTAGGGTGGGATGTAACAACCATTGCTTAGGTCATATCCCTGATCCAATATAAGGGGGAGTTTCCCTGGGGTGTGGCACGTACCACCTTTTATTTACAAGAGATAAAAGGAAGGGGAAGCAAACAGAGAGTGGGTGACCTCATACCACCAAGAAAGCAAAGCTGGAAGCAGAGTGTGTTCTTTGGACCTGGGGTTCCTGTGTGGAGAAGCTCCTAGTCCAGGGAAAGATTGATGACAAGGACCTTCCTCCAGAGCCAACAGAAATAGAAAGCCTTCCCCTGGAGATGACCCCCCGAATTTGGACTTGTAGCCTACTAGACTGTGAGAGGATAAATTTCTCTTTGATAAAGCTATCCACTTGTGGTATTTCTGTTACAGCAGCACTAGATGCCTAAGACAGATGCTCATTTCATCCACTCACTCATTCGCTCAGCAATTATCCATTAAGTATCTATAATATGCACAGCCCCACGAGAGATTTAAAAAGCTACTACAATTCAATAACAAAACTACAATCTCTTACTGTCTAGATGGTCCCACTTAGGAAGCTTTTGCTTTCATGTGTTAAGAAACAGGTTCTGTTGTAAGAAATAAGTCACATAACTTTACGCACTTAACTAAATTCTTGTGACTAATTTGACTTGGCTCTTTTTCATACTCTCCACCGATACTCAATAATGCTTATTACAGAAGGTTCTCCCTCATCATATTGTAGCACAGCCTGGTGGTAACATCTGGTCTAAAGCCCTATACCTGGTTGGCCCTTGTTGTTTTTAAGTGTCTTAACACCTCTTGTTTATGGCTACTCATGGGTTAGGGAACAAATTCATTTATTTAGCAAATATTCTGTGAATGAGCCAGGCACTGTTCTCCATTTCAGATGAGGCATGTCTACATGGACCTAGTGAGCCATCCTGGAAGTACAAGGGACAAGGGAAGAACTGAAACAATATTATAGGTAAAGAGGATCAGTGGGATTTCTGAATCCAAACCTGGACCTAACCTTTGACACAGGAGTTCCAGACGTTAAAGGCTCTAAGAGACTGGTGAATGCGATGGCGTTTTAAAATTCAAGAGGAGAGCCAAGGAAGAAATGAAAAAAAAAGAGAATCTAAAGATCATGACACAGCAGAAAAGCAGAGAAAATATTTTAGCATAAAAATTACATGACCTTTCCAGACTTCCTGGACCCACGGAAGCTGGATGAACCCTTAAAGCTATTGCCCTGAGGTAATCTTTAAAACCAAAACCAAGATATCCCCCGGAGTCTTCTTAAAACCAAACAATGTTGTTGTTGTTAGGTACCATAGAGCCGGTCCCGATTCATAGTGACCCCACGCACAACAGAACAAAACACGGCCCAGTCCTGAGCTGTACTCACAATGTCTGAGGCTATGTTTGAGGACATTGTTGCACCACTGTGTCAAATCATCTCGTTGACAGTCTTCCTCTTTTTTCGCTGACTCTCTACTTTACCAAGCATGATATCCTTTTCCAGGGATTGGTCCCCCAGATACATGTCCAAAGCAGGTGAGACGAAGTCTCGCCATCCTCAAAAACCAAAAAATAATTTAGCTTAACCAGTAAAAACTGTCTGCTTTGAGTATTGTGCTCTTTTAAGAATTATCTATATAGGATCAAAGTGACAACACCAACTGAAAAGATTAGATAAGAATCCTGAAGGGCAGTGAGTGTTATGTTAATGAGGGAGGAACAACTCAGAAAAGGAACGGGAGAATGGACACACAATTCAAAGAACATAATCAATGTCACTGAACTGTACATGTAGAAACAGCTAAATTGGTGTACGTTTTGCTGTGTATAGCCTCAACAACAACAAAATAAATAATAAAAAAGAAAGACTTTGAAAAAAATTACATGACCCATTCAAATAACACATGGGAAGGAGGAAAAGGTTATTTTAAAACCATGTAATTTTAAGCCATATCAACTAGGTCAAAACGAAAAACCCTGAGCAACTGGGTAACAGTATTTTTCTAAGAGATTTGTAAGGACGAATCAACTCAGTCAACACCATGATTTTGAACAAAGATGTCACTTTGAGGACTAAGGTACACCTAACTCATAGGGTTTTTAACTCAAGCCATGGTATTTTCGATAGCCTCATATGCATGTGAAAGCTGGATAATGAATAAGGAAGACCAAAGAAGAATTGATGCCTTTGAATTACGGCGTCAGCGAAGAATATTGAATATACCACGGACTGCCAGAAGAGTGAACAAATCTGCCTTGGAAGAAGTACAGCCAAAATGCTCCTTACAAGTGGGGATGGCAAGACTTTGTCTCACGTACCTTGGATATATTATCAGGAGGGACCAGCCCCTGAAGAAGGATATCATGCTTGCTAAAATAGAGGGTCAGCGAAAAAGAGGAAGGCTCTCAATGAGATAGATGACTTTCAATGAGATGGATTGACACAGTAGCTGCAACAATGAGCTCAAGCATAGCAACGATTGTGAGGATGGCACAGGACTAGGCAGTGTGTTGTTCTGTTGCACATATGGCGGCTATGAGTTGGAACTGACTCAACAGCACCTAATAACACCAACAGCTTCCAGAAGTGTGAGACAGTACATTTCCATTCTTATAAGCCACCCAATTTATGGCACTTTGTTTAGGCAGCCCTGGAAAACTAGTACAGAACCTCGCTGTTGTTGGCTGTCATTGAGTCAGCCCTTGCTTGACTCATGGAGACCCCACACACAACAAAATGAAACACTGCCCGCTCCTACACCATCCCCGTATTGGGCTGTGGATCGGACCATTTTGATCCATAGGTTTTCATTGGCTGATTTTTGAGTAGATCACCAGGCCTTTCTTCCTCGTTTGTCTTAGTCTGGAAGCTCCACTGAAACCTGTTCAGTAAAATAGCAGCGTGCAAGCCTCCACTGACAGATGGGTGGTGGCTGTGAATGAGGTGCCTTGTGTGGGAATTAAACCTGGGTCTCCAGCATGGAAGGTGAGAATGCTACCACCAAATTACCACTGCACCCTGTAATACAGAACCTTAGAAATAATTTATTACAGCTCCCTCATCTTATAGACAACAAAACTGAAGGTCCAATGAGGCAAAATGCTTTGCGCATGAACACATTCTCAAGGCAATGCCAGCCTAGAGTATGTAAATGCCTTGCTGAAGAGCAAAGCAGAAAAAGGGTGGAGTTACCAGTAAAAGGGCCATTAAAGTCCATAACTGAGAAGTGACTCCCACACTAATTGAACTGTGTGTGCAAATGGCAGCATTTGCAGAGAAGCAGGAAGGGAGACAATTAACATGCAGATCAGACCATCGCTAAGAAGAATGCTGAGGAGTTTAGAATCAAATGTTAGGTACTTTACATAGTCTATTAATGTGTTTGCCTGAGGGAAAATGCACCCACTATAATTATGCATATTTGGAGGTATGGGCTATGTGAGAGAGATTGATAAGGATAATTGGTAGGGGTTTCAGTTTGCAAACTGCTGGCTCCACGCTGACAGTCAACTATAAAGACACTGGGCGCACGGAGCATGCCCCTTTTTCATGACTGCAACATCTGCGTCCTGCCAGGAACCATTTTAAGATCTCTTGCAAATCCAAGGTGAGTTTTAGAACCCAGTTTCTGGCCAAGTCATAAATCTATGAAGACAAATCGCAAATCATTCATCTAAGTCTTGGCTAGTTGCTGGTTTTTCTGTGAGCACTTAAATTTATTAAATCGATAGTTATAGAATCCCAAGACATTTGGCCAGAGAATGTGCTGGTTGCTCGCTCTCTCTTTTTTTTTTAAAATAAGATTATTTTAAAAATTATAACAAAGTTAATCCCCAAAACTGCAAAAGCTATAATACCTGTTCATTCCTATAAGCTGGTGAGTTTTGAGCCTCTGTTTAAAGGAGTCTAATATTTCCCAGATCAGTAGTAAAAGGGAATTTCTGAGAATGAGCTCTTACAAGAAAAGTACCTGACTAAAGTTTCCTGAAATCTGAACAGAAACTATATGAAGGAGTTTATTACAAAACACAAGTGCTGTGGAACTTACTGAAGAAAGTGAAAATGTAAGCTGAATTTTCTCTGAGAAGTTTCATAATTCTTTATGAATATATACATTGAGTCCTGTTAACGAGGTCATACCAGAGTAAGGTAGGTGAGTTATAAAAAGGCAGAACAGACACAGACACACACAGGGGGAAGACAGGTGCCATGTGACGAGGGTCCACAAGCAAAGGGGTGACAAGGGTTACGGGCAGACGCCAGAAACTAGAAGCGAGGCCCACAGAAGGAATCGATACCGCTCAGGCTCTGATTTGGGCTTTTAGCTCCCAGAAATGTAAGAAAATAAATTTCAGTTCTTCAAAGCCACTCACTTGTGGTATTTCTGTTACGGCAACGCCAGGAGCCTAAGACACTGATAGTGAAAAGAAGACCGAATGTTTCAGTGCCCGCGTTTCTATAGGAAACAGCAGAAAGTTTGGAAAATGGTGGCTCGTCCAGAGTGAGATGAGCTCGGGCTAGGATCTCTTGTTCAAAGCATTAGTGCTGGGCAGGTCAGTATTTTAACTCAATACCCTGATGTCCAGTTACATGGCCTGCCAGGACCAGGGAGCATCTGTCACCTGGTATCACATCACCCAGAGACTCTTCTGAACGTGCCCTACTTTTCTTGCAATTGGACTCAGGGAGTAAGATAAAACTGGGAACTCAGGACTCAAATTCCCAGCTCTACTTCAATGATTTCAGTACATATCCGGGGGAAACTCCGCAACTTCCGAGCATCGCCATGAGCAATGAGTAATCCAAAACAATGTGAAGTCTAGAACAACACTAATATTGTGATCTTTAGTGTAAGATGATGATGTCTACAGAAATTAGACAACCTACTTAGGACACTGAAGCAATATAAAATACCTATATATATATATTTAAATATTTAAAGCCATCAAGATAATTACCTCAGGCAAGGAAGGAGCTTTGCTTTCATTTAATCCTGCCCTCTACGTTTTCCTAAGTAGACGACGTATGGGTCTTGTTCTGGGTAAATGACTGTATATGTGTCTTAGTTTCCTAGGACGGCTGTAACAAGATACCACAAAGTGAGTGGCTTTATTGTCTCAGTGTTGGAGGCTAGAAGTCCAAATCAGGGCAATGCCTGAGGGGGAGGCCCCTTCCTTGTTGGTAGCCCCAGGCATTTCTGGGTGTCCCTTGGCTTGTAGACAGCTCCTCACACTTTCTCTTACCCCTCCATGTGTATCTCTTCAACTGTGTTTTCCCTTCTCATAAGACAACACTCAGAAGAGGTTAAGTTTGGAACACACCCTACTCCTTATATAACCTCATTAACAAAACAAAAGACAATGCCTTTTTCCAAACCAAAACAACAAACTAAACAAAGCTCTTTGCTGCCCAGTCCATACTCATAGCGGCCCCAAAAGACAGAGCAGAACTGCCCCATAGGGTTTCCAAAGAGCAGCTGGTGGATTCATTCAGCCACTCCTTAGAAACCCTACAGGGCAGTTCTGCTCTGGCACGGTTCATACAATGAAAAGTTCTGAAGATCAGATACGAACAAGTGAAAAGGTTAAACACAGAACTGCAAGGGGAAAAAGAAAGACCAGGTAAGAGGAAGGAATTGGCACGGAAGCCTATCAAAAAATAAAAATGGCGAACACCTAAACCAGCCCATGCAATAAAGTTGTTCAGGTAATTAATTTGTGTATCTCCAAAAAAAAAAAAAAAACCAAACCCACTGCTGTCAAGTCAATTCCAACTCATAGTGACCCTATAAGACAGAGTAGAACTGCCTCATGGAATTTCCAAAGAGCACTTGGTGGATTCAAACTGCTGACCTTTTGGTGAGCAGCCGTAGCTCTTAACCACTGTGCCACCAGGGTTTCCCCAAAGAAACCATTACTAAATAAGTGGCAGAAGTGGAAGAAAGTACCTACCCTGGTAGGCAGGAGACCCAGCCTACTGCCCGTCTGTAAAACTTCAGACTGCATTTTGCCTCTCTGTGCCTCAGTTTCCTCATCTGTATACTGAGAAATGAAGTCTCTTCCATTTTAAAAATTCCAAAGTTCTATTCAGTACCGGTAAGTCAGTTGTCATCGAGTCAATTCCAACTCATGGTGACCCCATGTGTGTCGGAATAGTACTGTGCTCCACATGGCTTTCTTTCTTTTTTTTTTTCCCAGTTATTTCATATTCTTTTTTTTTTTAAATTTTGTTGTTGAGAATATACACAGTGAAACATACACCAATTCAACTGTTTCAACATGTACAATTCAGTGACATTGATTACATTCTTCGAGCTGTGCAGCCATTCTCACCTTCTGTTTCTGAGCTGTTCCTCCACCATCAACATGAACTCACTGCCCCCTAAGGTTCCTATCTAATATTTTGAGTTGCTGTTGTCATTTTGATCCCATATAGATAGTTTTTAAAAGAGCATAATGCTCAAGGCAGGCTTTTTTTTCTTTTTTAACTATCATTTGGTTTGAGGAAGATTTCAGGGGATATTTTCGGTTTAAGTTTGAAAGATTATCTCAAGGCCATAGTTTCAGGGGTTCATTCATCCCCCTCGGCTCCATAAAGTCTGGAGTCCATGAGAATCTCCTCAGGGTTTTCAATGGCTGATATTTCAGAAGTAGATCTCCAGCCCCTTCTTCCAAGTCACCTCTGGGTGGACTTGAACAACCAACCTTTCAGTTAGCACGTTAACTGTTTGCACCACCTAGAGACTCCTCTATTCAGTAACTGACAAGTGTATATACGAACTAGATTCAGGTCAAGTAATATTTCAAATGAGCCTAGAAATAGATTTAGGCGCCCTCAGCAGCTGTGGCTTGGCCCTGATGTGGCTTCTCCTGGAACAGCCACCTCTGAAAGAGACCCAGCAGGGAAGCAAGCATCGCCCAGCCCAGCCTGGCTCCCAGGGCGGGGGCCTCTGTTCCTGCTCTTACCTCAGCAGCATAGAAAGCTCTGTACAGGAGCATTCTCCTCACCACCAAGGCAGACTCCCAGTGGCTCAGGAGACCCACGGCTTTGCTGTGCACAGGGAACTCAGCAGAGCATCAGGTGGGTCTGTTTTCTTATCTGTCACCACATACAGTTGAAAACAGGCTGATCCAGTTCACTCCCGGCTTCTAGGCAAGACTGTACACAAACTGTCCCAGAAAGAGAGCCACTGACTCTTTTCTTAAAAATTTCCAAATAAGGAAACCCGACAACCTCTCTGGTGTCTCATCTCCCTACCTGGTAACCTAAATCTTTTCTGATACAACTAAAGCTCCCTCTTTCTTGTGCTATTCGCAGTGGGAATTAACAGATACTGCTGGACTCATAAAGCTTCCATCCCATGCCGCCATGCCGGCCAACAGGTCTCTTGTATGCTTTTAATCTGATTGATTTTTCAGGGCTTATTTTTCAAATCTTTCAGAGCTTTTTGGGTTTTGCTATCTTCTGGGTCTATGCCAAGTTTGTTCAATGGTGAACTTAAGACGAACAGAATCTTAGAATGCAGAGGTGTAGGGAGCCTTAGAGATGACCTATCTGGCCACCCTCCTTCCTGTCACAGGTGAGTAAAATGACACCAAGTCAAAAGATGTGCCCAATATCACGAGGCTCATTGGCGGGTGTGGTTGGGCCTGAGTCCAGCCTCCTTGTTCTTCCTCTTTCCTTTATAAAGAATTTTTAAACTTAAGATAGAACTCTGCTCTTTAAGTAAGACCTACTCAAATAGTAAGTATTGTTTCCGCATGATTTCAATTTCGAATATAATTACATGTATGTTTCCTGCACATGTTGTTGTTGGTAGCTGCTGTCAAGTTGGCTCCTGACTCATGGCAACCCCATGCACAATGGGACTGGACCACTGTGATCCATAAGATTTTTGTTGGCTGACTTTTTGGAAGTAGATCACCAGGCCTTTCTTCCTAGTCCATCTTAGTCCAGAAGCTCCACTGAAACCTGTTCAGCATCACAGCAACACGCAAGCCTCCACTGACAGATGGGTGGTGGCTGCTCATGAGGTGCACTGGCTGGGAATCAAACCTGGGTCTCCCACCTAGCAGGTGAGAGTTCTACCCCTGAACCACCACTGCCTCTCTCCTGCATACGAGGAAGAACTTAATCTAAGTGTTGAGAAGGCACTGTCTAGTCTAGGCTGAGAGTAACATGTGCAAACACTGTGTGCCCCTTCTGGGTGACGCTGACCCAGGTAGGGTAAGTGCCCCTGTATTCCTCTGTACATTGATTCTTGACTTGGCATTAAGGCTGTCATTTTCCTTAGCAACCAAAAAGCGAACTGAATTAAAACAGCTCATCCTGAGGCAAAATGTTCAAAGGCTCAAATTCATCGATGAATACTGTATACCCTAAGATTTATTTAGAAAAGAAAAGCAGCATGATTTCAGACATTCCATTCTTCTGGCTGTTGTGTGGAAGTCGGTGAGTCGCTTCCTCGTCTGCAGTGTGGCTCCTTGTTTCCACATCTGTCTCCCTCAGCAGACCATGGCTCGCAGACTACGTGTTATGTCACAGCACACACTCAGGTCTTGCACATAGTAGGTACTCAGTAAATGGTTCTATAAATGAACAAACTCATAAACTAATAATACACAGGGCTTTTAAAGTCTAATATCACCTTCTTTGAGGAGTTTAATCATAATACTCTTGTTTATAAAGAGCCCTGGTGGCACCATGGTTAAGCCCTCTGCTGTTAACTGAAAGGTTGATGTTCGAACCCACCAGCTGCTCTGCAGGAGAGAAGGCCTGGTGATCTGCTCCTGTGAAGATTACAGCCCAGGAAACCCTATGGGGCAGTTCTGTTCTGTCCTATAGGGTCACTATGGATAGGAATTGACTCGGCAGCACACAACAACAACTCTTACGTATACACTTATAATGTCCCTCCTGCTGGAAGGTAGAAGCACCTAAAAATAAGGGAAGTGAATGTTTCAAGCTTACATGAAACTACTTTGCTGGAAAAACTACTTTGGTGACTAAAAAGCAGTAAGAGTCCCCAGGCAGGAGTCCCCGGGCAGTGCAAATGGTTAACACACTCAGCTGCTAGCTGAAAGGCTGGAGGTTCAGCCTACCCAGAGGCACCTCAGAAGAAAGGCCCGGTGATCTGCTTGTGAAAAATCAGTCATTGAAAGCTTTGCAGACTACGGTTCTTCTCTGATACAAACACAGGCCCCATGAGTTGGATTTAGCTCGATGGCAGCTGGTGGGTCTCTGGGCAGTCTGTGAGCTAGCCTGTGCTGATGTTACCTGGTAAAATCTCCTGGGATGAACTAAGTTTACCAAGGACCATTCTGGAAGTAATTAGGAATGTGCTACTGGTATCTGCTTGCGTGTAATTTTCATATTAACTTATCTGGGCTATGAAATTCATCCTTAGGCCATTCTAACTGTTGCCACTAAGCAAATTTGTTTATTTATATCTACATTTCTCCTTTCAGTGAACATCTATGGTGCACACGGTTAACATTTCTGGCTGCTAACCAAAAGGTTGGAGGTTTGCGTCCACCCAGAGGCACCTTAGAAGAAAGGCCTGGAAATCCATCCACTCCTGAAAATCAGTCATTGAAAACCTCAGTTCTAATCTGACACATGTGGGGTTGCCATGACTCAGAGTCCAGTCAACGACGACTGTTCTTTTTTTTTTTAAATATCTTCTATATGCCAAGTCCTGTGCTAGCTGCTAGCTGCTGGGAACACAAAGATAAGATGTGACCGTATCCAGTTTGGTAGGGGAGAGACACAGGTAACTAGGATACAGGGTGCTTTAGTTGGGTACCTAGGGGGACTTTTTAGAGGCACAGAAAGGAAGAAATTCCTCTTCCTTGAAGAGTCAAAGATGGCCTCCCAGAGGAAGTGACATTGGAACTGGATTTTGATAGATGAGTAGATTACTTGAAGATCAGTTAGTCTTTTTCCTTATTCATGTGGGATTTTTAATCTATATTCTCCATAGAAAATCCATCTATGTTGGAATCAAAGAAAGCAATAGCTAATGGAGAAATGAGAAGACTAGTTGGACAATAATAATAATTAAAAAAAAAAAAACCCAGTTGCCATTGAGTTGATTCAGACTCATGGCAAACCCATGTGTGTCAGAGTAGAATCATGCTCCGTAGGGTTTTCAATGGCTGATTTTTCAGAATGGGCTACTGGTATCCACCTGAATGTGATTTCCGTACTGACTTATCTGGACTTATCAAGATCACCAGGCCTTTTTTCCGAGGCATACATGGGTAGACTCCAACCTCCAACCTTTCAGTTAGTAACTGAGCACATCACCCAGGGACTTCTATAATACACCCTCTCCTCACTTATCGACATGGTTAAATTCCAAAGACCAGGTCATTCTGCGAAACTGACACTACGTGGAAATGGAGGATGATCACATCAGATGACAAAGTGGATGATGACTACATCATTACATAACTGCCAAATCACATCATTATATAACTGGCAAATTACATCATGAAACTGCCAAATTACATCATTACATAACTTCCAAATCACTTTATTATATAACTGCCAAACCACTGAGTATTATGGCTCAGCCAAGTTGACACAAACTTTAACCATCAAAGCCAGCATTACCCTTGTCTCGCACCTTGGCATTCATTAGTGCTAGATGTAATACATTAATGTGCAAAATAGTCGGATAGGAGATTTTTTACTATTGTTGTAAATGTGAAACGTCGGATAATGAGATAGTTGATAAGTGAGGAGAAGGTATAATAGCTAATGTTTATTGAGCGGTTAAAAAAATCAGTGTTCAATCTTTTCTATGCATTATTGCATTTGATTCTTGCTACAACCGTATACCAAACCCCAAAACCAAACCCACTGCTGTCGAGTCGATTCCGACTCTACAACCCTATACAGTGTTATTATGATTCCCACTTTCGATATGAGGGGATTAAGATTGAAATAGCCAGCTCCAGGTCACATAGCTATGAGAAGCCTTCTGCTGATGCTGAGCTGGTGCAGGGCAGTACCCTCAACACCACAGGACAATGTGGATGCAGGCCTCACCCAAGGGCTCCTTTTCTAGCACATTTGGCAGTCTGGTTCCTGTAACTCAAGGATCTCTGCCCTTCTTTGGGGTTTCTCACCTCTGACCTCATGATGATAAACACTCTTCTGCAACATTTTATTTCAGACTGGGGCCCTCCCTTCCTGGGCTTTTTTTTTTTTTTTTTTTTTTTGAGAAGTCTAAATGTCTCTTCTCTTTAGTTACTCAACATCTTGAGGAGAGTTAAGGGGGGAAGTAGAACACCACCAGACTTGATCTTGCCCCTCCTGCTTGTGTCTCCCTGCCTCTGGTGAAGAAAGGGATTCTCCCGAGCAGTAGCCTCCACACCCCTGTCATTCATTCATTCATTGACTGTTAATAAAGCACTTACCACAACCTAGGTACTGGAGATACAAAGATGAATAGTGAGTAATCCTTGCTCTTGAGGAGCATACAGTGTAGTGAAGGGAAATGGTTGTCCAAATTAATGACTACATTGACATGAACACCTTAAAGTTATTGTTATCATGATGCTATGGGAGCCCAGAGAAAGAAGCACTTAACTCTGCCTGGGAAGGGAAGGGAAGGCTTTCCGGAGAAGGCAATATTGACATTGAGCTAAGAGTCTTAAGGAACAAGTGGGAGCTTTCAAAATGGATAAGGGCATTTTAAGGAGAGAAAACAGGCCTTCAAAACAGGGAGACAAGAAAGCGTGCTGTGAGGAGGCTGTGGGAGGTTTGGTGTGGCTGAAGCCAGGGAAGTATGAGGTGGAACAACAGGAGAAGAGGCTGAGGAGGTAGCAGCGTGGTTCTCTTCCTCACTAGCTCTTGTTTCTAGAAGGAAAACTTTGGTAACTTTGGTTCTCCTTGCTATCTCAAGTCAAAACGCTTACTGTACTCACTTCAGGTAATAAGAATGTTCCTTACCCTCCCCAACCAACAAAATGACCATGCCTGGAACCCCTTATGTCCTATTTGTATGTACACAGATAGCTAACTCTTCATATCACAATCTCCCATGTAGAAAATATAGTTCTGCAAACTGAGGAGGGAACTGGTCATGTTAGAGAGGGAAAAATGGGGATCCTGAAAAGTGAAGTTACTCCCCAAAGTCTCAGAGTGAGTCAGTGATTAATCCAAAAAGAGAAGTAGGGTCTCTGGAACCTTGGTTTGGGCTAGCCAAGGTGTGGGAAAAACACCAGTCCATGAGCATTTAAGCAACTTGAAGTTGAAAAACCCTTGAGATACACAGTCCCTGAAACATAGGTTACGCCTTATACGTGGATGGAGAGGGGAATCTGGGAAGGACTTTCTTCTTCCACGTGTTTCAAGACTGGCGCAGGTTCCTTAGTTCACAGCCTCAGCTATGCTAGAACACAACCCACTTTTCTCCAGTCTAAGCCAACGTTAAGGAGTTTCAAGCACCCCACATACCTCATCCTAGCACTAATGATCATATCTTCCTTTTTAAAATTGGGCTTCCTATGTAAAAAAAAAGAATGAACTAGGAAGCAACCCGGTATGGTGAAGAGATGCTGGATTTTCTGACTCAACCACTTCTTGCTGTGAGTTTTTGTACAGTAACTGTTACCTAAATTTTCTGAGCCTCAGTTTCTTCTTCTGTAAAAAGGGAATATTGATAATGCAACCATAAGCCAAGGAGGAGTAGAATGGCTGCACAACTCAAAGAAAATAATCAATGTCAATGAATTGTACATGCAGAAACAGCTGAATTGGTCTATGTTTTGCCGTGTATATTCTCAACAACAACAAAATAAATAAAAGCAAAAATAATAATAATACAACCACAATGCTGACAAGATTATGTTAGGATTTAGTGAGACAACGTGTTTAAAGTTTATACTGCAATGACAGGGAAAGGAAGGAAGAAAGAAAGGGAGGGAGGGAAGAAGGAAGGAAGGAAAAGCAAAATAAAAAAGAACTAGAACTTTTACAAGATCATCTAGGGAAACAAACCCAAATTTCCGCTATAAATTGTATGAAATACTATATAGAGTCATCACCTATAACCACACTTAACTGTGTATCTGTGTGGGTGTAAACCTAGATTTCACATGCGTGTTCTACGTCTAGATGTCCTTAGCCTGGCTGTTTTGGTTCTTGTACCATATTTCTCATCCGCAGTCTATGAAGCCATAACTTCGGGTGGTACGGCAAAATTTGTAAGTGATGCCAGCCAGAAGTCAACAGCCTTGGTATTGACTGATTTTGTGTTGAGTGGTCAAGGGCTAAGGCTTAGGCTTAGCCTTGCCTGAGATACTGACAGTGGAAAGCACCTTCTAACTGTTGAGGAAGTATGGCCAGAGTGGGAAGGTGTACAGCAATTTTAAGATAGTGAGCCTAACCACATCCATCATGAGTCAAGAAAAGCTAAGTGATCTCTGTGTATCTGTGATGAGGACCACTGGGCAGTGCTTCCTCACTCTCAGGTGTACCAAGACACAATTCTGTTAGCTGTACTCTACCTTCCATCTTCTCTTCCATTCCCTAATTCTCCAGGCATTTTCTCCATTAGTTTGAGCTGAAAAACCCTGAGACTATATACAGCAGACATTTGCATATTAGCAATGAGAACAGAAGCTTCTATGGGTCTTTAATAACTTGACCTTGTTTTCAATAAGCTCCTCGAGGCTGTTGTTTTAGAGTATCTGGTGACAAGCTTGCTCTCCGAAAAAGGCAAAATAAGGAGGTCTAGATTAATGGAATCAAGCAATCTGTATTAATTTGATGAGCTATACTTATCTTCGTTTGTTGGAAGTTACAGTTTGGTTGGCAGATATTTACCAGCAACAATTTACTACAGGATATGCTATAACATCCCTTTGTCAACACTTTAAGTGGGTAACAGCCTAATCTACCTTCACAGCCATCATTTTAAGGACTTCGTACCATATAATCCTCAAGCATTGATTTGTTTGTTTTTCAAATACATTGGGTATACCAGCAGACCTACTCAAAGCAGAGCCAGGATCTTTTCCTGATGGAAAGCATGGCATTAGGAATAGTCACTCAATACTTAATCACAGAAGGGAATATTTAGACTTGTCCTTAGGAAGCAATTAGTGAATAATGGTAGAAGATGCAATGCAGTTTAAACAAGGGCAGAAGATGCAATACAGTTTAAACAAGAAACAATCAGCACCTTTAAAAAACTGCCAGTATAAAATGGACAAGAGCCAAGCTGTGAATCCTGGCTCTGCCACTTAATATTGGCCAAGGCACTTAAACCTTCTTGAACCTCAGTTTTGTCATATGTTACAAGGAGATAATAGTATCAGCTACACATAGCTACGGTATGGAAATAAAAGAGCAAATATATATCAAGTGCGTAACAGGGTGCCTAGGAAACAGTAAGGCCTCAATAAAGTCAGTAGTGACAGCAGCGTGAAACATGCATAGAGATTGATAAAATGGGGAAAGAGAAGGAGAAAATAAGACCCAAGAACAGATGTAGGAAGTAGATCGTTCTTTCCCTATTTTATTAATGAGGAAGATGAGCCTCAGAAGGGTTAAGAGACTTGCTCAGACTCCACATTTAGTAAAAGTCTAGAATCTGAATCCAAATCTGCCTCCAGATTTGCTCCTTTTTCTTTACCAAACCTGCCTCTTTCACACACTAGAACAGCAGACCCTCAGGCTCATAAGCTTAACAAAGCTGACACTACATATGATATAAGGAGTCCTGGTGGCACAACGTTAAGTGCTGGGCTGCTAACCAAAAAGTTGGTGGTTCAAACCCACCCAGTAGCTCTGCAGGAAAAAGACCTGGCAATGTGCTTCTGTAAAGATTACAGCCTAGAAAACCCTATGGAGCAGTTTTACTCTGTCACATGAGGTTGCTATGAGTCAAAATCAACTTGATGGCACCTAACAACATATGTGATATTGGAGGAAGAACTGAGGCCCTGAAAATGCAATGAACAAGCAGGATAGGTGTGGAGAGAGGAGAAAGATGGTGTGACCATCACCAGATAGCTTAAGAGTCACAGCTGTCCTTCTCTGTGGTCACAGGGAAGAAACAGGGACTCGGTGGTATTTTCATGAAAAGTCTCAACTTGAAAGACACCGAGGGAAAGGAGGGATCCGAAAGTCCTCCAAGGCGCACACAACATTCAATCTTTCCACAGGAGAAACTTTCAAAATGTTTTGAAGCATTGAGGCTGTCAGGGGGAGGTGATGACATGTTTTTAACATGAAGAAAGAGTTACTCAACCATGAAACACTGCACAAATGTTCTTCATGTTTCCATGAACCTCATTTTATCCCTGTTACCCAGCTTTCTCCATAAGAAACATATCCTTCTCCTCTTTCCTAACCCTGGTGAAGGCAACCTGAGCTGATGACGCCCAGGATGTACAAAGGGCTTACATTTAAAATGTTTCATCAACAGTTAACAATGATGCAATTCTAATTCTAAATTTTGCCTGGGAAATAACGAAGAGGAAAAAGATGCAAATTTTAGGCAAATACACTTGTGTATCTCCTTACCTCATACATTTGGATACACAGCTCAGGTAAATTTTAGTGAGGATTACCAAACTGAGGGTCAAAATGCAGGGTATTGTTTAAAATTAAGGTAAGTATGTCATTAACTCACTTCTGTCTTAAAAGTGCAACCAGAGGGGAAAAAAAACAAATTATCTGGGAGATGGCAGCTCACATGCTGAATTAATTTGCCTGCTGACTTTGGTGTCTTGGTTTTTCTGTCTATGGAGAACATAATCCCTTTTTTCATTTTAACTTAGCTCAGCCAGTCAAGAAGTACATGCTTGCATGTGCGTTTGTCTGTACGTGTATGTACGTGTACATGCGTGCCTGTGCACGTGTGCAAGAGAGCAAGAAAGAGGCAGAGAGAGAAAGAGGGTGCCCACCCGTGTAACTGGTGCTGGACTAAAACAAGAATCAATGCTGCAACCACAGAACTGTGGCTTTGCTTGTTCCCCAATTTAACATCTTAGCTTTTCCTTCCGCCAGAAAAAACAACCGACCATATTTAAGAAATAGCCTCCTTGTAACTAGTAAGTGGGGCTGACAGCCACAGTTCTGAAGTTGAGCAAAACTTATTTTAACTCAGTAAGTGGGTCATTTTTGCTCTTTCTTCTTCCACTCACAATTAAAACAACCTTTTATTCCTTCATAGTTTTTAGGACACCTGTATTTGGCCCAAGGAGCACTGGTGGCGCAGTGGTTAAGAGCTATGGCTGCTAACCAAAAGGTCGGCAGTTGGAATCCACCAGGTGCTCCTTGGAAACCCTGTGGGGCAGCTCTACTCTGTCCTATACGGTCGCTGTGAGTCAGAGGCAACAGGTTTGATTTTTTTGGGAGGGGTTATGTTTGGCCTTTACTATACAATTATAAATATGTGTGCTTGGGCATAATACTAAATTGCTTTATTTATTCATGTCCTAGCAGTCACAAGACCCTGGAAATGCAAGTTGGCTAAAATTATTTTAAACTTGTAAGACAAAGAACTTTGTAAATCTTTGGAGGATGGGTAGCATGTTTTGTGTTCTATGCAGAGACCAGTAAGTTGCTATAAACTAAGTTGTTAAATGCACAGAGGAGCTGAGCAAACATAAATGATGATGACGACGAGGAGAATAAAGAAGAGTCTGTTTAATAAAAACAATTATAATATGGATACATTTATTTGGGGAAAATTATGATTATATGGAGGGATCCCTGGGTGATGCAAATGGTTGGTTAACACACTCAGATGCTAACTGAAAGATTAGAGGTTCAAGTCTACCCAGAGATGCCTGGTAAGGAAGGACTGACAAATTCTGAAAAATCAGTCATTGAAAACCCTGTGGAGCACAGTTCTGCTCGGACACACACATGGGGTTGCCAAGAATTGGAGTTGGCTTGATGGCAACTGGTAAACTGGTCTCACTATCTGAGCTCAACTCGAGGGCTTAGGTACAATTAAGCTGCTGCCTGTTATTCTAGGAGGTTGCCTTGGAGTTTGGTAGTTAATATAAAATGGTTCCATTGCAAAAAAATTTAAGTATCAAAACACACAATTGAATGAACCAGCCTTTGAATGTGAAGATGACACCAGTAACTACCTCCCAGGATGCATTAATGTGGCCAAAGCCAAACCAAACCAAACCCAGTGCCGTCGAGTTGATTCCGACTCATAGCAACCCTGTAGGACAGAGTAGAACTGTCCCATAGAGTTTCCAAGGCGCACCTGGCGGATTCAAACTGCTGACCCTTTGGTTAGCAGCCATAGCACTTAACCACTACGCCACCAGGGTTTCCAATGTGGCCAAAGTACTTAGAAAAACAGCCAATTCAAAGTAAGCGATTTATGAGCTAAGATGAAATTTTTTTCTTTCCTCTGCAGCTGCCATATGTTACAAGGTGGAGTGACTATGAAATTGCTGGGAAGACTGATGCAATGATTGAAATTGACAAACCAAAACATCAGGGAGAGTCAGTAGTACAAGAAGGGAAGTTGAATCAGAAGGGAACTGAGGAAAGCACCCGGGAGATGCCATCTGGGGCGCCCAGAGGCTACAGCAGCTGTGGGGAGATGCCCCTAGAAGACGAACATCTAAGCAGGAGGGGACTTCTTAGAACTTCCAAGTGAACACGATGTGAAACATGAGCTCCTCTGATTCAAGATGTGCGTTGCTATTCTGGCAGAACAGGGACAACTCTGCTGACACTGATGAGTTTTCTATTTCATCGGGTTCTGATGCTGCTTTTTATTTCTGCAACGTTCAATACGCAGACAGAATAGTACTGCTTCATTCGATGATATCTATGAGCTGGGGAGGTTTTCAGAAACCTCAATTCCTGGACACTAGCAGACAAAAACAAACAAACGAAAACCCTAGGAAGGCAACTGGATTCATCCAAGGTCACTCTGGTATAATATCTGCTATTATTCATAAAGTCCAATGCCTTTATAATCCTACCTTGTAAAGTGAATATTTGGCTCTTTGTAAATGTAATCTTAAGAAAAAATTTCTCAATTTTATTTTATCTAACCTGATTTCAAAATTTAATTTGCCATTTCTCCTATATACACAGATGGGCCTGAGCTTTTTCAGCAACAAGAAGTTGACTTGAGAATTTTCTGAGAATAATCCAAAGTAACTAAGCCGAAGTTAATGATATCTGTTCTTACATTCTTTGCCACCAAAGAAGTCCATTACTGGGTACATAGTTTTGGTGAGGGAAGCTAAGTTTCAACCCAGTGAATGTATTTAGACTAAAATAATGAAATTATTATTTTGCCTGGTTGCCACTGTCACTGCAAAATTTCCCAAATTCCTCAGGGTCAGAGGCCCTATAGTGTTTTGAGGCTTCGATGAAGAATAGTGCTTTGACAAAGATGTAGTGTGGCAAAATGCAAAATATTATCTTATTGGTTGTATTTTCCCTCATAGCAGTCACTATAGGAAGTCAGAAAGTATTTAGTAAGAGAAATCAAAGCAAAGACATCCATGCATATTTAAGGAGCCGAGAAAAAATATTTGTGACAAATTTTCAATTCAATAAATATCATTAGCACCTACTGTGTGCCAGGAGAGATGGAGAAGAGTCAGGTCTCTTTGCAGATAGACTGTGAAACTCAAACAATATGGCTTATGCTATATGTGCTCAAAGATCAAAGTATTAAGCAAACACACACACAGACACAAAATAGTTGGTGGGGGAAAAGAACGGTCAGGAAAGGCCTCAGAAAAGACATGTCCCTTAAAGTGAACCTTGAACAGTGACCAGAGTTTTTTTACAAGTAAAGAAGAAAGCAATTGCAGAAACCGTTAGAGCAAAGCACGTGGAGTGAAAGAACATTCTGGTGGCTTGTGGTCTGGTATATCCACAATGTGGGGAAGCAAGGGGGTGAGATGGTGGGGGTTGAGCAGGAGGAAGTAACAAGAAATAAGGTTGGAGAAGTAGGTTCAGGCAAATTTGTAAAGAATTTTACAAAATTCTTTAGTAAAATTATGCATTAGTTAAAATACTTTTTCATTCTATTATTATTTGAAACCTGTGATGGTACCTCTCATTTATCAAAATAAAACCAATTTTGGATTTCTTGGAAATTTCTTCTCTCTCTCCCAAAACTGTGAGTCCCAAAATCTCTTTAGTCAGCATCAGTAATAAAAGCCTATAATCATCTATATCTGGGAAAAGTATGTTGACATGGAAGGGAAGATCCGGTAATAGACAGATGAGGCAGTACGGAGCCTGGAATCTTGGCTGCTCTCTACTGCTTAACTGCCCAGTGGCCTTAGGCCAGCTCCATCAAGGATCTAAACCCATTCCTCATCTCTAAAGGTAGCTGAGATATTAAGTGAGATAATGCACATAGAGTGGCTGGGTAGAATATGTGCTTACCAATATGCAGTGTTATTATTACTGTTTCCCTCTTCTCTAATTTAAATAGATACATTTGAATGAGATTTTGCTTGTTGGCCTTCCCCTTCCCCAAAGGGTTCAGAGATAAAATTATAAGTGAAGTTAAAACACTGAAATTGTTCCCCAAATTACTGATTATTTCCAGGCGTAGTATGAGGGTTAATTTTGTGTCAGTTTGGCTAGGCTATGGTTCTCAGTGGTTTGGCCAAACACTAGTCTAGTTGCTGTTCTGTATTGTAATGTAACGTAATATAATGTTATGGAATCATCGTCCATAATCTAATCTAATCAATCAGTTGAAAAGGGAGTTCCCTTTGGGTATGTTCTGTCTCCAAAGTATAAACAGATATTTTGGCAAAACTCTTCCTCTCACTTCACTCTTCCTGTTGCCTGACCCACAGATCTTGGGACACAAGCCTTCAGGAGTCTCCAGCTTGCCACCTGACCTATGGGTTTTGGACTTGCCCCCGCCCCCCCCGCACCAATCACATGAGCCAATCCCTTGAAGTAAATACCTTTCCCTCTCCCTTTTTTTTTTTTCTCTCTATATACATTTCTGTTTCTCTAAAGAACCCTAAGACACATAGTTCACAGAGGAGACAAAATGCTACAAAGGAAAGAATCTCTGGAATTGCTACTGAAATGTCTTCCTAAGCACATCTCCACCACCATAGCAGTGCTTGTTCAAATTACAAGGTCCAGAAGACTATGTCCTGACTTTACTAGAGAGTAGATAGAATCAAGGTGAATGGATATTTTGTTATGATCCTTTCACAATCTAAATTTGATTTCAATCAAAAGACTTTTTTTTTCTTTGAATTAACTTTTTCATATTCCTTTTTATCCCCTCCCAATGCATGGAAAATACAATCATGACTTTATATCTAAATCAATTTTATTCTCATTAATATTTTTCCTACACAATAAGACACAGCATATTTTTTAAAATCTCTTCCTTTCTGGGGTTCAAGCTCCTATCCCAACTCCACATTTTTGCTAGTTTAAAAATATTCAGGTGAGTTATAAAAATAATATTGGTGGTCACATTTTGCAACTTCCAGAAATTCACACTTACAGGTAAAGGGTTAATTCCATTTAAATTTGCCTCCACAGATGTTCTTTTAAAAAATTTCATTTCATAGAAAGAAATTAAGATAAATTTATACAAATTCAAAAACAAGCTGCCTTTATTTGCTTAATGGTAAGTTGTTGTCATTGTTTTTATGTTGTCCTGAAGGAGTAATTTTGGAAAACAAGCTGCCATACTTGATTAGGAAAAATTGTGCTGATGAATGAATCTGTTTCCAATTTTAATGGCTTTTATGCTTATCTTCTGTCTCTGGTTCTTAACATTATTTGATAATGATCATTAAATAAAAGCTGATACTGAAAACCAAAGAAACCAAACCCATTGCCATCACGTCGATTCCCATTCATAGCAACCATACAGGGCAGAGTAGAACTGCCCCATAGGGTTTCCTAGGCTGTAATTTTTACAGGAAGAGACTATCACATCTTTCTCCCATGGAGCAGCTAGTGGATTCGAACTGCCAACCTTTCAGTTAGCAGCCTAGCACTTTAACCACTGCGCCAACAGGGCTGATACTACAAGACCCAAAGTCTCTATATTTCAGCAAAGTTTCTGGAATAAATACCCTACATCAACTTTAAAAGAATTTCTATTTTAGACAGAAGCCTTTTCCCAAGATTTAACTGGGTATTCATCTGTCTATGCATAAACATAATGGATAGTCCGGACAATCTTACAAACACAGTACAATTAAGCAACCCAATTTGCTTTTATTTTCAGAGAATAAATGGAGAAGAAGAGGCCTCTAATTCCATGTGGTTATTAAGCGCACCCATTAAAAAACCTTGGCGCCAAAATGACTCAAATAACCAGCAGCACACTCAGTCATGCCTGACTCAAGATGCTAACCCATCCATAAAAGTACCTTAGAAAAATGTTAGACCAACAGACCGACAGGAGCTAAAATTAAACCACCCCATTAGTCCACCGAGCAGCACAATCTAAATGATCGATATGGACTTGCTGAAAACATTTTAAAGGAGATAAAATCACAGTAAATATAACCTCTCTAAAATAAAGCAATAAAAATAAATTAGAACTTGGCTTCATTTAAAAAGGAAAAATATGAGTTTTTTTCTCCGCCCCCCCCATGGTGAGAACTGTGGAGAACTTGAGGAGAACCCAAACCAATGAGCTGAGGGGTCCCATCATGACGGCAGCGCAAGGTGGCTGCAGGTTTCATGGGCAGTTAAAGGGTAGTGGGGCTCACAGAGGACTCAGACGACAGGTGCTATCTCCAGTCCCCTGAAGCCAAAGTCTACAGTCAAAGAAACAGAGCCGAATAACCAGCAACTACACCATAAACACTTGGAGACAACAAAAAGCCAGGAGGAAAATTTACCTTGTAGAGAAACTGTCCTCGGTAGGACTGGCGTGTGATCAGAAACCCCCTTCTTTCTGATCTGGAGAACAACTTTGTCAACCCTGGGTGTGTGGTCACAAGGCAGGAAGTGACTAGAATGACAAATCATCAGCCAGGAAAGAAATAGATTTTGTCTTTATAAGGACATTTTACTGAACTTTTTTTTTTTCATGTCCCCTCCCCCACAGAAATCACCTGACAGAACAGGTCACACTGAAATGCTGAAGCCTCTTACCACTTCCTCTTCACAAGCATTTTTCTCTCTCCTTCCCTTTCTTTCTCCTCTAGCTTTCTCCTAGTAGGCACTGGACTGCTTCAACCATTCTGATTTCAGACAGCAAGGCACGCTCAGCGCTCCGCCTTCACTTCTTTTTCTGACCAGGATGGCAACGCAAAGCCCTGGTGCTAAGCTACTTACATCAGAAATCAACAAACTATTCATTTTTAGTGACAGAGCCAAGGGAAAAGGTGGCCGAACACCTGAAACAAGCTAAAAGGGACTCCCTTGGAAAAGTCCCACCCAGGTGAAGCTAAACCTCCCTTAAGAGTCCCCTAGCAGTGATCTTATTGGTACAAACAAAACAAAAGGATCTCTTTAAGGGCAGGGTTTGGAAAGGAGGGTTACTATATTCTTCACTCATTCTTTTATTTATAGAACACTTATGTGCTAAGGATCTCTTTAACCCAATTCATGACTTAAATTATTGAGAAGTTTCCTATCAAGAGCAACAATACATTACACAGGCAACTTGCTAGAGTTAAACAGGTAGCCAAGTTCTTTCATACAGACCAGATATATTTTTTTTCTGAATACACATTTTATAAAATTAGCAGGGGGAAAAAAGTTATATTCTATGTCCAAGCCCCAAATGCTTGTTTGAGGGTGAATTCCAGTGTTTAAACACATTTCAAGTGCTGATAGCCTAACAGAGGGTGAAGTTTTCTCTACTTACACTGTAGCACCCTGAGTAATGCTGACTAAATATTAAGCATAGTCAACACACTGTGGTGGCTTTCATGTTGCTATGGTGCCAGAAGCTAGGTCACCAGGATTTCAGCTATCAGCAGAGTCACCCATGGCAGACAAGTTTCAGTGGAGCTTCCAGACTAAGACTAGAATGAAAGGCCTGGTGATCTACTTCTAAAAACTAGCCAATGAAAATGTTATGGATCACAATAGGACACTGTCTGATATAATGCTAGAAGATGAGCCCCCTATATCAAGAGGCACTCAAATATACAGTGGCTGCAATAATGGATTTGAGCACACCAACACTTCCAACTCATAGCGACCCTATGTACAACAGAACAAAACACTGCCCAGTCCTGTGCCATCCTTACAGTCATTGCTATGTTTGAGCCCATTGTTGTACCCACTATGTCAATGCACCTTGTTGAGGGTCTTCCTCTCTTTCACTGACCCTCTGCTTCACCAAGCATGATGTCCTTCTCCAGGGACTGGTCCCTCCTCATAACATGTCCAAAATACTTGAGACCAAGTCTTGCCATCCTTGCTTCTAAGGAACATTCTGGCTGTACTGTGGACCTCCCTCATCAGGTGCCACATCCCTGTGGTTTCGTGCTGGAATGAAGATCCAACAGTAACACTTCCTAAAGGGGAACATATACACATTTCATTTACCTGAAAGAAGACAAAACAGTACCTTTCTGAATCTACTGATGCCTGGTCGTCTGAGATCTGAAGAATCGATAAAGCAGGGCTTCAAACTGGTTTGTTCTGGTTCAAACCTCTGCTGAGAATTTGCATTTCTAACAAGTTCCCAGGAAGTTAGACATAAGAATCATCTGGCGGATCTTATTAAAAATGTAGATTCTGATTCAGTGTATCTGGGGGTGGAAATGCAAATTCTCAGCAAGGAACTTGTCTTTCCTCTGTGTCTCTTCTCCTCTTTTATAGGGCACCACTCAGATGGGAGTAGACCCACCTTACTCCAGTATAACCTCATGTTGACTGATAACATCTTCAAAGACCCTGTCTCCAAACAAGGTCACATTCATAGGTACCAGGAGTTAGGGCTTCAACACAATTCAACTCATAACACCATCAATTACGAAAGTGGTGAAAAGACACAGTGAGACATTGATGCAGATGCAGAGATGACCTTTGAAGATGGTAAAGCATATGTAATTATGACTAGCAGTTGGTTCAAGTTAAAATTAAGGAGTGTAGGATTCCAGATGATGTTTAGATTCTAAAAGCTGAAAGCAGTTGAAATGGGTGCTCTTATAACCACCCAGCTGAAGGAGTCCTCTTCAACCCGAGCACCACGTCCGCTCTTCACCACAACAGCCACCCACTACCACCTCACCCACATCCTGGACTTGGTCCTTGTGAGCCTCCGCCTACTCTCTCAATCTTAACCCCTTCATCTGCCTCCCTGTGGGGCAGGTCTACTTAGTGCAGGCAGTTTTAGGTCTTAGACTTTATCATGGTTTGAATTGTGTCCCCCAAAAATGTCAACTTGGCTAGGCCATGGTTCCCAGCATTGTGTGATTGTCTACCATTTTGTCATCTGATGTGATTTTCTGGTGTGTTGTAAATTCTATTTCCATGATGTTGATGAGGTAGGATTAGGGAAAATTGTGTTAATGAGGCAGGACTCAACGTACAAGATTAGGCTGTGTCTTAAGCCAATATCTTTTGAGATACAAAAGAGAGAAATGAGCAGAGAGACAGGGACCTCATACCACCAAGAAAGAAGAGCAGGAGCATGTGTCTTTTGGACCAAGTGTCCCTGCATGGAAAAGCTCCTTGACCAGAGGAAGACTGATGACAAGGACCTTCCCTCTGAACCGAGAGAGAGACAGCCTTGCCCTGGAGGTGGCTCCCTGAATTTGGACTTCTAGCCTACTAGACTGTGAGAATAAATTTCTCTTTGTTAAAGCCATCCTCTTTGTGGTATTTCTGTTACAGCAGCACTAGATAACCAAGACAGACCAATGAAACCTTTTCAGGAGGAGTATTTTATCAATCATTGTTTAGAACTGCTTGTTATGTTGTTGTGTTGTTAGGCCATTCAGTCAGTTCCGACTCACAGTGACCCCATGTACAGCAGAACAAAATAGTGCCCAGTCCTGTGCTATTCTCACAATCATTGCAATTGGTGAGCCCATTGTTGCAGCCACTGTGTCAATCTATTTCCTTGAGGGGCTTCCTCTTTGTTGCTGACCCTCTACTTTAACAAGTGTGACGGCCTTCTCCAGGGGACTGATTCCTCCTGATAACATGTCCAAAGTGTGTGAGACGTAGTCTTGCCATCCTTGCTTCTAAGGAACATTCTGGTTGTACTTCTTCCAAGACAGATTTGTTCCTTCTTTTGGCAGTTCATGGTATATTCAATATTCTCTGACATCACAATTCAAAGGTGTCAGTTCTTCTTTGGTCTTCCTTGTTCATCATCCAGCTTTCGCATGCATACAAGGCGATTGAAAACACCATGACTTGGGTCAGGCGTACCTTAGTCTTCAAGTTGACATCTTTGTTTTTTAAAACTTTAAAGAGGTCTTTTGCAGCACATTTGCCCAATGCAATGAGTCTTTTGATTTCTTGACTGCTGCTTCTGCGGGTGTTGATTGTGGATCCAAAGCAAATGAAATCCTTGACAACTTCAATCTTTTCTCCATTTACCATGACGTTCCTTACTGGGCCAGTTGTGAGGATTTCCGTTTTCTTTATGTTGAGGTGTAATCCATACTGAAGGCTGTGATCTTTGATCTTCATCAGTAAGTGTTTCAAATCCTCTTCACTTTCAGCAAGGGAGGTTGTGTCGTCTGCATATCACAGGTTGTTAATGAGTCCTCCTCCAATCCTGATGCTGCATTCTTTTTCATACAGTCCAGCTTCTTGGATTATTTGCTCAGCATACAGATTGAATAAGCATGGTGAAAGGATACAACCTTGGCACACACTTTTCCTGACTTTAAACCTCGCAGTATCCCCTTGTTATGTTTGAACAACTGCTTCTTTATCTATGTACAGTCTCCTCATGAGCACAACTAAGGGTTCAGGAATTCCCCTTCTTCGCAGTGTTATCCCTAGTTTGTTATGATCCACACAGTTGAATGCCTTTGCATAGTCAATAAAACACAGGTAAATATCCTTCTGGTGTTCTCTGCTTTTAACCAGGATCCTTCTGACATCAGCAATGATATGCCTGGTTCCACACTCTATTCTGAATCCAGCTTAAAATTCTGGCATTTCCCTGTTGATATGCTGCTGCAGCCACTTTTGAGAGATCTTCAGCAAAATTTTACTTGAGTGTGATTAATGATATTGTTTGATAATTTCCACATTCGGTTGGATCACCTTTCTTGGGGACTAGCCATAAATATGGATCTCTTCCAGTAAGTTGGCCAGGTAGCTATCTTCCAAATTTCTTGGCATAGATGCGTGAGCACTTCCAGTGCTACATCTGTTTGTTGCAACATCTCAATTTGTATTCTGTCAATTCCTGGAGATTTGTTTTTCACCAATGCCTTTGGTGCAGCTTGGACTTCTTCCTTCAGTACCATGGATTCCTGATCATATGCTACCTCCTGAAATGGTTGAATGTCTACCAATTCTTTTTGGTACAGTGACTCTGTGTATTCCTTCCATCTTCTTTTGATGCTTCCTGCATTGTTCAGTATTTTGCCTGTAGAACCCTTCAGTGTTGCAACTCGAGTCTTCAATTTTTTCTCCAGTTCTCTCAGCTTGAGAAATGCTGAACATGTTCTCCCTTTTTGATTTTCTATCTCCAGGTCTTTGCAAGTGTCATTATAATACTTTGTCTTCTGGAGCCACCCTTTGAAATCTTCTGTTCAGCTCTTTAACTTCATCATTTCTCATTGCTTTAGCTACTCTGTGTCCAAGGACAAGTTTCAGAATCTCTTCTGACATCCATTTTGGTCTTTTCTTTCCTTCCTGTCTTTTTAATGATCTCTTGCTTTCTTCATGTATGATGTCCTTGATGTCATTCCACAATTTGTCTGGTCTTCAGTCATTAGTGTTCTACGTGTCAAATCTATTCTTATGATGGTCTCTAAATTCAGGTGGGAAATACTCAAGGTCATACTTTGTCTCTCCTGGACTTGTCCTAATTTTACTCAGTTTCAACTTGAACTTGTATATGAGCAATTGGTGGCCTGTTCCACAGTCAGCCCTTAGCCTTGTTCTGACTGATGACACTGAGGTTTTCCATTGTCTCTTCACACAGATGTAGTCCATTTGATTCCTGTGTATTCCATCTGGTGAGGTCCACATGTATAGTCACCATTTATGTCGTCAAAAAAAGGTATTTGCAATGAAGAAGGTGTTGGTCTTGCAAAATTCTGTCATGTGATCTCCGGCATTGTTTCTACCACCAAGGTCATATTTTCCAACTATGAATCCTTCTTCTTTGTTTCCAACTTTTGTATTCCAATCACCAGTAATTATCAATGCCTTCTGATTGCATGTTCGATCAATTTCAGATTGCCGAAGTTGGTAAAAATCTTCCTATTTCTTCATCTTTGGCCTTAATGATTGATGCGTAAACTTAAATAATAGTCGTATTAACTGGTCTTCCTTGTAGGTGTGTATGGATATTATCCTATCACGGACAGCATTGCACTTTAGAATAGATCTTGAAATGTTCTTTTTGATGATGAAAGTGACACCATTCCTCTTCCAGTTATCATAGTAGACTATATGATTGATGGATTCAAAATGGCCAATACCAGTCCATTTCAGCTCACTCATGCCCAGGATATTAATGTTTATGCATTCCATTTTATTTTTGATGATTTCCAATTTTCCTAGATTCCTACTTCGTACATTCCATGTTCTGATTATTAATGGATGTTCACAGCTGTTTCTTCTCATTTTGAGTTGTGATACATCAGCAAATGAAGGTCCCGAAAGCTTACTCCATCCACGTCATTAAGGTTCACTCTACTTTGAGGTGGCAGCTCTTCCCCAGTCGTCTTTTGAATGCCTTCCAACCTGAGGGGCTCATTTTCTGGCACCACTATATCAATGTTCTACTGTTATTCATAAGGTTTTCACTGGCTAATTCTTTTCAGAAGAAGACTGCTGGGTGCTTCTTCCTAGTCTGTCTTACTCTGGAAACTCAGCTGAAACCTGTCTACCATGGGTGACCCTGCTGGTATTTAAATACTGGTGGCATAGCTTCCAGCATCACAGCAACACACAAGCCCCCAACAGTAAGACAGACTTACAAATGTGTGGGGAAAAGGTCGATAGTTCCCCATTACAATTTAATCTCATCTCTTTCTACTTCCTCAGCTGCCTTGCTCCATCAATTATCTCATGTTTTTCTACCATTTTAATCTCTTATACGCCCCCACTTCCCCTCCATGCATCGGCAGGATTTGTACAAAGGGAAAAACACTTTTGCTTCACGTATTACACATACCCCTGCCTTCAGTTATATGGCACCTCTGAGTCCTGAGCTTTGCTGGGGTTTGGTGGTATGATTTGACTTGCTTCTGGTTGGGTTCTCTCAATACAGGCTTGAGGTTCAGCTTTGTCTTGTTTGCTAGGGCACTTGCCACAAGTCCATCGATTTTATGGACTCCAATAGTTTGCTACCATCTCTTCTGTTAATTTCTCAGGGCTGCCATAACAAAGTATCACAAATTGAGTGGCTTATAAACAAACAAAAAACCAAACCCACTTCCATAGACTCAATTCCCACTTACAGCGACCCTATAGGACATAGTAGAACTGTCCCACAGGGTTTCCAAGACTGTAAATCTTTACGGAAGCAGACTGCTACATCTATCTCCCACAGACCAGCTGGTGGATTTGAACTGCAGACCTTTTGGTGAGCAGCTGAACATTTAACCACTGTACCACCAGGGCTCCTTGAGTGGCTTATAAGAACAGAAATTTATTATTATGAAGACGTGTTGTTTTTGTTTTATGCTGTCAAGTCTACTCTGACTCATGATGACCCCACGTGTTACAGGGTAAAACTGCTTTCTTGGCTGTAATCTTTATGGAAGCAAATTGCTGGGCCTTTGTTTTCTTGGTGCCCCTGGTGGGTTTGAACCTTCAACCCTTCAGTTACTGTTTTTGTTGTCATTAGTTGCTGTAGAGTCGATTCCTACCCCATGTGGCAGAGTAGAACTGCTCCATAGGGTTTTCAAGGCTGTGACCTTTTGGAAGCAATTACCAGGCCTTACTTCCAAGGAGTCTCTGGGTGAGTCCAAACCATCAACCTTTCAGCTAGTAGTCAAAACTTAATCATATGCACAACCCAGGGATACCTTTTCAGTTACCACTCATTACCTGTTGCTATCAAGTCGATTCTAACTCATAATGACTCTATAGGATGGAATAGAACCTCCTCATAGGGTTTTCAAGGAGTGGCTGTTGGATTTGAACTGCTGACCTTTTGGTTAGTAGCTGAGCTCTTAACTGTACCTCCAGGGCTCCTTTCAGTTACTAGCTAAGGGCAAACCATTTGCACCTCCCAAGGACCTTCTTCTGAGGGCTTGTCCAAATATAGTGTCAGCAGGGCCTTATGCTCTCTGAAGACTCTAGGGGAAGATCCTTTGTCTCTCTCAGCCTCTGGTAGCTTCAGGCATTCCTTGGCTTGCAGCTACAGCATACCTTTGTGGTCACATGGCCATCTGCTCTCTCTTCTCTTTTATAAGACTCCACCCAGGTTGGATTATGACCCACCTACTCCAGTATGATCTCATGTTAATTGACAACCTCTTTAAAGACTCTATTTCTAAACAAACACATCGTTTTGGGCTTCAATGTATCTTTTTGGTGCACACAATTCAATCTTGTCTACTACTGTGCTATTTTCCACAGGTTTCTCCTAGTAGACTGGGAATTCCATGAGACCAGGGACTGTGTTTTGTCAGCATCTAAACACTGTGCCATGTGTTTCTAAAGTATTTGTTGAATAAATTAATGAAGTGGACTGTCTTAGTTATATAGTGATGCTATAACAGAAATACCACAAGTGGATGGCTTTAATAAAGAGAAATTTATTTCTTCACAGTAAAGTAGGCTTTAAGTCCAGATTTAGGGTGTCAGCTCCAGCGGAAGGCTTTCTCTCTCTGGCGGCCTTCTTTTTGATCTTGCCCCAGAATAGGAGCTTTTCCAAAGAGGTACCTGGGGTCCAAAGGATGCACTCCGCTCCCAGCACTCCTTTCTTGGTGGTATGAGGTCCCTTTTCTCTGCTCACTTCTCTCTTTTATATCTCAAGAGATTGCCTCAAGGCACAATCCAATCATGTAGATTGAGTCCTGCCCCACTAACACAACTCCCACCCATCCTCTCTCATTAACACCATAGAGGCAGGATTTACAACATATAGGAAAATCACACAGTAGTGGGAATCCTGGCCCAACCCAATTGATACACACATTTTTGGGGGGACGTAATTCAATCCATGACATGGACTAAACTGAGACTTGACGGATGGGATGAAAAAGAAAGGGGAAGTACATTGTAAACTCAAGGGAATGGCATATGCAAAAGGTCATCGATGAGAGACAGTAAGGCAGATCAAGAACCTGACAAAAGCTGAGTACTACTGCAGTCAAGACTGCAAAGGTTGGGCAGGGGAAGGGGTGCAAAGAGAGGGAAAAGGCTGGAGAATTTACCAGAGACTAGATGTAAAAGGGTGGCGGTAGTAGTGACAGTAGTAGCGTCAGAACCTCTCTAACTTCAGGGAGGATAATGCAAATTAAGATCAGTCCAAGGCTGATCCCTATGAGGTGGAGAGCAGACACACCTCCACTCTCCAACCTTATTAACCAATTCTGACACCAGCTATCCCTCCCACGGCACTCTCTACTTCTGGGTTCGATAATCTGTTATAAAGGCTTCACAGAACTCGCAGACCATACTTACAGTTATGTGGTTTATTAAGGAAGTGTTGTTGTTGTTAGGCGCCATTGAGTTGGTTACAGCTCATAACAACCCTATGTACAACAGAACGAAACGCTGCCCAGTCCTGTGCCATCCTCACAATCATTGCTATGTTTGAGCCCATTGTTGCAGCCACTATGTCGATCCATCTTGTTGAGGGTTTTTCTCTTTTTTGCTGACTTTCTACCTTACCAAGCATGATGTCTTTCTCCAGGGACTGTTTCCTCCTGATAACATGGCCAAAGTATGTAGGACAAAGTCTTGCCATCCTCCCTTCTAAGGAGCATTCTAGCTGCACTTCTTCCAAGGAAGATTTGTTCATTAACAGGGTACAATTCGGGATTAGGATCAACAGGCTACAACTCGGAAACAGGATCAGGAAGATGTAGGCAAAGCCTCCCTTCTTCAGTGCAAGACAGCTCTCTCAGCTTCTCTCAGCCCTCTGAGGACAGGCTCCTCTTGGTCCTGCCGTCTGTCACTACCGTCTCTGCCACTAGAACCCTTGTGGGACTATCAGTGGCAGCAAGGACTTTGAACCGGTTGGTTCTTGTTCGAACCCCGGCTGAGAATTAGCATTTTTAACAAGTTCCTAGATGATACTAAGACTGCTGGTTAGGGACCAATTCTGAGAACCAATAGTAGAGTGGTGGTCCTCAAAATTTATTGTACATAAGAATCACCTGGGGATCTTGTTAAAATGTAGATTCTTATTCAGTATATCTATGGTAAGAGTCCTGGTGGCACAGTAGTTAAACACACTGCAGCTAACCAGAAGGTCCGGGTTCGAACCCACCAGCTGCTCCTCACGAGAAGGATGTGGCAGTCTGCTTCCATATAGATTTACAGCCTTGGAAACCCTACTGGACATTTCCACCCTGTCTCATACGGTTGCTATGAGCTGGAATCCACTCAGTGGCAGTGGCTATATCTGGAGTGGAAATGCAAATTCTCAGCAGGGGTTCGAACCAGAATGAATTGATTCAAATCCCTGATGCCAGCTCTTCTGCTGGGGCCCTTCTGGGTTTCTCACTGTCTTCAGTGTTATAGCCCCTTGACCTGTGTTACAGCTCTTTTAGGAGGTTCCTTGCCTCTTCTCTCTCTCTGCTTCTCTCTGCTTCTTTCCTGCTTCTTTGTCTCAAAAACCTCTGTGAAGTTGAGCGCATGTATACACAACTTCTTGTCAATTTCAAGGCATGGCCCCTTCTAGCAGGGCCACAAACTGACCAATCACCCCTCAGTAGACCACAGACACTTCATTTGCATAGTAGGCTACAGTCACCTCATTTGCATAGTCCACACTCATTTCATTTGCATGCGTATATTGACCAGTCCCTGCAAGGTACATACAAATTGCAAGGCAGGCTGCAGCACAGGACCAGACAAAAAGTATCAAACCAAGTTGTTCACAGTTCACCCAGGAAATGTAACAAACCCTCTGGGATAAAAACTAGGGCAAAGGTAACTCCTCAGGGCTTGAGGGGAAAAATCTTTCAAGTTGGGGCCATAAGAACCAAGGCAAAAGGCCACATAAAGGAACTCATTTCACCACACTAGGTGGGTGTATTAAGCTGTGTTAAGGAGCTTGGGCGTTATACTTCAAGCAATTGGGAGCTATTTGAGGGTCACAATTGGAAAGTGACACAGTCAGACCTGTGGTTTAGATCAATCCCTCTAACTCCAATGAGGAGAAATGAAATCCAACAGCTGGAGTGGGGGTAGGTAGGATAGAGACTAGACCATTCAGGAAGATTTTACCGTCAGCTAGGTATAAGGGAATGAGAGTGGTAAAAACCCATCAGTTGCCATCAAGTTGACTCCGACTGTTTGTAGTCCCATGTACATCAGAGTAGAACTACACCCCAGAAGGTTTTCAATGGCTGATTTATGGGAAGTAAATTGCCAGGCCTTTCTTCCTAGGTGCCTCTGGGTGGACTCAAACCTCCAACCTTTTGGTTAGAGCCAAACATGTTAACTCTTTGTACCACCCAACCACCCAGGGACCTAAAAATGTATTGTACTTGTTTATAAGCCATTCTTGACGTTTATTGCCTACCACTTTTCTTTGACAATCTTTATATAGCTATATGTGTTTGTAGTGTCCTTATTCATTCATCAAACTCTTATGAGGAACATCCTATGTGCCAGATGCTCAGAAAGCAAAACAAAAAGACTCAGTCTTTTACCCTCAAGGAGTTCACAATCAGGAGGTTAGCGAATATGCTAACAATTACAATTCCTGTGACAAACATTGTGATTGAGAGATGCCTAGTGTACAAAAAAGACATGGGGCTGGGCAGAAGTAAGGACACTTGTTAGCAGATGTGCAGCTGATCCTTGAAAAATGTGCAGAAGCTAGCCAGGCAGAGGAGGGAGAGAGGGAGGAAGGGCACTGTGGACACAGGGGCCAGCCCCTACAAACAGTGTGGGATGTTCCAGACATCCCCAAAGGGAATGTCAGCTTCTGGAGCACAGGACTTGCACGCTCCCACAGCACCTAACACAGTGCACTGCACACAGCCCAAAGTCAGTCAATATGCAATTAACTGAGAAAGCAAATTGTTTCCATAAATAGCATGGTATTTACAAATTAAACCAAAGAGCAAAAGTAATTAGATGTTTTAAATATACATCAAAAATTCACTCTCTTAGCAAGAGAGGTCTTCCAGAGATTTTACATAGGCAGCTGCCCTATAAGACTTACAGCATAAAAGTTGACTTTACATCTGCTAAAGGCTAATTTTACCAACCTTTTCTGATAACATCACAATGAAAGTTAATAACAGCTATTACTGCCAGTTAGATTGTAAAATAGAGGGCTGTTCATATCCGCAAATTTTATTTTCAAGAAATGTCAGGCATATAAAAATGTTATTCCTATAACATTTCTAAGTATTAAAAAGCAGACTTCAGCTAACTGTGGAGGCTATAACCATTTCAAAAGTAAAGAATCCCCACACTCCTAGCTTATAACAGCTCCCTAGGTGTTCACTGACTTTGTACAATCCATCTGCACCAAGCAGTTACCGTCAAGCGGATTCTGCGCTCCATAGGGTTTTCAGTGGCTGAGTTTTCAGTAGATCACTAGGCCTTTTCTTTAGAGGCACTTCTGAGTGGACTCAAACCTCCAACATTTTGGTTAGCAGTGGAGCGTGTTAACTGTTTGCACCCCCCACCCCCCGCCCCGGGACTTGCATTTCACTAACAGAGCCATTAAAACCAATGCAGGCTGAAACCAATGTTTGTCACTTACCTTCAGTTTCCCAAGCTGGAAGTACAGAATTTCTGCAGCTTCTATAAACAGATAGGCTGCTGCTGAGACAATGTTTGAAACACTCCCAGCCACCAAGAATACAAACACAGGGTCAAAGATTTTAAAATAAGGATATAGAAAGCAATAAGAGAAAAAGCGTGAGTCAAATACAATGGAAGATAAAAATGTGAAAGCATGAGCCTTTTGACAATGCAAACCTAAAAAAAAGAAAGAAAGAAACTGATACAAAAAACATTTGAGGAACATGGTACGTGGGAAAAGCAAAAGATCTAAAATCGAAAATGTTAGAGACAGATCCTGATTGCAGAGTGTATAACAGACCTTGGGTAAGGATTTATACATGCAGCTGTGTTACATGAATTCACCGAAGCAACACCGATAATCCTTTGGCCTGGTTTGTACAGAATAAACAGCTGATTCAGATCTCCATTTAAAAAATAGAGAACTTGACCAGAAATACTTTCATCTTGCAACATATTTTCATATTACATTTTCCCCCTTCTCAGCTAAACTTATATGTAAATTGGAAAAAAACACCACCTGTATCACAGGGTGACTTTGAAGACTGAATGAGTTAGAGGTGTTAACATACCTAACACAGGGGTTATGTTAGTGCCATGTGTTTGACACCTAGTTAGCGCCAAATTTTAGTTGAATCTGAACATGTGATTTATATAAAATACTTAAATAGTTCATTATGTCAGTTAGAATTCATCCATTCACTCAATCGAGGAGCCCTGGTGGTATAACGGTTAAGTGCTCAGCTGCAAACCAAAAGGTCGGTGGTTTATACCCACCTAGTGTCTCCATGGAGCCCTGGCGGTGCAGTGGTTAAGCGCTATGGCTGCTAACCAAAAGGTTGGTAGTTCAAGTCCACCAGCCGCTCCTTGGAAGCCCTATGGGGGCAGTTCTGCTCTGTCCTATAGGGTCTCTATGAATCAGACTCGGCAGCAAAGGGTTTGTTTGTTTGTTTGTTTGTTTGTTTGTTTGTTTGTTTGTTTGTTTGTTTGTTTAGCATCTCCACAGGAGAAAGACCTGGCGATTTGCTCTTGTAAAGATTACAGCTTAGAAAACCCTATGGGGCAGTTCTATTCTGTCACAAGGGGTCACTATAAGTTAAAAATCTACTCGACTGCACCCAACAACAATTATTTTGTATTAAAATTCACCTAAAACTTCTTTTGTATCTACTAAATGTCCCATGCTGCTTAGCTTCTCATATCCCATTTAATACTCCCAGCAAGTCTATGATACATGTGGCATTTTCTCTATTTTAAGGTGGGGACGATGAGGCCCAGATGAAACGTCTTTGACCTTAGTGTTTATTTGCAGCTACAATATGAAAATATTTCTTGTCAAGTTCTCCATTCCTTACATGGAGATATGAATCAGCTGTTTACTCTGCACTAACGAGGCCAAAGGACAGTCAATGTTGCTTTGGTGAATTCATATGACACAGCTTCCGTATTTCTACCACTGGTTTGAACCCACCGGGCACTCCGCAGGAGAAAGATGTGGAAGTCTGCTTCCGTAAAGATTTACAGCCTTGGAAATTCTGTGGGGCAGTTCTACTCTGTCCTATATAGTCACTATGAGTCAGAATCAACTGGAGGGCAGTGAGTTTTGCAAAGCAAGTACTTATTGTGTACAATGAAGTGCTAAAGAAGACACAAAAGAAACAAAGATAAAGAAAACCAAGGGAAGCTTATGTGGTAGGGAGTGATATGACAAAATCAATGATATTAGAAGGTCCATTTGGTGACAGGGAAATGGAAGGTGATGGGAAGAGACTAGAAATAAGGATTAGGAAACTGTGGCTATGGATGAGGCATGAGGTGATCACTCCCAAGCTTGGGACCATGGCAGTGGGCCAGAGAAGCGAGAGACAAACAGGAGATAGCTCAGAGACCGACTGTTCATAGGGGATAAATTAGAAGGATGGATCAAAGATGACTTCGAGGTTAATCACCTAGAGAAATTCAGGAAGAGTTGATGCTGTTGACAGAACACAGCATTTAAGGGAGATAACAATGAAATCCTTTTGGACAACAATGAGGTTGAGGCAACACTGATGATAGCTCCAGAGCACTAGCCTATGGATGATGGAAGCTATGTAACCAGAGCTCGAGGACTCAGTCAGGGCAGAAGATAAAGGTGAGCCTCATCAGCAGGGAGATGACAACTAACACTATGGAATGGGGCAGCTCTCTAAGAGGGAGCACTTAGAAGCAAATGAGAAGAAGTTCAAGGACTGACATCTAAAATTAAGAGGAAGAAAAATGACAGGCAGCTTTGATCAATTTTTTGGCGTGAAAGAACATTTTATTCCTGCTTCTCTGTGCCCAGTAAAGGTTAAGTCTCAATAAAGAAGGCATGTGCCATTTAGCTTCTGGTCATTTTGAGAAGAAACCTACGCAGGGGCAGGAAATCATGACTAAAAATGACACCCCTTGAACCAAACAGGAATATTTACAATCCATTTCCATATACACCAATGTGCGAGCACTGTTTCTGTCAATGAGACCCTAGGGTGTATGTGCCCAGGAAATCAGAAAACTTTCTTCAGCCTACAATGACCACAACACCAAATTCTGTCATTCATTTATTCATTCTTCCTACTGTTCAGAAGGTACTCAGGTAGACATTGAGAACACAGAGTAAGAGGGACATACTCTCTGCCCTTGTGGAATGCTTAGTCTAGCCCATGACAATTTATATCATACCTCTTCCTTCCAATCCAAAGTAACCAGGCATGAACCTCAGTGACATTTAATTAGTTTTTCTACTCTTCCAGGATATTGTCCGTTACAGTGCTGGAAGATGAGCTCCCTAGGTTGGAAGACACTCAAAATACACAGTGGCTGCAACAATGGACTCAAGCATACCAAAAATTGTGAAGATGGTGCAGGGCTGGTCTGTTGTAAATGAGGTTGCCATGAATCAGAACTGACTGAATGGCAATTCACAATAACAAAAACCTAACTTCTCTTCCAAAACCTCAGTGGTATTTAACTAGTTCTGCTTCTCCTTCCCATTGTCCTTTGGCCACCTACTTTCCATAGCTGAAGGCTGAGTGCTTGTTAACAAGTAGACGGAGATCCTCTTTTTGATGAATGATATAGTAGCCAGGAAACATGATAAATATATAAGTGGTCACACATTTTAACCTGGGTGATTGAGTATTTCCTGTCACAACTCCAAAGGCCTGTGTCAGTTTTCTACACATTGGAGGGTGTTACGGATTCAACTGTGTCTACCCAAAATGTGTATCAACTTGGCTAGGCCATGGATTCCCAGTGTTTTGTGGTTGTCCTTCATTTTGTGAACTGATGTGTAGTAAATTCTAACCTCTATATTAATGAGGCAGGATTAGTGGCAGTTGTATTAATGAAGCAGGACACAATCTACAGAATTAGGTTGTATCTTGAGTCAATCTCTTTTGACATATAAAAGAGAGAAGCGAGCCAGCAGAGAGGGGAGGGATCTCATACCAACAAGAAAGAAGAGTAGAGAGCACAGTGCATTCTTTGGACTCAAGGTCCCTGCCCTGAGAAGCTCCTAAACCAGGGGTAGATTGATGACTAGGATCTTCCCCTACAGCCAACAGAGAAAGTCTTCCCTGGAGGTGACGCCCTGAATTCGGACTTCTAGCCTCCTAGAAAGGAGGAAATACCACAAGTGGATGTCTTTAACAAAATTTCTGTTTGTTAAAGACATCCACTTGTGGTATTTCTGTTACAGCAGCACTAGACAACTAAGGCAGAGGGCTTCAACCTTACAAAGGCCTCCTAATTCTTTATGAACTCCAGTCAAAGAAATGCGAACATGGAAAGGAGAAGGGTCCCTTTCCACCTCAACTTCCTTCCCATCACTTTCTCCTGTCCAAATCAAGATAAATGAAGGCAAATGAAAGATAAAATATATGTTTTTTACTTAAAAGAGAGGAAGAAAGAAAAAAGCACTAGCACGAATGAAGCATGGACTCTCCAAAACTGCATTTGGTAGTAGATATACTGAAGCTACTCTACTTAGAAACACTTATTTTATAAATGTTCACAGGTAGGAAGAAACGCTTCAGAATAAGTATGCCAACTCTGTGCTCCCCAGGGGGTGGCATTAGTAAGTGCTCAGTGTTGTTTTAGTCTCTAAACCATTTCCCTGCCTATGGCTTGAGTCAATCTCAAATGCCTCCAGACCCAGAGGGGTAAGGAAATTGAGTGAAGTGGGTTGAGTGTAAGTGGCGGGGACTGCCATACGCTGGAAATGCATGTCTTTCTAAAGGTAGTAGCAGAAGGAATGCAAACTTGATTGTTCGACAGAAACCAGAAATCTGGATTTTTATGAGAAATCACTTGATTTTTAAAATATTGACAATGAATTTTAAAACATTAAACATCATGTTGGCTAATCTGGGACCCAGATTCATCTGGATGTCACTAATACACAACCTCTGCTCCATGGTAAATTCGCTTGTGCTTTACAAACATTATTAACCTTTTTTTGTGCAATAAGTGCAAAAGACTGGAGAACATTAAAAGAATCTACAAGGCCAATAATAAATCATGCAAAATATTGAAATGGACTTCACCTACACAATCATAATCACCATCAGCAGCTAGAACTAGGAGAAAATCTTTGGTGTGGAAAATATTGAATGCCTAATGTTATTTCAGGTCCCAGGGTGGCACTAACATTTGCACTCAACTACTAACCTAAGGGTTGGCAGTTCAAACCTACCCAGTGGCACGGTGGAAGAAAGGCCTATTGATCTGTTTCAGTAAAAATTACAGTAAAAACAAAACAAAAACCCCTATAGAGCAGTTCTACTCTGTAACACGTAGGGTCACCATGAGTCAGAATTGACTTTATGGCAATGGATTTGGCCTTTTGGTTTTAATGTTATTTCAGAATAAGGGTAGGTATTTGAGAAATTAACATATCATGGTGAAATACTGCTGAAAGTGGTTCAAAACATGGATGATTACATTGGCTCAAAGCCTATTTCACCAAAGTTTGTGTTGAGGTTCCAGTGTACACTCCTACATCCATCCATTCATCCACAAATATTTATCGAGTGCTTACTCCACTAAAAAAAACCCCACTGCCGTCGAGGGCTTACTACGCGCCAGATATCTTCATAAGACACAATAGCATACAAATCAGGCAAGTGTCCATGATCTTATAGAGTTCACATTCCAGTTGAGACAGACAATAAACACAATAAGATACATATTAGATAGAAATAAGTCTTCCAAAAAAAACAAACCCGTAGCCATCGAGTAAATTCTGATTCAAGGCGACCCTGTAGGACAGAGTAGAACTGCCCCAAAGAATTTCCAAGAAGTGCCTGGTGGATTTTAGCAGTTGACCTTTTGGTTAGCAGCCGTAGCTCTTAACCACTACACCACCAGGGGGAAAAAAATTACTGCAGAGAAGAGGAAGAGAAAGTCTGTGTATCTGTGTATGGGCGTACACATGCGTGTTCATGTGCATTTAAGGGAGGAGGGGTGGTGATGTGGAATTGAAAATTTAAATTTAGCAAACAAGAAAGGCCTTACTTAGAAAGAAAGTAGAAACAGGAGGAAAACTGACAGCCGGGAAGTGAAAGTGGAGCAAGCCATACGATGTCTGGGGAAAGAGAATTCGAGGCAGAAGGAAAACAAGTGCAAAGACCTTGAGGGGAAAGTGCCTGCTATTTTCAAGGCTAATGTGCTAAAATAAAGTGAAAGAGGTAGAGAAGGAGGAGCTCAGGTCAGAAAGGCCTGGTCATGCAGGGTATTTGCTTTTAAAATAAGTCATATGAGAAGCTATTGCAGTAACGGCAGTTTAATCAAAGGAGTTAAAAGGATCTGATGTACACTTTAAAAGGATCCTTCTGATTGCTATGCCCTAATTAAACCAAAGGAGAGCAAAGCCGGATGGGAGGCTGTTGTAATAATCTAGATGAGAAATGATGGTGGTTTGGAGCAAGGTCTTAGCAGTGGAGGTGGCAAGAAGTCATCTGATTCTGTGTATATTTTGATAGCAGAGCTGAGAGAATTTGCAGGCAGATTCTTTGCGAAGTAAAAGAAACTGAAGAGTCAAAGGTGAATCCAAGGCCTTTGGCTTGAGCCATTGGAAAGATGCAGTTATCATTAACTGAGGTGGAGGAGACTAGCTGGAGGTCAGGCGTGGGGTAGGAAACTGCAGGAGCTCAACTCTAGACCTGTTAGTTTGAGATGCCTATTAGATTTCCAGTTAGGAGATGTGGAGTAGGCAATTGGATAGATGTCTGGGGGTCCACGCTATAGGCATAAACTTGGAGTCATCAACATATAGAAGTATTTAAAGCTACGAGATTAGAGGAGATCACTTAGTGAGTGAGTATAGAGAAAAGAGAAGAGGCTCAAGCTCTGAGTTTTGGGGTATCACAACATAACAAGTTAGGAAAATGAAGAGGGAGCAACCAGCAAAGGAAACTAAGGAGGAGCTCCCAGAGATGTACAGGATAAACCAGGCAATGTGGATGGTGTGGAAGCCTAGCACCGAGTACAGAAACATGGAGGAGGTCATCAGTAGTCTTCTTTAGGAGTAGTTTGCTGGAGGGGTGGGGCAGAAGTCCCATCAGAGTGGTTTCCCAAAAGAATAATATCAGTTGCCGTCAAGTCGATTCATACGCAGGGCGATCCTATGTGTGTTAGAGTTGAACTGTGTGCAGAAGTGGTGTTATTATTTTTTTTTTTATTAGCCTCTCTCCACCCTTTTTTTAAGTGAAAGTTTACAATTCAAATCAGTTTCTCGTACAAAAACTTACACACACATTGTTATGTGACCCTAGTTGCTCTCCCTAGAATGTGACAGCACCCTCCTCCTCTCCACCCTGTATTTCCTGTCTCCATTCAACTAGCTCCTGTCCCCCTCTGCCTTCTCATCTCGCCTCCTGCCCACTTAGTATCATGTGTCTACTTGAGCCAAGAAGCACACTCCTCACCAGTATCATTTTAGGTCCTATAGTCTAGTCTAATCTTTATCTGAAGCGTTGGCTTCAGGAACGTTTTAGTTTTGGGCTTACAGAGAGTCCGGGGGCCATGTACTCTGGGTCCCTCCAGTCTTAGGCCATTAAGTCTGGTTTTTTTTACAAGAATTTGAGTTCTGCACTCCACTTTTCTCCTGCTCCACCAGGGACTCTCTGTTGTGTTCCCTTCAGGGCAGCCATTGATGGTAGCAGGGAACCATCTAGTTCTTCCTGTCTCAGGCTAGTGTAGTCTCTGGTTTATGTGGTCCTGTTTCTTGGGCTCATATTTTCCTCATGTCTTTGGTGTCCTTCATTCTCCTTTGCTCCAGGTGGGTCGAGACCAACTGATGTGTCTGAGATGGCCACTTGCGACCTTTTAAAGACCCCAGATGCCACTCACCAAAGTGGGATGCAGAACGTTTTCTTAACACATTTTGTTATGCCATTTGATGTAGATGTCTCCCAAAACCATGGTCCCTAGACTCCTGCCCCTGCTACTCCATCCCTCGAAGAGTTTGGTTGTGTTCAGGAAACTTCTTAGCTTTTGGTTTAGTCCAGTTGTGCTGAGTTCCCCTGTATTGTGTGTTGTCCTTCCCTTCACCTAAAATAATTCCCGTCTTATTACCTAGTTAGTGAATATCCCTCTCCCTCCCTCCCCACCCTCATAACCATCAAAGAATGTTTTCCTGTGTGTTTTCTTGAGTTGTTATAATAGCGGTCTCATGCAATATTTGTCCTTTTTTGACTAATTTCACTCAGCATAATGCCTTCCAGATTCTTCCACGTTAGGAGATGTTTCATGGATTCATCTTTGTTCTGTACCGTTGCATAATATTCCATTGTGCGAATATACCATAATTTGTTTATACCTTCATCTGTTGATGGGCACCTAGGTTGTTTCCATCTTTTTGCTATTGTAAACAGTGCTGCAATGAACATGGGTGTGCATATATCTATTTGTATGAAGGCTCTTATTTATCTAGGCTATATTCCAAGAAGTGGGATTGCTGGATTGTATAGCAGTTCTATTTCTAGCTTTATAACGAAGCACCAAATCGGTTTCCAAAGTGGTTGTACCATTTTACATTCCCATCACCAGTGTGTAAGTGTTCCAATCTCTCCACAACCTCTCCAACATTTATTATTTTGTGTTTTTTGGATTAATGCAAACCTTGTTGGGGTGAGATGGTATCTCATTGTAGTTTTGATTTGCATTTCTCTAATGGCTAATGATTGTGAGCATTTCCTCATGTATCTGTCAGCCATTTGAATGTCTTCTTTGAAGTGCCTGTTCATATCCTTTGCCCATTTTTTAATTGGGTTATTTGTCTTTTTGTTGTTAAGGTTTTGCAGTATCCTGTAGATTTTAGAGATTAGACACTTATTGGATTTGTCATAACCAAATTTTTTTTCTCAGTCTGTAGGTAGTCTTTTTACTCTTTTGGTGAAGTCTTTGGATGCACGTAAGTGTTTGATTTTTAGGAGCATCTAGTTTTTTTTTAGTTATCTAGTTTCTCTTCTGGTGTTTGTGCATTCTTGGTAATGTTTTGTATACATTTTATGCCATGTATTTGGGCTTTTAGCATTGTCCCTATTTTTCCTTCCATGATCTTTATTGTTTTAGATTTTATATTTAGATCTTTGGTCATTTTGAGTTAGTTTTTGTGCATGGTGTGAGGTATGGGTCTATTTCACTTTTTTGCAGATGGATATCCAGTTATGCCAGCACAATTTGTTAAAGAGACTGTCTTTGTCAAATATCAGCTGCTCACAGGTGGATGAATTTTTGTCTGGATTCTCAATTCTGTTCCATTGGTCTATGTATCTGTTGTTGTACCAGTACCAGGCTGTTTTGACTACTGTGGTGGTAATAATGGGTTCTAAAATCAGGTAGAGTGAGGCCTCCCACTTTGTTCTTCTTTTTCAGTAATGCTTTACTTATCCAGGGCCTCTTCCATTTCCACAGAAAGTTGGTGATTTGTTTCTCCATCTCATTAAAAAATGCCATCGGAATTTGGATCGGGATTGCATTGTATCTGTAGATCACTTTGGGTAGAAAAGATATTTTCACAATGTTGAGTCTTCCTATGCATGAGCAAGGTATGTTTTTCCACTTATGTAGGTCTCTTGGTTTCTCGTAGTAGTGTCTTATAGTTTTCTTTGTATAGGTCTTTTATGTCTCTGGTTAGATTTATTCCTATTTTATCTTCTTGGGGGTTATTGTAAATGGTATTGATTTGGCGATTTCCTCTTTGACGTTCTCTTTATTGGTGTAGAGAAATCCAGCTAATTTTTGTATGTTTATCCTGTATCAGGATACTTTGCTGAACTCTTCTATTAGTTCCAGTAGTTTTCTTGTGGATTCTTTAGGGTTTTATGTGTATAAGATCATATCGTCTGCAAATAGAGATACTTTTACTACTTCCTTACCAATTTGGATGTCCTTTATTTCTTTTTCTAGCCTAATCGCTCTGTCTAGGACCTCCAGCACAATGTTGAATAAGAGTGGTGATAAACAGCATCCTTGCCTGGTTCCGGTTCTCAAGGGGAATGCTATCAGACTGTCTCCATTAGGATTATGCTGGCTGTTGGCTTTGTATAAATGCCCTTTATTATGCCGAGGAATTGCCCTTCTATTCCTCTATTTTGTTGAGAGTTTTTATAATGAAGGGATGTTGGACTTTGTCAAATGCATTTTCTGCATCAACTGATAAGATCACGTGGTTCTTGTCTTTTGTTTTATTTCTGTGATGGATTATATTGATTGTTTTTCTAATGGTGAACCATCCCTGAATATCTGGTATGAATCCCACTTGGTCATGGTGAATTATTTTTTTGATATATTGTTGAATTCTATCGGCTAGAATTTTGTTGAGGATTTTTGTGTCTAAGTTCATGAGGTATATTCTTTTCTATATTCTGAAATACCTTTAGCAGTAGTGGTGTTAACTCTTCTATGAAAGTTTGGTAGAATTCTCAGTGAAGCTGTCAGGGCCAGGGCTTTTTTGTTGTTGTTGGAAGTTTTTTTTTTTTTTTTTAATTACCTTTTCAATCTCTTCTTTAGTTATAGGTTTATTTATTCTACCTCTGTTTGTGTTAGTTTAGGTGGGTAGTGTGTTTCTAGAAATTTGTCCATTTCCTCTAGGTTTTCAAATTTGTTAGAGTTAGTTAAATTTTTCACAGTATTTTGTTATGATTATTTTAATTTCAGTTGGTTCTGTTGTGATGTCACCCATCTCATTTCTTATTCAGGTTATTTGCTTCCTCTCCTGTTTTTCTTTGTCAGTTTGGCCAGTGGTTCATCAATTTTGTTGATCTTTTCAAAGAACCAGCTTTTGGTCTTGTTAACTCTTTCAGTTGTGTTTCTATTCTCTATTTCATTTAATTCTGCTCTAATTTTTATTATTTGCTTTCTTCTGATGCCCAAGGGCTTCTTTTGCTGCTGTCTTTGTATTTGCTCGAGTTGTAGGGTTAATGTTTTGATTTTGGCCCTTTCTTCTTTTTGGATGTGTGCATTTATTGATATAAATTGACCTCTGAGCACTGCTTTTGCTGTGTCTCAAAGGTTCTGAAAGGATGTGTTTTTATTCTCATTTGAGTCTGTGAATTTCTTTATTCCATCCTTAATTTCTTCTATAACTTAGTAGTTTTTGAGTAAGGTGTTGTTCGGTTTACATGTGTTTGATTTTTTTCCTTGCTTTTCTGTTACTGATTTCTACTTTCATGGCTTTATGATCAGAAAAGATGCTTTCATGTCTTTATTGAGATTTTTTTTCTGGATGTTCTGTCCTTCACCAAAAGTGGTGTGTTGAAGTCTCCTACTATTATTGTGGAGCCGTTTCTCTTTTCAATGCTGTTAGAGTTTGTTTTATGTATTTTGGAGCCCTGTTGTTGGGTGGGCAAATATTTATTATGGTGATGTCCTCCTGGTGTATTGACCCTTAAATCATTATATAGTGTCCTTCCTTATTTTTTGTGGTGGATTTACTTTAAAGGCTATTTTACAGAAATTAATATTGCCACTCCTGCTCTTTTTTGATTGTTGTTTGCTTGATATATTTTTTTCCATTCTTTGGGTTTTAGTTTGTTTGTGTCTTTAAGTCTAATATGTGTCTCTTGTAGGCATTCTGCCACTCTCTGACTCTTTATTGGTTCATTTAGTCCATTTACATTCAGTGTAATTATTGATAGGTATGAGTTTAGTGCTGTCATTCTGATGTCTTTTTTGTGTGTGCGTTGTTGACAGTTTCTTTGTTCCACTCAATTTTCTGTGCTGAGTCATTTTTCCTTCTGTAGTTTCTTTTCCTCTTTTTCATTGTTGTTGATTTTGTATTTGCTGAGTTTTTATGTTTTTCATTTTGATGTGTAGCAATATTAGTTTTCTTTGTTTTTACCTTGATATTTACACCTATTTTCCTAAGTTTAAACCAATCTTTTATTTCTTTATATTGCTTAGACTTCCTCTCAATATGAAAAATCTGTGACTACCTTTTTTAGTCCCTCTTTTTTGTTTTAATGTTGTCACATTTTACATAATGATGTCTCTGTTTCCCTGTTTTTGGCATTTTAGCTTTGATTTATTTTTGTGATTTCCCTATCTGGGTTGATACCTGGTTGCTCTGTCCTGTGTTCTAGTCTTGGGTTCTTATCTGATGTAATTGATTTTCTAACCAGAGGACTCCCTTTAGTATTTCTTGTAATTTTGGTTTGGTTTTTCCAAATTCCCTAAACTTCCGTTTATCTGGAAATGTCCTAATTTTGCCATCATAGTTGAGAGACAGTTTTGCTGAATATACAATTCTTGGCTGGCAATTTTTTTCCTTCAAGGCTTAATATTTGTTATTCTATTGCCTTCTTGCCTGCATGGTTTCTGCTGAGTTGTCCAAGCTTAGTCTTCTTGAATCTCCTTTGTAGGTGACTTTTCATTTATCCCTGGGTCCCTAGCCACTCTTAAAATTCTCTATCTTTGGTTTTGGTGAGTTTGATTATGTCTTGGTGACTTTCTTTTGGAATTTACCTTGTGTGGGGTTTAATGAGCATCTTAGATAGCTATCTTCTCATCTTTCATAATATGAGGGAACTTTTCTGCCAACAAATCTTCAACAATTTGATCTGTATTTTCTGTTATCCCCCGTTCTGGTACTCCAGTCATTCATAGGTTATTCCTCTTGATACCCCACCCAGTGCCATCGAGTCAATTCTGACTCATAGAGTCCCACATAATTCTTAGGGTTTCTTCATTTTTTTAATTATTTTATCTGATTTCTCCTCAAATATGTTGGTGTCAAGTGCTTTATCTTCATTCTCACTAATTCTGACTTCGATTGCCTCAATTCTGCTCCTATGACTTTCTATTGAGTTGTTTAACTCTGAAATTTTACAGTTAATCTTCTGGATTTCTGTTTGCTATCTCTGTATGGATTCCTGTAGCCTGTTAAATTTGTCATTATGCTCTTCCCTAATCTTCTTAAGTTCTTCTATTGCTTTGTCTGTATGCTGCTTGGCTTGTTCTGCATTTTCTCTGATCTCTTGAAGAATTCTTTATATTAATCTTTTGTATTCTATCTGCAGTAATTCAAGAATTCTCTTCATCCAGAAGATACCTTGATTCTTTGTTTTGGGAGCTTGCTGAAGCCATCATGGTCTGCATCTTTATGTGATTCGATATCGATTGTTGTCTCCAAGCCATCAATAAGTTACTGTATTCATTTATGTTTGCTTACTGTGTCCTGGCTTCTTGTTTTGTTTTGATATGCTCAAATAGGCTGCTCTAGTGAGCTAATTTGATTATTGGTGCCTTTGAAGCTCTAACGTCCTGTCACCAGGTGGTTAGAGCTGTTACTAGGTATGTGAGCCCAGGGATCCTTTTACTTTTCTTATATGGATTCAGCTCAGGTGCCCAGGTAGTTGATCACCAAGTGTGGGGTGTAGGCTCTCACTTACAGTCCTAGATGAGTAGGGGTGATTGGTGCAGGCACAGGTATCTGACTTCAGTAGAAGGTTACATGCTGAGCAAGGCAGGGGATGACAGCTGCCCGAGTGTCTGTGAGGAAATCATGTCCCTGTTCCCTAGAGTGCATAGGTGGGTAGGTTTTGCAGCTGGACTATATGCACCCAATGCTGTTTGGTGTAAAGACTTGGGGGGTACCACTTATTCTTGGACCCCTGTCATGGGGGCTAGGTGGCATGGGTGGAGCACCAGTCCTCAGGCCTCCAATGTGGGTAGTTGAGGACCCTGCTTAATAAGCAGCGCTGTGTCAAATATCACGAACCTGCCTCTCCACCATATAACTGAAACAGCTGAAGTTAGACTTCAGGTATATACCCTGTTGTACTGTACTAATGAGGGCCTATTCTCTTGAAATGGGCCCACACCAGGTCTATGCAGGGGTAAAAAGCATTCAAAGTCCATGGACCCTTTATGCCGGTGCCTAGGCAAAGGAGCTGTGTCTGCCCTGAGTTCCTGGCTTAGGGGACCCAGCAGATTATTTTTTCCCTTTTTGTTAATTTATTCCCTCTCCAAGGTTGGGAGAATGGCTCAGGGTGCATGTAGGGTCCTACTTCCGGACCAGGGGATGCAGCACTCTCTGAAGCTGGCTTAGACCCAGTGCAGAGAGGGAAGGGAGCAGGTAAGTGGGAGAGAGATTTTTCCCAAAGGGGTATTTTTTGATCTGCGTGATAAGTTGGGCACATGTAATTATCTTTTGTCGATTTAAAGCTGCTTTTCACTGATTCTGGAGGCATGAGTCAAGTCTCCACCGCTCAATCTCTCTCGATGTGGAAAACGTGTCCTGAATGCCACTGCTTGCCTCACAGCTGGTGCCAGCTGATCCTGGCCTGCAGGGTGCCAGTTCCTGCCAGGTCAGGTTTGGCTACTCCTCACTGCTTCTAAACCATCTCTCCTTTCCTAAGCTGCTCGGTCCGATTCCTCCACTTTGCCATTGATGTTCAGGGTTCCTAGATTGTCATATATAATAGATTCACTTGTTTCTTGGGGTCTTTGTTGTAAGAGGGACCACTGGAAGCATCTGACTACTCCACCGTCTTGGCCCCACCTGCTTCATAGGGTTTTTAATGGCTAATTTTGGGGAATAATTTTGGGGAAAGTAGGTTGCCAAGCCTTTTATCCAAGGCACCTCTGGGTGGACTCAAGCCTCTAAACTTTTGATTAGCAGCTGAATGGATTAACCATTTGTACCACCCAGGCATACCTCCAAAAGAATGGGAGGGTAGAAATTGGAAACAAACCAAGAAAACTAAACCCATTGCTGTCGAGTCGATTTTGACTCATAGTGACCCTATAGGACAGAGCAGAACTGCCCCATGGGGTTTCCAAGGAGTGGCTGGTGGATTTGAACTGCTGACCTTTTGGTTAGCAGCCAAGGTCTTAACCACCGTGCCACCAGGGCTCCAAAACTGGAGATAGTAACTGTAAACTAATTTCAAAAGTTTTATTGAAAACAGAAGAAGAGAAGTGATGTGGGAGCTGACTAAAGGGGGAAGTAGGCTCAAGAATTTTTTTTTTTTTTATAATTTTTATTGTACTTTAAGTTAAAGTTTATAAATCAAGTCACTCTCTCACTTATATATACCTTACTACATACTCCCAATTACTCTCCCCCTAATGAGACAGCCCACTCCTTCCTTCCAGTCTCTCTTAAGAATTTTTTTTTTAATGGAGGAGAAATAATAGGATGTTTCTATGATTCCAGGAATGATCCAACAGGGAGAGGAAAAAAAAAATGCAAAAGACAGAGGGAAGATTTTCCAGAGCAATTTTCTTGAAAAGATAAGAAAGAAGATGAGATTCAGTACACAAGTGGAGGGCTTGGCCTTGTCTAGGACCAAGGAAAGCACATCCATTGTAATAAGAGAGCAAGCAAAGGGAATGGTCCCAGATGTTGGGAGGTGGGCCTGGGAAACTGTTCTGTTTGCTTCTATTTTCATAACAAATGAGGTTGGGGAAGGCGGTATAGAAGAGTTGTAGAGAAAGGAAAGTATATAAAAGAATTGCCTCTGAGTTTGAAAGAATCAATGTTTTGGGACAATATGAAGTGGTAGCTGAGTAACATTTTAGGCTAGTAACCACAAACTTTACATTATTTTCCCTTAATTATTCAACTTTTCATTTTGAAATAATTTCAGACTTACAAAATGTTGCATAAAGGTTCAAAGAATTTCCATACATTTTTTTTTCTTTATCCAGTTTCCCCAAATGTTAACATCTTACACAATCATAGTACAATTGTCAATACCAGGAAACTACCATTGGCCCACCACTATTCACTATTCTATAGGCCTTACTCAGGAAACCCTGGTGGCGTAGTGGTTAAGTGCTACGGCTGCTAACCAAGAGGCTGGCAGTTTGAATCCGCCAGGCGCTCCTTGGAAACTCTATGGGGCAGTTCTACTCTGTCCTATAGGGTTGCTGTGAGTCGGAATCGACTCGACAGCAGTGGGTTTGGTTTCGTTTTTTAGTTATAGGCCTTACTCAAGTTTAGCAGACTGTCCCACTAATGTCCTATTTCTGGATCAGGATTCATTATCCCACATTGCATTTAGTCATCATGTCTCCTTAGTCTCCTTTAATCTAGGACAGTTCTTCAGTCTTTCTCTCATCACCTTGACACTTTTGAAAAGTACTGTCAGGTTATACAATGTCATTCAATGTGCGTTTGTCTGTTTCCTCACAATTTAATCATGGTATGCATTGTTGGTGACAATACCACATAAGTGATGCTGTGTCCTTCCTGGAGCATCCTGTCATGGGCAAATGATGCCTGCAGTCTCCTCTGCTGTAAAGGTACTATTTTCCCCTTTGCAATTAGTACATTGGCAATCATGAATTTAAAATACAAGCATTCAGCATGGTTTCTCTCCACTTCGTGCAGCTACACTGGTGTTTGCAGATACTGACTAGGTGAAGAGTTGAATTTAATTCATGTGGTTATCCAGTGAGTACCTCAGCTAAGGACTAACCTGAAATAGTTGCAGACACCATTAAAGAGGAGAGTTAACTCCCTCCATAGATTTTCAATGTGTTGTTGTTAGGTGCTGGAGAGTTTTTTCAGACTTACAGCAACCCTAGACCCTACGTACAACAGAAGGAAATACTGCATAGTCCTGCGCCACCCTCATGATCGTTGCTTTGCTTGAGCCCATTGTTGCAGCCACTGTGTCAATCCATCTCCTTGAGGGTCTTCCTCTTTTTCGCTGACCTTCTACTTTACCAAGCATGATGTCCTTCTCCAGGGACTGTTCCCTCCTGATAACATGTCCAAAGTATGTGAGACAAAGTCTCCCCATCCTTGCCTCTAAGGAGCATTCTGGATGTACTTCTTCCAAGACAGATTTGTTCATTCTTTTGGCAGTCCACGGTATATTCAATATTCGTCACCAACACCATAGTTCAAAGGCGTCAATTCTTCTTCAGTCTTCCTCATTCATTGTCTAACTTTAGCATGCATAGGAGGCAATTGTTTTATGTTGATTGTTTTTATGTTTTATGTTATGTTTATGTTGAGGTGTAATCCATACTGAAGGCTGTGATCTTTGATTCTCATCAGTGTTTCAAGTCTCTTCACTTTCAGCAAGCAAGGTTGTGTCATCTGTATAAGGCAGGTTGTTAATGAGTCTTCCTCCAATCCTGATGCCCTGTTCTTCTTTATATAGTTCAGCTTCTTGGACTATTTGCTCAGCAAACAGAGTGAATAGGTATGGTGAAGGGATACAACCCTGATGCACACCTTTCCTGACTTTGATCCATGCAGTATCCCCTTGTTCTGTTTGAACAGCTGCCTCTTAATCTATGTACAGGTTCCTCATGAACATAATTAAGTGTTCTGAAATTCTCGTTCTTCACAATGTTATCCATAACTTGTTATGATCCACACAGTTGAATGCCTTTGCATAGTCAATAAAACACAGGTAAACATCTTTCTGGTATTCTCTGCTTTCAGCCAGGATCCATTTGACATCAGCAATGATATCCCTGGTTCCACATTCTCTTCTGAATCTGGCTTGAATTTCTGGCAGCTCCCTGTTGATACACTGGTGCAGCTGCTTTTGAATGATCTTCAGCAAAATTTTACTTCTGTGTGATATTAATGATATTGGTCGATAATTTCTACATTCGTTTGGATCACCTTTCTTGAGAATAGGCATAAATATGGATCTCTTCCAGTCGGTTGGCCAGGGAATTGTCTTCCAAACTTCTTGGCATAAACCAGTGAGCACTTCCAGTGCTGTATTTGTTTGTTGAAATATCTCATTTGATATTCTATCAGTTCTTGGAGCCTTGTTTTTTGCCATTGCCTTCAGTGCAGCTTGGACTTCTTCCTTCAGTACCATCAGTTCCTGATCATATGTTACCTCCTGAAACGGGTGAACATCAACCAATTCTTTTTGGTATAGTGACTCTGTGTATTCCTTCCATCTTCTTTTGATGCTTCCTGCGTTATTTAGTATTTTGCCCATGGAATCCTTCAGTATTGCAACTCAAGGCTTGAATATTTTCTTCAGCTCTTTCAGCTTGAGAAATGCTGAGCGTGTTCTTCTCTTTTGGTTTTCTAACTCCAGGCCTTTGCACATGTCATTATGATACTCTACTTTGTCTTCTTGAACTTCCCTTTGAAATCTTCTGTTCAGCTCTTTCTCTTCATCATTTCTTCCATTTGCTTTAGCTACTGTACATTCAGGAGCAACTTTCAGAGTCTTTCCTGACATCCATTTTAGTCTTTTCTTTCTTTCCTGTCTTTTTAATGACCTTTTGCATTTTTCATGTGTGATGTCCTTGTCTAGTCTTTGGTCATTAGAGTTTAATATGTCAAATCTATTCTTAAGATGGTCTCTAAATTCAGGTGAGATATACTCAAGGTCACACTTTGGCTCTTGTGGACTTGTTCTAATTTTCTTCAGCTTCAACTTGACCTGGCCTTGTTCTCACTGATGATATTGAGCCTTTCCATCATCTCTTTCCACGGATGTGATCAATTTGATTCCCATGTGTTCTATCTGGTGAGATTCCCATGTATCGTCGCCGTTTGTGTTGGTGAAAAAAGATATTTGCAATGAAGAAGTCGTTGGTCTTGCAAAATTCTATCATGCAATCTCCAGGAATGTTTCTATCACCAAGGCCAAGTTTTCCAACTCCTGATCCTTCCTCTTGGTTTCCAACATTCGCGTTCCAATCACCAGTAATTATCAATGCATCCTGATTGCATGTTTGATCAATTTCAGACTGCAGAAGTTGGTAAAAATTTTCAATTTCTTCATCTTTGGCCTTAGTGGTTGGTGCGTAAATTTTGAATAATAGTCATATTAACTCATCTTCCTTGTAGGCACATGGATATTATCCTATCAGCATTGTACTTCAGGGTAGATCCTGAAATATTCTTTTTGATGCTGAATGCAATGCCATTCCTCTTCAATTTGTCACTCCTGGCATAGTAGACCATATGACTGTCTGATTCAAAATGGCCAATACCAGTCCATTTCAGCTCACAATTGCCTAGGGTATAGAGGAGAGTTAACTGCCTCCATAGAGTTTCAATGTAGATCAGAACAATCAACTATAGGAAACAGTGTCTTATAGATTGTATATCATCACAAAGGAACAAAATAGACCTGATTTTAAAGATTTCATCTTTAGTGGAAATGCTAAACTTCCAGGAAATACTTCTTAAATCCATTTTAATTATGATGTTGTTGTTTAATCACTATGTTGTTGTCAGGTGCTGTCGGGTCGGTTTTCAACTACAGCAACCCCACGTGACAGAGTAGAACTGCCCCATTGAGTTTCCTAAGCTGTAATCTCTTTGGAAGTAGATCACCGGGTCTTTCTCCCATTGAGCCGCTAAGTGGGTCCAAATCACCAACATTTTGGTTAACAGCCAAGTGCTTAACTGTTGCACCACTACTGCTTCTTTTAATCACTATAGATTTAAATATAAATGAATTTGAAAATAGTCTTTTGAAATCTAACCTGTTCATAAGTAGAAAGGATATTCTAGATTTTCATTCATTCACCCAACAAATATTCATTGGACCAATTCCTCGTCCAATGCTTGAATATCTGGGGTGGGCTACAGTTGATAAATGGAGAAAATAAAAGACGTGTTAATGCTGAGTTAAAGCCAATCACAAAAATACAAATATTGTATGAGACCACTACTGTAAAAACTCATGAAAAGGTTTATACAAGGGACAATCTTTGATGGTTACAACTGGACAATAGATAAGTGGTAACTTTTGGTGAAATGTAAGATAGTATACAATACTGGGGAAGGCAGCACATTTTGAGCAAGGCAAAGTTATGGAAGCTTCATAGGCATATCCAAACTCCCCAAGGGATCAGATTGCTGCATAGAGGGCTGGGGACCATGGTCTCAGGGAACATCTAGCTGACTTGGCATAACAGAGCTTATAAAGAAAATATTCTATATCCTACCTTGGTGAGTAGTGTCTGGGGTCTTAAAAGTTTGTAAGCAGCCACCTAAGATACTCCACTGGTCCCACTCCATTTGGAGCAAGGGAGAATGAAGAGAACCAAAGACACAGGAAAAGATTAGTCCAAAGAATCAATAGACCACAACTACCACAGCCTCCACCAGACTAAGTCCAGCACAATGAGATGGTACCCAGCTACCACCACTGACTGCTCTGACAGGAATCACAATAGAGGGTTCTGGACAGAACTGGAGAAAAATGTAGAACAAAATTCAAACTTACAAAAAAGGACCAGACTTACTGATCTGACAGAGACTGGAGAAACCCTGAGAGTATGGCCCCTAGACACCCTTGTAACTCAGTACTGAGGTCTCTCCTAAGGTTCACCCTTCAGCCAAAGATTAGACAGGCCCATAAAACAAACAATGCACGTACCTCAACCACGCATATGAGACTAAATGGGCATACCAGCCAAGAGGCAATGACCAGGAGGCAGGAGGGGACAGGAAAGCTGGATGAAAGGAAATGGGGAAACCAAGGTGGAGAACGGGAGAATGTTGACACATCGTGGGGTTGGCAGCCAATGTCACAAAACAATATGTGTATTAATTGTTTAATGAGAAACTAATTTGCTCTGTACACCTTCATCTAAAGTACAATAAAAAAATATATTACAAAAAAAAAAGATGTGTTAAATATTGAATTAAAATGTTCAGTTATAGCAAGATTGCAGGATACAAGGTTAATACGCAAAAAAAAAAAAAAACAAACTGTTTCCTACATACCAGCAATGAACAATTGAAATTAAAAATTATATTAGCACCTGCTACGGGTTGAATTGTTTCCCCAAAAAGATATGTTCAAGTCTTAACCTCTGGTGCCTTTGAATGCGATCTTATTTAGAAACAGGGTCTTTTCAGATATTACTAGTTAACATGAGTAGGTTGTGCCCTAATCTAATATGGCTGGTACCCCTATAAGAAGAGGAGAAGAGACAAAGAGAAAGAGAGACATACAGGGAAGATGCCATGGGAGAGTACACAGACAGGCACACAGGGAAGATGGCCATGTGAAGATGGAGGCAGAGATTAGAGTTATCCTGCCACAAGCCAGGGAATGAGTGGGACTACCAAAAGCTGGAAGAGACAAGGAAGGATCTTCCCTAGAGCATTTGGAGAGAGTATGACCCTGCCGACTCCTCAATTTTGAACTTTTAGCCTCCAGACGTGTGAGAGAATAAAATTTCTGTTGTTTTTAGCCACCCAGTTTGTGGTGCTTTTCTATGGTGGCCCTTAGAAACAAATACATGATGCAAATAAATTTAAATATGTAGGTACAAATCTAACAAAATACGTACAAGATCTATATGAGGAAAACTAAAAAACACTGATGTAAGAAATTTAAAAAGGACTAAATAAATGGAGAGATGTTCCATGTTCATAGGTACCAAAAGAAGTAAACCCATTGCCGTGAAGTCGATTCTGACTCATAGCGACCTATAGGACAGAGTAGAACTGCCCCACAGGCTTTTCAAAGAGCAGCTGGTGGATTCGAACTGTGGACCCTTTGGTTAGCAGCTGAGCTCTTACCCACTGTGCCACTAGGTCTCCAACCAGGAAGAGCAAAAAAAAAAAAAAAAAAAAACCAAGAAAACCATTACTGTTGAGTCTGACTCACAGTGACCCTATAAGACAGAGTACAACTGTCCCATAGAGTTTCCAAGGAGTGGCCAGTGGATTCAAAGTGCCATCCTTTTGGTCAGTAGCCATAGCACTTAACCACTACACCACCAGGGTTTCTTAGTTGCTTGTTAGTCTTTATACAGATATTCTGGACAGTGGAGGTCACTCTGGGGACATCTAGAGGTCAAGCAGAAGATAGGTTCTCTCTTCTGTTTTACTAAAGCCCTTTGCCTCTGTGGAGGCCTGGTGGTACAATGGTTAACAGCCTGGCTGCTGACTAAAAGGTCTGCTTCTTGGAAACCCTATGGAGCAATTCTATTCTGTCCTACAGGGTTGCTATGAGTTGGAATCGACTCGACGGCAACAAGTTTGGTTTGGTTATCCTTCACTGGAAGATGCCAACAATGCATTCGAAAGATTTTGACCTCTTAAAATCCACACCTCCACTATGGTGGGAAGTTCTTGAAGCATTCAAGGCTCTAATACTTCTACACCTAAGAAAAAAAAACACTTCTCATTGAAAATAACATTTTCCCCATTATAGTAAGTATAAATCAGTGAAATGCATGTATTCAGAGACACCCTGGGCCATGTCTAGTCCTTAGGAGTGGGTCTACAAATCACCGCAGCTCATCTTACGGCTTACAGTACAAGATTAGCAAAACCGGCCCTTCTGATTCCGAATTGATTTCTACTAAGCAAATGGTGCCAAGCCAGATTTGGTAGACTCGTGTTTCCGCTTTCAGTCACTGTGGTCTATCACTTTAGCTCCTTTTAGTACATATGTACATCACTGACCTCATTAGCGTAATCTTCATTTTACCTCCACTGGGGACATAAAATGTCTCACAACTATGCACTGATAATCTCCATGGAGTGAGTGTGGAGGATGAGCTGTTTTTCCTTCTCCCAAGTAGCAACACCTGGGTAAAGTGATAGACCAAGTTACAAATCCTCTGGACACAGTTCTTTCAATGCTGTGAGCTGGGTATGGGGTGGGGGTAGGGAAGATGGAAAAGTTCTGGTTTCCTTAGCTCCTGCTGAGAGAAGCGGTGACTCAGAAGTGTCTCCTGATGGTGGTCTGATTCTGGGTGGGGTGGGAAGTAATGATGTGTGCGGGGTGCTCCTGGGCACAAGGAAGGCACCCCACTAGCAGTGGCCACGTAAGCTTTCATGACTCAGGACAACGTAACATCTAGTGAGAAACAGGGGCACAGACTAAGTGTCAAGTCGAAAGCAACTAAAAAGCAACTAGTTTGGTAGTTTGCATACAAATCTCTTATAACCTTAAGCAGAGCCTATCATGTTAAATGGAGCCCCTGGGTGGCACAATGGTTAGTGATTTGGCTGCTAACTGAAAGACTGGAGGTGTGAATCTACCCAAAAGTGCCTTGAAAGAAAGTCCTCGTTATCTGCTTCTGAAAAACCAGCCATTGAAAACCCTATAGAGCACAGTTCTACTCTGACACACATGGGGTAGTCATGAGTAGGAACTGGCTGGACAGCAGCTGGCATTATGTCAAATAGTTCTGCTTGGAACTGCAGTGGAGAGAAGAGTGAAGCCCTAACCTGTCTTCCACGTGGCTCCTGAATAGGGCTAGATACCATATTGTCTCCCTCAGAGGGTATTACCTCACCGGGAATAAAGGAACTTTCTCCATATCATCAAGGCATGTGACTACCTGGGGCAAGGTGGAAGGAGAATCTAGGTCCTGAAATTCATTAACTTCAACCCTGATAAAATGTCTGACATCAAAACAAATTATTAGGGTGGGGGATTGTGATTGTTGGAAATGAGGTACAACTGTCAAAAGCACACGAAACTGTGTGAGACTGAAACGTAAGTTATGGTTCTATTTGTCCAGTTATGGTTAAGAAATGGAAGCCCTCCATCAGCATGGGGAATATAAAGTCCCAGCACATGCCCAAGCAGTCTGTGTTTTTCCCCCACCCTCCCTCAGCCACACAGCAGTAGCCTCTCCTCACCTGTGAGTAATCGGACGGTGAGCACAAAGCAGAATGAGAAGTTTGAAAAGCAAATCCATCTCATGCGTGGTTTCAGCTCAGAAACTGTTATTTGTGTTAGGATGAAGAATAAATCATTACAAAGCATTTCTGCACACCCAGGGGTCAAGTAGCTATAAGTATAGAGGAGTAAAACCTTTGGAAATGATTTAAAATTTCATTTCAATGTCTAAAATTATAAAGGCTCAAACTAACAATTGTAAGTTGTATTAATAAAGGTTAAAGCTTGTTGTTGTGTGCTGTTGAGTCAATTCCAATTCATAGTGACCCAATAGGACAGAGTAGAACTGCTCCATAGGGTTTCCTAGGCTGTAATCTTTACAGGAGCAGACCACCAGGTCTTTTCTCCCATGGGGTGGCTAATGGGTTCGAGCCTCCAACCTTTTGGTTAGCAGCCAAGCATTTAACAATTCCAACACCAGGGATCATTGTTTAAGGTTTAGTACCTAGCAAAATGCCTAATACAGAGTAAACCAAACCAAAAACCTGTTGCCGTTGAATTGATTCCAACTCATAGCTACCATATACTAGTAGGTTCCTAATAAGTCATTCTGGAATGAATGACTGAATTCATTAATACGCTTTTCCCCCTGAATTTTATTTATTTTGTTGTTGTTGTTGAGAATATACACAGCCAAACATACACCAGCTTAAAAGTTTCTACATGTACAATTTAGTGACACCGATTACATTCTTCGAGTTGTGTAACCATTCTCACCCTCCTTCTCTGAGTTGTCCCTCCCTCGTTAATGTAAACTCACTGCCCACTAAGGTTCCTATCTAGTCTTTTGAGTTGCTGATGTCAATTTGACCCCATATACATAGTTCTTAAAATAGCACAAAGCTCAAGGCAGACCTTTTTTACTAGTGAAGCTAAACTATTGTTAGATTTTAAGATGACTTCAGGGGATATTTTTGATTTAAGGTTTAAAGATTACCTCAAGGCAATAGTTTCAGGGGTTTAACCGCCCTCCATGGCTCCAGAAAGCCCAGAGTTCATCAGAGTTGGAAATTCTATGGGCATTACCAGATTGGTGGAGCCCTGGTGGCGGAGTGGTTAAGAGCTCAGGCTGCTAACCAAAAGGTCGACAGTTCAGATCCATCAGCTGCTCCTTGGAAACCCTACAGGGCAGTTCTACTCTGTCCTATAGAGTTGCTATGAGTAGAATTGACTCGATGGCACACAACAACAACAACAACACGAGTCTAAAAGCACATCCCTGGGTAGTGCAAGTTGTTAACACTTGATCACTAACCCAAAGCTTGATGGTTTGAACCCATCCAGAGGTGCCCCAGAAGAAAGGCCTGGCTTCTGAAAGGTCACAGCATGAAAACCCTCTGAAGCAGTTCTACTCTGAAACACATGGAGTTGCCAAGAGTTGGAATCAACTGGCTTGGTTTATGGGTCTAAATGCTACAGGTGGTTTTTAAGGGCTGAACAGAGGTCTTGCAGCTCAAGTAGCTTACGGGCATGCACATATTCCTTGTAAGTTTAGAACTAAATTCCTGCAGGTTCCAAATATTCAACTAATCTTCCAAAGTCTGGAGCACAGAGCAGAAAAAGACTTGAGGAAGACTGTGTGCTTTTATAACCTTTCCCTCCAGCCATCCAAACGAGCTTCACGTTGTGCCCTTTAACGCTGTACACCTTTGCTAGGTTCACAGCTGGCCCAGGGGACACAGAGTACAAGGCGGCTTTCTGCCTCGGATTGCTGGTGGAAATGCATCATGGATGCAGCCCAGCTCTATCAGTGCTGACAGGACCTCATGAACTCAATTCACTTGAGGGAAGAGTCCAGGCCTTAATTACATCACTGTTCTCGGACCTTTTCAGGCACGAGCTGTCCTGCAGTTTCTCTGAAGCCCACAGGAGTATAAGGACCTGTGACAGAATGCAGGATGCTGTCTAGAACGCAGCACCTATTTCACACTCAGAAAGCTGTGAACTCAACTCACCGACATAACAGGGCCATCAGCAAACTCAGAGTGATATTCGATGGAAACATGGCCAGGATTCACTCTCTAATACTCCACGTATTCTTGTTCATATCAAGAATCATCACATAAAGCAGGACAAGGGAGACAGGAAACCTGAGTCATTTATTTTCTTATTTTAGTTTTCTAAGAACATCTACTGAGTGCTTACTTTGTGCCAGGCACAGTACTAAGCCCTTTACACAGATTATCTCTTTAAATTCCCACACTACCTTATGAGGTCCTCATACCAATCGCCATGGAGTCAATTTCAACTCATGGCTGCCCCATGTGTGTCAGAGTAGAATTGTGCTCCATGGGGTTTTCAGTGGCTGATTTTTCAGAAGTAGGTTGCCATGCCTTTCTTCCGAGGTGCCTCTAGGTGGACTCAAAACTCCATTTGGTTAGCAGTCAAGCCCGTTAACCGTTTGCACCACCAGGGACTCCACTGTATGAATTAGTATCATTTTAACCTAGTTTTACAGGTAAGGAAACTATTGTGGCTTAAAAAGGTTGAATGTCGGGTCCAAGGGCACAGAGCTAACGAGTGGCAGCAGCTGGATTTGAGCCCAGACAAGCTAAACTTTGCCATGCTGCCTTTGATTGGAATTTTCAATTAATGTGATAATTGCGGAGTGAGATAAAATGCAAAATTTAGAAATGTAAATGTAGACCAGTGTCTTCCACACAGTAAGTGACCAACATTGACATTGCCTGCACTTAAAGATGAGAAATTTCATAACTCGCTGCACGAAAAGCAATGTTGTTTAGTCAAACTAAGCCCAAGGAAACAAAAATTATTTAATTTTGCTTGGTGAAAGGACACAAATATATAGTATCTAATATCAGCTAAGTCCAGAGAGACAAACAATCTAAAATGACCACTGCAGCTAAGGAAATATGAAATTGTTTCTGAGTATTTGGGGTAGTGTGAATAACAAACACTATTCTATCCAAGCAATAAGGAGTCTCTGGGCGGTACACACAGTTAATGTGCTGGATGCTAACCAAAAGGCTGGCGGTTTGAGTCTACTCAGAGGCGCCTTGAAAGAAAGCTTAGCGGTCTACTTCCCAAAAAATCAGCCATTAAAGACTTCTACTCTGACACACGCGGTCACCCTGAGTCAGAATCCACTTGATGGAAATTGGTTTTTATCTAAGCAACGTAAAAAATTTTTAAATTTCTTTTAAAGCTTCTAGCAGCTATAATTAGAGATAAGTAAAGCCTTTGGAAATGATTTAGAATTTCAGTTCAAAGCCTAAGATCATAAAGCCTCCAACTAATAATTGTAAGCTGTATTAATACAGTTTAAAGCTTGTTGCTGTGTGCTGTCGAGTCAATCTGACTCATAGTGAGCCTACAGGACAGAGCAGAACTGCCCCATAGGGTTTCCTAGGTGGTGATCTTTACAGGAGCAGATCACCAGGTCTCTTCTACCATGGGTTTGAGCCTCTGACCTTTTGGTCAGCAGCCAAGCATTTAACTATTGCAACACCAGGGATCATTGTTTAAAGTTTAGCACCTAGCAGAGTACCTTATGCATAGCAGGTTTCCAATAGATCATTCTAGAATGAATGACTGAATTCATTAATACACTTTTTCTCCTAAATTTTATTTATTTTGTTATTGTTGAGAATATACACAGCAGAACGTACACCAATTCAACAGTTTCTACGTGTACAATTTAGTGAGACTGATTACATTCTTCGAGTTGTACAACCGTTCTCATCCTCCTTTTTTGAGTTGTTCCTCCCTCATTAACATAAATTCACTGTCCCCTAAGGTTCCTATCTAATCTTTTGAGTTGCTGTTGTCAATTTGACCCTATATAGATAGTTCTTAAAATAGCATAAACCTCAAGGCAGACCTTTTTTTTTTACTAGTTAAGCCAAAGTATTGCTCAATTTTAAGATGTTTTCAGGGGATATTTTTGATTTAAGGTTTAAAGATTATCTCAGGGCAATAGTTTGAGGTTTATCCACCCTCCAAGGCTCTAGAAAGTCTAGAGTTCATGAGAATTAGAATTTTGTTCTGAATTTTCCTCATTTTGATCAGGATTCTTCTATGGCATCTTTAATCAAAATGTTCAGTAATAGTAGCTGAGCAGCATTCAGTTCTGATCTCATGGCAGAGGAAGCAGTTGTTCAGGGGTGCAGTTAGCCACACATTCCATACCCTCCTATTCCTGACTCTCCTTCCTCTCTTGCTCCAGATGAATAGAGACCAATTATTGTGCCTCGAACAGCTGATTGCAAGCTTTTAATTACCCAGGCAAGATGCAACGCACTAGGAAGTAGCACAGAAGCACTAAACACGTTATTAGGCCAATGAACTGGGATGTCCCATGAAATCATGACCCTAAACCTCCAAAGCAAGGAAACAAATCCCAGGAGGTATTTGGTTGTACATAAGCAGCTTCAGCAGCTACTGTTTTTTTTTTTTGTCATTGTTGTAAATATATCTATCACACTTTTGCCAAAGTAATACACTTTTTAAAACAAATAGCCATTGTCCTTTCATTATGTCTGGGAATATTTCCTTTAATTCTATGATGTAGGTTGCCTGACATTTACTTATTAGTAATGTTTTCATTGAAAGTAATCCCAGGACCTTTAGTTCACACAAAGGAAAATAAATATTATCTTGAAAGACAAAAAAAAATAACTGGCCAAAAAATCTTTGAGAACAGGGTTGAAGTTTTTGTCTTTACAGTGAGATAATGAGGGGTAAAAAGAAAAACCTCTTCTTCAAAATATCTTTATTAACATTTAAGGAAACATAAAACTGTTCTCTAAGTTATAACACAAAAACCCATGAAATAAATGTATACATTTAAGCCTTTGTGACTAGTGAAGTCTAAGGACGTTTCCCAGTAAACATAATTAATATAATCAGGCAGTCTGGTAAATTCAGAACAAGATAATACCTGTTTCTCAAAAGCATTTTCGTGTCCTGGGCTTACCCTGGGAAATTACCAGTTTATCCAATGTGCACTCAAAAGTAACTACTAATTTTTTGAAAGAATTTTTAAAAACTAATATGAGCATAAAAGCACAAATTACTCTAGTTAGTCCCATAAGGTAAAACGCTGAATTAAATCTACATTTACCTAATTGTTTTGAAAAGCTCTGATCTGTTTAAAAGGAAAGAGATTTTTATTTTTATATTTTAATATGTTAAAAAAAAAAAAGTTGCCGTCAAGTCGATTCCAACTCATAGTGACTCTATAAGGACAGGGTAGTACTGCCCTGCAGGGTTTCCAAGGAGTGGCAGCTGGTGGATTGAAATTGCTGACCTTTTGGTTAGAAGACCAACTGCGCCATCAGGGTTCCTTATTTTAATGTGTAACATATTTTAAATACTGTATATTTTAACTCTACATTTTAATAATATTTTCTCCTATTTATTTAAGTTTTTTTTTTAATTTAAGTAGGATAAGGGAGGTATATACAAAAAAGTGAAGATTCAGGCAACAATTTCTACGTCATTCCAACAGAGCTGGTTGTGTCCTTTGCCAACAGCAAATCTTAAGTTCCCCAAGCATCCCCTACTCAGAAGAAAATCAATAACATTACCTGCTGGGTGCCTAGGGTTCCCTTTGTATAAGGCTTTTATCTTATTTTAGCAACATTAAAAAAAAAAAAAAAAACAGGATATATAACTTTGGCGCTCACCGTTACCCTGGCCTAATACAATCTGCTAATAGAGCAAAAGTGGTTGTGGTTCTCTTTGACAAGCTTCACGTGGTTGTGCCAAAGTGCAGAGCTGATGAGACAAATAAGTAGGCTGACAGTACTGTACAACAGATAAAGGAGACCCTTCAAGTCAAAGCGGGAGCTACGTTATTTCAAAGAGACATATTTTAAAAAGAAGAAAACTGATGTATTAATATTAATTTTCAAAATATATGTAATAAAATTATCCAAGTGGAATTTGGACGAGGATCTGGCCTGGTACTTGCCTGAAGAAGTCTTCAGGGAATGAAGTCTGATGCCTAACTCCATGTATGACAAAGCATTTTAAAAATATATTTCGATAAGCACCTTGCCTAGATTTTGACTTTGTGATACTAAGCACAAATTTTCAACGGCAGGCATTGGTCAGTAAAACTGAATCCCAGTAGTTTTCATGGTACAAAAGTTTTTAAGAGCATAGGAACCTGACTCAACTTACATACACACTTATATGCTTAAGAACGTAAACATTTTTCACACTTACAAAATATGCACAAATATGCTAAGTGAACTAAAAATATAAGCATCGAGTTCACACACAGAACTTCCTAACATTGCTGCAGCATCAGATACAAAATATATTATTACTTAACACAAAACCGTAACACTTGGATCCGCCATTCACGGTCAGCTTTTTTGTCTGTCTGAGAAGGTGATCCACGAAGTAGATGTGGGTAAAAATAAGACAAATCTATGGTTTGGGGCAGGAGTCTAACTAGGACAAAGTAACAAGGGAGGAAAACCTACATTTAATACCCTAAAGGAAAACAAATTGCATAATATTTCCCAGAGTCTGACGAAACAGAGATACAACTTTTACTTTTCCACTTCTTTCATTGTTATTTAAAAAATATATACTTGCTCTTAAGCAGAAAAAGGAAGGCTGAGTTAGGAAATCAATCTTGAAAGATGCCCCAAACTAGAACTAGTCTCTCATCTTCCAAGACCTGTTAAGTTCCTGCACCTGCACTTAACATTTTTTTTAAAAAAGGAAGGAACGTCCATATATTTTACTTTCCGAGTTGGGATTTACACATCTACCTAATAAATTCGCCTTCTCCCTCAAATCTCCAGAGAAACATACACATGCGTGCAGCCACAAACGATCACTGTGCATAGGTACACTGTACATACAGGTTTGTCAACACCATGACAGAGGAGACAAGCTACAATACGATAATCAGAACAAATGACTACGTCAATGAAAAATGGGTTTCTAAAGCCACCTGGACCCCCTAGTCCCCTTATTTCTACCCAGTTCCTCTTCAACCAGGAACTTTAAAGCAACAGAAAGACAAAATCGGTTGGATTAAAGGAAGAGAAGGAAAACAGAACGTGCGCTTTTCGGGGACACTGCAAAACTAGCAACGGGACTCTGCTGCGCAAAAGTGCAGTATTAAGGAACGCCAGCCCAGACCCTAGGTAAGAGTTAAGTAGCGGGTAATCGAGAAGACTAAATAAATAATAGTGGTCATTGTCATTAAGAATAAGAATAGTAATAACGATTGTCACCACGGGGTTCCGTACAGCAGGTGCGTGTGGAGCTGGCTTCTGCCCGCAGCCTCACCAACAGCCCCACACAGCTGCATAAGAAGACGAGCGGGCGTGGCGCGCGCCGCGTTCTCGGGCGGGCGGGGTCGGCTCCGCGAGGCTCCACGGGCACGCGCCCGGCCCTCCCGCCCGCCCCCGCCTCCTCGCCGGCCCCGCCCCTCTCCGGCCCCGCCTACCCCTCCAGCCCCGCCCCCCGCCAGTGCCTGCGCATCCTGTGGGCGGGCGAGAGGGTGCGCCCCCAAAAGGCGCGTTTACGGCCTCAGGTTGCTTGAGCCTGTCTCCAGGCCTCTAGCCACAGCTTGCCAGGGGGTTTGGGTGGCCAGGACTGCATGCCTGGAACACTCCGCGACCTCCCTTGACCTCTACCTCGCTGCCTAAGAGTCCGAGGAAAAGGAGAGGGAAGAAGAAAAACCGGTTGGTTGGAGAAACGGCTGATTACCCTAAGGGAAGAATAGGGCTCCAAAGCTTCGCAAGCGTCCCTTCGGATAGTACGGAAGGAAAATTACCGGCATCAAGTTGTTAAAAATGAGTGAAGTGGTTAAGTGAGAAAAAAATCGAGCACATGTGTGCAAAGTTGTCATTTGGGGGTAAACGTCCCGTTAGCGAGCGCCAGAGCGTTCCCTTCTAGCTATCAACGGAACGGTGACGGGCCAGGCACTTTATGTTGCCCCGCAAACTCAGCTCGCAGCTTGGGTCCATCTTCTGGCTCCAGTTCTAAACAGTGCTCGTTGGGGGAGCGATCGTGGGAAATTTCATGGTATTGAAGCCCACCTTGTTTTAGATGAAGTTATAGTCCAACTATGATGGTTGAAATTTAAAACAAGTTATTATCATGGAATGAAAACAACTTATTTGTTAATGGTGAAACTTCAGATAATGGAGTTCTTTCCTTCTCCATCTTTTTGACCAAGCACTTTTCCAAATTTAAACATTTTGGAGGCAGGAAAAAAATAATCGTCATTACTACTGTTCTGGAAAATGAGTATCTACTAGCTAAAATAGCACTGACAGATTGAATTTCTTAGTAACATGGGAAATTTTAGAATGGTCTTGGATAGTTATACTTATTTTAAAATTCTGTACTAATTATGAACCTAAATTTTATCTGAATTCTTTCTAGAATTTTTTTTTAAGAGTTATATTTTTATTCTCTTTTTCTTATAGAGGATTCTGCTTGGATTCAGTAGGGAATTAGCTCAAAAAGATTTTCGTCAAGATGTAACCTAGATTCTGATGAATTATTTTTCAGCAACAATTCTTCAAACACATTAAAATTTTTTAAAATTCTCGCTTAGCCAGTAGTTAGAAGAAGAGCGCTTACTGTTTATTAAGATGCAAAAGCATCCAACACTTCTTCGAAGACCCTTACCTCCCAAACTCCCTAAGCTGCCGTTATGTAAGAAGAAAGCCCGTACAGGTATGTGTACTCATCAGATGTGTGTATTAACTTCTAGGTGCTATTCATAGAAATTTCTTCACCTGTACAGTTCAAAACTGCAATAGTTAAAAACACTCACTAATAACCATTAACTTGCAAATGTTTGTTATAAGATGGTAATATCCAATTCAATTCTATGAGTATTACTGAGCACTGTGTTAGGATATAATAGTGAAAACAGATCCTGCCTCTCTTGTCACCCACGTGAGGGTTCTGTGTGGGTTCTTACTGAGATGCGTAGCCTCAGGAGACTTCTCCTCAGCATGCACCCTGATTAATCCTGCTGCTTTTGGCATATCTTGTGCCTATTTTGTTTCTGCTGTCTCCTACTTTTGGAGTCCCTGTCTGGTGCAAATGGTTAACGTGCTTAGGTGCTAACTGAAAGATTGGAGGTTTGAGTCCACTCAGAGGCGCCTTGGATGAAAGGCCTGGTGAGCTACTTCCGAAAAATCAGCCATTGGAAACTGTCAAGGAATGATGGTGTCCCCCCAAAATATCTGTCAGTTTGTCTAGGTTGTGATTCCCAGTATCGTATGATTGTTTACCATTTTGTCATCTGATGTGATTTCCCTGTGTGTTGTAAATCCTATCATTTTGATGTAGTAAAATGGATTAACGGCGGTTATATTGATGAAATCTACAAGATTAGATAGTGTCTTAAGCCAATCTCTTTTGAGATACAAAAGAGAGAAAAGCACAGAGAGACGGGGGGACCTCATACAACCAAGAAAGCAGTGCCCGGAGCAGAGTGCGTCCCTTGGACCTGAGGTTCCTGTGCTGAGATGCTCCCAGATGACGGGAAGACTGATGACAAGGACCTTCCTTCAGAGCTGACAGAGAGAAAAACTTCCCCTGGAGCGGGCGCCCTGAATTTGGACTTGTAGCCTACTAGACTGTGAGAGAATAAATTTCGCTTTGTTAAAGGTGTCCACTTGTGGTAATTCTGTTACAGCAGCACTAGATAACTAAGACAAAAACCTTATGGAGCACAGTTCTACTCTGACACACATGAGGTTGCCATGAGTCAGAATAGACTCGCCAGCAACTGGTTTTTCTTACCTTACTCCAGTTAGGAAATAGCACTGGCCAATACATTTTTGGTGTTCTGCATGTATCAGTGGGGAGGCGAGTAGGGTTGTGGTGAGATGTTATTGTCTCCTTGTGGCAGACACCCCTCTGCTCTACAAGTGGTTTTCAGCGAGCCCCCCTCACTTGGTTTGCAGTGGGGGAAATCCTCCTTCACCCACCACAGAAGGGTTGGAGCGAGGAAACACATAGCCCTTAAAGAGCTCTTTTCAGGAGAAATCCTCCCTCTGAACCCAGATCAACCTCTAACCAAAAAAATCAAACCAGTTGCGCTGGCGTCGGTTCTAAGTCCTGGCAGCCCCATGTGTCTCAGAGTTAAACTTCACACAGGGCTTTCAATGGCTGTGATCCTTCAGAAGCAGACCATTAGGCCTTTCTTCACAGGCACCTCTGGGTGGGTTCAAACCACCAACCTTTCAATTAGTAGCAAACGCTCAATTGGATCAATCTCTAGCCATCTCGTATATATGGACAACAGCTGGATGACAGGCTAAGGGTTGAAGGACTCGTTTTGGCCATCTCTTTGCAAGTTCTGCCTTGATGAATCCATTCTCTCCTCATTAGAATATAGAGATACTTGCCATTTATTGTACTCAGTTGAGACAAGAGAAAAAGTGTCATTCAGTATTCTCTCACATAGGAAAGAGAAGGCATGCTTGGTATGGTGCGGTACCTACGAATGTAGACACACTGCATTTTCTGGACTTACGAAAGAAAAGAATATTCATGAAACCAGTGTCAGAATGCCAGCATGTTCAAAAGACACAATGGTCTGACATCCACAGAAGCATTGAAAACAAAGTAAATCTTCGCTTAAAAAATCAAATAAGGGAGAATAATGATGCATGATAAATAGCAAAACTGTATTGGAATCACTTTTTTGGGGAGGGAGGGACAATTTTTTTATTGTGCTTTAAGTGAAAATTTACAATTGACGTCACTGTCTCATACAAAAACTTACACACACATTGTTATGTGACTGTAGTTACTCTCCCCACAATGTGTCAGCACACTCCTTTTCTCCACCCTGTATTTCCCGTGTCCATTCAACCAGCTCCTGTCCCCTCTGCCTTCTCATCTCACCTCCAGTCAGGAGCAGGCCACATATTATCATGTGTCTACTTGAGCTAAGAAGCACACTCCTCTCCAGTATCATTTTATGTCTCATAGTCCAGTCTAATCTTTGTCTGAAGAGTTGGCTTCAGGAATGGTTTTAGTTTTGGGCTAACACAAAGTCTGGGGGCCATGGCCTCTGGGGTCCCTTAAGGCTCAGTCAGATTTTTAGTCTGGTCTTATTCCTAGAATTTGAGTGCTGCATCCATCAGGAATTCTCTGTTGGTTCCCTGTCAGGGCAGTCATTGGTGGTAGCAGGGCACCATCTAGTTCTTCCAGTCTCAGGCTGATGGAGTCTCTGGTTTATGTGCCCCTTTCTGTCTCTTCAGCTCTCATTTTCCTTGTGTCTTTGGTGTTCTTCATTCTCCTGTGCTCCAGGTAAGTGGAGATCAATTGATGCGTCTTAGATGGCTGCTTGCTAGCTTTTCAGACCCTAGATGCCACTCACCAAAGTGGGATGCAGAATGTTTTCTTAATATACGTTGTTATGCCAGTTGACCTAGGTGTCCCCTGAAACCATGGTCCCCAGAACCTCACACCTGCTACTCCATCCCTCAAAGTGTCTGTATTTAGGAAACTTCTTAGCTTTTGGTTTAGTGCAGTTGTGCTGACTTCCCCTCTATTGTGTGTTGTCCTTCCCTTCACCTAAAACAATTGTTGTCTACTATCTAGGTAGTGAACACCCCTCTACCGCCCTCCCCACCCTCATAACCATCAAAGAATGTTTTCTTCTGTGTTTAAACGTTTTCTTGAGTTCTTATAATAGTGGTCTCATACAACATTTGTCCTTTTGCGACTGACTAATTTTACTCAGCATAATGCCTTCCAGATTCATCCATGTTATGAGATGTTTCATGGTGTCTTCGTTGTTCTTTATCATTGTGTAGTATTCCATTGTGTGAATATACCACAATTTGATTATCCATTCATCCATTGATGGGCACCTAGGTTGCTTCCATGTTTTTGCTATTGTAAACAGTGCTGCAATGAATATGGGTGTGCATATATCTATTCGTGTGGGGGCTCCTATTTCTCTAGGATATATTTCAAGGAGTGGAATTGCTGGGTTGTATGGTGGTTCTATTTCTAGCTTTTAAGGAAGCACCAAATTGATTTCCAAAGTGGTTGTACCATTTTACATTACCACCAGCAGTGTATAAGTGTTCCAGTCTCTCCACAACCATCCCAACATTTATTATTTTGTGTTTTTTAGATTAATGCCAGCCTTCTTGGGATGAGATGTTGTCTCATTGTAGTTTTGATTTGTATTTCTCTAAAGGCTAATGATGTGAGCATTTCCTCATGTATCTGTTAGCCACCTGAATGTCTTCTTTGTTGAAGTACCTGTTCATATCCTTTGCCCATTTTTTTAATTGGGTTATTTGTCTTTTTGTTGTTGAGGTTTTACAGTATCTTGTAGATTTTAGAGATTAGATGCTGATCGGATTTGTCGTAGCCAAAAATTTTTTCCCAGTCTTTAAGTTGTCTTTTTACTCTTTTGGTGAAGCCTTTGGATGAGCGTTAAGTGTTTGATTTTTAGGAGCTCCCAGTTATCCAGTTTCTTTTCTGGTGTTTGTGCATTGTCACTAATGTTTTATATACTGTTTATGCCATGTATTAGGGGCCTTAGCATTGTCCCTCTTTTTATTTCTGTGATCTTTATTGTTTTAGATTTTATATTTAGGTCTTTGATTCATTTTGAGTTAGTTTTTGTGCATGGTGTGAGGTATGGGTCTTGTTTAATTTTTTTTGCAGATGGATATCCAGTTATGCCAGCACCTTTTGTTAAAGAGACTGTCTTTTCCCGAGTTAATGAACTTTGGGCCTTTGTCAAACATCAGCTGCTAATAAGTGGATGAATTTACATCTGGATTCTCAATTCTGTTCCATTGGTCTATGTATCTGTTGTTGTACCAGTACCAGGCTGTTTTGACTACTGTGGCAGTATAATAGGCTCTAAAATCAGGTAGCATGAGGCCTCTCACTTTGTTCTTCTTTTTCAGTGATGCTTTACTTGTCTGGGGCCTCTTCCATTTCCATATGAAGTTGGTGATTTGTTTCTCCATCTCATTAAAAAATGCCATTGGAATTTGGATTGGGACTGTATTGTATGTATAGATTGCTTTGGGTAGAATAGATATTTTCACAATGTTAAGTCTTCCTATCCATGAGTAAGGTATGTTTTTCCACTTATATAGGTCTCTTTTGGTTTCTTGCAGTAGTGTCTTGTAGTTTTCTTTGTATAGGTCTTTTACGTCTCTGGTTATATTTATTCCTAAGTATATTATCTTCTCAGGGGCTATTGTAAATGGTATTGATTTGGTGATTTTCTCTTCGACGTTCTCTTTGTTGGTATAAGGAATCCAACTGATTTTTTACGTTTATTTTGTAAAATCTCTCTCTTTTTTTAAATTATACTTTAGATGAAGGTTTACAGGGCAAATTAGTTTCTCCATTAAGCAATTAATACACATATTGTTTTGTGACATTGGTTGCCAGCCCCACGGCATGTCGACATTCTTCTTGACCTTGGGTTCTGCATTACCAGCTTTCCTATCCCCTCCTGGCTTCTCGTCCTTGTCCCTGAGCTGGTGGGCCCATTTAGTCTCATTTTACTTTATGGGCCTGTCTGATCTTTGGCTGAAGGGTGAACCTCAGGAGTGACTTCACTAGACTTCACTACTGAATTAAAAGGATGTCCAGGGCCATACTCTCAGGTTTTCTCTAGTCTCTGCCAGACCAGTAAATCTGGTCTTTTTTTTTTTTCTGAGTTGGAATTTTATCCTACATTTTTCTCCAGCTCTGACCAGGACTCTCTATTGTGATCCCTATCAGAGCAGTCAGTGGTGGTAGCTGGACACCATCTAGTTGTCCTGGACTCAGTCTGGTGGAGGCTGTGGTAGTTGTGGTCCATTAGTCGTTTGGACTAATCTTTCCCTTGTGTCTTTGGTTTTCTTCATTCTCCCTTGCTCCAGATGGGGTGAGGCCAGTGGAGTATCTTAGATAGCTGTTCACAAGCTTTTAAGACTGCAGATGCTACTTACAAAGTGGCATGTAGAACATTGAAGTCACTCTTTAACCCACGCATATCCCCAGAGTTTTAGTGAAATCTCCCTTTATTTACAACTCCTTTTTTTTTTTCCATCAATTCTCTTTCGAAGAGTAGCTCCCTGCCCTTTCTAAATATAACACAATTTAGCTTTTTTCACTTCTCCAACTGTTTGTTCAAACTTTATCCCAATTAGCTCAACAAAAGTCCTGGTCAGCTGAGTAAGTATAGACAGAAACCTCTTTAGAAGGTGAGAGAGGGCTGGGTAGGTAAAGGAAAGCTATGAATACTAAAATATTAATAGTCTTGTCCGTGATACTTTGATAAATAAAATCTAATTTTGCTTTTTTTTTGCCTTTTCTGGATTAGCCAAGACCGTTGAAACTGAACCACCAGAAGTAGAGGTTGCTCAAGATGAAACCACTCCAATTAAAGAAGATGCAGCTATTATTCCTGATACTTCTTCAAGAAATCAATCACAAACCCCTATCGGTGTCCAAACCCTCTTTCTTGATCATCATATACAAGAAAAAGTGACTGTTCTAAAACCTCTTACAACACCTAAAAAATATTCTCAGGATGTTCGTTTGCAGATTCCAGATACTGCTTGTGGTTCCGTATTTTTTCCAAGTTGTCATTTGGCTTCAGCGCGAGTTTTTGGAAAAGAAACAAGTCAAGTGGAAAATTTACAAACGTCAAAGAGACAGTCATCCAAGTTAGAAAGGATTTATATTGACAAAGAACTTAAAGACATCTTAATTCTTACTTCAGATTTCTCCAAACCCTTAAGGGCCCCTCGCCCACTTGTCACTACCAAAGTCAATGTTCACATTGAGTGTCCACCAAAGAGTATGGGCTATCCTTCTGAGAGCCCTCTGATAGATTTAAGTACAGTAATGCTAAGCCCACTACCTAGTATTACATCTCCTAAACCAGAAAGACAATGGTCTGACCACTTACAAAGAAATACTCCTGCAGTATTAACTATTAGTGAATTTCCTGGTCCCATTAGCCTACCAATACCAGTTTTACCAAGAAAACCTCGAAGACAGTCCAGTATAGGTAAATAATCTGAATAGGGCCTATAAAGGTGGGGGTCAAATACAGCAAAAGGGAGAGGAGGAATGCATGCAAATGGTGGCCCCTTGGTTTTGGAGCTTTTTGCCTGTACCTTTATTTAATACATGGGTCAGAGGACAATAACAGAAGTCTTGACCTTGCAGGTCTGCCAAGGCCAAACTGGCTACTCCATTAAGATGATGGTAGCGGGGAACCAGACAGTGAGTTTAAAGAAGCAGGAAAGCTAATATAAAGAAGCAGTGGGACTGAGCAATCATTCAGAAGGTGGTCTAGATGAGCTCTAGGAGCAGAATGCCAATGCTGATAGATGTCTTTGTGGGTACATTCCCATGGATACTTCCTGTTCATTAATGGATGGACAATTATAATGGAGTCATAGCACCCTCCACATGAATTTTCACAAGTATCCAAAAGTTTTCTCCATTTTTTTCTTTTTTTAGAAAATCTTGCAGCAGAAAATGAATATGTAGAAGCTGTCCCAAGGCAAAGAGCACCAAGCATACCTCAAGGTAAATGCTGAGTTTATACCACTCTTTTGAAGGCTGTATATAAGCTTATCTTTCTATAAAATTATTTGTGATTGTGTGTGTGTGTGACATCACATATGGCACAACTCATTTCCAGTTCTTTAAGCAATTTACTTACTTAGCAACTATTGTTTAAGTATTGACTATGAACTAGACTTTGTGCTGATGCTGGGAATATAAAAACAGAAGTATTCTTAATTTGGGTGGCAGACCCAACCTGTCCTCCTCCAGAAGATATACTTTTTTTTTTATTAACTTTTATTGAGCTTCAAGTGAACGTTTACAAATCAAGTCAGACTGTCACATATAAGTTTATATCCACCTTACTCCATACTCCCACTTGCTCTCCCCCTAATGAGTCAGCCCTTCCAGTCTCTCCTTTCGTGACAATTTTGCCAGCTTCCAACTCTCTCTATCCTCCCATCCCCTCTCCAGACAGGAGATGCCAACACAGTCTCAAGTGTCCACCTGATATAATTACCTCACTCTTCATCAGCATCTCTCTCCTACCCACTGTCCAGTCCCTTTCATATCTGATGAGTTGTCTTCGGGAATGGTTCCTGTCCTGGGCCAACAGAAGGTCTGGGGACCATGACTGCCGGGATTCCTCTAGTCTCAGTCAGACCATTAAGTATGGTCTTTTTGTGAGAATTTGGAGTCTGCATCCCACTGATCTCCTGCTCCCTCAGGGGTTCTCTGTTGTGCTCCCTGTCAGGGCAGTCATTGGTTGTGGCCGGGCACCATCTAGTTCTTCTGGTCTCAGGATGGTGTAGGTCTCTGGTTCATGTGGCCCTTTCTGTCTCTTGGGCTCTTAGTTATCGTGTGACCTTGGTGTTCTTCATTCTCCTTTGATCCAGGTGGGTTGAGACCAATTGATGCATCTTAGATGGCCGCTTGTCAGCAATTAAGACCCCAGATGCCACATTTCAAAGTGGGATGCAGAATGTTTTCATAATAGAATTATTTTGCCAATTGACTTAGAAGTCCCTTTAAACCATGGTCCCCAAACCCCCGCCCTTGCTCCGCTGACCTTTGAAGCATTCAGTTTATCCCAGAAACTTCTTTGCTTTTGGTCCAGTCCAGTTGACCTGACCTTCCATGTATTGAGTACTGTCCTTCCCTTCACCTAAAGCAGTTCTTATCTACTAATTAATCAGTAAAAAACCTGTCCCACCCTCCCTCCCTCCCCCCCGCATAACCACAAAAGTATGTGTTCTTCTCAGTTTATACTATTTCTCAAGATCTTATAATAGTGGTCTTATACAATATTTGTCCTTTTGCCTCTGACTAATTTCGCTCAGCATAATGCCTTCCAGGTTCCTCCATATTATGAAATGTTTCACAGATTTGTCACTGTTCTTTATCGATGCCTAGTATTCCATTGTGTGAATATACCACAATTTATTTAACCATTCATCCGTTGATGGACACCTTGGTTGCTTCCAGGTTTTTGCTATTGTAAACAGAGCTGCACTAAACATGGGTGTGCATATATCTGTTTGTGTGAAGGCTCTTGTTTCTCTAGTGTATATTCCGAGGAGTGGGATTTCTGGGTTGTATGGTAGTTCTATTTCTAACTGTTTAAGATAATGCCAGATAGATTTCCAAAGTGGTTGTACCATTTTACATTCGTAGGTAGATTTCCAAACTGGTTGTACCATTTTACATTCCCGCCAGCAGTGTATAAGAGTTCCAATCTCTCTGCAGGCTCTCCAACATTTATTATTTTGTGTTTTTTGGATTAATGCCAGCCTTGTTGGAGTGAGATGGAATCTCATCGTAGTTTTAATTTGCATTTCTCTAATGGCTAATGATCGAGAGCATTTTGTCATGTATCTGTTAGCTGCCTCAATATCTTCTTTAGTGAAGTGTGTGTTCATATCCTTTGCCCACTTCTTGATTGGGTTGTTTGTCTTTTTGTGGTTGAGTTTTGAGAGAATCATACAGATTTTAGAGATCAGGCGTTGGTCGGAGATGTCATAGCTGAAAATTCTTTCCCAGTCTGTAGGTGGTCTTTTTACTCTTTTGGTGAAGTCTTTAGATGAGCATAAGTGTTTGATTTTTAGGAGCTCCCAGTTATTTGCTTTCTCTTTGTCATTTTTGGTAATGTTTTGTATTCTGTTTATGCCTTGTATTAGGGCTCCTAACCTTGTCCCTATTTTTTCTTCCATGATCTTTATCGTTTTAGTCTTTATGTTTAGGTCTTTGATCCACTTGGAGTTAGTTTTTGTGCGTGGTGTGAGGTATGGGTCCTGTTTCATTTTTTTGCACATGGATATCCAGTTATGCCAGCACCATTTGTTAAAAAGACTATCTTTTCCCTAATTAACTGACACTGGGCCTTTGTCAAATATCAGCTGCTCATATGTGGATGGATTTATATCTGGGTTCTCAATTCTGTTCCATTGGTCTATGTGCCTGTTGTTGTACCAGTACCAGGCTGTTCTGACTACTGTGGCTGTATAATAGGTTCTGAAATCAGGTAGAGTGAGGCCTCCCACTTTCTTCTTCTTTTTCAGTAATGCTTTGCTTATCCGAGGCTTCTTTCCCTTCCATATGAAGTTGGTGATTTGTTTCTCTATCACATTAAAAAATGACATTGGAATTTGGATCGGAAGTGCATTGTATGTATAGATGGCTTTTGGTAGAATAGACATTTTTACTATGTTAAGTCTTCCTATCCATGAGCAAGGTATGTTTTTCCACTTAAGTAGGTCCTTTTTAATTTCTTATAGTAGAGCTTTGTAGTTTTCTTTGTATAGGTCTTTTACATCCTTGGTAAGATTTATTCCTAAGTATTTTATCTTCTTGGGGGCTACTGTGAATGGTATTGATTTGGTGATTTCCTCTTCGATGTTCTTTTTGTTGATGTAGAGGAATCCATGTGATTTTTGTATGTTTATCTTATAACCTGAGACTCTGCCAAACTCTCCTACTAGTTTCAGTAGTTTTGTGGAGGATTCCTTAGGGTTTTCTGTGTATAAGATCATGTCATCTGCAAATAGAGGTAATTTTACTTCCTCTTTGCCAGTCCGGATGCGGTTTATTTCTTTGTCTAGCCTAATTGCTCTGGCTAGGACTTCTAGCACAATGTTGAATAAGAGCAGTGATAAAGGGCATCCTTGTCTGGTTCCCGTTCTCAAGGGAAATGCTTTCAGGCTCTCTCCATTTAGAGTGATGTTGGCTGTTGGCTTTGCATAGATGTCCTTTATTATGTTGAGGAATTTTCCTTCAATTCCTATTTTGGTGAGAGTTTTTATCATAAATGGGTGTTGGACTTTGTCAAATGCCTTTTCTGCATCAATTGATAAGATCATGTGGTTTTTGTCTTTTGTTTTATTTATATGGTGGATTACATTAATGGTTTTTCTAATATTAAACCAGCCTTGCATACCTGGTATAAATCCCACTTGGTCGTGGTGAATTATTTTTTTGATATGTTGTTGAATTCTATTGGCTAGAATTTTGTTGAGGATTTTTGCATCTATGTTCATGAGGGATATAGGTCTGTAATTTTCTTTTTTTGTGATGTCTTTACCTGGTTTTGGTATCAGGGATATGGTGGCTTCATAGAATGAGTTGGGTAGTATTCCGTCATTTTCTATGCTTTGAAATACCTTTAGTAGTAGTGGTGTTAACTCTTCTCTGAAGGTTTGGTAGAACTCTGCAGTATAGCCATCCGGGCCAGGGCTTTTTTTTGTTGGGAGTTTTTTGATTACTGTTTCAATCTCTTTTTTTTGTTATGGGTCTATTTAGTTGTTCTACTTCTGATTGTGTTAGTTTAGGTAGGTAGTGTTTTTCCAGGAATTCATCCATTTCTTCTAGGTTTGCAAATTTGTTAGAGTACAATTTTTCTTAATAATCTGGTATGATTCTTTTAATTTCAGTTGGGTCTGTTGTGATGTGGCCCTTCTCATTTCTTATTCGGGTTATTTGTTTCCTTTCCTGTATTTCTTTAGTCAGTCTAGCCAATGGTTTATCAATTTTGTTAATTTTTTCAAAGAACTAGCTTTTGGCTTTGTTAATTCTTTCAATTGTTTTTTTGTTCTCTAATTCATTTAGTTCAGCTCTAATTTTTATTATTTGTTTTCTTCTGGTGCCTGATGGATTCTTTTGTTGCTCACTTTGTATTTGTTCAAGTTGTAGGGACAGTTCTCTGATTTTGGCTCTTTCTTCTTTTTGTATGTGTGCATTTATCGATATAAATTGGCCTCTGAGCACTGCTTTTGCTGTGTCCCAGAGGTTTTGATAGGAAGTATTTTCATTCTCGTTGCATTCTATGAATTTCCTTATTCCCTCCTTGATGTCTTCTGTAACCCAGTCTTTTTTCAGGAGGGTATTGTTCAGTTTCCAAGTATTTGATTTCTTTTCCCTAGAGTTTCTGTTATTGATTTCTAGTTTTGTTGCCTTGTGGTCTGAGAAGATGCTTTGTAATATTTTGATGTTTTGGACCCTGCAAAGGTTTGTTTTATGACCTAATATGTGGTCTATTCTAGAGAATGTTCCATGTGCGCTAGAAAAAAAAGTATATTTTGCAGCAGTTGGGTGGAGAGTTCTGTATAAGTCAATGAGGTCGAGTTGGTTGATTGTTGTAAGTATGTCTTCTGTGTTTCTATCGAGCTTCTTACTGGATGTCCTGTCCTTCTCCAAAAGTGGTGTGTTGAAGTCTCCTACTATAATTGTGGAGGTGTCTATCTCACTTTTCAGTTCTGTTAAGATTTGATTTATGTATCTTGCAGCCCTGTCATTGGGTGCATAAATATTTAATATGGTTATATCTTCCTGATCAATTGTCCTTTTTATCATTATGTAGTGTCCTTCTTTATCCTTTGTGGTGGATTTAAGTATAAAGTCTATTTTGTCAGAAATTAATATTGCTAGTCCTCTTCTTTTTTGCTTATTGTTTGCTTGATATATTTTTTTCCATCCTTTGAGTTTTAGTTTGTGTCTCTAAGTCTAAGGTGTGTCTCTTGTAGGCAGCATATAGACGGATCATGTTTCTTTATCCAGTCCGAGACTCTCTGTCTCTTTATTGGTGCATTTAGTCCATTTACATTCAGCATAATTATAGATAAGTAAGTGTTTAGTGTTGTCATTTTGATGCCTTTTTATGTGTGTTGTTGGCAATTTCATTTTTCCACTTACTTTTTTGTGCTGAGACGTTTTTCTTTGTAAATTGTGAGATCCTCATTTTCGTAGTACTTGACTTTATGTTTGCTGAGTCGTTATGTTTTTCTTGGTTTTTATTTTGAGTTATGGAGTTGTTATTCCTCTTTGTGGTTACCTTAATATTTGCCCCTATTTTTCTAAGTAAAAACCTAATTTGTATTCTCCTATATCGCCTTGTATCCCTCTCCATATGGCAGTTCTATGCCACCTGTATTTAGTCCCTCTTTTTGATTATTGCGATCTTTTACATACAGACTTCAATGATTTCCTGTTTTGAGCATTTTTTTTTTTAATTAATCTTAATTTGTTTTTGTGATTTCCCTATTTGAGTTGATATCAGGATGTTCTGTTCTGTGACCTTGTGTTGTGCTGGTATCTGATATTATTGGTTTTCTGACCAATTTCCTTTAGTATTTAGAAGATATACTTTTAATAGCTTTCTATACCTCTGTTGAATTAACTTAAATATAAGTGATGTTGTTGTTGTGATTAGCCTGCTGTTGATTTGGCCCCTGACTCATGGTGACTTGTGTGTTATGGAGTAGAACTGCTCCTTAGGGTTTTCTTGGCTATATTTGTTTTTACAGAAGCCATTTGCCAGGCCTTTCTTCTGTGGAGCCAATGGTTAATAGTGAATTGCAAACTGCTTGCACCACCCAGGCTCCTTATAAGTGGTATTACCTGTTGCCATTGAATCAATTCTGACTCATAGTGACCCTATAAGACAGAGTAGAACTGCCCTATAGGGTTTCCAAGGCTGTAATCTTTATGGGAGCAGACTACCACATCTTTGTTCTGTGGAGCAGCTGGTGGATTCAAACCTCTTACCTTTTGGTTAGCAGCTGAGTGCTTATCCACTATGTGACCAGGCTTCATCCCTAAGTGATATTAGGGCGGTGTAAACAAAGTGCTTGTCCAGCTTTCACATGCATATGTAGGCTTCAGGAGAGAAGTAGAATTTGAACAGAGTCTTGAAATGAGAATAGGAATTTGCTGGAAGAATAAAAGAGGGAAAGTATTCCAGGCATAGAGAACAGCACGGACAAAGGGTCAGGTAGCTAAGTATTATATAGGTGCTCAGCAAAGCCATTTTTAATACCGTAAACCGTTAGGCCCTCTTAGTTTTGGAGCACAACATTGTGCACACACATGCATGCGCACACACGCACAGACACCATCACATCAAATATGTTAAAAGGCACCTGCTTCCCACATAAAACATGATTTTCTTGCTAAAAAGAATTTAAAGTGTATTTTATAACTTTATTTTAAAATTATTTGGCTCCAAGTAGTTGATATAATTTACTGTGACTTAATTGGCTGTGATTTTTCTGCAACTATCATGCATACCTGGGAATTCTCCTGAGGGAAGAAAATCTGACCTACAAATTTTCAAAAATAATGAATATTTTATAAATACTAAATTTAATAATGAAGTTGACATAACATGACAATTTTTCTAAAAATTTAACATTTATTAATTTTTAATTTCTAGTTGTATTTTCATATTTTTGATCCAGGGAATTTATTTTGAAGTATCAAATATTGAAAAACTCGTTGCTGTTGAGTTGATTCTGACCCATGGTGACCCTATTGGATAGAGTAGAACTACCCCATAGGGTTTCTAAGGCTGTAATCTTAGAAGCAGGCTTAGGGACCGCCGACCTTTTGGTTAGCAGCCAAGTGCTTAACCACTGCGTCACCAGGATGTGTTAAATATTTGCCCAGGTCCTTCTAAAACTTATAGCCCCTAAGTGTTATGGCAATAGTTTTCAAAGGATAAAATGACCTTACACTCAGGATCTCTGGGTGAGAATTGTGGAAGGTGAAGCTGGAGAGAGAACCCGAGGCCAGTGTGTGATGCTAATATACTAGTATCTAATGTCCCAATCTAATATATTAGTGTCTCAGTACCGTACACCACAGAAGTCTCCAGGACGGAGAGGAACATGGCAAGCGTTATTTCCTATCATCAGTAGGGAAGATAGAGTAGCATACAGAGAAACTAGTAGCAGGAAACTCACCGTGAAGGCTATTGCCATTTCTAAGTATTTTGTTGTTGTTGGTAGGTGCCGTTGAGTTGGTTCTGACTCACAGCGACCCCATGCACAACAGAAGAAAACACTGCCTGGTCCTGCGCCATCCTCACAATCCTTGTTACGCTTGAGCTCATTGTTGTAGCTGCTGTGTCAGCGCACCTCACTGAGGGTCTTCCTCTTTTCCGCTGACCCTGTACTCTGCCAAGCGTGATGTCCTTCTCCAGGGACTGAACCCTCCTGACAACATGTCCAAAATATGTAAGACGCAGTCTCTCCATCCTTGCTTCTAAGGAGCATTCTGGCTGTACTTCTTCTAAGACAGATTTGTTCATTCTTTTGGCAGTCCATGGTATATTCAATATTCGTCACCAACACCGCAATTCAAAGGCGTCAATTCTTCGATCTTCCTCATTCAGTGTCCAGCTTTCACATGCATATGATGCGATTGAAAATACCATGGCTTGGGTCAGGCGCACCTTAGTCTTCAAGGTGACATCTTTGCTCTTCACCACTTTAAAGAGGTCCTTTGCAGCAGATTTACCCAATGCAATGCGTCTTTTGATTTCTTGACTGCTGCTTCCATGGCTGTTGATTGTGGATCCAAGTAAAATGAAATCCTTGACAACTTCAGTCTTTTCTCCGTTTATCCTGATGTTGCTCATTGGTCCAGTTGTGAGGATTTTTGTTTTCTTTATGTTGAGGTGCAATCCATACTGAAGGCTGTGGTCTTTGATCTTCATTAGTAAGTGCTTCAAGTCCTCTTCACTTTCAGCAAGCAAGGTTGTGTCATCTGCATAATACAGGTTGTTAATGAGTCTTCCTCCAATCCTGATGTCCCGTTCTTCTTCATATAGTCCAGCTTCTCAGATTATTTGCTCACCATACAGATTGAATAAGTATGGTGAAAGAATACAACCCTGAAGCACACCTTTCCTGACTTTAAACCAATCAGTATCCCCTTGTTCTCTCTGAACAACTGCCTCTTGATCTATGTAAAGGTTCCTCATGAGCACAATTAAGTGTTCTAGAATTCCCATTCTTCACAAGGTTATCCATAATTTGTTATGATCCGCACAGTTGAATGCCTTTGCATAGTCAATAAAACACAGGTAAACATCCTTCTGGTATTCTCTGCTTTCAGCCAGGATCCATCTGACATCAGTAATGATATCCCTGGTTCCACATCCTCTTCTGAAACTGGCCTGAATTTCTGGCAGTTCCCTGTTGATACACTGCTGCAGCCGTTTTTGAATGATCTTCAGCAAAATTTTGCTTGTGTGTGATATTAATGATATTGTTCTATAATTTCCACATTCGGTTGGATCACCTTTCTTGGGAATAGGCATAAATATGGATCTCTTCCAGTCATTTGGCCAGGAAGCTGTCTTCCATATTTCTTGGCATAGACGAATGAGCACCTCTAGCGCTGCATCTGTTTGTTGGAACATCTCAATTGATATTCCATCAATTCCTGGAGCCTTGTTTTTCGCCAATGCCTTCAGAGCAGCTTGGACTTCTTCCTTCAGTACCATCGGTTCCTGATCATATGCCACCTCTTTAAAGGGTTGAACATCAACTAATTCTTTTTGGTATAATGACTCTGTGTATTCCTTCCATCTTCTTTTGACGCTTCCTGCATTGTTTAATATTTTCCCAATAGAATCCTTCACTATTGCAACTCGACACTTGATTTTTTTCTTCAGTTTTTTCAGCTTGAGAAACGCCAAGTGTGTTCTTCCCTTTTGGTTTTCCATCTCCAGCTTTTTGCACATGTCATTATAATGCTTTACTTTGCCTTCTCGAGCCACCCTTTGAAATCTTCTGTTCAGCTCTTTTGCTTCATCAATTCTTCCTTTTGTTTTAGCTGCTTGACGTTCGAGAGCAAGTTTCAGAGTCTCCTCTGACATCCATCTTGGTCTTTTCTTTCTTTCCTGTCTTTTCAATGACCTCTTGCTTTCTTCATGTATGATATCCTTGATGTTATTCCACAACTCATCTGGTCTTCGGTCACTAGTGTTCATTGCGTCAAATCTATTCTTCAGATGGTCTCTAAATTCAGGTGGGATGTACTCAATGTCATATTTTGGCTCTCATGGACTTGCTCTGATTTTCTTCAGTTTCACCTTGAACTTGCATATGAGCAATTGATGGTATGTTCCACAGTTGGCCCCTGGCCTTGTTCTGACTGATAATATTGAGCTTTTCCATCGTCTCTTTCCACAGATGTAGTCAAATTGATTTCTGTGTGTTCCATCTGGCAAGGTCCCTGTGTATAGCCGCTGTTTATGTTGGTGAAAGAAGGTATTTGCAATGAAGAAGTCGTTGGTCTTGCAAAATTCTATCATTCGATCTCTGGTGTTGTTTCTGTCAGCAAGGCCATATTTTCCAACTACTGATCCTTCTTCTCTGTTCCCAACGTTCGCATTCCCATCGCCAGTAATTATCAATGCATCTTGATTGCGTGTTCTATCAATTTCAGACTGCAGTTGTTGATAAAAATCTTCTATTTCTTCTTCTTTGGCCCTAGTGGTTGGTGCATAAATTGGAATAATAGTCATTATTAACTGGTTTTCCTTGTAGGCATATGGATATTATCCTATCACTGACAGCGTTGTACTTCAGGATAGATCTTGAAACATTCTTTTTGATGATGAATGCAACACCATTCCTCTCTGAGTTGTCATTCCCAGCATAGCAGACTATATGACTGTCTGATTCAAAATGGCCAGTACCAGTCCATTTCAGCTCACTAATGCCTTTTAATGCCTAGGATATCGATGTTTTTGTGTTCCATTTCACTTTTTATGATTTCCAATTTTCCTAGATTCATACTTCATACATCCCAGGTTCTGATTATTAATGGATGTTTGCAGCTGTTTCTTCTCATTTTGAGTTGTGCCACATCAGCAAATGAAGGCCCTGAAAGCTTTACTTCATCCACGTCATTAAGGTCGACTCTACTTTGAGGAGGCAGCTCTTCCCCAGTTATCTTTTGAGTGCCTTCCAACCTGGGTGGCTCATCTTTCAGCACTATATCAGACAATGTTCCACTGCTATTCATAAGGTTTTCACTGGCTAATGGTTTTCAGAAGTAGACTGCTGGGTCCTTCTTCCTAGTCTGTGTTAGTCTGGAAGCTCAGCTGAAACCTGTCCTCCATGGGTGGCCCTGCTTGTATCTGCTTACTGGTGGCATATCTTCCAGCATCACAGCAACACGCAAGCCCCCACAGTACAAAAAACTGACCACACATGGGAGAAGTATTTTCGTTATTATTACTAAACCTTTTATTTTGTGATCCTTGTAGATTCATTGGCAGTTGTAAGAAATAATACAGAGAGATCCTGTATACCTTTCATCGAGTTTCTCCCAGCAGTAACGTCTTGTAAAACTGTAGTGTAACATCACAACCAGGATATCAATAGTGATACAGTCAAGATACACAGCATTTCCATCATTACAGAATCTCTCGTGTTAACCTTTTATAGTCACACCCATGCCACTCCCACTCCCACGTTCTTCTTAGTACTTGGCAAGCACTGATCTGTTCTCCATTTCTATAGTTTTGTCATTTCAAAAATGTTACATACATTATAGTGTGCAACCTTTCTGGACTGGCCTTACTCCCTCCCTCCAGCATAGTTCTCAGGAGATTCATCCAGGATGTTGCTGTGTCAATAGTCTGTACCTTTGGATTGCTAAGTAGTATGTAATGGTTTGAATGTACTACAGTTTGGTTACCCAGTCACCTGTTGAAGGACATATGGATTGTTTCCACTTTGGGCCTATTAGGAATAAAGCTGCTGTAAACATATCAGGTACAGGCTTTTGTGTGAACATAAATATATTTCTCTGGGATGAATGCCCAGGAGTTCAGTTGTCGGGTTGTGTGGTGGTTGGAAGGAGACTTGGTGGTACAGTGGTTAAACACTCACCTGTTAACTAAAAGGTTGGTGGTTGGAACCCACCAGCCGCTCCGAGGGAAAAAAAGACCTGGTGGTCTGCTTATGTAAAGATTACAGCCTTGAAAACTCTATGGGGGCAGTTCTACTCTGTCCTGTAAGGTCGCTGTGAGTCGGAATGGACTTGACAGTAATGGGTGGTAGGTTGGATGTCTAGTTTTTTTTTTTTTTTTAAAGAAACTGCCACATTGTTTTGCAGAGTGCTGGAGAGCATTTTACATGGCACAGTGGTTAAAGCACTTGGCTGCTAACTGAAAGATTGGTAGTTTGAACCCAGTTGGCAGTTCCATGGGAGAAAGATGTGGCAGTCTGCTTCCATAGAGATTACAGCTTTGGAAACTCTATGGAACAGTTCTACTCTGTCCTGTGGGGTCACTATAAGTTGCAATCGACTGGATAGCAATGAGTGGTTTTTGGTTTAGCAGTGTATGACAGAGCCCTGGTGGTGTAGGGGTTAAGTGCTCGGCTGCTAACCAAGAGGTCAGTGATTCAAACCCACCAGCTGTTTCAAGGGAGGAAAGACCTGGCAATCTGCTTCCATAAAGATTACAGCCTAGGAAACCCCAATGGGGCACTTCAATCCTACCATACAGGGTCACTATGAGTTGGAATCGACTTGAGGGCAATGGAGGTTTTGCAGTGTATGGGCAATCTAGTTTGTCAGCATTCTCACCAGTGTTGTCACTGTTTTTTTATTTTAGCCATTTGATAGGTATGTAGAGATATCACACTGTAATTTTAATTTGTATTCCCCAATGACTAATGATGCCGAACATCTTTTGATCTGTAAATTTTCTTTGGTGAAATGCTTCTTCATGTCTTTTGCCCATGTCTAATTGAATTATTTCTTTTTTTTACTGCTGAGTTTTACCTAGAATATATTAAAAACTATATGTTCCAGATACTTATATATTCTCTGTAGTTTTTTGTCAGATATGCAGTTTGCAAATATTCTCTCCCATCCTGTACATTGTCTCCCTATCCTCTTAATAGGGTTTTTTGTAAAGCAAAAATTTCCAGTTTTGATAAGGTCCACGTTACCAATTTTTCCCTTTATGAATCATGCTTTTGGTTTCACAGCTAAGAACTCTTTGCCTAGCCCTAAATCCTGAAGATTTTTCCTTGTGTTTTTTTCTGAAAGTTTTATAGTTTACGTTAAGTCCGTGATCCATACTGGTAATTTTTGTATAATGTCTGAGACTTAGCTCAAGTTCTTTTTTTGTTTTTTGCTTATTGATGTCCAATTGCTTCAGCACCATTTGTTGAAAAGGTTGTGTTTTCTCCATTGAATTACTTTTGAATCATTATCAAAAAGTAGTTGAGCAGGATAAAGAACAATGATGAATCTGTGAAACATCTCATAACATGGAGGAATCTGGAAGGCATTATGCTGAGTGAAATTAGTCAGTTGCAAAAGGACAAATATTCTATGAGACCACTATTATAAGAACTCAAGCATAAGTTTAAACATGGAAGAAAAAATTCTTTGATGGTTACGAGGGTGGGGAGGAAGGGAGAGGGGTATTCACTAGATAGTAGACGAGTTATTTTAGGTGAAGGGAAAGGGAAGGACAACACACAATAGAGGGGAAGTGAGCACAACTGGACTAAACCAAAAGCTAAGGAGTTTCCTGAATACAACCAAACACTTTGAGGGGTGGGGGTCTGGGGACCATGGTTTCAGGGGACATCTGTGTCAATTGGTATAACAAAGTGTATTAAGAAAACATTCTGCATCCCACTTTGGTGAGTGGCATTTGGGGTCTGAAAAACTAGCAAGCAGCCATCTAAGATGCATCAACTGGTCTCAGCCCACCTGGAGCAAAGGAGAATGAAGAACACCAAAGACACAAGGAAAATATGAGCCCGAGAGACAGAAAGAGCCACATAAACCAGAGACTACATTAGCCTGAAACCGGAAGAACCAGATGGTGCCCCGCTACCACCAATGACTGCCCTGACAGGGAACATAATAGAGAATCCCTGATGAAGCAGGAGAAAAGTGAGATGCAGAACTCAAATTCTAGTAAAAAGACCAGACAATGGTCTGACCGAGACTGGAGGGACCCCAGAGGTCATGGCCAATGGACTCTCTGTTAGCCCAAAACTAAAACCATTCCTAAAGCCAACTCTTCAGATAAAGACTAGACTGGATTATAAGACATAAAATAATACTGGTGAGTAGTGTGTTTCTTAGCTCAAGTAACACATGAGACTGTGTGGGCAGCCCCTGTCTGGAGGCGAGATAAGAAGGCACAGGGGGACAGGAGCTGGTTGAATAGACATGGGATATACAGGGGTGGAGAGAAAGAACGTGCTGTCACATTGTAGGGAGAGCAACTAGGGTCACATAACAATGTGTGTATAAGTTTTTGTATGAGAAAGTGACTTGAATTGTAAACTTTCACTTAAAGCACAATGAAAAAAATTAGTTGAGCATGTTTGTGTGTGCCTATTTCTGTGTTCTTTGTTCTGTTCCTTTGACACAAATCTTTCCACAAATACCACACAGTTCTGATTACTTTAGCTACATAAGTTTTGAAATCGGATAGACTAATTCCTCATACTTTATTATTCTTTTTCAAAATTGTTTTTGCTATTCTATCGTTTGCCTTTTCATATAATTAAAAAAAAAATCTTGTCTGTATCTACATAAATTCCTGCTGAGATTTTGATAGTAATTGTGTTAAACCTGTATATATCATTTTGGAGAGAATTAATATCTTAATTATATTGAGTCTTCCAATCTATGAACATGATATGTCTCTCCATTTAGGTATTCTTTGATTTATTTCATCAGGCTTTGTTAGTTTTCAGTGTGCAAATTCTTCTTTCTGCTTATGTGGTTTATTACATTGATTGATTTTCTTATGTTGAAATACCTTTGCATTCTTGGAATAAATCCCACTTGCTCATCAAATATAATCCTTTTAACATGCTTCAGAATTTGGTTTGCTAGTATTCTCATGAGACTTACATTTATTCGTGAGAATATTTACATTTATATTCATAAGGGATATTGTTCTGTAGGTTTCTTTTCTTGTGATGTCTTTGTCTAGCTGTATATGAGGGTAATGCTAGCCTCACAGAAAAAGTTAGAAAATGTTCCTTCCTCTTGTGATCTTTTGGAAGAATTTGAGAAATATTGGTGTTAAATCTTTAAAATGTTCAGAAGAATGCAACCATGAAGCCATCTGGCCCTGAATGTTTCTTTGTTGGGAGGTTTTTGATTACTAATTCAATCTTTTTACTTGTTACAGATCTGTTGAGATTTTTTTATTTCTTATTGAATCTGTTTATGTAGTTTTTATGTTTCTATTGATTTGTCCATCTCATCTACATTGTCTGAAATGTTGGCATGCAATTATTTGTTGTATTCTGTTATAAATCTTCTTTATTTCTGTAAGGTCAGTAGTAATGCACCCACTGTCTTTTCTGATTTTAGTTACTTGCATCTTTTCTCTTTTTTTTATTTGTCTAGTTAAAGATTTGTTGATTGATTCTATTGTTCTTTAATTCTCTGTTTCATTTATCTCTTCTCCAATCTTTATTACTTCCTTCCTTCTGCTACCTTTGGGTCTAGTTTTCTCTTCTATTTTTAGTTCCTCAAGGTTTAAGGTTAGGATATCGATTCTTCTCTTTTGATATAGGCATTTACAGCTATAAATTTGCCTCTGAGCACTGCCTTCTCTTCATCTCTTGAGTTTTGGTATGTTGGGTGTGTGTATGTGTTTTCATTTATCTCTAAATCTGATTTCTCTCATCTGATTTCTTCTTTGACATATTGTTTAAGAATGTTTTGCTCAATTTCCATAAACTTTTGAAATTTTCAGCTTTCTTTCTGTTACTGATTTCTAGCTTCATCCTACTGTGGTTGGAGAAGATGCTTTGTATGATTTCATTCTTTTCACACTTGTTGAGACTTCTTTTGTAGTCTAATATATAGTCTATCCTGGAGAATGTTCCTTGTGCACTTGAGAAGAATGTGTACTCTGTTGTTGGAGGGAGTATTCTATATATGCTGTTATATCTAGTTGGCTTATAAACTGTTAAAAACCCATAGCCATTGAGTCAATTCCGACTCATAACAATCCTGTAGGACAGAGTAGAACTGCCATAGGGTTTCCAAGGCAGTAAATCTTTATGGAAGCATATTGTCACATCTTTCTCACACAAAGCAGCTGGTAGGTTTGAACCACCAGCCTTCTGGTTAACAGCCAAGTGCTTTAACTACTGTGCCACCAGGGCTTTCTAAGTCTTCTCTTTCCTTGTGGTGTATGTCTAGTTGTTCTATACATTCTTGAGAGTAGAGTATTGAAATCTCTAATGATTACTGTTAATTGTCCATTTCTCCCTTCAATTCTGTCAGTTTTGCTTCATCTAATTTTGAAGCTCTGTTGTGTTATAATTGTTATATCTTATTGATAGGTTGACACTTTTATCAATATAAAATGTCCTTTGTCTCTAATAATAATTTTTGTCTTAAAGTCTATTTTGTCTAATATTAGTATAGCCTTGCCAGCTTGCCTTTGATTATTGTTTGCATGCTATATCTTTTTTCATTCTTTTATTTTCAATCTGTTTGTGTCTTTGAGTCCAAAGTCTCTTGTAGACAACATATAGTTGGAATGTGTTTCTATCCATTCTGCCAATCTCTGCTTTTTTATTATAGAGTTTAATCCATTTACATTTAATGGAATGCCTGATAAGGTAGAATTTACATATGCCATTTTGATATTTTGTTCACATACTTTGTACATGTTATCAGGCCTCCCTGGAGAAGGATATCATACCTGGTAAAGTAGTGGGTCAGCAAAAATGCAGAAGACCCTCAAGGAGATGTATTGACATGGTGGCCACAACAATGGGCTCAAGCATAACAATGATTGTGAGGATGGTGCAGGACCAGACAGTGTTTTATTCTGTTGTGCATAGGGTCACTATGAGTTGGTACTGACTCCATGGCACCTAACAACAACAACATTTTGCTATTTGTTTCCTATGTTTTATGTCTCTCTGTCCTCTGTTCCTCTATTTTTATTCCTTCTTTTGGGTTAAATAGATATTTTCTAATACACCATTTGTAATTCCCTTGTTATCATACATTTTTGAGTTATTAGTGGTTGCCCTGGGAATAACAACACCTTAGTTTATAATAATCATGTTCAGATTAATATTAAATTAATGTCAATAGTATACAAAAGCTTTACTCCATTCCCTTCCTCTTTTATGCTGTTATTGTCCTAAATTACATCTTTATATATTGTATGCCTTCAATCTAGATTTAAAATTTTTGCTTTATGCAGTTGCCTTTGAAATCAGATAGAAGGAAAAAAAGGGAGTTACAGACAAAAATGTATTTCTACTATTTATCTACCTTTACTGGTGCTCTTTATTTCTTCATGTAAATTCAAGTCACTGTTTAGTGTCCTTTCATTTTAGCCTTCAGACTCTCTTTAGTTTTTTCATGTAGAACTGGTCTGCACATCATAAACTCTCTCATTTTTATTTTATCTGGGAATATCCTAATTTCTTCATTTTTGAAGAATAGTTTTGCTTGATATAGAATTCTGGGTTGACCATATATGCTTTCAGCACTCTGAATATGCCATCTCCCTTTCTTCTGGCCACATGATTTCTGATAAGAATTTGGCTGCTAATCTTATGGAGGATTCTTTGTACATAATGAGGCACTTCTCTCTTGTTGCTTCCAAAATTCTCTCTTTGTCTTTGGTTTTAGACAGTGATTATTGTTCTGGGTGTGGATATTTTTGAGTTTATCCTTGGAGTTCATTGAGCTTCTTGGATACGTAGATTAATGCTTTTCATCAAATTTGGGAATTTTTTTTTTTTTTTTTACCATTATTTCATCATATAATATTTATGGCCCTCTTCCTCACTCATTATGTATGTGATGGTACACTTCATGATATCCCACCAATCTTTGAGGCTTTGTTTATTTTTCATCATTCTTTTTTTTTTTTCATACATTGAATAATCTCAATTGACCTGTCTTCAAGTTTGCTGATTCTTTCTTCTGCCTGCTCAAAGCTGCTGCCAAACCCCTCTGATGATTTTTTCATTTCATTTATTGTACTTCTCAGAATTTCTATTTGGTTCTTTTAAAAAATTCTGTCTCTTTATTGATATTCTCTATTTGGTGGGACATCATTCTCATACTTTCTTTTAGATCTTTAGACATGGCTTTCTTAATTCCTTGAGCATATATAAAATAGCTGATTTAAAGTCTTTTTTTTTTTAAGTAAGTTCAACATCTGGGCTTCATCAGGGAAAGTTTCTATTGATGGCTTTTTATCCTATTTGTGGGCCATACTTTCTTGTTTCTTTGGATGTCTCATAATTTTTGTTGAATAGTGGGCACTTTAAATAATACAATATAGCAACTCTGGAAATCAGATTCTCCGTAGGGTTTATTATTGTTGCTTATTGGAGTTGTTTGATTAGTGACTTTTCTGAACTAATTCTGTAATTCTTTGTCATGTGTGGCCCTGACACCTATTGGTCAGCTAATGATTGGACAGAGATTTTCTTAAATGCTTGGAACCAATAAATCTCCCAGTGTTTGCTGAGGGGCTTTCTGTGTGTTTGGTGGAATTCACCAATCTGACAGTTTATTACTCTGCCTTAGCTTTCATTTACTGCTTTCACTATGCCTCAAGGTCAGTCAGAGTTAAAAGCTTAGGGCCTTATCAGGTCTTTCCTCAGCATACATACAACCCTACATGTGTGTGTGGCCCTCTAGAGTCTCAGGAATATGTCAGAGCTTCTCAATACCCCTATGGACATCTCAAGGAGCCTGGTGGTACAATGGTTATAGTGCTCAGCTGCTAACTAAAAGGTCAGCAGTTTGAACCCACCAGTGGCTCTGTGGGAAAAAAAGAGCTTGCATTCTGCTCCTGTAAAGATTACAGCATAGAAAACCCTTGCAGAAATTCTGCTCTGTCCTGTAGGATCACTGTGAATTATAGTCGACTCAACAGCACGCAACAACAACAACATGGACATCTCATCATTCTTCAGCTTTTCATTTTAAGCTTTTTGGCTAGTCTGTTTTTTGTTCTGTATTCATCACCTCAGGCATCCAATTAGCTCATAGTTGTTTTCTGCAAATGCCTTTCTCCCCTTGGAGAGAAGGTGAGCTCTGAGTCAGGCTTGCAAATGGAATCAGGGAACCAACATTTCCGAGAATGGTGATAAGAGTAATGACAGATGTCCCAAGAATAATGACAGTTCTTTGGGAATGAAACTTTGAAAGAGCTCCAGCTTCATTATACTTCATCTAGTAGTAGGAATGCAAGCTATTATTTTTCAAGCTACTGCTGAACTGGTGAGTGGAGATGGAACCAGAGCAAGTTACAATGTCATGAAGCTTCCTGTTCTTACCAAGATTTAATCATTTTTTCTTCAGTAAATGTTCTCTGAGTTACTGCAATCCTTTGGTTAACTTCTAGAGTTCCCAAAAGTTGATCCTTACAATTTGTTTCAGTTTTTTCATTGCTTTTACGGAGGAGCCAGTTATCAGATGTCCTTACTGTACTATTTTGCTGGCATCACCTATCTATAGTATTTTTGAATGTATCTCTTTTTATAGCTTTCTTAGGTGTTGCTTTAGGTGTTACATTAGCACAATCTACTGGTGTTATCATTTTACCAGTTCAAGTGAAATATGTAAATCTTACCTCCCTTTATGTCACTTACCCTTCCTCATTACAATATTATAGTATACAATATTATAGTCTTAACTATTTCCCTGCATATATTTAGAACCACATCAGACAGCGGTATAACTTTTCCTTCAACTATCAAACATAATGTAGGAACCTCAGTAGAAGGAAATCCTATGTTATGTACCCAGATTTTTGCTTATGTTTTCTTCCTTTCTGATGTTCCAGGGTTTTTCTTTCCCTTGTATTTAGAGAATTTTCTTTAGTCATTCTTCTAGGGTGTTTCTGCTGATAACAGATTCTGTCTTTTCCTTCACCTGATAATGTCTTGATTTCCTCTTCTTTCCTGCAGAATTTTTTGATAGGAATAGGGTTCTGGGTGGACAGTCCTTTTCTTTCAGCATTTGAAAAATATTGTGCCTTTGGCTTCCATGGTTTCTGATGAGAAATTGTCATAATTGTTTTTCCTCTATAGATAAGATGTTTTTCTCTGGCAGGTTTCAAGATTTTTTTGTCTTAAGTTTTTAAAAGTTTAATTACAGTATGCCTTGGCATGCGTTTCTTTGGGTTAATACTATTTGAGGTCTGCTTAGCTTCTTGAATCTAAAGATTTGTATCTCTTGCCAAATTTGGGAGGTTTTCAGTTATTATTTGTTTGAGTAGTTTTTCAGCCCTCCCTACCCCTCCCCCGTTTTTCTTCTCTCCTTGCAGCGCTTTTATTACATGAATGTTAGGCTTTTTCTTAGTCTCACTGGTCCCTGAAGCTTTTTTTAAATTTTTTTTTTTTTTTTTTTTTGTCTGTTGCTCATATTGGTTAATTTCTATTGTTCTGTCTTCCAGTTTATTTATTCTTTCCTCTGTCCCCTTTGATTCTACTGTTGAACCCATATGCTAAGGTTTTAAAATTTTGGTTATTGCATTTTTATTTATTTATTTTTTTTGCTGAGACTTTGTATTTCTTTGCTGAGGTTTTCTATTTTTCCATTTTTTTTAAGCATGCTTGTAATTGCTCACTGAAGCATTTTTATTATAACTGCTTTGTGAAAGAATTCTAACGTCTGTCATCTTGGTGTTGGCATCTGTTGACTCTCTTTTTATCATTCAGTTTGAGATCTTTCTGGCTCTTGGTATGACAAATGATTTTTAATTGAAACCTGGACATTTTCATTTGATGTTATATGACTTAAGATGTTATTTAACATTCTGTTTTAGCTGGCTTTTTCTTATACAACTCAAGCATGGGGAGAGGGGGTGCCATCTTGTTTACTGTCAGGTAGAGGTGGAAATTCAGGTTCCCTACTTTGCTTGTGTTGACACCCAAGGTGGGGAATTTCTTGTTACTGCTGGATGGGGATGTGAATTCTGGCTTCCCACATGATCTTCACTGACAACATGGAGTCAGGGGTAGCAGCCTTGCTACTGTTGAGCAGAGGTGCAAGTCCTCATTCTCCCCTAAGTCTCATCTGATAGCACCACAGTGGGGATGGAAGGTGTACCTCATTACTTCTAAGTAGGGATGGAAACCCAGGTTACCCATGTGCTTTTCACTGACATCATATTGGGGAATCATGACTATCCAGCAGGGATGAAAGTTCTGGCTCCCTACTCTGCCTGTTCAGAGAGCATCTCAGTGGGAATTTGGGGCACCTGGTTACAGCCTTGAGAATGTAGATGTCTAGACTCCCCACTCAGCCTGGCATGGATGGGGTGGAGCTGCAGTTTTTTGTGTGGTATTTAGGTGGAGTGGTTATTGTCTAAGAGTTTTCTTTCTTGCTAGGCTGTCCCTTTCCTGGTTGTCTGCCTAGAGATAACAGGCTTTTATTGGGGCATTTATTTATTTAATCTGTGCCTGTTGGTGTTTCCAAATTGCTGGCTTCTTTGTCTCCAAGTCTGGTACAAAAAAACATCAAATCCCTTGCCGTAGAGTTGACTCCAACTCATAGTGACCCTGTATGTATGACCCAAAAAGAAAACACAAGGAACTCACCACCATGTTCTTCCTCAGATCCTGAGATCTTTAGCTAGCCTGCCTTCTTTTCTCTCTCCACCTTTCAGAGTGTTCTTAGGTTTATTTTATGTATAATGTCCAGGGTTTTAGTTGTACTTAGTGGGGGAATAGAAAAGTACGTCTACTATATTTCCCTGGAAGCACAAGCCCTCTTCTAATTATTTTCAGGCAGTCGGGCATCTTCTTGTGCACCAAAGTTTAGTTCTGTTTCTAGTGGTAAACTGCACTTTCCAGGCATTCCCCTGCCCAATTCAGACTAATGAAAGAAAGGTGTTTTTATGATTAAAAAAAAAAAAAAAGAGTTGTTTTATGAAAACTAATTCAAATATTTTGGAAAATTGAAATAAAGGAAAATTGCTAAAAAAAATTGCTGACAAAGTGGATGTGGGTAAGATAATGCTAATAGATTTGAGAAAACAATAAATATATAGAAGGGTTATGCACTAGAATCTGCCATTTTTTTTTTTAAAACCTTGCTGCACTTAAAACAATCAGACTGGAAATTATAGTTAGTCCATTATGATTAAAGTTTTATACAAGAAAGATGACTTGACATTCTAGCCACCACATATAAACTCAAAGAACAATCCTATACTAAAGGATTGTTAAACACATGTACGCTTATTTTTTAATTAAAATAAAATTTTAACAATATTCTCTTGTTATTCTGATCTTTAATTTATTTCTGTTAATTAATCAGGTATAAGTTTTAACTGCTCTAGATGAAAGGGCTTCTATTGCCTCACAGCTCTTAGCTTGGGATACTGGAAAATAATGACATTATTATCAAAGGTCAAGAGAACAGGGGACAGATTAACTTTCAGGTAAAAGATGATGAGTTCAGTTTTGAACACTGTAAACTTGAAGTGCCTGTGAGAAATCCAAGTGGAGATGTTAAAATAGGCAGTTAGGAATACGCGTCTGGAGCTGAAGAGAGAGTTCTGGGCTGGAAATAAGATTTGTGAGTTACCTGCATAGAGTCAGAAATCCTATTGTGATGAGTTAAAGATTTCATGGGAATTGAGAACATAGGACCTGTGCCAGTGTGGGATATTATTCTCAGTAAGTTGCACTGGAGCAAAATGAGAACAATGGGAGTGAGTTTTCCATAAACTTAAGTGTATTCAATTTAAGAAACTACCCTTTTGTCTGCAGATTTTTTGGTGGCATTAAACTGTATTTTATGGGAAAAAAATGGTGGAAATAGAGGTTGTTTCATAAATATCCATGGCTGGCAAGATTAAAAGTTAATAACCTTATGTCTCTCAAAACTATTTATAAATTTGTAATGATCTGTGAAATAACTGAGTCTACTAAAGACTAGTATATAAAAACATAGAACTTTATTATAAAGGGATTTGTCTTAGTTATTTAGTGCTGCTATAACAGAAATACCACAAGTGGATGGCTTTAATGAACAGAAATTTATTCTCTCACAGTTTAGGATGCTAGAAGTCTGAATTCAGGGTGCCAGCTCTGAGGGAAGGCCATCTCTCTCTCTGTCAGCTCCAGGAGAATGTCTTTGTCTCTGTTCAACATCTGTGGGCCTGACGTTCCATGGGGATCTCCATGTGTCTTGGCATCAATCTTCCCCTGGGTCTAGGAGGTTCTCAGCCTAGGGACCCCAGGTCCAAAGGACATGCTGTGCTTCCCAGCTCTTCTTTCTTGGGGGTAATGAGGTCCTTCCCTCTCTGCTCGCTTCTATTTTGTTTTGTCTCTTGTAAGATAAAAGGTGCGACTCAAGCAAGGGTAGTGGAGGGTGGGGCCAAGATGGTGGAGTAGACAGACACTTCCGGCGAGCCATCTTACAACAAAGACCCAAAAAAACAAGTGAAGCGAGTATATTTATGACAAGCCAGGAGCCCTGAGCATCAAAGGCAAGCTTGGAAAATGAACAGAGGGGCGGGGGCGGAAGAGATGTTTCAGAGGCGGAAAGGAGTTACCAGACCTGAATTGCGGGGAGCCTTCAGGCACCATTCCCAGAGCGACAGCAGCAGGCTGGTACTAGCATTTGGCTGCAGTTTCCTCAGGGAGACGCAGCCAGCCACACAGCCTACTCACACGTCTGGAACCAGAGAATAATGGCGTTCTCAGCAAAAGCTAAGCACTTGCATATATCTTACCATGCCTTCTGCACCCAAGCCGGCTTCAGCGGCTGTTGATTTCCCTGGGCCTGAGATAGGCCCTGTTGAGTGCCTAGAGCCATCCTCCCGGCCATGGAGAAGGAATAAATTCACAATTGCAGGAAAAGATAATTTGCCAGCTCCACTAACCAGAGGAGCTCAGGACAGAAGCGGCTCTTGTCCAGGCACAAATGGTCCATGGACTTTGAGTACCTTTCCCCACTGCATGGACCTATGTGGGCCTATTTCAGGAAAATAGGCCCTTGTTAGAAGACTGCAACTGTTTCAGCTGTGCAGTGGAGAGGTGGGTGTTTGATGTTTGACACTGCTTTGCCTATTAAACAGGGTCCTCACCTACCCACATCAGGGGCCCAAGGACAGGTGGCTCCACTCAGGTCACCCAGCCACCCGCGACAGGGATACAAGGATAACTGGCACCTCCCAGTCCCTACAACCAAAAACATTGGGTGCCCATGGTCCATCTGCAGAACCCACCCACCTGTGTGCTCTAGGGAAGAAGGACACGCTTTTCTCACAGACACCTGGGGGACGATTCTTAGCCCCCTGCCTTGTTCAGAGTATGACCCCCTGCTGCAACCAGATACTGATACCTACACCAATCACCCTTGCCCCTCTAAGACTGTAGGACAGAGCCTTTACCACACACTTGATGAACAGCTACCTGGACACCAACACTGAATCAATACAAGAAAAGTGAATGGACTCCTAGACTGATATACCTGATAATAGCTCTAGCCATCTAGTGACAGGATGTCAGAGCTTCAAAGGTGAAAATAATCAAGCTAGCTCACTGAAGCAACCCATTTGGGCATATCAAAACAAAACAAAGAAGCTAGGATACAGTAAGCAAACATAAAATAAACTAATACAGTAACTTATAGATGGCTCAGAGATAACAGTCAATATCAAGCAAGGGTGGTGTCGTAAAAAAAAAAAAGGGTGATGCAAAAACAACAAAAAACCAAACCTGTTGCCACTGAGTCGATTTTGACTCATAGTGACCCTATAGGACAGAGTAGAACTGCCCCATAGCGTCTCCAAGGAGCAGCTGGTGGATTTGAACCACATAACTCTTAACCACTGCACCACCAGGGCCTCATACAACTGCTTGTGTTTAGACCCTGAGGTTGGGTGGGCAGAGAGCAGGCCATAAGCTGTCTTAATTCACTTTGCTTTCCTTCTTGCTCCATTCCCTCTCCCAAGTAAGGAACTACAATATCATATGTCTTTTTCTATCCTATAGTTAATTTCCACATCTGTTGGTCTGAAATGGGCATGCAGGACCTATTTTAGAAATTAAAAACTGAACATTGTCTTCTTTGTTCTAGGCTGCATTATTTTCTCTCATTGAAGCAATGGCATAAGAATTACTGAGAATGTAAAATATGTTGCTGCAAGCAATGCAGCAAGAATGGATGAGAATGAAAAATAGATTGTATAAAATTCCAAAATGTTATCCTTCAATGTTAGGGGTACACTTACATAGATCATTTTTGATGGAAGATGAAACCCACGAGGGTAAAGTAACTTTAGATGGTCTCTCCTTGGCTAACTCTGGAGCTTTTTTTTTTTTCCTTTCCTGTGTGGGGTCTACAAAAAGAAGGAAGGGCTGAATTACATAGAAATTTTGAATCATGCATCAAGGTGATATTAAGGAAAAGTGAAGCTGCCACTTGGGAAGTGATCTTTATCTGAGTTTTGCTTATGTGATGTCCTTTATGAGTTTTGTGAGTCAAAAAGTTGGTTTCATAGTAATATTTTTTAAAATGTTTTTACATTTATTACAAGACTGAGATTGATGGACTCTTTAAAAGTTATCCATGTAGAAATCAATGAATGTACTTTTTTTTTTTTTTTTAATGAAAGAGCATTGTGCTGTCTAATATAAAAAACCCAGACTGACAAAAATAACCAACTGAGATTGGGTGGGTACAGGTTATGGAGAATCCTTTCCAGAGAATGTACTCAGCCAATCTATTTATGGTGACTTAGTCTCTTGTAGCATAAATACTTTCTAACTTTCACTCTAAGTGATACTACATGTAACTTTCATGTTTTCTTTTGTTTATTAAGGTCCTATTAAGACTAAAAAGAAAGATGTATTGACGAATGTTGTACGTGGTGAGGGCTTTAAGACTATTTCAGCAACCCAATATGAAACAATAATGGCCATGACCAATTTGGCCATATTAAACTGTCAAATATATGGAAGAAATGCGCTTAATCTTAAGGTATGCTAGATCTTTTTTAATGAAAATGCCCTACTGTATTATTAATTATGCTTAATTCAGGTTTCCTAACTTAGGTCCATTTCCGTGATGTTGAGATGTCCCAGCAACACATTCAAATTGCATCTCTAAACCTATCTGCCTTAGTTTGCCTTACAATTACAGTGCATTTTTCTTTACAGAGCATAATAAGAGAAGTGGAATTCAGAGTTATCATATTGTTCAGGGAACAACCCGAGTGACTGGGCAGATGAGAGGGCAGTAGGACAACCAAAGCCCTCAAAACTCTCAGAAATAACAGAAACACTGTTCCAGAAGGACTGAACCATATACAGAGGAAAACTACTGGGGGTAGAATCCAAATTGAGTAGGGTAAGAGCTCTGGAGATAAAGGAAAGGAAAAGTGAGTGGGAGTGGTAGAGTTGGGGGTGGGGAGGGTCAGAGGAAAAGATCTTGAAAAGCACTGTGGATGTGGCTACACAGAGAAGACATTTTTCTCATTTTTAAATACTTGTACTAGAACAAATGGAGCTCTGGTGGCGCAGTGGTTAAAGCGCTCATCTGCTAACTGAAAGGTCAGAGATTTGAACCTACCAGCTGCTCCAAGGGAGAAAGATGTAGCAGTCTGCTTCTGTAAAGATTTACAGCCTTGGAAACACCGTGGGGCTACTCTGTCCTATAGGATTGCTATGAGTTAGATTGACTCGACGGCAGTGGGTTTGTTTTTTGATACTAGAGCAAGGAGCTTGAGAGCCAAGAAAACAAATTATTCTAGCTATTCTCACCCTATATGAAGAAATCCCCTCCTAAAAATACAAGAAAAGCCATCTTATTTTAACATACAGAAAAGATAAACAGTTGAATCACATGCAAAAAAAAAAAATTAAGATTAAAAAGAGGGCAATAATTTGAATAACACATTAACAAACAACAAAGAATCTCCAGAGAAATATGGCCATACATAAGAAAATTGTAAAGCAATATTTCAAAATGAGCTAAAAATAAGAAAGTGATATAAGCTATGAAAGAACAGCATAAATTACAAATGGAAGAATTTAGAAAGTATATGAAGAGAAAAATAAATACTTAGGAAAAAAATCAGAAATGAAACAAATTAGAAGGAACATGAAAATATATACACACCACAGAAAATGTAGCAAGAGAAATAGAGGATGGCAAGGAGAGAATGAAAAATTTAACAGAAATAAAGATAAAAAGGATTCAAGAGAAAGCGTTGCATATAGAACACAGGAAAAGAATATCCAACATACTTATAATAGCAATCCCTAAAGACATCGAGCAAAAAAAAAGAAATGGAACAAACAAATATTTTAAACCATAATTCAAGAAAAAGTGCTTGGAAAACAAAAACAAACCCAGAACCTACATATTCAGAGAGCAAATCATTTGCTTAGGAAAATTCACCCAGAATGATCAACATTGAAGCATATTCTAGTAAAACTTGACTGTTGTTGTTACTTGCTGTTGATTCCAACTCATTGCAACCCCACATGTGTCAGAGTAGAACTGTGCTCCATAGGGTTTTCAAGTCTGACTCTTCAGAAGCAGATCACCAGGTCTATCTTTCGAGGCATCTCTGAGTGGGTTGGAATCACCAGGCTTTAAGGGCTAGTAGTTGAGCACATAACTGTGCCACTTGGGGACTCCTAATAAAACTACAAGACTTTAAAAAAAAATTTTGTATTGAAACTCAAGGCAAAATCAATGTTATTGAAGTAGGATATTGACATACTTTATTGTCCAAATCAGGAAACTGAGAATTCAAGGGAGCACTAAAATAACTACATGTCAAATTTAAATTTAAGTATTATATTTAAATTAAATGTTCAAAAAAATTTTTTATTGTACTTTAGATGAAGGTTTACAGAACAAACTAGCTTCTCATTAAAGTTAGTGCATATATTGTTTCATGACATTGGTTAACAACCCCATAACATGTCAATACTCTCCCTTTTCAACCTTGGGTTCCCTATTACCAGCTTTCCTGTCCCCTCCTGCCTTCTAGTCTTTGCCCCTGGGCTGGTGTGCCCCTTTAGTCTCGTTTTGTCCTATGCATCTGTCTAATCTTTGCCTGAAAGGTGAACTTCCGGAATGACTTCATTACCAAGCTAAAAGGGTGTCCAGGGGCCATACTCAGGGGTTTCTCCAGTCTCTGTCAGGCCAGTAAGTCTGGTCTTTTTTTTCCAGTTAGAATTTTGTTCTACATTTTTCTCCAGCTTTGTCTGGGACCCTCTATTTTGATCCCTGTCAGAGCAGTCAGTGGTGGTAGCCGGGCACCATCTAGTTGTACTGAACTCAGTCTGATGGAGGCCATGGTAGTTGTGGAGTATTAGTCCTTTGGACTAATCTTTCCCTTGTGTCTTTAGTTTTTTTCATTTTCCTTTGCTCCTGAAGGGGTGATACCAGTGGAGTATCTTAGATGGCTGCTCACAGGCTTTTAAGACCCCAGATGCTATTCACCAAAGTAGAATGCAGAACATTTTCTTTATAAACTCTGTTATGCCAATTAAGCTAGATATTCCCTGAGACCATGGTCCCCACAGCCCTCAGCCCAGTAATTCAGCCCCTAAGGGAGTTTGTATTTGTTCATGGAGTTTCAAAAATATTTTTGAAATACTTATTGACCAACAAATTGGTTTTATTTTGTTGATGAAGTTATGAATGATTCTATTCAAAATTATTTTCAAAAATAAAATTATTTCTAAATATAAAAATATTTTCTGTGTACATTTGGAGCTGTGGTGGCACAGTGGTTAAGCACTCGGCTGCTAACCAAAAGGTCAGTGGTTTGGACCCTCCCCCTGCTCTGTGGGAGAAAGATGTGGCAGTCTGCTTCCATAAAGATTACAGCTTTGGAAACTCTATGGGGCAGTTCTTTTTTGTCTAGTAAGGTCACTATGAGTCGGAATTGACTCGATGCCAGTGGGTTTGTTTTTGTGTGTGTGTATGTGTGTGTACATTTAAGCAAAACTATTCTTTAAACACTTCTTTATATAATTATGAATCTTAAATAGGAAATATAATTATTGTTATATATTGTCTTTCATCTTTTTTTTTTTTTCCATCTGTATCTCTTCAAAACCATGTCACTGGTTTTTTGTTTTGTTTTGTTTTTTTGGCAAACTGGTTTTTTCTTTTTACAAAATGATCTTATTTTTGAAAATTTTATAAGTTTGCATGATGTTTTCAAATTTGCATTTTATGGTTAATAAATATGAAATCATTGACATTTCTGAGTGATCTTTCTCTTTAGATCATGTTTCTTAATGATTAAAATTATCTCTGTTTTGTACCTGGTGAGATTCAGAGCAAATTTTACTAAATGGAATATGTTCTAAATTCTAATTGTTCTCATACATCAATATATTCCAAAGCTTAGTTATAGAATTCCTAAATTAAATCTTATACTACATTAGTGCGCTTATTGTTTAGTTTCTTAGTGGTTCTGCCTTGTCTATATCTCCCTATTCGCAAATTTTGTTTTCACTAGTTTATTTACTTAAAACAAGCAAAATCTGAAGTTTTAGGCCCTCCATTCTTTGAATATTCAGTTACATATTTTCAGCTGATTTTGAACAAAACCCAACCAAAACGGAGGAGCAGGAGGGAAGGCTTTTAAGATGATGGTAATGTTTTGTTGAAATTCAGGCTAATTACACAAGTGAGCTCAGTTTGTGGAAACTATCAGCCTTCACACTTATGATTTGTGCACTTTTAAAAAGTGTGCTATGTTTCAATAGCAAGTTTTATTAAAATCCATTGAAGAATTTTAAGGAGGAGAGTAAGAGATTCAGATTTTTTATTGAAGTTTTCTCAGGCCAAAGGGGAAAAACATGCCAAGACAAACTAAAACTACAGAATGTATTAAAAATAATGATAATAACAAAACAGCACATCAATCTATAGAATACAACTAAAGCAAACATTAGCTGGAAAGATGAAAGCATGAAGCACCTACCTAGGTAAATAAAATTTTTTAATGTATTAAATATTCAACTCAAAAAGCTAGGAAAAAATAGCAAGGTAAATGAAAAAGAAAGCACAAAGAAGTAATTGATAAAGATAAAAACCTAAATTAATGTTAAAAATAGAAAAATAGTATAACTAATAATTTTTTATTTAAAAATTTTGTTTAAAAAAGATACAGAAACCACTAGCTAAATAATTTTAAGTACAAGTTTACAAAATGAGAAATGACTAAAAGGAAAATAACCATACAGACAGAAGAAATTAAAAAAAAAATGCATAAGGGATCAGTTTGTACAACTCTGCAAATAAATTTGAAAACCTAGGTGAAAATGGATAAATTTCTAGGAAAAAGTACTTCATAAAATTGATTCCTATAGTGATGGAAGTCTAAACAGACAAATTTCCAAATAGAAATACATTTATGAAAGAAATCCCCACAAAATACTACAGGTATTTTAAAAGGTAATTCTACAAAAACTTTAAAGATTTGATCATTACAATGCTTCCTGAATTATTCTCAAAAGAAAAATTCTAAAAACTTTTTATGATATATTGACATTGACAGTGAAAGCTAACAAGGATTACATAAAAAGAAAACTCCAGGCTATTCTCACTTGTAACTATAATGTAAAAATGTTGAAACATATTTATTTATTATTGTTACATAAAACAAATACCCAATAACAGATATAGCAGGTGTTCAATAATTGTAATAAAATCATCATCCTCCCCTTGGTTCATTCTAAAAATGCAGGGGTGTTTTAATAAAGGTTAGAAAGGAAGAAACAAAACTATTTACTAACAGACAACATGATTGTATATGTAGAAAATATTAAGGAATCCACACTAAAAAAAGCCTACCGGAACTAATAAATACAGTTAGCATGGTTGTCAATAACAAAGTCAATATGGAAAAAGTCAATACAGGAGTAACACCAGGGTGCAAAGTTATAGGGTCCATCCAGAATTCTGCCTGTGATTCAGGCCAGAAGACTTGAACAGACACCTCACAAAGGAAGACATACTAATGGCCAGTAAGCACATGAAAATATAATAAACATCATTGTTCAAGGAAATACAAATTAAAACCACAATGAGATACCATAGCACACCCATTAAATGGCTAAAATTTAAAACTCTGACCAAACCAAAGGAAACCTGTCGTCAACTCACAGCAACCCTATAGGACAGAGTGGAACTGCCTCATACGGTTTCCAAGGCTGTGATCTTTACAGAAGCAGATACCGCATCTTTCTCCTGCAGAGCGGCTGATCGGTTCGAACCATCAGCAGTTGAGTTCTTAAGCATTTGCACCACAGGGCTTGTTACATGTATCTTAGACATTTTTATTCTGTCCCCTATGTCTGTCACTCTCTTTTCTAAATTTTCTATCCCTTTCACTCTCTGTACTTGATTCTGGGTATTTTCTTCTTACCTAACTTTTAGTCCAGTAATTTTCCCTTTAGCTTAGTCTAACCTGCTGTTAAACTTTTTACCAAGTTCTTAATTTTGGTTATTTCCTGTTTATAATCACTCATTTTTATTTAAATGTTTATTGTTTTCATTTTTCTACTTTAAATTCTTAATTCTGTCATTTAATATCTTGAGATATTAATCAGTTATTTTTTCAAGTTCTTTTTTAATTTCTTATTTTTAAATTGTGCTTTAGGTGAAAGTTTACAGATCAAGTTAATTTGTCATTCATAAATTTATACACATATTGTTTTGTGACATTGGTTGCAATCCCCTCAATGTGACAGCATGCTTCTCCTTTCCATCCCAGGTTTCCTATGTCCATTCATCCAGTTCCTGTCCCTTCCTGCCTTCTCGTCTTACTTTTGGACAGGAGTTGCCCATTTGGTCTCAAATATTTCATTGAACTAAGAAGCACATTCCTGAGATGTGTAATTTTTTGTTTTATGGTCCTGTCTGATCTTTGTCTGAAAAGTGGGCTTCAGGAGTTGTTTTCTTTCTGAGTTAGCAGAGTGCCGGAGGCAGGGCGGGGAGCAGGGAGGGGAGCCCATAGTCTTGGGGGACGGCTTTTTTTGTTTGTTTTTTAAAAACACATTTGACAAACCCATATGTGAATTCTCTGTGAGTTTATCTCTATAGTCTATAATTTCTCTTAGTTTTTTTTTTTTCAGTTTTTGGCCCTTTGTAAGCCTATGTATTTTTTACTGCAAGATTGATACTGTGCAGAGATAATTTGAGGTTCTGGATGATGTTATCTTCTTTCAGAGAATTTTTATTTTTGTTTCCGGCAGGCAGAGAGCATAGGCGAGGCTCATCTTAATTCAGTCAGAGAATCAACTGATTTAAGGATAGACTTCAAGCTTTGTAAGAGCGCTAAAGGTTCATCTTTTCTCCTAGGGCTGTAGCCTTTCAACCACGCCTTAGATAGTCTGAGACCTCTCCTCCTTGGCAATCCCTGAACTCCACTTTTGTCTTTCCAGGCATGTGAAACACTACAGTTCTGCTCAGCCAATCAACCACAATTTCAGATTAGGCAGATGCCTTGAGGGGAAAAAGTGTCAAATGGGATTACCTTTTCTCTATAATTTTGACTTGTTAAATTGCTACTTGGTAATTCCGCACGCCTTTGTTGCTGTTGGTTGTTATTCTTTTTGTCTTTCGTGAGAGGTTTGGTCTCAAACAAACCCAATGACCATTAGTAGAAGTGAGAAGAATAAGATTATCTGGTTTTGGAGTGAATTACTTTAAATCAGAGGTTTACAAACTTTTTCTGAAAAGGGCTAGATATAGAAAGTTTTGGCTATGAGGGCCACAGAGTCTCTATCACAACTACTCAACTCTGTTGTACAGTGCAAAAGCAGCTATATGCGCATGACTATGTTCAAATAAAATTTTATTTTTATTGGAAATAAATGGAGGAAGAATACAGCTTTTAGTGAATTAGGTGAATCTAGTCCAGAAAAACAGTTTATTTCCATAGCCATTAATATTATTTCTAAAAGCATTTGACTCCAGAGCAGAATCCTGAGCTCTGTAGGGGTGATAAAAAAAGAATTGTTGTTGTTTTTGTTAGGTGTCATTGAGTTGGCTCTAACTCACAGAGACCCTGTGAACAACAGAACAAAACACTTCCTTGTCCTGCAACATCCTCACAATTGTTGCTATATTTGAGCCTGTCATTCAGCCACTGTGTCAAGAAAATCTCATGGAGGGTCTTCCTCTTTTTTTGCTGACCCTCTGCTTTATGAAGCGTGGTGTCATTCTCCAGCAACTGGTCCCTCCTGAATACATGTCCAAAGTAAGTGAGTTGAAGTCTCTCCATCATCGCTTCTAAGGAGCATTCTGGCTGTACTTCCTCTAATACAGAGTTTTTTGTTCTTCTGGCAGTCCACGCTGTTGTTAGGTGCTGTCGTGTCGGTTCTGACTCATAGCGACCCTGTGCACAACAGAACAAAACCCTGCCCAGTCCTGTGCCATCCTCATAATCGTTGTTATGTTTCAGCTCATTGTTGCAGACACTGTGTCAATCCACCTCGTTGAGGGTCTTCTTCTTTTCTGCTGATCCTGTACTTTGCCAAGCATGATGTCCTTCTTCAAGGACTGATCACTCCTGACAACATGTCCAAAGTATGTAAGGCGCAGTCTTGCCATCCTTGCTTCTAAGGAGCATTCTGGTTGTACTTCTTCCAAGACAGATTTGTTTGTTCTTCTGGCAGTCCATGGTATATTCAGTATTCCTTGCCTATACCACAATTCAAAGGCATCAATTCGGTCTTCCTTATTCAATGTCCAGCTTTCACATGCTTATGATGCAACTGAAAATACCATGGCTTGGGTCAGGCGTACCTTAGTCTTCAGGGTGACATCTTTGCTTTTCAACACTTTAAAGAGGTCCCTTGCAGCAGATTTGCTCAATGCAATGCGTCGTTTGATTTCTTGACTGCCACTTCCACGGCTGTTGATTGTGGATCCAAGTAAAATAAAATCAGTCCATAGTATATTCAATATTTTTCACCAAAACTTTAATTCAAATGTGGCAGTTCTTCAGTCTTCTTTTCCATTGTCCAGCTTTCACGTGCATATGAGGTGATCGAAAGTACCATTGCTTGAGTCAGGTGTACCTTAGTCATCAAAGTGACATCTTTACTTTTTAACACTTTAAAGAGATCTTTTGCACCAGACTTGTCCAGTGCAATACATCATTTGATTTCCTGACTGCCGCTTTCATGGGTATTGATTATTGATTCAAGAAAAATTAAATCCTCTACGACTTCAATTTCATTGCCATCCATTGCTATTTTGTTTATTGGTCCAGTTGTAAGGGTTTCTGTTTTCTCTATGTTAAAGTGTAATCCATACTGAAGACTATAGCCTTTGACCTTCACCAATAAGTGCTTCAAGTTGTCTTCACTTTCGGTAAGCAAAGTTGTGTCATCTGATTATCTCAGGTTGTTAATGAGCCTTCCTCCAATCTTGATGCTGCATTTTTCTTCATACAGCCCAGTTTTTCAGATTATTTGTTCAGCGTTTATAGACTGAATAAGTAAGGTGAAAGAATACAGCCCTGTGGCACACCTTTTCCAGTATTAAGCCATGCAGTATCTCCTTGTCCTGTTTGAACAGCTGTCTCTTGATCCAGGTGCAGGTTCCACATGAGCACAATTAAGTGTTCTGGAATTCCCAGTCTTCACAATGTTATCCATAATTTGGTATGATCCACACAGTCGAATGCCTTTGTGTAGATGATAAAACACAAGTAAACATCCTTCCAGTATCTCTGCTTTAAGCCAAGATCCATCTGGCATCAACAATGATATCCCTGGTTCCATGTTCTGTCCTAAATCTGGCTTGAACTTCTGGCAGTTCCCTGCTGATGAATGGCTGCAACCATTGTTTTTTTTTTCAATTGTGATTTAGGAGAAAGTTTACAGAGAAAATTAGTTTGTCATTAAACAGTTAATATACAAATTATTTTGTGACATCATTTGCCAACCCTGCAATGTGTCAACACTCCCCCCTTCTCTACCCCAGGTTCCCTGTTTCCATTTGTCCAGTTTTCCTGTCCCTTCCTGCCTTCTTGTCTTCGCTTTTGGGCTGGTGTGCCCATTAGTCTCATATACACGATTGAACTATAAAGCACGTCCCTCACGTGTGTTATTGTTGGCCCTATAGACCTGTCTAATCTTTAGCTGAAGGGTGAACCTCAGGAGTGAGTTCAGTACTGAGTTAAAAGGGTGTCTAGGGGGCCATATTCTTGGGGTTTCTCCAGTCTCTGTCATACCAGCAAGGCTGGTCTTTTTGTGTGTGTGTGTGTGTGAATTTGAATTTTGTTCTACCCACTCTGGGACCCTCTATTGTGATTCCTGCCATAGCTGTTGGTGGTGGTAACCAGGCACCATCTAGTTGTTCTGGGCTTAGTCTGGTGGAAGTTGTGTTCCGTTAGTCCTTTGGTCTAATCTTTCTTTTTGTCTTTGGTCTTCCTCACTGTCTTTTGCTTCAGCCGGGATGGGACCAGTAGATGTATCTTAGATTGCCACTTGCAGGCTTTTAAGACCCCAGTCACTACTCACCACAGTTGGGTGTAGAACTTTTTCTTTATAGACTATGTTATGCCAATTGAGCTAGATGTCCCCCATGCTGCAGCCATTTTAAAATTATTTTCAGCAAAATTTTGCTAGCTTGTGCTACTACTGATATTATTAGATAATATCTGCATCCTGTTTGATTGCCTTTCTTTGGAATGAACTTGAATAATATGGATATCTTCCAGTTGGTTGGCAAGGTAGCTGCCTTCCAAATTTCTTAGCATAGACGAGTCAGTGCTTCCAGCATTGCATCTGTTTGTTGAAGCATCCTAACTGGTTTTCCATCAATTCTTGGAGCCTTGTTTTTTGCTTATGCCTTCAGCATGGCTTGTACTTCTTCATTCATTACCAGTGGTTCTCAATCATATGCTACCTCCTGAAATGGTTAAATGTCAACCAGTTCTTCTTGAGATGGAGACTGTGTGTGTTTCTTCTGTCTTCTTGTGATGCTTTCTGCATCATTCAATTTATATTGTCCGTGGAATTCTTTACTATTGCAACATAAGGCTTGAATTTTCTCTTCATTTCTTTCAGCTTGAGAAATGCCAATTGTGTTCTTCTCTTTTGGTTTTCTAATTCCAGGTCTTTGAACATCTCATTATAATACTTTGCCTTCTTGAGCTGCCCTTTGAAATATTATGTTCAACTCTTACTTCATCATTTTACTTAATCATAAAAGAATTAAAAGTCGTAAATCCTGGTCTACCTCAGGAGCTTATTAAAGAAACAATTTATACGAGCACAGCTTTTACACAAAACAAATGTATTGATTAATATAATACAGACTTACTGCATATGTGCTTAGAGATGACTAGTGTCCAAGAGACTGAGGAAGCCTCTACATTCTTCACGCTATTTAGTTCTCCATATTCCTTCTATAATAACCCAGAGGAGCCCTGGTGGTGTAGTGGTTAATAGCTCAGGCTATTAACCAAAAGATCAGCAGTTTGAATCCACCAGCTGCTCTTTGGAAACCCTGTGGGGTAGTTCTACTCTGTCCTACAGGGTCTCTATGAGTTGGAATCGACTCAATAGCAACGGGTTTGGTTTGTTTTTTTTTTAATAACCAACAGCAAATAGGTTTTTTGATGGGATAGGAATAGAGAGATCCATGGTACCTGAGATGAGTAGGCCTCATGGTGTGTCCACAGCAAAGGTTGCTGGGATTCCATGAGACAATATGAAGGTCCTAGATATTCACTCATTCAGACAATATTGATTAAGAACCCACTGTATACCAGTGGGTAAATGATATATCCCATGATATATCAGTGAGAAAAATAGACAAAATGTCTATTTCGTGGAGCTTATACTTGAGTGGGATGAGGGAGGTGATCATACACATGCATGCACACATACATGCATACATCATCATATGTTCTGTGGTGATAAGAGCTGTGAAGGAAAATGAAGCAAGTAGAAGGGACAGAGAGACATAGGCCAGCACTGCTTTGAGAGGTTACCATTTTCAAGAGGCTGGTCAGGGAAGGCCTTTTCTTGTCAGATGACTTATGAGTAGACAGCTGGCTGTAAGCAGATACCTGAGTGTCACAATAATTGTGAGTGTCACCTGAAGGGCAAAAAAAAAAAAAAAAAAAAATCCAAGCCCATTGCCATCGAGTCAATTCCAACTCACAGCAACCCTGTAGGGAAGGGTAGAACTGCCCCATAGGGTTTCCAAGGAGCAGCTGGTAGATTTGAACTGCCAACCTTTTGGTTAGCAGCCAAGCAGTTAACCGGTGCGCCACCAGGGCTCCAGTGACAATAATTGATGGAAATGATGGGGGAAGAGTTTTCCCGGCAAAAGGAAATGTAAAGGCACTTGTTGTCCAGGCTCACTAAGTGGGATGATTAGCTGCTGTGACAAACAAATTTCCTCTACATAATTTAGTATACCCCAGTTCTGCAGAGAAAAGAAAAATGTTTAATGACAAGAAAAAAGAGCACTACCAACATGCAGACATTTACAAATATTAATGCTTTAATAACAGGCCAGTCTTGAACCCAGTACTATCAGTTCTGAGGTCTTGCGCTGTGAAACTTTTTATTTCCATGTAGTGCCTGCCACAGCATACCATACTGGCAGCAGTAACTCCCTTCATTACATGCTGAGGGTTGATTCTCTAGCATGAGAGGTGCTTGCTTCACTCAGTCAATCACTACTGATTCCATAATCCTTAAGAAACAAAGGTGCCCACTTCCTTGGAGCATTGTAGGTAGTGGGGGGACCACCAAAAGTTTCCCTCAATCTGAAATTGGCATATCTGTGCAAGAAGTTCTAAGTATATGTTAGAGTAATAGATATATGACAGAGAAATAGAGGTAGAGACCTGAAAAAAAGGGAGTAAAAGACATAATTAAATATAAAATAGATATATTTATTTATATGCCAACATGCAGTGGGTATTCAATAAATGTTTGCTTGTTATTAATTGAAATAATGCCTATCACTCATGTAATACAATTACTTATCACATAAATACTTACCAGTATTTCTATTTGTTTCTATCCTTGAGATATTTAAGAACAAATTATTATGACGGGCTACAAGAAATGATTGGAAGATAAGCATAGACTTCTTATGTACTATGTCAAGCATTGTCATTCAGATCATGTGCTTATGTTTTTTACTCTTGTACAAATATTTTGCACATTAAAAATTAACATCTTATTCCTTGTCAATTTCTTTTAGGGCTTTTTTATCCTCAATTGTCCAGACTTAACGCCTTTGGCTTTCCAATTGATTTATCTCAATTTGTCATATAATGATATCCGCTACTTTCCCTCAGAAGTGAGTTCATTTTTATTATTGTATATATTGTTATAAAATTCTTATTATGAATAATAATCATAACAAAATAGACACCTTATGATACTCTGGAGTTACTAAAAAGAAAATATATTGTGCATCCACAAAGGCTTATTTTTAGAAGTACCAAAAATACAGTATATCTTTCTTAGGAAATCCCATGACATAATCCTCAAAGACTGTTATAGCCAGGCTATCAAATATGTTCTCATTAATTTCCAAGTGGTGAATAAAACCAAGATAAACTCCTACTATGTGGTAATTGAAGCTTTAAAAAAACAGTTAGTGATGAGGTAATATGTTACAAAAAGTTTTAACCACCATAGGCTGGAATGGATATACTGTTTAATAAAACATATCCAGGATAGTTAGATATGGCTATCATTTTAATTCAGTGTCATCCAAATAAATGAGCCACTGGAAGAGATCCATATTTATGCCCATTCCAAAGAAAGGTGATACAACAGAATGTGGAAATTATCAATGATACTACCACATGCAAGTAAAATTTTGCTGAAGACCATTGAAAAGAGGTTGCACAATTAATACATTCAGAAAAAAACATTTGACAAAATCCAACACCCTTTCATGACAAAAACACCCGACATATATAAATAGACTTCTTCAACCTCATAAACAGCATCTATAAAAAATCCACAGCTAACATCTTTTTTTTTTTTAATTTTTATTGTGCTTTAAGTAAAAGTTTACAAATCAAGTCAGTCTTTCATACAAAACTTTATATACACCTTGCTATATACTCCTCCCCACCACGTGTCTGTCAGTTTGTCGTACTGTGGGGGCTTGTGTGTTGCTGTGATGCCGGAAGCTATGCCACTGGTATTCAGATACCAGCAGGGTCACCCATGGAGGACAGGTTTCAGCTGAGCTTCCAGACTAACACAGACTAGGAGGAAAGACCCTGCAGTCTACTTCTGAAAAGCATTAGCCAGTGAAAACCTTATGAATAGCAGCGGAACATTGTCTGATGTAGTGCTGGAAGATGAACCCCCCAGGTTGGAAGGCACTCTAAAGATGGCCGAGGAAGAGCTGCCTCCTCAAAGTAGAGTTGACCTTAATGACGTGGATGGAGTAAAGCTTTCGGGACCTTCATTTGCTGATGTGGCACGACTCAAAATGAGAAGAAACAGCTGCAAACATCCATTAATAATCAGAACCTGGAATGTACGAAGTATGAATCTAGGAAAATTGGAAATCGTCAAAAATGAAATGGACCACATAAACATCTATATGCTAGGCATTAGTGAGCTGAAATGGACTGGTATTGGCCATTTTGAATTGGACAATCATATAGTCTACTATGCTGGGAATGACAACTCAAAGAGGAATGGTGTTGCATTCATCGTCAAAAAGAATGTTTCAAGATCTATCCTGAAGTACAATGCTGTCAGTGATAGGATAATATCCATATGCCTACAAGGAAGATGGAAGGATTACACAGAGTCATCATACCACAAAGAATTGGTTGATATTCAACCATTTTAAGAGGTGGCATATAATCAGGAACCGATGGTACTGAAGGAAGAAGTCCAAGCTGCTCTGAAGGCACTGGCGAAAAACAAGGCTCCAGGAATTGATGGAATATCAATTGAGATGTTTCAACAAACAGATGCAGTGCTGGAGGTGCCCACTCATCTGTGCCAAGAAATATGGAAGACAGCTTCCTGGCCAACTGACTGGAAGAGATCCATATTTATGCCTATTCCCAAGAAAGGTGATCCAACTGAATGTGGAAATTATAGAACAATATCATTAATATCACATGCAAGCAAAATTTTGCTGAAGATCATTCAAAAGTGGCTGCAGCAATATATCAACAGGGAACTGCCAGAAATTCAGGCCGGTTTCAGAAGAGGACGTGGAACCAGGGATATCATTGCTGATGTCAGATGGATCCTGGCTGAAAGCAGAGAATACAAGAAGGATGTTTACCTGTGTTTTATTGACTATGCAAAGGCATTCAACTGTGTGGATCATAACAAACTATGGATAACACTGTGAAGAATGGGAATTCCAGAACACTTAATTGTGCTCATGAGGATCCTTTACATAGATCAAGAGGCAGTTGTTCAGAGAGAACAAGGGGATACTGATTGGTTTAAAGTCAGGAAAGGTGTGCTTCAGGGTTGTATTCTTTCACCATACCTATTTAATCTGTATGCTGAACAAATAATCCGAGAAGCTAGACTATATGAAGAAGAACGGGGCATGAGGATTGGAGGAAGACTCATTAACAACCTGTGTTATGCAGGTGACACAAGCTTGCTTGCTGAAAGTGAAGAGGACTTGAAGCACTTACTAATGAAGATCGAAGACCACAGCCTTCAGTATGGATTACACCTCAACATAAAGAAAACAAAAATCCTCACAACTGGATCAGTGAGCAACATCATGATAAATGGAGAAAAGACTGAAGTTGTCAAGGATTTCATTTTACTTGGATCCACAATCAACAGCCATGGAAGCAGCAGTCAAGAAATCAAACGACGTATTGCATTGGGTAAATCTGCTGTAAAGGACCTGTTCAAAGTGTTGAAGAGCAAAGATGTCACCTTGAAGACTAAGGTGCACCTGACCCAAGCCATGGTATTTTCAATCGCATCATATGCATGTGAAAGCTGGACAATGATTAAGGAAGACCGAAGAAGAGTTGACGCCTTTGAATTGTGGTGTTGGCAAAGAATATTGAATATACCATGGACTGCCAAAAGAACGAACAAATCTGTCTTGCAAAAAGTGCGGCCAGAATGCTCCTTAGAGGCAAGGATGGTGAGACTTACATACTTTGGACATGTTGTCAGGAGGGATCAGTCCCTGGAGAAGAACATCATGCTTGGCAGAGTACAGGGTCAGCGGAAAAGAGGAAGACCCTCAACAAGGTGTATTGACACAGTGGCTGCAACAGTGAGCTCAAGCATAACGATTGTAAGGATGCTGCAGGACTGGGCAGTGTTTCGTTCTGTTGTGCATAGGGTCGCTATGAGTCGGAACCGACTCGACAGCACCTAACAACAACATATACTCCTAGTTGCTCTCCACCTAATGAGACAGCACACTCTTTCCCTCTACTCTCTATTTTCATGTCCATTCGGACAGCTTCTGACCCCCTCTGCCCTCTCATCTCCCTTCCAGACAGGAGATGCCAACATAGTCTCATGTGTCTACTTGATCCAAGAAGCTCATTCTTCACCACTATCATTTTCTATCCCATAGTCCAGTCCAATCCCTGTCTGAAGCGTTGGCTTTGGGAATGGTTCCTGTTTTGGGCTAACAGAAGGTCTGGGGATCATGATCTCTGGGGTCCTTGTAGTCTCAGTCAGACCATTAAGTCTGGTCTTTTTATGAGAATTTGGGGTCTGCATCCGCTGATCTCCTGCTCTCTCAGGGGTTCTCTGTTGTGTTCCCTGTCAGGGCAGTCATCGGTTATAGCTGGGCACCATCTAGTTCTTCTGGTCTCAGACTAATGTAGTCTCTGGTTTATGTGGCCCTTTCTAACACCATTCTTAATTGTAAAAGAATGAACATTTTCCCCCTAAGATCAGGAACGAGATGAGGATGTTTGTTCTTGGCACTTCTAGTCAACATTGTGCTGGAGTTTCTAGCCACGGAAATTAGACAAGAAAAAGAAATAAAGGACTTCCAGATTAAAACGAAAGGAGTAAAACTATCTCCATTTGCAGGTGACATGGTCTTGTACATACCTATTTGAGGATAGTTAAGGAACCCACTAAAACACTGTTAGAGCAAATAAATGAGTTCAGCAGGGTTGCAGCACACATAATCAATATACAAAAATAAATTGTATTTCTACATGCTAGCAACAAATGATCCCAGTAATAAAATGAAGAAAACGATAGTTCTATTTACAATAGCATCAAAAAAGATAAAATATTTAGGAGTTAAGTTTAACAAAAGTACAAAACATATGCTCTAAAAACTACATACCATTACTGAGAGATATCTATTACAGAAGACATAAATACATGGAAAAATATCCCATGTTTGTGCACCCATTATACCCACTGCTGTTGAGTCAATTCTGACCCATAACGATCTTATAGGACAGAGGAGAACTGCTCCCATAGGGTTTCCTAGGCTGTAATCTTTACAGAAGTAGACTGCCACATCCTTTTCTAGAGGAGCTGCTGTAGGGTTCAGACCACCGACTTTTCAGTTAGCAGCCAAGCACTTAACCACTGCGCCACCGGAGCTCCTTTGCTCATGCACCAGAATACTGCTTAGATGGCAGTACTCCCAAATTGATCTGCAGATGCAAAGCAATCACTATGAAAATCCCAACTGCCTTTTTTGTTGAAATTGATAAACTGATTCTAAAATTTATATGGAAATTCAAGGAATACAGAATAGCCAAAACAATCTCGAAAAAGAAAAACAAACTTGGAGGACTTAACAGTTCCTCAATGCAAGAATAAGTATAGGGTTGCTATGAGTCAAAATCGACTTGACAGCAGTGGGTTTTAGTTTTAGTCCAGCAATTTGGTATCTTTATAATGATTAAAACGGTTTAATTTAATGTTTAGAAGAGCTAATACTACACCTTATTACTGGTAAGTGAGCAAGAACTGTATTAATCAAGCAAAGATCATAAATTTAAATGGTATATTCTATTTTTTATTTCATTTGAAAAATCAGTGTATAGGAAATTACTATGAGGACAATCTGACTATGCTGACAACCCACTGATCCCTAAGATTAATTCCACTCATCTTCCTGGTTCTGCACATACCTTCCTCCTTCTTCATCATTGCATAATTGGCACGTGAAACCATGAACTTGATCAAACAGAATGACTTTCCCATTTAAAGAAGGACCATTCTTCAGTCAAGGGCATATGAATCTACAGTAGTACTATTTCACCATATCATAATATTAATTCTGGTCACTTATTTCGAAGGCCTACCAAAGGTATTTATTGAGATACATATGATACATCCAGTTAGCATTACAGTAAGTACCCAGGTTATGAACGTCCAGTTTATGGACAACTCGTACTTGCCCTTTAACGTTATGCAAATTTGCCCTCACTTGGAAACAATTGAACCAACGCCTACTAGCAACAAATTCTTCATCAGTCACCTTCACTTGCTGCACGTGGAGCTTTAAATTATTGAAAAGGCTTCCAGCCTTTTCTTGCACTAAAAAAAAAGGATAAATAAGAACCATATGCACCTGCTCCAACTTACCTACAAACTCGACTTAAAGGCACAGTTAGGAGTGGATCTCGTTTGTAACCTGGGGACTGCCTGTACTATACTGATTTTACTACATTAGTTTAAAGATTTTATAAAGCAAATAAGAGATTTGCGCACTTTATTATTCTACTCATGGTTGTTTCTCTTTTCTGTTCCACAGATATTTTGTCTTAAAAATTTACAAATACTAAACCTGAGAAATAATCCTATCAAAGAAATCCCATCTGAAATTAAAAAACTTACCTACCTTAGAGTTTTCATCATGGCCTTTACTTTGATTACTTTTCTTCCTCCTGGGTAAGGTTGATAGTCTGAGATCGTAAACACAGAAAACAGAGTTTCTAATTTGGAAAATGATTAAGTTCGCTTTTGAAAGTAGTTAGCAGCTTTTTAGCCATTTAGTAATTCTTACTCTTATAATTAGCGGATTTGCTTCTTATTATGGTGTTAAATGAGAATGATCCTACAGCTACATAAATGGCAATTAATAAAATAAACACACATCTCAAGATCCGTTACCTCAGTGTGTTCGCAAATCACATAGAGCAGTTCAGATGAGAACCTGGCATGGTCTTCTTGACTATGGAAATAGCACTACACCTGGAAATAGGAAATCTACACTTTTAACTTCAAAATTGATGGTAATTATTTATTTAATCTGGGGAAAGTCACTTAACCATTCTTTGCCACAATTTCTTGATCTATAGACTAAGGGGATTGGCCTGTATGGTCTCTAAAATCTTTTCAACTATAGTATGCATATTGACATCTGTGTGTAAAAAAGATGAATTTCTTGCCAAGTGTGGACTGGTATTTATTTAATTCCTCATGAAAGTTTTCAACCAAAACCCTAACCAAATGCCAAACTAAATGCCTCTTCCAATTAGAGCTTAACAAATTGAATGTACATTAAGGGCAAAGGTATATGGACTCTTAAATAGTTGAACAATATTTCAGAAAAGAAAATTGTCATAGTAATGCAGGAAGTGCCCCCAAATTCATTTACAAGGATGTTTATCTAGTGTTGTTTGTAAATAATTATCCAATGAATTGTACCTTCAGACACTGTAAAACTGTTCAGTCACTTAAAAAGATAAAGAAGTATATAAAAAATTATACTATTTCTGTATAAAAATACACATATATACATCACATATATAAAAAAAGAATAAAAATAATGAAGTAAGAATGTTGTATTTGGGCATTTTTATTTCTATTTGACTCATCTGTATTTTTCCACAATAACAAAAACTGTGTTTTTCCTGCGTTGATTCTAGAATCAGCCATTTCTCCAAGAAACTTTTCTTTTATTGGAGAATGGTATTTAAAAACCAAGATCTGGGCGCTGGGTATGCGCATTATTATTGGGGTATCATTGTTTCTAGGCTGTCAGTGGGCAGAGCTAAGTAATATATGTGTGTGTACTTATCCATAGAAACCCTGGTGGTGTAGTGGTTAAGAGCTATGGCTGCTAACCAAAAGGTTGGCAGTTTGAATTCACCAGGTGCTCCTTGGAAGCTCTATGGGGCAGTTCTACTCTGTCCTATAGGGTTGCTATGAGTTGGAATTGACTGGACAGGAATGGATTTTTTTAACTAATCCATGTATGCACACATACCTATAATTGTTTCTGGATCTGTTCATACTGGATAATCTATAATCATACTTTAAATAACCATAACTGTCATTTAAACAAAATGTAAAAGTTCCCAAGGCAACTAAAAACTTGATACTAACTAAAGGCCTAACATTTTCTTCATTGTGTAGGGATTGGACAAATTAGTATGAACAATTGGGTATAGCCAAAGAGTTTTAAGGAGTTTTTTTTTTTTTTAATATTTGTGTTTCTAAAATGAAGGACTATATTTTGATTAAATAACATAGGATATGTATGCACATGTTCAGCATATGGAAGCCAAGAATGAAAAACGTAATGGGAGAACTTAACTTCCTGGACCTTAGAGACTTAGAGCAAGCTCTGACATAAGTAAAAATGTTCATTTGCAGAGCCTGTTAAATGAAAACTCACCTAAAGAGTGCTTATACAGTTAGGGACGAGAGTGCTGAATTCTTTCTATTTAAGAATTAATTGTTGTCAAACTCTAGCTTGTGATGCAAAGACCTGACACAGAGTGGCTGGACTTGGAGAAGCAGGTGGATAAAATTGACTGAAATCCAGGGAACCTAACAGTTATGTAATATATTTGAGATAATTCTGTCTCCATGCAAACTGAATAGTTAGGATGTTATGACTGTCACAAGCAGTTGCAGTAGTTTATTTTGAATCTTATATTTATTTCATTCTTGTAATCAATTCAGTGGATGTTTATAAAGTATCTCCTGTGCGCTCCTAAGGAAGTCACACAACCTAGCGAACGTAGGCGAAAGCAAACAATTGAATAGAATCAGGTAAAATAATGGAGATGCCCATTGTACGATTTGAGAGTTCCAAAGAGTAGCATGGAACTCATTCTGGGAAGTATGAGATGGCTCTCTGAAAGAGATAGTTGATCCAAGTACAACTGAGTATGAATTAGCCAGGTTAAAGGGAAGAAAGTTGGGCTGGTGATGGGTGGATATTTCTCCAAGCAGAGTCACAACATATTTAGAAAGAAAAGTGTGAAACAACACATGCGATGTAGGATGGTAATTTGGTGTTTTGGGAGCTTAGAGGGCCAGGCTCAGTGTTTACAAATGAACCTGGTGAGGTAAGTGGGGACCAGATCTCCCATGGGCCTTGTCAGCCAGGGTAAAAAATTGGTGCTTTATGCTGTTTGCCATGAAAGCCACAGGGGAGAGGTGGAGTCAGGCTTACGTTTTAGCACATGGTGGTGGCAGTGTGGAGGATGCGTGTGAGGGGATGAAACTGAATTCAAGGTGCCCAGCTAGGGGACTGTAACAGTAGTCCAGGCAAGAGATGAAAAGAACTTGAACCAGGGCAGTGGTAGTAAGCACAGAAAAGAGGAAACAGATTGTTAAGAAATTAAAGTAAAACCTGCAAGATCTGGTGTTGATTAGACATAGAGGGAAAGGAAGAGTCAAGGTGACTCCTAGGTTTCAATCGTGTAAAGTATATTTATTGTTGTTGTTGTTCTTGGTTGCTACCGAGTTGCCCCTCAACTCATGGTGACCCCATGCACACTGAATGAAATGCTACCCGGTCCTGTGCCATCCCCATAATGGGCTGTGGATAGCACCATTGTGATCCACAGGGTTTTCATTGGCTGATTTTCGGAAGTAGATCTTCCTAGTCCACCTTAGTCTGGAAGCTCTGCTGAAATCTGTTCAGCATCATAGCAACATGTAAGCCTACGCTGACAGATGGGTAGTGGCTGCACATGAGGTGTGTTGTCCGGGAATTAAACCCGGGTCTCCTGCATGGAAGGCGAGAGTTCTACCATTGAATCACCATTGCCCTCAGATATTTATTGGGTATTTACTAAATTGGAAACCCTGGTGGCATAGTGGTTAAATGCTACGGCTGCTAACCAAAAGCTCGGCCGTTCGAATCTACCAGGTGCTCCTTGGAAACTCTACGGGGCAGTTCTGCTCTGTCCTATAGGGTTGCTATGAGTTGGAATCAACTTGACGGCAATGGGTTTGGTTTTGGTTTATTTACTAAATTATAAGCTCTGTGATAGGAGTTGGGTTTACAATGGTAAATGAAAGTGGCACGATCCTTTCCCTCACGCGGTTTAGAATCCAGGGAAGGATACAGGAATTCTAACAAACACTCCAATAAATACATAAATATAAAACATTCTAAAGCATATGCTTGAAAAGAAAAATAAGAAAGATATCAGAGGGACATGAATTAAATTGAGATGCTAAGAAAGGTTTATCTGAGGAAGTGGTGTTTAAGCAGAAACAAGTCCAGGTGAAGAATGGGGAAAGGAATACTTCATGCAGTGAGAATAACATGTGTGAGGCAGATAAGAGCTTTAGGGGTTGACAGAAAGCCAGGGTGGCTTAGGGTATAATAAGTGTGTGGCTTAAGATGAGGCTCAAAAGCGAGCCAGGGGCTACATCCTGTAAAGCTTTAGAGGCCATATGAAGAAATTTACTTTTTGTTCTAAGTGCAATGAGAAACGGTTGATGGGTTTTCTGCAGGAAAATGACAAGATTAAACACAAGCAGGTTCCAGGGAAGGAAAATGATGAGTTCCATTTTTGGTTAACGTGTTCGCTTTGAGTTGTGTTGTCCATCAAACAACTGCATTTAGGTATATTAAACGCAGAGAAGAGTTTTGTGCTGATGATGAGGGTTTTGAGGTACCCGTATGTAGTAGTTGAAACCAAGGAGAATCTGTAGAGCAGTCTGCTGAGGAGATATTCCTGATATTCCTGCAGAAACACCAATATTTCAGGTACAGACTGAGGAAGAAGAAATTAGAAAAAAATGCTCAAATTGCATAAAGAGAACCAGGAATATCATGGAAACCAAGTGAGTAGATTATTTCAAAAAAGAAAGATGATCAACAGTGTCAAATACAATAGAGGAATTTAGTAAGACTAAAACTGAGAATGGTTTCAGTGGGATGGGAAGAGCAAAAGCCAGTTTGCCGTGGGTTGAGGCAGAATGGGAGGAGAGAAGTATTTAGTACCCTGCGTAGACCACTTTTTGGAGAAATTTGGATGCAGCGGGGGAAGGAAGAGATTAGATAAAAGCTAAAGGGAATGGGAGATCTTAGAAACTTTTATTTTTTGTTCTTTAAAGACTTAGGCATATTCATAGGATGATGGAAAGGAGCCACCAGGGAATAGATTAAAGATATGGAAGGATGACTGATGGTGCAAAATGTCACAGGAGGTGGGAGGGAAAGGGGTCATGAGCACAAGGGGAGAGCCTGGTGTTGAACAGGAGTGGCCCTCATCCACTAAGACTGGAGGTAGGTCTAAGAGGGGATATGGAAAATGTGCAGTTACATGGGTAGGAAAAGAGAAAATTAATTCTGCCTACAAAGATTCATTTACCCGTTGCTGTGGAGTCAATCCCGACTTACAGTGACCCTATAGAACAGAGTAGAACAGCCCCATAGGGTTTCCAAGGAGCGCCTGGTGGATTTGAACTGCCAACCATTTGATTAGCAGCCATAGCTCTTAACTACTGCGCCACAAGAGTTTCCAAGATTCATTTAGCTCCTACTATTTATCTTTTTTTTTTTTTATTTATCAGTTAAAAGGTGTTCTGGTGGCACAGTGGTTAAAGCGCTCAGCCGCTAACTGAAAGATCGGCGGTTCAAACCCACCAGCGGCTCCTCAGGAGAAAGATGCAGCAGTCTGGTTCTGTAAAAATGTACACCCTCGGAAACCCTATGGGGGCAGATCTACTCTGTCCTATAAGGTCGATATGAGTTGGAGACGGCAGCGGGTTTTGGTATTGGTTTATGTAGGAAGAGGAGGATGTTTACTAGGGATTTTGATGAATGTCATACCTTGGCTCCTCAGTCTCAGTCATCAAGAAGCAACTCCGCTCCTCCCCAGATGTCCCTCCCCAGTCCCACCCCCCCCGCAAACCCAGAATTCTCTGTGTTACAGAGCCTTTGTGTTCTTTGCTTCATACTAAGTTCTTAACAGAAAAAAAAGACCAAAAATACTTCACTAGGAAAATCTTACTGCAACCAAGAAAAAAAATGCCTCTAAATGTTAAGAATTTCTCAGGTGCCTTTTCTAGGTGGTACTTTATCCACGCTAACCATCTCAAATCAGTATGAATGGACAGATGAATAATTTCTAGGAACATTCATGGCAATTACATTGTCCATAATGAAGTCTACATAAATTTCAAGATCTTAGAAAAATATAGTTTCTCTATACTTCTACTTATTTTCTTGACTGTTTAATCCTTTATTAATTTCCAGTGAATAACATATAATACATCATTTTTACAATTCATTTTCTCTTCCCATTTAAGGTTATTCACCTTGTCCTATCTTGAGGAACTTGATATTTCCTACAATGACCTTTCTTCTATTCCAGATGAAATCAAGAAACTCAGGTATTTTGAAAGTAGTAAGTACGTGCGAAGTCATGTCCCCTTTAAGGCTATCTTTGGTGACTAATGTAAGAGAGAAAATTAAGTCCTTTCATTCACCTATTAGCCATAAAGTCCGCTATGTGAAGCATTATGTTTACCAAAAATGTTAAATGATTGGTGCAGAGTGTTTTTAAGACATGATATTTTTAGTAATTATTTAAAGGTCAGTACAAATGACCACTTAATGGAACGACAAGCTACTTCTGTCCATTTTTTCTCTGTGTGTGTACATGTATAAGTGTTTATCAGTTTTATTTATTTTTTTTGTAAGGAAATACATACACATAAAATGCTAATAACACAGTGTCATTTAATGCTAACCTCTTGTTCTTTTTCACATTAATAAAAAAAGAAGTCTCCAAAGTTCATCTGTGTCTTCCTATGTCATTACCATATTATTTTAATTATGACCTTAGAGTAATTTTCTTTTATTGTATTGTGGGAAAATCTATGTAACAAAAAATGTGCCATTTTGACCGTTTTTAAGCATACAATTCAGTGACACTGTTATATTCACCATATTGTGGAACCATCACCATAATTTCTGTTATCTACTAGGGGGATTATCTGTCAATAATAATCTCTTAATTATTCTCTTTAGATCATGAACTTTAAGACCATTAAATATAATTCCCAGCCCCTCCTCATAAACAAAAAGTTGGAATTTTGGATGGAATTGCCTTGAGTTTGCATGTGAATTTCAAATAATTTATATTTTTAATGATAATAAATCTTTTTATCCTAAAATATAGTATATATTTTCATTTGTTCAGATCTTGTTTTCTGTTCTTCATAAGAATTTATGACTTACTTCATGGAAGTCCTTTATCTCTCTTGCCAAACTTCCCTGAGTATTTCCTAATCGTGCTACTACTATGAATGTAATTTTTTTTTTTCTAATTTCCATTTCTAGCTGACTATCGCCAGTTCACAATAGAGAAAAGCTATCTATGTCTTTTGTTGATTTAAAATCAGGACAAGTAACCAAATTCTCTTAATTGGTTCTGCTTGAGTCTTACTGGATTCTCTTTGTTTTTTCAGGAACAATAATCTTTTCCACAAAATGAGATAATTTTATCTCTGCTTTTCTAATTTTTATACCAATTATTTTATTTCCCATGTGACAACCTCTGTATTTTAATAGAATTCAATCTGTTTACTTTTGTTACAACTGATATATTTGATTTTATATTTCTCATTTACTTTCCCCTTCTATTTCCTTGTTTTCTGTGATTTGTTTCCTTTATCTCCTCATTGTTAATTTTGAAGTTTTACTATGCTTTGCCAATCTATTACCATATTTTGATGCAAATAACGCACACCTTCTATGTTTGTTTGCCAGCCACGCCCCCCGAGGTATTTTCATAACTGCCACTATGCCAATTTTTTTTACATGTTGCTGTGAAAATATCTCGTAGGGGCAGGGCACGGTTGGCAAACAAATGTACAAGGTGCACGTTATCTGCGTAAAAATACAGTACTATCTTTTCTTTCCCAAGACTCATAATCAAATACATTTTTCTTTTTTTTTTTTTTAAAGCAAGATAGAATCTACACCCCCACCATGATGGCCTCCCACAACTGCTGCTTTCCACCAATATCTGGGACCATTAAAATTCTTTTATTTTTGTGCTCTCCCTCCAAACTTATCTGCCCTTCATCTAACTTTAGGTTTTGCTGAGATAGTTCAGGAAATTTCGTTTCAGATTCTCATTATTATTTTCCTTTGCATTGTCTCTTTTTTTTTTAAAGACTACTTAGCACTTTAGTTTCACATTTCCAATCATTCTTCATTTATATTTGTTGGTCTTGTTGTTAGCTGCCGTGGAGTCAGCCCAGACTCGTGGCACCCCCATGCACAACTGAATGAATGCTGCCTTATCCTATGCCATCCCCATGACTGGTTGCAGATCAAACTACTGTGATCCACAGGGTTTTTACTGGCTGATTTTTAGAAATAGGTCATCAGGCCTTTTTTCCTAGTCCATCATAGTCTGGAAGCTCCATTGAAACCTGTTCAGCATCATAACCCATTGCTGTCGAGTCGATTCCGACTCATAGCGACTCTGTAGGACAGAGTAGAACTGCCCCAGAGAGTTTTCAGGGAGCGTCGGGTGCATTCGAACTGCCGACCTTTTGGCTAGCAGCTGTAGCGCTTAAGCAGTATGCCACCAGGGTTTCCGTTCAGCATCATAGCAAAGCTATATATTTTAAGATTTGTTTACTGCTGTTTTTCTCCTCTTTCATCTCATCCTAAATCTGGAGATATCTCTTTTAATTTATTGGCTGTATAAAATTTTTTCTTAAGTATTTTCCTCAGATGGAGGAAATTTTTAAATGATGTCTCAATTGGGTGGACAGTCTTTTCCCAAGTAGTCTCCCTCATCACCTCCTCCTCTGGCTGCCAGCATTGTAGATGAGGTACCTGATGCCAGTTTGATCCCCTTTTCTTTGTAAGTAGATCCTATTTTTATCTGGAAAGACTAAAATATTCTCATAATCCTTGACCTTCAGGAATTTTATCAGGATAGGCTTAAGAATACATCCTTCTTTTTTTTTTTTTAAAAAAAACAATCTTACCTGGAATTCTGTTAACTCTTATCAGCATATTCAAGCTTTTCTTTTAAGTTCAGGGATGTTTTCTTCTATAATATGTTATTATAATGTCTTTCCTTCTTCTGTTTCATTTTCTGTTCCTGAAACTCCTATTATTTATATGTTAGCTCTCCTTGATCTTCTTTCCATGGTACCTATATTTTTCTCATGATTTTTTAAAAATGTATTTTTGCCCTGGTTTGAAGTATTTCTTCTATATGCATCTGTCAGGTTGTCATCCTGTGGTGGCTGGCTGTTGCTGTGATGCTAGAAGCTATGCCACTGGTATTTCAAATACCAGCAGGGTCACCCATGGTGGACAGGTTTCAGTGCAGCTTCCAGACTAAGATAAACTAGAAAGACGGGCCTGGTGGTCTACTTCTGAAAAAAGTGGCCAGTGAAAACCTTATGAATAGCAGCAGAATATTGTCTGGTATAGTGCAGAAAGATGAGCCACTCAGGTTAGAAGGCATTCAAAATGCAACTGGGGAAGAGCTGCCTCCTCAAAGTAGAGTAGACCTTAATGACATAGATGGAGTCAAGATTTTGGGACCTTCATTTGCTGATGTGACACGACTCAAAATGAGAAGAAAGAGCTGCAAACATCCATTAATAATCAGAACATGGAATGTATAAAGTATGAATCTTGGAAAATTGGAAATCATAAAAATGAAATGGAACACATAAACATTGATAGCCTAGGCATTAGTAAGCTGAAATGGACTGATATTGGCCATTTTGAATCAGACGATCATATGGTCTACAGTGCCGGGAATGACAAATCGAAGAGGAATGACATCACATTCATTGTCAAAAAGAACATTTCAAGATCTATCCTGAAGTACAATGCTGTCAGTAATAGGATAACATCCACATGCCTACAAGGAAGAGTAATTAATATGACTGTTATTCAAACTTATGCACCAACCACTAATGCCAAAGATGAGGAAACGGAAGATTTTTACCAACTTTTGCAGTCTGAAATTGATCAAACATGCAATCAGGATGCATTGATAATTACTGGCAATTGGAATGCGGAAGTTGGAATAAAAGAAGTTGGAAACTATGGCCTTGGTAAAAGAAATGACCTGGGAGATTGCATGAAAGACTTTTACAAGACCAACGACTGCTTCATTGCAAATACCTTTTTTCAACATCATAAACAGCAATGATACACATGGACCTTGCCAGATGGAATACACAGGAATCAAACAACCACATGTGTGGAAAGAGACAGTGGAGAAACCCAATATCATCAGTCAGAACAAGGCCAAGGCCAGGGGCTGACTGTGAAACAGACTATCAATTGCTCATATGCAAATTCACATCGAAGCTGAAGATAATTAGAGCAAGTCCAGGAGAGCCAAAATATGACCTTGAGTATATCTCACCTGAATTTATAGACCATCTCAAGAATAGGTTTGACACATTGAACACTAATGACTGAAGACCAGATGAGTTGTGAAATGACATCGAGGACATCATACATGAAGAAAGCAAAAAGTCATTAAAAAGACAGGAAAGAAAGAAAAGACCAAAATTGAACGTAGAGTAGATAAAGTGATAGGAAAAAATGATGAAGTAAAAGAGCTGAACAGGAGATTTCAAAGGGCAGCTCATGAAGACAGAGTATTACAATGACATGTGCAAAGACCCGGAGTTAGAAAACCAAAAGGGAAGAACACGCTTGGCACTTCTCAAGCTGAAAGAACTGAAGAAAAAACTCGAGCCTTGAAGGATTCAGTAGGCAAAATATCGAATGATGCAGGAGGCATCAAAAGAAGATAGAAAGAATACACGGAGTCACTGTACCTAAAAGAATTGGTCAGTGTTCAGCCATTTCAGGAGGTAGCATATGATCAAGAACTGGCAGTACTTAAAGAAGAAGTGCAATTTGTACTGAAGGGAATGGTGAAAAACAAAGCTCCAGGAACTGACAGAATACCAACTGAGATATTTCAACAAAAACAGATGCAGCACTGGAGTTGCTCACTCATCTATGACAAGAAATTTGGAAGACAGCTTCCTGGCCAACTGACTAGAAGAGACCCATATTTGTGCCCGTTGCAAAGAAAAACGATCTAAGACAATGTGGAAATTATCAAACAATATCATTAACATCACACACAAGTAAAATTTTGCTGAAGATCATTCAAAAGCAGTTGCAGAAGTACATTGACAGGGAACTGCCAGAAATTCAAGCCGGATTCAGAAGAGGACACTGAATGAGGGATGTAATTGCTGATGTCAGATAGATCTTGGTTGAAAGCAAAGAATGCCAGAAAGATGTTTACCTGTGTTTCATTGACTATGCAAAGACATTCGACTATGTGGATCATAACAAATTATGGATAACACTGCAAAGAACAGGAATTCCAGAACACTTAAATGTGCTCATGAGGAACCTGTACGTAGACCAAAAGGCAGTCATTGGAACAGAACAAGGGGACACTGCGTGGTTTAAAATCTTGAAAGACGTGCATAAGGGTTGTATCCTTAGTCTGTATGCTGAGCAAATAACCTGAGAAACTGGACTATATTAAGAAGAACACAGCATCAAGATTGGAGGAAGACTTGTTAACAACCTGTGGTATGCAAATGATACAACCTTGCTTACTGAAAGTGAAGAGAACTTGAAGCACTTACTGATGAAGATCAAAGACCACAGCCTTCAGTATGGATTGCACCTCAATATAAAGAAAACAAAAATCCTCACAACTGGACCAATAAGTAACATCATGATAAATGGAGAAAATATTGATGTTGTCAAGAATTTCATTTTGCTTGGATCCACAGTCAATGCCCATGGAAGCAGCAGTCCAGAAATCAAATGATGTATTGCATTGGGCAAATCTGCTGCAAATGACCTTTTTAAAGTGTTGAAAAGCAAAAATGTCACTTTGAGGACTAAGGTACGCTTGACCCAAACCATGATATTTTCAGTTGCCTCATATGCATGTGAAAGCTGGGCAATGTGTAAGGGAGATGGAAGAATTGACGCCTTGGAATTATGGTGTTGGCAAAGAATACTGAATATACCATGGACTAACAGAAGAAGCAACAAATCTGTTGTCATGGATTAAACTGTGTCCCCTCAAAATATCTGTCAACTTGGCTAGGTCATGATGCCCAGTTTTGTATGATCATCTACCATTTTGTCATCTGATGTGATTTCCCTGTGTTTTGTAAATCCTATCATTATGATGTAATGAGATGGATTAGTGGCAGTTATATTGATGAGATTTATAAGATAGGTCTTAAGCCAATCTCTTTTGAGATATAAAAGAGAAGCAAGCAGAGAGACATGAGGACTTCATACTACCAAGAAAGCAGCACTGGGAGCAGAGAGCTTCGCTTGGACCTGAGGTTCCTGTTCTGAGATGCTCCCAGACCAAGGGAAGACTGATCACAAGGACCTTCCTCCAGAGCCCACAGAGAGAGAAAGCCTTCCCCTGGAGCTGACACCTTAAATTTGAACTTCTAGCCTACTAGACTGTGAGAGAATAAATATCTGTTTGTTAAAGCCATCCACTTGTGGTATTTCTTTTACAGCAGCACTAGATGACTAAGACATCTGTCTTGGAAGAAGTATAGCCAGAATGCTTCTGAGAAGCAAGGATGGGGAGACTTCATCTCATGTACTTTGGATGTGTTATCAGGAGGAACCAGTCCCTGGAAAAAGGCATCATGCTGGGTAAAGTAGAGGGTCAGTGAAAAAGAGGAAGACTCTCAAGAAGATGGATTGACACAGTGGCTGCAACAATGGGCTCAAACATAACGATGGTGAGGATGGCACAGGACTGGGTAGTGTTTCGTTCTGCTGTGCGTGGGGTTGCTATGAGTCAGAGCTGACTCGATGGCACCTAGCAATAACAACAACCTCTACTTTGTCTTTGCCTCTAATTTGGATCTCTGCAAAGACCATCTGCTCCTTCAGTTTATCCACTTAATGTTTTAGTTCTGCAACTCATGCTTTTTGGTTCCAGAAAGTCTTATATGTGTTTGGGCTCTGTTTGAATCTTAAGTGGGCTTTTTTCCTCCCCAGTATCTCATCTGTCTCTCCTCAGAGTCTGTTTGCTTCAGGAACACTGTTCTGTGTTTTGCTTATTTTTCTTTCCTGGTTGCTCTGTCTTCTGCTCAGGTCTCATGGTAGTCATAGAGGACCACTCAGAACCCCAAGAATGTCAGTGGTGAGCCAGGAGGAGGTTTCTCTGCTCCCAGGATGCTCTGCAGCTAAGAATGTCTAAACATGGAGCTCTTCCAGCTTTAAGGGTTGTTTCGGCTGTGTACCAATTGCTGTAGAGTGGATTCTGATGCATGGTGACCCCATGTGTGTCAGAGTAGAACTGTGCTTCATAGGGTTTTCAATGGCTGATTTTTCAGAAGTATATCACTAGGTCTTTCTTCCGAGGTCCTTCTGAGTGGACTCAAACCTCCAACCTTCTGGTTAACAGCTGAGTGTTTAACCGTTTCCACCATTCAGGTATATTCTTTAGTCTATTTAGTTCCCCCCAAAACTCACTGTGGATAAGAGAACACCCAAACTGGCAGGTCTTCTAAGGTAAACAAATTTAGGCAGGGGCAGCCTAGCCCAGGGGTGTTCTGGGGACCTTCACCAGCATTGGCCCGGAGCCCCCCACCACACTCATTCTGATTGTCCACATAGGGTTTTCTAATGCTGGTCCCTAGGCTTGTGTCCGGTACAGAAGAAAAAAGTGATCACACACGCTCTCTCCTTCAAGGCCCAAGCAGAGCCTGGGACCTCACTAACCTCTTAAAGACCATGAGTGGTCCACCAGTCAAACTAGGGTTGAAAAATGAAGATACCTGGAATGCCATCTTCCTTACCTAATTGTTTTAAATACTAGTTTAACCATATTTTGGAGCCCTGGTTGCACAGTGGTTAAGAGTTCAGCCGTTAACCAAAAGGTCAGCAGTTTGAATCCACCAGCTGCTCCCTGGAAGCCCTATGGGGCAGTTCTGCTTTGTCCTGTAGGGTCTCTATGAGTTAGAATCGATTCAACAGCAATGCGTTTTAACTATATTTCAATACTGTCAGCAGGAGTCATAGTTAAAGACCTTAAACTATACGAGTAAAAGATGTGAAACTAGACTGTACATGAGAATCTAGAGGTTCCCAGATGCCCTTTACCTAAAGTCCATATTTCAGCCTCTTCACCCCAAATGCATTTGATAAGCGGAACCGGCCTTCGACATGATTTTTATATGTCCTTCATGAACAGATATTTTTCTGTCTGCTTCCAGCACAAATTAGAAAGTAGATAAGTTACTGTTCAAAAAACCACTGAGAGAAGACGAGTAGAAAATTAATAGTGTTGGTTTTATTTGAATAAAGAAATGAGTTATTGACACAAAAAAAGCCAAGGGGACTCAGAAGATGAAAAGCCAAAGCACAGCCCACACATAACACATTTTGATAATGTAAATTTCACTGTTTTGATTGAGTTGTATGAAAAAATATGCATTGATATTATGTCTATGAAAATAATATTCTTTCTGTGTATTATTATACTATAGACCAAAAAACCAAACCCATTCTTGTCGAGTTGATTCTGACACCTAACGACCCTATAGAGCAAGGTAGAACTGCCCCATAGGGTTTCCAAGGCTGTAATCTTTCCAGAAGGAGATTGCCACATCTTTCTACTGTGAAGCTGCTGTTGGGTTCAAACCACCAGCTATTTGGTTAGCAGCCCAGTGCTTAACCACAGCACCACTAGGGCTCCTACTTTATTATACTATAAAACCAAAAAACCAAACCTGTTGCCGTCGAGTCAATCCCGACTCGTAGTAACCCTGCAGGACAGAGTAGAACTGCCCCATAGAGTTTCCAAGGAGCAGCTGGTAGATTTGAACTGCCGACCTTTTGATTAGCAGCCAAGCTTTTAACCAGTGTGCCACCAGTGTGCCTTACTATACTATACCAGACCTATATTGGAGCGCTGGTGGTGCAGTGGTTAAGCATTAGGATGCTAACCAAAAGGTCTGCAGTTGGAATTCATCAGCTGCTCCTTGGAAACCTTATGGGGCAGTTCTAATCTATCCTATAGGGTCGCTATAAGTAGGAATTCACTATGAGTAGGAATCGACTCAAGGGCAACAGGTTTGGGTTTTTGGGTTTTATACCTATATTATGGTGAGAAACTGGGTGGCACAAACAGTTAAGCACTCAACTACTAGCCAAAAGGTTGACAGTTCAGACCCACCGAGATGCAACTCAGAAGACAAGCCTGGTATCTGCTTTCAAAAGCTCACAGCCTTGAAAACCTTACAGAGCAGTTCTACTTTGCACACATGGGGTCACCATGAGTCAGAATCAACTCGACGGCAACTAGCAACAACACCATACTGTATTATACCTTATGTAATATTTATTAGCCTTGCTGCATTTATGGATATTATTTCTTTTTCCATAGTGATAAGACATGTTGCAAAGACCCAAAACACATGCTTTAAATGCACTGTTCACACAAATGCACCTAATAGCATAATAATATATGGTGCACATGCTTTATAAGTAAAATCTCTTAATTTTAAGAAAATACTTAAATATGTACTTGTATTTTATTGCTACCAAATTTGATGTAAGTATTCAAGAGCATTGGGCAGAATTTTACTTCAGTATTATAAATTGCATGAATACATTTTAAAGTATAGTTTCCTTTATATGTAGATCACTTGAAAAACTGAATGTGGATGGGAATGACCTGACTTCTTTCCCACCTGGAATTTTGAAACTGAACCTGAGAAAGATCCAGTTTGAGAATAATTACACTCATCCTCATCTTTGGAAAGAGAATTCTTTGAATAGTCCACAGCGTCTCACTCACCTCGTTTCTTTCTTCTTTTTCAAAAATCATCTACATAGATATCATGATGTGATCCCAGAAGAAATTAAAAAGTTATTAAAATGGTGAGCAAACCCTAAGCCCTTTTAACTTTTACGCAAAATGTACCTTTAGGCATTTAAAATGTTCTTTATCACAGGCCCTTGATGGCGGTTTTACTGTTAACACACACACACACACACACACACACATAATCCCCCAACTTGCTGCTCTGGTTTCTCAGGCATAATAGTGTAGTCTAAAATTTGCCTCATTTTCTAATATTCTCAAGCTAGTACTTAAAAAAAAAAAAAATCCAGCGTAAAATGAGGATTGCTGAGATGTAGCTGACGATACCTCTACAGCTACCACATAAATCAAGGAGCCCTGGTGGGCAGTTAAAGCGCTCGGCTGCTAACCGAAATGTCAGCAGTTTGAACCCACCAGCCGCTCCACAGGGGAAAGATGTGGCAGTCTGCTTCTGTAAAGATTTACAGCCTTGGAAACCCTACGGGGCAGTTCTACTCTGTCCTATAGCGTTGCTATGAGTCGATATGGCCACATAAATTTTTTCTATGAATTACTCAGACATAGAAGTAGGTTCCTGAGAAAAAAAAATTCTTGGTATCAGTGATGCCGTGGAGGGCACTGCTTTACTGTATATAAACCCTCCACCCTGGTAGAGACCAGGATTAGAACAAATGTGCGCAGAGTGACTTCTGTCCCTCGGGTGTCAGTGACCAGTGTTGGAATCACTGTCTAATCTCAGAACTGGGCTCTTAAACTCCACCCACTTGCAATTCACTCAGGCTTGCCTCCCATTTCTTTCAGATACTGTAAAACTGTTGATCAGAAGTATTAATCATCAGCACTTAGATTACTGATTTTACAAATCCTTAGTTACCTAGTGCTGGTATAACAGAAATATGGCAAGTGGGTGGCTTTAAGAAACAGAAATTTATTTTCTGTTTAGGGGGCTAGGAGTCTGAATTCATGATACTGGCTCTAGAAAGTCTTTCTCTCTCTGTTGGCTCTGGGGGAAGGTCATTGTCTCTTCAGTTTCTGTTTCTTGGTTCCCTGGAGATCTCATGTGGCCTGGCATCTATCTTCCCCATCTCTACCTGATTGCTTGGTTGCTTTCTCAATCTGCTCTTTTTATATCTCAAAAGAGATTGATTTAAGACACACCCTATACACTAATACTGCCTCATTAACATAACAAAACCCATTTCCAAATGGGATTATAACCATAGGTATAGGGGTTAGGATTTATAACACATATTTTGGGGGTAAACAATTCAATCCATAACACAAATATTTGCTGTATGCCTCAATGAAATGAATTTCTAGGAATATATAAATAACCAATATTGACTCAATAAAAGTAGAAAACCTAAATAAGCTAGTAACCATTGCATAAAATGAAAAAAAAATAGACCCTTCAAAAAAGAAACCAGTCCCAGAAGTTTTTTATTTTAATGCATTGAGATGTCAGTGCTCATGAGATTTTAATGCACGTGGGAAAGAAAAATCTCCAAAGGCAAACTTTTTAAAAAGAATTAAAACCTAACTAAAAAACCAAACCCATTGCCATCGAGATGATTCCGACTCACAGTGCCCCTATAGGACAGAGTAGAACTGCCCCATAGGGTTTCCAATGAGCAGCTGGTGGATTCAAGCTGCTGACCTTTTGATTAGCAGCCGAGCTCTTAAGCCACTGTGCCCCAGGGCTCCATAACTAGTGAGTAGTAAATAAACATGGGTCCAAGAAATTCGGACTCACCACAAGGTAGGAAAGTTGAACCCAAGATTGCTAAATTTAATATGAGCTGGAAAAGGGCTAAGTGGTCCCAGAGCACTGAACTACCTTTCTCTCAGCAGAGCAAATGCTCTTCAGAGAAATATCCTCAACCTAGGCTTTCTGGATCAAAGAAGATTAAGTTCACCTGAATATTAGCTTTCAACTAAAAAGAAATAGCAAATGTAGGAGGAAATAAACCACCAAGGGTAAAAGTAGCAAAAACAATCAACAGATAAAAGTCTCCAAGGATCTTAGATAACTAGTATTATTTACAGAACATGAAATACTTTTCAAGTGTTTAAAGAAAGAAAATAAAATTTTGAAAATAATTAAGGGATAAGATACAATCAAATATGGCCTGGCACATCTGGGGTCTTAAATGCTAGCAAGCAGCCATCTAAGATGCATCAGTTGGTCTCCACCTACCTGGAGCAAAGGAGAACGAAGAACAACAAAGACACAAGGTAAATATGAGCTCAAGAGACACAAAACCAAAGAAAAAAAAAACCAAACCCTGTGCCATCGAGTCGATTCTGACTCACAGCGACCCTATAGGACAGAGTAGAAATGCCCCATAGAGTTTCCAAGTAGCACCTGGCTGATCTGAACTGCTAACCCTTTGGTTAGCAGCCGTAGCACTTAACCACTATGCCACCAGGGTATCCAAGAGACACAAAGGGCCACATAAATCAGAGATTACATCAGCCTGAGACCAGGAGAATTAGATGGTGCGTGGCTACAACCGACGACTGCCCTGACAAGGAACACAACAGAAAACCCCTGAGGGAGCAGGAGAGCAGTGGGATGCAGACCTCAAATTCTCATAAAAAGACCAGAGTTAATAGTCTGACTGAGACTAGAAGGACCCTACAGGTCATGGTCCCCAGACCTACTGTTAGCCCAAGACAGGAACCATTCCCAAAGCCAACTCTTCAGACAGGGATTGGACTGTACTATAAGATAGAAAAAGATACTGGTGAGGAGTGAGCTTCTTGGCTCAAGTAGACACATGAAACTGTGTGGGAAGCTCCTGTCTGGAGGCGAGATGAGAAGACAGAGGGGGTCAGCAGCTGGCTGAATGGACACGGAAATAGAGGGTAGAGAGAAGGAGTGTTCTGTCATTAGGCGGAGAGCAACTAGGAGTATATAGCAAGGTGTATATAAAGTTTTGTATGAGAGACTGACTTGATTTGTAAACTTTCACTTAAAGCATAATAAAAAAATTTTAAAAAGGCCTGGAAGAAAGAAATTTAAAATGAAATGAAATTGTAGAAGCTAAAAATATAATAGTTGAAATTAATTTGGTGCATGGGTTAAACAGCAGATTATATACAGGTGAGATATCTGAGGTAAACAGATATGGAAAATAAAATGAGAAGATTTCACACACACTTAATTAGAGTTCCAGAATGGGAGAATATAGGGAATGGTGGGAGTGATTGTTCAATAAGATAATGGCCGCAAATTATCGAAAGTATTAAAAGATGTGAACTCATAGCCACTGAAAGCTAAGCAAGACACCTTGTGTTGAAACTGAAGAACACCAAAGACAAATACAAATAAAATCAGCCAGAGGGGGGAAAATCATAAAGAACAACAAATCGACTACCAACAACAATGGAACAATAACTGAAAAAAATATTATTCTTCCTAGCAAAACTAACTTTCAAAAGCAAGGGGAAAAGAATGGCTTTTACAGAGAAATTAAAACAGAATTTACCACCAATAGATTTTCATTAAAGGAACTTGCAAAGAATGTGCATCAGAAAGAAAGAAAATGACTTAAGCACATCCTGAGATGTAAGAAAGAATGGCGAGAAGACAAACTGGGAAATATATAGGTAAACAACATGATCTGTATGAAATAATAATGTCTACAGTGTGTGACTAAAAAGAAGATCTATCTAAAACTAGACATCAAATGGTTAGAAATGTAATTTTTTAATTTTTATTTATTGTGCTTTAAGAGAAAGTTTACAAATCAAGTTAGTCTCTCATACAAAAACTTATACACACCTGCTATGTACTCCTTGCTACTCTCCCCCTAATGAGACACCACACTTTTCTCCACTCTGTCTTCCCTGTGTCCATTCAACCAGCTCCTGTCCCCCTCTGCCTTCTCATCTTGCCTCCAGACAAGAGCTGCCCACCTAGTCTCATGTGTCTACTTGAGCCAAGAAGCTCACTCCTCACTAGTATCATTTTCTGTCTTATAGTCCAGTTCAACCCGTCTGAAGAGTTGGGTTTGGGAATAGTTCCAGTCTTGGGCTAATAGAGGGCCCAGGGACCATGACTTCCAGGGTCCCTCTAGTTTTAGTCAGACCATTAACTCTGGTCTTTTTACTAGAATTTGAGGTCTGCATCCCACTGTTCTCCTGCTCCATCTGTGATTTTCTGTTGTGTTCCGTCGGGGCAGTCATTAGTGGTAGCCAGGCACCTGAGACCAGAAGGACTCAGGCTGATGTAGTCTTTATGTATGTGGGCAGCCCTTTCTGTCTCTTGGTCTCATATTTACCTTGTGTCTTTGGTGTTCTTCATTCTTCTTTGCTCCAGGTGGGTTGAGACCAACTGATGCATCTTAGATGGCTGCTTGTTAGCGTTTAAGACCCCAAACACCACTCACTGAAGTGGGATGCAGAACTTTTTTTTAATATACTTTGTTATGTCAATTGACGTAGATGTCCCCTGAAACCATAGTGCCCAGACCCCCATCCCTCTTACTCTGAGCTTCAAAGCATTTGGTTGTATTCAGGAAACTTCTTTGCTTTTGGTTTAGTCCAGTGGTGCTGACCTCCCCTGTACTTTGTGTTGCCTTTCCCTTCATAGAAGTGTAATTTTTTAAAAGACACTAGTATGATGGCAAGAGAAATAACAACCATTTTCAAGGGAATGTATCAAGGGAAATATGGTAAGATATTTATGGAGAAAAAAATAAAACTTCACGAAAAGGTAAAGAAAACCAAATTAAATAGGAGAAATAAATGTATTCAGGGATAGGAAGATTCAGTATAAAAAATATATCAGTTCCCCCCAAATTGAGCTATAAATTTAATGCAATTCCCATCAAAATCCCAATAGAACTTTCTGGGAATCTTGATAAGCTAATTCTAAAATATATATGGAAAAGAAGAGGCCCCAAAATAGCCAAGACAAACCGAATATAAGGGGGCTTGCCTACCAGATATCAAGACTTATAAAGTTAGAGAAAGTAATACAGTTTGGTATTAGGTACAAGGAAAGACAGATCAACCTATGGAAGAATATATAACCCAGGTATTATGTTCTTGTGCATATGTGAAAACTTGGTATTTGACAAAGGTACTATTGTGAATCAATAGGGAAAGGATAGACTTCTTGGTAAATGATGCTGAGACATTTGATCATCCAAAGGAAAAATCAAATTAGATCCTTTATGTATATGTCACCATCACATATAAAAATCAATTCCAGATGTCCTAAAGATATAAATATGAAGAGTGACACTTGAAAGATTTTAGAAGCAACTATAGGAGGCTACCTGTATGGCTTCACAGTAGGGAAAGGTATCTTAAAACAAAACATAGTTTTATGAATTTGACAGTAAAAATATTTCTATATGACACAGGACACTGTAGACTAGAAGAAGATATTTGCAGTCATGATAATTAGTAAAAGAGTCCTCCCCCCCGCACACACTAAATCAAAGGTATAACCCATAGAAAAATAGATTTTGTTAAAATTATTACATTATTACAATTTAATTTTTCCAAGTGATTTTATTAACAACAGTGTATTTTTAGTAGATGCTTTTTGAAATGACATCAATTAACTTAGTTGAGGAGAGTGATAGAAAAATTTGGTCGGAGGGAATTAGGAAATAACCCAGGCCAGCGAACTGCTGTTTTGGAAGAAGACATTCCCAAGAGGTTAGGTGAACAAGCTAACAACAGAAGCTTATTTTCTTCTTCTTCAATATAATTTTTATTTTTTAAATCAAACACAAGCGTTTAGTTCAGCAGATGAAATAGTTGTTACTGATATTATAAGGAAAATCAGTCATCCCTGATCCCATCTTTTTCCTTCCCTGCCCTTCACCCCTAGACTCACCTAGTCACCTCTTTCAGCAGTTCCCTTCTTGTGTTGGAGTCCATATCTTTAACTGACATGCCTGAGCTATTCCTCTTGGGTTTTCCATTTTAGCTATTATCTCTGGATTTCCTACTATTCAATATAAGTGTTCAGGACTCATATCAACCCTCTTACATATATCTCCCTTCCCCCTAACCTCCCAAAATAGTTATGACCACCCTGTTTAAAACTGCAAGTCCCATATTCCTCACAGTATTGGCCCTCCCTATCCCTCCCTCTTCTTTGCATTGTTTTTCTCCCTCAACCCATTTCCATCGAGTCGATTCTGACTAATAGTAACCCCACATGACAGAGTATAACTGCCCCATAGGGTTTCCAAGGAGCAGCTGGTAGATTCCAACTGCCAACCTCTTGGTTAGCAGCCAAGTTTGTAATCACTGTGCCAGCAGGGCTCCATTTTTCTCCATAGCACTTAATGTATAATTATACACTTACCATACATTGAGTAGTTTACTTAATATCTGGCTGTTTCTCTACAATGTAAGCTCCATGAAGGCAAGTTACATAATGATTTTATTCATTAATATTATCTCCTGCACATAGTAAATGTTTAATACTTCTCAAATGAAATAATAATCTTAATTATAATTAATAATTACATTTAAACTATAATAAAAGTACTATTTAAATTATCATAAAATGTAAATGCAAACAACCCACACAGTGATCTGTGGGTACATTTCCTTTCTTGTACGTTTTTTTTGTTTTTCTTAGAGAACATAATTGACTTAAAAAAAAAAGTACTGTTTTCTATGTGTTCATCATTTGTTCTGTCCCCAGACATTCTAATACTATCATTTAAATCATTATCAGTGTGACTGCACTAGAAAATCAATTCTATAATTTTCTTTTCTTGAAGACATTTCTCCTGGAGTCTTGTGTCTTCCAGCTCCAATCTGGACAGGTTGTTCTCTAGGTCTGCTGAATAGCCAGTATGCTGGGACTTCCTTTCACCATCATCTTGGAATTTTGTTTGCCTCTCTCTCATTATCAGATACCTTGTTCTTAATTTAACTCCACATTTTGGTGAAGCCCATCCTCCAGTACGTTCCTGCAGAAAAATCACGGAAAGTAACATTTAGAGACCATGTATGCTTGAATATGTCTTTATTCTACCCTCACAATTTATTGATAATTTGGCTGGGTATAGAATTCCAGGTTAAATCATTTTCTTCAGGAATTTGAAAGCAATGCTTCATTGTCTTATGGTTTTCTGTTTGCATTTTAGATTCATCACTTTTTTATTCCTTATCCTTCACATATAACCTATGCTTTTTTTTTGAAAGGTTTTTTTTTTCCAGTTCTAAACACCAAATTATATACTTTTGTGAGGCTCTTGTTTTTAAATTCAATGTTTTAAATCATGTCCTTCAATTCTGAGAATTTTTTTTTTATACTATTATTCTGAAAATTTTGTCTCTTCTATTTTTTTCATTCTTTTTCTGGAACTGTAGCTCATATTGGACCTTCTAAATTTTTTCTCTGATTTCTTAACTTCTTTCTCCTGTCTTTTTTGTTTGCTTCTTTTTGTGCTGTCTAATGTGAGATTAAGGTACCCTAATTGTAATGCTTTTTAATTGTAATGTTAGGGCTCCTCCCTTTCTTGTTTCATGGATGCAGTAACTTCTCTCATCTTTCATATTAATTACAGGTAGTACCCAACTTACGACAGGGCTCTGTTCTGAGCTCTTTTATCTCTACCAATAAGTGTGCAGAGGCACCCCACTCCACCTGTAAGCTTCAACTCAAAGGTACTCAGCTTTCTCCTCCACAGGCCAGGAATCCCACTGTGCCATCTCATGCTTGCCTCTCCTGCCACCGTTTCTCTCTGTCTTCGGTGTTACAGCTCTGTCTCCTGGGTCCAAGAGCTTCTCAGTGCAGGGATCCCAGGTCCAGAAGCCATGCTCTCTGTTCCTGGCAGTTCTTCCTTGGTGGTGGTGAGATCCTTTCTCTGCTTTGGAATTGGCTCTCTTTTAAGGCAAAACTGACCAGTCCCCTTGGTGGGCCATGTGATGGTTAAGGTTGTGTGTCCACTTAGGTAGGCCATGATTCTCAGTGGTTTCACCGTTATGATGTAGTTTGGCAGTCGTATGATGTGATCACTTCCATGATGAGATTTGATATAATGTGATCACCTCCATGATGGGATCAGATGTGAGTACCAGTCAGTTGAAATGGAGTTTCCCTGGGCGTGTGGCCTGCACTGAATATGAGTGAACATTTTGGCAAGGCTCCTGGGCTTTTGCTTGCTCTGGATCCTGCAGCTGGCTCCTGTTCATCTGACCTCCAGTTCTTGGGACTTGAGCTAGCAGCTTACCTGCGGTCTTACCTGCCAATCTTGGGATTGCAGCCTATGAGCAAGAGCCCTGCTCTCTGCCCTGCCAGTCTTGGGTCAGCAGCCCCTGTGGCTACATGAATGAGGAGAAGCTGCTCTCCTAACCCACAGACTTGGGACATTCTAGCCTTTGCAACCATATGAGCCATTTCCTTGATATAAGTCTCTCTCTATATATATTTATACGCTATACTGGTTTTGCTTCTCTAAAGAACCCAGCCTAAGACAGGTCACAGTTGCCTTATTTGCACAGTTCCACTCAATCACTTGGTAAGAGGTACAACACCATAGCTAGAAAGACCACACAAAAGCAATCTATTGCACCACACACATATATATTTCCTTTATTGTTTAGCTTTTTATCATTTAGTTTCTCACTTGTATATGTCTTATCTCCTCTTCTGGATGGTGAGAACTCAGTCAAGATAAAGGTCATATTTTGTATTACTTTGAGTCTTGCACAGCATCAAGCACAGTGTCTTTTAGTAGAAATTTATTCAATATTGACTGAATGTTTCCTTCATTTCAGCACTTCCCATTGTGAATGGTGCCGAGGGCCCATGTTTGGTGAAGGTTTTCGCATTATCCGATCCTTCGATGTTTTTGGAATAACGCAGTTTCCTGTTATGTTTCATGTCTGTTCTTCTGCTTGCTATGGACAAGTGAAGCAAAGCAGTTAAGTTTTTGATACTAATTCTGGTAAAAAAAAAAAAAGTAATTGTTATGAGTTGACAAGAGAATGAGAGTCTATTATTCCCACTGTAAAAGCCAATAACGTCTGTGTAGCTAGTAATTCATCTCTTTGAGAAGACACGTTCTGTGTGGAAGACATAAATGTCTTCTCATCTGAATCCTCTGTATAATCCGAGCACCTTATGAAAGTCTGTGATTGTTAGCAAATTGTTGCAGAAAAAGTACTCAAGAAGGATTTGTAAGGGTCCTTAGATTTCAATCAAGATCTAGAAAATTTCTTTCAGTGCATTTTTACTATAAAAAGAAAAATGTTAGAATTCTTCACAAAAAAGGACTTTATCTTACAACTAGTCTTTCCATGCATCCATTCTAAGTGAGGAGATAAACATGTAAATATCACCTGTAGGGTTTGTGGCTCATACAAAGTCATGCATCCATGTTCTCAATGATTGTGAATTTCTGTGAAAATCTGTCCACGGCCAGCCATCCCAATTTTGAATTGCTTTGGGGAATAAAAGATTGATTTCAGGCCCAATTTTAGTTGTTTGACTTCATTACTCAAGCTCTTAGAAAACTGCTACAATCCCCAACAGCTACCTTGACCCTCATCTCATTCAACTGAGATCCTGGGCATTGTCCTGATCCCACAGGCTGGTACCAGCATTCACCAAGGCCTTTAGTAATAGCATGACAAGAAAATGAAGCAAAATTTACAAAATTACACTGAAAAGCTTCATGCAAATACAAGAGAATTTGAGGCTTTAAAAATTAATGTTTAGTGAGAGTAATGTGAAAGAGCATTTTGATATAACAAACAATTTTAAAATGACATGTAACTGCTTCATAATAGCATACCTTTTACGTAGTTATCTTAAATCTAAAGCATCGTTGCTAATTAGATTTTGTGAAGTGAAATAATTTAAGTATGTAATGCTATCTTATCATCAGAAAGTCAGAAAATACACACTGTATCAGGTTTGTGTGTATCATTTAATAATATCATTTAAATCAAAGATTAAATAAACCAGGCGGAATAATTTTTCTGACTGCTGATTTCAATAAATTGAGATACTTACATTCCCCTTGAGACTTGGTTTGATTTTAAGCAGGAATAGGTAAACTTTGCCTAAGAAGTATGCACTGTATTCTCCAGCAAAAGAATAAAATTATTTGCAATAGGAGAACTGCCATATCACATGTGTAATCCAGAAGGGGATATTTATAGTAAGATAACAAATAAATTCATTAAACATATACCACAATTAGAAAACAAGATTGAATACTAGAGACATGTAGTCTATTAATAATCACCCTGGTCCCTGACATACTTCTTGGGGGAAGAAATATATATATTCATTCATTCAGGAAATGTTGGCTTTGAGTTTGAGTAACTGGGTGGTGTCATATTCAGATAGGAATAAACAAGAATAGGTTTCAAGGGAAATGACGGTATCTTAGAGACATTGCAAATTTCAGGTATACAAAAATCACGATCTCATTATTTTATTTTCCCATGGTTAGAGTAAACCCTGAAATCTAAGTGATTTCTTACAGAGTTTTAAAAAATAAAAGTGTGTTTTTAAACATGAAGGTTAGACATATTTATTACAGAAATAGTAGAAAATACAATTAAGCCTAAGAAGTAAAATCCAAAACTCCTCATAATCTCACTAAAAAAAAAAAAACAAAAACCAAACCCATTGCTGTCGAGTTGATTCCAACTCATAGCGACCCTATGGGACAGAGTAGAACTGCCCCATAGGGTTTCCAAGGAGCGCCTGGTGGATTTGAACTGCCAACCTTTTGGTCAACAGCCATAGCTCTTAACCACTACTCCACCAGGGTTTCTGTAATCTCACTATCCAATGAAAACCAGATATAATTTTGACATGTAGATATGTGTAGGCACACACACATTTATATAACATATTAGTCTTTTTAAAAACTGGGATTATCTGCCACATACCACACAGAAAAGTTAATGTGAAAATAGTCTGTGATAAGTTAAAAATGTATACTATAAACCCTTAAAGCCAACCCCCTAAAAAAGGTATAAATAATAAGCCAAAAATAAATAAATAAATGAAATCATTAAAAAATACTCAGTTTAAAAGGAAGAAGATGAAGAAGGGGGAGGAGAACAAATAACAGATTGGACTAATCAAAAACAAATAGGACAATGACGGATTTAAATCCAGCCATATCAATAATCATGTTAATGTAAATTGTCTAAACACTCCAGTTTGAAGGACTGAATTTGTAAGATTGGATTAAAAAACAACTCTCAAGTATATGTTGTCTGCAAAAAAAAAAAAAAAATTGGGTTTCGGCTCCTGGGAAGGTTAGGCATTTATGAGAAATAGAAACTGAGGTTTCGGATTGCTAATATGGGGCTCAGCATGAGTGACTCTGTTTTGGGCTGAGTTAAAGTCATGTTAAAGTAGCCCTGGTGGCGCAGCGGTTACGGGCTGACTGCTAACCAAAAGGTCAGCGGTTTGAACCCACCAGCTGCTCCTCAGGAAAAGATGTAGCAGTTTGCTTCTGTAAAGATTACAGCCTTGGAAACTCCATGGGACAGCTCTACTCTGTCCTATAGGGTTGCTATGAGTCGGAAGGACTCGACAACAGGTTAACACCCACCTACTCATTTGTTCTTGTTTTCTTTTTCTCACAAGGCAGAAATGAGAATTTGAGGCAACACAAATGAAGGTATTACTAAGACAGGGAGCAAAGGCCCTGAGATCGGAGGGTACCTGTTTGAGAAATAGCGAAGAGACTGGTGTGGTTAGAGGAGAAGCAAGTAAAAGATAGTCTATACTATCAGGGAGGCAATAGGGGGTTGAGTGTGGAACCTAGAGACTTAGTAAGACAAGGAACAGAGGGGCCCCCAAATCTGCAAACCAAGTAACAAGCAATGGACCAGGGCTCAGAAACAAAGCCATTCCCCAGAACAATAATAGCTCACAAACTTCTTTAAAGTTGCCTTTCAGAAGCAGTTGGAGAAACAGGCCCAGGGACATGCACAGAACATCCACCTGTGACCACTGTGTGACCTTCCACCAGGGGCAGTGAGGGGCTGCAGCCCCAGCTGGGGAATCGAACCCGGGGAGTGAAAGACTGTGCAGGGCAACATCCCATAATAAGTCCTGTTTTTTTTTTTACTAACCCCAGGGGCCTCCAGGACAACGGCCATCTTGGAAAACTGCTGTGCACACACCTTAGTTAACATATCCCCGCCTGTGTCTATGAATAAACATAAATCTTTTCCTGCCCAAGAACTTTTAGAAACTCAGGCCTGTCATTTGTTCTGTGAGATGAGGGTAAGTGTTGCTCTAGGCCCTCCTCATTTCCGCTTGCAAGCCTCTTCAATAAAGCTTTGCTCATGTGGGGAAAAAAAAAGAAACTCCTGTTAAACACAAAAATGCTAATGGATTAAAAGCAAAAAGATAGTATGGTGGTTAGTCTTATCTGTAAACGTGACGAAGCTGTGTTGTTGTTGTTAGCTGCTGTCAAGTCGACTCGACTTGTGATGCATAATACATAATACAGCAGAGCAGATGACCTTATGAACAATGAAATATTGCCCAGTTCTGCATCATCTTCACAATTACCAGCATGTTTTTTTTTTTTTTTTTGAGTCCATCATTTCTGCTATTGTGATCTTACCAAGGATCTCCCTCTGCTTTGCTGGCCCTCTCCTTCACCAAACACAATATCTCCCTCCAGCAACTGGTCTTTCCTGATGACATGTCCAAAGCAAGTGAGTGAGACACTGTTCTGTTGTGATCTGTCAGGTTTTCATTGGCTCATTTTCAGAAGTAGATATCCAGGTCTTTCCTCCTAGTCTGTCTTAGTCTGAAAGCTCAACTGAAACCTGTTTACCATGGGTGACCCTGCAACATACCTTTCAGCATCATAATAACATGCAATCACCACATTACCACAGACTGACAGATGGATCATGGGCTAAGCTATAAAAAAAAAAAACTATAGAACCTAGTTATTTAATCAAATGCTAACACAGGTGCCCTGAAGTTATTTTGTAAGTGTGGTTAACATCTACAATCAATTGCCCCTAAGTAAAGGAGATGACTTGATAATGTGGGTGGGCTTAATCAAATCTGTTGAAGGCTTTAAGAACAAAAACTGAGGTTTCCTGGAGAAGAAGAAATTCTACGTCAAGACTGTAGCATAAGGGAGGTGGAGCCAACATGGCACTATAGATAGAAGCACCGCATCGTCCCTCCACAGCAAAGACTTGAAAAGGTAAGTAAAATAGAGACAAATGTCAATCTTGGAACCCTAAGCATCAAGTGAAGACATAAATAACTCAACCAAGCACCGAACAGAATAAGGAACTGACAGAACAGACAGCGAGGAGAGATATGGCGTGGAGGTCCCCTGTCACCTAACACAGCATGGATTCACCATCTTGGACTCCTCGGCCACCAAGAACGGTGGACAGGGAGTATGGGTAGACAGCATCAAAGAGCTCCCAGCAGGAGACAGAGCACCTGGTAACCAGCGATACATGCTTTCCCACCTCCCACCCTTCTTCCCTCTGCTTGGCCTCTACTGTTTCCTGACAGGCCAAGTGTCACTCGGCCAGGGAGGTGCCAGCTCCTTGCCACTTGGATTCGCCCTGCTCACACCAGTCGGCTCCTTCAGTGCCTTTTTTGTTGTTGTTGCTTTTTTCAGCTTCTTTTAGTTTCTTCTCTCTTTCTCACCTCCTTCCCTCCTTTTCTCTTGAACACCTGGCTCTGTGTGCCATTTCTGCTCCTCGACAGGCTGTGAAGTGCTGCTCAGGTTGGAAACCACTTCCCCATCTGTACCACCACACTGGTGGGATGGCTGGGGGCATTTTTTTTTTCTTTTCTTTTTCTTCATTTCTCAGTTTCTTCTCTCTCTCTACTTTCTTCTCCTGTCTCTTGCATACCTGGCACTGTGTGCCATCTCTGCCCCTTCTAGATGGGCTATGCAGTGTCACTCAGCTTCGAAGCCACTTCCAGTCTCTGCCACCAAGTCACTGGACTCCTTTGGGGATTTTTTTTTCTTTTCTCCATTTCTTCTCTCTCTCTACCATCCTTCCCTTCTTGTCTCCTGAACACCTGGCCCCATGTGCCATCTCTGTTCCTTCTTGACAGGCTGTGCAGTGCCACTCGGCTGGGGATCTGCCTTCCAGTGGGCTCCCTTGCGGCATTTTTTTCTTTTCCTCAATTTTTTGTCTCTCTCTACTTTCCTTCCTCTCAACCACTTTGCATTTTTTTCCTTTGGTTTCTTGTCTCTCTTTACATTCCCTCCATTCCTTTCTACTGATGACCTAACTGCATGTGCCTTTCTCTCTCCTTTATTTTTAAGTCTAGTTTCTTATCTCTCTGTCCCGTCCTTCCTTTCCTTTCTCCTGCCCACCTAGCTGTGTGTGCCCTACCTTTCTCTTCTTGACAGGCTGTGCCTCACCACCTGGCTAGAAAGTCACTGGCACACGACTTCCCAGGTCTGCACCACTCCAATGGCAGGCTCCCTCAGCACTTTTTTTTTTGGCTCCTGTTTCTCTCCTTTCTCTTCTTTCCCACACCCACTTAGCTCCACACATCACAATCCCTCCCTTCCTCCTGCTTATTAGCACTGTGAGCTATGCATTGCACTCCTGCATAGCACAGCTAGAGTCTACTGGAACCTGCCTTGCTGTGACCCCTGGCCCCGCCCTGTCAGCCCCAGTACATGCCACAAATGACCCATCCCAGCCCCTCCCCTTCTGTTGGACCTACCCTGCTGCACCATAGCTAAACAACTGGCTCTGCCATTGGACAAGGTGGTGAGAAGTACTGTGCCCACAGATGAGCAAATAACAAAGAACACCCACCCATTTGCTCAGACATAACCAAAAAAAAAAAAAAAAAAAAGCAGGATGAAACAAAAAAATCTACAATCAGCTAGTGAAAAAAAAAAACTACTAAATGTCCTGAAGAGAGCAGACCATATCAAAACATAAAAAAGTGGGGCGGGGGGCACAGAATGGTTCTAGTAGGCATTCAAATAAAACACTGGATGATCTTCCAGTAGAAGAAAAGGCACTGGAACTATGTGATAAGGAATTCAAATCTTTAATATGCAGAGCTATCTAAGAATTGAAGGAAAAAGCTGACAAAAATGAGGAAAAAATAGCCAAAATCATGGAAAAGACAGACAAAATCATGGAAGAGTCAGATAAAAAAAAAAAAAGAATTCAGGAAAATAATACAGGCATAAAATGTCAAAATAAAATCACAACTAGAAATCATACAAAAATAGCAATTAGAAATCCAAAAGATAAACAAGATTTGAGAAATGGTCAATGTCATAGAGGTTTGAGGAGCAGGTTTAAAACAATGGAAGACAGGATCAGAGAAAGTGAACACAAATACTTGGATACCACTTCGTTTGAGGAAAAATCAGAGAAAAGAATGAAGAAATCCTGAGAATGATGTAGGATACAATCAGAAGCAAAAATATGCAAGTGATTGGAGTTCCAGAACAGGGGTGGAAAACAGAAAAAGAAACAAGATCATTTAAGAATTGCTGACAGAAAACTTCCCTAATATCATGAAAGATGAAAATCTGATCATCCAAGAAGCTCAACAAACCCCATATAGGAGAGACCCCAAAGAAAATCACCAAGGCATATCATAATTGCATTCGCTAGAACCAAAGACCAAAAAAAAAAAAGAATCCTGAGAACAGCTCAAGAAAAATGAAAAGTCACATACAGAGGGGAAACAGTAAGACTAAGCTCTGATTACCAGTCAGAAATCATAAAAGCAAGAAGGCAATGGGATGACATATATAAAACCTTGAAAGAAAAAAACTGCCAACCAAGAATAATATATCCTGCAAAGCTCTCCCTCAAATATGATGGTGAAATTAGGACATTTCCGGATAAACAGAAATTAAGGGAATATGTAAAAACCAAACCACACTTAAAAAAAAGAAAATAACATATTGTAGAGGCTGTAGGAAGACTGGAACTCTTATACACTGCCGGTGGGAACGCAAAATCAAACAACCATTTTGGAAAAAGATATGGCGCTTCCTTAAAAGCTAGAAATAGAAATACCATATGATCCAACAATTCCACTCCTAGGAATACATCCTAGAGAAATAAGAGCCATCACATGAATAGACATATGAACGTTCATGTTCACTGCAGCACTGTTCACAATAGCAAAAAGATGGAAACAACCCAGATGCTCATCAACAGAGGAATGGATAAGCAAACTATGGTACATAGACACAATGGAGTACTACACAACAATAAAGAACAATGGTGAATCTGCAAACTGTCTCACAACATGGATGAATCTGGAGGGCATTATGCTGAGTGAAATAAGTCAATCACACAAGGACAAATATTGTATGAGTCGACTACTATAAAAACTCATGAAAAGGTTTACACACAAAAAGAAACCATATTTGATGGTTACAAAGGAGGGGAAGGGTGGGGATGGAAAATTACTAAATAGACAATAGATAAGTGATAACTTTGTTTAAGGATAAGACAGTACACAATACTGGGAAAGCCAACAACTTGTACAAGGCAAGGTCATAGAAGCTCCATAGGCACATTGAAACTCCCTAAGGAACCCAACCAGTTACTGCCCTAAGGACTATGGGGACCATGGTCTCAGGGAACATCTAGCTCAACTGGCATGACAGAGTTTATAAAGAAAATGTTCTACATTCTGCTTTGGTGTGCAGTGTCTGGGGTCTTAAAATCTTGTGAGTGGCCATCTAAGATACTCCACTGGCTTCATCCTATCTGGAGCAAGAGAGAATGAAGAAAACCAAAGATACAAGGGAAAGACTAGTCCAAAGGACTAACGGACCACAACTACTGCAGTCTCTACCAGACTGAGTCCAGTGCAACTAGACAGGTGTTCAGCTACCAGCACTGACTGCTCTGACAGGGATCACAATAGAGGCCCAGGACAGAGCTGGAGAAAAATGGAGAACAAAATTCTAACTCACAAAAAAATACCAGATTTACTGGCCTGACAGAGACTGGAGAAACCCCAAGAGTATGGTCCCTGGCCACCTTTTTAGCCCAGTAATGAAGTCACTCCTGAAGTTCACCCTTCAGCCAAAGATTAGACAGACCCATAAAACAAAATTGGACTAATGGGCACACCAGCCCAGGGCCATGGACTAGAAGGCAGGAGGGCACAGGAAAGCTGGTAATGGGGAACACAAGGTAGAGAAGAGGAGAGTGTTGACATGTCATGGGGTTGGTAACCAATGTCACAAACCAATCTGTGTACTAATTGTTTAATGAGAAGCTAGTTTGTTCTGTAAACCTTCATCTAAAGTACAATTATAAAAAAATAATTAAAAAAAAAAAAAAAGACAGCAGCATAAAATCCTTCCTTAGTTTCCAGCCTGCCTGTCTGTTCGGCAGATTTCAGAATGGTCAGGTTCTCTGGAGAACACTGACTGCTACATATGGGAAATGTTATACCATGCTAATACTAATCAAACTGAATGAGAATGAAGAGGCGCAATCACCACCAGTTCTAGAAGTATTAAAAGGACAACAGGGAATATTATGAACGACATTGTTAGTAAATATAACAACTCTGATAAGATGGTAATTTTCTTGAAAGATGCAAGTTTAAAGGCTCATTTACTACATAAAACCCATTGCCATCCAGTCGATTCCAACTCATAGTGACCCTATAGGACAGAATAGAACTACCCATAGGGTTCCAAAGAATGGCTGGTGGATTCGAACTGCTGATCTTTTGGTTAGCAGCCAAGTTTTTAGACAATCTGAAAAGCCCTAGATCTATTTTTAAATTGAAATTTTAGTTAAAACCCTACCCACAAAACTCCTGGCCGACATAGCTTCACCGAGAAATTCTACCAAACTTTCAAGAAAGAAATACCTATTCTGTCCAAACTCTTCCAAAAAATTGAAGAAGAGAAAATACTTCACAATTCATTTTGTAAGTCCAGTTTATCCTGATACTAAATCCAGGCAAAGATATTACAACAGAAGAACTATAAACCAATACCTCCCACGTATAAATAAAAAAATTCTAAACAAAATTTTAGCAAATTAAATATAACAACATATTAAAAAATTGTTACATCATGACCAAATGGGGATTATCTCAGGAATACAGGGCTGGTTTAACATTCAAAAATCAATCCATGTAACTCACTACATTAACAAACTAAAAATGGAATACCATGTGATCACGTCAGTAGACTGAGAAAAAGCATCTGACAAAACCCAATAGCCGTTCTTCATAAAAACTCTCAGTAAACTCGGGACAGAAAAGAACCTCCTCAAGTTAATCAAGGGCATATATGAGAAATCCACGTCCGGTATCAAACTGATTGATGAGAGACTGAGTGCTTTCTTTTTAAAATCAGGCACAAGATATGGTTGCCCGCTCTCGCCACTTCCATTCTACATTGTGGTGGAGGTTCAAGCCAGTGCAATCAGGCAGTAAAAAGAAATAAAAGGCACCCATACTGGAAAGGAAGAAGCAAAACTCTCCATTGACAGACAATATGATCATCTATATAGACAATCTGGTGAAATTTACAAAAAAGCTACTAGTGAGTTTAACAAGGTCACAGGACACAAGATCATTATACAAAAATAAATCGTATTTCTATAAAGCCCCGGTCGTGCAACGGTTAAGAGCTCTGTTGCTAACCAAAAGGTCAGCAGTTCAAATCTACCAGCTACTCCTTGGAAATCACATGGGGCAGCTCTACTGTGTCCTATAGGGTCGCTGTGAGTCTGAATCTACTGGATGGGAATGGGTTAGCAACAACTGAAAATTGAAATAAAAACAATATGACTTAAAATAATATAAAAATATGAATACTTAGGGATAAATCTGACAAACAATTTGAAAGACCTGTTCACTGAAAACTACAAAATATTTCTGAGATAAAGGCCTAAAAAAAAATTTTTTTTTTTTTTAATGGAGAGATATATCTTGTTCATGGATTGGAAGACAATATTGTTGAGATGTCAATTCTATCCAAACTGATCTATAGATTCAGTACAATTCCAAAGTACCGAAAATCGCTAAAACAAACAGGGCTAACACTACCAATGGTTGCACTTTGGTCATTTCCCTGGAGAAAAGTCACCCAATCTCTTCTGAGAATGTAAAGGTATTCTGGTGGCCATGTGGAGAAGGGGACTGAGCTGGGTCTCAGCATTTGGCATCATATTGAAAGTTAATTCCTATTTCAGTATGATGGATTCGCCCTCCACTGTGCCTGGTAACTCCCGCTTCTAGACTTCTTGATTTACCCTCTCCAGACAACAAACCTACAGATTTCTGCCAACATAGTACTCAGCAGTGGTGAAGCATCTAGAGATTTCAATCTACTCAAATAGCTTTTGCTCTTTCTTCCATATTTTCCTTTCCCTCCCTCCCCTGCCCACCAATTCCAGGGAAAATTGATGCTGTTCAGTCTTGAGTCTTTTGAGGCTTCTGCTCTGTAAATTGTGTTGATTCCCAGCTGTCGTCACTGCCAGCTTATCTTCCAGCGGTCCAAGCCTTGTTAAATCAGCGCCATTTATCCTTCTGTTTTCAGCTTCCGAAACTGTGGTGCTATTGTTTTCTCTCTTCTTCTAGTCCTTCTGGAATTACACCCTTAGAAATTCCTTTTATAATTTTATTTGAGTTTGGAGAGAAAAATCAATTAGATGAGTGCACTTAATATGCCATTTATACCCAGAAACTCTTATCATTATTGCTGAGTAAAATAAGCAAAATACAGAACAGCATAGGATTATTTATGGTTTTCTTTTTAAGTGTGTTTATGCATGTATTTCTCATTTTGTGCATGTGATTATTGAATCTTGGTATCTGGGTTAAAAAAACACAATGCAGATATTAGCCAATGCATAAAAATTTGTATATACCTAACACATTTTATTCTGTTTTGTTTGTCTAAGAAAGATGAAATCAAAACCATAATTAAGGCTTTGACTTAAAATATACCATAAATAAAAGATAATTTTGTACTAGTCAACAAATGTTAGCTAGAAGAATGTTCTGCTGTATTAAACTTGTCCTGCAAAAAACAATTGACAATGGAATACTATGCAATGATAAAGAACAATGATGAATCTGGGAAACATCTCACAACATGGATGAATCTAGAGGGCATTATGCAGAGTGAAATAGGTCAATGACAAAAGGACAAATACTGTATGAGTCAGCTATTACAAAAACTCATGAAATGGTTTACACACAGAAAGAAACAATCTTTAATGGTTGGGGGTGGGGTGGGGAGGGAAGGACACTAATTAGATAGTAGGTAAGTCGTAACTTGGGTGAAGTGTAAGACAGTGCACAATACTGGGAAAGTCCGCACGACCCGACCAAGGCAAAGTCATAGAAGCTTCACAGACATATCCAAACTCCCTAAGGGATCAAGTTACTGGGCTGAGGGCTGGGGACCATGGTCTTGGGGGACAGCTAGCTCATAGTTTATAAAGAAAATGTTCTACATCCAATTGTGGTGAGTAGCATCTGGAGTCTTAAAAGGCTGCGATCTAAGATGTCCTCTAAGATACATGGACCAAAGGAAAATGAAGAAAACCAGAGACACAAGGGAAAGATTGAGGTCTCACAGAGACTGGAGAAACCCCAAGAGTAGAGCCCCCAGACACTGTTGTAACTCAGTACTAAAGTCACTCCCGAGGTTCAACCTTCAGCTCCACAGGGCTAACAACACCACACATGAGGAATGAGCTTCATAGTTCAATCATTTATACGAAACCAATGGGCACACCAGCCCAAGAGCAAAAACGAGAAGGCAGGAAGGCACAGGAAACTTGGATGAATGGGAACAGGGAACCTGGGGTGGAGAAGGGGAGAGGACTGACACATCGTGGGGTTGGCAACCAATGTTACAAAACAATTTGTGTATTAACTGTTCAGTGAGAAACCAATTTGCTCTGTCAACTTTCACCTAAAGTACACACACAAAAAAAGATAAAACAATTGAGCAATTGGTAATTAGAATTTCTCCTGATTGGCTCTTGGGAGAATATAAGTCAATGAGACTACGTTTTACTACCCCCACATCCCTCTGACATTACAAACTCGGTAGAGTAGACTCAGCCAGGAACAGAAAGAAATTCTGATGGGCAAGAGCTTGAATGTCAGTCCCGTACGGTTGGTTACACCCATTCAGTTCAGATGAAATTGGAGATGCAACCCTATCTCTTTTCCAATAGGAAACATGGGTACCTGTGCAGGCCTAGGTGTAGCCATTGTGCATCCATTGTAACCCCCACATCCAATGTAATTTCCAGAGGTTCCTTGTCCAAAACATTTCAATAAATAGGCTCTTTCCTTTCCTTATCTTTCATTCTCCCTCTCTCCCTCATTTCATTTCTTTCTTTCATCCTTTCAATATTTTCTCTCTCATTCCAGGTGTAGAGAATGTTTTAATTCAATTAAAACAAGTAGTTGAATTAGGGCAAATTGACATAGGCTGTCTGTAAAATACACAAGATAATCTCAAAGTCATTCCTGTAACAACGAATGTGTGTATCTTTGTATGTGTGTATCTATATACACACAGAAAAGGGCTGGAAGGAATGATCTGGGTGGTAAACAAGGGGGAATGGGACCTAGAGGTTGGGAATCTGGTCTTTCACTTTCTGTTACATGCCCTTATTATTTCAATTTTTAAATTATTTATTACTCATAAAAATAAGTTTTTAAAAATGTGTACAGGATCATATAATGGTGTCACTTTGCTTCTTTCTTCCTTCAACCATATATCACAAACATCTTCCCATGTTATTATATCCAATATTCTTCTGCAAATATTACTTTTGATGATTACATAGTATTCCATCATTTCAGATGTTATTATGGATGCGCCCTAATTTACTTATCTAGTATTTTCTTCTTAATCAATTATATCCAGTTTTTTTACTGCTATAAACAGAAATTTGATGAAAATTCCTAACGGTAAATATTTACCAGAATCTATACTTGTTTTTACTTAATTTTAGTTTTGACTTTAAACAACAAACATTTATTATCTCAAAGTTTACTGGGTCAGGAACCCATGTTTAGCAGCTTAGCTGGGTGCATGTGGCTCCAGATTTCTCGTGAGGTTGCAGTCAAGCTCTCTGCTGGGGCCGTGGTCTCAACTGACGTCCTGACTGGCTTGATCAGGCAGTCAAGCTTTCAAGGGAATGAATAACAGGAGGCAAGGATCACTGGAGCCATGTTAGAGGCGCTACCACATGCCCTTTTTGTATCACTGAACATTTTTTCTCTTGATAGAATCCATCATCCTGTGTGGTTGACACAGAGATATGCTTCCCAGATCCCCCTTCAAAGAAGGGCCTGTAGCCCCAACTCTTGGGAGGTCAACAGATGGTGTCCAGCTGTCAGCATCTTCAGGGAGCCTCAATAATAAAGATCACTTCACCCAAGGGCAAGTCCTTGCTGAGGTGGCTATTCAAATGCAACCAACCTGCCATCAGATGGCAATTTGATCTATCCAGGAAATGACACCATTTTGAGGGCTCAGAGTTACCTACTGTGTTGGTGGATTGGGCACTCAGCAGTGGTAACCTTGAAAAGAAGAAGTCCATGCCCATGGATAACCTCCATACATGACACTTGAACATGAGCCCACTGAGTAATGACTGAAGAGGCTGGGCAAAGAGGCTGCCTCTCATCTATAGAGGGGTCATCTGATCCACTTAATTTTTGAGAGCTTCCTCTTCATTTTTTTTTCCTCTTCAATGGGGGCTCTTTGATGAGTTACTTGATTTTAATTTCTGGCATTAAAATTGCTGGGTCAGAGATTATGCAAAGGTTTAAGAGCTTTTATGTGAATGATGAAATTGCTCTTCCTATCAATTTACCTTTTCACCAGCCAAGTATGAAATGCCGTTTTCCTCAAACCCACATCATCACTGATTTTAGTCAATTAGACAAAAATTGTATATGATTCCATTAACTTATTTTATTACTATTAAAGTTGATTTTGGCTCCATGTTAAATAGTCATGTTTACACCATCTTTTTGATTTGCCTTTTATGTCTTTTTCTATTGGTATGTCCATCTTATTGATTCACAACATTTCATAGATATTAAACATATTAATACTTTGTCAAGTATGAGAAAAATATTTTTCTCTGTGCATTGCTTACCTTTAATTTTATTTGAAATTTTTTTACATGAAGATTTTAAATTTTAGTTTGTAAAAATCTATCAATATATTGTTTTTCTTCTTTATTGCTAGGCTTAGTAAGTCTTTCCTCATCCCCCAAATTACAGAAATGTTGCCCTATGTTGTATTTATTTAACATTTTAATCCTGATTCATCTCAAATTGACTTTAGTATAATAAGTAAGGTATGGTGTTAAAATTTAAGGCTTTCTAGAATTCTGGGTCGTTGTGTCCTCATTATCACTGAGTCTTTGCCCCATCCATTTGAACTTCTGCCTTTATGAAACACTAGATTCTTATACATTGGGCCTTTTTTTCACTTTCTATTCTGCTCCATTTGTCCATTTGATGCCAATACCACACTGTTTTAATGACTTTTAATCAAAATCACATCTTAATATATCTGGTTTATCAAGTTCCCACTCATTGCTATCCTTATTCAATATTTTTAAACTACTCTTGCACCTTTATTTCTATATAATAATTATTACAACCTTTAGGATTGTTTTGTTTTAACCCTCCCCCCCCCCCGCAATAAACTGTTTTGGATGTTGGTTCAAGTCACCTTAATTTGAAGAGAATTGACACCCACACGACATTATCATCTCCCCATTCAGGAACACACCATGTAACTTCATTTGTATAATAATGAGATGATGATGATGATGCAGTCATTGGGATCTGCTTCTGTATGACTAGTAATGTTTATGATAAAACCTATGCATCCTATTTGGGAGCTGTCATCATGGATGCTTCATTGCTTATGCATTTACTCAAAAAGTAGAGTTTTCAAGTGCAAAATTTTGGTCTATTTTGCTCCACGGAAGATTCTGCCTTCCTCTGAAAACCTGGATGCCAGCTCTGCTTGCTCTCTGCTCTGTCCTTTCGGCTGCACTGGAACTCAGGGTTGGGGTGGGGGGTGGGGACAGGGGAGGAATCAGCCTTCTCTGATGACTGTGGTAAGAGGCAGGGAACAGGAGGACAGTGCTTCTAACCCCCTTTGCTGGAGATTGTCATTTCCTACTTGGAATCTAAGGGTGGAAAAGTATCTCCTTGTACATCCCATGGGATATTAGATGTCCCCTGGCCAGCAGACCCCAGGGGTAGCTCACTGGTATCAGTGCTTGATCATAAGTGCTGCACAGAGCACTTTACTTTGTCATATTTGACTCTCATCCAACCTGAGATCTTGTTCTTGATAATCTGACTTCCATAAACTGCCTTTCACACAACGCCCGATGAACAAAAACGTGCAAATATTACACAGTGTCATTGTCTGTCAGAGACTACAGGGGGTGGGCATGGGGAAGGGTCGGTCCTTAACCCAGGAAGTCCAGAGTGTTCTCCAGCCCAGGCTAGTGCAGCAGTAATGGACACTCAAAGTAGTACCATCCAAGGCCCCTGCTTCCTGCAAGCTCGAGGTCAGGTCCTGGGGCCCTGGAGTTTGCTTGCTCAGGAAGATCAGAGGAGTGTCCCCTTCTGTAGCGATGAGCATGCCCTCCGTAGGCCAACCACCCTCCTCTACTAATGCTCGCCCCCCCCACTTCTCTTCTTCTGTGTGAGTGGGCCAGTGGCATCACTAGGGTTACTGTCACCCAGTGCAGTAACTCATGGCGTCATCCCCCCACCCATGCTAATCACCACAATATTGTAGCTAAAACACCAGAAATTTTACAAAATCGGTGACTGTAAAAACAACAGCAGCAATGAAAACAGTATGTGCTTGCGGTGCATGTAGACGAACCCATGTGATTTAAAGCATCACTGTAATTGGGTAATAATGACAGCCCTGGAGTGCATTAGAGGGTTCAAAAAGTAGATTAGCATGGAGTTTTAGCCTTGTAGGTATATTGATACATGTAAACTGAGCTTACCAATTTTTTGGTTCATTGTTTTAACTACAGGGATGTTTTTATAAAAAAATAATAAATTTCTGCTGAAACACTTCACAAAAATTTTACAGACAGTCATTTTGGTGTCACCCCCTCTGACAGTGTCACCCAGTGTGGTCTGCACCCCCCTAGTGACACCACTGGAGTGGGCGCCCAGCTAGAAAGCCTCAGCGAGGAACATGTATGTAAGTGGAATCCCTCTAGTAAACAGACAGCTCAGCTTGGGCAGCCACCATGAGGTGGGGAAGTAAGAGGGTGAGAGTGATTCCTTCCCTTCCCAGAACCCAGTCCCAGGGTCCTCACCTCCAATAAGGTAAAGAAAAGCAGGGGTCAGGTGACTTCCCCAAGCCTCCTCAGCTCATAGCTGTTAGCTGCCATTGAGTCGTCCCCAACCTATGGCACCCCATATACAGAGGTCAAGTGAAACTTGCTCAGCATCAAAGCAACACGAAAGCCTTCACTGAGTGACAGGTGGTGGCTGTGCATGAGGCACACTGGTTAGGAACTGAGCCCACGTATCCCCCGTGGAAGGTGGGAATTCTACCATGGAACCACCACTGCCCTCCCTCAGATTATTACAGGACTGATAAAGTACTTGGGGTGGTGCCTGGCACCTCAGCTTATTACAGAACTGATAAAGTACTTGGTGCAGTGCCTGGCACAGAATAGGACCTAGAAAATGGTAGCTGTTACTTTTCATGTCGGAATGCCTGTCTCCCGAGGCCCAGTCCAATTCTCCCTTCCCCTGTACCATGATGGCTGCCTTCAAGGGCATCATGGGTATTGTTTTTTAATTAGATTTTAAATATGTATTTCTCCAATTTCTTCTTTTTTTTTACATTATAAGCGGATGACCTTTCTAATTGATTGGATGTCAGTTGAGGATCTCGGATTTTGTCGTCGTTGTTTGCATTTGGGTAGGGGGACGATGTAGAGACAAATGACAAAAATTGATCCCTCTTTCTATTTTCTCCAAGTTGTGCTCAGTTAAGCACTTTTAATCTTTAAATAGGATTCTGTTGGCTAGCGAGCAATGCAAATGTTTCAACTGCAATTAATCTCAGAAATCCGTAAGTCCATAAATCAAGAGTGCCAATCCATTCTGACCATGTGATCACTCTTTTCTAACATGCTAGGAACTCCTATTTTTCACCGAGAAGAAATGCTGTGCACTTCGTCAGAAATGGATACTGGAGGACATTTGTATGATGGGGCTGGGCAAAGACTTCAGTGTGTCCTGCTGCGTATCTCTGGGAATACCTGGAGACTGATTACTTTGCAAAGGAAGAAAGAAGATAGGTGGTAATCCTGTTAAATATTATTTGAGTAAAACATTCAAATTAGTGTTCCCCAGAAAACACACTTTTTCAGCTTAATTCAATTCACTAGTGATTTATTGAGCACCCAGTAGATGCCAGGCATGACACCAGGCCATCTGGATAAACACAATGTGGAATGTTTGATGACAGAGGTGTGCCCGGAGATGGCACAGGAGCACAGTGAAGGAGCACGGAGCCGACCCTGGGCATTCAGGGAAGGCTTCCTGAGGGTGTATCAACCAGGCAATCCAACTGAACACAGAGCATGAAACAGCACAGCCTGAGCTGGGAAAGACAGGTCGCTGCTGTAAGTGTACCAGTTGTCGTGCAATTGATTCCAACTCATGGCAACCCCATGTGTGTCTGAGCCGAATTGTGCTCCATAGGGTTTTCAATGGTTATGATCTTTGAAAGTAGATCAAAAGGCCTTTCTTGCAAGGCAACTCTGGGTGGATTTGAACTGCCAACCTTTCGATTTGTAGCCAAGCATTTAACCATTTGCATCGCCCAGGGATGCAGCTGTAAATATACAGCAGAGATTAATGAAAGACAGAGCTAGAGAAGTAAACAGGGCTGGATCACAAGACTCATATATCAATCTAAGGAGCTTGGATTTACTTATTAACTGATAAGAAGTCATCGAAAGGTTTTAACAGGAGAATAACATGATGACATATTATTTTAAATAGATGAGCCTGGTAAACATATAGAGGAAATTCAGAGAAGGTACTAAGTTTCCCAGCCAGGCACAGCAGTCATAGCAGGGAGGGGAAATTTCCGTAAATATTTAGAATATAAAATTGACAGGTTGAATGTCGAACATGAGAGAGAGAGGAGAATCTCTAGGATGATTCCCTTGATTTGTATTTCATGGGAGGGAGAAATATGAAAAAATCTTTACTTCACTCATCAATTCACCAAGCCTATAAATTTGTCATGGAAAAAAAAAAAGTTGCTGGACTGATCTTTCAAAATTCCATATTGCTTTCAATTTATACTCTCTTCTTCTCTGGGTACTAAGAGTTAAGGTCACTTTATAGAAAAGTCACATATAAAAATCGAGATTTGTCAAACGAAATAAGGATGATTATTCCCTTTATAAAAGGATTCTTTATTTATAAAATAGTTCTTAATGTGACATCTTTAAAATGTCAGTTCTAATACGATGTGATTTAATGTACTGTTCCTCAGAAACATGTATTTTATAAAACCAGACATATACATACTCTTGTTATTTTTTTTCCAATGTAAGTGGAAGGTCAATTTTTGGGGTATGCGTTCGTTCATTCATTAACAAATATGTATTTATCCCCTATGCTATTCCATACACTATTCTAAACACTTAAGTTTTATCAGCAAACAGAAAAAAAAAAACCCTGCCCTCACAGAGTTTACACTCTAATAAATTGTCTCTTTTTTCTTTTTAAAATAATATGCCATTAATCCTCTTGTTAGTTTTTAAGATATTTTCTACCACACTGCCTTGCATGTAACAAGCACTGTACTTACTTATTTGGATAAATTCGTAAAAGAACAGCAAAGAGACTCCAATATTACATAAATGATGTTGCCATTTTAGGAATTTAAATATTCTCTTTTTTCTAAATTCTATTTATTTTGTTGTTGTCATTGAGAATATACACAGTAAAACATACACAAATTCAACAATTTCTACATGTGCAATTCAGTGACGCTGATTACATTCTTTGAGTTGTGTAACCATTCTCTCCCTCCTTTTCTGAGTTGTTCCTCCCCTATTAACATAAATTCACTACCCCCTAAGGTTCCTGTCTAATGTTTTGAGTTGCTGTTGTCAATTTGATTCCATATAGATAGTTCTTTAAAAAACATTATGCTTGAGGCAGACTTTTTTTTTACTAGTAAGCTAAGTTATTGTTCAGGATTAATATGATTTCAGGGATTTTTTTTCTGAACATTTTAATTGTGCTTTAGGTGAAAAATTACATATCAGTTTCCCATTCAAGAGTTCATACACATGTTCTTCCGTGACATTGGCCGCAATTCCCACAATGTGTCAGCACTCTTCCCATTTCCACCTTAGGTTCCTTGTTTCCATTTGTTTAGTTTTCCTGCCCCTTCCTACCTTCTCATCTTTGCTTTTGGGCAAATGCTGCCCCTCTGGTCTCCTACAGTTGATTGTTCTAAGGAGTATATTCCTTGTGGGTGTTATTGTCTGCCTTTTGGCCTATTATCTGGTTGAAAATGATCTCTGGGAGTGGCTTCGGTTGAAAGTTAGAAGGATGCCTAGGGTCCGTAGTCTCAGATTGTTCCTCCGGTCTTTTTCAGACCAGTAAGTCTGGTCTTTTCTGTGAATTTGAATTTTTTTCTACATTTTTCTCCCACTCTGAGATCTTTTATTGTGTTCCTGGTTAGAGTATTCAGTAGCGGAAGCCGGGCACCATCTAGTTCTTTTGATCTCAGACTAGTGGAGGCTGTGGCTTATGTGGGCCATTAGTCCTTTGGACTTTTTGTTTCCTTGAGTCTTTGGTTTTCTTCACTCTCCTTTGCTTCAGATGGGATGAGACCAATACAACAGTTGTGTCTTAGATGGTCCCTTGCAAGCTTTTAAGACCTTAGATACTACTTGCCTCAGTAGGACACAGAACATTATCTTTATGAACTATGTTATGCCAATTGACCTAGATAACCCCTGATACTATGGTCCTTAGCCTTTATGCTTAGTATCTCAGTCTCACAAGGTGTTTGGTAATAACTAAGTAGTTTACATACTGCAGTGCATACAAAATAAGTATGCTAAAATATCCACAACCATACCTGTATATGCACGTGGGTGTATTCTCCTACAACCTCCCTCATCTATTTAGCACACATGTCTATGTATCTACTTGTAAATTACTGTTTGTTCTTACTGTTGTTGCAGGTTTGTATTTACTGTAGTTGCACTTTATTCTTTCTTACTGCTCAGGTGTGCTGACTTTCCCCATATTGTGCATTGCCTTTCCCTTCATCAAAATTATCATCTGTCTGCTACCTAGTGATTCTTCCTCCGCCTTCCTCCCATCCCTGGTAACCATCAAAGAATGTTTCTGTGTGTAAACCTTTTCTGATTTTTTATAATAGTGGTCTCATACAATATTTGTTTTTTTGTGATTTATTTATTTCACTCAGCATAATGCCCTCCAGATTCGTCCATGTTGTGAGATGTTTCACAGATTCACCATTGTTCCTTATCATTGTATAGTATTCCATTCTGTGTATGTATCATAGTTCATCCATTCATCTGTTGATGGACACTTTACTGTGAATAATGCTGCAATGAACATGGGTGTGCATATGTCCATTTGCATCACAGTTCCTATTTCTCTAGGATATATTCCTAGGAGTGGGATTCCTGGATCATATGGAATTTCTATTTTTAATTTTTAAGAAAGTGCCATACCATTTTCCACAGTGTTTGTACCATTTTACATTCCCCCCAGCACTACATAAGAGTTCCAATCTCCCCACAACCTCACCAGCATTTGTTGTTTTCTGTTTCTTTGATCAGTGCCATTCTTGCTGGGGTGAGATGGCATCTCACTGTAGTTTTGATTTGCATCTCTCTCTTTTTTTTAATGGCTAATGATCACGAGCATCTTTTCATGTGTTTGTTAGTGCCTGAATGTCTGCTTTGATGAAATGTCTGTTCATGTCCTTTGCCCATTTTTTAAATTGGATTGTTTGTCTTTCAGGTGTTGAAATTTTCTATAAATTTTACAGATTAGATCCTTGCCAGATATGTCATTGCAAAACATTTTTTTCCCAGTCTGTCGGTTCTATTTTTATTCTTTTGGTGAATTCCTCTTATGAGCATAAGTATTTAAATTTTAGGAGGTCCCAGTTATGTAGCTTATCTTCAGCTGTTTGTGTATTTTTAGTTATGTCTGATAGTCTATTTATGCCATAAATTAGGGCCCTTAGCTTTGTTGTTATATCAACTTCCATGAACTTTATAGTTTTAGGTTTTATATTTAGGTCTTTGATCCGTCTTGAGTTAGTTTTTGCATATAGTGTGAGGTATGGATCCTGTTTCATTTTTTTAAAAATGGATATCCAGTTGTGACAGCACCATTTGTTAAACAGATTATCTCTTCTTCAATTAGTGGACTTTGGCATTTTGTCAAAGATCAGCTGTCCATAGTTGGATGGACTTAATTCTGGATTGTTAATTCTGTTCCACTAGTCTATGTGTCTGTTGTTGTAGCAGTACCAGGCTGTTTTAACTACCATGGCTGTATAGTGAGTTCTGAGGTTGGGAACTATGAGGCGTCCTACTTTAGTCTTCTTCTTCAGTAATGCTTTATTCATCTGAGGTTTCTTTCCTTTTCACATAAAGTTGGAGATAAGTTTTTCCATTTCCTTAAGCAATGCTGTCATGGTTTGAATTATGTCCCCCCAAAAATATGTGTATCAACTTGGTTAGGCCATGATTCCCAGTATTCTGTGGTTGTCCTCCATTTTGTGACTGTAATTTTATGTTAGAGAGGATTAGGGTGGGATTGTAACACCCCTACAAGTTCACATTCCTGATCCAATGTAAAGGGAGTTTCCCTGGGGTGTGGCCTGCACTACCTTTTATCTCTCAAGAGATAAAAGGAAAGGGAAGAAAGCAGAGAGTTGGGGACCTCATACCACCAAGAAAGAAGCACGGGGAGCAGAGCACGTCCTTTGGGACCTGAGGTCCCTGTGCCTGAGAAACTCCTCGATTGAGGACAATGAATTTCCCTCCAGAGCCAACAAAGACAGAAAGCTGTCCCCTGGATCTGACACCCTGAATTTGGACTTGTAACCTCCTAGACCATGAGAGAATAAATTTCTCTTTGTTAAAGCATCCACCTGTGGTATTTCTGTTATAGCAGCACTAGATGACTAAGACAGAATTTGGCACGAGAGAGTGGGGTGCTGCTCTAACAGATACCTAAAATGTGGAAGCAGTTTTGAAACTGTGAATGGATACAGGAGCCATAGCCACAGAGGAACAGCAGCAGCAGAACCAGGAGACCAGCGAGAAACAGTGCTGAAGCTGACCCACTGAGCAGAGCAAGAGCAAGAGAGCTGAATGCCTATGTGCAGGAGGCTTCCTGGCAGAGTAGGGTGGCTCAGGGCACTTACGAGTGGAGCTACAGAGCTTTGGAACACTTGCCTCAGCAGAGCAGATGTAGGCGTGGGACCCAAGAGTTGAGAGGCCAAGAAACCAGGAAGCAGAAGCTAAAGAGACAAGGAACACAAGAAGCCGAGCTGCCTCAGTCTCAAAAGGTATGGCCTTGACCTCTGAGATTTCAAAAGGTGGAGCCATGGCCTATGCTGTTTCTAAGGATGGAGTCACCAATCAGATGGTCTAAGAGAATGGTAAGCCTAAAGCCGAGGGAGCAGAGTTGCTGTCCCAGTTCGCCTGGAAAGCAGAGCTGAAGTCCAGGACCGAGGGGCCTCCACTTAGAATCTGAAGAGTGTGGTCAATACCCAGAGTCTGGAGGGCACAGCCATTGTGTAAATTTTCTCAGAGAACAGAGGGCTATTTTCAATGCCTTGAGGGCTAATGTAATATATTTGGCTGACTTGCTTGGTGCCTTTTATGCCTTCTTTCCCTCCAATTTCTCCTATTTGTAATAGAAATATCTAGCTTGTGCCTGTTGTGCCATTGTATTTTGGAAGCTGATAACTTATACTCTAGATTTCACAGATGAAGAGGAATTTTTGGATTTTGGACTTGGAGTTAGGACTTTGCTATATGATGGGGTGAATATGTTTTGCACGTGGCAATGATGTGATTTTGGGGGGGCCTAATTTTTTTTTTTTTTTTAAAGAGTAGAATGTCATAGATTGAATTATATCCCCCCAAAAATATGTGTATCAACTTGGTTAGGCCATGATTCCCAATATTCTGTGGTTGTCCTCCATTTTGTGACTGTAATTTTATGTTAGAGAGGATTAGGGTGATATTGTAATACCCTTACCAGGTCACATTCCTGATCCAATGTAAATGGAGTTTTCCTGGGATGTGGCCTGCACTACCTTTTCTCTCTCAAGAGATAAAAGGAAAGGGAAGCAAGCAGAGAGTTGGGGACCTCATACCATCAAGAAAGAAGCAGAAGGCATGCTTTGGACCTGGGGTTCCTGCACGTGAGAAGCTCCTCAACCAGGGGAAGACCGATGACAAGGAATCGCCCTCCAGAGCCAACAAAGACAGAAAGCTGTTCCCTGGAGATGACACCCTAAATTGCACTTGTAATCTCCTAGACTGTGAAAGAATAAATTTCTCTTTGTTAAAGCCATCCACCTGTGGTATTTCTGTTATATCAGCACTAGATGACAAAGACCAATGCTGTTGAAATTTGGATCAGGATTGCATTGTATCTATAGATTGCTTTGTGTAGTACTGACATTTTCCCAATGTTAAGTCTTCCAATCCATGAGCATGGTATGTTTTTCCATTTATGTAAGTTTCTTGTGGTTTCTTACAGTAGTGTTTTGTAGTTTTCCTTGCATAAGCCTTTTTCATCCTGAGTTAGATTTATTCCTAAGTATTTTATCTTTTGGGGGGCTATTGTAAATGGTATTGTTTTCTTGATTTTCTTTTTGGAGTTCTCTGCTAGTGTACAAGAATCCAACAGATTTCTTTATGTTGATCTTGTACCTTGTTACTTTACCGAACCCTTCTCTTAGTTCCAGTAACTATCTGGAGTAGTCTCTAGGATTTCCTACATATAGAATAATGTCATCTGCGAATAGGGATAGTTTTACGTCTTCCTTACCAGTTTGGATGGTCTTTATTTCCCTTTCTTGCCTTATTCTCTAGCTAGAACTTCCAATACAATATTGAATAAGAGTAGTATCCTTGTCTGGTCCCCATTCTCAAGGGAGAATGCTTTCAGTCTCTCTCAATTGAGAATGTTGGCTGTTGGTTTTGTATAACCCAGCCCAGTGCCCTCATTGGTTTTATATATATGCCCTTAATTATGTGGAGGAATTTCCCTTCTATTTCTATTTTGCTGAGAATTTTTATCAGGAAAGGGTGTTAGATTTTATCAAATGCCTTTTCTGCATCAATTGAGATGATCATGAGATTCTTTTCCTTCGATTTATTTGTATGGTGAATTACATTGATTTATTTTCTAATGCCAAATCATTCTTGCAACCCTGGTAAGAATTCCACTTGATCATGATGTATTATTTTTTTGATATGCTATTGAATTATATTGGCTAGAATTTTGTTGAAAATATTTGCATCTATATTCTTTAGGAATATTGGTCTATAATTTTCTTTTTTAGTGGTATCTTTACTTGGCTTTGGTATCAGGGTTATGCTGGCTTCAAAGAATTAGTTAGGGAGTGTTCCTTCCTTTTCTGTGTCTTGAAATAGTTTGAGTGGGACTGTCTAGATCAATTCTTCTCTGAGTGTTTGGTAGAATTCTCCAGTAAAGAGCTTTTTCTTTTTTTTTAAACAACCACTTCAATTTCTTTTGTTATGAGTCCGTTTAAATTTTCTACCTCAGTTTGTGTTAGTTTAGGTAGGTAGTCTGTTTCTAGAAATTTATCCATTTCTTCTAGGTTTTCAAATTTGTTGGAGTATAATTTTTCATAGGGGGTATTTTTGGTTTAAGGTTTATCTCAGGGCAATAATTTCAGGGGTTTATTCACCCTCCCTGGCTCCCTAAAGTCTAGAGTCCGTGAGAATTTGAAATTCTGTTGTGCATTTTCCTCCTATAATCAGGATTCTTCTGTGGAATCTTTGATCAAAATGTTCAGTAATGGTAGCTGGGCACCATCCAGTTCTGGTTTCATAGCAAAGGAGGCAATTGTTCATGGGGGCAATTAGCCACACATTCCATATCCTACTCCTATTCCTGACTCTCCTTCTTCCTCTGCTGCTTCAGGTGAATAGATACCAATTGTTGGGCCTTGGATGTACACTTGCAAGGTTTTAAGACCTCAAGCACTATGCAACAAACTAGGAGCTAGAACAGAAGCACTAAACACATTATTAGGACAATTAACTGGGATTTTCCATGAAATCATGACCCTAAACCTCCAAACCAAGAAACCAAATTCCATGAGGTGTTTGGTTGTACATAAGCAGCCTCAGCAGCTACTCTTTTTTTTTCCATTGTTATTGTAAATATATCTATTAAACATTTTTTGCCAATTCAACTTTTTACAAGTTTACAACTTATTGACAGCAATTAAAATAACTGGCTGTGCAATACCCTTAATCAATGTAATTTTTCCATCACCATTAATCTCCCTTTCTCCCTCCTCCCTGCCCCCACCTCTGGTAACCACTAATAAACTTGGTCTCTGTACATTTGCCCTTTCTTGTCTTTTTAAATAAGTGAGGTCACACAATATTTGTGCTTTTATTAATGGCTTATTTCATTCAGCATAATATCTTCAAGTTCCACCCATACTGTAGCATGTATCAAGACTTCATTTCTTCTGACTGAGTAGTGTTCCATTGTATGTATGTACCACATTTTGTTTATTCATTCATCAGTTGAAGGGCATTTAGATTGTTTCCACCTTTTGGCTATGCTGAATAGTGCTGCAATGAACATTGGTATACAAGTTTCTTTCTGAGTCGCCACTTTCAAGTCTTTTGGGTATATACCTAGGAATGGAATTGCTGAGCCAAAGGGTAGTTCTATTTTTAGTTTTTTGAGGAACCACCACACTGTTTTCCACAACAGCTGTGCCACTTTGCATTCCCACTAAAGGTTCCAATTTCTCCACAAACTTGACATTTGTTATCTTATGTTTTGCCTTTTTTTTTTTTAATCTTAGCCATCCTAAAAAAAAATCATCCTAGTGGGAGTGAAATGGCATTTCATTGTGGTTTTGATTTGCATCTCTCTGATGGCTAAGGGAGCCCTGGTTGTGCAGTGGTTAAGGGCTTGGCTGCTAAACCAAAAGGTTGGCAGTTCAAAGCCACCAGCTGCTCTGTGGAAACTGTATGGGGGCGGTTCTACTCTGTCCTATAGAGTCACTATGAGTCGGAATTGTCTCGACCGCAAGAGGTTTGGTTTGTTTCTTTGGACAGCTAATGACGCTGACATCTTTTCATGTGTTTAGTGGCCATTTGAATCTCTTTGGTGAAATGTCTGTTCCTTTGCCCATTTTATGATTGAGTTCTTTGTCCTTTCGTTTTTAAGTTGTGGCAGTTTTATATATATATTGGTTATTAGATTCCTATCAGATACATGATTTCCAAAGATACTCTCTCAGTAACTAGCCTGTCTTTTCACTTTTTTGGTAAAGTCTTTTGATGAATGAAAGTTTTTAATTTTTATGAGGTCCCATTTATTTATTTTGATTTTGCTGTTTGTTGCTTTCATTATATTAGATAATCTATTGTTAAAAACTTGGCCTGACAGCATTACCCCTGCATTTTCTTCTAAGAATTGTATGGTTTTAGCTTGTGCATTTAGGTGGCCATTAATCCATTTTGAATTTGTTTTTGTGTATGGTGTAAGGCATGAGTCCTGTTTCATTTTTCTGCTTGTGGAAACCCAATTTTCCCAACACCACTTATTGAAGAGATTCTTCTTTTCCCACCGAATGGACTTAGCACCCTTGTCAAAAATCAGTTGACCATAGATGTGTAGGTTTATTTCTAGAGTCTCACTTCTATTTCTTTGGCCTGCGTGTCTACTGTTATACCAGTACCAGGCTGTTTTGATTACTGTAGCTGTATAGTATGTTTTAAAATCAGGAACTGTTAGTCTTCCTACTTTTTTCTTCTCTTTCAACATTGTTTTAACTACTCAGGGATTCTTGCCACTCCATGTAAAGTTGAGGATTGGTTTTTCTATTTCTGTAAAGAAGGTTGTTGGAATTTTGATTGGAATTGTGTTGAATCTATACATCTTTTTGGATAGTATTGACATCTAACCATATTAAGTTGTCCAATCCATGAACATTGAACATCTTTCCATTTATTTCAGTCTTCTTTAATCTCTTTCAGTGGTGTTTTGTAGTTTTCACTGTACAAGTTCTTCATGTCCCTGTTAGATTTATTCCTAGGTTTTTTATTCTCTCAGATGCTATTGTATGTGGAATTGTTTCCTTTTCAGATTCCTCATTGCTGTTGTATAGAATCCCAACTGATTTTTGTTTGTTCACCTTGTACCCTGCAACTTCACTAAATTCCTCTATTAGCTCTAGAAGTTTTCTTGTATACTCTTCAGAATTTTCTATATGTAGGACCATATTTTCTGTGAATAGACATAATTTTACTTCTTTTCCAATCTGGATACATTTTATTTCCTTTTCTTGTCTTATGGCTATGGCTAGGACTTCTAATACAATATTAAATAAAACTGGTGAGAGTGGGCACCCTTGTCTTGTTCCCAGTTTCAAAGGGAAAGCTCTCAGTCTTTCTCCATTAAGTATAATGTTGGATCTTGGCTTTTCTTACATATCCTGAATCATACTGAATAATTTTCTTTCTATTCCAATCTTCTTTAGGGTTTTCATCAAGAAGGGTGTTGGATTTTATCGAGTGCTTTTTCTGCATCCATAGAGATGATCACGTGGTTCTTTTCCTTTGTTCTATTGATGTGGTATATTACATTGATTGATTTTCTCATGTTAAACCATCCCTGCATTCCTGGAATAAATTCCACTTGGTCATAATGTATGACTCTTTTAGTATGCTGTTGGATTCTGTTTGCTAATATTTTATTGAAGATTTGCATCTATATTCATAAGAGATATTGGCCTGTAGTTTTTTTTTTTTTTTTTTTTTTCTTGTGGCATCTTTGATTGGTTTGGGAATCAGGGTTATGTTTGCTTCTTGGAATGAATTAGGGAGTATTCCTTCCTTCTCTATCTTTTGGAAGAGTTTAAACACTATTGGTGTCAAGTCTTCCATAAATGTTTGGCATAACTCCCCAGTGAAGCCATCTGGTCCAAGGCTTTTTTAGTTGTTGTTGGGAGGCTTTTGATCACTGATTCAATCTCTTCACTTGTTATGGGTCTGTTGATACTTTCTGTTTCTTCTCAGGTCAGTTTGTGTAGGTTGTGTGCTTCTAAGAATCTGTCCATTTCATCTAGTTTATCCAGTTTGTTGCCATACAGTTGCTCATAACATTCTGTCATAATTCTCTTTATTTCTATGGGGTCAGTTGTAGTGTCCCCTCTTTCATTTCTTATTTTGGTTTTTTGCATCTTTTCTCTTTTTTTTCTTTGTCAGTCTAGCTAAAAGTTTGTAAGTTTTATTGGTCTTTTTGAAGAACCAATTTCTGGTTTTATTGATTTTTTTCTATTGTTTTTCTGTTTTTTATTTCTACTCTGATCTTTGTCATTTCCTTTCTTCTGGTAGATTTAGGTTTAGTTTGCACTTCTCTTTCAAGTTTCTGGGATTGTTGAGTTAGGCTGTTGATTTGAGATCTTCTTTTTTCATGTAAGCATTTATTACTGTAAGTTTTCCTCTGAGGACTGCCTTTACTGCATCCCATAAGTCTTGGTATGTTGTGCTTTCATTTTTATTTGACTCTAAGAAATTTGTGATTTCTTTTTTAATTTTATCCTTGACCCATTGTTAATTTAATAGTGTGTTGTTTAATTTCCTTATGTTTGTGTATTTTCCAGTTTTTTTTTCTTCCTGTTTTTGATTTCTGGCTTCACTCCATTGTGGTCAGAGAAAACATTTTGTATGATCTCAATTTTTAAAAAATTTATCAGGACTTGCTTTGTGACCCAGCATGTGGTCCATCCTGGAGAATGATCTGTGCACTGGAGTAGAATTTAAATTGTGCTGTTATTGGGTGAATGTTCTACATATTTCGGTCAAGTCCAGTTGGTTTATAGTGTCATTCAGGCCCCCGTCTCTTTGCTGATCTTCTATCTATTCTGTCCAATAATGAAAGTGGTGTACTAAATTCTCCAACTATTATTGTAGTGCTATCTATTTTTCCCTTCAATTCTATCAGTATTTGCTTTATATATTTAGGTGCTCTGATGTTGGGTGCATATATGATTGTTAAATCTTCTTGATTAGTTGACCCTTTTATCACTATTTAATATTTATTTTTATATCTTCTAACAGATTTTTTTGAAATCTACTTTGTCTGATATTAATATTGCCACCCCAGCTCTCTTTGTTATTTGCAAGGAATTTTTTTTTTTCTTTTTTTTTGCATTTTTTTCACTTTCAGCCTATTTGTGCCTTTGGGTGTAAAGTGTCTCTTGTAAACATCATATAGTTGGATCATGTTTTTTTAATCCATTCTGCTACTCTACCTTTTGATTGCAGCATTTAGCCTATTTACATTCACTGTAATTACTGATAAGAAGTGACTTCTGCCATTTTGTTATTTGTTTTTTGTGTATTTTTAGCCTTCTTTGTCTTTGTCCTTTACTACTGCTTGCTTTTGTGTTTTGTTGGTTTATTGTAGTGAGCCATTTTAATTCCCTTCTCCTTTCCTTTTGTGTAAGTTTTTTAGGTATTTCCTTAGTGGTTACCATTAATATTATATTTAATAGCTTGTATTTTATTTATAACATGCTAGGGTAAGTTGGTACCAACTTAACTTTAGTAACATAAAGTTCTGTATCTATACCATTCCTCTCTCCTCCTTTTGTTATTGTTATCACTAATTACATCTTTGTATTTCATGTGCCCTGTAACATAATTTTATCCTTGCTCTTTATATATTTGTTACTAAGAAACATGAAGGATAACACAGTTAGAAATATCAAGTATGAGTACCTTATTATTAGCCCTTATACTGGTTGTTAAGAGTTGGAATTGACTCAATCAATGGCAATGGGGTTTATTTTAATACTTGTTCATGCATTTCACTTTATTAGGGATCTTTATTTTTATGTATGCCTTTGAATTACTTTTTAGTGTCTCTTCCCTTCCATCTATGTAACTCTCATTAGTATTTTTCTCAGCTTCTAGTTATATGGGAACGTTTTAATTTCATCCTCATTCTTGAAGAAGAGTTTCAGTGGGTATGGCGGTCTTGGTTGGTTTTTTTTTTTTTTTTCCTTTCAGCACTTTAAATATATCATTCCATTGCCTTCAGGACTCCAATGATTCTGAGGAGAAATTGGCACTTAATCTTTTTTTTCTGTAATTGAACTTTACATGAAGGTTTACAGAACAAACTAGTTTCTCATTAAACAGCACACACACTGTTGTATGACACTGGTTAACAAGCCCATGACATGTCAACACTCTCTCTTCTCAACCCTGGGTTCCCTATTACCAGCTTTCCTGTTCCCTCCTACCTTTCAGTCCCTGCCCCAGAGCTGGTGTGCTCCTTAAGTCTTGTTTTGTTCCATGGGACTGTTCAATCCTTGGCTGAAGGGTAAACCTCAGGAGTGGCCTAATTACTGAGGTAGAAGGGTGTTCGGGGGCCATACTCTCAGGGTTTCTCCAGTATCTGTCAGGCCAGCAAGTCTGGTCTTTGTTTTTAAGTTGGAATTTTGTTCTACATTTTTCTCCAGGTCTGTGTGGGACTCTCTATTGTGATCTCTGTCAGAGTAATCAGTGGCGGTAGCCAGGCACCATCTAGTTGTACTTGACTCAGTCTGGTGGAGGCCATGGTAGACGTGATCCATTAGTCCTTTGGATTAATCTTTCCCTTATGTCTTTAGTTTTCTTCATTCTTCTTTGCTCACTAAGGGGTGAGACCAACGGAGTATCCTATATGGCCATTCACAGGCTTTTAAGACCCCAGACACTACTCACCAAAAACAGAATGTACAACATATTCTTTATAAACTCTGTATGCCAGTTAAGCTAGATGATCCCTGAGACCATGGTCCCCACAGTCCTCAGCCCAGCAATTTGGTCCCTCAGGTCCATGTGTCTATGGAGCTACCACGGGTTTGCCTTGTACAGGTTGTGCTGGCTTCCCCAGTACTATGTACTGTCTTACCCTTCACCAAAGTTACCACTTATCTATTGTCTATTAAGTGTTTTCCATCCCCACCCCTCCCCTCCCTCATAACCATCAAATATTGTTTCTTTTTGTATGTAAACCTTTTCATGTGTTTTTACAGTAGTGGTTTCATACAATATTTATCCTTCTGTAACTGACTTATTTCACTCAGCATAACGTCCTCCAGATGCATCCATGCTATGAGATGCTTCACAGATTCATCGTTGTTCTTTAGCGTTGCATAATACTCCATTGTGTGTATGTACCACACTCTGTTTATCCATTCATCTGTTGATGGGCATCTAGGCTGTTTACGTCTTTATGCTATTGTGAACAATGTTGCAATGGACATGGGTATACATATATCTATTCGTGTGATGGCTCTTATTTCTCTAGGATATATTCCTAGGAGTGGGATTGCTGGGTCAAATGGTATTTCTATTTCTAGCTTTCAAAGAAAGCGCTGTATCATTTTCCAAAAAGGTTGTATCATTTTGCATTCCCAGCAGCAGTCCATAAGAGTTCCGATCTCCCTGCATCCTCTCCCACATTTGTTATTTTCTGTTTTACTGATTTGTGCCAGTAATGCCGGGGTGAGAGAGTATCTCGTTGTGGTTTTGATTTGCATTTTTTCTGATGGCCATTGATTGAGTCAATTCCAACTCTTAACAACCAGTATAAGGGCTAATAATAAGGTACTCATACTTGATATTTCTAACTGTGTTATCCTTCATGTTTCAATAGTGCTTTACTTATCTGTGGCTACTTCCCTTTCCATTTAAAGTTGATGATAAGTTTTTCCATCTCCTTAAAGAATGTTGTTGGTATTTGGATTGGTGTTGCATTGTATTTGTAAATCACTTTGGGTAGAATTGTCATTTTCACAATGTTGAGTGTATCTATCCAAGAACATGGTATGTTTTTCCATTTATGTAGATCTCTTTTGGTTTCTTGCAGTAGTGTTTTGTCATTTTTTTGTATAGGTCTTTTACATCCCTAGTTAGATTTATTCCCAAGTATTTTATTTTTTTAGGGGCTATTATAAATGGTATTGTTTTCCTCATTTCATTGCTCTATTTATTGGTGTATAGGAATCCAACTGATTTTTGTGTTTATCTTGTATCCTGCTGCTCTGCTGAATCTATTAGTTCCAGTAGTTTTCTCCTGGAGTCTTTTGGATTTTCTTAGTATCATATCAGCCACAAATACGGATGGTTTAACTTCTTCATTACCAATTTGGATGCCCTTTATTTCTGTGTCTTGCCTTATTGCTCTAGCTAAGACTTCCAACACAGTGTTAAATAAGAGTGGTGATAAAGGGCATCCTTGCCTTGTTCTGTTCTCAAGGGGAATGTTTTCAGCTTCTCTCCATTGAGAACGATGTTGGCCATTGGTTTTGCATAGATGCCCTTTATTATGTTGAGAAATTTACCTTCTATACCTATTTTATTGAGAGTTTTTACCAGAAATGGGTGTTGGACTTTGTTGAATGCCTTTTCTGCATCGACTGAGATGATCAGGTGATTCCTTTTATTTATGTGGTGGATTACATTGATTGATTTTCTAATGTTGAACCATTCTTACATACCTGGTATGAATCTTACTTGGTCATGATGTATTATTTTTTTGATACGATACTAAATTCTATTGGCTAGAATTTTGTTGAAAATTTTTGCATCTGTATTCATGACAGATATTGGTCTGTAATTTTCTTTTTTTGTGGTGTCTTTGCCTGGTTTGGGTATCAGGGTTATGCTGGCTTCATAGAAAGAATTTGGAAGTATTTCTTCCTTTTCTATGTTCTGAAATACCTTGAGTAGTATTGGGGTAAGCTCTTCTCTGAATGTTTGGTAGAATTCTCCAGTAAAGTCATCTGGGCCAGGGCATTTTTTTGTTGGGAGTTTTTTTTATTACCTTGTCAATCTCTTCTCTTGTTATGGGTCTATTCAGATTTTTGACATCATTTTGTGTTAGTTTGGGTAGGTTGTGTGTCTCTAGAAATTTGGCTATTTCCTCTAAGTTTTCAAATTTGTTGGAGTGTACTTTTTCATAGTACTCTGTTATGATCCTTTTTATTTCAGTTGGGTCTGTTGTAATGTCCTCTATTTCATTCCTTATTTGGGTTATTGGCGTTCTCTCCTGTTTTTCTTTTGTCAGTTTGGCCACTGGTTTGTCGATTTTGTTGATCCTTTCAAAGAACCAACTTTTGGTTTTGTTGATTCTTTCTATTGTTTTTCTATTCTCTGTTTCATTTATTTCTGCTCTGATCTTTATTATTTTCTTTCTTCTGGTGGGTGTGGGCTTCTTTTGCTGTTCTCTATTTGTTCAAGTTGTGTAACTAAAATGTTTTGATTTTGTCCCTTTCTTCTTTTTTGATTTGTGCATCCAGTGCTATAAATTGACCTCTGAGGACTGCCTTTGCTGTGTCCCAAAGGTTTTGGTATGATGTGTTTTAACTCTCATTTGATTCTAGGAACTTTTTGATTCTATCTTTAATTTTTTCTATTACCCAGTTGTTTTTAAGCAGGGTGTTATTCAAGTTTCCATGTAATTGACTTTTTTTCCTTACTCTTCCTGTTGTTAATTTCTACGTTGATGGCATCATGGTCAGAGAAGATACTTTGTATTATCTCAATGTTTTGGATTTTGTTGAGGGTTGCTCTGTGGCCTAAGATGTGGTCTATTCTAGAGAACATTCCATGTGCATTGGAAAAGAATGTGTACTTTGCAGCTGTTGGGTAGAGTGTTCTATACATGTCTATGAGATCAAGTTGGCTGACTGTGCTCTTTGGCTCTTCTATATCTTTGTTGAGTTTCTTTCTAGATGTTCTGTACTTTACTGAGAGTGGTGTGTTGAAGTCTCCTACTATTATTGTGGAAATGTCAATTTCTCTTTTCAGTGCTGTTAGAGTTATTTTTATGTATTTTGGAGCCCTGTCACTAGGTGCACAGATGTTTATTATGGTTAAGTCTTCATGACGGATCATCCCTTTAATCATTATATAGTGCCCCTCTTTGTCTTTCATGGTGGGTTTTTTTTTTTTTTAAGTCTATCTTATCTGAGATTAGTATTGCCACTCCTGCTCTTTTTTGAAAGTTATTTGCCTGATATATTTTTTCCAACCTTTGATTTTTAATAAATTTACGTCTTCATTTCTAAGGTGTGTCTCTTGTAGGCAGCATATTGATGGATCCTGCTTTTTGGTTTTTTTTTCAATCCATTCTGTCACTCTGGGTCTCTTTATGGGTGCATTAGGCCATTTACATTCAGGTGGCATATGATCAGGAACCGATAGTACTGAAGGAAGAAATCCAAGCTGCTCTGAAGGCATCAGTGAAAAACAAGGCTCCAGGAATTGACAGAATATCAACTGAGATGTTTCAACAAATAGATGCAGCGCCTGAGGTGCTCACCCGTCTATGCCAAGAAATATGGAAGACAGCTTCCTGGCCAAACGACTGGAAGAGATCCATATTTATGCCTATTCCCAAGAAAGGTGATCCAACCAAATGTGGGAATTATAGAATGATTATCACATGCAAGCAAAATTTTGCTGAAGATCATTCAAAAACAGCTGCAGCAGTATATCGACAGGGAACTGCCAGAAATTCAGGCCGGTTTCAGAACAGGATGTGGAACCAGGGATATCATTACTGATGTCAGATGGATCCTGGCTGAAAGCAGAGAATACCAGAAGGATGTTTAAAAAAAAAAAAAAAAATTTTTTTTTTTTAAAGGATGTTTACCTGTGTTTTATTGACTGTGCAAAGGCATTCGACTATGTGGATCATAACAAACTATGGATAACATTGCAAAGAATGGGAATTCCAGGACACTTAATTGTGCTCGTGAGGAACCTTTACATAGATCAAGAGGCAGTTGTTCTGACAGAACAAGGGGATACTGATTGGTTTAAAGTCAGGAAAGGTGTGTGGCAGGGTTGTATTCTTTCACCATACCTATTTAATCTGTATGCTGAAAAAATACGAGAAGCTAGACTATATGAAGAAGGACGGGGCATCAGGATTGGAGGAAGACTCATTAACAACCTGCGTTATGCAGATGACATGACCTTGCTTGATGAAAGTGAAGAGGACTTGAAGCACTTATTAATAAAGATCAAAGATCACAGCCTTCAGTGTGGATTGCACCTCAATATAAAGAAAACAAAAATCCTCACAACTGGACCAATGAGGAACATCACGATAAACGGAAAAAAGATTGAAGTTGTCAAGGATTTCATTTTACTTGGATCCACAATCAACAGCCATGGAAGCAGCAGTCAAGAAATCAAAAGACGCATTGCATTGGATAAATCTGCTGCAAAGGACCTCTTTAAAGTGTTGACGAGCGAAGGTGTCACCTTGAAGACTAAGGCGTGCCTGACCCAAGCCATGGTATTTTCAATCGCATCACATGCATGTGAAAGCTGGACAATGAATAAGGGAGACCAAAGAAGAATTGATGCCTTTGAATTGTGGTGTTGGCAAAGAATATTGACTATACCATAGACTGCCAAAAGAATGAACAAATCTGTCTTAGAAGAAGTACAGCCAGAATGCTCCTTAGAGGCAAGGATGGTGTGACTGCGTCTTACATACTTTGGACATGTTGTCAGGAGGGGTCAGTCCCTGGAGAAGGACATCATGCTTGGCAGAGTTCAGGGTCAGCGGAAAAAAGGAAGACCCTCAACGAGGTGGATTGACACAGTGGCTTCAACAACGAGCTCAAGCATAACAACGATTGTAAGGATGGCTCAGGACTGGGCGGTGTTTTGTTCTGTTGTGCGTAGGGTGACTATGAGTCGGAACCGACTTGACGGCACCTAACAACAACAACACATTCAGTGTAACTGTTGATAGGTGTGTAACTGTTGATAGGTGTGAGCCTATTGTTTTCATTTTGTAGTTTTTTTTTTTTTTTTTTTGTGGTGCTAACATTTTTTTGCTCCTCTTACTCTCCTGTGCTGAGTTCCTTTTGTTTGTGGATTTCTTTTGTTTTTACTGAGACTTTATGTTTTCCTTCTTTATTTTGATGAGTAGTTTTGTTAACTTTCTTTGTGGGTACCTTGAAATTTTCCCTTATCTTCCTAGGTTTGAACCAGTCTATTATTACTTGGTATTGCCTTGCCTTCCTCTCCATTAGAAAGTTCTATACCTATACCGTTTGTTCCCTCTTTTATTGTTCTGACATTGTTGTCATTTACAGATTGACCTCTCTGGTTCCCTGTTGCAAGTGTTTTGGTTCTGGATAGTCCTTGAGAGTTCATTTCCTAGGTTGGTATGTGGCTAGTACAATCTTGCATCCTAGATTCAGGCTGTGGTCTGATGTTGTTTGTTCTCAGATCAAAGGACTCCCTTTAATTATTCTTGTAAGTTTGGTTTGGTTTTTACATATTCCCTGAATTTCTGTTTATCTGGAAATGTCCTAATTTCACCATCATATTTGAATAAAAATTTTGCAGGATATATGATTCTTGGTTGGCAATTTTTTTCTTTCAAGGTTTTATATATGCCATCCCCATTGCCTTCTTGCCTGCATGGCTTCTGCCAAATAATCAGAACTTAGTCTTACTGTTTCTCTTCTGTATGTGACTTCTTGTTTTTCTCGAGCTGTTCGCAGGATTTTTTCTTTGTCTCTGGTTTTAGTGAGTGTGATTATGATATGCCTTGGTGTTTTTCTTTTGGGGTGTATCCTATATGGAGTTCGTTGAGCTTCTTGGAAGGTCAGGTTTTCATGATTCATGATGTTAGGGAAGTTTCCTGTCAGCAGTTCTTCAATGATCCTGTGTTTTCCATTTTCTTTCCCTGTTCTGGAGCTCCGATCCCTCACAGATTTTTGTTTTTGATTGTATCCCACGTAATTCTCAGGGTTTCTTCATTCTTTTTTCTCATTTTTCCTCAAGCGCAGTTGTATCCAAGTGTTTGTCTTCAATTTCACTGATTCTGTCTTCCATCATTTCAAACCTGTTCCTCAGCCCTTCTATGATACTGTCCATTTCTGAAATCTTGTTATTTTTTGGATTTCTAATTGTTGTTTTTGAATGATTTCTAGTTGTGAATTTATTTTGGCATTTTATTCCTGTATTATTCTCCTGAATTGTTCCTTTTTTTTTTGTCTGTATTTTACATGAATTTGTCTATTTTTTCCTCATTTTTGTCTGTTTTTTGCTTCAATTCTTGGATTGCTCTTAATATTAGAGATTTGAATTCCCTACCAGGTAGTTCTAGTGCCTTTTCCTCTACTGGAAAGTCATCTGTTGTTTTATTTTGGATGCCTACTGGAACCAGCCTGTCCTGCTTTTTTTATGTGTTGATATTGTCTGCTGTCTTCAGGACATTCAGTAGTTATTTTCTTTGTTTCTTGATTGTAGATTTGTTTCATCCTGCTTTTTTGTTTTATTTAGTTATGTCTGAGCAGGCAGGCTGTGTGTCCTTTGATGTTTGCTCATCTGTAGTCACAGTACTTTTCACCTCCTTATCCAATGGGCAGGTCCAGTCATTCAGTGATGGTGTAGCAGGGCAGATCCAGCTGAAAGGGAAGGGCTGGGATGGGTTGTTTGTGGCACATACTAGGGCTAACAGAGTGGGCCAGGAATCAGTGCTGGGCAGATTTTAGTAGGCTGTGCCTGTGCTGCTCAAGGGTGTGATGTTCAGTGCATGGTGCAGACACTCAAGGAAGAGAGGGGAGGTTGTGATGTGTGTAGCTAATAGGGGTATGGTAAAGAGAAGAGCAAGGAATGAGAAATAGGAGCCAAAAACAAACAAGCAAATTAAGAAAAAAAGAGTGCTAAGGGAGCTTGCCATTGGAGTGGATAGATGAGAAACCAAGTGATGGAGAAAAGAAAAAAAAAAAAGAAAAAGGGAAAAGAAAGAAAAAATAACTAGATAAAAGTTTGGAAAAGAAAAACCCTGAGGAGTCCCAGAGTCCCACTGGTCGGGTTGTTAAAACTGGGGAAGTGGCTCCCAGGCTGCACAGTATAGCCTAGCTAGAGGGGGTATAGATGTCACACAGCACCAGGTATTCAGGAGACAGGAATAGAAGATAAGTGTAGAGAGATGAGAACTGTGAAATGGAGAAAGACAGAAAGGGAAAAAGAGGGGAAAAAAAGAAATGCCCCCAGGGATCCCACCTACACAAATGCGCAGGTTGGGGGAGTAACTCCTAAGCCATGCAGTGCAGCCTGGCTAAAAGGGGCTCCCAAGCTGTGAAAAGAAATAGAAAACAAACAAAGCAAAACAAAACAAGGGGGAAAAAAAGCCCTAGGGCTCCCACCAGCGTAGTGTTGCAGGCCAGGGGAATGGTTCCCCAGTTGAATGTGGCTTCACAGCCTTTCAAGAAGAAGCCTTTCACGGAGCCAGGTGTTCCAGAGAAAGGAGGGGGAGTGGCAGGAGGCACAGGGGGCCCAGCCAGTGTGGGTAGGGCAAATCCAAGCAGTCTGAGGCCAAAGTAGTTGCCTCCTGGCCAAGAGACTGCAACTGGCGGGAAGCAGAGGAGGCTGGGGGGGAGAGGGGCTAGGACAGTATGTATCACTCATTACCGGGTGCTCTGTCTCCTGCTGGGGACTTTGTGAAGCTTCTTTCCTGTACTCCCTATCCACTGATCTCTGATGTGGGCAAATCCAAGCGGCATGGACGCTGCACTTACTGGCTGGCTGAGCCACTGCCACCAGCCAGGAAGCTTGGAGGTGGAACAGCGGGGAGAAAATGGGGAGTGGGAAAGGGTGTATCGCTGGTTACTGGGTGCTCTGTCTCCTGCTCGGAGTTCCATGAAGCTACTTTCCCGTGCTCCCTGACTGCTGATCTGCAACAGGAGTCCAAGATGGCAGATCCATGCTGCATTAGCTGATGGGGCCTTCAGCACGTATCTCTCCTCATTTTTTGTCCTCTGTCAGTTTCTTATTTCATTCAGTGCTTGGCTGAGTTCTTTATCTCTTCATTGGACACTTCAGGTTCCAGGAATGACATTTGTCTCTCTTTTACTTAGTTTTTCGGATCTTTGCTGTGGAGGGATGGTGTGGTGCTTCTGTCTATGGCGCCACGTTGGCTGGAAATCTGGTACTTAACCTTATTGTGGATCTTTTGTAAGTGACTGCTTTCTTCTCTCTCACTGCTTCCAGGATTCTCTCTTCATTTTTAATTTTTGATAGCCTAAGTATGATCTGTCTTGGTGTAGATTTCTTTGGGTTTATCCTGCTTGGAGTTCTTTGAGCTTCTTGGGTTTGTAGATTCATTAGATTGGGGAAATTTTCTGTCATTATTTCTCCAAATATTCTTTCTGTCCCTTTCTCTCATCTCCTTCTGAAATCCCCATGATGCCTATATTAGGTCTCTTTTGTTGTCCAATATTTAAATACCCTTATCTATTGTCCTCTTGTCCTATAGGGTTGCTATGAGTCGGAAACGACTCAATGGCAGTGGGTTTTTTGGTATCTATTGTCAGACTCTCAGATGAGATGCCAGACTACAAGGATAAGTCAAAAAGTATTGCTACTAGGGTTCCCGTTCACACATGCCTGGGTTTATTCCAAACAAAAAGTATTTAAACATGTCTCTGCAATAAGTGGATGGCTGTAGGCAAATTCTCTCAGTAATACACCTGTCTTCATCTCATTAGGGTTCCTTCAAGAAAAAGGATACTTTTTGTGCCATGGGAAAAAAAAGATTTTGAGATCAGGACTAATATGAAATTTTTAACAGAACTCAAGTGGACATCTCCTCAAATCATTGAAGCTTTCCAACAAGTTTATGAGAATGCTGCCCCACATAAAACAACAGTTTTTAGATGAATCAAGCATTTTAAGAAAGGTCAGGAAGACCTCAAAGATGAGCTGAGAGGGAAGACTGCTCAGAAGGTTAAGGTGACTGTTTTTTGGGATCCCAAAGGGGTAATCTTGATAGATTTTCTCAAAGATGCAGGACAATCACAGGGGCTTATTATGAAGTTTTAAGAAAACTGAAAACTGCATTGGTGAGAAAAAGGCCAGGAAAGGGGCGCCTAGGCTTTTTTTTTTTTTCCTTCACAACCACGCATCTACTCATTCTTTGACGGTAGCAAGGGCTGCCTATGAAAATTTCGTTGGGAAACCTTACCCCATCCACCCTACAGCCCTGATCTTGCCCCTTTAGACTTCTTTTTGTTCCCAAAATTCAAAGAATATTTAAAAGGAGCATGATTTGAGTCCTTCGAGGATGCCAAAACTGTTATCATGAAGTGGTGTAAATCAGAGTGCAGAATTCTTTAGGGAAGGGTGAGAGAGTTGGAAACACCACCTTCAGAAGTGCATAGGCCTAGATGGAGGATATGTTGAGAAGCAATAGCTTCACTTTTTGATATTTTTGTGGAATAAAGGTTTCTATGATTTTGTATCAATACTTTTTGACTTACCCTTGTATATACTCCCATTTTTACCAAAATTCAGACATATGGTCACAATGTTTAAGTTGTTCATCAGGAGACAAAGACACTATAATTTGAATATATTCCTAATTTTCTCAATTAATCGCTCATCAAATATTTACTGCCTTTGCATCACTTTATACTTACATGTTATTATACATCATTTTACAATTTTACAAAATTGTCTAAACATTTTATAATATTATGGAACACCCTCATAGACCAAAGGAAGAGAGTGTTTCTGGTATCATTTGTGGGGCACAGAGGCTGAATACCCACAACATTTTCATTCTCCCCTTCCTCCTTAGGAGCCAAATGCTGATTTTTAATTAGGCATAATTGCCTGCCAGAATAAAATAGTGCATTTCCCAGGTTCCCTTAAATCTAAATGTGGTCACTAAATTATGGCCAATGAGTTGTGAGTGGAAGTGTTGTGTTGGACTCCAGGAAGGCTATTTAAGGAGAGCTGCTTGATCTGAGGATTCTTTTTGCCCTATGGCATTTCCTCTTTCTTCCAGCCTACAATGCACGCAAGATTGCTGGAGTTCACAGGCCCTAAATCCAATGACAAATGTCCTTATATGAGACATACAGAGGAAAGACAGAGAGTGAAGGAAGGAAGGCCACATGAAGATGGCAGAGATTGGAGTTATGCTGGTATGCGCCAAGGAAGGACTAAGGCCACCAGGAGTTGGAAGAGGTAAGGAAGGATTCTCCCCTAGAGCCTTTAGAGGAAGGTTGGCCCTGCTGACTTCTTGGTTTCAAACTTCTGTCCTCCAGAATTGTGAAAGAATAAATTTCTAGTTGTTTTAAGCCACCCAGCTTGTAGTAATTTGTTAGAACAGCCACGGGAAACTAATATGCAGATGCAGCTGATCAGCGCCCCATCCCCCAGTGTGGCTTTCAATACTACCCAGTCGCCATAGAGTCAACTCATAGCGACCTCATGGGTTTCAGAGGAGAACTGTGCTCCACAGGGTTTCCAATGGCTGATTTACTGGAAGCAGATCACCAGAACTTTCTTCGGAGGCACCTCTGGGTGGACTCAAATCTCCAACCTTTCAGTTAGCAGCCGAGCACATTAACCATTTGCACCGCCCAGGGACTCCAGACCCAATACTAGGAGAAGAGAAAAATTCTCACTTGGTTAATAGCTTAGAGTGTGATTATCACATAAGACTAGATAGGTTGCTGAAATGATGTTCTTCTGACATAAGAGGGGTGGAAGGGCTATGGGATTGAGTAAAGATTTTATGCAGGGGCAGAGAAAAACCAGTCCATGGAAGGAGTACAAAGAGGGAATAAGAGAAAGAACCACGTAGGGCTGCTCCCTACTCCCTCCATCCCTATTGGGTCCAACTTGGTCAAGAAAGCAGCCACAATGCCTTCTGCTTCGTGCCCCTGATGGCCCATAGACAATGTGGGAACCCGGGGCAGGATGTCATCATCTGTTCCTTTTAAGATAATTTCTCCTACGGCAGATCTTGAAAGTTGGAAAGGATGTCTCCTGACCCCTGGAACAGAAGAAGAATAAGCATCGGTCTGTTCCAAGTGTCACATTAATTTTGAAATGTCTTCCTCTCCTTCTTCTTGTTGTTAGTTGCCATCAAGTCAGCTCCTACTCATGGCAAGCTTATGTACAGTAGAACAAAACATTGCCAGGTCCTCTGCCATCTTTATGATCATTGGTATGTTATCCATAAGCTTTTCACTGGCCAATTATTGACAGTACATCACTAGACCTTTCTTCTTACTTTGTCTTAGTCTGGAAGTTCCACCGCAACATGTCCACCATGGGTAAACCTGCTGGTATTTGAAATACTGGTGGCATAGTTTCCAGCATCATAGCAACATGCAAACCACCACAGAACAAACTGACAGAGGGGTGGTCGTCTTAACTACATTTAAAAACCAGCTCACTGAATTTATTTGGTCACTGGGAAAGTCTGAACCATTTGAATCTTCATTACGTGTCAAATAAAGAAAACTGATGTTAGGAAGTTCTGCAGAAGAGGTGCATACAGAAACCTATTATGAATAGATTTCTTTAAAGCTGAAACTTTATGGGGCTCATTGGCATATTGTTTGGGAACACAGCCAAGTCACTTACCATCATTTTCAAAAGTTTAGTAGGGACTAAACCAAAAGCAAAGAAGTTTCCAGAACAAACTGAATGCTTCGAAGGCCAGCGTAGCAGAGGCAGGGGTTTGGGGACCATGGTTTCAGGGGACATCTAAGTAAATTGGCATAATAAAATCTATTAAAAAAACATTCTGCATACCAACTTGGAGAGAAGCGTCTGGGGTCTTAAACACTAGCAAGCGGCCATCTAAGATGCATCAATTGGTCTCAACCCACCTGGATCAAAGGAGAACGAAGAACACCAAGGACAAGGTAATTACGAGCCCAAGAGACAGAAATGGCCACATAAACCAGAGACTACATCAGCCTGAGACCAGAAGAGCTAGATGGTGCCCAGCTACAACCAATGACTGCCCTGACAGGGAACACAACAGAGAACCCCTGAGGGAGCAGGACAGCAGTGGAATGCAGACCCCAAATTCTCATAAAAAGACCAGACTTAATGGTCTGACTGAGACTAGAAGGACCCCGGTGGTCATGGCCCCCAGACCTTCTGTTGGCCCAGGACAGGAACCATTCCCAAAGCCAACTCTTCAGATATGGATTAGACTGGACAATGGTTTGGAGAAGGATGCTGGTGAGGAGTGAGTTTCTTGGATCGGGTGGACACTTGAGACTATGTTGGCATCTCCTCCCTGGAGGGGAGATGAGAGGGTAGAGGGGGTAAGAAGCTGGAGAAATGGACGCAAAAAGAGAGAGTGGACAGAGGGAGCAGACTGTCTCATTAGGCAGAGAGCAATTGGGAGTATGTAGCAAGGTGTATATAAGTTTTTGTGTGAGAGACTGACTTGATTTGTAAACTTTTGCTTAAAGCACAATAAAAATTAAAAAAAAAAAAAGTTAAGTTAGAACTATGGACTTACCTGAAACCATATGAATAATAGCTTGATTTTCTTCCTTTACTTTCCAATAGCTCAATCTTACAGAGCTTAGAGGTTGTACAAATTCTCTCTACTATGCTTTTGTCATATGGTTTTAATTTAAGGAAAGAGGTACTAAAGTGTGAGTATTACCCAAGTCATTTATAGTAATGCAAAACTTGGCTCAGTAAGCCAATCAATAGTCTCCATAAGGCCTGTGCCAGATATAGAGACAGTTACAAAAAGTCATTATCTAATTAGGAAATATCTGCTCAGACACAAAATTTCCAAGTGACCTTAGCTGACAGTTCTCTTAGCCCAGAAAGCATGATAAAAGACAGTCCTTGAAGCAGAATTCAAACTAGGGCACTTCTTTGCAACATCATGCAGCATAGAAAGAACTGCCTAATGGAACTTCCCAATTTCATTTTGCCCTTCTGTTTGGCAGTGCCCCAAGAAAGTGACCCAGAATGATCTACAGTAACCCTGAGTAAAGCTCAAAGAACCCTCAAATGTCCCTGTACTTAGATTCCACCTGAATCCATTCCATTATGATAATAGATGGTGTTTCTTATCATAACTACTAGACTGTCTCCTGTCCCCACCCCAACCCCTTTTAACAGAGCAAATGAAATTACTGCTATTTGTAGTCCTTAGTGGATGCAAGTGTATAATATGTCCTGTAGAAAAGGCAAATAAATTTAAAAGAAGTAGGAAACAGTATTACCTTATAAAATATTACTTTCCCAGCTGGAGAGCCCAGATTTTGCTCAGTTCAGCAGGACCCCTGCCCTAGGATATGAGGAGGTGCTCTTCTCAGCACAGTAGGGTCTCTTGGGCTCCTTTTGGGTTAACAGATGTCTTAGCTTCCTAGTGCTGTTGTAACAGAAATACCACAAGTGGGTGGCTTTAAAGAACAGAAATTAATTTTCTCACAGTTCTGGAGGTTAAAATCCAAATGGTTGAAAGTCTTGGCCGTGTTGATTCCTTCCTTGCAGCCACAGGGGCTCCCTGACTCCTTGGCTTGCAGAAGATCCTCACATGGGGTCTGTCTTACTCCGTGTGTGCTTGTGTCTGTCTAACCTACTCTTTATAAAACTCACACATGATCAGATTTAGAACCCGCCTGCCTTAGTCATCTAGGGCTGCTATAATAGAAATACTACAAGTGGATAGCTTTAACAAAGAGAAGTTTATTCTCTCACAGTCCAGTAGGCTACAAGTCCAAATTTAGGGTGCCAGCTCCAGGGGAAGGCTTTCTCTGTCGGCTCTGGAGGAAGGTCCTTGTCATGCATCAGTCTTCCCTTGGTCTGGGAGCTTCTCTGCACAGAAACCTCAGGTCCAAAGGACACACTGTGCTCCCAGTGCTGCCTTCTTGGTGGTATGAGGTCCCCATGTTTCTCTGCTCACTTCTCTCTTTTATATCTCAAAAGAGATTGGCTTAAGACACTATCTAATCTTGTAGATCTCATCAATGTAATCGCCACTGATCCATCTCATTACATCATAGTGATAGGATTTGCAACACAGAGGGAAATCACATCAGATGATAAAATGGTAGACAATCATACAATACTGGGAATCATGACTTAGCCAAGTTGACAGATATTTTGGGGGGATACAATTCAATCCATGACACCACGTTACTCAGTATGATCTGATTAACATAACAAAGAAAGCCCTCTTTCCAAACAGGATGACATTCACCAGGTACGAGGGTTAGGACTCTGGCACATACTTCAGAGGGACACAGCTCAATCCATAACAGTAGATACCCTCAGTAATGAGGTGCTGTCAGTGTGGGATAGTTGGGCATAACCAAGTCTTGTGACACTTCTGAAAGTTAGCCCTACTGGTCAGTCAGTGGTGAGGCAAGGGACAGGTGGAGCCCAGGTTCATCCTGTGTGCAGCCTGGAGGAGGGCCAGAGTGCAGGAGGTGGGAAGTTTCCAATGCATGAAGACTGGATGGTCTGGGATGAAGACACCATTCAAGGCAGCTTCCAGGCACATGAGAAGACCCTGCACTGGGCCCTCTCTCAGCCCACGTCCTCTCCCCACACACACACTCTCCTGACAGTCTCCCCTCCCCATTCTGAGAATTCCCTCCTGTTTGGCTCCCAGGTAACCGGGTCTTATTCCATAACCATTGCTTGCTTCTCCCTCGTCTCTATTCTCTGTTAGTTTCTACTGCTCACCCTCTTTATGCCCTTCCCAAACAGCCGTGTTCTCTTCTTTCCTTTCACAACAGATCCTGGTTTGTCCATTTAAACCACCCCAATCACTACCAGCAAGAAGGAAATCTGGGCCCCTTTTTCTCAAGGGTCCAGAAGGCTCCGTCTTCAAAGCCCTTTGAAAACCTTCTAATAGACCCAGATTCAACCTACAATCCTGTCCACCGGGGAAGGCTGAAAAGCCCACATTAAACACACACTCCCAGGTAACCAAGTATTCACTAGAATTTTTCATCAGGAAAACACTGTTTGCCCCCAAAACAATCCCCAAAAACAACATGTGGAGTTTTTTTTATATCAAAGAAGTCCTTCACCTTTTTGATGACCGTATGTCTGAATGAAATCATGATTTCCCGTTTACATAACTTTCAGACATCTTATAAGACCTGTTTGAAGGACTAAAAGGGAAGTAGGTGGGCGGGACACTCACAAGCTGACCAAAGCTCTTTCTAAAACGGGTTTAGGTTCACTCAAGCACAAGGAGCTATCAATGCCCTAAGTGTCTATGCCACAATGTTGTCATAATTTTTATTGTAATAATTTTTTCATGACCACTTTTTTTATGACAGAAATGCATCACTAATTTTATGTTACATATTCAGGTATTTAATTTATCATTTTTAATGATTAAAATCTTTATATGATTATCTCAATGGCAGTAGAAAACACGTCTAGTAAAATTCAACAGCCATTATTGATTTAAAAGACTAACATGCTGGATATAGAAGAGCAAATGCAATCTAGATATTAAAAATATAAAAAAGAATATATGACTTTTAATGGAGAAATAGTATAAGCATTTTCTCTCCCTCATAAATACAGAGCAAGACAGATATGGCCACTACGAACATTTACAATGTTGTAATCAGTTTTGTTTGGAAATATTTTTACTTTTTATCAACAATTTTGCCTAACAATTGTTGAACATGCACTGCCATTTCTAGGCAATATTTAATTCTCACATTTCCCTATTAAGTAATTGCTATTAATATCTCCATTTCATAAACAAGGAAAAGGAAGCTCATAGAGTTAAGAAAGGATCAATTCTGAATAGTATAATTTCAGGGTTATCAATATAAATATCTTTAAGGCTCTTGATGCGGAAGCTCATTTGCTTTCTGGAAAGTTTATACCCATTTATACCACACTTATATGTACATCCCAGCTGTCTACAAGGCCATCCTTTCTATCACACACTTACCAAAACACTGAGTATTGTCTTCTAAAATATTTAACAATTGGATAGAGGAAACTGGTGTTTTACTGTGATTCTTTTTAATTCTTTTTAACGTTCTGTTTTCTGCATTTAATTTTGTAATCCTTCTGAATTTTAAGGGGAATAAACATGGTACCCACCTTGCATCTGTGGAGGCTTGCATGTTGCTATGATGCTGGAAGCTATGCCATCAGTTTCAAATACCAGCAGGATCACCCATGGTGGACAGGCTTCAGCAGAGCTTCCAGACTAAGACAGACTAGGAAGAAAGGTCTAGCAATCTACTTCCAAAAATTAGCCAGTGAAAACCTTACGGATCACAGCAGAATACTATTTGTAATAGGGCTGGAAGATGAGACCCCTAGCTGGGAAGGCACTCAAAATACAGAGGCAGCAACAACTGGCTTGAGCATACCAACAATCATGAAGATGGCACAGAACCAGGCAGCATTTTATTCTGTTGTACGTTGGGTCGCCATGACTCAGAGCTGACTGGATGGCAACTAACAATACAATAATGAATGTGGTATAAATCCTCCACAAATAGATTAAATACTTCAAATTTTGCCTGGAGCCTGCCTTAGCTAATTTGTTTTTAAAAGTAGAAAAGGGAGAAGCTAAAAGTACCAGCCCTTCCCACATGTTTATTGCTGGCTCCAGGAAAAGGAATAGCTTCTTTAATCTGAGAAACCAGAAAGCAGTTAGCTTCTGTTCCTCTTGCCAACAGCCCGAGTGTCAGCATCAGTGTCAGCAAGAGAAACCCAGAGTGACAGACCCATGTGGACTGTCACAGCCTCTCAGTATGTATGTGTCTAAATGAGCCTGAGCCTCACTCTGTGTTTTTCTCCTCTTCACACATAAACTCAATGCTAGTGACTGTCATATTACATCCTAAAAATTTTATGCAACTTAATGAATATGCAGTTATCAAACATTCAAACCTCAATACCTGTGTTCAAGTATAAGGAAGCGGGTCAAATGGAGGAGCCCACTCCTGCTGCAATGCTTTTCACACTGCATCAAAGTGTTGCATCAAACAGGATGACGGGTGGATGTTGCAAGGAGCTGGGACCACAAACCGTTTGCTACCACCATGAGGCATCACAGAACCTCACTGAGGCCTCTCCCTCAACCCCTTCCTGGCAAACAGTGTCTGACATCTTACAGAGGGCAATGCTTTTCTGGAAAGACTGCAGCTCTAACTAAAATCTACTACCAAGCAAGAGAAAAAATCAGATTACTAGTTAGATTAGAGTGCATTTGAATTCTCAAGTACAATGACTCCCAAATGCAAACCATTGTTTTCACCCAGCTCTAACCTGCACAGCTAAAAGGCACTGAGAGGCAGCCTCCCGGCTTTGGCCTGTTTGTGTTAGGGTAGAGACTCTCTGCCAAAGAACACCACCACTAGGTGTGTCCTCAAAAAGCTGTATGTTCCAAGAGATGATTTAAAGACTCCTCATTTAAAGACTTTAAAGAGCAATGTTCAGATGAGAAGTCTATTAGCTTTATATTGCTGCTAGAACAAATCAATCTAAATTTATTTTCTTACAGTTCCGAAGGCCAGAAGTCTGAAACGGGTCTCACTGGGCTAAAATCAAGGTGTCAGCAGGGTTGCGTTCCCTTCTGAAGGCTCTAGGGAAGAATCTGTGTTCTTGCCTTCTCCAGGTTGTAGAGACTGCCCACATTCCTTAGCTCACGGTCATCCCTCCATCTTCAAAGCCACAATGCCAGGATGAGTTTTCTCACGCTATCATCTCTCTGGCCTTTGTCCACATAAAAGGACTCTTGTGATTATACTGGGTCCACCTGGATAATATCAAGGTCAACTGATTAGTAACCTTATTTCCATCTGCAACCTTAATTCCACCATTGCTAAGTAACATATCACATTCTCTGTTTTCAGGAATTAGGAAAACCTCTTTTGTTGTTGTCAGTTGTCATCTAGTTGATTCCGACTCATGGTGACCCCGTGTATTACAGAGTAGAACTGTTCCATAGGGTTTTCTTGGCTGTAATCTTTACAGAAGCAGATTGTCAAGCATTTTCTCCCATGGTGCCACTGGTTGGGTTCGAACCACCAACTGTTAGGTTAGCAGTCGGACTGCAAACTGTTTGCACAACATAAACCTGAAAACATCTTTACCCAGTGCCATCGAGTTGATTCCGACTCATAGCGACCCTATAGGACAGAGTAGAACTGCCCCATAGAGTTTCCAAGGAGCGCCTCACGGATTCGAACTGCTGACCCATTGGTTAGCAGCCGTAGCACTTAACTGCTTTAGGGAGGTGTTATTCTGCCTACCACAAGTGGAGACACCAAAACTTAAGATTTGTTAACTCTCATCCTCACAACAACTTGCAAGGTGGAAAGTAAGAAACTGAGCCTTTGAAAGCAAGATATTCTGTTAGCAAGAGGCAGAGCTGGAACAGGGCCCGGATCTGTTTTGAAGGCCTATGCTCATCCTCCACGCCATGTTCCCACCCCGGAGGCAATCCGGCTCCATCTCCTGAATCCCTGTACCAGATGGAGGATGAAGAATGTCCACCAGGAATACCATCATCCCTCAGGAACGGTAGGTCATGCTGGGATGAGAAAGAGCCAGAGCTGGACTCTACAGCTGTCCCTTGATATCCACAGGAGATTGGTTCCAGGACCCTCACAGATATCAAAATCTGAGGATGCTCAAGTCCCTTATATAAAATGACAGTATTTGCATATAACCTACACATATCTTGCCGTGTACTTGAAATCATCTCTAGATTACGTATAATACGTAATACAATGTAAGTGCTATGTAAATAGCTGTTATACTGAATTGTTTAGGGAATAAATGACAAGGAATAAAAAGTCTGTACATGTTCAGTACAGACGCAACCATTGTAGGGCTAACTACAAAGTACACAGCAGCAACAATGTAACATTTTTTTCAAAATATTTTCGATCCTCAGTTGGTTGAATCCGTGATGTGGAACCCACAGATATGGAGGGGTGACTGTACTTCGTGTTGCATTGCAACTACCGCATGACTGGGCAATTTGCTAAAACTTCAGGGTCTCAAGATCTATTATGAATTGAATTGTGTTCACCAAGATACGCTGATGTCCTAACCCCTAGTACCTGTGAATGTCACCTTGTTTGAAATAGGATCTTTGAAGTTGCTATTAGTTAAATTAACACAAGGTCATACCAGAGTAGAGTGGGTCATAATCCCACCTGACTGGCGTCCTATAAATAGAAACAGAGAGACACAGGGCCTTGCGGATGACAGAGTTCTGCTATAGCTGCAAGCCATGGACCATCTGTAGCTACCAGAAGTTGGGAGAGAGGCATGGAACAGATTTTCTCTCAAAGCCTCGGAAGGCATCAACATGGCCAACACCCTGAGCTCAGAATCCTAGCCTCCAAAACCGTGAGACAATAAATCTCTGTTGTTTAAAACCATTTATTTTGTCGCTGGGTTGTCAGGCGCCGTCGAGTCAGTTCCAACTCATAACTACCCTATGTGCAACAGAACAAAACACTACCTGGTCCTGCGCCATCCTCATGATCATTGTTATGCTTGACCCCATTGTTGTGGCTACTGTGTCAATCCATCTCATTGAGGGTTTTCTTCTTTTTGACTGACCCTCAATTTTCCAACCATGATGTCCTTCTCGAGGGACTGGTCCCTCCTGATAACACGTTCAAAGTATGTGGGATGAAGTCTGCCCATCCTCCCTCCTAAGGAACATTCTGGCTGTACTTCTTTCAAGACACATTTGTTCCTTCTTCTGACATTCCATAGTATTTTCAATATTCTTTACCAACACCATAATTCAAAGGCATCAATTCTTCAGTCTTCCTCATTCACTGACCAGCTTTCACATACACATGAGGCGACTGCAAATATCATGGTTTGGGTCAAGTACACCTTAGTGCTCAAAGTGACATCTTTGCTTTTCAACATTTTAAATAGGTCTTTTGCAGCAGATTTGCCCAATGCAATACGTCATTTGATATCCTGACTGCTGCTTCCATGGGCACAGATTGTGGATCCAAGTGAAATGAAATCCTTGACAACTTGCTTATTGGTCCAGTTGTGAGGATTTTTGTTTTCTTTACACTGAGGTGCAATCCATATTGAAGGTTGTAGTTTTTGATCTTCATCAGTAAGTGCTTCAAGTTCTCTTCGCTTTCAGCAAACAAGATTGTATCATCTGCACATCGCAGGTTGTTAATGAGTCTTTTTCCAATTCTGATGCCACGTTCTTCTTTATATAGTCCAGCTTCTCAGATTATTTGCTCAATATGCAGATTGAATAAGTACGGTGAAAGGATACACCCTTGACACACGCTTTGCCTGACTTTGAACAGACAGTATTCTCTTTTTCTGTCCAAATGACTGCCTCTTGGTCTATGTATAGGTTCCTTATGAGAATAATTAAGTGTTCTGAAATTCCCATTCTTTGCAATGTTATCCATAATTTGCTATGGTCCGCACAGTCAAATGCTTTTGCATAGGCAATAAAACAGGTAAACATCTTTCTGGCATTCTCTGTTTTCAGCCAGGATCCATCTGACATTAGCAATGATATTCCTTGTTCCACTTTCTGTTCAGAATATAGCTTGAATTTCTGGCAGTTCCCTGTCTATGTGCTGCTGCAACCATTTTTGAATTATCTTCAGCATAATTTAACCTGCATGGGATACTAATGATATCATTGATAATTTCCAAATTCCATCGGATCACCTTTCTTTGGAATGGGCACAAATATGGATCTCTTCTAGTCAGTTGGCCAGGTAACTTCTTCCAAATTTCTTGGTATAAACAAGTGTGCACTTCCAGTGTTGCATCCATTTGTTGAAACATCTCAGTTGGTATTCCATCAATTCCTGGAGATTTGTTTTTCACCAATGCCTTTCAGTACAGCTTGGACTTCTTCCTTCAGTACCAATGGTTTCTTGATCCTATGGTATTTCCTGAAATGGCTAAACATCGATCAATTCTTTTTGGTACAATGACTCTGTGTATTCATTCCATCTTTTTTTGATGCTTCCTGCGTCGTTTAATATTTTGCCCGTTGAAACCTTCTATTGCAACTCGAGGCTTGAATTTTTCCTTCAGTTCTTTCAGCTTGAGAAATGCCAAGCATGTTGTTCCTTTCTGGTTTTCTAATTCCATCTTTGCACATTTCATTATAATGCTTTACTTTGTCTTCTTGAACTGCCCTTTGAAATCTTCTATTCAGCTCTTTTACTTTTTCATTTCTTCCATTTGCTTTTGCTACTCTACATTCAAGAGCAAGTTTCAGAGTCTCTTCTAACATTCATTTTGGTTTTTTATTTCTTTCCTGTCTTTTTAATGACCTTTTGCTCTCTTTGTGTATGATGTCTCTGATGTCATCCCACAACTCATTTGGTCTTTGGTCATTAGTGTTCAATGTGTCAAATCTACTTTTGATATGATCTCTAAATTCAGATGGAATATACTCAAGGCTCTCGTGGGCTTGTTTTAATTTTCTGCAGCTTTAGCTTGAACTTTCATATGACCAACTGATGGTTTGTTCTGCAGTCAGCTCCTGGCCTTATTCTAATTGATGATATTGAGTTTTTCCATCGTCTCTTTCCACTAGATGTAGTCAATTTGACTCCAGTGTATTCCATCTAGTGATGTCCACATGTATAGTAACCATTTATGTTATTGAAAAAGGTATTTGCAATGAATTAAGTCATTAAAAAAAGTCATTAGTCTTGGAAAATTCTATCATGTGATTTCCCACATCATTTCTATTACCAAGGCCACGTTTTCCAATTACTGATCCTTCTTCGTTTCCAACTTTCACATTCCAATCACCAGTAATTATCAATGCATCTTGATTGCATGTTTCATCAATTTCAGACTGCATAAGTTGGTAAAAATCTTCAATTTCTTCATCTTTGGCATTAGTGGTTGGTGTGTAAATTTGAATAACACTCGTATTAACTTAGTCTTCCTTGTAGGTGTATGGATATTATCCTATCACTGATAGTGCTGTACTTCAGGACAGATCTTGAAATGTTCTTTTGAGAATGAATGGAACGTCATACCTCTTCAAGTTGTCATTGCCGGTATAGTAGACCACATGATTGTCCAATTTCAAAATGGCCAATACCAGTCCATTTCAGCTTACCAATGCCTAGGATACCAATGTTTATGCATTCCATTTCATTTTTGACAATTCCCAATTTTCCTAGATTCATACTTTTTACATTCCATGTTCCAATTATTAATGGATATTTGTAGCTGTTTAGTCTCATTTTGAGTCATGCCACATCAGCAAATGAAGGTCCTAAAAGCTTTACTCCATCCATGTCAATAAGGTTGACTCTACTTTGAAGAGGCAGCTCTTCCTCAGTTGTATTTTGAGTGCTTTCCAACCTGAGGGGTCATCTTTTGGCACTATATCAGACAACATTCCACTGCTATCCATAATGTTTTCACTGGCCAATTATTTTCAGAATTAGATGGCCAGGTCCTACTTAAATTGTTTTATCTATTTTAGATACTATTGATTGACTTTGTTACAGTGGAAAAAAATCTAACCTATTCATTTCCTATCCCCCTTTCCTGTCTAATATTTCCCTGGTATAAATATGTAAAAGGAATCCCTGGGTGAGTTAACTGCTGGACTATTAATTGAAAAGTCGGCAATTCAAATCTAGCCAGAGGTGCCTCAAAAGCAAGGCCTGGCAATCTGCTTCCAAAAGGTCACAGTCTTGAAAACCCTATGGAGTACAGTTCTACTCTGCACAACTGGGGTTGCCATGAGTCAGAATCGGCTTGAGGGCAACTAACAACAACAGGTATGTGAAGTCTAATATTGCCCCTGCTCAGTGACTTGTGCACTATGACCAGTCCCTTTATGGTATAACTCTTCATTTTTCCTAGAATAAATATTTGCTTTGTTTTTTATCTGCGAAATATTTTATGTATCTATGGCTAATTTTTTCCTAATACTTCATTTCTGTCATGTGCCTATCAATAATACTTTGCAGACACTGAAAAGTGTCAGTCATTTTTTACATGTTTCCTGGAGACTTCTATCCTCCTACTCCAAACCAGACTGTTTTCTGCCCAGGCCTATTGCACAAGTTTTATCCTGTCATTTTCTTTCACTGTCATCTCAGGACTTTTCTTTTACCATTCACCTGTGTTAGACCCTCTGGTTCCTAGATCCCATGTTGGCCCCTTTTTGGTTTACTCCTTTGTTTTGGTGGAGCACATGCTTTAGTAGTTTTCTAAGAAAAATATACAAGGAAGATCATTGTTCTGAGGGCTTCTATATCTGAAAATGGAAACCCTGGTGGCATAGTGGTTAAATGCTACAACTGCTAACCAAAAGGTCAGCAGTTTGAATCCACCAGGTGCTCCTTGGAAACTCTATGGGGCAGTTCTACTCCATTCTATGGGGTTGCTATGAGTTGGAATGGACTTGACAGCAGCTTTTTTTTAATGTATCTGAAAATGCCTTTATTTTAACCTCAATGTGTGTAGTTACAGAATTCCTAATTGAAGACATTGTCACTCAAAACTTAAAGGTTTTGTTTCATTATCTCCTAAATTCTGTTGTTTGATATTTATTGATCTAATGCCAGTCTGATTCATGTTCTTTTGGGGACTGATCTTTTTCTCTCCAGAAACTTTTAGAATCATTGAGCTTTGATGTGGGTCTTTTTTCATTTGTTCTGCGGGGAACTCAGTGAGCCCTGTTATCAGGGAAGTCAAGTCCTTCAGTTTTGGGAAATTATCTCATTTTATTGCTTTGATGAGTTCCTCCCGTCTTCTCTATTCCCTTTTATGAAACCCTTATTGGCATGTTTTTACACAAATAACATGTGTGTTAAACTTATTTTTACATGTTGCTGTAAAAAAAAAATTAGCGTTTTGCACTTATGAAAATACCTCACGGGGGAAGACCTCAATTGGCAAAACAACGTATAATAAGCATGTTATTTGCATAAAAATATGGTAGTTCATACTGGACCTCTCAAGCTGTCTTGTTTTCCTCTCATTTTTTTCATTGCTTCAACTTCACTTCTATTTCATATGAGATTTCTTCAATATTATCTTTCCACCCCTTTAATTTTTGACATGTCCCATTTTTGACTTCAAAGAATTTTCCTTCCTTTGATTTTTTTCATGGTTTCCTCTTCTTGTTCAGGATTTAATATCTTCTCTTAACTCACTGAGAATATTAATTGCTTTAGCTTTTTGTTTTGAAATGATTATAGATTTACAGGAAGCTACACAGATCGAACAGGCAGGTCCCAAGTACCCTTCACTCCGCCTGCCAATGGTTAAATCTTACATAATTATAGCATAGTATTAAAGCCAGGAAGTTTATATTGGTATAATGTGAGTGTAAAGCCCTATGTTGCTTTATCATATGTGTAGATTTAAGTAGCCATCAATGTAATGAAGATACGGAACTGTTTCATCACCACAAAGACCTCCTGATGCTACCCTTCTAGAGTCATCCCCTTCTTCCTCCCACCTACAGAAGAATATTAATATTTAAAAGTTTGCTCTCAGCATAATCTGTTTGCTCCAGATTCTTTTTTTTTTTTTTTCCTGCTTGTTTTTTTGCTTTCTCTTTCATTTTGGAACCTACCTACAGGTATTGGGTGATCTTGATCATTCATTCATATTTAAGCATGAAGCACTAAGAAGCTAATTGCAAGCTCAGCTTGTGAGTGCCGCTGGGGACTCACTGAGGCAAATCAGTTGGCAACTTCACTTCTTCATTGGTTGTTGTTATTAGTGTGCTGTCCAGTCGATTCGGATTCATAGCGACCCTATATGTCAGCGTAGAGCTGTCCCAAAGGGTTTCCTAGGCTGTAATCTTTATGGGAGCAGATTGCCATGTCTTTTCTCCCGTGGAGTGGTTGGTGGGTGTGAACCACTGACCTTTTGGTTAGCAGTCAAGTTTAACCATTGCGCCAGGAAGCTTCCTTATTAATGCCTAGGCTATTTTCTCCAGTCCATTCATACACTCCAGAAAAGAATTCTTAAATCTTCTTCCCAGAGATGGAGAGGATTGTAAGCCTGGCTGCCAGCTTCCTGGAACCAAAGAGTGGGGGCAGGGGGCTGATAGCCTACTATTCATTGTGTGGATTTTCACTTCATTCCTTTGTTTTCACCTTCTATCCCATCTCTCCCACTCCCCTTCACTAAGATTCTGCCTAGTTTCTCAAATTCAGTTTCTCTAGAGAATTAACTTACAGTCTCTGGGGGCTGAGACAGTAGATGCATAACTTTATGAGGATGAGGAGGGTGTCTAACAACTGCAGATAGAGACTTCCAACATTTCCGACTGCTCCCGGCTCTGCCACGTGGTACCTCACACCCTCCTGTTCTCAGCTTTTCTGTGGATCTGTAGGGGAATGACAGGTTCCCATTCAAGCTCCCCCTCCACAGATACCCACATCAGTTACAAATCCTCCATCAACCAAAACTATGTTGAACTCTCACTCAGTGTGATGCTGTCTCCTATCCAATCTGTTTTGTCCTCTTGGACGTTTGTATTTGTTACTCCCTTTGGAGTCACTTTAATGTGACAGGAGGGAGGTGGAAGGTGCTATCACACAGCATCATTTTTCAAAAACATTTCTGAAATATATGATGAAAACAAAATTTTTGTCTTCCAAAACCAAATCCTTTGCCATCAAGTCTATTCTGACTCATAACCCTATAACAACCCTATAGGACAGAGTAGAATTACCCCATAGGGTTTCCATGACTGTAATCTTTATGCAAGCCAATTAGGGTTTCTAAGGCTGTAATCATTAGAGAAGCAGGCTGCCACATCTCTCCCCTGCGGAACAGATGGTGGGTTTGAACCGCTGACTTTTTGGTTAGCAGCCAAGCGCTTAACCACGGTGCCACCAGGGCTCCTTAATTTTTGTCTTACTGAATTTTAAATACAGAAGTAACATGAGAGTATATTTCAAAAAGGGTATCACGAAATAGATTAAGGTTACTTCCACTGCTTCAGAAGAGAAGGAATATTTTTTTCCCATTTGTCTTTAAAATTATGTTGGGTGATATTGTTCTTCTCTCTTCCACATATATTCACCCGTTCGCTGCTATCGCAATATCGACATTGTGAAATTTGACAGGAAATGTGAGGGATGGCTGAGCTGAAAAAAGTTCCAAACAGTCTCTGCCTTTTACCTCTAAAGTTAATCACCGCTAATCAAAGGGCTGGGGGCAGGGCTGGAGCTTTTTCTTTGGGTCCTAAGCAGAAGATTTGAACGATGACTTTGTCTCCTCTGGCTTCCTTGTCTTCTAGAATCCAGATGCCTCTGATTGGCAAAGGCCCAAGGGTGAGTCAAACAGAGCGTGATAAGTCCAGGCATCTATAATGGCCACACAAGGCTACCAGTAGGCCTCCAAAGCAACAGGCTCTCACCTCCAAATAAGTGAGGTGTTTCTTCTTTCGTAATTCCTTCCCCTCAGTCTTTATCTCAATAACTTTTTTATTGTTGTTCTTCAAAATTAATTTCAAGTGTCACTTCTTCCATCAAAAAAAAAAAAAAAAAAAAATACCCGCTGCCGTCAAGGCCAACTCATAGTGACTCTTCAGGACAGAGCAGAACTGCCCCATAGAGTTTCCAAGTAGTGGCTGGTGGATTCAAACTGCCAACCTTTTGGTTAGCAGCCCGAGCTCTTAGCCACTATGCCACCAGGGTTTCCAAGCTCAGCTTTTCTCAAAGGCTTAGGTGTTGGCTGGAGGTTCCCTACACTCCAGTAATGTATTGGATCACTTTTTCCCTGCAGAGGTGAGTGAGCGACTTTAAAAAGGTGTGACCCCTGCACTGAAAAGGGAACAGCCTCACTTCCATGATATTACTGCAGTTCAACCCACCAGCAGCTCTGCAGAAGAAAAGACCTGGCGATCTGTCCCATAAAGATTACAGTCTAGGAAACCCTGTGGGACAGTTCTACTCTGTCCTGCAGGGTCGCTATGAGTTGAAATTAACTTGACAGCAATGGGTTTGATTTTTTTGATACATAACATGATTACAATCATGAGGAAACATCAGAAAACCCCAGATTGAGGAATGTTCTGCAAAAGAACTAGTCTGTATGAGTCAGAATCAACAGCACTGGGTTTTGGTTTTGGACTCTTAAAAAATGTCAAGGTAATGAAAGACGGAAAAACCGAGCAACTCTCCCAGACTAAGGAAAATTAAAGAGAAATGACAAACACAATGTATGCTTCTAGTTTAGGCCATGAATAGTAAAATTTGAGTAAGTTCTTTAGATGTTTTATACTTGACCTTGGCCAAAAGGCTAAGAAGCGATAGGTTTACAGATTTTTTTTTTTAAAGATAATACTGTACTATCTTATCAATGTTTAATTTCCCGGTTTTCATCTTTGAATCTTTGAGCCGTGATTACATAACAGAATGTCCTTATTTTTAGGAAAATACCCCAGAAAATATTTGAAAGTAAAAGGCAACAACATCTGCAATTTATTCCCCAATATTTCAGAAGCACACACACAAAGAAATGTCAGTAAAATGTCAACATTTGGAGAACCTGAGCAAACAATGTATGGGAATTCTTTGTACTCTATAACTTTTCTGTAACTCTGAAACTATTTCAAAATAAAAAGCCTTTTAAAATCATCATTAAATGAAAAATCCTTTGACAAAATCCAACACTAATTCACGATAAAAACTCCCAGCAAACTAGGAATAGAAGAAAACTTCCTCAACTTGATAAAGAACATTTACAAAAGCCTACAGCTAACATCATACTTAATAATGAGAAAGAGATGCTTTCCCTCCTAAGATCGGGAACAAGACAAAGATGTACTTTCTCACCACTTCTACTCAACACTGGACTAGAAATCCTAGCTAAGGCAATTAGACAAGAAAATGAAATAAAATGTACAGAGACTGCAAAGGAAGAAATAAAACTGTGTTTGTGGATGATATGATCGTCTACGTAGAAAATACCAAAAAATTGACAATAAAACTCCTAAAACTAATAAACGAGGTAAAAGGATACAAAGTTAATATACAAAAGTCAACTGCTTTCCTGCAGAACAGCAATAATCCGAATTTGAGACTGAAAACAAGGCTGTTTACATAAGCACCAAGAAAAACTACGTTGGCTTAAAATTGCTGTCAGAGATAAGCAGGAGGAGAACAAGAGGGAGATGAAGGAAAGAAGTGAAGAAAGAGAAGCAGCCCCTTCCACTCTTTTCCCTGATCCCATGCACACCCGCAGGCTTTCTTACAATGAGATTCCACTCCATAAACACTCACCATCAATGTTGTCTTTGTCATGACGTTTCCAATCTGATGTAAAGAAAAAAAAAGTTGCCATGGAGGCAATTCCGACTCACAACGACCCCTATAGGACACAGGAGAACTACCCCACAGGGTTTCCGAGGAGCAGCTGGTGGAGTCGAACTGCCAACTTTTGGGTTAGCAGCTGAGTTCTTAACCACAGTGCCACCAGAGCTTCGCCAAACTGATGTCTTCGAAACGTTGTCTTTGTTAAGCAGTTTAGTTGCAGGAAACTAGGGACCTACACAAGTTGCTTCTAAACAAGGAGACGACGGCTGTCCTAGGAGCCCAGCTCCTCCTCCAGCTCTTCCATGGACACACAGTCTCAGCCGGCCTCACCGCGTTCTGCTTCTCTCAGTCTGCGTATTCCTCCACTGATGCATGAGTTCTGTCCTCTCACCCCCTGGTCCGTGTGTGACTTTCACGGCCGCCGTCACCCCTTTCTACCTCATGATGTTTCTTGAACTCACACGCTCCCCACCTCCATCTGATAATTTAGATCTCAGAGAATAGGAATCTGCTCAGCTCAGCTTCTCTGTCCAAGGCCAGTTCAAGGATTGGACACCCTTGGGCCCTTTGTGTTTGGAGGGGATAGAGAAGTTCCACAATATGGCTGATAGAGTCACAGGGGCCGTGGGCGTGAACGGCGTTCTGAAGCTCAGCTTGTCAGATAAACTGTAAGTACTTATGGGCCTGAGCTGATTTGGAGCCAAGAACCAGTATCTGGTGTTTCCATCTCTTTTTTTTTTTTTGGTAAACATGTCATCTTTCTCTCTCTCACACACACCCCCCCCCCCCACTCACACTACTCAATGGATTTATTCCTTCTATTTCAGCCTGGCCCTACTGTTAACATATTTGATGTCTTTTTCTTCTTCTTCCCAGAAAGTGGTGTTTCTGTCCTACCTCCCATAGAGAGTGTACTTGGAGTTATTTTTCCTGCCACTCTGTCGGTTTTGTAAATCACACTCACTGGGTTTGTATTTAACCTCCTTTGTCTCATAATTGCAAAATAAGATGATTGAATTATATCATTTGCAGGGTCCCTTCTAGCTCGAAATCTGTAGCTCAGCAGTTCATGAGAAATCAGACCAAGGACACAAGCCAAGCTACCTGTCCCTGACAGAACTTTGAAAACATTTTGTGGCAAGCCTGTGTAAACAGTGTCCTCTTGTGGGCAGATATGATGCCTAGAACAGCGACAGCATCTTCAGGAAATTACAAGAACAACCAAAAAACCTTATATAATAATAATCAAAATTTAATCAAGGGCTTACTAGGTGTCTGGTGTTAATCTCCAAACTTCGCGTATGTGGTCCCATTTAAGCCTTACAACATCCCTAAGTGATAGGTGGTGCTGTCACTACCATGTTAGAACTCAGGAACCAGAGGGTTAAATAACTTGTCCAAAGTCATCCAGCTAACAGGTCTCGGAGCAGGATTCAACTCAAGCAGTTTGGTTCTGAGCCGTATTCATTCAAAACCTGACACTATATTACCTCATCAGAGGAAAGAAAAATTTTCAACATTTTTTTTCAGAACAGAAAATAACTTTAGAGATCATCTAACCAGGATTTGCCCATGTGGCTGACTATCAAGAGGCAGTTCTGTGTGATGATAGTAAAGTTATGAGTGTGTGTGTGTTGGGCGGGGGCAGGCGTGTTCCATGATCAAACATGCCTGGGAAGGTAAAGAAAATTTCCTGCGGGACTTCTCTGTGCCTTCATTATGCTAATGTGAATTGAGAAAGGCAGTGACAGAGTGTGCCCCGTATATCTCGAACTCGTTAGACCAGAGCTTCTTATTAGACCATAGTTCCTAACACTATTAACACTTTGGGCCGAATAATTCCTTGTTGCGGGGGACTGTTCTGTTTATTGTATTATGTTTAGTGGTATCCTTGGCCTCCATCCACTAAACAGACAGTTATGACAATCAAACATGTTGACAAATGTCCCTTGGGAAAAAACCAAAAACCAGACTTGTTGCTGGCGAGTCGATTCCAACTCATAGCAATTTCTCCTAGTTAAGAACCACTGCTGTAGACCATAGAATTTTTTCCTTCGTGGTGTAACTCAAAAGATTAATACTCCAGGGAAAGCACTTTTGGGAACCCTCATTTAGTTCATTTGTTCTCATCTTAACCAGTAACCAGTTGCCTTTGAGTCGATTTCAACTCACGGCGGCCCCATGTGTGTCAGAGTAGAACTGCGCTCCACAAGGTTTTCAACGGCTGATTGTTCAGAAGCAGATTGCCAGGCCTTTCTTCTGAGGCACCTCTGAGTGAACTCAAACTTCCAATCTTTCAGTTAGCAGGCAAGTGCTTTAACCATTTGCACCTCCCAGGAACTCCACTTACCATCTTACTAGTGAGGAAATGAAGGCCCAAAAAGGTGAAGGGACTTGCTTTTTTCCATCTCACAACTGGAGTGATGCATGTAAGAGCCATGTTGCCCAGACAAGCCCTAGTCCTTTGGACTTCAGCCCTCTTTTAGCTTCTCCGGGGCGGCACTAACAATGTAGGCTGGGAGTAGGATCTGGAGACAGCCCTCCCTCGGCTCTGTTGCTGGTGCTGCCTCACAGACATTCAAATGCTGCATTCTGTTTGTGTTGCTCCTGTGGAAGCAGCTCACAGACCTGGGACATTCAGACCTTCGCCAAAGGCAAGGCCAGCTCCTGGCTGGCCCTGTGGTGAAGGTCCTACTGTAGCGAATTTCTGCTTTTCAACCAAAAGCCAGGGAGAGGGTAAGTTCAGAGACTCATTTCCTCAATTAACTTTCCAACAGTCCCTCTTCCTTATCAGTTCTTCAACAGTGATGGTGTATGGAGTCAAAGTAGGGGTCCTACATCTCTTTGTCCTGAAGAACTTCCAGAATGAGAGTAGATTCCCATTTACAAGGCTGATTTCAATGTGCAATTAGAATTAGATAGACAGATAGATAGCTGCCATCTAGTCAGCTCTGACTCATAGCAGCCTATGTACAACAGAATAAAATGTTGTCTGCTCCCGCGACATCCTCAAAAATGCCGGCGTGCTCAAGTCCATCGTTGCGGCTATTGTATCAATCCATCTCACCAAGGGTCTCCCACATCCTTGCTGGCCCTTTACTTTACCAAACATGATGTCCTCCTCCAGTCACGGATTCCTCCAAAGCCAGTCAGACAATGTTCTGCTGTGATCCATAAGGTTTTCATTGGCTAATTTTCCCAAGTAGATTGCCAGCCTTTATTCATAGTCTATCTTAGTCTGGAAGCGCCAATGAAACTTCTCCACCATGAGTGACCTTGCTGGTATTTTAAATACCAGTGGCATAGCTTCCAGCATCACAGAAATATGCAAGCCACCACAATATGACAAACTGACAGACGGGAGGCAGCAATTAGGATTAAGGGATCGAAACGATAGAAAGGCAGATGCAGCGTCAGCCATAGAGTAAGATGTGATTTCTGAAAGTGTTCAAGCAGAGGCTAAATTCTGAGATGGGGAGCAGGAAGTTGGGCTAGGTGCAAATTTAGGCCCCACCCTGCCTCTCGATGTGCTTGGTGCAGTCCATTCTAGAAGCAAGGATTCACCTATGCCTTTCTCAGTCTGCTCCAACTTGGGGTTTCTACCCACATCCTAACCCTGGGAAAGTGAGGGGGTCCTCCATGGCCAGTCGCTCCTGATTTGGGGCAATGAGTACTTGGCAGTCAGCAAAGCATTCTCACCCCCATAGCACACGTAATGCTGATGCTATCAGCTAACGCTCATGCCGCACTTATCACGAAGCCAGAGCTGCTCTAAATGCTTCATATTACAACGCGTGTAATCTTTACAGCCTCCTCCTATGGCAGGTGCTGCTATTATCCCCATTTCACAGATGAGGAGACTGAGACACAGGAGGTGGAATAACTTGCTCAAAGTTACAGGACTAGTAAGTGCATGAGCCAGGATTCAAATCCAAGCGGGCTGGATCCTGTGGCTCCTACCCGCTGTGCTACCCAGCCCCCCAACAGGCTTGAAGACACAGCCATGGGAGACCCTCCCATCAAGGTAAAGACACCTCAGACTTACCAGGAAACCACTCTGGGTACACGTGGTACTTGAAAAGCTACTCTTCCTTTTAAAAAGGTGGCTTTATGTCCTTATGGAAAATGGTCCGTTTAAGTCGCAGTCTGCTCAATCACCTTCCCAAGGGCTGACTTTGTAGGCAACGACAGCTACTGATGAGCTTTTCTCCTCCCCGATGCTAAGGTGAGCTTGAAATGCTATCTTTTGATTCATCTGTGCCCTGTTCTCTGCTTGAGGCTCGTGATGCATAGAACTAGAAGCAATGCTGCCACCTACTGTAGAGAGGGATAATTTTTTTCCCCCTTTCCATGGGCAGTGCAAACAAACAGCTAATGAATTCGGCTGCTAACCGAAAGGTTAGAGCTGCGTCCCCCCAGAGGCACCTTAGAAGAAAGGTTGGAGATCTAATTCTGAAAAATCAGCTCCTGAAAACCATATGGAGCACCGTTCTACTCTGACAGATACGGGGTCTCCCCCAAGTCACAGTCAACTTAATGGCCACTGCTGTTTCTGGTTTTAAGCATTGTAACCATCATAGAAATGGGGAGGGGGGTGGGGAGGAGACAGTATTAATCTCAACCAATCTTCCACATGTGCTGAGTTGGCACCTAGTTGTCATCATAAATCAAACAAAAACCCATTGCCGTTGAACTGATTCCGACTCATAGTGACCCTATAAGACAGAGTAGAGCTGCCCCATAGAGTTTCCTAGGAGTGCCTGGTGGATTCGAACTGCCGACCTTTTGGTTAACCACTATGCCACCGGGGCTTCCAGTTGTCACCATGGCAAGGGCATAATTTTTTCTGCATTTCTTCACCTCACATTAGAGTGTAAGTATATTTCAAGGTCTTCTTCATCACAGTGTTAGTCCCTGTACAATAGCCCATTCACTTCTTCCAACCTCCACTGCTACCACTACAGTATCAGACGCCATTATCATTCACCTGGACTCCAGGAACCACCTCCAAATGATCACCCCACCGCTATTTCTTCCCCCAAACACTCCATTCTAGAGCAACCACTTTCAAATGTAGAGAAGATCACACTGCTCCCCTTCTTATGACCCTCTAACAGGTTTCCACCACACATAGTATTAAATTCAAACTCGTTACTGTGGCCTCAGGAGCCTTACACATCGAGCCCCTGTCTGCTCTCTGATGTTATTGTTGTTGGGTGCCACTGAGTCAACTCCAACTCATGGTGATCCCATGTGTTACACAGTAGAACTGCCTCATAGGGTTTTCTTGGGTGTAATCTTTATGTGGGCAGATCGCCAGGTCTTTCTTCTGCAGAGTCACTGGGTGGATTTGAACCACCAACCTTTAGGTTAGCAGACGAGTTCTTAACCATTTGCCCCACCAGTGCTCCTTGTATCGTTACATAATGTCCATTCCTGACCTTGCTCCAGCTGTGGCCTTCTTTCTGCTTTCTGGACATAGCAGCCACCTTTGCACCTGAGCTCTTTTGCATTTGCTGTTTCTGCCATGGATGCTCTGGCCCCAGAACTTTGCATGTCTGCAAAGTTGTTACTTAAGGCTCAGTCCAAATGTCATCACCGCAGAGAGACTTTCACTGACCATTTTGATCTATGTCTAAAACCTCAGTCTCTACCACATCACTTCCCAAAACAGCTACAGCATCTTACCGTCCCCTCTGCAATGTATGAGGGTTCCTGTTGCTCCACAGCCTCAGCACCATTTGATATCGTCAGCTTTTCAATTCTAGACACTTTAATGTATGTGTAATGATATTTCATTGTGGTGCACATGGTGCTTTATTTTTCTTAACTGTATTTTGTTGTCATTGTTAAGAATATACACAGCAAAACATACACCAATTCAATCATTTCTACATGTACAATTCAGTGACATTGATTATATTCTTTGAGCTGTGCAACCATTCTCACCCTCCTTTTCTGAGTTGTTCCTCCCTCATTAACATAAACTCACTGCCCTGTAAGGTTCCTATCTTTTGAGTTACTGTTGTCACTTTGAACCCATATAGGTAGTTCTTAAAAGAGCATAATGCTCAAGGCAGACTTTTTTTTACTAGTTAAGCTAAACTATTGTTTCATTTTAAGATGACTTCAGGGAATATTTTTGGTTTAAGTTTTAAAGATGATTCTCCAACCTGACCCAACCAAGTGCCATCGAGTCAATTCTGACTCATAGCATCTCTATAGGACAGAGTAGAACTGCCCCATAGGATTTCCAAGGCTGTAATCTTTACAGGAGCAGACTGTCACATTTTTCTCCTGCAGAGTGGCTAGTGGATTTGAACCATCGACCTTTTGGTTAGCAGCTGGGTGCTTTAACTGCTGCACCAAAAGATTATCTCAGGGCAATAATTTCAGGGGTTCGTCCAGCCCTCTTGGCTCCAGAAATTCTGAAGTCCATGAGAATTTGAAATTCTATTCTGCATTTTTCCCCTTTTGATCAGGATTCTTCTATGAACTCTTTGATCAAAATGTTCAATCATGGTAGCCGGGGACCATTCAGTTCTTCTGGTTTCATGGCAAAGGAGGCAATTGCTTATGAAGGCAATTAGCCACACAGTCCATATCCTATGGAATATTCCTGATCCCATTCCTGACTCTCCATGTTCCTCTGTTGCTCCAGGTGAATAGAGACCAGTTGTCACGCCTTGGACAAGCTTTTAAAACCCCAGGCATTGCACAACAAACTAGGAGTTAGAACAGAAGAACTAAACATGTTAGGCCAGTTATCTGGCATGTCCCATGAAACCAAGACCCTAGACCACAAAATTCCATGAAGTTTTTGGTTGTTCTTAAGCAGCCTCAAGCAACTACTCTTTTTTTTTTGGTCACTGTTGTAAATCTAACATATAACTTTTGCCAGTTCAACTTTTTACAGGTGTACAACTGGACAGCAATTACAGTAATCAGCTGTGTAACCCTACCCTTAATGCAATTTTTCCATCAGCATATGGTATTTTAACACTCAGAATGTAAAAAGAAAACAGAAGTCATGCTAAGCTGATGGGGATTGCCATGATGTGTATTATGCTGAGCTAAAGTGCCAGATTTCCAACAACACTTTGGTCTGGATTGGGAGAGAGAATCAAGGCCCTGCGGTGCCTCCACTGGCTGCTGGCCCAACAGATGGCTCCTCCAGGATCTGGGAGCAGGTTCAGGAAGGGCTATTCTGACTGGGCCAAGAAGAATTCAACCTAAAGTGCAGCAGACAGACAGCTGTAGCAATTCTTCCAGGAACTCTCCCACTTCCAGAAGAAGGCGCACAGACCAGGGTATCTTTCCCATGTCTCTAAAAGGATTAGGATGCTTTCAGAAATTCTGTTTGATTACTAAAAACTGTAATTAAACAATAAAACCCATAAAAACCAAAAACCCATTGCCATCGAGTTGATTCTGACTCATAGTGACCCTGTGGACAGAGTAGAACTGCCCCATAGGGTTTCCAAGGATCACCCGGTGGATTTGAACTGCAGACCTTTTGATCAGCAGCTGTAGCTCTTAACCACTACGCCACCAGGGTTTCCAGCCACATAGTAGTATTTCTATAATTGGAGTCCCTGGGTGGTACAAATGGCTAATGTGCTCAGCTGCTAATATTAAGGTTGGAGGTTTAAGTCTACCCCCAAGGCGCCTCGGAAGAAAGGTCTGGCTATCTACTTCTGAAAAATCAGCCTTTGAAAACCCTACGGAGCACAGGTCTACTCTGACACACATGGGGTCATCATGAGGCAGAATCTACTCGAAGGCAACTGGTTTGTTTCTATAATGAGCCAGTACTATAAAGGTAAAAGTGTCTAATGACTGAGTTTAAATTTTTGGAACAGGAGTGTTGGACAGTAAAGTAATTTGGGGAAAATACTTTCCCCTACACCTCAGGTTTCCATAACAGGCAGAGAATCATTACTCCCTGATACAAAAGGGAAGAAAGGCTTCAGGCCTCTTTATGCACATTTGGGCTGCTTGGAAGTTTTCCAGTACTATCACCGCTGCTACCTGGAAGAGGAGCGACTGTCGTTGTGGCAAGTTCGGGAGAAGGAACTTGGCGTGTGTGGCTGAGCCCCTCCTGGGCTTTCCCTCTGAGGTCTGCCGGCCTGCTTCCTTTCTCCACCTGCTGTCAGCCACAGGGCAGGCTCTGCATGAGGCGGAGACCACCAGGTGCCCACCTCTCCCTGGGACTCAGAGCAAAATTCATGCAAGGTTGAGGCTTTAGTGACACAGCTCAGCCATCCAATCCAATTTCTATCAATCATCTCTGTCTGTCTCTCAATTATTGCCACACTCAGTGAGGAAGGGAGTACTCCAACTAATTTAACCAGATGCCATCAAGTCAACTCGACTCACGGTGACCCCACGTGTATCAGAGTAGAAATGAGCTCCACAGAGTTTTCAATGGGTGATTTTTCAGAAGTAGATCACTAGGCCTTTCTTCCAAGGCACCTCTGGGTGGACTCAAACCTCCAACCTTTCACTTAGCAGCTAAGGACACTAACTATTATGGATTGAATTATGCCCCCCAGAAAATATGCGTATCAACTTGGTTAGGCCATGATTTCCAGTATTGTGTGGCTATCCTCCATTTTGTGATTTTAATTTTATGTTGAGAGGATTAGGGTAGGATTGTTAACACCACCCTTACTCAGGTCACCTCCTTGATCCAATGTAAAGGGAGTTATCTTGGGGTGTGGCCTGTACCACCTTTTATCTCTTAAGAGATAAAAGGAAAGAGAAACAAGCACAGAGTTGAGGCCCTCATACCACCAAGAAAGCAGCACCAAGAGCAGAGCATGTCCTTTGGACCGGGGGTCCCTGTGCCTGAGAAGCTCCTTGACCAGGGAAGATTGAGGATAAGGACCTTCCTCCAGAGCCAACAGAGAGAGAAAGCCTTCCCCTGGAGCCAACGCCCTGAATTTGGACTTTTAGCCTACTTTCTGCTGGTGTAGTGGTTAATTACTACGACTGCTAACCAAAAGGTAGGCAGTTCAAATCCACCAGGTACTCCTTGGAAACTCTGTGGGGCAGTTCTACTCTGTCCTGTGAGGTCGCTATGAGTTGGGATCGACTCGACGGCAACGGGTTTGGTTTTTGTTTTGTTTTGTTTTTTACTGTGAGGAAATAAATTTCTCTCTGTTAAAGCCATCCACTTGTGGTATTTCTGTTATGGCAGCACTAGATAACCAAGACACTAACCATATCCACCACCCCAGGGTAAAACTAATTTGCATTCCTAAAAACCCAGTACTACTGGTTTGGGCCCCCAGCACCACTTATGAGAGATAATCCTTGTTTCTAAAGAACCAGTTTTTAGTTTAAGACACAAAAATCCCTAGTAGAAACAATTGCTGGAGTTATGTAACTCAACGGATATACCCTATGGCATCATTCCATTCCCGTTAGCTAGTTCCCAACACACCCAGCAGTTCTCCCACAGACATGCTGCTGTCCTAGTGCACTTGCCCGGCAGAGTGACGTGGCTTCCATATATGATGAAAATGTGATGTGTGGACAGGGGTCTTAGTCACTTATTTTAATATTAAAATATCTAAAATGCTCTTCATTCAAGGAGCTGGATGCTTTGTTCCCCATAAGCTAAAAACCTTTAAAAAATCAACTGTGGAACATGTAAACACAGGAACAAGGGATGTGGTAGAACAAGGACAATTAAAGTATAAATCAATTTTTCCCTTTTTCTGCTGGGAAAACTGAGTCACAGAGAGGCTAAGTAAGCTGCTCAATACGATACAGCTGGAAAGTAGAAACAGTAATCAAATTAAACATTGTGGGGCCGCTGTGAAAGGAAAACATTTATTAAATAAATAGGTAAATAAATGGATAGATAGATAAATATACAATACATAAAATGTGAATATGAAAATGGCATGTAAAATCTAAAATTTGATAAAAATGTATTACTATTATCATTATCTTCTGGTGGGGGCGGGGACACTTAGCAATATACAAACAAGAAAACATTGTTTATGATGAAGACAGTGGTATCTATTCTCAAATTACTGGATCCACTGGCTTCCTTCTGTTTTTTTCTAGGGTGGCACCCTGGATGGATGACCAATCATCCTTGCAAGAGTTTAAACTGTTTTAGAGAAAAAAGGAAGGACAGAAAGGGAAGGAGCGAGGGAGGGTAGAAAGGAGGGAGAAATAAAGCTACCTTGCACTTCAGAAAAGAGTCAACTCTTTTCCAAACACTTGATGTGAAGAACAAACTTACTCTTCTCATCACCTGGCTAAAAAGTGATTCAGAAAACGTCTACCATTAGCATCATCAAGTCACTACCAAGATTTGCCCAGTGTACTTGGGATTCAATCACTGACCCCTGGCTGGAGCCTTCCCACCAGCCAGTCCTGACTCCCATTCTCCCACCAGGTTCCTGCTCAGCAAAGGAGCCTGCGCTTCCCTTCTCAGAAGACGGGTGACTGGGGACTGTGATGTCAGTTTTCTGTACCAATCCCCAGTTATTCAATCAAACACTAAGCTAGGTGTTGCTGTGAAGGCATTTTGTGGATACAGTTAACATCTACCATCAGTTGACTTTAAGTAAAGGAGATTACTCTCGATTAATCTGGATGGGCCTGCTCTAATCAGTTGAAGGCCGTAAGGTTAGAACTGAGGTTTCCCTGAGGAGGAAGAAATCCAACTATGGACTGCAGTTTCAGCTGCTGCTTAAGGGTTTCTGGCCTGCCTTCCTAACAGCCTGCCCTACAGGTTTTGGACTTGTTTGGCCAGCCCTGCAATTTTGTAAGCCAATTCCTTACTACATATGTATAAACCAATTGCCAGCAGGTTGATTCCTCATCATGGCAACCCCATGTGTGTCAGAGCAGAACTATGCTCCACAGAGTTTTCAGTGGCTGATTTTTCAAAAGCGGATAGGCAGGCCTTTCTTCTGAGGTGCCTCTGCGTAGACTTGAACTCCAAATTTTCAGCCTTTCAGTTAGCAGCTGGGTGTGTTAATTGTTTTCACCACCCAGCAGGGATTTATATATATATATAATTTTTTAATACAATTTTCCCCCTAGTGGAACCCTGTCTGCTACAGCGATCGTGAGCAGCTGAGCAGCTTTCCTACCCAGCTGATGTCATGCTTCCCTCTTGGGTCCTCATTCATCTTGTGGTTAGTGATGTCAAAGAGTCAGACAGGGAAGGCCCTTCCACAGAAGTCAGCCAAGCAGGTGAGGTGTAAATTAACATTTTAACAAACTTTGGCTTTAATGGAAAATCCAAACCCAAATTTCTGTCTAAGGAGCTGTTATGGATTGAATTGTACCCCCCAAAAATGTGTTGTAAATCCTAACCCCTATAACTATAGAAAGGAGCCCTGGTGGCACAGTGGTTAAGCACTTGGGTGCTAACCAAAAGGTTGGTGGTTGGAACCCACCCAGTGGCTCCATGGGAGAAAGGACCTGGCCATCTGCTCCCATAAAGATTAAAAAAAAAAAAAAAGATTACAGCCTACAAAACCCTGTGAGGGAGTTCTACTCTGTCACATGGGTCTGCTATGAGTTGGAAGGGACTAGAGGCCACCTAACAACACCAACAACATACTTGTGGATGTAATCCCATTTGGGAACAGAGTTTTCTTTGTTATGTTAATGAGGCCGTATCAGCGCAGGGTGTGTCATAAACCAATCCCTTGTGAGATATAAAAGGAGCAGATCAGGCACAGAAGCAAGCAGGAATGGGGAAGGACAGATGTCACATGGAGATCTCCAAGAAGAACATACAGAAGCTGAGACAAGCACCTTCCCCCCCAGAGCAGACAAAGCCTTCCTGAGAGCTGGTGCCCTGAATTCAGACTTTCAGTCTCCTAAACTGTGCAAAAATAAATTTGTTTCTTAAAGTCACCTATATGTGGTATTTCTGTTATAGCAGCACTAAGAAACCAAGACAGGCGTTGTCATAAATCTTAAGAAAAAGGCTAAAAATTAGGTGAAGAATAGGCGATACACAAAATAACACTCAACAAATACATGGTAAAGTGTTCATCACTTGTAACTAAAGAAATGTAAATTAAAAGAATGAAATATCACTTTCCACAGATCAGCAAAGCTTTAAAAGAGTACTAGTTTGTAGGGACCATGGTCTCAGGGAACATCTAGCTCAACTGGCATAACATAGTTTATAAAGAAAATGCTCTACATTCTACTTTGGTAAGTATTGTCTGGGGTCTTCAAAGCCTGTGAGCAGCCATCTAGGATACTCCACTGGTCTCACCTCTTCGGGAGCAAGGAAGAATGAAGAAAGACACAAGGGAAAGATTAGTCCAAAGGACTAATGGACCACATCTACTACAGCCTCCACCAGAATGAGTCTAATACAACGAGATGGTGCCCGGCTAATACCACTGACTGCTCTAACAGGGATCACGATAGAGGGTCCAGGACAGAGCTGGAGAAAAACGAAGAACAAAATTCTAACTCTCACACACAAAAAAAGACCAGACTTATTAGCCTCACAGAGACTGAAGAAAGCCTGAGAATATGGCCCCCAGACACCCTTTTAGCTCAGTAATGAAGCCACTCCTGAAGTTCACCCTTCATCCAAAGATTAGACAAGCCCATAAAACAAAACAAGACTAAAGGGACACACCAGCCCAGGGGCAAGTACTAGACTGCAGAAGGGGACAGGGAAGCTGGTCACAGAGAACCCAAGGTCGAGAAGGGAGAGTGTTGACATTGCAGGGTTGTTAAACCAATGTCATAAAACAATATGCGCACTGTTTTAATGAGAAGTTACTTTGTTCTATAAACCACCTAAAATACCATTAAAAAAAATTGTAAATATATGTGGTTTCGTGTGTCAACTATACCTCAATAAAGCTGTAAAAAGTAAAAAAAAAAAAGAGTGGTGTTTGGTCAACTAAAGGAAAATGAGAATACTCAAATACTACCAGGGGCATCTGCATTGATTCACCATTTCTGGGGGGCAACTTGGCAACATTTATAAAAACGTTAACTGTACTCACACTTTGACCTAGTAGTTCCACTTCCTAGAATTTATCTTATGGTAAATTTTCAAACCATTGCCCAAGCAGCAACTAAAAGGAAGGAAGGGAAGAGGGAGGAAAGGAGAAAGGGAGAAGGAGGGGAAGGAAAGAAGGAAAGGAGGAAGGCAGGGAGGAAGGGAGAGAGGAAAAGGAAGAAATGAAGGGAAGAAGGGAGGAAGAGAGGGAGGGAGGAAAAGCCACCACCCCAAGCAAACAAAGGCATATATATACACACAAATATGTACATGCCTGTGTGTGTGTGGATGACTAATCCCAGGGCATTTATAACAGCAAAAAAGTTAGATAAGAATTAGTCAAGTAAATTATAGGAGAACCACAGACTTAAATACTATGAGGTCATTAAAATAATGATATAGATCAACGTGAATTGGCATGTCTTAGTTATCTAGTGCTGATTTCACAGAAAAACCACAAGTGGGCGGCTTTAACAGAAATTAAAAAAAATTTTTTTTAATAGTTTAGAAGGCTAGAAGTCTGAATTCAGGGTGCCAGCTCTAGGGGAAGGCTTTCTCTTTCTGTCAGCTCTGATGAAGGTCCTTGTCTTTTCAGCTTGTTTCTTGGTTCCTTGGAGATCTCCATGTGTCTTGGCACCTATCTTATCCCATTTCTCTTCTCTCACTTGCTAGTGTTATCAATTTTACATCTCAAAAGAGATTAAGACACACCCTACACTAATCCTGTCTTGTTAATGAAGAAAATCCATTCCCAAATGGAATTCTAGCCACAGGCAGAGGTTAGGATTTACAATATGTATTTTTTGGGGGACACAATTCAACCCATAACAGCATGGAAAAATATCCAAAAATATTACTGAATGTGAGAAGTGGTTTACAATAAAGGATTTGTTTACACACGGTCTTAGTCATCTGGTGTGGCTATAACAGAAATACCACAAGGGGATGGCTTTAACAAAGAGAAATTTATTCTCTCACAGTCTAGTAGGCTAGAAGTCCAAATTTAGGGTGCCAGTTCCAGGGGAAGGCTTTTTCTCTGTGCAGCTCTGGGGAAAGGTCCTTGTCATCAATCTTCCCTTGGTCTAGCAGCTTCTCTGTGCAGGAACCCCAGGTCCAAAGGATGCACTCTGCTCTTGGTGCTGCTTTCTTGGTGGTGTGAGGTCCCCATGTCTCTCTGCTTGCTTCTCTCTTTCACATCACAAAAGAGATTGGTTCAAGACACAATCCAATCTTGTAGATAAAGTCCTGCCTCATTAACATCACTCCCCATAATCCTAACTCATCCAACATCATAGACATAGGATTTACAACACATAGGAAAATCACATCAGATGACAAAATGGTAGACAATCACACAATACGGAGAAGCATGGCCTAGCCAAATTGATACACATATTTTTGGGGGACATAATTCAATCCATGACACACACCATGACCAAGTAGGATTTATTCCCAGGATGCAAGGGCGGCTAAACATAAGAAAATGAATCATTGTAACATACCACATTAATAGAACAAAGGAAAAGAACCACATGATCATCTTAACTGATGCAGAAAAGACTTTTGACAAAATACAACACCTTTTCATGATAACAACAACAACAAAAAAGTCGACAAAATAGAAATAGAAGGGAAATTCCTCAATATGACAAAGGGCATTTGTGAAAAACCCACAGCAAACATCACACTGAATGGGGAAAGTCTGAAAGTTCTTCCCCTAAGATCAGGAACAAGACAAGGACGCTCCTGCCACTGCTACTTAAAATTTACTGGAAGTTCTAACTAGAGTAACTAAAAAAAAAAACTAGGCAAGAAAAATAAATAAAAGGTAATTTAAATTGGAAAAGAAGAAGTAAAACTATTTGTATTCACAATGACATAATTCTACATATAGAAAATCCCAAAATATTCACAAGGAAACCACTAGAGCTAATAAATAAATTCAGCAAAGTTGCAGGGTACAAGGTCAACATACATAAATTGGTTTGAGTTTCTAAGCACCAGCAATTAGCAATCCGTAGAGGAAATTTTTTTTTTAGAGGAAATTAAAAAATATAAATTTACAACAACATCTAAAAGAATACAGTACCTAAGAATAAATTAAACAGGTGGAAATTAAAGAAGATCTAAATAAATGGAAAGACATCCCGAATTCATGGATTAGAAGGCTTAATATTGTTAAGATGTCCATACTACATTAAGCGTTTTATAGATTCAACACAATCCTATCAAAATTCCAACAGCTTTTTTTGCCATCATGGAAAAGCCAAGCCTCGAATTCATATGGAAGTACAAGGGGCCCTGAACAGCCAAACGAATCTGGAAAAAGAAGAGCAAAGTAGGCAGACTGATACTTTCTGATTTCAATATGTACTATAAAGCTACCGTCATCAACAGTATGGTACCGGTGTAAGGACAGACATATAGACCAATGGGACAGAACAGAGATTCCAATCATAAACCTACACATCTTTGGCCAATTGATTTTTGGCAAAGGTGTCAAGTCCATTCAATGAAGAAAGAATGGTCTCTTTAATACATGGAGCTAGAACAACTGAATCTCTACAGGCAAAAGAATGAAGCCGGACCCACACCTCCCATCATATATCAAAATTAACTCAAAATGGATCAAATACCTAATGTAAGAGCTAAAACCATAAAACTCTTGGAAGAAAACATTGGGGTAAAGTTTTGAGACCCAGCTCTTAGATATGATACCAAAAGCAGGAGCAACAAAAGACAAAATGGATAAATTGAGCTTCATCAACATTAAAAACTTTTGTGCATCAAAGGACTTTAACAAAAAAGTGGAGAGACAACTTACAGAATGGGAGAAATTGTTTGGGAACTGTGTATCTGTTGAGGGTTTAATATCCAGAATATATAAAGAATTCCCACAACTCAATAACAAAAAGATAAATCAATTAAAAATGTACAAAAGACTTGAACAGACGTTTCTCCAAAAAAGACACACAAATGGCAGTAAGTACATAAAAAGATGCTCAGTGTCATAAATCATTAGGGAAATGCAAATCAAAACCACTGAGATACCACTTCACCCCTTCTAGGATGGCTATAAGGAGCCCTGGTGGTACAGTGGTTAAGCGCTCGGCTGCTAACTGAAAGGCTGGCAGTTCTAACCCACAGCCACTCCATGGGATCAAGGTGTGGCAGTCTGCACCTGTAAAGATTTACAGCCTGCGGAGCCCCCATGGCCACTCCGTGGGATCAAGGTGTGGCAGTCCGCACCTGTAAAGATTTACAGCCTGCGGAGCCCCCACGGCCACTCCGTGGGATCAAGGTGTGGCAGTCCGCACCTGTAAAGATTTACAGCCTGCGGAGCCCCCACGGCCACTCCGTGGGATCAAGGTGTGGCAGTCCGCACCTGTAAAGATTTACAGCCTGCGGAGCCCCCACGGCCACTCCGTGGGATCAAGGTGTGGCAGTCCGCACCTGTAAAGATTTACAGCCTGCGGAGCCCCCACGGCCACTCCGTGGGATCAAGTTGTGGCAGTCCGCACCTGTAAAGATTTACAGCCTGCGGAGCCCCCACGGCCACTCCGTGGGATCAAGGTGTGGCAGTCCGCACCTGTAAAGACTTACAGCCTGCGGAGCCCCCACGGCCACTCCGTGGGATCAAGGTGTGGCAGTCCGCACCTGTAAAGATTTACAGCCTGCGGAGCCCCCACGGCCACTCCGTGGGATCAAGGTGTGGCAGTCCGCACCTGTAAAGATTTACAGCCTGCGGAGGCCCCACGGCCACTCCGTGGGATCAAGGTGTGGCAGTCCGCACCTGTAAAGATTTACAGCCTGCGGAGCCCCCACAGCCACTCCATGGGATCAAGGTGTGGCAGTCTGCATCTGTAAAGATTTACAGCCTGTGGAGCCCTACAGGGTTGCTCTGAGTTGGAATCGACTTGACAGCAGTGGGTTTGGTTTGGTTTTGGTCTATGTCTCCGGCCTTATGTCTTCCCAAGGCTGCCCCTGATCCTGCTGTGTCTGCCTCTGTGCTCCCACTCTCCCTGCCTCCTCTGCTTGGGCTCAGTCCTGCCTTTAGAGCCTTGAAAGAGAGGACTACAGGTGCTGTGACCACAGGCCGAGGGGACCCAAAGTCCACACCCCTCCTTCTAGATGATGCTCTAAACTAACAAAACCTGTTGCCATCGAGTGGATTCCGACTCACAGCAACCCTATACGACAGAGTGCAACTGCCCCAGGGGGGTTCCAAGGAGCAGCTGATGGGTTCGAACAGCTGACCTTTTGGGTAGCAGCCGAGCTCTTAACCATTTGTCATCAACTCCAGCTCATGACAACGCCATGTGTGTCAGAGCAGAACTGTGCTCCATAGGGTTTTCAATGGCTGATTTTTCTAAAGTATTTCACCAGGCCTTTCTTCTGAGGCACCTCTGGGTGGACTCAAACCTCCAACCTTTCGGTTAGCAGCCAAGTGTGTTAACCGTCTGCAACATCCAGGATACCTGGGACGCCAGCATTCCCTGCCCATATGGCCCCAAGCTCACCTTCAGGGTCTTCTCAGAACTCTTCCCTTGGGCCAACCCTCGAAGATAAAGTGTGCTGCCCCCACTAGGACCAAGGGGCAGCCAAGGGCGGCTGTGTGTGGGATGGAGCAGGGATGGGCAGAGAAAGGAGGCGGGTCTCAGGCTGATGCCAGCTGTCCCCAGGTCACGGTGCTCCAGAGTGGGGCAGCCAGGAGCTGAGATTTTGAAGTTCAAGCCTCCCCTTCTGGATAATTACAAAGTTATATTTATCATGTAGGATCCCTAGGTAGCACAAATGATTACGCACTCAACTACTAGCTAAAACGTTGGCAGTTTGAACCTACCCAGAGGTGTTTCGGAAGACCTGCATCCGAATAAGGGTCACAGCCATGAAAACCCTATGGGGCAGTTCTACTGTGCACACGTGGGGTTGCCATGAGTAGGAATCAACTCGATAGCAACAATTCATCAAGGATAAAGCATATTTGGTTTAATTTTTAAGTAGATATACAGCATGTGGGCTACCATTTGTACTCCCGCCCAGGCTCTGCAAATGTCAATAGTGGGTCTTTCCCCTCCTTTCTGCCTCACGACCCAAATATACACTCATTTTGCAATACGTCACGCACACGCATGCACATACACACACTCTCTTCCCCTTAAACTGGCACCTGTTTTTACCCCCACCATTCCACTGGAGCGAGGCAGTGGTGGTTCAGGGGTAGAACTCTCACCTTCCATGCAGGAGACCCAGGTTTGATTCCTGGCAATGCACCTTATGTGCAGCCACCACCTGTCTCTCAGAGGAGGCTTGCGTGTTATATGATCCTGAACAGATTTCAGCAGAGCTTCCAGACAAAGACTAGGAAGAAAGGCCTGGTGATCTACTTCAAAAATCAGCCAATGAAAACCCTTATGAATCACAATGGTCAGAGCTGCAACCAATCACAGGGATGGTGCAGGACCCTGCAGGGTTACGTTCCCTTGTACATGGGGTCCCCACGAGTCAGGGTCCACTGGGTGGCAGCTAACAACAACTACATTTCACTAGAAACAGCTCTCAGATCTTTTTGCAGCCTTTGATATTTTTACCTGCCCTCGAAACTCTCTTGGGGTCTGTGACACTGGGCTCCTCCCTTTCTTCACCACTCACTCCTTCAGCCCCCATATATAAACATTCCCTAGGGTTCCAGCCTCCCTGTGGCCTCATCTACACATTCTCCCCAGGTCAACACACCAGGATGCCTATGGGATGGCTGGTGCTCCTCAGCCCACATCCACACGCTTCGAGATGGTGTAACTCTCTGCCCACAGCTGAGAATCGTGACGGTAAATAATGTTACTCAAGCTAAGTGAACAGGGAAGAGGCAGAAAATTAATCACTGAGAATCACGGCCCTGTAACTCGATGCTTCACGGTGGGTGATGGTATGATGGGTGGTATTGACTGAACTGTATCCCCCAATAATATGTGCTGAATTAATTCTTGGCCCTTGGACCTGTGGCTGTGACCCTATTTGGAAATAGGAGATTTCTTTCATTATGTCAATGAGGTCACGCGAGTGTATCAAGGATCCTAAACCTAACTACTTCTGGGTTATAAAAAGACCAGGACAGACACAAAGAGACACACACGAGGAAGACAGGTACCATGTGAGGACTGTCTACAAGCCAAGGAACCAAGGAACACCCAGGGCTACCAACAAGAAAGAAATTGACAAGACTGATACCCTGATATGGACTTTTAGTCCCCGGAACTGTAAGAAAATAAATCTCTGTTCTTTAAAGCCACTCACTTGTGGTATTTTTGTTAGAGCAGCACCAGGCAACTAAGACAATTAGAAACACCAAGCACTGGTCTTCCTCTGGCAGCCAAGGAAGAGTTGAATAGAAAAGCCAAGCATCAAGTAAATCCCATTAAAGCGCAAATGTGTCACAACTACAACTTCCCTCCTGCGTGTGGTGCATGGGCCGGGGGTCACTTCCCATTCTAGCAGGACCTTACTGGAAGAAGCCTCCACCACCACAGCGGAGAGGAACCAAGTCTCAGACAAACCTGTAGTACAGCTATTTCAACGGCCTCATTCTTCCTCAAAAACAAGCATCAAGAGTGTGGCTTCCTTTGCAGCTGCAATGCACTCTTCCTTAAGAACAACAATGTGTAGCAGGCGCTCTCAGCGGTGCCTCACAAAAACAGAAGCCCTGAACACAGGCCTTTTAAGCAATGCTTACACCACAGCAAGGTCCTCAAACCCACACGAGATATAAGGAAGCCCTTAGGTTAGAGCAGTACTTACAAGGGAAAGTTGGTTTTGCCCCAGCAGATACTACAGAGAAAGCAGGAGCTTAGAACAAGGGCTTTGGAGGCAGACAGACTAAAATGCCAACTTCAGCTCTACCACACACTACTTGTGGGAACCTAGGCCAGTCATTTCTCTTCTCTAAGCCTCAGTTTCCTTACCTGTAAAATGGAGATACTGACATTTAGCTCATAGAGCTGTTGTAAGAAATAGACACATACCACAATTCCTTACTGGGAATATAAGCAATGGGTAAGGATGAAACCTACCACCCATCCGTCAGTTCGTGGTACTGTGGTGGCTTGCATGCTAGAAGTTATGTCACCAGTATTTCAAATACCAGCAGGGTTACCCGTGGTGGGCAGGTTTCGGCAGAGCTTCGGGAGTAAGCCTAGGAAGAAAGGTCTGGTGATCTATTTCTGAAAATTAGCCAATGCAAATCTTATGGATCATGATAGAACATTGTCTGACTTGCTTGATTTATATGTGTCACCAGCAGCAATCAACTGCTAGGGAAGGACATCTTGTTTGGTGAAGCAGAGGGCCAGCAAGGGTGAGGGAGGCCCTCTGTGGGAATGGTTGCCACAATAGCCACAAGGATGGACTTGGATATGCTGGTGATTATGAAGATGACACAGGACCAAGCAGCATTTCGTTCTGTTGTACGTAAGGTCACCACGAGTTGAAGGTGACTTGACAGCAACTAACAACAAATAGAACCACAGTGTTCATTAAAAGTATTTCCTACGTTTTCTTTTAAGTCTCCAAACACCTTATATTCAGTTTTATATGTACAAGGCAAGATCCTAAAGGGCAGGGATGAAATTCTACTCACCGCTCTGACTTAGCAAAGTATATACAATTAGAAAACAAACACATAAACAAACACACCTGTTGCCATCTGGTCAATCAGGACCCATGGCAACCTCATGTGTTACAGAATAGAACTGAGCTCCACAGGATTTTCTTGACCGTAATCTTTATGGGAGCAGATTGCCAGACCTTTTTTTCCATGGCACTGCTGGATGAGTTCGAACCAACAACCTTGCGATTAGTAGCTGAGCACAAACCGTTTGTGCCACCCAGGAACTTGTGTGTGTGCAACAGAGCTGACAAATACAAGTCTGATTTGTGCCATCAGAAAGAGCACCATCTAGAGACAGCTGCTTTGAATGGAACCTGGACTGGATCTCAGAGCACCGCTAAGCACCTCAAACTCGCTTTGAAACAGATATGACAGCCGAAATAACGCGTCCTCTCTACACAAACCCTGGAATAAATAAAATGTGTAAGATTGATTACGATTAACAAAATGGCATTTAAAAATAACACTACATCCAGGAGACATCTTTTTCTTAAAGAAAAAAAAAAAAGCCTGAGCAACAGATTTTGGGTTGCATTTTTTTCATTGAAAGTACTCAACAGTTTCACCAAACAAGCTTCAAAGGAAGAGAAACTGGGTAATTAATCTTGTCAGTTACAATCCATCAAATACAGGCTCTAACATTAGTTAAATACAACTGTTCAAATACAATTTAAGAAGCATCAAAAAACTCTAGAACCACAACCAATAGCAGCAAAACCACTGAGCATTTGTAAACAACCACCAGTAAACAACGTAATAACAAAGAATTCCCATTCTTTTAAAGCATCAAATATATACAATGAAGAGAACACTGGCCAGCTTTTTTTTTTTCCTAACTATACAAGACCCAAGATTTAAAACAACGTTATCAATAACAGACACAAACTGGAGCCGTCATAAACTGTATCAACAGTCTTTTCCGCCGTGTTCCGGGTATCACGTCGCTGCGGAAGGCAGCCTCTCCAGTCTTCTCCTCATTGCCATCCTGGCGCACCGGGGGCACTCGGACCGGAAACACTGCTTGTGAAAGCAGGCTCTGCACGCTGCGAGCAAGAGCGAGAGGTCAGCCAAGGGCGACCTTGTTTTCTCCCATCTGTACAGACGCTCATCCCCGTCCTGGGGTGGGAGGGGAGTCTGACTGAACCGTGTACTCTAGAAAGACACGTGGAAGTCCGAACCCCTGGAGCTGTGAACGTGACCTTGTTTGAAAATAGGGTTTTTCCTTTGTTATCAGTTAACTTATATTCGTCATACTTGAGTCAGGTGGATCCTAACCCTAAGCCCTTCTGAACGGTGTCTCATAAAACGGGAGCAGCGCAGGTAAGGGGAGTCACCTAAGAGGAAGACAGGCGGCCTGTGGTGGCGGAGGCAGATGCATCTATAAGTGGCAAAGGAATATCCAGATCTGCCAGCAGCCACCAGGATCCAGGACAGCAGCACCAACCACTTCCTCTCTCAAAGCACCCAGAAGGACTTAACCTGGCCGAGACCCTGATTTGGACTTCCAGCCTTCAGAACTGTTAGAAAATAGATTTCTGTTCTTTAAAGCCCCCACTTTGGGGTATTTTGTTATGGAAGCACTAGGAGACTAAGACTCCAGGGTTTTATAAAAACAAAGCCCCAGTCAGGTTGAAACTCACAGCGATTATCAATCCCAAATGGGTTGTGACATGAGGTCAGAAAGCCTGATGTAGTGGACACTGTGGTGCACCCCTGATCAAAGAGGACTGAAGCATGCGTCCCCCAGCTGCTGAGATGCTGCTGGCTGATGGCTCTCAAGGGGCCACCTCCCTTCTCTGGAAATAGCCCCGAATGGAAAGAACTGCCTCACCCAAAGTCCCGCCCCTTCCTGGGGCCAGCCTGCACCCAGTGATGGTCAATGTGGGGTTTAAAGGCCCCCTTGCCCCAACTTGGGACGATGCTGAAGGGCCATCCTGGCTCCAGAGCTCCCAGATGTGTTGAGGCCTTTGCTGCAACTTCCTCCTCTGCCCGATCCTGCTGCCTTCACTCCCTACAAGTGTGAGGCCTGGGAACACACCCCAGTGAACTCTCTGCACACTGACACCCGCCCTGTAATAATGACTAACGTGCCAGCCCCCTAGTGCTGCTGCAACAGAAATGCCACGAGTGGACGGCTTTAGAGAATAGAAATGTATTTTCTGAGTTTAGAAGGCTAGAAGTTTGAATTCAGGGCACTGGCTCTAGGGGAAGTCTCTGTCAGCTCTGGGAGATGATCCTTGTTTCCATCAGCTTCTGTAGCCCCAGTGTTTCACAGTTCCTTGGTGATCCTCGTATGCTGTCTGTATTCCCCAGTTTGTGCTTGCTTGTCTCTGTGTCTAGGCTGCTCCTTATGACTCAGAAGTAATTAGGTTTAGGACATACTCTATGGACTAATTAACATAACAGAGAAAACCCTACTTCCAAACGGGATCGCATCCACAGGTTTAGGGGTCAGGGCTTCAACACATAGTTTGGGGGACATAATGCAACCCATGACAGAGACAACACTGGAGGGACCCCAGGGCAAGCCTGCCCATATCGGAGAAATGGCAGAATTAAGGCCCCAGTTCTCTCCCACGAGACAGCTTAGAGAGCACGGCATTCCTCAGGTGCTAACACCACAGGCAAGGGTCGGCAATCCTTTTCTATAAAGAGCCAGATAGTAAGTGTTTTAGGCCTTATAGGTGGTATGGTTTCTGTAACAACTATGCAACTCTGCTGTGGTAGCACAAAAGCAGCCAGAGACAATACTTAAAAATTGGGTGTGACTATGTTCCAATTACAGAAGCATGGAGCAGGCCATGGTTTGTCCACCTCTGATATAGAAAAACTGGGGCACAAGCAAAAAGGGACCACTTCCTCTATGCAAACCCTGTATCATAAGGCTTCATCCTTCATCTCTCCCCCGCACAAGGTGGTACAAATGGTTTGTGCTCAACTGCTCACCTAAAGGTTAGTGATTCTAACCCACAGCAACCTGCTTCCATTAAGATTACAGGCAAAAAAAAAAAAAAAAAAAAAAAACCCCATGGAGCAGCTCTACACTGTAACACATGGGGTTGCCACGAGTCAGAACTGACTCAAGGGCAACAGGTTTGGTATTTGTGTGTGTGTGCACCAAAACTCTATTACCTCCAATCCAACATATCAGCATACACCAGGCTCCTTATACTTAAAGAAGGGACGTTGCGCGTAAAGATACCTGAACATCTTCTACACGTTGTGGTCTGAAAGGGGAAGATGACAGCCGCACTCCGGCAAAATTCACAAATGAAGCCCCTTCCTTGACAGAGCTGGGAGGGAAGAGTCAACAGGTTAAAGTCCTCACTGGAAAAGTCTCTCTGCATGGAGAAGTGAGCTGCCACCTTACAGAGCTTCATGAGCATCGGTTTTTCAGTATCTATGATTCTGGCCTCCAGCAGCAAATGGATCTTGTCTCCTGCACAGTAAATGCACACCGATTCTGCACAGAGAAAGCTCACACCAAGGCAGCTGGGGGCACCAAAGACCATGATTTTAAATGTGTTCATTTTTTCTTCGTTTTTTTTTTTTTATTATGGTATATAATAGTATATATATGGTATATAATATTTGCCATTTTAACCATTTTCGAGTGTACAATTCAGTGGCATTAATTACTTTCACCACGTTGTACAAACATCACCACCAGCCATTTCCAAATGTTCTTCCGTCTCCCTAGGTGGAAACTCAGCGCCTCTGAAATAACAACTCCCCATTCACCCCTCCTCTCCCCGTCCCAGCCCCTTTCAGCCATTAATAAACTTCTGTCTCTATGCATCTGTCTATTCTAGAAATTTCAGGTAAGTGGGCTCATAGACAGTATTTCTCCTTTTGTGTCAGACTTTAAACATACATTCTTAAATGGTCTTTTTTTTCCTAATTTCTACAGTACAATTCTTTGATCTATGTAGACATGGAGCCTCCTGTTCGTTGCTCCTGAGTCCACGTAGCTGTACCTGGCAGCAGAGGGCAGAGTAGGAATTGAGGGAGGCCCCAGGCAGGGCCAGGCGCCCCGGCTAAGAAGTCAGCTGACCAAGATTAGACTTGCATTCCCACACTGCCACCTACCGGCAGGATGATGCTGGTTCTGAGCCTCAGTTTTCTCACTCATAAATGGTACTGCCAGCACTTCCCATGGGACTTGTGAGGGTTAAAGCATGCAATGTGCAGAACACCCCAACATAGCCCTGGCATATAAGGGACAGTTCAGGGATGCACCTGTCCCCAGCAAACCCTCACCTCACAGCTGGCCACATGTGCAAGGGAAGCCTTCAGAAGCTCCTTCAGCAGGGGCACCATCAGCCCTCTCTTGATCCTGACTAGGTCGTCCAGGGATAACAGGTGGAGTTCATCAGTCAAGTGTCTCGGCACCTGCTCAAACTCCTTTAATGTGCTGCCAGAGAGGAAACAAAAAGGAATTCCAGGATCCACCCATATAGCAGCCGGGAGAGAACCGAGGCCTGTTGTTTTCTCCTGGCACTCACACTTATTTTAACTCAATTTAAAAAAAAAAAAAAAGAAATCTTCCCAAGAAAAAGACTTAACCTTGTCAGCACCACGCTACCTTTTCCAAGTTTGCTTGGGGGCCTTGAAATTAAAATTCCATAGATGCTTCCTTCAAAAAGCTGAAAAAGCAGAGAAACGTGTCCCTTGTAGTTTTCCCATGCACTCATATAGCAAAAGGAAAACCCTGAATATTTGTTTTTCAGGGTTTAAAAATGTGTAGCCTGTGAACGTCATCAAAATAAAAGCTTTTGTGCATCAAAGGACTTTATCAACAAAGTTAAGAGACAATCTACAGAATGGGAGAAAATATTTGGGAACCATATACCTGATAAAGGTTTAGGCTTAATATCCAGAATATATAAAGACCCTCTAAAACTTAACAACAAAAAGACAAACAACCCAATCAAAAAATGGGCAAAGGATTGAGCCCAAGATGGCGACTTAGGCTGACGCACCAGAACATCCCCCTACGTTACGGAGAAACCAACTGAAACAGATACAGATGACAACCTCGGAACCCTGAACATCAAATGGAAGGATGAAGAATTAGACCAAACTCCAAGCAGAAGGAGAAACAGGAAGAAAACAGCAGAGTTGGAGGTACATGGATACTCAGCACTTTGCCAACGGGCCCAGCACAGCATGGTTATCTTGGGACAAAGTGGGCAGCTTTCTTGTATGAGGAGACAGGAACAAAGAAACCAGCAACACACACACACAAAAAAAGCATAACAAAATGACAGTAGTAAATTCATACCTATCAATAATCACACTGAATTTAAGTGGCTTAAATGTATCAAGTGATAGAGAGTGGCAGAATGGATAAAAAAATAGGACCCATCAATATATTGCCTATAAGAGACATACCTCAGACATAAAGACATAAACTGGATAAAAATCAGAGGACAGAAAAAAGAAATATCAAGCAAACAGCAACCAAAAAAGAGCAGGAGTGGCAATATTAATCTCTGATAAAACAGGCTTTAAGTCAAAATCCATTGTAAGAGACAAGGAAGGGCATTATATAATGATTAAAGGGTCAATCCACCAAGAGGATGTAACCATAATGATTACTTACGTACCCAAAGACAAAGTTCCAAAATACATAAAACCATATTGAAAAGAGAGATAGACAGTTCCATGATAATAGTAAGAGACTTTTTAACACACCACTTTTTATAAATGACAGAACAATGAGAAAGAAACTCAGCAAAGAAACATAAGATCTGAACAACGCAATCAACCAACCCGACCTCACTGACACACACAGAACTTGCCAACCAAGAGCGGCACAGAGCACATTCTTCTCCAATGCACATGGATCATTCTCCAGAAAAGACAGTATTTTAGGCCACAAAGCAAGCCTCAATAAATTAAAAAACATCAAAATAATACAAAGCATCTTCTCTGATCACAATGTTGTAAGGTTAGAAATCAATAACAGGAAGAACAAGGAAAAAAATCAAATACATGGAAGCTGAATAACACCTTCCTTTAAAACCACTGAGTAACAGAAGAAATTAAAAATGAAATTTAAAAATTCCTAGAATTAAATGAGAATGAAAACACAAGATGCCAATACCTTTGGGTCACAGCAAAAGCAGTGCTCAGAGGAGAATTTAAAGCAGTAAATGCACACATCAAAAAAAAAAAAAGGATCAAAATCAATAGCTTAACCCCACAACTCGAACAAACAGAAAAAGAGCATCAAGAGAAGCCCACAGTCACCAGAAGAAAGGATATAATAAAGATTAGAGCAGAAAAAACAAAACAGAAAAAACAATGGAAAGAATCAGTAAGATCAGAAATTCGTTCTTTGAAAGGATAAATAAATTTGACAATAAATCCGTCAATAAATGACAAAGGGAAAGCACGAGAAGTTGTTAGTAAACAAAGTAAGAAATGAAATGGGTGATATTACAACAGAACCAACTAAGATAAAAAGGATCATAACAGAATATTATGAAAAACTGTACTCCAACAAATTCGAAAACCTAGAAGAAATGGACACATTTCTAGAAACACACTATCTACCTAAACTAACACAAACTGAGGTAGAAAATCCAAACAGACTCATAACGAATGAAAAAATTGAAGAGGTCATAAAAAAAAAAACTTCCAAAAAAAAGCCCTGGCCCAGGTGGCTTTACTGGAGAATTCTACCAAACACTCAGAGAAGAGTTGACACCAATTCTACTCAAACTATTCCAGAACATACAAAAGTAAGGAATACCCCCTAACTCATTTCATGAAGCTAGCATAACCCTGATACCAAAGCCAGGCAAAGACACTACTAAAGAAAATTAGAGACCAATATCCCTCATGAATATAGACACAAAAAATTTTCAACAAAATTCTAGCCAATAGAATTCAACAGCATATCCTAAAAAAAAAAAAAATACATCATGATCAAGTGGGCTGCTAACTGAAAGGCTGGCAGTTCAAATCCACCAGCAGCATCTTGGAAACCCCATGGGGCAACTCTGCTCTGTCCTATAGGGTTGCTATGAGTCGGAACCAACTCGACAGCACCTAACTACATAACACAACATCCCTCATGAATATAGACACAAAAAAATTTCAACAAAATTCTAGCCAATAGAATTCAACAGCATATAAAAAAATGATAATATATCATGATCAGTGGGGTTCATACCAGGGATGCGAGGATGATTCAACATTAAAAAATCAATCAATGTAACTCACTACATAAATAAAACAAAGGAAAAGAATCCCATGATCATCTCAATCGATGCAGAAAAGGCATTTGATAAAACACCCTTTCCTGATAAAAACTCTCAGCAAAAGAGGAATAGAAGGGAAATCCCTCAACATAATTAAGGGTAAATATACAAATCCAACAGCCAACATAATTTTCAATGGAGAGAGACTGAAAGCATTTCCCTTCAGAACAGGAACCGGACAAGGATGTCCTTCATCACCACTCTTATTCAACACTGTACTGGAAGTCCTAGCTAAAGCAAGAACGCAAGAAAGGGAACTAAAAGGCACAAAAATTGGTAAGGAAGAAGTAAAACTACCTCCTATTCACAGTTGACGTGTTCCTATACATAGAAAGTCCTGAGAGCACGCAAGAAATTACTGAAACTAATAGAAGGGTTCAGCAAAGTAGCAGGATACAAAAATCAGTTGGATTCCTCTACTCTAACAAAGCGAATCTGACAAGGAAATCAGGAAAACAATGCCATTTACTTTACCTCCCCAAAGATAAAATACTTAGGAATAAATCTAACTAGGTACATAAAAGACCATACAAAGGAAAACTACAAAACACTACTGCAAGAATCCAAAAGAGACCTACAAAAATGGAAAAACATACCATGCCCATGGATAGGAAGACTTAACGTTGCGAAAAGGTCAATACTACCCAAAGCGATCTATAGATAAATGCAATCCAAATTCCAACAACATTCTTTAGTGAAATGAAAAAAGTAATTTCTAACTTTATATGGAAAGGAAAAAGACTCTATATGGCTAAAGCGTTATTGAAGGAGAACAAAGTAGGAGACCTTACACTTCCCAATCTCAAAACCTACTATACAGCCACAGTACTCAAAACCATTTGGTACTGGTACAATGACAGACACATACATCGATGGAACAGAATTGAGAATCCAGAAATAAATCCACCCAGCTATGGACAGCTATCGTCACAAAGAGTCAAAGTCCATCAAATGGGGAAGACACACTCTCTTTAACAAATGGTTCTGGCAAAACTCGATATCCATTTGCAGAAAAATGAAACAGAATCCATACTTCACACCATACACAAAAACTAACTCGAAATGGATCAAAGACCTAAATGTTAAACCCAAAACCATAAAGTTCATGGAAGAAAACATAGGGACAAAGCTAGGGGTCCTAATTTATGGCATAAATAGACTATCAAACATAACCAAAAATGCACAAACAGCAGAAAATAAATTAGATAACTGGGACCTCCTAAAAATTAAATACTTGCGCTCATCAAAAGAATTCGCCAAAAGAGTAAAAAGAGAATGGACAGACTGGGAAAAATTTTTTGCAATGACATATCTGACAGGGGTCTAATCTCTAAAATTTATACAAAACTTCAACACCTGAACAACAAAAAAGATAAACGATCCAATCAAAACACTGGCAAAGGATATGAATAGACACTTCACCAAAGAAGACATTCAGGGGGCCAAAAAATACAGGCAAAGATGCTCGCAACCACTAGCCATTAAAAAAAAAAAAAAAAAAAATTTTTTTTTTTTTATTTTTTTAGAGAGACGCAAATCAAAACTACAATAAGATACCATCTCACCCTGGCAAGAATGGCAATGATCAGAAAACAACAAATGCTGGCGAGGTTGTGTAAAAGGGTAGAACCACATGTAAAACAATACAGCACGTCCTTAAAAAGCTAAAAATAGAAATACCGTATGATCCAGCAATCCCACTCCTCGGTATATACCCTAGAGAAATAAGAGCTGTGAAATGAACAGACATATGCATATCCATGTTCATTGCAGCATTAGTCACAATAGGAAAAAGATGGAAAAAACCTAAATGTCCATCGATGGATTAATGGATAAACAAATTGTGGTACATACATACTATGCAATACTACACAATGAAAAAGAACAACGATGACTCTGAAACATCTCACAACATGGATGAACTGTGGAACATTATGCTGAGTGAAGTAAGTCAATCACAAAAGGACAAATGCTGCATGAGACCACTATTATAAAAAGTCAAGAATAGGTTTACACACATCCTTTGATGATTACCAGGGATGGGGGAGGGGAGGGAGGATCACTAAATAGATAGGCACATGTTAACTCTGGTGAAGGGAAAGGCAATATACAGTGTGGGGGAAGTCAGCACAAAGTGACCAAGGCAAAGGAAGACACTGAGAAATACGTAAGAACAAAGGGCAACCATGGTAAATACTGTAACATATACAATCCTGTAACAACAGTAATAACAAACAATAATTTGTAAGTAGAAACATAGGTATATGTTGTTGTTAGGTGCGGTCGAGTCGGTTCCGACTCATAGCGACCCTATGCACAAACAGAATGAAACACTGCCCGGTACTGCGCCATCCTTATAGTCGTTGTTATGCTTGAGCTCATTGTTGCAGCCACTGTGTCAAACCACCTCGTTGAGGGTCTTCCTCTTTTCTGTTGACCCTGTACTTTGCCAAGCATGATGTCCTTCTCCAGAGACTGATCCCTCCTCACAACATGTCCAAAGTATGTAAGACGCAGTCTCGCCATCCCTGCCTCTAAGGAGCATTCTGGCCGCACTTCTTCCAAGACACATTTGTTCGTTCTTTTGGCAGTCCACGGTATGTTCAATATTCTTCACCAACACCACAATTCAAAGGCGTCAACTCTTCTTCGGTCTTCCTTATTCACTGTCCAGCTTTCACATACATACGATGCGATTGAAAATACCATGGCCTGGGTCAGGCGCACCTTCGTCTTCAGGGTGACATCTTTGCTCCTCAACACTTGGAAGAGGTCCTTTGCAGCAGATTTACCAGACGCAATGCATCTTTTGATTTCTTGACTGCTGCTTCGATGGCTGTTGGTTGTGGATCCAAGTAAAATGAAATCCTTGACAACTTCAATCTTTTCTCCATTTATCATGACGTTGCTCATTGGTTCAGTCGTGAGGATTTTTGTTTTCTTTATGTTGAGGTGCAATCCATACTGAAGGCTGTGGTCTTTGATCTTCATTAGTAAGTGCTTCAAGTCCTCTTCACTTTCAGCAAGCAAGCTTATGTCATCTGCATAACGCAGTTAATGAGTCTTCCTCCAATCCTGTTGCCCCGTTCTTCTTCATATAGTCCAGCTTCTCACAGAATTCATTCAGCATACAGATTAAATAGGTATGGTGAAGAATACAACCCTGACGCACGCCTTTACTGACTTTAAACCAATCAGTATCCCCTTGTTCTGTCAGAACAACTGCCTCTTGATCTATGTAAAGGTTCCTCATTAGCACAATTAAGTGTTCCGGAATTCCCATTCTACATAGGTATATATATATATATACACACACACACACACATATATATATAATACACACACATAGGTATATAAAAAAGTATGTACGTACGCTAAATAGGTGTGGGAAGTCGTAGAGGAATACACTTAAGTGCATATGTAGGTATGGCTGTGACTATTTCTACATAAATATTTGTATGTGCTACATGTATATTTATATACATAATGAAGCACATAGGGGCCACAGTTATGGTAACTTCTTAGACATAAGCAAACATCTCGCAGGACTGAGCTACTGGGCTTGAAGGCTAAGGACCATAGTCTCGGGGGACATCTAGGTCAATTAATATAACATAGTTCATAAAGATAATGTTCCACATCCTAGGCTGGCAAGTAGTATCTGGGGTCTTAAAAGTTTGCAAGTGGGCATCTAAGATACAACTATTGGTCTCGTCCCATCTGGAGCAAAGGACAGTGAAGAAAACCGAAGACTCAAGGAACCAATTAGTCCAAAGGAAAATGGCCCACCTGAATCACAGCTTCCTCTAGCCTGAGACCAGAAGAACTGGATGGTGCCCGGCTACTAGTACCAAGCACTCTGACCAGAAACACAATAGAAGGTCCCAGTTAGAATGGGTGAAAAGGTAAAACAAAATTCAAATTCATAAAAAGACTAAACTTACTGATCTGATAGACTGGAGAAATCCCCAAGACTTTTGCCCTAAGACACCCTTCCAACTTGGAACTGAAGCCACTCCTAAAGGCCACCTTTCAGCCAAATTACAGACTGGTCTGAAAAATAATAACATCCGTGAGGAATACGCCCCATAGAACAACCAACTACATGAGACGAAAAGGGCAACATTTGCCCAAAAACAAAGATGAGAAGCCAGGGAGGGGTAGGGAAACTGAATGGAAATGGGGAACCCAGGGTGGAAATGGGGAGAGTGCTGACAGATTGTGGAGACTGCAACCAATGTCACAGAATAATGTGCATATGAATTACTGAATGGAAAACTAATTTGGTATGTAACTTTCACCTAAAGCACAATAAAGTATTCAAAGAAAAAAAAAGTAGACAAAGGACTTGAATATACATTCCAGCAAAGAAGATATACAAATGGCCAACAAGCACATGAAAAGATGCTCAACATCTTAAATTACAGAAATGCAAATCAAAACCACAACCTACCACTTCACTGCCACTATGATGGCTATTATCAGAAAAAGTGGAAGTTAACAAGTGTTGGTGAGAATGTGGAGAAACTGGAACCCTCACCCATTTTTTACAGGATTGTAAAATGGTGCAGCCACTGTGGAAAAGTTTGGTGGTTCCTCAAAAAGTTAAACATAAAAGTACCATATGACCCAGCAATTCCATTTCCAGGTATCTACCCGAAAGAACTGACTCAAACAGACACTTGTACACAAGTCTTCATTGCAGCATTATTCACAACAGTGACAAGGCAGAAACAACCCAAAAGCACCTGCCTGCTAACCAAAAGATCAGTGGCTCAAACCCACCTGTTACTCCGCAGGAGAAAGATGTGGCAGTCTGCTTTTGTAAAGATTTACAGCCTTGGAAACCCTATGGGGCAGTTCTACTCTGTCCTACAGGGTTGCTAGGAGTCGGAATCGACTCCACAGCAGCGGGTTTTTGGTTTTTATAAAGAGAATGGATCCTGATTCATGCTGTGACATGAACCTTAAAAGCATTATGCTGAATGAAATAAGTCAGATACAAAAGGACCGTGTATGATTCCACTTATGTAAAATATCTACAACCAGCAAAGGCATGGAGACCAAAGCTTATTAGTTGTTACCAGGGGGCAGAACTCCCATCTGGGTCAGAGTAGAACTCTGTTCCATAGGGTTTCCATGTCTGTGACCTTTAGAAAGAAGATGGCCAGGACTTTCTTCCAGGTGCCTCTAGGTGGACTTAAATGGCCAGTTTTCTTGTTAGTAGCCAAGCACATAACTATTTGTGCTACTCATAGAATTCCCAGTAATGCCAAACCCTGCCTAATTCTCCAGACAGCCTGGGAGGTAGAGGGTATTTGCTGCCTCCTCTGCCTGGAGGATTCCTGACCCCTCTTCTTCACTCCACCTACACTTCAAGCTCAGGCTTTTTCTCCAGGAAGCTTTGCCCACTCTCCTCCCCACCCACCCCCTCAATGAACTAACTGCTGCCTCTTCTGTACCCTGACAGCACCCTGGACACGTGTCCTTCACAGGGTCCTGCTAGACTCTAAGATGAGTCTTACTGATTTTATCTGATGTACAGAGTGTGTGTTTGATAAATTTTTGTAGAAGGCAGGAATTGTGGGCACGGTTATGTTATGGATGAGAAAACGGACGCTCTGAGAAGAAATTAATTTGTCACACAAATGCTGTGAGCCCAAGGCCAAATGACAACAAAATCCTTGCTCTTTCCCCCAAAGTGCATTATTATAAAAGCAATACATCATCATCATCACATAAAAATAAGAAACTAGAAAAAGCTTAAAAAAAAAAAAACTAAAACTAAACAAAAATAAAACCCTATGATCTCACTGTCCATAACAGGTAATCTTACCCCCTTGGGCAAGCTACTCTTTTTCCATGTAATATACTGTGAAATCCCTTCTATGCCAATAAATTCAGGCCCACATATTGGCTGTATAGTGTCTATACTATAAAAAAAAAAAAATACTATAGATACGGTTATTAGGTATTGTCCTATTACTGAACACCTAGATCTTTAATACCATTCTTATCATAAAACTACTCTTTAGCTAAATCTCTGCACACATTCTTAGTTATCTCTTTAGGATAAACTTCTAGAAGTGGAATTTCTGAAGGCCATGATCTCATCATGGTTCCACAAGGGGTGTAAGAAAAGGCCACTAACTAGAGTTGTTTCATCTTATACTGCCCCATTCTACTTACATTGTTTGTTAATTTTTAATTTTGTAAAATACATATAACACGAAATTTGCTATTTTAACCATTTTTAAGTGTACAATTTAGGTGGACTAAGTACATTCACAATGCTGTATAACCATCACCATTATCGATTTCCAAAAATTTTCATCACCCCAAAAAGAAACTCTGTACCCATTAAGCATAACTCCCCTTAGCTCCCCTAGGCCCTGGCAACCTCTAACCTACTTTCTACCTCTATGAATTTGCCTAGTCTAAGGTATTTCATGGAGTCCTTGGGTGGTGCAGTTAACGCACTTGGCTGCCAACCCAAAGGTTAGCGGGTTGAGTCCACCAGAGGCCTGGCAATCTGCTTCTGAAAAATCAGCCATTGAAAACCCTATGGCGCACAGTTCTACTCTGACACACACGGGGTAGCCACCATGAGTTGGAGTTGACTCAGTAGCAACTAGTTCCTGGTAGGTACCTTATACAAGTGGAATCATACAATCTGCATCCTTTTGTGAGGTTCATTCTTCTTAACAAGTTAGTTAGAAGGCTTGGTAAGTTTAAAGAGATGGTCTGTGTTCCCGAAGATGGCATGATGAAATTACTCTGCTAAGAGGCCTGTGTAATGGGGGATCCCGGACCAGCCACTCAGAGGATTAGCAGAAGTGTGGAGAGAAGGCAGGCTCAAGGCATCAATCCCCCCAGCTCAGAGACCTGGGACTATCCCAGCCAAGAACAGTACCTTCTGGCAAACCTGCAGGTGCACAACAACTTCTTGATATGAAAAAGCTGCTCCTGCATTTCCTAATGTGAGAAACCAAACAAAGGGAAAGAGTTAAATGCTATAAACAACACTGGAAATGTATATGTCGAATTTAAACTCCTTCCAAATGTCAATGTTATTTCTAACCTTGAAATGCTACAATTCTATAAAGCAAGACTTTGAAGGAAACAGAAGGCATTCATTCATAACCGGGTCCACAGATCAAGAGGGGGCCCTGGACAGATTCAGGTTTTGTTGAATCTGAAGCTGACAACTGTAGAGGCCTTCTTTACGAAAAACATAAAAACCCACTGCCCATGAGTTGATTCCAACTCACAGAGACCCTATAGAACAGAGTAGAACCGTCCCATAGGGTTTCCAAGGAGCGGCTGGTGGATTTGAACTCCCGACCTTTTGGTTAGTAGCCAACCAAACTAGGTGTAAATGTGGAGTCCCTAAGTGGCACATACGGTTAAACGCTTGATGACTAGTCAAAACGTTAGCAGTTTAAACCCACCCAAGAGGCATTTCAAAAGACAGGCCTTGCTTCCGTAAGGTCGCAGCCTTGAAGACCCTATGAAGCAGTTCTACTCTGCACACATGGGGTTGCCATGAGTCCCAGTGGAGTGGAGGGCAACTGACAACAATATATAAATGCAAAACTATGTATCAATATAAAATTCCATATTGGGCCTTGGAAAGAGCCTGTGAAGCTTAAAATTCATTTGATTCCCGGTAAATCTGCCCCTCGGGGGGACCTGCGACCCCTCCCACCACCACCCACCGCACTAATGTACTGGGTTTCCCGCGGCAGGACCCTTCCTGCAGGCGGAAGGCGCTTCCTCAGGGGAGACAGACACTCACCCTCACTCTGTCCAGTTCCTTGGCTTTTGAATAGAGGCTCTGGCTGATAGCCTGCAAATTGAAAATGGGCTGGTACCATATGCTGTCCAGCACCCTTTTGGCGAAATTGCTGACGTAGTACTTCCGGAAGTCCCACGTCATCAGGATGCGCGCCGGGATGCAGGACTCTGCATACGTGTGGCAACAGTCGCAGAAGTACTTCCCCAGGTACTCGCAGTAGCGGAGCCGCTTCACAAACTCTGCGGGGCACACGGGAGGGTGAGCACCAGCCGGACCCCGAAAACCACCCTTGCCCGGAGCCCGTCCCACCCCAATTCATACACAAGGTGTGAAGACTCAGATGATGGTTTTCATGCTGCTAAAGCCGGTATGTGGCCTTATGGTGGCTGGGAGAACTCTGGAAGAAGCTTGGTTGAACGTGGCCTTAGTCTGTGGGGGATCCTGAGCTTTACAGATGCTGATAAACAGAAACTAGCTGCCATCATGGAGACCCCATGTGTTCTGTCCAAGTACAACTGTGCTCCTTAAGGTTTTCAATGGCTGATTTAATTTCAGGAACAGATTACCAGGCCTTTCTTCCAAGGTACCTCTGAGTAGACTTGAACCACCAACCTCTTGGTTAGCAGCCAACTATGTAAACCATTTGCCACCCAAGGACTTGCAGATAAATAGAACCTTCTCAAAATATACCGGATTTGGAAGGCTGTGGTCTTTGATCTTCATTAGTAAGTGCACATTAGAAGTTGGGTCAAAAAAAGAAGGTGAGATTTAAGGTCTGAAAACCTGGGTGGGGGCCCCACCTCCACCTCTCCTTGGCTGGAAGACTGAGGGCAGTTCAGAATGTCTTCAAACCTAACTTTCCCAGGACCATAAAAAGTGATGAAAATGAAAATGAACACTAAAAAAAAACTAGGAGTTGGATTAAATGATATTATAATATGAAAAGCAACTTGTAAATTATAAATGAAAGCACTATGCACATAACGTTAGGAATTATCATCCAAAAGACTTCCTGGATATTTTGTCAGTGAGGAAAAAAAATACAAAAATGTACAAAGCATGGGAGTAGGCTGTATGTGAAAGAAGAAATACAACCACTAAAGATACGAAAAATGTCCAATCTCAGTAACAGTCAAAAAAAACATGCACATTAAAACAGTCAGATACTATGCTTTGCCTCTGTCAGAAATTTAGAAGACCCAGAGCTGATGCAGGCTAAAAAAGTAGCCAGTCACTCATATTCCAATAGGAGAACTTTCTGAACCACCTGGTAGGAGGGCATTTTGATGATATACTTGAAGTATCAAATGTTCAACAGTGACTCTATCAGACAGAAATGCTAATACACACACATAGAGAACAGAAAGATGTTTATTACAGCCTGTTTGTAATGGGGGTGGGGTGGGCAACCTAAATGTCCATAAAGAGGCAGTGGTTAACTGGTTACATAAGTAATGCCATACAGGCTATACAGTATACGGAAGAGCATCGAAAATGGACATTCAGGTACAGATACTATACTATCTCTGTTTTAAAACTATACATATACATACAAAGTCTAGAAGAATCCCCACCAAAAAGCAAACAATGGATACTTATGAAGAGTGGGGGCACTTTTTTATTTGCTAAATGAACATGAATTGATTTTTTGGAAATATCTCTAATAAAATGTTTTGACTAACAAAGAAGAATAATGTGACAAATACCTGTGTACCTACCACTGGTTTAAGAAAGACAATGTAGCAATTCAGTTAAAGGCTCCCACATACCCCCCATCACACTAGGGCTAACTGGAGCGACTTTGATATTTATCATCCAGGACTGGACTTATATGTTCCTTGCAATTAAAGTGTCATAAGGCACGATACAAATATTAACATATATTGTGAGAATTAAATGAAAAAATGGATGGGAAAGCAGCTACCACAGTACCTAGCACACTATAGATTCTAAACAACAACAACAAAAAACAGTTGCCATCAAGTCAACTCTGACTCATAGTGACGCCATGCATATCAGAGTAGAACTGTGCTCCAGAGGATTTTCAATAGCTGATTTTTCATTAGTAGATTGCTTGCCAGGCCTTTCTTCTAAGGCACCTCTGGGTGAACAGGAACCTTGAGCCTTTCAGTTAGCGGCCAAGCACATCAACTGTTTGCACCACTGGGGAACTCTGATTCTAGACATAGTTTGCTTATGATGGCTTTAAAAATAAACAAGTTGAATGGCTGCAGGAGCAAACCTTCATGGATCATTACTCTGTGCTGGCTCTGGTGAAATGTTACATACACTGTATCTTGCTCTGTGCTTGCAACTCTATGAGACCCGATGCTGTCCAGTGATTCTGACTCATAGCAAACATACAAGACAGAGGTAGGACTATTATTTACTGTTTTACTGAGGAAAACACTAAGAGAGCGAGGCTAAGCAACAGGCCCAGGGACACGAAAGCAGTAGGATGCCAAGCCAAGCCTAGGCTGCTAAAGCTCTAGCTTTTAGTCATTGTACCCAACTCTTCCTCTGCTGCATTTGGAAGGCCGGTGCGGGGCGGGAGCAGCGAGCTGGGAGGAAAAGCGAGAAGAGCTGAAGGCTTTGCACTTGCCCAAATTATTCCTCGGTCATACTTAAAGAGTTGATGTGTAAAAACACAGGAGTAAGTATGTATGTACCTGCATTACCAAACCCTGAATTAATTATGATGTCCCTCCAGAGTTGGTAAATTATTTGTGAAAATTTTATTAAATGCCTAATGGTTATGTCTGAGTCCTCAGATTTGAAATTCTGGTAAGTCTGTTGTAGCTATTTCCTACCTTGGATTAAGGTCTCTGACGTGGCACCTACTGAGTATTACTTTGCTTATGATAGGGTCTCAATATATTTTACTTTAAATAAGCCAAAAGGCAGGTATCTCCTGGCCCCTGCTTTCTAGATTTCTGATGAAACTTCACAAAATAGGAGGAGAAAGGAGGACAGAACAGGCCAATAAGTGTTCCTGATATAATTTGTCTTTCCCTAACATCCAAAACCCTAATCTTTTTTATTGTAATTTAGATGAAGGTTTACAGAGCAAATTAGTTTCTCATTAAACAAATAATATATTGTTTTGTGACACTGGTTACCTTCCCCATGACATGTCAACACGCTCTCCTTCTCCGCTTTGGGTTCCCCATTACCAGCTTTCCTGTCCTTTCCTGCCTTCTTATCCTTGCCCCTGGGCTGGTGTGCCCATTTAGTCTTGTTTTGTTTCATGGGCCTGTCTAATCTTTGGCTGAAGGGCGAACTTCAGGAGTGACTTTAAAACCCTAATATTTCAATATTCATCCACTCATGTCTCCATGTATTAAGCGTTATGAACGAATACTAAGTGCCAGGCATTTTACTCTTGATACAGAATAAATCTCTTCCATCTCTTTTGATTTTCTCAGTCCTCAATTAAAACAAAACAAAGTATCCTAAAGCAGTGGTTCTCAACCAGGGGCAACTTTGCCCCCAGGGGAGATCTGGCAAAATCTGGAGACATCTTTGCTTGTCATAATAAGAACTGCTTCTAATATAGGTTGAGGCCAGGAATCCTGCTAAACATCCTGCAATGCACAGGACAGCCTCTCACAACAGAGTACCGAGGTTGGGAAACTGTGCTGTGATTAATTACTTTTGTGTGTAGCCTTTCTATCCATGGTCGTGTAACTACCACCCTGCTGGCTGTATGATAGGGTAATTGTGTCCTACCAAGGGGATTGGTCAGTTTTGCCTTAAAAGAGAGCCAATTCCAGAGCAGGGGGAGGAGCCCACGACCACCAAGGAAGGAGAGACTCAGCACGGGAGATGGCAGGTAGGCTTCCCAACCCATGGAGAAAGCTGAGTGTCTTTGGGCAGAGGCCTAGGGCCAGGGAGAGGTGTGCCTACGAGCATGGCTGGAGAGGCCATCCTAATGGAAGAACTGTATCCTGAGTATTCCTGAGCCTGAATTGTAACTGTTACTTCCCTAATAAACCCCATAATTGTGAGTATGGTCTGTGAGTTGTGTGGCCATTGCAATAAATTATCGAACCCAGTAGAGAATGCTGTGGGAGGGACAGAACTGACAGAGGGACAGAACTGGCAGAGTGTCAGAACTGACAGAGATGGCGGAGAGAGGTTTGTCTGGCCTCTACCTCATGGGAGTCAGCCTTGTGCTGTTGATCTTGGTTCTCCTTCCCCCTTGTGGGGTTGGAGGAGGTCAGACATTGCCCCCAAGCTGTTTTTACAGAAACCCTGCCCTATACCAACACACAAGAGCCATCTTGAAGAGTTTATTTGATAGAGCATGGTGAGCTTCAAGACTCATAGCTGTATCCTCTTAGGATAACCTTCCACACTACCAGTTGTGATTTTCTTTATGACCTTATACTTTATTTCTGCCCACCCTGGAGCAATATAAGCAAGCATATCAATAAAATCTGGGAGAAGAGGAAACAATACAACAAACCCAGAATGGGGGACATTCTATAAGACAACGTACCTCATCAAAAGTCAATGTCATGGAACAACCAAAAAATATGTATGTGTACATATGTATGTATGTAGGCACATGTGTATATAGGTATGTATATATGAGTGTATATATAGGTCCATGCATATGTATATGTATCTATGTGACTGTATATATATAAAATAAAGCACCTGGGGACACAGTTGCCGACTCTTCTTAGACATAACCAAAAACCTCATGGGATTGGTTTTCTGGGTTTAGTAGGTTAGGACCACAGTCTTGTGGAACATCTCAGTCAGTTGGCATAACATAGTTCATAAAGTTATGTTCTACATCCTAGTTTGGTGAGTAGTGTTCGGGGTCTTAAAAGCTTTGGAGTTTTTATCTAAGATACAACTGTTGGTCTCTACTCATCCAGAGGAAGAGAGAAAAAAGGAAACTAAAGACTCAAATAAGAAACTAGTCTACAGGACTAAGAACCTACATGAACCATGGCCTCATCTACCCTGAGATCAGAAGAACTAGATGGTGCCCAACTACCACTACCAATCATTCTAACCAGGGCCATAATAGATGGGCCATGATAGAATGGGAGAAAAATGTGGACCAACACCTCAAATTCCTAAAAAAACCCCAGATCTACTGGACTAGTTGAAACTGGAGGACTTCCCAAGACTATTGCCGTGAGATACTCTTCAAACCTTGAACTGAAACTAACCCCTGAAGTCACTTTGTAGCTAAATAATAAATTGGCTCAAAAACTAATGAATATTACCTGTAAGTGCTGTGCTCCCTTAAAAGCAAACAAACATACACGTATTAGATAGAACATTCAACAATCCCTTTAAAACAAAGACGAGAATATAAAGGGGGAGGGAAACTAGATTAATGAAATTGGAGCAACCAGAACAGTAATAATGAGAATGCTTACACATTGTGAAGAATGTAACCAACAACGCTGAACAACTTGTGTAGAAATTGTTAAAATGGAACACAATAAAGTATTATTAAAAAAAAGAAAAAAAAATCAATGTCATGGGACAAAACAGGCGGGGTAGAGGAATAGTCCAGAGAAGCACTGTTCAGTAGAACTTTCTGTGATGATGTAAATGTTCAGTGTCTGTGCTTTCCAGTACAGAAGCCACTAGCCACATGTGCCTACTGGGCACTTGGAATGTAGCTAGTATGACTGAGGAACTGATTTTTTTTTTTAATTGTGTTTTAGGTGAAAGTTTACAGTGCAAATTAGTTTCTCATTCAAAAATTTATGTGCAAATTGTTTTGTGACATTGGTTGCATTCCCACAATGTGTCAGCACTCTCCCCCTTTCCCTTTCCACCCTGGGTTCTTGGTGTCCATTCATCCAGTTTTCCTGTCCCTGCCTTCTCAGCTTTGCTTTTCGGCAGGTGTTGCCCATTTGGTCTCATATACTTGACTGAACTAAGAAGCACATTCCTTATGTGTGTTATTGTTTATTTTACAGTCCTGTCTAATCTTTGGCTAAAAGGTAGACTTTGGGAGTGGCTTCAGTTCTGAGCTAGCAGGGTTCCCAGGGGCCATAGCCTGAGGGTTCTTCCAGTCTCTGCCAGGCTAGTATGTCTGGTCTTTTTTTGGTGAATTTGAATTTTGTTCTACATTTTTCTCTCGCTCTGTCCGGGACCCTCTATTGTGATCCCCGTCAGGGCAGTCAGTGGGGAGAGCCAGGCACCGTCTAGGTCTTAGGAACTGAATTCTTTAATCAATTGAAAACAATTTTAAATAGCCACATGGCTACCATATTGGAAAGCATAGTTCTAGAATAAAGGTAACTAAAGGAACATAACAACTAAATGCAATCTATGACCCTTAATTAGAACCAGGATGGAAAAATTAGCTATAAACGATGTTTTGAGGACAGCTCAGATGAAAATTGACTAGAATCAGATAAGAAGAGGGAATTATTGTTAATTGAGTTAGGTGGGGTAATTGCTTACTGTCCTTATTTTTAGGGGACACATGCTAAAGCACTAAAGGGTATAAGGCCACACTTGCTTATTTTTCAGATCAGCGTGTGTGTGGGAGACTTAGGAGACATGGCAACTAAATGCAATGTGGAATCTCGGATCTGGAATGGAACAGGACATGAGTAGAAAACTGGGAGAATCCAAATACAGTCTGTAGTATAATTAATAGTATTGTACCAATGTGCATTTCTTAGTTTTGATGATTATATTGTGGTTATGCAAGATGCTAACATAAGGGAAGCTGTATGCACAAACTCTGTATACTATTTTTGCAACTTCTCTGAAAGTCAAAAATTGTTCCACAGTAAAATTTTTTTTTAATTTAAAATTTAAAAAAAGTAATAATACACATATAGATGCACGTATGCAGAAGGAGATAAAGCAAATGTCATGTTATGTACTGGATTGTGGCCCCAAAAAGTACATGCTGGACTCCTAGCCCCTGTACCTGAGGATGTAATCCCATTGGGAAATAAGGTTTTGTTATATTGATGAAGCCCTATAGTGTAAGGTTGTATCCTAAGCCTAATCAATTCTGAGATACAAGAAGCGACATAGACACAGACACACACACAGACACACACACAGACACACACACAGACACGCACACACACGGAGGAAGACAGATGCTGTGAGAGGATGTCTACAAGCCAAGGAGCCAAGGAACGCCTGTGGCTACAGAGGAAGCAATCAGTCCAGATTTGGACTTTCAGATACCAGAACTGTGAGAAAATAAATTTATGTTCTTTAAAGCTATCTACTTGTGGTATTTGTGTTATGGCAGCATTAGGAGACTAAAAAGCCAGGGTATAGGAACAACTGTTTCATCAAATTTAGATGATGAGTATGCCATTCATTTTATTATTCTTTCAATTTTTCTGTATATATTTGAACATTTTTTTTAAATCAAAAGTTGAAAATAAGAACAACAGCTGGTTTAGGTCATAGTTAATCCGAGGGGAAACAAAGCCTCCAATACCGACCCCAGGTACTAAGCCAACTTCCTGGCCCAGAATTTCCCACCAGGTACACCACTATTTCCCAAGTGTCTCTGTATAAGAGACTCGGTCTGAGGCTGTTCTGGTGCTCAGCTTCCCCCTTTTTCCCTGGGCTCTCTTTCTTCCTTTGCCTCAGCCCTGAAAACTCCCCTTCTTTTCTTCCCAGGTGGGGCAACTTCCAGTCCAGGTGATCTCCTAAGTTCTCCACTTGCTAGCTGCCCCCATTTCAAGGCCTAATTACATGAAAGAAATCAGAGGGTCATCTTAACTCTTCCTTCTCTCATCCCTCCTCCCTGCCACCAATAAATCCAAATCCCTACTTCCTAAAACATTCACCCATCTGTCTGCTGCCCCCTCGCTGCCGCATTGCTGTCTTTTCTGCTCCAAACCATTTCCAGCCTGGACCACCAGCTGCCCCGGAACATCACCTTCTCTGGCCCGGACCACCAGCTGCTCCAGAACATCACCTTCTCTGGACTGGACCATTAGCTGATCCAGAACATCACCTTCTCTGGACTGGACCATTAGCTGCTCCAGAACATCACCTTCTCTGGCCTGGACCACCAGCTGCCCCGGAACATCACCTTCTCTGGCCTGGACCACCAGCTGCTCCAGAACATCACCTTCTCTGGCCTGGACCACCAGCTGCCCCGGAATATCACCTTCTCTGGACTGGACCATTAGCTGCTCCAGGCCATCATCTTCTCTGGCCTGGACCATTAGCTACCCCATACCATAATGCTCTCTAGCCTGGACCACCAGCTGGTCACTCCAAATCCATTTTGCCCCACTCTAATCATTTCTACCCAGCAGCCAGAGCCAATCTTCTAAAACCCCTGACTTAAAATTTATGGATTATAACCCAAAGAATAAAATAAACATTCGTAAGTCCATAGTGGTATAAATAAATAACCAAATAAATAAATATAAGAAAAGGGATAACTTCCTTAACAGAAGAATTTCAATTAATAAATGTAGAAGGAATGAGAGAAACAGAAAGGTACCATCTGAACATCACAGTAATCATTGCTGCAGTCAGGGGCCCTTGATGAATGATAGATTGAAGGACAAACCAGAGCTTCAAGCTGGTTCTTGTTCTGGTTTGAACCCCTAAGAATTTGCATTTCCACCCCCAGATATACTGAATCAGAGCCTACATTTTAACAAGATTCCCAGGTGACTCTTAGGTATAACTTCCTGGGAACTTGTTAGAAATGCAAATTCTCAGCAGGGGTCCAGAATGAACCAGTTTGAAGCCCTGGGAGAAACAGGATATTTTTGTAGCCTCAAAATATTGTCCTCCTCAAATATTTATTAAGTATAAAGCAGGAAAATAGTAAGTTTACAGTGCAGAATTTTGGCAGATATCACCTTGACCAAGTCATCACAGTTAACATCATCATGTTACCTGACATGATACACTCAAAAGGGGATACCACGTGTTATGGACTGAATGCATGCCCCAGAAAGATATGTTGAAATCCTCATCCTGGGGACCTGTGAATGTGACCTTGTTTGGAAACAGGGTCTTTGAAGAAGTTATCAGTTAACATGAAATCCTACTGGAGTAGGGTGGTCCTAATCCTGTATCAGTGGTGTCCTTATAAAAGGAGAAGAGAAAGATGGAAGATGATCGTGTAACAACAGAGGCAGAGATTTGGAGTGATGCATCTACAAACCAAGGAACAACCAGGAGCCAGAAATGAGGCATGGAACAGATTCTCCCTCAGAGTCCTCAGAAGGGATCAACTTGGCTGACACCCTGATTTCAGACTCCTAGCCTTCTTAACTGTGAGACAATAAATTGCTGTTCTTATAGTCCACCAAATTTGTGGTACTTTGTTATGTCAGAAATATATAAACTGAATCTAATCATGTGAAAACATCAGATAATCCAAACTGGGGAACATTCTAGAAAATACCTGACCAACATTCTTCAAAAGTGCCAAGGTCATGAAAGCAAAGATAGGAGCTGTCACAGACTGGAAGAGACTAAGGAAACAGGACAAGTAAATTCAGTGTGGAATTCTGGATTCCTGAAACAGATAAAGGAAATTAGTAAAAAAAACCTGATGAGATCTGAATAAAGTCTGTGGTTTACTAATTAGTATTGTACCAACAGTCATTGTTTAGTTGCAATGATGATAACATATTATGACTACATAAGATGTCAACATCAGGGGAAGCTGGGTGAAAGTGATATGAGAAGTCTCTGTACTATTTTTGTAACTCTTCTATAAATCTTAAATTATCTCAGAATAAAAAGTTAAAAAAAAATTATTCTAAGAGCCTAGGAAGTTTATAACAAAAGCCCACAAGTATTTACATGGTTCATAAAATCTATGCTCACCTATCTCTTCCTCGCACTCTTCAGTCACATGGGATTTCTTTCCAGTTGCCTCTGGCCCTTTGCACATGGTGAGCCTTCCCCACTCTTCTGGGCACAATCACTTCCTTAGAAACTGCCTCACTCCCAGCTCCCAAGCCCAGATTAAATTCCCTCGCTAGAAGTTTCATAGTACCCTCAACTTTCATTATACGTATCACCCTTGTTATTGACTTGGTTGACTATCTTCCCTACAGGACTGCAGGTAGGCTCCATGGGGACAGGGAGATTCACCACTATATCGACACCACAGGCACACATCCCCACAAACACGTGAAACGACTTGGGGAAGTTAGAGTTGTGGAATCGTAGTCACGTGTCCGTAGTTTCTGATTCAAGCATTCGGTATTTTTACTGAGGCACCAAGAGACAGTGATGAAACAAATAGATAGGGTCCCTGCTAGACTAGCTAGGGAAGATGATTTATTTACAAGAAAGGATAAGTTGGCAACTGTGATGCATGTCAGGAATTATCTTCCAACATGGTGGAAGGTAGATTTCTGCCTCTTATTTTTATTTCTTGAGGTTGAGCTCCTCAAAGTCCTTTTCCTTCAGAAGCTGTCTACCAAATGTCAAGAGAGCCCTTTCTACTGAAACTCCTCCTCTTCTGAGCCTTCCTCAGGTCAGACCTATAGACATCCCTCATAACAGAACAAGAGCTTCCCATCTCAAGTGGGTTTCTTGATGGAGTAAAGCCTCAGCAGGTCCAGGAATGATCTCCTCAGGCCACTTCCTCAGACCCTCTCAGAGCTGTTCTGCCAGCTCCTTGGTAAACCATTCGTTCATTCCACAAATATTTTTTAAGGACCAGGCACTGTTCTAGGAGCCAGGGATAAAGTAGTGAACAAAACAGACAAAATATCTGCCCTTGTAAAATTTTATAATCTATGAGGGAGACAGATAAGATGATAAATACAGACAGTATTTTAGAAAGACAAATGCTAAGAAGAAAAATAAGGGTAATAAGAAGGGTGTGTTTGACCATGTGTGTATGAGTTAATGTTGTTTGAGTGTATGTGTATGAGTGTGTATGTGAGTGTAGGGATGTGTGTGTGTGTGTATGTGTGTAAGTATGTGTGTATGTGTGAGTATGTGAGTGTGTACAAGTGTGTGTGTGTGAGTACATGTGTGGCCAAGCACATGGAGTGGACATTTTCGATAGGGTAGCCAGGCAGGACTTCATGACTTCTGAGTGAAGATGTGAAGAAAGGGAACCCGCCATGGGAGTGTCTGTGGGGAGAGCATTCCAAGGAGAGAGAACTGCACGTGCAAATCCCTGAGGCAGGAGTGAGCCTGGCACCTTTGTGGCCTTAGCTGAGCGTACAACGAGGACAGAAGCAGAGTCACAGAGGCAGCAGGCCTGTCACAGAGCCTTGTGGGCTACTGGTCTGTTAGAGCAGACGGTCTGTTCATGAGAGGGAAACGCACACGGAGCTCTTATGAAAACCTCTCATCAAAGTCTCTCACCAAAACCACTCACTGCCCCGTTTTGTTATTCTTTGCTCTGTCATCACACAGTGACAGGCCACCCGGGGTCCGTACTTACTAGGCTGTACTGGAGTTCCACAGCCAGCACAGAAAAAATTCTGCGCTGCTACCACCAGGTCCCTCCTGTGTGCAGAGAAGGATAATGGTTATATTTCAGAGAAGGGCAATGGAACATTTTTCACAGATGGAAAAAGAAACTGACATCATGCTATTTCTCTTGATTTGGGGCCTTTTTTTTTTTCATTTAGGAAAATGGAGATTCATCCCACAGAGTTTTCTAGTTGAAATCTCAGGTCTTTTTAAAGGTAGGACTCTTTAAAAGCCCATTTTATCACCAAAGCAGAATACATTGCCATAAATAATGATTCTGCCCCAGAGTCATTAAGGAACTTCTCCCTGTACAAGCCAAGGATCCCACCTCCAGAGAGAACCGGAGGCACATTATGTGTGGAAGGCAGTTCAGGGGGGCAAGACACCAAAAGACAATGTACTTGGGAAATTCACAAATGGATCCAAAGAAATTTAGACAGAAAAGAAGTAATTTGTAAGACAAAGATTCCAAACATTTCTAGCGAAAGATTTTATATTGAAGCATTTTCTACTGAATTGTTGGTGCCATGATTTCAAGCCACGTGATTAAGAAATATAAACAACTTGTAAAATTTCATTACAGTTCAGAGTCAGCAAAAAAAAAGCCAAGGTAAACATACGGTGAATTCATGTACCTTGGCGAAGGCCCAGGGAACCCCTAGAGAAAGGCTAGCCACGCTAAGGAAAGCGACTGTGACTCCTCTCAAGCAGACCCAGAGACCTTCCTGCCATTCTCTCAGAAGAAAAAGGCAATAACATAGTCTTACAGGGCACCGTCACGGAGCAGAGCCAGCAGGCCCATGTCTCTTCCTTACTCTCTGCAGTCTGTGTGCTGGATTAGGCAAAACCAAGAGGCATGGAAAACTTGTAGTTGGACAAAATGTTCCTTTGTCTATCATCTATAACGTACTCTCAGAACAAATTACATTTACAGTACTGCTTTAAAATATATACACATACTAGATGATTCCAACTATATAACATTCTGGAAAAGGCAAAATGATGTTGTTGTTAGGGGCCACTGAGTTGACTCCCACTCACAGCAGCCCCATGGGACAGGGCAGAACTGCCCCCTAAGGTTTTCTAGGCTGTAATCTTTACCGGAACAGATGGCCAGGTCTTTTCTCCTGCAGAGCTGCGGGGTGGGTTCGAACCACCAACCTTTCTGTTAGCAGCTGAGCACTTAACCATTTGACACCAGGGCTCTTTAGAGACAGTAAACAGATCAATGGTTGCCAGAGATTCAGGTGGAGGTAAGAGGGAGGAATTGGTGGAGCAGAGGGACGGCATTTTAAGGGCAGTGAACCTATTCTGCGTGAGACTGGACACAGGGCAGTGTGCATCTGTCAGAACCACAGGGCTGTGTAACACAGAGTGAACCCTAACGTGAACTATGGATTTTACTTAATATATCAGTATCAGTTCATCAGTCTCAGTATCGGTTCATCAGTATCAGTATTGGTTCCTCAGTGGTAATAACGTACCATATGAATGCAAGGTGTTAACAGGAGAAACTGTGTATATGTGGGGAGCATAGGGGAACTATGTACTTCCTGCATAATTTTTCTGTAAACCTAATAAACCTAATACTGCTCTAAAAAATAAAGTCTATTACACACACACACACACACGTATGTATGGTTTTATTTCTTTTCCTTTTTTTACATCATCATAGTTGTTTTGTCTTTCAAGACCTTTGTTATTTCTTGGAGAACAAATATTTTTATTTACCTTCTGTTACAGTTCTTAACTACAGGAGCTCACCTCCAAATCAAAATTTCCTTTTTCTTATTTGTTCATTCATTTTTAGTTTACCCTGCACTGGATCATAGTGGTCCAGTCTTTGGAAACTATTGTGTGTGATTTCAAAGGTTCAGTATTAGCCACTTAAAAAATTCCTTTTTAAGCCTATTTAATTTTCAGTTGCTCTGAATGCTCACAGTGAGAGATGCATAATTAAATTCTCCTAACTTGTCCAAACTTACAGAGCCCCCAGCCCATGATAAACAGGTGGTACGAAAGCTAACTCAGAAAAATATACCCAACTTCCTTTTCCTAAAATAAATCATCCTGTGTCCCTTCATATGTTATTTTTTTCCTTTACTTACTCCACAGAGAGCCCAGTGGGACCAGTCACAACTTGCTTTAGAAGGTCTGGAGGCCCAAGCAGCTACCCAGACTTACTTGAGTGGTGGATGGATATTAAATATGATCTGAAATCGAGGCGGGGCCCAGTCGTCAGTCCCTCTGATCCGAGATTTAACTTTAATTTCCTGTACTACTTCCACACTAGACTCAAACTCTTTTCGGACACGATCTTCGTTTACGACCTGTGAAACACAGCAAAGAATTTAGGAATGACTTAAGCATTTTTTTTAAGCATATTTCAGGAATTTAAATAAAAAAGAACATGCTAATGTGTTTGCAAGTGAGAAATTTACCATGAAAACTTAAAAGTCCTTTACATTTTACTGAAGGATATGGCAAGAACCCTCCATGTGTTGAAGGCCATCTGCAGAATTGCTTCAAAAACTACTCAGCTAAGATGCCTTTCATTAGTATTTTAGTTAGCTCATTTGTTTCCAGACTTCAAACTTACTTTAAGAAGGTCATTTTGAACGGAAATACTTCAATAAACAGCAAAAGCCTTATTTCTCTTATTCAGTAGGCGGGCAGGTCCTGCCAATCCTACTTTCTCCACAGTTGCAGCCATGCCTTTGCTCCTAATTGGTCTCCCAGCCTTCCACCAGAACTCCCTGGTGTTGCCAGTCTTCTCAAGAAACAGCTGTTAAGACCACTCTTCTGCGCATAACCACCACTCATCTGTCAGTTTGTTGTACTGTTGTCGTCTGCATGTTGCTATGATGTTGGAAGCTATGTTGCTGGTATTTCAAATACCAGCAGGGCCAGCCACGGTGGACAGGTTTTCAGCTTCCAGACTAAGCCAGACTAGGAAGAAAGGCCTGGAGATCTACTTCTGAAAAATCAGCCAATAAAAACTCTATGGATCACAACAGAATATTGTCCGATATAGTACTGGAAGATGAGCCCCTTCGAGTGGACGGTACTAAAGTGTAGCTAAAACAATAGACTTAAACATTACCTTGACCATGGAGATGACATAGGATCGGAAAAAGTTTCGTTCTGTTATACACAAGGCCACCATGAGTTGGAGTCGACTTGACAACAACTAATAACAACCTCCTAAACATTCACTGGCTCCCCACTGAACTGCTACACCTTCCCTTTGGCATTTAAAATACGAACTTCTCAAGTTAGCATTCTACATCCATCCGCCACAATTTGGCTGCGGCCCTTCATGCCTTGTTTCCTGTGAAGATCAACACCCCCTGCCCCCCTACAGATACACACAAATGTGTTATCCAACCACAACAAATTTTAAGCACACCACGCACCTGCATGTCTGGACCTTCGCCCCAGCTGTTCCCTCTGCCAAGAACGCCCTCCCTCACATCTCCACCTGCCTCCGTTCTGCCCATCGCCCTGACACTTAGCTCAAGTTGTGTGATCTCCAATCAGCCTTCCAAGTCCTCTACCAGAAGTTAACACTCCTGCCCTGTACTTCCAGAGGCCCTCATTTTAGCTTTTGTCACAACATTCTCTGCCCCTGGTGGACTGCATGCTCTCCGAGGACACTGTGTCCTACAGGGGACCCAGCCTGCGGCCTGGTTCTTGCTCTGTCATCAGGGAGCCTGAGCCTGTCACTTTAAAGTAGAAATAACAATAACCAAAGCCAAACCCACTGCCATTGAGTCAATTCTGACTCATAGCGACCCTCTAGGACAGAATGGAACTGCCCCACAGGGTTTTCAAGGAGTGCCTGGTGAATTCAAACTGCCAACCTTTTGGTTATCAGCCTGAGCATTTAACCGCTGCGCCACCAGGGCTCCAGTACCTACCTAACAGAGTATTTAGTCCCTGTGTGATGCAGGATTGGTGGTTCTAGTCTATTCAAAGGTACTTCAGAAGAGAGGCCTGGCAATCTACTTCCAATAGATGACAGCCACTGAATATGTTCCATGGGGAGCAGAGTTTTACTCTGACACATGTGGGATTGCCAGGAGTTGGAATCCATTCAACAACCAGCACAATAGGGAATTTAGATTAAAGCGTGAGTGCTGAGCATACTCCCTGCTGCATCATAACCACTCAGTAAGAGTCAGTATCCTCATTCATTCTGGGTCTCTCCAACACTCAGCAACTGTACCAGGGACCATACAAATGTCTGAAGTGAGCAGTTCCGAAAATTTTGGAACTTTCAATTATATTTTTTTAATTGTAGTAAAATACGCACAACATAAAATTTGTGATTTTAACCATTTTCAAATGTACTGTCCAATGGCATTAATCATACTTACAAAGTTGTATAACCATTACCACTATTTGTCTCCAAAATGTTTTTATCACTTAAACTGAAATTCTGTACCTATTAAGCCATAACTCCCCCAGCCCATGGTGACCACAAATCTTCTTTTGTCTGTGTGCTTTTATCTGTTCTAGATATTTGTGGGATTGCACAATATTCGTCCTTTTGTACATGGCTTATTTTACTCAGCCTAATGTTTTTAAGGTTCATCCATATCATGGCATATATCATCTCTCTTTATGGCTGAATAATATTTCATTGTATGGATATACCACATTCTGTTTATCCATTCATCTGTTGATGGGCACTTGGTTGTTTCCACCTTTTGGCTGTTATGACTAAAGATGCAATGACATTTGTATACACACATCTGTGTGAGTCCCTGCTTTGAATTCTTCTGGGGGCAGAATTACTGGATCATGTGGTAATTCTGTATTTAACTTCTTCAGGAACCGCCAAACTGTTTTCCAAGGTCAATTTATTTTGATACTTACTATGGAGCCAGCTGCATTCAAGGAACTTGCCGGCTGATAATTAACTTCTGACAATAACCAGCACTTCCGGAAAACTCGGTACAACTCTCTGGCTATTCGTTCAGCAGAATTAAAGTCTGGCTCATAAATGCCACTGAAATGTAAAATGTAAAAAAAAAAAATTGGAAAATAATATTCACAAGTAGGAACACATTCAGGGTCTGCCTCAGGTTCTTGACTCTTCTTCCCACCCCCAGTAACTCAGAGGAGGCCGCCATATTAAAGACCACCAGGCATCTTACTCAACACGATGCCTCTATACTCAACAGAACATCTTTTATTTATTGAGCATACCAAGACTTGGAGGTGTGGTGAAAAGAGCACTGGACTTAGTGTCAGAAGACTTGAGTTCAAGTCCTAGCTCTGCTATTCAACAGCATTGTGCCCTGAGGCTCATCACATAATCCTTCTGAGCCTCAATTTCTAAATCTATAAAATGGGACAATAAAACCTGCCAGCCTATCCATGCGGATATTAAATGAGAATAAACACAGAAGTCTTTTATACGGTTTAAAATCTTATAAAAATGCCACCAGGGTTTCCTATAAAAACTTAGATAGGGAATATTTCATTCCTAGGTGAGAATCCCTGTTGTTGGAACTGGCTGAACTTGGGCACAACGTTAGAGGATTAGTGTTCACATGGGCTTGGAGAGGACATCCCAGGGAGACTACGTGTAAGGGTAAGTTACCTCTTGGAGGAGCTGTAGGAACATCCACAGGTTTCTGTGGTATCCTTAAGTTCTCCAAGTTCTTGAGGAAAAGAAAGAGTAGTGAGAGGTCTTTTCAGCCTGTTCCATTTAATTATAGTCACCATAAGAACACAAAAAGAGCTCCCTGCATCACACACCAAGGTACCCCCAAAAGAACCAATTATTCACTGTCTCCATGCTTCGGCTCCTTCTGGGTATCCACTAGGAGATAACAGATAATGCCCAAAGATGACCTTTAAAAACACACTCTTGTGAAATTTCACCAAAGTCTAACTGAGAGGCCAAACAGACACCAGACCGTAGTGAATATCTGCTTTCTCACTCACTTCACACGGGTGAGAGAAGATTAGCTAGCAAGACATGTGAAACAACTAGAACATCCTATTTTTTTTATAGCAGAGACATATCTGATCTCGGGAGGAGTTTCTTTCAAGGCCACTATGAGGAAGTATTGGTGTGATGCATGTCTGGGTGTGTGTGGGTTACGGGGTGAGATGTAATCAGTTACATCAGGCGAGCTCCTAAATCTTACCTAAAATGGCAAATTCATCAAAGTCACATTTGCAGGCCTCCTTCACCACATCACAGTCAGGAGGTGTTTCAACCACTGGGCTGACCTTTAACTCACCACAACCTAGAAAAAGAGCAGAGAGGGTTGGCTGACAAGAAGAAAAAAAATATTGTATAGCCTGCAACACCCAACTAAATAGAAATCAGAAAACGAAGACAGCTAACAGTTTACTTCCACCACCCGTCTGTTAGTTTGCGTACTGTGTGGCTTGTGTGTTGCTGTGATGCTGGAAGCTACGTCATCAGTATTTCAAATACCAGCAGGGTCACCCGTGGTGGACAGTTTCAGCAGAGCTTCCAGACTGAGACAGACTAGGAAGAAAGGCCTGGTAATTTACTTCTGAAAAGTAGTCATTGCGCTCTCTCAAGGTCTATCTATATGGGACCAAACTGACAACAGCAACTCCAAAGATTAGATATGAACCTTAGGGAGCAGGGAGTTTATGCTAATGGGGAAGAAACAACTCAGAAAAGAAAGATGAGAATAGTTACACAAGTTGAAGGATGTAATCAATGTCACTGAATTGTACATGTAAAAACTTGAATTGGTGTGTTTTGCTGTGTATATTCTTAACAACAAAATTAATAAAACTAAAAAAAATTATTAAAAAATGCAGGGAGCTCTTTTTGTATTCTTAGATTGCCTATAAATGAAGTGAAACAGACTGACAGATGCAGGGTACAAAGTTTAAGACATGAAAGGGGAGGGGAAAAAAAAAACACCTTAGCTTCACCGTGGGACAAATTGTATAGGGGCCATAAATATATTCACGTTTTTTGATTCTCATACAAGTCTGGCAAGTTCACCTAAGGATGTCATTAAAAAAAAATTTTTTTTCAGATAAAAATAATAATTCAGAAAAACTGCAGCAACATGAAAAAATAACTAACATAATCACATATATAACTGTATTATTAATGCAATTAACTAATACAATTACATAACTGTGATCAATATAATCTTGTGTAACATGCATCCACTTGAATAAGCACAGGAAAGACAGAAAGAAATGTACACAGTTGTTTAAGAAATATTGCAGCCCATAGGTTACTTGGATGGGACAACGTTTTGCTCTTTTATACGTAAGGTTGCTATCAACTAACAACTAACAACAACAATAACATAGGTTCTACAGAGGCTACGTAAATGGGGTCCCTAGATTTAAAAAAACATTCTGCCTCACCTTAGCTGGGTGACTACAGAGGGTCACACCCTCCAAACCTCAGTGTCCTCATGGGTAAAATGGGGGTAACAGCACCCACTTCTGTTTTTCTCACATACTCTTTTGAACATAATCCACAGTAACATACAATTTACGCTGTGACTCAGTACAAACACAAAAATATATTTAACTGATGCAGAGGTTTCAGGAAACAACGCTCACTCTAAGCCTGTGCACTCTGACACTCGCTATTTTATTTCATTAAAAAAAAAAAAAAAAACTCTCAGTACCATCCTGCAGCTTGGAAAACCCTGACCTATCCCATGGGGTAGGATCTATCACCACAAATGTCACTTAACAAAAGATAAATACTTTTATTTAGGTGGCAGAAATATTTTTAAATTTTGTTTAATATATTAACATATCTGTTCTTAAAAGTTTCAGCTAAACATCAGTTTCCACTCAATTACTCAATAAATATTTGTAAAAGACCTGTTTCAGGCAAGGGGCTATGCTAAGTGTAAATAAGAATAAGACAGTTTCTCACTCATCAAAGAGTTTAAAATCTCAAGAGGGAGGCACCCACACATTTAACCACAAGAAAACCCAGTTACATGCCATGAACTAAGGGTTCAGAGACAGGGCTCCATGTTACAAAACTGCAGGGGAAGCATCTGCAGAGAAGACAATGGACCATTCTGGGGCACAGCTTATGTTTCATTCCACATGAATGGCACCCCTGCCCCGTGATACAAACCAGGGTGCAGTCACAGTGCCGGTGGTAGGAGATGCCTGTTAAAGGATGAGAAGGATCAGATGTGCAGTTACTGTGGGAAACCTACATTCTAGGGGAGGCTAGAACAAGCAATGGGACAACGGAGGCAGGAGCTTATGAGAAATGTTTACCAGCAAGTGTAAACACAGGAGTTTAACAGACACCCACAGTACAGCACTGGAGATGGTGGGAGATGCCTGTAGGAAAGGCAGGGAGAAGCTGGATCACACAGGCTAAAATTTCCAGGATAAAATGTGGAACGAACTCAGGAGGTCATTTGAGAGGACTAGAAGTTGTGCTCTAAGAAGACAGATGTGTGTAGGATCAACTAGACGAAAGAAGGTGAATTAAAGAGAGAAAAATTAAAGGCAACAAATATGTATTGAACCCACCAATTTTACTCCTAGGCACGTACCCAAAAGACTTAAAAGTAGGGACTCAAACAGACACTTGTACATCAGTGTTCACTGCGGCATTATTCAAATAACCAAAAGGTGGAAACAACCCAAGTTTCCATCAACAGATAAATAGATAAACAAAACATGGCCTATACATACAATGGAATATTACTCAGCCATAAACAAAAATGAAGTCCTGAGAATGTGCCACGACATGGACGAACACTGAGAACATTATGTTGAGTGAAGAAAACATAAAAGGACAAATACTGTATGATCCCACTTACATGAAATACTTACAATAGGCAAATGCATAGAAACCAAAGTTTATTAGTGGTTACCAGGAGAGGGCGGGAGGGAGAAATGGGGAGTACTGTTTTAAGGGGCGCTGAGTTCCTGTTACAGCTGATGAAAAAACTTAGAAACAGATAGTGGTAATGGCTGCCCAACAGGATGAGCATAATTAATGTCACTGAACTGCACACATAAAAGATGTTGAAATGGCAAATGTTTTGTTCTATAATTTTTTTTAACCACGGTTTTTAAAAATGAAAAAAATATACATATGAAATTTACATGCAGTTTTTATACAATGACTGGCCAGAAGGCTAATACAGTGGTCCAGGTAAAAGGCTGGCACTGAGAGTCAGGACTCATTTGTCCACTAATTGGAAACACAGGAGATGGGGCTGCAGCACAAGGAAGAAGACTCAAAGAGAAAACCTGGTGTACTAAAATACAAATTGCTCCTTCCCCCAACCTACAGCCTCAGAGGGGCGACCCTCCACATCACAGGCCTTTAGACAAAGGATTTAAAGACGCATTTCAGGGTTTGACGGGGGAAGGGGATGTGTGTAGGGAACAACACGTAAAACCCTCCCACATCTGCCCAACTTACCTTCATAACCACTGTCTGGAGAAGTGGAAGATACAGATTCTTGCTTCATTTTGGCATTAAAGGTCACTTCCGGGTCAACCTGATCATTTCCAAGTGACTCGTTGGCTTTGTCTACACTCCAGTTCTCTGTCTGCTGTTGGCTCAGGATATTATACTTTATTTTCTCCATTACTGATATAATCATATCTGCAACATAAAAGTGGGCATTTTCCTGCAGGAAAAAAAAGATAAATAAAAATACAATCATAATTAACTTTTTTACATTGATAAGCTTGAAAAATCAAGAATAAATAAATATATACATATAATTTTTGTTTTTTTCATTTAACTATTCGAAAATAGGTCATTATATGTCTTTTGGTCCACATCTCCTAGAAACTTAAGATTTAGTTCAATGGAACCAGCAAACAACCCACGTTAATTTCTTGTGATATAAAACCCTAGACAGGCAGTAGCCCAGTCTAGGGTTTTGTATCACAAGGGACACATTCCCTTGCTGTTTGTGTACATTAAAATTTTCTCATCCCTTAAATTGGGGTAATTACCTCACAGAGCTATTAGCATTCTGAAGGTGATGAGGAACTTGGGAGTGCTATGTAAATGTGTAGATCCTAAACAAACAAAAGGAACAGGTGGTATTGCTTCTTACATCACCCTTCTTGCATGGAAGACTTTCCAGCTGAGCAGAAACCCCACCTTAGAACCCTTTCCAGCCAGTATTCCTGCGGCCACTACCAATCAAATCCTGAAATGAAGTGAAACCTGGTTGCATGCCTCCTTAAGGGGAACTTTCTAGATTTAAATCAGAACAATACTATCTAAAGGATTAAGAATCTCTTTGGTTAAACAAAATATGAAGATAACGTTCACCTTTTCTACATCCACAGGGAACACAAATGCCTCTGGTAAGAAGGAATTCAAAGAAATGGCTCTTCTGTTGACTTGATCAGCACCTGCCAATACAGCAAGTTCTTAAAAATGGAGAAAAGAAAGTTCAAAGGTTATCGAGGAGGAGAAAAAAAAAAATTCTAAAGAACAGCATCTAAATACCGAAAGGAAAAAAAAAAGAAGGAAAAACTTATCACAGTTGTAGAACAATGCAAGGTAACAGAAGAAAGACCACTCTGGCGATAGGTGTTCAGACAACTACCCCACGCAGATATTGCCTCAGTGATGATCATTTCTAAAAAGGCTACTGGAGCAATTTGTGAGGTATCGTCAGAGAAGGGATGGAGAACAATTGGAGTGAAGGAAACTAAGGAGGCAAAGAAGGTAGACAGAGAAGAAAAAAAACCCATTGCCATTGAGTCGATTCCTATGGAAATGCTAGTGTGTAACAGAGCTCTCCTCTGACTGATCTTCTGGAAATATCTTCCACCAACCACACTGAACTGAGAAAACTTCTGAAGCTCTCCTTTGCAGGCAATTTAATACGCCCGCCCAAAGGTAAGTCTCAGCTTTGGTTATCTACTTTAAGCTAAGTAGCTCCCGGGCAATACAAACAGTTAACGCACTCAGCTGCTAACTCAAAGACTGGAGGTTCGAGCCCACCCAGAGGTACCTCAGAAGAAAGCCCTGGCACTCTACTTCTGAAAAATCAGCCATTACAAACCCAGTGGAGCACAGTTCTACTCTGACACACATGGGGTCACTGCGAGTTGTATTCAACTCCATGGCAATGGGTTTAGGTTGAGCAAAAAAGGTAGCATTTCCCTACAGTCTAAGGAGGAAAAAAAAACAAAAACACTTGATTTCACCGTTTGACCATTAAATGAGCTAATGCACTGGCTTCTAGTCAAAATGGAAACGCATTTTGGAAACTCAAAACGGACACTTTGTTCTCATGGTGAAGACGGTAAGGCAAAGCCAGTGTGTGAACAGACAGCAATGAGGGAAGTCGTGGACTAAAGTTACGTTCATCAGTGGAAGCTGTTGGGTGGGAAGGCGTGATGAACGCACCATCTGCCTCAGGACATGGGGAAGTGGCCAAAATCTTTGAGCTGGTGAACGGAGACCCCGGAAGAGAGCTTCCCGGGAGCAGAGCCCGCTCTTCCGTTGAGCTCAAAGACAAGTCTCTAGTCTTTTCACGGGAGCCACAGGCAGAGCAACTGTCCAGGGAGTGCTGCGGAGGATCCTCCAACAATGGTGTCTCTGTCTGGGAGTCCCCGAGGGATGCCGGGGAAGGGCCCGAGGGAGAGGTGGTGTCAGCCACAAAGTGTCTCCCGCTCTTCCCCACTGTTGCCACCAGGGGGCACAAATCTTGCAACTGTGGCTGCACACCCTGGGGGTTAATCCAGGTGGCTTTGTGCCTGGTGAACCTGACGTCTGTCGGGCAAGGCGGGTGGTCAGAGTCCGAGAGGGAGGGCGAACCATCCACGTCGACAGAGTCATCGCTGATCACTTCCCAGGGGTCCACAGGCGACTCCTGCCCCCCGGTAGACTGCAACTCCATCTTTCCAGGCTCGGGGCTGGTGTGACCCCATTCAAAAGAGAGGAGACCTTCTCTGGTGGCTGCTGGCGCCTTGAAGTCACCACATGGCCAGCTGGAGATCTGGAGAGCTTACCTGCAATGAACAAAGCACCATTCAAGAGAAGGAAGGGTTCCATCATATTTTAAACTCCAAATTATTTCGAGGAGGCAAAAAAAAAAGTCTGTACTTCACCTCACAGAACACAATAAACTCCAATTAGGTTTACAAGCCCGAACAAACAAAACACCATAAAACTGGCAGCAAACACAGGAGGACTGACATTGGTATAAAAAACCCCATTGCCAACCCAACTCGTAGCGACTCTATAGTGACTCTACAGGACACAGTAGAACTGCCCCATAGGGTTTCCAAGTTGTGGCTGGTGGATTCAAGCTGTCAGGGTTTTGGTTAGCAGCTGAGCTCTTAACTAATGTGTATAGAAAAGGTTTTTCGAAGAATACAAACAATTGAAGAAGCCAAAAAATATAAGACTGGTAAATCACAGGAAAAGGTAAAACATTCACACATCAAAATTATTCCAATTAAATTGTCAAACCCAAAAGGGGAATACTAGCTGGAAGTAAAGACACAGTTTCATATTTTCTTATTCAAATTTTTTTGTACTTCAACGAAGTAGACAAATGACATGTAAAACATTAGGGATTGTCAGCAGCACTTTGCTTCATCAAAAAATATATAGCTTCATGTTAAATATTTACTTTAATATTTGTCACTTGAACATTTAAATACTAAGTATTTAATTTACATTAAATATTAAACATCAAGCATTTGCCATATTTATTAAAATTTTTATTTAATATTTATTATAAACAGCAGTTATTATAAATAGCTATGTGCTATAAATAATTCTTAAATAATTAGGTAAACTTTAACATGGTTCACCCACTTTTTAGCTCAGTTTGTAGCTTTAGTTAAGTGAGGTGATGATTAAAACGCAGAGTGCTATGAGACAGACGAAATATGGCACAGCCATAAAATGGACTACTACTCAACAAGAAAAAGTAGTTATTTCACTACGTATGCAACAACATGGATCTCAGAAAAATTACGCTGAGTCAAAGAATCCAGTTGCAAAAGGACACACAGAAAACAATTAGCAAGATGATGCACTGAAATTCGTTCACAGCAGTAACTTCGTTATAGATAAACAGACCAAAAGCAGACTTTGAATTCCTGTGGTGACTATGTCGGTGTGGTGATGGCGTGCCATCAAGTCGACTCCAACTCATAAAGACCCCACATGACACAGGAGAACTGCCCCATAGGGGTTCCTGGGCTGCAATCCTCATGGAAGCAGATTGCCTGTCTTGTCTCCCATGGAGCCACTGGTGGATATAGAAAAAACTAAACCTAAACCTGTCTACAAGACAAGGAACCAAGGAACCCCCAGGGCTTCTGGCAAGGAAGGAATCAACACAATCACTACCCTGATTTGGACTTTTAGCCAGAACTGTGAGAAAATAAATTTCTGCCTTTTAAAGCCAAGAGGGTAAAAAATGTAGACAGCTACACAAATGAGAATCACTCCTGTAACCGTAATGACAGGCCCAGCAAATGTTTCTTTTTACTCTTCTCCCTGTCCTTTGCCCTGCAAAGCTAAAAACCACCTCAATGACAAAGCCAAGTCCAGCAAGGGGCAGGTCTAGACACAGAGGTGGTCTGTTGAGACAAGTTTAGCTTAACAAAGGGTGGTGAGTTCAAGATGGCGGAATCGGTTCCATGGCTTTCAATACCACCACTACGGGTTAAAGTGGTGCAAATGGCTTGCTAACCGAAAAGTTGGCAGTTCAAACCCACCCAGTGGCACCACAGAAGAAAGGCCTGGTGATCTGCTTCTGTAAATATGACAGCCAACAAAACCCTATGGAGCAGTTCTACTCTGTAACACATAGGGTGGCATGAGTCTGAATCGACTCTACCACAAGGGGTTTGTATGTAGACAACTCCCACACATGTATCTCCATTCCTGACCTCTTTGCTGAACTCCAGGCTGACATATCTTACTGCCCATTTAACACATGTGAATCGACTCGACGGCACTGGGTTTTTTAGTTTAGTGGGCATCCTAAACCTGATCTATCCAGAACAGATACTGATGTCCCCCAAACCTGCTCCTTTACTGGTTTTCCCCATCTCAGGAAATATACCTCTCAGTCACTCAAGCCAAAAACCTAGGAGTCTTTCCCTAAATCCTGTCTTTCCCTGAATCGTCACCTTTAATCCAGCAGCAAGTTTCTGTCTAGAGTCATCACCCTAGTCTAAGTCACCATCTTCTCCCACCTGGACATCCTGCCGTGGCTTCCCAATGGGTCTCCCCACGTTTGCTCTCACCCACCTACAATCAAGAGGTGTCCAGGGGATCTTCTAAAAATGCTATTCCCCTAAAGAGACCCCCGCAATGGCTTCCCATAAGTCCTGAATGAAATTCAAACTCCTTACTTTGTCCTTAAAGCCGACTCCATCCTGCCCCTAAACAACCCTCGAACGCTTCTCCTTCCAACAACCAACAGCAAGCTCTTGAGCCACTAAGCTCTTTCCCACTCTTGGGGGACTGTTCTAGTTCCCTCTGCCTGGAATGCTCTTTCCCCAAATTATCACACATCTGATTCCTTCCTGATGTGCAGACCTCGGTGTATGAGCTGCTTCCTCAGACGTCTTTCCTTACCACCTCTCTCACACTACACTCTCTTAAGCGTCATTCCTCAGACACTCCTCATCACATCACCCTGTTTAATTTTCATCACAGTAGTTTTTGCTTCCTGGGTTTTTTAGCTCCTTACTGTCACTCTGCCCCAACTATGAAGAAAGAAAGTCGAACTAGACTATCAGGAAGCTGTAAAAATGGCACGGGGTGTGTGGGGCGGGGGTAGTGTCTGACCTCCTCCAACCCTACAAGAGGAAAGGAAAACCAAGATCAACAGCACAAAGCTGACTCCCATGAGGTGGAGGCCAGACAAGCCTCCTCTCTCTGCCATCTTCACTAATTCTGACACTAACCGTCCCTCCCACAGCGCTCTCTACTGGGTTCAATGATCCATTGTAGTGGCCACCCAGAACTCACAGACCATACTCACAATTATGAGGTTTATACCGGAAGTAACAGTTACAAGTCAGGCTCAAGAACACTCAGGATACAGCCCTTTCATTAGGATAGCTTCTCCCCAGCTGTGCTTGCAGGCACACGTCTCCCTGGCTCTAGGCCTCTCCCCAAAGGCGCTCAGCTTTCTCTCTCTGTAGGCCGGGAAGCCCACCATGCCGTCTCCTGCTGCCAGGTCTCCCCGGCCACTCCTTCTCACCGTCTTCAGGGTTACACCTCATGCTGTCTCTGTCTCCTGGTCCCAGCAGCCTCCCAGGGCCGCCTCCTGGCTGTTCTTCCTTGGTAGTGGTGGGATCTTCCTCTCTGCTCTGGAATTGGCTCTCTTTTAAGGCAAAACTGACCAATTCCCTCAACAGCCCACAATTACCCTATCACACAGTCACCTGGATGTGAGTTTAAAGACCATGGCTAGAAAGACCACACACAAACGCAATTAATCGCACCACAGAAGCCAAAGTAACTTAAAGGTTTATTCTGGTTGCTTCCTTTTTAAAACAGGATAAAACCCTTCAGGTAAGCAAGGGTCTTGAGTGTTCTCTCACAGGTCACATCCCCCAGGCCTGGAAGTGTCGTATATAAAAACCAGTTGCCGTGGTGTGGACTCTGACTCAGGGCGACCCCATGTGTGTCACAGCAGAATTGTGCTCCATAGGGTTTTCAGAGGCTGCTTTTTCAGAAGCAGATCACCAGGCCTTTCTTCCGAGGCACCGCTGGGTAAACGCGAACCCTTAGCCTTCTGGCTAGCAGACAAAGGCATTAACCATTTGCACCACCCAGGGACACAATAGGGGCTCAATAAATGTTTATGGGATGGAGAATAAATTCAATAAAGTCAAAATAACGTCAGAGCCAGAGGAAAGGCTTCTGTGGTAGATGCAACTGTTCTATTACTGAGCAGAATCATTCACGCAGTGATAGAAGTGAATCCATGTTTCCTAAAGACAGGACACTCTTCTCACCCAAATAGGCCAAAAGAAGGTACGTATGAAAACTGGACTACATGCCCTTGGGTTTTCTTAATTTGGGGGCCCTAGGCCACATCTTCTCGGTGACGTTTCCTCCACACTTGTTCTCTGTCGATGACTTGACGTGATGAAATGACCCCTGCGATGCTCGAGATCAACCCGGCGTGTGTTATTTAACCCCTGGCTGCTGGTAAGTGACCTAGGTTGGGACAGATTTTCCTAAACTACATTCTGTTTTTATTAGAACCACCATTTGAATTTACTCACTTCCTTGGATTAGCATATAAAGGGAAAAAAAAAAAACAAAACCCACTACGTTGTTGGTTCGCTTGAGTTTTAATCCTATACACAGAGATGAACGGGAAGGACTGAAGGGTTTTACTGTGTCGTAAACAGGAACCTACCGGAATAAACCTTTAAGTTACTCTGGCTTCCCAATAGTCTAGTTCAACTTCCTGTCTTGAAAATCTCCTTCCAAGCTGTTCATCCAGAGAGCTATTATACAGCGAATTATGTCATTTGCTTAATTTCTACTTGATTTTCAATGCTCGTTTCATCTTAAATCTAGTTCAAATAAAAAAAGTTCTAAGCAGGGTCAAGATGAAGTTTCTGATTTTTTTTTTAAATACATAAATGCATCCTGAAAATACTGTACAAGCCCCAAGCCACCACTCACAAAGTGTCGCAGGATACAGCCAAGGGAACTGCCAGAACTACCCCAAAGGGCTTCATCTCCTTTTCCTGACCCCAAATCCCACCTCAGCCCCCAATCTCTCTTGTCATACATCTTTTCCTCTCTAACAATTATAATAGGAAACCATGAGTGTATTTCCACAAAATGCCAAAAACACAGAGTAAAACGTGACATGCTCTTACTCGCTAAGCCCCACCAACGCTACTTTATTCCCAGAAACACTGTAACCAATATTTTTCCCTCTAGACCCTTTTCTATGAATTAAGATACATACGTCAGATTAAAACATATTTTTTGTTTTCTTCTTTAGACACAGAAAAACCAAACCCACTGCCATCGAGTTGATCCTGACTCAACAACATAGGGTCATACTGGACATATCCTATAACCTACCTTTTTTTCTCCCAACAGTTTGTCTTGAGAATATATGTCATTCTTCTGAACTGTCTTACCACCTTCTAGAGTATAAATGGACCATCACTTACTTAGCCAGACCCCCACTGATGGAAACGTTCAGTTCACTATTATAAAAAATACATCAGTGAACACCTTTGTGTCGTTTTCTGTTGACTTTTCTCTTGCTAGTTCCATTCTCGGTTCTGAGTCCACAGCTCATGATAACCTCATTATTTCCAACAGGATGAAGCTATAGAAGTGACTCATGTTTTACTCTTAATTTTTGACACATCATGTATCTTTTTTGCGTGAGGGAGATGATCATGGCATATAAAACCATATGAAAAATACACAGCCTCGAACAAATGGTAACTAATATGATCACTATGTTTTTTTATACATGGATTAAAGTCAACACTTCCAAGAGAATGATGTTATTTATGAGCCTCCCAGATACAGAACTGACCGAACTGCGTTGAGCAAAAACAGACTTCCTTGTAAAAAGGCAATCTTCAGAAGTAAGCAATTGCTCCACTTCCTTCTAGAAAGGTGTTGCTTCACACAAATAACCAGCAGATGCTGGCTTGTCCAGGATATAAAATCAGGAGATTTTAGAGCTACAATAGGCCCATGGAGAGTTAATGCCATGTTCAAGGTCACAGCTGCATAGTGGCAGAGAGAGGTTGGAAACCCAGGGTGGACACTCATTAAGGAGCATGAGTTTCTCTGAGAAGCAGAAGGACACACAGGACAGAGCGAGGATGTGAAACAAGTAAGGCCCAGGCCCTTGTGAAAGCAGGTCACCACCTTCATTTCTGCCTCTTTAGGGGAGCAGGTTAAAGCAGGAGATGCAACATACAGTCCCTGGGCATGCTGCTTATTGCCATATTGCTTGTAGTCTGTTCATTATTCTATTAAAAAAATATCCATTTAACCAGCCCAGGGCAAGAACTAGAAGGTAGGAGGGGACAGGAGAGCTGGTAGTAGAGAACCCAAGGTCGAGAAGGGAGAATGTCGACATGTCGTGGGGTTGTTAACCAATGTCATAAAGCAGTATACATACTAACTGTTCAACAAGAAGCTAGTTTGTTCTGTAAACCGTCATCTAAAGTTCAACTTAAAAAAAAAAATCCAGTGAAACATAATCTATACCTAAGGCTTGCTGCCTTTAATTTTGTACCCTCCTATTCTAAAAGCAAACATGTCTGTTAGAGATTGAATTGTATCCCCCCCACCCCCGCAAAAAAAAAAAATATATACGTGGAATTCCTGGTACTTGTACCTATGGAGGTGATCCTATTTGGAAACAGGGTTTTTCTCCCATTATGCTAACGAGGTCACACCAGAGTAGGGTGGGTCCTAAACCTCATCACCTCTGAGTTATGAAAAGAGCAGAATAGACGACAGAGACGCACAGGGGAAGACAGATACCAAGGAATGCCAGCAGACACCAGAGAGTGGAAGAGAAGCCCATGGAAGGAACTGAAACAACTGAGACTCTGATTTGGACTTCTAGCCTCCAGAACCGAGAAAATAAATTCCTGTTCTTTAAATATATATATATATATACTTTTTTTTTTTAATGTATAAACCCATTCCCATTGAGTCGATTCCGACTCATAGTGACCCTATAGGACAGAGTAGAACTGCCGGACAGAGTAGAACTGCCCCACAGAGCTTCCAAGAAGCGGCTGGTGCATTAGAACTGCTGACCTTTTAGTTAGCAGCAAAAAAAAAAAAAAGCACTTAACTACTATATACATTCATTCATTCATTCATTGAGCATCTACTACAAGCTAGGCAATGTTTCTGTTTTAGCAGCACTGGGATGACAGTGGTGACTACAGTAGGCTTTCTGCCCTCCAGTAGTATACAATCTGGTGGAGGGGGATAGGGAATAAACACATACATTCACACACATCAGGTACCGACCCCCAAAAAACCAAACGTGCTGCCGTTGATTCGATTCCGACTCACAGCAACCCTGTAGGACTGAGTAGAACTGCCCCGTAGGGTTTCCAAGTAGCAGCTGCTGGATTTAAAATGCTGACCTTTCGGTTAGCAGCCAAGCTCTTAACCACTGTGCCACCAGGGCTCCCTCAGGTACTGACAGGCAGAAGGCAATACAGGTCAATCGATGTTTGGCATCTTCTCAACATATTCCCTACACAATAAATGGGTCCTTTGAATCAGAGACCCTTGGGTTGTGGTGTACAAAGGTAAAATCAATCCCAAAAAACCATTTTAAAGGAAGAGATATCAAATCCCCATGCTTACCATTATTCCCAATGAGACCTTCACACTGGGACCAAGGGCTATGCACAGGCCAGATTACTAGTCACTACACACAGCAGCAGAGACCAGAGACGAAGCAGAGACTCCAGGGCCTGCCTGCCCCTCACTGCTGCTGAGACCCAGCCGGGTCATTCTGGACAGGACTCTGCCTGTCAGAGCCAGTGCCACACCAGGAACGACCTCATCACTAGGGCCACGACATCGCCTGCAAAGCCGCAGCCTCTGCACAGGGGAGGCTGCCTCAGGTGGGCAGGAGCCATCGTGACCTCTATGGTGACCTCACAAAAGTCTCAGACCACGAGCAGCTGGCACCTTGATGGCAGTTGAGCAGTTCTGGTTCCTCAAAGTCCTGACAGTCTTAAAGTTATTTCATGAAAAGGCACAAGCAGGTCAGAGCTGACAGTAAAATAGGATTTTCTCTGCCCTGACACTGCCCACCAACTGGATCTGTAAGCTGGCTGAGTTTTTTTGTCACCTGGATTCTGACTCATGACAACCCCATGTTCCAGAGTAAAATCATCCTGCATAGGGTTTTCAGTGGTTGATTTTTACCAGGCCTTCCTTCTGAGGCACTTCTGGGTAGACTCAAACCTCCAACCTTTCAGTTAGCAGTTGAGTGTGTTAACCATTTGCACCCCCAAGTGAGTCCAATCTGACTGAAGCCATTTCAGGGGGCCCCTTCTTGGTCTCCCTATCAAAAATGGCAACTGTCCCCCCTCCTAACATTTCTTATCCTCATTCCCAGCTCTATTTATCTCCTTGGTCCTTAACCCCATTTTATTTAATCTCAGTGTTTAAACACCCACTAGAATATAAACTTATGAAAGCAAATATGTTTATTCTGGACACTGCTCTGGCCCCAGAACCTAAAATGGTAGCATATAGTAGGTGCTCGATACATATTCTTTGAATGTATGAATGAAGGAATGAATGAACAAACTAACACATAGTACCTAAATATGCTTAACCCATTGCCGTTGAGTCCATTCCAACTCACAATGACCCTACAGGACACAGTAGAGCTGTTCCATAGGGTTTCCAAGGAGCAGCTGGTGGATTTGAACTGCTGAACTTTTGGTTAGCAGCCAAGCTCTTAACCACTGCACCCCCAGGGCTCCCCTAAGTATGCTTATGTTGGTTATTTCTGCTGCCCATAAAAGAAGGTCAAGAAGGTATGCCATCGCAAAGAAGAAATGAGAGATCGCAACCTAAAGCATCTGCTAACTACTTCCTTAAAATAAAAGATATGAGAGAACAGAAACCACAAGTGATAAGAGCTGAAGGTGAAAGCTATGATTTACATTTATGAACTTTATGGCATCACACTAAGCGTGCCCAGCAATAAACAAATGCAAGTGGACAGGGAAGGAATACATCATTAACCACGGCATGTACGATGCTAGTTTGACAGATGAGGATCGGCAAAAAGCTGATTCGCAGAAGGCAGGGATCAATCATATCCCTGCTCTCCTACTTCTCCATCATATCTGACACCAGCGGCCCACACGGGACTCTCTCTGTGTCCCCAGTCACCTGGGGCTAGGTCAGACCTGACAAGTTTGGAGGATACCATCCTTGGGTTTGTTAATTTGATGGGATAACTCACAGAACTCACAGAAGATATGATACTTACAACTCCCAGTTTTATTATAGTAAAAAGATATAAGTCAGGATAAGGAAGAATGAATGGGCGAGGTCTAGAAAGGTTCCCAATGTGGAGCTGCTGTGTCTTGGGAGGGTCCCTTCGCCAACCAGGAAGCTCTCTGAGCCTTAGTGTTCCAGGCTTTTATTGGCCAGTCCTGAATGATAGGCTAAGGATAGCTGATATCAGCCTCCCAGGCAAGTCTTTTCTGGTCCGGCCAGGCCCTACTTGCCAGCGCAAAACCTCAGGTATGGCCTCCAAGTCCCAGACCAAGGCACCCCAATTACTCCAAGGGTTATTTCTCCAGAGCCAACCACAAAGGCCAGCTTACTTGGGGGAAGACTAGGTCTCTTGCTGCACAGCATGTGAGCTGCTTAGTTAGCACAGTCCCCCTGAGCCTCTTACCATCTCTCTCCAGATCTACTTCCCTTTTTGCTTTGACTTTACTCAAAGATTCACATCCCCACAGATGTCAACAATGTCTAAAATTATCATACACCAAAGAGAAGCCATTAAGACACCTAATAACATGACTCTGCAGCTTCCGCCACAGTGGCTAGGAATTAGAGCGAACGGTGATTTTTGTAGGGTTGCACCTCAACCACAGCCCGTACCGAACGCTATGTTCTAATAATAAAAGCACCAGGAAGGAAGTAGGGCCATATTGCAATGGTGACCGGTGGCAACACATGGGCTCCTCTCTGATGGATTTAGTCTCCAGCAATGACTCTTCATTTTGAAAGTCAGCTGTCAGAAGAACGTGGAGGAAGAACAAAATAAGAGAAACAGCAGGGGTGGGGCTGAGAAGGGGAAGACCCAGCAAAGGCAAAGATTGGGGAACACTGGTTGTTTCACCTAAAAGCTGGGGGCTTGCCCAAGACACATAAATGACAAACTTGCTATGGTCACTGCGTGTGTCAGGCCTGCTATTCTCATTCTGCGTAATGCTTCTTGCAGTATTCCAGGTGTGACGATGACAGTTTGAAAACTGAAATGTAGCGTGTTAAGGGACTTGCCCAGAGTTTCCCCATTAGTACTTAGCAGAACAAGGACAAAAAGAAAAACCTGACACCTGATCCAAATCTCTTTCCACTCATATTCCCCCGTTCTACATGGGCTGAAACTGGCAGGATTATTTTCAATGTCATTAGTGAAGTAATTTAAAGACTTTTTCCATCAGATTTGTCATAAAACATAGGATTAAGAACCACACCACTACATCTGATTCTGTGTCCCTGGAAGGGTTGTCCCCAGAATTGTATTACTACTCCTTCATATTTGTTTAAAAACAAAAAAACTACACATATGCATCTCCAATATGTGGACATTTATTTATAAACCATGTGTATCTACAAGGTCCCCAAGTGGTGTGAATGGTCTGTGGTTGGCTCTGAAGGCTGGCAGTTCAAACTCACCCAGTGCTACCGCAGAAGAAAGGCCTGATGACCTGCCTCTTTGAAGATTATAGCCAGGAAAACCCTACGGAGAAGTTCTGCTCTCTAACACGTGGGGTCGCCACGAGTTGGAATTGACTAGACAGCAGTGGGTTTGGTTTTTTGGTTATGCATATACAGCTATTCTAATACACTAGGTAATTATAAATCAAAGGAAAAAAAAACAGTTGTGGTGGCCTCGTGTGTGTCAGAGTAGAACTGTGCTCCATAGAGTTTTCAATAGCTGATTTTTCAGAAGTAGACTGCCAGGCCTTTCTTCCAAGGTGCCTACACGTAGACTCCAACCTCTAAGCTTTCAGTTAGCAGTTGAGCACGTTAACTATTTGCACTACCAAGGGACTCAATACATAAAGTAGCACTATATTCTTGCTTCCCAACGAATCATCTTGTACCCTAAAGGCATACCCCTCCACTTTGGACACCACTGCTTTAGAAATGTTCTACTTAAAACCTTATACATTATATATATATACCCATTATATGCATATATATGTGAATATATATGATAACTTAGATAACTGAGTAAGACTTAGAAAAAAATGTTAATACAAAAATGTAATGTCTTCTTTTTACCCAAGTAAGTGTACCTACATTTGAAGGATGGCTACATTTTCACATGTGAAAAAATGAAATGCAGAGCCACTTTGGAAGACAGTCTGGCAGTTCCTCAAGCAGTTAAACACAGTTGCCATAAACCAAACCAAACTCACTGCTGTCAAGTGGATTCCAACTAATAGTGACCTCATAGGGTATCCGAGGCTATAAATCTCTGTGGAAGCAGACTGCAACATCTTTCTCCCCCAGAGCTGCTGGTAGATTCGAACCACTGCCCTTACCATGCAAAAACCAAACCAAACCAAACCTGTTGCCATCAAGTCGATTCCAACTCATAGCAACCCTACAGAACAGAGTAGAGCTGCCCCATAGGGTTTCCAAGGACCACTTGGTGGACTCAATTGCCAGTCTTTTGGTTAGCAGACATAGCTCTTAACCACTACACCACCAGGGATCTGACCTTACCATATGACCCAGAAATTTCAGTCCTAGGTATATACTCAAGAGAAATAAAAACATATGCACACACAAAACTTGTAAAAGAAAGGTAACAGCAGCACCATTAACAATAGCCATAAGGTTGAAACAACCCAAATGTCCATCAGCTGATAAGCGGACAAATAAAATTGGTATATGCACACGATCTTTATTGAAATGAAGATCAAAGACTACAGCCTTCAGTATGGATTGCACCTCAACATAAAGAAAACAAAAATCCTCACAACTAGACCAATAAGCAACATCGTGATAAATGGAGAAAATATTGAAGTTGTCAAGGATTTCATTTTACTTGGATCCACAATCAACGCCCACGGAAGCAGCAGTCAAGAAATCAAACAATGTATTGCATTAGGCAAATCTGATGCAAAAGGCCTCTTTAAAGTGTTAAAAAGAAAAGATGTCACTTTGAGAAGTAGGGTGTACCTGACCCAAGCCATGGTATTTCAATTGCCTCATATGCACGTGAAAGCTGGGCAATGAATAAGGGAGACCGAAGAAGAATTGATGCTTTTGAATTACGGTGTTGGCAAAGAATACTGAATACACCACGGAGTGCCAGAAGAACAAACAAATCTATCTTGTGAAAAGTACAGCCAGGATGCTCCTTAGAAGCAAGGATGGCAAGACTTCCTTTCAGGTACTTTGGACATGGTATCAGGACAGACCAGTTCCCGAAAAGGACATCATGCTTAGTAAAGTAGAGGGTCAGTGAAAAAGAGGAAGACCCTCAATAAGATGGATTGACCCAGTGGCTGCAACAATGGGCTCAAGCATAACAATTGTGAGGATGGCACAGGACCATGAAGTGTTTCATTCTGTCGTACACAGGGTCACTATGAGTCAGAACCCACTCTATACCACCTAACAACAACAACATATGCAAACAATGGAATATTACTCAGCCATAAAAAGGAATGAAGTACTGATATATTCTACAACATGGGTGAACCCTGAAATCATTACCTGAGTGAAAGAAGCCAGATGCAAAAGGACAAATATTATATGACCCCATTTATATCAAATGTCCAGAAAAGTCCAATCTATAGAGACAGAAGGTAGATTAGTGGTTTCTTAGGCTGCGGAGGGATTGGGGGGCAAAGGGGTGATAGCTAAAGGGTCTTTTTTTGAAATGATGAACGAAAACATCCTAAAATTGACTGCAGTAATGGTTGCACATGTCTATGAATACACTAAAAACCACCAAATGGTATGCACACTTGAAATGGGCAAACTGTAAGGTACATGGATTAAATCTCAATAAAGCTGCTTAAAAGAAATGAAATAGGGAGAAGACTAGGTCTAGAAGACTAGAGGGAGCTGGACTTCTGCCAGCCACAGGAATGAAAAGAACATAGGCTACCAGGCATCCCGTGAACAAAGGCACTGAAAGTAGAGGAGAAAAGTTAAAAGTTAAAAAGAGACGTAAAGAGTAGATAAAGGGACCACTGGAAAAAATGTGCCTAAAATAGGTGTGGAGGAGAGAGAGAGTAGGAGGAGGGAAAGTGCCACAAATGAACAATCTGAGATAGGAAGAGAAGAATCAAGGGCTGGTAAAGAGTTAGCCAACATCATCAGCACAATGACAACCAGTAACTGGGCACCTATTCTCCCCTACAGTGAGGGGTGTAGAGGCACTCTTTCTTACCCTTCCACCACCCTGTGCTGCTGCCCCAGTGGACAGACGGGGAACAAATCAATGGCTTGCCCAGACCTACACAGCTGGGTGGTAGTAGATCCAGGATTCAAAGTAAACTTTTCCAGTTCTAAAGTGCCTGAAATATTTAGGGGGTTGCAAAGAGGGGAGGCAGAACAGTAAAACTTTAAAACAGTAATGAATATTTCTACGAAAAATGAAGGGGACCATAGATTCAAATTTCTTTAAAAATCTAGAACTTTCTACAAAGACCCAAGTTTCACAGCTCTCCTTGACTTTCTTTTTATCACCCAGAATGCCTCATTCAAGAAGCCCTGGTGGTACAGTGGTTAAGCACTCAGTTGCTAACCAAAAGGTCAGCAGTTTGAACCCACCAGCTACTCCAGGGGAGAAAGATGTGGCATCTGTTTCCATAAAGATTATACCCTACTCTGTCCTATAAGGTCGCTATGAGTTGGAATTGACTCAATGGCAACAGATTTGGTTTTTTGTTTTTTTGGTATGCCTTATCCAAACCGCATCTAAATGTAATAATTTTTTCAACTCCAAAATCAAAGCATAATGAAGTAGTGTGACCTTGAGCCAGTAACTGGTTTTCTCTAAGCCTCCACTTTTTATCTTTAAAATGTAGATAAAAATACCAACATCAAAATGTAGAAAGTTCAAACCCATTAGCCGCTCCTTGGGAGTAGGATGCATCACTCTGCTTCCATAAAAATTGCAGCCTTGGAAACCCTATGGGGCAGTTCTACTCTGTCCTATAGGGTCACTGTGAGTCAGAATCGACTGAACGGCAATGGGCTTTTAGGTTTTTAAGTACAAGTGAATACTAAAGCTGAGAGAACAAAGAGCTGAATTATACCGAGATGCAAGCAACAGGAATGTGTTTTCAGGTTTGTATTTGCTTCTGCCTGTCACCTGGAAAAGAAATAAACTACACTTAACTCAAGTATGATCAAAGGATGAGGAGGAGGTCAGCAGGAAAGACAACACAGGCTACATAAACAAACTAAAAATAGGGTTGTCTTAGGCTGGGTTCTCCAGAGAAGCAAAACTAGTAAAGTATACAAATATATAGAGAGATTTCTATCAAGAATATAGCTCATGCAGTTGTAGAGGCTAGAATGTCAAAAGTCCGTGGGTCAAGATAGAGGCTTCTCCTGATTCACATGGCCGCAGGGGCTAGCACATCCAAGACTGGCAGGTCAGAGAACAGTGCTCTTACCCACAGGTTGCAAAGATCGATGAATCCCAAGATTGGCAGGCAAGACCACAGGTAAACCGCTAGCTCAAGTCCCAAGGATCCAGAGCGAGCAAAAGCCCACAAGCCTTGCCAAAATGTCCACTTATATTCAATGCAAGCCACACTCGCAAGGAAATTCCGTTTCAACTGATTGGCTACTCACAGCAGATCCTATCATGGAGGTGATCACATTATATCACATCTCATCATGGAAGTGATCACAACATCACACGACTGCCAAACCAGTGGGCCAAACTTGGTCCAGCCAAGTTGGCACATAACCTCAACCATCAAATTGACACTTCCACCATCACACACATACTCAGAAGAAAGTCAGTGGTGTGGAAGGAGGCCCAGGCTTTGAACCCGATAAACAGAGGTTATCTGAAGAAGCACCATGCGGTAGACAGGCCTGATGGGGTCCCATGTGCAGGCATTTGATTGCCTTTCTCACTGAGCTTCTCTCTGTAGGACAGGATTTCTCAGTGTTTTAAAAACACACTTACCGCATGGCCCAGCAATCACATTGTTGGGCATTTATAAGACAGAAATAAAAACTGAGGTTCACACAGGGATCTGTGCATGACTGTTCCCACCAACTTCATTTACAATAGCCAAAAATTGGAAACAAAATGTCCTACAATAGGTGAAGGGTTAAACAAACTGACGTAACCATACTACAGAATACTATTCAGCAATAAAAAGAAACAAAGGATTGATACGTGCAACAATGTAGATAGACCTTAAAGGAATTATGCCGACTGAAGAAAGCCAATCTCAACAGGTCACATACTGTATGATTCCATTTATATAACACTCTTCAAATGACAAAATTACAGAGATGGAGAACTGCCCAGTGGTTGCCAGGAGTTAGGGGTGGTAGTTGGGATGGATGAAGGTAGATATGACCACAAAGGGGCAGCACAAGACAGATCTCTGTGATGATGGACTAGTTCTGTATCTGGTTGGTGGACTTCGTTACAGGGATATACACATGGGATAAACTGGTATTCACCACATCTTACCAATGTCAATATCCTGGTTTTGCTATTGCATTATGCTTACATAAGAAGTAACCATTGGAGAAACAGGATAAAGGGTTCACAGCACCCCTCTGTACTATCTTTACAATTGCCTGTGAATCGATACTTATTTTAAAATAAAAAATTTGTTAAAAACTGAAAAAAAAAAAAAAAAAGCTGTGTCCCACCAGACAAGATTTAAAGAGCTTTAATTTCTGTTTATATTACAAAGGAGTAAATTTCTGCTCCATTTTTTTTCATAATAAAAAATATAGAACTTTTTTTTTTTTTCCAAAATACTCCTATGCATGCCTACAAGATTCTTGAAAAGCATCCTCCCACCCCCAGGCCTGCTCTTAAAATTGGATAATCGAGATTTAGAAGCTGTATTTGCCTAAATGCATAGACTTTCTCTAATACAATAACCACATTTGTTCACCATACAATTAATGATTTTGAATGAAAGTGATGAAGATTTTCCCTTTTTTCTTCTCCAAATTTCAAGGGGCTGAAGTTAGCAAAGTAAAATATTTTGCCCTGTTACAGTCTGGATGGATACCTCTGGCAAAGCTTATCTGTCTTAGTTTGCTATGGTTGCCATAACAAAAATACACAAGTGGGTAGCTTTAAAGAAGGATTTATTGTCTCACAGTTCTGAAGCCTAGGAGTCCATATCAGTGCATTAGCTCTAGGGGAAGGGCCATGTCTGCAGCCCCAGGTGTTTTGGCATTCCATAACTTGTGGAGGGATCTTCACACCTGACTATCTTCACCCTATGTGTGCACCTCTCTCCGTGTCTATTTCCTCTTTTTATAAGACATCACTCAGAAGGGATTAGGTTTAGGACTCACCTTTCTCCTGCATGACCTCATTAACATTACAAACAGGATCACATTTACAGGTACCAAAAAAACTCATTGCCATCAAGTCAATTCCAACTCATAGCAACCTTATTTACAGGTACAAGAGTTAGGATTGCAACATGTTTGGGGGGATACAATTCTATCCATAACAATGTTATTTATTGGCCAGCATGTCAAGAGGGAGCCAAGATCTTCCAGTGCTCTGAACAAGGCCCATCCTCTGGGCTCATACAGACAGTGGCACTTAACCATTCCTTCTTCCTTGAAGCACTTTCTTCCTTTGACTTCTAGGACACTACACTCCTGATCCTCTTCCTACCTTGCTCACTACTCCTTTTCATCTCCTTGGTCAGTTCTTAGATCCTGGCATTCAATGTTGGAGTGCCTCTGGGCTCCCTCCTTAGACTTTCTGTCTCTGTACTCACTTCCTGGTGATGTCATCCAGACCCATAACTTTAAATTAAATACTATTTCTACACCTCCGTATTTGGCTGCTAACCAAAGGGTTGGTGGTTTGAACGCACCTAACAGCTCCACAGGAGAAAGACCTGGTGATCTGCTTCCATAAAGATTACAACTAGGGAACCATATGGAAAAGTTCCACTCTGTCACATTCGGTCGCTATGAGTTGGAATCAACTAGACGATGGCACCCAACAACAACATTGAAGAGCTCAAATATTTATCTTCCGTGAACACCAGACTCCGCTGATCAACTTCTTACTCAGCATCTGTACTTGAGTATCTAAAAGGCAGGTCAAAGTTAATGGACCCAAAACCAAAGTCCTAATCTTTCCTGCAGAGCCCAGTCCTCTCACAGCTTTCCCCATCACAATGAATAGCAATACCATCTTCCAGTTAACCAGACCAACATCACCCTTGATTTTGAGTGCATGCTCTTTCTCATATCTCTAATGCAATTAGCAAACCTTGCTGGATCTCTCTTTACAATATATCCAGAGTCCCACCATTTCACCTGGGTGTCTTGCCTGGATTAGTGCGAGAGCCCCCTCATGCTCTCCTTGTCCCCCAACACCTTCCATGCTCTTTCATCAACAGAGCAGCAAATCATTCAATTCCTCTGCTCAAAACACTTAACGCCAGATCTAGGCCATGATCCTCAATCACTGGTAAGACCACAGGATGAAAGGCTAATGGAGAACTTTATAATTATGGACCAAACTGACAACACTTGAATCCCCAAACTTAACATCACAAAGCAGAACCCAAATATAATTTGTCTCCTGAAGTGGGGCACCACTTATGAAGTATTCTTGCTTAAAAAGTCCAACCTAAGGCTGATGAAGCCTCTAGCTTCAATGACCAGTTTACAAAAGATAATGGACCAAGGAACATGGCACTATGGGTTGCAATAAAGAAGTCCAAATGCAGGAAATCCTCTAGAACTTATGGCCCTGTTTCTTCAACAAAACGAATGAATGGCAAGTCAAAAAGAAGAATGGGATCCAATCAAAAAACGGGCAAAGGATATGAACAGACACTTCACCAAAGAAGTCATTCAGGCAGCCCACAAATACATGGAAAGACCCTGGCGATCATTAGCCATTAGAAAGACATAAATCAAAACTACAATGAGATACCATCTCACCCCTACAAAAATGGCAATGATCAAAAAAACAGAAAACAACAAAAGCTGATTGGGGGCGGGTACTGAAACTCTTCTACATTGCTGGTAGCATTGTAAAATGGTACAACCACTGTGGAAAACAGCGTGGTGCTTCCTCAAAAAGCTAGAAATAACAAATACCTTATGATCCAGTAATCCCATTCCTGGGCATATATCCTAGAGATATAAGAGCAATGACACAAATAGACATATGTACACTGTAAAAATGATGTGTGTGTTGAGGTGGGGGGTCCAATGTCCTCTAACTCCATGAGGGGGAAGGAGAATCAAGATCAGCCCAAGGCTGATTCCTATGAGGTGGAGGTCAGACATGCCTCTCTCTCCACCATCTTTACCAATTCTAACACCAACCATTCCTCCCATAGCATTCTCTACTCATCTGTTGGGTTCAATAATTTGTTGCAACGGCCACACAGAACTCAGAGACCATACTCACAGCTGATTTATTAGGGAAGTAACATGTTACAGTTCAGATTCAGGAACGATCAAGATACAATTCCTTGATCAGGACAACAACTTCTCAGCCATGCCACAGGTGAGTCTTTCTTTGGCCCTCAGCCCCTAGGCCTCTGCCTTGCTCCAGCAAGTGTTACAAAGCTGTTTATAGCTCTGCCAATAAGTGCCCAGAGGCACCTCACTCCACCAGTAAGCCTTGGCCCGGAGGCACTCAGCTCTAGGCAAACCTAGCTCCACCAAGTGCCCAGAGGCACCCTACTCCTCCAGCAAGCCTCCTGCATGAAGGTGCTCAGCTTTCTCACTCCATAGGCCAGGAAGCCCACTGTACCATCTCCTGCTTCTGCTGCCACCATTTCTCTGCCACCACTTCTCAAAGTCTTTGGTGTTACAGCTCTCTCTCCCTCTCGTTCTCCTGATTCCAGGAGTTTCTCAGTGCAGGGATCCCAGGTCCAAAGGTCCAAAGGACACACTTCACTCCTGGCTCTTCTCTCTTAGTGGTGGTGAAATCATCTCTTCTCACCTCTGGGACGGCTCATTTTAAGCCTAGTGGGATGACAAAACTGACAATCCACTAGTTAGGTTTCCATGTACCTTATTTTCATCATCCTGTGGCAGTCACAGAAGCTACGGCTAGAAGGGCCATTTTAAGTAATTCACAGCATCACACACATACCTATGTTCATTGCAGTATTATTCGCAACAGAAAAAGATGCAAACAACCTAAGTGCCCACCAACAGATGAATGGATAAACAAATTGTGATGTTGTTGTTGCTGTTAGGTGCCATCAAGTCAGTTCCAATTCATAGTGACCCTATGTACAACAAAACGAAATGCTCCCTAGTCCTGTGCCATCCTCACAGTCATTGCTACACTTGAGCCCATTGTTGCAGGCACTGTGTCAATCCATCTCACTGAGGGTCTTCTTCTTTTTTGCTGGTCCTCTACTTTGCCAAGCATGATGTCCTTCTCCAGGGACTGTTACATATATATGTATCAAATCATAGTACATACCTACGATGGAATACTATGCAACTATCAAGAATGATGAGGAGTCTGCAGAACATCTTACAACATGGATGATGAGTCTGGAGCACATTATGCTGAGTGAAATAAATCAATCACAAAAAGACAAATATTGCATAGTCCCGCTATTACAAAAAGTCAAGAATAGATATACACACAGAAAACAAAGTTCTTTGATGGTTACCAGGGATGGGAGGGAGAAGGAGGGGAAATCATTTTCTAGATAGTAGACACTTGTTACTTTTGGTGACAGAAAAGGCAATCCCAAATATGAGCGAAAACAGCACAACTTGACCAAGGTAAATAAAGACACTAAGAAGTACACAAGAAAAAAGGGACAATTATAGTAAATGCTATCACATATACAATTTTGCAACAACAGTAAAAACAACCAAAACTTATGTGTGTGGCTACGTAAGTAGATATGAATGAATATATGTGTATAGGAAGACACATGGGAGTAAATCTACGTGTACGTACGGGTGTACCTATAGGCATATATATATACATGTTTGTGTGTGCTGCATGTATGTTCACATACATAACACACCACGTAAGGGGCACAGTTATGGAGCCTTCGTAGACATATCCAAACAACTCACAGGATTGGCTTACTGGGTCAAAAGGCTTGCGACCATAGTCTTGGGGGACAACTCAGTCAATTGGCATAACATAGTTCACAAAGATAATGTTCTATATCCTAGTTTGGTGAGCAGCATCTGAAAGCTTACAAGTAGTCATCTAAGATATAACTATTGGTCTGTACTCATATGGAGCAAAAGAGAATGAAGGAAATAAAAGGCTTAAAGAAAAAACTAGTCCATGGGACTAACAACCCACGTGAACCACAGCTTCTTCTAACCTGAGACCAAAAGCACTAGATGGTGCACGGCTACCGCTACCTACAGTTCTGACCAGGGACACAATAGAAGGTCCTGGATAGAATGGGAGAAAAATGTAGAACAAAACTCAGATTCCTAAATAAAGGCCAAAACTAACGGACCAATACAGGCTAAACAAAGTAACAAGTGCCCAAGGGCAATCTCTAAATTGCGACCCCTCTCCCAACTTCAAGATGAATAGACGTTGACAGTGGCGATGTGTCAGCAGAAACGCCTTCCCCCTTCTTGTCCAGCTGCCTCATCAGGCACCTTTCATATTTGTTGCACCTAGGAACGTCATTCAGTGTCTCATCTTGTGCCCCCTCTAACATCCCCCCACCCTTGCTATGCCCTTCCACTTGGAATTGAAGCTATTTCAGCAGGTCAGCTTTCAGCCAAATAACAGATCGGTTTATAAAGTAAACAACATCCCCAGTGAGTACTGTGCTCCCTTAAACAATTAACTAGACAAGACCAAATTGTCAACAGCTACCCAAAAGCAAAGATGAGATGGCAAGGAGGCACAGGGAAGCTAGATCAATGGAAACAGAGCAAACAGAAGGGAAATAAAGAGAATGCTGACACATTGTAAAAATTGTAACCAAAGGCATAGAACAATTTGCATAAAATTTGTTAAAGAGGAACCTAATTTGGTGTGTAAACTTTCACCTAAAACATAAAAAAGTATTATTTAAAAAAAAAGAAGAAAGGGAAACTGTTAAAGATAAAAGAGACTTCAGAGTCCTTTTAGTCAAATGCAATTTGTGAATAATTTTTTTATGATATAAAGGATTTATTGATATTACTTTAAAATATCCTAGGTAATAATAGTTTTCTTTTTTTTTTAAGTTCCTATCTTTTAGGAATGCATACAGAAGCATTTAAGATAAAATTTATTAAATTTGACCTAAAATAATACAGTGGAAAGTGCCAGTGAGGGTATGGACAAAATATGATTGGCCATGTTGATTTCCATTGGGTAAATCTGCTACAAAAGACCTCTTTAAGGTGTTAAAAAAAAAAAAAAAAGCAAAGATGTCAGGCTATGGTGCGCCTGATCCAAGCCATGGTGTTTTCAGTTGCCTCAAATGCATGTGAAAGCTGGGCAATGAATAAGGAAGACCGAAGAAGAATTGACACCTTTGAATTATGGTGCTGGCAAAGAATAATGAATATACCATGGACCACCAAAAGAAGGAACAAATCTGATTTGGAAGAAGTACAACCAGAATGCTTCTTAGAAGCAGTGATGGTGAGTCTTTGTCTCACAAACTTTGGGCAAGTTATCAGGAGGGCCCAGTCCCTGGAGAAGAACACGATGCTTGGTAAAGTAGAGGGTCAGTGAAACAGAGGAAGACCCTCAGTGAGATGGATTGATACAGTGGCTGCAACAATGGGCTCAAGCATAACAATAATTGTGAGGATCACGCAGGACCAGGCACTGTTTTCTGTTGTGCATAGGGTCACTATGAGTCAGAACTGACTCAAAGGCACCTAACAACAACAACATGTTGGTAACGGTTGAAGCTTGGAGAAGGGTACACAGGAGTTCATTGTTACACTGTTCTCTTTACAGTTAACTCCAATTTTTCAGTAAGAGATGTTCATCTCTTGCTTCCTTCCCCTTTCCCTCCCTCCTCTCCCCCTCAGCAACCCTGCTGCCCTCTTCATCCAGCTCACCTGGCTTTCACTGCCTCTGGGCCTTCCTTCACTTACAACACTCTTCTCCCAGTATTTATAAGATTCATCACCCACCTCCTTTAATTTCTTAATTCTAATGTCACCTTCTGACTGAGACCTTTCCCAAGACCCTTTCAAAAACCAAAGCCTTATAGGTCCTACATGATCTGCCTTTACCGCCCTATTTTTCTCCTTAGCATTCATGTTCTGATCTCATCATCATCATCTTCGTAACTAACATTTATAAGGCATTTCCTATGTGTTGGCACTGTTCTAAATTTTATACACGTCTGCACACATATGTGCACACACACACATGCACTCCCCACACACACGCACACTTAATCCTGACAGCAACCTGTAATTGAGATTTTCTAGGACTGCCGTAACCAATCACCACAAACTTTGCGGCTTACGGAGTCCCTGAGTGATGCAAACAGTTCATGCCCTCAGCTGCTAACCAAAAGGTTGAAGGTTCAAGACCACCCACATGTGCCTTGGGTGAAATGACTGGTGATCTACTTCTGAAAATTCAGTCTTTGAAAACCCTATGGAGTACAGTTCTACTCTGACACACACGGGGTCACAGTGAGTCAGAATTGACTCGACAGCAATTGGTTATTCGTTATGTGGCTAAAAACCACAGAAACGTAAGATCTCACAGTTCTGGAGGCTGAAGTCTGAATTCAGGGTGTCAGAGGACCAAGCTATCTCTGAAGGCTCTAGGGGAGGACGCTTTCTCCTCTTTCCTAGCTCCTGGTAACCCCAGGCATTCCTCGGCTTGTGGCGGTGTAACTCCAATCTCTGCATCTGTCTACACATGTGTGTCTGTCCATCTCTGTGGCTCTTCTCTTTATATAAGGACACCAGTCATACTCGATTAGGATGCACCCGACTCTAGAATAACCTCATGTTAATTTAACTAATTACATCTGCAAAGACTCTACTTCCAAACAAGGTCCTGGGGGTTAGGACTTGAACACATCTTTTAGGGGCACGCAAATCAACCCATCACACAACCCTCTGAGGTAGCTTTCATACTATCCCCATTTTATGAAACATTGAAGCCCAGATAGGAAGCAGAGGCATGTTTCAAACCCAGGCGGTCTGGCTCCTACATCTACCCTTGTCTCCACAGCATTGTAAGCACCTGCATTAGGCACTGTATTCTCTGTTTACCCTCCGGCTCCCTATACTCACATATCAACTCCACGAGGGCAGGAATTTGGGTCAGCTCTGTTCATTGCTGCATCCCAGCATCTACAGTAGGTACACGATAAGTACTACCAAGTAAAGGACTGAACCTTCTACGTGCCGTATTCTAGGGATCCAAAAACGAGTCAAACGGTGTAGAAAGAACGCCCAAGAACGCGAGCCAATGCAAATGTGCCACACAGATGTACAAGAAATTCCTAGAGTCACAAAGAAGCTAAGGCATCCAAATGTGACTTCTGGAAGCTGCTAGGGGAGCTATGCCAAGAGAACTACAGTGGGCAAAGAACTCAGACCAAAGTACCACCCTCCTCCCCTCCAGCTCAGTGTCCTCGGCCCTCGACTAAGTCAGTCTCCTTCAAGGTGGTTCCATCTATTACCATGCTTGCCAGTCCCTGACAAACGTCAACTCTCCTGGTTTCTAAATTGCTTTCAGGTGCTGTCAAGTTGGTTCCGACTCATTGTGACCCTGTGTACAACAAAACAAAATACTGTCTGGTCCTGAGCCAGTCTCACAATTGTTGCTATGTCTGAGCCCACTGTTGCAGCCACCATGGCAATCCAGGCAACATCCAAAGGGTGTGGAGGAGAAACCTATTCTTGATTAAGAAACAGAAAGTTGATCTGTGAGCAAATAGCATTGTTTGGAATAAGGTGAAGCAAGCAAACAACAATCTTTATTTTCAGAGTATCATAAAAGAAGGGCACTTAAAGTGAATAATGAAGCATTTCTTTGGTACTAAGACACACAAACGTCAGGGGCTATTTTCAACACGCCAAGACCCAAGAGGCCCAGACTAAACGAATTGAGCCCTAATTTCTCAAACACAAGAGTGAAGGAGCAATTTTTAAATCTTGTGGACCCAATTATCTCCCCAGAATATCAAAATCCACCAAGCCTGGTGCGGCACTACCACTGAGGGTGGCCTGTTTACAACCCTCAGCACAGATATCCACAGAAACCAACACTCTGAGAGTGGGAGCCCCTGGGTAGTGAAAACGGTTAACGTATTCCATTGAAAGGTTGGCAGTTGAGTCCACCAAGAGATGACTTGGAAGAAGGACCAGCAATCTACTTCTGAAATATCAGGCATTGAAAACTCTGTGGGGTGCAGTTCTGCTCTAACACAAGTCTCCATGCATTGCAGAGTGGAACTGTGCTCCCTACAGTTTCTAAGGCTTCGAAATTTCAGAAGCAGATTGCTAGGTGTTTCTTCCTAGGCATCTCTAGGTGGGTTCAAACTGCCAAACTTTCAGCTCATTGAGCACTTAACTGTTTGCATACCCAGGGGCTCCATATAGGTCATAACCGTTGCCATCTAGTCAATTTCAACTCATAACAACCCCATAAGACAGAGTAAAAATTCACCATAGGGTTTCCAAGGCTGGAATCTTTATGGAAGCAGACTGCCGCATCTTTCTACCATGGAGTGGCTGGTGAGTTCAAACCACCAACCTTTTGGTTAGCAGCTGTGTGCTTTAACCACTGTGCCACCACAGACCTTTCATATAGATTATAAAAAAAAAAAGATGGTTCAAATGCTTTGACAATTTAAGCCCTATTCTTAATACCCTTAAAAAATATATACGCATTTTATGGCACTGAAACTATTCTATATGATATTATAATAGTGGATACATGATTTTAAACATTTATCAAAATCTATAGAACTGTACAAAGCCCTGGTGGCACAGTGGTTAAGAGCTACAGCTGCTAACCAAAAGGCTAAGGAAACCTTATGGGGCAGCCCTACTTTGTCCTACGGGGTCGCTATGAGTCAAAAGGGACTTGACGGCTAATGGGTTTATAGAACTGTGCAACACAGAGTGAACCGTGTGAACTATGGGCCTTAGTTAGTAATAATGTATCAGTATTTGTTCATCAGTTGTAACAAACGTATGTTCATCAGTTGTAACAAACGTACCACAGGAACCCAATATGCTAACAGGAGAAACAGTGTGCAGGGAGGAGAGGGTGAAAGGGAACGCTCTGTACTTCCTGCACAATTCTTCTGTAAACCTAAAACTATTCTGGGAAGAAAAGTAAAAGCTACCATCGTGTCGATTCTGACTTGTGGTGACCTCATGTGTGCTGGGGTAGAAAAGTGCTCCACGGGGTTTTCAATGGCTGTGATCTTTTGGAAGTGGATCGTCAGGACTTTCTTCCAGGGTACTTCTGGGCAAATTCAAACAGCCAACCTTTTGGTCAGTAGCCAAGCACTGAACTGTTTGCACACTCAGGGAAAGCCTATTAAAAAATACATGTGCAGAGAGGCGGCGCCAAGATGGTGGAATAGACAGATGCTTCCATCAAGCCCTCTTTACAACAAAGACCCGAAAAAACAAGTGAAACAAGTATATTTGTGACAAGCTTGGAGCCCTCAGCATCAAAGGCAAGCTTAGACAACGAACTGAGGAGCAGGGGGAGGAAGAGGCCATTCAGAAGTGGAGAGGAGTTACCGGACCTGAATCGTGGGGAGCCCTCAGGCACCATTCTTGGAGCCGCGGCGGTGACAGCAGGCTGGTACTAGCATTTGGCCAGAGTTTCCGCAGGAAGAAGCAGCCAGCCACACAGCCCACTCACCTCTGGAACCTGAGGAGAATGACGCTCCCAGCAAAAGCAAAGTACTTCCGTATATTTTACCCTGCCCCACCCCCACCCCCAAGCCGGCTTCAGGGGCTGAATACCTGGGCCTGAGATAGACCCTGGTGAGCCCCTGGAGCCGTCCTCCCGGCCTTGGGGAAGGAAAAAGTTTGCAACTGGTGGCAAAAGATAATTTGCTAGCTCCATTAAGAGGGGGAGCTCAGGACAGAAGCAGCTCCTGTCCAGGCATAAACTGTCCGTGGACCTTGAGCACCTTTCCCTTCTGCATGGACCTGTGTGGGCCTATTTTGAGACAACAGGCCCTTGTTGGCAGACTCCAACCATTTCAGCTGTGTGTTTGACATTTGACATTGCTTTGCCTATTAAACAAGTTCCTCACCTACCCACATCAAGGACCTAAGGACTGGCAGCTCCACTTAGGTCACCCAGCCACCCACAAGTTATCTTTGGGGTCCAAAGATAACTGGTACCTCCCAGTCCTTACAACCAAAAACTTTGGGTGCCTATGGTCCCTCTGCAGAACCCACCCACCAGTATGCTCTAAGGAACAGAGATGTGTTTTCCTCAGAGCCACTTGGGGGTCGGTTCTCAGCCACCTACCTTGCTCAGAGAGTGGCCCCCTGCTGCAATCAGATACCAGTATATATGCCAATCACCCCTGCCCCTCTAAGACTGTAGGACAGAGCCTGTAACACACACTTGATATCGGCTACCTGGAAACCGGAGCTGAATTCATACAAGAAAACTGAATGGACTCCTAGACTGATATACCTGACAACAGCTCTAGCCAACTGGAGACAGGACACCAGAGCTCCAAAGGTGAAAATAATCAAGCTAGCTCACTCAAGCAACCCATATGGGCATAACAAAACAAAACAAAGCAAGCAGCTACTACCCAATAACCAAGCATAAACTAATACAATAACTTATATATGGCTCAGAGACAACAGTCAATACCAAGTCACACAAAGAAACAGACCATGATCACCTCAACAGGCTCTCAAAACAAAGAATCCAGGGATCTTCTAGATGAACGTGCATTCCTGGAATTACCAGATGCAGAATACAAAAGTTTAATATACAGAACCCTTCAAGACATCGGAAGGAAATGAGGCAATACGCAGAACAAACCAAGGAACACACAGATAAAGCAACTGAAGAAATTAGAAAGATTATTCAGAAACATAACGAAAAGTTTAATAAACTGGAAAAATCCATAGACAGATAGCACTCAGAAATTCAGAAGATTAACAATAAAATTACAGAATTAGACAACTCAATAGAAAGTCAGAGGAGCAGAATTGAGCAAGTAGAAGCTAGAATTTCTGAACTCAAAGATAAATCACCTGGCACAAATGTATTTGAAGAAAAATCAGATAAAAGAATTTAAAAAGTAAAGAAACCTTAAGAATCATGTGGGACTCTATCAAGAGAAATAGCCTAAGAGTGATTGGAGTACCAGAACAGGAAGGGATAACAGAAAATACAGAGAAAATTTTTGAAGATTTGTTGGCAGAAACTTCCCTGATATTGTGAAAGATGAGAAGACATCTATCCAGGATGCTCATCAAAGTCCACATAAGGTAGATGTTACAAGAAAGTCACCAAGACATATTATAATCAAACTTGCCAAAACCAAAAATAAAGAGAGAATTATAAGACCAGCAAGGGATAAACGAAAAGTCGCCTACAAAGGAGAGCCAGTAAGAATAAGCTCGGACTACTCAGCAGAAACCATGCAGGCAAGAAGGCAATTGTATGACATATTTAAAAAGTTGAAGGAAAAAAACTGCCTGCCAAGAATCATGTATCCAGCAAAACTGTCTCTTGAATACGAAGGTGAAATTAAGACATTTCCAGATAAACAGAAGTTTAGGGAATTTGTAAAAACCAAACCAAAACTACAAGAAATACTAAAGGGAGTTCTTTGGTTAGAAAATCAATAATATCAGGTATCAACCCAAGACTAGAACACTGGGCAGAGCAACCAGAAGTCAACCCAGACAGGGAAATGCAAAAAAACAAAGCAAGGTTATATATAAAAAAAAAAAGCCAAAAATAGGGTAACAGTGATGTTATTATATAAAAGAAGACAACATTAAAATAATAAAGAGGGACTAAGAAACATAATTATATACCTTCCATATGGAAACGAAGATACGGAGATACAAAGAAATAAAAGTTTTAAATTTAGAAAAACAGGGGTAAATAATAAGGTAACCACAAAGGAGACAAACTATCCTACTCATCAAAATAAAATACAAGGGAAAAATACAGACTCAGCAGAAACAAAATCAATAACAACAAATATGAGGAAAGGACAATATATAGAGAAAATCTACTCAGCACATAAAATCAACCAGGAAAAAGAAACCGTCAACATACAAAAAAAGGCATCAAAATGATAGCACTAAATTCATAAAAAAAAAAAAAAAATTCATACCTACCCATAATTACCCTGAATGTAAATGGACTAAATGCACCAATAAAGAGACAGGGAGTGGCAGAATGGATTAAAAAACAAGATCTGTCTATATGCTGCCTACAAGAGACACACCTTAGACTTAGAGACACAAACAAACTAAAACTCAAAGGATGGAAAAAAATATATCAAGCAAACAACAATCAAAAAAGAGCAGGAGTGGCAATATTAATTTCTAACAAAATGGACTTTAAAGTTAAATCTATCAGAAAGGATAAGGAAGGACACTATATAATGACTAAAGGAACAATACACCAAGAAGATATAACCATATTAAATATTTATGTACCCAATAACAGGGCTGCAAGATACATGAAACAAACTCTATCAGCATTGAAAAGTGAGATAGACAGCTCCACAATAATAGTAGGAGATTTCAACACACCACTTTCGGTGAAGGACAGGACATCCAGAAGGAAGCTCGATAAAGACACGGAAGATCTAAATGCCACAATCAACCAACTTGACCTCATAGACATATACAGACCACTCCACCCAAAAGCAACCAAGTATGCTTTCTTCTCTAGTGACATGGAGCATTCTCTAGAATACACCACATATTAGGTCATAAAGCAAGTCTTAGAAGAATACAAAACACTGAAATATTACAAAGCATCTTCTCTAACCATAAGGCCATAAAACTGGAAATCAGTAACAGGAAAAGCAGGGAAAATAAATCAAACACCTGGAAACTGAACAATACCCTGCTCAAAAATGACTGGATTATAGAAAACATTAAGGATGGAATAAAGTAATTCAGAGAATCCAATGAGAATGAAAACACTTCCTGTCAGAACCTTTGGGACACAGCAAAACCGGTACTCAGAGGCCAATTTATACCAATAAATGCACGCATCCAAAAGAAGGGCCAAAATCAAAGAATTATCCCTACAACTTGAACAAATAGAAGGAGAGCAACAAAAGAAACCCACAGGCACCAGAAGAAAACAAATAATAAAAATAAGAGCTGAACTAAATGAAATAGGAAACAGAAAAAACAATTGAAAGAATTAACAAGACCAAAAGCTGGTTTTTTGAAAAAATCAACAAAACTGATAAACCACTGGCCAAACTAACAAAAGAGAAACAGAAGAGGAAGCAAATAACCTGAATGAGAAAAGGGAGGGGCGATATTACAACAGACCCAACTGAAATTAAAAGAATCATATCAGATTACTATGAAAAACTATACTCAAACAAATTTGAAAACCTAGAAGAAATGGATGAATTTCTAGAAACACAATACCTACCTAAACTAACACAAACAGAGGTAGAACAACTAAACAGACCCATAACAAAAGAAGAGATTGAAAAGGTAATCAAAAAACTCACACACACACACAAAAAAACCCTGGTCCGGATGGCTTCACTGCAGAGCTCTGCCAAACTTTCAGAGAAGAGTTAACACCACTACTACTAAAGGTGTTTCAGAGCATAGAAAAGGACGGAATACTCTCAAACTCATTCCATGAAGCCACCATATCCCAGATGCCAAAACCAGGTAAAGACACCACAAGAAAAGAAAATTATAGACCTATCTCCCTCATGAACGTAGATGCAAAAATCCTCAACAAAATTCTAGCCAATAGAATTCAACAACACATCAAAAAAATAATTCACCATGACCAAGTGGGATTCATACCAGGTATGCAGGGATGGTTCAACATTAGAAAAACAATTAATGTAATCCACCACATAAATAAAACAAAAGACAAGAATCACATAATTTTATCAATTGATGCAGAAAAGGCATTTGACAAAGTTCAACACTCATTCATGATAAAAACTCTCAGCAAAATAGGAATAGAAGAAAAATTCCTCAACACAATAAAGGGCATTTATACAAAGCCAACAGCCAACATCACCCTAAATGGAGAGAGCCTGAAAACATTCCCACTGAGATCGGGAACCAGACAAGGATGCCCTTTATCACCACTCTTATTCAACATTGTTCTGGAAGTCCTAGCCAGAGCAATTAGGCTAGATAAAGAAATAAAGCGCATCCAGACTGACAAGGAAGAAGTAAAAGTATCTCTGTTTTCTGATGACATGACCTTATACACAGAAAACCCTAAGGAATCCTCCAGAAAACTACTGAAACTAATAGAAGAGTTCAGCAGAGTATCAGGATACAAGATAAACATACAAAAATCAGTTGGATTCCTCTACACCAACAAGAGAACATCAAAGAGGAAATCACCAAGTCAATGCCATTTACAGTAGCCCCCAAGAAGATAAAATACTTAGGAATAAATCTTACCAGAGATGTAAAAGACTTGTACAAAGAAAACCACAGTACACTTCTGCAAGAAACCAAAAGAGACTTACGTAAGTGGAAGAACATACCTTGCTCGTGGATAGGAAGACTTAACATTATAAAAATGTCTATTCTACCAAAAGCCATCTATACATTTAATGCAATTCCGATCCAAATCCCAATGACATTCTTTAATGAGATGGAGAAACAAATCATCAACTTCATACGGAAGGGAAAGAGGCCCCGGATAAATAAGGCATTACTGAAAAAGAAGAACAAAGTGGGAGGCCTTACTTTACCTGATTTTAGAACCTGTTACACCACCACAGTAGTCAAAACAGCCTGGTACTGGTACAACGACAGATGCATGGACCAATGGAACAGAATGGAGAATCCAGACATAAATCCATCCACATATGAGCAGTTGATATTTGACAAAGGCCCCAAAACAGTTAAATGGGGAAAAGACAGTCTTTTTAACAAATGGTGATGGCATAACTGGATATCCATCTGCAAAAAAATGAAACAAGACCCATACCTCACTCCATGCACAAAAACTAACTCAAAATGGATCAAAGACCTAAATATAAAACCTGAAATGATAAAGATCATGGAAGAAAAAATAGGAACTACGTTAGGAGCCCTAATACATGGCATAAACAGTATAGAAAACATTAAAAAGAATGTAGAAGAAAAACTAGATAACTGGGAGCTCCTAAAAATCAAACACCTATGCTCATCCAAACACTTCACCAAAAGAGTAAAAAGATTACCTACGGACTGGGAAAAAGTTCTTAGCTATGGCATTTCTGATCAGCGCCTGATCTCTAAAATCTACATGACACTGCAAAAACTCAGTTGCAAAAAGACAAAAAACCCAAATAAAAAAAGGGCAAAAAATATGAATAGACACTCACTAAAGAAGACATTCAGGTACCTAACAAATATATGAGGAAATGTTCATGATCATTAGCCATTAGAGAAATGCAGATCAAAACTACAATGAGATTCCATCTCACTCCAACAAGACTGGCATTAATCCAAAAAACACAAAATAAATGTTGGAGAGGCTGTGGAGATACTGGAACACTTCTACACTGCTGGTGGGAATGTCAAATGGTACAACCACTTTGGAAATCAATTTGGCACTTCCTTAAAAAGCTAGAAATAGAACTACCATACAATCCAGCAATCCCACTCCTTGGAATATATCCTAGAGAAATAAGAGCCTTTACACAAACAGATATATGCACACCCATGTTGATTGCAGCACTGTTTACAATAGCAAAAACATGGAAGCAACCAAGGTGCCCATCAACAGATGAACAGAAAAATAAATTATGGTATATTCACACAATGGAATACTATGCATCGATAAAGAACAGTGAGGAATCTGTGAAACATTTCATAACATGGAGGAAACTGGAAGGCATTATACTGAATGAAATCAGTTGCAAAAGGACAAATATTGTGTAAGACCATTATTATAAGAACTTGAGAAATAGTTTAAACTGAGAAGAAAACATTCTTTTGTGGTTATGAGAGAGGGGAGGGAGCGAGGGTGGGAGAGGGGCATTCACTAATTAGATAGTAGATAAGAACTACTTTAGTTGAAGGGAAAGCACACAATACAGGGGAGGTCAGCACAATTGGACTAAACCAAAAGCAAAGAAGTTTCCTGAACAAATGAATGCTTCGAAGGCCAGCATAGTGGGGGCAGGGGTCTGGGGACCATGGTTTCAGGCGACATCTAAGTCAACTGGCATAATAAAATCTATGAAGAAAACATTCTGCATCCCACTTTGAAGAGTGGCGTCTGGGGTCTTAAACGCTAGCAAGCAGCCATCTAAGAAGCATCAATTGGTCTCAACCCACCTGGATCAAAGGAGAATGAAGAACACCAAGGACACAAGGCAATTACGAGCCCAAGAGACAGAAAGGGCCACATGAACCAGAGACTACATCATCCTGAGACCAGAAGAACTAGATGGTGCCCGGCTACAACCGGTGACTGCCCTGACAGGGAACACAACAGAGAACCCCTGAGGGAGCAGGAGAGCAGTGGGATGCAGACCCCAAATTCTCATAAGACCAGACTTAATGGTCTGACTGAGACTAGAAGGACCCTGGTGGTCATGGCTCCAGATCTTCTCTTGGCCCAGGATAGGAACCATTTCTGAAGCCAGCTCTTCAGACATGGATTGGACTGGACAATGGGTTGGAGAGGGATGCTGGTGAAGAGTGAGCTTCTTGGATCAGGTGGACACTTGAGACTGTGTTGGCATCTCCTGCCTGGAGGGAATATGAGAGGGTGGAGGGGGTTAGAAGCTGGCGAAATAGACACAAAAACAGAGAGTGGAGGGAGAGAGCGGGCTGTCTCATTAAAAAAAATAAAATTAGGGGGCGAGAAATTGGGAGTGCGTAGCAAGGTGTATATGGGTTTTATGTGAGAGACTGACTTGATTTGTAATCTTTTACTTAAAGCACAATAAAAATTATTTTTAAAAAATACATGTGCATGAATATATAAAAGTACAAGACTCCTTCCCTACTACGTTTAAATTGACTATCCCAAAAGCTGTCTTCTAAGAATGATTTTCAAGTTAAAAGGGAATAGGAAAGTGCTTACATACATTTTCAAGACTCAGTTGTTTTAAGTCACCCAGTTTTCTGATTCATTATAGCTTGTTGGCATAAAAGAATGCAGAAGAGTGTACATAGGGAAAAGAAAAATCTCACCTTCAATTTTCATCACCTGAAACCAACTGGATAAAACCACCTGCCAGCAGTGGGTTCTTTTCATTACCTGTGGAAGACTTTGAGGTCTAATTTACATCTGTATTTATCTCTGGTTGTAAATGCAAAGCCAAGGATCCAATAACAGAACGAAAGCTTTTTAAAATCACTTTTTCAATGTAATTGTTGTAATGGTGTGTAGTTTGTCTCAGCTTCTACTCATCTGGCATTTTCCAGCCCCCACTCTTACATGTGAATCTGATACTTCCTCTTATAGCCTGGAATGTATTTCACTTTCACAGTTCACACTTGATGTTCCAGTACAAAATAAAGAGCTCATTCAATATTAGATTATTACCACTGCTTTACAGATGAGAAAACCGAGGCCCAGAAAGAGGAAGTAAAACAACGATCACATAGCCACTAGCAGCCCACTCAGGGTCGGACCCTGAGAACCTTGCTTTTGAGCCCCTAGTCTCACTCTTTCTGCTGCCTGTATATGTGGGATAAAACATGGTGCAGATATTTCTTTTAATAAACAAGAGTCCAAGTCAAATAATTTTTATGCAAATCTGAGGAGAAATTAATTACTTACTAGCTGTGGGCTGTGTGACCTTAAGCAAGGTACTTAACCCCTCTGAGCTTCAGTTTCTTCACAGGATTGTCGTGAGAACTAAATGAATTGTAATGTGTTATCTCCGCCTGACACACTATATTCTGTAAAAGTTAGCTTTATTATCACCATCACTATTACTAACAACTTACAGTTCAGTATAAAAAAGCTCAATTAAGGAGTCCAAATTTTATTTCCCAAGGAGTCCTGGTGATGCAGTGTGGTTAATGAACCGGCTGCTAACAGAAAGGTGGGTGGTTTGAACCCACCAGCCCCTCCGTGGTAAAAAGATGAGGCAGTCTGCTTCATAAAGATTACAGCCTTGGAAACCCTACGGGGAAGTTCTACTCTGTCCTATAGAGATGCTATGAGTAGAAGTCGACTCAACGGCAGGGGGCTTGGTTTTAATTTTATTTCCTAAGCTCTTAACTGCACCATCCTTCAACTCCTTTTAATTAAAACGGAAACATTAGTCAGAGATCTTATTGGGTATTATGAAAAGATACAATAGGTTTACAAGGCACTAGTACCGCTGAAGTTTACCATCTCTGGAAGGTTGACCATGCTTATCCAAGAACTGCTTAAATTTTAACAGTAACATAACCAACCATGTGAAGAATTTCTCCTTCCCATTTAGAAGTGTGAATCTAAATTTAACAACAAGGGAAACTATTCATATTTATCAGTGCTATATTTGAGTGCCTTCAGATGGGTGGCAAAAATGTATTACTAAGCAATGCAGTCTTGCTTTATCTCGTTGTCTTCCTCTAAAGACGGTTCAGGGAGTCCCTGGGTGGTGCAAAGCGTTAACACACTTAGCTGCTAAGGAAAGGTTGGTGGTTTGAGTTCACCCAGAGGCACCTCAAAAGAAAGGCCTGGCAATCTACTTCTGTAAAATCGACCACTGAAAACCCTATGGAGCATAGTTCTACTCTGACACACATGGGGTCACCATGAGTCAGAATCAACTAAGAGCAACTTGTTTAAAGGCCATTCAGATGAAAATGCTCCTAAGTCTTGGTTGCCTGTCACCGACTGTCCTGTCTTCTAACAACAAGAACTCTACCTGTAGAAGCCCGACAGTGCTTTGGAAGTTAAATGGCTGCATGAGGAAAATATCTAATCAAATCTAACTCCCCAGAAGCCATGACCCTGAATTTTCATCAACGGTCCTGGCACCTCCCCACTCCTGGTACTGGGCCCTAAGAAACCTGATGAAAAAGCAAAGTTCCTGTCTCCTATGTCATACGGTAACGGGCATTTTCAGTAACGGTGCAGTAAAGAGGAATTACAACCAGGGATTGAGAAAGAGGCCGCTTTGGACAGGTAATAATGACAACTCCAGCAATGTCTTTAACCCTTGTTAAGCTGCTGCCTTAACCCGATGCTCCAAACCTGCTTCTGTTGGCCCCCATGGGGGTGAGGGGTGGAGCAGCAAAGCCGTAACACCTGATTTTATAGTTTTGAAAACACCTCCCTCCCTCTGGTTCATTTTATCTCTCGACCACCCAGTGAGTTAGGGCGGGAGTTATTCTCCCTCTTCTCAGACAAGGAAACCAAGGTTCAACCAGGTTTCATGACTTGCCAAGGCTTGGCAGTTATTTAGCGTTAGGATAAAACCAAAAAACCAAACCCAGTGCCATGGAGTCGATTCCGACTCATAGCGACTCTATAGCATAAGTTCTAGGAAACCCAAGTTTGCTGACTCTCAGTCCCTGGTGCTTTTCCATGACTTCTTTAATTCAGAGATTCTTCCAAATTCCATTGTAACGACACAGTAAAGGCTGCTCTTCCAATATACCCTTTGAGTCTCAACCCCATTTAGGACTAAATCGTCGCTCTTCTGAAGGCTCTCCAAATTCCCCTAGCTGACAGCACCTATTTCTGAGGGGGTCTGAAGCAAACCCCACCGCGCGATCACTGTCGAGCGGGGGTGGGGGTGGAAGGCAGCAATTCAGCTTTTCCCGCTGCAATCTCAGCAGGTGGACTTAACGAAGGGCGCTCGGAGCAAACAACACGCCGCGCCTTCACCCTCCATCCTAGCTCCGTTAAGTAACAGGAGCTGTTGTTTTCCTGCCGCCAGATATTCACCGGCTTGGGCGTGTTGGGGTGGAGGCCCTCATCCGGCCTTCGCAGTCTGCGTTCTAGCGTTTGCAGAACCCAAAAAAAACCCGAGTCCGGAAACCAGCGCACTGGTCCACGCTGGGCGTCGGCTCTGCTCACTGCGAGTCGTCCTGAGCAAAGTGCCCTAAGGTCCTCGTTTCTGCGCCCTTCCTGGCCCACCCCGAGCACAGGACCACCCCCGCCTTGCAAAGTCAGCGCCAGAAAAATCGGCCATCTCGGCCGGGGAGCCCCCTCCTACACGCTCCCAGAGGCCCCCAGCCACTGCCCTGACCTACCCTGGGATTCCCGGCCAGGCCCGCGCAGTCTCTGCAAGCCTCTCCAGCGCTCCTCCCACCATCCTCCTCTTCTCTGACCTCCCCTTCCCCTACTCCCGCCTTCCTCTTCCTCTTTCTCTTCCCAGTCCAGCTCCCCTCGCCTCCCGCGCCCTGCTCACCCGGGCAGTGGAGAGCTGCTCCAGGTGAGGGCAGCGCGTCCCCCACTTCGTCCGCGCGGCTCGGGGTAGCGACCCGCACTCTCCGCGCCCCCCAGCGGGAGGTAGAAGGAACTAGAAGACGCGGCACCAAGGCCGCCGGTCCTACCCTACAGGCAGCGAGAGCTACCGCCGCGCTCACTGAAGCGCACCAGGGAAGCGAAGCGCCGCTCCTGGCCCGCTGCGTGAAGGAGATGCCCAGCACCGCAGCTGGAAGGAAGTGGGGGGCGTTCCCAAACCCCGCTGCCCCGTCCCTTAACCCCGCACGACCCTGGGCGACGCGGCTGGGGACAGCGAGGAGCAGCGTGCGCCCCTCTCACCATCCTGCCTCCCAGAATCAGGCCCTGCCCTCGCCAAGGGTCCTGACCGAGCCGCACTTTCAGGGTCGAAATAAGAAGGTAAAAGAGACAACCAAAAAACTAAACCCATTGCCGTGGAGTCAATTACGACTCAGAGCGACTGTACAGGACAGAATAGAACTGCCCCATAGGGTTTCCAAGGAGCGGCTGGTGAATTCGAACTGCCAACCTTTTGGTTAGCAGCCGAGCTCTTAACCTTTGTGTCACCAGGGCTCCAGAAGAGACCTAGCAGAAATGAATTCCCAACGTCCTCAAACAGCAGTATTTAACTTTCAGTCCTGAAATGAAGATCGATCCTCGTGAATAAGACGGGTAATTAGTTAAGTCTGCGCTGAAAATCTTGGGCCCACCGAGGACCCACACCTTACTCGGAGTGCGAGCTGAGGTGCGCAGAGCCCGACTCTGAGGACCTTACCGGTAGCACTGTCTTTTCGTGGGACCCAGTCTTCACCTTGCTCTCTTGCAGCGAAGAGCTGTAATTCCATCACAGGGTGTGCTTCCGGTAGTACTGCGCACACCGGTGGGTGCTTGGGAAGACGCTGTCCACGGATACACGGGGTTTTCACAGACACCCAGACTCTGTTAGGACGGCTGAGCGCACAACGAGCTTCTACGCGCCTGAGCAGTGCCCTAACGTCTCTAAAAAAGAACCTTAGAGCTACCAGCACCAGTGACAGCAGGCAGGTGAACCGGTCCTGGCTTTCTTGGAAGAGTCCCTTCTGCTTGGTTAAACTAGATCCCACCACACTGCCCCGTGCTTCCCTGGCTTTGTCCTTTTTCTTTTCCAGGTTGTAGACCAAGGCCACTGTTATTTGGGGCTTTACTTGCCTGGTGTCTCTAGGAACATCCCCTTCCTTGGCACGGAGGGTTAGGGGTGGCACCATGTACCAGTCACTGTCTTCTTCAGATGGAGAAATGAGGAAATATCACACAGTCACGGTGAATACTAGTTACCAGTCATCTCACTTCCATTGAGGGAAGCCTGACTGGAGGCTAGACCAGTCTAGATCTGAAAGAATTCTGGACCTTTGGGATTCTGCCCTAAGTTCAGGTCAGCTGAAGGTCAGACTGGTGAAGCTTGCATTAAACTAAGTGAGACAGAAAAGGGTGTTGGGTGTGTGACATTCGTTGAGCATCAGCTATGTGCTAGGCGCTTTCCCTAAAACAGTTGCGGTGGAGTTGATTCTGACTTATGGTGACCCCGTGCGTCAGAGTGGAACTGTGCTCCATAGAGTCGTTTTTTTGGGGGCGGGGGGGGGGTGGTTTGGTTTTTTATTGTGAAAGTTTTAAGTGAAAGAAAGTTTACAGAACAAATTAGTTTCTCTTTAAAAAATTTATACACAGATTATTTCATGACATTAGTTGCAAGCCCCATACTATGTCAGCACTTTCCCCTTTCCACCCTGGGTTCCCCGTTTCCATTTGTCCAGTTTTCCTGTCCCTTCCTGCCTTCTCATCTTTGCTTTTGGGCAGGTATTGCCCTTTTGGTCTTATATACTTGATTGATCTAAGATCATGTGTGTTATTGTTTTATAGGCCTGTCTAACATTTGGCTGGAGCTCTGGTGGTGCAGTGGTTAAGAGCTTGGCTGCTGACCAAAAAGCCTGCAGTTCGAATCCACCAGCCACTCCTTGGAAACCCTATGGGGTGGTTCTACTCTGTCCTATAGGGTCCCTGTGAGCCAGAATCAACTCGACAGCATTTTTTTTTTTAATCTTTGGCTGAAAGGTGAACTTCAAGAGTGTCTTTAGTTTGAGTTAGAAGGGTATCTGGGAGCCATACTCTTGCTGGTTCCTCAGTCTCTGTCAGACTGGTCTTTTTTTGTGAGGTATCCGGGGGCCATGGTCTTGCTGGTTCCTCAGTCTCTGTCAGACTGGTCTTTTTTTGTGAATTTGAATTTTGTTCTACATTTTTCTCCTGCTCTGGGACCCTCTCTTGTGATCCATGTCAGGATGGTTGGTGGTGGTAGCCAAGTACCATCTAGTTCTTCTGGGCTCAGGCTAGTGGAGGCTGTGGTTCATGTGGCCCATTAGTCCTCAGGAGTACTGTTTTCCTTGTTTCTCTGGTTTTCTTCATTCTCCTTTGCTCCAGACAGGGTGAGACCGGTATCCATAGGGTTTTCAATGGCTGATTTTTCAGAAGTAGATAGCCAGGCCTTTCTTCCAAGGTGCCCCTGGGTGGACTCAAACCTCCAACTCTTCAGTTAGCAACTGAGCTTGTCAACCGTTTGCACCATCCAGACACTCTTCCTAGTTATCTTAAACTGATCCTATCAACATTCCTAAGATGATAAGTCATTATACCTGTTTCCCAGAGGAGGAAACTGTGTCACAGAGAGGTTAAGTAACTTGCCTAAGGTCACACAGCTGGTAAGTAGCACAGCCAGGGTTTGAAGGCAGGTGTATCTATCAAATACTGGGTCACATAGTGTCATGGATTGAATTATGTCCCCCCAAAAATGTATGTATCGACTTGGTTAGGCCATGAGCCCCAGTATTGTGTGTTTGTCCTCCATTTTGTGATTGTAATTTTATGTTAAGAGGATTAAGGTGGGATTGTAACACCGCCCTTACTCAGGTCACCTCCCTGATCCAATGTAAAGCGAATTTCCTTGGGGCGTGGACTGCACCACCTTTTATCGCTTAAGAGATGAAAGAGAAGCAAGCAGAGAGTTGGGGACCTCATACCACCAAGAAAGAAGCACCAGGAGCAGAGCGAATCCTTTAGACCCAGGGTTCCTGTGCAGAGAAGCTCCTAGTGCAGGGGAAGATTGACAAGAAAGACCTTCCTCCAGACCCAACAGAGAGAGAAAGCCTTCCCCCAGAGCTGACACCCTGAATTTGGACTCTTAGCCTACTTTACCATGAGAAAATAAACTTCTCTTTGTTAAAGCCATCCATTTGTACTGTCTCTGTTATAGCAGCACTAGATGACTAAGGCACATAGGTATCAAACCTTACATCCAATTTCCATCTTGTCATGAGCAAGACACAGAAGAGTAATGAAACAGAGGAATCAAGAGTCTGTTTCAGGAATTTTTAAAAGGGAAGAGGTGTCAGGAGGAAGCAGAGAGAATCTTAAAATGAGAAAAGTCACACAAAGTCAGTCTGCTACCCACAAAGAACTGTGCTAGGTGGCAGACTGCATAGCGCAAGGGAAGAAAAACAGGCAAAGCATTCTGGACAAGAGGCTAGGAGATTTAGGACCAAGGTGAAGGGTGACTTTTGTCAGCTCCCTCTAAAGCAGGGCTTCGAGCTGGTTTGTTCTCCTTTGAACCACTGTGAGAATTTGCATTTCTCTCAAGTTCTCAGGAAGTTATATGGTTTTTTCTGTATAACTTCCTGAGAGCTTGTCAGAAATGCCGATTCTTAGCAGGGGTTCGAACCTCTTCAAAGCGTTACTCTGAAGCCACATTTGAAATCAACTTTAGCAGAAGATCCATTTGGCTGGCCTGACCCGTGTTGTGTGGGGCATACTGTTAAATTTGAATATCTACTTTCAGCATGTAGCTAGGATAAAGGAGGTCCACATTCAGGAAGACTGTCTCCAGAACTAAGAAAGTTCAAGGATAGAGCTTTCAATTAGGAACAGTCACTGAAAATCTGACCTGTCCCCTCGGGCATCTAGAATTTTCCAAACGCTACATTCTGTGTGGTGAACTTTCCGAAACTGCCTAATTCACTGGACTATTCTGAGAAAGTCGCTGAAGGTTACAAACCAAGCACCATGCGGGAAAAAGAGGCTGGTTTGGGTTTGGTTTTTCATGGGGAAGGTGATCTTCCAGGTCACAGTGCCCCAAGACCCAGGGCTTGAGAGAATTGAGACTGTCATGGAACAACTCACCACTTTCGCTAGTGGGGCTGATGCTCAGCACCGCTGTCACAGCTCCGCTGTTGTCAGGACAGCCTCAGGAGATGAGAAGTCCGGCAGCTCCCCTCCAAAGACCAGGCAGACTTCACGAAAAGTGAGTTGTGCCCTAAGCAGAGATATGACCCTGTTTTTGAACTCAGCCGACAGCAGCAGCAACAGGGAAGTCAGTCTCTGTACAAAAAAGGAAGGAAATGAGATGAAGCAAACTGGATAATAAGGCACCAGAAGGAGCCAAGTGGCATCATCACCACACAGAAGGCCAGGGAAAAAGGAGGGAGGGTCCTACATGGGTGGGAAGCCAAAACATGTGTCAGGGAGTGAAGGAACTCAGGGAAGCTGTGCTTGGCTTGCTTCAGTTTCTTTTCCACCTGCCTGACTCAAAAATCCATTATCATGACGCGATACTTCTTTGGAGTTAAAGAAATACGCTGAGAGAGGGTCCCTGCCCCTGGAAATTATTTTCTTGCATTTTAACAAATGTTGCCCTATTTTCATGGCGACCCCATATATGCAGAGCAGAACCCCATGGGGTCATCAAGACTGACCTTTTGAAAGTAGATCGTCAGGGTTTTCTTCCGAGGCACCTCTGGGTGGGTTCATATCACCAACCTATTGGTTAGTGGTCAGGTGTTTAACCATTTGTGCCATGAGTCGAAATCAACTAGAAGGCAACTAGTTTTTGTTTTGTTTTGTTTTTTTAGGGGCTCTAGGGTGTTTTTTTTTTTTTTTTAGGGTGTAGCGGTTATGAGTTTGGCTGCTAACCAAAAGCTTAATAGTTCAAATCCACGAGGCACTCCTTGGAAACCCTATGGAGCGGTTCAACTCATAGGGTTGCTATGAATTGGAATTGACTTGACAGCAATGTGTTCAGTTTTTTGGTTTTTGGAGGAGCCCTAAACATGCAGTCAAGATGCATCGATAATTACCGGTGATTGAAATGCAAAAGTTGGAAACAAAGAAGGATCTATAGTTATAAAATATGGCCTTTGTGATAGAAGTGATGCCAGAGATCCCATGACAAAACTTTGCAAGTTTCAATGACTTATTCATTGCAAATAGTTTTTTCAACAATATCAACAGCGACGATTCACGTGGGCCTCATCAGATGGAATACACAGGAATCAAACCGACTACATCTGTGGAAAGAGATGATGGAGAAGCTTGATATCATCAGCCAGAACAAGGACAGGGGTCGACTAGTGGAACAGACCATCAATTGCTTATATGCAAGTTCAAGTTGAAACTGAAGAAAATTAGAGCAAGCCCATGAGAGCCAAAATACGACCTTGAATATATCCCACCTGTCTTAGGCTGGGTTCTCTAGAAAAGCAAAACCAGTAAAGCATATAAATATGTATACAGAGAGATTTATATCAAAGAAATGGCTTATGCAGTTGTAGAGGCTAGAATGTCCCCGGGCTGGAGGCTTCTCCTGATTCACGTAGCCACAGGGGCTGGTGAGCCCAAGATTGGCAGCTCAGACAGCAGTGCTTTTGCTCACAGGCTTCAAAGATCAATGAATCCCAAGAATCAGCAAGCAAGATGGCAGATAAGCTGCTAGCTCAAGTCCCAAGAACTGGAGGTCAGAGGAACTGGAGTCAGCTGCAGGATCCAGAGCAGGCAAAAGCTCACGTGTGCTGCCAGAAAGTCCACTTATATTCAATGCAGGCCACACCCCGAAGGAAAATCCCTTTCAACTGATTGGCTACTCCCAGGAGATCCCATCATGGCGGTGATCACATTATATCAAATCTCATCATGGAAGTGATCACAACATCATAGAATTGCCAAACTACATCATAACTGCCAAACCACTGACAATCATAGCCCAGCCAAGTTGACACATAACCTTAGCAATCACACCACCTATTAGAGACCACCTCAAGAATAGATTTGAACGCTAAAGACCAAAGACCAGACAAGTTGTGGCATGACATAAGAACATCATACATGAAGAAAACAAAAGGTCATTAAAACGGCAGAAAAGACCAAAATGGATGTCAGAAGAGACTCTGAAACCTTCTCTTGAACATAGAGTAGCTAAAACAAATGAAAGAAATGAAGTAAAAGAGCTGAACAGAAGATTGCAAAGGGTGGCTTGAGAAGACCAAGTATTATAATAAAATGTGCAAAGACCTGGAGTTAGAAAGCAAAAAGGGAAGAACACGCTTGGCATTTCTCGAGCTGAAAGAGCTGAAGAAAAAGTACAAGCCTCAGGTTGCAAATTTGAAGGTGTCTGTGGGTAATAAAAATATATACATACATACATATATGTATGTGTGTGTGTATGGAGTCCTGGTGGCGCAACTCTGTCCTATAGGGTTGGTGTGAGACAGGAACGACTGGATGGCAATGGGTTTGGTTTTTTTTTTTTAGATGCATAAAATGTTGAACAACACAGGAAGCATCAAAAGAAAATGGAAGAAATACACAGAGTCACTGTACCAAAAAGAGTAAGTCAATGTTCAATCATTTCAGGAGCGCTTTAGTTATCTAGTGCTGCTATAACAGATATACCACAAGGGAATGGCTTTAACAAAGACAAATTTATTCTCTCACAGTCTAGTAGGCTAGAAGTCCAAATTCAGGGCATCGGCTCCAGGGGAAGGCTTTCTCTCTCTTTTGGCTCTGGAGGAAGGTCCTTCTCATCAACCTTCCCCCGGACTAGGAGCTTCTCCGTGCAAGAACCTGGGGTCCAAAGGACACGCTCTGCTCCAGGCGCTGCTTTCTTGGTGGTGTGAGGTCCCCCTATTTCTTTCTGCTTGCTTCTCTCTTTTATATCTCAAAAGAGATTGCCTAAGGACGCAATCCAATCTTGTAGATTGAGTCCTGCCTCACTAACACAACTGCTGCCTATCCCACCTCATTAACATTATAGAGGTAGGATCTACAACACACAGGAAAATCACACCAGATGACAAAATGGTGGACAATCACACAATACTGGGAATCATGGCCTAGCCACGTGGATACACATTTTTAGACATCATGCTTCGTAAAGCAGAGGGTCAGTGAGAAAGAAGACCCTCAAGGATATGAACTGACACACTGGCTGCAACAATGGACTCAAACATAGCAATGATTGTGAGGGTGGCACAGCACCAGGCAGTGTTTCATTCTTTTGTACATGGGGGTTGCTATGAGTTGGAATCAACTCAACAGCACCTAACAACAACAATAGGAGTCCTTGGGTGGTACAAATGGTTAACACTCAGCTGCTAACCGAAAGGAGGTTGGAGTCCACCCAGAGGTGCCTCGGAAGAAAGCCCTGGCAATCTACTCCAAAAAAACCAACGCCTGAAAACTCTCTGAAGCACAGCTGCACGCTGATATACGTGACATGGCCACAAGGCGGAGTCAACGCAACTCCGGCTGGCATTGGTATTGGGGGGCCAGAACTCAGCTTTTGGGCTTCTGTGCTCCCCCAGCCGTTTCACTGTGTGCTTTTGCTAGGTCTAGGTAGCTTGGGGCTTGTGGGGGATAGTCAGATATCATGCACTGAAAGAGGTGCTTTACCTTTAAGAGATAGAGGCAGTTAAAAGGATTGTGGACCCAGGTGGAAGTTCTGTTTGCTTCCAGCCAGCCCAGAATACCAGAAACAACCCCCTGGCTTCAGGCAAACCCTAGGCCTCAGGGTCAGCCTGTTCCCGTAGAGATGATCAGTATGGGGCATGTGGCCTTTGTCTGACAGACACAAGAAGGCAAACAGTGACCTTTAGTCCTTCGTTGCATAGTTTCCATTTTTCCTCTTTGAAGATGCTGGGCTGGTAGAACCAGAAGTGCTGCACCTGTTGTGTGGTCTATTTTTAGAATTAAAAATATGGTAACACGAAAATGTTGGGTCTGGCACGAGTGCAGTGAGGAACAGTCATCTGCTGTTAGAACTAAAAATATAAACTTGGTTATAACCTGTCTTGCTCACTGGATTGTAGCCCCAGGAGCACGCTTTTCATTTCTGAGTTACCTCCTGGACAACCTGTGCCCCGCCCTGCCCCCAGGAAATGTTTTTAACCGCACACATGCCCTGTGGGGCGTGAGTTGTGCCACCTTACAAATCCTTAGAAGCGAGGATGTTGAGACTTCAGCTCACTGTCTTTGGACCTGTCATCAGGAAGGACGAATTGCTAGAAAAAGACATCATAGTTGGTGAAGCAGAAGGGAGGGAAACTGTCAATGGTAGATTGACACAATATCCACAACAACGGGCTCAAACATACGGACGATCATCAGGATGGCACAGGACCAGGCAACGTTTTGTTCCGTTATACCTGAGGTCGCTTTGAGTCAGAGCTGACTCCATGGCAAGTAAAAACAACACAAAGGGGAAGAAATTAAGCTAAGATTACCTAGCGCTTGGAAACAGCTAATATGTCTGAAGTTTAGTCTGCTTTGCCTAGCATTTAAAGTATTCTTTACTGTGATCTCAACCTAATCTTCAGTCTCTTCTCTCACTCCAGCCTCTATCACCCGAAGATCCAGTCATAATGCCCCACCAGTTGCTCTGGGAACATTCTATCACCGACATTTTATCACCTTCGTAGTTCAAGCCATTGAAGGCAGGGCCCACATCTTTTATTCTTCAGGTCGCTACCATTTCACAGACCGCTGATGCTCATAAAATGTGTGAAAATGAGGAGGAAGAGAGGGCCAGTTTTTACTTATAAAAATTGGGTCACTCCAACCACATGTCTTTAAATGTCTGTCAAGAATCTCCAACACACAGTCTCTTGCTGAACAGGTGTTTTCATCTTCTCTGAAGTGAATCCTGAAGGAATCCTTCTCAGAAGGATCCTCCCATGAGCATACTATCCCAGCTGTTCTTTCTTTACATCAGCTTGTCCGAGTCCCTCTCCAAGTGCAGGACCCAGGACCACGCGTGTGGCCAACCAGCTCAGAGTCCACAGGGATGATCACCTGCCTTCCCAGTGCTGACACTATGCTTACTTCAGTGTTTCATACCTGACATTTCATTAGTTTTTGTGGAAGCCTTCTAGCCCAGTTGGGCAAGTCGCCAAGTCGTTTCCAGTCTGAACTGTTTGACAAAGAGTGGCTGAAACACTTAGATAAAATTGTATGTGGCTGGTGTGAACATTACTCCATAACTCTGCTACAAAAAAGCAAGCCATATTATCTCATGTCTTCCCCCACATGTCTGTCAGTTTGTCATACTATGGGGGCTTGTGTGTTGCTGTGATGCTGGAAGCTATGCCACTGGTATTCAGATACCAGCAGGGTCACCCATGGAGGACAGGTTTCAGCTGAGCTTCCAGACTAAGACAGACTAGGAAGAAGGACCCGGCAGTCTACTTCTGAAAAGCATTAGCCAGTGAAAACCTTATGCATAGCAGCAGAACACTGTCTGATATAGTGCTGGAAGATGAGCCCGCCAGGTTGGAAGGCACTCAAAAGGTGACTGAGGAAGAGCTGCCTCCTCAAAGTGGAGTCGACCTTAATGACGTGGATGGAGTAAAGCTTTCGTGACCTTCATTTGCTGATGTGCCACGACTCAAAATGAGAAGAAACAGCTGCAAACATCCATTAATAATCGGAACCTGGAATGTACAAAGTATGAATCTAGGAAAATCGGAAATCGTCAAAAATGAAATGGAACGCATAAACATCCATATCCTAGTCATTAGTGAGCTGTAATGGACTGGTATTGGCCATTTTGAATCAATCATACAGTCTACTATGCTGGAAATGACAACTCGAAGAGGAATGGTGTTGCATGCATCGTCAAAAAGAACGTTTCAGGATCTATCCTGAAGTACAACGCTGTCAATGATAGAATAATATCCATACGCCTAGAAAGAAGACCAGTTAATACGACTATTATTCAAATTTACATGCCCACTAGGCCCAAAGATGAAGAAATAGAAGATTTTTATCAGCTGCTGCAGTCTGAAATTGATCGAACATGCAATCAAGATGCATTGATAATTACTGGCGATTGGAATGCGGACGTTAGAAACAAAGAAGGATCAGTAGTTGGAAAATATGCCCTTTGTGATAGAAACAATGCCGGAGATCGAATGATAGAATTTTGCAAGACCAACGGCTTCTTCATTGCAAATACCTTCTTTCACCAAGATAAATGGTGACTATACACATGGACCTTGCCAGATGGAACACACTGAAATCAAATTGACTATATCTGTGGAAAGAGATGATGGAAAAGCCCAATATCATCAGTCAGAACAAGGCCAGGGGCCGACTGTGAAACAGACCATCAATTGCTCATATGCGAGTTCAAGCTGAAACTAAAGAAAATCAGAGCAAGTCCATGAGAGCCAACATATGACCTTGAGTATATCCCACCTGAATTTAGAGACCATCTCAAGAATAGATTTGACGCATTGAACACTAATGACCGAAGACCAGACGAGTTGTGGGATGACATCAAGGACATCATCCACGAAGAAAGCAAGAGGTCACTGAAAAGACAGGAAAGAAAGAAAAGACCAAGATTGATGTCAGAGGAGACTCTGAAACTTGCTCTCGAATGTCGAGCAGCTAAAGCAAAAGGAAGAATTGATAAAGTAAAAGATCTGAACAGAAGATTTCAAAGGGCCTCTCGAGAAGACAAAGTAAAGTATTATAATGACATGTGCAAAGAGTTGGAGATGGAAAACCAAAAGGGAAGAACACGCTCGGCATTTCTCAAGCTGAAAGAACTGAAAAAAAAAAAAAAATTCAAGCCTCGAGTTGCAATACTGAAGGATTCCATGGGGAAAATATTAAACGACACAGGAAGCATCAAAAGAAGATGGAAGGAATACACAGAATCATTATACCGAAAAGAATTAGTCAATATTCAACCATTTCAACAGGTGGCATATGATCAGGAACCAATGGTACTGAAGGAAGAAGTCCAAGCTGCTCTGAAGGCATTGGTGAAAAACAAGGCTCCAGGAATTGATGGAATATCAATTGAGATATTTCAACAAACAGATGCAGCACTGGAGGTGCCCACTCATCTATGCCAAGAAATATGGAAGACAGCTTCCTGGCCAACTGGAAGAGATCCATATTTATGCCTATTCCCAAGAAAGGTGATCCAACTGAATGTGGAAATTATAGAACAATATCATTAATATCACACGCAAGCAAAATTTTGCTGAAGATCATTCAAAAACGGCTGCAGCAGTATATCAACAGGGAACTGCCAGAAATTCAGGCTGGTTTCAGAAAAGGATGTGCAACCAGGAATATCATTGCTGATGTCAGATGGATCCCGGCTGAAAGCAAAGAATACCAGAAGGATATTTACCTGTGTTTTATTGATTATGCAGAGACATTCGACTGTGTGGATCATAACAAACTCTGGATAACACTGCAAAGAATGGGAATTCCAGAACACTTAATTGTGCTCATGAGGAACCTTTACATAGATCAAGAGGCAGTTGTTCTGACAGAACAAGGGGATACCGATTGGTTTAAAGTCAGGCGTGCGTCAGGGTTGTATTCTTTCACCATATCTATTTAATCTGTATGCTGAACAAATAATCTGAGCAGCTGGACTATATGAAGAATGGGGCATCAGGATTGGAGGAAGACTCATTAACAACCTGTGTTATGCAGATGACACAACCTTGCTTGATGAAAGTGAAGAGGACTTGAAGCACTTACTAATGAAGATCAAAGGCGACAGCCTTCAGTATGGATTACACCTCAGCGTAAAGAAAACAAAAATCCTCACAACTGGACCAATAACCAACATCATGATACAAGGAGAAAAGATTGAAGTTGTCAAGGATTTCATTTTACTTGGATCCACAATCAACAGCCATGGAAGCAGCAGCCAAGAAATCAAAAGATGCGTTGCATTGGGCAAATCTGCTGCAAAGGACCTCTTTTCAAAGTGTTGAAGAGCAAAGATGTCACCCTGAAGACTAAGGTGCGCCTGACCCAAGCCATGGTATTTTCAATCACATCATATGCATGCGAAAGCTGGACAATGAATAAGGAAGACCAAAGAAGAATTGACGCCTTTGAATTGTGGTGTTGGCGAAGAATATTGAATATACCATGGACTGCCAAAAGAACGAACAAATCTGGCTTGGAAGAAGTGCAGCCAGAATGCTCCTTAGAGGCAAGGATGGTGAGACTGCGTTTTACATACTTTGGACATGTTGTCAGGAGAGATCAGTCCCTGGAGAAGGACATCATGCTTGGCAGAGTACAGGGTCAGCGGAAAAGAGGAAGACCCTCAACGAGGTGGATTGACACAGTGGCTGCAACAATGAGCTCAAGCATAACAAAGATTGTAAGGATGGCGCAGGACCAGGCAGTTTTTCGTTCTGTGGTGCATAGGGTCGCTATGAGTCGGAACCGACTTGAGGGCACCTAACAACAAGAACAACAACAACATCTCATGTCTTAGTTACTTAGTGCCGGTATAACAAGAATACCACAAGTGGTTAGTTTTGGCAAACAGAAGTTTATTCTCTCACCGTTTAGGAGGCTAGAAGTCCGAATTCAGGGTGTCAGCTCCAAGGGAAGGCTTTCTCTGTGTCAGCTCTGGGGAAGGTCCTTGTCATCAACTTCTCCCGGTCTAGGTGCTTCTCAGCATAGGGACCCTGGGCCCAAAGCATGTGCCCCACGCCTAACTCTTCCTGCTTGGTGGTATGAGATCCCCCATGTCTCTATGCTCACTTGTCTCTTATATTTCAAAAGAGATTGACTCAATGTACAACTTAATCCTGTAGATTGTGTCCTGCCTTGTTAACACAGCTGCCTGTAATCCTGCCTCCTTAACATCTAGAGGTGAGGATTTACAACACACAGGATAATTGCATCAGATCACAAAATGGAGGACAACAGATCAACACTGGAAATCATGACACTCATTTTTCTAAAATTTTTCAAAATCAAATTAAGTTGACTTGGTGTTCCTACCTGACAAAATGACAAGATATTCAATCTGTCATGGATAGCCCTTCCCCCCTCCTAGAGGTTCTCGAGTACCCAGGTGATTATATAACACCCCGGGGAAGATTTCTGGTCTTTGTTCCACTGTGGAGATTCTCATCTGCTAAGACTTTGTTAAGGTGGTCAGTTTTGTCTCTTCATGCCAAGTATGGGCACAGGGACCCTTCACCAGGCTCTTTAGGGTTCAGTCACACAGCATGTACATTCTACCTCTTCAGAGAGTCTGTCCACCTCTCATAGAACCATTCTGTCCCTCCCACCAAAAAATAAAACCCTTTTCCTTTATCTTCTACTTGAAGAAGCTGCCTTACATCTCAGGCAACTTCTGCCTCTCCGCTTTTCATACCACAGGGCCACAAAGCTCTTTAAAAATAAGTGTGTTAACTGATTAAGAAGTTCCAGGGCTTCAGGACTCATAGCCCTACTGGCATTCTTCAGGGAGGTGAGGGAAAAGTAATCTCATTCCTTCTGATTTTTCTACGATAACAAGAACAAAGTGAATTTCTCAACAAATTATCGGCAATAACAAAAGGACAAATGAATTTCTCAATAATTTATCCTCCCATATTAGGTTCAAAATTTCTATTGCACAGTACAAATTGGGCTTGATCCCAACCAATGAATATTGGTCTCCAGTCTGAGCAGAAGTTAGATCCCTGTCATGGAGATGGAATCAAGCATGGATTCTCTCTCATGGATTGATGACACCAACCCTTCGACTTGGTTCAATGGTTACTAAATCATCGTCTACTGAAAAATTGATTTTCTGTGTCATTTTGCCTATAGGAAGAAAAGGCACGGACCAGCTACATGGGCATTCCCACTCACCCCACTCTCCCAAAGTTATGTTGTTCACAGTAAATTGTCATAAATTGGCATTCTTGCTTGTCTGTCAGTCTCCAGTGGGCTTGATCAGATTATGTCAGATCCCAAGACACTAAGTGATTTTGGTTAACTGAAGAAATTGCAGCTTCTAGAGCTGCAAAGCTGGGGACCTTGACTATAATATTTCTGCCAAGTGATTTCTTCACCTTCCCAAAGACTATCATTTTCTCTCTCTCTCTCTAATCACTCAAAGTCCTTTGAACATAATATCTGTTGTTAGGTGCCATTGAGTCAGTTCCAACTCATAGCAACCCGATGTATAACAGAATGAGACATTCAGTCCTGTACCACCCTCACAATAATAGGTATGTTTGAGCCCATTGTTGCAGCCATTAGGTCAATCCATCTCGTTGAAGTTCTTCCTCTTCTTCATTGACCCTCTACTTCTTAAAAAGCATGATGTCCTTCTCCAGGGATTGGTCCCTCCTTACAACATGTTGGATAAATGAATTTTGGCACAATAGTGTTTAGAGTTGCCATTGAGTTGGCTCCTACCCATGGTGACCCCATGAACAACTGAACGAAACATTGCCTGGCCCTGTACCATCTTTACCATCATTGGTATGTTTGAGTCTATTGTTGCAGCTACTGTGTATTTTGAATGCCTTCCAACCTAGGGGGCTCCTCTTCCAGCACTATATTGGACAATGTTCGGTTGTGATCCATAAGGTTTTCATTGGTTAATTTTTGAAAGTAGATCACCAGGCCTTTCTTGCTAGTCTGACTTAGTCTGGAAGCTCCACTGAAATCCCAGTGGCATAGCTTCCAGCATCATAGCAACACACGACGAACTGACAGATGGGTGATGGTTGGCACAATATAGAGTCTGTGAATAGTGACTGTTATGTGTTTGATAGTCTGAAAACTTTAAAGATTTACCATCTCTTTCTAGTTGTAAATGAATATCCTTCACACCAAGAAGTTGGTAGCTGCAATGGGAAAATTTGGAAATGGATAGTGATGATAGTGAAATAACAAGATAAACGTGATTAACGTCACTGAATTGTATGTGTAAAAAATGTGGAAATGGCAAATGTCTTGTCACATATATATTTACCACAATTAAAAAAAGAAGTTGGTAGCTGAACTAAATGGACTTCAAGAAACAAAAGAACTTGTGATAATAATACCCAGCTCTGTTATCTCCTTATAATGAAGATGTTTGGATTCAGTTTAAAAACTAATGCCTAGTCTTAACATACACTAGTAAGGTCTCTCATACAAGGGGAAGCTTTGTTTCTATTCAGAGGCACGTGGAAGCCCTCTAGTCTGGCTTGTGAGGGTTTTGTCAACATATCTGTCACCCATATCACGTACAACGCTAAACACTAAGCCTATTTGAAGAAAAAAGACAAGTAGAGCATATCAATGAATAATTACAACAGTTGGTCAGCTAAAAAGTGGTCCCAAGAGTCCTGTTGTCATTCTCTGGTGCTGGAGCTACTGCCACAGTGTCAAATCAAGTGTAAATGAAAAGGTTCCTTGAAAACGCCATCAGCTGAAAGTTGCCCACTCAAGAACACTCCAGGGAAGGAGCTTCCTGCACTGGGTTTTGTGCAGAGCAGGCACATTGACCTAGCTATACTCACTGACCCTTGCACAACAGGATCAGATCATTGTGATCCATAGATTTTTCACTGGCTGATTTCGGAAGTAGATCGCCAGGTCTTTCTCCCTAGTCTTAGTCTGGAAGCTTTCCTGAAACTTAGGTATTATTGTCACAAATTCTTTTTCAGTATCATTGCAACATACGAGCCTCCGCTGTATGGATACTTGAGGTACATTGGTGGGAAATCGAACCCAGGTCTCCCACATGGAAGGCGAGAGTTCTACCACTGAACCGCTGCTGTCTTCTTCATTGTCCCTAACTAGTACTGTATTTATTTGGCTTTAAAACATTCCTATTTGTTAAGGTGATGAAATGTATATCAGAAAGCATAAATACAGGTGCCAGACAGAGCAAAAAGAAAGTCTGATTGGCCTGTGAAGTTGCTTGAAGTTGAGCTTGGGTGGAGTGTAGAAGGGAAGGATGAGGAGAGGAGGCTGGAGACAGGAGTCTAAAGGCACAGTAAGAAGTTGGAGCCTTAGTCCGAGGGCAGTGGGAATTACTGGGAGTGGGGGGACATGACCAGTTTGTGAGTTTACTAATGTTTACGTTTTCCTTCCTTGCTTATTTAATATTTCTTAAGGGAGTGCTTCTCAAACTTTAATGTGTACAGAACTTACCAGGAATCTTGGTAAGACAGACTACCGAGGTAGTCTGATTTAGTACATCTCTGGTGGGGCCCTGGATGCTGCAACAAGCTCCTAGGTGATGCCAGTGCTGCTGGTCCAGGGATGCATTTTGAGTAGCAAAGTCCTAAGCAGAATTACTTGTAAGCACCCACCATTGGCTGTTTCAGAACCTGCAAGAAGGCGAGGAAGCAGCTGGAAGCCCTACACAAAACTCTTTTCCATCCTTAAATAGCTGCTTGTTTTCCTAGGGTGACCTAATTGCCTGTACAGAGAACAATGTGGCAATGTCCTTAGTTAATTGATTCCAAGCACTTGGTTTGTTCATTAGTCAGACTCTCTGCACTTTCGGTTCAGGACTTCCTGTCTCGCTCTCTGTGTACTCAGTTAACATTTGGCCTTTGGAATTGCTTTTTCCTGCTTTCTTCAGAGGGGTTGATTTCCCTATTTCTTGAGGTTGACATCAAGTCAAAACAGCAGATTCTATCAAAATGACCACTATGTTTTGATTTGGACAGTTTGGAGATATGAAGGCAGGTTGCAGGCAAATAAATTAGGTTCCTTTTAAATTGATGTTTTAATTGAGATTATAAATGTAAAGCACTTAGCAAGTGTCTGGTACACAGAATGCATCTAATAAATAGTAGCTATTATTATCAAAATATATACTTTATAGGGGTATCGTGAGAGTTAAATGAACTAGCATGTCAAGCACATACACCCGTGCCTGGCACAGTAGATTCCGAACACACAGTAGCTCTCAGATGGTGATGATGATAGTATGATAGTGATGATGGTGAAATGATAGTGATGATGATGAAATGGTGGTGATGATATAATGGTGATTATGATATGATGGTGTGATAGTTAAGGCTGTGAGTCAACTTGGCTGGGCCGTGATTCTCAGGGGTTTGGCGGTTATGTAGTGATGTTATCACCTCCATTATGAGATATCCTGTGAGCAGCCAATCAGTTGAAAGGGAGTTTCCTTGGGGGCCGGGGAGGAACGGCCTGTATCCAATACATATGGACTGTCCGGTAAAGCTCCCAGGCTTTTGCTCGCTCTGGATCCTGGATCTGGTTCATCATCATCTGACCTCTGATTTTTGGGATTTGAGCCACCAACCTGCTGTCTGACCTGCTAATCTTGGGTTTGTCAACTCCTGCAGGGACATGAGTTGGGAGACGTCTTCAGCCTGATGCCTGACCCACAGACTTGGGACTTTCCAGCTTCTACAACCTCGCGAGCCATTTCCTTGATATAAATATCTCTCCCTCTAGATAGATAGATAGAGAGAGAGAGAGAGCGCTTGGAAAAAGAATAGCCAGAATGCTCCTTAGAAGCAAGGATGGTGAGACTTGGTCTCACGTACTTTGGACACGATGTCTCTTGAGAAGGATGTCATGTTTGGTAAAGTAGAGGGTCAGTGGAAAAGGGGAAAACCCTGAGTGAGACGGATTGACACAGTGGCTGCAACAATGGGCTGAAGCATAACAATGATTGTGAGGATGGCACAGGACTAGGTAGTATTTCGTTATGTTGCACATACGGCCACTGTGAGTTGGAACTGACTCGATGGCACCTGACAACAACATATACACACACACACCCACACACACACACACACACACACACACACACATATCACTGGCTTTGCTTCTCTAGAGAATCCAGCCTAAGACATTTGGTACTAAGAGTGGTCCTAGAGAAACCCCATTGTAAGAATGGGATTTCTAAATTGGTTCTCAAGTCTGATTAATCTTAAAGATGTTGATGACTCTGCTCCTAGTAGTAAAGAAGGCACTGCTAAGCTATGGCATGAGGTGGCAATAGAAATACGCAAAATATCACCACCAATAGATCAAGTAGTGGTTACAGGCAAGGCTCTGGGTGATCACATGTTTGACACCTTTCTACAATTTTGTCAGAATAAGAAGTATAAGGAAGCTGGTTAGTTAGTCTTACTTTCGCTAGACAGTGATGAAAGAAAGAGTTGAGCTCAGGTGTTCGGAGTCAAAGCGCAAGCACTGCATAAACAACCTTAAAGTTGCCTCTTGTGCCCTGAAAAAAAGCCTTTTTTTCTTGTAGTAACAGAGCTGATATTGCCAAAAACCAAACCAGAGTCTTATTGTAGGTGTGGCTGCATTACAACGCCAACTGAATTCCCAACTTTAAGTGGTGTCTGAAGTTAAAGTGAAGGCATTGATTGGAAAGAAATGGGATCCTGAAACTTGGGATGGGGGCCTATTTGCAGATAATCAGGGAGCTGGGGACACTGAGCCCCCTAAATTCTATTGAATCACTCTTCCCGACAGAACCAGCCCTCTTTACTCCCACCTGAAGAGATTACTCCATCTTTGTCTGCTAAGCCACCCTCCTCAGTAAAACCACTAGTCTCTTCACCCCCATCTGATGAAATTAACCTAGCTGTGTTTGAAGAGCCTTTGAGATATCACCTGGGAGGCATCTGAGCCATCGCCTGAGGAGGTGTTTGGGTCATTGCCTTGAGCATCGCCTGAGACAGATGCCTTACAAGACATTGCTGAACTTTCTTAGAACACATTCTCGCCACACATTTTTGCTTCTAGACCTATAACTAGACTTAAGTACCAGCGAGCCCCAAAAGGTGAAGTACAAAGTCTGACCCAGGAGGAGGTACGCTGCACTCCAAAAGAACTGCCTGAATTTTATAATATGTACCAACAGAGACCTGGGGAATATGTGTGGGAACGGCTATTAAGGGTGAAGGGGAAACAGGCTTTTCAAGGCCAAACATGGGTGCCCCCATGTGGTCTGCTAGTTCACTACAGTTTGCATTCTTATGCAAGCCGCTGGCATGGAGCCACTATTGTCCATCACCACTATAAAACCTCTGCCTTCCCACTGCAGGCCACGGAGATCTGCTTTGGTCCTGCAGCAACCCAGGACTTGTAAGTAAGTAAGCCCCCCTAATAAAACTCCTTTGCCGTGATATTGGAGTTGCATGCCTCCTTCTTTGGTCTCTCATCACCCTCCGTTTTTGGAGATAAATTTCACATTACTGGTCCATGCCTGGACAATTGGCGAGCCAGCAAGGAGACCGAGGAAGTGGTGAGTGGGAGTGAGACATCTAGGGGAACAACCCACCAGTCATTACTCAAAACCCTCCAACAATGGGACCAGATATAGTTGGAGGGGCTAAGCAGGTCCCTGGCGCGAAGAACACCCTGTAACACCCAGTGCAAAGCAAGAGTTAAAACAGCAAGAAAAAGGAGTAAAAAGCCCTTCCAGATACCTGGTGTTGAGCGGCCTTGAAGAGACTTTAGAGGCCCTGTCTGGAATTCTCTGATAACTGCCCCCACCAAGATAACCAAGCAGCAACATAGTAGCAACTGCAATAGTAAGGGGAAAACTAAAATAAGAGGACTTGCCTCCAGGTTACCAGGCAACTGGGCTGAACCCAGGCTTGCACTTGGGATGGTGGAGGTATGTCTCCACAAATGACTGAGAACTCTGCCAACTTTGCCCAAATCTTTGGGCTTTCAGGAATAATTAAGACTAAGGATTAAGCCTAGGTCCCTCTGTCACCAGGGAAGACCACAGGCCCTATGTTACAATTAAAGTTCAATGAAGAAATTCTAAAAATTGCGTTTCTTGGGTTTTTAGATACCATTGGACAAGTGACTGTGGTTTCTTTAGCACATGGCACCAAAATGAGAGAAACTTTTGAGTCTGAGGTCACCATCATAGAGACCCTTGTTCAAACTTGGCTATGGATAAGTCCCTTCAGAGCCCCTGAAAGCCCCTATTATATGTGTTGATGATGCTGATGTATTAATGTACACCTTTGTAAACTTTTGAGTCCAAGTCCTGATGGGAATTGCTGCCATTAGGGCCATTTTAATGGGGTACACGGAAACTGTGGTGTGGGCTATAGCTAATAGCTTGGTGTCATGGGTTGAATTGTGTGACCCCAAAATATCTGTCAGCTTGGCTAGGTCATGATTCCCTTGTATGACTGTGTTATTAGCTACCATTTTATCTTCTGATATGATTTCTCTGTGTTTTAAATCCTATCATTATGATGTAATAAGATGGATTAGTGGCAGTTATACTGATGAGGTCAACGAGATTAGGTAGTGTCTTAAGCCATTCTCTTTTAAGATATAAAAAAGAAAAGTGAGCAGAGAGACACAGGAACCCCATACCACCAAGAAAGCAGCACCGGGAGCAGAGTGCATCCTTTGGACCTGAGGTTCCTGTGCTGCGATGCTCCCAGACCAAGGGAAGACTGATGACAAGGACCTTCCCCCAGAGGTAACAGAGAGAGAAAGCCTTCCCCTGGACCTGGTGCCCTGAATTTGGACTTGTAGCTTACTGGACTGTGAGAGAATAAACTTTTCTTTGTTAAGGCCATCCACATGTGGTATTTCTGTTATAGCAGCACTAGACGGCTAAGACACTTGGCCATTCAATCTGGCCACTGACAACCCTCGTACTGACATATAAAGCAAGCCTCTATAAGGATGAGACATCTGAACAACAACAACAAAAGAAATCAGTTCTGCTCCTGATAAGCTTTTGTTGCTCGTATGGATGATCACCGGAAAGCCCCTATGCTGACAGGGGAAAACAACCAACAAGCAGACTGCTCCTGCCAACTGGCTGCAGAGGCTGAAGCGTCCTCTGCTCCAAAGCAGAGAGATGTGCAACCAACCACCTCCTGGATTTAAGAGCAGACAGGCCATGGAGATTCATACACCATCCTAGACTGGGCCTGTGTGCATGGACTGCCACTGTCATCAGAAAATGCTGGACAGCATGGAAAAGCTGACCTGCCTACTAGGCCCTGGCCAATGCTAAAACCTCCTCAGGGACAGATTCCTGAGCCAACAGGCCAGAGCATTCTCAGTAGATAAATCATATCAGGGCCTCTTATTCTATACAGAGGCTTCCATTGGATCTTGAATGAACTTTTCATGCCCTGTATCACCCCCAAGTCACAGGGGCAATTGAGCATTTCAAAGGACAGGCTTAAATTGCTGATGGGAGGGGACAAGACAACCCCAGCTTGAACTATACATCTCAGGCAAGCAGTCTGGGGTCTCAACGCAGCAGTTCCCTGCACGGAAATTTTGCAGTTTGATCAAACTGGCTGTTCCATAAAATGCGTTTCTTTTGTATACAACTGTTCCTGACAAAAGATCCGGCTTCTCACAGACGTCACTGCCTCAAGACTAGGACAGACAGCCTGGATGGCTATACTTGGGCAACCCTTACCTCAAATCCCACAGGAGATAGGGGAGAGGAGAGTTATTAATGTTGTCTCTTTCTCTTCCCAGATTATCTCAACGATGAACAGGCCCCTCATCCCTGAGCCCCAATGATACATGTTTTCGCTAGAGCTACCAGTCAGAACAACTCTTGGCTCTGTCAACATTTGAACTTAGAAGAAGAGTCATCTCCCCACATTTGTTCCAACTGATCTGTCAACAAGGAGGACACTTCGTGGACCAACTGAATGTGTAACCTGGTATACACTGAGAAGATCATGTGGTAAATGACTACAGTCGACTCCACTACTGGTGGAAAACATCTTTTGAAGTATGAAAGCTGCCTCTGGGGAGTGCTCCAATTTAGAAGGAAATTTCTCTCTGTGTGTTAAAAATGTAAATAGCACAGGAGTGGATAGCTTGACTCTGAGAAAGGTACTTTTAAGACTGAGTATGACATTCTGTAGACGTGGAGAGCTTGCAGGAGATCACCAGGTAGTCCAATGTACTGGCAATGGTAGTACCTTGTTCAATTGTGCTGAGAGAGCTTTTGTATTACTTGTACCAAAGCGTGTACAGTTCATATAATGTGCCATGTTAAGAAAACTGTGCTTTTTTTACATAAATGAATCAGGACATGTTATACATACACAAGATTGGACAAATGCAGCCCTTTGATCAGTTGGCGTAGATTAAGCCACAACCGGGGTAGCTGGTTGGAGTCTCTCCTCCAAGCAGGACTGATCAACGTGCTGGGAACAGACCAACTAATAACCCTCATTAAATGCTGCCTCAAATGATGCACAGATATAACATCCACCAGACTTATGCACCAAACCACAGACATGCAGATCAACATCCAAAATGGGTGATGGGCATACCAGAACTAGGTAATGTTTTGTTTATTTTTCTGGCACCCTGATGGGAGTTGAGGGTGGACTGTTGGGGGAATGGTCTGCCTTTACACCTCCCATACAGGCTGCCTAAGTAAAGGCCTTGGGCTCAGAGCATTCTCTGATAAGGAAGCTGGGAATTGGGTCACCTTCTCTCTCTCCCAGTCCTTTTTCATTATCAGAGAAGTCTTCCCCCTGTTCTCGGCACACAGTAACTTCCTCTGTCTCTTGCACGTGTGCAGGCACCACATGGCACCTGGCCAACTCCACTTCTATATCTGTGCCCAGCAGGGAGGGAATGGGGTCTCTCATGCTACGGCATAAAAGGGGAACATGACAGATTGTAAAAGCCAGCCTCTAGGGTAGACTGAAGGGGAAACAGGTTTTGCAAGGCCTGACATAGACACCTCCATGTAGTCTGCTAGTTCACTACATTTTGCATTCTTATGTAAGTCCCTGGTATAAAGCCACTATTGTCCACCACCACTATAAAAACCTCTGCCCTCCCACTGGGGGGTATAGAGGTATAGTTTAGTCCCGTAGCCACCTAGGACTGCCTCTTACATAAGTCTCCCTGATAAAACTCCTTCGCTGCAACACTGGAGTTGCTTACCTCTTTTACTGGTCTCTCGGCACCCTCCATCTTTGGAGACAAATTTCATATTACTGGTCCATGCCTGGTCAAAGGATGTGGGATAATGGTGCAAAGAACAAAAGTTGTATCAGTTTGAATTTATTGATATGGGCCTACTAAACACAACTCTTTCATTCAATGTTGCAGCTCAAGAGGTTAGGAAAGGATCTAGTAGTTTATCTGATTGGTTCACTGAAGCGTGGATTATATGGTGGCTTACACTAAAGTTGAAGTACCCTGCTTTGGTATCTGTAGAAGAATGTATCCAAAGGCTCAGGGAAATTGGTGTGTTGGAGTGGATTTATCAGATTAGATCCTTAGACCCACACAGATCCATAGGCCCAGAGGACACACCTTTTACCACAACAGTGAAGAAGAAATTTGTGATGGGAGCCCCAGCATCCATGAAGGCTGCTGTGATTGTTATTTTATGTAAGTCACATGTGACAGTGGAAACTTCCCTAACTGAATTAAGACACCTAATGACAAGGTGGCTCATTTGACCCTGTGGTGGCAGGGGCCAAGTGGTGGTACTCAATCAACAAAGATGGGCGTGGTTAGAGTAATGGACAGTGGAGTCAAAACAGTAAACAGAATAGTCTGATTCATATGGACTTATGGCACCAGCTACTTAGTCTTGGTGTCCCTAGGAGTGAAATAGATGGGGAATCTACTAAATATTTACTTATCTGTAAAAGCAGAAGAATTCTAGGTCAAACAAATGTCAGTCTAACTTGAATTGCAAGACTAGAGAGTCATGGCCCCTCAATCAATTCCAAAACTTGAGCCACTTTAGAGACCCATAACCCCTTGAATGAAGGAGAGGCTGAGTCTCCTTGAGGAAGGACCCCACTACACTGTCAAAAGTTTATACCGTTAATCTTTCTCCCAGGCTTCCCCAAAGGGATATATGGCCTTTTACGAGAGTGACTGTTCACTGGGGAAAGAAAATAATCAGACTTTTCGGGGATTACTGGATATTGGCTCTAAACTGACACTAATTCCAGGAGACCCAAAAAGTCACTGTGGCCCGCCAGTCATAGTGGGGGCATATGGAGGTCAAGTTATTAATGGAGTCTTAGCTCAGGTTCATCTCAACAGTGAGTCCCAAACCCATCCTATAGTGATTTCCTCAGCTCCAGAATGCATAATTGGAATAGATATACTCAGCAAATGGCAGAATCCCCACACTGGATCTCTGACAAGTGGAGTAAGGGCTATTACAACAGAAAAGGCCAAGCAGAAGCTATTAGAACTGCCCCTACCTAGGAAATAGCACACCAAAAGCAATACAACATTCCTGGAGGGATTTCAAAGATTATTGCCCCCAAAAATGATTTGAAGGATGCAGGGGTGGTGATTCTTACCACATGCCCATTCAACTCACTTATTTGGCCTGTGCAAAAAACAAATGGATAACGGAGAATGACAGAGGATTATCATAAGCTTAACTAAGTAGTCATTTGAACTGCAGCTGCTGTTCCAGATGTGGTTTCATTACTTGAGCAAATTAATACATCTCCTGTTACCTGGTATGCAGCTTCCCAATGTCTTTTTCACAATTCGTTTTGAAGGAACACTAGAAGCAGTTTTCCTTCAGCTGGCAAGGCCAGCAACACACCTTCCCTTGCTTACCTCAAAGGTATATCTACTCTCCAGGCCTATGTCATAATTTAGTCCCCAGGGACCTTGATCTCCTTTCCCTTACACAAGGTGTCATACTGGCCCATTACATTGATGACATTACGCTGATTGGAAGAAGTGGATGAAGTGTCAATGACTCTGGACTTACTGATAAAACATTTGTGTGCTAGAGGGTGGGAAATTAATCCCACAAATTTCAGGTGCCTTCCACCTCAGTGAAATTTCTAGGAGTACAGCTGAACCATTTCTTCTAAAGTGAATAAAAGTTATTACATCTGCCACCCCCCCCCCAACCACACACACATGGCTAAAAAGGATGCACAATGCCTGTTCAACCTCTTTGAGTGTGAAACCTTCATTTGAATGCTTTACTCTGTCCTATTTCAAGAGACTCAAAAAGCTGTTAGTTTTAAGTGGGGCCCAGAATAAGAGAAGGCTCTGCAACAGGTCCAGGCTGCCATGCAAGCAGCTCTGCTACTTAGGCCATATGATCCAGCTGGTCCAATGTGAAGTGTCAGTGGAAGATAGACATACTCTTTGGAATCTTTGGCAGGCCCTAATTGGTGAATTACAACACAGACCCTTAGGATTTTGGACAAAAGTCCTGCTATTCCCTCTCCTTTTGAGATACAGCTTTTGGCTTGTTACTGGGTCTTAGTAGGTAATGAGTGCTTTACCATGGGCCACCAAGTCACCATACAGCCTGAGCTGCTCATCATGAACTGCTGTTGTCTCACCGATAGAGCCATAAATTCAAATGTGCACAACAGCACTCCAACATTAAATGGAGGTGGTATATACAAGATCAAGCCTGAGCTGGACCTGAAGGCACAACTAAGTTGCATGAAGAAGTGGCCGAAATGCCCATGGTCTCCACTCCTGTCACATTACTATCCTTTCATTCTGCATCTATGGCTCTATGGCCTCATGGGAACTTCCTTATGATCAGTTGACTGAGGAAGGGAAAACTCGTGCCTGGTTTACAGGTAGTTCTTAGCAATATGCAGGCACCCCTCAAAAGTGGATGGTGGCAGCACTATAGCCCTTTTCTGGGACCTCCCTGGAGGATGGTGGTGAAGGGAAATCCTCGCAATGGGCAGAACTTTGAGCAGTGCACCTGCTTTTTAACTTTGTTTGGAAGGAGAAATGGCCAGATGTGCAATTGTATACTGATTCATGGGCTGTGGCCAATGGTTTGGTTGGATGGTCAGGGACTTGAAAGGAACATTTTTGGAAAATTGGTGACAGGAAGGGTGGGGAAGAGGTATGTGGATAGACCTCTCTGAATGGGCCAAAGAAGTGAAGATATTTGTGTCTCATGTGAATGCTCACCAAAGGCTGATCTTGGCAGAGGAGGATTTTAACAATCAAATGGATAGGATGATGCATTCTGTGGAAACCAGTTATCCTCTTTCCTGAGCTGCTCCCATCATTGTCCAATGGGTTCATGACCTAAGTGGCCATGGTGAGAGGGATGGAGGTTACACACAGGCTCAGCAATATGGAGTTCCACCTACCAAAGCTGACTTGGCTACAGCCACTACTGGGTGCCCAATCTGCCAGTAGCAGAGACCAACAGTGAGTCCCCCATATGGCACTGTTCATCAAGGTGATTATCAGCAACCTGGTGGCAGGTTGATTACATGGGACCGCTTTCATCATGGGAAGGGAAGTGTTTTGTTCTTAGCAGAATAGACACATACTCTGGATATGGATTTGCCTTCCCTGCATGCAATGTTTCTGCCAAATTATGATCCATGGATTTACAGAATGCCTTCTCCACCATCATGGTATCCCACACAGCATCACCTTGAATCAAGGGACTCACTTCACAACAAATGAAGTGCGACAAGGGGCCCATGCTCATGGAATTCACTGGTCTTACCATGTTCCCCGTCATCCTGAAGAAATGGCTTGATAGAACCATGGAATGACCTTCTAAAAACACAATTACAGCACCAGCTAGGTGACAATACCTTTCAGGATTGGGAAAATGTTCTCCAGGACGCTGTATATGCTCTAAACCAGCATCCAATATATGGTGCTGTTTCTCCCATAGCCAAGATTCATGGGCCCAGCAATCTAGGAATGGAAATGGGAGTGGCACCACTTACTATTACCCCTAGTGACCCACCTGCAAAATTTTCACTTCTTGTTCCCGTAACCCTGTGGTCTGCAAGTCTAGAGGTCTTAGTTCTAAAGGGAAGAATGCTTCCACCAGGAGATAAAACACTGATTCATTGAACTGGAAATTAAAATGCCACCTGGGCACTCTGAATTCCTCATGTCTCTGGATCTTCAGGCAAAGAAGGGAGTTACTGTATTGACTAGTGTGATTTATCCTGATTACCAACAGGAAACAGGATTGATATTACACAGTGGAGGTAAAGAAGGGAATGTCTGGAATACAGGAGACCCCTCAGGATGTCTCCCAGTACTACCATGCACTGTGATTAAAGCCCATGGAAAACTACAGCAACCCAATTCCAACATGACTATTAATGGGTCAGACCCTTCAGGAGTGAAAGTTTGGGTCTCCCTACCTGGCAAAGAAAAACAACCAGCTGAGGTGATTGCTGATGGTAAAGGGAATACAGAATGGAAGAAAGCAGTTCTATATACCAGCTATGACCATGTGACCAGTAACAGAAACAAGGACTGTAGCTGTCATGAGTATTTCTTCCTTGTTTGTGTGCCTCATTTCTTCATTTATAAAATATAAGATGTAAACGAAGCCATTGTGTTTTGGTTGTCCACCTGTTAGTTGTATCATGTTATGTGCAAGCATGACTTTATAACTATCTTTATTTAGAGATTATGTATGGTTAAAGGAGATGTGTACATGTGCCAAGTTGATAAGGGGTGGACTGTAGTGGCTAAGGTTGTGTGCCAACTTGGCTGTGCCATGATTCTCAGTGGTTTGGCAATCATGATGTAGTTCAGCAGTTCTGTAATGATGTAATCGCCTCCATGATGAAATCTGATACAATCAGCTCCATGATAAGATTCAGTAACAGCAGCCAATCAGTTGAAAGGGAGTTTCCTTGGGGTGGCCTGCATACAGTATATATGGACTTTCTGGCAAAGCTCGCAGGCTTTCCTTACTCTGGATCCTGCATCTGGCTTATCTTCAACTGACCTCCAGTTCTTGGAATCGGAGTCAGCAGCTTGCTGTCTTACCTGCCAGTATTGGACTGGTGAGCCCATAAGCCAGCAGCCTGCCATCTGATCTGCTGATTTGGGGCTCATCAGCACCTGCAGCTATGTGAATCAGAAGTCTTCAGCCTGATGCCTGGCCCACGGACTTGAGACTTTCCAGAATCTACAACTGTATGATTTAGGTCTTTCTCTCTCTCTCTCGCCCTCCCTCCCTCCCCATTCTCTCTGTCTTCTACACACACACACACACGTATATACACACATATACGCTTCACTGGTTTTGCTTCTCAAGGAACCCAGCCTAAGACAGGTGGTGACAAGGATGATAATGATGATGATAATAAACAATTTTTCTACCTAAAGTCACTAGGCTTCTTCCCAGATCTTCCCTTCAGTTAAAAGTTACATAAGTACCATAATTTAACCTTTTTAAAGAGAATAGTTATATGTTTCATTAACGTACTTTCTAAGTAGGAAATAGAATATTTGTTTGAAAATGTAACTGGAAGAAAAAAAAGCACTGTTATGAATTGAATTGTGTTCCCAAAAATGTATGTCAACTTGGCTAGGCCATGATTCTCAGTATTGTGTGGTTGTCCACCATGTTGTGATCTGGTGTGATTATTCTGTGTTGTACTCCTAACCTCTGTGATGCTAATGAGGCAGGATTAGAGACAGTTATGTTAATAAGTCAGGACACAATCTATAGGATTAGGTTGTGTCTTGAGTCAGTCTCTTTTGAAATATAGAAGAGAGAAGCAAGCAGAGAGGAGAGGAACCTCATACCACCAAGAATGAAGAACCAGGAGGGGAGCATGTCCTTTGGACCCAGCATCCCTGTGCTAAGAAAACTTCTAGACCAGGGGAAGATTGATGACAGGGACATTCCTCCAGAACCAAAAGAGAGGGAAAGCCTTCCCCAGGAGCTGGTGCCCTGAATTTGGACTTCTAGCCTCCTGAACTGTGAAAGGATAAAATTCTGTTTGTTAAAGCCACCCAAACCTTACTAGCCAAGAAAAGAACAAATTCCAGTAAGAAGGAGGAGAGGGAAAAATGAAGAAAAATAACTGAGTACAGAGAAAAAGTAACAGAGACAAATGACGAATTAAGAAAACATGGGCACAGAAATAAATAAAATCCAAACCAGAAAAACAATAGAGAGAACAATGAAACTAGAAGTTGGTTCTTTGAAAAGATCAATAACATTGACAAACCTTTAGCTAAACTGACAAAGAAAATAAGAGAAAAGATGCAAATAACAAAAATTTTAAAAAATGAAAGAGGGGACATTACATCTGACCTGGAAGAAATAAAGAGAATTATGACAGAATATTATGAACAACTGTATGGCAACAAACTGGATAACCTAGATGAAATGGACAAATTTTTAGAAGCACACAACCTACCCAAACTGATTCAATAGGAAATAGAAAGTCTCAACAGACCCATAACAAGTGAAAAGATTAAATCAGTGATCAAAAACCTCCCAAAAACAACAGGAAAAAAATTCCTGGACCAGAGGGCTTCACTGGAGAACTCTACCAAACATTTATAGAAGAATTGACGCCAATACTGTTTAAATCCTTCCAAAAGATAGAGAAGAAAAAAATATTCCCTAATTCATGATATGAACACTGATACCCAAACCCACAAAAGATACCACAAGAAAAAAAAGAAAACTACAGGCCAAAACATCTTATGAATATAGATGAAAAAAAAAAAAATCCTAGCAAACAGAATCCAATAGCATATTAAAAGAATCATACACTATGACCAAGTGGGACTTATTCCAGGAATTCAGGGATGGTTCAACATGAGAAAATCAATCAACGTACTATATCACATCAGTAAAAAACAAAGGAAAAGAAACCACATGATCATCTCTATGGATGCAGAAAAAAGCATTTGATAAAACCCAGCACCCTTTCTTGATGAAAACCCTAAGGAAGATTGGAATAGATGGGAAATTCCTTAATATGATTCAGGGCATATATGAAAAACCAACAGCCTTAATGGAGAAAGACTAAGAGCTTTCACCTCGAAATCTAGACAAGGGTACCTGCTCTCACTACTTCTATTCAATGTTGTAGTAGAAGTCCTAGCCACAGCAATAAGACAAGAAAAAGAAATAAAAGATATCAAGATTGGAAAAGAAGAAAAAAATTTACTTGTGGATAATACAATCCTATGTATAGAAAATCCCAAAGAGTCCACAAGACAACTTCTAGAACTAATAGATGAATTTAGCAAAGTTACAGGGTACAAGGTCAACAAAGAAAAGTCAGTTGGGTTTCTATACACAAGCAATGAGAAATCTGAAAAAGAAATTAGGGAAACAATTGCATTTACAGCAGCAGCGAAGAGAATAAAATATCTAGGAATAAATCTAACCAGCGACATGAAGGACTTATACAATGACAACTATAAAACACTGCTGAAAGAGATTAAGGAAGACTTAAATAAATGGAAAGATGTTCTATGTTCGTGGATTGGAAGACTTAATATTTTTAAGATGTCAGTAATACCCAAAGTGATCTATAGATTCAATGCAATCTCAATCAAAATTCCAACAGACTTCTTTACAGAAACAGAAAAACCAATCCTCAACTTTATATAGAATGGCAAGAGGCTCCAAATAGCTAAAGCAACATTAAAGGAGAAGAACAAAGTAGGAGGACTCACACTTCCTGATTTTAAAACATACTATGCAGCTACAGAGGGCCCTGGTGTCACAGTGACTAAAAGCTCAGCTGCTAACCAAAAGGTCGGCAGATGGAATCCACCAGTCACTCCTTGGAAACCCTATGCGGGCAGTTCTATTCTGTCCTAAAGGGTCACTATGAGTTGGAATCGACTCGATGGCACTGGGTTTGGTTTTTGGTTTTTACACAGCTACAGTAATGAAAACAGCCTGGTACTGGTGTAACAATAGACACATAGACCAGTGGAATAGAATTGAGAGCCCAGAAATAAACCCACACACCTATGGTCAACTGATTTTTGACAGGAGTGCTAAGTCCAATCAATGTGGAAAGAAAAATCACTTCAATAAATAGTGCTGAAAAAATTGAATTTCCATACACAGAAAGATGAAACAGGATCCATGCCTCACATCATAAACAAAAACAAATTCAAAATGGGTAAAGGACCTAAATGTGTGAACTAAAACTATAAAACTCTTAGAACAAGCAGGGGCAACACTGTCAGGCCTAGCTTTCAGCAATGGTGTATCTAATATAATAACAAAAGCACAAAGAGCAAAAGACAAAATAAATGGGACCACATAAAAATTAAAAACTTTTGTTTATCAAAAGACTTTACCAAAAAAGGGAAGAGGCAAGCTACCTTTCTCTTTACCAAAAAAAAGGGGAAAAGACAAATTTTGTCCATCGAGACTTTGCCAAATAAGAGAAAAGACTAGGAGAATATCTTCGGAAACCCTATATCTGACAAGAATCTAATAACCAAAAAATATATAAAACTTCAACAACTTAAGAACAAAAAGATAGTGGGTCCTGGACAGAAAAAAAAAAAAAAAACAACTTTTTTTTTTTTTGCAGGGGCAAAATATAGAACAAATATTAAATGCACAAAAAAAACAGACTTACTGGTCTGATAGAAATTATATGAACCCCTAAGACTATGGCCCTAAGACACCCTTCAACCTGGAACTGAGGCTATTCCCGGAGACCACCTTTCAGCCAAGCAACAGAGAGGCCCATAAACTAAATAATAACACCCAAAAGGAACACGTTCCTCAGAACAATCAATTTATACTAGATCAAAAGGACAACATTTGCCCAAAAACAATGATGAGAAGTCAGGAAGTGGTAGAAAATCTGGACAGAAGGAAAGGAGGAACCCAGGGCAGAAATGGGGAGAGTACTGACACATTTTGGGGAATGCAACCGATGTTAGGGAACACTTTATGTATAAACTGTCAAATGGGAATCTAATTTACTCTGTAAGCTTTCACCTAAAGCACACACACAAAAAAAATCAAATGGCCACCAAACAAATGAAAAAATCTCAGTGTCATTAAACCAGTTGCTGTCAAGTCTATTCCAATGTATAGTGACACTATAGGACAAAGTAGAACTGCCCCTTAGGGTTTCCAAGGGGCAGCTGGAGGATTCGAACTGCTGACCTTTTGGTTAGCAGCCAAACACTTAACCATTGCACCACAAAAAAACAAACCCTTTGCCGTCGAGTTGATTCCGACTCATAGAGACCCTATAAAACAGGATAGAACTGCCCAATAGGGTTTACAAGGCTGTAAATCTTTATGGAAGTAGGCTACCATGTCTTTCTCCTAAAATATCATCAGAGAGATGCAAATCAAAACAACAAGATACCATGTCATTCCCACTAGCATGGCAAAGATGAAAATAACAAATGTTGGTGAGGATGTGGGGAAATTAGAACTCCTATGCATTGCTGGTGGGAATGCAAAATGGCACAGCCACTATGAGAAACAGTTCAGTGATTCCTCAAAAAACTAAAAATAGAATTACCATATGACCCAGAAATTCCATTCCTAAGTATATACCCAAAAGACTTAAAAGCAGAGACTCAGAGACTTGTACACCAATGTTCATTGCAGCACTATTCACAATAGCCAAAAGGTGGAAACAACCTAAATGCCCCCAAACAGATGAATGGATAAACAAAATGTGGTACACATGTACAAAGGAATACTACTTAGCCAGTAGGAGAAATGAAGTCTTGATACATGCTATAGTATGGATGGAGCTTGAAGACATTATGCTGAGCAAGATAAGCCAAAAACAAAAGCACAAATACTGTATGGCCTCATTTATATAAAAAGTTTGTGGCTTATTGCCTCCATGAACAATGGCCTCCTTTGTCATGAGACCAGAATAACTGAATGGTGCCTAGCTACCATTACTGAACATTTTGATCAAATATTCCATAGAATATCCCTGATCAAAAGGGGGGAAATGCAGACAGAATTTCAAACTCTCATGGACTCTAGACTTCCTGAAACCAAGATGGTGGATAAACCCCTAACATTATTGCCCTGAGATAGTCTTTAAACCTTGAATCAAAAATATCCCCTGAATTCATCTTCAAACCAAGTATTAGTTTAGCTTAACTACTGAAAGAGGCCTGCCTAGAGGATTATGCTCTTTTAGGAGCTGTCTATATGGGATCAAACTGACAAAAGCAACTAGAAAGATTAGATAGGAACTTTAGGGAGCAGTGAGTATATGTTAATGAGGGCAGAACAACTCAAAAAAGGAGGGTGAGAATGGCTGCACAACTCAAAGAATGTAATCTATATCATTAAATTATATATACAGAAACGGTTGAATTGGTATATGTTTTGCTGTGTATATTCTCAACAACAACAACAACAAAATAAATAAAATTTAGAAAAAAGAAGAAGACATGCCCGAGAAGAAACTCTTGGATTGTGGTTGGCCTAGGGGAATGTGAAAAAGCCTGCTAGAGGCATCTATAGAAAGGACAGGGTGAGCAGTAACAGGCCAGAGGCACTTTCTCATGGCTTAACACTTCTAGTCTTAGGCCCCTTAGCATGTCAGCTATGAAGGAAGATTAAGCTCATTTTGTGATGGCTCTTTAAGGCAGAGCTATGCCTTTCCACCTTATTTCTCTAACATCTTTTACCTACCTGGGATGTCATTCCTAACTGCTCTGATAGATGCATAGAGCCCTCAATCCTGGGCTATTTCCAATGAGCCCTACCACAAGGATTGTTTGGCAGGTGGGGAACCTTTGGCATGAAGACCCTATATTTCATTTCACCTGACTTCCAGATCAAATATCAAGGGGTTATATCCCATTTTATGCTCATGGTAAAAAAAAAAACAAAAACAAAAAAACACTTATTCATTCTTGCACGCATGCACGTTGTCATCGACACCAAACAAGGATGTTAATGGTTAAAAGTACACCCTGATTTTTGTTACTGTGCTAACCACAGTCCGTGTGCTCTGTCCTTTAGAGACTTCAGAAGTGGGCCCCTTGCCCACAGACTTGGTCTTGGTCTGCATTTAGAGAAGTGCTTCTCTCCTTCGGCTTGGTAGGTTTCTTCTGCCGATGGCAATACCCCTGAATGCAATTGTTAGCCTAAATGGTCATTTCTGGTGTCTTCTGGTTACCACTGTTATGAATAAGGCCTCCCACACTCAGGGAATATAAGGCTAAGAAGTAGTTTTTAAAATTGTAGTAAAAATATACAGAGCAAAACTTATGCCGATTCAACAATTTCTATGCACACAATTCAGTGACACTGACTACATTCTTCATGTCATGTTGTGCAGGCATTCTCGCTTTCCTTTTCCAAATCATTCCGCTACCATTAACATAAAGCTACAGTTTATGTAAGCGGTCAATGCCCCGAAGCAAAAACTCCAAGATCACAGCTTCTTCGAAGAACACAGAGGAGAATACCTTCATGACTTATAGGTGAATGAAGATGACTTGCAAGGACACAAAAGCCCTGACCGTAAAAAAAAAAAAAGATTGATACTTGAAATAAGTATATTCAACAGTATCCCTATTCAGGTGAGTGTTTTGTATTAGCTACAGTTGATATTTGTTAGGGATTCACAGTACATCGTGAATGACTACACAGATGAACCCAAATACCTGCACGCACACATGTACACACAAAAATCCTTTAATTTCACAGTGACTTTGGGGATCCTTTACAGTTGCAAGGAGCCCTGGTGGTATAGTGGTTAGCTACAGGGGCTAACCAAAAGGTCTGCAGTTTAAATCCGCCACGCGCTCCTTGGAAACTCTACCTGGCAGCTCTACCGTGTCCTGTAGGGTCGCTATGAGTCAGAATCAATTCAACGGCAACGTGTTTGGTTTGGTTTTGGTTACAGTTGCAAAATATCAAACTGTTTGCCACTTAATGATTTATGAGACAATAAAAAAGAGAAGTGAGTAGTGCTTTTTAAAAATTCCCCTAAAAAACCAATAGGATTGAAATGAAAGTGCCTGTCAGAGCAGTTTCCTAATTAAGTTGTAAGCATGGCTTTGAGTCAGGTGATATCCCCCACACCCCTACCCCCACGCTGTCCAGTTGCATTAGTATGACCTTGCCTTTCCCAAAGCTCTTTGAGCAAGCCGGAAAGATGAACTCAATGACTTTAAATGTTGGTGGTTTCAGGCAAGTCTTTAAAAGAGATGTGAGACCATAATTTGTACGCTCGTACAGGGAGAACGTCTTAGTTACTTAATACCGCCATAACACAAATAGCACAAGTGGGTGGCTTTGGAGAACAGAATCTTATTTTCTCACAGTTCTGGAGACTGTAAGTCCAAATCTGGGTCTCAGCAGTATCGATTCCTTTCTCTTAGTTTCCGGCTTTTGCCTACCATCCTTTGCGTTCCTTGGTGTTCCCGGGTATCTGTCTTCCCCTGTGTGTGTTTGTCTCTGTGTCTACTCTGGTCTTTTTATAACTCAGATGTGATTAGGCTTAGACTCTACTCTACTCTGCTATGACCTCCTTAATATAATAAAAAAAAAAAAACCTATTTCCAAAAAAGGACCACATTTACAAGTGAAAAAAAAAGGGGGGGCCAGAAATTCAATGCATATTTTGGGGGGACACAATTCAGTCCATGACAAATAATAAGGTAGGTAAATTCTAGAAGCCCTGTGGCACCATGATTCTTATTTGATGTATCACTTTAAAATACTTTTTTTCCAAGCTGAAGTTTATAGAACTACATTGGATTCATCCATTCATCTTTATATTTTCTTACCCATTTTGATTTCTTCCACAAATCCTCACCTTCCTCTTATTGTTCTCAGTTGCCTCCTTAAATCTTATAAAAGTTAACAATGAGGACAACCTGAAACAGAATTGGTACGTGATGAACCCAGTCTCCCTTCCTCGACCAGCAGCCTTCCCTCCATCTAGTTTTCTGCTGTATAGTAAAGCTAAGCGGTTAGCGCTGGGGCGCAGAGACAGGATCCATCTCTAAGTTCCCGTCCTCCCTTTGCCGCTTGCTTGCCAGGTGCTTGTCTTGGCAAGTTACTTCTCCCAGGGCCTTAGTTCCCTTCTTTGTAAAATGGATATAATACTAACAACACCTAGCATATAGTGGTGTTGTGAGAATTAAATGAAATGCTAGACATACGGATCTTAGCACAGGGTCTGGAGTCTAGAAGATGTCAACTATTGGTAAGCTAATTATAGCTCTCTTGTGGCACAGAGCTACATTCTACCATTGCTCGCTCACTCGTATTCCTTCCAGATCAATCCCTAATGTCTCATGGTCAATCAGAATCTTGTTGATGCCTGGCCTCTAAGATGTCTAGTGTCCCAATCATCAGTGAACATTACAGTATTATGGAAACCTAAGGCAAAATGGGCCCTTAAGAGACTGAGTTGCAAGTTCGAAGACAGAGAATTTTCTTTATTCTAGGCTCTCACTGATTATCATAAATGAAACAGTAACTTGCCAAAATTTTTCTGTCTGGTATTGGTGTCTCTCAGAGATACGCTGAGAACAAATGGGCACTAATACTTGTACTGTGTCAAAGGCCCAAAGCAACAGATATTATAAATGGTGTATGTTTATTTGAGGAGTCCCTGGGTGGCGCAAACAGTTAAGGTCCTTGGCTGTTAGCTGAAAGGTTGGAGGTTCAAATCTATCCAGAGATGCCTCAGAAGAAACGCCCGGTGATCTACTTCTGAAAAATCAGCCATTGAAAACCCTATGGGGCATAGTTCTACTCTGACACACACAGGGTCACCATGAGTTGGAATTGACTTGACAGTAACTTGAATGTTTATTTGACCTTGTACAAGATATTTAAGAACTCTAAACCTCAGTTTGCTCATCTGTAAAGTGGGTATGATAAGAGTACCTACTTCAATAGGGTGGTTATGAAGATTAAAATAGATAATATGAATATTTAGTACAGTGCAAAACACATTAAACCAAAAAAAAGGAAAAAAAACAATGCTGTCAATTCCTACTCATGGTGACCCCATAGGACAGAAGAGAACTGCCCCATAGGGTTTCCAAGGCTGTAATATTTACCAAAGCAGCTGCCACATCTTTCTCCCACAGAGTGGCTGTCAGTCACCAGCTGAGTGCTTAACCACTGCACCCCCACATTAAAAAAAAATAATAATAATTTGCTGATAATTTCACTATAACTTAATTTCCCTATCTATAAAAAGAGGATAATAATACTTGTTGTGTAGTATTTTATGAAGATTAAATGAGATTATATTCAAAATATGTATGATACAGTGTCTGATACATTGTAAGCGCTCACTAAATGCTAGCTTTTTTTTTTAAAGAAACATCTCTGCTCGTCACTTGCTTCACTAGCCCTACACACGCACACACACACACACACAATTTCCTGTGGTCAGCACTGACAGCATTGAATAAGGAAGAAAACCTGTAAGTTGTTTCATGACCTGTGTAGTGCTTGGGGTTTTGTGAAAGGCTTGGGTCCAGGCATGTAGATTTGTGCCATCGAACCTGATGTGTAGACAAAAATGAACATTCTTTTTAATGTATCCTTTTCCTCAAATAAAAATTTTGCTTAGGACAAAAAACGGAGGGTGGGGCGGTTGCTGTATAACCTGTGTGTGTTCTTTTTTTCCCCAATCCGAATGGAAACTATAAACTGTAGAATCTGTCTGACCAACAAAGATTCATTTACAGTGTTGTGCTCTTTTCTCACAAGCGTTGCCATTAAAAGCCTACTCTTTCCTGTCGAATTATCATACAGCCCAGCTAGTCTTTGTTCTAGGCCATCAGATCTCAGGTCACTTCCCTTTCAGTAAATGCGACGTCAGCCTTTTATGCTGACTTTCGTGCTTAGATTTGCCAAAAGTTTAGTAATATGGTAATATTTTGCAATAAATATCTCTTTTTTATTTTAACCAAAAAGTCATTTGAGATAGTAGCAAAATATAGTACTTGCTTAATAAACTTCCCGCTTTCCACACAGTTTAAGCCAGGGAACTCACTGAAAGGTAAAGCCGAATTAGAAATTAGGGCCATAAAGTCCAAATCTTCGTTTCCAACTAGAGCCATGCAAGTTACTTGCCCATGTCCAGGATATGAGCAAAAATCGGAGCCTGGGCCACTGAGCTCCCTAGACGTCCTGGGAAGAATCCACTCCAGCCCACCACAGGGTCTGTCAACTTCAGAGAGGCATTTCTAGAGCTGCAAGTATGCAAGCCTACATCAGATTGTTCTTGGGCATAAGGGACTCCTTGGCTGTGATGAGACGCTGTCTTTCATGTAAGAGGATGGTGCTACTAGCCCACCAATCGACAAGGCCTCTGAGCTGCCTCTGCAATAGTTCCCAGATGGTCTGGCAGACTTGGAGGAGCATCTGGCCAGAGTAAATAGTTGGCAAAATGATTGAATGTGTCTTCCTGGTTTTATTAACATCTAGTTTAATTACCTTTGCTAGTGCTCCAGAAAACAGATTAAACATGTTGGGAGTTAAAGCAGCCCTTTTAAAAATGTTCAAAATGTTTATTTTTTTCTGATTTTAAATAATATATGCTTACTGTAGGATTACTGTAGGATAGTTGGAAATGAAAAATATTTTATATTTCTAAATCTCTGAGGGATTTTGCCCTAGTTTTTATCCCAGAGGGTTTGTTACATTTCCTGGGTAAGCTGTAACAACTTGGCTTGATACTTTTTGTCTGGCCCTGGGCTACAGCCTGCTTCACGGTTGGTATGCACCTTGCAGGGATTGGTCAATATACCTATGCAAATGAAGTGACTATGGACTATGCAAATGAGGTGATTATAGCCTACTATGTAAAGAAAGTATCTGTCTGGGCCTACCTAGAGGGAATTGGTCAGTTTGTGGCCCTGCTAGGAGGGGCCATGCCTTGAAATTGACAAGGAGTTGTGTATATATGCACCCAACCTTACAGAGGTTTGTGAAACAGAAAGAAGCAGGAAAAGGACCAACTGGAAAGAAGCAGAAAGTAGAGAGAAGGAACAGAGAGAGAGGAGGCAAGGAATCTCCTAAAAGAGCTGTAACATGGGTCAAGGGCTTTAACACCAAAGGCAGTGAGAGATCCAGAAGGGGCCTAATGGCAGAGCAGGTGGTGACAGACAGCAGGGCCAAGAGGAACCTGTCCTGAAGAGGCTGAGAAAAGCCTGTCCTGAGGGGCTGAGAAGAAGTCTGTCCTCAGGGGGCTGAGAGGAGGCCTGCATGGCTGAGAGGAACAGAGACAGCTGTCCTGCACTGAAGAAGTGAAACTTTGCCTACATGCTTCCTGATCCTGGTCCTGAGTTGTAGCCTGTTGATCCTGATCTTGAGTGTTACCCTATTGCTTCTTTAATAAACCACTTAACTGTAAGTATGGTCTGTGAGTTCTAGGAGGCCGTTGCAATAGATTACAAAATGCAGAAGAGAAGTAGAGGGTGCTGTGGGGGGGGGGGAGGGTGGCTGGTGCCAAAACTGGTAACAGGTTGGAGAATAGAGATATGTCTGACCTCCACCTCGGGGGAATCAGCTCTGGGCTGATCCTGCTCATTATCACCCCTGAAGTTAGTCAGATTCTGATGCTACTATTACTACCACCCTTTTACACCCGCATAACCAGTGGTATCCTACAGAAAGAAAGCAGTGCATCATGGGTACTGGCTAACATATATAATCTCCCAGGGGATACAATTCACATTGGAAGGACCTCGCCTCTTCTTATGCAAAAGTATGGGTCAAGCTGTATTGATATAGTTGAAGGCCAAGAGACACTTGATGGTTTAAATACAGGAAATGGCAGATGTACAAGAAATGACATAAAATGAGAATTTGACTGAGTATCCATTTCTCTCACAACCTCTAAACTTTGGTTTGAAGGGGACACATGGTGACCGATATGTTTGCCTACCGAGATATACAGTAAATTTTTGCTTTGATTCCTGCATTTAGTTTTTCAGTCACATGTTCCCAGAGGATTCTAATGAGGTAACAGCCTTGCTGATGAATGAATTACTGGTTCATTTAATACTCCAAGCTCCTACCATGTGTCGTTATTCCTCTTGGTCATGTTGAGTTGTAGGCAAATGAATTCAAATTCGAGATGAGTTATCTGTATAATAGTTGAAAAAAAGAAATATTCAATGTAATTTAACTGTAAACTCTTCATATAAATCCTTAAACATACGTAGCTCTTTCTTTTGTTTTCAAAGGTGAAGCCTTCATTGATTTTCTTCCCTCAGAAGTGTTCTGGCCATCTGTTGGCCTGTTCTCAGCCAGCCACGTTCACTTGCCTAGTCCCCCATCTCTCCCGGGCTGTCAGCTCTGCCTTGCCTTTTGGGGATGGGTTTATGAAGGGCCTTCTGCTCATTGCTTGCCTCAGGATCCATGTTATTAATGAACACTTGGGGATGAGAATAATTGACAATAAAATACGAGTAACTGTGAATGTCTCTGTTTCCTTATTTGAAGCACCTGAAAGAAGCCGCACACCAAGCCACACTACATTCTAATAGGGTGGGGGGGATTTATATGGAGTTCCTGGGTGGTGCACATGGTTAAGTGCTCTGCTTCTATCTAAAAGGTTGGAGCTCCCGGTTCACGTAGAGGTGCTTTGGAAGAAAAGCCTGGCAATCTGCTTCTGAAAAACCAGCCCTTGAAAACTGGAGCACAGTTCTACACTGACACACCTGAGGTCACCCTGAGTCAGAGTCAACTGGACGGCAGTGGTGGTAGTGGTGGGGAGGGGTTATATGATTAGATTTTAATGAGGACATGTGGAAATGAAGGGGAACATTTCTGGGGAGATGAGGAGGGAGCAGGAGAGGGTAAGAAAGGACATCTAGCCACCTAATTTTGTGCCAGGATTTTTCTTTTTTTAATATAAAGGCAGTTAAAGACAGACTGCCTCAGAGCCCCACTTGGGATAAGTTCCCAGGCTGCACAGATAAAATCATCTCTGAAATTGATCCCCCTACACTGACTCTTTAATGGATGCTTTTACCCAAAATCCTCCTGTGTGCTGAGAAGTGTATTAGAAGACTTTCCAAAAGCCATGGAGTCCAGTCTCTCCAGTGCTGCCCCAGACTGCTTTTAGCTGCTCCCTGCAGCCACCTAGTCTCCCTAAGGATGTCCCGGGGGGTGCAAGCAGTTAAATGCTCAGCTACTAACCAAAATCAACTTGGAGGTTTGAATCCACCCAGAGGGGCCCCAGAAGACAGGGCTGATGATCTGCTTCTGAAAGGTTACAACCTACTCTCTTTTAAGAAAGTCCTATGGAAGAGTTCTACGCCGCACACGTGGGACTGCTGTGAATCAGAACCAACTTGATGGCAACTAACAACAACTACGACAAATCTTCCTAAGCACGTGTCAGATAAAATAAGCAAATCTGGCTTAGATAGGGAGATGCTTTATTCAGAACCAGAGACTACTGCATGGGGGAAAGGAGGCTATTAAAATGGGGGGGGGGGCATCTATTGCAATAGCGAGGACACTAGTACCATAAGATCACCAAGTATCTCAAGAGTTTGGCAAAAAGTATTTTATAAAGACTGAGAGTAAACAAGGAGAGAAAAAACCCAGGTGTGGGGAAGTGGGATGAGTGAGTGATGCCGTCTGTCTTAGTCATCTAGTGCTGCTACAACAGAAATACCACAAATGGGTGGCTTTAACAAATAGAAATTTACTCTCACAGTTAAGAAGGCTGGAAGTCCAAATTCAGGCTGCCATCTCCAGGGGAAGGCTTTCTCTATCTGTGAGCTCCAGAGGAAGGTCCTTGTCATTGGTCTTCCTCTGGTCTAGGAGCTTCTCAGTACAGGGACCCTGGCATCCAAAAGATGTGCTCTGCTCCTGGCACTACCTTCTCGGTGATATGAAGTCCCCTGTCTCTCTGCTTGCTTCTCTCTTTTATATCTCAAAAGAGATTGACTCAAGATGCAACCTAATCTTACAGATTGAGTTCTGCCTCATTAACATCATAGAGGTAGAATTTACAACACGTAGGAAATCACATCACAAAATGGTGGACAATCACACAGTACTGGGAATCATGGCCTAACCAAGTTGACGCACATTTTTGAGGGACACAGTTCAATTCATAACACCATTAGATAGTAAGTCAGAGTGGCTGATGCTGAGGTTGGCCTATTCTCTGGGAAGGGCCTTTAAAGAGAGACAGTATGTTGACTGGAAGGCTAGTGGCTCAATGGTTAAGTGCTTGGCTGCTAACTGAAAGGTCAGCAATTTCAAACCCACCAACAGCTCCTCAGGAGAAAGATGTGGCGGCTTGCTTCTGTTAGGATTACAGCTTTGGAAACCCTTTGGGGCAATTCCACTCTGTCCTACCATAGGGTCGCTACAAGTTGGAATCATCTTGAAGGCAACAAGTTTGATTTTTTGGTTTTTATTTTGTGGGTTCAGGCTGAGGGAGGGCCAAAGTTCAAGGACTTGGAAGGGGTGAAGCTCAACAGAAGTCTGGTTCACAGGCACTTTGTTCTGATTGATCAGTGGGGACAAGCAATTCAGTTTCTCATTTCTGAGGCAGGGAATGGGAATTTGGAGGGTCTGTGTCTGGCCTCTTGGAAACCCTGGTGGTGTAGTGGTTAAGTGCTACGGCTGCTAACCATAAAGGGCAGTAGTTCAAATCTGCCAGGCGCTCCTTGGAAACTCTATGGGGCAGTTCTACTCTGTCCTACAGGATCGGTATGAGTCAGAATCGGCTCGACGGCAGGGGGTTTGGTTTTTTGGTTTGGGTGTCTGGCCTTGCCACAGGTAGACAAAGGGGCATCACCTGAGTCTTGTCTAAGTCATATGGGAAGGTGGTTCTTTGCAGTAAGACATTTTCCTGAACACAAAGGGTAGGGGGATGTCCTTAACTATCACCGTGTTCCACAATCATAGAATTCAGGTAAACTCAACCTTGTCACATGGGGTGACCCCAAGGATTCTCTCTGGGAAGGAGATGTCCTGACAGGGAGTTTGGCCAAGCACCAGGAGGTTGTCCTAAGCACCATGTGTCATTTTTTTCCTTTTCCTGTATATGACACCCTCCAAATGGTTACATGAGAGTTAATCTCATATTTTTCCCTCTTCTATTTCATTGGGAAGAGAATGTTTCTCTGTACGAGGGGTAGAAACTCAGAGACAATTGGAGGGTGTGTGTGTGTGTCTGAGGTTCCCGGATTTCAGATATTTACTCCTGAATTAAGAGTGAATATTTAGAAAGCAGATTAGTGATTGAATATTTAGAAGCAGATTAGTGATCGTCAGGGGCTGGGGAGGGTGTGGACTGGGGAATGACCGCTTACTGGGCACAGGGTTTCTTTCTGGAGCGATAAAAATGATCTGGAAGGGTTACATACGGTTAACACGCTTAGCTGCTAACCCAAAGGCTGGAGGTTCAAGTTCATTCAGGGCACCTAGGAAGAAAGGCCTGGCAATCTATGTCCAAAAAATCAGTCATTGAAAACCCTATGGGGCACAGTGCTGCTGACACATGAGGTCACCCCCATGAGTCGAAATCGACTCTACAGCAACCAGTTGGTTAACTGGTTAATGGTTGCACAACATTGTGAATGAATTATATACTTTCAAATGGTTAAAATGGTGACTTTTACCTCAATAACAACAGCAAAGAGTGAGTACTTATTAGTGAAGTTCCTTTTTGCTAATGTTTGTATGTGTGTACAAGGTTCCTGGGCGGCACAAATGGTTTGTGCTCGACTTCTAACCTAACGGCTGGGAGTTCAAGCCCGCCCAGCAGTACCACAGAAGACAGGCCTGGCAACCTACTTCCATTAAGTAGCACTTGACAGTGGTTCTGTGTGACAGAGTAGAACTGCCCCATAGGGTTTTCTTGGCTATAATCTTTACAAAAGCAGATCGCCAGGTCTTTCTCTCACAGAGCCACTCAGTGGGTTTGAACCACAAACTTTTGTGGTTAGCAGCCAAGCACTTAACCGTTGTGCTACTAACCTCTGTAAAAATAAAACAAGGAACATGTTGTTCAAGCTTCTCAGGGTGGAACTGCCTCATAGGGTTTCCGAGGAACAGCTCCTGGGTTTGAACTGCCAACTTTTGGTTGGCAGCTGAATGTTTAACCACTGTGCCACTGGAGCACATTAAAATGAAAAAACCAAACCCCTTGCTGTCGACAGGACAGAATAGAACTGCCCCACCGAGTTTCCGAGGAGCTCCTGGTGAATTTGAACTGCCGACCTTTTGGTTAGCAGTTGTAGCACTTAACCACTACGCCACCAGAGCTCATTCCAAAAACAGAAAAACCTGCTGCCATTGAGTCAATTCCAAAACATAGTGACCCTACAGGACAGGGTAGAATTGTCCCATAGAGTTTCCAAGGAGCGCCTGGTGGATTCAAACTCCCGACCTTTTTTTGGTTAGCTCTTAACCACTACACCACCAAGGTTTCCCCAGACCTCATTAGAAGGTTCAAAAAGTAAATTAGCATAGAGTTTTAGCCTTGTAGGTATATCGATACATCTAAGCTGGGCTTACAAAAAATGTTTTGTTGTTATAATTAACTACAGGGATATTTTTATAAAAATAAATTTCTGCTGAAACACTGCACCCTGCACAAAAATTTTATAGACAGACATTTTGGTGTCACCCCCCTGACTGTGTCACGTGGTGCTGTATACACCCCTCTAATGACACCATTGTGTGGGGCCCTGGTGGCCCGGTGGTTAAGAGCTCAGCTGCTAACCAAAAGGTGGGCAGTTCCAATCCAGCAGCTGCTCCTTGGAAGCACTATGGGGCAGCTCTACTCTGTCCTATAGGGTTGCTATGAGTCAGAATTGACTCAACAGCAATGGGTTTGGTTTTTGCTTTCAGCGTGCTCTGGCCAGGGCTGTCGTTATTACCCAACTACAGTGATGCTCATAGGGTCGCTATGAGTCGGAACCGACTCGGCGGCACTGGGTACAGTGAGGCTTGATCATGCGGTTCCATGTGCATGTGCTACAAGCATGTGCTGTTGTTTTTGTTGCTGTTGATGTTTTTACAGCCACTGATCTTGTCAAATTTTCTGGTGTTTTAGCTACAATATTGTGGTAATTAGTATTTGTGAACCTGTATCAGTAACTTTTTTGAGAGGGAAGTAGTGATTAAAGGAAAAGGAAAGATGTGAAAGAATTACAATTTATGAGTAACACTAGTACAGAAAACTTTACTACGGAATCTGTATGGCCTGGTACAGCAGGAGGTCCACGGGAGGAGGTGACACCAGCCTTAGTGACACCACTGGGAGAGGCATGGCTTTCCTGGCTCATTTTAAGCCAGTGAAAGCATCTAGGCCCTATTGACAAAACCATGTGACATAAATAGAACTGCAAAAACACGCTCACCAAAACATCCAGCCTGAATCAAAAGACACATTCATATGACTTTTTTGAAAAGATTGATCATCCTAGAATTAGACCGTCCCAACTTTTTTTTCAGTGATACGAATGTAGTCTAGAATTGGAGTACTTAATACGTATACGTTTGCTCCCTTTTGAAAGTCCTACATAAAAGCTCCTCTTCGGTTGGCTGCTCCACGTCAATCATTTTTCTCCAAGAGAAATGTAGAACAAAGGTCTCACTCAAAAAGAAGACCAGACTTGCTGACCTGATAGAGACTGGAGACACCCTGAGAGTATGGCTCCGAACACCCTTCTAGCTCAGTAATAAAATCATTCCTGAAGTTCACCCTTCAGCCGTAGATCGGACAGGTCCATAAAACAAAACGAGACTAAAGGGGCACACCAGCCCTGGGGCAGGGACAAGGAGGCAGGAAGGGACAGGAAAGCTGGTAACAGGGAACCCAAGGTCGAGAAGGGAGAGTGTTGACATGTCATGGGGTTGTTAACCAGTGTTACAAAACAATATGTGTACTAACTGCTCAATGAGAAACTAGTTGGTTCTGTAAACCTTCATCTATTTTTCTTTAGAATAAGAACTTGTATATTTACATATTAACATCCCTGGGTGGCTACTAACCCAAAGGTTGGTAGTTCAAACCCATGCAGTGGTGCTGCACCAAAAGGCCTGGCAGTTTGCTTCCATGAAGATTACAGCCAAGAAAACCCATGGAGCAGTTTTACTCTGTAACACACGCTATTGCCATGAGTCAGAATCAACTCGACGGCAACTGGTATGTATTTTATATATTTACATATTAGGTTCCTGTGCAAACCATTGAGAATTTTGGTCTCTTCATGAATGCGCAGATGTAGAGATAAGAAAGCATCTCATGTTCACTGTCTTGGTGGAAGGGTGTAGAGTAGGCAGCTAGGAGAGAATCAGAGCAGCAATAACGGAAGCGGTTTTACTACAAAACATTCTGGAAAATATAGTAATACACCCTTCCTGGAAACTGCAAGTCACGTTCCAAGGAAGCCTGGCGTGAGAAAAGGCTACGTTTAGCAATAACGGCCCTTGCCAGGTATGGCAGTACCAGGAGGACAAAATGGAAGAATCTGTTTTGAGAATAACTTTCTCACAAAAAATAGCAGAGTTGCCATCAAAAAAGTTGATACAAAAGGATTCATACAGTTTGATCCCATCCACACAATTCAAAAAATAGGCAAAAGTCAACTCTATTTTGGGGGGTTGTATACGTGATAATAAACACGAAAGTCAGTGCAGTGGTCCCCGCTAGACGGTAGGACCAGGTTATGATTAGCCAGAAGCGCGAAGAGGGGGTTCGGATGGCCAGTGATGTTCTATTGCTTAATCTGAGTGACAGTTACATTGTTGTTAGTTGCTGTGAGACGATTCTGGCTCACAGCGACTTTTGTATAAGAGAACAAAATGATTCCCAGTCTTGCATCATCCTCGCAATCTCCAGCGTGTTGAAGTCCCTCTTCGTGGCTATTGTGCCAATCCATCTCATCGGGGGCCTCTCTCACCCTCGTTCGCCCTCTACTTTACCAAACACAACGTCCCCTTCCAGCGATTGGTCTTTCCCAATGACATGTCCAAAGCAAGAGAGTCAGAAAATACTCTGTTGTGATCCATAGGGTTTTCACTGGCTGATTTTTGGATGCAGCTCACCAAGCCTTTCTTTCTAGTCTGTCTTGGTCTGGAAACTCCACTAAAATCTGTCTACCATGGGTGACCCTCATGGTATTTGAAATAATGGTGGAGTAGCTTCCAGCCTCACAGTAACACACAAGCCCCCACAGTACAACAAATTGACAGATGGGTGTTTGTTGTATGATTGCACATTCAGTGATACATATATGTTTTGTGCATTTTTCTGAGTGTATGTTGTATTTCACAATTATTAAAAATTATGAAAGAACAGTTACATTAATCATCCATAGGGAAATAAACACTTAGGGATGAGACTCAGGCACTGTTAATATCTAGTGATTGACATAGTCTGGTTTTACTAGAGCAAAGTTCTCACTTTGAGATGCTTGAAAGCTCTTCATATTTAGGTTTAGGGTTGAGAGAGCCTCTGACCTTGACTCTGGATTCTCCGTGGCTGTCGTGGGACCACAGGCAGGAAGGGCAGAAGCTGGAATGAGGAGGAGAGCTGGAAAAAAAGTTGGGGAAACAAGATAAGGAAATAAGAAGGCACAAGGAAGACCAGGGAAACCAAAGTCATAGTGAGAGTCCAGGTCAAGCACCAGTAAACCAGTCACCGTGGAGTCGACTCCCAACATATGACGACCCGACCCCACGTGTGTCAGAGTATAATTGTGCTCCGTAGGGTTTTCAGTGGCTGGTTTTTCAGAAGTAGACTGCCAGGACTTTCTTCTGAGGCACCGTTGGGAGAACGCAAACCTCCAGCCTTTCAGTTAGCAGCCAAGTGCATTAACCATTTGCAAACTTCAGGGACTCCTGAGGTCAAGTAGGCAGAGTTATTGGCTGTAAGAGCAAGGCAATGTGTCTAAGGCCAGGCAGGCAAGCAGAGGGCTGGCCATCTATGAACACTGGCTAGTCTTCAGAACGGAAATGTACATCTCAGGATATCTCATGCTAAGCCTCATGGCATAGGCCCGATTGCACTGGGGAGAGAGAGGGACAGGTGGAAACTGGAAATCAGACACACCACTCTGATGGTACCGGCACATGGGGTCCTAGATGAAGGTAAGAGAAGTGACAGGACAGGTTAGACTAAGGATTCATTTATTTATTCATTCAAATACTTACCTGAGAGCTACTTGAGTCAGATATTATTACAGGTATTGGAAATCCAGCGTAAATAAAACAGTCTGTGCCTTCTTGGAGCTTGTATTCTGGGGGTGCATTAGTTTCCTAGGTAGTCACCGTAACAAAGCACCACAGAAGACTAAAACCATGGTGTCAGCAGACCATGCTACTCTGAGGGCTCTAGGGGAGGATCCTTCCTGGCTTCTTCCAGAGTTTGGTGGTCCCAGAAGTTCCTTGGCTTGTGGCAGCATAGCTCCAGCCTCTGGCCCCATCTTCACACGGCCAACTTTCTTCTGCATCTCTGATTCTGCGTCTCTTCTCCTCATGTTATAAGGACACCACCCGACTGCGTCAGGGCCCACCCTACTCCAACATGTACTTCTCTTAACTAATTACATCTACAAAGACCCTATATCTAAATAAGGTCACATTAACAGGTACCAGAGATTAGGACTTGGCCATGTCTTTTTAGGAAACACAATTCAGCTCACAACAGGGGGTTAGTAGAAAGACAGACACAAACAATAAATAAGCAAATAAACAACGAAATGGGTAATTCCACACAGGACTAGGAAGAAAATAAGATGGGATAATACAGACTGGCTTGGAGAGAAGGTGGTACTTAACAATGATGAGAAAAGCCTTACGAATAAAGAACAAGGACAAAGACCAAGAGCGGAAACGTTGCTGGCAGTCTGAATAGAGTCACCAAGTGGAGAAAGTGTAGAAAAGAAGCAGAGATGAGGCCTGTGATTAGAGTCCAGATATTCAGTACAGCTCAGGACCGGGACTCCAGCTACTTGGAAAGATGAGTCACAGCCCAGTCCTTATGAATGCAGAACCCAAGTGGAGCCAATTCAGGGCTTGGTCCTAGAAAAATGTCGGAAGTCAGAGCCAGGCCACGGAGCCAAAAAATTTTCCACTTGAGACATACAATTCCATTTCCTGAACCAATTGCTTTTTCTCTGAGGAAGCCTCAGATCTCTGGTTTGGAGCTTTCACTGTGATGGACAACACATCACCTGAAACACATCAAAACATGCCCTTGGCTGGAGAATGCTACTGGATTCTCTCTTCTTGGATTGGGATGGCTGCCTTATTCCCAGTGTCCCAAAGTCTGTTAGTACACAGAGACAGACAATGCACAGAAAGCCCCTCAGCCTCCAGACGAAGTCTGGAACACATTCTGTTTTATCAGTAGTTTTAGAGTATCCTGATAAGATAAGACCTTCTAAAATACTGACCATTGAAAGCCATGGGTCAAGCAAAATAAAGTTGGTGATTACTTTGATCGGTTATAGCCTATCTACTTCATGGCTTACTTTACCATACATTCAAAATTAACCCTTAACTTGGGGTTTTCCAAGTAGGAGCTCAAAGAAAGTTTTATTTTCTCTTTAGTTGTGAGGCATAGCTACACATATGTATTCTAAACTGCTGGTAGCCCAAACCTTAATATATGAAGAAGCTGACAAGGGAAAAATGTTGATACAAAAATAGGAAGCAGCAGCAAGAGTCATAGCTTTGTTCTGTCCCCAATTCCATTTAACTCGAGAAGCACCTCTAATCCTGTCCCCATTCAAAAAGCATTGCCTTAACAGAAGAAGGAGTCAGGGATAAGAGTAGGAAATGGAATGTGTGGCTACGTACCTCCGTGAACAACTGCCTCCTATGCCATGAGGCCAGAAGAATTGGATGGTGTGTGACTACTATTACTGAACATTTTGATCAAAGACTCTATAAAGAATCCTGATCAAAACGGGGGTAATGCAGAACAGAATTTTAAATTCTCATTGAATTTAGACTTCCTGGAGCTATTGAATCTGGACGAACCTCTGAAACTATTGTCCTAGGATGATCTTAAACCGAAAATATCCCCTGAAGTCTTCTTTAAACCAGATGATAACCCAAAAACTCAAACCCAGTGCCGTCGAGTCAATTCGAACTCATAGTGACCCTGTAGGACAGAGTAGAACTGCTCCATAGTTTCCAAGGAGCATCTGGCGGATTCAAACTGCCAACCCTTTGGTGAGCAGCCATAGCACTTAGCCACTACGCCACCAGGGTTTCCAAACCAGATGATAGCAATTCCAAACCAGATGATAAAAAAATTAAACCAGATGATAAAAAAAAAAATCTAATTAGTAAAGAATGTGTTTCTTGAGCATTGTGCTTTAAAGAACTATCTATATGGATCAAACTGACAAAACTAACTCAAAAGGTCAGATAGAATGCTTAGGGGACAGTGAGTTTATGTCAGTGTTTGAGGAACAACTTGGAAAAGGAGGGCAAGAATGTTTGCACAACTTGAAGAGTGTGATTAATGTCACTGAATTGTACATGTAGAAATTGTTGAATTGGTGTATGTTTTGCTGTGCATATTTTCAACAACAAAAAATAATAAAATAAAGGGAGAAAAAATGTATTGCCTTATCCCAGAAGTGTATAAGATTTTTTTTCTCCAAAAGCCCTTTGCTGGTACAATGGAATGGAATCACATACATGTTTAACAAATGAAAATTAAGATACATAGTTGGCCAAAAAGGGAGATAATATTGTTTAAATAGTGAGGGAGATTCCAGTCAACATTCTACTTTAGGAGGAAGCAGAGCTGGAATACACAGTATTCATTAGCTTTTCCCCTCAATAGATCCCCAGTGTGGTAGAGAGCTTCTTCTCAAAATGGGTGTGATTCTAGTCATTAAAAATAGGAATCTTTCAAACCACCTGACTCATGACTTCATCTGGTGTTCAAATAAACAAACAACCATCTTTTCCACCATCTTAGGGAAACCTGTAGCGCTGGATTGTAAAGGCACTTTCCTAGAGGTTTTTTAAAAGCAATTAACTTCTTAATTTTTTTCTTACCCATCAACTTCAGTGAAGATATATGGGGCCATTCTACTCTGTCTTGTAGGGTCACTATGAGTCGGAATTGACTTCACGGCAACGGGTTTGGTTTTCTTGTTTTGGGTTTTTTTTTTTTTTTTGCTAGGTTAAACACTCATTTCCTGACAGAATTTAGTTTAAGAAATATATATATCAATGTGCTTGTGCCAGCATCAAACACCAGTAGCATGTTGGCAACGGTTATCAAGACCAATGAGGCTTGAATTCTGTCCCCAAGAAGCTTACAATCTACCACAAGAGCTCTCAAACCTGGGTACAAATTGGAATCCCCTGGAGAGCTTTAACAAGTGCTGACACCAAGGTCCTACCCGGGAGATTCTGATTTAATTAGGCTGGCATCAGCCAGGGACGGTCGGAGTTTTAATTCCTTGGGTGATTTGATAGTGCTGCCAAAGCTGAGAAAGGTTACTCTGCAGGAAAAAAGTAACACATCACTTCAGTACAATAAGAGAGTGCCTAAAAGTCACAGGGTGCTGTGAAAACCCAAGGAAGCCCCACCCCCACCCCAGTGAAGGCAATCCTACACATTAGAGTCATCCAGGGAGCTTTCAAATATGCCCTGGCCCCACCCCAGTCTAACAGAATCAGAATCTCAGGGAAGGCGGGGCATCGGGCATTTTTAAAAACCTCCCCTGAGGAAACGTAAATGTATATTGCTAAGTCAAAGAGGCCAGTCCGAAAAAGCTACACACTGAAGGATTCCAATTACATGACATTCTGGAAAAGGCAAAACTATAAACCAAAAAACCAAACCCACTGCCATCGAGATGATTCTGACTCATAGCAACCCTATAGTACCAAGCAGAACTGTCCCATGGGGTTTCCAAGGATTGGCTGATGGATTTAAACTGCTGACCTTTTGGTTAGCAGCTGTCTTAGTCATCTAGTACTGTTATAACAAAAATACCAGAAGTGGATGGCTTTAACAAAGAGAAGTTTATTCCCTCACAGTCCAGTAGGCTAGGAGTCCGAATTCAGGGCGCCAGCTCCAGGGGAAGGCATTCTCTCTCTGCCAGCTCTGGAGGAAGGTCTTTGTCATCAGTCTTCCCCTGGTCTGGGAGCATCTCAGCACAGGAACCTCAGGTCCAAGGGATGCGCACTAGTTCCTGCTCTGCTTTCTTGGTGGTATGAGGTCCCCCCATCTCTGCTTGCTTCTCTCTTTTATACCTCGCAAGAGGTTGGCTTATGACATACCTGCTCTTGTAGATCTCATCGATGTAACTGCAGCTAATCCATTTTATTACATCATAGTGATAGGATTTACAACATATAGGAAAATCACATAAAATGGTGGACAATCACACAATACTGGGACTCATGGCTCAGGTACGTTGACAGATATTTTGGGGGGATACAATTCAATCCATGACAGCAGCCATGCTCTTAACCACTGCACCACCAGGGCTCCAGCAAAACTGTAGAGATGGTGAAAAGATTTGTGGTTGCCAGAGGTTCAGATGGGGGTGGGAGGGGGGATGAATAAGTGAGACATGGTACATTTTAAGGGTCATGCAACTATTCTGCGTGATACTGTGGACATATGACATTATACATTTATCAAAACCCCTGCAACTGCACAACACAGAGTGAACCCTAATATAAACTATAGATTTTAGTTAATGACAATGTATCAGTATTGGTTCTTCAATTGTAACAAATGCGCCACAGGAATGCAAGATGTTGCTAACAGGAGGAACTCTGGAAGTCCCTGGGCAGCGTGGTTAATGCTCTCAGCTGCGAATTGAAAAGTTGGAGGTTCGAGTCCACCTAGAGGCACCTTGGAAGAGAGGCCTGGTGATCTACTTCTGAAAAATCAGCCTTTGAAAACCCAGTGGAGCACAGTTCTACTCTGACTCACATGGGGTCACCACGAATTGACGTCAACTTGATAGCAGCTGGTGGGGTAGTGGTTAAGAGCTACTGCTGCTAAACAAAAAGGTCAGCAGTTTGAATCCACCAGACACTCCTTGGAAACTGTATGGGGCAATTCTACTCTGTCCTATAGGGTTGCTATGAGTCAGAATCGACTCAATGGCAATGGGTTGGTAGGAGCTGTTTTTTTTTTTTTTTTTTTTATTGCTATGCAGGAGGGAGAGAAGGTATATGAGAACTCTGTATTTTCTGCACAATTTTTCTGAAAACCTAAAACTGCTCTAAAAATAAAATCTCTTTTAAAATGGGGGAAAAAATATTCCGGCTTGATTTTGGTGCCCAAAGATGGTTGGGAAGCCTGAACTCCATGCAGGAAGTTATAATGAGGGAAGGCTTTCTAGAAGGGTAACAGCTGAAGTTGGAGACTTTGACAGTGAACGTGGACCATCCAGGCAAAGAAGGAGACTAGGCCTTGGCATTCTTCTTGGCCTCTCCCCTAATACCCTCACAGGCCCCAGAACATTGCAGTTACTCAACAAACCTTTGTTAAATAAATGTTCAAGGCTGTAAATAACCAGTGGGATTGCATATGTGGAAGCACCAGAGGAGGTGGGAGAATCCAAGGGCCACAGGAGGTGGGAGAATCCAAGGGCCACAGGAGGTGGGAGAATCCAAGGGCCACAGGAGGTGGGAGAATCCAAGGGCCACAGGAGGTGGGAGAATCCAAGGGCCACAGAATGGAGAACTGTGACAGGCATTCTGAACTTACCCTGGCCTTGTTCCTGCCCTGACGGAATCTGCAGTCTTGAGTGAGAGGTTCTGGAACATTTTCCACCTTATAATCCTCTAGTTTTTGCATGACCCCTCCACACATACCACATCGTTGATTTTGTGGAGTTACACTTTGCACTTTTTCAGAGAAATGAGAAATATTCTCTAAACCCATTGGAGATTACATGATGTAGTCTTTCCTCCATCCACGGCCTCAGGCTTTATTGACTTGATGGTTGCTTTGTTGTTGTTGGATGCCGTTGGGTGGATTTCGACTCACGGCTACCCCGTGCAATGGGGGAGAACTGTCCCAGAGAGTTTTCTAGGCTGTAATCTTTATGCGAGCAGATCTCCTGGTCTTTCCCCTGTGGAGCTGCTGAGTGGGTTTGAACCAGCAACCTTTCAGTTAGCAGCTAAGTGTTTAACCATTGTACCACCTGGGCTCCTTGATTAGTGCTTTAGCTTTGACTAAAATAGAACACAGGCTCCCCACACACTCTCGGATACCTTCTTTCTCCAGACTTGGGACATTTGTTGCTAAAATTGGGACAGTCCCTGCAAACCAAGACAGATGGTCACCCTGTTTCTCACTCTGCCTTGGTCTCTCTTTGCCAGACTCCCTGTTTGTGCTCTGTTGGGTGTGCCTTGTTGGAAGAGGATAAAGACACATGGGACGCATTTAAAGCTTGATTACTGGAAGGCTACGAGGAGTTCCAGCTGATTTTTATCCAATGTCAACACTTAGATAGCAATGTGGCCTTGTTTTTATTAGCTGCTGTTGAGTCAGCCTCCTACTATGGCAACCCCATGCACAATGGGATCAGACTGTTGTGATCCATAGGGTTTTCACTGCCTAAATTTTGGGGAAGTGGATCACCAGGCATTTCTTCCCAGTCTACCTTAATCTGCCAAACTGTTGAGAATTATGGCCCAGCCAAGTTGAAACACAACCTTAATGATCACAGAGACCAAATGGTCAACAAATACTTTAAAACAAAGATAAGAATGTAAGGGGGCAGAGAAATGAGATTAATGGAAATGGAACAACTAGAACAGAAACAATGAGAATGTTCACACATTGTGAAGAATGTAATTAATGTCACTGAACAACTTGTGTAGAAATTGTTGAATGGGAACCTAAGCTGCTGTGTAAACCTTGACCAAAAACACATTCAAATATTACTAAAAAAAAGTGCGTATATATATACATATTATATATGTATATTATATATATATGGAAACCCTGGTAGCATAGTGCTTAAGAGCTATGGCTGCTAACCAAAAGTTTAGCAGTTCAAATCCACCAGGCGCTCCTTGGGAACTATATGGGGCAGTTCTACTCTGTCCTATAGGGTCGCTATGAGTCGAAATCGACTCGATGGCAACGGGTTTGGTTTGGGTTTATATATATATATATGAAAGGAGCCCCGTTGATGCAGTGGTTAAAGCGCTTGGCTGCTAATTGAGAGCTTGGTGGTTTGAACCCACCAGCCCCTCCACGGGAGAAAGACATAGCAGTCTGTTTCCGTAAAAGATTACAGTCTTAGTCCTGGACAGAACGGGAGAAAAATGTAGAAAAAAATTTAAATTCATGAAAAAAGACCAGATGTACTGGTCTGACAGAGACTGGAGGAGCCCCCGAGACTACGGCCCCTGGACAAGCTCTGCTAACCCAGAACTGAAATCATTCCTGAAGCCGGCTTTCCAGACACAGATCAGACAGGCCTCTAAAACATTGCTGACATTAAGTGGATAGTCCTACTTGTCTAACTTCACCTTGTGTAGCCGCGATAGTCACCAAGAAGCTGAGAAACTTCTAATCAGCTCGCAATCTGAATGTCTCAGAACATACTTTTGTATTTTCCAGCTTCTGTGACACCAGAAAGGGGGTAGGTTAGTGTGTTTGAGGGATATTTGGGATTTTCAATCAACTGTAAAGGATTGTTATCAGTTGCCACTGATCCGGTTCCACCTCACGGCGACCTTATGTATAACAGAACAAAACGTCCTGCTATGGGTACAGAATAAGTAACAGTATTAAGGAAAGTGCAGGAGAAAGATGTGGCAGTCTGCCTCCATAACGAGTACGGCCTTGGAAACCCTATGGGGCAGTTCTACTCTGTCCTATAGGGTCACTGTGAGTCGGAATCAACTGGATGGCAATGGCGTATTTTTTGGTACTAAGGAAAGCCCAAACAGTCTAAGAACCAGTTCTCAATTAACAGCCTTCCGAGGTGCCCCCCAAAGCTGCAGGGAGGCGACTCGATATTGCCCACGTGAACAGTCTGGTCTTCAACTATCGCTCACACAAACCCCTGCAGAGGATGCCAAGTGGCAGGTGCAGTAGTTTCCCAGGTTTGCTGTAACAAAGTATCATAAACTGAATGGCTTAAAACAACACGCATTTATTGTCTCACAGTTCTGGAGGCTAGAGGTCCAAAATCAAGGTGCCAGCAACACCATGTTGTCTCTGAAGGCTCTAGGGAAGAATCCTTCCTGCCTCTTCCGGCTGCTGGTGGTTTGGCTTGTGGCAGCCTCACTCCAGCCTCCACCTCCATCTTCACGTGGCCGACTTCTCTGTCTGTGCCCGTCTGTGTTCTCTCCTTTTCTCAGGACACCTGTCATTGCACTTAGTACCCACCCTAAATCCGGGATGATTTCATCTCCAGGTCCTTAACTAGGTACATCTGCAAAAAGCCTATTTCAAACATGGTCACATTGTGAGGCTCTGGGCAAACATGAATTTGGGGGGGACACTCTTCAGCTCACTACAGCTGGACTTCAGCCTCCTTAGACACAGTGCAGACACATATCTCTGACCTGACACGCAGCTGCCCAATGTCACCCTGCTCATGAAAGAAGAGCCACTTTTTTCACAGTCCCATCAATCCTAGTCTGTCTTAGTTAGTCTGGAAGCTCTGCTGAAACCTGTTCAGCGTCATAGCAATAGCACAATCCACCACTGACAGATGGGTGGACTAAGAGTAGGAAGAAGGGCCTGGCAATCTACCGAATATCAGACACTGAAAATTCTATGGATCAAAACGGTTCGATCTGCAACCAGTCATGGAGATGGTGTGGAACAGGGCAGTATTTCGTTCTGTTGCGCATGGGGTCACCATGGGTCGCGGGCCTACCTGACAACAGCTAACAACAGTCCTACAGCTGTCCACACCAAGGGCAGGAAGAAGTGGCGAGTCGCCGTGTTTTCATAAAGCTGCCTTGCTTTCCTAGACAACAATTGAGCAACTTCAATGAGATCTGTTGGCGATTTATTTTTAGTTTGCCCAATAGTTACCCAAATCTGTTATGACATATGCTTATTTAATAAGTCAGTACATGTGGTTTAGATTTCTTTTAAGAGAAGAAAATAAAATCTACCAGATTATGAATCTGCAGTTTTCCCAGAACTCTGAAGTGCAAAGCCAGGAAACATCGCGCAAATTTCTGCCTAAACACTGAATCACTATCGCTGGTCATTGCAGAAGTCACATGCTTAGGCATTGACAAGTGTATGTTTGGGGTTCTTCTGTTTTACCAAATTTAGTTTTTAAAAGATTCCTTTTCCAGGAAACTTTCACCTGAGTTTCACTTTCAAATGCTGTTAAAAAGGTGAGTGATGCTAAGACCCTTAGTTTAAAGGCTCGCAACAAGTGTGTTGCCTTCCTCTGTTGTCATTGTTGTCAGCTGCCACCAAGCCAACTCATGGTGACTTCATGCACAAGAAAGAAATCACTGCTGGGTCCTGCGCCATCCCCATTATCAGGCGGGGATTGTACCATTGTGATCCCCAGGGCTTTCACTGACTGATTTCGGGAAGTAGATTGCCAGGCCTTTCTTTTTAGTCTGGAAGCTCAGCTGAAACCTGTTCAGCATCATAGCAACACACAAGCTTCCACCGTCAGACGGGCGGTGGCTGTGCGTGAGGCGCGCTGGCCGGAACTGAACCTGGGTCTCTGCATGGAAGGCGAGAGTTCTACCGCTGAACCACTGATGCCTTATCTGACCTCCTGTACACAAAGATTTAATCCCTTGCTCTGGGACAGAGATATTCCTTTCAGCTTCTGGGAGGATAACAAACACTGATGGGACCATTTCTGAAGGCTGGGCAATCCCACCTGACAAGGAGAATGTGTGTGTTAAGACAAAGGGGAAACACCACCGAATGCAGCCGTGAAAAGCAGAAGCCGTGATCCTACGAGGCTGTGATGGCCTTTGCCTCCTTCTGAATATGGAAACCAGCTGGTCAAAAGGCACTATCGGTTCCCTAATCCATCAAGGGGTATCTGAATCCTGCACTGATATTGAAGGAGATGAGATGCCAGAGAGATGCAGCAATTTGTGGGGAGATAAAAGCAACCAAAGCTCTGCTATGCCCTTGAGACATGGTATCCTCAGTGGGTGTATTCAGATAAAAACTGCTGCTGGAAAAGCAACACAGCCGGGCTTCCTTCTTCTACCTTGACAAGAGTCTTAGCCAGCTGTTCACAGAGTGACTCGCCCTGAGCCCATGAACGTCACAAATGGGACTTGCAATAGAGAACGGAAAGGTTTCCCTAGACTGATGGTTTGGAAACTCTTTCTTAACTTTGAAACCAAAAAAGAAGGAAAAAAAAAAAAGAGAGAGACAGAGAAAAGAATCAGACTGTCTTGCTGGTATATACAGCATTCTAGTTCCTGTTGCTGTCAAGTCTATTCCGACTCACAGTGACCCCATGTGTTACAGAGTAGAATTGCTCCATGGGGGTTTTTTTGGCTGTAATCTTTATGACAGCAGATCACCAGGCCTTTCTTCCACAGTGCCACTGGGTGTGTTCAACCTGCCAAGCTTTAGGTTAGTAGCTGAGTGCAAACCATTTACGCCACCCAGGGACTGTATATATACATAATAAGTGAGATAAACTTTAAAGAAATTGCCAATCAAAGATTATAGCTAACACAATAAAAAGTAAATTATTGTGCAGGGAACTTCATCAATATAGACAGCCCAATCTGGATCACTGAAATCATTCTTGAAATAATAATACTAATATCTAAAATTTATTGAATACTTGACTATGTGTCAGGCTCTGTGTGCGAAAAAAAAGCATTTAATTCTCTCAGCACACACAATTTTTTAGTCTACTTGACACATGAGAGAAGAAAAGCAGAGCTGTGTTGATTGCCTGAGGCCAAACAGCAGGCACTGATTAAGCATGGGACTCCAGACCCCTCCGTCAAATCCCTTATACTTGCTGGTCTTAGGGGAGTATGGTTAGGCGTTTTGTTCACTTATTTTCATTGCGTAGGTTTGTTTGGTTTAGTTTTATTTTAGCTGGTGTAGTGGGGAGGACGATGAGGGTTGCTTATGTTACCTAAATATGGTGAAACCTGCGCGAGCCGGAACTCATGGGGACTGCCCTGCTTTTCCGGGTCTCTCAAGTTTTCCACCTTTGACAGGGTACAGTCTTATCACTTTTCTATTGCTCATTTTAGTGGAAAATATTTGCATTTTCCTTCTCTGACAGGTTTCCACCTTATACGGTTTCCAGCTTTTGTAGGTTTTACCGTACTATTTTAACTTTAACTGATCAGTTTGTGTATACGTGTGCACCAACCAAAACCCATTGCCGTCAAGTCAATTCTGACTCATAGCAACCTTATAGGTCAAAGTCGAACTGCCCCATAAGATTTCCAAGGCTTTTGGTGCAGTGGTTAAGAGCCTGGCTGCTAACCAAAAGGTCAGCAGTTGGAATTCACCAGCTGCTCCTTGGAAACCCTATGGAGTGGTTCTACTCTGTCCTACAGGGTCGCTGTAAGTCTGAGTCAACTTGACAATAACGGGCTTTGGAATCTTTACGGAAGCAGACTGCCATGTCTTTCTCCTGCACAGTGGCTGGTGGATTTGAACCATCAGACCCTTCAGTGAGCAGTTGAGCACTTTAACCACTTCGCCACCAGGGCTCCTGTATGTGTGCACCTGTAACCCAGTTGTCTAGGGGATCTGCAGACAGCATGGAGATGACGCGGTCATTATATTCTCTGTACCAAATAGCAGGGAGAAGAATCCTGGGGCCCCTGGAAATAACTCCTAGTTTTTGCCTGTTCTTTGCTTTCATTATGATTTTTTGCCTTGTTCTTCAATTTGCAGTAATTCCTTTATTGCACTTCTGTGCTAAGCACTGGAGACAAACTCTTTCCTCAGGACATAAAGCTTGCACTAATGCTGTCTCATTAACATAAAGAACACCCATTCCTAAATGGGATTCTAACTACCACAGTACAGTACAGTACCATTGCTGTCAAGTTGACTCCAACTCATTGTGATCCCATGTGACAGAGTAGAACTGCCCGGTAGGGTTTTCAAGGCTGTAATCTTTGCAGAAGCAGACTGCCACATCTTTCTCCGGAGGAGCAGCTGGTGGGTTTGAACTGCTGACCTTTTAGTTAGCCGCTGAGCGCTTAACATTGCATCACCAAGTCTCCACTGTAACTACTACAGCGGTTAGGATTTGCAACATATATTTGTGGGGGGACACAATTCAGTCCATAGCGCAGCCTGACTACACCTTTGGCAGGTAGAATATTCTGATTTCAGGCTGCTGAGAGACATGGCTAGTATTAGAAGCTCAACGAGTGTCAAGTAAGCAGTCTCCCTCTAAACCCACCAAAAAAAAAAAAAAAAAAAAAGTGGGTTTAGAGAGGAGCAAAATGCTACTGAATAGATAAAAATTTCCCAGGCCAACAAAACTTCTCTCTGCATTTCTGTTTAACAAATGGAAGGCCACAAGAGGGAGCCAGACTTCACTTTTCTTGCTTAGGAAGCCAGGCCACTGGCCATCACACGGTACAAACGAAGAGCACACAGTTGAAGGAAACTTGCTGTTTAACGTTTATGTTGTTCCCTAAAAAAATTAGAAAAATATAATCCTCATACCATTTGGCATAAATGTGAGTATGTATTGATTTATTTTCCCAACTCCACATCTGGGTTTACAAAACAAAACAAAATAGTACGTTAAATATTTCCTCTGGCAATATTCAGGGACTGGGGAATCAAACGGAGCCCTAGTTGCACAATGGTTAAGAACTTGGCTGCTAAGCCAAAAGGTTGCCAGTTTGAATCCACCAGGCACTCCTTGGAAGCCCTATGGGGCAGTTCTACTCTGTCCTATAGGGTCGCTATGAGTCAGAATCGACTCTGTGGCAATGGGTTGGGCTTGGTTTTTCGGTTTGGTGAATCGAATATTGGAACATTTAGACCATTCACACTTGTCTTTTGAGCTGAGTAGCCTATGCCTCCTGAGAGGTGGTTTGTTCTTTTGTTTATTTATTAATGGATCTTGCTTTCAAGGCGCTTTGTTGAGGGGGGAGGATGGGGAGGGAGGAGTGCAGCCAGGCAGCCACACAAACAAAAACAATGCCTGTGGTCACCGCTCCAGGGAAGCTGCTTCAGGTCGAGGGACTGCTAGGGAAGGGCCCCCAGTCTTCCTCACATTCTGTGTCTCTGGCAAGGCACTGGGGTGTTAAAGCTGGCGTGGAAAGGGTGGGGGCCTGCCAAGCTTAAAGGGCTTACGTTTCAGTCTCAGCTGGGCCTCTAACTGAAGTCTCTGGTACAAAATGGTTAATGCGCTGAGCTGCTAAACGAATGGTTGGAGATTCTAGTCTACCCAGAAGTGCCTTGGAAGAAAGGCCTGGCAGTCTACTTCCAAAAAGTAGCCACTGAAAACCCAGTGGAGCCTGGTTCTACTCTGACACACATGAGGCCACTACGAGTCAGAGTCAACCCCACAGCAACTGGTCTCTGGGCCTCTAACCAGCCGTGCGTTTTCTGATAAATCGCCTCACCTCCTGAACTTCAGTTTGCTGGTCTCTGAATTGACACTGTTGTTCGTGACAATCTGTAAGAGTCGAACTTCAACTTCACCTTGACCATCAGTGTCAATGCAAAGTCTTTTTTCTGTTTTTAAATTTAATTTTGTCGTTGTTGAGAATATACACAGCAAAACATACACCAATTCAACTGTTTCTACAGGTCCGATTCGACGACACTGATTACATTCTTCATGTTGTGCAGCCATTCTCGCCCTCTTTTCTGAGTTGTTCCTCCCCCATTAACATGAATTCGCTGCCCACTAAGGTTCCTGTCTAATCAATGCAAAGCTCTTTTTAAGGGGTCATTCCTGACTCCACCAACTGTACAACGGGAAGAAGGGGATCCCCGGCAGAGAAAACATGCCCACGATTCTTCTCTCCGCGCTCAGGACTGCAAGTTCACAACGTGGTTTCAGAGGGCCTGCTCCTCTTGCTGAGGCAGCTCGTGCGTTTCACGGGGTAGCCTTTAGCTCCTACCCAGGAAACTGTCTTTTGTTGCTTGTTGCCAAAACGTCACCTAGTCCTGAGCCATCTTCATGACTGTTAGTATAAGTCCATTGTTGCATTATATTGTTGTCATGTTTTGAATGCCTTCCCACCTGCAGAGCTCTTCCGGCACTATATCGGGCAATGTTCTGTTGTGATCCGTTGGGTTTTCATTGGCTGGTTTCAGAAATAGATAGCCAGGCCTTGCTTTCTAGTCAGTCTTAGTCTGGAAGCTCGGCTAATACCTGTCTGTCATGGTTGACCCTGCTGGTATTTGAAATACCAGTGGCATAGCTTCCAGCATTATAGCAACATGCAAGCCACCACAGTACGACAAATTGATAGCTGGGAGGTGGGAAATAGCCTTTAGTTCCTCTTTTTTATTGAGCAGGAATCTTGTCTTTATCCTCAGGAGTAAGAACATGTCCCAGCATCCAAGTATCACGGGTGGGGAAGACCAAGAAAATGAAGGTAACCACTCCCATCTTTCACCTCAAAGAGCAGAAAATGAGAGGCCAGGAGTGAAAAAGCGTTGTATGTCTGAGGGTTTAGAACTTGAATACTCCATTCATGCAACTTATCAGAGACCAGAAAATCATGTTTGGAAAATGTGGTCTTAATCACTACCATGTAAAATTGCTCAGTGATGTGGTTGTGAAGAATTGGGTTTCTGGAAGAAGGAGAAAATCAAAGCCAGTTTGTTCAAACAGAATTTTATGCCTTACTCGAATGTAGACTAGAGGCACGTAGGTGACCATTGGCTAAAAGCTCTGCTTTGGAAACCAGACAAAGAATATATTTGATTTTGAGAGCATTTGCCAAACCGACTCACAATAAAATAATATGGTTTCATTTTCAAAGTGCCTGAACTGTGAGCCTCTCTTGGAGGTTCAGAATTGCCTAATTCCCTACTCTGTGTGAAAATGTTCTGGAGGTACGGAGTGAAAAATGCAGACTTGGGCATGGATACAGTTCACTGCTAGGCTGATTGAAGAATTTCACATTACAAATAAAGTATGCCATTATACAAAGCTTCACTTTTCTCTAATTGAAATAGACTAGTAACATAGGATTTCATATTAGTACAATCTCAACACATAAAGCCCAAAATAAATCAGGTTTGTCTGATAGAAAACAGATGACAAGGCTTTTGCCCTTATTTTCTGGAAGCACAGTTTTGTAGCTGAGTACCCCGGGAATAGTGCGGTGGTTAGGTGTGCAGACTCAGGAAACAGGCTGCCTGATTTAAACCCTGATTCAGGCTTTCCTAGATGTGCAGCCTTGGGCAAGCTAGTTAAATTTTCTGGGGTCCAGTTTTTGTGACCTGGAGATAATAACAGTGCCACTTACATTGTTGTTGTTGTCGTGGTTGATAGGTGCCATCAAGCCAGCCCCCGGCTCATGGTGACCCCATGCTCAATGAAACAAAAGGCTGCCCAGTCCTGTGCCAACCCCATAATTGGTCCATGATTTGTTGAGGATAGGACCTGTCTTAGTCATCTAGTGCTGCTTTAACAGAAATACCACAAGTGGATGACTTTAACAGAGGAAAATTAATTTTCTGCCTAGCAAAAAAAAAAAAAAAAAAAATTTTTTTTTTTTTTTTTAGCAGGCTAGAAGTCCAAATTCAGGGTGTCAGCTCCAGGGGAAGGCTTTCTCTGTCTGTTGGCTCTGGAGGAAAGTCGTTGACATCTATCTTCCCCTGTGCTAGGAGCTTCTCCGTGTAGGAACCCTGAGTCCAAAAGAAACACTCTGCTCCCTGCACTGCTTTCTTGGTGATATGAGGTCCCCCTGTCTCTCTGCTCACTTTTTTCTTTTATATCCCAGAAGAAATTGGCTCAAGACACAATCCAATCTTGTAGATTGAGTCCTGCCTCATTAACATAACTGCCGCCTGTCCCCTCTCGTTAGCATCATAGAGGCAGAATTTACTACATGTGGGAAAATCACATCAGATGACAAAATGGTGGACAATCACACAATACCGGGAATCACGGCCCAGCCAAATCAACACACGCATTTTTGGGAGACACAATTCAGTCCATGACAGGACAATTGTAAACCATAGGGTTTTCATGGCTGAGTTTTGAAAGCAGACCGCCAGCCCTTTTTTCCTAGCCCGTCTTATTCTGGAAGCTCCACTGAGACCTGTTCAGCATCACAGTGACTCGCAAGGCTCCATTGGCAGATGGGTGGTGGCTGTGTACGAGGTGCACTGGCCAGGAATTGAACCTGCGTCTCCTGCACGGAAGGCAAGAATTCTACCACTGAACCATCACTGCCTCCGTTACTTCTTTTTTAGGTGGTTAAATTAAATGATGAATGTAAAGCCTGTGGCACGCTGACATTACATTTTTTCTTATTGTTGTTGTTATTGTTACTACTACTAGATGGCTTTAGGATTGAATCTGTCTTCTCTTAGCCAGCTGGTCTCTAATCAGATACAGTAAGATAGACAGCATGCTGTAGGAAAAAACCAACAGGCTCTGCCAATAAGCCATGGTGTGACCCCAGAGAAATCATACCATCTCTACTCGGAGAGCTTTGTTTAATCATCTGTATCAAGATGAAGAAGCAGGTATGAACTTTATGGACAAACTTGGGTAACTAGATACTGTTACATTCTTTTATTTTTCTAAAACCAAGCTAATTCTGACCCTGACCCCACAGGGAGGCAGGGAACTTAGTCTTAGTCTGATTAATAGGCTCCTCTCTGCTACAGACATTTGAGAAAAGGCCCTATCTCTTTAGTCCATAAGCAAGGCCAGTGCTAGGTTCTTTGTTCAGGACTCCTGAAGGTCGCTCTGATCCTTTTTTGCCAAACTTGGACCCAGGCCGTCGGCCGAGTAACAGAGCCTGGGTGTAGAGTCCACCCACCCTTAGTGTTCCATTCAGCATTCCTTTCTACAACCTGCTCACCCCCTTTGCAGCTGCCATCAGGTTGACTCTGACTCACGGCAGCCCCACGTGTGCCAGACTAGAGCTGTGCTCCACAGGGTTTTCAATGGCTGGCTTTTTGGAAGTAGATCACCAGGCATTTCTTCCAAGGCACCTCTGGGCGGCTCAAACTTCCAACCTTTTGGGTTAGCAGCTGAGCGTGTTAAGCGTTTGCACTACCTGCGGACTCTGGTTCACCCCCTAGGGGACTGCAAAGGACTCAGTTCCCCAATACTTCAAACCTGTCCCCTTTCCAGACCTGGGAGAAGCCCCCTCCCCGCTCTCTTATCACAGCTTCCACCACTCCTCTTTAAAAGCATTCACTCCTCTCTAAGAAGATCAAACATTTTCCCTGGTTGGGTTCTGTTGAGTGGATTCTGACTGATAGAGACCCCACAGGACAGAATACAACTGCCCCATAGGGTTTCCTAGGCTGTAATCTTTACAGGACAGATTGCCAGGTTTTTTCTCCCACTGAGCAGCTGATGGATTCGAGGCTGGTGGGTTTGAACTTCCAACCTTTTGTTTAACAACTGAGTGCTTAAGCACTGCATCACCAGGGCTCCTCATTTTCTTCTTAGCCTTTTAAAAACAAAAACCAGGAAGGCAGTGGTGAGGAGGATACCTCTGCTTTCTGCCTTGATGCAAAAGAACACAAAGGCCCAGCCATCTTCCAGAACCAAAAACGGTAAAAATCCAAGGAACGGGAAACACAAATTGACATCGAAATAAGTATTGTACTACTTCAAGTGGGTTGAACTAGGTTGGTGATTCTCAATTTTTTTCTTTCCAAGAACTCCTGCCGTTATCATTTTATTCTCACCCCAAATACCATATTTTAAAAGATTTGTCTGTGAGGTTATTTACTAATTACTTGTGTGGATTTACTTGGTGCAAATGGTTAAGCTGTCGTCTACTAACTGAAAGTTTGGTGGTTCGAATCCACCCAGAGATGCCGCAGAAGACAAGCCTGGTGATCTGCTTCTGAAAGGTCACAGCCTTGAAAACCCTATGGAGCAGTTCTACTCTGCACACATGGGGTCAGCGTGAGTGGGAATCGATTCGAAGGTAACTATTTATTGTTGCTGTTTTTTATCCTAAAAGGGAGTTCACAAAGGAGAAAAGTTCCTCCACTAAAGTGGAACTGTGGTCCCGGCCCTGATGGAGAGACTGGTGGACGACGTTCATCTCTGCCTTAAGGCTCTGTCAGTTTTCCCTTTCCTCTATGCCATGTGACATTGTGGAATTTCTCCTGACCCCTTGTATGACCAATGACAGCCCAGAAGTGAGACTCCTGACACGAGAGTCATTATTTCAGAAAGTACAATAGTCACCTTCGAATCGATTCCAACTCACGCTGCCCCCATGTCTGCAGAGTAGAACTGCTCCATAGGGCTTTCAAGGCTGTGACCCTTTCAGAAGCAGATCACCAGGCTTGTCTTCTGAGGCACCTCTGGGTGGATTCGAACCGCCAAATTTCATTTACTAGCCAAGAGCTTAACCATTTGCGCTACCCAGGGACTCCTCCTTTTAGGATAAGTGTGAAGAAATGGCCTTATTAGGAAAACCTAGGCTGCGTAGCCAGCTGTTTATGGAGTTATCTCAGGATACGAGCTCCTCTGCACTTAGGGAAACTTAAGAGCAGTTGTGGTCCCTGAAACCCATGGGGTAGTACAACCACCACCTGTCTAGTTCACAGTTTTATGTTTAAGTCCATGATCCATTTTGAGTTAATTTTTGTGTATAGAGTGAGGTTCATTATTTTGCACCTGGATATCCAATTTGTCCAGCACATTTGTTGGAAAGACTATCCTTTCTCTAGTGAATTGTGTTTGCACCTTTGTCAAAAAATCAATTGGTTCTGTAAGTGTGCGTCTATTTTTGCCGCCTCTGTTCTGTTCTGTTGTCCTGTATGTCTATGCTTTCTTCAAAACCACATTGCCTTGACTATTACAGCTTTATATCAAGTCTTGAAATCCAATATTGAGAATGCACCCCAGCATTTTCCTTACGCTATGTTTAGATTCTAATGCAGTCAAGTAATGGTACAGTAACAATTATACCAAAAAAAATCAATGAATTCAGACTATACCCGTTGCTGTTGAGTCGATTCTGACTGTAGTGACCCTATTGGACAGAGTAGAACTGCCCCATAGGCTTTCCAAGGAGAGGCTGGTGGATTCAAACTGCCAACCTTTTGGTTAGCAGCTGTAGCTCTTAACCACTGCACCAGCAGGGCTCCAAACTCAGAACTCAGATTAGAGAAAGCAAATAGAAAGGTGATTAGCCTTCCACTATAAACTCTTAGATGGATAAAACATGTTCCTTCTAAATCAAAATATGATGAACATGTATCAACACCAAATAGTAGCCTATTTTATAATGCATAATATCTACAAAATTGTTTTAAAATACAAAACAGCCATTAGGTTTGTGGTGCTATTTGCTTGCACAGTCTCTACTATTCAAGCCCCTGTACTACATGCAGCACTTTAAGGACTGTTTTCATTTTGCCACAGATCGCTGCGCTGGCATGTAAAGCACTGTGATTTATAAACAGGAAAACAAGATAAAATAAATGGGAGTAATGGATATCAATTACTTCAACTTGCACTTTTCTGTGACAGCTTTATTGCTTCATAGTTATTCTTAGACCAAAAAAAGACATAATCTAAGGACCTGAAATCAATATTTTTTCTTTTTCATTGTACTTTAGGTGAAAGTTTACAGAGCAAATTAGTTTCTCGTTAAACAATACACATTTGCTGCTAACCCCACCACATGTCAACACTCTTCCCTTCTCGACCTTGAGTCCCCCATTACCAGCTTTCCTGTCCCCTCCTGCCTTCTTGTCCTCGCCCCTGGGCTGGTGTCCCCCTTTAGTTTCATTTTCTTTTATGAGCATGTCTAAGCTTTGGCTGAGCGGTAAACCTCAGGAGTGACTTCAGTACCGAGTTAAAAGGGTACCTGGGGGCCATACCCTTGGGGTTTCTCCAGTTTCTGTCAGACCAGTAAGTCTGATCTTTTTTCATGAGTTTTTTTTTTTTTAATCTTTTTATTGTACTTTAAATGAAGGTTAACAGTACAAACTAGTTTCTCATTAAACAGTACACATATTGTTTTACAGCATTGGTTAACAATCCCACGACATGTCAACACTCTCCCTTCTGGAACTTGGGTTCCCTATTACCGGCTTTCCTGTTCCCTCCAGCCTTCTAGTCCTTGTCCCTGGGCTGTGTGCCCCTTTAGTCTCATTTTGTTTTATGGGCCCGTGCAATCTTTGGCTGAAGGGTGATCCTCAGGAGTGGCTTCATTACTGAGCTGAAAGGGTGTCCGGAGGCCATACACTCAGGGTTTCTCCAGTATCTGTCAGGCCAGCAAGTCTGGTCTTTCTTTTTGAATCATAATTTTGTTCTACATTTTTCTCCAGCTCTGTCTGGGACCCTCTATCGTGATCAGTCAGTGGTGATAGCCGGGCACCATCTAGTTGTTATGGACTCAGTCTGGTGGAGGATGTGGTAGATGTGGTCCATTAGTCCTTTGGACTAATCTTTCCCTTGTATCTATAGTTTTCTTCATTCTCCCTTGCTCCTGAAGGGGTGAGACCAGTGGAGTATCCTAGATGGCTGTTCACAGGCTTTTAAGAACCCCAGACGCTGCTCACCAGAGCAGAATGTAGAACATTTTCTTTAAAACTAAAAAAAAAAAAATTATGTTATGCCAATTGAGCTAGGTGTTCCCCGAAACCATGGTCCCCATAGCTCTCGGCCAGCAATTCAGTCCCTCAGGGAGTTTGGATGTGTCTATGGAGCATCCATGACCTTGCCTTGTACAAGTTGTGCTGGCTTCGCCAGTATTGTATACTGTCTTACCCTTCACCAAAGTTACCACTCATCTATTTTCTATTTAGTGTTTTTCCATCCCCACCCCTCCCCTCCCTCATAACCATCAAAGATTGTTTCTTCTTGTATGTAAACCTTTTCAGGAGTTTTTACATTAGTGGTCTCACACAATATTTGTCCTTTTGTGATTGACGTATTTCACCCAGCATGATGCTCTCCAGATTCATCCATGATAGGAGATGCTTCACAGAATCATCATTGTTCTTTATAGTTGCATAATACTCCATTGTGTGTATGTACTACAGTTTGTTTATCTATTCATCTCCTGATGGGCATCTAGGTTGTTTCCATCTTTTTTCTTTTGTGAACATGCTGCAATGAACATGGGTGTGTATATGTCTATTTGTGTGATGACTCTTATTTCTCTAGGATATATTCCTAAGAGTGGCATTGCTGGATCATATGGTATTTCAATTTCTAGCTTTCTAAGGAAGGGCCACTATGTTTTCCAAAATGGTTGTATCATTTCGCATTCCCACCAGCAGTGCATTAGAGTTCCGATCTCCCCACAGCCTCTTCAACATTTGTTATTTCCTGTTTTTTTTTTTTTTTTATCCGTGCCAGTAATGCTGGGGTGAGATGGTATCTCATTGTGGTTTTGTATTTGCATTTCTCTAATGGCCAGTGATCACAAGCATTTCCTCATGTGTCTGTTGGCTGCTTGAATGTCTTCTTTGGTGAAGTGTCTGTTCATTTCCTTTGCCCATTTTTTAATTGGATTTTTTGCCTCTTTGTTGTTAAGGTGTGGATTTTCTTTTAGATTTTAAAGATTAGACCTTTGTCAGATTTGTAATAGCCAAAAATCTTTTCCCAGTCTGTAGGTTCCTTTTTTACTTTTTTGGTGAAGTCTTTTGATGAGCATAAGTGTTCAATTTTTAGAAGACCCCAGTTATCTAGTTTATCTTCTGGAGTTTGCGTATTGTTTGTTGTGGTTTGTATCCTGTTAATGTCATGTATTAGGGCCTCTAAACATTGATCCTATTTTTTCTTCTACGACTTCATAGGTTTTGGCTTCATATTTAGGTCTTTGATCCATTTTGAATTAGTTTTTGTATATGATGTGAGGTATGGGTCTTGTTTCACTTTTTTGCAGATGGACATCCAGTTTTGCCAGCACCATTTGTTAAAAAGACTGTCTTTTCCCCATTTGATGGACTTTGGGCCCTTGGGGAAAATCAGGTGACCCCAGATGGATGGATTTACATCTGGGTTCTCAATTCTGTTTTTTGGTCAATGTATCTGTCTCTGTACCAGTACCAGGATGTTTTGACTACTGTAGCTGTATAGTAGGTTCTGAAATCAGGTAGTGCAAGTCCTCCTACTTAATTTTTCTTCTTCAATAGTACTTTACTTAGCCAGGGCTTCTTCCCTTTCCATGTGAAGTTAATGACTAGTTTTCCATCTCTTTAAAGAATGTCGTTGGTATTTGGATCAGGACTGCATTGTGTTTGTAAATCGCTTTGGATAGAATTGTCATTTTCACAATGTTGTGTCTACCTATCCATGAGCACAGTATGTTTTTCCACTTATGTAGATCTCATTTGGTTTCTTGCAGCACTATTTTGTAATTTTCTTTGAATAGGTCCTTTAGATTTATTCCTAAGTATTTTATTTTTTTAGGGACTATTATAAATGGGATTGTTTTCGTGATTTCCTTTTCATCATTCTCATTATTGGTGTATAGGAATTCAACTGACTTTTATATGTTTATCTTGTATCCTGCTGCTCTGCTGGATCTTTCTATTAGTTTCAGCTGTTTTCTCATGGACTCTTCTGGGTTTTCTATGGGTCTGGGTACTATCATATCATCTGCAAATAGGCACAGTTTAACATCTTCATTACCAATTTGGAATGTCCTTTATTTCTTTTTTCTTGCCTTATTGCTCTAGCTAGGACTTCCGGCACAACGTTAAATAGGAATGGTGATAAAGGGCTTCCTTGTCTTGTTCCTGTTCTCAAGGGGAATGTTTTCAGCCTCTCTCCATTAATAATGATGTTAGTCATTGGTTTTGCATAGATGCCCTTTATTATGTTGAGAAATTTCCCTTTTACACCTATTTTATTGAGAGTTTTTATCAGGAATGGGTGTTGGACTTTGTCAAATGTCTTTTCTGCATCAATTGAGATGATCATTGATTCTTTCCTTTTATCTATCTGGCAGATTACGGTGATTGATTTTCTAATGTTGAACCATCCCAGCGTACGAGGTATGAATCCTACTTGGTCCGTGGTATATTATTTTTGGTATGATGCTGAATTCTATTGGTTAGAATTTCATTGAGAATTTTTGCATCTATATTCATGAGAGATATTGGTCTGTAATATTCTTTTTTGTGGTGTCTTTGCCTGGTTTTGGTATCAGGGTTATGCTGCCTTCATAGAATGAATTTGGAAGTACTGCTTCCTTTTCCGTGTTCTAAATAGTTTGAGTAGTACTGCTGTAAGCTCTTCTATGAATGTTTGGTAGAGTCCCCCAGGGAAGCCAACTGGGCCAGGGCTTTTTTTTGTCAATTGTGCTATAAGTGAAAGTTTAAAAATCAAGTCAGCTTCTCATACAAAAATTTATATACACCTTGCTTTGTACTCCTAGTTGCTCTCCCCCTAATAAGACAGCACGCTCCTTCTCTCCACCCTGTATTCCCTGTGTCCGTTCAGCCAGCTTCTATCACCCTCTGCCTTCTCATCCCCCCTCCAGACAGGAGCTGCCCACATAGTCTCATGTGTCCACTTGAGCCAAGAAGCTCACTTCTCATCAGTATCATTTTCTCTTATGGTCTAGCCCAAACCCAGTCTGAAGAGTTGGCTTTGGGAATGGTTCCAGTCTTGGGCTGACAGAAGGTCTGGGGACCATGACCTCCAGGGTCCTTCCAGTCTCAGTCAGACCATTAAGTCTGGTATTTTTACAAGAATTTGAGGTCTGCATCCCACTGCTCTCCTGCCACATCAGGGATTCTATGTCGTTTTCCTTGACAGGGCATTCATGGCTTATAGCTGGGCACCATCTAGTTCTTCTGGTCTCAGGATGATGTAGTCTTTGATTTATGTGGCCCTTTCTGTCTCTTGGGCTCATAATTACCTTGTGTCTTTGGTGTTCTTCATTCTCCTTTGCTCCAAGTGGGTTGAAACCATTTGATGCATGGCCACTTGCTAGCGTTTAAGACAGGGCTTTTTTGTTGTTGTTGTAGTCTTCTATTACCTTTTCTTTTCTTGTTATGGGTTAAGATTTTCCAAAACGAAACAGGACCCATACCTCACACCGTAAATAAAAACTAATTAAAAAATGGGTCAAAGATCTAAATATAAAACCTAAAACTATAAAGATCATGGAAGAAAAAACAGGGGCAATGCTAGGGGCCCTACAGCATAAAACGATACAAACCATAACTAACCATGGACAAACACCAGAAGATAAATTCGATAACTGTGAGAACCTAAAAATTAAACACTTATGCTCATCAAAAGACTTCACCAAAAACAGTAAAAAGAGAACCTACAGACTAGGAAAAAAATTTTGGCTATAACATATCCGACTAGGGTCTAATCTCTAAAATCTACAAGATACTGCAACACCTCAGCAACTAAAAGACAAATAACCCAATTAAAAATGGGCAAAGGATATTAGAGTTGCTGAAAATTGCCCTTGAACATAGAGTAGCTAAAGCAAAAGAAAGAAATAATAAAGTAAAAGAAGTGAACAGATTTCAAAGGGCATCTAGAGAAGACAAAGTATTATAATGAAATGTATAAAGACCTGGAGTTAGAAAACCAAAAGAGAAAAAAACGCTCAGCATTTCTCAAGCTGAAACAATTGATGAAAAAATTCAATCCTGGAGTTACAGTACTGAATGATTCTATTGGCAAAAAATTGAAGACAAAGGAAGCATTAAAAGAAAATGGAATACACAGAGTCACTGTACCAAAAATAACTGATCAATGTTCAACCATTCAGGAGGTAGCATATGATCAATAACCAATGATGCTAAAGAAAGAAGTTGAAACTGCACTAAAGGCATTGGCAAAAAAAAAAAAAAAAGGCTCCAGGAATTTGCGGAATACCAATTGAGATGTTTCAACAAACAGATGCAATGCTGAAAGTGCCCACTTGTGTATGCCAAGAAATTTGGAAGACAGCTACCTGGCCAACGGGCTGGAAGAGATTCATATTTGTGCCCATTCCAAAGAAAGGTTATCCAGTGGAATACAGAAATTATCAAACAATATCATTAATATCACATACAAGTAAAATTCTGCTGAAGACCATTCAAAAATGGGTGCAACAGTACATTGACAGGAAACTGCCAGAAATTCAAACCAGATTCAGAAGAGGACGTGGAACAAAGGATGCTGATGTCAGATGGATCTTGGCTGAAAGCAGAGAATACCAGAAAGATGTTTACCTGTGTTTTATTGACTATGCAAAGGCATTCAACTGTGTGATCGTAACAAATTATGGATAACATTGTGAAGAATGGGAATTACTGAACATTCAGTTGTGCTCATGCAAAGCCTGTACAGAGACCAAGAGGCGGTTTTTCCAATAGAACAAGGGGATACTGTGTGGTTTAAAATCAGGAAAGGTTTGTGTCAGGGTTGTATCCTTTTACCATGCTTATTTAATCTGTATGCTGAGCAAATAATAATCAGAGAAACTGGACTATATGAAGAAGAATGAGGCATCGGGATTGGAGGAAGACTCATTAACAACCTGTGATATGCAGATGACACAACCTTGCTTGCTGAAAGTGAAGGGGACTTGAAGCACTAACTGATGAAGATCAAAGACCACAGCCTTCAGTATGGATTGCACCTCAACGTAAAGAAAACAACAATCCTCACAACTGGACCAATAAGCCACATCATGATAAAAGTGTCAAGAATTTCATTTTACTTGGATCCACAGTTAACGCCCACGGGAGCAGCAGTCAAGAAATCAAACGACGTATTGCATTGAGCAAATCTGCTGCAAAAGACCTCTTTAAAGTGTTTCAGTGCACCTGCCCCAACTCATGGTATTTTTAATCACCTTATATGCATGTGAAAGCTGGACAATGAAAAAGGAAGACCAAAGAAGAATTGATATATTTGAATTATGGTGTTGGGGAAGAATATTGAATATAACATGACTGCCAGAATAAATCTGTCTTGAAGAAGTACAGCCAGAATGCTCCTTAGAAATGAGCATGATGAGACTTTCTCTCACAAACTTGGACTTGTTATTGGGAGGAGAAGGGCATCATGCTTAGAAAAGTAGAGGGTCAGTGAAAAAAGAGGAAGACCCTCAAGGAGATGGATTAGCACAGTGGCTGCAACAATGGGCTTCTTATGAGCATGGTGCAGGACTGGGCAGTGTTCTGTTATACTGTACACAGGGTCACTATGAGTTGGACATGACTGGATCGCACCTAAGAATAACAACAAAATCAGGGTAGACAATCACCCTAGTGCAGGGTTGAGCCTGTAGCTGGGAGCCAAATTGCCCCAGTCAGTGGAAGGGAGTGATAAAGAGCTTGGGGACCAAGCAGAGCCTGCTATGTGGAGTTTGCTCCCATTTATCATGGAATGAAGGTGGAACTCTAGAGATTTCACTTTTGTTAAGATGAATGCATGTTAAAAAAAAAAAAAAACTGTTTTATGAACTAGCTTCTCCTTTTGGAATAAGTCTCAAAAATAAATCCAGGTATCATTTAAGCTGCTCTTTGCCCCTCCAACTCACAGGAAGCCAAAACCCCCTTTGGAATAGCAGTCTTGCGATCTTTTTTTAATTGCCTACAGTTATCAATAAAAAGTTTTGAGCACCTTTATTTACATTAATTTATCTATAGATGATGTACATTTACAATTTTTTCTGAAATATTATGCATATTAAAAAACAAACAAAACTAGAAGCTTAAAAAGTGAAAAAAAGAATATAGAAATTCTAATACAATGCTCTTGCACTCTACTAGATTGTCTGGTACCCCCTTTGGGGTGAACACATTCCAGTTTTGGAGATCTCTTCTTTAGAATATTCATGGCAAATTACATGGTCGGAATTGCATGACTGGGTTTTCAAACGACTTACACTGGGTCTGGAAATGTGGATTTTATTCCTCCCATTCATTAATCTGACAGTGTAGGCCCTACAGAGGTCTATCTTGGTTATTCTGAATTAATCTGATTAATGGCAGACAGCACCGGCCTCAGATGGTGATGTTGTTCTGCCCTGATAATCGTAACAAAGCTGGAGTGCACGGATTTATTTTCTGCTTGAAGAATATTAAGCTCCGGCTGCTGAAGTCAAGGGCCAGATGAAACTTTACCAGATGCTGAATCCAGGAATTCTCCTAGCACCTGGGTCTTAAGTTCGGAGCCAGAATCTATCTACTCCTGGGAGAGCTGGGTCCTGGGATCAGAGGACAAGCACAACTGCACACAACAGTGCTGCTAAAGCCATCCTGGAAATGCCTCCCAGGGCTGCAGTACCATGGCTGCTGCCACACCCCAGTTCCTTCAACGTGAGCCATGAACCCCGACAGTCTCTGCTCCTCTGCTCTATGCACAAACTTGCTGGAGAGTTCAGGAATGCATTTGAATATTCACCTCTTTATAGATTTTTTTAAAAATAATTTTTATTGTGCTTTAAGTGAAAGTCTACGAATCAAGTCAGTCTCTCACTCAAAAACTTGCATACACCTTGCTACGTACTCCCAATTACTCTCCCCCTGATGAGACAGCCCACTCCCTCCCTCCACTCTCTCTTTTCGTGTCCATTTCACCAGCTTCTAACCCCCTCTACCTTCTCATCCACCCTCCAGGGAGGAGATGCCAGCATAGTCTCAAGTGTCCGCATGATCCAAGAAGCTCACTCTCCTCACCAGCATCCCTCTCCAACCCACTGTCCAGTCCAATCCATGTCTGAAGAGTTGGCTTCAGGAATGGTTCCTGTCCCGGGCCAAAAGAAGGTCTGGGGGCTGTGACCACTGGGGTCCTTCTAGTCTCAGTCAGACCATTAAGTCTGGTCTTTTTATGAGAATTTGGGGTCTGCAACCCATTGCTCTCCTGCTCCCTCAGGGGTTCTCTGTTATGTTCCCTGTCAGGGCAGTCATCGGTTGTAACCGGGCACTATCTAGTTCTTCTGGTCTCAGGATGATGTAGTCTCTGGTTCATGTGCCCCCTTCTGTCTCTTGGGCTTGTAATTACCTTGTGTCCTTGGTGTTCTTCATTCTCCTTTGATCCAGGTGGGTTAAGACTCATTGATGCATCTTAGATGGCCACTTGCAAGCCTATAAGACCCCAGACACCACTCTTCAAGTAGGATGCAGTGTGTTTTCTTTATAGATTTTATTATACTGATTGACTTAGATGTCCCCTGAAACCATGGTCCCCAAACCCCTGCCCCTGCCTCGCTGGCCTTCGAAGCATTCAGTTTATTCAGGAAACTTCTTTGCTTTTGGTTTAGTCCAGTTGTGCTGAACTCGCCTGTACTGTGTGCTGTCTTTCCCTTCACCTAAAGTAGTTCTTGTCTACTATCTAATTAGTGAATACCCCTCTTTGCTCCCTCCCTCCCTCCCCCTCTTGTAACCACATTTTATAGATTTCTTATGACAGCTTTATTGAGATATGATTCATATATCATAAAATTCATCCATGTAAAGTGTACAATTCAAAAGATTTTAGTGTGTTCACAGATACATGCAACCATCACCATGGTCAATTTTGGAACATTTTCATCACTCCAAAAAGAAACCCATTAGCAGTTACTTCCCTTTTCTCCCCCAACAGCCCCTTCCCTAGCACTAGGCAACTACTAACCTATTTTCTCTCTCTATTTTTTTATACATTTGCCTATTTTGGAAATTTCATATAAAGGGAATCACACAGCATCTGGTCTTTTGTGGCTTCTTTCACTTCACCCAATGTTTTCAAGGTTCTTCGTGTTGTAGCACATATCAGTATTTCATCTCTTTTTATTGTCAAATAATATAATGTTGTATTGATACACTGGAATAAAAATAATTTAATAAGAATTTATAAACTTAATAAGTTATATTTTACTTATATTTATATATGAATATGTAATTATAGGTTATATTAAAAATTGCATATATAAATAAAACTTTAAATGCAAATAAAAACATTTTACTTATCCATTGTTCAGTCATCAACCATTTTATTGGTTTCTACTTCTTTCTGTTCTAAGTAATTCTGCTGTAAGCATTAACGTACAAGTTTTTGTGTGGATATATGTTTTCAGTTCTTTTCGTATAAACTTTGGAGTGGAGCTGCTGGGTCGTATAGTAATCCTAAAATCCTCGGGTGGTGCAAACCATTTGCACTTGACCACTAACTGAAAGGTTGGTGATTTGAACCCCCCAATTTTCTCCATTCTGTATGTTGCTGTCTCACTTTCTTGATGGTGTCCTTTGAAACACAGAAGTTTTTAATTTTGATGGTATCCAATTTACGTATTTTTTACTTTATGGTTTGTGTTTTTGGTGTCATATCTAAGAATCCATTGCCTAATCCAAGGTCATGGAGGCTTATACCTATGTTTTCTTCTAAGAGTTTAATAGTTTTAGCTCTTACATTTAGGTATTTGATCAATTTTGAGTTAATTTTTGTATATGGTTTGGGGTAGGGGTACAATTTCCAATTATTTTACATGTGGATATCCACTTGTCAAAGTATCATTTGTTAAAAAGACTCTTTCCTCATTGTGTAGTCTTGGCACCCTTGTCAAAAATCGATTGACCATATATGTGCTGGTCAGTAATAAAGGATCTGGATGTTTTGTTGAAAATGAAAGGAAGCAGCAGTTACCTGACTAAAACTTCCTTGGCAGCTCATTACTACCTCTAGAATAACACAGTATAGTCACAATCTGGTCCCAGGCCTCCTTTTCCTTACCTCCCATACATCCCATACGCTTAATACACAGATATACCTTAAACCCATGCTTTGCTTCACTTTGTTTCCTTCAACCAGAATGTGCTTCCCCATGCTACTTGTAGTTCTGGTACTCATTCTTCAACACCCTCCTTCAATGTCCTTTTTGCTATAAATCTTCCCTATTCACTCCCTGCAAAATTACAACCTCTACTTCATGCTCCCATGACACTTATTGCAAAATTCTATTACATCACTCATCACATTGTTATCATCACCATCTACACACCTGCTTCCTGTCAAGAGAAGCCCTAGTAGTGCAGTGGTTAAGCACTCAGCAGCTAACTGAAAAGTCAACGGTTCAAACTCACTAGCCACTTTGTGGGAGAAAGATGTGGCAGTCTGCTTCCTTAAAGATTACAGCCTAGAAAACCCTACGGGACAGTTCTACTCTGTCCTATAGGGTTGCTATGAGTCGGAATCGACTCAAGGGCAATGGACGTGGTTTGGTTTGGTTTCTCCTGTCAAGCTGTATTTCACAAGGACATGACTCTCTCCACATTAAGCATAAGGTGTGTTTGTAGTAGGCACTCAAAGAATGTTATTGAGTGAATACATGTAAAGAAAATGCACTGGTAAGTTTTGTTGCTAGTAGGAAGTCCACCAATTATCTCTAGCAATCAAATATAAAAGGCAAAGTTTGTCCCTAATTTGAAAAATCCGTAGGATTTCCCACAGAAGCCTTCCCAAGAAACCAAGGTCACATTACAACAACTATTCTGGTTAATTCCAGATAAATGACTTTTGCTTGATTTACTGTGGTAACTAAGGGTTAATGGCAGCTAACTGAGTGGAACGTTCAGATTAGCCTTTTTACTACCGAATTTTGCAGAAAAAAATGCCAAATTTATTTGTGCTGCCCAAAATCTTCTAAGGATGGCTATAGAGTTAGTACTGTAGGATTGATGGTCAAGATTTTTTTTCCTTTCTTTGTAATAAAGAAGAAAAGATAAATATTGATATCACTTGAGAAAAAAGTAAAGAAACCACAAGCCATTTGCCCAGTTAGTGACATCTTATTTATCTGTACAAAATGTCACATGAATCCTGTATCCAGTTTAGTGCAAGGAATTCTTATTCACCATGCACAGGGCAGTGTTTGGAATTCATTTATGTGAGTTCTATGGCCATATGCTCAGAATACCTACAGTTGGAGTCTCTGATTTCATTCTGCATAGCAATGAGGAGACCTCACAGACTGCCATCCGGGATGGCATACATGGGATTTTGCATAAGAGCCAAGGTTTGGTTCTAAGACAAGGGCAAGTAAGAATAAAAAAAAAATTTAAAAACCGCAAAGACAAAACAAAGTGAAAAGAAAGAAGAAAGCAGGGAGCAACCTATTGATTCAGCCAGAAGACGAATAACATCATTTTCATTACTAGGATTCCCTTTGTTTTACCCTCGATACAGTCAGCCAACTTAATTTGCTTTTCTCATTTAATTCCCAGGCGGCACTTTTGGTTTCCAGGAAAAGTGCCAGACTGAATCATTCACAAGATGTAATTACTCGCTTAGAAATACTACACAAGAGACTACGTGATTCTTGCTCCAACTTTTCTCCTCTTATCTCCTATGAAGGTTGGCATGAAAACCCAAAAACCAAAGGCCCAGGTGCTTGTGTCCAGGAACAGCAAAGCAGGAGCCGGGGCTGCCACATCCCACCTCCCTTCCAGGCCAGGGGTGTGAACCTCCAGAGGTAGCGTGGGTGGAGGATGCACTCCAGTGAAACGAGAAGAGGACTGAGTTTCGGGCCCTGCTCCTTGAAGGAAAAACAGCATGCAGAGTCAATGGGAAACATCTCAAGCTTGCAGGTCACCAGGAGGATGTTTCCTTTATTTTAAGCTTGAGTTTAGAGGAACAAGCCACTTACCACTCTGGGTCCATCATCTCTTTCCTGGTTGTTGTTGTTAGTTGCCATTGAGTTGGCTCCAATGGAATGAACTGTTGCTTGGCCCTGTGCCATCTTCACGATCATTGATATGCTCGAGTCCATTGTTGTGGCCACTGTGTATTTCCAAGCTAGGGAGCTCATCTTCCAACACATTATCGGACAATATTCTGTTGTGATCCATAGGGTTTTCATTGGCTAATTTTATTTTATTTTTAATTTTATTGTGCTTTAGGTGAAAGTTTATAGCTCAAGTTAGTTTCTCATTCAAAAATTTATAAGCATTGTTTTGTGGCATTGGTTGCAATCCCCAAAATGTGACAGCACTTGTCCATTTGCCTAGTTCCTGTCCCTTTCTACCTTCTTGTCTTGCTTTTGAGCAGATGTTGCGCCCATTTGGTCTCGCATATTTGATCGAACTACGAAGCACATTCCTCACATGTGTTAGTGTTTGTTTTATAGGTCTGTCTAATCTTTGTCTGAAAAGTGGGCTTTGAGAGGGGTTTCAGTTCTGAGTTAGCAGAGTGTCTGGGGGCTGTAGTCTTGGGGGTTCTTTCAGTCTCTGTCAGACCAGTAAATCTTGCCTTTTTCATGAATTTGAATTTTGTTCTACATTTTCAACCGCTCTGTCCAGAACTCTGTTATGATCTCCATCAGAGCACTCAATGGTGGTATCTGGGCACCATTTAGTTCTTCTGGGCTCAGGCTGGTGGAACCTCTGCTTCATGTGGTCCATTAGCCCTTTGGACTAATATTTTCCTTGTGTCTTTTATTTTCTTCATTTTCCTTTGCTCTGGATGGAATGGGAACAATAGATGTATCTTAGATGACCACTCATAAGCTTTTAAGACCCCAGAAGCTACTCACCAAAATAGGATGTAGAACATTTTCTTTATGAACTACGTTATGCCAATCGACCTAGATGTTCCCTAAGACTATGGCCCCCAGCCCCCAGCCCCAGCAACTCAGTCCCTCAAGGTGTTTGGATGTGCCTAGGAAACTTCTATGCCTTTGCTTTGAGCAAGCTGTGTTAACTTCCTCTTTGTGGAGCACTGTCTTTCTCTTCACCAAAGTTGACACTTGTCTACTATCTATTTACTGATTTCCCCTTCCTCTTCACCCTCAGAACCATCAAAGAATTTTTTTTCTGTGTGTAAACCTTTTCTTGAGAGCTTATAATAGTGGTCTTATACAATATTTGCCATTTTGTGACTGCCTTATTCCACTCAGCATAATGCCCTCCAGATTCTTTGGTTAATTTTAGAAAGTAGATTGCCCGGCCCTTCTTAGTCTGTCTTACTTTCCAAACTCCACTGAAACCTGTCTACCGTGGGTGGCCCTGCTGCTATTTGAAATACGGATGGCATAGCTGCCAGCATCATAGCAACACACAAGCCACCACAGTGCAGCAAACTGACAGATGGGTGCTGGCTTTCCAGGTTACTTCCTTTTTTAAATTGATTTCCTAAACTTCAGATTCTCGTAGTTAATGGCTCGTGACATGTGCAGTTAGTTCAGCATGTCCAACGTTGAAATCATCCTCCTCCTTCTCAAACGCGTTCCTTCTCCTCTTACCTTCCCCATCTCATTTATGAGATCAGCACCACCTCAGCCCCAATCATACGGACTGAAAGTTGAGAAACCATCTCATTTCCTCTCTCTCCTTCAACCCTACCCCTACCCCAGTGCCATGTCATTAGTTACCAAATCCTGGCAATTATACCTCCTAAACATTTCTCAATTCTTCCCACCACCCTTCTCTTTTTACACTGCTAGTTCATCATCTCTTGCTGTATAGCACTAAGTCTGGTGGATAATAGACACTTAAAGAATGTTTGTTTTTGACTGAAGGAAAATGGATCTTCCTGTTGATTTTATACTATAGAGTGAATGACCGTACCAGATTCTTAGAGTTAGGGTGGAAGAAGGGAAACAGAACAGGATTACATGAAATATCTGAGGGGACCAAAAAAACCAAAAAACAAACCCACTGCCGCTGAGTCGATTCCGACCCATAGCGACCCCATAGGACAGAGTAGAACTGTCCCATAGAGTTTCCGAGGAGCGCCTGGCAGATACTAACTGCTGAACTCTTGGTTAGCAGCCGTAGCACTTAACCACTATGCCACCAGGGTTTCCATCTGACGGGAAGGAATGTTAAAAGGAGCTGTAATGGATTGAATTGTGTCCCCCCAAATATGTGTTGTAAATCCTAACCCCTATACCTGTGGTTATCATCTCATTTGGGAATGGATTTTCTTTGTTATGTTAAGGAGGCAACATTAGTGTATGGTGTGTCCTGAGTCAATTTCTTTTGAGATATTAAAGAGAAGAGATGAAGGAAGAGAGATGCCAAGCCACATGAAAATCGCCCAGGAGCAGAAACTCACAAGAGACAAGGGCCTTCTTCTCAAGTTGACAGAGAGAGAAAGACTTCCCCTAGAGCAAGCACCCTGAATTCAGACTTCTAGCCTCCTACGCTGTGAGAAAATAAATATCTATTTATTAAAGCCACCCACTTGTCTGTTCTAGCAGCACTAGATAACTAAGACATAACCCACATTTCCTCTGACCTCATCAGCCCGGGAGTATCAAAGCAAAGAATTAAAATTTCCCCAGCCCGTGGTTTCCTCTCCATACTGAGGATCACAGCTCCCCACAAAGGGGCTGTGTTTCATGTTTGCACACAGGTCCACGCCCGTCGGCCTGTGGTTATTCTGTACCCTGGCCTCTCCTGTGGCCCCATGGGGCATGAATGTGCCTTGCCTGGCTGTCACTGCTGTTGCCCCCAGCTCTGCCCACCCCATAGTTACCTCCACCTAATCATGGGTAGACCTCCTTTGCTCTGCCAGGCACAGCATTTCCCAGGAATGACCAAGACTGCTGCATTCTGCCCTAGATGTCACCACCAAAGCCCTGAGTCCACACAGTGCTGAAGCTGAGTGAGGGCCTACAGCAAACCTGGGACATGGCACTGTCCCTTTTGTGGTTACTTCTTAGAGAGGGGCCCAAAGCAGGATGACAGTATGTTAATGCTTGGGAAACACCGTTCACGTTTGCATCTTGCTTTCTCCCTCCCTAGACCCCAAATGCCCCTATCTGAGGAGAGATTCCTATTGGCCACCTCATTCCAGTGATTTGGGCTTGGTTACTGGATCATTCTTCCCCCACATGTCCGTCAGTTTGTCTTACTGTGGGGGCTTGCATGTTGCTGTGATGCTGGAAGCTATGCCACCAGTATTCAGATACCAGGAGGGTTACCCATGGAGGACAGGTTTCAGCTGAGCTTCCAGACTAAGACAGACTAGGAAGAAGGACCCGGCAGTCTACTTCTGAAAAGCATTAGCCAGTGAAAACCTTATGAATAGCAGCGGAACATGGTCTGATATAGTGCTGGAAGATGAGCCCCCCAGGTTGGAAGGCACTCAAAAGATGCCTGGGAAAGAGCTGCCTCCTCAAAGTAGAGTCGACCTTAATGACGTGGATGGAATAAAGCTTTCAAGACCTAAATTTGCTGATGTGGCATGACTCAAAATGAGAAGAAACAGCTGCAAACATCCATTAATAATCAGAACCTGGAATGTACGAAGTATGAATCTAGGAAAATTGGAAATCGTCAAAAATGAAATGGAATGCATAAACATCCATATCCTAGGCATTAGTGAGCTGAAGTGGACTGGTATTGGCCATTTTGAATCAGACAGTCATAGAGTCTACTATGCTGGGAATGATGACTTGAAGAGGAATGGTGTTTTATTCATCATCAAAAAGAACATTTCAAGATCTATCCTGAAGTACAATGCTGTCAGTGACAGGATAATATCTATATGGCTACAAGGAAGACCAGTTAATACGACTATTATTCAAATTTACGCACCAACCACTAGGGCCAAAGATGAAGAAATAGAAGATTTTTATTAGCTGCTGCAGTCTGAAATTGATCAAACATCCAATCAAGATGCATTGATAATTACTGGTGATTGGAATGCAAAAGTTGGAAACAAAGAAGAAGAATCAGTAGTTGGAAAATATAGCCTTGGGGATAGAAACAATGCCGGAGATCGAACAATAGAATTTTGCAAGATCAACGACTTCTTCATTGCAAATACCTTCTTTCACCAACGTAAACAGCGGCTATACACATGGATCTTGCCAGATGGAACGCACAGAAATCAAATTGACTACATCTGTGGAAAGAAACAATGGAAAAGCTCAATATCATCAATCAGAACAAGGCCAGGGGCTGACCGTGGAACAGATCATCAATTTCTCATATGCAAGTTCAAGCTGAAACTGAAAAAAATCAGAGCAAGTCCACGAGAGCCAAAATATGACCTTGAGTATACCCCACCTGAATTTAGAGACCATCTGAAGAATAGATTTGACACATTGAACACTAGTGACTGAAGACCAAACGAGTTGTAGAATGACATCAAGGGCATCGGACATGAAGAAAGCAAGAGGTCATTGAAAAGACAGGAAAGAAAGAAAAGACCAAGATGGACGTCAGAGGAGACTCTGAAGCTTGCTCTCGAATGTTAAGCAGCTAAAGCAAAAGGAAGAATTGATGAAGTAAAAGAACTGAACAGAAGATTTCAAAGGGAAGCTTGAGAAGACAAAGCAGGGTGTTATAATGACATGTGCAAAGAGCTGGAAATGGAAAACCAAAAGGGAAGAGCATGCTCAGCATTTTTCAAGCTGAAAGAACTGAAGAAAAAATTCAAGCCTTGAGCTGCAATAGTGAAGGATCATATGGGGAAAATATTAAATGACACAGGAAGCATCAAAAGAAGATGGAAGGAATACACAGAGTCATTATACCAAAAAGAATTAGTCGATATGCAACCATTTCAAGAGGTAGCATATGGTCAGGAACCGATGGTACTGAAGGAAGAAATCCAGGTTGCTCTGAAGGCATTGAAGAAAAACAAGGCTTCAGGAATTGATGGAATATCAATTGAGGTGTTCCAACAAACCGATGCAGCACTGGAGGTGCTCACACGTCTATGCCAAGAAATATGGAAGACAGCTTCCTGAGCAACTGACTGGACGAGATCCATATTTATGCCTATTCCCAAGAAAGGTGATCCAACCGAACGCGGAAATTATAGAACAATATCATTAATATCACACGGAAGCAAAATTTTGCTGAAGATCATTCAAAAATGGCTACAGCAGTATATCGACAGGGAACTGCCAGAAATTCAGGCCAGCTTCAGAAAAGGGTGTGGAACCAGGGATGTCATTGCTGATGTCAGATGGAACCTGGCTGAAAGCAGAGAATACCAGCAGGGTGTTTACCTGTGTTTTATTGACTATGCAAAGACATTCGTCTGTGTGGATCATAACAAACTATGGATAATACTGCGAAGAATGGGAATTCCAGAACACTTAATTGTGCTCATGAGGAACCTTTACATAGATCAAGAGGCAGTTGTTCAGACAGAACAAGGAGACACTGATCGGTTTAAAGTCAGGAAAGGTGTGCGTCAGGGTTGTATTCTTTCACCACACCTATTCAATCTATATGCTGGCAAAAAATCCAAGAAGCTGGACTATATGAAGAAGAACGGGCTATCAGGATTGGAGGAAGACTCATTAACAACCTGCGGTATGCAAATGAGACAACCTTGCTTGCTGAAAGTGAAAAGGACTTGAAGCGCTTACTAATGAAGATCAAAGACCACAGTCTTCAGTATGGATTGCACCTCAACATAAAGAAAACAACAATCTTCACAACTGGACCAATGAGCAACATCATGATAAACGGAGAAAAGATTGAAGTTGTCAAAGATTTCATTTTACTTGGATCCACAATCAACAGCCTTGGAAGCAGCAGTTGAGAAATCAAAAGACGCATTGCATTGGGCAAATCTGCTGCAAAGGACCTCTTTAAAGTGTTGAAGAGCAAAGATGTCACCTTGAAGACTAAGGTGGGCCTGACCCAAGCCATGGTATATTCAGTCGCATCATATGCATGTGAAAGCTGGACACTGAATAAGAAGGCCGAAGAAGAATTGATGCCTTTGAATTGTGGCGTTGGCGAAGAATATTGAATATACCATGGACTGCCAAAAGAACGAACAAAGCTATCCTAGAAGAAGTACAACCAGAACACTCCATAGAAGGCAGGATGGCGAGACTGCGTCTTACATACTTTGGACATGTTGTCAGGAGGGATCAGTCCCTGGAGAAGGACATCATGCTTAGTACAGTACAGGGTCAGCGGAAAAGAGGAAGACCCTTAATGAGGTGGATTGACACAGTGTTTGCAACAATGAGCTCAAAGCATAACAACGATTGTAAGGATGGCTCAGGACCGGGCAGTGTTTCCTTCTGTTGTGCGTGGGGTCGCTATGAGTCAGAGCCGACTCAATGGCATCTGACAACAACAGTGCCTCATTCTTAAGTTGTTGTTGTTAGCTGCCATCAGGTTAACCGCTGACTCCTGGTGGCCCCATGCACCACAAGATGGAACGCTGCGCAGTCCTGCGCCATCGCCATGATTGGTTGCAGATTGAACTATTGTGATCCATAGGGTTTTCATCAGCTGATTTTTGGAAGTAGGTTACCAGGCCTTTCTTCCTAGTTCATCTTTTGGTGGAACCTGTTGAGCATCATAGCAACATTCATGCCCCCACTGACAAATGGGTGGTGGTTGCACATGAGGCGCCTTGGCCAGAACTGAACTCAGTTCTCCCACGTGGAAGGGGAGGGCTCTACCACTAAACCACCAACGGTTGTTTCATTCTTAAGAGGCCTGGCCTATTTCCCCCATAGGATGAGTTCTCTCTCAGGCCTCCTGCTTAGGGGCTTATATCAGGCCATCCCTGCACGCCCCACTTCTGCAGACTTGCCTTCTCATACCTGAACCCCAGCTGAGGATACAGCCTGGGCTCAAAGTGAGGTCCCCTCACTGAAGGCAAAGACCATAATGTCACTATATTGCCTTCACAAAACTTTAACTTCCTGAAGGTACTTAATATAGTTATCTACTCTTTGATAATATACGTTTACGAAGTATCTACTGAAAGTACATAACTGAATGTTCATACTGGTATTTAAGAGGGATCCTCCTGATTAGCACTCAAGACTTCCTTTCTGATGAAATACTTTGCAAAGTTTTCCCTCTGTCCTGTCTCAGCAATCCCTTTAGAGGTAAGCCTTGCCTAGCAACAACTCCTCCTTCCCTGCGTGGTGCAAACAGTTAACATGCTTGGCTGCTAACCAAAAGGCTGCAATTCGAGTCTACCTAGAGGCATCTCGGAAGAAAGGCCTGGCAATCTACTTTTGGAAAAATCAGCCACTGAAAACCCACTGGAGCACAGTTCTACTCTGACACACACAGGGTCGCCAGGGTCAGAAGCAACTCAGCAGCAACTGTTGAGACTCCAGAAACAGACCCCACACTTTATCAGATTCCCAGGCAATTGGGAAGCACACAAACGTTGGAGAAGTAGGCACGCAGTTCACAGACCATTGAGGTGCACTGTCTCAGACACTTTACAGCAGAAAAGTGAATGCCTGCTTTCTTTTCCAAGGAGGGTTGTTGTGCTAAGACAATATGAACATGAGAGAACCACACACTAAGGAAGAGCTACACCAGAGCCAGGGAAACCTCCGTGAAGCAAGCCGGGGCACACAGATTTACAGGAAAACACAGGGTGTTTGGATTAGGACGTCAGCCTCGCATTCGTTCTCTGCAGATCACCACAGGATGAAAACTGCTGAGGTTTACCACATCCAGCTTAGGAAGAGACAGGCCTTCTCTGACCTCATTGCCTCAGGAAAGTGCAATAGGTCACATTTCCGGCTGGAGCCGCCAAGCTCCTCTTTGGCTTTTTCCTTCCTATGCACACATTTCGGAAGTCCCTGCAATGCTGAATTTCCTTTGGTGACAGAAAAAACAGCCATGATTGTTGAATGCAAGGAACTGGTCTGACCTGCCATCAAGGATTTCTTCCTGCAAGTGGCACAGCCTGTTTCCTGCTGCTGATAATGAAAGCCTGAAAATGCACTGGACATGTGTTTTAAAAAGCAAACCGTCATGGCAAGGATGCAAATCTTCTACCTCCACCAATCAAGTGTGGAGAATCATATTTTTAAAGTAAATAGCTGTAAGCGGGCCCACAGGCTCCCTGAAGAAATATGCTTAACAGGGCAACACAGAGAGAGCTGCGCTGCTTTCATTCCAGAGAAGAATGGAGGAGTGTAATATTTAAACAGGAATGGTGCTACAAGTCTTAGGCAAGAAAACAAATCCTATATTCCCATTTTCCAGGTCCAAGAGGAGAACTCAGGTATTAAGGGGCTAGTTAGTCCTCTCCAGACTTCAGAAAAGTTCTCTCAACATTTTCTGGATTTGCTGTCTGTCCTGGGCTCGTGCCGCTTGCAAAATTCACTGTGAGCAAGTGCATTCTCCTAAATGTAGAGAAGACACATTCCCCCATTCCACGTAAAGGAGTGTGGTTGGTGGGGAAGCTGTACTATGGCTTTGAAGACCTTGGACTTCGGAGTCAGAAAGGCCCGAGTTTGAGCACCAGCTCTGCTCCTTCCAGCCTTGTTGCAAGTTACTTAATCTCTCTGCATCTCAGTTTCCTTGTCTCTAAAATAGAGATTAATGTTACTATCTACTTCATAGTCATTGTAAGTAAGTAGCAGTAGTAGGGATTAAACTAGGTAAATAGACTATAAGGAATTATAAGTAAATTAGATGAATAGATTAGTCAGGGTATGATAGGCTCTCCTGCAGTAACAAGCAAACCCCAATATCTCAATGGTTTAACCTGCTGAGAGTTTCTTTCTTGCTCATGTCACAGTCTGAGGTGAGGCAGGTGATCGAGGGTGATCAAGAACCTACGCTACTTCCAAATAGCAACTCTAACACTATGGAGGCCTTTGCATGCGTATCAGTCAGGATTCCAGCAAAAAATAGATGGTATTCTTGAAAGGGCCATCTGTTTAATGAAAGGATTGTTTACAAAGGTTTCCCTGGGTAGCACGAGCAGTTAATCGTTTGACTACTAAAGGTTGACAGTTCCAACCCATAGAACAAAGTCCTGGCGATCTACTTCTGTAAAGATTGCAGCCATGAAAGCCCTATGGAGCAGTTCCACTCTGTAACACATGGGGTCAGCATGAGCCAGAATCAACCGGGTAGCAACGGGTTTGGGTTTTTTTTGTGTGTGTTTGTTTTCTGGTTTGAGCAGGGTTAATGGAAAGCACAAGGAATGGCAAGTAACCTCAGGGCTACTCACACCCCAATCCAGGAGAGATCTTTAGTACCTAAAACTCTGGGAGGGCATGCAAGATGAGAGGCTGATGATAAACCCCCTAACCTCTCTTTCCTCTTGATCTCCCAACTCTTGCTGGTGTCTCCCAGTGGCCAAACCCAACTGCCAGCCAGAAATGAATGGAGGCTGGGGGATGCCACCAGCTTCCTGGGGTGCATGGCAGGATGGAAAGTGGACCTGGAACACGGAGCAATAGAAACTATCCAGCAGAGCATGCAAACATGCGCTGGGCTGAGCACAGATTTGGTGCTCAAAAAATGAATGAAAGATGTCAAGAATAATTGAAGATCTTTAACAAACGGTTCAGGGAAAATTGAATTTCCACATGCAGAAGAATGAATCAGGACACTTGTTGACAGGTGGGTGGCTGTGCACAAGAAGATTCATTGGTAGGGAATCGAACCTGGGTATGCCGCATGGAAGGTAAGAATTCTACCACTGAAAGCCACATGCAAAATTACACCACACACAAAAACCAATTCAAAATGGATCAAGGACTTAATGTGAAAATAAAACCCACAAATTTTTAGAAGAAAATATAGGGACAAGGCTGTGGGACCTAGTTTTTAATGATGGACTACCAGATATGACAAGAAATGCATGAGCAGCAAAAGAAGAAAATAGATAAATGGGACCTCATAAAAATGAAATACTTGTGTTCATCAAAGGACTTATAAAAAAAGTGAAAAGACACCTACAGATTGGAAGATTTTTGGGAACCATATATCTGATAAGGGTCTAATATCCGAAATGTATAAAATATGTCTATAACTTAACAACAAAAAGACAAACAATCCAATCAAAAATTGGGCAAAGGACTTGAACAGACAGTTCACCAAAAAGGATATTCAAATGACCAACAAGCACATGAAAAGATGCTCAAGGACATTAGCCATTAGGGAGATGTAAATAAAAAAACTCAATGAGATACCACCTCATACCCATTAGAATGGCAATGATCAAAAGAAAAAAAAAAGGAAAACAATAGGTGGTTAGCAATGTTGTGAGAAGCTGGGACCCTCACCCATTTCTGGTGGGAATGTAAAATGGAGCAGCCATTGTAGAAGACAATTTGGTGGTTACTCAAAAAGTAAACATAGAATTACCATAGGATTTAGCAATCCCAACCCTAGGTACGTACCCAGAAGAAGTAAAGGCAGGAACGCAAACAGAAACCTGTACACCAATATTCATAGCAGACCTTTTCACAATAGCCAAAAGGTGGAAGGAACCTACATGTCCAACAACAGATAAATGGATAAACAAAATGTGGTATACACATACAGTGGAATACTACTAAAGTCCTGATGCACACCATAACGTGGGTGAACCTTGAAAACGCTATGTTGTGTGAAATACAGTATGATCTCATGTATATGAAATAATAAGGAAACATATAGAAACCAAAAATTATTAGTGGTTACAAGGGGTAGGAAGAGGCAGGAGGGAAATTTTTGCTTAGGAGGAATTAAACCAAAAAACCAAACCCACTGCCGTCAAGTTGATTCCGACTCATAAGTTTATGTTAATGGTGGTGGAATAATTTGGAAAAGGAGAGCAAGAATGGCTGTACAACTTGAAGAATGTAATCAACGTCACTGATTTATACATGTAAAAATTGGAAAAAAATAGCTGAAGATATTAGTATTGTCTGACATTAGTACAGAGAGTGAGACAGATAATTGTCCCAAATAAAGCGTTGTTAGCCTAGAACAAAAAGAGAGTAAATGAAAGAAAATATAGAAGAGTTTCTTGTGTATACTGAGGTTTTCGCAGTTAATGTTGCCTCTGACAAAGAAATCCACACTTCCTAAGGAGAATTTCTCTTCGCACAGTATGGACTTTTCAACAAGGGCTCTGTGTCCAAAGCTGGGCTGTCCTTCCTCTATCCTAAAAGACGCCATGAATGGGAAGACCGTGTTAGCAAAGTGCAACACATTCTTGATAGCTCTGCCCCAATGAACTTTATCTGTTCAGCCAGCAATTACAACCAAAGTTAGGACTAATGGCACAGTTACACTGATAACTGTTGTTATTGTTCTCATTCTTTAACTTGCCAACAAGATCCTCTAGTCCCTTATCTTGCTCTGAGGCCAACCCAACAAGAGTGGGAGAGGTTGAAATCCTGGCACTTCGAAGCACCGCCCATTGTGAACAAGCTCACTCCTTTGTTTGTATTGGGCTTTGTCAAATAATGGGCTGGGTCTGGTGCCGGTAAAAAGCTTTGGAGCATAGTTTTTGATGTTTTCCCGTACACAGTTTCTCATTCTGCATGTAGGTGAAATCATCTTTTCCAAGGATCAAATCCATTTCTTGTTTTTCTCCTACAAGCACGTATTTTCATGCAAGAAAATCACAGAAGTTTCACATCTGAAGGAAGTTTAGAGGTCATGTTGTCCAGCCTCCTCACACACCATCAACACCTTGGAGATACTGTGATTCAGCCTCTGCTCGAACTCTTTCCGTGACAGGAAGCTCACTTATAGCAACACCACAATTCCTTTTCCTTTGCTTTGAGCCAGGTAAGGTGCTTTGCTACATTATCTTGTTGGGCCCTCCCACGGTTCTCTGAGGTAGGTACCATTATTAGTGCCACTTTAAAAATTAGGAACCGATGCACAGTGAAGTAGTTTATCCAACTTGTCCTAGGGGTGTTAGCTGCTGCCGAATCAGACCTGACTCATGCTCTCCGTTTGTGGATTGGACCATTGTGCTCTATAGGGTTTTCACTGGCTGTTTTTCAGAAGTAGGTCACCAGGCCTTTCTTCCTAGGCTGTCTTAGTCTGGAAGCTCTGCTGAAGCCTGTTCAGCATCATAGCAACACACAAGCTTCCATTCACAGGCAGTTGGAAGCTGTGCATGAAATACATTGGCCAAAAGTTGAACCTGAGTCTCCCATATGGAAGGCAAGACTTCTACAACTACACTACACACCTAAACTGCTGTGAAGTCAGAGTCGGAACCCGGTTTTGTTTTACTTCAAACTTCAAGCTTTTATCTTCTTAGGTCTCTCGGTACCTTTCAGGGCAATCCATTCCTACCAATGACTCTGAAATATTCTTACTGTAGCCCCCATAATTTTAGTAATTATTTAAAGTCTTATATGATACTAAAGCATGGGAATGAAAAAACTATTAAATGATAACTTAGATTTTATATAACTTTACCATTTACAAAGCACTTCAATGATCTCATTTGCTTATCTCAAAAATTCTGTGAGATAATTATGACAACCTCCAGTGTACCCGTTAGAAAGCTGAGCGTTAGAGAGCTTGCACGTGGTTGCATAGTAAGTGGTGGAGCAGGAGCTGAACCTAGGCCTCTTGATGCTTGGTCCAATGCTCTCTCTACTACACCATGCTATTGACTCAGCGATAAGTGAAAACTCAGTCAGTGGGTTGGCTCTTTGTGCAGACTCCTTCCCAAAATCCCCTTGTCTGGATCACAAAGATGTATCACTCTGGCCCTGGTTCCCTGAACTGTTGCATTGAGAGGTTTGGTCTTTCTAATAAATCTGTCTCATGCCTACTCTTTAGGCCTGAATCCCAGTGAGCAATTCTGTTTCAGTTGACTTTAGTACTTGACCTTGGACTCAACTAATCCCGGTCTTGTTTGCTCAACAGTGCTCCTGGGACTGGATCCTAGGGATGGTGAACAGATCAGACAGAAAGCAATCTAGGGCCACACTGGTACAATGATGCTTCTATTTGGTCCACAGGATGCCAAACAGCTGCTTCTAAATATCCAGATATTTAGCATCACATGGAACACAACTTTGACTCATTGGCTAAATATTCCTTTGTTATCTCATCAATCAACATATGTTTAAATGTTCTGGTATCCTGCAGACACTGTCTTGTGGCAAGTGATTAGATTTTTCATACTCTGACTTCCAGAAATCATCCCAAGACAAAAGCTCCATGAGGTTTCCATGCACGAATCTTTTTATGTTGCCTGACAAACTGACAAAGAGAAAAAAGGCCCCCACATTCTGTAAACTCCTTAGTCAGCTGAGCGCATCTATATCAGAGGCAAACTTGTTCTGTGGGGTTACAAGAGAAAAAAGAAAGTCTCGATTTTCCCTAGTGTATTGAAGCCCAAACCAATGTAAGAAAATGTTATAACCTCCCTTATTCTGTCTTCATGGGGGCAGTGATGGTTCAGCTGTAGAATTGTTGCCTTCCATGCAGGAGACCCAGGTTTGACCCCCAGCCAATGCACCTCAGCACAGCCACCACCTGTCTATCAGTGGAGGCTTGCATGTTGCTATGATACGGAATACGTTTCAATGGAGCTTTTAGACTAAGACAGACTAGGAAGAAAGGCCTGGAGATTTACTTGTGAAAATCAGCCAGTGAAAACCCTATAAATCAGTGTTCCAATCCACTAGTGACCATGGGGATGGCGTTGGACCAGGGAGCATTTTGTTCTGTTGTGTATGGATTCCCATGAGTCAGGCACCAACACAGCAATCTTCTGTCCTTGGTCTTGTATCCTGCACTGTCCAACTGTTCGAGGAGAATTATTTCACTGCGGTTTTTCCTAATCGTTTTCCTCATACCCAGCTACCTGGAAACACATTTTCCCAATACTTATCAATGAGTACTTCAAGTAGTCTCCAGGAGAAGATCATCTTTTTCCTCCTTGGGAGATACTAGTTGCATCCTAACCTTCTCCATTCCCTTTTGGCCCATCAACACATTGTTACTCAAATTACTGATAATATCTACTCTGTATTAAACTGCCATTATATTTGTCAGGCTTTGTGCTAAGTGATTTAAAACCAAAAACCCATTGCTGTCGAGTCAATTCTGTCTCATAGCGGCCCTATAGGACAGAGTAGAACTGCCCTATAGGGTTTCCATGGAGTGGCTGGTGGATTTGAACTGCTGACCTTTTGGTTAGCAGCCAAGCTCTTAACCACTGTGCCACCAGGGCTCCAAAACTGGAGATAATAACTGTAAACTAATTTTTTGTCAAATGAAATGATCAGTAAAAGCAACCTGAAAAATACCTGTGGTGCAAAGCCAAATGAGGAATAGTAATAATAAATTATATTTTTCTACTATAACTTTGCAAAAAATATGTATGAATATGAAAATGAACTAGAAAGGTGTCTTAGACTAGGTTCTCTAGAGAAGCAAAATCAGTAAAGCATATATACATATATATATAAAGAGATTTATTCAAGGAAATGGTTCATACGGTTTTTAAAGCCTCTAAGTCCCAAGTCCGTAAGCCAAGAAAGAGGATTCTCCTGATTCACATAGCAGCAGGGGCTGGTGAACCCGAGATCAGCAGGCTGGAGGGCAATGTTGCCACAACTGTGAAGATCACTGATTGGCAGGCAAGACCGCTGGCAAGTTGCTAGCCCAAGACCCAAGACCTGGAGGCCAGACTAATGGGAGCCGGCTGCAGGATCTGGAACAAGAAAAAGCCCCACAAGGAGAGCAGGAAGGAAGCAGGTGGAGGAGGGCGTGGAGATGAAGGCTGAGGGGGCGGGGACCTGCCACAGGTCCTGCCCCCTGCCAGTACCACTCAGCAGATCCCATCATGGGGGTGATCATGTATCAGATTTCAACAGGGAAGTGATCACAACATTTTACAACTGCCAAAACACTGAGAATCATGGCCCAGCCAAGCTGACACACAATCTTAACCATCACAAAAGGGGTTCAAATGAAAACAATTAATTTTCTTGGATGAGAGAAACTGAGCAAATTTTTTCCTTCTAGTTTAATTTGTTAGTGTTGTCAGTGTTTGAAACTATATTTTTAAAAATCTTTCCTAAAAAGAAAGAAAGAAATTAAGATTTTTGTCCCTACTCACTTCTAGGAGTCTTCCAACTGAGCAAAATCAGGAATAGCAGACTGTAGGGTAGCCAAGAGATTCCTGGCCATTTGTTCAGGTTCTACGGAATTCTGTTATTCTTCATGGTGTCCTTGGGCACAGTGAACATACCTAAAGGTGGAACTGCCTGAGTGTTCAATTGGATTAAGAAATACTGCATCTTTAATAGAGGTAGGAGTATGGTCATGTAAAACTGTCAAAATTCCCATTTTCCTTCCTGCCCACCATCTATTTGCCCTTCTTCTGGCAACTATACTGGATCTTCCTCTGGGACACACCCCCTCCCCCTTCTCAGTCTACCAGTTTCAGATGAGTTGAGTTGGTGTCAGTAATTTAGGTTTAAATCCATCAGCTTATCTGTCAAGAACTGTGAAAGGTCTGAGGTTTTACCCTCCTTGCAAGATTAACCAATTAGCCTGCCACAGTTTCATAGATGCTGGCAGAAGACATGAGACTCTTGGATCAGAGACAAAGGACTTTATTATCCACAGCAAAAGCAGTAGCTAGAGCGTCTGCATATCTGCTCTGGTTCTCCAACTCCGATTCCACAGAGTGACAGGGACGAATTACCCAATAAGCAAGGTACACGTGAGCTTACTTTTGCTTACTTGCTAATCTGTAGCGCACAATTTCAGCTATTTTCACCATATCTTTGATGTGATGAAACCCCTGTGAAATTGTGCACTACAGATTAGGAAGTAAGCAGAAGTAAGCTCGTGTGTACCTTGCCTACTGTAAGCCTGTGTACCTTGCTTACTGGTTAATCCATCCCTGAGTGACACAGAACCAGGTGATGTCTACACATGCAGCAGGTTATGTTATAAGAAAGAAACTCAGGATCAAGGGCTCAGCACATTTTGGGCAAGCAAAGGACACTATAGCAAGCAGGGGCAGATCGACTCGTGTCTTAGTTATCAGGTGCTACTATAACAGAAATACCACAAGTGGATGGCTTTAACAAAGAGAAATTTATTTCTTCACAGTCAAGTAGGCTGAAAGTCCAAATTCAGAGCGTCAGCTCCAGGGGAAGGCTTTCTCTCTCTGTCGGCCTTCTCATTTATCTTTCCCTGGACTAGGAACTTCTCTGTGCAGGGACTCTGGGTCCAGAGGACGTGGTTTGCTCCCAGCACTGCTTTCTTGGGGGTATAAGGTCACCGTCTCTGTTTGATTCCCTTTCCTTTTTTTCTGTTGAGAGGTAAAAAGTAGTACAGGCCACATCCCAGGGAAACTCCTTTTACATTAGATGAGGGATGTGACCTGGTAAGGGTGTTACAATTCCACCCTAATCCTCTTTAACATAAAATTACAATCACAAAATGGAGGACAACCACAGAGTACTGGGAATCAAGACCTAACCAAGTTGACACATATTTTGGGGGGACACAATTCAATCCATGATAACCCGTAAGCAAGGTATGCATGGGTTTACTATAAACAAGGTGTGCACTACAGGTTAGTAAGCACAAATAAACTCTGCATACCTTGCTTCTTGGATAATCTGTCCCTGATTAAAAAAAAAAAAAAAAAAGCAACAAATAAGCCAGTTTCATTTTGACCCCCCTCCCCCACTCCTCACCCTCCAGTGCAAGCTGTGGTCATGCTTTGACCTATTCAGATGCCTCTGTGACTAGCTATAAAACTGCTCGGAATCAGGAGAAGGACAAGCCTTTCAGTCTGGCACAGTCAGCAAGGATGTGCAGGACGCTCAGGATTCATGCATTTCCCAACCATGTAATATTTTCTTGGCCATATACAGGGGTGTATATGTGATCCAGTCCCTGGGTGGCCCAAATGGTCAAGCACTTGGCTACTAACCAAAAGGTTGGCAGTTTGAATCCACCCAGAGGTACCTTGTAATAAAGGCCTGGTGATCTACGTCTGAAAGATCACGGTTATTGAATACCCTATGGAGCACAGTTCTACTCTGATACACATGGGGTTGCCATGAGTTGTAATCAAGTTCATGGCAAATGGTCTGGTTTTTGGTATGTGACCTAAGCAGAACTACTAAGACAAAATGAAAACTTTGAAGCTTTTATTTCAGATGAGAAGTATCTTACTCATCATTCCTCCTCCCCCATAAGAACCTAGAAGAGCCATCTTGTGACCATTAGAGAAAAGCCTGTGAAAGAATGGATTCAACCCAAGGAAAGCAGAACTGAGAAATGGAGACAGCAGGAATATGGTACGAATGTCACTATTTGAATCTCTGTATGAAGCCAGGCTTAAAACCATCCCAACTACCTCTGGGATTTCCAGTTATGGGAGTCACTTTGGGTACAGTTTTCTGTCACTTGCACCAAGCTAATGGACACAATTATTAACTTATATCTTTACTATTAATTGCATTCATTCAATGTTACACATGTGGCTAAGTCCTTTCCTTGGTAAATGTTTAAACTGATTTAACTCCTCGATATTTACTCTTTTAGACTCTTGCAGAAATGGAGCTCTTTGACGAATCATCTGTTCATTCATTTTATCCAAGGTTTCATCGGGGGTTCTGAGAAATTGAGCTGTATTTTCATAGTTGTGTTGTTCCTTCGACTAAATCTAATACACTGGGTAAAACTTTTCCCCCGTTACAAGTACTGTTTCCCATACACATCTCTCCTTTTCTTGAAATAAAAATAGAAAGAAAAGGGAATTTTTCAAGATAAAAATCTGTTTGGATTTTCTCATGCTATTTTAAACTCACAGTCTTTCCATTTGATACTCATTTGACTAGTCTGGCTTTCATCACAATGATTACCCATTTAATTACATTTTCGCTGAAACCAGGGGGAAACAAACAGCCAGATAGCATTTCAGTGAGATTATCAGAGGAAAAATGAACTTCAGCCCCTGGGGCCTTCTGAACCCATATTATTTCTCTGTGCTTACTTTATACCAAACCCAAAGCCATTGCCGCAAAGTCAATTCCAACCCATAGCCACCCTACAGGACAGAGTAGAACTTCCCCATAGGATTTCCAAGGCTGTACTGTTTTTTTTTTATATATAATTTTTATTATGCTTTAAGTGAAAGTTTACAAATAAAGTCAGTCTCTCACACAAAAACCCATATACACCTTGCTACACACTCCCAATTACTCTCCCTCCACTCTCTCTTTTTGTGTCCATTTTGCCAGCTTCTAACCCCATCCATCCTCTCATCTCCCCTTCAGGCAGGAGATGCCAACATAGTCTCAAGTGTCCACCTGATCCAAGAAGCTCACTCCTCACCAGCATCCCTCTCCAACCCCTTGTCCAGTCCAATCCATGTCTGAAGAGTTGGCTTCGGGAATGGTTCCTGTCCTGGGCCAACAGAAGGTCTGGGGCCCATGACCACTGGGGTCCTTCTAGTCTCAGTTAGACCATTAAGTCTGGTCTTATGAGAATTTAGGGGCTGCATCCCACTGCTCTCCTGTTCCCTCAGGGGCTCTCTGTTGTGTTCGCTGTCAGGGCAGTCATGGGTTGTAGCCGGGCACTATCTAGTTCTTCTGGTCTCAGGTTGATGTAGTCTCTGGTTCATGTGGCCCTTTCTGTCTCTTGGGCTTGTAATCGCTTTGTGTCCTTGATTTTCTTCATTCTCCTTTGATCCAGGTAGGTAGAGACCAATTGATGCATCTTAGATGGCTGCTTGCTAGTATTTAAGACCCCAGACGCCACTCTTCAAAGTGGGATGCAGAATGTTTTCTTAATAGATTTTATTATGCCAATTGACTTAGATGTCCCCTGAAACCATGGTCCCCAGATCCTGCCCCTGCTATGCTGGTCTTCAAAGCATTCGGTTTATTCAGAAAACTTCTTTGCTTTTGGTTTAGTTCAATTGTGCTGACCTCCCCTGTATTGTTTGCTGTCTTTCCCTTCACCTAAAGTAGTTCTTATCTACTAATTAGTGAAAATCCCTCTCCCACCCGCCTTCCCTCCCCTCTCTCGTAACTGCAAAAGAACGTTTTCTTCTCGGTTTAAACTATTTCTCAAGTTCTTATAATAGTGGTCTTATACAATATTTGTCCTTTTGCAACTGACTAATTTCACTCAGCATAATGCCTTCCAGGTTCCTCCATGTTATGATTATGAAATGTTTCACAGATTCCTCACTGTTCTTTATCGATGCGTAGTATTCCATTGTGTGAATATACCATAATTTATTTATCCATTCATCTGTTGATGGGCACCTTGGTTGCTTCCATGTTTTTGCTATTGTAAACAGTGCTGCAATAAACATGGGTGTGCATATATCTGTTCATGTAAAGGCTTTTATTTCTCTAGGATATATTCCAAGGAATGGGATTGCTGGATTGTATGGTAGTTCTATTTCTAGCTTTGTAAGGAAGCGCCAAATCGATTTCCAAAGTGGTTGTACCATTTGACATTCCCATCAGCAGTGTAGAAGTGTTCCAATCTCTCCACAGCCTCTCCAACATTTATTATTTTGTGTTTTTTGGATTAATGCCAGCCTTGCTGGAGTGAGATGAAATCTCATTGTAGTTTTGATCTGCATTTCTCTAATGGCTAATGATCGTGAACATTTCCTCATGTATCTGTTAGCTACCTGAATGTCTTCTTTAGTGAAGTGTCTATTCATATGTTTTGCCCATTTTTTAATTGGGTTATTTGTCTTTTTGCAGTTGAGTTTTTGCCGTATCATACAGATTTTAGAGATCAGGCGCTGATCAGAAATGTCATAGCTAAAAAATTTTTCCCAGTCTGTAGGTAGTCTTTTTACTCTTTTGGTGAAGTCTTTGAATGAGCATAGGTGTTTGATTTTTAGGAGCTCCCAGTTAGTTATCTAGTTTTTCTTCTGCATTCCTTATAATGTTTTGTATACTGCTTATGCCATGTATTAGGGCTCCTAATGTTGTCCCTATTTTTTCTTCCATGATCTTTCTCGTTTTAGATTTTATATTCAGGTCTTTGATCCATTTTGAGTTAGTTTTTGTGCATGGAGTGAGGTATGGGTCTTGTTTCATTTTTTTGCAGATGGATATCCAGTTATGCCAGCACCATTTGTTAAAAAGACTGTCTTTTCCCCATTTAACTGTTTTGGGGCCTTTGTCAAATATCAACTGCTCATATGTGGATGGATTTATGTCTGGATTCTCAATTCTGTTCCACTGGTCTATGTATCTGTTGTTGTACCAGTACCCGGCTGTTTTGACTACTGTGGCGGTATAATAGGTTCCCAAATCAGGTAAGGTAAGGCCTCCCACTTTGTTCTTCTTTTTCGGTAATGCCTTATTTATCCGGGGCCTCTTTCGCTTCCATATGAAGTTGGTGATTTGTTTCTCCATCTCATTAAAGAATGTCATTGGGATTTGGATCGGAATTGCATTAAATGTATAGATGGCTTTTGGTAGAATAGACGTTTTTATAATGTTGTCTTCCTATCAACGAGCAAGGTATGTTCTTCCACTTATGTAAGTATCTTTTGGTTTCTTGCAGAAATGTACTGTAGTTTTCTTTGTATAACTCTTTTACAGCTCTGGTAAGATTTATGCCTAAGTATTTTATCTTCTTGGGGGCTACTGTAAATGGCATTGATTTGGTGATTTCCTCTTCGATGGTCTTTTTGTTGCTGTAGAGGAATCCAACTGATTTTTGAATGTTCATCTTGTACCCCGATACTCTGCTGAACTCTTCTATTAGTTTCAGTAGTTTCCTGGAGGATTCCTTAGGGTTTTCTGTGTATAAGATCATGTCATCTGCAAATAGAGATACTTTGACTTCTTCCTTGCCAATCTGGATGCCCTTTATTTCTTTATCTAGCCTAATTGCTCTGGCTAGGACTTCCAGCACACTGCTGAATAAGAGTGGTGATAAAGGGCATCCTTGTCTGGTTCTTTTTTTTTTTTTTGTCTGGTTCCCAGTCACAATGGGAATGTTTTCAGGCTCTCTCCATTTAGGGTGATGTTGGCTGTTGGCTTTGTATAAATGCCCTTTATTATGTTGAGGAATTTTCCTTCTATTCCTATTTTGCTGAGAGTTTTTATGATGAATGAGTGTTGAACTTTGTCAAATGCGTTTTCTGCATCAATTGATAAAATCATGTGATTCTTGTCTTTTGTTTTATTTATGTGGTGGATTACATTAATTGTTTTTCTAATGTTGAACCATCCCCCTTGGTGATGGTGAATTATTTTTTTCATATGTTGTTGAATTCTATTGGTTAGAATTTTGTTGAGGATTTTTGCATCTACATTCATGAGGGAAATAGGTCTATAATATTCTTTTCTTGTGGTGTCTTTACCTGGTTTTGGTATCAGGGATATGGTGGCTTCATGGAATGAGTTTGAGAGTATTCCATCCTTTTCTATGCTCTGAGATACCTTTAGCAGTAGTGGTGTTAACTCTTCTCTAAAAGTTTGGTAGAACTCTGAAGTGAAGCCGTCTGGACCAGGGCCTTTTTGGGGGGGGGGCAGTTTTTTGATTACCTTTTCAATCTCTTCCCTTGTTATGGGTCTATTTAGTTGTTCTACCTCTGTTTGTGTTAGTTTAGGTAGGTAGGGTGTTTCTAGGAATTCATCCATTTCTTCTAGGTTTTCAAATTTGTTTGAATATAGTTTTTCATAGTAATCTGATATGATTCTTTTAATTTCAGTTGGGTCTGTTGTAATATTGCCCCTCTCATTTCTTATTCGGGTTATTTGCTTCCTCTCCTCTTTTTCTTTTGTCAGTTTGGCCAGTGGTTTATCAATTTTGTTGATTTTTTCAAATAACCAGCTTTTGGTCTTGTTAATTCTTTTAATTGTTTTTGTGTTTTGTATTTCATTTAGTTCAGCTCTAATTTTTATTATTTGTTTTCTTCTGGTGCCTGTGGGTTTCTTTTGTTGCTCTCTTTGTATTTGTTCAAGTTGTAGGGATAATTCTTTGATTCTGGATGTGTGCATTTATTGATATAAATTAGCCTCTGAGCACCGCTTTTGTTGTGTCCCAAAGGTTCTGATAGGATGTGTTTTCATTCTCATTGGATTCTATGAATTTCTTTATTCCATCCTTAATGTCTTCTATAATCCAGTCTTTTTTGAGCAGGGTATTGTTCAGTTTCCAAGCCTTTGCTTTCTTTTCCCTGCTTTTCCTATTACTGATTTCCACTTTTATGGCCTTATGGTCAGAGAAGATGCTTTGTAATATTTCAGTGTTTTGGATTCTGCTAAGGCTTGCTTTATGACCTGATATGTAGTCTATTCTAGAGAATGTTCCATATGCACTAGAAAAGAAAATATACTTGGATGCTGTTTGGTGGAGTGTTCTATATATGTCTACGAGGTCAAGTTGGTTGATTGTGGCATTTAGATCTTCCGTGTCTTTATTGAACTTCTTTCTGGATGTCCTGTCCTTCACCAAAAGTGGTGTGTTGAAGTCTACTATTATTGTGGAGCTATCTCACTTTTCAATGCTGATAGAGTTTGTTTTATGTGTCTTGCAGCTCTGTCATTGGGTGCATAAATATTTAATATGGTTATATCTTCTTGGTGTATTGTTCCTTTAATCATTATATAGTGTCCTTCCTTATCCTTTCTGATGGATTTAACTTTAAAGTCTATTTTATCAGAAATTAGTATTGCCACTCCTGCTCTTTTTTGATTGTTGTTTGCTTGATATATTTATTTCCATCCTTTGAGTTTTAGTTTGTTTGTGTCTCTAAGTCTAAGGTGTGTCTCTTGTAGGCAGCATATAGATGGATCTTGTTTTTTAATCCATTCTGCCACTCTCTGTCTCTTTATTGGTGCATTTATTCCATTTACATTCAGGGTGATTATGGATAGGTATGAATTTAGCACTATCATTTTGATGTCTTTTTTTGTGTGTTGATGGTTTCTTTTTCCTGCTTGATTTTATGTGCTGAGTAGATTTTCTTTATATATTGTCCTTTCCTCATATTTGTTGTTGTTGATTTTGTTTCTGCTAAGTCTGTATTTTTCCCTTGTATTTTATTTTGATGAGTAGGATAGCAGGCAATTTTTTTCCTTTAACTTTTTAAATATGTCATCCCATTGCCTTCTTGCCTGCATGGTTTCTGCTGAGTAGTCTGAGTTTGTTCTTATTGGCTGTCCTTTGTCTCCTTTGTGGTTACCTTATTATTTACCCTATTTTTCTAAATTTAAAACTAACTTTCATTTCTTTGTATCTCCATATCTTCATCTCCATATGCAAGGTGTATGATTACATTTCTTAGTCCATCATTCTTATTTTAATGTTGTCTTCTTTTACATAGTAACATCGCTGTTACCCTGTTTTTGGGTTTTTTTTTTTTTTGGATTTCCCAGTCTGGGTTGACTTCTGGTTGCTCTGCCCAGTGTTCTAGTCTTGGGTTGGTACCTGATATTATTGATTTTCTAACCAAAGAACTCCCTTTAGTATTTCTTGTAGTTTTAGTTTGGTTTTTATGAATTCCCTAAATTTGGGGGTATCTGGAAATGTCTTAATTTCACCTCCATATTTAAGAGACAGTTTTGCTGGATATATAACTCTTGGCAGGCAATTTTTTTCCTTTAACTTTTTAAATATGTCATCCCATTGCCTTCTTGCCTGCATGGTTTCTGCTGAGTAGTCTGAGTTTGTTCTTATTGGCTGTCCTTTGTAGGTGACTTTTTGTTTATCCCTTGCTGCTCTTATAACTCTCTCTTTGTTTTTGGTTTTGGCAGGTTTGATTATAATATGTCTTGGTGACTTTCTTTTAACATCTACCTTATGTGGAGTTCGATAAGCATCTTGGATAGATATCTTCTCATCTTTCACAATATCAGGGAAGTTTCTGCGAACAAATCTTCAACAATTTTCTCTGTATTTTCTGTTATCCCTCCCTGTTCTGGTAGTCCAATCACTTGTAGGTTATTTCTCTTGATAGAGTCCCACATGATTCTTAAGGTTTCTTCATTTTTTTAAATTCTTTTATCTGATTTTTCTTCATATATGTTAGTGCCAAGTGATTTATCTTCGAGTTCAGAAATTCTAGCTTCTACTTGCTTAATTCTGATCCTCTGACTTTCTATTGAGTCATCTAATTCTGTAATTTCATTGTTAATCTTCTGAATTTCTGATTGGTGTCTGTCTATGGATTTTTCCAGCTTATTAAACTTTTCATTGTGTTCCTGAATAATCTTTCTAATTTCTCCAATTACTTTACCTGTGTGTTCCTTGGCTTGTTCTGCATATTGCCTCATTTCCTTCCTGAGGTGTTGAAGGGTTCTGTATATTAAACTTTTGTATTCCAGGAATGCACTTTCATCTAGAAGATCCCTGGATTCTTTGCTGTGAGAGCCTATTGAGGTGATCATGTTCTGTTTCTTTATATGACTTGATATTGACTGTTGTCTCCAAGCCATCTATAAGTTATTGTATCAGTTTATGCTTGCTTACTGTTCCGTAGCTGCTTGCTTTGTTTTGTTTTGGTATACCCCTATGGGTTGCTTGAGTGAGCTAGCTTGATTGTTTTTGGCTTTTGAGCTCTGATGTTCTGTCCCCAGATGGCTAGAGCTGTTATCAGGTATATCAGTCTATGAGTCCATTCAGTTTTCTTGTATGAATTCAGCTCAGGTTTCCAGGTAGCTGATCATCAAGTGTGTGGTACAGGCTCTGTCCTACAGTCTTAGAGGGGCAGGGGTGATTCGCATATATACTGGTATCTGATTGCAGCAGGGGGTCATGCTCTGAACAAGGCAGGGGGCTGAGAACCGACCCCCAAGTAGCTCTGAGGAAAATGCATCTCTGTTCCCTAGAGCATGCTGGTGGGTGGTTTCTGCAGAGGGATCATGGGCACCCAAAGTTTTTGGTTGTACAGACTGGTAGGTATCAGTTATCTTTGGACCCCTGTCGCAGGTGGCTGGGTGACCTGAGTGGAGCTACCAGTCCTTAGGTCTGTGATGTGGGTAGGTGGGGTCCTTGTTTAATAGGCAAAGCAATGTCAAACGTCAAACACCCACCTCTCCACTGCACAGCTGAAATGGTTGGAGTCTGCCAACAAGGGCCTATTCTCCCATAACAGGCCCACATAGGTTCATGCAGAAGGGAAAGGTACTCAAGGTCCACGGACGGTTTATGCCTGGACAGGAGCTGATTCTGTCCTGAGCTCCCCCGGTTAATGGAGCTAGCAAATTATCTTTTCCCCCCAGTTGCAAACTTTTCCCTTCCCCAAGGCCAGGAGGATTGCTCTAGGTGTTTACTAGGGTCTATCTCAGGCCCAGGGATTCAGCCGCTGATGCCGGCTTGGGGGTGGGGGGGGGGGCTGTGAAATATACGCAAGTACTTAGCTTTTGCTGAGAGTGCCGTTCTCCTCAGTTTCCAGAGGTGTGAGTAGTCTGTGTGGCTGGTTGTTTCTCCCTGAGGAAACTGCAGCCGAACGATGGTACCAGCCCACCGGCGGCGCCGCCGCAGCTCTGGGAATGGTGCCTGAGGGCTCTCTGCAATTCAGGTCCAGTAACTCCTCTCCACTTCTGAATGGTCTCTTCCTCCCCCTGCCCCTCAGTTCATTGTCTAAGCTTGCCATTAATGCTCAAGGCTCCCAGCTTGTCACAAATATACTCGTTTCACTTGTTTTTTTGGGTCTTTGTTGTGAAGAGGGTTCACCGCCTCCCTCTTTAGGGAAGCAAACTGCCACATCTTTCTCCCAGGGAGCGGCTGGTTAGAAGCTGAGCGCTAACTGTGTAACCACTGTACCACCAGGGCTCCTGTGCCAACTTTATAGGCAACCTTTAACATAGAAGCTACATTGTATGTCATTAACCCTCTAATGGTGTCAGAGCCATTAGAAATGGCTTGATTTAATTTCAGTTCCACACTAATCATCACACATAGTTCCCAAACATCTTTTTCCTCCTTTAAAAATGTCCTTCTCGGGGAAGCCCACAGTTCTCCTGTCAGGGAACCAATCTGTTAAGGAAGAAAGCACAGGAAAACTAGTTCACCATGTAGGGAATTTCTCTTCTGTCTCCTTCAGGGTTCTCCACCTTGGCTTACCAGATAGAAACTCCTGTTCTCTCCAAAAGATGCTGAGGATCTTGCCTCAACACTCTTGCATTCTTGGAGAAGTGCTGGGAAGACACACTCACCCCCTCACATGCCCCTTGACCCAGGGAGAGGGGTCAGTGGAAAAGGTGAGACTACTGCAAAGGTCAGTGCCCCCTTGTGAGGCCCCTTAGCTTTTCTCTTTCCATCGTGTCTGTCAGCAAGCAGAGAAGGTCTTCTCCCCATTTTGGTCCTCCTACCCCTCAGTAATCTCGCCAAAGAGGTTGCCACCATACAAGGGAAGCCTGAGTCCTCAGTTCTTCCATTTGTGTCTGGAGGAAGTGTCAGGGGGAATAGGAAGCTCTAGTTCAGCCTTGGATCGAGCCACATTTGCTAAATCACCAGCTTTACTTGTCATAAAACTGATATATTGTATTGCAACCTCATCTGGCTTCTTGCATCTGTTCTTAATTAGTTCAGAATCTGGAGGAAAGGATGGGTACAATCAGCTCCCTTCAAACACATGCCCAGGGTTTGAGAGAATTGTCAGAGTAAGTGACCAGTGGCCATCGAGTCGATTCCAACTCATGGGGGCCCCATCTGGGTCAGAGTAGAACTGTATCTATACGACTTTCAGTGGCTGATTTCTTAGAAGTAGATCGACAAGCCTGTCTTCTGAAGTGCCTCTGGGTGGACTCCAACCTCCAACCGTTTGATTAGCAACCAAGCACTAACCATTTGTACCACCCAGGGACTCTCATTAGAGTAAGTAGGTGTCTATAATTACCTTATACTGGGTTCCTAAGAAAATATGTACTTGGGAGACTAAGGTCATAGGCTTGGGGGAATAAGGGAATCTGGGGATCATTTATTCTCTTCCATTCTTTTCCTCATCCCATCAAATACATAAGACAGTTGTGGTTGCAAGATATTATGGACAGCATAAATTGCAGTATTTTAATCACAAAGTAGACCTCTAAATTTCCCTTTCACTCTAGTTTCTGAAGTGTAATGGTAAATACTGAAATAAAAACACAGTTCATGTTTACAAAGTAAATTACTTCCATTTTTTGCTACTGACTATTAAGCTTTATGAATGTGGTGACCTCTACTAAAAACAATTTATTAAAAGACATAAAAGAAGAATAAATGGAAAAACAGCACATTTTGGGAAAAAAACACTAAATTTTATAAGAATGTCAATTATTCCCAAATTAACTTACTGGTTTAAAGCAGTTCAAATAAAAACATCTGTGAAGTATTTCGGAAGCTTCACAAAACAATTTAACTTTTTCCCCTTTAGCTTTTACGAAAAAAAAAAAATTTTTTTTAATTACACTTTAGATGTTTATGGAGCAAATTAGTTTCTCATTAAAGAATTAACACACATTTTGTCTTGCGACATTGGTTGCCAACTCTGTGACTTGTCAACACTCTCCCCTTCTTGACTTTGGGGTCCCCATTTCCATTTGTCCAGCTTTCCTGCCCCTCCTGCCTTCTCATCCTTGCCCCTGGGCTGTTGTGCCCATTTAGTCTTGTATACATGGTTGAGCTATGTGTATTATTGCCTGTTTTGTGGGCCTGTCTATTCTTTGGCTGAAGGGTGAACCTCAGGAGTGATTTCAGCACTGAGTCAAAAGGGTGTCCAGGGGCCATACTCTCAGGGTTTCTCCAATCTCTGTAAGACCAGTGAGTCTGTTTTTTTTTTGTGTGTGTGTGAGTAAGAATTTTGTCCTATATTTTTTTCTAGCTCTGTCCAGGACCCTCTATTGTGATTCCTGTCAAAGCAGTCAGTGGTGGTAGCTGGGTACCATCTAGTTGTGTTGGACTCAGTCTGGTGGAGTCTGTGGTGGTTGTGGTCCACTAGTTCTTTGGATTAATCTTTCCTTTGTGTCTTTGGTTTTCTTCATTCACCCTTGCTCCAGACAGGGTGAAGTATCTTAGATGGCTGCTCGCAAGCTTTTAAGACCCCAGATGCTACTTACCAAAGTAAGATGTAAAACATTTTCCTTACAAACTGTGTTATGCCAGTTGAGCAAGATGTCCCCTGAGGCCATGTTCCCCAATCCTCAGCCCAGTAATTCAGTCCTTCAAGGAGTTCGGATGTATATATGAAGCTTCTATGACTTTGCCTTGGTCAAGTTGTGCTGACTTCCTCAGTACTGAAAATTTTTTAAACAAACAAAAAAGTTGGAAAAAATAGTATAATGAACACCAACATATCTTTCACCACTTAGATTGAATAAATATTATTATTTGGCTACTCATGAATATGTGTATGTGTGTGTATGATTACACGTATGTATGCGAGAATATGTAAAGTATGTACTGTATGTACATATACGTATGTATTCATATACAGTCATGTGTCACTTAACATCCACGATATGTTCTGTGAAATAGGACGTTACGTGATTTGGACATTGTGCCAACATGCCTAAATTGTGAGCAATAGCATTCACTGATTTTCCACCTTTGTGTTAATAACCTTTTGTCTTACTTCCAAACTGTTATTTCCCTTTTGCCTCTTGCTGTGGCTGTCACTAGCACTGGTTTTGCTGTGTTTCGGAGCCATGATGCACTTCATGGTAATATTTTCAAAAGAAAATTAAGCGGAGAGATAACACTACAACACTCAAGAAACACACGATACACAAGATTGGATGCTGCCAATGAGTCAAAGCATACTGTTATATGGAAATTTTTTACCACTCTGTAGGAGAAAGATGTAGCAGTTTGCTTCTGTAAAGATTTACAACCTTGGAAACCCTATGGGGCAGTTAGTTCTATTCTGTCCTATACGGTTGCTATGAGCTGGACTTGATAGCCACAGGTTTGGGTTTTTTTTTTTTTTTTGGTGTATATTTGGTTATTTCATGTAAGTGAGATCATACAGATCCTTTTATGATTGACTAATTTTTCTCAGTATAATGTTTTCAAGGTTCATCCATGTTGTAACATGTAACAGGACTTCATTTCTCTTTACGGCGAGTAATATTCTTTTGTATGTAAAAAAAAAATACCATATATTGTTTATTCATTCATATGTTGATGGACATTTAGGTTGTTTTTACCTTTTGGCTGTTGTTAATTAGGCTGCGATGAACTCTGGTGTACAGGTTTCTGTCCTCTTTAGTCATTTTAATTTTAAAACAGTTCCTCCATTTTTTTCATGTCTTTGGCTTTTTGAAATTATTTTTGAAAATAATCTTGATATATTTTGAAAATAATTTTGAAATATTTTGAAAATAATTTGATCTTTTGATAAGATTAGGTCAATCTTTTGTCTGACATTCTGGATTTGCTGATTATTTCTTCACGATGTATGTACTTGCTATTTGAGTCTCTGTAACTTCTAAAAACTCGAAGTTAGGTGACATTTTTAGCAAGAACATTTCCTAGGTCACATTATGTATTCAGCATCGCATTAGGTGAGGAGGCTGATAATTCTGGCTGTCCTACAATTAGTTAAATGGATTGGATAGTGATCACCAGATCTCTCCATTAGAGTTTTTCCCCTTTAAAGTCAGCAAATAACCTGAAAGATGGAATGACAAAATTATTTCAAAGTGTTTCTGGAAGAACTAATAAATAAAAAGATACAAAAAATATTTGAAAAAGAAGAGTAATGAAGAGTGACTATTCTTCCCAACAAGAGGTGAATGGATAAGTAAAATGTGGTGCATAGATACAATGGAATACAACTCAGTGATGAAGAAAAATGAGTCCTTGAAATATCTTGAAACATGGATGAACCTCGAGGACATTATGTTGAGCAAAATAAGACAGTCAGTCACACACACACACACAAAAACCCAGATATTATATGTTCGCGATTTTAGGAAATGACATAAACAAGTAGATATACAGAAACTAAGGTTCATTAGTGGTTATCAGGGATGGGGAGGCGGGGAGAGGGAAATTCACTCTCTGGATAGTAGACATGTGTTATTTTAGGTGATGGGAAAGGTAACACCAAATAACAATGATTTGTACACAGCTTGATGAAGGTAATGAAGTCACTAAAAAGAACACGACAACAACAAAAGACCTGTTGATAATTGCTACAGCATATGTAATTTTGAAACAACATCAAGACAACCAAAAAATATACGTGTGATATATATGTATGTATGTAGGCAAATATGTGCATAGATATGTACATGTATGTTGTTGTTGTTGTTAGGTGCTATTAAGTCATTTCCAACTCATAGCAACTCTATGTATGACAGAACGAAACACTGCCCAGTTCTGTGCCATGCTCACAATTGTTGCTATGTTTGAGCGCACAATGGCAGCTCCTGTGTCAATCCATCTCATCGAGGGTCTTCCTCTTTTTCACTGACCCTCTACCTTACCAAGCATGATGTCATTCTCCAGGGACTGGTCCCTCCTGATAACATATCCGAAGTACATGAGATGAAATCTCACCATCCTCGCTTCCAAGGAGAATTCTGGCTGTACTTCTTCCAAGACAGACTTGTTCATTCTTCTCGTACATTCAATATTCTTCACCAATGCCATAATTCAAAGGCATCAGTTCTTCTTCAGCCTTCCTTATTCATAGTCTGGTTTTCACATACATATGAAGTAACTGAAAATATCATGGCTTGGGTCAGGTGCGCATATGAGAATACATTTGTGTATATATATAGATTTATGGATATGTTTTTTTTATGTGTATATAAATGTATGTGGGTGTATGCACATATATTCATATATATAATAAAGCACATATGGGGCACAGAAACAGATACATCTTAAACATAATCAAACACCTCACGGAATTGATTTTATGGGTTTGAGGACATCTTGGTAAATTGGTATAATATAGTTCATAAAGTTATGTTCTCCATCCTAGTTTGGTGAGTAGTGTCTGGGGTCTTAAAAGCTTGTGAGAGGCCATCTTAGATACACCTCTTGGTCTCTACTCATCTGGAGCAAAAGACAAAGAAGGAAACCAAAGTCTTAAGGAAGAAACTAGTCTTCAGGACAAATAGTCTACGTGAACCATGGCCTCATCTACTCTGAGACCAGAAGAACTAGATGGTGCCCGGCTATCACTACTGACCACTCTAATCAGGGACTCAACTGATGACCCTGACAGAATGGGAGAAAAATGTGGAACAGAATCTCAAATTCCTAAAAACAAAACAAAACAAAAAAACAGACTTATTGGACTGATTGAGACTGGAGGACTCCACAAGACCATTGCACTGATAAATGCTTCAAACCTTAAACCATTGATAAAACAGATTTTTAGGCAAAATCAATAATAAAAGATAAGGAAGGATGTTATATAATGATTAAAGGGTTAATCCATCAAGAAGACAACCATAATAAATATCTACACATCCAACGACACAGCCTCAAAATACATGAAACAAACTCTAACAAAACTGAAAATGATAGTAGGAGATTTCAACACACCACTTGGTCAAAGACAAAACATCTAGGAAAAAAAACGCAACGTGATTCAGAAGATCTAAAGGCCAAAACAGACCAACTAGACTTCATAGACATATATAGGACACTCCATCCAACAGTAGCAAAGTATATATTCTTTTCCCATGCACATGGAACATTCTCCAGAATAGATCATATTTTAGGCCACAAAGCAACCCTCAATAAAATCCAAAACATTGAAATAATAAAAAGCATTCTCTCTGATCACGCCATAAAAGCAGAAATCAATAACTGGAAGAGCAAGGAAAAAAAAAATCAGATAAATGGAAACTGAATAACACCTTGCTTAAAAACAATTGAGTAATAGAAGAAATCAAAGAAGGAATAAAAAAATTTTGAGAATCAAGTGAGAATGAAAACATATCCTACCAAAACCTTTGGAACACAGCAAAGGCAGTACTCAGAGGTCAATTTATAGCAATAAACTCATCAAAAAAGAAGAACAGGCCAAAATAAAAACATTAGCCCTGAAACTAGAACAAATAGAAAGAGAACGCCAAAAGAAGCCCACAGCCACCAGAAGAAAGGAAATAATAAAGATTAGTGCAAAAGTAAATGAAATCAAGAACAGAAAAACAATGGAATCAACAAGACCAAAAGTTGGTTCTTTGAAAAGTCAACAAAATTGACAAACCACTGGCTAAACTGACAAAAACAGAAGAGGAAGCAAATAACCCAAATAAGAAACAAGATGGAAGACAGTACAACAGACCCAGCTGAAATAAAAAGGACCATAACAGAATACTATGAAAAACTGTACTCTAACAAATTTGAAAACCTACAGGAAATAGACAAATTCCTAGAAACACACTACCTTCCTAAACTAAAACAAAACCTGAACAGACCCATAACAAGAGAAGACATTGAAGAGGTAATAAAAAAAACTCCCAACAACAACAAAAAAAAAAACCAGGCCCGGATGACTTCACTGGAGAATTCTACCTAACATTCAGAGCAGAGTTCACATCAATACTACTCAAACTATTTCAGAGCATAGAAAAAGAAGGAATACTCCCTAATTCATTTTATGAAGCCAGTATAACATACCAAAGGTGGGCAAAGACACCACAAAAAAAGAAAATTACAGACCAATGTCTCTCATGAATATATAGATGCAAAAATTCTTAACAAAATTCTAGCCAAGAGAATTCAGCATCATATATAAAAAAATATACCACGACCAAGAGGGATTCCTATGAGCTATGCAAGGATGATTCAATATTAGAAAATCAATCAAAGTAATCCACCACATAAATAAAACAAAAGAAAATAACCACATGATCATCTCAATTGGCACAGAAAAGGCATTCGATAAAGTCCAACATCCATACCTGATAAAAACTCTCTGCAAAATAGGAATAGAAGGGAAATTTCTCCACATACAAAACCAACAGCTAACATCATTCTCAACAGAGAGGCTGAAAGGGATTCCCCCAAGAACAGGAACAAGACAAGGATGCCCTTTTTATCATCACTCTTATTCAACCTTCTGCTGGGAGTCCTAGCTAGAGTGAAAAGGCAAGAAAAAGAAATAAAGGGCACCCAAATTGGAAAGGAAGAAGTAAAACCATCCCTATTCACAGATGATATGATACTATTAAAAAAAAAAAATACATAGAGAACCCCAAATTTTCCACAAGAAACTACTGACACTAATAAAAAGATTCAACAGAGTAGCAGGGTACAAGATCAACGTGTAAAATGCAGTTGGATTCCTATACACCAACAAAGAGAACTCTGGAAAAGGAAATTAAGAAAACAATACCATTTAGAATTGTCCCTAAAAAAATAAAGTACTTAGAAGTAAATCTGACCAGGGATGTAAAAGACCTATACAAAGAAAACTATAAAACACTATTGCAAGAAACCAAAAGAGACCTACATAAATGGAAAAAAACATGCCATGCTCATGGATAGCAAGACTTAACATAGTGAAACTGTCAATTCTATTCAAAACAATCTACAGATATAATGCAATCCCAGTCCAAATATGAATAGCATTCTTTAATGAGATTGAAAAATGAATCACTAACTGTATATGGAAAGGAAAGAGGCCCTGGATAAGTAAAGCATTATTGAAAAAGAAGAACAAAGTAGGAGGCCTCACATTACCTGACCTCAGAACCTACTATACAGACATAATAGTCAAAACAGCCTGGTACTGGTGCAATGGCAGACACATAGACCAAGGGAACAGAATTGAGAATCTGTTGCCCATTGCTGTCAAGTCGATTCAGATTCATAGCCATCCTACAGGACAGAGTAGAACTGCTCCTAGAGTTTCCAAGGAGCGGCTGGTGGATTCAAACTGCCCACCTCTTGGTTAGCAGCCAAGCTTTTCACCACTGTGCTATCAGGGTTCCAGAATTGAGAACCCAGGTGTAACCCCATCCACCTATAGTCAGCAAATCTTTGACAAAGGACCAGAGTCCATGACATGGGGAAAAGACACTCTCTTTAACAAATGGTACTGGCAAAATTGGATATCCATCTGTAAAAAAATGAAACAGGACTCATACCTCACACCATTTACAAAAACTAATTCAAAATGGATCAAAGACCTAAATATAAAACCTAAAACTATAAAGATCACAGAAGAAAAAATAGGGACAACGCTAAACCAAAAAAAAAAAAACCAAACCCCATGCCGTCAAATTGATTCTGACTCGTAGTGATCCTACAGGACAGGGTAGAACTGCCCCATAGGGTTTTCAATGAGTGGCTAGTGGATTTGAACTGCCGACCTTTTGGTTGGCAGCCAGGCTCTTAACCACAACACTAGGGGCATAAAAAGGATAAAAACCATAACTAAAAATGCACGAACACCACAACATAAACTAGATAACTCAGATATCCTAAAAATTAAACACTATGCTCATCAAAAGACTTCACCAAAAAAGTAAAAAGAGAACCTACTGACTGAGAAGAATTTTTGGTGATGACATATCTGACAAGGGTCTAACCTCTAAAATCTAAAAGATACTGCAACACCTTAACAACAGAAAGACAAATAATCCTATAAAAAAAATGGGCAAAGGATATGAACAGACACATTACCAAAGAAGACATCCAGGTGGCTAACAGACACATGAGGAAATGCTCGAGATCATTAACAATTAGAGAAATGCAAAGCAAAACTACATTGAGATACAATCTTACTCCAACATTACTGGCACTAATTAAAAAAAAAAAAAACTGACAACAAGTGTTGGAGAGGTTGGCAGGGGCAGGGGCAGAATATCTCACAACATGGATGAATCTGGAGGCCATTATGCTGAGTGAAATAAGTCAATCACAAAGGGATAGATACTGCATGAAACCACTATTATAAAAATTCAAGGAAACGTTTCCACAGAGAAAGAAACAATCTTTGATGGTTACAAGGGTTGAGGAGGGGAAATCATTAAGTAGATAGTAGGTAAGTGTTAACTTTGGTGAAAGGAAAGACAGTACAGAACATAGGGGAAGTCAGCACAATTTGACTAAGGCAAAGACATAGAAGCTTCATAGACACAACCAAACACCTTGAGGGATTGAGTTACTGGGCCTGAGGGCTGGGGACCATGGTAGTGGGGGTCATCTAGGTCAACTGGCATAAAAAAGTTCATAAAGAAAATGTTCTATATCCAACCTTAGTGAGTAGTGTCTGGGGTCTAAAAGCCTGCTAGCAGCCATCTAAGATAATCTACCGATCCCATCCCTTCCTGAGCAAAGGAGAATGAAGAAAACCAAAGACACAATGGAAAAATCAGTCCAAAGGACTAATGGACCACATGAACCACAGCCTCCACCAGCCTGAGCCCAGAAGAACTAGATGGTGACTGGCTACCACCACCAACCCCTCTGACAGAGGTCAAAATAGAGGGTCCAGGACAGAGCAGGAGAAAAACGTAGAACAAAATTCAAATTCACACACACACACACACACACACACACACACACACACACACACAAGACCAGACTTACTGTTCTGACAGAGACTGGAAGAACCCCCAAGACTACAGCCCCCGGACACCCTTTTAACTCAGAACTGAAGCCACTCCCAAAGTTCACCCTTCAACCAAAGATTAGACAGGTGTATAAAACAAACAATAACACAGGTGAGGAACATGTTTCTTAGTTCAATCATGTATATGAGACCAAATGGGCAACATCTGCTCTAAAGCAACGATGAGGAAGCAAGAACAAACAGGAAAAATGAATGGATGGAAACGGGCAATTGGGGTGTGGAAGAGGAGAGCGTTGACATATCACAGTGATTACAAGCAACATCACAAAACAATTTGTGTATAAATTTGTTGAATAAGAAATTAATTTGCTCTGTAAAGTTTCACCTAAAGCACACACACGCACATACACACACACAAAGAAACCTTGAACCAAAACTAACCCCTGAGGTAACCTTATAGCTAAATAACACATTTGCTCACAAAATAATGAATATCACATATAAGTACCGTGCTTCTTTAAAAAATCCCTATATGAGACTAAACAGTCAACAATTACTTTAAAACAAAGATAAGAATGTAAAGAAGCAAGTGAACTACATTAATTGAAACAAAATAATGAGAATATTCACTCGTTTTGAAGAGTGTAACCAATGTCACTGAACCATTTGTGTAGAAATTATTGAAGGGGAACCTAAACTGTGTAAACCGTCACCAAAAACACAATAAAATATTACTAAAAAAAAAAAGAGAGAGAGAGAGAGTGACTACTCTTATCAGCTATGAAAATGTGTTTAAAACAATGTGATAGTAAAAATTGCCCCTAATGGGCTAAAACCAGCTGCTGTCGAGTCAATTTTGACTCATGGTGATCACGTGTGTGTCACAGTAGGCCTGTGCTCCATAGGATTTTCAATGGCTGATTTTTTAACTTTATTTATTTACTTATTGTGCTTTAAGTGAAAGTTTACAAATCAAGTCAGTCTCTCATATGAAAGCTTATACGTACCTTGCTACATACTCCTAGCTGCTCTCCCCCTAATGCGACAGCATACTCCTCCTCTCCACCCTGTATTCCCTGTGTCCATTCAACCAGCTCCTATCCCCCTCTGCCTTCTCATCTCACCTCCAGACAGGAGGCGTCGATGGCTGATTTTTTGGAAGTAGATTACCAAGCCTTTCTTCTGAGACACAGCTAGGTGGACTCAAACCTCCAACCTTTTGGTTAGCTGCTGAACGTATTAAGCATTTGCACCACCCAGGGACTCCTCCTGATGGGATAAGCAGCCCACAAATAGCCTCCATCATGTGTGCTACATGAGTTACCTGGCTTTGGAGAGAGGATACCCACCAATGGGCTGACACAGTAGTCAGGTAACTGGTGAACATACCCCAGAAACACATGGCTTCAACTGATTCCCAGGTCTCCTTGGTCACTTTAGGTATCACGTAAACACACACACACTCCTCACTGGCACTGATACCTACACTAAGAGCTATACATATATTGTAGACAATATTTTTGTTGACTGTATCAGGAGACAGGCCTGACAAAAGGTCACAGCCTTGAAAACTCTATGGAGTAGTTCTACTCTGCACACATGGGGTGTCATGAGTCAGAATCGACTTGATAGAAAGTAACAAGAACAATTCCATTATATTAGCCTTTGTTCTACTTGTTCTTTAATGGATTTCGGAGAGCAGGTTTCAGAGAGGGTGAATATAGAAGGTAAATTGCTTTGTCTGACACAGTCACACGAATGATAAAAATGTGCAAGCTGACAGTACACTGTCCTTGGTAATGGCTATCTGGGTCCTGTAAGAACATGTCAACTAACCTCCTGCAGCCTTAAGTAGAGTCTCTGGATGGTGCAAATGGTTAATGAGCTGGGCTGATAACCAAAAACCTTGGAGGTTCATGTCTGCCCAGAGACACCTTAGCAGAAAAGCCATTGAAAACCCTATGGAGCACAATTCCACTCCAACATACATGGGGTCATCATAAGCTGGAATTGACTTGATGGTAACTGGTTTTTGCTGTTGTTGTTTCTGTTTTTTAATCTGGGCAAGCTACCCTATAAGTGAGGATTCTCTCAGCTGGGTTCCTCCCCTGAATTCTAGAGCTGATCTTCCTTGACAAGAGTTGATTCAACTGGCTTGATCTAGGTGACAGATTATTCTCTGCTAGTCTAACCTATGAGCCCTGTTGGCACAGTGGTTAAGTGCTCGGCTGCTAACCAAAAGGTTGGCAGTTTGAGTCCACCAGGCACTTCTTGAAAGCCCTATGGGGCGGTTCTAATCTGTCCTATGGGTTCCCTATCAGTAGGTATCGACTGAGTGGCAATGCAACAGGTTTGGTTTAGTCTAACCTAAGAGAGTCTCGCTCATTTTTTTGGGAATAAGGACAAGACTTTGATGACCATAATCCTGACATGGGTAACCAAAAGCAAAAACCAAACCCACTGCTGTCAACGTTGACTTCTAGCAAGCCTACAGGACAAAGAACTGCCCCATAGCGTTTCCAAGGCCACAAATCTTCATGGAAGCAGACTGCCACGTCTTTCTCCCTCAGAGCATCTGGTAGGTTTGAACTACCAACCTTTTGGTTAGCAGCTGAGTGCTTAACCACTGAGCCCCAAGGGCTCCTTCCTGGCACGGGCAGCCATGCAGAACTGTCCCATTGTTCTGCTGATAGTATATGCCAAAGTTCAATTCCCCAGACCTTTTCCTGTAGTCAGCACAGACAATGTGAAAGGGAGAGCTAAGGCTGTTTTATAGACTCAAAAACATTGGCCAAGCAAACTGTTCTTACAGACAATGCATGTTCCAATCTCCTTGGATCATCTAGTACAAGTAACAAATTCCCTGGATAATGGCTCACCTCTCCTACTTCATGTTTTCTTGGAAGTCACAAACTCTGAGCAACCTCTTTTTATTATATTTTGGTGATGGCAGCATCTGGTTTCTATGTAACAAGAACAGACACCCAAATTAGATATGGTACTGTCACTTATGTCAGTTGATCAACAAGATCCTCATTTCCAGTGACTGTCCAATAACTCTGTAATGCTACACTAAGGACAAAACAATTACGTAAGATGATTACATCAGCTGACTGCCTCGCTTTTCATCATCCTGCAGTTAAATTTTTTGCAGCATGAATTTTAAGCCCAGACTACAAACTGGCATAAAGAGCTTCCACTCTGGGTATAGTGATTTTCCCATAGTTGGAAAAAAAATTCCTTTAAGATATTTGCCTAGCTATAGGCTACTGACATTTTTGATAAATACAAAAACGTGCTTAAAGCATAAAATGTAAATAATAGAAATAGTTAATCTAATAACACTAACAGTCCTTGAGGGCTTACTATGTACTAGGTACCAGAGGGGATATTAGAAACACTTAACAACAGTATGGCATGGGCACTGATCAATCAGAATTGTCACTGGCCACAACCCTACAACAGGGCCTCTGAGGTGTCTGTTGTGCCAGGCACTAACTCTTTAGTTGCAAGGTCATGAGGAGGTGTGAGGAATTAAGGCGCAGGGAACTGGGCAGATGGGTATTGGGAGGGCACTGGTGTGGGTGTTTGTGTGGGGCTCAGGGCAGCAGTTTTCTAACTGGTATTGAAGCAATCCATACTTAAGCAACCAGTTTTTTTTTTTTTTTTTTTTTTACAGACATAACAGGCACGCTTGCTGAATATCAACGCTGCCAGACCTTGTGCTAGAGCCCCTCATTCCCACAACTATCTTTGAGGTAAGATTCTGCATTTACAGTCATTCTCTAAATAAGGAAGTGAAGGCTTAGAGAATTTAAAGATCTTGCCCAAGATCACACAGTCAGTGCAAGGAAAAAACCAATTTTTTTATACAGGATTTTATAATTTGCAAAGCCCTTCTACCTGTTTTAACTGTGCCTGAATCACAGAAAAACCTATTTCTTTAGAATTAAAGCCGTATTATCTCATAAATATGCTGACGCTCCTATGTAATTAATACTACCAATTAGGGCTAACACTTATTCAGAACTATTTTGGTGAACTGCACTAATTTCTTTATATGTCTATCTTATTTAATCTTTTTAAAAAAATATTTTAATGATTGTGTTTTTGGTAACACAGCAAATTAGGTTCCCATATCTTATTTAATCTTTATAACAGATAGGTATTATCCTCCTTGTTTTACTGAAAAGGAAACCGACTCAGTAAAGTCGAATATATTGCTCAAGACAACAAAAGAATTCAAACCCGTAAAGCCTGCTGCCCTATGCTGTGTTCATTACACACTACTCCCTCAGTGTGAGCTGTCAGAAGAAAATGTGAAAGACTTTGGATGGTGGGAAAATAGAAAAAGAAGAAGGATTACCGAGTGTCTTACCTACTGAATCCTTCCAAGTTATTTCCACCTTTCATTGTCTTTGAGCTATTTTACAACTCTGTAAATTGTAGAAAACCAACACTAATGCAAATGAGTCCCGTCTACAGAAAAGCAAATTAGTCATGTCTGGTGGAGTGCAACTGCTTATTGCCCTGTGGGTAGGCCCACCTTTTGCATCTATTTGTAACTTCATTTCAGCATTCCTCATGTCTCTGTTTTTTTTTTTTTTTTTCATGTCTCTGTATGTGTTTGGGTATGTGCCAATGTGAACAGAAACAATGCTGGTGTTACACCATTATCATGGTATCTTTTTTATAACCTGTTGTTGTTAGGTCCCATCCAGTCAGTTCTGATTCCTAAGAACCTTTTGTACAACAGAACAAAACACTGTCTGGCCCTACACCATCCTCACAATCATTGATATGTTTGAGCCCATTGTTGAAGCCACTGTGCCAATCCATCTTGAGGGTCTTCTTCATTTTTGCTGACCCTCTACTTTACCAAGCATGATGTCCTTCTCCAGGGACTGGTCCCTCCTGATAACATGTCCAGAGTATGTGAGGTGAAGTCTCTCCATCCTCACTTCTAAGAAGCATTCTAGCTGTACTTCTTCCAAGACAGATTAGTTCATTCTTCTGCAAGTCCATGGTATAATCAATATTCTTCACCAACACCATAATTCAGAGGCATCAATTTTTCTTTGATCTTCCTTATTCATTGTACAGCTTTTGCACGCGTATGACGCAATTGAAAATACCATGGCTTGGGTTAGATGCACCTTAGACTCAAAGTGACATCTTTGCTTTTCAACACTTCAAAGAGGTCTCTTGCAGCAGATTTGCCTAACACAATATTTCATTTGATTTCTTGGCTGCTGCTTCTATGGGCATTGACTGTGGATCCAAGTAAAATGAAATCCTTGACAACCTCAATTTTTTCTCTGTTTATCATAATGTTGCTTATTGGTCCAGTTGTAAGGATTTTTGTTTTCTTTATGTTGAGGTGTAATCCATACTGAAGGCTATGTTCTTTGATCTTCATCAGTAAGTGCTTCAAGTCCTCTTCGTTTTCAGCAAGCAAGGTTGTGTCATCTGCATATTGCAGACTGTTAATGAATCTTCCTTCTAATATATGCCACATTCTTCTTTATATGGTTCAGTTTCTCGGATTATTTGCTCAGCGTTCAGACTGAGCAAGTATATTGAAAGGGTACAACCCTGATGTGCACCTTTCTTGATTTTAAACCAGGCAGTATCCCCTTGTTCTGTTCAAACAACTAACTGCCTCTTGGTCTATGTACAGGTTCCACATGAGCATAATAAAGTGCTCTAGAATTCTCATTCTTTGCAATGTTATCCAAAATTTGTTCTTATCCACACCGTCGAACGCCTTTGCATAGTCAATAAAACATAGGTGAACATCTTTCTGGTATTCTCTGCTTTCAGCTAAGATTCATCTGACATCAACAATGATATCCCTCGTTCCATGTCCTCTTCTGAATCTGGCTTGAACTTCTGGCAGTTCCCTGTCGGTGTACTGCGACAACAGTTTTTGAATGATCTTCAGCAAAATTTTACTTGCGCATGGTATTAACCCATCAGCATGTCAGCAGCATGAAAGTTTCGATCACTCTGTACTTTCCCTAAACTCACGCGGCTGACTTTTTGAGACTCTTAGTTGAGACAATCCTTCTCTTGACTCCTTCTCATGTCTCATTTCCCTCTGAAATTTTTTTTTTCTCCCTGCAAAATTAAGATTCTTGACTTACAGGTACTGTGGAAACAAAGTCCCACTACAAAGGATCTACATAATGGTAGCCTAACTAAGAACTTTAGAACTGAACTTGTCTATGGTGCTTCACACACCTGATTGTATGACAGATGATTACTTGTTTTGTGGATTATTCAGAATACGAGTTTCTCCTCCTGCCAGTCTCAGGCTCTTCATTAGCTATGAGTAATTTTATCCTACTGTGAATAGGCAGGGGACACTTTAGAAATATGCCTTTCTCTGGGTTAGAAATGCTGTCAAAATGCTTTTACCAAACCAAACCCATTGCTGTCAAGTTGGCCCCACAGGGTTTCCAAGGAGCAGTTGGTGGATTTGACCTGCTGACCTTTTGGTTAGCAGCCATAGCTCTTAACCACTGTGCTACCAAGGGCTCCAAAATGCTTTTGGTGGGGCAGAAATTTGACATTATTGATTAAAATGTAATTTTCAGAGTTATGAAATTTCAGAGCAAAAAGAGATCTCAGGGATACACTATTTCATCCCTCGCATTTGACAGGTGAGTTAATTGAGTCCCAGAGAAGTTAAATGACTTGGCCACAGTAACACAGCTGCCTGGTGACTGCACTCTCTTGCTTCTCAGTTCTGTTCTCTTCCATTATACACAGTATTTCAATGATCTCAGCTCTGAAGAACTCTAGTTAGCACAGTGGTTAAGAAATAGCTATAAAAAAAAATGTTGAATTATTTTACTGAGCCACTCTGATCTTACGACATCAGGCAGTGAATAAAAGCTCACTGTGGCACATAATTGAGGGGAAAACCAAGGGGCAAGGTCAATAATAGCAAATTTGCATTTAAATTACAACTTGGAAAAAGAAATTTTAAGTTAATATCAGATTTTCACTGTTGTTCTCACTAACTGGGCTAAGACTTGTGACGGCTGCCCGTTTCACCCTCCTCCATTTGTAGAAAAGCCATCTGGGTTTTTGTCTTAACACACAGAAGGTAGGCAGGGGTTGGCTGCTAATGGATACCAAACACATAGCTGTATACCTACTTAATTCGATATTTAATGACTAAGAAATCAGTCAATTAGTAAGGGTCCTGTTTACTATTTCTCATTTGTATTCAAATTGTTTTTTATGTCAAAAAGGAAGTTTGAAGGGAGAAGCAAAGAGGCTGGCCTTGTTTTTAGAAAACCTAAGCCTAGATGATCTCTTGGACTTTCAAATATAAGATAAAGTGAAACAGGTATTGCTTAGTACAGATATTTGGACCCAAACAGTCACGTTTGGTGATGCTTGATCCTTCCAAAATGAGATGGATTTGGCACGAGGACAAAATTAATGGGCTCAAATATATCAACGATTCTGAGGATGGCACAGGACTGAACAACACTTAGTTTGTTATACATCAGGTTGCTATGAGTCCACGCCTCCCCCACAGCAGCTAGAAACAACGACCCCAATGCACACACAGAAGACCAGCCACAAACAATAGTCTAAACCCTAACCGGCTTCCCATCTAATGAAGTGTAAAGACAGACAGACCTGCTTCTGTTTTAGGTACCCTAATATGGCTGTCTAACATCAGGCTTACCAAGTGCCCTTCTCCTTCACATACAATTCACTGAGGGGCCTGAGCAATCTAGAACTACTTGGGCATGGTATTGGGTGATAATCTATTTAAAGTACTCAGTACCATGAGCTCCATAGTAAAGGCTTTGCTTCCTGATTTTCGACCTTGGAGGAGTAATGGGTTGCCGAATTAGATAATACCTGTGTCTACGTGTCAAACAACCACAATCGCCCTAAGTTGCTAGGTAAGTGGAAGGTGATGGGATGATTTAAACATTATCTAAACACATTTATGACATTTACCACTAACTCAGCCCAGAGTGGGAGAAGCCCCAGTCATTTGTGTCCCAGTTGCAGACTCATGCAAAACAGATGCCTGGGAACCCCTGGTGGCATAGTGGTTAAGAGCTCGGCTGCTAACCAAAAGGTCGGCAGTTCGAATCCACCAGGTGTTCCTTGGAAACTCTACAGGGCAATTCTGTTCTGTTCTGTAGGGTCACTGTGAGCCGGAATCAACTTGACAGCAACGAGTTTGGTTTGGTTTGGTTTGTGTGTGTATGTCAGCGGGGAGTGAGCCACACACTGGGAAGCCAGGCTGTTTCTGAAGGCAGGTCTGGGCCCCAACCCATAGGCAGGTGCCCATATCCTGCTGCTGGCATATGGTGCCCCATCATTAGCCAGATTGTGAAACTCTGGAAAGGGCCTTAGCACACATAAATAATCTAAAATGGGCTGTGGGGTGATTGGGAGAGGCCGGGTGGGGATCAAAACCTGAGCAGGAGTTGAGAGTGTTAAGGACTGGGCCAGTGGTCAGCACAGAAGAACCTTCATGGCATCAGTATCACCTCAACAAAACTCCACCCTACTTATGTGCTGGGAGACAATTCCAATATTACAAAATTCCCTCTGTGCCCAAAGGAAATGTCAGGGGTTCAGGAGAAGGAAAACTTACTGAACATAAGAGGTGGAGTGTTTTCTGAAATAGCATCATAGAACTATGTATCTTGAGATTTCTTCAGTGGGGAGGTTTGTCCAGAGTTAAAGTTGATTAGGTGAGGCTTGACCAGCCCTGGAATGCCTGGGTGGTGAAAATGGTTAAGCACTCAACTACTAACCAAAATGTTGGAGGTTCAAACTCACCCAGAGGTGCCTCGGAAGAAAGGTCACCACCTTGAAAATCCCATGGAACACAGAGCCATCTTGATGGCATACAACAACAACAGAGAGTTCAGGGTGTCTCTAATGCCCATGAAATTGTATACAAAATAGTGTGTGTGGGAATGAATATGCATTTTTCTGGGGAAAGGGTTCAGCACTTGTCAAAGAACCTCAAAGGTTCTGCGACTCCAAAAATATTTTATAACCCCTGGTCTAGAGGCCAAAGGAACCCAACCTTTCTGATGACTACAGAGGGGGCTCCCAAAGGGTCACTACATGAAATGGATGTTGGCTAACTCATGGCCTTGTATTTTGCCTGACCCTTGGATATTTACACCTGTCCCTCACTGGCATGGGGCATCCTGACTATCCTGTCCCAGAGAAAAGCAGGGTCTGGACCAGCTTCTCCCACAGCCCTTATCCAGCATCAGCCCTGTGAACCAGCACCTAGATGGACAATATCGCTTCAACAAAGCCACGCTCAGGCAAAAAGCAAATTCACGACATTCATGGAGGGATAGGAGCAGACCCCCCTACGCAGTATGACAGGTGGTGGGATAGTTATAGCTGGTGACTTGTAGTCTCATGAAGTTACAAGGAGGACACGCTGAAGAGGACACAGAGACCCGACTCTGGTCAACATGCTGCATTGACCAGCTAATCAACGTTGGGTAATCCACTACATGTATTTATTTCCCAGTTGGCAGCATGGGGGAGCTGGGCTGATTCCCGAGACCTTTCGGGCTGAGGACGTGCAGGCTCTGTCCAAACTCCACAGTGCGGCCCTGTCTCCAGAGAGGTGTTTGGAGAGAACTGGCCTCTGATTAGCAGCCAGCTTATCTTTCTTTCTTCCTTAGATACCAAGCTACACATTTTAAAGCATACGTGATTTTTTTTTTTTTGGTAAAAATACATATTTAACACATTTGCCAATTCAACATTTTTCAGGGATACAATTTAGTGATATCAGTTAAAAGTACATTTTATTTTACAATCCACGGAAGGATTATAAGCAAATAGACACATTTCAGAGGAAGAAACACTCGTGGGCAGCATCATGGTTTCAGTGAGAGGTTAGTGCGATGCTATGGCTGCAAGCCGAAGATCAAATATTTCTGGTTACGGTGGAGCCACCTGCTGTGTGGTTTCTGATCAGGAAATTTCATTCCTAAGTCTCCCTTCCCACCTGCAACCTCCAGTTCTGCTCTTAGCACGTGATATATGTTTAGATTCTTCACCCTTCAGCATACGATGCCTAAAAGTGTCTGAATTGTTACTTTAGCTTTTACTGCTCTTACTTAGGCCTTCCAAATTTTACTTCCAGACCCAGAGGTTGCACCCAAGTCCACACCCGAGTGCTTCCATCTAGCCTGGATTCCATCCTTCTTTTGTCTTCGCCTTTCCTGGATGTCACACCTACAATTGCCCACTCCTTCCCACCTCTACTTCCTCCTGCTGGATGCTCCAATCTCACCTTGCCCATAAGCTTTTTTTTTTTTTTTTCAAATCTCAGATCTTTCCAATTAAAAGTTAAGCCAGTTTTCTCAGCAGTATTTGGTCTGGTGGTGCAATGGTTAAGCACTTGTCTGCTAACCAAAAGGTAGGCAGTTTGAAACTACTAGCCACTCTGAGGGAGAAAGATGTGGCAGTCTGCTCCTGTAAAGATTTACAGCCTTGGAGACCTATTGGGCAATTCTACTCTGTCCTATAGGGTTGCTTTGAGCCTGAATCGACTTGATGGCAGTGGGTTTTTGGGTATGTGGCAGTTAAACGAGTTGCCCTGCGTTCTATCCAGCCCAACTGATGGCGACCCCATGTGTTTCAGAGTAGAGCTATTCTCTACAGAGTTTCCAATGGCTGGTTTTTCACAAGTAGATAAGCAGACCTTTCTTCCCAGGCTCCTCCGGGTGGACTTGAACCACCAACCTTTCTGTTAGCAGCCTAGTTTGTTAACTGTTTGTACCACCCAGGAACTCCATCTGCCTGTTTTGCTCTTGTATGCTGTAGAGTTTATTCTGACACATAACAACCCTGTAGGGCAGAAGAGAACTGCCCCATAGGGTTTCCTAAGCTGAAATCTTTATGGGAGCAGGTCACTGGGTCCTTTCTCCTGCAGAGCAGCTGGTGGGTTCCAATTGCTGACCTTTCGGTTAGCAGCCTGGTGCTTAACCATTATGCCACCCGAACCCATTGGCTTCAAGTCAATTCTTACTCATAGCAACCCTATAGGACAGAGTAGAACTCCACCATAGGTTTCCAAGCTGTAATCTTTACAGAAGCAGACTGTCACACCTTTCACCTGAAGCAGACTGTCACACCTTTCACCTGCTGAGCCGCTGGTGGGTTAGAACGACCAACCTTTCAGTTAGCAGCCCAGCGTTTAACCACTAAGCCACCAGGGATCCTTATTTGCCAGTTTTATAGTAACCTTTTAATTTTTTTCCCCCTGACCTGAATTTCCCTGGAATAAGTAGCTCACGCCCATTATTTCTACTTCCTTTGTATTCTTCTTACCTCTGCAGTCTGGATGTTTACAAACTGTCTTGAAACTTTCTTGCGAAGACAGAGGACTTTCCATGTTCTCATGCTCTTTGTCTCTGGCAGCTGGATACAACTGCAGGGCAGACAATACCCTCTCTGCTCCATGGCACCTCCAGCCCCCAGCACTGCCTCCAGCATAGGAGTGGCTCTGCAAATGTTCGCAGAACGCTGAAGCTCTACTGTTCTTCCTTCCAAATATTTCTTCTGTATTCCCTTTGCCTCATCCTGATCCAAGCACTCCTCATCTTACCCCATGTCACTGTAACAATATCCTCCTGGCTTGCTTCTTTGCTTCCAATTCATCCTGTAGGGTTTATACCACTTAGATCTTCCTGGAGACTCGTTACTGGCTCCCTATTGATTACTACTCCTAGCTCAATCTCCTCAATTGGCACTTAAAAAGGTAATTCATTAATTGCTTTAATAAAAAGTAGTCACTGGGTAGTGTAAACGGTTTCCCCGTTCGGCTACTAACCAAAAGGTTGGAGGTTTGAATCCGCCACTTCCGAAGAAAGGCCTGGCGATCTACTTCTGAAAAACTAGCCATTGGAAACCCTATGGAGCACATTTCTACCCTGATATACACGAGGTCGCCAGGAGTTGGAATTCACTCCTTGGCAACTGGTTAACTGGTTCATAGATGCACAAAGTGAAACATCTAACCCTAACGAAAAGATATTCAGAGAAAGATAAGTCTCTTTCCCCTCCCATTCTCCCAGATCTCTTTCCCGTAAGCAATCATTATTGCCAGTTCCTTGTTTAGCCTTCTGGAGACATTCTGTCCTACATAGCACTTCCTGACTGGACTACAGCTCACCAATGTACCGCGGGCCCTACCTTGAGTCCCAGAGAGTTGGGAGGGGTCCTGTTTACCTGCTGGACCTTTCTCCTAGAGCTGGGATCTACTTGTACCCCCAGCAGTGACGAGGGATTTGCTTTAGCTCATATGGCGCTGTGACTATCCTTACTTCTAGCAGAATGTTGGGGGCTTCCAGAAGCTGTGACTGGGGCTGCAGACAACACCCCCCCCGACCCCTGTGAATACAGTGAGGGGTCCCAGTACTGTTCTCCAACTTTGAGATGAACCTACTTTCAGGTCGGTTCTTATACCCAGCCCTCCTAATCCTGATTTAGCTCTCTCCCCACCAACCAGAAATTGAAGTCCTAGCTGGTTTTGTTTCTGACTCACGGAAAGTTGTGGTACCTGTTGACGGAACTTGCCAGGGACCAGAATGAGACGACCTTTGCTTTTGCACTATCGCTTCACTGTCCGGCCTTATTCCCTAAGCCCAGGCACAGCTCCTCTTTAAATGGTGTGCTGGAATGATTTAGGAAACAACGTGAGGTTCTCAGTATCTCCTGTGTAAACCCTGTGTACGTGAATAGTGATTGCATCCAGGGGGGAGGAAGCTTAACGTCATAATAGCCAAACTATCTATTTCCTACTAAATCCAGGAGAACAGCCATTCTGGGAGTCTTTATGCATCTGACTAGACCCTAACGACAGTCTTGGGTTCAGAAAATAGACCTATAATGAGATCAAGAGTCTTAAGAACTGCCTTTGGGGAATATACAAATTACAGTTTTAGTTAGACTCAAAGTAGCGTAAGTACAAATAGGAAGCTTTTCTTTTGGTATTTTAGAATCCACCTAATGAACAACAAAAGGGCGACGTATTTGTTGAGGAAGCGCACGTTAGTGACACTCGGCATCGTTTTTAACATCGATCTGGAGGTCAATCTCGATCTGTTAAACTGACTTAATATAGATAACACAGTTTGAGAGACAGCCTTAGTCTAGGGTTTCTCAAAGTGTGGTCTGTACAAAAGAGAACTTGCCAGAAGAGATTTAATGGTACAATACATTTGAGAAAAGCTGCATATTCATAATGTATATTAGCATACTAAAGACTCTGGGAAGTCCTAGAGTAAGGTACTTCCCAAACTTTCTTATTAGTCCTGCAGTCCCCAGACTTATTTGGCAATGAAACCCTTTATGCTTAATACCTATTAACCACCTAAAGAACTAAAATTCTGAGGAATACATACTTGGTAATGCTACTTCAGCTTATCCATGCAAATTAAACATCTTATTTATAAACCAATAATAGATTCCCATAAATATTTCATGAATTCTTTATATTATGAATCAATAACACAATATCCAACCAAAATCCACTGCTGTCAAGTTGACTCCGAATCATGGCGGCCCTATAGGATAGAGTAGAACTGCCCCATAGGGTTTCCAAGGAGCAGCTGGTGGATTCAAACTGCTGGCCTTTTGGTTAGCCGCCGAGTCCTTAGCCACAGTGCCACCAGGGCTCCAATAACATAATAATAATAAAAAAAATTAAACCAATAAGACAGTATGAATCATAAAATATTTAGGGAAATCAGTCATACTAAAGCTGTTACCTAATATTTGCATTTACATCTTTAAAAAATCAGTTTCTTTAATATCTGTTTCTTTATAAGCCAAAGTCCGGTCAGTTGGTGCCCTTCGGTTTTTATTTTCCCCTTATCTCGCCCTCGTAGCCTCTTAAGGAACTTCCAACAGGAGTCAGAGGGTCATCTATTACTCACTGATACTCGTCTCCTTACAACTTACTTGAGATACTAAGCTCACTAAGCCAAAGGTATGATTTTTGTAATAATCACTTTCGTATCTTGAGTGATCCAAGCTACATTTTCCTCACAGTTTCTTTCAAAATGCTATTATCTCTCTTAAGATCTAAATCAGAATGCTGTCTCGGCTACACAATTGGTTATATCTCATACGTAGTTTTAAAAACAAATCTTATTGGTTTTAAAACAAAAAATTTTACACAAAACTGGCATTTTATCGTGAAACCAAGTATATTTATGAAAATAGAGCAAAAATCTAAAACATATATAATTTCTTTATCACAGACTGTTTTTCTATTGTCGTTTGGAGAATGGTTCCAAAAAACAGTCTCTCTTGGAATCTTATCTTGATGGACCAGATTTTGGAGTGTTTTCATTTGGCAGGGGAGCTCCTGGGTGGTGCAAATGGTTAACATGATTGGTTGCTAACCGAAAGGTCGGCAGTTTGAGTCTACCCAGAGGCACCTCTGAATAAAGGCCTGGCAATCTCTTTCCAAAAAATGAGCCACTGAAGACCCGATGGGGCACACAGTATTACTCTGACACACATAGGGTTGCCATGAGTTGGAATCAACTCAACGGCAGCTAGTTAGTTATTTGGTGGGAGCTGCAGTGGTAAGGAGGGCTTAAAGGAAGTTTCTCTGGTCTAGAAGTCTGGGAAGAGGTAGAGCAGGGCCAGGTACATGGTAATAGTTGCTGCTTCTTTGCTCCATGAAAAGTAAGAACGAGCCCCTATGAAGGCGTTGGGCTTTTTTCGGGGGGGAAATTGGGATGGGGTGGGGATGGGGGTGCGGGCGGGGGTGAAAAAACTGGATCTGGACAATAGTCAGGTGTGAAATATTACAAAATCCAAAGGTGACCAATATCCTCTTTTCACACATATGATCAATTCTGAAAGGAGAAAACCTTGACAATAGAAAGATGATGAAGGATGTGACGCGAACAAACCATACACCCTCGCAGGGATACACAGACATTACCCAAAGTTATAGTTGGTGCGAGCAAAGCTTGAGAAAATGCTTCAAGGCAGGTGCCTGGAGTTCAGTATGACTAACTCCTTTTAAAAAAAAACAAAGAGTCTAAGCAAGCAGTTACCTCCCAGGCTTTTTGATTTCACTGATAAATGACATTAAATAAATTTGGGAACTGGATCTAGTAACTTTTTTTTTTAATGAAGATATTAATGAACACCAGAATTATTACCATTGCTTCATTTTTTTCCCCCACCAGAAAAAATAGAAAAGGCACAGTCTCTTGATTACATAATATTCTTTAGATTGAGTACATTTAACCCCCCACCAAAAAAAAGATTAAGTACATTTAGCTTTATGAAAAACTTGGGACGTTGTCCTAATTTTTGTTATTTTGCCAGGGTCAACTTTGTCGCTAGCCAGTTGCTTCACAGATTAGTGTTTTAGAACCCTGGAAAAATAATAGACATGCCTAAGAGATGCCTCCAAAACCCTGGTGGCCTAGTGGTTAAGAGCTATGGCTGTTAACCAAAGGGTAGGCAGTTCAAATCCACCCCTTGGAAACCCTATGGGGCAGTACTACTCTGTCCTATATGGTCAGTATGAGTCGGAATGGACTCGACGGCAATGGGTTTTTTTTTTTGGTTTTAAGACATGCCTAAGATAGTGTTGGAGCCCTGGTGGCACAGTGGTTAAGAGCTATGGGTGAGCTATAGCTCCTAACCAAAAAGTCAGCAGTTCAAATCCACCAGCTGCTCTTTAGAAACCTCATGGGGCATTTCTCTTCTGTCCTATAGGGTCACTATGAGTCAGAATCAACTTGATGGCAATGGGCTAATATAGTATTATTTATTATATTCAGAGAAATTCATATGAATTCATACAACTATTTCAGTCAGATTGAACACTCAAGGCGGTGGATTAAAAAAAAAAAGTCCTGACCCCTGTCCTCAATGTGCTAAAAAGCTAACAATGAGAATACCTGATCATCTACAGATAAACATTCACTGATAATATTTACAGACACAGTACAGAGTGAGCATGTGCAAGAAGTCACCAGAGAAGGCTGGTGTTAAATCAGGGAATATCCTCACTCCTTTTTATGAAAGGGTAGACTGAAGCAGAGAGATTAGGGAATACCAAGATAAAAAGGTGTAAATAAGCCTGGCCTCCCCCTGCCCCTTGTTACTCAGCTATGGTATCTGCGTGTTTTAGCGCAGATTTCAGGTAGAGTCTGATGGGCAAACTTACCCGCCTGTGGGTGGGTGGTCCCTGAGACAGCTACTCCTGTGCAATTAGCTGTGGCTGGAGGGGGCAGATGAGACCACGAAGAACAAACACTGCTGACCACTTCCACCACTTAAATAATGCTGTGTTCCCAGAAGAGAATTCTGGATGATTTCCAGAGAAATGGCATTGGCTGAGGGGTACTCCCAAAATCTGTCTACCATTCATATTAAGTTTAGTTCTTATAGTTCTATTTTTTATAAATGTGCAAAGGTTTATGATCTGATATTTTTTTCTGAGCACTAGGAGAATTAAAAAACAATTCTAAAATACTTTGATTTGTTGACAAAGGTGATCACTTTTCTCCCAACAGCTCAAATTTTTTTTTTTTAATTAACTTTTATTAAGATTCAAGTGAACGTTTACAAATCCAATCAGTCGGTCACATATAAGTTCACATACATCTTTCTCCATACTCCCACTTGCTCTCCCCCTATTGAGTCAGCCCTTTCAGTCTCTCCTTTCGTGACAATTTTGCCAGCTTCCCTCTCTCTCTATCCTCCCATCCCCGCTCCAGACAACAGTTGCCAACACACTCTCAAGTGTCCACCTGATATAATTAGCTCACTCTTCATCAGCATCTCTCTCCCCCCCACTGATCAGTCCCTTTCATGCCTGATGAGTTGTCTTTGGGGATGGTTCCTGTCCTGTGCCAACAGAAGGTCTGGGGAGCATGGCCGCCGGGATTCCTCTAGTCTCAGTCAGACCATTAAGTATGGTCTTTTTATGAGAATTTGGGGTCTGCATCCCACTGATCTCCTGCTCCCTCAGGGGTCCTCTGCTGTGCTCCCTGTCAGGGCAGTCATCGATTGTGGCTGGGCACCAACTAGTTCTTCTGGTCTCAGGATGATGTAGCTCTCTGGTTCATATGGCCCTTTCTGTCTCTTGGGCTCTTAGTTGTCGTGTGGCCTTGGTGTTCTTCATTTTCCTTTGCTCCAGGTGGGTTGAGACCAATTGATGCATCTTAGACGGCCGCCTGTTAGCATTTAAGACCCCAGACGCCACATTTCAAAGTGGGATGCAGAATGTTTTCATAATAGAATTATTTTGCCAATTGACTTAGAAGTCCCCTCAAACCATGGTCCCCAGACCCCCGCCCTTGCTCCGCTGACCTTTGAAGCATTCATTTTATCCCGGAAACTTCTTTGCTTTTGGTCCAGTCCAATTGAGCTGACCTTCCATGTATTGAGTGTTGTCTTTCCCTTCACCCAAAGCAGTTCTTATCTACTGATTAATCAATAAAAAACCCTCTCCCTCCCTCCCTCCCTCCCCCCTTCGTAACCACAAAAGTATGTGTTCTTCTCAGTTTTTACTATTTCTCAAGATCTTATAATAGTGGTCTTATACAATATTTGTCCTTTTGCCTCTGACTCATTTCGCTCAGCCAGGTTCCTCCATGTTATGAAATGTTTCACAGATCCGTCACTGTTCTTTATCGATGCGTAGTATTCCATTGTGTGAATATACCACAATTTATTTACCCATTCATCCGTTGACGGACACCTTGGCTGTTTCCAGCTTTTTGCTATTGTAAACAGAGCTGCAATAAACATGGGTGTGCATATATCTGTTTGTGTGAAGGCTCTTGTATCTCTAGGGTATATTCCAAGGAGTGGGATTTCTGGGTTGTATTTTTTTTTTTTTATGGTAGTTCTATTTCTAACTGTTTAAGATAACGCCAGATAGATTTCCAAAGTGGTTGTACCATTTTACATTCCCACCAGCAGTGTATAAGAGTTCCAATCTCTCTGCAGCCTCTGCAACATTTATTAGTTTGTGTTTTTTGGATTAATGCCAGCCTTGTTGGTGTGAGATGGAATCTCATCGTAGTTTTAATTTGCATTTCTCTAATAGCTAATGATCGAGAGCATTTTCTCATGTATCTGTTGGCTGCCTGAATATCTTCTTTAGTGAAATGTGTGTTCATATCCTTTGCCCACTTCTTGATTGGGTTGTTTGTCTTTTTGTGGTTGAGTTTTGACAGAATCATGTAGATTTTAGAGATCAGGCGCTGGTCTGAGATGTCATAGCTGAAAATTCTTTGCCAGTCTGTAGGTGGTCTTTTTACTCTTTTGGTGAAGTCTTTAGATGAGCATAGGTGTTTGATTTTTAGGAGCTCCCAGTTATCGGGTTTCTCTTCATCATTTTTGGTAATGTTTTGTATTCTGTTTATGCCTTGTATTAGGGCTCCTAGGGTTGTCCCTATTTTTTCTTCCATGATCTTTATCGTTTTAGTCTTTATGTTTAGGTCTTTGATCCACTTGGAGTTAGTTTTTGTGCATGGTGTGAGGTATGGGTCCTGTTTCATTTTTTTGCAAATGGATATCCAGTTATGCCAGCACCATTTGTTAAAAAGACTATCTTTTCCCCAATTAACTGTCTCCGGTCCTTTGTCAAATATCAGCTGCTCATACGTGGATGGATCTATATCTGGGTTCTCAATTCTGTTCCATTGGTCTATGTGCCTGTTGTTGTACCAGTACCAAGCTGTTTTGACTACTGTGGCTGTATAATAGGTTCTGAAATCAGGTAGAGTGAGACCTCCCACTTTCTTCTTCTTTTTCAGTAATGCTTTACTTATCCGAGGCTTCTTTCCCTTCCATATGAAGTTGGTGATTTGTTTCTCCAACACATTAAAAAATGACATTGGAATTTGGATCGGAAGTGCATTGTATGTATAGATGGCTTTTGGTAGAATAGACATTTTTACTATGTTAAGTCTTCCTATCCATGAGCAAGGTATGTTTTTCCACTTAAGTATGTCCTTTTGAATTTCTTGTAGTAGAGCTTTGTAGTTTTCTTTGTATAGGTCTTTTATATCCTTGGTAAGATTTATTCCTAAATATTTTATCTTCTTGGGGGCTACTGTGAATGGTATTGATTTGGTTATTTCCTCTTCGGTGTTCTTTTTGTTGATGTAGAGGAATCCAAGTGATTTTTGTATGTTTACTTTATAACCTGAGACTCTGCCAAACTCTTCTATTAGTTTCAGTAGTTTCCTGGAGGATTCCTTAGGGTTTTCTGTGTATAAGATCATGTCATCTGCAAATAGTGATAACTTTACTTCCTCCTTGCCAATCCGGATACCCTTTATTTCTTTTTCTAGCCTAATTGCCCTGGCTAGGACTTCAAGTACGATGTTGAATAAGAGCGGTGATAAAGGGCATCCTTGTCTGGTTCCCGTTCCCAAGGGAAATGCTTTCAGGTTCTCTCCATTTAGACCAACAGCCGAAATTTTTAGCTGAATATATTTCTGTTTTCCCCCTTTTCTCAACAGTTGGGCAAAACAGATGCCCAACAGATATGGGTGATGGCTGCATGATCAATGTAATTATTTTCACCAAATGTACATGTGAAAAATGTTAAATTGGCAAAGGTCATTAATATATATATTTATAATAATAATAATTAAAAAAAAACCAACCAACAAAAAAACTGAGATGTCCACCATATTGAAGAGATAGTGAAGAAACAGGACAGCAATGGAGAACAGCTTGTCAAGATTCTTGAATTTTGGAAATAACCAAGATTGGTTTCCAGGGTCAAGTACAGCCTCGCATTTTAAGGAAAAACCCCTACCCTCAGAAACATCATTTGCAACTCTAAAGAAGTACTAACAAACGGCAACCTGGAAAACCCTTGGTCTACTGGACAATGCTTAATTAATTACTAATACTCAGTGTGCACTGGGATAAGGACAGGGAGTTGCAAAGATGAAGAGATCCCTCCTGAAAGGAGTTAAAAAAAAAAAACAAAAAACCAAACCCACTGCCTTCGAGTCCATTCGGACTCATAGTGACCCTATAGGGCAGAGTGGAACTGCAGCATAGCGTTTCCAAGGAGCACCTGATGGATTTGAACTGCTGACCTTTTGTACAGCAGCCATAGCTCTTAACCACTACACCACCAGGGTTTCCAAAAGGGATTTAGACGTTAGTAATCTGTAAAGTAAGTAGACTACATTGACTAGATCAAGCTAAGGTAAGACTGATCACTCGTTAACAAGCAAATCTTTATTAACTCATATACCCATTATTTCCTCTAAAAAAAGAATTGGTGGTCTTAAAAAAATTATGCTCTATTTGACGTATCATCAAAATTCTTGGTCTAAGTTAAAACCGCGGTCTGTCAGATTTCCTCAACCATAGCCAGCTGGTTTTAAAACCATAGATCACCTGGTTTTAGCTGAAGATTTTCCATTGAAATTCTTTTATGTGTCTGTCTTTGCCTCTCACTCTTGTTTTGGGAAAAGTGATATAAGTATACTTAATAGCTCATTATTTTGAAACCTGGTTTTTAAAAGCCTGGGAGACTGCCTTGGGAGTGGGGTGGGAGCTGGGGAGAGGATGGTGAGAGGCTTTGGAGGAGGATACCAGCAGGTGGCGCTTGTCTCCTCTCATCTGAGTATAATGTTTTGTTCTCAGCCAAGAATCCCATTGGAATTAAAGGCAACTCTGCAGTGGTTAAGTGCTACGGCTGCTAACCAAAGGGTTGGCAGTTCAAATCTGCCAGGTGCTCCTTGGAAACTCTACAGGGCAGTTCTACTCTGCCCTATAGGGTCGCTATGAGTCAGAACCGACTCGACGGCACTGGGCACTGGGTTCTGCCAGTCTTCCACCACTCTCTGTCAGTTTCTCACACTGTGGTGACTTGTGTGTTGCTGTGATACTGGAAGCTTTGCCACCAGTCTTTCAAACACCAGTAGGGTCACCTATGGTGGACAGGTTTCAGGGGAGCTTCCAGACAAAGACAGGCTAGGAAGAAAGACCTGGCAATCTCCTTCCAAAAATTAGCCACTGAAAATCTTATGGATCACAGGAGAATACTGTCTGACTCTCTTGCTTTGGCCCCATCATCATAAGGGATCAATCGCTGGAGGAGGGCATCATGTTTGGTTATGCAGAGGGCCAACAAGGGTGAGGGAGACCCTGGGTGAGAATGATTGGCACAACAGCCACAACAATGGACTTGAACATGAGGACGATGCAGGACTGAGCAACATTTCGTTCTGTTGTTCGTAAGGTCACCATGAGACAGGGTTGACTCAAAGACAACTAACAAGAATGACTGCATGTAGTCAATGCAAGTGACATAGATCATGGCAATACTTTAGTGCCATGTCAATGAAGTCACAGCTCCAGCTCTAACTACGCCATCACATTTCTGCATTACTAATTAAAAGATGGACTGCCCTACTCCAAGGATTGTATTATTTTCATACCTGACCTCCAGCCTTATATCCCCAAGCTCAGTAGTTTATAGTAATCACCCAAGTCCCTAGCGTTGGAGCTGAAACTTGGGGAAAGGAGGGGAATTTTATCAATCTTCCAGTTGGTCTTGGCCTTATGGCGCCAGATTTCCTGTCCTCTTCCCCCACCCTCCCCAACCTCCTGGTGAGCCAGCCTTGGCCTGAGCACCTACTGCTCGGTGGGAATGGCAGAACAGCTAGCAAGCCGACATGTCAGTTCCCATGCGCCACAGAGGCCAAGAAAAGAAGCGGCCCAAGGACACTTTTGACGCTATGGATAGATACTACAGGCTCAAGCTATGACCGCATTATTGGGTTGCTTGGGTTACTGGCTTTTTAACCTCTTCGCCACCACTCAGTTCAGCCATCAGCCAGCCCCTCTCCCTCACATGGCAATGCATTTTGTTCACCGTAAGAACTACCTACATTTTTAAAAGTCCTCTTTTCCTGCGTCTAGCTTTCAGCATCATTCAACAAACATTCTGCTGTACCCCACCGTCTATCCGCGCTTAAGTCCAGCCCCAGGGTATAACGGAAGGAGGGAAAAAATCTAGAGTCTGAAGGCTACAAGCCGTAATCTAGCTTCATCTCTGACTGCGTGAGTGACTTTAGACAAGTTTCTTAACTTCCTCTGTAGACTGGGGGAAACAGCTTGTCCGCTTGTTCAAGGGGTTCCTGAGTTAAAGAGATAATTTACATGGACGACTTAGAAAAGCGCCTGGCTCATGGGCGCGCCCAAATGCCAGCTGTTTACTATTACCTCTTCTCCCAAATGAGGGTGGATCTGTTGTGCTCACCCCACAATGAAAAACTGCCTCTTGAGGACTTCTGGGTCAAGTAGCCAAAGTGACGCGGGGAATTGCGATTAACCTCACCTCCCTGGGAACTCACTGTATTTCAAGTCCCATCCCTGGCCTCTCCGCCGTCTTCTCAGACCCCTCCGAAACCTCTTGTCCCGGGAGCAGCGAAAAGAAACGCAGAGGGGTGCTGCGCCTAACTGCACATCCCATCTGTGCCGGCGGCCAGCCCCCCGTGACCCGCTTCCCCCGCCGAGCGCGCGCACCCGCCGCGGAGGAAGGCTCGGCCGGCTGACAGCGTGGGGGCAGGGAGGAGGCGAGAGCGGGCGGCGGAGGAGGGGAGAGCCGCCGAGAGGAGGGAGCGGGGGGAGGAGACACATGCGCGGTGCCGCCGCCGCCGCAGTCCTCCGCTTCCCGGGGACAGGAAACCTTCAAGACCAGCTGCTGCTGCCGCCTCCCCGTCTGCCCCCATTCCTGCGCGCCTCCCCACACCCTCTTCCCGGTTCTTCCAGCGTCTCTCGGTGGAGCACTGCCGGGACTCAGCCAGGCTGCCGTCTGCGCTCCCGGGGAAAGCCGTGACCCCCCGCAGGAGCGGCGGGGCGGGGTGGGGGGGCTCGGGAGAAGATGGCGACGCCGGGAAGCGAACCCCAACCTTTCGTCGCTGCCCTCTCGGGGGCTGCTCTGCACCCACATCATCATCCCCAACACCATCACCACCACGGAGGAGCGGGAGCCAGCGGCGGGGCCGGGGGAGGGGGCGGCAGCGGCGGCGGGGGCTTCAACCTGCCCTTGAACCGGGGTTTGGAGCGCGCGCTGGAGGAGGCGGCGAACTCTGGGGGGTTGAACCTCAGTGCCAGGAAATTGAAGGAATTTCCAAGGACTGCAGCCCCCGGGCACGACCTCTCGGACACGGTGCAGGCAGGTGAGAGAGGGCCGCGCGCGGGGCAGGCAGCAGCTGGGGTGTGGGTGGCTGTCTGGCTGTCTTGCCTTCTCTGACATTGTGGCCAGTCTGAGATCTGGCCTCGCCGGGGTACGTCGGGCCGTGCGGCACTGAGTTAGGGGCCCGCGTGCGCGGGAAAAGGCGAGCCCCGCAGAAGACACGGTGGCCCCGTCTCGCCCGGCGGCCGTGGGGTGGTGCCGGGAGAGCATGGGTGCGCCGGGCCGCTGCGCCCCAAGCGCGCCTGTTTCCCTGGCCCCCACCCTGGGCCGGCCGCGCCGAGGGAAGTGGCCCGGACTGGGACTTGTGGGCGCGCTGTGTACGCGCAGTGGAAGTGGGAGGTTTCAGGCGGACGCCTGGTCTTCCTGGGCCCCACGCAGGGGCTGAGAACCCCGGGGCAGGCAGCCGTGTCTGCGCCTCCTACCAGAGCGAGCCTTTTTTGCATCGAGGCGTTGCCCATCATGGTGGGGAAACTCAGACAAAGGTGGCGCGCCCTTGGTAGACCCGAGGGCACCGACCCGGTGCCGCGAAGCCCCCTCGGCGACATCATCTAGCGATTAGGCAGTTTGGTGCCGATTGCGAGGAGGTGCCAAAGCTTCCTCTGCCTGCGCCTGTGCGAAAAAGGAGCCGCCAGGATTGTTGTGAATTCAAATAGGCAGTGACTTCGGAGTTGATCGACTCTCTCGTTACTCGCCCGTCGCAAGCCGCCCACGCAGTTTTGCTTCTACCACCGAGGCTACCTAGTTCTCAGTAACCCGATCTTTGCGGGGGCCCTGGAAGGGACCTCGTGGCATAGTAAAAGACAAGTAATTAAAATGAGCCGGTTTTCCTGTGCGAGCCGGCAAGCTGTAACTCGCGCCAATGAGCAGCCCGCTTTTTCAAGTTATGTCATGTGTTGACATATTTCTGAAACGTCTGTTTTCTCTTTGGTAGTTGGAGTTACAGGAGCGGGATCTATAAACAGGAAGGAGGGCGGTGGGTTGGGATCCGGGCCTTGAGACTCACACAGCTTTGCCTTGGTTTCCGACTGTCGGTTTCAGCGCCCTGGGGAGAGTGTGCAGTAGGAAGCGTCCGATACTTCGTAGGGCAGTGGGTGCCCATTTTGGAGCCAGTCACTGTTCACACTTCCTGGCTGTCATTGCTTTGTGGGCCTAGTGTAAGTGTAAAAAGTGTAAAGAACCCCCTAAACTCAATCTCATTGCAGAGTTAATATGGATGGTTCGACTTTCAGTTTAAGATTTCCCGGTTTCCTGGGAGTGAGGGAGTGGGGCAAGGGAGCAGGCAGTTGGTTTTAGAAACGTAGGCTTTAAATGCTTATGTCCCTCCCCTTCCTTAAATAAAGTAATCATTTATCAAGAGCCCTAATGAATATTTGGACAGAGTTCGGAGGTCACTGAAGTCAAACAGGGCGCTCTAGGGTCATTAAGCCTTGTAATCTGGATTTAGGGATAGTCAGGAATTGGCAAGAAGTAGGGAATTTCCAGAGTTGAGCTGTCAACAGCTGGGGAGTCTCTCTTGATAGGACCTCTTAGCTACATCTTCTCAAAAGGAACCTATTGAAAGAATTGCCTTTATGACTTTATATGACTTTTAAAAAAATCGATTTTTAAACTCTACTTCCCTTTTTCCATAGAGTATACCATGAAATATGGAATGGTTAGCACAAAATAGAGCTGGTTTGATCAATAATATGTGTGTATACTTTCAGAAGGGGTGGGGTGGGACGCCTTGAAAGCTGTCTCTCTACTTCAGTTAGGCTGGCGTGTATTTCCAAAGTTAGGTGCACTTGATGTGGAGGTTGTGTTGACCTTTCTTTGAGAAGATCAGAGCTTTCAGAGCAGGGATCACATCTTTCAGTTAAGATCATACCATGTGAGACAGATGCTTAAAAGTGTTTCTTTTCTCCTGTCTGTTTGCTTGTGACCTTAGGTTGTGAGTTTTAATTATGAGCCTCACTTGTACGTGTTTAATGTTCAGAAAATTCTAATTAAAACTAAGAGGTTTAATGTCACTGTTATTGTGGAGCCCTGGTGGTGCAGCGGTTAAGAGCCTGGCTGCTAGTCAAGATATCCGTAGTTTGAATCCACCAATCACTCCTTGGAAACCCTATGGGGCAGTTCTACCCTGTCCTCTAGGGTCGCTATGAGTCTACAGGCAATGGATTTGGTTGTTGTGTGCTGTCCAGTCGATTAGGATTCATAGTGGCCCTATAAGACAGAGTAGAACTTGCCTTATAGGGTTTCCTAGGCTTTAATCTTATGGGAGCAGATGGCCAGGTCTTTTCTCCTGCGGAGCCTCTGGTGGGTCCCAACCACAGAGCTTTCAGTTAGCAACCCAGAGCTTAACCACTGCATCCAACTTCATCCAAAAATGAAGTATTAATTGGGGCAGGGGGTGACTAGATTTTTAGAAACTCAGGACAACCCGGTACAGATAAAACATTTTCAACATAGCCAGTTATTTTAAATGAAATTTAAATACACAGATGTTTTAAAGATTTGCTTCTGCAAAACATCTTTGCCTCAGGTCAAAAGCTGGGTGTAAGCCACATATGTTATACTTTTTTTGTTCAAAAGAAACGTTTACTGGAGCACCGTTTCTTATTTGGAAGAGCAAAAAAGGAAAATAAAGCAAGAGTTAAAACTACCCCCAGTTTGCACAGTGTTAACATTTCTCATATATAAAGAGTTCAGTGGAGTTGCAAGTATGAGTAGTAATATACACAATAAAGACAGTGGTTTCTCTTGGGCTGATGTTTAGTTTTCAGAATGTCTCTTGAAATCAGCATGGCATCTGAAGATCTTTAAAGTCCTAAGATGTAAAGTGTACTTTTCCATAAATTAAGTAAGACAAGGAGTGACATGGAAAGCCTTTTCTCCCTGTTAAATTGTATCCTGTAGGCCATTTGGTTTGTGCCTTGTAAAAGTAGCTCTTCTGGCAGCCACCTGGGCAGGACGGCAGTCTTGAGCCATGTAGCTTATCTGAACAGAGTTAAAAAGATGGATGGTGGATTCTCATTATAGAGATGTAGAAATTTATATTGAGAGAAGTTAGGTAATATGCTCAAGATTATACTGCTAGTGAACCAGGGACTTGAATCCTGATGGCCTGACTTTAGAGTTCATGTTCTTGACCACTTGGTTATTAAGCTGAGTGAAGGGGGATGGAGAGATACAGATGGGAGGCTTTCTGGAGGAGATTCATGCAACCGGCATTCATTTAATACGTATGTACTAGCACCTATTAAGTGCCAGGCACTCTTCTAGATGCAGGAGCTATAGCAGTGAGCAAAAGAAGAATCCATGTTCTTAAGGAGTTTTCATTCTAGTTTAATGTGGGAGTGGGGAGATAAATAAGAAACTGATTTTGCAAGATGAGTAGGAAGACTTACAGCATAGATTTAATATCTATGTTTTATTAAATGTGCATGCTATCTTGACTGATGATTTGAGGTGGCTCGTTACAACAAATGATGACTACTAATAAAATTTAAACTGAAGCATAAAATTGGGCCTAATAAAAAGAAATACACAAATGTACATCGGTGAAGCAAATTTTTTTCTAGTGATGATTTATTAAATAGTGTCGTTTCAGATGAAGAAGTTTGAAAGAGTGTTGTTGCTGGGCGCCGTTGAGTTGATTTTCGACTCACAGTGACCCCATGTGACAGATTAAAACTGCCCTGTAGGGTTTCCTAAGCTGTAATCTTTATGGGAACACATCACCAGGTCTTTCTCCCACAGAGCCACCGGGTGGGTTCCAGCTGCCAACTTTTGGGTTAGCAGCCCAGCGCATAACCCTGGTGCCACTAGGGCTCCTTGAAAGGGTGTTACAAAAACAAAAACAAGCCTGTTGTGTTCAAGTCGATTCTGACTCATAGTGGCCCTATAGGACAGAGTAGAACTGAGTTTCCAAGGAACACCAGGTGGATTCAAACTGCTGACCTTTTGGTTAGCAGCCATGGTTCTTAACCACTATGCTACATAAAAAAAAAAGCAGATGGAAAAGAGAAGGCGGCCAATTGCCAGAGGTTCTAGATGACAAAAACGAAGCCCTTAGACTCGTTGTGCAGGGCACTTGTTGAAAGTTGGTTTCCTTTAGGAGAGGGGTGGAGCGTATCTTTGTCAATATCTTTTTGAGGTAGTCATTAGCAGGAAAGACTGCGGAAAATAGAGAGGTTACGAAGGCAAGATAGAAGTGCAGCATAAAAAGTACTCACCAAGCTCCTTCATGTGTGGAGTCCTATAGGAGATGCAGTGTGTAAAGCAGGACTGGAATATGCGAGACGCTAAGTAACAGTTCCAGGAAACTTGGGGCGCCAAGCCACAAGGCAGGTTGAGGTTACTTGCCGATTAGCATAGATAAACTCTGTCTGCAGAAGTCAAAGCAAAATGATCATTTCAGTTAAACTAGTTAGGAGAAAGAATATTGTCCAGTATAGTGGCGCAATTTTGAAGTGCTCATCTGCTAACCGAAAGGTTGGTGGTTGGAACCCACCCAAGCAGCTCCCCAGGAGAAGGACCTGGCATTCTGCTCCTGTAAAGATTACAGCCTAGGAGACCCTATGGGGCAGTTCCACTCTGTCACATGGGGTCCGTATGAGACTTGACTGGCACCGAACAATAATCAAAATACTGCAAGACAATGAGCCACATAGGTTGTAAGGCATTGGAAACACACCTTGGCCATAACAATGGATTTGAGCATACCAATGATCCTGAAAGTGGCACAGGAACTAGCAACATATTTTTCTGTGTACATGGGGTCGCCATGAGTCAGAGTCGACTGCACGACAACTAACAACAACAGCAAAGTTAGGAAGGACTTCCATAGCAGTGGTAAAATTTGGGCCATGTTTTGCAGATGAATAAGGTTTGGATAGAAGCGCCTATGAACAGTCTGTGGTTAGGAAGACATTTCCAAGATGAAAAGTGGCAGCCTCAGATTCTATGAATAAAAGAATAAGAGATGGCATTTAAGCCTGTCCCTTAGGTCGTGTTTCACCTATAATGGGGAAACACGCAAAGGGCTATTATGACCCTTTATTGAGGACACTGGAAATGGCTGAGGCCTGGGATTTGTCAGCCTGCGGGACTGAGGCCCTTATTCTGTCTGAGTGTGCTCTCAAATGTCTGTACAGATTCAAAGATTCTTCTCTGAGATTTGTGGGCAGGCTTATCTGCTGAGGGCTGATATCCCCCACCCCTTTCCACCCTATAGCAATTGAGTCCTTGGGATATTAGCATTCTTAAGTCCCTGGAATTCACACAGGACTTGATAAAGAAATGTATTCATTCTCACAAACATGTTCTGTCCCGTAATTTTGGCCATAAAGATTTTTCACTGTAAGTATGACGAAACTTTTGGAATCATGTGTTTTATTAAAACTTGCATTGTTTTATAGCCATATCTGGTTTCAAATTATTTTTTGCTATTGAATTTATTAGTTATTGCTGTAACTATCATTTATTGTGGTAGTCACTACCATATAAATGTGTCTTATTCACTACACTATAAACCATTAGTCATATCCTTTCCCCTCCTACTATTATTTTTTCTTCTGTTGATCAGTTTTTTCCCTGTTAGGTGTAGAGGACTTCTAATATTAGAAGCCAGCAGGAACAGGTTAAGACGCAATGTGTATAGCCAACCAACCAGTTGACGTCCGTCATTTCTGACTTATGGTGACCCCATGTGTGTCAGAGTAGAACTGTGCTCCATATGGTTCTCAAGGCTGTGACCTTTCAGAAGCAGATTGCTGGGCCTGCCTTCCGAGGCATCTCTGAGTCGGTTCAAACTGCCAACCTTTTGGTTAGTAGTCGAGCGCTGGAGTGTTCACACCACAATATAAATACCAAAAACCAAACCCGTTGTCGCTGAGTTGATTCCGACTCATAGCGACCCTAAAGGATAGAGTAGAACTGCCTCATAGGGTTTCCAAGGAGTGGCTGGTGGATTGGAACTGCCAACCTTTTGGTTAGCAGCCAAGCCCCTTAATATAGATAGTGGTTCTAAATCTTGCCCAGATTTGCTCCTCTGAGTGTCTGTGGCAAAGACAGTCTCTGAAACCATACGTGCTCATCTCATGCTTGTGCTATCACCTGCTTTATCGAAAGGGTAGGAGCATACTAATCGTGTTTCTGGAGCAATAGTGTACAATTATAGGCCGCAGAACCTCTGGGGACATTTTTTGGCTGTGTCAGTTTATGAAGGGAACAGCCCAAGGTTTGACCTTCATCATGGAAGTGATTCCACTGGATGGTTTGTCAATCACTGTTACATCTTACCTGATTTTTGATGGGTGTATGATATTAGGCAAAAATCTGACACACCCTGCCATCATAAATTTTTATGTAAACTATTGACTAAGATTGTTTTCGAGTTTCACATCACATGCTTAAATTTTGCATGCTGTGGTTTAGCAATTCCAAATTACATTCTGCTGTAAACATTTAAAGGTTAGATGCCTTTTGAAATCCACGTTGCCGTCCATCAGTTGAGAACTATTTCCTCTGGCTGTTTCCCTGGCGTGTACATAGGTCTTTTCTATTATTTTTCTCACTTCCGTCATTGCTGGTTTAAACAGAAGTTGTTTTCCCCTTTTTTTTTGGCGTATATTTTTCAATTTTTCCCCCCTTTTCATACACATGTTTGAGATGGGCAGCATTTACTTTTTCTTACCGTCTCCCCATAACCATCTCCTCCCCAGACACTGTGTTGAGTGTCCTTTTTTGGAGATTTGGTAATTCATCTTACAGACATGCTCTTCAGTCCACTTAAGGTTCTTCGGCCAGACAATGTCAGGGGAAGGAAGCTGGTATGGACATGGCAATTCCGCCAGCTTGTGAATTCTTTCACTGATTGTGCTTGGGGTTAGAAGTAAGGTAATTTGGTGTTGATTGCAGTGATTATTTCAAAATATAAAATTAGAATCTGTCACAAGATATTTTTTAAGGATGTAAGACACAGAGCTCAACTCTATGTACATAGCTGTCTAATTCCTGGGAAGCCTAGAGTGATCTGTTACTGTTCCCATTGTTGCATGAAAGTTTTTCTGCACCTAAATTTTTTTTACCTGCTGTATTTCAGATAGTTTTTTTGTGTGGGATGTGAATTGTTTAACAAAGAAAAGGAAAAAAAAAAAAAAGGATAAAAGAGAGAAAGAAAGAAAAAAAAAAAGGTCAGAATTCCAAGTAAACCTCAGTTTGGGAAAAGTAGGCCTACCAACAGACTTGAGCTTGAAACACACCCATGTTTTCTTCATCTTGATTTAAGAGTTTAGTGGTATTGCTTTCATATATTGTAGTAAGAAGTAGTACATTTGGAAGCCATCTGTTCCCACAAAGTAATTCAAAAATAAAGTGAGATTGTTTACATGAACAGAAAGTTGACAAACTGTGAGAATTTGGCTTCCCTCTCTTATTCCAGCAACACAGTGGAAGGGAAGTGCCTCGATGGTCATGTTTCTATATGTGTCCATAGTTTTTCCCAACCATATCCTCCTTCAGTGGCAGGGAAGGAGGATATGGTTGGGACAAAAACAAACCAGAGAAGAAAAATATGTTTGATTTGAATAACAGAAATGTTTTTATTTTTTTGCTTGCTAAGAAATTATTGCTCCTATATGAATATGTTGGTGCTGAGCTGGCCGTTGTTGCTGAGCCAGCTCAACTTATGGCTCTTGAATTCTTACAGGTCATTTTTAAGTCAACAAGGCCATGTTATCCGATTTTGGGATCTTCCTCGACGTTTGTTTTTCTCTTTCTGCTCTTGTTCCTGAGCTCTCTTTGCTAGAGGGGTACCTACAGTTGGGTATGAGATGAAACAGAATGGGGAGCCTTCCAGCTCACTGAGTCTCCAACATATCACCCACTTGCTGTCTTGGATTTCTTCTTTTTTATTGTGGCAAATGTATATGTAACAAAACATTTGCGTTTCATCGTCCTTCACATGTACAATTCGGTGTCATTGATTGTGTTCGTTATTATGTTTTACAAACATCACCACTGTCTGTTTCCAGATTTTCCCATCACCCTTAACAGAAGGTCAGGGTCCCCTAAGCAATGAGTCTCCCTTCCCCTCTCTCTTTTGCCTGTCCCTGGGAATCACTGATAAACTTTGGTCTCTGTGTATTTGCTTATTCTAGTGATTTCATAGAAGTGGAACCTCACACTATTTGTTCTTTCGTGACTGACTGACTTCACTCAGCATGATGTTTTTAAGGTTCTTGCATGTCGTGGCATGTATCAGGACTTCATTCCTCTTTATAACTAATGCTCCTTTGTGTATATATAACTGCGCAGCAAGAAACAGTGTGAATCCAGTCCCCAAAATGTGGAGATTAATCCAGTCCTCACATTCCTACTTCTTGTCACCAGCTGCCCCTGCGGCATTCTCTCACTGACCTTAGGCACCTGGAACTAGGTTAGAGCTCACAAGTTAAAAGGACACGGTCCTTCAGACTGCCAAGTAGGCAGATGCCATCTGCAAGTTTGGGAGGGCCACCCAACACCCCAGCCGTCTGACCTGCTGGCTACACATTCGGGCTGATTTCCCACTACTCCTTCAGGATGCCAATTGCAAGCACAGGAGTCCACGTGACACCCTTACTCTCTGACCTGCTGGCTAAAAAAAAAAATTTGCTGGAATGACTCATAGAAGTCACCGAGAGTATATCATACCTCTGACTACAGATTTATTATAGCCAAAAAGAATACAAATGAAGAGATCCATAGGGCGAGGTCTGGGCAGGTTCCTAGTGTGAAGCTTCCATGTCCCAAGGGCTAGAGTAGATGTTCTTGTCAACTAGGAAGTCCTCAACCAGTAAGCTCCCTGAGCCCTAATGCTCCAGGCTTTTGTGGTGGGCCTTACCACATGATAGGTTATACCTTGCCTCCTGAGGCTGGTCAGTACTGCTCAGCCCCTGCTCATTAGCGTCCTGTGTGGTCCCCTTCTCAGGAACCAAGAGCAAAGGCCAAATTTCTTTCTGTACCTCACAATACCACATTTGTTTATCCATTTATATGTTTATGGACATTTAGGTTGTTTATATTTTGGCTATTATGAATAGTGCTGCACTGAATATTGGTATACAAGTTTCTGTTTGTGTTCCTGTTTTCAATTCTTTTGGGTATATATCTAGGAGCAGACTTGCTGGGTCGTTGGGATTTCTTCTTCACTGCCTCCCACGAATGGGCAGAAAGAGCCCCCATCTTGTTTGTCTAATCGTCAGGCTTCTCCTGCAGTGTGATACATACAGTATTGCTATACAATGTATTCTTGTAATATTCTTTGGTGTTTTTTGATGTTTGTACCATAGGGGTTAGGAATGGCATCAGTACATCTGACCTAGTTCAGTCAGCTTAGCTCTGAATTAGCTCACTTTATCTCTTCAGGCAGCAGTGGCAAGTTCAAAGATAGCACCATCAACAGATTGCCTGACTTGACCTCCCTCTAGATTGCCTTCATTTGCCCTTGTGAGCCATTTACCCCACTTCCCCCCTACTTTCTGCCTTGTCAGAGTCTACGTATCCAACTCTCATTTCATTCTCTCCCCAAGCCTGCCCCAAATAAACAGCTTCCCTACCTGCCTCTCCTTGCAGATCTTGAGCACTGAATCGTGCATGGCCTTAAGGTGTGTTTTGCACCATATCCTTGTGCTGTTTTTTTGTTTTGTTTTGTTTTATTGCCATCCTCTTTTGGTATTTTTCCCATGTTTATGCTCTTTCCTCCTTAACTGGCCTGTGAGGCCTGGCTGGGCAGGCACAACTTTTCCTTATCTTTGTACACCCACCACACCCGGCACAGAAAGTGCTGAATAAACAGTGGACTGTTCCTTCTCTTTTCCTCTCGCAGTCCACTCAGTCTGTTGCATCTATCATCGGTTCTACAGTGATGCCATCTCCTGCTTGTGCGTGTCTTGCTGAGCTGCCGCCATTTTTCCTGGTGCTGACTTTATTTTCTCCCCCAGCACCTTTTTACTGCTCAGCATTGTCCGCTCACCCCTGCCGTAGCTGGTGGCTGCTGCTCCTCCCCCAGCCTGGGTAAACTGACCTTGTACCTGTACCAGACTGATCTCAGTGCTGCCCTTCCACAGGGCCGGGGACTAGGTCTGTCTTGTTGCCATTCCATCCCCAGAGTCTAGCAGAGTGCTTGCGCTAGCACCCGCCTGGGCCCGAGATAGTCTCAGTGAACGCCGTGGTGTGCCTGGATGTGCTATGAAGAGGGGGAGGGAGCCACGTTTACACTAAAATGGATGACCTGGGCTTGTCTGGGCCCTCCTTCTGTCTCTGTCAAATTTAGAATCTTCTTTGTGGTGATTAAAAAATAAAATAGAGGATCCCTAAAACCAAAACCGGTCGCTGTGGAGTCGACTCTGACTTGTAGCGACCCTTTGTGTATCTCAGGTAGAATTGTGCTCCATATAGGGTTTTCAGGGGCTGACTTTTCAGAAGTAGATCACCAGGCCTTTCTTCCAAGGCACCCCTGGGTGGACTCGAACCTCCATCCTTTTTGTTGGCAGTCGAGTAGGTTAGTCACTTGTACTACCCAAGGTCTCTGAGTTCTTTTTCTCAGTAATAATAAAACAACTTTCGCAGATATTTGCTAAGCGGTGTCACAGCCACAAGTCAAATGAGTTAAAATGAATTCTGAAGGAGATAGGCAGGGATTTTATTTTGTTTACTATTGCTTAAATTAGCAAAGTAAATTTTTTGAGCACCTATCATATGCAAGGAGCTGCCGATAGTTAAAAAACAGACATTTTGTGAAGATTAAAGAAATAAAATATGTGAAAGTATTTTATAAACGTAGTATTCTCATTAACAAGCGTCATTTTCAGACAAAGCCTTTCAGCCTTTATTTAGCCAGAGGCTCTTCCTCCCCTCCTCTGCCATCACTACAGCTTAGTGGTTAAAAGCCATTTCTCTTGAGCCTCAAAAACTTAAGCCCAGATCTTGGCTTTGTTGCTTATAAACTGTTTCACTTTGGCCATATAACTTAATTCCTGGGCCTCAGTTTCCTCACTTATAAAATGGGAATATAAACAGTAAGTACTTACTAGAGTTATTCTGAGGACAATACTATAGTTACAGTAGCTGACATTACCATGTGCTTTCTCTGTAGCCAGATATTGTTCCCAGTGCTTTATATGTATGACCTCGTTCAGTTTGTTCCAGGTGTTCCATTTTAACCATTTAGGGGCTCAATAGCTCCTAGCTGTTATAACTGTTAACTAGGTTCTATTCATCCTTCTGTTTTTTATAGTTAGATCAAGTTCATCTTCTCCTGAAATGCCTTTCTTGACTCCTGAGCCCTGAAGAGGGAATTTAGAAATCTCGAAGCCATCAATTCATATCTCTCTTTCATTTAATGTCTGAGGACACCAAGGGCCAGGGACCTTCAGTAATTTGACCAAGGTCACACAGCAGGGTGGTGGGTGCCTGATCCCAGACAGAGTCTGACACAGTCTCACATCAGAGGGCAGGTTCTGTGGAGTCACAGAGCTTCCCTCCGTAGAATTTCTCGTGTTAGAACTACCCAGACCAGCAATGGGTCAGACCCCACAAGAAAAAAATAATGCTGTGAACCTTTAATAACATATGTGGGGAGAATAAGATATAAAACTAACAGTGAGGCTACAGATTAAATGTGTTCAGATTTGGGGACCATGAATGGGCCCTGTGTAAATTGGATTTCCCAGTACCAGAGAGGTGTGTTATAGAGTTCTGATGGTGCAGTGGTTAAGCACTTGACTGCTAACTGAAAGGCCAGCGATTTAAACCCATTGGCCACTCTGTGGGAGAAAAGACCTGGCAAACTGCTCCCATAGAGATTATAGTTTAGGAAACCCTATGGAGCAGTTCTACCGTGTCCTATAGGGTTACTATGTGTTGGAATCAACTCGACAGCACACAGCAACAGCAACAAAGAGGCATGTCGGGTGGGCCCCAACTCACAAAGCAGAAGTCAACAAAGGTCATTCATAGGTAGGTTTTTAAAGAATTTGGAATACACATTTCGGTGGAAACAATGTAGTCAGTTGGGGTTTGGTCCTTCAATGTCAATAGAAATTTCTTAGTGTTTATTTGGAAAAATACAACCTCAGTTCTGACATGAACTCCCAAACCTGGAGATTCTGTCCTTGTGCTGTGAAGCTTCTGCCTCTTGAAGATAATTCTCACCCCTCCCTGCCATTCCAACCAGTGTCAGACGGTCCCCTTTTCCTCTCTCTCAGGCCCTTTGGGAAGTGGGTGCGGCAGTCTGGTTGTGTCTCCCCAGTGGTTTTTCAGTCAAGGGCTGACATAAGTCAGGGGCTTTCCGGGGGTCAGCACCGGGATTGAGTGAGGCCACCAGGCTGGGATGAGCAGGCCATAGAGACACTCAGCTGTGGAAGACAGGGCAGGGATATAAACACTTCTGTATTTCATATATAAATATTAGTTCCCCAACTTCTTAACCTTATGATTTGGGACAGTTTACTTAATCCCTCTGACCCTGATGTTTGTGATGAGTTAAAAGTGAAAGCACCCTTCACCCCTCAGACTTGTTGGGAAGTTGAATGAGGTAATATGCAGTATACCCAGGGCACCTTGACCACCATGTGTGTCTGTCAGTTTGCCTTGTGGTGGCTTGCGTGTTCCTGTGATGCTGGAAGCTGTGCCACTGGTATTTCAGATATCAGCAGGGTCACCCATGGAGACAGGTTTCAACGGAGCTTTTGGATTAAGACAGACTAGGAAGAAGGATCTGGCAACCAACTTCTAAAAAAAAAAGTGACCAGTGAAAACCTTATGAATACCAATGGAACATTGTCTGTTGTAGTGCCGGAAGATGAGCCCCTCAGGTTGGAAGGAGCTCAGAATACTCCTGGGTCAAAGTAGAGTTGACCTTAATGACATGGATGGAGTCAAGCTTTCGGAACCTTCATTTGCTGCTGTGGCACAACTCAAAAAGAGAAGAAACAGCTACAAATGCCCATTAATAATTGGAGTGTGGAATGTACAAAGTATGAATCTAGGAAAATTGAAAGTCGTTAAATATGAAATGGAACACATAGACATCAATATCTTAGGCATTAGTGAGCTGAAATGGACTGTCTTTGGCCATTTTGAATCAATCATATGGCCTACTATGCTGGGAATGACAAATTGAAGAGGAATGGTGTCTCATTCATCATCAAAAACAACATTTCAACATCTATCCTGAAGTACAACACAGTCATTAATGGGATAATATCCGTACGCCTACAGGGAAGACCAGTTAATACGACTATGAGTCAGAATTATGCACCAACCACTAAGGCCAAAGGTGAAGAAATTGAAGATTGTTACCAACTTCTGCAGTGTGAAATTGATCAAACATGCAATCAGGAGGCATTGATAATTACTGGTGATTGGAATGTGAAAACTGGAAACAAAGAAGGATTGGTGTTTGAAATATGGCCTTGGTGGTAGAAATGACACAGGAGATCTCAGGACAGAATTTTGGAAGAACTCTAATTTCCAACGACATGGCTAGTAGTTAACTTCCCTGTGCCTCAGTGTCCTACCCTAAACTGGGGGAAATAAAAGGGTCATCATAAGAAGTAAATGCGTTTACATATATGAAAGTGATCAGGTCAGTGCCTCACATTGACATTTGCTATTATTGTTATTAGACTCCATTATCTTTAGAAAGAGTCTCTGAGTGGTACAAATGGTTAAGTGCTCAACTACTAGTTATAAGGTTGGTGGTGCAAACCCAGCCTGAGGCTCTTTGGAATACAGGCCTGGCAGTCTGCTTCTGGAAGATCACAGCCATAGTCAACCCTATGGAGCACAGTTCTACTCTGACATACATGGGGTCGCCATGAGTCGGGATTGACTGGACAGCAACTAACAGCAGCTTCAGAAAAGAGACTACATTTTATGAAGGAGATAAAGACTACATATTGTTTTGTACCCTCAAGTCAGTTGCAACTCATAGTGACCCTGAATGTGTAGAACTGCCTCCTAGGGTCTTCTAGGCTATATTCTTTGTGGGAGGAACTCTGGTGGTGCAGTGGTTAAGTGCGGTTGCTAACCAAAAGGTCGTAGTTGGACCCACCAGATGCTCCACAGGAAAAAGATACGGCAGTCTACTCTCATAAAGATTATAGCCTTGGAAACCCTATGGGGCAGTTCTACTCTGTCCTGTGTCGCTATGAGTTGGAATTGACTCGATGGCAATGGGATAATCTTTATGGGAGCAGATTGCCAGGTCTTTTCTCCTGTGAAGCCACTGATGGATTTGAACCACTGGCCTTTTGGTTAGCAGCTGAGTGCTTAACCATTGCACCACAAGGACTCAAGACTAGATAACAACAACAAAAAAAAGACTAGATAATTTCCTAGAAATAGGTGACATTCATAATAATCTTAATATCCACTAGGCTTGGCTATACATGCTTTCGGTATGTGTGAGCATTTCTTTGTATTCTTTTGACAGTCTTTGGAGGGCAGGAGAGTAGGCGGTATTTATGATTCCACATCAGATGTGAGGCAACCAAGGCTAGGTGATGAATCGATGTTCCTTGGGTTATGTTGTTAGTAAGTGGTTGAGTCAGGAACTGAATTGGCATCTTCTGAGTTTCCGGGCTATTTCTATTCATTCCTCAGGTTAACTGTGTTCCTAGTTCTGATTTGCATTGATCAGGCCAAGAGAAATCTTGAGGGGGAGCAAGTGTGATGGAGAAGAATGAATTCAGCATTTTCACAGTGGAGAACGGGGACGGTATTCAGTGGTGCATTGGGTATCCAGCTGAAGGGTGCCCTGGATGGAGCTTGTTTTGGCCAAGGGATTGGAGGGGTGGGAAGGAGATCGAGTGGTCCCCAGAGGAGGACTTGGAGTGCAGCTCACGGCCCTCTGCAAGATTCCTGCCATTGATTTAAATGTTCTTCCAGATTAAAACAAAAGTGATTACCTTTTTATACTCTTGGCAGAAAACCATTTGTGCATCTTTTTATGTTCCTGGCAATTGCTATGAAGATGTATAGCCGTTGCTTCCTCTCTGAGATGTGAGGAAATGTCCGTGAGGAGGCAGAGATTTAGGAGCAAATGTATAGATTTAAACATATCTTCTTTTCTCACTATTTTACTGGCTTCCAGCATTTCTTTTTGAAATTTAATCAAAAGTTAATTAAAAACCTTGTGAGAAGTTCAGTATTATCCCCAAATTTGTGATAAGGGGACCGAAAGAGTGGGTTTATTAGGCAGGCTCAGGTCTTGGTCCAGGAGCCTATAGAATATTTTCTTATTTAATCCTTACGACAGCCTTGCCACTGACTCATGGCCCTCAATGCATGGCGACCTTATGCGAAACAGAATCAGACTGTTGTGATCCATAGGGTTCTCATTGGCTGATTTCCAGAGGTAGATTGCCAGGTCTTTCTTCCTAGTCTGTCTTAGCCTGGAAGCTCTGCTGAAACCTCTTCAGCATCATAGCAATGGTCAAGCCTCCACTGACAGGTGGGTGGTGGTTGCATAGGAGGCGCACTAGTCAGGATTTTTTTTTTTTTTTAGTCAGGAGTTGAACCCAGGTCTCCCAAATGGAAGGCAAGAATTCTACCACTGAACCACCTAGGAACTGTTGTTCTGATAGGGAAACGTGCTAGTTAAGCGTTCCAAGTATGTGCATAGAGCCGGTAAAGACAGAACGACAGTTGGAACCAGCTCCCAAGCTGAAGTGGTCACTGAATGTGTGACGCTGGAGCAAGTGACCAGAGAAGGAGAGTTTGCAGATGAGAGTGAAGTTCAGAGCGTCTTGCCAGGAGTCCCTGAGGTCACACAGAGATTGCTGAGCAAGGTCTAAGGCAAGGATCCGACTAATGTTATTTCCCCATTGTGAGGGCAGAGGACCCATTCGTACGCTTGGGAAGTTCTAGCCTATTCTTCACCTTGGCATTGGCTGGCTAGTGGACCGCATGTCTTTAAGAACTGTGTTTTAAAGCATGGAACAATGGTTAGATTTTTAAATTCTCCAAGGTGTCTATTATAAAAAACGTAGATATACTTTTGGGTTTTTGATTTTGATATGAACTTTTTTTGTTATTAGACTTTATATCATAACCCAACTGAACAGTCTATTTAAAGTTTACTGGATTTTGTTTCCTCCAGGGAGAATTGAAACTATAGGATTGGATGGGAGACCAGGTAATTTCCGTTCTAGAATATTTCCTTTGAAATACAAGAGCTTACATTCTAAAAGCTCTTTTATTAAGTAGTAAGACTCGTTGATTTGTTTGGTAAAAGTGCATTTTATATTCTAATAAAGATCCTTCAATATATCATTGCTTTTATGATTTTATTTAAAAAATAGGGCAGCACAGGATTATGGCTAAAAAACCCTTTTTTTGGTGCGTGCGTGTGTGCGCACGCGCGCACGTTGACTTTGATTTAGGGCTCTGTACAATAGAAGGCAAGTAGATCCGTCTTTGTGCAGTTCCCTGGGAGGTACGGATGATAATCTCGGCATGCAATTTAAAGCAATATGTTCCTTTTTCCTAGTCTTTTGAAAGTCTGGATAAATCAAAGTTAATCTTAGCTGTCTGTATCAGTCATTCCGGTGGTTGTTAGAGCCTTGTAATAAACTCGTAGGTGTGGTTTCTTTCCGTATTCATAATGAATGATTCTCACATTTAAAGTGTGCTAAGCTGTAGCTGTATGAGCACTGATGTGCCTGAGCCTGGTATGTTTTATAAAATTCAGTGGGTATCTGTGAAAACTTGCTCTCACTCTCCCTTCCCGCCCTACCCCCGCTTTGTGCTGAAAGGAAGTGGAGTACCAGGGCTAAGCCCTTGGGATCTGTATGCTAATGAAGACTTGGCTGCTTAATATGAAATTTATACAGTGGGAGTTCTCAGGTCATGTGCCTGGATAATGTCTGCATCTTAGGAGGGGGACTGACAAAGACCGCGTAACCCAGCCGCCCAGGTCTTTATGAAGTGGTTTCAGAGTTTCAGCGCTTGCCTTCTTGGATCTCTGTGTCTCATACCCCTCCTCTCCTCGGGCAGCCTTGTTTGTCATCTCTTGATGCCACGAGATTGGGTTGGACTGGCGAGTCCTGTCACCTCTGGGTAAAAGACTTCAGCTTTCAGATGTATCAGTTTGCGTAATTCTGTGCAAGCTTCCTTTCAGAAATCTCTGCTGTAGGCTCTCATAAGTCACATGATCCTAAGTCCAGGTTTGCCTGGGACAGCTGGATTTACAGCTCATTCCTTGGCCTAAAGAGGCCTGGTGGCGCAGTGGCTAAGCACTCGGCTCATAACCTAAAAGTCGGTGGTTTGAACCCACCAATCGCTCCACAGGAGAAAGAAGTGGTCAATTTGGTATATAATGTGCACATGTGATTTAAATAATGATAGTAAAACAGACTCATAGTAATAGAAAGGAGACAGGAACCCTGCGGCTAGGGTGGGGTGGTGACTGCTGGGGAAGGGGTACACCTGCCAGAGGCGATGAAGTGTTCTGTGTCTTGATTGTCATGGTGATAGATACACCGGTGCTTACACTGTCAAAACTCATTGAGCTCTGCACTCATAGTGGTTGCATTTTATTGTATGGAAACGATATCTTAATAACGTTGATTTAAAAAAAAAAACACCTCAGTATCCACTATCCAGCTTACCAAGTAGAGCATTTATTTCCAGTACCTTTTTAGCTCTCTGCGGGCTGCTGCTCCTTGATCGTCAAGCTGTTCTAAAACAAGAAATAGGTGTGTTTTTACCTTGTGGCTGAATCAATGCCAGTTGTTAGAAAATTGGTATTTCTGTTTAAGAGAACAGATTCTTTGTTGTTATTTTCCTTATTTTGAAACAGCTTCTGTATCTTTCTCTGTATAAAAACCAAACCCATTGCCGATTCTGACTCAGAGCGACCCTGTATAGTCTTACTGATAAAATACTCTAATTCTGTGTATAATAACCAGTTTTTTTTTTTTTTTTATAGTGTCAGTTATGCCTCGTGGCAACCCCGCGTGTGTCAGAGTAGAACTGTGCTCCGTAGGGTCTTCAGTGGCAGATTTTTGGGAAGTAGATCACTAGATCTTTGTTCGGAGGTGCCTCGGGGGGACTCAAACCTCCAAACTTTCGGTTGTCAGCCAAGCATGTTAACCGTTTGCACCACTCAGCGGCTCCAGTCTACAATATAGGTAACATTTACCTTAAATTTCTTCTGTGTGGAAACTGAGGCCCATAGAGATTAAGCAACTTGCTCAAGTTTCCTGGTAGAAAGTAGAAGAGCCAGGGTTTGACCTCAGTTGTGTGATCCTGAAGCTTTAGTGTTTCCAACCAGGCATGCCATCATTATGAAGAATTGCCCTTTCCTGGGGGAAATTGAGCACTTTGGCTAACTCTTGGCGGCAGGAGACAAGCAGAGCAGCAGTGAATCCTGGTTGTATCCTGAAGCACTGGGACCCAGTTTTCTGTAAGCCAATCCTGTGGCATATCCTTTCCAAGCTTCCTAAATCACAGCTGTGATTCTGCACACCCCCTCTGCAGACACTCCTTTAGCCCTCGCCTGTCTGCTCCCTCAGGCCAGCCGCCTGACAGCAGCTCTGTCGGGCCTCTGGAATCTGACGCCACGTACTGAAACTACTCAGTTTTCTCCTCAGGCCTGTGTGGCTCCAGCTTGCTGTTTCTTTTAAAAGGCTCCCTATGTTCCAGGTTAGGCATCTTCACTTTGTCTCTGATTGTATGCCAGGGCTTCAAACCGGTTCAAACCCCTGATGAGAACTTGCATTTCCCCTCCAGATATACTGAATCAGAATCTACATTTTAATAAGATCCCCAAATGATTCTTACGTGTAATAAATTTTGAGAACCACTGCTCTGCTAGTGGTTCTCAGGAATGGTCCCTAACCTGCAGCATTTAGCATGGCCTGGGAACTTGTTGGAACAGATTAGAAGTCCCGAATTATAACTTTCCTTTCCTCTCTGCAGTTGCCATATAAAATAACACAAAAAACAATACAACAAAAAAATTAAACAAGCTGTGTTCCCAGTCAGTCATCTCAGAATCTCAGCTCCTGTCTCTTCCTTGATGCCGCAAGCCCCAGCCTTCCTCTTCCCCACTTGCTTCATCTTTGCCGGACTTTAGGTGTTTGGTCTATAACAGGTGGTTTACAATGACTGATTCTTAAATGTTCTTTGATTTCATGTCTTTTCTCGCCGTTGAGTCCATTCTGACTCACAGTGACCCTATAGGACAGAGTAGAACTGCCACATAGGGTTTCCTAGGCTTTGATTTTTATGGGAACAGGTTGCCAGGTGTTTTCTTTCACTGAGCCATTGGTGGGTTCAAACCAGTGACCTTTCATAAAGCTCCTTAACACAACACATATTTTTAAATGCTGACTATGTGGAGATCAAGGCTAGGATTGACAACACATAGGAAAATTATATCGCTCACAAAATGGAGGACAACCACACAATACTGGGAATGATGACCTAACCAAGTTGACCCATATTTTGGGGGGACACAATTCAATCCATGACACACGTATCTCATGGAGTTGCTGTGATAAGGACCACGATGACAGATTCTAAGTACACAGCACTTGGCTTGTGTGCACGTATGTGTGAGCCATTGGTAGTAGCTGTTCTTTGAACTGTAGTCCCCACAAAGGGGAGCTATTTTTGGAGGGGAGGGGGCTTCTCACTGCTGTTGATCCCACCCGTGCTGAGGATCTACATCTGTCCCTGTCACTAGTCCGGGAACATACCTCTTTGCTGACACAGCTGTCTCCCTGTTCCCTTGACCTGCCAGCGCAGGGGTGAGGCCACTCTGTACCCCTCTTCCTGCTTGTACCTCTGCCCAGGCAGTGCTTGGCAGTCCCTATTCTAGCTGTCCACAGGGCATTGGTGGTACCCACACAGCCTGGAACTTGCTGCTCTATGAGGGGAATCCTCTCGCTCTACTCCTCAGGCTGCCTGAGAAACAGCAGAGGGTCCCCCGAGCAGATACATTTATCATCTGGCTTGAGCTGTCCTGAGACTCACTGCAACACTTCTATAAACCCTGTGACTTTAATTTGGGTCGCCACCTATGGTATGGCATGATATCTTAGATTTTGGTGAAAGATAAAACAGGTGAGAGAGAGAGAGATGCTGGCTGGAGAGCAGGGAAATCCACAGGCAAATTCTGCTTAAGCTACATCAAAACCAAACCCATTGCCATCGAGTCATTCCGACTCATAGCAGCCCTATAGACCCTTTAGGACAGAGTACAACTGCCACACATAGGGTTTCCAAGGCTGTACTTTACAGAAGCAGACTGCCACATATTTCTCTTGCAGAGTGGCTCATGGGTTTGAACCATCAAACTTTTGGTTAGCTGCAGAGTACTTCATGACTGTGCCACCAACCCAGAACCTGGGCCACCAGGGCTCCTCAAATTCTGCTTAGCAGAGTGAATACCTTAGTGTTAAGGATTGAGTTGTGCAGCCCCTTCCCAAACATGTGTCGAAATCAACACTCAGCCATTTCAGGAGATAGCATGGTATTGAAGGATCGAGAACTGATGGTATGGAAGGAAGAAGTCCAAGCCAAACTGAAGGTGTTGGCAAAAAACAAGCCTCCAGCAATTGGCGAAATACCAGCTGAGATGTCTCAACAAACGGATGCAACACTGGAAGTTCTCACTCATCTATGCCAAGAAATTTGAAAGCTAGCTACCTGGTCAGCTGACTGGAAGAGATCCATATTTGTGCCCATTCCAAAGAATGGTGATCCAACAGAAAGTGGAAATTATCAAACAATATCATTAATATCACATACAAGTAAAATTTTGTTGAAGATCATTCAAAAATGGCTTTAGGAGCACATCAACAGGGAACTGCAGTTCTTTTTGGGTTTTGTATGTACACTGTTCTTGAACTTGTCCCTTGCGCCTGCTTATCACTGCATGTGGTAATATGGCAGTGCGCACAGTGGTTTGGAACCACGGTAGTCCATGTGAGAATTCCTGCTCCTCCAGCTACTAGTGCAGTGACCTTGGCCAAGTTACATAACCTCTCTGTGCTCTCATTTCCCCATCTGCAAAATAGAAATGGTAATAATACCCATCTCAAAGGACTGTTGGGAATGAAATATGGAAAAAATGTAGAGCAGTGCCCAGCAAATTAGAAACACTCAGTAAATGTTAGCTCTTATTATTTGTTACTTGTTCTGCTACTTGGTTCTTTCTTGTCTTTTTCCTCCTCTACCACAAAATACTGAAGAGGCCTTGTTTTTCTTTTTCTCTTCTTCACCGATGGATCCCTAGTTCCTAGAACAGTATCTGGCACGTGGTAGTAGCTCAGTAAATATTTGATTTCAGTAAGTCAATAAATGAATGGATGAATGGATGAATGCCAGGCGCCCTGCTAAAAAAACACCCAAACCCGTTGCCGTCAAGTTGATTCCGACTCATAGTGACCTTGTAGGACAGAGTAGAACTGCCCTATAGGGTTTCCTAGGTTGTAATCTTTACAGGAGCAAATCTCCAGGTCTTTCCGTCACCAGCCGAGAGCTTAGCCACTACACCATCAGGGCTCTTTGGGGTCATGCTGGATGCTTAGTATACAGTGGTGGTGAACAAAATACGGTTCCTGCCCTCCTGGGGCTGCCAGTTGGCTTAGGGTGGAGAAACCTGGAAATATATGACACAATGACAAGTGATATGAAGGAAAAGAACAGGGTTGGATTACTCTGGATCTCATGATCAGGGAAGACATTGACATTTTCAGTTTATGTTGTGTGGTTGACTAATAAACAGGATGCTTTTTTCCCTTCATTCACTTGAACACTTAAAATAATTATTTGTGGATTTTTTTCCCTCCTTTTTTAAGCATTTCCATCTCAGTTTCTCCCTTTCTTCAAACTTATAAGCTATTCTTTGCATGTTCTTGAAGTTTATAAAAGGAAGGTAAACAAACTTTAATGATTTAAAGGATTTTGAAAAGTCAACCCATGTAACTTAAAACCGATTATGAAACACTCACTTGTTTAATTTTGGTTGCATGGAATTAGTTTATTTTATTTTTTTTCCATTTTGGTGTATGAAATATTTATTGGTTTTTCTTAAGCTTTTCCTTGTCTGTTTGGACAAATTCAGTCAGCAAAATTCTTTTCAGGAGCAGTAATAATAAAGATTCTGCTTAGCCTTAGTCTTTGGAGGAGGCTTACATGAAATGTTTACAAGTACATTCTTGAATGTTAGAATAACAGCTTCTTTTGGCCAATGAATAATGAAATTAATGAAAAAAATTGAATTAAAATATACCTGATGGACGAGAACCATGTTCTCTGATTGGATGGAAATTCTTGTTAGGGTCTGCTTTTCCTCCCATGCTTAATCCAAACTTGTTAATGACTTTCGTCGTTAAGTCAGCCATTAAGAGTACAGGTGCTGTGGCGCTGAGCACTTCAGGGTGCTGTGCTGGCCCCTCTGCATCGCTAGCGCCAAGCATTATATTCTCTGCTAGTAATAAGCTAGTAATTTATTTTTATTTTTTATATGCCAGTATTCTTTTTGCCATCATGTACATCTTGGACATTTTTAAAGATTTCTCACGTTATCGTTGTTAGGTGCTGTTGAGTCAGTTTCACTCATTGCAACCCCATGTGACAGAGTAGAACTGCCCCATGGGGTTTTCTAGGTGTAATCTTTTTTTGTTTTTAATATCGTATTATTTTCGGTGAACGTTGACACAGCAGTTTAGATTCCCATTCCACAATTTCTACACCTGTTGTCCAGTGACATTGGTTACGTTCTTCACCGTGCGTGTATGTTATTTCCATTCTGGTTTCCTTTCCACTCATCTCTTTTCCCTGCCCCCTTACCTTTTCATCTCATCTTAGTTTTATAGTAATTGTTGACCATTTGGTCTCATAGTTGATTTTTTTTTTTTTTTAAAGGAGCACAGTACTTTCATTATTTTGGTGATTTTTTTGTCCAGGCACATGTTTTGATATATTGATTTAGCCAAATCAATTTATCATGCATTTTTTATACAATTAAGTAAAATTTTTAATAGATTATTTTGTACTGGGCAGTACAGTTCACCCTGACTGTAATTTGCCTTTCTGTTTCCCTCTTGGCAGCCACTAGAGTGGACTGCAGAACTGACTCTTGGTCTGTCAGCTGGTCAACTTGGAAGCTATGAAGAGTTGCTCTGTTGTAAATTTAAATTGCACTTAAATTTTCCAAAACAACTGATCTTTGTTCTTGTTTCCTGAGATAACCTTTGAAACATTGGATAAGTTGACTCAGGTGGGGTTTGCTATCCACAGAAAGACTTGCCCAGCTGCCCTCAAGGGGGTAAGGGTCTTGATTCAGTCCTGACTGCATATTGAGACCCCACACCTAAGCTCCACTGGCTTTCTGGTTGGTGAAAATTGTGCATGGGAGAGTGGTGTTTTCATTTTTTGGAAAACAGTCCTTCCCCAGTGCATCTCATTTATATCCCTGAAACTAAGTTTAAACAGGACTTCTACCATATTAATTGAATCCAAGGGAGTCTGGTAGAAAGTGAGAGAGGCCCCCAGGACTCCTTAGTTAGCATACATCTGGTATCCTGAATTGATAATGCAAACCCCAAATTTGTAGGTAAGAACTGAGAGTGTCAAAGGGGCCCCAAAGCTTCCTACCGGCAAGTCAAGTCATGGGCAGACTTGGCATTCTGGAGGACTGTGCTCCTAGGCTGAAATCTTTACGGGAGCAGATCACCAGGTCTTTTCTCCTGTGCAGCCACTGAGTGGGTTCAAACCAGTGTGCAGCCGAGTGCTTAACTGTTGTGCCACCAGAGTAGTAATTTTTAAGGAGTGGCGTTCAAACTCAACTATGCTTTCAAAACCTTAGTAAGACAGCCTGTTTGTTGTATGACTTAGGTTCACAGACCATGAGATGTGTTTTGTTACCTGCTGTTTAGTGTGCCCCAACTCATGGGGTCCCCACGCACAATGGAATGAAACACTGCCTGGTCCTGTGCCATCTCCATGATAGCTTACTGATTGGACTGTTGTGATCCATAGGGTTTTCACTGGCTGATTTTCTGAAAGGTCTCACCAGGCCTTTCTTCCTAGTCTGTTGTAGTCTGGAAGTTCCGCTGAAACCTGTTCAGCATCATAGCAACACACAAAGCCTCCGCTGACAGGTGGCGGCTACAGCTGAGATGTGTCTGCTGAGAATCCAATCGCGGTGTCCCACATGGAAGGTGAGAATTCTACCACTGAAGCACTGTTGCTGCCGCCATGAGATGTGTCTGCAGTTATCTAAATAAAGACCTCTTATGTGGCGTGGCTATGGCAGTAGAATTGGCCTTGAGAGGGCTTTCTCATTCATGTGTTCTGCACACCAATGATTTTCTCTCAGAGTTGGAGACATTGCTCTGCAGCATAAATCTGCAAAGTCTGAGAGCTGTGTGTGTGTGGGATGTGGTCTTATTCACACTTGCAAAATCCTCAGCCAAGGGTTTTCCAGGCCTTGTGTAAATCTGTTGCTGTTTTGTCAGTTCTGACTCATGACAGCTCCATGTATTACAAAGTAGAACTGCTCCATAGGATTTTCTTGGCTGTGATCTTTTTTTTTTTTTTTAATCTATTTCTACTGTCGTTGTTGAGAATACACAGTAAAACATACACCAAGTCACGGTTTCTACATGTACAATTTAGTGACATTGATTACATTCTTCAAGTTGTGTAACCATCCTCTCCCTCCTTTTCTGAGTTGTTCCTCCACTATTAACATAAATGCACTGCTCCCTAAGGTTCCTATCTAATCTTTCGAGTTGCCGTTGTCAGTTTGATCCCGTATAGATAGATCTTAAAAGAGCATAATATCTTTACTAGTTAAACTATTGTTTGGTTTTAAGAAGACTTCAGGGGATATTTTTGGTTTAAAGTTTAAAGATTATGTCAGGGCAGTAGTTTCAGGGGCTCATTCAGCCTTCATGGCTCCATTAAGTCAGGAGACCATGAGAATTTGAAATTCTGTTCTGCATTTTCTCCCTTTTGATTAGGATCCTATAGAATCTTTGGTCAGAATGTTCAGTAATGGTAGCTGGGCACCATCCAATTCTTCTGGTCTCATGGCGAAGGAGGCAGCTGTTCATGGAGGCAGTTAACCTCACATTTCATTTCCTCCTATTCCTGACTTTCTTTCTTCCTCTGTTGCTTTAGGCAAATAGAGACCAATTATTGTGCCTTCCATGGGCACTTCCAAGCTTTCAAGGCCCCAGGCACTATGCATCAGAACCAGGAGGTAGCACAGAGGCACTAAGCATGCTATTAGGCCAGCTAGCTGGAATGTCCCATGAAATCATGATCCTAAACCTCCAAATCTTGACTATACTCTTTATGGAAGCAGATCTCCAGGCCTTTCTTTCACAGAGCTGCTGGGTGAGTTTGAACTGCCAACCTTTAGGTTAGTAGTGGAGTGCAAATCATTTGTACCATCCAGGGATCTTAAATCTTGCATGTAGCGGGCGCTGATGGTAGTAGCGGGCGCTGATGGTAGCGATGCTTCCTCAGCCCAGTGTAGTGTCTTGAAAACAGTTGGAGATCAATATGTGCTCATGGGATCAATTTAAATGGAATTGAAGGATGCAGAAACCTTTACCCAATATATTTTTAGGTGCATCATATTTTTCTTTCTTTCTTTTAAAGTTTTTCCAGAAATGTATTCTGGAAGCTCTTTTTGGCCGAAATGAGAGAGTGAAGTCAGCTAGGGAGCCCTTGAGCTGATCTCTTTGGTGAAATAGTAAGGAACCTTTTGGGAAATTCCGGGGAGATGAATATGCTTAACAGCAGTGACGGAGGGGAGTGCTGGCAGGGATCATATAAAATAGTACATCATGTGAAAGTAACTAATATTCGACTGCAGAATGCGTTTTTATTTTTGGCAGTGGATTTACCTCCCCACCTCCTGCCAGGGCAAACTTCGGAATTAGTCAGCATTCCTAAAGCACATGTGATCGTGACCAAAGAAAGTGGCAGCCTTAAGGCTGCTGGAGACCAGGTGGGAAGCCAGCTGGATTAGACATTTGCCATGGGCCTTGTGCTCGTGTAACTTCTGGGGTGGCCCCCGAAGCCTGAGAAACGAGAAGGCTCTCACACACGGCAGCATGTTTTAATAGTGGTGCTTCCTCCTCATGTAGGTCTGAAATGAGAATGTCTCTTTCTAAGCTCGATGTTTGTTTTTCCTGTAAAATTCAGGTTGTCAGTGTAAACTGTTAGACTTCTCAAATGAAACAGGTTAAATGTCTTTCCTTCTTACTGCTGGAAATCTTGACTGAAGTTGTCAGCTGCTGCCGAACGCCACAGAAATCAGTGCATTCTTTATGCTGATTGTCTATGTGTATTTTGAGACCGCGGAAGCCTATTATAACATGGTCACAGTGCTATTGTTGATTAGAGCTCTGAGTTTTAAATTTTGTTAACCTGGATGCCCTTTGAAATTTGGAAGCCATGATTCCTCTCTGTAGATTGTTCTCCACCTCGTCCAGCTGTGATCAGAGGCACCCTTTTCTGTTCCCACAGACTTTTATTCTTAGCCTTTATCGTATTTACCCCATGTATTGTACTTCCTTATTTATTTGACTGTCTTCTCTCTGGACTGTGGGCTCTCTGAGGACAAGACCTTTTACACAGTTCCGCCTGGCAATCTACTTCCAAAAAATCAACCACTGAAAACCATGAGAAGCTCACAGTTCTATTCTGGCACACATGGGGTAGCCTGAGTCAGCAGGTGGTTAATATACATCCCCAGCATCCCGGTGCAGTGCCAGAGTCACACTGGTGTTTGTATTAGTTGTCTATTGCTTCATAAGGAATTACCACAAATTTAGCCCGAAACAGCATACATTTGTTATCTCACAGTTTCTGTGGGTCAGGATTTTGGGTAAAACTTAGCTGGATGCTCTGCTTAGGGCCTCACAAGGCACAGTGAAAATGTTGGTTAGGGTTGCTGTCTTATCTGAGGCTTAAGGTCTTTTCTGTGTTTATGAGGTTGTTGGCATAATTCGGAAACCCTGTTGGTGTAGTGGTTAAGTGCTGTGGCTGCTAACCAAAGGGTCGGCAGTTCGAATCCACCAGGCGCTCCTTGGAAACTCTGTGGGGCAGTTCTACTTTGTCCTATAGGGTTGCTTTGAGTTGTAATCGACTCGACAGCACTGGGTTTGTTTTTTGTTTGTTTGTTTTGGCATAATTCATTTCTTTGTTGTTGTTAGTTGCCATTGAGTCAATTCTGACTTATAGTGACACCATGTGACAGACTAGAACTGCCCCATAGGATTTTCTTGCCTGTAATCTTTATGAAAGCAGATCACCAGGTCTTTCTACCATGGAGCCGCTGGGCAGGTTCCAACTGCAACCTTTTGGTTAGCAGCTGGGTGCTTAACTGTTGTCAGCAGTAGGGGTCCTAATTCAGTCCCTTGTGGTTATAGAACTCATGGTGACTTGCTTCTTCCAAGCCAGCAAGATAATGTCTGTCCTCAGGGACGACTCCAGTCTCTCTTTGCAAGGTTTCACCTGATTAGATCAGGTCCACCTAGGATAATCTCCCTTTGATTAACTCAAAGTTAATTACATTTGCAGAATCCCTTTTGCCATATAAAGCCATGTAATAATGGGAGTGCTATCCCATGATAGTTACAGGTCCCACCCACACTGAAGTATGGGGCATTAGACAAGGAGGGCATACAAGGGGGTGGCTATTTTGGGAACCATCTTAGAATTCTGCTTACCAGAGTGCTCAAAAAATATTGAAAGAATGAATGAATTCAGATCGATGGCAACACAGCAATGGCTTTTGGGTGAAATGAGCGAGAGAAGGTATTGAGCTCCTTATTCCAGAATGTAGGTATAAGCAGTTTCTTTATCACTCATGAGGTATTTCCTGATAACTATAAGGCATGAGCAGAAGAGGAGGGACAACAAGAGAAAAAGGGAAGACGGGAAAAGAAAAGAAGAAGGAAACGCAGGCTTGGGCTGTGTACAGGTGCTGCCCAGAGTTCTGCCTACCCCCAGGCTGCTGACATTTACTGATGATCAGAGCCCTGGTGGTGGTAATTTTTTTTTATTATGAAATATAACATGGATAAAAGGGCGTTTATACAACATGGGGGAGCCCTGGTGGTGCAGTGGTTAAGAGCTCGGCTGCTAACCAAAAGGATGGTAGTTTGAATCCACCAGCTGCTCCTTGGAAGCCCTATGGGGCAGTTCTACTCTGTCCTGTAGGGTCACTGTGTGTCAGAATCAACTCAACAGCGTCGAGTTTAGAGACGAAGAGCTGAGCCCATTGTCAGACCTGCTCTGTGGCATAGTGCTAACAGTGCAGGAAGGGGAGGCACCTAGGAGAGGGAACCTCCTTCAGCTTTGCTTTCAGTTTCCAGAAACTGAGTCTCTGCCTTAGGCTGAAAGAAAAACATAGCGTCAGTCTTCATTTGATCCGTTGTAAGTAAAGAATTCTTCTTTACTTATTCGTAACCGCGTGAATGCTGCATCCTTTTAGAAGCCTCTGGCAGTGAGATGCATTAGGTGTGGAAAGGAAGCCTTACTTTCAAATCCCCCGGTTGTGGCGAGCTTTTACAATCAAACCGAGCTGGAGCCATATGGGTTTAATTTAGAAGAGCAGAAAGGATGTGTGCTCTGTTGCACCCACGCGGTAAAAGTCTGCCGGCCTTTGGACCTTCCCATGTAGACAGTGGCCCTGCCTGCCCGACGGTCCCAGGGCATGAGTGCCACCTTGTGTAAACACTGCGGCTTTTAGTGCATCCAGAGGCCAAAGGATGACACAGGAGGAGCAGCTGGAGGATCTCATTAAGATTCAGAGGAAAATATGAAGGCTGGAGCCTGGTAGTGTACACACAGTAAAAGAGCCTTTGTCTCGTCTGATTAACAACCGGATACACTCTGAGCGCAGTTCTGGGTGGTGAGAACCAGGGTTTTATCCGGAAGCACCATGTTGTTCTTCTTTATCCTTGCTTTTCAATACCCTTATTCCCTCAAAAATTAATAGGCTGGTTCTTTGAACTTCCTTGAGAGCTGGAACAGCCTGGTGGCTGAGCTGGTGCTGAAGGGACAGTCTGACAGTCGCTAGCTGGGATTTGGAAACATCTGAATGATGCACACAGTTGCTGAAATGGCGCTGGATATACAGGGCTTGGCCTCAGTGCCAGGAAGCACAGGACCCGCACTCTGGGGGATCTCCCTGGGAGGGAGAGGCATTAGCTTTTATTAATGTGTTTAATGACTAGATCCCGACTGCAGCCTCCCAACCCTGCAGAGAAGACATAACCCTGATAAAAGAATGTCTGGCTCTTTCACTCTGGTGTGAATGTGGTGGGGGTGCAGGATTGAGGGGGGCTTACTCTGTGCAGTGAGGGCCTCGAGGGAGGGGCTGTATGTTCAAGAATTTGTGTGTAGGTCTCGGAATAAAAACAACACGTGCTGGAGGACTGCTGCTTTTTGAAATCCTGGTACTCCAGCAGAACAGCAGTTGTGGACACGTGCCCAGTGCAGCATCTGATTATGGGCAGCAGTTTGCAGCATGGATGGTTCCCTGACATGAGCCCACAGAACACAACCCTGATGCTAGGCAGTCATCAATGCTTGTGTTTTAAAATGCACCAGGGAAGTATCAATCACTACGAAAAGTGGACCATCTGTTTGACTTCCTGAAACTTGATGGAACAAGGTGTCAATCTTAGATGGATTGATACACATGGTGCCTTTTTGCCTGTGGTTATTCCTCCTGCCCCTTAGGAAATCTTACCCCGCTCCCCCCACACATATCCACTTTGTAAACAAAACAAAACAAAATAACAACGTAACGGCTGCCATCTAGTCTGCTGGACTCCTACTCATGGTGACCCCATGAGTGTCAGAATAGAACTGTGCTTCATAGGGTTTTCGGTGGGTGATTTTTTGGAAGTAGATTGCCACACGTTTCTTCCAAGGTGTATCTAAGTGGACACGAAGCTCAGACTTTTGATTAGCAGCCAAATGTGTTAACTGTTTGCACCACCTGGGGGATGCCTACTTCATAGCTCGTGGGAAAAAAAAATTGTTTTCTCCTTTAATCTCTTCTGCTGAGTTGAGTTGAGTAGAGGTAAAAGCAGGATCCTTTTCTGGGGTTTATCACTGTCAACACCATGATGTGAACAATAAAGAGGTAATTACCTACCTCAGTAATCTCAACTAGAGCAAATAACAGTCTTCAGTTTCTCTCTTCCATTACCTTTTCACGACTTTGTGTGTTTCACGATTTTGTCTATAAACTTGTTGGAAGACAGATGACAGCTTTGTTCCTGGCGAACCTATGCAATGTGAACGTCCCGATAATTATCAGTTTAAAATAATCTGGTTTCAGAAACGTCTGTCAGAACCGTTCATCATCTGGCAATTTAAAATGTCATATCAGGAGGTGCCCGACTTTAGGAGCCTCAGCTGTGTAGCATTGTTAGCTTTGTGACGCTCCAGAGTAATATGAGAAGGCGTGAGTCTGATTCTCCCAAAGGCAGCCTAGGAAGTAGCTGCACAGAGCGAAGCCTCTCCAGCAAGTGGAAAGAGCAGGGGACGCTCTCTGGCATTTTGGCTTGAACGTTTGTTTTGAGTTCCCAGCCCAAGGCCTATTACAGCATGGGTTCCACTCCCAAACCCCCTCCACTGCTTCCATTTTTTTTTTTTTTAATTAAGTTTTGTTTAGTTCAAACATTCTTGTTTGGTAATGAGCTAACTCTGAGAAAACTTTATCTTCAATGAAGGAGCTGTGAAGCTAGTTGTATAACTTGTGATAATCAAATTAGAACCTGACTCTAGCCTGTATCTGATGTTCTGAAGGGTAAAAAGAGCTTCAGTTCCTTTGCTTTCTCATGTAGAGCCTTCTCCTGTTACCTCCTTCCTGGAGTCTTGTGTTGTTAGAATGAGGCTCTGAAATCACCCAAAACTTAATCTGCAGTTTGTGTTCTGCAAGCAATTGAAACTGTCATTATTGTTGTTAGTTGCCATCTCGTCAGTTCTGACTCATGGCGACCCCATGTGTTGCAGAATACAACTGTGCTCCACAGGCTTTGAAAGGCTGGGACCTTTCGGAAGCAGATCGCTTCTGGGGAGGTTTGAACCTCCAACCTTTCAGCTAGTAGTCAGGCATTTAACCATGTGCGCTATCCAGGGACTCCCTAACAGCAAAACGACTAAGAAACCTAAAGGGAATCTATGTCTTCTTGTAATGCCAGTGCTCCAAGGGCCCTGTCATTGCAGTTGAGGACCCTTACTTTTGATCTGGGACTAATCGTAAGATTGGTAAGCCACAATGCTAATTTTGAAACAAGGATTGCAAGATTAACTCTTGTGAGATCAGAAGGAAGTCCTTTACCTTTTTGCAATTCTCAATCCTGTAAGATGCAGGATAATGAGTCTGACGTCGTGGAGAAACCTGCTGTCACCTGCCAGACATTTCTCACTTGGAGTGGACCAGGATGGAAAAGCTTAAGTGCACTGCAGTGATATCTGAAGGGCAGACCTTTGGGGACAAAGCTCTTTTCATCAAAGAGGAGGCGGGCACAAAGGGGATAGATAGAAATCCCAGAGTTTTCGGTGCCGGGTCAGCTCTAGTGAAACTGTAGGAAAAGGCCATTTATGTCCTAGAGCTGACCCCTGTTGTTAACTGTCATTGAGTTGGCCCCCAACTCACGGCAATCCCATGCACAGTAAATAAAACGCTGCCTGGTCCTGCGCCATCCCCATGATTGCTTGTGGATCAGACTGTCGTGATCTTTAGAGTTTTCACTGGCTGATATTCAGAAGTAAATTATCAAGCCTTTCTTTCTAGTCCATCTTAGTCTGGAAGTGCCACTGAAACCTGCTCAGCATCACAGCAACATGCGAGTCTCCACTGATGGACAGGGAGGTGCATTGGCCGGGAATTGAACCTGGTATCTCATAGGGAAAGCAAAGATCCTACCACTCAACCACCAAGGCCCCCTGCTATACCTTCATTATTATTATTAGTAGTAATGTGTTGGAAACCCTGGTGGCGTAGTGGTTAAATGCTACGGCTGCTAACCAAGAGATCGGCAGTTCGAATCCGCCAGGCGCAAGGATCCTTGGAAACTCTGTCAGGCAGTTCTGCTCTGTCCTGTAGGGTCGCTGTGAGTCAGAATCGACTCGACGGCAGTGGGTGGGTTTTTGGTTTAGTAATATGTTAATAACACTTCAGTATTGAAGCGAGTAGCTGGGTAAGCTTCTATAGTGCTTCACCAATGGATCTGGCATTGCCTTGGCTAATTAAATAAAGTAAAACACAGACTCCGTGGGACTGTTGTACCAGGAAGTGGGTTCATTTATCAACTCTATCCTGACATTTGGAAATCTGTAGATGTGGCTTTTATTTTCTCCCATCTCATGGTTTCTTTCACTGCCTCACGAGCTCTCTGTGGCTGGAGCACTGCTTCATGTCCCTCACCCCAGCCCCCAAACTTCCGTTGACTCTGGCTGGAGTGCTCTTAGGAAGAGGCTTAAAGTGAGGCAGTGTGGGCAGGGCAGGTGCAGAAATACACACACACACCCATACACACACACCAAAAAGGAGATGCGGGAGTTGGAATAAAGGGAATGGGCACATAAATGATTTGGAGATGAGAAACAGAGTTTAACTATGAGTTTCCGGGTGATGCAGATGGTCAACACGTTAACCGAAGGTTGAAGGTTCAAGTTCACCTATGAGGCACGTTGGAAAAAAGACCTGATGTTTTATTTCCAAAAAATCAGCCATTGAAAACCCTGTGGAGCACAGTTCTACTCTGATACACATGGTGTTACTGGAAATCGAGTCCACTAGACTGTATCTGGTTTTTTGGAAGACCACACAAGGTTGGAAAACCGTACTTTCATTTGTAAACATGAATCTCTTTATAACTTTATTCAAATTATGTCTGACTCTAGAATTCTAGGCTTTAAGACAGGGCTGATAGAGGAGTCCCTGAATGACGCAAACAGTTACGTGTTTGACTGCTGTTAGGTTGGAGATTCAAACCCATCCAGAGGCGCCTTGGAAGAAATGCCTGGCGATCCGCTTCCAAAAAACCAGCCATTGAAAACCCTGTTCTGCTGTTCTACTCCGCACACGTGGGGTTGCCATGAGTCAGAATCAACTCGATGGCAACTGCTTTTTTTTTAGTAATAAAGACATAAGGATAATTAAGACACTTAAAATATAGTCTGTTCAATTCACTACTGGGGTAGTTCTAATATTAGTTACATGGTGGTTTTCTTGTTAAGGAGCCTAAAGCATTTACCCATTTTTTCACTTATGATTTAAGATCTTACTACCCAAGCTGTGGGCCATGGTACAGCCATACTGCCATCCCCTGGGAGCTGGTTACAAATGGAGAATCCCAGGCCCTACCCCTGACCTGACCTACTGGATCAAAGTCTGTATTTTAACAACATCCCAGGTGATCTGCATGCACATTGAAGCTTGGGGAGTTCTGTTGAAGACAGAAAGTTAACTCTTTTCCCTGATGTCATATGGCATGTAGAGCCTCCAGCCAGGAGCCTGGGCTGCATGGCTGGTGTTGCTGATGTTGCCCAGAGACCGGCACCTTTCTTCCCCAGGATCCTGCAGAGCCTGCTGGTCAGCACAGCAGCTGTGAGGGCTCTTGCTCTCAGCTGCTCCTGCTGGGCTCTGAACTGGGCTCCTCTGTGCTTTCGTCCCTTAGATGACTTCCTAAGTGCTCTGAACAATTGTTCTTAATTTATTACATGTATTTTAGTCAAAATCCACATGTGAAATCTATTAATAGCATTTTAAGTATACAATTCAGTGACATTAATTACATTCACTGTGTTGTAAGCCATCCCCACTATCCATTTTGTAAATGTTTTTCATTCCCCTGAACAGAAACTCAATACCCCTTAAGTGGTAATTGCCCACTTTCCCCTCCCGCCAGCCCCTTCTAACCGCTGATCTAGTTTCCGCCTCTTCATTTGCCTGTTTTAGATACTCCAAGTAAATGGGATCATAAAATATTTGTCTTCTGTGTCTGACTTATTTCGCTCAGCATAATGTTTTAAGGGTTCATTCACGTCATAGTGTGTCTTAGGACTTCATTTCTCTCTGAATAAGACTCCATTGTATGGATGTACTGCATTTCGTTCACCTGTTCATCTGTTGATAGACTCTTGGGTTGTTTCTACCTTTTGGCTATAATGAATACCCCTGCGATGAAATCTACTAATGATGTTTTGAAATGCACGAGTTGTGTTAGGAAAATAAGTGGCTCTTCCTCAGGTGAAGCTTTGTGTAAAATTTCGATGGGGCTTTTGTGTCAGTCGGCGACTGATGGAGAAGTATGGTTTGGTCTGCTATAAAAGCTCCTTCCTCAAACTGCTCCCATACCGGTAAGCAAGGAAAGAGCAGAGCATTCTCAGTTTGCTTCACTACTAAAAAGTAAGGGGAAATGTATGGGGTAAGAGTGGCACTGAGAGGGCAGTGGTACTTCAGTGGTAGAATTCTTGCCTTCTGCATTGGAGACTTGGGTTCCATTTCCAGGCCACTTTGCACCTCATGTGCAGTCAACACCCATCTGTCACTGGAGGCTTACATGTTGCCATGATGCTGAACAGGTTCCGGCAGAGCTTCCAGACTAAGACAGACTAGGAAGAAAGGCCTGGAGATCTGCTTCCAAAAATCAACCAATGAAAACCCTCTGGTATGGATCACAGTGGCCTGATCCCATTGTACATGGAGTTGCCATTGATTGGGCAGACTCAGTGGTAGTTCACAACAATAACAACAGTGGCATTGAGAAGAAATAGGTCTTTAAGAGTACTGCACTTTTCCTAGGTAACTGGAATCATTTCCAGTGTTCAAGATGGACAGATATCTTTTTTTTCTCATGATTAGTAAGGTTTTGGAAATGAGTGGGAACAACTTGGTTGACTTTCTGACGTATATTTCAAAACATTTTAAATCTGTTTGTTAAGCAAGATGTTTTAAAAGCACTCTGGCCCTTGTATTTCTGCTTCTAATGTGGAGGCATTCAGCATTTTTATAACTTGCAACAGTTTTATACAAATGAATGAGTGTAACCCAAAATTCGTTTTATTCAGTATGCTTTACCTACATATGTATTGTGATTTGCATTCTTTAAGTTACGTCTGTCTTTTTGGTTATAACTGGATTGGCTGGGGGTAAAATGAACATTTTCGTTTTTTTAGGACATTGGTATGAAATGTAATTGCAGTACTAAGAAATTCATTCCAGCTGAAGGAACAAACCACACAGACTGTGGTTTAAGTCTTTGTGAATAAATATATATTTTATTTCCTTTTTAAATCAAAACCATACATTGAGATTTGGTTGTGCTTTGCAGGTGTCCATTTTTAGAGTTGTCTCTGCTTTGTGATGGCCGAGTTCTCAGTTATGAATCAGGTCATACTGGAAAACAATTTTACGTTAAAAAATATTTTACTTTTCCATTTGCATTTTAAAGCCTTAAAAGCCTTGTGCATTCTTTTCACAGGCCGTACCTAGCTCAAGGTAACAGGTTTATTGCCAGTCTAGCACCTCGAAGGAGTCCCTGGGTGGTGCAGACAGTTAACGTGCTAATCAAAGGGTAGGAGGTTCGAGTCCACCAAGAGTGCCACCAGAAAGCCCTGGTGATCGTCTTCTGAAAAGCCATTGCAAGCCCTGTGGAGCACAGTTCCATTCTGACACACATGGGGTCGCCGTGAATCTGAATGAACTTGATAGCCACTGGATTTTAGCATTTAAAAAAAGGCTGACTTATAAACCCAGTGCCCTCTGACTCATAAAAAATAGGAGACACAAAATAAGTGATTGTAAAAGGAAAGACGGAGGGAGGGAGAGGGAGAGAAAGGATGACTGGCAGGGAGAAAGATCAATGGCTGTGACTACAGAGGACGCACATTTTACTAAATTCAACACTGTTTTTGCCCAGGAAGGTCTCAAGGAAGGGCTGTGCCTGGGGTCGGAGGTTGCCTGTCACATGTGGTTGGCAGCCAAGAACAGCCACAGCAAGGCCAAGGGGAAATTCATTGTTTTGATACTTGTCCGAAGGTGACTGACAGCAGTGGCTAAATTAGCCATACCGATAATTTACCTCCAAAGCTTTTGTAGTGTATCAGAAATATCTTTTCTCTTGACATTCATTTGTTTTTGCATGCAGTCAGCTTTTATTGGGTTCCCTCCCTGGAGAAGGAATTCTGTATACCTGTAATCATAAGTGTTGGGGGTCAGGACAGGACCATGGGGTGTGTTGGCATAAGCGGCTTTTCCTAGCACTGGATCGCCCCAGTTAAGATGTTTGATATAGTCGTTGTTCATTTTGCCCAGGACTTTTTCTTAGCCTCAGTAGGAAGACAGTACATCTCACTGGGTCTCAATTTCTGTATCAGGAAAATGGGGCCATTAAATGATCTCAGTAGTGGCTTCTAGCTCAGACCCTTGAGATGTGTTGTTTGCTAAGGATCAAACAGCTAATGACTGGTATTAGTAAAGTCTTGCGGTAATAAGTCTAGACCTTTCTTTAACAATCCAAGTTTTAATTGTAAGTGTTCTAACAGCGGCACCCTAAGGACTTAGCCTGATCAAGGTGAAGCTTCTTATCTCCATTAGCCCTCATTCTAGAGAAGGATGCAAGGGATGGCTCTATGCGCCACCTTTGTTTCTGACTCCGTGACACGTTTTCCTTAGCCAGTGTAATGGCAAATGCCTTGAAAGAAAACACACCGTCTTCTCTGTATCTTACACCTTCTACCTTCTGCAAAGGCCTGATAGGTTACATTGCAAATAGACTGCAGATAGTAATTCTGATTTAGTGAGGACATGCTGAGGCTTAAGAACTGATTTTTGGGATTGATGAATTAAGGCAGGTTAGACAGCCTTTCAGGATGCTTCTGAGAACCTTGAAACATGTGGTAGACGTTTCAGAAGAAGGATCAGAAGAAAATAAAAAGTGCTCGTATGTATTGTGTTTGATTCGGGACAAATTTGGTTCTCCCCACTTTGTGAGTGAGCCTCTTAGTAAATGTTCTCTTTGACAGTTAGGCCAAACCCAAACCAAATCCAGTGCCGTCGAGTTGATCCCAACGCATAGCGACCCGACAGGACAGAGTAGAACTTCCCATAGAGTTTCCGAGGAGCACCTGGCGGTATTCGAACTGCTGACCCTTTGGTTAGCAGCCGTAGCACTTAACCACTATGCCACCAGGGTTTCCTTGACAGTTATAAGAGGTTACAAATTAGAGACAGATTTCAGAGTAGCTTATTTTTATTGCTCTTGTTTTATGACAAACTTTTGGAGATAGATTTTATTAAATACCATTGGTGTTTGTGAAAAGGTGAAACAAACCTGCTGTATTGGTACGTCTGGTAGTACAGTTGGTTAAGCGCTCAACTAGTAAACAGAGGTTGGGGGTTTGAACCCATCTGTAAGTTCTGGGAAGAAAGACCTGGTGATCTACTCCTGAAAGATCACAGCCTTGAAAATCCTGTGGAGTGTGATTAACTCTGCTGTGCACACACAGTCACCATGAGTTGGAATTAACTCAGTAACAGTGCCTTTGGATTTTTTTTTTTTTGGTGGGGGATGACTTGAAATTCTAGTCTTAGCCTGGGTTGGAAGGGCTGTGAGAATGAAAAAAAAAACCAAAAAACCAAACCCGTTGCCGTCGAGTCAATTCCGACTCATAGCGACCCTATAGGACAGAGTGGCACTGCCCCATATGGTTTCCAATGAGCACCTGATGGATTTGAACCACCAACTTTTTGGTTAGCAGCCATGGCTTTTAACTACTACGCCATCAGCTTTGAGAGGCAGTGAAAATATATATTATATATACATAATGTGTGAAATTAATAATTGCTTCCTCCTCTGAATTGCTGAAATTATTCTTAACCAAAAACACCCAAACCTGTTGCTGTCGAGTTGATTCTGACTCATGACAACCCAATATGTTAGAGTAGAACTGCCCCATAGGGTTTTCTTGGCTGTAATCTTTACAGAAGCAGATCGCCAGGTCTTTTTCCCTCAGAGCCTCTGGGTAGGTTCAAGCCACCAACCTTCTGTAGCAGCCGAATGCTTAACCGTTGCACCACCAGCTGAGCACCAACAGTTTCACCACCTAGGGAGCCCTGGTGGCACAGTGGTTAAGAGCTTGGCTGCTAACCAGAAGATTGGCAGTTCGAGTCTACCAGCCGCTTCTTAGAAACCCTACGGGGCTGTTCTGCTCTTTCCTATAGGGTTGCTATGAGTCGAAATTGACTCTGTGGCAACAAGTTTGGTTTTTGTTTTTTTTTTTAGAGACTTTGAAATTATTTCTTGGGACTTCCATTTGATTATGGTACTACAGAGGAGTCAAGAGGTGGTGGGACTGTGACTACTAGCATTATGGGATGTTTAGATATAATTTAATATGAGAAAATTGGAGGAATATGCCAACTCTAGGCTCTGTTTCTCCCTTATGGGTAAATCCAGTCATATATATATATATATATATATTTATTTATTTATTATTATTTTTTTTGATGGAATTCTAACTGCCAGGTTATCTGATCTTTCCTGACTGACCTTTCTTGGAGAAATTTTTATTTACAACATGCTGTTCACTAAAGTGTGAAAATTAGAACTGCACAGTTTCACTACCATCTCAAGTCATAAAATATTTTTTAAGTTACATAATAAACCTGGAATAGATTATAGTAGAAAATCCCTACAAATCCAAGGTACTGAAAGTGGTAGCAGTTTTCAGAGATAAATAAGTAACCTATTCATCTGATTAAATGTCTTTGCTTGGTACGTGATAAATAATACATAACTTTCCTTGTTCACTCTGTTAGATTTACTTATAGATGTGCTAACTTACTTTTACATGTTCACGATCTTAACTGTACTCTCCTCCCCCAGCTTTGTATTATTAAAAAATTCAAACTGAGAGAAATTAAAAACTAGTACAGTGAACTACTACCTAGATCCATTAGTTGTTACAGTATGCCGTATTTGCTTTATCTACTTGTGTGTGTGTGTGTGTGCACGCCCGCGTGCGCGTGTGCATATACGTATATTTTTTTACAGAATGATTTAAAGTAAATGGGGGTAACCAGACACCATGATGCTTCACTCCTAAATTCTTTTTTTTTTCTTTTTTTATCGTGCTTTAAGTGAAAGTTTACGGTTCAAGTTAGTTTCTGATACAAAAATTTATACACACATTGTTATGTGACCCTAGCTGCTTTCTTTATAATGTGACAGCACACTCCTCCTTTCCATCCCAGATTTCCCGTGTCCATTCAACCAGTTTCTATCCTTCTCAGCCTCCAGACAAGAACTGCCCATTTAGTCTCAGGCATCGACTTGAGCTAAGAAGCGCATTCCTCACGAGTATCATTTTATGTCTTATAGTCCAGTCTAATCTTTGAAGAGTTGGCTTCAGGAATGGTTTTAGTTTTGTGCTAACAGAGAGTCTGGGGGCCGTGTCTTCTGGAGACCCTCCAGTTTCAGTCAGACCATTGAGTCTCATCTTTTTACCAGAATTTGAGTTCTGTACCCCACTTTTCTCCTGCTCCATCAGGAGATCTCTGTTGTGTTCCCTATCAGAGCAGTCATTGGTGGTAGCTGGGCACCATCTAGTTCTTCTGGCCTCAGGTTGAAGGAGTCTTTGATTTATATGGCCCTTTCTGTCTCTTAAGTTGGAATCGACTGGACGGCAACGGGTTTGGTTTTTTTTTTTTGTTTTGTTTTCCTGTCTCTTGGGCTCATATGTTCCTTGTGTCTTTGTCCTCCTAAATTCTTAAACACCTGTCTCCTAAAAATAAGGACATTCTCTTATGTAACCACAACATTTCAGCCAAACCAAAACCAAACTCGTTGTTGTCAAGTCGATTCCAACTTATAGCGATCCTATAGGACAGCGTAGAACTACCCCGTAGAGTTTCCAAGGAGCGTCTGGTGGATTCGAACTGCCGACCTTTTGGTTAGCAGCCGTAGCACTTAAATACTACGTCACCAGCGTTTTTAATAGTTTTTTAATGGTGTCTGATACCCAGTCCCTATTCAGATTTCCCCAGTTGTCTCCAAAGTGTCTTTTACGGCTCTTTATTTTTTTCCTTAAACTAAGATCCAGTTAATGTTTATGCATTGCAATTCATATTATGATCCTAAAGTCTCTTTTACGTTTATTCTAGAGTCTAGAACAGTTCTTTCACATTGTTTTCTATAATACTGACTTTTTAAAGAAATGAGGCCGCTTGCCTTGTAGGATGTCCCATGTTGAGAGTTTTTCTGTTTCCTGTGGGGACATTTAGTGTCCCTCTGCTGCCGCCCCGCTTTATTTCCTAGACTGGAAGTTAGGTCAAAAGTTGGGAGGTTATTACTTTTCAAAATCTTTTATTGGGAGAATGGGGTGAAGGGAATTTTTAAAAAGTCAGGGTTGTCTTACAGAGCAGTTTTCCTTAAAAATCCAGGCCTCTCTATGATACTGAGAAAAGTGGAAAAGAAGAATCACTTTATTGGGAGATAATACTTATAAGTTTCTGGTTAGAGCCTCTTCTGTATTTTAAAAGACCAAAACTAAAAGTTCTACCTTCCATTTGTCAATTGGTCATACTGTGGTGGCTTTTAAGTTGCAATGATGCCAGAAGCTATGCCACTAGTATTTCAAATGCCAACAGAGACACAGACACCCATGGTGAACAGGTTTCAGTGGAGCGTCCAGACTAAGACAGAGTAGAAAGAAAGATCTGGCAGTCTACTTCTGAAAATCAACCAGTGAGAACCTTATGGATCACAACTGTTTGGTCCGCAACCGATCATGGAGTTGGCACAGGACCGGACAGCATTTTGTTCCATTGTGCCTGAGGTCGCCATAAGTTGGAGCTGACCCTACAGCTAACAACAGAACTAAAAGTTGACCACATCTCTCCCTTGTCCCTTCCTGTCTCTTCCTTTTGGCCTTCCATAGCACCAGGAGTGTGTCAACTAGTAGAACATTGTCACACAGTGTGGTGACTGGCACGTGGACTTTTCTGTCTTGCCCATTGGCCTGTGAGCTCCTAAGAGTAGGGATGATTGTTGCTTTTTCTGTAACTCTTTGAAGTCTAGGACAATTAGATTTTATTGCAGGCTTATTTCTTTCCATTTAATTCTTTCTTCTTCACTTGGATAGGGAAAGGAGTTCTCTGGATCCATGACTTAATTGCCTCTGTTTGTAGGTAGGTGGTTTCTCAAATGCTAGGTGTCTTCACCTTCTCTCTTTTCCTTAGTTGAGCTACTTTCAGTCCCATCTAGTGTACCTGTTCACTGGTGAAGTGAGAAGGTAGTCTGCATATCAGTGGATGACCTTTTATTTGATCTCTTGGGTTCCCTTTTTTTTTTCCTGTAAGTGCTCTGCTAGCTGTGCACCGGTGGAAACATGTGGACTGTCCCTTTCACTTCCACAGAGCACGGTGTAGTTGCTGGACAAAGCCCCTTCTGGCTCTGACATTCTCATTGGTGCCATGGCCTTAAAATGTCAAACTTCTTCGTGTGCCCTGCAGCTTAGCCTAAACTTTGCTATAAATGGCAAAGTTACTGAGTTGCTTTGGCTTCCTGTCAAATGCTGGAAATAATTTTAGGATATAAAAACACAACTTTCCTATGAAAATATTTATTTTAGCAACTGTTGATAAGCACATATGTGTGTTATTCATTTTCATAATGAATTAGTTCCTTTCACTAATTGTAAGAATAAACCTTCCTTAATATCTAATTTGTGGGCATGGAAAACAATTCCAATAGGATTAGTATGACTTCGTTGTGACTCCCTTCTGAAGAGGCATACTGGAGTGGATACTTTAATCAGATTTGAAATATTTGAGATTTGCTGTGAGTGTGCACTTGCCAACTAGGGAAGACAGCTTTTAGCATTCACCTTCAAACATCTTTTAGTTGGCTGGAGCCCTAGGCTTGCCACCAGGTTCCCAAAGATACAACAAAAGTTATAATTTTGGAGAGGCCTCAGCCTAGAGGAGCCCTGGTGGCACAGTGGTTAAGAGCTCGGCTGCTAGCCAAAAGATGGGCAGCCCGAACCCACCTCGGAAACCCTATAGAGCGGTCTGCTCTGTCCTATAGGGTCGCTATGAGTCAGAATTGATTGGACAGCAGCGGGTTCTCAGCCTAGCAAATGTAGTTAAATTAGATTTCTTAGACGGAGACGAAGCCCCAGAAAGCCATCAGATCACAGCCCTTGCCTTTAGGCAAATATGATAATTAGCCTTTGTTGGTAAGTGAGAATATTTGAAGGCAGGCTGTTAATTTTGGTGTTTTGAATAAATGAAGAACAAAAAGGACTGGAGCCTGGATTTTCCCCTTTTCTTGCACTCTTCCTTCTCTTATCATCATTTTATTTTCAATTCAATTCATTAGAATAAGATCAAGGAAATTAATATTTACAGCTGGAGAACTGAGAGGGACTGAGTCTTCTGCTTGCAACTTAAGAGCTTGCCATGGAGTCCTTCTTCAGCTTTGTAATGGAACATTTTCAGTCTCTGGCTTTCCAGGCTCCCCTCGTAACATGTGGTATTTAAATCAAAAATAGAATCTTGCTTTAATACCCTTAGAATAGGCAAAACTTCCCGCTCAGCAGAACTGTGTATGGTGCGAGCCCTTATTTTGAATGTGTCCAGACAGTGCTGAGGACCTATAAAGCTGTCCATTGGTGAGCACAGTTGAGTACATTTTTAAAGGCTGTCATCACATTGAAGGAGCCCTGGTGGCGCAGTGGTTAAGCACTTGGCTGCTAACTGGGCAGTTGGCAGCTCAAACCCACGCAGTGGCTCTGCGGGAGAAAGAGCTGGTGATCTGTTTCCATAAGGATTATTGTTGTGGTGATGTGCCTTCGTCAGTTCCAACTCATATGACCCTATAAGACAGAGTAGAACAGCCCCACAGGGCTTCCTAGGTTGTAATCTTTTCAAAAGCAGGTTGACAGGTCTCTTCTCCTGAGGATCCGCTGGTGGGTTTGAATTGTTGACCTTCTGGTTAGCAGCTGAGCACTTAAACATTGTGCTACCAGGGCTCCTTCCCATAAAGATTACAGCCTAGAAAACCCTATGGGGCAGTTCTGCTCCATCCCATGGGGTCACTATGGGTTAAAATCAACTCGATGGCACCTAACAACTACAACAAAATCATCATGTCACAGCCTTGCATTGAAAGAGTGTGAGAGTCTCTTGACACTTGGTTTGCTAATTTTTAATAAAAACAGGAGCGTCCTGATTCAGAGTGAGCCGTGGCTTATAGGCAATGATTTGTGAGAGGCTGCATCCTAAGTTTACTGCTTATGGCCCCTGAAAATGCAGAGCTTGTGACAGCACCACAGTGATATACACCACTGAATCACTCCCTCCTTTTAGCTTGAGGGTTTCCCTTTCCAACCCAGAATAGGCAAGGGCAAGGGAGGGGAAAACTAACATTTACTGAGCACTTACTGTTTGCCACACATGGGGGTAGGTAGGTCCTTTACATGGTGTTATAAATTGAATTTTGTCCTCCGAAAAGATAAGTTGAATTCCTAACCCCAGGCACCTGTTAACTTGACCTTTTTTGGAAATAGGGTCTGTAGTTTTTTATACAGGTTTGTAATTTTTTTTTTTTAATTTATTTCTTTTTGGTAGTAAAAACATACCCACCAAAACATTTGCCAGTACCACAGTTTCTGCATTTATAATGCAGTGTTGGAAATGGGGTCTTGAGTCTCAGTTAACATGAGATCATACTGGAGTAGGGTGGGCTCTAATACAGTATGTGTGGTGTCCTTAAGAAAGAGAAGAAGAGACACAGAGGGAAGATGGCCATGTGAAGACAGAGGCTGAGATGGAGTTAGGCTGCAGCTGTAAGCCAAGGAACACCTGAGGCTACCAGAAACTGGGAGAGAAAGGATCTTCCCTAGAGACTTCCAGACAGCCTTGGACCTGCTGATACCTTGAATTTATATTTTTAGCCTCTAGAGCTGTGAGGCAATAAATGTCTTTCATTTGAAGCCACTCACTTGTGGTACTTTTGTTACAGCAGCCCTTGGCATCAAATACATACGGATATGGGAACTTTTCCTCCACTGCTTCTCTGTGTCAGTCATTGTAGGATTTTGGAATCATGCTGATCTGGATAATGTATGTAATCCCTCTCAGTGTCTCAGTTTCTCATCTATAAAATGAGATTAAACTGGTAAAGTATGTTAAGCACTTAGCAGGTAAGCTGTAAATGGTACTTAGCATTACTTACTTCGTTTGTGTTTCTGCCGGTTTTCTCATTCTACACCACTGATTTGATCATGTCATTCCTTTTCTCAGTCATTGTCTCTTGAGCTGAATCAATAGTGATTCCCTATTGTTCGTGGGCTAAAATTCAAACTCCTTAGTTTGTCCTGTGACGCCCTCTGAAATCTGGTCCTGCCCTGCCTTTCTAGACTCATACATCCTTTCGTGTTCCCATTGGTACAGGAATGTAGATCACCTGCCATACCCCATGCTTTTGAACTTACTGTGCCCATAAGCTTGTGGGTTTGTTTTCTACCTAAATCTCCCTCATTACCCGTACTTCCCCCTCACCCCACAGCCCTCAACTCCACTTGCTTGAGCCTTCCTGGGCCTTTCAAACCGAACCTGTGCCCCAGTGCAGCATTTCATGTTCCTTCCAAGTTGAAGTAATACCATCCTTCTCTGGATTCCTAATCCTGTACTTATAGCTCTCTTAAAACCCTCAGCAAGTTTAGGCTTCAAGTCATCAAAAAATATCAAGCAACATTTAGTACTTAAATAAGGAGCCCTGGTGGCACAATGGCTGCTAATCAAAGCATTCAAACCCATGCAGCAGCTTCGTGAGAGAAAGATCTGGCAGCATGGAAAACCCTATGGGGCAGTGCTACTCTGTCACTTGGGGTTTCAATGAGTCGAAATCAACTTACACCCAACAACAACAACAACACATTTGTTAAATATAAAGTGTATGCAATGTAGTGAATTACTTTAATATGGCCCTTCTGGCCATGGTCTTGTGACTCTGACAAAATGATTGGGTGTGACTATGCAAATAAGATGCTTGTGATCCACCAAGGGGATTGGACAACCTGCTAATAATGCAAATAAGGTTCATGAAACCCTTGAGCGGGTGGGACCATGCAAAAAAGGTGTTTGGAACCCTAACAGGGGGATTGGACAGTTTTACTATCATGCTAGGCTTAAAGGGATATAATCCCAGAAGCAGAGAGGAGACCTCACTATCATCAAGAAGAAGGCTGGGAGCGGAGCGCATCCTTTGGACCCGTGGGTTCCTGTCCCGATAACCTCCTAGGCCCAGGAGACAGAGCTGTAACACCAGAGGCGGCATGAGACAGCAAGCATAGCAGAGTCAGGCAGCAGAAAAACAGCAGCAGCAGAATCAGGGGCCGATGAGAGATAGCAAGGCAGGCTTCCCATGGATGAAGGCAGCTACAGTGGGTGTGCTGACCCATGGAGCGAAAGAGCTGAGCTCCTTTGGGCTGAGGCTTACTGGTGGAGTGGGGTGCCTCTGGGCACTTGTTGGTGGAGCTAAAAAGCTGTAACAAACACTTGCCCAAGCAGGGCAGAGGCCAGGCTGAGGGGCTGAGGCAGAGGCCTGCCTACAGGTACAGCCGAGAAGGTGTCCTGACCAAAGAACTGTCTCCTGAGTTGTTCCTGATTCTCAGTTGTGACTTGTTACTTCCCTAATAAACCCCATAACTGTGAGTATAGTCTTTTAGTTTCGTGTGGCCACTGCAATGAATTATCGAATCAGCAGAGAAGTAGAGTGCCGTGGTTGGGATGGTTGGTGTCAGGTTGGTAAAAAGGTTGGAGGGTGGAGGTGGAGGTCTGTTTGACCTGCACCTCATAGGGATCAGTCTCGGGCTAATGATTTTGTTTCTCTCTCCTCCCCGTTGTGAAGTTAGACGAGGCCTGAGAACGTCACTGTGCCTTTTTTTTTTTTACAGTGTATTAATGTATATTCAAATATTTTTCAGTAAGAACTGGAAAAAAATATTTATTTTTCCTTAAGAGTTTTTTTCCCCCCTTCCTAAGGTCTGAATTGACTAGATAGATTTAGTTAACTAGACCATGCCATTCTTCAGACGTTTCTGAGACGCGCAACACTTGGTAGCTGATTAGGTCATGCTGGAGAATACAAATGCAGAATACAAACCCCACACAGTTCCTGAGTTTTAGAGCTGGTAGAAACCAAAGTGACTTCAGTAAAACATTACTGTGAGCTGAATAAACCACAGTCTAAGATTGCAGATGGTCAACGCACTGAGCTGCCAACTGAGGGGTTGGAGATTCGAGTCTACCCAGAGGCACTTTGGAAGAAAGGCCTGGCATTCTGCTTCCCCCAAATCAGCCACTGAAAACCCTGTGGAGCACAGTTCTGCTCTCACACACATGGGGTGGCCATGAGTCAGGATCGACTCCACAACAACTGTTTTTTTTTTTCAAGATGTATGAGGCAATCTTCTGAATACTTTTGTTCTGAGGATTGAAGAATGGTTGCCTAATAAACCGGTGGCCAAGCCTGTGCGTTTGCAGTGTGCCTGCCGCCTTAGTGCGCCTGCCCCCTTCGTGTGCTGCTCTGCATGGCACATGCTGCAGGCATCTGTCCTTTTGATGTGATGTCCTGAGATGGGGCTTATCAATCCCAGAGAGCATGGGGTTTTCCCCTTGTAGATAATATGCTGCTTCCAGTCTCCATCACCTTCTTCTCCTGCCCTTCTGAATTTTAAACTGCCCTCACCACAAAAAATGCTGACTTCCTCACTGCTAGTGTGGTAGGCCTGCTCTGTGCCTTGGTGACATTTTTGGACTCTTTTCCAGGTTGTTTCTTTCCATCTTGCAGACTCAGAGTGGGTAGGAAAGCACCTGCAGTGGAGTTTTACATCGTGTCAGCGTTTTCACTGAGAACTTGTGCTGGATATGAACCAACCTTTGCTGCCTCCCTAGGTTCATTGCTGCCATCTGTTCCCCTTGAGCAGACCCAGCTGGTGCTGAGGCAACATCTGCACCGTGGACTTCCACTTACCTTTTTGTTTTAAATGTAATTTTAGATTTCGTTTGTTTTAAATTGTGAACTCAGAAGAGAAGATGGGTTCCAGCTATGACTCAGTGTGAACTCCTATGTCATAATTCTACATTTCTGTAGCATTTGCACCTGACAGGAATTGACAGGAAACAAAAAGAACAGGAAAGGCCTGAGAGGTACATTCTAGTTGGCCCAGACACAAAATTTACTGGAGGCTGGCAGAGCGTAAAGCCAGCCATCTGAAATGCAAAGCACTGTTGGACATTGTTTTTTTATTTTTTAAATATTATACATAGGAAAGGGATGTTAAAGGTGAAGTGATAGAGGATGGCAAACGTGTCTTTGAAATGAAACAGTAAATCGTAACTTTAATTAATGCTTAAAAACTTTTTTAGTAGTTAAGTCAAATTGACTTTTCTTTTTCCTAAGAAAAAAGTAACCAGTTTTTAGACTTTTAACAAAAGCAGAAGCTTTCGAGAGCCGTGCTTCCCATTTTAGTACAGGACAGAAAGGAGGCGGAGTAGAGAGCGGAGTGGTTGTGACAGGGGAGGTTGTTGAGACATAATCAAAAATGGCTTCCTCCGTGGAGAATCTTCAGTCTTGTTCATCCCACAAGAGTGTCGGGCTGATGAGTTTTGAACTTTCCCTGCAGCCCTGAAATACTGGGATCCTAATGAATGAACTTGGCATTATGTCTGTTTTAATTTTCATAATTTCACATATTTTAATTTTCATAATGGAAGACACTCAGGGTTGGCATGCATAACAAGTAGGAAAAAATTGGGCATTTTTTCATCTTGAATTTTATCTTAAGCAAATATATGGAAATGAAATACAGATCTTGGAACAGAGATTCTTTGTCAGAGTTCGAAAGAATGCCAGTGGATTCTAACTAGAAGTTGCTTTCTGAGGAGACTGTAAATGACATGAATAGACAAAAGGAATGATTTTGAGGAAGTGCCTTCCAGAGACTTTGGGAAAGCCCGTCTGGGGAGGCAAGCAGTTTACGAGTGGGTCAGACCCACACAGACGTGGTGGTGGACGCTCAAGGTCCATAGCTTGATGGATTTGGGGAAGCGGGGAGTATTTCCACTGCCCCCAGCCAACAGTGACTTGTGTACGGTATATGTATCTCAGGACACTTGAACTTTCAAATGGGCTTTTAAAAGGGTCACCATTAATAGTCTTGAATATTGTTATTTTTGCCTTTTGCTATTGTTAGTTGCTATTGAGTTGATTGCAACTCATGGTAATCCCCTGTGACAGGGTAGAACTGCCCCACAGGATTTTCTTGGCTTTAATCTCTACGGGAACAGATTGCCAGGCCTTTTCTTCCAAGGTACCACTGGGTGAGTTTGAACCACCAAATATTCTGTCAGCAGCTGAGCGCAAACGGTTTGCACCACCCGGGGACCTCAGACTTGAATAGACTTTATTACTATGTTTGTTTATTACTGTATTTTTTAGTAGGGCTAGGAAAATCCCCAAGCCTACTAATATATGAGGAGCTTTGGTGGTGCAGTTCGTTAACTGAAAGGTCAGCAGTTGGAACCCACCAGCCGCTCCACAGGTGAAAGATGTGGCAGTTTGCTTCTGTGAAGGTTACAGCCTTAGAAACCGTATGGGGCAGTTCTACTTTGTCTTATGGAGTCACTATGAGTCAGAATCGACCGGACAGCAGCAGGCAAATAACATGTAGAAACCTCTCTCTTTTCATCTCACCCGTTTCCCCCCAAATTTCTAAGAGTATCGTTGGATTGTAAGTCAGGTTACCGGCAGTTCTGGAGGAACTGTTATTGGTACCATTTTATAGTCACTACACACATGGACGTGTGTTAGTTCACAACCGTAAATCTGGTAAAATGACAGTACTGTTTGAAATCCACAGTGTCTGAGGCATTTTCAAAGTAAGTGAGTGTTTAATGTATTATTTCCTCCACAAATTCTAGAAACAATACTATTTCTTTAAGTACAAAAGAACAGCCTCTTTGAGCAGTGCTGGGGTGGTTTCCCCGGCCCCCTTTCAGCTGGGGTGCCCCCGTTGAGTGTACAGTCAGTTAAAAATAGGCAAGGCAGGAACCTGCCTGTCTGGGGCCGAGAAACTGCTGCCGATTTATAGAAGCTGTTGCATCTGAATGGACGATATTCTACAGGCTTAGGAAAGAAATTTCAGGATAAAATTCTACAGGCTAAAAGAATTCAGTTTCAGAAAATCCGAGGGAAAAAGTTGTCCACCTTTCTATACTCCTTTAACTTTTTTCCTTTGTAGTTTCCACCACTTAAAGAATGAATAAATAATTAAAAGGACGAAAACAAAACACCCCTGTTCTGTGTTTTGAGGAAATGGTTTCGTGAGGCTGTTTGGTTAGACAATGAATTAAAGGGTCAGAACTTCCGGGACGGGCTTTCTGTAAGGGACAAGTGCTGTAAGGGACTGCTGCAAGTGCTGGGCTTCAGCTTCCACAGGGCACTTCCAAAGTTGTTCTTTTCCGGAACCACAGGGAACACTCTGTTATGGATTGAATTGTGTCCCCCCAAAACGTGTGTCAGCTTCGCTAGGCTGTGATTCCCAGTATTATGTGGTTGTCCACCATTTTGTGATCTGATGTGATTATTCTGTGTGTTGTAAATCCTAACCTCTGTGATGTTAATGGAGCCCTGGTGGTGCAGTGGTTAAGAGATCTGCTGCTAATCAAAAGGTCGGCAGTTTGAGTCTACCTGCTACACCTTGGAAACCCAATGGGGCAGTTCTTCTCTGTCTGGTAGGGTTGCTTTGAGTTGGAATTGACTGGTCAGCAAAGGGTTACGATGTTACTGAGGCAGGATTAGGGGCAGTTATGTTAATGAGGCAGGACACAGCCTATAGGATTAGACTGTATCTTGAGTCAGTCTCTTTTGAGATATAAAAAAGAGAGAAGCTAGCAGAGCAGAGAAGAGAGGGACCTCATACCACCAAGAAAAAGAGCCGCAAGAAGAGTGCGTTCTTTGGACCTGGGGTGCCTGTGCTGATAAGCTCCTAGACCAGGGGAAGATTGATGACAAGGACCTTCCCCTAGAGCTGACAGAGAAAAAAAGCCTTCCCCCTGGAGCTCGTGCCCTAGAATGTGAGACAATACATTTCTGTTTGTAAAAGCCGTTCACTTGTGGTGTTTCTGTTATAAAACTAAAAGCCTAACCAAACCTATTGCTTTCGAGTGGATTCTGACTCATAGCGACCCTGTAGGACATAGTAGAACTGACCCATTGGGTTTCTAAGGACTCGTAGATTTGAACTGCTGACATTTTGGTTAGCAGCCAAGCTCTTAACCACTGTGCCACCAGGGCTCCATTTCTGTTATGGCAGCACTAAAAAACTACGATATACTTCGTGGTACACAAAACCCCAGAGCTAACCACTGTCTAATATTTTTAACTAAATAACACTATTGAAAAACGATTACACTGACCTGATAGGAAATTTTGGCCATCTGGGATAATTTTACTTTAGAAACATTTGTTTATTTCATGTTTCCAGGCTCTCGATTGCATACGTTAAAAAGAAATCAGGTAAAACCAATTTCTCTTACATCACCTTAGAACTGGTGTTACCCAGTAGTAGGTGCACAACCAATTTTTGCCAGACAAGTGAATAGAAAATTAATCTGTTATTTGTTACAGAGATATGTAATAAGATTAGAAAAGATTTAATATAAATGTTTTAATGCCCCTTTGGAATCTCTGGGTGGTGCAAACAGTTAACAAGCTCTATCTGTTAACCAAAAAGTTGGAGGTTTGAGATCCACCTAGGGGAAGAAAGGGCTGGTGCTCTACTTCTGAAAAATCAGCCATGGAAGCCTGTCATGGAGCACCGTTCTACTCTGTAACACACAGGCTTAGCAAGAGTCAGTGTCAACTTGACAGGAACTGATCTTTTGCTGACTCCTTAGATATTTTAATGATTTTCAATTTAAATATCTAAATATAAACGTCTAGTAGGTTAAAAAGATAGTTTGGGTAAATTTGTTAGTCCTTTAAAAAAAACGATCCTATTCTATTTTTCCACCCTAAGCCATTGCCTGTCCTGTCCCAGGGCCACCTTCATGCTTTGCTGGGCCGTTCAGCTTAGTAATGTAAACATTTTCGCTATAGCAGTGTCTTCATGGTTTGGGAATGTGGCTTCCTGTCTTTCAAAACCTGATGTTGTTTATTTTTTCAGCGTGTGCCTTCCAGACACCTGCATTTGGAAGCTTTCAGGTGTTTTGCAGTAGCTTGCTCAAATGAGTTGGATTACTTCAAGCCAAGAATAACCAAGTGTTGGGGTCGAGATTGTAGATTGTATGGTCAGTCCTTCAAAGGAAGTATTTATTTTTATTCATTCATGTTTGCCTTTCCTTGGGTCATGGTCCTGATTGCTGCTTCCTTTTGCTGCTATTATCCAAGATTGAATTTGCTGTCATTCCTAAGACAGTGTTTTACAAGCTTTGTAAACCATGACCCCCAGAAAAAATACATTTTACGTCCTGGCTAGTTTTAACACACACACGCACACACACCCACACCCACACCCTGAACCTAAAGGATTTATTGTAATATGTAAGTACTGAGGTCTTACTAAGGATATGCTGGTCATGTAGTTGATTTCATCACCCACACAGTGTATCTTCATGCAGTTTGAAAAACACCAACCAGCAGCAGCAGGGGACTTTGTTGTTCCCATTCTATAGCAACAGTCAGCTTTTCTGCTCATGACTGATTGCCTATTGCCATGTGATTTTGCCAGCATTTAAAAATAATCTGATTGTAAAGCTTATGCTAGTTCTGGTTGTATACTGGGTTTTACCTACACAGGCCACTGCTCCCTGGGAGGTGGGGCTCGGCAAAGCATGTTTCATAGAAACAGCTTTATACTTGGGGCCCGGGGTTGTTCACGAAGGAAAGCTCAGCAGTATGTAAATCACACATGCAACCTCCTGTATCCCTTAAGAGCATAGATTCACCCCTGTATGGCTCCGTCATCACTTGACTAGTAAAGACCGTTTGTCATTGAATCAGCTCTGAGTCATAGCGACACCGTGGGTGTCAGAGTAGAATGGTGCTCCATAGAGTTTTCAGTGGCTGATTTTTTGGAAGTATATCACCAGGCCTTTCTTCCTAGGTGCCCCTGGGTGAACTTGAACTTCCAACCTTTCAGTTAGCAGCCAAGTACATTAATCATTTGTGCCAAGCAGGGACTTTACAGTCAGTTCAGATAGCAAAATATTACCTACATCGTGGATACTTTGAGCGTAGGTACTGTGTCTTGTTTATCTTTTTATCCCTCACAACACTTAGCACAGTGCCTTAGGTAGAGAATACGTATCAGCCTTAGCTCTGGCTGAGTCTCCTCTTTCTCTCTCACCTGCTCTCCATCTGTGCTTTTTCTTTCTTCCTACAGAAAACACAAAATTATGGAACAAGGCTGACATTTAGAATGACCTGAGGGGTAAATTGCTTGTGGGTGGAGGCTGCTGTATATATGTAGAACTTTATGTTTGGGGCAAATAGGGGGAAATTCCTCTCTAAATGAAGGAAAAGTAAGATTACACATTTTTTTTTAAATAATTTTTATTGTGCTTTAAGTGAAAGTTTACAAATCAAGTCAGCCTCTCACACAAAAACCCATATACACCTTGCTACATACTCCCATTCACTCTCCCCCTAATGAGATAGCCCACTCTCTCCCTCCACTCTCTCTTTTCGTGTCCTTTTCGCCAGCTTCTAACCCCATCCACCCTCTCATCTCCCCTCCAGGCAGGAGATGCCAACATAGTCTCAAGTGTCCACCTGATCCAAGAAGCTCACTCCTCACCAGCATCCCTCTCCAACCCATTGTCCAGTCCAATCCATGTCTGAAGAGTTGGCTTTGAGAATGGTTCCTGTCCTGGGCCAACAGAAGGTCTGGGGGCCATGACCACCGGGGTCCTTCTAGTCTCAGTCAGACCATTAAGTCTGGTCAGATTACACATTTTTAAAAATTGCCTTAATGAGTGAATGGTTTGTAATTATCCCATTGTTTATGGTTAAATAGCTGCTTTAAAAGGCTAAAGGAGTTGTCTTTTAAGGTTGGTTCAATGTCCCTTTTTAATCTGAATTTTCTAATCAAATCGTTTTTAATCCTGATAGGTCTTGCCTCCATCTGAGTGAATTAAGTCTAAGGTTAATAAGGCTGATAGGATTTCTTTGGCAGCATTTAGATGGTCAAGCCCAGCCCTGTTTCATTTCTTTTTACCCCGTGAAGATCGTGTGGGGCCAGGTTGCTTTTTGTGGGTGGGCAGTGGAGTAGCAGGTGTCCTCATGGTCACTGGTAACTGGGATTTTGGGGACATGAGCCAGGCTTGCATCCTGGCATCAGCTCTATTATCTTACTTTTGAAATCTAACTACTAAGTACGAGTTTTCAACTTTTTTTTTTTTATTGAGAGAAAAGAACTCATTTGACAAACCTAAGATTTAGTAGCTGGTACATTGAAGTTGAGTTTGTAACCTGCATGTTTTTGTGTTTGCATGTCTAGATAGGTAGATAATTAGATCGATAGCTAGCTAGCTGCCGTTGAGTCAGCGCCAAGTCATGACTGCCTTATATGCAACAGAACGAAACATTGCCAGGTCCTTCACCATCCTCATAGTCATGAGCATGTTCCAATCTATTACCATGGCTGTTGTGCCTATCCCTATCATCAGTGGTATCCATTACCCTCATTGGCCCCGTACTTCACCAAACATGATGTCCTCCATTGACTCGATCCCTCCCGATGACATGTCCAAACCAAGCGAGTTGGACAGTGTTTTGTTGTGATCCATAAGGTTCTCATTGGCTAATTTTTGGAATGTATGTTGCCAGGCCTTTTTTCCTAGTCTATCTTAGTCTGGAAGCTCTGCTGAAACCTGTCCACTCTGGGTGACCCAGCTGGTATTTGAAATACCGATGGCATAGCTTCCAACATCATAGCAACACACAAGCTACCACAGTAGGACAAACTGACAGATGGGGTGGTGGTCTACATACACAGTGTCCCATTGATCAGAGATCATGAATTCAGCAATGGTTTAATGGTGACTGCCCTACATGTGGCTTCTAAAGATTAGAATTTGAGCCTTATCCCTTTCTGTCGTAGCTGTGTATTCCTGCGAAATTCACTTCTCTAGGCCTCAGGGCTGTCAGGAAGAGTAAATGAAACTCTGTATAGCTGCCTCTCAGGAATTTTTGGTTCAAATTGGATTTTGGATGTGAAAGATTTTTGGAGATGACCTACCTTCATTGTATACTGAGGACCAGGGAGACTTAACTGAGCTTTCTGGAGCAGCTTGCATCTCTACTTAAGTGCCAGTGATGATCTCATGATGACTGCCCAGAACAAGTGCCATTTAACCTAGGACTCAGTGTCCACTCACGGTTAAGAGCATGAGTTTTGGATTAGTCTGCAGTAAACCCTCCTCTGTGGGTTACCAGGTCTGTAGCCTGGGGCAAGTTACTTAACTTCTTGGGGACTTAGTCTTTCTTAAGATTAAATAGAAATGAGTTCCCCGCCCCCAAATTCATAGGGGTGTGGTGAGAATTGAATGAGATTAATTTATGCAAAGATCTTAGTGAAACGGCTGGTACCCAGTGAATGCTCAGTCTTATTATTATTTCTTAATCAAATGACATTGCTCTAACACTTCCCTAGCTTATCTGAGCACTGGGCTAAAATTCTGCATGTTCAGGGAGTTGTTTATAGGTATCCATTGTCCAACATTTTTCTTCTTTAAGTAGATTACTCGTTTCCTGCTGAATAAAATAGCTGTATTTGTACAGTAAAATGCCTTGTCTGTCTCCAGTGGCTCATTCTTTTAATTTTGTTCCTCTGGGTAAGCGTTTGAGTACTTTTTGCCATTTCCATGATCTAGGCAGGAAAGAGGCCATTGCTTCATTGTGTGCATCAAACAGAGATAGGGACAATCTCCGAATTACTTATTTTTGGCCTGGCACTGTATATTTTGAACCTGGGTGTGTCAGATCTCTTGGTGTCACAAAGCCACACCGTGGAAAGCTGAGGTTCCGGGAAGCCGTCCAGTTTCCTCTTACTGACCCTGACTCATTCTTCCTGCAGTCTGCTGTCAGCCCCCTTCTCCCTCTATCAGCTGCCCTCCTTACGTAACCTGAAGGGGTTAAGAGTTTCCAAAGCCCCTGTCCCCAGAGGTGTTCTGTGTATAACTGAAAAGAACTTAGGGAGGAGTCATACTATCGAGAAACCAGGAAACGTGTGGGTGCCAACACCAAATGCCGTAAATAAATTTGAAAACTACGTCTGCCATAGACAACTGAGTTATTGTATTAGGAAGCTTTTTAAGCATTGTTGAGGTTTTTTTTTTTTTTAAAGTTGTGATGAAGGTATGTGTATATAATATGTATATAAATAACAAAAATTTTGTCATTTTAGTATTTTGCTGAGTTTTAAACATGCATTTAAAAAATTTTTAAGTCTGCCTTCCCCTTTTTAATCTGTTGCTTTAATATTTAAAGTACTGTGATCCCCAGCGCCTTTTGTTTTGTTTGTTTCAAATAACAATGGTAAACCCTTTCCTTTCAATGACATAAAGTTTTTTTTTTTTTTTTTGGTACTACAATAGTCCCTAAAATCATTTGCTTTTGTTTTGCTGGCTGGAATTTATTTTTCTCCTTGCATTATAGAATATTTTGGAGGGGTAATGGGAGAACTGGGGATGGGATTTAACCCATAACCTGTTGCCATTAGTCATTAGTCGATTCTGACTCATAGCGACCCTGTAGGGCAAAGCCGAATGGCCCCATAGGGTTCCCAAGGAGTGGCTGGTGGATGTGAACTGCCAACCTTTTGGTTAGCAGTGGTTCTCTTAACCATTTTGCCACCAGGGTTCCAGGGGGTGGGGTTTAGCAAATAAAAATATAGGATACCCAGTGCCGTCGAGTCTAGGATACCCAGTTAAATTTGAATTTCATATAAACAGTGAATACTTTTTTAGGGTAAGCCCGTCCAATGTAAGAGTTACGTTTGAATTTCAGAAAAACAATGGATAATGTTTGTAGTATAAGTATGTCCCATGCCACCATGCATCTGTCAGTTTGTCATATTGTGGTGGCTTGCGTGTTGCTGTAATGCTGAAAGCTATGTCACTGGTATTTCAAATGCCAGCAGGGTCACCCAGGGTGGACAGGTTTCAGTGGAGCTTCCAGAATAAGACAGACTGGGAAGAAGGATCTGTCAATCTACTTCTGAAAAAATTGGTCAATGAAAACCTTATGAATAGCAGCAGAACTTTGTCTGATACAGTGCCAGAAGATGAGCCCCCCAGGTTGGAAGGTACTCAAAATGTGACTGGAGAAGAGCTGCCTCCTCAGAGTAGAGTCAACCTTAATGACATGGATGGAGTCAAGCCTTTGGGACCTTCATTTGCTGATATGGCACAACTCAAAATGAGAAGAAACAGCTGTAAACATCCATTAGTTATCGGAATGTGAAATGTATGAAGTATGAATCTAGGAAAATTGGAAATCATCAAAAATGAAATGGAATGCACGAAGATCAATACCGTAGGCATTAGTGAGCTGAAATGGACTGGAACTGGCCATTTTGAATCAGACAATCATGTCATATTGTTTACTATGCCGGGAACGACAAATTGAAAAAGAATGGCATTGTATTCATCGTCAAAAGGGACATTTCAAGATCTATCCTGAATACAAAGCTGTCAGTGATAGGATAACATCCACAGGCTTACAAGGAAGACCAGTTAATATGACTATTATTCAGACTTACCCACCAACCACTAATGCCAAAGATGCAGAAACTAAAGATTTTTACCAACTTCTGCAGTTTGAAATTGATCACACGTGCAATCAAGATGCATTGATAATTACTGGTGGATGGAATTTGAAAGTTGCAAACCAAGAAGAAGGATCTGTAATTGGAAAATATGGCCTTGTTGATAGAAACAACACAGGAGATCGCATGATAGAATTTTGGAAGATCAATGACTTCTTCATCGCAAATACCTTTTTTCAACAACATAAACGGCAACTATACACGTGTACCTCTTCAGATGGAAAGCACAGGAATCAAATCAGCTACACCTGTGGAGACAGAGGATGGAAAAACTCAGGATCGTCAGTCAGAACAAGGCCAGGGGCCGACTGTGGAACAGACTATCAGTTGCTCATATGCAAGTTTAAGTTGAAGCTGAAGAAAATTAAAACAAGCCCACAAGAACCAAAACATGATCTTGAGTACATTCCGCCTGAATTTGGAGACCATCTCAAGAGTAGATTTGACGTGTTGAACACTAATGACTGAAGAACAGATGAGTTGTGGAATGACATCAAAGATATCGTACATGAAGAAAGCAAAAGGCCATTAAAAAGACAGGAAAGAAAGAAAAGATCAAAGTGATGTCACAAGAAACTCTGAAACTTGCTCTTGTACGTAGAGCAGCATAAAGTGAATAGAAGAAAGGATGAAGTAAAAGAGATGAACAGAAGGTTGAGAAGACAAAGTGAAGTGTTAAATGTACAAAGACCTGGAGTTAGAAAACCAAAAGGGAAGAACGTGCTTGGCATTTCTCAAGCTGAAAGAACTGAAGAAAAAATTCAAGCCTTGAGTTGCAATACTGATGGAATCTATAGGCAAAATATTGAATGATGCAGGAAGTATCAAAACAAGAGGGAAGGAATACACAGAGTCACTGTACCCAAAAGTATTGGTTGACATTCAGCCATTTCAGGAGGTAGCATATGATCAAGAACTGATGTTATTGAAGTAAGAAGTCCAAGCTGCACCGTAGGCGTTGGCGAAAGACAACCAATTGAGATGTTTCAACAAATGGATGCAGTGCTGGAGGTGCTCACTCGTCTGTGCCAAGAAATTTGGAAGACAGCTACCTGGCCAACTGACTGGAAGGATCCATATTTGTGCCCATTTCAAAGAAAGGTGATCCGACAGAATGTCGAAATTATAGAACAATGTCATTAATATCACACACAAGTAAAATTTTGCTGAAGATCATTCAAAAACTGTTGGAACAGTACATTGATAGGGAACTGCCAGAAATTCACACCGGATTCAGAAGAGGATGTGGAGTGAGGAATATTGTTGCTGAGGTCAGGTGTATCTTGGCTGAAAGCAGAGAATACCAGAAAGATGTTTCCTTGGGTTTTGTTGACTCTACAAAGGCATTCACCTGTGTGGATCATAACAAATCGAGGTTACATTGGTAAGAATGGGAATTCCAGAACACTTAATTGTGTTCATGCGAAACCTGTACAGAGACCAAGAGGTAGTCTTTTGAACAGAACAAGGGAGTACTCTGTGGTTTAAAATAAGGAAAGGTGTATGTCAGGGTTGCATCCATTCACCATACTTAGTCTGTATGCTGAGCAAATAACCCGAGAAACTGGGCTATATAAAGAAGAATGTGGCATCAGGATTGGTGGAAGACTCATTAAACAACCTGTGATATGCAGATGACACAACCTTCCCTGCTGAAAGTGAAGAGGACTTGAAGCACTTACTGATGAAGATCGAAGACTACAGCCTTCAGTGTTGGTTACACCTCAATATAAAGAAAATAAAAATCCTCAGAAATAAGCAACATCATGATAAATGGAGAAAATATTGAAGTTGTCAAGGATTTCATTTTACTTGGATCCACAGTCAATGCCCATTTAAGTGGCAGTCAAGAAATCAAATGATATATTGCATTGGGCAGATCTGCTGTAAAAGATCTCTTTTAAGTGTTAAAAAGCAAAGTTGTCACTTTGATGACTAAGGTGCACCTGACCCAAGCCATGGTGTTTTCAGTCGCCCCATATGCGTGTAAAAGCTGAACAGTGAATAAGGAAGACTGAAGAAGAATTGATGCCTTGAGCTGTGGTGTTGGGGAAGAGTTTTCAATACACCATGGACTGCCAGAAGATCAATCAAGTCTGCCTTGGAAGAAATACAGCCAGAGTGCTCCTTGAAAGCAAGGATGGGGAGACTTCCTCTCACGTACTTTGGACAAGCTATCAGGGGGAACCAGTCCCTGGAGAAGGACACCATGCTTGGTAGGGTAGAGGGTCAGTGAAAAATGGGAAGACCATTGATTAGATGGATTGACACAGTGGCTGCAACAATGGGCTCAAACATAGCAACAATTGTGAGGATGTCGCAGGACCAGGCAGTGTTTCGTTCTGTTGTGCGTAGAGTGGCTATGAGTTGGAAGCGACTGGACGCCACTTAAAAATAACAACATGTTCCATGCATTATTTGGGACGTACTTATACAAAAAATGATATTTGTGGCTTATCTGAAATTCAGCTTTCACTGGATATTCTGTATTTTATGGCAACCTTAACTGGGGTGAAAGGCGATGGAGAGGGCCCACGATGTGGCCACAGGAGGGCTGTCAGAGACTCAGATTGGTGCTGGTGACTGCCAGGGTTTGCTGTAGTGCAGCGCCATGCTCCTGGGTCTACAGCTACCTACCTTCTCCCTGTAGTCACTCAGAATGGGGTGATGGTAATGACTAGAAGCAACAGGGATAGCTTAATTCTGAAGGAACACAGTACCCCACTGTCTTGGAAAAGTGTACTTAATATAAACCAAAACCCAAATCTGTTGCCATAGAGTCGATTCCAACTCATCATGACCCTATGGGACAGAGTAGAACTGCCCCCTAGGGTTTCCAAGGAGCAGCTGGTGGATTCAAACTGCTAACAACCTTTTGGTTAACAGACAGAACTTGGGTCTTGTTGGTTTTGTTCTGCCCTCAGCTTCTGGTTTATCCTTTGATTCATTATGAGAGGAATGAGGTAGACCAGAAAATTTAGAAGGGAATTTGTAAAGTGCTTTGAGCTAGATGAACTTAGGGCATAAGTCATCTTATGTCATGTATCTTATAGAATTTTTCACAAGTTGATTTTGACTCATGGTCCCTGTGTGTCAGGGTACAACTGTGCTTCGTAGGGTTTTCAGTGACCGATTTTTAGGAAGTAGATCGTCAGGCCTTTCTTCTGAGGTGCCCCAGGGTGGACTTGAACTTCCAACCTTTCTGTTAGCAGCCCCCAGGGACTTGTATCACAATGCTATCCACAGCTGTCAACCCTTATCCTAGGGAACCAGACAATATGCAGACCGTTACTCAGTTAGCAACATGCAAACCCTTTTAGTCCTGATGCTTTGGTGAGACAAAAATGTGCACGAGAGAATGTTCTATGTCATGTTCAGTGTCAATTGAGGTGTAAGGAGCAGAAGCTTAGACAGGTGAGAAAATGTTGGGCTGACTGACAGGCAATTATGCCATAGTGATATTTCCTCAAAAAATTGACCCAGAAATTCCTCCATTTGGACAGGCATCTGCTTTCTTAACACATAGCTGCCCTGAGAAGTATATCGAAATTGTAATCTTCACCTGTCCTTTCCAAATCTTAACTGTTCAAAATTACTGTGTTTTTTCTCTGAGGAAACTTGGATCGATATTAAATCACACGTGTCTGGAATTATCTCTCTGAGCCCTTCATAAACAAATAGACTGAGAGTTGGAGGTCACAGCTTAGGTTTCGGAGTGTTTTCCTGGGCTGGTCTCTGAGGCTTCCTGACTCTTGAACAATGTGTTCTTTCCATGATACTTTATGTAGAGTATTTATTTTACAGTAGCTTAGCGCTTTTTATCCATTCATATCCTCTTTTAAAACATACTTGTTTTGGCAACAGAGGTACAAAACTTGTAGAGTATTTTCTATTTAGCAGCTCCTCAGAGTATATATGCTGAGGATAAGGGAACCAGCCACTTCTTCTTTTTTAAAAAAAAATAATAATCATGAGCACGTGTTTTCTCGTCATAAGCCTGTAAATATTTTTGTTGAGCATTCTTGACTGGGATTTTCAAACATCCTGCTAGAGGGGAAGTTGGGTATGTCTTCATGAGATAAATCCCTCAAGGAGTGATTTGAAAAGATTTGTTCTTTGGGCTTTCTTTTTTCCTTTCAGTTTCTTTGCTGTCTAAAAATGTTGCCTGTTTGGTTATGAGGCACAGATAAAGCTATAGCCAGTGATAGTGACTGAAATACCTGAATGGAGTTCACATTTTAGGTTGCATATTGCCAATTCATTTAGAAAATATAGAATGTCAGAGCTGAAGGACTCTTAGATATCATCTGGTTCAACATTTTTCCCTCATTAGTGGAGTGGGAGACTCAGATGTCAAGTGACTTCCCCAAAGTCATTCAGCAAGTTAGTGGTTGAACTGGGAGTAGGACCTGGTTTCCTGACACTAGAGCAAAGCTTTCCCTCAACCGTTGGCCAGTATGATTTAACATTTCAGGTCATGAAAATATTCCTTTAAGTGCCCAAACTATAATTTTAACTGTTTTTGGTGGAAATCATTCTAAAATACTTTATCTTCTGAAGTTTTAGCTTGACTATGTAGAACATAATTTAATTTGTTTCTGGATGTCTCAGTGTCATTATTGTCAGCACTGTCTTGTGTGCACAAGTTATTTACCGCATGGATGCCCTTTGCTGTTATGAGAATATGGAAATCTTTGCCCTTAGTTCTGTTAAGACTCCAGCATGACAAACCCAGTGAGTGCTTGGATCTGATTTTATAACTTTTGGGTATTCTTCCTCATTGTCAGTTGTCACTTTTTGCTGCCTTTGAAAACACCAAACACATTGCAGTTGAGTTGATTCTGACTCATAGCAACCCTATAGCATTCTCCCTGTGCCCAGTGTCATTTGGGTGCATATAATTTTGTGGTGAGCTGAGAAACCAGATACCCAAACCCATGAGAAGCATGCATATTTCGTGTAGATTTTCATGGAGAGATACCTGGAAGAGTGGGCACTTTTCTTGTGAGTGGATGGGCCTGGAAAGGATTTTTACATTATTTTTGTGCTTTGGTATAATTCTGGATTTTTAAAAAAATAAAGGCTCAATATTTTCATAATTAGAAACAAGGCTATTTGATTTGGGAAAACAGTGTGCATAAGCGATAAATAGGTTCTGAACAAACACTTTCTTACCCTCAGACCACCATTCATTCTCTTTCATCTAATTGGAGAGGTTCTGTAGCAAGATTCTACCTATGTTTTAAAGTACCTGTGTTTCAGAACATGCCACTTTTTACCATGATGTCAGTGTCTGAACAACCACCTCAGACTATCTCCCTTGGCTGGAACTCCAGTGCACCTTTTTGTACTTCCTATTTGGCACTACCATTTTTTGTTGTTGTTTTTCTCCCTGTGTGCGTTCTCTTTCCCCTATTAGACATAGCTCTCTACTATCTTATGTCTTGCCCTTAGTGTCTAGTACTGCACCATGCACTTGGTAGATGCCCACAGGTGAGTATTTGTTGAGTGGCATCTATGTTGACTTTTCATTGACCATCGCTGCTTTCCTGTTAGAATCCAGATTTGTCTCCATAGTTGAGGTTGTCTGCCAAGTAACTCCAGAGAATGTGAGAAGCTGCTATGTGTAATATGTGTTAACATCTCTAAATACTTAAGGTGTTATAAAGCATTGCCTTAGACAGCTCCTACTCAGCTGTTCTACTCTGTCCTGTAGGGTCACTGTGAGTCGGAATTGACTTGATGGAAATGAGTTTGTTGTTTTTGGTTTACTCAGCATTTCTGGGACTATTGGGGTAGTCTAGCTTTTAGGGGTAGAGTAGCTGAGGCATTGGTGCCTCAGTGGTAGAATTCTCACCTTCTACGTGGGAGACCAGGGTTGGATTCCTGGCCAGTGCACCTTAAGTGAAGCCACCACTCGTCTGTCCGTGGAGGCTTGTGTGTTGTCATGATGCTGAACAGATATCAGCAGAGCTTCCAGATTAAGGGAGACTAGGAGGAAAGTCCTGGCAATCTGCTGCTGAAAATCGTCCAGTCAAAACCCTACAGATCAGAGTGGTTATGTGTGGGGTCACCATGAGTGGAGGAGAGAACCAAGGTCATGGAAAGAAAAGGTGGTAAGTCTGGCATCAGAAATCTGTAGTTTTCTTTATCCTTGTTAGGCTATGAGTATCCCAGATACTTGGACTTGAATGAAGAAAAGGGCTTCTCACATGGTATCAGGCTAAAGAGGTTTTGATTTCTATATATACTCAAGTAATTGAAAGAAGACCCTTCACACACAACAGAAACTCCCCACACACTCCACAGCAACACACGCACACGGACACACACCCTGTACCGAAGTGGAAATAGTTGAAGGAAAGAATGCATATTTCAGTCAGTTTTAACCACCCGAACCTATTTGAGTGCCTACAGTGTGCCGATACTGCCCACACTCTGAAAAAATGTTCAAACGAAGGCAGACACAGCCAGTGCCTTCTTGGAGTTGGGACAAAACCTCTGTTCATTGAACTCTGTTCAAGTGCAGGGTAGGGCAGGGAAGGATGTGGAAGGATGGAGGCCATAGCAACCTGCGTAATGGAGAACTTCAGCCCTGAGAGAAGGATCTGCATCACTGAGTGGAGCTGTTCATTTCTGATAGTTAATAATTACTGACTAGCTTTGAAGGGGAACTGAGGGCAGTAAAAGGATGAGTACAGGAGGGCGTCCTGACCTCTCTCCTCAGGAGATGATCAGTTTGTAGTTTAAAGGTGACTCTCTGGTCAAAGCAGGAAGCTGGGAGTTGCTTGCTGGTGGATGCGCTGTGACCCGTGGTGGTGTGAGCAAGACAGTCAGGGCTTTGCCAGGGTGGGGTGGCGGGGGCATGTGTCATGGATGCCTTCCAAAGTTGCCAGAATTTGGTGTCCAGTGGACATTTATTTCTCTCAGTCCAAGTCCACATTTGTTTCTTAATGTCTTGCATTAACACTGGCCACAGGGCACAAGGGAAGTGCAGACATATTCCCATTTCTCCTCCATATGGGAGGCAGACAGGGAGATGGAAGATGGTACTCTCATCAGTAGAGTCAATTTGCCTTGGAATTAAGAAGAGCCTTAAGCATTCTGTTTCTATTGCTGATCATATTTTCCACTGACAGTGCCCTGTGTCATTTGGGGTAACTTTGACATTTATTTCCACTTAATGTGGGGAAAAGACTATAAGACAGAATTGGAGTAATTTCTGGAAAAAAAGCAGTAAATGCTTAGTAGAGTGCTGTACAATTTTTTCATGATAAGTATTTGAAGAACATGCAATTATTACCGACGCTTCTTGGGAAGGTAAACCAAGTGATCTTCCTGAGTCTAGAAGATTGGAGAGTTTTCAGTGTAATGGATACCTCCTCCCGCTTCTCAGTTTCCTCTTTTCTTAATAAAATTAAGAAGGTGAAATTGAGTTGCAAATGGGTATCATTAAAATTTGTTGACATTTGTCAGTGAAAAGAGTTAATACTGTGAACTTCTTAAACTTGCGTTGACTTTATATATAACCCCACAGGACAGGGTAGAACTGCCCCATCGGGTTTCCAAGGAGTGACTGATAGATTCAAACTGCCAGCGTTTTGGTTAGCAGCTGAGCTCTTTACCACCGCGTCACCGGGACTCCATGATATTATAAGGTCTTTTTAGATAGATTAATTTTCCATGTAATTGACAACTAATTTCCTAAGTTACCCTATAAAAAACCCATTGCCATCAAGTCGATTCCAACTCATAGCGACCCTATAGGACAGGGTGGAACTGCCCCATAGAGTTTCCAGGGAGTGCTTGATAGATTTGAACTGCTGACCTTTTGGTTAGCAGCCATAGAGGTTAACCACTATGCCACCAGGGTTTCCAAGTTACTCTATAGACATTTAAATTCTTATAGAAATTACTGTACATCTCTTATTAAGTGAAATTGACAGAAAACAACTTAATCATCTTTTTAAAAAGCCAAACCAGTTGCTGGTGAGACCCCATGTATGTCAGAGTAGAATGGTGCTCAGTAGGGTTTTCAGTGGCAGTGATCTTCCGGAAGTAGGTTGCCAGGCACCTTGGAGTGGATCTGAAGCACCAACATTTTGGTTTGTAGATGAGTGCATAGCCATTTGCAACACCAAGGGACTCCATGATCATCTTTTAGGAACTTGCCCATCTTATAAAGGAGAAGTGAGCAGCGTGTAGTTGCGTGATCTCCCGAGAGCTGTGTCACCCATCTGAGTGAAGTAGGGAGAAGCAGCCTCTCCCAATCATTTTCTTAGTGTCCACAAAGTCTCATCAGCTTCATGTTAGCTATTTGTGTCCTTTAACTTGCAACCACAATTTAAAACCCGATCAGTATCTTCTGTACGGAGCAGCTATGGGCGCTACTGTGACTGCAGTGCTCAGCTTCTTTGTCTCCTGCTCTGTGTTTGGGTGTGGGGCGTGAATGTGCCTTCCCCATTTTGTGATGTTGTTCTACGATTTCTAGGGCAATGGCATTACAGGGTAGTTGCCTTAGATGAAACATATACGTTCTTCATCCTTACAGGGTGATGATTTCCTGACAAGATCCCAGATACTGGTTTTCTCTAAGCTTAAGTATTATATGACTCTGGTGTCTACTGCTATTTGATAACATAATTTCTAAGATTAAAAATTGTGTTTTGATAGAGGCGGCAACAAAAGTGTGAGGAAAACAATCATACATACATATATATGCATATATAAATGCTATTTTTTATTGTGGTAACTGTATGACAACATTTATCATTTCAACATTTTTTACATGTATGATTCAGTGCCAATTACATTATGTCGTACAGCCAAATTATACATATTTTGTAAACACCTAACAAATTCTTTCTCTGTGTGAAGGGAAAAGTATTATTTAAGGAAAGTCCCATAGAGAGTCTTAGAATTTCATAATGAAAAGAGGCCTTAGATTAATTTACCAAATAGCTAATTTGTTCATTCAACCACAAGACTTATGGAATACCTACCGGGTGGAGGACTCTGTGCTAGGAGATATGCTTAGGTGGTGGACACAGGAGATAGGGCCTCTGCCTCCTGGAGCTCACTGTCTAGGGGTAAGAGACATGAATCAAGTAATTAAAAACATCTGTAATTGCAAATAAGAGGCCCTCCTGGTGCTATTGTTAAGCACTTGGCTGTTAACCAAAAGGTTAGTAGTTTGAACCCACCAACTGTTCTGTGGGAAAAAGACCTGGTGATCTGCTCCTGTAAAGATTACAGCCTAGAAAGCCCTACAGGGCAGTTCTACTCTGTTTCTTGGGGTCCCTATGAGTTGGAATCAACTCAATGGCACATAACAACAACAACATAATTGGAAACTTGGACAGGTCCACCCAAGGAGAAGTTCAGGGAGCTCTGAGAACATGTGAGAAGGGACCCAGGTCTAGCCTGGGCATGGGGATGTTTGAAAAGATCAGGAGGATGAGTGGGAATGAATCTGGATGTGGGAGAGAGGTGATCTAGCCCCACCGTGTGAAACACACAAAAAGCTACCTAAGGGTTTCTTAGTCAAGGTCTTAAACAAGTGTTTGCATAGAAAGCACATACGTGAAGAAAGGATTATATTTTATGAGTTGTGTATTTTATGATGTGTCCAAGGGACTAGTTTCTCCATTTGTCCTCTTTTCCATGGCTGCCATTTGGACTGTTGTGCTGCTTACCTGGTTCACCGTCAAAATGAAATGCAAGTAAAAGAGGAAGTGAAGGCCACATCTTATGCCTTACTTTTAACTGTGGTACAGATTTATTTGGGAGTTTGAAACCATAATCCAAAATGATCTTTCCTGTTGAATGTCTGTAGAAACATCATTCAAACCTTGAATGATTTTAGCACTTAACCTGTATTCGGTTCTATATAATTTTTGCTCATTGTTTTATGTTTAAAGGCAGATTTCCTAGGATAGTACTGATTTATTCTGCCTCCTTAAGACCACATAATCCTTGTTATTTTAATCTGGGAAAAAATACAGGCATTGCATTTGTATATTTTATTTAAAAATGTGTCCAATTTTATTAACGTATTCACCCCAAATTTATCTTCTGTCGTCATCTAACATTTTGTAGGACATTAAGATATGCAGACTTACAAAACTGACTGGAAACGGCTTAGGAAAAATGACATAGGATATAATTTATCTGCGTAATTGCTGATCCTGTTAACATACCTACTGACTCTAAAATATTATACGAGAGACAGTTTCACAACCCAAATTAGAAGCAGCTCTATTAGGTGCTGGGTTCTAGGAGCCTTAGATTTTTAGTCTCAGTTAACCACACCACGTTTTAGGAAGCTTTAAGATTCAGGTCCTAGCGTCCTCAGTCGGTTTTGTTTCTGAGAGCCAATTTTGCCACTGTTGCTTAATGTGGTAGTTCCTGGCCCCCATCCCCCCCATGCAGATCCTTCCAAGATTTTACTCAACCGACCTTGTGGATTTAGGCTAGTGAGGGCTGGCCTTCTTAGCCTGTTCCCGTTGAAGTGAGCATTATTTTGTTCTGAGTTACTACAGCTTCCTTCCTTGGTCTCTTCTGGACATGGGGTGTTATGGATTGAATTGTGCCTTCCCAAAAATATATGTGGATGTCCTAACACCTGCACTTGTAAATGTAACCTTGTTTGAAAATAGGTTTTTCTTTTGTTATCAGTGGTGTTTTAGTGGTAGAATTCTTGCCTTCTGTGCAGGAGGCCCAGGTTCAGTTTCCAGCCAATATGCCTCATATGCAGCTACCACTTGTCTGTCATTGGAGGCTTCTGCGTTGCTATGCAGTTTCCAGACTAAAACAGACTAGGAAGAAAGACCTGGTGATCCACTTCTAAAAATCAGCCCATGAAACAATTAATGTAATCCACCACATAAATAAAACAAAAGACAATAATCACATGATTTTATCAATTGATGCAGAAAAGGCATTTGACAAAATTCAACACTCATTCATGATAAAAACTCTTAGCAAAATAGGAATAGAAGGAAAATTCCTCAACATAATAAAGGGCATTTATACAAAGCCAAGAGCCAACATGACCCTAAATGGAGAGAGCCTGAAAACATTCCCACTGAGATCGGGAACCAGACAAGGATGCCCTTTATCACCGCTCTTGTTCAACATTGTGCTGGAGGTCCTAGCCAGAGCAGTTAGGCTAGATAAAGAAATAAAGGGCATCCAGATTGGCGAGGAAGAAGTAAAAGTATCTCTATTTGCACATGACATGATCTTACACACAGAAAACCCTAAGGAATCCTCCAGAAAACTACTGAAACTAATAGAAGAGTTCAGCAGAGTATTGGGATACAAGATAAACATACAAAAATCAGTTGGATTCCTCTACACCAACAAGAGAACATCGAAGAGGAAATCACCAAATCAATGCCATTTATAGGAGCCCCCAAGAAGATAAAATACTTAGGAATAAATCTTACCAGAGATGTAAAAGACTTATGCAAAGAAAACTACAGTACACTTCTGCAAGAAACCAAGAGACTTACATAAGTGGAAGAACATATGTTGCTCATGAATAGAAAGACTTAACATTATAAAAATGTCTGTTCTACCAAAAGCGATCTATACATTTAATGCAATTCCGATCCAAATCCCAACATCATTCTTTAATGAGATGGAGAAACAAATCACCAATTTCATATGGAAGGGAAAGAGGCCCCGGATAAATAAGGCATTACTGAAAAAGAAGAACAAAGTGGGAGGCCTTACTTTACCTGATTTGAGAACCTATTATACCGCCACAGTAGTCAAAACAGCCGGGTACTGGTACAACAACAGATACATGGACCAATGGAACAGAATTGAGAATCCAGACATAAATCCATCCACATATGAACATTTGATATTTGACAAAGGCCCCAAAACAGTTAAATGGGGAAAAGACAGTCTTTTTAACAAACGGTGCTGGCATAACTGGATATCCATCTGCAAAAAAATGAAACAAGACCCATACCTCACTCCATACATAAAAACTAACTCAAAATGGATCAAAGACCTGAATATAAAATCTAAAACGATAAAGATCATGGAAGAAAAAATAGGGACAACGTTAGGAGCCTTAATACATGGCATAAACAGTATAGAAAACATTATAAAGAATGTAGAAGAAAAACTAGATAACTGGGCGCTCCTAAAAATCGAACACTCATGCTCATCCAAAGACTTCACCAAAAGAGTAAAAAGACTATGTACAGACTGGGAAAAATTTTTTAGCTATGACATTTCTGATCAGCGCCTGATCTCTAAAATCTACATGATACTGCAAAAACTCAACTGCAAAAAGACAAATAACCTAATTAAAAAATGGGCAAAAGATATGAATAGACATTTACTAAAGAAGACATTAAGGTAGCTAACAGATACATGAGGAAATGTTCACAATCATTAGCCATTAGAGAAATGCAGATCGAAACTACAATGAGATTTCGTCTCACTCCAACAAGGCTGGCATTAATCCAAAAAACACAAAATAATAAATGTTGGAGAGGCTGTGGAGAGATTGGAACACTTCTACACTGCTGGTGGGAATGTCAAATGGTACAACCACTTTGGAAATCGATTTGGTGCTTCCTTAAAAAGCTAGAAATAGAACTACCATACGACCCAGCAGTCCCACTCCTTGGGGTATATCCTAGAGAAATAAGAGCCTCTACACGAACAGATATATGCACATCCATGTTTATTGCAGGGCTGTTTAGAATAGCAAAAAGATGGACGCAACCAAGGTGCTCATCAACAAATGAATGGATAAATAAATTATGGTATATTCACACGACGGACTACTACGCATCGATAAAGAACAGTGAGGAATCTGTGAAACATTTCATAACGTGGAGGAACCTGAAAGGCGTTATGCTGAGTGAAATTAGTCAGTTGGAAAAGGACAAATATTGTATAAGACCACTATTATAAGAACTTGAGAAATAGTTTAAACTGAGGAGAAAACATTCTTTTGTGGTTACGAGAGGTGGGACGGAGGGAGGGTGGGAGAGGGGTATTCACTAATTAGTAGATAAGAACTACTTTAGGTGAAGGGAAAGACAGTGCACAATACAGGGGAGGTCAGCACAATTGGACTAAACCAAAAGCAAAGAAGTTTCCTGAATAAACTGAATGCTTCAAAGGCCAGAGTAGAAGGGGCAGGGGTCTGGGGACCATGGTTTCAGGGGACATCTAAGTCAATTGGCATAATAAAATCTATTAAGAAAACATTTGGCATCCCATCTTGGAGAGGGGCATCTGAGGTCTTAAACACTAGCAAGCAGCCATGTAAGATGCTTCAGTTGGTCTCAATCCACTTGGATCCAAGGAGAATGAAGAACACCAAGGACACAAGGCAATTACAAGTCCAAGAGACAGAAAGGGCCATGTGAATCAGCGACTACATCATCCTGGGACCAGAAGAACTAGATGGTGCCTGGCTACAACCGATGGGTGCCCTGACAGAGAACACAACAGAGAACCCCTGAGGGAGCAGGAGAGCAGTGGGATGCAGACCCCAAATTCTCATAAGACCAAACTTAATGGTCTGACTGAGACTCGAAGGACCCCGGTGGTCATGGCCCCAGACCTTCTGTTGGCCCAGGACAGGAAAAATTCCCAAAGCCACCTCTTCAGACGTGGATTAGACTGGACAATGGATTGGAGAGGGATGCTGGTGAGGAGTGAGCTTCTTGGATCAGATGGACACTTGAGACTATGTTGGCATCTCCTGCCTGGAGGGGAGATGAGAGGGTGGAGGGGATTAGAAGCTGGTGAAATGGACACGAAAAGAGACAGCGGAGGGAGAGAGTGGGCTGTCTCATTAAAAAAAAAAAAAAATTTTTTTTTTTTTTTGTCTCATTAGGGGGAGAGTAATTGGGAGTGTGTAGCAAGGTGTATATGGGTTTTTGTGTGAGAGGCTGACTTGATTTGTAAACGTTCACTTAAAGCACAATAAGAATTATTTAAAAAAAGATAAAATCAGCCCATGAAAATCCTGTGGATCACAAAGGTCTGACCTGCAGCTGATCATGGGGATGGTGCACGACCAGGCAGTGTTTCGTTCTTTTGTTCATGGGATCACCACGAGTCAGCAGCTAATAGTAAGTTAAACGATGTCACACCAGAGTAGGTGAGTCCTGATCCTAATTCCTTCTGAGTGGTGTTTCGTGAAAGGAGAGAACAGATACAGAAACAGCCACACACACAGGGAGAAGACAGACGCCATGTGAGAACACAGCAGAATCATCTGTTAGCCACAAAGGACACCAAGGATTGCTGGCAGCCGCGAGAAACTAGGACAGAGGCATGCAAAGTTCCTCCCTCAGAGCCCCCAGAAGGAGTTACGCAGTTGGACCCTGATTTAGACTGCACATCTCAGAACCGGGAGACAATAAATATCTGTTCTTTAAAGCCACCCTCCTGTGGTGTTTTGTTATGGCAGCCCCAGGAGACTGAGAAGTGTGACTGGGATGTGGACCAGACCTTCTGGAGAATGCTGGGATTGTTTCTGAGCGCCTCTGCACTCCCATCGTCGGGATTGTTTCTGAGCGCCTCTGTGCTCCCATCATCAAGAGCTGCACTGTCCAGTCCTGGAGCCTGGAGCCACATTTGGCTAAACAACACTTGAGATGTGACATGACTAAAGGATTGAACTTTGTTTTGATATAATGTAAGCCACCTGTGTAATTTAAAATGTTCTAGTAGCTACATAAAAAAGATAAAATTATTTTAATAATCTACTCTATTTAACCCAGTACATCCAGGATATTACCATTTCAACACATAGTCAACATTTTACAATGACTTATTTTATGTTTTTAAGCACTAAGCCTCTTCCTAGCCTCAGTAATTCTTTGGCCTTCCTTGGCTTATGGATGCATCCGTCCAGTCTCTGCTCCGTCTTCACAAGGCCATTTTCCCTCTATGGGTCTGTGTCTGTCTGTGTCTTTCTTCTTTTATAAAGAGACCACTCATTGGTCCTACAAAACCCTATTTCCAAACGAGGTCATGTTCACAGGTTCCAGGGGCTAGGACTTCAGCATAACAGTTTTGGAGACACAATTCAATCCCTAACAATCTGTAAACCTAAGTGTGTAAGAAGAGCTCACACTTCTGTTGGGACTCTCACCACTTTGGAAGAGGTGGGCTTGTATGTGTTGATGTTGAAGCGCCCCCTACTTGGGATGAGACCACTTTGACCCCTCAGAAAACTATTTTCATCTGTGTGTTTTCTGGTGAAAATGGATACATAGCATGCTGGGCTATCAAGGGATAATTTTGGCTCATGTTTTGAAGATTTTCAGAGAGCGATAGATTTCAAGGGTTGCTCCAGTCTCAGTAGGTCCAGTAATTCTGGATTCCCTAAGAATTTGAAATTTTGTTTCATATTTTTCACCCTTTTGATCCGGGTTTGTCTGTTGATTCCTTGCTCACAGTGTTTAATAATGGTAGCCAAGCACCATCCAGTTCTAGTCTCATGGCAAGGTGGGCAGTAATTCGTGGAGGCGGTTAGATCTGCAGTCCAGTTCCTCTTCCAATTCCTGGGTCGTCTTCTGCTGCCCCAGGTGGATAGAGACCAATTGTTGTATCTTGGATGGATGCTTACAAGCTTTTAAGACCCCAGGCATTACTTAACTGAGCTAGGGCGTGGAACCAAACCAAAAACCAAACCCAGTGCCGTCGAGTCCATTCCAACTCATAGCAACTCTAAAACCAGTGTTAGGCCAATTGACTGGACAATCCCACAAAGCCCATGACCTTGAACCTTCAAACCCAACAGAACTAATCCCACGGGTTGTTTTGATGTACTTAAGTAGGATCAGCAAGTTTAGCCTTTTATTTTTTTTTGGGGGGGGGGCTTGAGTTACTGCTGAAATATTGTATATAACACAGTAGTTGTCATTTCACCCTTTTTCTGGCATACAGGTTAGTGATGTCAGTACACTGGTCAACTTGTGCAACCATTACCCTTAATTGATGCCAGTTTTCCCATTAATTGGGTTTATTTTTGTGTTTTCAAAAAAGAGTCATAGAAAGAGGAAAATTCTTCAGTCCTTACGCATGTCTTGCCACATAAGGAGATGATCTAAAAAAACCTAAAATTGCAGTATCGTTTTGAAGATGAAGATATTTTCTATGCATCTTAAAGGCTTATTTTGCTATTTTTGCACTGGTCAATTACTAAAACATCAAAATTAAGGAAAGCACTTGGATTTTTACCTTTTGATATCATAGTATAGAATGATTAAGTAATTGTGTGTGTTCCTGGTTAAAAGTATGTGTGGGGTGTGTGTGTGTGTGTGTGTGTGTGTGTAGATGGATAATGTAGTTTGTTAAAAGCCAATGAAAAGCTGCCCAACCCGGAAAAAACCCAGCGCCATCGAGTCGATTCCAACTCATAGCGACCCTATAGGACAGAGTAGAACTGCCCCATGGAGTTTCCAAGGAGTGCCTGGCGGATTTGAACTGCCGACCCTTTGGTTAGCCGCCGCAGCACTTAACCACTACGCCACCAGGGTTTCCGTAATTGAAAAGCTGCAGAAACCTGTAATTTGTGCATTATTATTTAAGATCACCATATAAGTGATAATGTGTCTTCAATTTCCTTTAAAAAAACAAACCATGAACCTCCAAATTTTTACTTACTGCTGTATTCTTCCTCCCCATCAGTCTCACTGTGATTCTTCCTTCTCACTTGATAATAAAACCCCACTTTGTCCAGGTTTCTAATTTCTATGTGCTTTAGTGGAAGTGGACTAAGGCATGTGAAGGCTGAAACAAGGTTGGTTAAAGTTATTATTTCCCATCCTTGCTTGTGCCTTCAGACCACTCCGAGAGCTTTGGAATACACATGCCCAGGCTCCACTCATTTAACTGGTCTGGTGAAGGCCCTGGTTTAAGGCATTTTGAAATGGGTCCTCTGTAACTTAGGGCTGGCAGCATTCTAATAGATACAGTGTAGGTAGGGTGACCCATAGAACTTATCATTCAAATCTCAGGTTTTCCCGAATGTCCTCTAAATTCCTGCCTCCCACTCTCAGGCCTTTGAAGTGGCCTGGACCAAACACATTCTTTTCCAGCATTAAAAACATTAGCAGGTTGTTTTGCCTTATCAACACTTCCTACACTTTCTTATGTGAGCCAGGTTGTGTATGTTTTTAAATTCTTGAATCTGGCCTCTTAAGGTGTTATGTGTAATAGTTGGTGACCACTGAATTCTTGGGGCCTTTTGTTTGGTTCCAGGGAGATGACACTGTTAGAGAAAGACTAGAAGAAAGAATATGAAAAGAACTTAAAGGTGATACATGAAGGAAATCGTGAAGCTTACATAATAACCATCTGCCAAACAAGCCCACAAAAGTACAAAGTTTCAAAGAAAAAAGTCGAATTCGTAAAAGATTAAATAACCAAATTATTCTTAGAACAAAAAAAAAAAAAAACCCACTGCCATCGAGTCGATTCTGACTCATAGCAACACTATAGGATGGAGTAGAACTGCCCAGTAGAGTTTCCAAGGAGCGCCTGGCGGATTCAAACTGCTGACCTTTTGGTTAGCAGCTGTAGCACTTAACCACTATGCCACCACAGTTTCTATTCTTAGAAAAGCATGCACAACTAAGGAAACATTTAAAAAGAAAGTATTCATAAAATCTTATCTCTGGTGGTAGATGCTATTTGCCAATCACATCTAGAATTTTACTCTGAATCATGTTTTCTGTTTCACATTTTTGTTTGTTTTTCCTTTGAAAATGAATAATCCGTGAGTTCCCAGTGTTTCAGCCCCGTTCTGTATTATTGCATTGACTACCTCTGCCAGGGACAGCCAGACTCAGATCAAGTGTATTATGACATTCAAGATGAGTAATGAAGTGAGAGGGGCTTACTCTATTGTATATCACAGTGCAATATCCAAACATTCTGTCCCAGGAAGAGATGGCAGTGACTCAGAAAATCCTGTTGGTTTTGTATTACAATGTAGGAAACCAATTTAGAATTACTGTATGACATCTGGGAATCTGACTTCATCCCATGGCTGCACCTCCTTATAAGTTTAATTGTGAGGTGTTCTTTTCGGTTTGTTGGAATACCGACTAGTTCATTGCATAATAACGAATCTGAGTTATTGCTACTGAAAATGTAGTTCTTACTCTAAAAAACATTTCTTCCGTGGCTAAGTGACCTGAGACCCAAATGTAGTGATTTTGGTTTTTGTTTTTAAACCCAGCTATTAACTCTGTTCTAGTCCCTCATCAAGTCCCTAATTGTGGCTGTGTATTGGAAACTCCCTTTGTCTTGTTTCCAAAGAGTAAACGGACTTTATACACAAGAGTTTCAGGGATTTTTTTGTCACCAAGATTGGATGTTTTCCAGTTGTATATTCCCCAAGTATTTCTGACACATTCAGACATGCCTGCTGTGGTGTGCAGAGTGAATGACCTTAAAAATGAGTTATCCTTATTAATGATCTGATGGAAAAATTTCCCATAAAGCTTTATGCTTTGAGCATTGGTAATGAGAAGCCACGAAGAGAAGAGGTGTACTGTGGCCCCTCTTGCTTCCTCTGCCTTTCCTTTCTTGTTGTTATACCCTGTCCTTACTTCAACCCCCGGTGGGCAATAAAACATTTAAAATTTTGAGATATAAGGCAACTCTTGTAGTTACCATTTGCAAATAATTTCAGAAGCTTTGTAATTTTTTACTCCTAGAGTAATTGAACACTGCTTCTTGCAAATTTTTTTTTTCTTGGAAATGTAAATATGTATTTGGATTTGACTCGATGGCACTGGTTTTTTTTTTTTAAATGTATTTGGCAGAAGAATTGTGTGTTGGGAAAAGAAAAATAGCCTGGAGTGAGTTTCAGTTTTGGCAGATAAAGAAATGGCTTTATTTAGTGAATTGGATCAATACAAGGCCCTGTGCCCTGACGTAAATACTTTCGCCTCCCGGATGAGTCTACCTAGGCACAAGACCAACTTCTAAAATAAAACTTGAACACAAATGACAAAAAAGCAGAACTGGAGCCCTGTAGTTTTTATGCTATAATACCATAAAAATAATTTATTTGCTATCAAAATTAAACGGAACCACTGTCTGACAAGTGACTGCTCCTCTGTGTTTACAATGACAGTCTGCCCCACTCCAGCCCCGCATTGTAGGGCTGACCTCTAAAATAACAGAATGGTGAAATAGAAGCTCCCTGGTGGTGCAATGGTTAAGCACTTGATTGCTAATTGAAAGGTCAGTGGTTTGAACCCACCAGCCGCTCAGTGGGAGAGAAGACCTGGCAATATGTTCCCATAGAGATTCAAACCCATGGCCATCAAGTCAATTCTGACTCAGAGTTACCCTATAAAACAGAGTAGAATTCCCCTTAGGTTTTCAAGGCTGTAATCCTAATACAGAAGCAAGCATCTTTTTCCCGTGGAGTAGCTGGCAGGTTTGAACCACCCACCTATTTGGTTACAGGCTCCCTTTCGTAAAGATTACAGCTTAGAAAATCATATGGAGCAGTTCTACCCTGTCACATGGGGCTGGTATGAGTAGGAAATGACTGGAAGGCAAACAATAATACAAGTGGGAATGTAGGCTGGTGTTTATCTATTACTTACAGTTACTAAAAATGAAAGTAGAAGTGTAAGTTCTTGAGTCATTTACTTCCAGGTTCTTCCCAGAGAACTTTAAGTTGAGTTGCATTGCATTGAAAAACAGGAGTGAAATGTTTGAATTTGTAAAAAAAAAAAAGCCCCAGAGTAAAACTCTTATTTCTGCATGAAGGCAACTAATCTGAAATATTTTTTTTCTACGTTTCTTTCAAGAATGGTATAAACAGATTCTTGTACATCAGTGTTCATTGCAGCATTATTCACAGCAGCCAAATGGTAGAAATAGCTCAAGTGTCCATCAACAGATGAACAAACGAAATGTGGCACAAACATAAAATGGAATATTACTCAGCCGTGAAGAGGAATGAAGTTCTGATACATGTACAACATGGATGAACCTTGAAAATATCATTCTGAGTGAGATAAATCTGACACAAAAAGAGAAATATGATACCACTTATATGAAATATCTAGAATAGGTAAATACTAGAGACCAAAATTTATTAGTGGTTACCAGGGGCTTGGGGGAGGGGGAAATAGGGAGTTTTATTGCATAAAAGGTACTGAGTTGCAGTTTAGGGTGATGAAAAACTTTTTAAATGGTGCTTATGGTTGTACAGCATGGTGGATGTAATTAATGTCATGAAATTGTACACTTAAAAATGATTAAAATGGTGTTTTGTTATAAATATTTTTGTACAATAAAATTATTAAGAAAAAAAGAATGGCGTACCAGTACTCAGATCTGTCAGGCAGTCTCTGTCAGATGAATGTTTCTCCGGGTGGTCTTTTGGCTGTCTGCAAATGTGTTTTCGGTTGTTTATACTTGGGGAGGAATAGCTAAGAAGCCAGCCTTTCATTTCAGGCGGAGGAGACACCGCTTTGAACCAGAGAACTTGTTTTCCGTCCCGGACCAATTGCTTACTAGCTGTGTGAGCAAGTCACTTCATTTTTCAGAGCCTCCCATTTTTCTTCTTTGTAAAACAAGAATGTCAGCTAATACGTGTGGTCCCGTCCAACATTATGTTTTTGTGAGTTGGAGCCTGAACATCTGAAGTAGGAGCTCAGAAAGGAGAGTCCGAGCTGTACGTTCCTATTTGCTAACAGGGAGGCCAAGGAAAGATGCCATGGAGCCATAGACAGGGTCTCAACTTGAAGCCTTCTCAAGGTTTCATGATTTTCTTTGTTGTGTGTAGGGAATTTGGATGCCATTGGTCCTTAGTCTTTGCTTAATTCTTCTATTTAAAAGACACAGGTTGAGACTTCTCTCTGTTGCAGTTAAGTGGTCTGTCATAGACTTACTCCGATTCTCCTTAGAGAGTGATCATTTTTAAGAAAGCTCCTGAGGACAGTAAAGGCTGTCATTCAAGATAGCGCCCAGAACTTTTTTCTCATGATGGGATGTTGATTCCTCATTTTGAGTTTCTTTGTTCATTCACTTTATTCAGCAAGTATTTTTGAGGGTCTGTTGAGCACCACATATCACTAGGCACTTGGACACAAAGATAAATAAGACACAGCCCTTATCTTCAAGAAGCTTTAAAGCCTAATAGTGACACTCAGTATGTTATATAAGCTGTGCATGTACGGGATCATACATATGAGATTATTGGATATTCAGTGTTAAGTAAAGCCTGGTGTAGGGGAAAATTATTCATTTGTGTTGTCTGCACTGAATTCTGCTTTGATAGTTTTTTCTTAATTTACAAGAAATGTTGCTGAGAAAAAATGCAAATACAGAACCATCTTCTGCATTTACTGTGGAGATGATGTTGAGGTCATCAAACACTATATTAAAGACCCTCAGTGAGCATTTCTCTGAAGCATAAGTTTAATATAAAATTAAACAATAACAGCAACAAAACTTAGTGTACCCTGAGGAACTAGTAGACTTTTTGATATTGATATAAATTTTCTGACTGGTCATGTTTTCTTTTTGGTTTTGTCCATGAGGAAGCTCATAGTTGAATTCTGTGCCCTAGTTAGTAGCCACATAAGTCCTTGTTGTTGTGTGTCATTGAGTGGATTCCAACTCACAGGGACCCTACAAGACAGAATAGAACTGCCCCTGTAAAGATTACATAGGATCTTAGTGCCTCTCTAGTCTCCTCTGCGCTTATTCTTGTATTTTCCCTGAATAGGTTTCTCTTGAGAGGAAGGGAAGAATGTTTCAGTCCTCCCATGTATAACAGAGCAAAACATTGCCAGGTCCTGCACCATCCTTACAGTCATTGTTATGCTTAAGCTCGTTGTTGCAGCCACTGTGTAAATCCATCTAGTTGAGGGTCTTCCTCTTTTTTGCTGGCCCTCTACTTTATCAAGCATGATGTCCTTCTCCAGGGACTGGTCCCTCCTGATAACACGTCCAAAGTTTGTGAGACATAGTCTCACCATCCTTGCTTCTAAGGAACATTCTGGTTGTATTCCTTCCAAGACAAATTTGTTCATTCTTTCGGTAGTCCATGGTATGTTCAATATTCTTCAACAACACCACAATTCAAAGGCGTCTGTTCTTCTTCAGTCTTCCTTATTCATCGTCCAGCTTTCACATGCATATGAGGTGATTGAAAACATCATGGCTTAGGTCAGGCACACCTTAGTCTTCAAGGTGGCATCTTTGCTTTTCAACGTTTTAAAGAGGTCCTTTGCAGCAGATTTGCCTAATGCAGTTCCACTTTTGATTCCTTGACTGGTGCTTCCATGGGTGTTGATTGTGGATCCAAGTAAAATGCATCCTCCCATAGCTGAAATAGTAACTATTGTTAGTTCTTCACAGTTTACAAGTATTTTTAGGAAACCCTGCCAGATTCCTGGGATATTTAGACTAGCTTCATATCTTAAGTGCCCATTAATTTTTTTTTTCTGACTTCTTTTAGTTTAGGAAGTCGGGTTTGCAAACAGTAGTTTAGTTCAGTCAGTCAAGAATTTCTGTCTTGAGCATTGTGCTCTTTCACAGAACTATGTGGGACCAAATTGACAGCAGCAGCCTGAAAGCTTAGACGGGAAGCTCAGGAGTTTCAGTTAATGGGGGAGGAATAATTCCGAAAAGGTGAGAATGATTGCACAACTTGAAGAGTGTAATCAATGTCACCGAATTGTACGTGTAGAAGCTGTTGAATGTTTTGCTATGTACATTTTCAACAACAAAAATAAAATAAATTATTAAATATATATGTGTGTGTGTGTAAAACAAAATTGGAAATGTTAAGGAATGAATTATTCAGCAGAAGAGATTTTCAGGACTCTGTCCTGGGCTTGCTGGACAAGGTCAAGGAGATGCTAACAGTTTTCTAAAGAGAAGATACTTTGGTACAGAAAGCATCCTCAGGTAATTCAATTCTTATTAAGTCATCACATACACAAAGCTGCATGTTTGAAGTTACAAGAAAGGAAAGTGAAAATTTGGATGAAGAGATTGTTGGATTTGATCATGATTTTTATTAAAATTTTTTCTTTAGAAAAGATGGGATAAATTATGAGCCTTGTAGAATTTCATGTGTTCAGACTCTTAGCTAAAATGGATCCTCATGCTGAAACATTTCCTAAATTCTACACCCGCATATTCAGTCTTTGTTATATTTCCAGTAACACATTTTCCAAAATGCCAAAATTGCATTTTATGTTTTATCCCTTTTACTATGAGATTAAATATGTGTTCAAGAGGAAGGGTTCATTTAATCCCCTTTGGTTCAGTGATAATGTAAATTATGAATGAAGATAATATGAGTCATTCTCATGTCTATATTTGGTTATTAAAATATTTTGATTCAGTAATACATTTACATGTTTCAAAATTTGGCAGGTATGAAGCAGCACAGAGTGTGCACTCCTTCCCAGATCTGTTCCCTAGCCACTCAGTTCAGCTGCCTCACACAACCGGTGTTGTCAGCTTCTTGTATAGCCTTCTAGATCTACAAATACAAATGAATATCATTTTCTTCCTGTTTTTACACCAGTGATAGCGTGCTGTGTCTACGGTTCTGTGGTATATGCACTTACACTTGTTATTTCCTGAGGAAAAAAATGAAAAGTGTATAGCGAAATGAAAGTCCATAGTATTCTCCATGAGAAACAATACGGGTCTTAAAGGACAGTGTGCCTGAATCATTGCACCAGTGATGGTAGAAATGAATCAGAGTGGAGCCACGCACTGGCCAGGTGACCTGTCCATGTTCTGCCATATTTTTCTGAAGCAGTGATGAGCCCTGTAGCCAAAGGGTACATGAGCTTGCTGTTTGCCTTCTGATTTACGGAGAATTTTGCCTTTGGAGTTGGATGTTTTTGTGCTTAGCATTTAATTTGAATTTGGTTATTACAGTAGTAAATTAGTATTTTTTTTTTCATTTGACAGAGACATTCAGTAAATTATTAATCAAAGAGAATTAACTGTATCACTTGCTGAGAAGTTGTGAGGAACTGACTGTTATCTTTCTTGGCTTATATAAGGGATGTAGTCCAATTCCTTGGCTTCTTACTGTGTTGGCGGTGTTGCTTCAGGCATTGTGGACCTGAGGACGGACTGGGTCTCTGTCCATGTGTGCTCCCCCTCTCCGGGAGGTGCTGCTCTCCATGTTTTGCATCACAGCACCCAGGGCACTTTGGAGTCCTTAAAGTAGGGATATGAACGAGGACGTTTTCTTGTACCTGCCCGTTGTCACTGATCGATTCCGACTCATAGAGACCCAACAGGGCAGAGAAGAATGGCCCCATAAGGTTTCTAAGGCTGTAACCTTTATAAGCAGACTGCCACGCATTTCTCCCATAGAGCGGCTAGGGTTTCGAACTGCCGACCTTTCAGTTAGCAACCAAGCGCTTAACCACTTGTCACCCGTGCTCCTTTTCTTGAACCTAGCAGCCTTGTTTAGTCTTTGGGTGAGCAAACAGTTAACTCACTAAGCTGCTAACAGAAAGGCTGGAGGTTTGAGTCCACCCAGAGGTGCCTCAGAAGAGAGACCTGGCCATCTACTTCCTAAAAATCAGCCATTGAAAACCCTACGGAGCATAGTTCTGTTCTGACACACCTGAGGTCACAATGAGTTGGATTTTATTCTACAGCAACTGGTCAGCAGCCCTTTTATCCGTCCCCCGCCCTGTAGAGAGAGTTCTCTGCTACATAGTGACCTTGGCCACATGCCAAGTCTGGAAATGTCCAAAGACAAAAGTCTCCATATATAAATCCAGTATTGCAGGCACCGTGGTGTGTTTTCTGAGCCTCCTGATATACCCAACGCTCCAGCTTAGCTCTGAGTGGCTTATCTCTGGAGTCTAGCACAGAGTGGATGCCATTGCTGGTTGTTGAATGCTTGGAGAAGAAGCTGACTGTCCAGAGTCCAGTTCTGAGTGTAGGGTGCTTGAGTGCCATAACACAGGTTTAGACTTTGGTCTAGGGGAAGTAGGAAACACAAGTTATTGAGCAGGGGAGTAACAGGTTTCCATCTGCATCTTAACAAGTTAATTCTAGCGGCATTAGAAGAGGGGAGAGGTAGGAGTAAGGGACTAGTTAGTTAGCTTTTGACAAAGTCTAGATGAGTAAGGCCAGGATTCTGAAACTGCTGACTTCCCATTGTTCCAACTGATCAGTTATCTTTAAAAATCTTATAACAGAATTTTACAGTCACAACTGAATAAATATTTAATACTATAATATCCTTGATATTATAAAGTTATGTGAAGCTCAGTATAATAATGGAATATAGAGAGTTGACTTAGTAACCACCTTATAATCATTAAGTAAGATTAAAAATAAATAAATATATTTGTGTACTGAATAATAAGAGCCTTGGTGGTGCAACAGTTAAGCATTCTGTTGCCACCTGAAAGGTTGGCGGTTTGAACCTACCCAGCAGCTCTGTGGGAGAAAGACCTAGCAATCTGCTCCCATAAAGATTACAGCTCAGAAAACACTATGGGGGAGCTCTGCTATGTCACATGGGGTCACTGTGAGTCAAAATCAACTTGTCGGCTCTTAAGAACAACAATTACAATAATTAAATACAATACACATCAAGTGGATGAGAGCGATGAAAGTTTGAGAAGTTTGCTTTTATCTCTTGATTCTACCGAAATTTATCTAGTCCTTTCCCTGTGCTCTGAGATACTAGAGAGATTTAAAAGATGGATAAGATACAGGAGTATTATGTCTCTATTGCAGTCGTTGACAACACTCATAAAACAAATAACAAGTATCACATTGTTCTCCGGTACATGTTCATGCAAGGTTGTGTGTAAATCATTCCTGAGTAAACGAAATTAAATAGAGTGTGCCAACAGAAGTTTCTATTTAAAGAAGCCCTGTGATGAAACTTTTATGTAATAAAGAACTTTAGAAACACTGAAATCCAAATAAGCACACTGTTACTACTATGGTTTTTCCCAGGGCAGGGAGGGGATCCTGAGTCTTCTGTGTTGGTTGAATTCCACTTGGCCAACCACTTCCTTGGTTAATAGGGTCTACCACTAACGTGGTCGGTAATATTGGGACCTTGCAAAGGAAATACGACATCATCTACTGTTGTGCAGTTTAGACTGTTAAATAGATTTTAATTCATTTCATCTTGAGTGGGTGTGATTTGCATCTTTCTGAACAGACAAGCATCTGCAAGTGTTTTGCCTGCAGAAGCTCGTTAAAAGTCAGTGCAAATCTGGACAACGTCTCAAGCAGCAGGAATTAACTTGCAGAACCCTTGTGAGTGGATTGCATTTCCAGTATCAGTAATGCTTCTTTACTCTTTTCATGCCTCCATGGAAGCTTGGTACTAAAAGATTTGGTATGGCCACTACCACTCAAGTAATGGTGATTTTAAATTAAAATCTAGGGGCAATGTTGATAGGTGCCCAGTGTACCTATAAAACAATCGGGAAATGGACATTCCAATATGTTTTTTTGGCTAATTTTATTTATTGAAATTAATATATATGAAGAATTAAGCTAAGAAAAGCAGTAACTTTCTCATTTGAACAGCCCAGTGGTTTGCAGAACTTTTCAGCAAATTCAAGAATACAGTGGTAGTCTCATACATGCTACAACGTGGATGGACCTTGAAGACATTGGGCTGAGTGAAGTCAGTCACAGAAGAAGACAGATAGTGTATGATTCCACTTCCAGGGGATATCTAGAATAGGCAAGTGCATAGAGACCAGAATTTATTAGTGGTTACTACAGGTGGGAGGGAGCAAGGGAGAAAGGAAGACGCAAAGCGTAAGGATAATGAGCTTATTCTGTTGAAGGTGATGGAAGAACGTGGGAACAGTTAATGGTGGTTGAGCAATGTGATGAACGTATTTAATGTTACTGAACTGTACATGTGAAGATTGTTGACATGGCACATATTTTGTTACTCATATGTTTGCCACAATAAAAAAAATGTAGGGAAAAAATAATATGGTAAAGCTGAGATTCCTGTTGGGAACTTTTTACGTTTACTCCTTTTTTTCTAAAAAGCTTGCAATTAATAATTTTAGTAAAGCACTTAGTTTCTGTATAGTACTGCTTGGTGAGCTGAAGCCTTTGGGGACAGCAGCACTTGGGAAGAACCCAGGCTGTAATAGCTGATAGCACTCGCTGGCTGGTGTCCCAGAGTAAGCAGTGCTAGACGCTTTCAGCGTCGGTTCAAAGATGCCGGTCTGTCATTTATATCCATGTGATGTCGCAAGAGGTTTCAGACTGGAGTTTTGCAGTGTTCTTCCTGGCAGACCTGCTGCTGAAGGATGGCGCATTCCATGTCAGCTGGGGACCTCTCATCTGGTGTGTTTCATGCAACCCTGCCTCATCTCGGGAGCAATTTCTGGGGCCTGAGAGTAATGCACACTGTTGGTGAGAGATAATGCTGGCATTTAGAATGTGCAGACTGTGTAGGGGCTTCAGAATAAAAGCGGCGGTGGTGAGGAGAGGGCAGATACTGAGTAACAGTGGTAATGGTGAGGAGAAGGGAAATATTTTTTCAGGATAAGGAAAGCCACAACTACACGATTCATTTATGGGTCTTAAATAAAAGGTCTATAAATGTTAGTTTATCAGTACCGGTAGGGCAGATTTGTCCAATCTGTAGCGTTCTAAGCTTACCCATCCGCGGAGGACCACTTTTCTTCCCCCATGTCGACATTGTCCCCCAGGACTCTGTTTAATTCAGTCCGTCATCTTCCATCAGTGAGTGTGCCAACTCATCCTTCTTCCTGCTGCCACGGCCCCGCCTCCTTTTCCAGACTCAAAGGATTTATGCAGTCATGTTTCTGTTTTTAACTTGCAATAAACTTTATGCAGAACTGATTTTATACAAGATTATAAAGTTTATAGACAAAATAGAACACTCCCTGGTACGAGCCTCCTTCATTTATTTTCGTTTTCTGCTTTAATTTGACTGGTGTGGAGTTTGGGAACGGAGGCGTTTCTTGTCTTATTAAAGAAAGTGCTTTGAGACACGGCCAGCACTCACTTAGCTTTGTTTCAGAATGGTGTGCTTTGGTAGCACCTCGGTCTCCGCATTGCTAACCCATTCCAGCTATTTAAGTTGTGCGCTCTTGCAACTGAGAAATCTATATGTTCAGTGGAATGCACTCTGCCTTCTTTCATTTGCTTTGCTGAGAGAACATGAATACCTCTTAAAGTGGTGGTTGGAGTTTGCTGAGAATTTTAGGGGCTCCACAGAGCTGAATCCACCGCCCGTCTGTCAGTTAGTTCTACTGTGGTAGCTTGTGTGTTGCTGTAGTGTTGGAAGCTGTCCCACTGATATTTCAAGTATCAATTGGGTCACCCATGGTGGACAGGTTTCAGTAGAGCTTCCAGACTAAGACTAGGAAGAAAAGTCTGGTGATCTACTTCCAAAAATTAGTCAAAGAGAACTTGTGGATCACAATAGAATATTGTCTGATCTAGTGCTGGAAGATAAGCCCCCTTGGTTGGAAGGCTTTTAAAATATGCAGTGGCTGCAAGAATGGACCCAAACATGCCAATGACCATGAAGATGGCACCAGACTTGAACGTTTCGTTCTGTTGTACATGCGATTGCCATGAGGTGGAACTGACTTGATGGCAACTAACAACAACAACAGCAGCAGTGTTAGGGAGTGTTGGGGGCATGGAGGGATTCTGTCCTGAGAGTGTCCCAGAATGGGAGGCAGGGAGGGGTATGGCAGCTCTGAGAGACTCCTCACAAAGTCAGGATTCACACAAGCTGTTTTAGTCAGAAGGATGAAAAAAGAAAAATATTATTAACAACTTTAGAATGGACTGGTGATATTATTGATGGGGAAATCTCAGTCCTGTAAGCTTGATCTAGCAACTCCAAATATGGGAATTACCCTTTCAAGATACATTTAAAAATTTAACCCTGATTCATTTGCTTGTGTACAAGGTGGAATCTTGTATTAGACAGGTTCATTATGATCAGTAATCTTTCTACCACTGAAATTCTCGATGTTACTTTCCTACTTAAAAACTTTCAGTAGTTCCCCTAGCCTCTGGGCTAAGTTCAGAGAGACCATAGGCAGTCAACTGTTTCATCTTCTGCCCCTATCCTTGTTCTAAACCAGATTCTAACCATACCCACCTACTTACTTTCATGAATGTGCCATTTTATCTCTTTGGGTTCCCAAACTTCTCCCTGCCCAAGTACTTAGTGATGCCCTCCTGGCATGTTGAGGTTTAGGTTATGCATGTGTTTCTTTCTTCCGTGACTCCCTCATCCAAACTCCTGTAACATCTTGTGCATACCTCTGTGTTCCCGTTATCTGTTGCTGAGTAACAGACCACTCCACATTGGTGGCTTAGCATAATAACAATCATTTATTTTGCTCGTGAGCCTGGGGAGCTGACTGGGCACGCTAGGGAGTTCTAGCTCAGAGTCTACCATGGTTGTAGTCAGAGGGTGACTGGGGCCGATGTCACCTCAAAGGTTGCTTCACTCATAAGTCAGTGCCAGGGCCAAGAAGCCTTCCAACAGCTGGGGGCTGGGACTGCTGGAACTCATCGGGCAGTCATCTCTCTCTCTCTTTGTGTGTGTGTGTGTGTGTGTGTGTGTGTGTAATTTCTCTACGTAGTCTTTCCACATGACAACCTCAGGGAAGCTGCAGCCCTCAGGGTAGCAGAACTTCCTACATGGTAGCTGAAGCCCCCCCGAGTGAGTGTCCCAAGAGAAACCGACAGAACCTACCTAGCCTTGGAAGTCATACAGGATCTCTTCCGCTGCACTGTATTCATTAAGGCAGACAGAAAGGCCTGTGTACGTTTGGGGCTGGGGAGTGGGGCTACACAGACTCTGCCTTTTGGTGGAAGGAGTGTCAAAGAATGTGGCGGATATGTTTTAAAACCACTGCACTGTTGGAGTTTGCCACCTCCTGTCACAGTTCTGGCACTTCAGGCCTTTTTTCCTCACAGGACTGGAAATAGTTGAGGAGAGAGACAGTGACTTTCCATCCTTAAATCCCTAGCACAGGCACAAATGTTGTTTGTTGAATGAGTGGATGATTGGATGGCTTGGTGTATGTACGGATGGATGTACAAGATGGAAGTTTCATTTCTGTGCTATGACAAGGGCCTTATGTTGCAGACAGGGTCATCAGTCAAACGTACCTTACAGACAGTCACAGTTTGGCTCTACTCTATTATTGTAATATACTTGTTGGATGGAGTCTGGCACTGAATGAGCATTTTACAAGTATAGGTTGAGTTAAATTGCATTCGGGAAACATAATATGAACTAGTGAGGTGATATTTTAATAAGTTTCCATTGTTTTATATCTTCTGCTGTAGTTAACACAAGGTCCTGTATTCATTAATTTTGGGGGGTAATACATGGAGTTACGAAGTAGAACCACTTCCTTTGTGTGTTGATTAGCTTCTTTTTAATCAAATTTTAGGTCTAGAAACCTTGCTAATGCCATATTATGTGAAAACTATAATGTTTGGCTTGATTTTCATCAGATCAATTTTAGCACTTTTTGTGTATAGAGATGAGTGGTAGCAGCTCTTTCTAAAGCCCAGTCCCTGTGGCCGTATTGCACTATTAGTTACCGTGGATGGCACGGGTGGCAGTAACAAATTTGTGCTGACAATATATTACCCTTCTATTTTAGTTAAATTGAAGGATCAGAGAGGAAAGAGGACATATGTTAACATATCAAATAAATAGCTGTGCTTAGTTTTCTTTGTCTTGTTTCATTAACCTACCCTACATGCACACCCACGCATGCACATACATGCACACATGTGCACACACATTTACACCCACAAGTGCATACCCACATACAGCACACATGCACACCCACACATACACATGCATGCACACATTTACACATGCACACACGTGCACACACATGTATACGTACACATACACGTGCACACTCATATATATGTGTATGTATGCAAAGATAAGAAAGACACAGTGCTCAGGCTCCTTTTCCTCACCTGCCGGTACTGTTCCTGGCTAGATATGGTTCTTGGTTGCTGACACTTACAACAATGGCATATTTTGAAGGGTCAAATGGAATTCCTTCTTTCTAGGCTGTCCTTCCCATTCATAGTTTTTTGACCTAGGTGATACACTTGAGTCACCTGCATTATTTTCTCAGTTTCATGGCCTATATTCCCGTTACAGGTGTCTCTGCTATAACCTGGTATACACACTCCTGAAAGCTTCACGACGTGCAGAGTCATGCATTAAAGATAACACGGCTTACGGGGAAATAGAGGGTTGGGCCAGCTCTTCAGCACCTGTGCTGCTTTGCAACCAGAGCACTAACAAAGCAATAAAAATTGTAGTGAGAACAATTTGCACAGCTGAGAAAACATGTTAGGTTCTCACTACAAATGGAAACACTTTGGTAAATGTGACTTTAACCTATGAAAACACATGGGGCTGCTTGATGGAAGGGAAGTTATGGGGCTGCCGGCAAGCATTAGGAGAAAGCAGCAGAGTGCACAAAGATCTGAGAGAATCAGGCCAAGAGAATCAGTCATGCAAGGAGCTCTTCTCAGACACATGGGCCCACGAACTTGGAGGAAGACTAGGAGGGGAATGGACTCCAGGCTACATGGCGTGCTCTGTTTAGCTGTGCTGTGCATTTGGTGTTCAGCTGCTGTCACTTGGTGGGACAGTCCGTAATGCAAGGGGCAATCATGTATGAATCATCGTGACTCCTGGGTCACACTGCCATCGGTCCCCTACTGTGTATCACATGTGACCTAATGCACTTTACGGAAACATGCCGTGTATCAGGACAGACTATATTTAGCACCGCCACTGCTGCTAAAGATCACTGAACATACCCACTGGATTCCCACTGTTTATAATTTTTTAAAACTATTCTCAATGTATTATTCATTCTGAATTTGAAAGTGGCCTACTAAATCTAACTGAATGCCGGAAAGTAAATAAAGATACCTCAGAGGGCCTTTCTCAAGAACTTTCTTTTAATTAAAAAAGGTTTTTTTTATTATGGTAAATATATATGTTCTAAAACGTGCCATTTCAACATTCTTTGCATGTACCATTCAGTGATATTAACTTATTTTCATCATGTTGTCCAACCATCACTGTTATCTGTTCCCAAATTTTCCCATCACCCTTAACAGAAGCTCAGTGTCCCCGAAGCACTGAGTACCCCTTCCCTCTCCTTCCTGCCTGCCCCTGGTAACCACTAATAAACGTTAGTCTTTCTATACTTGCCTATTCTAGATATTTTATGTAAACGAGATGATACAGTAAAACCTGCAAAAGCCGCAACCTGTATAAAGCGGAAACCTGTCAGAGAAGGAAAACTCAAATATTTTCCACTAAAATGAGTGATAGAAAAGTGATAAGACTGCCCCTGTCAAAAGTAGAAAACTTGCGAGACCCAGAAAAACAAGGCAGTCCCGCTGAGTTCCGCCTCTTGCAGGTTTCACTATACCAATATTTGTCCTTTTGTGACTGACTTATTTCACTCAGTATAATGTATTTGAGGTTTATCTATGTTGTATTTTTCATTCTGAATTTGATAGTGGCATCTCAGAGGGCCTTTCCCAAGAACTCTCAATACTGTGCTCCTGATAAGCTTTGGAAAACATGAAAAAGGCTGAAGGCAAAGTTGCAGAGCCTCGGAACGGTTTAGGACCCTGCCAGTGAGCAGAACAGAAAACTGTTAAGACCAGGACTCAGTCCTTGATGGGGAAAAGACACTTCCCCAATTAATAAAATGATACCAATGAAAACATAGTTTTCTCAGAATTTGTAGCCCATTTCTTATTTTTGTCCTTTTTTTCTTATACCTCACCTGTTATTTTTATCTTTTCCATACTAAACTAGCTGCCACCAAGTCAACCCTGACTCATAGTCACCCTGTGTATGTCAGAGTAGAACAGTGCTCCATAGAGTTTTCAGTGGCAGATTGTTAGGAAGTTGATCACCAGGATTTTCTTCCAAAGTGCCCCTGGGTATTGGACTTGAACCTCCAATCTCTCAGCAGCTGAGCACGTTAACTGTTCACATCACCCTTCCATCTATTAGTCATATGGGAATACATTTTATGTCATCTCATGCCCCAAGCAACTAATGCCTCTCCTGCATGTCATGAAAACGTTGAAAATGACAGGGAGCGCTGACTGAAGTTGCCTGTGGACCGTTGCCTGAGGCCCCTTAGTAACTCCGACTTTGACTCTGTCCTCAGCAGGCCTCCTCAGCTTCTCAGGCCCCCACATGGATGTTCAGTGGAGACCTGGACTTCACAGAGGGCTCTGCAGTACTTGAGCATAGTGGCCTGGGGAACTGCCTACACCTCTAAGAGTCTGTGGAAATGGAGAGGAGGAGGAGGAGGCTTGGTAAAACAGAATATGACGGAAACACTGGGAAATGGAAGCCGGAACAAGAGTTAGGAGCCAGAAATGCAGATTGGAATTTGTGTCCCACATCACTTCCTAACGGTAAAATGGTAGAGTAGCGCCTGGTACAGACACTAACTCTAATATGGGGGCCATGGTGGCAAAGTGGTTAAGAACTGCTAAGATCAGCAGTTCGAATCCACCAGCCACTCCTTGGAAGCCCTATGGGGCGGTTCTTCTCTGTCCTGTAGGGTTGCTATGAGTCGAGATCAACTTAATAGCAAGTTTTTTTTTTTTTTTCTTTTTTTTTTAATGAATAAGTGCCTCACACCTGGTCCACCGTGAAAGAGGGGTTAGAAAAGGCCAACATCCCTTAGGGCTGGAGGGAGCAGCAGTTTCCCCCAAGGGTGGTACCTGAGCTGGTCTTTAAAGGATAGATAGTACTGGGGAAGTGGAGATGATGAGGAAAGCGGGGCTGTGGGGCTGAGGGAGAATTGTGGACCAGGGAAAGATGAAGAGCTAACCCTTAGGGCTTGTGAGGATAGTAGTCACCACGTTGATGGACCTCTTCCTTGGCACTACAGGGCAACTGCTTAACTTTTTTTGCCGTAATTCTGCCATTCACCCAGTGAGTACTCCTTGAAAATTGATGATAATGGCCATATGGAAAGTCTCAGAGCTTATCGGGGATTTGAGTCTCCAGGGCATAATTGGTGGGTGGAACACCAGAAGAATGGGGCATAATATTGTTCTCCTAGCAAAGACAGTTTATTAAAAACCATTTGCCACTGAGTCCACTCTGACTCATGGAGACCCTACTTGTGTCAGAGTAGAACTGTGTTCCCTAGGGTTCAATCACTGATTTTTCAGAAATAGATCACCAGGCTTTTCTTACAAGGCACTTTTGGATGGACTCCAGCCTCTAACCGTTTGCTTATCAGCTGAGCACATTAAACATTTGCACCACCCAGGGACTTGAACAGTTGATTACAGGCTATAAAAATGGGCACCTCGTGGTGCTTGTTGTTGTTAGGTGTCCTCGAGCCGGCCACGACTCATAGCAACTCTACGTATAACAGAACGAAACACTACCTGGTCCTGTGCTGTCCTCACAATTGTTGCCATGCTTGAGCCCATCATTGCAGCTACTGTGTCAGTCCATCTCGTTGAGAGTGTTCCTCTCTTTTGATGACCCTCTTTACCAAGCATGATGTCCTTTTCCAGGGACTGGTCCCTGCTGATAACATGTCCAAAGTATGTGAGACGAAGTCTTGCCATCCTTGCTTCTCAGGAGCATTCTGGCTGTACTTCCTCCGAGACAGATCTGTTCGTTATTCCAGCAGTCCATGGCATATTCAGTATTCTTCGCCCACACCATAATTCAAAGGCATCAATTCTTCTTTGGCCCTCCTTATTCATTGTCCAGCTTTCACATGCATATGAGATGACTGAAAATACCATGGCTTGGGTCAGGCACACCTTAGTCCTCACAGTGACATCTTTGCTTTTTAACACTTTAAACAGGTCTTTTGCAGCACATTTGCCCAGTGCAATATGTCATTTGATTTCTTGACTGCTACTTCCACGGGCATTGATTGTAGATCCAAGTAAAATGAAATCCTTGACCATTTCAGTATTTTCTCTGTTTGTCATGATGTTGCCTATTGGTCCAGTTGTGAGGATTTTTGTTTTCTTTATGTTGAGGTGTAATCCATACTGAAGGCTGTATCCTTTCATCTTCATCAGTAAGTGCTTCAAGTCCTCCTCACTTTCAGCAAGCAAGGTTGTGTCATTTATGTGTTGCAGGTTGTTAATGAGTCTTTCACCAATCCTGAAGCCCCATTCTTTTTCATACAGTCCAGCTTCTCGAATTATTTGCTCAGCATACAGATTGAATAAGTATGGTGAAAGTATACAACCCTGACATACACCTTTCCTTATTTTAAACCACACAGTATTGCTTCATTCTGTTCAAAAGACTGCCTCTTGGTCTGTGTATGGGCTTCACATGAGCACAATCAAAGTGTTCTGGAATTCCCATTCTTTGCAATGTTATCCATAATTTGTTATGATCCACACAGTTGAATGCCTTTGCATAGTCAGTAAAACACAGGTAAACATCTTTCTGGTATTCTCTGCTTTCAGCCAGGATCCTTCTGACATCAGCAGTGTTATCCCTGGTTCCACGTCCTGTTCTGAATCCAGCTTGAATTTCTGACTGTTCCCTGTCGATGTACTGCTACAATCGTTTTTCAATTTTCTTCAGCAAAATTTTACTTGCATGTGATATCAGTGATATTGTTTGATAATTTCCACATTCTGCTGAATTTCCATTCTTTGGAATGGACACAAACATGAGTCTCCTCCAGTGGGTTGGCCAGGTAGCTGTCTTAGAAATTTCTTGGCATAGATGAGTGAGGGTTTCCAGCATTGCATCCATTTGTTAAAACATCTTAATTGGTATTCTGTCAATTCCTGGAGCCTTATTTTTTCACCAGTGCCTTCAGTGCAACTTGGACTTCTTCCTTCAGTTCCACCAGTTCTTAGTCATATGCTACTTCCTGAAATGGTTGAATGTTGACCAATTCTTTTTGGTACAATGACTCTGTTTATTTCTTCCATCTTCTTTTGATGCTTCCTGTGCCATTCAATGTTTTGCCCATAGAATCCTTCAGTATTGCGCCTCGAGGCTTGAATTTTTTCTTTAGTTCTTTCAGCTTGAGAAATGCCGAGCCTGTTCTTCCTTTTTGCTTTTCTGACTCCAGGTCTTTGCACGTTTCGTTATAATACTTTATTTTGTCTTCTCTAGCTGCCCTTTGAAATCTTTGGTTCAGCTCTTTTACCCCATCATTTATTCCATTCCATCCTTGTGGTGGTGGTAAGCTTCCAAAATTATAGAAAGTTACTACTATTCACTATTAATATTTCCTCAACAACCGATCAAGGAATGATATTGATTATTTAAACTTAGCAAGGAGGGATGTAAGGCTTTGATGCATCAGGGTCATTTCCATTTACAGGCATGCATTTCTTATTTTAGCCTGACCTGTGATGTAAGAATCCAGGGTGTATTCACCTCATCTCTGAAGTTCCGCAGTCTATTGAGAGCTCTACCTAGCAGTTGCTTCTGTTTCTACTTCACTTTTTCTCTACCAGGCTTTTGTGTATGTTAAGAAATTGGGACTGGACTTGCGACAACATGGATGAATCCTGAAAATATCATGCCGAGTGAAACAAGTCAGTCACTCAAGGACAAATATTGTATGATCCCACTTATATGAAACAGCTAAAACAGGCACATGCATAGAGACCAGGGTTTGGTAGAGGTTACAAGGGGGTGATGGAGGGAAAGGGAAAGGGGGACTCAGTGCTTAGGGGACGCTGAGCTTCTGTTGAAAAGGGTGATGGGAAATTTGTAAATAGGTAGTAGTGACGGCTGAACAACATGCGTAGCCTAAGTTAGTATCACTGAGATAGATGCACATGAGAAGAATGTTGAAATGGCAACATTTACCACAATTTAAACAAAGAGAAAGAAATGCGGACTGGGAAAGGACTCATTGTTTGCTAAGTTGAAATCATACTCAGCGTGAAGGCTTTGAATGCCTGAGAAGAGGTGCGTTTTGACTTTCCTCCTTTTTAAAATGTAGTTAAACTGATATCCACAACAATGGTGAGAAAGTACTATGTAATTAAGGTATGAAAGATGGGAAAGTAAACAAAGAAGGGCAGGCATATGTCAGGCATTTATAAACTCTTCACTCTTGTCAGAGTGAAGTTCAGGCTTTGGGGAGACCAGGTTTTTTCTTTAGTTCTCTGCAGCCCCACCCAGCTCCCTTCCAGTTCTGCCTCCAGGGAGAAAGGGCTTCCTAGATCTGGGAGTCTTTTTGTCCAAAGGCCACAGAGAGACCTCAAGATTGGGATCTGCCCCCTCTTTCCTCTCTCTGAGCTCTATTTTAGATCAGCAGTAAAGATTTGAGGCTTTTTGCAAGCTTTCAACTCTGAGGTATTTTGGAAAACAGTAATTTTGTTTGTTCTCTGCTGTGTGCATGTGGTTTCTTAAAACGCGAGTGTGATTATTTTCTGCATCCTTTCCATAGCCAACATTTCCCCTAAACTACAGACTCCGAGAGTGGGTTCTGCAGTGCACTTAGCATGCAGTCTCATTTGGAATTCTCAGTGAGAGTGACTGCCTCTTCCCAGTGAACAAACTTCTTGCAAGTTTGAGGATTTTTAGGTGGCTTTCAACCTTGTCTTTGGGTCTGTCCCTCGCGCGTTTAGCAGCCAGACATGCCCAGTATGTTGCATATTTTCCAGCAAGCCGTGAGGTACCATTCAGTTGTTATTAAAGTTAATGCTATGATAATGAGGGGGGTTACATAATAGCCCTTTTGGGCAAGTTTTATTCATAAAACAGTAATTTTTGGAAGGCCATTATGATATTGCATGCATTCTGGAGCCAGATTAAGAATTTACTGTTGAGTCGATTCCAACTCATGGCATCCCCATGTGTGTCAGAGTAGAACTGATGTTTCGGAAGTAGCTTGCCAGGCCTTTCTTCCAAGGTGCTTTGGATGGATGTGAACCTCCAACCTTTACGCTTGCAGCAGAGCACCTTAACCTTTTGCACCACCCAGGGACTTCTGGAGCCACTTGACTTGGGATTGAGTCCCAGCTTTTCTACTTTTTCTCTGTGTGATACAACCCAGTGTGTGATATAAAAAAAAAAAAAAAAAAAATTTTTTTTTTGATATAGGTCAAAGTAATTTTCTTCTCTGTCTCAGTTTCCTCATCTGCAAGTGGAGATAATACCCACATTGTGCTTTCATGAGACTATTCATGGAGGACAGTAGTGTGCCCTGGACATAGCAAGCACTCGATAAGTGTTGGCAGCCAGGACGACTTGTAGTACTGGGAAGGCACCCATTTGCTAGTTTGGAGGCATTGATAAGCCTGGAGTCGCCCTCAGGAATGCATACAATGATGAATGCACGTGTGATGTCAGTTATTACCGACTGAATTGGGGTGAACTAGAGAATTCTTATTGCATACACTGGGTGGTTTTACATCATTTTTCTGTCCGCTGTAGCATAACACTGACTTGCAATTTGAGCGGAAAGCCGAGCGGGGGAGGAGGGAAGATTTTCTAACTCATTTGAATTTCAAATTGTGAATCAATTAATATTGAAAAGATAAAACTCATTTAGTCTTCGAGTGGAAAGCATATGCAAGAGACTTGAGGAGAGTGGACTTCTGAAGATATTTTACAAACACTAACCCTTTTCATAAAAGCTTTTGCTATAAAAAAATGGGAACAATTATTTGTTACTCATGAATGCTATATGATAAATGGTGTGATCAAAATGAAAGGGGAAAAGGGATGTCTCAAGACAATAAGCATTTTGTTTATTTTTAAATCTTCTAGAAAGTTTTGAAAATAATATACCAGTTTAATATATTTTCTTAGATGATTTAGATAAACTGTTTCTATCATAGTTTCTAGTAAATATGAAATAGGTTGTATTTTATTACCAACAAGCATTTTACTTTTTAGTTCATAAGCTTCCAATTAGATCTGTAAAATAGGATGCAGAAATCAGCTGAAATAAATAAACTATTTCTAGCCTTAAAATTTCTGCTCCCACAATGGTATATACTATATTCAGTCACCATCACAAAAATGTCTTTCTTATCGGCGCTGCTGTAGTTAAACGTGAACTTTAAAAATTGGAAAATCAGGCACTTTGTAGACAGTTCACTCTTTGTTTCATATTTTTGGGTTAAGGAAAAAAAAATTGCCCAAGGAAGTATTTCTGGAGGGAGTCAAACTTTTCAATTGCCTTGGTAGTTGCCTAAAATATTTTTGTTGTTTTGGAAATTGATAATGATCTTTTTTTTTTCTAAGTATGACTGAAAGAATACTCATTTCTAAAGCATGGATCACATTTGTTCTTAAAAGTGAGTGAGAAGGTAGGAGCTAACAGCCATCATTGCATCATGCATACTTGGTCAGGCATCCGTGCAATGCCATCATTGTGACTGATTGTGTAATAAACACTTAGCTATGGTGCTGTAGTGGATGTAACACTGGATTTTGCTTCAAGAGGCCAGGATTCCAGGTCTTAACATGGTCCTTGAGCCATGGATCCAAACCTTTAGGTTTTAAGAACTTGTGATGGAAGAGAAGAACGCATTGGCTTCATGGTAGTAGCTCCTGGAAGATTCTTTTCTAGCTCATTTTCTCTCCTCATTTTTCACATTTTTTGATAGTCACTCCTTACTTATATGCTGGTGTCTTCAAAGTCTGCATTTTAGCCAAGACCTTTCTCGTGGGCCCCAGACTCACAATCCAAGTCTGTTTGGTTGCTCCATGTTGTTGTTAGTGGCCATCGAATCGACTCCAACTCAGGGCAACCCCATGTGTGTCAGAATAGAACTGTGCTCCGTAGGATTTTCGGTGGCTGATTTTTCGGAAGTAGATCTACAGACTTTTTTTCCAAGGTGCTTCTGGGTGGACTCGAACCTCCAACCTTTCAGTTAGCAGCCGAGTGTGTTAACCATTTGCGCCACCCAGGGAAGACCAATTGATCACTAAGCTCGGCCAATTCTACCCCAGATATGTCTCCCATGTCCATTTCCTCCTTTTGATATCAGCTGCCTCTTGTTCACGTCCTTCTCACTTCTCACCTGGATTTTTGGGACAGCTCTGTTTAACAGCTGGCCCTGTGGATCCCTGCTGGTTTGTGCCCCTCGGCCCAGTAGCAGTCGTTGGAGAGCTACCTCGTCCCCTGCTCTTCACTCAGGTTGCACCTGCTAATCTGGGATCAGTTGTCCACTTTCCCCCTGGCAGTCACCCAGCCATTTGTCCAGAGACTTAGCTTAGAGGTCAAGGCCTCTTTGAAGCCCTACCCAAACTTTCCAGATTATGGTTGATATTTAACCATGTTAATAAATGTGAATCTAGTTCATCGTAAGTTGTCTTATTTGTCAGCCTCCCCTGGTAGACTCTGAATTACTTGAGGGTATGAATTGAGTCTTATTCATGTCAGACACACAGTATCTAGCGTAGTGTGTCTGGCTCCTAGAAGACAGTCAATAAATGACTGGCTGACTGAGGGAACATGTGGATGGCCTTCCCTGGGTGAGAAGGGATTGGGAGGGTGCCACACAGCCCTTGGGAGCTCCCCTCCTAAATCTGTCACTTACTGCCAACCTGGCTTACAGGTAGTAGCTTTTCTTGGCCCCTGGCCATTAGATACAGTCAATCATCATTATTTGCAGGTTCTGTATTTGCGAATGTGCCTACTAAATAAAATGTGTTTGTAACCCCAAAATCAATACTTGCAGTGCCTTCACGGTCATTCGCAGGCAGGTGCAGAGGGGTGAAAGACTCGAGTCACCCAGTGCGCATGTTCCCAGCTGATGGCAAACAAAGCAACACCCTGCCCTCTTGTTTCAGCTCTCATACTGCAAACAAGTGTCCTTTTCATGGTCTATTTAGTGACAGCTTTTTGCATTTTCGTGCTTTTTGTTGGTGATTTTGCTGTTTAACCTGGCCCCTACTCATAGTGCTGAAGTACTAGTTAGTGTTCCTCAGTGCAAGAAGGCTGTGATGTGCCTTGCGTGAGAAAACTTTGTTTTTAGGCAATGTAGCACTTTTTTTTTTTTTAGCACAGTGCTGCTGGCCATGAGTTTCCGTGTTAATGAATCAACAGTATAAAGTATTAAATACGATGTTGTTAAACAAAAACACACATAAAACAAGGTTGTTAGGTAGTGATCCAAACCAAATCTGTTGCCGTTGAGCCAATTTCTACTCATAGCGACTGTATAGCACAGAGTAGAGCTGCCCCATAAGGTTTCCAAGGAGCGGCTGGTGGATTCGAACTGCTGACCTTTTGGTTAGCAGCCGTAGTTCTTAACCACTGTGCTACCAGGGCTCCAGTTGATGCAAATGTTCTGACTAGAGGCTTGCAGGAACCTAACCTTGTATCTCTCCTAGGAGCAATGGGCTATATTTGCTAATTCAAGGTTCGTGGAAACGATAGAACATTTAAAAAAAAAGAAAGAAAACCCAACTCTGGTGCTGTTGAGTTGATTCCGACGCAGGGGGCCCCATGTGCTACAGAGTAGAACTGTTCCATAGGGTTTTCTTGGCTGTAATCTTGATGAAAGCAGGTAGCCAGGCCTTCCTTCTTTGGTGCCCCTGGGTATGTTTGAACCGCCAACCTTTAGATTAGTAGTCCAGCACAAACTGCTGCCATGAATGAGAATTGACTGTACATACTCTGGGACTAGAGTTGAGAATGTAAGCCAGTGTTTTTTATTGTCTGCAGGTTGAGTTTTTTAATAGGGAAAGGTACTGAGCACAGGTTCAGCAGGACCAGATGAACATAGTAAATTAGAAATGTCAGGCATCTGTACGCAGTGCAGCCCTCCCAGCTTGTCTCACTTTCAACTCATGACCACTGACTTTACGTTAGTGCCCCCCAGCAATCACACTACATTTCCTTAGTGCAGTCACTGTCACCTTCTCTGCGTGACTATTTCATAATTTCTCCCATCCTTTGTTGTTGCTGGGTGTGTCGAGTCAGTTCCAACTCATTGTGATCCCAGGTGATAGAGTAGAACTGCCCCCATAGGATTTTCTAGACTGTAATCCTTCACAGGAGCAGATCGTCAGGTCTTCTTTCCTGGATAGCTGCTGGGGGTGAGTTTGAACTGCCAACCTTTCGGTTAGCAGTTGAGTGCTTCACTGTTGTGCTACCAGGGCTCCTTCTCCAATCTTTTACAGCCTTCTCCATCTGAGTGTATTGAGCTTGCAAGCAGAAGGGAACTCCCACGCGCCCCCTCCCCCCACCCCATCTACTCAGTTATTTGCATCTGTGCCCTTGTTCACTAGCTTGCCTCCCTTGCTGGAGATGAATTGCCTGTGCAGTTGTTTAAGGCCAACACTACTCTTGTCCACCTTCTTAAGAACATCACTTCATGATGTGTTTCCTCTCTCTTCTGTATCATTAGTTTACTCCTTTCTATCAAGTAGTTTCCATCAGCAAACGTGCTGATATTTCTTCCCCTGATACCCCTGTCTGTTTCTCTGCTCCCCTTTACCCCAAGGTACCTGATTTTACCCAAATTCATTGTAACCAATTACTCTTTTCCATTCTGTCTTGAACCCACTTCTGTGAGGTGTTTGCTTCTGTATTCCCCCAACCCTGCGCTTCTCAAGGTCAGATGTGCCCTCCAGATTGATAGATCCAACAGTCGTTTCTCAGTCTTTGTCTTATTTGATCTGGCAGCAGTGTTGGGCACAGTTGATCCATTCCCTCCTCCTTGAAACGCTTTCATCACTTGGTTCCAGGACACTGTGCTTTCCTGTTTTTATCTCCTTCCTCACAGGCCTTTTGTTCTTATTCTCTTCATTTCCCCACCTCTGGACATTGGAGTGTCCCAGGGCTCAGCCCTTGGCTCTCTTCTCTGTCTTCACATAGTACCTTGGTGAGCCCTGGTGGCACAGTGGTTAAAGCTCTCAGCTGTTAACCGAAAAGTTGGCAATTCGAATCCACGAGCTGCTCCTTGGGAGAAAGATGTGGGAGTCTGCTTCTGTCGCTGTGATTCGAAATTGACTCAACAGCAATGGGTTTGGTTTTTGTTTTTGATTATACTCTATAAAGGATCTCTGGTGGTAGAATGGTTAAGCCCTCAGTTGCTAACAGAAAGGTCAGAGGTTCAAACCTACCACCTACTCTGTGGGAGAAAAGACCTGCTGATCTGCTCCCGTAAAGCTTAGGGCCTAGGAAACCCTATGGGGCAGCTCTGCTTTGTCCTGTAGCATCACTATGAGTTGGAATCAACTTGATGTCACCCAACAACAACAACATACTCTGACCACACCAGCATTTGTGTCTCCAGCCCAGACTTGTACCCTGAGCTCCAGAGCGGTGCATCTCCCTGCTCAGTATCTTCACGCACAAACCTAAGAGGCATCTCAACATTAACTTGTCCAAAACGAACCCTTGGTCATCCCCAGTTTCTGCCCACAGGCTTTGCGTCTCACAATGGCAACTCCATTCTTCCAATTCCTGACACCAGAATTTGGAGTCATATTTGACTCTTTTTTTTTTTGCCATTTCAACCAAATTTATGTGTACAATTCAGTAACATTAATTAAAAAAAAAATTAATTACATTCACCATATTCTGCAATCATCACCACCATCCGTTTACACATTTTTTCATCCCCCTTAATAGCAACCTAGTGCCCCTAAGCAAAGACTCCCTCCCACTCCCTCTCCCTCTTGCCCCTGGCAACCAGTAATAAGCTTTGGTCTCTATGCCTTTACCTATTCTAAATATTTCATATAAGGGGATCGTACAATATTTGTCCTTTTGTGCCTGACTTTTTTTCAAGGTTCATCCATGTTGTGGTTTGTATCAGAACTTCATTTCACATTATGGCTGAGGAATATTCCACTGACGTATTACATATTTTGTTTATCCATTTATTTGTCATATTTGACAACTCTTTTATCTCAAACCCATATCCAATCAGAAAATCTGGTTGGCTTACCTTTCCAAAAACAGAGCCTGAATTTGAGCATTTCTGACCACTTTGTGCTGCTACTACTCTTGTTTATTGTTGTTAGCTACTGTGGGGTTGGCCCCCGCCTCATGGTGACTCTGCGCACAGCAGAGTGAATCGCTTCCAGTTCCTGCGCTGTCCCTAGATCAGCTGTGAATCGATCATTGTGCTCCATGTGGTTTTCTTGTCTTTGTAATTGTGCTTTAGGTGAAAGTTTACAGCTCAAGTTAATTTCTCACACAAAAATTTATACACATGTTGTTATGTGACACTAGTTGCAATCCCTATAATGTGACAGCACATGCCCCTTTCCACCCCGAGTTCCCCGTGTCCACCCAACCAGCTCCTGTCCCTTCCTGCCTTCTCATCCTGCCTCTGTGCAAGAGCCACTCATTTGGTCTTGTGTATCTGCTTGAACTAAGAAGCACACTCTTCACGAGTATTATTTCGTGTTTTATAGTACAGTCGAAGCTTTGTCTAAAGAGTGAGCTTCGGGAATGGTTTTAGTTCTCGGGTAACAGAGCACCCAGGAGCCATGGCTTTGGGGGTTCCCCCAGTCTCAGTCAGACATTAAGCCTGGTCTTTCTATGTGAATTTGAGTTCTGCTGCACACTCTTCTCCTGCTCCATCAGGGACTCTCTGTTGTGTTCCCTGTCAGGGCAGTCATTAGTCGTATCCAGGCACCATCTAGTTGTCCTGGTCTCAGGCTGATGGAGTCTCTGGTTTATGTGGCTTTTTTGCCTCTTGTGCTCATTATTTTACTTGTGTCTTTGGTGTTCTTCATTCTCCTTTGCCCCAAATGGGTTGGGACCAATTGATGGATCTCAGATGGCCACTTGAAAGCTTTTAAGACCCCAGACGCTACTCACCAAAGTGGGATACAGAACATTTTCTTAATAAACTTTGTTATGCCAGTTGACCTAGATGTCCCCCGAAACCATGGTCCCCAGACCACAGCCCCTGCTACTCTGTCTCTTGAAGTGTTTGGTTGTGTTCAGGAAACTTCTTAGCTTGTAGTTTAGTCCAGTTGTGCTGACTTCCCCTGTGTTGTGCGATGTCCTTCCCTTCACTGAAGACAGTTCTTGTTCCATATGGTTTTCTCTGGCTGATTTTCAGAAGCAGATCACCAGACCTTTCTTCCTAGTCTTTCTTAGTCAGGAAGCTGTACCTGTTCAGCATCATAGCAACATGCGAGCCTCCACTGTCAGATGGGTGGTAGCTTTGTATGAAGTGCATTGGCTGGGAATTAAACCCAGGTCTCTTTCGTGAGTGAGAATTTTACCACCGAGCCACCAATGCCTCGTTCACACCTCTCTAGCCCCCATTTTATCTTGCCTGGATTATTACAGTAGCCTCTTCAGTGGTCTCCCTGCCTCTGTCCTCCTTCCTTGCAGTCTGTTCTCAACACAACATCTAGTAAGAGCTGAGTGAGCCAGACTCTGCTGAAAACCCTCCAATTGTCCATAAATGCCAAAGATTTCCTTCCAGTGGCCGAAAGCCCTTGGTGATCTGCTACCTTATTACCTGACAGCCTTTTCTTATTTTCTCACCCCTGGTCACTCTTCTGTAGCCACACAGGCTTCCTTGGTGGCCCTGTAATTGCCCCTTGAAGGCTTTTCCACATGTTCACTTGGGGGAAGAGGTTCATTCCCCCAGATGTTCCCATCACTTCCCCTCACTCCTTCAGCTCTTCACACAGTGCCACCATATTTGTGAGTTCCTCCCTGGTCACCCTGTTTCAAATTGTAAACCCCACTCCCCACCCTTCATGCTTCCTATTTCCTTTTTCTTCTTTTAACACTTATCACCATCTAACATACTATGTATCTTACTTATTATTTTTCATTATTTTTTACGTTTTGTGGTAAAAATATGAATACAAAACACTTGACAATTCAACAATTCTTATATGTACAATTCAGTGACATTGATTACACTCATCGTGTTGTGCAACCGTCACCGCTATCCTTTTCCAGATTATTCCACCACCAGGGACAGAAACTCAGTGTCCCCTAAGCAGTGACTCCCATATCCTCCTCACTCCCGCCTGTGGTAACCACAAATAAGCCTTGATCTCTGTACATTCGCCTATTTCGTGTAAGTGGGATAATGTAATAATTGTCCTTGGTATCTGACTTATCTCACTCAGCATAATATTTTCAAGATTCATACACATCATAGCATGTATCATTTTTCTTTATGGTTGAGTAATATCCCATTGTATGTATGTACCACATTTTGTTTATCCGTTCATCTACTGATGGACATTTGGGTTGTTTTCACCTTTTTGCTATTGTGAATAATGCTGCAACGAACACTGGCTATTTTACTTACTGGTTTTGTTTGCCTCGTCCCACTAGAACGTGTGGTCTGGAGGACAGGGATTTTGCAGTGGACTGCTGCGTGTCCACTTCTCAGAACTGTTCCTGGCATGTAGTAGGTACTCAGTGGATATTTGTTGAGTGACTCTATAGAGGAGAAGTTTTTACAAACAGAAAAGCATAATTACTATTGTCTATTTCCCTCTTTTAAAATTACAGGCTTTATTGGAAATTTCAAGTTCTTGTTTTATCCAGAAGGTATCAAAGCAGAATTTAAAATTCCCCATAACAGTAAGTCTATCTTCAAAGAAGGACATGTGAAGACAATCGTAAGACTTCTGTGAACGTGTTTATATGCTTAAACTGTCATTAGTAATAAAAATTACATTTTCACAATGTATAAGGAATATTACTATGAACTTTCAAGTAGACTGATACATAGTTTATTTTCTTATAGCTAGATTAGATTTAAAACATTACCAAAACCAAAACACCACCTAGAGCCAGACTCATGGCAACACTACAGGACAGAGTAGAACAGCCCCACGGAGTTTCTAAGGAGCGCCTGGCAGATTCAAACTGCCGACTAGTTGGTTAGCAGCTATAGCACTTAACCACTTTGCCACCAGGGTTTCCTAAAACATTACAGTAGCTTTAAATATCCTGAATCATATCTACTTAAAAATATCACTAGTCAGGTGTCTTTGAGGTTTTCTTGATAAAGTTTGTGGTAATAACTCCTCCTCTGACTTCTTTAGCAGTGTGTTAAAGCTGGCACAGAACTTGTGGGTAGCTTCTGAAAGTTTGCCTCATTTGAGATTCATCAACTACTGATGTAATTAACACCATGTGGTGTACATGTGGAGCTCTGCATGATTTCCACTTCAAAATGGTGGCCAGTACCCTCACTCTACTTGATGTTTAACCCAAGCATTTGGAAAACTAGATTAATGGGTGAGCTGGGTAGTGGAGCCATAATTTATAGCACATAAAAGGGAAAATCCTTGCTGTTTCAAGTTGTTGTCTTGGAACTCTTCTAAAATGCACTAAAACATTTTTATGCTATTTAGGAAGTTTCTTGGAGGGTCAATAATTTAACCTTTGATAGTTAAAGATCTTACGTGGTCTCATGCTCTGAAGCCTGAGATTATTTCCAATAATGTAAAAGATGATAATATATGATTTGCCTGTAAAGGCTTTCCTGGGAGAGACCAGATCAATAATGACTGGAGGTGCTATGTGAGCTAGAAAAGGGCTACATCGTCTGCAACTTTTTGTGCCCCACCCCCCTCCTTTTGGGGGAAGGGATTAACTTCCGTAATGTTTTTATTTGCTATTTTCTTAAAGAATATAATAAACTAAAGTCTAATTAACTGGTGGTTCAATGGTTAAGCACTCAGTTGCTACCTGAAAAGTTGGCCATTCGAACCTACCGGCTGCTCTGTGGGAGAACGACCTTGAGATCCAGTTCTGTAAATATTTCTGCCTCAGAAGCCCTATGAAGCAGTTTTGCTCTGTCCTATAGGGTCGCTACGAGTTGGAATCAATTCAACGGCACACAACAACAACAACATCGTTAATTGAAGTTTGATAGACAATTTCACAGTATATTTGATTTTAGCAGCTTCCAACGGAGATAAAAATCCTGGAAAAACATTATGGTTTGGTCGTTTTTATTATAAAGGGCTTTCTTTCCAGCAAATAACATTTCTTTTATGGTTGAGAATTTCAATATTTATGTAGTCTTCAGCTCACAACGGTGCATTGTTTCATTCTTGATAGGAAGCCTGGAATAACAAGAAAACACCAGTGAGAGCAAGACGGAGGCCTTAGAGTTCTCAGCTTTGATTCTCTGTCGTTCCCCCTCCATTTACAGAAAGTCCACTCCCTTCCTCTGACCCCAGTGCAGTTATGTAAGTTTGGCCTTACAGCCCTTGGGAGTTAGATCAGAGGTCACTTTCCTCGGGTTCCCCAAATTACCACACAGCAGCTGTCGTATCCTCTGCTGTCATGTCGATTCTGATTCATAGCAACCTGTGGGACAGAGTAGAACTACCCCATAGGACTTCCAAGGCTGAAATTACAAGTAACTAATCTTATTCTAAGGGCCCTGGTTGTGCAGTGGTTAAGCACTTGGCTGGTAACTGCAGGGTTAGTGGTTCAATCCCACCAGCCGCTCCATGGCAGAAAGATGTGGCAGTCTGCTTCCATAAAGATTTATAGCCTTAGAAACCCTGTGGGACAATTCTACTCTGCCCTGTGGGGTCACTATGAGTCAGAATCAACCTGATGACAACCGGTTATATGTGAAGGAGGGAGTCCCTAGGTGATACAGATGGTTAAGTTCTCAACTACTAGTCAAAAGGTTAGTGGTTGGAACCCACCCAGAGGCACCTCAAGACAGGCCTGGCAGATCTGGTTTCGGAAGGCCACAGCCTCAAAAACTGTATGGAGCGGTTCTACTCTGCACGTATAGGGTCGCCATGATGGAATGGGGTTGCTGTGATGGAATCGGCTCGACAGGAGCTAACAACAGCATATGTAAATGGCTGGTGGATGCACCCATCAGCCCCTCACCATATGTCAAGCAAAAAGGCATTTGTTACAATGCAAATGCTTAAAATCATATGCTTTAGTGAAGCGCCCTTTGAGCTGCCACCTCAAGGTGGAAAGTTTTAGAGACGAATAAAAGGTCAGCACTTGAATCTACCAGCTGCTCCTTGGAAACCCTGTGGGACAGTTCTACTCTGTCCTATGGGGTCGCTATGAGTCGAAATCGACTTGGTAGCAATGGGTTTTTGGTCCTTCTTCTTGCACGTGAAGTCTCCTGCCCTCCTCTTGCACCCTCAGATCAGAGCAGCTGCCCTTATCCAGGCTCCCTCCGCACACTGCTCTGTTCCCTGCCCAGGATCTCAGGAGTCATGTCCCTGGCAGAGCCCCAAGCTGTGTTGTACCTGTCAGGCAGCCCTTTGGGCTCCTCTGCCCCCCTAAGCACTTCTATTCCTGCAGTAAACTGTGCGTGTGCCTAGTCCCACACCTCTCTCTGTTGTCTTCAGTTGCCGTCAAGTCAGCTCCAACTCATGGTGACACATTGCACAACAGAATGAAACACTGCCCAGCCCCTCATCATCCTCATGACCACCAGCAAGCTTGAGTACATTGTTGCTTTACAACCTAGGGGGCTCATCTTCCAGCACAATATTGGACAATCTTCTGTCGTGTTCCATAGGGTTTTCTTTGGCTAATTTTTGGAATTAGATCACCAGGTCTTCCTTCCTAGTCTTTCGTAGTTTGGAAGCTCCACTGAAACCTGTCCACCATGGGTGACCTTGATGGTATTTGAAATACCAGTGGCATAGCTTCCAGCATCATAGCAACATGCAAGCCACCACAGTAGGACAAACTGACAGACGGGTGATGGACACCTCTCTCTGGAATTTAACTGTTGTGCCCCTCTTTGCCTCTTGACTGTGAGACTCTTAGAGCAGGCCATGTCCTAATTATATTTAGCTTTCATCTGCCATTTGTTGAGCTCCAGGCACTGCTAGCCGCTTTGTACACATTATCTCACTTCTCCTTCCCAACATTTCTGAGGTACAAATGTGTTCACCACATATGGCTGCCCTGTGATGAGTGAGGGAACATATATGGTGATAAATGGCAGAGAGGCTTGGAAATAACTTGAATAAACTGTTAGGGAAGCTGAGTGTTAATTTAGTGACACTTCGCAATATGGCCCTGTAATATGTTCATGGTGAGATACATGGTGTGTTTTCTGTCCCTGTGTGAGTCCCCAAGGCCGGCCCCTTCACTCAGGCATGGGCCCTGTAGGGCAAATAGTTTCTGGCGTCCTAGGAAATTTTAAGTTCCCAGATGATGTTTGAATTTTGTGACCATTTTTTAAAGCATCCATGTTTTGTGAAAAAATTGTTTCCTTTTAAAGATGTGATTTTTAAAGGTGATTACCATTTGATGGGATATTTTTTATTATGAGAGCCAAAGTGGTCTTCAAGTAAATGGGAAATGATTCCGTGAGTAGCGAAACCTTAGAGCTGCAGAACCTTCAGGGCATGGGTTATTACAGAGTAGCTGCAGCCCCCTAAAATGTGTTTGTTTTAAATAATTTCACATAAAAACTTAAAAAAAAAAATTGTCACACACTTCCTTGCTTTTTCGTTTTCTATCCTTGTAAAAATATATATATTTTTACATTTTACAACATTTTCCACTTGAACATTTGTCATGTGTACTATTTAGGGACATCAGGTACATCAATCCTGTTGTGTAGGCATCGCTAGATTCCATGGTCAGATTCCCATCATCATAAACAGATACTCAATGCTTCCTAACAATGACTCCCCCTGCCCGCTCCCTCCCGCCCCTGGTAACCACTGATAAACTTTGATCTCTGCACATTTGCCTATTCTAGTGTTTTACATGAGTGAGATCATACAATATTATTCCTTTTGTGACTGACTTGCTTTACTTAGTACAATGTTGTTAAGGTTCACCCATGTGATAGCATAGATCAGGACCTCATTTCCTTTTGTGGCTGAGTAATATTCTGTTGTAAGGATATACCAGTCATCTGTTTATCCATTCAGCTGTAGGTGGACGTTTAAGCTGTTTCTACCTTTTGACAATTATGAAGAGTATTCCAATAAACCTTGGTGTACCTTCCCTGCTTTCTTAAACAGAGCATTTTAAATATAATTTAACCCTCAAATATAAATGAATGATTGCTGAATGACTCAGGGTCGTCAACGTTATTTTGTACTACAACTGTATTGTGCCATAATAGGATCTGACACCAGGGACGTGATGGAGGAAAGGGAGAAAGTTTAGGATGGATAGAAAGGTAAAGCTGAGATTCTTGCCCTGGTGGAGAGGACTCTGGATTGTCCAGAGGCATACAATATTTGGAAGAAATAGAAAACTCAAGGCAGCAACTTGTGAAAAGCTAAGGTAACCTCGGCTGCAGTGAGCGGCCTGGGAGCCACTTCAGTGTGCTGGGACGCCCTGATAACTAGTTGGGAAGCACTTGGCTGGAGTACCGCTCTCCCAACAGGCAGTCCCAGACCATCCCTTCACCTGAGGGCTATCTCTGAATCCCGGCAGTTGTCCCAGGGGAAATCAAGCAAGAGGGTGGAGATGGACCAGGCACAGAGCAGCACTCCTGACTATTAGAAACATACCACACCCCATGCTTGTTAGTGCGTTGGGGTTCAGTTTTATATGTGAAGGACATACATTCCACCCAATTACTGAATCATCATGATTGGGCTACTATTTACTATTTAGGTTCCTGGATGGCCCAAACAAACAGTTTGTGCTCAATTGCTAACCTAAAGGTTACCTGTTCAAACCCACCCAGAGGTATCAAGAGAGAAAAAGCCTGGTGATGAGCTTCTGTTAAGATTAGAGCCAAGAAAACCCTATGGAGCACAGTTGTACTCTGCACACTTGGGGTCGCCATGAGTCAGAATCAACACCACGAGTCCTAATTACAGCAACAACTTTAAAATTAAATTTCCATGATGACATGTTTATCTTTCAGCCTAAAACGTTATTATCAAAGTCAGGCCTGTTCTTCTGATCAGAAAGCGAGGCATTGCAAAAGAGGTGCCCGGCTGCATGGGTCTGTCAGCCAGTGCGTCTGCTTCGTGGCTCTCCGTGGCCGGGAAGGCAGGGTGCCGTTGCTGGAGCAGAGGGCTCCTCTGGTTTCTCATGAGGCACCGCTTTCCTTTTTCATACAAAAACAACATCGTGCCCGAGAGCGTGCTGACTGCACACATGACTCCTTGGACTGTTTTTCTACCCTACCCTGCTTATTTTTATTCATTTGGCTACTTTATTTTAAGGCTTTGCAAAGCTTGTTTTGGCAGGGGCAAAAGGTATTGTTTTATTTCTGGCTGCGTGGCTTTCATGTGAATGCTTCAATTATGAAACGGATGCGGAGGACGTGGTTCTGGAGTTCCGGTTTGCTGCCTCGGGGTACTGGCCCAGAGCCGTGGGGACCCCAGCGTCCCAGTGCAGACCTGCAGGCCATACGGATCCAGCCTGGGGCGGGCAGAGGGGGCGAGGCACCGAGCACACATGTTCTTCTTTCTTGAGACAGTATTAGGGACCTGGTCAGAGGTCTCTTACTTTTAGTACAAAGCTGCGAGATCTTTCAATGCCTGCCTGATGGTAAGCTGAGTGAGTCAGCTAACGTTGTGTTGTTTTTATCGTGGTGAATATTTATGTAACATTGTTTGCCTTTTCAGCCTTCTTCATGTGTACAATTCAGTGACGTTAGTTCTGTTTATCATGTTGTTCAGCCATCACTATTATCAGTTTCCAAATTTTTCCATCACCCTTAACAGAAACTTAGTGTCCACTAAGCAGTGAGTCTCCCTTTTCCTCCTTTTCTCCTCTCTCCCACCAACCCCTGGTAACCAGTGATAAAATTTGGTCTGTAGACACTTGCCTATCCTAGCTATTTCATATAAGTGGGATTGTACAGTGTTTGTCCCTGTGAATGACTTACTTCACTCAGCATAATGTCTCCCAGCTCCACCTGTACTGTAGCATGTATCAGGACTTCGTTTCTCTTTCTGGTTGCATAGTATTCTGTTTTGTGTACCTACCACATTTTGTTTACCCATTCATCTGTTGATGGACACTTGGGTTGTCGTCACCTCTTGGCTGATGTGAGTAGTGCTGCAATGAACATCAGTGTACAAGTATCTGTTGCATTCTTGCTTGCAAGTCTTTGGGGTGTATACCTAGGAGTGGAATGTTTTTGTTCTTGTTTTTACACAAAGAGATAGCCACATAAACAACTGATCTTCCCTCTATTGTGGTCCTGGAAAGACAGAATCGCCAAAGGTGCAGAGCAGGGCTTCGGTGTCACATGGGTCTGTTTCAGTTCTCCACTCTGCCGCTTGCCAGCTCTGCAGTCCCCAGGCGTGTTACCTAACCTCTCTGGGCCTTAGTGTCCGTGGGGAACTGGGAATTATTACAGCACCTGCCTCACTAGGTTGTGGCAAAGATTCAATGAGGAAAAAAAAAACCCTAATTTTCTTGAATTGTGGTCAATTCACACTGCGCAAGACACCATTACAGTGGGGTCTTTGTTGCTCTGATTGTTGAGGAATTTAGAGTAAGAATGTAATTTAAAAAGTGGTTAATCCTGACTTCGGTAAGGTTTCCTTTCCCAAATTAGGGTAGTAGGTTAAGGTGCTAGCCCCATGACCAAAGCAGACCTCCAGGGCACCACTCTGCCTGTCCCTGGGAGAGTGCCACCTGCTGGTTAGGCTTGGGTTAGGGGGAAAGCTGAGAGAAATTGGGTCATCCCCTCCCTTCCTCTTAACCTGGGATATTGGTCCCTAGAATAGTGGTTCTTTTGCCCGCATATTAGAATCATTTGGACATCTAAAGAATCCTGGTGCTCCAACATTTCTGGCCATGAGCCCGAGGCATGAGGACTTTAAAGGACTTTCTGAGTGATTCCATTGTGCCAACAAGGTTGAGAACACCAGACAAATGTTTTATTTAGAAAAATAACTCCTACACTGGTTAATGCCGCTATGTATTTGTCATAGAATTAGAGCGATAAACAACAAAAATAAACACATTTTTAAAAATCTACATTTATATCTAGCTTTTAAAAGTTTACTGTTTTTCTCTCACTTAGACCCTAGTGGGTCTTTTCACAGCCCCTGACCCACTTGCCTCAACCTGGTTTTGGTTGATAAAGATAAGAGATATTAATTGTCTCCTTAACACTTGCCTGTTATCTGTGAGCTCTTATTCTTTCTGTCTTTCCTGAGGTGAAGAAACTTTCCTTCTCCCGCCTTGGTCTGTCTGTAATGCTCCGGCTTGGAGCCCGGCTTGCTTTGTGACATGGATCTGCCTTTCAAAGGCACAGTTAGGGACGCTCACATCTGTGGCCCACCAGAAATGGACTTTCATGTCTTTAACTACAACTAAGCCCTAGATTTTGTCTTCTTTTTTTAAATAGGGGCCAGACCTTGTTTTATTTCTTTGTTTTCGTCTAACAGAAAAAGTTAACAATTTATATGTCATTTTCTCCCACTGTTTGTAATTGTTTTATCCACTCTGGATTTATCAAAATAGAAGCTTTTTAACCCAGACTGACTTCCCTTTCCTTCTGGTGGGTTGGTAGAGTGTGCCTGAAGATATAAGATGATTTCCACGTTGTTAGCCGCTGTCGAGTCAGGCCCTGACTTAAGGTGAACAAACCCTGCCTGGTCCTGCGCCATCGCCATGGTCAGCTGTGGATTGGACCGTCGTGATCCATAAGGTTTTCATTGCCTAATTTTTTGAAGGAAACCCTAGTGGCATAGTGGTTAAAAGCTACAGCTGCTAACCAAAAGATCGGCAGTTTGATTCCACCAACTACTCCTTGGAAACCCTAGTGGTCAGCTCTACTCTGTCCTCTAGGGTCGCTATGAGTCGGAATCGACTCGAAGGCAACAGGTTTGGTTTTTTTGTTTTGTAGTTACTTCTGGGTTTGCTTCCTCTTACCTTTCAAATTATAAACTCCTTGACATTAGGTCTATGTGTTTTTCGTTTCTGTAGACACAGTATGCTCTGTATATGTTGATGAATATAAAATTTATACATCAGTAATTCAGCATATGCGTAGTTAACCTAGACAAAAAAGGCTTTTTTTGTGTTGTTGCTTTTCAGTTTTGTTTTCATTTGAACAGTGCTGATCTAGAAAACTGTTTTTGTTTAGGCATTCAAAAAGTGTAGATTGTGTGTAGATTTTGTAGTACAGTTTCTTCCTGCATGATGTAAAAATTGTTAGCACAAACCTATGATTAGAGGTAAATTCTTACCAATGCCATGGACACGGAGGTCTGCTCATTTGGCCAGCAATATAGGCGTGGGCATAGCAGGTGACCACTGTTCCCATTTATTTATAATTATAGCCTGATTCCTTTCAAAAGAGGATTCTGAAAAAGTATATGCAGAATAACCAAAAACCAAACCCACTGCCATCGAGTTGATTCCTACCCATTGCGACCCTACAGGACAGAGTAGAACTGCCCCATAGGGTTTCTGCGTCTATATTGCTAGTCAGATGAGCAGACCTCCAAATCCACTGCTTCTGGTGAAAATTCTAGATTTTTTTCCATTTAGGTTCAGAACATTCATGATGGGAAGCTTCCTTCAGTATTTCCTTAATTTAACATGTGGGACGTGGTGTGCTCTGGCCTCTTAACTCTTTCAAGTGAAATGAAATTCTTTGTGTAGAGAAATAGTAGGAATAATGATGGGAAGCTTCTTTTAAAAAACTATACACACGTGAATGTTACAACATTGTATATATTATTATATATGCATATATATAAGCAAATAAGCAGCGCATTAGAATTTCTCAAGCATCCATGTTGGGAAGCCCCCACCCTCTGGTCGTCCTAGCCAGAGATCCTGATCAAACAGCCATTTTTATCAGCTTCTTGTGTAGCCTTCCAGAAAAAAAGCCTTCCAGAGATAATGTATTTCTATTTAAACATTTATGTAAATATTTACTGAAAAACACAAATAATATACGGACTGTTCTGTACCTGACTTTTTTTTTTTTTAATTTACCATATGGCATTCAGTTTGTTCTATATCAGCACGTATAGGGCTGCCTCGTTTTAATGGCTGCCTTATGGACAATAATGTTTAATATTACATTCCATTATATGAAATATAATTAGCATTATTGATATGTTTATATAGTTTATTAGTATGATTTATAATGTTTATTAATAGTAGATGAATTTTTAAGCCGCCCTCTACTGATGGATACTTAGCTGGCTTTCTGTCTTTTGCCCTTTCAAACAGTGCTAAAAGATGTGCCGTTTGCTTCTCTGTGAGTATATTTGTAGACACCAAAGACTGCTAGGGCGAAGTGTGTGTACATTTGTCATTGTGATAATTATTGCCCAGTGTCCTTCCTCTGCATCACCACATCCTCAGCAGTAAATGTGTTTATCAAACTTTTTGATATTCTTCAGTCTGTTTGGTGAAACGCTTGCGTGTGGCTGTAATTTGCATTGCTCTCATTTGAGGGAGGGCGATCACTTTTTCATACGCTTGAGAACCGTTTGTATTTCCTTTTCTGTGAGCCATCTGTTCATGGTCTTTTTCCTTTTTGGGTAGCAGGGTTTTTTTTATTCTAATTGACTATAGAAGCTCTACACATGTATAAAAAATCAACCTATTGGGTTCATGAGTTGTAGGACTTCTCACTCCATCCCGTGTTCCTTGATTGTCATTGGTGCTTATGGTAGAGTTTTTGTTTGTTTTAACATGACATAAGTTTTGTTTTTATGTATCAAGTTTACCAATCTTTGTTTTATTTCTTGGTGGTACGGCAGTTAAAAGCTCAGCTGCTCACCAAAAGGTCAGCAGTTCGAATCTAGCAGTTGCTCCTTGGAAACTCTATGGGGGCAGTTCTTCTCAGTCCTATAGGGTTGCTGTGAGTCGGAATCGACTGGACGGCAACGGGTTTGGTTTGGTTTCATAGGAAGGCCTGACATTCCAAGATCATGAACACAAATTTTCCATGTGTTCTTTTAGTGCTTTTGGGGCTGCATTTTGCACAATTAAACATTTGATTCATCTGGAATTTGAGATCAAAGATGTGAGGTAGTTATTTTTTGGTTTTTTTTTCAAGATGGTTACCTGGTTTACTCCAACTGTTTATTGACATATACACCTTTGGGTCTTGCTTGCCACTATTTTCCCATTATTTTATCCTTTTATTATTATTTTATAAATTAGGTCTCTTCTGTTGTAGTTTTTTGTCTTTGTGTGTGTATGTGTGTAAGCTATTAGTATATTAACTTTCTACCCTGCTCCTTAATTAAATGCTTATGTCATTTGCAGTAGTTTTTCTATTGATATTTTTGGCTTTTCTAGAAAAACAATCATATTATCTGCAGCTAATCTCCTTTCCAATTTTGGTTCTTCTTTCCTTTCCATGTCTCCTGTTACTGGCTAATACAGGCTGAGCAGTGATAAATCCTAAGAGTAGAAATCTGTTACAGATGGAGTTGTGTCCCCCAAAATGTGTGTCAACTTGGCTAGGCCATGATTTCCAGTATTGTGTGATTGTCTACCATTTTGTTATGTGATGTGATTTTCCTGTGTGTTGTAAATCCTGCCTCTATAGTGTGAATGAGGTAGGATTAAAGGCAGTTATGTTAATGAGGCAGGACTCAGTCTACAAGATTAGGTTTTACCATGAATCAATCTCTTTGAAATATGAACGAGAGAAGTGAGCAGAGAGATGGGGGACCTTATACCACCAAGAAAGTAGTGCCAGGAGTAAAGCAAGTCCTTTGGACCCAGGGTCCCTGCACTGAGAAGCTCCTAGACCAGGGGAAGATTGATGACAAGCACCCTCACCCAGAAGTGGGAGAGAGAGAAAGCCTTCCTCTAGAGCTGATGCCCTGAATTCGGACTTCTAGCCTACTAGGCTGTGATAGAATAAATTTCTCTTTGTTGAAGCCATCCGCTTGGGGTATTTCTGTTATAGTAGCACTGGATAACTAAGGCAGAATCACAAGGAGTCGAAATTGACTCTATGGCAACGGGTTAGAAATAAGAATAGTAGTAGTGATGTCTTGTCTTGACTTTAATGGTAATGTTTCTGTCTTTAATGATTTAGCAATTAAAAAAAAAGCTTCTCTCCTTCTCTCTCTCTTATGCTTGTAGGTATGTAAGCATATGTGTGTATATATACAGTGAAACCTGTAAGAGCCACAACTTAACGGGACCGCCTTGTTTTTCTGGGTCTCGCAAGTTTTCCATCTTTGACAGGGTGCAGTCTTACCACTTTTCTATTACTCGTGTTAGTGGAAAATATTTGAGTTTTCTTTCTCTGACAAGTTTCCACCTTGCAAAGGTTCTGGCTTTCACAGGTTTTACTGTATTTGTGTGTGTGTGTTTAGGAAATACCTAACAATTCTCTTTTTGTTAAGCATTTGTATTAAGAATTAATGTAAGTGTTCTAATACTCATTTCTGGTGATGGTTGTACCATTTGGGAAAGTTACTAGAGATCATTGAGTTGTACACTTGAAATGGGTGAATATCGTGATATGTAAAATGTATATCAATAAAATTGTTTACAATAGAATGAATGTAGTATTTTATCAAGTGCTTTTTTTAGTATCCATGGATATGATCATATGCTATTTCACTTTCAATCTATTTATATGGTAAATTGTTTTAATAATCCTCATATAATTTATATGCTGGGCAACGTTTCATTCTCTTATACATAAGGTTGCCGTGAGTCGAAGCTGACTCAGCAGCAAGAAACGGCAACAACAACAATACCTAGAATAAACCTTACTTATTCGCAGTATGTTAATCTTTTTATGTCCTTCTCAATTCTCTTTGCTAGTATTTTTATTTAAGATTTTGCATCAGTAGTTAGAAGTGAGATTTGTGGTTTCCTTTTTTCTACTTTTGTTGGATGGTGGTACTGATATTATACTTCACTTTTTAAATAAGAATTTTGAAACTCCTTTTTATGTGGTTTGGAGTAGTTTAAATACCTTTAGAATTACCCCTTAAAAATTTGTTAGAATGCCCCTGTGAAGCCACGTTGGCCCTATTTTGTTTATTTAAGGTCCCTAGGTTGAACAGAAGGAGACCTGGTGTTGCAGTGGTTAGGCACTCGGCTGGTAACTGGAATGTTAGTGGTTTGAACCCACCTAGCAGTACTGCAGAAGAAAGACCTGGCAATTTGCTTCTGTAAAGACGACAGCCAAGAAAACCCTGTGGAACAGTTCTACTCTAACACATTATTTATTGGTGGGGTAGGCAGGGAGAGTTGCTCTTTGACTTCTTCTGTTTCCTCTATGGTATTGTCCTGTTTAAATTTTGCTGTTGGGTGTGCATCGTTAAATATGTATCTATTATTTAGTGAACATCTTCAGTTCATACTGTGTCATTCCTGAGAAGGAGTGAAGTGATTGTTATTCTTGGGTTATAATTGTTTTCAATAGTGGTGTCTCTTTCCATATATTCATTGTGTTATGGTATTTGGAAGTCGTGTCTACCCAGATGTAGATATTAAGGATTATCCCATATTCTTCTTTTTGGAATGGTGATACTGTAGACTGTCCTATATGTTTATACTGCTCTGTAGGACATTATTCCCATCTTTACACTTGGCCAGTAGAGCCCAGTTTTACAGTTTGGTCATGTGGCCAACAATGGTGTCATCCTTAATAGACACAACTGATTTAGCTATGTCTTGTATTTTATAGGTATTCAGTAATTTTAGAGAACAAAATACTTCTTTAGTGACTACTGTGTTTTCATTTGTGGGGGATATAAAAACATTCTCCCTGTATACAAAAGAGATTTTATCCTGGAGGGAGAGACAATATATATTATGAATGCAAAATTAAATTAAATCATTATTGTAAATACTTGCATTCAGAGATACTAAAGAGTACAGTTTTACATACTTGCCTAGGGAGAATGAATTTAAAATACTTTTCAGATAGAGTGAAAAGTAATTCCGTTCCCCTTATAACCTGGCCAGGATTTACAAACTGAGAGAAATAGCTAGAAGTGTTTTAGCAGTTTTTATGCTTTTTCATACCCTTGCTCCCTAAATTTGGCTAACATGCTACGAAATAGAAATCACAAGATTTTATTGATTACATTGAACATTTGTTGACCAAATATTCTTTCCTTTTCTCATAGATTTATCTAAAAACAGACTGGTTGAAGTTCCAATGGAATTGTGCCATTTCGTATCACTGGAAATTCTTAATCTATATCACAATTGTATCAGAGTCATTCCTGAGGCCATCATTAATCTGCAGATGCTGACTTACTTAAACTTAAGGTAGGTTGACTATAAATGTTGTCATCACATTCAATATAAAAATACAAAATAATTATGCTTTAATTTGTCAGGTTTTTTATCCCCCCTCTTTGCAATTCCTGATCACCCTTTGAAGTAAATCCCACAAAGATCATTTTGTAACACGTTTATAGTGCCACTGATATTGTTCTTTGTACTAGATTCTCCTGAATGACAATGTGACAAGGTGTGTTTTTGTTTGTTTGTAATTATTTCAATCACATTGTTTATGCTCCTTATCTGTTTGGTACTTCTGAAGTTGTTGGCATATTGTCTTCAGATATTGAAGTGGATTCGGGGGGGAGGAAGAGTAAAGGGAATGAAAAACACTTTGAGACTGAGACAAGTCGGGGGCAAGAGAAGAAAACCTTGCTGGTCTTTGGGAGTCGTTGGTACCATTGGACTTTGCTATCCAGTACTGAGCACACTTGCTCACTTTAAGTCACCTCAGAAAGTTAAGGAGGAACACTGAGCAACTCCAGCCAGACACAGGCATGTTCGGTTCCAGAATAAAGTGCATATTGCAATAAAGTGAGTCACACGAATTTTTTGGTTTCCCAGTGCGTATAAAAGTTATGTTTACACTATCCTATAGTCTGTTGAGTGTGCAATAGCATTATTTGTTAAAAAAAAAAAAAAGGCAATGTACATACCTTAATTAAAAAATACTTTATTGCTAAAAAGTTCTAGCCATCATCTGAGCCTTCGGTGAGTCATAATCTTAGCCAGTGGAGGGTCTTGTCTCGATGTTGATGGCTGCTGATTGATCAGGGTGGTGGTTGCTGAAGGTTGACAAGGCTGTGACAATTTCTTAAAATAAGACAACAATGAAGTTTGCTGCATCCATTGACTCTTCTTTCACAAAAGGTTTCTCTGTAGCCTGCGATGCTGTTTGATGGCATTTTACCCACAGTAGAACTTCTTTCAAAGTTGGAGTCAATCCTCTCAAACCCTACTGCTGCTTTACCAGCTAAGTTTATGTAATATTCTAAATCCTGTGTTGTCATTTCAGCAATGTTCACAGCATCTTCACCAGGAGTAGATTCCATGTCAAGAAACCACTTTCATTGCTCATCCGTAAGCAGCTACTCCTCATCTGTTAAAGTTTTATCATGAGATTGCAGCAATTCAGTCACATCTTCAAGCTCCACTTCTTCTAGTTCTCTGGCTATTTCCACTACATCCGCAGTTACTTCCTCCACTGAAGTCTTAAACCCTCAGAGTCATCCATGAGGGTTGGAATCAGCTTCTTCCAAACTCCTGTTAATGTTGATATTTTGAATCCCTCCCATGAATCATGAATGGTCTTAATGGTATCTAGGGTGGCGAATCCTTTCCAGAGGCTTTCAATTTACTTTGCCCAGATCCATCAGAGGAATCACTATTTATGGCAGCCAAAGCCTTACCAAATGTATTTCTTAAATAAGACTTGAAAATCAAAATTACTCCTTAATTCATTGGTACAGAATGAATGCTGTGTTAGCAAGCATGAAAACAACATTAATCTCCCTTGTACATCTCCATCAGAGATCTTGGATGATGAGGTCATTGTAAATGAGAAGTAATATTTTGAAAGGAATCTTTTTTTCTGAGCAGTAGGTCTCAACAGTTTGTTTAAAATATTCAGTAAACCATGCTGTAGACTGATGTGCTATCATCCAGGTTTTGTTGTTCCATTTATAGAGCATAGGCAGAGTAGATTTAGCATAATTCTTAAGGGCCATAGAATTTTCAGAATGGTAAATGAGCACAGGCTTCCACTTAGAGTCACCAGCTGCATTAGCCCCTAAGGAGAGAGTCAGCCTGTCCTTTGATGATTTGAAGCCAGGCGTTGACTTCTCCCCTCTAGCTATGAAAGTCCTAGACGACATCTTCATCCAATATAAGGCTGTTTTGTCTATACTGAAAATCTATTGTTTAGTAGAGCCACCTTCATCAATTATCTTAGCTAGATCTTCTGGATAACTTGCTGCAGCTTCTACATCAGCTCTTGCTGTTTTACATTGCACTTTTATGAGATGAGTTCTTTCGTTAAACCTCATGAACAACTTCAAACTTTTCTTCTGCAGCTTCCTCACCTCCCTCGGCCTTCATAGAATTGAAGAGAGTTAGGACCTTGCTCTGAATTAGACTTTGGCTTAAGGGAATGTTGTGGCTGGTTTGGTTTTCTATGCAGACCACTAAACCTTTCTCCACATCAGCAATAAGGACTATTTCGCTTTCTTATCATTCGTGGGTTCACTGGAGTAGCATTTTTCATTTCCTTTGCATTCACAACTTGGCTAACTGTTTGGTGCAAGAGGCCTAGCTTTGGGCCTATCTTGGCTTTTCACATGCCTTCCTTACTAAGCTTCATCATTTGTAGCTTTTGATTTAAAGTGATGGATGTGCAACTTTTCCTTTTACTTCAAAGCTTAGAGGCCACCGTAGGGTTATTAATTGACTTCATTTCAGTATTGTCATGTTTCAGGGAGTAGGGATGCCTGAGGAGAGGGAGAGAGACTGAGGAACGGCCGCTCGATGGAGCAGTCAGAACACACAACATTTATCTGTTAAGTTTGCGGTTTCATATGGGTATGGTTCGTGGAGCCCCCAAACAATCACTATAGTAACATCGAAGATCACTGTTCACAGATCACCATAACAGATATAATAATAATGAAAAAGTTTGAAATATTGAAAGAATTACCAAAATGTGACACAGAGACACGAAGTGAGCACATGCTGTTGGAAAAATGGCACCGATAGACTTGCTCAATGCAGGGTTGCCACAAAGCTTCAACTTGTAAAAAATGCAGTATGTGCAAAGCGCAATAAAGCTAAGCTCCATAAAACGCGGTATGCATGTATAAAGTTTGCCATCTTTATAGCCCATTAAGCGAAGTCAGTGTTTCTGAGTAACACATCAGTGCTCCCGAACAGCTCTGGAGTTAAGAACATCAGTTATTTTAAGCCTGGGTTTTAGATTTTGCCCCTGTGTGACTGTCGCCGTTGCTAGCCAAACTCTGGCTCCTTGTTTCCTAAATCCATGACTCATATCTGGAAAGTTTGGAGAGAAAGAGAGGAGCTGTTTCACCAAATCTGTCTCTACTGTAAACACGAGGCTCTGGAGCTGAAGGCTGAATGAAGCCCTCGTTCGTGTCAGTCACACCATCTTGGTGCGTAAGATGCTAATAAGTTATGGTGCCTTATTAGCAAGGTTTGTGCTGTGTAGCAGACATACAGAACTTTTAAAGTTCAGAATTCCTGGTGATATCAACTTATGATAAGTAATAACGTCAGCTACTTCTTAGTTTTGTTTTAATTGGCCACTGAATTATGAGCCTTCTCTTGCTTTGCACTCAAAAATGGCTTCTATAGAGCTTCCATAGCAATTCCTACTTCCTTTCTTGGGATTTAAAAAATCACACATGCAGACCTCAAATTCTAGTAAAAAGACCAGACTTAATGGTCTGACTGAGACTAGAAGGCTAGAAGGACCTCAGAGGTCATGGTCCCCAGACCTTCTATTAGCCCAAGACTGGAACCATTCCCAAAGCCAACTCTACAGACAGGGATTGGACTGGACTATAAGACAGAAAATGATACTGGTGAGGAGTGAGCTTCTTGGTTCAAGTAGACACATGAGACTATACGGGCAGCTCCTGTCTGGAGGGAGATGAGAAGGCAGAGGGGGACAGAAGCTGGCTGAATGGACACGGGAAATACAGGATGGAGAGGAGTATGCTGTCTCATTAGGGGAGAGCAGCTAGGAGTATATAGCAAGGTGTATATAAATTTTTGTATGAGAGACTGACTTGATTTGTAAACTTTCACTTAAAGCACAATTAAAAAAAAAAAAGCATGCATTTATTTTTAAGTGCCCTTATCTTTTTTCAGTAAATAAGATGTAGGTTACTGTCAGGATACTCTATAACAAATATCTAATCTTCACTTCTATAGATTTCTAGCTCATCTGACCATTTTGAGCTTTATTGCCTAAGAATAATCCAAGCTGTTTCTGTCACAGGAATGTTAATTACCTTGGAATTTCCTGGTGGAGCCAGCACAGTAGTGTCTATAGAATTTGACCCAATATCACTCTTAAGACATCTGTCTTCTGTCATCCCAACCCACAAGATGTTGCAAGAGCATATGTGGTTGGTTTCTTTACTTGTTGTTAACCAACTTCATTTCGGCCCCTGACTCAAGGTGACCCCATGCACACTGGGATTGGACTGTTGTGATCCATAGGGTTTTCACTGGCTGAGTTTCAGAAGTAAACCTCCAGGCTTTTCTTCCTGGTCTGTCTTTGTCTAGAAGCACCACTGAAACCTCTTCAGCATCATAGCAATACCCAAGCATCCACTGGTAGATTAGCTGGGAATTGAACCTGGGTCTCCCTCATGGAGGGCAAGAATTCTACCACTAAACCACCACTGACCCCTTACTTTACTTAAAAAAAGAGCCAAACCAAACTCGCTGCCATCGAAACTTTTACCCCTAATAGTCCTGCAGGTAATAAGTACGGGTATTTAAATTTGCATTGTTACATTTAGTCCATACACACCGAGAAACGTTTGGGTATAGGTGACCTATTCCTTCTGGGATAGTATAAGATGACTATACAATTCTACAAACATCAAATACTCTTAAAATTTATGTTTTAAAAAGCGTTAGTAAAATCGGTTTTAGTGGGATAACTTTCATGTTGAGAGTGGAAGAAGATGGCTACCTTCATAGGACTAAAAAGAACCTATTGGAGTGTGGGTCTCAGGATTCTAGGTGGCAAGAACAGAGAGAAGTCATTGAAAACTGGTGTCAGCTGAAGAGGAGCCACGTGCTACATTATAAACAGGGTTTCGGGATAAAACCCTAATAAGCGAAGGAAAGAACTCGGTAACGGAAGCCGTTAAGCACTCAACTCCTTAAACTTTGTTTTCTGTCTGTATTTTTTTTTTTTAATTGCTTAGGTTCTTGCTTGCGTCTTTCTTTTCTCCCATTTGTATTGGTCATTTTTGTTTTGTTTTGTTTTTTGGTCACATCTCCTAGTTTTAATATCACCATGTTTAAGACCTATTCTTCTGTATCGAATCATGTGCTCGTTGAAGGAATTTGAAAACCAAATGAAGAAACAAGTGTCTCTTCACTATCAGGGGTGTTGTGTTGAGGACTCTGGGAACGTGTATATACATTCTCTAACCTTTTTGAAAGCCAAGTACTATCTGTACATGTATAACTATTTTTGATAAAAAAAAAAAAAAATTTTTTTTTTTGTGATAGCCCCTATCAAATTTACTTCATGGATATAAGTGTATAAAAATAAAATATAACTTGGAGAAATTTCAAATGATCAGGAAGATGGTCATTCTGTGTTATTCAGTTACAAGGCACTTAACTCCAGTTTGATCACTGGGTTTTATTGGAATATGAAATATTTTATAAATATCTGAAAGCACTTTATTTTCTGTAGTACTGAGTAATTTTTCTACTTACCAGGAAGAAAGACTTTTTCAATAAAATAGTGCAAAGAAGCTGCTTTTCAAATTTCACACAGATTTTGTGTTTCTGTACTTAAATATAGTCTCACTGTTTTTCCTGTTTTTTTTTTTTTTTATTTCTCATTTAATAAATCGCATGTAGAAATCCCTAACTTTGTACATTCCAGAACAGGAGAGATGCCATGTTCAGTTACTTTTAATTTATGAAAGCATTCTAAATTGGAGACAATAATGTGTATTCTGCAGAATAAACAGTTAATAAATACTTGATGATGGTGGTGGTGGTGGTATGTCACTACCTACCTGGCTTCTTGGCTGACAGATTCTAGTAGTGATGTTATCTTTAAATGTCAAATCGCTTCTTGGGACCGGCAACTCCAATCCTACCTTAGAATAGTTGTTAGGTGTCATTGACTCATGGTGACCGTATGTATTACAAACAGAAGGAAATGCTGCTCAGTCCTATGCCATCTTCATGATCGTTAGTATGTTTGAGTCCATTGTTACTGTATCAGTCCATCTCATTAAAGGTTGCCCTCATTTTCACTGACCCAACCATGATGTCCTTTTCTAGCAATTGGTCTTTCCTGATGATGTGTCCAAAGCAAGCAAGCTGAAGTCTCACCATTCTCACTTCTGAGGAACTTTCTGGTTGTATTTCTTCTAAAACTGATAGGTTCCTTCTTCTGGCAATCTTCAGTACATTCAGTATTCTATGTCAAGCTCACAATTTTAAAATGCATCAGTTCTTCTTCTGTCTTGCTTTTTCATTGTCCAGCTTTTACATGCATATGAGGCAATTAAAAAGACCATGGTTTAGGTCAGGTGCACCTTGTCATTAAAATGACCTTTTTGCTTTTTAAAACTTTAAAGAAGTCTTTTGCAGAAGATTTGTCATTTGATTTCTTGACTGCAGCTTCCACGGGTGTTGATTGTGGATCCAAGAAGAATGAAATTGGTTGACAACTGAGATTTAATTCACAAGGAGAAGATCTTCCCTCTGAAATGTAGTTAAAAGCATTTCAATGTTTTCCACATTTCCTCACAAGTTAGAAACGTCGCATTTGTGGAAAAATATTAATTTATTGCTGTTTACGTAGTCTGAAGGATCTGGGCTTTTGATCTTTGCTTTTTCGTGTTCACAACAAAAGGTTATGTGTAGTTTAGTATATGTGCCACTGTGTCTCTTCCTGTTATACCGTGTCTTGATCCAAGAAATATGTCCAAGAACAATAAAAATGATTAAGCAAGACTTGCTTCTTTACAGGAACAGACACTTTGAACTTGAGCCTCACAAGGTTTAAAATCTATTTTAAGTTGTTGAAGAGGTTGTTGTTGATGAGGCCCATGAGGAAAATATACTTTAGGAAAATGGAATAACCAGGAGTAATAAAACTGTTGGCAACAGTAGGGGTGTTGTGAATCTGAGAATAGGGACCTTGGTTTAGGTTGCCAAAAACTGAAAGTTCTTTGCAGTATTTGATACTATTGCTTCTAGAACCCTTGGTGAGTGGGTTTTATGTTCCTAGGGTGAAACACACCAGACTAAGACCTGGTTTATTCATTAGAAGCCCCTATCTTTCTCAAGCTGCTAGAAGTGGATCCTGAGGCACTGCCTGTAAAGAAGAGGGAAATTTCTTGAACAAAATGTTATCATACCATAAAAGGAATCTGTTTTGGCTGCCTTCTCTGAAGCTTGGCATCCTTTTTGGCTGTTAAACAATGTGTAGAAAGAGCCAGCTTCCTGATGGTGGTGTAACCTGTATCACTGCATTCCTTTGGGGGTCATTCTGACAAATAATCTTCAATCCTCAGCTGATAGCTCTCCGCTCCATGGGTTGGGGGGAAGCATACTGCACCCTGGGATTGCCTTAGAAAGCTCGGATTTTATATTTTTTTGTCATGTGCTAAATTAATTTTCATTGTTCCTAAGAATTTTATCCCTAAGAAATGTACTCTCTCCTTCCACTAACATTTCTGAAGAATGTCTCAATTGTAAGCTCATGTTTCTTCTCCCAAGAAGCTGAGAAAATTGATAGTGTCTTCCTAAACTGAAAGACGGGAGGTGTTTTGCTTAATTCAGTACACACTTGCATCTCACGTATTTTTATGAAAATCTTTCCTCATTCATTCAAAGAGAAAATGAGTGTATGTGTGAATACATACATACATACATACATACATACATATATGGTGCAAACTGTTAATGGACTCACTGCTAACTGAGAAGTTGGTGGATCAGGTCTACCCAGAGGTGTCTGGGAAGAAGGTCCTGATGACCTGCTTCCAAAAAATCAGCCGTTGGGAATGCTGTGGAGCACAGTTCTGCTCTGACACATATGCGGTTGCCGTGAGTTGGGGCTGACTTGGTGGCAACTGGTTAAAAAAATAGGTATAAGTGTCTATCTGTCTATGTATATATATCTCCAGCCACTAAAAAATACGTAAATAACTCTAACCTCCAACCGTTCAGTTAATAGCCCAGCGCCTTAACTGTTTGCATCGCTCAGGGACTCCTGGGGACTCTCTGTATGTGTTAATGAGCTGGTATTTTATAGCTAGGTTGTGCTTTGTGTAATGACAAAACGATAGGAGCATACAAGAACACAGTGAGCCATATTGGCATTGAAAGTAGTACCTTAAAGTTTGAAATTATTTTTCATAGAATGCTAGAGTTGGAAGAGGCCTTTGGGGTCATCCGGTCCATTTGAAGAATCAACCATGTACGGTTTAAATCTTAACCTTTTCTAGTGTGCTGACTGGTCATTTGTTTTTAAGGTGGCCCTTAAAAAGTTCTAATATATTTTAAGACTGTTTTGCTTGTGAAGTTGTGACCACTGGCATTGGTCGTTGACAAGCTTTATTAAGTGTGAATGAGTTAGTAATTGGATATTTCTTATCAGATTCCATTCTGTTTAGCGTAGCCCATATTTGGCAAGACTTCCAAAGAGGATTTTTCCATTATTCACATCACCTGAGCACAGAGGTTGTTTTAGATTAGTGTTTGTATTGGGGAAAAAAAAAATAACAGACACAAAAGGGACATTATGGCTTTGATAGCTAGAGCACTGTCAGAATTTGTTGGTTTTGTTTTCAGTTCTTCTCCTGACCTCAGTACAGTTTTTGAAATCTTTGTATTGCAAATTAGCTCTCTGAAAATGGGATTCATCCTATCGATACTTGGTTTATAGTAATTCTCAAAGCTTATCTGCAAACTCATCTGAAAAAAAAAAGTAGCTGAAAATTACATTTATTTTTCTATCTAGACAAACAAAAGCCCTTTGAAACATGGCCATATCATCAATAATCAACTTATTATATTGCCTTTAAGAACACTGCAGTTTGCCAAGTCTTAGAAGAGGGAAAGAAAAAAGGAATACACAAGTGTGGATTTTTGGAATAACCTTCATCATTTTGTCATTATCATCATTTCTTAATCGCTAAATAGGATTTATTTATTGCACTATTGTATTTGTGCCCTCCAACAGCCCTTGACTTTAGCAAAGAAATAGGAACAGGAGCCCTGGTGGAGCAGTGGTTAAGCATTCAGCTGCTAATCAAAAGGTTGATTGTTCAAACCCACAAACGCTCCTCTCCTCGGGAGAAAGATGTGGCAGTCTGCTTCTGTAAAGGTTACAGCCTTGGAAACCCTATGGGGGCAGTTCTACTCTGTCCTTTAGGGTCCTTATGAGTCAGAATTGATTTGACAGCAATGAGTTTGTTTTAGGAAACAGAAAAGATTTATCCCTAGGTCACACTATTTCATGAATAAGAGTAATAATAGAAATTAGTGGGATATTTTTCTATAGCACTTTATAGTTTGCTAAGCACTTTTGTGTTTGTTATTTTATTTGCCACTATGCTCCATTGCATTCAGTGCCCCTTAGGACAGTTTCATAATCGTGAACATAATTGTTAGGGAATTTTCCAGGGTGCCAACCTGAGCATTTAAGAGAAGGCCTTTGTGATTTTTAAAGTTTCCGCTGTATCTATAGTTGGTCCCTCTTTTTATTACTAATATTGTAAATGTGTGCATTTTTTTTCCTTCATCCATTTTTTCAGAGGTTTATGTGTTTTCTTTGTGTGTGTTTAGATCAGCATTTCATTTTATTGAACAACTTTATTGGTTAATTAATTTTGTAAAAATTCTACATGTGCTTGAAAAGAATGACGTACGCTCTCTAAGTGCTGTGTGCTAGGTTCTGTATAAATCCATTAACTCTAGTTTTTTAATTTTGTGGCTCACATCTTCTCTACCCTAACATTTTTTTATCTGCTTCATATATATCAGTTACATAGAAGTGTGGGTTAAGCAAAAAAGAATGATTATGGATTTGTTGGTTTTTCCCTGCGATTTCATCAGTTGTTAATGTATGTATTTTACGCCAAGTTATAGGCCAAGTGTTTCGAGGCCAAGTCCAGAATTGCATGTCTTTCTGGTAAATTTCATGTTTTATTGCTATGTAGCGATTCGCTTTATCTCTAAAAATGCTTTTAGACTTACACAGTCTATTTTGTATGAAATTAATACACCTTAGCTTTCTTTTGGTGACTTTTGGACTCATACTTCTTATACCATTTCTTTATTTTCAACCTTAAGTTTTAAATGTGTCTCCAAATAGAATACACAAGTTTCCCCTGCTATCTGAGAGTAGAGTGTTCGTATGAAACCTTTCATAAGCTGGAATGGTAGAAAGCAAAGAGGCAATTACCATTAATTCATATGGGAAAAATTTTTGAGCATTCCCAGACCCAAAAGGTATCCTACCAAATCATACACATAAACAATAACACATAAAAGCTAAAATGACACTAACATAGTAAAAAGACTGACTGATTTCTCCTTAAGTATAAGATAGCTTAATGGAACACCATGCTTTGTACACCCATCGATCCACTCAAACAATACCCGATTCCAACTCATATCGACCCTATAGGACAGAGTAGAACTGCTCCATGGGGTTTCTGAGGAGCAGCTCATGGATCCAGACTGCCAACCTTTTGCTTAGCACCTGAGCTCTTAACCACTGCACCACCAGGGCTCCACTGAAGCCATACCCAGTGCCGTTGAGTCATAGACCTTCCATTTTATCTATTACTGGATGCCAACTAAAAGAGACCACTTTGCTACTAGCAGGACCAGTAGTAACTTTGGCAGCTTTCCAGAGTCTTTCTCTCTGTGTAAATAGTGCCAGTGATGGACTCAGGCAAGTTCAGTGCATACATAATGTCTTTATTTCATTCACTGTGATTGAAATGTTTAATTACGTCCAGTTTTATGTTAAGCATAACACCCTTATGAGTTCTCTTAGGTTTTTCTGATACCTAAGGACACATCTTGCTAGCGAACACACAAAATAAATCAAGATAAAGTACAGATTGGTCAAAGACACAGTTCAAAGCTCTGGTGGCTTGATGCTGAGATGCTGAGTGTAGTTCCTGGGGAAGGAGCATGGCAACACCCCTCTGGCTGCTCATGTGTGCACTGCCCCTTTACTGCTTGCTGCTAAACAAATGTTGAACCATGCTATTTCCTCTTTTTTCATAAAAATGAAAATCGTCTTCAGATTTCTTTCTGTTAATGGAAACAGGCACTATTGTAGGTCTTTCATAAGAGTGAAGCTGCATAAATGGAACTTTCGAAAAACGGGGGTATCTGTAGATGATTTTTTTTTTAAGCACTCCAATCATCTCTATCTTTTGACAGGTGAATTTAATCCATTTATATTTGTTGTGATTATTTATACATGTGGATTTAATTTTTTTCCTTCTTATTTGGTATTTTATTCAACAGGATTGTCTTTGCTTTTTTCTTCTACTCTTTTGGTAACTTCTCTTGACTCTTGAGATTTTCATTCAAATTTTTGTCTTCCTCTGTTTTGGAAGTTGGTTATTATGTTTTTCTATGCTTAATGATTACCTATAAATGATTAACATGAATATTTGGCTTACAGACTCTAGTTTTCTAAAGGTAAAAAATCCCTCCATCCTTCCACAAATAATAGAGTTAATATGAAAGGTTTAATTGCAAATGACCATCTCCAAACTTATATGTTATTGTTGTTAGTTACGTTAGTTCCCCCTTGCTTTTTGCTTTGATTTTAGTCAGTTGGTGCTCATTTGCACTTTACCTAGATTTTTTGCTTATTGTTGCTTTTTGCATCTTACTCCTTTTAGGGTTTGTTGTCCTTTAATAACATGCAGCCTTAAATTCATTCAGTGAGCATATGTTTGTGATGAATATAGCCTTTTTCCTGAAAATATCTTGTTTCCTTCATTCTTGAAAGATGGTTCAGATGAGTATAAAATTTTAGATTAGCTATTCTTTCCTATTATAATTTCAAAGATATTATTCCACTGTTTCTGTCTTCAGTGTTACTGGACAAATTTTTTGCTAGTCTAAATGTCTTAGGTTTGTAGAAAATCTTCCATTTTTTTATTTCATTTTTTCTCATATATTCTGTCCTTGTTGTGTCTGCATTTTTGCTATGATATATACACAAGTATATATTATTTTATTTTTATATAAATTTTATTTTGCTTCTTGAATCTGGTGATTCATGTCTTTCATCAATTCTAGAAAAATTTAAGCCATCATCTTTTTTTTTAATATTGTCCCATCCCCCATCTCTCTATTATTTCTGTCTCCTTTGGGGCTTCCTATTTGTCACGTGTTAGACCTCTCATTCTACCTTTCACGTTTCTCAACCTCTTTTTTATGGTCCCCATTTCTTTACATTACAGGTAATTTGAAGTGAAAGTACAGTAATACTTTGAAAACAAGAAAACTTGTTGTACCATGGGATCCTAAATTGAAAAGAAAGATTCTTAGTAATTGGAATGTGTATCTTAAAAACTTATTTTTATTATGTTTTTAAACTATTTATAGTTTTATTAGTGAAACCTTATGCAATCTCTTGCTTTTAAAAAAGTGGATGTTTTGGTTGCTTAAAAGTCAACTTTGTTACTGAATTTTTAATAAGTTGTTTTAAGTTATTTTAAAAGTGAATGAGCCCTTGACCCATTAGATTGGAGTTTGTGAGAATTTGACTACTTAATCTTCAATTCTCTCCCCATTGAAAGTCAAATTCTGCTTTTTCTGTCTTACCAGCATCCTTCATACCTTCTTCTCCAGTGGCTGGTGGGCTCGAACTGCCGACCTCTTGGTTAGCAACTGAGCATTTGAACCATTGCACCACCAGCGCTCATTGACCTAAATTAAGGCCAGGTAGAATTATGACTATAAGCAAACAGATTTTTTTTTTGAACATTTTATTGTTTGTTAGGTGAAAGTTTACATGGCAAATTAGTTTTCCATTCATAATTCATACACAGATTATTCTGTGAGTTGCAGTCCCTGCAATGTGTCAGCACTATCCTTGTTTCTACCCCGGGTTCCCCATTTCCATTTATCTGGTTTCCCTGCCTCTCCTTACCTTCTCGTCTTTGCTTTTGTGCAGATGTTGCCTTTTTGGTCTCGTATAGTTGATCGTTCTAAGGAGCACATCCCTCGCAGGTGTTACTGTTTATTTCAGCCAGTCTATTATTGGAGATTCCTGCAGTCTCTATCAGATCAGTAAGTCCGGTCTTTTTTATGAATTTGAATTTTGTTCTACATTTTTCACACACTCCAACTGGCACCTTCTATTTTGTTCTTGGTCAGAGAAGATGGTAGTAGTAGCTGGGCACCATCTAGTTTGTCTGGTCTCAGGCTAGAGGAAAAAAAAAAAAAGTAGTTTATATGGGCCAATAGCCCTCTGGAATAATTGCTTCCTTGAATCTTCGGTTTTCTTCATTCTTTTTTACTCCAGACAGGGAAATGGGTTTTGACTGCATAATGGCCAAGTCAGGGCTCCACTTCAGTTCTGTGCTCAGCACCTGATATATCTGCCTCTGGTATTCTTATTTGTTTCTTCGTAACAATTACAGTATTGGACAAATAAAAAAGTCTTTATAAGACTGGAGTTCTGAAAAAGAGAACTGTTGGTTTTCTCAGCTTCCCAATCCAGATCTAAATGCATCACTTAATTTTCAGAAGTAAGAAAACATATGCTATATAGTGGCTAGAAAATTGCAGAATATGATGTCAAAACTATTACTTCTGAAAGGATTACAAGAATTTAGGAAGGGAAGTCTTGATAAAATAAAGCAGCCAAGAATTTGAGCATATGTAACAATCTTAAGCAGCCATTTTTTCCCCAGAAAGGATAAGTTAGGTCAGGAATAAATACATATTCTGTGGTTCTTGATCTAGTAAGATTCAAGGGATTGGATATTTAAGGGACAAAAGATATGACTGACAAGAGCAGTTTATTCTGTGAGGCATTTTATTTTTCATCTCCTCTTTCTTTATGAAATGACTTTACACGCTTCGGACCTCAGTTACTTATCTGATATAGGGCAGAGGTAATGAGGTGATCTCTCTGTATGGTGAGGCACAAATGACCAGGAAGGTCTGTGAAATGTTTTAGAGTTGGGTCATGTGGAACTGTGTGATCTATTAATCTTAGCTTATCTGTCGTAACCTCATGAAAACAGGGAGTGTCCTTCTGATAGTCTATTTGGCAACTGGCAAACTGTAGCAGAAAGGAATGTGAAAATAAGAAAATTGATCTATTTTACTCAGTGATTAAGTCATCTGTCTTACCTACCAGAGTCCAGAGGAAAAAAAAAGAAGTTATTTCTAACCTCAGCGGTAGTCAGGAAGAAGTACAATATCGTTTCCCAAGATTACATTCTATGGAAGAGTGCTGTGCTGTATGTCAATAGGTATGCTTTAAAAAAAAAGAAAAAAGTACTTGATCCAGTAGATTTTGGAAACACTGACATAAACAATGTCAAATGGATTTATTTTTACTGTTAATCAGTATTGTGATGTCTAAGGAACACAGAGTCTGCCTTTTTTTTTTTGTGGCCTACCTATTAACATCTCCTAGAATAGTGTTTTTTAAAACACCAATTTGTAAACACTGATCTAGACGTTTTATCCCTCAAAGATTCCTTCAGGAACCAATACCACTCCTTAAAAAGGATGAAGTGAAAAAGCATATGCCATCACGATGTCATATTCAGAGGCCATGTAATCTGTAATCACTATGTTGAAACATATTGGAACATACCATGAAAAAATAGGTAGGAAACAGAAAGTAATAGGAAACAGTGAAGTACAAGTCTGTTGTATGGAGCTGCCATCCAGGCTGATTTATTCTTCGTTTAGCATTTTATATGTATATGTATATGTGTGTATGTCTGTGTGTATATATATGTAGTACTCAGACTTAACAGTTGTTAATTTTTTGTCACATTTGATTATAAGGTGTTTCTGTCTCCCCAGCTCCTTTCTTTATAGGATTGGGTTTTTCGGAGGGAGTAGAGGGACTATTTCAGAGTTTCCAAATGCTCTATTTTGTATAATTTGGAAGAGAATGACCTTAGCCGAAAGAGTAAATTACATTGTCTGCACTGAAAATTTCATTGTTGAAATGCTGGAGTCCCTGTAGCTGAAACAGATCACCTGTTAAAAGGTAATTGAAAAAACAAAACCAAAAAGTTTAAAAAGGTATAAAACGAACAAATCTGTCAAAGACAGTATTTAACTCATTGATTAATGAGCGCGAACTAGTAAGATGTTATAACTGGTTTAAGGGAGAATGCAGACAGACGCAACACACACACACAGTGTTTACATGTGTTGAAATGAATTTACAAATAGTTGCAGAATTGGTCAATATCCATGGGACACTAATCAATTGCATCTCCCCGGGATTCATCACAATTCATTTTGTAGTGCGATGAATTGCTTTTATATGGCCTTTCTTGTCATGGTCTTGTGACTTCTACAAAATGATTGGCAAATAAGGTACATGGCACCCTCGTTGGGGTGGGGCCATGAAAATAAGGTGTATGGAACCCTAACAAGGGGATTGGTTAGTTTTGCCGACTGCTAGGCTTAAAAGACAGCCAATTCCAGAGAAGGGGGAACTCACTACCACCAAGAAGAAAAGACGAGAGCGGAGCATGTCCTTTGGAGCTGGGGTCCCTGCACTGAGAATCCTTCTAGACCCAGGAGACAGAGAGCTGTAACGCTGGAGACAGCAAGAGACGGTGAGAAGCAGTGGCAGAGAAAAGCAGTACCAGAGGCAGGAGAACCAGGAGACCGGTGGGAGAAGGTGAGGTGGGCTTCCTGGCCCATGGAGCAAGAAAGCTGAGTGCTTTCAGGCAGGAAACTTGCTGGCAGAGTGGGGTGCTTCTAGGCACTTACCAGTGGAGCTAAAGAGTTTTGTAACACTTGCCAGAGCAAGGCAGAGAGAGGCCTGCCTGCAGGCACAGCTGAAAAGAGGCTGTCCTGATGGAAGAACTGTATCCAGAATTTTTTCTGATCCTGAATTGTAACCTGTTAGTTCCATAATAAACCCCATAATTGTGAGTACTGTCTGTGAGTTCTGTGTGGCCATTGCAAAGAATTGGCGAGGCCAGCAGAGTAGAGAGTGCTGTGGGAGGGATAGTTGGTGCCAGAATTAAGGCTAGAGGGTGGAGGTATGTGACCTCTGCCTCATAGGAATCAGCCTTGGGCTGTAGATGGTGATAAGGATTCTCCGCCTCAGTGAAGTTAGAGGAGGTCAGACTAACTGCCCCCATGCCGTTTTTTACAGTCTGCGTCTCTACTGTGGACAAGCATCATTTGCATTACCATCAGTTTTCTGTGATTTAAAGAGTTGAATAAAAACTCAAAGACAGTGAATGGCAGAAATTACCTCAAAGTGGGCTTGGCAAGCTGGCCAGTGATTTTTTTTTTTTCTTGCTCATTTCAAAATTGTCCAAAATTTTTTCTGACACACTAAATTAACGAATTTATATAATCACATGCTAGACCGTGCAGCTTTGTGAACTATTAGAACAGAAGGATACTTGGAGAAAAAGAAAAGAAAAACAAAAAGCAATGGATTCCAGGGCACTGTGAAACTCTTCCTTTCAGAAGGTGCATCCTAAAGAATGTGATGGCCTGTTTGTGTGTAGGTGGGAGCTGGGAGGATGGGACTGAGAGGGGATTGAGTGTGCTTTGCTCCAGAACCAAAGGAAAAACAACAACAACAAAAAAAAAAAACAGTTGCTGTTGAGTTGATCCTGACTTCTGAGGACCCCACGTGTGTCAGAGTAGAACTTTGCTCAGGGGCAGTGCATTTACTGCTGTGTGGCTAATAATTAGAAGTGTGATCCTCAGGGAATGTAAGTGAGCTTTTAAGACGGATGACTTCTCTAGTAGATTCTGCTGTCCTATCAAGAGACCCTGTGTCTTCAGTATGAAAAGGGGAGAGCAGCCTGGGATCTTTACCAGAGGCAACCTTTGAGCATTTGGCAGCAGTGCCAGAAGTCTGCAGACGTTTGTTTAAAGAGTTATTAGGACTAGCCTAGAATCCTCTCGTTCCACCTTACGAGATAAAATCCATAAAGGAACTTTCAGTTTCCTTATTTCTTAACCAGAACCTGTTGCTAGCCAGTCAACTCTGACTCATGGCGCCCCCATGTGTGTCAGAATAGGACTGTGCTCCATCAGGTTTTCTTCTGAGGAGCCTCTGGGTAGACTCGAACCTCCAGCTTTTTGGTTAGCTGCTGAGTATGTTAGCTGTTTGCACCACCCGGGGACTCTCCTTATTCTCTAGGACTTGCTGAGTTTTTTTATTTTTAATTTTGAGAAACCCAGCAGGAAATTTATGTTCAAATAGGATGTAGGTGATATTAGCCCAGAGTGATGTTGCCCACTGTTGTTAGGGATGAAGTTTTAGGATTATATGTACGTCATATTCTCTCAGCCTTTGGGACAACACCTTAAATAGACCTGCACTCGGTCCATGTAGAAAAGAATTGACTCCCCTTCAGTACCATACTGCCTTCCTTCCGTGGCTCTGGCCACGTGCTTTCCTGGTCACTTTTCTACCTTTCTGTTCCCAGATGTCTTTAAATGATAAATATTTTTTATGAATGAATATTCTATCAGATATTTTCCCCAGTGTCCTTAGGAAAAAAAGTTGAAATTTATTCTGAGCAGCCTGTGCTCATTTAAAATATTATCAATATTCCCCTCCCTCCTTTTCTTTTATGAGGGAAAAATGTTATATATTTTCCTGGCATTGGAGGAAAAGGCCTGTAAGGTAAGTGTACCTTCCAGGTAATATGTCTGCCTGGGGTATAGCTCCTCAAAGTGGGATAATCTCCAGTGCCGATACCTCTTTCCTAGCCATTTAGAAATGGTTTTCCTCTGTTCCACTGGTAATGGTATTTCATTGTGGCATTTTTCAGGATATTGGGCTGAGGCCTCTCTATTCTTAATACTTAAAATGTCAGTCTTACATTGTTCCCTGAATGTGTTTGGCGAATTAATATCCTGGCTGGTTCTGGATATTTCTGAGTCCCTAGGTGGTGCAACGTTTTAATGTGCTTGACTGCTAACCAAAAGGTACCTCCCAGAGGTGCCTCAGAAGAAAGGCCTGGCACTCTACTGCTGAAAAACCAACCATTGAAAACCCTGTGGAGCACAGTTCTCCTCTGACACACATTGGGCTGCCATGAGTCAGAACTGACGGCAACGGGTACTGGTATTGGACATTTAGTTCTGCTTGAGCTTCCAGAACTTTTTTGATTTTCCATATTTAGCTCCATTTTAGAATAAAAGAAAGGCTAATAAGTATTGCAGAGGAAATTTAAAGTAATAGGCTTTAGAATACAATATAAGTCTTTAGAATTGAAGAGCTTTTAGAAGAAGAGAGGATGTGACTGAGGGAGGCAAGTTATTAATAACTATACTTTGAAATCTAACTACAGACATAGGTAGTGGTGGTTGCTGACCATTCGGGGTGTAAAAAAGATGACTTTTAAGCAATGGTTTATTTATACTTAAGAGGAGACTGCCAGGTTGCTACTGTGGGAAGGCAGTTCTGTCGCAGTAGCCCAAATATGGCGCAGGTACTCACAGGGCGAATGCGGTGAGGTTGCCGTTCCAGCTGAAGTCTCGGATGCTTCAGAAGCTTTTGCTTCTTGCTTTTCTTATAGTTCTCTTTTGAAAAGATAACCTTTTACCTCCTCAAAACATGGCGCAGTGGTTAAGAGCTACGGCTGCTAACCAAAAGGTCGGCAGTTCGAATTCACCAGCCGCTCCTTGGAAACCCATGGGGCAGTTCTCCTCTGTCCTACAGGATCGCTATGAGTCGGAATCGACTAGACGGCAAATGGGTTTGTTTGTGGTTTTTTTTGGTTTTATGTCTCTAGGGTGTGAAATTGACTGGTATAAATTTTAAGAACTGGTTCAAGATTGAATTGAAATGATAGTTTGTGTTTCTAGTTTTGAAACATTTCAGATTTTCAAATAATACACTTAAATTGTAGGCAGTGTAATTGCTTTCAAAGTTAGTTGTAAACTTGGGCTGTCAGATCTAATTCATGGACATAATCTCAGTTGGATTTTTGTCTTAAAACTTCACGTAAAATATGATTTTTTAGTTGTACCATGGGGCATACAAAAGCCTGTTTGATTTTAGCTTCACAGCATTAAATGTAGGTAAAATTTACAGTACAAAGTGAAAGCTGATTTGCAATTAAATTTGAGTCGCACCAGGCAACTCAAAGCCAGGCTTTTGTTGTTGTTAGAGGCGGTGGTAGTTGTTTTAGTACCTACAGTGATGATGGGGATGGTGCTGGTGATGAAGGAAGTATTCAGTCATTACGGGAAACAAGAGTGACACGTTTTGCCGTGGTAGGTTTTTCAGAATTGAACAAGCAGGAAAAAGGAAACCGTCCTCTAAGGATATTGTTAACTGCCCTTCGTGTGTGAAGACAATGAACAGTCAGGTGTCATATGCAAAACAGAAGAAAATGACTCTGCCTGTAATGAAAGGCAAACAGGGCTTGCATAGACGAATCTAAAAAACAAAATTAGCTGGGGTATCCTGTGAAAAAGGAAACTTACTTGGCTAAAATAAAATAACTGTTGTGAACCAGAGGTCAAGTCTTGAGTGCAAACAATAACATTCAAACAAACAATACGTGTTAGTTTCCTTCCCTTCCTTCCGAGACACGCCGTAGGGTGAGCCTGGGGTATCCATAACATGAGACCTGTCTTGCTTTTTCTGTGGCCCTTCAGATGCATTCTTGTGACATTTTCTTAATAGCTTTGTGATGGATAATGATTTTACATCGTTTCTGTTGCCATTGGAAACCAAGTAATAAATAGAGATGATTGTTGTTGTTAGCTCCTTAGACACCTGGCGCCTGACTCCTGGCGACCCCGTGTACAACAGTACAAAACACGAGGTCTTGCATCATCCCCGTGATTGGTTGTGGATTGATCCATTGTGATCCATAGGGTTTTCATTCGCTGGTTTGTTTGGAAGTAGATTGCCAGGCCTTTCTTCCTAGTGTGTCTTAGCCTGGGAGCTTGGCTGAAAGCTGTTCAGCATCACAGCAGCATAGAAGCCTCCACTGACAGACGGATGGTGGCTGTGCGTGATGAGTCTAACCAGATCTCCTGCACGGAAGGCGAAAATTCTGCCAGTGAACCACCACTGTCCCAATATATGGATTTAGTGCTGGGCTAAGCACTTTCACACTGATAATCTCATGTAATTATCCAAAGTAACCTGTTGTTTTTGTTGTTAGTTGCCGTAGAGTCTCTTCTGACTCACGGCGACCCCTTCTGTGCAGAGTGAAACTGCTCCATAGGGTTTTCAAGGCTGGGACCTTTTGGAAGCAGATTGCCAGGCCTTTCTTCCAGGGTGCTTCTGGGTGTGTTGGAACTGCCACCCTTTTGGCTAATAGTTGAACACTTAACCATTAGCCTCACCCAGGGTAGGTATTATCATCTATGTTTTATGGATGATCAAATCAGAGAGGTTAAATGAGTTACCCAAAATTACACAGGTGCTTTGTGGCAGAGCTAAGATTTGAACCCAGCTCTTCTGATTTCACAGTTGATGACCTTTCCACCACACCAAGCTGCCAAGTAGGTGAATCTGTTACAGAAATCTTTCTATAAATTATTTTCTGTTAAGTGAGTTCTATACTTCATTGTTAAGTAAACTCATAGCCTAGAAAACAGAAGTATATTCCAGTAGAATAAAAAAAGAGATGTTCTAATGATAAAATCACCTGTAAGAATACAGCCTGTCTTTATAATCACATACTTTAAGGGAAATAGCGTTCTGATAAACCGATAATAAATAATGTCATATACTAACATTAAGTCTCAAATATGGTCATTAACAAGTGCTCATAGTTAAAATACATTAATATAAGATACTCTAAAATTGAAGCCGTACATAAAACCACGCAGTTAGTTAATTCCTTAATTTAGAAGTTAGGTTAAGTGAGGGATATTGATACTTCAAGAGAAACTTAACTTGCAAATTTAGGCGCCAAAAATGTTTATGTAATATTGAGCTGCCCTGTTTCGTCTTAATGACATCACTTCATCTCGAAATGAGGAGACAGACAAATAAATCTAGTCAGAAGTCATTCAGCTGACAAAGATGGAAGGCTGAGCATTAGCACGGTAAACGTAAACCAGTGGCCATGGGGTCGACTCTGACTCATAGCGACCCCATGTGTGTCAGAGTAGAATGGCACTCCATAGGGTTTTCAGTGGCTGGTTTTTCAGAAGTAGATTTCCAGGTCTTTCTTCCCAGGTACCTCTAGGTAGACTTGAACTGCCAGCCTTTCAGTTAGCAGCCAAGTGTGTTAATGGTTGGCACTACCCAGGGGACTCTGAAAAACATAACATAAAAAAAAACATAGCCCTGGTGAAAAGTACACCGTTTCCGTCCCTTCCTCTGTCCTCTGCCCACACTGGCCAGGCTCAGCCCTGGTGGCAAGAAGATCTTAGGCCATGTTCAGTGAATCTGTAATTTCTGGTTCTGAATAAGCAGGCCTCCTGCCCCCGGCTCTGTCCACTGTCAAATTTACCCTTTGGCACTCCTTCGAAACTCTACAGGGCAGTTCTACTCTGTCCTATAGGGTCGCTATATTCGGAACCGACTCGACAGCACTGGGTTTTTTGGGTGGAATGAGTAAGTTTAAAAAAAAAATTTTTTTTGAATTTTATTTTCAGTTGTGGCTTATAGACTAAATTTGAAGAGAAATGTGGGCTTTTACCTTATCAGATATTATACAGCCTTGTTTTAAACATTCTGCCCTTGAGGAATCTGTCCGTAGTACAGAGGTAATATATTGTGGCCTGAGACACTTAATTGCTTGAAAAAAATTGCTGCCAGATGAGTGGTTTCAAAAACCTGAGACTGCTGATGTGGTCTCTTAGTGGGCTGAGGATTACAGGGAGTGTAGTTTCTCCTCTCCTTTATAAATATTTGCTGGGGGTTAATGGGTTCTTCTGTGCATGTGGATTTCCTTTTTTCTGTGGGGGAAATTACAAGTAATACAGGAACACCCGGTGATAAAATATATGAAACAGAGGCTGAGGGAACGGTTGGCGGGGGCGGGGGGTGGGGTGTAATGGAAGAAATGTGCCCCAGGTTTATGGCATGCTGTATTATGACTGAATTTTCGGCATCATGGAATTTTAAGTCCGCAGGTGATTAACTTTGATGTAAATAGAGGAATGTGAGGACGTTAGGGGCGGGTAAGCTATTCCATCGCAGCCTTCAACAAAAAAGTGTCCATCCGCATCAGGGAAATCGTGAATGCTTTCACAAACCTAAATGTTTATTTTAAATTAGTACCCTTCCTGAAAGAATTCCAATGAGAATAATCGCATGTAATCTCAAATACTCATGGGTCTGCCTGAACAGCCTTCTTTGCGTTGCTTAAAACGGTAGATGATAAATGACTCTCCTGGCTTAGTCTCTGCTGATCTGGTTAGATTCCTCCTCAAACGTAGTGACACTGGGAATAGTTTAAACCTGAGTTTCCAGGCAGAGAAACACAGGAAAGATGTCTAACTGTAATTATTTGTTAATTCTGCGGAAAACAGGAGTGTAGAAATTTCTGAAAATATTCATCTTTGTTCCCATCATCCTCTCTTCAATAATGATATAGGAAGTTTTAAATATGACTCCAAAATACCTTGTTAGTATTTTTGCTTACCAAGCCTCACCCTATGAAACATCATACTAATAAATATTTTCTATCTGTAAATTACATTCCAAATTATTTACTCAATGAATAAACCTTGCCACCTTTTACAAAACTGAGTTGTCATTTTCGGAGTGGTGTCTATGAGAAACCTTTTTGGAGCTTGAAGAAAGCCCATGCAGTAGGGCATCAGGAAGGCCCCCTTCCCCAGCCAGCAGAGGCCCGTGAGGCCCCAGTGGATGAGGGAGGCTGGTGAGAGGTCAAAGAGGAGCTGAGAGGGGTGTGGGAGGACACGAAGACAGGCTGGTAGCCCTAGTTCCCCCCAGCAGACCCCCAGAAACTAGGCAGGTGTTCCAGCGCCAGCCCAGTGTCCTTTTTCATTCCCATCATCCTAAGCAGGGGAAGAAGCTAAGAACGAGCTGGTCCTCAGAGTTCCAGGAACTCGGCAAGGCTCTCAAGTCCCTCCGTTCCTTTGCTGCATCCTCTTACAGAAAGCTCTTTACCTCCTTCTGCTGCTTCCTGGAAATAGCTTCACTTAAGGACCTGGTATTTTCAATACCATGGTGTTTTTTTCAGTGCCATGGCATTTTCTATCACCTTATAGGTATGAGAAAGCTGGACAGTGAATAAAGAAGACCAAAGCAGAATTGACACATTTCAATTGTGGTACTGGTGAAGAATACTGAATGCACCATGGACTGCCAGAAGAATGAACAAATCTGTCTTGGAAGAAGTACAGCCAGAATGCTCCTTAGAAACAAGGATGGCAAGACTTTGGTCTCACATACTTGGACCATGTTATTAGGAGGGACCAGTTCCTGGAGAAGGACATCATGCTTGGTAAAGTAGAAAGTCAACAAAAAAGAGGAAGACCCTCAACAAGATGGATTGATACAGTGGCTGCAACAATGGGCTCATAGCAACGAATGTGAGGATGGCGCAGGACTGGGCAGTGTCATTCTGTTGTACGTGGAGTCACTATGAGTCAGAACCGATACAGCTGCACCTAACAACATCATGGGCGTCGGCAGAAAGGTTGTTCCATCCCTGTGTGACACAGATGGTTAAACACTTGGCTATTAACTGAAAGGTTGGCAGTTTGAATCCACCGAGAGGCATCTTGGAAGAAAGTGCCTGCAATCAACTTACAAAAGCCCACAGGCGTTGAAAACCCTCTGAAGCACAGATTACTCTAACACACATGGGGTCACCATGGCTTGGAGTTGATTTGATGGCAGTTGTCTGTTTGTTTGTTTGTTTGTTTGATGGACCTGGGCAATAGAAAAAGAATACAGCTATATCTTTTATTGCCGAAGCCAGTTAACTGCGTATTGACTGTCTGGAGCAGGGGAGATGTCAGTGTGTTGACAGGGAGAGCCCAGACTGGAAAGATTCTTTAGTTCTTTGCATAGCACAACACCTGCCTTTTCGGAGCCCATCAGTTAGAGACGCCCTTTGGTTGGCCAGATTTCCTTCCCTTCACATTTGGGGGGAGCAGAATGTTTAATTGAAACGTAACATACGGACAGAAAAGTGCACAGATTGTAAGCCTGCGTCTCAATGAATTTTCATAGCTAGAAGCACCCATGTAACCAGTATCTAAATCAAGTTTGTCTTTGTATAATGGTATTTCTTTCCTGGTTATAAAAGCAATACGCGCTTGTAAGAATTTGGAAAACACAACAACATATAATAAGGAAAATAAAAACTACTCATTGTACTTACACCCCAAAATTACCACTAATACTATTTTGTTATGTTTCTGGTCTGTCTGTCTATCGCACATATGCAGATGCATAAAAACCCCACACCCAAAAACCAGTTGCCGTTGAGTTGACTCTGACACACAGTGAGCCCATGTGTGTCAGAGTAGAACTATGCTCTGTAGGGTTTTCAGTGGCTGATTTCTTGGAAGTAAATTGATAGGTGTTTCCTCCAAAGCACCTCTGGGTGGATTTGAACCACCAAGCTTTCAGTTAGCAGCCAAGTGCTTTCCCATTTGCACTGTCCAGGGATTATCCCCGTTAATGCACGCACACAGGAGCACAGAGGCCCGTACTGCAGCTTTCTGCATGTGTGTACGTATGTACAGAAGAAGGTGTAAAGAGTTGTAATAATAGGAATGTGGCTTTTTAGATAGTTCACTGCTTACAAGCTCCATCAGCAGAACGGCAAGGGAAGAACATCAGGAAAACTGAAAACCACCTGTCTCCTTATTAGCAAGAAAAAGGGCTTCTTGTGGGGGAGGAGGTTGGAATAAATAGTTGCCATAAAAATATGACCAATTCATGGCTTTCATTTATCCAATACTTTCCCATCTCTTGGGACACTACGCTTTGATGACAGAAAGTTCCAAGCCTTCTGGGCATTGAACCTCCTAATGCAGAGCAGGGGTTGGGGTTGGGCTCAGGCCTTGACTCAGACACTTCTGGCTGCCCTGAAACCGGACCGTTTTCAGCTCAGCTTCCCTTCTGCCAGGAGGCTAGCTTTTCTTTCTTCTTTTAATAGCTCTTCTGCAAATACCAAGACTGGCTTTAACCATAGCAGCTCTTGTTTTAGCAAAAGGAGGCTGAGTCCACAACATTGGAAATTGGCCCAGAGGTTTTGTGAGTCGCAGCAAAATTATCTTCCCTACGACTACTAAAATGGAGAAGCCGATGCCTTGAGGTGCTGACCACTCAGGTGGCGCTGGGTTTCCTGCATGCACTGTCAGGAAGCACACAGCGGGCACCAGCTTCCCGTTCTATTGGTTGTACAGAGAGGGTTGTCCCCCTGCCTCCTGACTGGCCAAGGATACACAGCTTCTGGCGGGGAGGGGGTGGCGGTCGATGTGACTCCTGTATTGGGAGAAGTTGTTTCCTTAAAACTGCCCACACCTTCCTTTTTTAAAATGTAGTTTTTTCTTTATACACTTGTGATTTGAGTCATTACGCATACAAAAAAATGATTGGGCTTTTTATATGGGTAAAATGTTTGCTCACATCATTCCTTTCTCCTTTCCTGTTAAAAACGTGTTCACACATGGTATGCAGTGGCCTGTGTGTTTTACGTGGGTTTTGTTGTATTGTCTTTTGCAGTCGAAATCAGCTGTCCACCCTACCGGCCTGCCTGTGTGGTCTGCCTCTCAAAGTCTTAATCGCAAGTAACAACAAACTTGGATCACTGCCGGAAGAGATAGGCCAGCTCAAACAGTTAATGGAATTGGTATGTTGCTGATTGTCAAGATGTTGTGTTTTGTTTGCTTACTGATCATAACCTAGCAATGTAGAAAGGCCTTTTATAGTAGATGGGCAAGGAAGACCTTCAGTTGCTTGAGGACAGTGTATGACAGACGTTAGCAGGAAAGCCACCAGCTTTGGCTTTTCTGTGATGGAGACAGTTTCTGAAATAGTTTACAGGTCATCATATTGTAATAAGATCATTTTTTTTTTTTTAGATGGCTTGAAAGTTTCTGATAAATGATGGATAAACTGGCAAAATGATCTACAAATAAGTTAGTAGGCCATACTTTATGAAGATATATAATTAAGTCAGGGCTCAGGAGATGGAAGGAATAGAACACTCTGATTCTCTAAGGGTTTTAGAAAGCCTTGCCCCAAATTGATGCAACTTTTAAAATGTGACTACATCCCTGGGGATTGAAAAAGAAGAAGTTATTGAGGGCAGAGATAGGTGTGTGCCTAAAGCTGAGATGTACTGTTCTATTTCAGCTCTTCCATTGCTAATTTAATTACTTACCTTGTTTCTCAGTTGGGAAAGAATGCATCCTTTCTAGGTTTCCACTGAGCTAAGATGGGCAAAAAAAAAAAGAGGTGAGGATGAACAGTCAGACTAAAAGATAATAGTCATAATTTATCCTTGAGTGGTGCAAATGGTTAAATACACTTGGCTGCTAATTGAAAGGTTGGCAGTTCGAGTCCACCCAGAGGTGCCTTGGAAGAAAGCCTTGGTGATCTGCTTCTGAGAGGCCACAGCCGTTGAAAACCCTGTGGAGCACAGTTCTACCCTGACACACGTGCACACACACACACGCACACACACAGGGTCACCATGAGTTGGAGTCAAGCAAGCGTTATTCAGTATGGATCTTGTGTCAAGCACAGAGCTCAGTATTGTAATTAAAACAATGAAAAGGACACAGTACCTGTCTTCAAGTAGATCCCAGTCTGGAAGATTAATGGCAAATAAGTGTGCCAATTTCCATCAGTTTCTTAGGCATCTCCTGGAGCACCATGGCGAGATGAACAGTGAGGCCCAGATGGAGAATCCTGTGATCAATTAGCCATGTCTGCAGTAGGAACTGACTGGGAGAGTGACAGCCTCCATGCTACATGCTCGGCCTTGACTTCCGTATTACCGGTTGCTGTCGAGTCCACTCTGAATCATGGCAACCCCGTGTGTGTCAGAGTAGAACTGTGCTCTAGAGGGTTTTCAATAGCTAGTTTTCCTGAAGTAGATCGCCAGGCCAACCTTTTGGGTGGCAGCTGAATATGTTAACCATTTGCACCTGCCAGGGACTTCTGACTTCAGTATAAACCAAATCAAAGCTGTTGCTGTTGATTCCAACTCATAGCGACCCTGTAGGACGGAGTAGAGCTGCCCCATAGGGTTTCCAAGGCTGTGATCTTTCTGGAAGCAGACTGCCACATCTTTTTTCCCCAGAGTAGCTGGTGGGTTTGAACTGCTGACCTTTTGGCACTGGGCAGTATAGAAAAGAGTAATTGCAATATGAAGGGATTAGAACTATAAAAAAGAGTGTCTTCTCCAGGATGTATTTGATGGTAATAACTGAATCCCATTCAAACTAGCTTACAGCAAAAGTAGGGATTGATTATAAGGATGCAGGGGTCTATGGTGTCATTCAGTATCAGGAAATTCAGTCAGGTGTTGCGAGCGACTAAAACAAGACACTAGAAAGTTGTCAAGAACCAAGGCTGCAACTTGTTTCTCCATCAACATTCTCTGCTTCTCTGTACAATGGCAGAGGTTGCCCCGTCCACAGGTCCCAAGTTTATATGTCCTCCCTGCCAAAGCACATGACGGAGACCTACCAACATCTCTTGGCCAATGAGGGGCAGTGCTAGGGTCCACTGTCCAATGTCCTTGCCTGACTCAGTCAGCTATGGCCAACACACGCAGTCACATTGCCCAAACTAAGTCACTCGGCTGCCGCTGAAGAGAGCAATTCTAAGAGGAGACATGTATTAAGTTGGGAAGACACCCCATTTACAAGAAGCATGTCCATGAGTTAGGGAATGATTAAGTCAGTGTTGGAGCAGGAAAGGTCTGTGAAGGAAGAAACATTGAGAGGCCTCTTGCCTTAGTTACCAGTGCTGCTGTAACAGAAATACCACAAGGGGGTGGCTTTAAAGAACAGAAATGTATTTTCTTACAGTTCAGGAGTCTGGAAGCCCAAATTCAGGGCGCTGGCTCTAGGGGAAGGCTCTCTCTGTTGGCTCTGGGGGGAAATCCTTGTCTTAGCTTTTTTAGCTGTCTTGGTTCCTTGGTGATCTCCATGTGGCAATTATCTTTCTTCTATTTGTGCTTGCTTGTCTCTGTATCTGTGGTACTCCTTATTAACTCAGAAGTGATTAGGTTTGAAGACACTCCCTACATCGATATAGCCTCATTAACATAACAAAGAGAACCCTATTTCCAAATGGGATTACATCCACAGGTATAGGGGTTAGGATTCCAACACATATTTTGGGGGAACACACTTCAGTCCATGCTGTTGTAGTTGCTGTTGTTAGGTGCCTTCAGGTGAGTTCCAACTTATAGTGACCCCATGTACAACAGAATGAAACACTGCCCGTTCCGGTGCCATCCTTACAATTGTTGCTATGCTTGAGCCCCATTGTTGCAGCCGCTGTGTCAATCCATCTTGTCAAGTGTCTTCCTCTTTTTTGCACTCTACCTTACCAAGCATGATGTCCTTTTCCAGGAACTGGTCCCTCATGATAACATGTCCAAAGTATGTGAGACGAAGTCTCACCATCCTCCCTTCCAAGGAGCATTCTGGCTGTACTTCTTCCAAGACAGATTTGTTTGTTCTTCTGGCAGTCTTCTCTATTCTTCTCAAACGTAATTCCAAGGCATCAATTCTTCTTTGGTCTTCCTTATTCATTGTCCAGCTTTCACATGCATATGAGGTGATTGAAAATACCACGGCTTGGGTCAGGTGCACCTTCGTTCTCAAAGTGATGTCTTTGCTTTTCAGCACTTTGAAGAGGTCTTTTGTGCAACGCAATATGTCATTTGATTTTTTGACTGCTGCTTCCACGGGCATTTGTTTTGGATCCAAGTAAAATGAAATCCTCGACAACTTTAGCCTTCTCTCCGTTTATCATGATATTGCTTATTGGTCCAGTTGTCAGGATTTTTGTTTTCTTCATGTTGAGATGTAATCCATACCGAAGGCTGTAGTATTTGATCTTCATCAGTAAGTGCTTCACGTTCTCTTCGCTCTCAGCGAGTAAGGTGGTGTCATCTGCATATCACAGGTTATTAATGAGTCTTCCTCCAATCCTGATGCCCGTTCTTTTTCATATAGTTCAGCTTCTCAGATTATTTGCTCAGCATACAGATTGAATAAGTATGGTGAAAGGATATAACCCTGATGCACACCATTCCCGATTTTAAACCACGCAGTATCCCCTTGTTCTGTTCAAAAGACTACCTCTTGATCTACATACAGGTTCTGCATGAGCACAATTAAGTGTTCTGGAATTCCCATTCTTCGCAATGTTATCCATAATTTGTTATGACCCACACAGTTGAATGCCTTTGCATAGTCCATAAAACACAGGTGAACATGAATTCATAACACCTCTTAATAGACCTCTGTGGGATTTTCTAGATGGAAAAAAAAAGGCAGAGGCAGGGAAGGCATTCAAGGGAGACAGGACAACTGGAGATACTGGGCATGCTTGGGAGTGGAAGCAGGTTAGTCCTGCTGAGGTCTGGGTAGAATGGGGCTGGGTGCTTTGTCCTTTCGCCCACAGCCTTGGATATTTGCCCACCACTAGCACCTTCACGTGGCATTTATGGTCCTCTGTGGTCTGGCCCCTGCCTGTCTCTCCAGGTTCATCTCTGCTCCTTTACCCTCTAAGTTCTAGAGATGCACCTTTTCATGTCCACTTCTCTATTTCTGCACACAGTATTTTTCTACCCAGACTGTTTCTTCTTTCTCCTCTTGTTTTGGTCAGTTCCTAGCCAAATTAAAGGTCACATACTCCAAAAAGCCTACCCTAAGGCTCCAAGCCTCAGTTAGGTGCTCCTAAGGCAAACACCCTACACTTTCCATTTCATTTTCATGGACTCATGGTTGACTTTGTACTTGCTTTCTCCACACCGGCTCCCCCCACACCTTAAAAGCTGTGTCTTACTTGCTGCTATATCCTAAGTGCCTGGCACAGGATAAAAAACCAAACCAGTTGCTGTCAGTTAATTCTGGCTCATGGTAACCTCTTGTGTGCCAAAGTAGGACTATGCTTGTCCACAGGGTTTTAAATGGCTGTGGTATTTCAGAAGTAGATGGCCAGGTCTTTCTTCCCAGGTGCCTTGGGTGGATTTGAAAAGCCAACCTTTTGGTTAGTGGTCGAGTGCTTAACTGTTTGTGCCACCCAGGGACTTCTGGCACACGATTATTGTTGTTCGGTGCCATCCAGTTGATTGTGACTTATAACAACCCTGTGTGACAGAGTGGAACAATCTCATAAAGCTTTCTCAGCTATAATCTTTTTGGAATCCGATGCCCAGGTCTTTCTCCTGTGGAGCTACTGGGTCCATTCATACCGCCAGCCTTCTAGTTAGCAGCTCAGTGCTTAACCATTCCACCTAGGTGCTCAATAAATGTTTGCTAAATGTTGTCAGAAAACCCTGGTGGCATAGTGGGTAAGAGCTATATGGCTTCTAACCAAAAGGTCGGCAGTTAAAATCCACCAGGTGCTCCTTGGAAACTCTATGGGGGCAGTTCTGCTCTGTCCTGTAAGGTCACTATGAGTCGGAATCGACTCGACAGCAGTGGGTTTGGTGGTTTTTTTTAAGTGTTGTCATGTGGCAGAAAGTGAGCCTAGAAAGATGGCTTGGCATCAGGAAGGTGCACATCAAAACCACAGTGAGATACCACTTGACTCACATTAGGAAGGCTAAGATTAAAAAAAAGGAAAATAGCAAATGTTGGTGAGGACTGGAAAAATCAGAACACTCATTCATATGTGATGAAAATGCAAAACTGGTACAGCCATTATGGAATGTTTGACGGTTCATCAGAAAGTTAAAAATAGAGCTACTATTTGATCCAGCAGTCCCACTCTTAGTTATATATCCAAGAGACTTGAAAGCAGCAACACAAACAGAAACATGTACATTAATGTTCATTGCAGCACTATTCACAATAGCCAAAAGGTAGAACCAACCCGATCGTCCATCAACAGATGAATGGATAAACAAAATACAGTTCATACACACAATGGAGTATTACTCTACCATAAAGAGAAACGAAGTCCTGATACATGCTACAACACGGATGAACCTTGAAAACATGCTGAGTGAGATAAATCAACCACAAAAGGACAAATATAATACGATTTTGCTAATATAAAACTTTTAAAATAGGCACATGTATGTATAGAGATCAGGGTTTGACTGTAGGTACCTGGGGAAGGAGAGAAGGGGAAAGAGGGAAATCTTTGTCTAGCTAGCCAGCACTGAGTTTCTGTTTATGGGGATGGAACATACGGCAATGGGTACTGGTGATGGTTGCGTAACATGATTGATGTGATTAGTTTCAAGGAATGGTACAAGTGACAGAAGTTGAATTGACATGTTGTGTTAGCTGTATTTTTTTATACACACACAAAAAAGGCTTGGGGCAGGCTGTGAAGGCCCTGAAGTGCTGTGCCGGGGGGAATCTGTCTTGCGGTCCAGATTAACTCAAAAGGTACCATTTTAACTGGCTCTAGAAAAGAAAAATAGAGACTAATGCTTTCGTTGAAACTGATAGTTATGTGCTTTTTTAAGGAGTCTGATAAGCTGCAAAATCTGGGGTTGATAAAACTTGATTAGGTCTCTCAAACACAATACAGATAACAAGTTGAGTTTTTTTCCACTTCTTGGCTTCCTGCAGATGGGTGGCACACTGGTGAGGCCTGTCTTATGGAACGTTTTGGCAGCTGGTCTGTGTTTCTGTCCCACAGAACCCTGGGCTTAAGCTGACACAGCGTGCCACCCATCAGCTGTGCTACCAGTGCTGTGTACCAGCTCATCTGTTACTAGGTGGCACAGGTGCTGAGCCCCAGAGCCAGGCCCACCAGACCAGGGCTTTTCCCAAATACCCCTCATCAGCTGCAGGGCAGGCACGCATCAGAGGTAGAACAGCACTGTCTCCAGCTCCAGGACGCACGGCCTCTGCGTGGTTCCAAAGGACGTTCTGAGATTGCCTTAGGCACCCTGTCCGGAGCCAGCTCTAGCAAAGGCTGCCCTGCATCTTACTTACAGCTCGTTGGCACTTGGTCCCGTGTCTTTTCTCCACCGACCATATATGTTGAACCCCAGTGCTCTAGAATGTTAAAGTCATAAGCAAAAAAGCAAACCACGTGCCATCTAGTCCATTCTGATTCATCCCCTGTGTGTCAGAGTAGAAGTGTGCCTCACAGGGTTTTCTAGGCTGTGACCTTTTGGAAGCAGATTGCCAGGCATCAGGCATCTATGGGTGGTGTCTTATACTGGGTTCTCTAGAGAAACAAAACCAGTGACACATATAAATATATATAGAGAGATTTATATAAGGGAATTGACTCACATGATTGTAGAGGCTAGAAAGTCCCAAGTCATGAATCAGCCTGGAGGCTGCTACTGACTCATGTAGCTGCAAGGGCTGGCAAACCCAAGATTGGCAGGTCAGGCAGCAGACTTCTGGTTCACAGGCTGCAGAGGCCGATGAATCCCAAGACCGGCAGGTAAGATGGCAGGTAAGCTGCTAGCTCAAGCCCCAAGAACTGGAGGTCATATGAACAGGAGCCAGCTACAGGATCCAGAGCAAGCAAAAGCCAGTGAGCTTTGCCAGAAAGTTCACCTATATTGGATGCAGGGCACACCCCCAAGGAAACTTTTCAACTGATTGGCTGCTCATAATAGATCTCATCAGGAAGTAATTACATTATATCAGATCTCATTATGGAGGTGATCACGTGATTACACAGTTGCCAGACAGCATCGTAACTGCCAAACCACTGAGGATCGTGGCCCAGCCAAGTTGACACACAAGCTTAACTATCACAGGTGGGATGGAACTTCCAACCTTATGGTTAGCAGTCAAGCACTTAACTGTTTTTGCCACCAGGGACTCCTGTTAGAGCCATGGAGGATTTTAAAAGGCTTCTGGTGGCGTAGTGGTTAAGTGCTACAGCTGCTAAACAAAGGGTCGGCAGTTCAAATCCGCCAGGCGCTTCTTGGAAACTCTACAGGGCAGTTCCACTCTGTTCTATAGGGTCACTATGAGTCGGAATCGACTCGACGGCACTGGGTTTTACTGGGAGTGTAACCTCTTGACATCTTACAAATGAAGAAACCCAATGCAGAGAGACAACGAGTGACGTAAGGAAGGCCACCCCGGAGAAGCTCGGTTGTAGTTTAAGCCGAAACACCCTAACCAAGCACTGGCTAATGGTATTATAATACAAGTAACAAATGTGATTTTAAATGTACTGGTGACCAAATTTTTTTTTTTATTTCTTTTAATTTTTAGAAAGTTTATAAATCAACTCAGCCTCTCACACAAAAACTTATATACACTTTGCTACATACTCCCAATTGCTCTCCCCCTAATGAGACAGCCCGCTCCTTCTCTTTTCATGTCCATTTCGTCAGCAGCTAACCTCCTCTACCCTCTCACCTCTCCTCCAGGAAGGAGATGCCAACACAGTCTCAAGTGTCCACCTAATCCAAGAAGCTCGCTCCTCACCAGCATCCCTCTCCAACCCGTTGTCCAGTCCAATCCCTGTCTGAAGACTTGGCTTTGGGAATGGTTCCTGTCCCGGCCCAACAGAAGGTCTAGGGGCCATGACCACCGGGATCCTTCTGGTCTCAGTCAGACCATTAAGTCTGGTCTTTTTACAAGAATTTGGGGTCTGCGTCCCACTGCTCACCTGCTCCCTCAGGGGTTCTCTGTTGTGTTCTCTATCAGGGCAGGCATCGCTTATCGCCAGGCACCATCTAGTTCTCCTGGTCTCAGGCTGATGTAGTCTCTGTAATAACCACATTTTAGAAAAAAGTAAAAAGAAATAAGTGAAATTAATTTTAATAATATACTTTGTTTAACCCAATATAGCCAAAGTTTTACTACTTCAACATTTATACCAAAAAACCAAACCAGTTGCCATCAACTCGATTCCGAGTCATGGTGTGACCCCATGTGTGTCAGAGTAGAACTGTGCTCCATGGGGTTTTCAATGCCAGGTTTCTCAGAAGCAGATTGCCAGGCCTCTCTCCCAAGACGTCTCTGGGTAGATCCAAGCTGCCAACCTTTTGCTTATTAGTAGTTGAGCACTTAGCCATTTGCACCACCCAGGAACATATAAAAATTATTAATGAGATATTTTACATTCTTTGTTTTGTACTGAGTCTTGGAAATCCAGTGTGTGTGCTACAGTTACAACACATCACAATTTGGACTAACCACATTTTTCATGGTCAGCAGCCATGGATGGCTGATGGCCAGTGTATTGGATGGGGCAGCCCCATGGTCTGTGTTCTTTCCACTCGACTCCCCCATGTTTGAGTAAACGTCATCTTTGCAAAAAAGCATTTGATTTGTGAAGTTGGTAAAAAATAATACACCACCATTATTTTGACCACAAGGAGTGATTGGCCTTGCTTAGGGTCACGGGCTAAACAAAGATTATTTTCCATCCATTCTTATTTATCTTTCCTATCTTTTTGCTTAAAATAGTAGCATTACTCTAGGTAACCATTGTCAGATTATTTTTAGCGATCAATTGGAGGAAAATTCCCTGGAGAGCCTGAAATAATTCTAAAATTGTGGTGGGAGGCTGCTGTTTTGGGGTCCTATAGTAAGTAACCAACTTGTTCAAAAATTTGCAGATTCCATCCACAGCACTTTAAACTGCCTGAGTGCTGATCAAATCTCAGTTTATTAGGCTTTGAGGATTGTTCCTTAACTATTTTGGAAGACATTTTTTTTTTTCTTAATTTTCACATTAGACTTAAGGTATCCCAAATTAAGTTGTAAACTGTCTTCTGTGTGTGACTGAGTAATTCAGAGTCAATATTCGCTTTAATTAAAAAACAAAAACACCTCAGTCGTGTACAGGAAAGCAGTTATCCTTTTTAGCTTTTGCGAGGCATTGGAGTTGAAAAACAAGAACTTGCCTTTTTAATACATGGCAATTATCTAAGAACCTTAAAACATAAAGCATTCCCATTCAGTCATTGGCTTGTCCAGCCATTTCAGATTATTCAGGGAATATTGAAAATGGTTGTTCTTCCTCCCACGAAGAAGCCTTCTCTTGAATGAACAAAAGAGCCCAGGATGTGTTTGCACACCATTGTAGGCGCAGGAGGAATCTTACCTTTAGGGAGCCAGCCTCTTGGCCACTTTGAATTACTTCCGTCCCCCGGCCCTCTCAGAGCTCTGGCTGTTTGTATCTGTTGCTTTGTAAGTCTCTGTATCTGCACATGCTTTCTTGTTCTTTGAAGGGAAGAGATTAAGCACTAACATTTGCTGAACACCTACTATGTGCCAGGCACTGCGCTAGGTGACATGACATGTATTATTTCATATGATCTTTAAAAAAACCCAATAAGGTAGGTATTATGTTTACATTTCACATATAAGTTTGAGTTTCAGAAGTACTTTCCCAGAGCTGGGGTTAAAACCAGATCTGTCTGTCTGAGTGCTTTCAGCAGCATAGCACAGCCCCTGTCTCCTCATCTAGATTGTGAGCACCTCCTGGAGGGAGGGGAGAGGAGGCCATGATTTCTTTCTTTCATGTTCTCTGGTTCAGTTGGTGGTGGTTTTCCCAGTAAAGGTTTGGTAGGCCATGAACAGCGGAAAGTGAATCGGAGAATGTTACAAAAAGGGTGTGGTAGAAACCGGGCAGTGTCGGTCCTGAAAGTTCTCTTCCTGTGGAACCACACCCGGGCAGGAGGGTCAGTAGACTTCCCTTATGTTAACTAAACCTCATTTTACTCATATTAACGCATTGGAAACATGGCTCTTTTACTGTCAGCTCATGCCTGGAGGATGAGGTATGCTAAATATTGGTGAGAGCTGCTGGATAAAGGCCATGTGTTGTCATTAACAGAGGAACCCCTGGGTGGTGCAGACAGTTAAGCACTCGGCTACTAACGGAAAGATTAGTGGTTTGAATCCACCCAGAGGTACCTCAGAAGAAAGGTCTGGTGATCTGTGTCCAAAAAATCAGCCACTGAAAACCCTCAGGAGCGCAGTTCTACTCTGACATACATGGGGTTGCAATGAGTCAGCCTTGACTCTGGGGCAAATGGTATCGTTAACAGACAAGTGTGAAGACAAAAACACGCCACGTTAGAGCACAGTAGACTTAAGACCCTTTTAGGGGGCATCTGCCAAAGCTCTAGGAGCCTTCTCGTTGGTTCTATATGCATGCTGACATGTTGGAGTCCAGAGGTGCCCTATCTCTTATGTGTGTGTATGTGTGTTTCCCTCAACTTCATCCTTTCACAACGCATGCAGTATGTGAGAATCATTTTTCCAGCTTTTAGTTTCCTGTCAGCGAACACAAGATCACTGTTCTACAGCCCTGCTCTTACGACCAAAAAACGCGTTAAGACTTGACTCAAGTAATAATGGATTGGAAGGTCTATTTCCTGGCCCTGACTAGACACACTCTCTGTTATTCTCTTTTTATGAGATGTATGGTTGTGAGGAGAGTTTGAATTCGAGGATTGATTATAGGCACATAGTACATTGGGAAGCTTTTGAGGAAATTTCTGTCTTCACGATTTTTCTGCTTTACATTCCCATCTCTGAGGAAGCTATGGTGGAGACATAAATTCATGTGTCTGCCATAATCATTTGTCCAGTGGTAGTGTCTGGAGATGCCTTGTAACCTCTCTGGGTTCCGTGGGACAGCTGGAAAGCCATGGCTTCTTCAAGGCCCTTTCCATTAGTCCCATTTCCGCCCTTCATATGAAGAACAGCGGGGTGTGAGAGGCATGTGAAGTAGAGCTTTATCCTGAAGAAAGGCACCCAGTAAGTGTTGAGAGGTGATCATTTATCATGCCAGAGGTTGCTGGAAAAATATTCAAGTTTGAATGAACATAGTGATTTTTATTTTTAAGTTTTGCTGCTGGAGGGAGCATTAGAATGATTTAATTCTTGCCTCTTATTTTTACTTAGGCACAGAGAGGGTAAGGCATGTACCCAAAGTTACACCATGAGTCATACAAAAGCCATTACCAAAAAAGGGCAGTGTCACAGGATGAGATGCCAATGTTAATAGCTTGCATTTTCGGTCAGAAATTTTACATTTCCTTCAGTTAAATAAAAAGCTACATTTATTACAAAAGTGTGGTATTAGCAATAGCATCATCACCATACTTGTTTTTGAAAACCTTGAAGTCAGAGCAAGGTAGCTTGAGAGAGTGCCACCTGCAATTCCACGCGGTGGTGGCCTGGCCTCACTGGAACCCTTCTCTCACCAAGATCATCACAGTGTTTTATGTTGGTCTTCATTAGAGATCAGGCCCTTGGGTGGCTTGAGTGATTTCGATTGGCCGCCAGCCTAACAGTCAGCAGTTTGAACCCACCCTGCACCTCTGTGGAAGAATGGTCTGGTAATCTGCTTCCATAAAGATTACAGCCAAGAAAATCCTAGAAGCAGTTCTTCTTTGTCATATGGGGTCACCATGAGTCAGAATCGACCTCAACAGCAGTGGGTTACATTAACTGTCAGTCCTTAAAAAAAGGCTTTTAATTTTTATTCTCAAATATTGTTCTTTGAAAGTAAGCATTATCTAGTTTAATAAACAGTGAATTTACTCTGATGTTTTAAAATGTTGTCATCTTTGCATTCTGAAGATATAACAGTGAGCACTTAGTAACACAAGATTACTAATATCCAGCACTTAGCACTTCAAGAGACTGTCATTATTGTCTAGAAGGCCTGTGATGAAGTGAGAATTTTAACTCCTAAGGAAGTTTTTCTTTTGGTTGCCTAAACACATGATGATTAAACTAGTGGAAATTAAGTATATTCTAAGCCATTTAGAATTCTCTGTTTTGTGTTTTATCTGAATAACAAGATTGAACTGGCTTGAGCATAAGAAGTTTGAGGATTTACGTTGTCACAATGAGGTTCATTTCTGTATCAAAAAGAATAAAATCAGTAGATCTTTACAGATGCTTCTGATGATTCTTTTTGACTTGTACTTAAAGTATTATAACACTAAGTGTGTGGCAATTTGATTTCAGCTTAGAATAATTATTCTCAAAGGCATAGTTTAGGGCTGCTAGAAAATTCAGAAGGGATGCATTTGATTCTTCGAAGAAGCAACTGCACACAGTCTGGAATTCGTAACCTGGCAGAATCTCACTAATTGCTGCAGTGTGTGATATTAGTGCAGTTTAATTTTTTTTAACTTATCAAAACAGAAATGTATTGTCTCACAGTTCTGGAGTTCGGAGTCTGAATTCGAGACATCAATGCGGCCAGGCTCTCTCTCTCCAGTGCAGTTTACCTTTTACATTTATTTGCCTAAATTTTATCTTCTTTAAATGAACTGCAAAAAGGGTCATGCCTTGTTTTAGGCTAAATTTGGAAGTCGTGGTCCAGAAAACAAGGCCGTCCTAGAATTATTGCTTCTCCGTTTTCAAAACTGAAATAGCTTGCCTCCAAACACCGAGACGATTTATCCTCTCTTTCCCTGCCAATTAAGACATAATTACTCATGGAGTTTTATTTTTGTGATGAAATGCATAACCTCTTAAAAATTAGGCAATGTTCAGTGGCTGGTGGAAAATATTCTTCTATTTTCTGCAGTCGTTGTAATGCAATAGTGAAAAGTCTTGATCTCTCTTGCCTGCCATCTGCCCTCATTACGTTGTCAGGACAGAAAGTAACTTACAAGGGCACACAGTGCTATTAAAACGTTTTGACCTTCACCGTATGCCCTTCAAAATGTGAATGGACAATTGGAATTTGTGTTTCCAATGTTCTACAGATGTTCTGTCCTCAGAAGGAAAAAAAAAACTCGTTTTTATCATGTGAAGATTTAAAAAAATGTATACAGTCAGTTAGGTAACTGTTTTTCCATCTGGTAAATAAGAATTTAAATATAAGTGAGGGAGAGGAGTTAATTTTTTTGTGAAGACCATTTTCTGAGAAATGTGTGTTGAAAACTTACCTTATGTAAAGGGAAATAGCATACTTTAATTTCATGGCTAATGAGTAGTTAGCTCTTAGCAGAGAACGAGGTGAAGATGTGGTCCGATAGCTGCCATCGAGTTGGCTTCAAATCATGGCAACATGTATAACAGAACAAAATGTTGCTCAGTCCTGAGCCATCTTTGTGATCTTTGGTATGTTTGAGTCTGGTGCTATGGCTATTGTGTCAATCCCTTTCATTGGGAGTTTTCCTTGGTTTGCTGACTTTCTGCTTTACCTAACAAGATGAAACCCCTTGCCGTCAAGTTGATTCCGACCCATAGCAACCCTATAGGACAGAGTAGACCTGCCCCACAGGTTTTCCAAGGAGTGCCTGGTAGATTCAAACTGCCAATCTTTTGGTTAGGAGCCAAGCTCTTAACCACTGTACCACCAGGACCCCAAGATGAATATAGTGCACCCTAAAAAATGGAATGCAGCTGAATTTCATCTCAGGAAATTACAAGCCATGAATATGCTGCCTAAATATATCTGCAATCTTTTGGCTTCCCCTTCTCCCTTACTATTTTTTAAAAGAAAGATTAAAAAAACTAATTATGTCCTTTAAACAACTGAAAATTGTCAGTTTTGCATTGAAAATCCATGATTTTCTGGATCCACCAAAGGGGTCTTTGTCATGCTGTCACTCAAAAGACTTATTTCAGATGGCAGTTACGTAAATTCTCTCCAGAGATGGGAAATAAATCCCTGTTTTCTCCCCACTTCCCCTCTGACACCAAAGTGACTGTGCCAGGCGGTGAGTCCAGCAGAATGATCTCCTGTGTTTAATTGTAAGGCTCACCTGTTCACCATTTGTGTGAGGGTTCCTTTAAAATAAAACGAGGGGGTGCCTCTTGCTTATTTGTAGCTCATTTTAAGGCAAAGACGTATAAAGCCTTCATTGAAGGGATTTGGTTGTTGACTTCTGTAATGGATCAAATGCCCTAGTAATTGAGAAAAGATGGCATTTCACTTTTCACTCCTCATATGTGGAAATATATGCAGTACAGCAGAGCAATTTATTGACTCAGCTAGGGGCTGAGAGCAACTGAACCAATCTCCTCCAGACCTCCTAACTCCGTAATTACTTCCTTAGGCCTTATGTATCCACAGACGTGCTTGTGGGTGTTTTTTTTTTTTTTTTAAACACTTGGAATGTTTTTCTTAAAATTGTGTGTAACTTTTCTGGGCCAAGAGGGACACAGCAACAATCAGATGGGGGTGAGGCTACTGCACACCTTGTATACTTAACCCATCACATACCGCCTCCCTCTGCCAAACAGCTGAGTACAGAAAGTGATGGTGGGGCGATTGCACTGTGTATGGTCAGCCTGTACAGGTTGCAGCTTCATTTCCTTTTGTTGTTGGCTGCAGTTGAGTCAACCCTGACTCATGGCGACCCCCTGCACAAAAGAACAAAATGCTACCTTGTCCTGCACCATCCCCATGATTGGTTGGGGATTGGACCATTGTAATCCATAGCATTTTCATTTGCTGATTTTTGAAAGCACTTCTCCAGGCCTTTCTTCCTAGTCTCTCTTAGTCTGGAATTGTTGCTAAAACCTGTTCTGCATCATAGCAACATGCAGGCCTCCACTAATGATGGATGGTGGCAGTGCATGGAGTGCACTGGCCAGAAATTAAACTCAGGTCTCCCGTGTGGGAGGGGAGAAGCCTACGACTACACCACCGGTGGCCCCTCTCATCCCTTTTATCAGAAATGATATTCTTCATCTGCATCAGAGGTATTCATTGAGCCCTCTCAGCACCTTGACAGCTGGGCAGGTAACCGGAGGATTTTCAGATGTGATGAGGTTAGAGGGCGAGGATTGGCCTGTGCTCTTTACAGCCCTGGTCTGATGTGGAGCCTGGACTTTTCAGGGGATTGGTGAGTGATGATCTGAGTTCATCTCATCTGAGTGAATGTGAAACAGGCTTCTGAAACTAGCCTTTGCTGCCTTCTGAGGTGAAAAGAGGAGTCCCTGAGGGGTCCAAATGGTTAGCACACTCAGCGTCTAACCTAAAGTCTGGAGGCTCAAGTCCACCCAGAGACACCTCAGAAGAAAGGCCTGGTGATCTGCTTCTGAAAAATCAGCCAGTGAAAACCCTGTGGAGCACAATTCTACTCTGACACACATGGGGTCGCCACGAGTCAGAGTTGACTCCATGGCAACTGGTTTTTCAAGGTGAAAAGGGAAGTTTTTTTTGCAGGTTCAAAAGTAAAGAGGGCTATTTGAGGACTTCACCTCACCAGGCTCATTCATTGCCCAAAAGTACATCTATGGTTCTGTGTTACCAAGCAGGACCTGCAGGGGATTTAGGCGTGTAAGCTGTGGTTCTGTGTTACCAAGCAGGACCTGCAGGGGATTTAGGCGTGTAAGCTGTGGTTCTGTGTTACCAAGCAGGACCTGCAGGGGATTTAGGCGTGTAAGCTGTGGTTCTGTGTTACCAAGCAGGACCTGCAGGGGATTTAGGCGTGTAAGCTGTGGTTCTGTGTTACCAAGCAGGACCTGCAGGGGATTTAGGCGTGTAAGCTGTGGTTCTGTGTTACCAAGCAGGACCTGCAGGGGATTTAGGCGTGTAAGCTGTGGTTCTGTGTTACCAAGCAGGACCTGCAGGGGATTTAGGCATGTAAGCTGTGGTTCTGTGTTACCAAGCAGGACCTGCAGGGGATTTAGGTGTATAAGCTGGAGCGTCCTGAGCCGCAGCATTTACAGTATCAGCATTAATGGATTTCAGAAATTTCACCCAACATTTATTGAACCCTTACTTCATGCCTGGTACTCTGCTAAGCACCAGGAGGATAGCATGAATAAAGCATGGTCTTTCTCACCAAGGAACCCACTGGGTTATATGAGAGGGCAGCATGTGAACAAGTGAATACAGTTAAGTGTTATAGGTGCTGGCACCAACATCTATAGGACCACAAAGGAAAAAGGGTCAGTCTTCCTTGGATGTTGGACTGGAGTAGGGGAACCCTTGCTACAGGCTTCAGAGAGGAGGTAGGGCTTAAGTGAAGTCTTGAAGGGTGAGTGAGTGGGCCAGAGGACCATACTGGAGAATGGTATATCAGGCAGGGAAAGAGCATGAACACGTTTTGGGAACGTGCGACAGCTTGGCACCTACTGTGAGTTGCAAGCAGCAGAAACACGGCTGGAGTGTAGGATACAATGAGGGTATCAGGAGAGATGGTGCTGGAGATGTAGACCCGAGCATAGGTGCTGGCCCTGCTGAGGAATTTGGACTTCATCCTGTAGCTCATGATGAACGTTGCAAATTTTTAAGCTGGTAAACAGCATAATGAAATTTGCACTGTGGCAACTCTGTGAAGGGTGGATCCTAGGATGAGATGGATGTGTGGAGAGCAAACGGAAAGCTACCATGGTGTCTAGCTGACAGATGATGTCAATTTCAACTAAAACAGTAGCTGGAGTACGGAGAGCAGGGCACGCATGCTGGACCTGGGAGGAGAGTGGGGCTATCGGAGACAATAAGGATATATAAGGTAATAAACTTCATGGAGTGGGTAGCAATGGGTCGGTGGTGGAATTCTCACCTTTCATGCGGGAGACCCAAGTTCAATTACCGGCCAATGCTGCTCATGTGCCGCTACCACCCATCTGTCAGTGGAGTCTAGTGGGTTACTATGATGCTGAACAGGTTTTAGTGGACCTTCCAGTCTAAAACAGACTAGGAAGAAAGGCCTGGTGATCTACTTCTGAAAATCAGTCAGTGAAAACCCTGTGGATCACAACAGTCTGATGTGTAACCGATCACCGTTGGTGCAAGATGGGGCAGCATTCTGTTCCATTGTGCGTGGGGTCACCATGAGTTGGGGTCAACTTGATGGCAGGTAGCAATAACCGACTTCATGTGTTAAGAGGTGGTTCTAAGCAAGGAATAATATAGTAGTACTGTATTATATCATTATACTATGTTATATTACTGTACCATGTTATAGTTTTCCAAGACCCCAGAGTCTTGCATGTAAAATGTATAGAAAGGGGTTCAGGTGTAAGGTCTTCAGCTTTCCATAAGAACCCCTTTTTAAATAAACAGTGCCTCCAGACAGTTTATTAATATTCACAGTTTTTTTACTGTGTGGGAATTTGATAAGATAGGATGCATTATCCTCTGCCTTCTCTTTATAAAGTGGCATGGTGCTACAGTGGCTTACCAGTGGCTAGTAATGAGTTCACAGTGGTCACTCTGGCACTTTGCGTTTCTTGGGCACCTGACTTAACTTCTATGTGCCTCAGTTTCCACATCTGCGAATATTAGTTTAACTCTACCTCATTTTTTAAAAATTATTTGAAATAAATAAAATTAACTCTACCTCATAGTTTGTTGTGAGAAATAAGTTAAGATTGAAGTATATGAAAGTGGCAGGCCAGTAGCCAGCAAAGTCGCTATCGAATGTTACTAACGTCTTTCTTGCCTCCCTTTTTCCTTCTTTGTGCTCAGTGTTACTTACTACGGATCTGAGACAACGTAAAAGTGTACCTGCGTAATCACCCTAGGATTTAACTCTTGAAGGAGACACTACATGAAATGCTTGATTTCCTAGAAAAAGTCATTAATGATTTCCCTTTGCTTTTGGTACAGGATGTCAGCTGCAACGAGATCACAGCTTTGCCCCATCAGATAGGTCAACTGAAGTCACTAAGAGAACTGAACGTCAGAAGAAATTACCTTAAAGTTTTACCACAAGGTAAAAAAGAAAGAGCAAAAAGTGAAGAAAATGGGTGATTTTTTATTTTATTTACTTCTGTGAAGAGGGTGTTTCTAGTCATGTTTATATATGCCTATTAATATTAACTGAAGTTCAAGCACAAGGATATATTATGCTCAGGTGGCGCAGTTTCCACTTAATTGCTAATCTAAAGGTTGGCGGGTCAAACCCACCCAGCAGTACTACAGAAGAAAGGCCTGGCAATCTGCTTCCATGAAGATTACAGCCAAGAAAACCCTATGGAGTCCAGTTCTACTCTGTAACACATGGAGTTGCCATGAGTTGGGCAGCAACTAACAAAAGCCAATATTAATTAAAATGTGAATTTTACATGCAGATAACAGAAAAGTTATGTGCAAGTTATAAATTTTAATCTGGTGATAGGTACAGCAACAAACTATAAAGCTGTGTGAGGCAATATGAATTTAGAGAACATGCTTGGTCCTTCAGATCCTGGTAGTTAGAGTTTCTGGTCTTGAGGTTCTGGGCGTCCTGACCCAGCACCCCTGGTGTCTAGGGTTTGTTCTTCAGCAAGTTCACTACCCAGCTAGAGTGGACTAATGTCATGGGTAGTTTTGGTAAATGTCTTGAAGGCCAGCAGCAATGGCAGATCTGGAGCTTCCATATCGATGCTCCATTTCCACCACACAGGGCAATGCTGAGCCTCCAGGTACTTGGGCAAACCTTCTGGCAGCTGTGGGCTTCTGCAATATTGGGATGAGTGTGTGCCTCTGATACATTGTGTTGGGGTTCAAGGAAAAGGATATGTTATACTCAGAAATTTGTACCCATTAATAGCTTTGAGTGGGATCATTTGTGGTTCAGTGGTAGAACTCTTACCTTCCATGCGGGAGACCCAGGTTCTATTCCTGGCCAGTGCACCTCATGAACAGACACCACCCACCTGTCACTGGAGGCTTACGTGTTGCCATAATGCTGAACACGTTCCAGCGGAGCTTCCAGACTGAAACAGACTAATAGGAAAGGCTTGGTGATCTACTTCCAAAAATCAGCCTATGGAAACCCTATGGATCACAATGGAGTGGGCTGCAACCAGTCATGGGGGTGGCGCAGGACCAGGCAGTGTTCATTCTGCTGTGCATGGGGTTGCCCTGAGTCAGAGGCTGACAGCAGCTCACAACAAAAGCTTTGAAAAACAGCCTTATGGATGATGGGGGATCTAAATTTCATGCATCAGGAATCTCATTTGAACCTCAACAGGAATGAAAAGGAATGAGTTGATGAAAAATCCAGGACTGAATGCTTTCTTTAAGACATACTCTGGTTTCCAAGGATCACATTGATTTACATTCTTTTCATTTAAGGACACTAGATATTCCTGATTTCAAACATTTAAAAATGTACCTCAAAGCAGAAGCAGTCAGCATTTGGTTAACCTGACGTTAATGTTTGAGAGCTGCCTGACTTTTATAATTCTCTTCCTGCATCTTGATCCTTTGCTTGAAAGGCAAGAAAATGGAGCTCATGAAAGGGGAAGAACTTTATAAACTGTTCTTTGCTTTATAAACGGGAGGTTTCAGGGTCTGTCTGCCCCCTTTTCATCTTTCTCGTGCTGACTAGCATTTTGAAGGAGTAGAATTAGAAGCTACCTTAGAATCAAGGTTTATTACCTTATTATTTGAGATGACTTGGTGAAAAAAAATCTATTTTTCATTGTGTCATTTTCATACATTCAAAAATTATATTTTTGAATGTATGAAAATATATTTATGATTTATACAAGTTAAAAGGGAAAATTTATTAACATAAAATTTATAAGTGTTAAGTATATATAACCTTTCATACATAGCATTAAAGCAAACTCTGGTGTAAATGTAAACTCCCGTGTTAATCGTTGTGAAAGCATCACAGATAATTGAACTCTCATTTTCAAAAAGAAAATTTAATTTAATCATTTAAATGTATAGTTGTAATAGTTGAGAAATGTGTGAAAAGAAAGTGCACTTGCAAAATCCAGGCTTTTATTTCTCTTGCAGTGTGCTATCGAGTCAGTTCCAACTCGTAGTGACCCTATGGGACAGAGTCGAACTACAGGGTTTCCTAGGCTGTAATCTTTACAGGAGCGGATTGCCAGGTCGTTTCTCCCACAGAACCGCCTGTGGGTTCGAACAGCCAACCTTTCGGTTAGCAGCCGAGTGCTTAACCATTGTACCACCAGAGCTCCTTTCGTTCCCCTTACTGCTTTATTTTCTTACCTTAAAAGTGTTTCTTTCCCTAAAAAGATCAGTTACAAATTTCTATACCTTCTGTAATTCTGTTTTCTCAGTTTTGGTATTTTAACATACACTCAAAGCTGAAACCTCGATTTTCTGTAAAATCTTTTTTTTTTGGAATAATTTCCTGAATATCAGGTTTCCATTTGTTTCACTCAGAGCTCTATTAACAAAAGCTCATTAATAATGCTTTCAGGCAGTGAATTAAAAAACTTCCCATATTTACTTTCATGTGTTTCTTCTTTGCCTACCTCTCCTCATATGCTTTCAATTTGAGGTGGAAAAAAAAAGTTTGTAGCTTAGTTACCTCTATCAGTTTTGTGATGGTTTTACTACAGCCCCTGCAATGAGGAGCCATATTTTGTTCTTTCTAGGACCAAATGGGCAGAGCATTAAAGCAACCATTTTCTTGCTCTTCTTTGCAGTGGAGAGAGAGAAGTGGGATTTGATCTTATTTTTTTGTTACTCCTTTCTACTGAGAGGTTTGTTTTGACCTTTTCTGGCCCCGTGTTGCAGGATTATCATCTTCTCCACCATTTTCTTGTTGTGAAACCGTCAGGTTCTTCTTTTCCTAAACTAAAATGGTGACTGTGTTCCAAACTGAAACTAAAAGTAAAGGAAATAGTAATTATAAAAACCATTTTTTATTTACCCGCAAGTTGCCTCCCTTACCCCCTCCTTCTCTCTTCCCAGAATTTAGCCCTGTACCCTTGCCTAGGAAACCCTGGTGGCGTAGTGGTTAAGTGCTACAGCTGCTACCCAAAAGGTGGGCAGTTCAAATCTGCCAGGCGCTTCTTGGAAACTCTATCGGGCAGTTCTACTCTGTCCTATAGGGTCTCTATGAGTCAGAATCAACTCGAGGGCAGTGGGTTTTAGCCTTGCTTAAGAGCCTTGTTTTTAATTGCCAAAGAATTGCTAAAGAGCCAGTTAAATTTTGCCTCTGATTGCTCTGTAACTTTCATGAGGAGAGTGAACCACACCAGAGACGATTAATATTACCAAGGCTTACAGCCACAAGCTATTCCTCGTGTCGTATAAACAAAAACCAAACCCTTTTCCATCCAGCCGATTCGACTCATAGCAACCATACAGGGCAGAGTACAACTGCCTTGTGGGGTTTCCAAGGAGCAGCTGGTGCATTCCAGCTGCAACCTTTTGGTTAGTAGTTGAGCTCTTAACCACTGCACCACCCAGGGCTCTTCATGTCATATATCCTTACCCTGGTTTTTAGAAATAAACTATAAGGTAGAAGAGGAAGAAAGAAGGAATTGGGAAAAGATGTTCTGTTGTTTCTTACTTTGACTTTCCTGATCCTGTGCTGCCCCCCAGGGTCGCCTCCTCCCCTCTTTCTTCCCCCTCATGCTGCTCTAAGCCGCTCCAGTCAAAGAGACCCCTAGGACTAGTGTGGCGTGAGGCAAATCACTCATCCTGGTATTGGAGGCTGCAGAGCTGGGCTTGAGCAGTAAATGACTCCCAGGTGTTTAAAAACTTACAGATTCCTTGGCTTCAGACCCAGGAATCTGTATTTAAAAAAAAAAAAATACACTCCCTGAGTTAGTCTAACACAGCTCGCGTATCTTAGACCTGCTGACTTAGATACCTTCTGGTGTCTTCTAGTATTTCAGTCCCATCACTCTTGTCTTTAGTACAGAGCTCTTCATAGGGTCTGAAAGAAGGAAGGTCCCTTACACTCCCAGACAAGTTGAATTCTGAGAAGAGATCTGTGTTGGTGGAATTTGAGGCAGTATAACTGAGTGGAGTAGAGCTGTCATGCAGTGTAGGGGGAGAGATTGTTGTTGTTAGCTGCCAACGATTGGATTCGGCCCCCAGCTCACCGTGACCCCATGCTTTATGGAGCAAAATGCTGCCTGGTCCTGCACCACCCTCATGATCAATTACAGTTCAGATCATTGTGATCCATAGGATTTCGTTGGCTGATTTCCGGAAGTAGATTGCCAGGCCTTTCTTCCTAATCCATCTTAGTGCGAACCCTCCTCTGAAACCTGCTCAGCATCATAGCAATACTCAGCATAAGTACTGTTCCACATAGAAAGTGAAAATTCTATCAACCAAACCAAACCTGTTGCTGTCAAGTCGATTCCGACTCATAGTGACCCTATAGGACAGAGTAGAACTGCCCCAGAGGGTTTCCAAGGAGTGGCTGGTGGATTCCAACTGCCTACTTTGGTTAGCAGCTGAGCTCTTAACCACTGTGCCACCAGTTTACGTCTACCACTGAACCACTAAAGCCCTCTACCCCAGGTTATTGCCTTCAGTTCTTCTTTATACAGCTTCTGCCATTTCTCCACTTTTGAACTCCTTGAGACTTTTATAGACCTTAACAGGTCCCATAACAAAAGTGGTGAGGCCCCCATTCTGAAATGAACCTTCTCTGGCCTCTGAGAGATCTTAGTGGTTTCCCCAGAGTCCCTTGAGATGTCTGGAATTGTTCAACCTCTGTTTGCTCTATGGAATATATTTGACTTTGTTTCCAGCAGCTGCCAACGTTGGTTTGAATGCTTGAAATTACTGAGTGTTTACTGTGCCACTGGGTGGGGATTTTAAGCTAAATATAATGTTCTGTCTTGTTGGTAGAGCTATAGAGGACTTTTTAAAAGCAGTCAAGTAAAGAAAGCCTCATCAAGCCAGAATTATAGGGCCTGTCAGAACATTCTGAATGAGATCGTGTTTATTTTTAAAAACATGGTTAAAAAATCATGAACATATTTATTGTAACTAGCTGTGAGTTTATGCTAGCCCAGATCCTCTGAAGAGATAAGAATATTCTGTAATTAGCGTATTATTTATATACTAGCAAGTACTGCTTGAAAACATTTTGAAGTTAAAACATAAATATGCCCTGTGTGACTTGGCTGGTATTTCTTTTGCTGGGAAAAAAAAAAGTCCCTTAAACAATAGATTTGTATATGTACAATGATGTCCAGCTGTTACCAGAAATAACAGCAATGTAGAATTATTGAGCTCCGATGAAAAAGCTTGACCCCCTTTACTGTAAAATGTTATATGCACATACCATGTATTCATAATGCATATCTTGCTTTCGGTGAAGCCAACTGATATTTTTCCTGATAGGCAGAAATTTCTTTTTTGATGTTTAATTACTTAATCTTGTTGCTTGCTGAATTTGTTTTTTTTTTTTCCCCCCCTGCTCTTTTAGAACTAGTAGATCTTCCCCTGGTAAAGTTTGACTTTTCCTGCAATAAAGTGCTGGTGATTCCGATTTGTTTTAGAGAGATGAAGCAGCTGCAAGTATTACTGCTGGAGAATAACCCTTTGCAGTCTCCTCCAGCACAGGTGAGAAGCCTCATGGCAAAGCCGTTGCAAAATATGCTATCGACAGAGCATACGCGGCTCTCCAGAGCCGGTTTTTTGATACTTGCTGAATTAGTATTAGACGTGGTCATAAGCGGTCACACAAAAAACATTAACCTCCCCTGAATCTGGGTACATTAAGTTGCCTTCTGCATCAAAGCCGTTTACCAGCTTTTGACTCAGCTAGAAAATGTGTGCATTGGGCAACTTCAGATTTTCCCTGCTCTGAAATGCCGTGAGTGTGGATTGTAGAGTTATAGGTAAATGTTATAAAAAGTAGGTGAATTTGCAGATATAATGTGCAAATAATGAGGATTGACTGAATTCCTTAATGTTAGTTGGAAAACGGAGTTTAAACGTTTTAAATACGAGTATTGGTTCTTTAGAGATGGTGTTCAAGCTTGAATACTAAACTGTTGAGGGAAAAAAAGGTGTACATCCGATGATTAACCAAACCAGACTCATTGCTGTTGAGTTGATTCCGACTCCTAGTGACCCTATAGGACAGTGAAGACCTGCCCCATAGGGTTTCCAAGGCTGTAAATCTTTAGCAAGCAGACTGCCACATCTTTCAAACCGCCAGCCTTTTGGTTAGCAGCCAAGGGCTTAACCACTTGGCCACCAGGGCTCCTCATCTGATGATTAGCCTTGTAAATATTTTTAACTTAATTTTACTTTTAAATAATTTAACATCATATTAAACCTGTAGTACTTTTTAAGCTCTTTTTTTCCTTACGGGCTTGATAATAAGCATACCTTTTGTGGTCTTTCATAAGATCCTGGGTGGCACAAATGGCTTGCACTCAACCAGTAACCTAAAGGTTGGCAGTTTGAACCCACCCAGCAGTACCTTGGAAGAAAGGCCTGGTGATTTGCTTCCAAAAAAGATTAAAAAAACCAAACCAAACCCACTGCCATTAAGCGGGTTCTGACTCATAGTGACTCCATAATTTTTCCGAGGCTATAAATCGCTACGGAAGCAGACTACTACATCTTTCTTCCATGGAGTTGCTGGAGGTTTAGAACCACTAACCTTTTTGTTAGCAGTCTAATGGTTTAACCACTGGACCATCAGGGCTCGTAGCAAATAAAATCCTTTGGAGCAGTTCTACTGTGTAACACCTGGGGTTGCCAGTTAATCAGACTTTTATACTTTTTATACTATTTGTATTTAAATACATTTGTGTTAAAATTTTGTAGCTCAGTGAAAGAAGTTAGAAATTGCTTGAGCATGGTTTTTTATACAGAGTAGAATTGGAGGAAAATGATTCCCTGAATTCTTTTTTTTATTTATTGTTGTTAAAAATATGCACATATACCACTTCAACAGTTTCTGCATGTACAATTCAGTGACACTGATTACATTCTTCAAGTTTTGCAACCATTCTCACCCTCCTTTTCCCAATTGTTCCTCAACCATTAACATAAACTTACTGTCCTCTAACCTTCCTATCTAACCTTTCAAGTTGCTATTGTCAATTTGATCCCATATAGGTAGTTTTTTAAAAGAGCACAGTGCTCAAGGCAGACGTTCTTTACTAATTAAAATAAACTATTTGATTTAAAGAAGACTTTTTTGTTTAAGGTTTTGTTTAAGGTTTAAAGATTATCTCAGAGCAGTCATTTCAGGGGTTCATCTAGCCTCAGTGGCTCTAGAAAGGCTGGATTTGATGTGAATTTAAAATTCTGTTCTATATTTTTCCCCCTTCTGATCAGAATTCTTCTATGGAATCTTTGATCAAAACGTTCAGTAATGATAGCAGGGTACCATCCCATTCTTCTGGTCTCATGGCAAAGGAGGCAGTTGTTCATGGAGGCAGTTAGCCACACGTTCCAATGTCTCCTCCGATTCCTGATTCTCCTTCTTCCTCTGTTGCTCCAGGCAAGTAGGGATCAACCGTTGTGCCTTGGATGGCAGCTCGCAAGCTTTTAAGACCCCAGGCACTACTCACCGAACTAGGAGGTAGAACAGAAGCACTAAAACCTACATTAGGCCAATTAACTGGGAGGTCCCATGAAACTCAGATCCTAAACCTCCAAACCAAGAAACCAAATCTCATGAGGTTTTTGGTTGTACGTAAGCAGCTACTCTTTTTTTTTTCCCCCCAAATTCTTATATGTTTTGGCAAGGTCAGATTTGGTGTGCATTGTTAGTGTGCTACTTAAAAATGAAAATATACAGAGTGAGATGTCTGGTGCTTAAATTTTCTTTTGCCATTGCAAGGTAAATGTGTATTTTTAATTTCTCTATAGATTTGCACGAAGGGCAAAGTGCACATATTCAAGTATCTGAGCATACAAGCATGCCAGATTAAGACGGCTGACTCCCTTTACCTCCAGTCCATGGAGAGGCCACATTTACAGCAGCACATGGAGGACAGGTGAGTCCAGTGCCCTCACTCAAAGCCCCTGTTTAGGATTTTGTTAGGCCAACACCCTCCGGGTAGCTAACTTCAAAAACCTATTGGCATCACTCAAGCAATTCACATTCATAACGTGGGTTTGCAGAAACTATTGGACTAAAAAAGGAAAAATTGTTACTGTTGATAATAACATTTTGGCATTTGTCAATTCTCATCTTTCCTCTTCTAATCCAGCCTTCCGGAGTACTTTTATTTACATACACACACATACATATGTGTGTGTGTGTGTGTGTGTGTGTGTATGTTTATAAATATGATCTATAATATAAATGTTTTTGCTTACCAATTAAAAAATCATGTTAAGCTCATGCATGCATTTTTAGAATTATTATTCATTTTTAATTTGCCTCCAGAACACTGCTGAGAAAAACTGTAGGCTTAATTTTTTTTATTGTGTTTTTAAAATGTAATGTGCGTAGTTTTTGCCATTTCCTGTTTAGGGTGGAAGTGTTAGAATCTGTTCACACGTCCTTGGGCTTTTTCGGCATAAATTGGGCCTTGAGTTTTCAGAGAACAAAATTCCCACACTGAACACACTTAAGAAACACAGATTCTTTTTGAAGACATCTTCACTGCAGAAATCTTTTCCTTAAATGTTTGCAAAACGAAGTGGCTTAAAACCTAAGCCTACCCCAGTGATACCTTTATATAATGCTTAAAATATCTCTTTTTTAGTAAAAAAAAAAAAAAAAAAACCAAAAAACAAAAACCCATTGCCATCAAGTCGATTCTGACTCATAGCAACCCTACAGGACAAAGCAGGACTGTCTCATAAGGTTTTCCAGGCTGTAATCTTTATGGAAGCAGGCTGCCACATCTTTTCCCCCGTGGAGCAGCTGGTGGGTTCAAACTATCCACCTTTTGGTTAGTAGCAAGCACTTAACCACTGCACCACCGGGGCTTCTTTTTTTAGTAAACATACTATAAAATATACTTTATCATTGGATAAGAGTTATTGAAAGTAACCACATTTAGTAAGAGGTAAAAGCGCTTATATAGTTTTTATATGCTAGAATCATTAAAATAAGAACATTCATATCTGTTTCAAAGAAAGAATTTTGCATCTAAGACCAGGCCTCTTGGTTAGAGCCTGAAGACAAAGATTTTATCTTGTACTATCTCGGAATAAAGACCCGGTGATGTACTTCTGAAGACTTAATTAGCCACTGAAAACCCTGTGGAGCACAATTGTACTCTGACACACGTGGTCACCAGGAGTCAACACCGTAACTGGTTTATATCATTAGGTAGATAAGCATCTGATTTTTGTTAGGCCTATATCTTAATATTCTTTACTACTGGACTGATTTGTCGTATTGCCCTAATCATTTTTTAAAAAAAGTTACTTTTATTTTTAATATATTAGTATTCTTTACTACTGGACTGATTTGTCATATTGCCTTATACTAATCATTTAAAAAAAAAATGTTACTAGAATGTAGGTTGATGTCCCTTGGTGTTAACTTGGCTACCTTAATTCCTTCCTCAATGAATTCAATATTGATGACATCCATCCCAGCAAGAAAGATTCTGACTCAGGCGTTGGGAGTGACAATGGAGACAAGCGATTATCTGCCACAGAGGTAAAGTTATTGGTCACGTTCTTTCCTTGTGTGCTTCTAGATATTTCTGCTGCTTTCGTCAAACTCCTTTCTGGTAATTCACTCATCTGCTTTGAGAATATGTGATGTTGTTTATGAAAACAATTTGAAATCCTTCAAGGGTTATATAAATATTAGCTGTTTTTACTTTTTCTGTATATTCAGTATTTTATAAATGCCTCCACTGTCGAGTTTCCATTTCCTTCCTCTCCTCCCCCATGTTATTTACAGTATTCATGAATGCCTAATAAATATTTCACCTGACTAAGTGGTGTGCAAGTACCTATGAGGAATCTTTATAAATATGTTTGTTTTAAACTGCAGAGTAATTTGGCCTTCCGCTGAAGTCACCGTTGTTAGGTGCGTGCATGGATGTTAAAGAATCAAGTGTACATTGCATTTCAGTAGTTTACCCACAGCAAATGCACTTATGAGCAGCTATAATTTTTTAATAACAGTATTTGCTTTCTGGAAACTCTTAGATTGTGTTTTATTCAGATAATTGGATGAAAGGTTGGTTATTTTAATGGAGAGTTATTTATAACCACTATAGGAAGCTCACACACTAGAGCTTCCTATAAAACCTGTTGCGGTGGAGTCTATCCTGACTCATAGCGACGCTACAGGGATCAGAGGCAGAGTAGAACTGACTCATAGGGTTTCCAAGGAGCAGCTGGCAGATTTAAACAGTCAACTTTTTGGTTAGCAGCCTGAGCTCTTAACTGCTGCACCACCAGGGCTCCAGAGCCTTGCATTAATATATTATTAAAAGAGGCTTCTTGACTCAGGTTGCCAGAAGGTATAGGTGTGATTGGGGATGGGTGTATCATCAGGGGAAACTTTGATGGCATAGTGGTTAAGTGCTACGGCTGCTAACCAAGAGTTTGGCAGTTTGAATCTGCCAGGCGCTGCTTGGAAACATGGGGGATTTCTACTCTGTCTTACAGGGTCGCTATGTGTCAGAATCGACTCAATGGCAGTGGGTTTGGGTTTTTTTTTTGTTTTTTTTTTTTGTATCATCAGGTCCTGTTCCTTTTTTGAGGGAAGTTTGTAAATTTTTATAGTTATAAATTTTGAAACATTACAGTACCCTTTGCAGATATAATTAATGGGTCAACTACCCCATCTAAGGAATCTCCATTTTTTATTATGTGTGGCCCCCAGGAGAGAGCCGTTTACCAGTTCTCAGGTCTTTAAGTCTTAATACATAGCTAAGAACTTGAATTTATTTTCTACAAAATGTGTTGTAAAGCAGTGCATTAAAAAATTAATACCTTAAAATATTTCAGATATAGAAAATCATTTTTAACAGAAGACGACTTAGTAGGCAGGAAAAGAAGGTCAGTGTCAATAAAAGAAAATGACCCTCATGAAACCACATTAATACTTTACTAGGGTTCCTGGGGGGAATCAAAACTAAACACATTGCTTTATAAGCTGTATTTTAATTCTTCCCTTTCAACTTTATTAAAACGAAGTCCCCTCAAATGTACCATTGTTTCAGAAATTACTCACCCTAAGCTTATTTTCTATTAAATTGAAACAGACTCTGCTTTATCCTTTGTGTCTTCTAAGAATAATTAAGTTGGTTAATAAAACATTACACAAAGGACCCCATTATCCCTTTGTTCTCACTTAGCGTAAGTAGAATATTAATATTCTGAAAGGAGGCTAGACGTTTAGTCTCTCCCTTTTAAGTAGATGCGTATCTTTGGAATTTTGGGGGGGTGGAAGGAAGAGGGACTATAGAAAGGATTATATTCAACAGAATAAAATGCACGGATCTCCCCTTTGGCTTCTCTTGTTTCCCACTGTAGCCTCATTACCTGAGCAACACCTCCAAGAAATTGATCTTTTAGGATGATACAGTCTCTGAATTATCCTACATAGCTTTCTATTTTCACCTTGTTTGGCAAATATATTACTGTCCGTGGTCAGCCTGTCTCGCCCCCCATTTATACCTCATTTTGAGGTTCAGGGATCATACTGCGTTTCCTTTCTTTGGCTGTTACCATTGAATAATTGATAGAGTATTTGTCATTAAGAAATTAAAAACGTGCATTTCTCAAGATAAGCATGTGGGAAAATGTGGGGCTTGTTTTCTGCCTGTTTCCAGACAATTGGTGAGTGTGTCAAAAAGTAAATGAAAACATTCTACCCTGAAGACAGTCATTTCAAGAATTTAGGAGCAAGTTACAATCACCTGAAATGTGCTCTACGGAGATTCCTGGTCCCTCTGATTTGAAAAGCTTTTCACTAAATAAAACCCGTTGCTGTTGAGTCAATTCCAACCGACCCTGTAGGACAGAGGAGAACTGCCTGGGTTTCCAATGAGCAGGTGGTGGATTCGAACTACTGACCTTTTGGTTAGCTGTCGAACACTAAATAGCAACTCTAAAAGGGAGACCTAGGAAAATTCATGAGGTTCTGTATTTCATTTGGGGCAGAATCATAGATTTCCTGAATAAATTACATTAGCTATTGTGTGAAAGGAGCCCCGCAGAAAGAACTACCTCAGATGACTAAACAGAAGCCTTATTCCAAAAATGACAAAGAACACATGCTCTTTTTAAGTAGTACAGTTTTTTAGCACTTTTATATAATCAGTGCAGCTTTCCAGCTAAAAAAAAAAGAAAGAAGCCAAAGCTTAGTGTTGCATATAAGAGGCACTGAAAGTAAATGAGATGTCATCAGAGAGGTTGACTGCTCCTGCTTTTGGTGACTGGCCATGGGAAATCTTAATGTAGTGTTGGTAAGTTAGCTTTGCTGTCAGATCTCAGAGCACCATGGCTGTCAAAACAACTGACCAGACTTAGGGCTAACAGAATAGCCTCCTTACAGTTATTGCTTTGTTTTGTCAGGCTTTACACAGTTCTTTTTAGGTACTCTGAGTGTTACTGTTAGGTTAGAAAAGGATAGATAGGTACCTTCAAAGTTTCAGTTCAAAATACGGGTCCCGAGAAGTATATAAATCTTAAGTGTTAGCTTGATGAATCGTCACAGAGCGAACACGCCCATATAACCAGCCCCAAGTTCAAGAAACAGAACTTTACTAGCACCCCTGAAAAGTTACTTGTGCCCCTTACCCCCACCAGAAGAGTAATCACTATCCTGACTTCAAACACCACGGTTTAGTTTTGCCAGTTTTTGAACTTATGTAAGTGGAATTGTCCTCTGTGTCTGGCTTCTTTTACTCAATACTATGTGTTAGAGAGTCACGAAATGTTGTTTTATCACCTAGTGTTCTCTTCATCTACACTGACAGCACTTCTCCCTTGAATAAAACAGCGTACTCTTATCTTTTTAGCCTTCCGACGAAGACACGGTTAGCCTTAATGTGCCAATGTCAAATATCATGGAAGAAGAACAGATCAACAAGGAGGACGTGTGCCATCGCCTTAGCCCAGTTAAAGGTCTGACAATAAAAGATGGGCAGAAAGTGCTTGTTGTTAAATTTCAAGTGTTATGTTTTAAATTTGCACAAATATGGCAATGATAATAATGTCTCTTTCACACTTGCTATGCACAGTCACTGAGCTGATTTGTGAGGGTGATCTCATTTAAAGGTCAGAATGCCGAGATGGGTACTCTGTCTCCATTTCATACGTGAGGAAGGTGAGGCTCAGGGAGTTTAAGGAACTTGCCAGTGGTCACACAGCTACTATGTAGTAGAGCTATTCTCATTCTGAAGGTTTACACCAGATTCTTTAAATCCACTCTCTGAAAGAAAATATCGATGTGGTAGATATACTAGGACAACCGTAGCTGCTGTACCAGGATTCCCAAATCTCAGTGGCTTAACACCCTCCAAATTAGGTCCAAATGGGAGTTGCTGATTGCTCTTCCAAGTGGTGAGTCAAGGACTCCAGCTCCTTCCATGTTGTGACTACCATCTTCTAGTACTTCCAAGGTTTTCATGCTCTTCTATTTCAAGCTGGAAAAGCATGGGAGTTGGCTCATGGCAGGGAGTGTGGGCTGGGCCTAGGAGGAGTGCACATACTTCCTCAAGAGGCTACATCCAACTACAAGCGAGGGTGGCAAATGTAGTTGAGATGGGAGGCCAGGAATCTGTTTGACTTTGAACAAGTCAGTTCACCTTAATCCCCTCACCTGTACAATGAGGTGATTAGATTAAGTGATTTCTAAGGTCCTTTATAGCTCTTAAATTCTGTGTTCTTAAGGAATCCTTAAAATGGTTACTAAACTCAGTGTATCTCTTGTACCTTCCGTGTCCTGTGATACGTTTCGTACCTTGGTGAGAAGCCCTCATTGAAGCCTGTTTGACAGTATTTTCAATAGAAGCTGTTTGCTCAGTGAGTTTTAAGGAAAATGCTAAATTTAAATTTTTACAATTCGTGGCAGAGACATTTCATTATATGCAAATAGTATAGAACTGAAATGTGGAAATTATCTCCTTAATAGTTTCAGAAATTATGGAATTACTAATACTTTGGGTTAATATGCAAATTATCTCCCTAATAGTTTTGAAGATGCCTTTAGTGGAGTGGAGAGCCATTTCAACCAACCCTATATATAAAGCCAACATTTAGTGCTTGCTGGTTGGTACCATACTTTATCCATCTGCATGCAAAAATACAACTCTATATAGGAACCTTGTTGATGCAGTGATTAAGCACTCAGCTGCTAACCCAAAGGTCAGCGGTTTGAACCCAGCAGCCAATCCAGAAGAAGGATGTGGCAATCTACTTCCATAAAGTTTTGTAACCTTGGAAACCATATGGGGCAGTTCTACTCTGTCCTGTATAGGGTTGCTATGAGTTGGAATCGACTGGATGGCAATGGGCTTGGGGTTTGGATACTTCATATAAAAATATCGCTCTGCCACTCTATTAACCATATATACTTTATAACATTATGCAATATAGGAGTTAGTGTTTTAGGCAAATTTCTCAAAAGAATTATGTAATTTGTTACCAGTGAGTTTTATCCCCTCTGTTCTGTGCCTGAGTAGTCTGCTGGCTAGGAGTCCTTAAAGGACAGCCTTCTTTGGTCCTTTTTAGTCTTCAGATAAGTGAGAAGAGATCTACGTGGTTTTCCTTTTGCCACTCCTTCACCTTCTGGAACACAGTCTAGTTGGATGTGCTCTGCCTGAGAATGCCGGGGCCTGTGTGGGGCCCTTATCATAGTTGCTTTACTTGCTGTTAGGCCTTCAGGCTCTGTTTTGGTCCCTCTTAGAGTCTTCCGTAAGAGTGGTTGCTCCTGAAAAACAGGAAATCACATTGACCAATTTTTTTAATCCCTAAAATGTTAGCAAAACACCTGTCATTTAGTAGTTGCTCAATACATATTCGTCAAATTTTGAATATGAAATAGTTACTTAGCCACACATTATTAAGCACAAAAGCCTTCTTTCAGATTTTCTCTGTTCCTTAAAAAATAAGAGTCAATGTCATTCCTTTTGTAAGGAACCAAGCTGTCAAGAGGCCGTGACTTATACGTTTAGTTTGAGGCTTTCCATTTCTTTTATCTTCATCTTTTTCTTTCTTTTTCCATCTTTTCCTCACATCCCGCAGGGAACAGAAGACCTGGGTCATTTATACACCTCCTTAAAAGGTCAGAGAGAAAGCTGAAATGATTAGATAAGCTATTTGAGGTGCATCCCCGCTTTCCTCATCTGCTCATAAAGTCATGCTCTTTGCTTTCCTTTGTATTTTCCCAATAGGCGAATTTCATCAGGAATTTCAACCAGACCCTTCCCTCTTAGGCGACAATGACAACTCAGGAGAAGAAAGAGACCAATTTACCGAAGGAGCGGATGTTCTCAGTTCCGAATTTATGAACTATATTAAGGCAAGTTGAGGATCAACTAAGTCTTTACTCATTCTCTTCTGGATGAAACCTTAAAATTGAAGTTCGGGAATACTAATCCATCACCTTAAATGATCAACTGGCTGTAATTTTCCTCAAGACTTTATAACGTCTTCTCAAAGGTCAGCTTGTATATTTCCAGATGTTAGTTTCCTGTCCTTGCTGTACATGCCTGTCTGTCTGCCTATGTATTCGATGCTTATTTATATTCAGAAATTACTCAGCTTTGCTGTACTCAGTATGCCACATAAATTAACAAATTACCACTCAGGAAAGCTAAAACAGACAAAGTTTCACATCCTTTTCAATATATTTTAGGTGGCTATTCTTGGAGTATATCCATAGTTGTTGTTTTTTGTTGCCATCAAGTTGGGCCCGACTCATGGCGACCCAGGCACAGTGGGATCGGACCATTTTCACCAGCTGATTTTCAGAAGTAGATCTCCAGGCCTTTCTTCTTAATTCATCTTTGAGAGTTCTGCTGAAACCTGCTCAGAGTAGCAACACGCAGGCGTCCACCGACAGACAGGTGGTGCTGCACGTGAGGTACATTGGCCGGGAATGGAGCCCAGGTTGCCCACCTGGGAGACGAGAGCTCCACCACTGAGCCACCACTGCCGCAGATAGCCAGAGTATAAAGAGGAAATGGAGGCTTTTAAAATCTGGAGATGAATGTCTCCCCTTTTTGGAAAGGTCACTCTGAGGATGCTTAGTCCCGAGCTGCTCGTAGTTCCGTGAGGTGTTGAAAGGCTGCCTGAAGTCGCGCAGCTCTCAGGGAACCTTCGTCATAGTAACAGCAAAGGAAAGAGAAAAACTAGCTCTTTACTAAAGCAGGTAGCTAAGATTCTGCTTTGTAACGTGACCAGGTGCCTTGGTATGTTTCTGCTGGACCTTTTAGTTCACACTGTGGCACCCAGTAATATCAGGATGATTGTTTTGGTAAAATTCAGATTTACTGTGGTGTAGATCACAGGATCCCTGGTGGCACAGTGGTTAAAGCACTCGGCTGCTCACTGGAACGTTGGCAATTTGAACCCACCAGCCTGCTCCACAGGAGAAAGAGGTGGCAGTCTGCTTCCATGAAGATTACAGCCTTGGAAACTCTATGGGGTAGCTCTACTCTGTCCTGCAGGGTTGCTATGAGTCAGAATCGACTCGACGGCAACGGGTGTTTTGGTTTGGGTGAGAGATGATGGTCTCAGAGCTCCTGGGTTTGATTCCTGGCCAATGCAGCTCATGCACGACCACCACCGGTCTGTCAGTGAAAACTTGTGTGTTGCTGTGATCCTGAACAGCAAAGCTTCTAGACTAACACAGACTAGGAAGAAAGGCCTGGAGATCTACTTCCAAAAATCAAGAAAGCCAAGAATGGGATCTCTTAAGTGCTCATTGTGCTTTTCTGAGGACTATGTCATGATGGCTGGACTCAGTCTAAACCGAAGTCTCCAGGCACCATCTTAAAGGTAGTTGGGAGGAAAACAGCTGAACTTGACCCCGTATGAGATCCTGATGCATCAGTAGCCAGGCACTGCCTGTGCTTAGGAGATCATTACCAGCTCAGGACAGAAGCAATGAACCTGACGTAAGATTGTAGAAAACCAACTAAAATAATTTCAAAATGTCTTAGTTCCCTAGTGCTGCTGGAATAATACAAATACCACAGTTGTGGGGCTTTTAAGAACAGAAATTTATTTTCTCACAGTTGTGGAGGCTAAAAGTCCAAACCAGGGTCTTGGCCATGTTGATTCCTTCCTTGTCGGTAGCCCTGGGCCTTCCTTGGTTCCTTGTCACCCTCATGGCATCTTGTCTTCCCCAGAGTGTGCATGCCTCTGCGTCTGATCTGCTTGTTTGATAACTCAGAAGTGATTAGGTCTAGGACACACCCCACGTTGGCATGACCTCGGTAACATACCATTAGGTTACATTATGGAAGGTGATTACATTTGATTGTATTAGATTACATCATAGATTTCAGAGTTAGGATTCCAACATGTATTTTGAGGGGACACAGAATACAGCCCTTTTATCTGTTGGTCTTTCCTTGCCAGGGGAATGTGCCCCCATTCAGGGGTGGCTTCCCTTATGTCGGTTGAGTTAAAGCAGCTTGTCTCTGTATAAGAGATGAAAGTGGAAGGAAACATGTAGAAGGTCAACTGTGGGACACACCTTTCTAAATATACTCTCCCACCCTCTCTGGGGAAAATAAAGAGAGGAGAACATTTTAGTGAATTCCGAATGCTGTACACATGAGAACTATTATTTGCAATTTGAGGTATTTTTCTGTTGTAAAGTATTTTATACTTTCTTTCCCACCAACACACACATACACCCCTCCTCAATACACACACATAAACCTTCTCAGTACACACACACCTCCTCAGTACGCACATACATGCACACATCTCCTCAATACCCACACACACAGACACACATACCCCTTATCAATATACACACACCTGTCCCCTCTCACACACACACCTATCCTCTCACACACACACCTTCTCCTTTCACATGCACACCTCTCCTCTCTCACACACCTCTCTTCTCTCACACACATACACACACCTCTTCTCTCACACACACCTCTCCTGTCTTTCACGCATACCTTTCTTCTCTCACACACACAGCTCACACACACACACATATCTCTCCTCTCACACACACACCTCTCCTCTCTCACACACACCTCTCTTCTCTCTCACACACACACCTTTTCTCTCACACACACACCTCCCCTCTCACACACACCTTTCCTGTCTCACACACACACCTCTCTTCTCTCACACACCTCTCCTCACACACACACCTCTGTCGCACACACCTCTCTCTCACACACCTGTCTCTCACACACCTCTCTCCTCTCTCACACACACACGCACACACCTCTCCCTTCTCACACACACACACTTCTCTCATACACACACCTCACACAAAACACCTCTCTCTGTCTCACACAGACACACACACAGCTCTCTCCTCTCACACGCATGCGTAACCCCTTCAACACACATAAACATCCTTCCTGCATACACACAGACCCCTCCTCAGCACACACACACACACACACACACACACACACCTCCTATTAGAAAGCTAGGGTGCACGTTCACATGTGACTGACATGCCCATGAAAGAATCTGTCAACATCAGGAGGTGCTAAGAGGGCAAAAAGGAATTGAGTTAAGCTTTAAATTTCTGACTCTAAGCTAACAAGTGATGTGGCCTGTGTTCTGACTGTTGAGTAGCTGAGGTTCTCAGCAGACCCGTGTGTTGCTGTCCACAGGGTAGAGCAGAAGACTGTGAGGAACTCTTACGGATAGAAGAGGACGCACACTGGCCACCGGAGGGGCTGTGAGTACCAGACCCAACTACGAGCCACCATCCCTGTGAAGTTCACTGTCGTGATAGAATTTTGATCTGCTTATCTTTTGGCAAGCTACTATTCTTACCCAAGGATATTGATAAGAAGTTTCAAGTTTTTGTGTGCCTGATGTTTATTGTCACATGGGCAATATGGTGCAAGGCCTTAGCCTCTTCCTTGGCCTTTAGTGTTATCTGACTTGAGGCTGAGGGCAGAGACGTGATCCAGCGAACTAGAATTTTTATACAGGAGATTCCAGATGCCTTCTGAAAACTGGACCTCAGATGATCTGTAGAATGGGCTCTGCTTCTTTACCCGGAGTGTTCTGGTCAGAGATCTGAGAAAACCATATACTTTTAATGCCCTGTCCTCAATTCTGATGGTTGTAATAGCTGCATTTATTAAATACCAGGCGTACCAGGCCCTGTCTCAAATACACAAGTGGTAACTCATTTCATCTTCACAATAATCCTATAAGTTCTGTTATCATCCCCCATTTCCCAGATGACAAAACTGAGGCTCAGAGAGATTGATGATCTTGTCCCAAGGTCACAGAGTGGCAGGGCCAAGATTTCACTCCAAGAACTCTGATGCCAAACTGATATCCTTATACTCTACAGGACATAAAGTCTTGCTTGGCAAGATTAACGGGGGAGGGTCTGCATGACCTATCAGTTGATGAACCATACAATTGCCAGGGGAATTTCATTTGGACCATGTGGTATAGAGGAGCCCTGGTGGTGCAGTGGTTAAAGTGATCAACTGCTAACCGAAAGATTGGCGATTCGAAACCACCAGTGGCTCTGTGGGTGAAAGATATGGCAGTCCACAGAGATTTACAGCCTTGGAAACCCTGTGAGGTCACTGTGAGTCGGAATTGACTCTCCAGCAGTGGGTTTATGTGGTATAGAGTAGAATTTTGGTTCCAAAGATTTGGTTTTTCTATAACCTGGAATATGTAGGCTTGGATCTTCTGTTGTGCTTTGCACAATTTCTTCCCGTATTGAGGATTGACCATGTTGTTTAAGTTCCCGCACTTACAGAAAGATGTTGGGTTACATTTTATAGTGGGAAGGGGTTGTTGTTGTTGTTGTTAACTGCTGTTGAGTTGGCCCCTTGACTCACACACACACCTCTCCATATACAAGGAAATGAAATGTTGCCCAGTCTTGTGCCATCCCTGTGATTGGTTATGGATTGGACCGTTGTGGTCCACAAGGTTTTCACTGGCTGATTTTTCAAAGTAGATTGCCAGGCTTTGCTTCCTAGCCCATCTTAGTTTGCAAGCTCCACTGAAACGTCTTCAGCATCATAGCAACATGACAGCCTGCCCTGACAGATGGATAGGGGCCGCACTTGAGGTTCACTGGCCAGGATGGCGAGAATTCTACCATGGCACCACTATTTCCTTAGTGGAAAACAGGAAAGGCAATCAAATATCTCTTGCCCTTTAAATAAATACATTACAGAGGTGCTTTTGAATCAGTATTATCAGTGATTTTTCGGCTACATTTCTATGAGGCCAGGGAGGCCTAGCTTCATTATAGGATCATAGAAATATAGGAAGAGAGATGTTTTTAAACTGTGTGAAGCTATGGAACTCTGTTCTCAATCTTATGTCTGTTGGTCTCAACCTTAGCTGTAGATCAGTGTCATCTGTAGAACTTTGTAAGAATTATACAAATGCTCAAGCCTTGGTCCAGACCGACTTAAAACCCACAAACCCAGTGCCGTCGAGTCGATTCCGACTCATAGCAACCCTATAGGACAGAGTAGAACTGCCCTGTAGAGTTTCCAAGGAGCACCTGGCGGATTCGAACTGTCGGCCTCTTGGTTAACAGCCGTAGCACTTAACCACTACACCACCAGGGTTTCCCCAGACCAAATTAAGAGTATTAAATATTTGTGTGTGTATGTGTGTGTGTACATACGTACATACACACATGTACGTATATATGTATATATTTAAGCTTCACAGATGATTTTGCTGCATATAGAGCCTGGACTGGGAACACCATGGTTGAGAGCAATGGCTGCCAACCAAAAGGTCAGCAGTTCAAATCCACCAGGTGCTCCATGGAAACTCTACGGGGCTGTTCTACTCTGTCCTGTGGGGTTGCTGAAAGTCAGAATCGACCCCACGGCAGTGGGGTTTTTTTATCCCACACCGAAGCCTCATACTCTATGAAAGCAATAGGACTGGGCCACAGTGGGTGAACTGGAGGTGGTTCTACTCCTTGGAGGCCTAGGGCTCAGGAAAGGCCAGTGTGAAAACCATGGTCTAGTGCATTGCCCTGATTTTACAGGTGACCAGGTGGAGGACCACAGGTAGGAACTTAGCGTGAGCTGCTTTAAGGCAGAGCCGGGCTCCCCCAACCCGGGAGCTCCTCCCACCCTGCAGGGCACTGACACATCTTGGCTGAAATGTTGCATTTGCCCAAATCATTTTTTATATGTTAAATGGACTTTTGAAAGTTTGTTTTTAGGAGCCTAGATGATAATTTATGTTTTCTTGATGACTTTTATTCTTGTGCTTGGTTTCATGTTACAGAATAAGTTCATCCAAAACTCAGGACATGGACATAGCGATGATCGAGCAGCTGAGAGAAGCGGTAGATTTGCCGCAGGATCCCGACAGGTAGGCACGTCTTTCCTTGGCCTAGGTTCCCTATGTAAGTAATGCGTACCAAGGTACTGAGCACATTATCTCAGTTTTTAAATATTTATGCATACAATGTGTGCTCAAACTAACCACTAAAAATCAGAGAATAGTCATTTAACAGCCTGTTTTCCCAAGAACCAAACTTCTGGAGGTATTAAAATTCATCCCCTACATAAAAAAAAAATTTTTTTTTTACCCCATTCCCCCCAACGGGGCATTTCTGTAAAATTTATACAGGAATTTTTGGTGTAATTCTTAGGAAATAGATATATGGTAGAAGTGCAAATTTTATATTGCTCAACAACAGTTAACATCCCTGATTTATAAATACATAAAGGAGAAAAGAACTGGTATATCAAGCACTGCTATCTTTATATCTGGTTGTGCCAGATAGGGTCACCGTGAGTTAGAATTGTCTCAACGGCAATGGGTTTGGCATGGTTTTGGTGGCAAATATATGTTAATTAAATAGTACATTTTTAAAGATTTGGATTACAGGATAACTTTTTATTTGAGTTGGCCTTTGCCAGTAATAGGCACTATATGCAATGAGTATACTTTTTGATATCTTAGGTAGGGATAGGAACCCTGGTGGCACAGCGGTTAAGTGCTGCAGCTGCTAACAAAAAGGTCAGCAGTTCAAATCCACCAGCCACTCCTTGGAAACCCTGTGGGGCAGTTCTACTCCATCCTGTAGGGTCGTTATGAGTCAGAATCAACTCAACTGCAATGGGTTTTGGCTAGGGATAATGGAATTCCCATGGACAAAATGTTTTTAAGCAAAACAATATATCCTATATCATGCAATAACTAACTTACCAGTTCACCAGTTACTGTAGTCAGCCCCGACTTATGGCGACCCTGTGTGTGTAAGAGTAGAACTGTGCTCTATAATAGGGCTTTCAAAGGCTGATTTTTTGTAAGTAGGTCTCCAGGCCTTCCTTCCAGGGTACCTCTGGGTGGTCTGGAGCCTTCAACCTTTCAGTTAGCAGCCAAGCCTGCTAATAGTTTGCATCAACCAGGGACTCCAGTAACTACCTTATCGTTAGAGAAATAGATGCAAAGCTTATCCCTGGTAAACTTTTCAGGAGTCTTGAGACTTATGAAGATGGTGTGGTCTTATATATGGTGAACATGGAGATGATCCCACAGCCATCTCTGCTGGGCTCTTGGAATAAAAAAAGGGATGAGTTAGTGAATCCCAGCATGCCAGTGAGAGTATGCCAGCCGTGTACAGTTAGTGTCAGGTTGACTGTAAATGGCTGAAAAGCTTCAGTGATTGATTTGAAAAGCATTTAAATTCTGTAGACATTAATTGAGTACTTAGAGAGTGGGAGAACCTTCATTGTGCACCTTGGGGGATATAAACTTAAACAAGACACAGCCCTAGCTTTCTGAGAACTTAAACTGTAGTAGGTGGAGACTGCCTTGAGGAGTTATTTATAAGTGTAATTATTTAAGTGCTTGAAATGGAGGCAACCAGTTCTGTGGAGTCAGTTCTGACTCACTGTGGCCCCGTGTGCATCAGAGTAGAACGGTGCTCCACAGGGTTTCCAATGCCTGATTTTTCAGAAGTAGGTCACCAGGCCTTTCATCCAGGGCACATCCAGATGGACTGGAATCTCCAGCCTTTCAGTTAGCAGCCAAGAGCATTAACTTTGCACCACCAGGGACTGCAGGTGTCAGTGGCAGCGGTATGGAAATCTGGGCCTGGCCCAGTAGTAAGACAATAGTAACAAGGAAGAAGTGCCTCCTCTCCGGGCCTCAGTTGCCTCATCCTCTGTGAGAAGTGGGTTGGACTGCAGATCTGCACGTTCCTTTGCAGCTCTGAAACGTCTGAGTCCGTGAGTTGCTAAGATTCTTGAGCAAGCTCGAATGGTGGGTGTGTTCCACGTTGTGGAATAAAACATTCTCTAGCCACCTTTCAAGTGACTTTAGATTTGCATCTTTATAGGGTACCATTTTAAAATTATATTGTATTGTAAAACTTTACATAGATTCCATTTTCTCCATAAAAGAATCCACTGCTTTGGCCTTCATAGGTCCTTCTTGTTTATGCTGAAATAATTATTACAAAATGACAATTCTAATTTTATTATTATATTATTTATTGTAATGTTTCTGTGAGCCAGTATAATAGAACCCTGTTTTTGCTTTTGATAAAGAGAGGGCACTTCAAGAGGTCATTTATTTCTAGCTACTTGAGACTGAATATTAGTAATAAGAAAGTTTACATACACATTGAATTGTTCCTTTATCTCATATTTCATAGACCCAGGGTTTTTTTGTTTTTGTTTGTGCGTTTTTACTTCTGGTTAAGCCACTAATCGTTGGGTTAAATTTTGGAACTTTACATTTTATACAACCTTTTTTTTTTTAATGTCAGAATTTTTTTTGTTTTTCTGTTTATTGCTGCCCTGTTCTGCCTTTATCTTGTTTTCTTCTCTCAAGGACTTCTGATTATTAGTTTGATAGGATCTTCAATAGAAATGTATAATAAGAACTCATTTCTGCCCTTTAAAATGGCTTTGTAACTTTTATAAAACTTACAGAAATTCCTGGTTTTATAGGTCTTTAAAAAAAAATCTACCTCTTAAAATTGTAGGAATTAAAAAACTATATATGAGAAAATTTTAAAAATATGCATATCAACTTGTGAATTCTTATTTTTTAAGTATTAATACATATCAGAGAGATCTGCCTGTTAAAACTAATATATCTCAAGATATATACTATGTCTTACTCTTAGCAACATTACTTGCTTCTGTAAATTAATAAAGTTCTAGAATAAAATTTATTATGTAATACCTATGAAGACTATGACTCTATCAGAAATGTCTGCTCTATAGTAGATAAGTTGGATCTAGATGCCAAGAGCAGATGGAAAATTATATTTTGACGTGTGGTGGGAAAATACCATGTTGTTTGAAAAGTTTATCATAAACTTTTCATCACTTGATCATAAGGATACATATAACTTTTTTATGTACTGACATTTTAAACTAAATATGACCAAAAGCAATAGAATTCATTAAAAATAAAGGTTCAAAATGCTTCAAAGTCCAGCGTAGCAGGGGCAGGGGTCTGGGGACCATGGTTTCAGGGGACATCTAAGTCAATTGGCATAAGAAAATCTATTAAGAAAACATTCTGCATCCCACTTTGAAGAGTGGCATCTGGGGTCTTAAACGCTAGCAAGCAGCCATCTGAGAAGCATCAATTGGTCTCAACCCACCTGGATCAAAGGAGAACGAAGAACACCAAGGACACAAGGTGATTACGAGCCCAAGAGACAGAAAGGGCCACATGAACCAGAGACTACATCATCCTGAGACCAGAAGAACTAGATGGTGCCCGGCTATAACCGATGACTGCCCTGACAGGGAACACAACAGAGAACCCCTGAAGGAGCAGGAGAGCAGTGGGATGCAGACTCCAAATTCTCATAAGACCAGACTTAATGGTCTGACTGAGACTAGAAGGACCCCGGTGGTCATGGCCCCCAGACCTTCTGTTGGCCCAGGACAGGAAAAATTCCCAAAGCCAACTCTTCAGACATGGATTGGACTGGACAATGGGTTGGAGAGGGATGCTGGTGAGGAGTGAGCTTCTTGGATCAGGTGGACACTTGAGACTATGTTGGCATCTCCTGCCTGGAGGGGAGATGAGAGGGTGGAGGGGGGGTTAGAAGCTGGTGAAGTGGACACGAAAAGACAGAGTGGAGGGAGAGAGCAGGCTGTCTCATTAGGGGGAGAGTAATTGGGAGTGTGTAGCAAGGTGTATATGGGTTTTTGTGTGAGAGACTGACTTGATTTGTAAACTTTCACTTAAAGCACAATAAGAATTATTTAAAAAAATAATAAAAGTTCAATAAATTTACTCATCTGTATTATTTTTTTCATACTCTTTAGGTTAAGTACAGATATTACAGAGAGAAGTGTCATAAACCTTTATCCCATGGAGTCAGCTGAAGCCTTAGAATTACAAGATAATACATTAAAGTATGTTTACATTTTAATAACAGAAATGTATTTCTCTTTTTACATTGAAACATTTGCTTTGAATTTCACGTTATGTCCTTTTTTTTTTCTTGTTTGTATAGTGGTCAGATACAGCTGGAGACATCTCTGGTGTGTGAGGTAAGGCTGCTCTTGGATTAACCAGAACTCTGTGCAGTACCCTGCCAGAGAACACTGGCCACCAAATTCTGTAGAGATTCATCAGGAGATAAAAGGTTTATTTTTTTAAGATGGATTTTTCAACTTTTTCATGAGTTGGGATTGACTTGATGGCAACGGTTTGGAGCCCTGGTGGCACAGCAGTTAAGGGCTACAGCTGCTAACCAAAAGGTTTGCAGTTCAATTCCACCAGCTGCTCCTTGGAAACCCTGTGGGGCAATTCTACTCTGTCCTTCAGGGTTGCCGTGAGTCAGAATGGACTCGATGGCTCTTTAGTTCTCATGCCTACTTATTATAAACCAAACCAAAAAAATTAAACTCATTGCTGTCACGTCAATTCCAGCTCCTGGCGACCCCATGTATTATAGAGCTGCTCCATAGGATTTTCTTGGCTGTAATGTTTATGGAAGCAGATCACCAGGCCTTTCTTTTGCAGTGCCACCGGGTAGGTTTGAACCACCAACCTTTAGATTATTAGTCGAGTGGGCACAGTTTGCAACACCTTGGGACCATATTATACTCCACCCACCATTAAAGATAGAGTTGGCTACTTCCAGTAGTTTCTCTAAATGCTTACTATGAGACAGTCTTCCTGAGTGAGGTGATAGCAACTAAGATACAGAGTGCAACTGTGCTGAGTCAAGAAACTGGAGGTAGGATCGTTCAATCCAGGTTTTACAGCCCGGAAATCAGTCTGTTAACTGGCCAGATGAAATTAAACTAGAAAGGACTTGAAAGACAAGACCAAACCGTTTGGGAAATTTCTAGGAGGATTAGAGGAACACAGTGAAGAGAAAGCTGCTGGGGAACTGGTGGCAGGGTGATGGTAGGTTGGGTAGCGTTACATGGGGTGATACTTGGGTGGCTGTACATAAAACTAGAGATGAGCCTACAAGGTGCCAGAGAAGGATGAAGTTAACCAAGTCATGGTGAGATTGGTTTGAGATAGTGACTTGAGAGTGAAACAGGTTACAGCTTGTTCCATCTCTTCTTAGAGAGGGGGCTTAGAATGACTAATTTAGGTATGAAGATTGTGGGAAAACCAATTTCTAGCCCTTGAGGGGTCTGCACATGAACTGTAGTAGAACAGTTCCAGGCTCTTAAAAGCATACTGATGCTGAACTGACAGCATGCGATTTGCTGGGTAATTTGGGGCCCAGGCAAGTGCATTTATTAAAAGCTCTCAGTATGACTCTGTGTATTTGGGAATCAAGTCTCCCTGCTAAGGAAATATGAGGAAGAGTGGTACTGGCAAAAACCATGTTCCGGGAGAGTATGGTTTAGCTCTTAAGCACAGCCACTTGGAATTATGTCAGGCATCACTCCCAGCTCAGACTTGCTAACTATGGGCAAGATACCGGTAATTAGCCTCTCTGAGCCTTGTCCTCATTTTCCACAAACTGGGATGATGATAATAATACCTGTTGTAAAGATTAAATAAGATGAGTCAAGAAAGATCTCACAACACAGGGCACCCAATAAATGTTAGTTGCTATCATTATGCTCCCACTCTCTTTTTGTTATGGTGCGGTATTTAGGCAAAGTCACTGGCCCAGCTCTTCCTCTGGGTGGAGGCGTCATTGCCTTACCCAGCAGTGGAGCAACAGGAAGCTTCTGTTGCAGCTGCCCTGGGCCCATTGCACCATTCTCGCCATTTGTGACAGGCTGCTTTTGATTTTGCTCAGACCTACTTTTTTTTTTTAGGGGAAATAATTTTTAACTTATAAAAGCTTTCCAAATATATATATATATGTATATATATAAAAAGTAAGGAACACCCATATTTCCTTTACTCAGATTTAGTTATTATTAACATTTTATCACATTTGCTCTAGCATTTCTTCTCCCTCTGTCTCTCTTCCTCTCCCCTTCTCTGTCTCACACACACGTTTCTTTTTTCTTTTTCTGAGTCATTTGAGGCTAAATTTCATAAGGCATACCCCTTAAACCCGAAATACTTCAGCATGTGTGTCCTAACAATATGGATTTTACCTTACATAATAATATTCCACTTATCAACCTCATAAACTTACATTGATATTGTATTTTCATCTAATATATCATCCGTATTTCAAATTTTTCAGTTGATATAATAATGTCCTTTATATGTTCTTTTATAAAAGCAGATTGCCAGGCTTCTGGTTAGACTTGAACCACCAGCCTTTTGCTTAGCAGCCAAGCATATTAACTGTTTGCAGGACCCAGAGTCTCCAAAAGGAAAGCAGAGCAGCACAAAATAAGCTAGGGTGTGCCCACTGTGGTCCTTCTCCTGTGTTGGCCTAGGATTCTGCCCTCAGCCCCTGTTCCTCTCCTTCCATACTCCCTCCCTAGAATACCAGGTCACCCTCATGGACTCAGCCACCCCATAAATAATAATGACTTCCTATTTTTTTTTTTTTTTAATCTATAGCTCTTGTGTCAAATCCCAGTCCCCAGGGTTCAGATATATATGTACAGATGCCTGCTGAGCCTTTTCATCTCTATCCTCCTTGAGTTTTTCATTCTCTACCTGGCTGAACTAAAGCTATAATTTCCCTCTTGAACTCGTACTTAGTGACAACATACCTACCCAGTCACTCCTGCTGGGAGCCAGGATGTCCTAAAGCTTCCTCCATGGCCAGTCCCAGGTCCTGCGTTATACCTTAAAAACATTTCTTAGATCTTTCTCTAACTTAGTGATTGCCAACGTGAACTGATGGTGAACTGACAGCATGCGATTCGCCCAGGGAATCTCGGGTCCAGGCATGTGCATTTGTTAAAAACTCCCGATGTGATTCTGTGTGTTTGGGAACTACTACTCCCTCAGACCATTTTTAAAACCAGTAATGAAAACGGAAACCCTGGTTGCATAGTGGTTAAGAACTACGACTGCTTACTAAAAGGTTGGCAGTTTGAATCCCCCAGGCACTCCTTGGAAGCTCTTCGGGGAAGCTCTGCTCTGTCCTATAGGGTCACTATGACTCAGCATCCACTTGATGGCAATCAGTTTTTGGTTTGTAATGAAAACAGGGTGTGGGGGTAGGGGCGGCAGATAGCCTGATAACCTCAAAGGTAAACTGATGCTCATAGTGAGGCACTTTGGCCTGAATTCTGTTCCTGGAATCCCTTAGTTTGTGTAATATTTCAGATAGCTCTTCCTATGAAGACAGCTTTGTATTTTTAAAAATGTAAGTAGAACCTACTTGGCTACTTACTGTACTAACGAGTTAATTGAATTCATCTTCATTGTGTGCCTGTGTGCCGGGGATGTGATGGAAGCAAGAAAGATGAAGTTCTTGCCTCACCAGTTTTACAGCCCAGCGGAACAAATCACACACTGTTTTCCTTCTTTAAGGTGCAGAATGATCTAACGTCACAGAGTAATGGGAGCCAGTATTCTCCAAACGAGGTAAGGTTCCTGAAGGTGAAGGGAAGCTGTCTCACACACACGTTTCTTTTTTCTTTTTCTGATGTTATGCTAAATTGGCATGTCTTTTACAGAAAGACAGAATCTAGGTCTGTTGTGATTAATTAATTGCAGCTAATTGAGTATTGCAGATTCTCTCAGAACCCATCTGACTCTCCTTAGCTCCCATAAGCCTTATCTGCCCCTATTCATAATTAAAGATTAGTTTTTATAAGATAGATTTAATAAAATACATATATATATATGTGGGAACCTTTTTATTGAGTGGCTTTGCCCCAAACAGAATGAAAATAGCTGTGATAGGCAACATTTAGGATGTCTCGTTATCCGTAAATGATTCAGGATGGGGCTTCCCTGTAGAGGAGACATCTGTTCAGTGTTCTCTTTTCGTCATCTCGTAGTGTTATGCGTTGTTATCACGGGTGCCTAGTTTTGGATGTAGGGGTGTGTGTATATTGTGTGCATGCTGAAATGCTCACACACACCTGTACTGAAGGAGAAAAGGATTGTTAGTTTTGCATGATTGTAAAACATTTTTATAATGAGCAGATAAAAAATGGAAGGAATACCAACAAAGCATCATTTTTTTTTCATTCTGCCACTGGAAACATTTGCCACGTGAAGATGCATGTGTTAGCGTATCTTTTAGCCAGGACTTCACCACACAGCAGTGGATGCAAAAAGGTCTTGGTCATATGATAATCCTTGAGCGCAGAGAAGCATGCCTGGTTCTGCTGCAGTGTTTTAAACTTCCTTTCTTTCTGACTCCTCAGATGAGTGAGAATTCTCCTGCTGTCTCTCCTACCACAAACAACACAGCTCCTTTTGGCCTGAAGCCTCGATCAGGTAAATTACTGCCTGAACCTGTTCTTACACCTGAGACAGAGAACACAGTGGTTTCTCGTTAGCCTTATAAATTTGTACATGATTAGTGTGAACATCTTTGTCAACTCTGGTGAGTTTGAATCCTGGCATCAGAACCTTGCTACAGCTTGGGAAATCCAGATGTGGGAGCTTTGTTTTTAATCCATCCAGTTGTTTAGTCCATGTTATCAGTAATGAATTACCTCTTTTGGAATCAGAGCAAAGAAAAAAAAAAAAGGATGGTAGATGTGTGTGTTGTTAAAACAAAAGATGATATTAAGCCAGTAATAGAAATGTATTGAAATTTATTTAATATACGATTTGCAAATCAGGCTAAAATTTTGACTAAAAAAAATGTTCCAAAGAGGAAAGAACTTCCCAAGATTCTTATACCCCATCTTATCTACATTGCCATGGAAACGGGGCCAGAACAGTATTTACATAAAAACAATTTACCCTGAAACACAGCTTCTATCTGATCTTGGAGTTTTCTGTTTTTCAAAACTGACCACGCGTAGATAATTCTTCAAAAGAGCCCTATGCCAAAGGCAAAACAGTCTTTCCTAATTTATCTAGATCCTTTTGACTCAAAGGTGACTTTAGGAAACCAGTTCTCTCAAGGCTTGAGGTTCAAAAGAATATCTCAGGGAGATAGCTTGTGGGTGGGGGGGTTCCCCCACCTCCATGAAACCCAGAAATCTGGATTCCAGCATTAAACTCTGTTCCTCATGTGTTAAATGCAGAACAAATAATGTATTGAGTTTTTCAACCCAGAGAAGATAAAAAAAAAAAAAAGCCACCCCTTACCCCACTGGTTCCTGGGGCTCTGCTGAGGGTAGGCTCTGGGAGAGTGGCTCCTTTCTGAGCCTGGTGGGTCCCATGTACTTACATAACAAGATGATCATTTCAAGGCTTGTGTGAGTGGTCAGGCATCATAAAGACTTTTCTGAAAGCATTCTGCTAATATTACCTACTTTTTTGGTTTAATATTAGTATATTCACAAAAGCAAATTATAGCCATGTATAAAATAATGACTCATTTTAAAAAGGACTATGTATAGAAATGTGCTTCTTCTGTTTGTTTTTTTCCATTTATTTCAAGTTCTGTCATTATTTACTTTTTTTTAGGTTCTTTGTTTTTAATCTTTTTGATTGTTTGGTCTTTAGCATACACTCTCTGCTAATGCTTTTAAGCAAATTCTATTAAAGGACTCAGATACTTTAAAGTAAAAGCTGATTAGGAGCTCATATGCTGTCTGGCGTCCCAATAAAGCATTTTGGCAACAGCAGAAGTTACATATACGTATATTTTGAAGAAGGGTACATGTAGAAAAAGAACAGATACGACACTTTTTTTTTTTTATTACTGTTTTGCCCTTTTATCTTTATTTTTTTTAATTGTGGTGAACACATGTGTAACAAAGCATATGCCAAAGGTGACTCTTTAAAAAGGAATTTTTTTTTTTTTTTTAATTCCTGGAGCAAGTTGTTGATTGTGGCCAGGTATAATGGTTTCCCAGCATTTTGAATGGGCCCTGAGGCAAAGGCATTTGAGAAAATGCCTTGGGTGTTTCAAACGCTTGTGGTATTTTATGGAGAGCCAAACAGTACATGAAATAAGGCTCAAATGCTGGGCACCTCAGTTAGAGCACTGAGCATATGTGGCCCAAGCTGAGCAGTGGGCCCTGAGGTTGGCTTCCACTTCCACAGCATCAGGTTGGTGCTGGGAAAAATGGGGGTCAGTCCAGGCACCGCTCCCCTCATCCAGGCCTTCACTGACAGGATGCTGGGAACATGGTCTGTATACAATGAGGACCTCCGATTGTGCTCCTGACTTTCTCCTAAAAGGCAGTTGTACACCATTTAAAAATGTTTTATCAAGCAAATTAAAAGTTGAATGAATCTCCAAAGAACAATATTATTTTGAATACACATTTTTGCAATTCAGTTCTAAAATTGTTTCAGTGACTTTTTTATTCCTTTTATAGATTCCAAACGCAGCTCATCAAAGTTAGGGCTTACAGTGTACTTGCTCTGTTAAACAATTTCATATTCTTTGTAGTGGTGAAAAAATAAATGGAGTATTTACTTTACACAGCAGAAAACACAGACCATTTCCTCTCAATGTAGAAATTGTACTGGTTATTGAGAGCTCTGTCCCCTTTATTGTTGTAAATAATACTAATTTATCTTCAGAAATATTAGGTGAAATATCAGAATTTTATAAAACTAGAATGATAAATTGAGATTGTTTCATTTTATTTAATAATTTCAAAATATTACAGTATGTATTTTTTACATTTTCTGGGAAATATGTATATAGTAATCTTAACTGAGGATCATATGGTTAAGAAAGACAGAAACCATTTTTGATTGTGTAGTCTGGAACTTTCAAAAGCCAATTAATTTTTATTTTAAAATTAAGTATGCGAATTTATGTGATTTCTGTGTTATATATAAAAAAATAGCAAGTAGGAAGAATTTAGATTCTGAAAGTTAGCTGATAATTTTCTTTAAAGAAATGTTTTTTGGGGGAGGGATATTCTTTGATTTACCCCCGGAGAAACAAAATTGCATGCACCCAAATATTCATTCCTAAAACTACATGTATTTATTTTACTAGCCCTGCCTGGTGATTGAATAAAAAATTCTATTAGGTATCTCCTGAACACATGAAATTATTATATTTAATCCAATAAAAAGATGTTACCATTTTCATAAATGACCAGCTCAAAAGTGCTTGAAATTGATTGAACATCTTTTGGTTAATTGGGTCTGTTAAGAAAAAAAAGAACTCTACCAGTGTCAAAATTGTTCTTATATTGACCAGTATCAAAGACAGTATCGAAAGGTCTGTATGTCAAAGGGTTGAGGAAAGAGTTGTCTAGATTCAACTACCAGTAAAGCGTGCCAGGACACTTAAAGATGTCTTTAAAGAGAGATTCTACATTTCCTTGGGGAAAAAATCATGAATGATAAATACTGATTCTGTGATAATTTTATTTCCAGGTAATACACCTGTATTAAGCATTGTCTTACGTAACCAAACTTTTTGTGTGAAACTATTTGCTAAGAGTGTTAATTATTGGAAAGTCTTTGAAAAGGGTATCTCATAGGCCTTTTGCTTTTTATCTACATAATCTATGGGCACTCTTTCTTTCTGCCGATTGACATTTGCACAACTATTATGATTAACAGTTATTAACTGCATGAAGAGTATATGATTGATAAGTACTAATACTCACTTTTATCATTCTTTTTATTCCATGCACCATCTTTCATTCTTCTCCTATATTGTACATTTGAAATTAATCCCATATAAATGAAACCCACTTCATTTCCATGCAACCCTTATGCCATTTGTGCAATGCTGCTGCCCTTTTGGTTTGTCCTGGTCCTTGTGCAACTGTACGTGGACTGGCTCTCTGGCTACCTGCAGACCCAGGCCTCACTCTTCCTCCTATCTCCTTCAACAAACTTACACAGGCACAAACATGGGACAGCTCTAGCTACAGCGTTCCATCTGAAGGAGACAGTGACAATGGTAGGTGGCTTTGTACGTATCCTTCAATTTGCTCATTAATCAGCCAGTGGATAGACTGAACGCTGGTTTCTGTGCGGCTGAAGATGGAGTATGTTCAGCTGCGTGCTTGGTGCAGGAGATCCTGAGTAGGGTCCAGAAAAGTGCATGTGGGCTGCTCTTTAGCAGTTTTTCATACTTGACCTATTATCTTGAATATTCTGAATTCTGGGGAGGAATTGGAAATGATTTCTGCTCTATCTTTTCTGCTAGGGTTGTTTGGTTTGTTGCTTGTTTTCAGAGATTTGGGGTTTGTGTATTTGGGTGATCTCTGCTTGCTCCTGCACCTGAACTAAATGCATTTAGAATTTGATCTTTTAGTCTCTATGCCTACCATGTAAGACTTTTCAGGTAATTAAAAGGCACCTTGTCTGATCCTAGAATGTTGTACTGAAAATAATGTTACGCATCGGGGCAAATTTAAAAGGGGAAATTACTTGTCTTCTCTTCTTTTTTTTCAGACATTATTTGCACATTTTGACTTTTGTTACTTTCTTGAGTGTAAGTTCATCTATATTCAAGATTTTTGGCCTGAGATTCAAATGTGCAAAGAACACCTAGCCAGAATTAATATGGATATCTTTTAAACTGTGCCATTAAGTATCTTAAGTAGCCTAAGAGATTAAAATAAATATAATTTTTTTGATCTAATACCACATATATGTTAATCTCCATTCTAGTCTAATGCTAGTTTAGATTTTAAACATTTTACTTCAAAATACAAAGTGCCAGAAGTAATGTTAAATGGTGCGGAGTGTGGTTATTGGGACAAGAAGTGAATGTGAGGTATAACCACAATGCAGATACAATGGGAAGATACGGTCTCTGGTAATATTTTTTATCTGAATATGTCATGTGTACCAGTTGCCATCAAGTCGATTCCAACTCATAGTGACCCTACAGGACAGAGTAGAACTGCCCAACAGGGTTGCCAAGGAACAGCTGGTGAATTCCAACTGCCAAGGTTTTTGGTTAGCAGCCGAGCTCTCAACCACTGCACCACCAGCGCTCCGTGTCATATGTAATACATAGGAAATAGACACTTTAAAAACTTGCTGTGATTCCTGGTCAAAATTCAACCAAAAATGCTGATCCAATTTCCTTATGTAAAAGGATAATGTATACTTTGGAAGGTCAATTATAAAAGGAAATTTAATATATGTATATACTTCTACATTTTTTAACTGAAAAATAAATATGATTGAAAACAGCAATAACAGTGACGCAAAAAGCCTCTCCTTATATCATCTTATTTTAAATTCTGAAAGTTGAAGAGGGGCTAAACGGAAACTTTGTTGATCAACTTTTCCTTTCCATAAAAATAAAAAGAAAGGGGGAGGCATTTTTGTTTTTTGGAAAGCTTGGCTATTTCTGGGTCTGGGATGTTGTTTAAGGAAGTAAAGGCTGGAGTGAAAGATTTATGTGTGATTTGGTATTTCCTTAGGCATAATATCTGAAACTTAAAAGACTTTCTTTTAAGCTGGGAAAGGACTAGACATCTTATGTAGAAACAGATTTTTATCTTTATAGATTAACCAAGGAAACCCTGGTGGCGTACTGGTTAAGGGCTACGGCTGCTAACCAAAAGGTCAGCAGTTCAAATCTATCAGGCACTCCTTGGAAACGGTGGGACAGCTCTGCTCCGTCCTATAGGGTCGCTATGAGTCAGAATCAACACGACGGCAACTTTCAGATGTCTGATCTTTACTGTGCCGACATTTATCCTACAGATGTTTATTGAGGACACGATGGACAAACTACTAATCCAAGTCTGCCTTCTTTTTATTAAAACCCTAAGATATCCCTGGAAAATAATCATTGTGAAATCTTTCTAAAAATAAAATAACCTTGCCATACTTTTTGGGTGTTTTTTCTAGGAGTGAAAATTCCAGGAACTGACGTACAGCTATTACGCTGCATCACAGTAATAATCGAGGGATTGTTTTCCACATTCTGGGGCCCAGTCCATCATGTCCGATGTTTGGTGGTTGTCGTTTTTCCCTATTTTGATTTTTTTTTCCCTATAATACGCCCTGGGCAGCAGGTAGTTTTTGGCTTAGGAATGTTCTTTACAACTACTTGTGTAGCTTTCCAGATCTGATTTTTCATGTCCATCTTCATTCTCTCTGGGCTACATTTTGCGTTGTGATTTGAATACTTTTTTAAAAATTACAGTTGTCGTTGTTACTTGTCTTCAAGTTGACTGCGACTCATGGCAACACCATGTACAAGAGAACAATCCGTTGCCAGGTCCTGTGCCACCTTCATATCGTTGGTTTGTCTTAGCCCATTGTTACAGCTATTGCATCAGTCCATCTCATTAAGGGTTTCCCTCATTTTTGCAGACTGTCGACTTTTATCAAAAACATGACACTCTTCTCTAGCAAATCATCTTTCCTGATGACATCTGGCACTATATCGGACAATGTTCTGTGGTGATCCGTAGAGTTTTCATTGGCTCCTTTTCAGAAGTAGATCACCAGCCCTTTCTTCCTAGAGTATCTTAGTCTGGAAGCTCTGCTGAAACCTGTCTGACATGAATGACCCTGCTGGTATGTGAAATATTGGTGGCATAGCTTCCGGCATTATAGCAACACGGAAACCACCACAGTACTGCAAACTGACAGCTGCGCTGTGTGTATCCACAGATACGAGGGCTAGCGTTGCAAGAGGAATGTTGTTACCTATTTCTCTTAAGCAGGAGATCCTACTCAATATCTATCTGGCAATTCAAAGCTAATTACCACATCAGTTTTCTTTCCTTATATTTTTTCCATTATCCAATAGCCACAGTTACCTCTTAAACCCAGTGCCATCGAGTCGGTTCCGACTCATAGCGACCCTATAGGATAGAGCAGAACTGCCCCGTAGAGTTTCCAAGGAGCACCTGGCAGGTTTGAACTGCTGACCCTTTGGTTAGCAGCCATAGCTCTTAACCACTACGCCACCAGGGTTTCCACAGTTACCTCTTAACCTTTGTAAATGGACAGCATCTTACTACCAACTCAACCCCACAGAATGTAACTTGCCTTCCATTGATATTTTTTTAATTCTTTGCTATTTTTGGAGCCCTGGTGGCATAGTGGTTCAGAGCTACGGATGCAAGCCAAAAGGTTGGCAGTTCAAATCCACCAGCAACTCCTGGGAAACTTTATGGGGCAGTTCTGCCCTCTCCTGTAGTGTTGCTATGAGTCGGAATTGACTCAACAGCAATGGGTTTGGTTTGGGGTTTTGTTTTTTTTAACTATATTTAGTAAAGTTGGCATTTGTATACCTTGTTTACTGTCTTGCTTTATATTAGCATTTTCCTTTAATTTCAGTTCTTTTTAGTATTTCATTCCAAATATATCTCACTTTAAATTCCACATTTTCTCTAGAACTCATTCTGCAAAGAGATTTTTATGAATGGTAAACTAACTAGAAAGTTCTTGGGAGTTTGAATTCCCACGTCCCCAAAGTTCTGCCTCGTACTGTGGCTGAGAAGCACATGGAAGTGTGGATGTAGGTCTTTCCACCCCTGGGACTGGAGAGGGCACTTCCACCTCAGTTTCTTCTTAACTTGACAAAACGTAACTTCCGCTGTTTCCCTTGCTCTTGTCTTCTCTTCCTGCTCTTCATTTGTCCTTTTCACCTTCACTTTGAAGGTAAGAAATCCTTCCTCTCTTCTTTTGAATAATTTTCACTTTTTCATTTGCCATGAATTGATGAGTACTGATTTACACTGATTTAAAGCTTGTCTTTAAAATATCACCAGAGACTGGACAGACCGGCCTTGGGCCAGTTTCCAGACATTTCACTAACTCATTACAATCATCTTGTACCACAGGTGTATTTTCCCCTGAGGAAACTGAAGATGTGAGAGGTGTTACAGTAGTTCCTAATGCTGGCTTCACATTAGAATCAGCTGGGTGTTTTTAAAACTCTAGGTGCCCCGTCCCTATACCCAGAGATGCTGATTTATTTGTTCTAGCCTAGAGTCTATGGGGCAGTTCTACTCTGTCCTATAGGGTCGCTGTGAGTCGGAATCGACTCAACGGCACTGGGGTGGGGAGAGTCTAGGCACAGAAAAGTTTTTTTTAAAGCTCTTTATGTGATGTTAATGAACAACCAGGGTCGAAAGCCACTGGATTAGGTAAATTGTCCAAGATGACAGAGATGAAGTTTGAACTTTTTGAGGGCGGGGAATGTGTCTAGTTCATTCTTGGATACCAGAAGGGAATGAATGAATGAGCTAGTCAGATTTCTAATTCCCATTAGCCCAGACTGAGAGCCCAGGATATTTTTTTGAAACCAGCATACTGCTGCCCTGAAAAGGGAGGCCAGGAAGCTGACATGCCCTGGAATTTTTGTATGTTAAACGTGACACCCATTACAGGTTCTTAACCTTAAAGGAAGCCACTAAAGAACTCAATCTGGCTGCTAACTGAAAGGTCAGCAGTTTGAATTCACCAGCCGCTCCTTGGAAACCCTATGGGGCAGTTCTACTCTGTCCTATAGGGTCATTATGAGTCGGAATTAACTCAATGGCAATGGATTTGCGTTTGTTTGTTTTTTTTTTTTTGGTTTTTTAGTGGTCTTTTGGAAAACATATTTCCACAGAGAAATCTCTCATTGAGTTAAATTTAGGTCATGAATTTTAATACTGTAGTACTGATGATTTCTGTGTGAAGGGTGGCTTCATGTAATAGTTATAAATAGCATTTCAAGCAATTTTCAGAGCAGTGGACGTTGGTTGCATCGCTGAAAGCTATTCTTACAACAATTAGAGAATTGGTTTCTTGTGCTCATCTTCAAATCACTAGTCAACCAACCAGTTGATGTTGAGTGGATTCCAACTCATGGCAGCCCCACGTGTCAGAGTGGAATTGCGCTCTGTAGGGTTTTCCGTGGCAGTGACCTTTTGGAAGTAGATTGCCAGGTCTTTCTTCCAACATGCCTCTGGGTGGACTCGAATCTCTAACCTTTTGGATAGTAGCTGAGTGTGTAACCCTTTGAGCCACCCAGGGACTCCTCCAAGTATCTACTGAGTGTTTATTATGCGCTAGGCACAGTGCTTGTTATTGTGAATCCAGCTCAGCAAAAGACAGACAAGGCCTTTTCTTTTATGGAACTTTTATTTCAGAGTCTAATGCATTTAGACCTGGAAACGCAGCTTTAAGAAATTTCTCATGAGTGGACAAATTTAGATAACTGATTATCAGGGTAGAATGATCTCTGCAAAGATACTGTCTGAATTGAAACGTCATTGAATGAGGGAGTTTTCGAAGCAGCTGTTTCATGTATTCATCTAACAAGCTTATCCTGCCCAGCACACTGCTTTGTGACAGGGGTGGGTTTGAGAGTGGGGTGGGTGGAGAGCACACACTGGAAACACAGACAGAATGAGAGAGCATATCTATACTGTCAGGTAGAGAGTGATGTGTGTGCTGTAAGAGGCACAGATAACAATTTTGTAAGTTCATAAAAAAAAAAAAAGTTCATAGGAGACAGAAATTACTGCCAGCTCGGGGGTGAGGATGGGGACGAGAGTGGAGGAAGAGGTAGAGATAATGGGAAAACCAGTAGAATCTGACCTGTACCTGCAAGAAAGAAAACTAAACTTGGGGGGGTGGGTTGGGAACAGGTAATAAAATCAGAGCTACTTTTTGATAGCTGTAGTATAATTTATTCTGTCATGTCAGACCTACAAAATAAGATAATCACTGTCATGTTCAGTGTATTTATTAGCCTAAAGGAGTATTTAAATTCTCAAATATTCTAGAAGAGTCATAGGATTATAGTCATGGTTTCCAATAATTTTACGTACGTTTTAAGTGGCCGTGTGGAAACACCACAGTCCAAGTGTGTTTCAACACTTTTTAATTGCTTGACACTTACACAGTGAATACCCAAGCAAGCACTTTTATGTTTAAGGCACAAAGGAACTTAAGATGAAAAGGGAGGCCAGGAAGTTGACATGCAAACACTACTGCAGGATCCTGATACCTCACACAGGGCTCCAACAAGGCATAGGTACTTGAAGGGTGTGCTGTTAAACAAAAGCTCACGATTCATTTAACTTCTTGACATTTTTGTTTTCGGAATGAAACCTGCCAGTAAAAACATATTGAAAATATTAAACAGTCTGTATTAGATAAGACTACCCCCAGAAAAAAAAAAAGCAAAGGAAAATACAACCTCCAAAGAAAATACTAGATTTGTGTAAACAGTGTTGGGGCGCCCCTTGCTGGCTTATGTGTGTATTACTCATTTCTATCCACATTCCTTGGCTTTTTGAGTAAATTTAGTTGACCTCTTCCCTTTTGGAAACTCTGATGGTGTAGTGGTTAAATGCTATGGCCGCTAACCAAAAGGTCGGCAGTCCAAATCCACCAGGTGCTTCTTGAAAACCCTGTGGGGCAGATGTACTCTGTCCTGTAGGTTTGTTGTGAGTCAAAATCGACTTGATGGCAGTGGGTTTTTTTTTTTTTTTCCTTGGGGGTGTGGATTTGTTCTATATTTTACATTTAGGTATACCTTCTGGTGGCTAATCTTAAATGAGTAATTTCTGTGTGGCTTTATATGGTGAAAAAAAGAAAAAATTGCTGTCAAGTCGAGTTCAACCCATGTGTGTCAGAGTGGAACTGTGCTCTTTAGGGTTTTCAATGGCTGCTTTTTTGGCAGTGGATTGCCAGACCTTTCTTTCAAGGCACCCCTGGGTAGATTCAGACTACCAACCTGTCGCTTAGTAGGTGAACACTTAAGTGTTTGCGCTACCCAGGAACTCCTTCTGGTATAAAAGCAAGTTTAACATATTCTTCAGTTTCTTCCATGCTTCTTAATTTGTCCGACTTTACCTTACTTCCCAGTTTTCCTCTGCTGGCCTTACTTGAAGCAATCGGTCTCACTTCCTCTGGGGTCCAGCTTTTTTGGGCCTTGATGGCAGCCCTTCTGAGACATGCCTTTGACTCTCTTTGCCTGTGACATCCCGGAGTGGGTCTGCAGCAGAGGCCCTGCCCGCAGACTGACTCCTGCTTGAGGCTCTAGAAGGCATTAAAACGCATTAGATCATTCTCTTTCTCCATTTGCTTGGTCTTAACTGTAAGTCTGGGGTTTATTCTGTTGCTTCAACTTTGTAGTCTTCCATAGAGCATCAGAATGCTGATTTCAATATGCTAGAACCAATATGGAGCCCTGGTGGTACAGTGGTTAAGAGCTCGGCTGCTAACCAAAAGGTCAACAGTTTGAGCCCACCAGCTGCTCTTTGGAAACCCACTAGAGCAGCTTTACTCTGTCCTGTAGGGTTGTTATGAGTCAGAATCGACTGGACGGCAACTGGTTTGGTTTTGGCTTTGATTAGAACCAATTGGGAAAGAAAATACTGAAATGGGAGAGATATACTACAAGTCACTTAGTAAGGTGGTTTGGCTCAGAGGTACAAACTGAGATTAAAATGTCGTAATTGGGTGAGGATAATTGATTATATGGTGTGGACTCAAATCTTTTTCCTCAAAGAATTATATTTGTAAACCAGATTTAATGTTTGAGCACCCAGTAAATGGAAGAAGTCTCCAAAGAGCCACATTAAGACACGTTCATCAGGATAGAATCAACATCACCTCCTCCTCCTAGTCTACATTTCCTAAATTGTGGTGATTGACACTGTTAGAATTGCAGTATGCCAGGGCATCTTTCTATTTGGTTTTGATCTCTAAAACTGGAGTCCTTTGCCTAAAATTTTTTGTAGAACTTTTCCTACTTCCCCCAACACACACCCAGGCTTAAAGTCCACAGGACAGAGGAACCAAAAACCAAATATGGCTCAGAACAGCTCCTCCACCCCATCTTGTGTGTATAGGAAGTCGACAGCTTTAATAGGTTAAAAACTTCAAGGAAGATAAAAATTCAAGTTTAAATCAACCCTGGGGCTTGTGTCTTGGTAAAAATTAAGACCCTTGCTATAAAATATTGTGTATCTTCTTTATTAGTCTTTAAGATATGTTATCCTGCGGGTGGGGGATCCTTCACCGGCTTAGAAGCATCCATCTTCTCTGGGGCAGGAGGCTTACTCTGCTATTACTTCCTGTTCTCGTAGTTTTAAGAATCTGGAGCCAATGATGATCTCTTAAACTGCCTCTGATCTTGCCAGCCTTTCTAAAGAAGAGTCCGTGCTCACCTCTAGAAGACTTAACTTTTTGAATACACTGTCAGTAACATGATAGAAGGCAGGATTTTTCCACTCCGCACTTAAAAATGCAATACTGGCTATCGTTACTCAGCTCTTAACCTGGAATGTGAAAAAGTCATGCCAACAAAGGCATTAACCTGTGCGTATTTTTAACACGTGGAGAATTGTAGCATCTTCTTACATAAAACAAATTATCTGAATTTAATGAAAGGGTTGTGAAATGTGCAATAGAAATGAAAACTTAAAATGAAAGCAATGGGGAAGTGAGAGGAGGGACAGCCTTCAGAGAAGGGGCCTGGGACAGTTCCAGTGATCACCCAAACCCTGCCCTGGATCCAGCTTATTATCACCAAAAAAACACAGCTAGTTGGTCTATACAATCAGGATAACTTAAATATACCAAAAAAACCCATTGCTATCAAATCTATTCCAACTCATAGCGACCCTATAGGACAGAGTAGGACTGCTCCAGAGGGTTTCCAAGGAGCAGCTGGTGGATTTGAACTGCCAGCTTTCTGTTTAGCAGCCTGAGCTCTTAACCACTGTGCCACCAGAGCTCCTAAATTAAATATTGCATAACTGAAATACAGGTAACTTAAAATATAGTCTTCTTTAAAAGCCAGTTGTTTTTGAGTCGATTCCGACTCATGGCAGCCCCATGTGTCTCAGAGTAGAGCTGCTCCATAGGGTTTTCAGTGGCTGATCTTTCAGATGTAGATCGCCAGGACTTTTTTCCAAGGTGCCTCTGGGTGGATTTGAACCCCCCACCTTTTCGTTAGCAGTCAGGTGCGTTAATCAGTTAATCATTTGCACCATTCAGGGACTTCATAGTCTCCTTTAGAATACTCTAATCAAGCTTTCCTTCTCAGGTAGGAATGTCTTTGTTTCCACGAAGTGGTGAGTGAATTATTTGGGATGAATAAAGAAACTGTTTCATTTAAATATGAGTAGCCACATATGGCGACCTGTAGAAGGTGCTACATAAAGCCTCTTTTTTCTTTATATTACAGTATTTCTAAGACCTCAGAGAAATTTGGAATCTATAGACCCACAGTTTACAATTCGGAGGAAAATGGAACAGATGAGAGAAGAAAAAGAACTGGTGGAACAACTCCGTGAGGTACCCAAGAAATTCTGTATAACTGAATAATAATTTTCAAAATTGAAGCAGCAGTCTATTTTTTTAAATAGACTTTGAAGCATTGCATACAGACCCAGTTTCAGGTCACTTACTGATTGGATGGTATTGGGCAAGTCACTTCTCATCTCTGAGTTTCAGTCCCTTCATCTGTTAAAACATAGTTCCAGTCTACCTAGAGCGGTTTTGTGAGGAATGTATGAGATTATGTAAGTGAAATACTTAATAACCAAAACCAAGTCCATTGCCTTCCAGTTCATTCTGAAGGATAGTGAAAACCCAATACATATGTATAAATGCTAGCATCATTTCAGGTCATTTATGCTTTAAAGTAGTGCACTGTCATTTACTTGTTGTTGTTAGATATCATTGAGTCAATTTTCGACTCATAGCGACCCCCATAGGGTTTTCTTTATGGGAACAGACGGCTAGGTCTTTCTCCTACAGAGTGGCTGGGTGGGTTCAAACTGCCGACCTTCCGGTTAGCAGTCGCACAATTAATCGTTGCTGCACCAGGGGCTCCATGTTGTTTGTTTACCTAGTAATAATATTCCATTAGTTTATAACAATTTTCAGTTATCCTTACTTTGTACCCCAGGTGAGTCAGAGCTTTTTAATCAGTCACATAATAGGCAAACCATGTGAGCTCCAACCAAGAGTGATATCCTGTGGTGGATGGCCTGGAAATTTTTAAGCTTGGTGACAGCAGAGACAATGTCTTATTCCTGTTGAATTTTCAGTCACAGCACAGCTCTGGTGGGCATCTAGTTGGGATTTGTCTGTCCTCATGACCTTTGTATCTAGTTAGGAAGGTCATATATAAATACATGAAAGGTCAGATAACAGTACAAGGTTGAATCGCCAAGGAAGAAGACATTGGTATTAATTATTAAAGGCAGCACATTATGAATTGCTACATAAGCTCTTTAAGTTCAAAGAGAGGTACCATCGCCATGAACTAGAAGAATATAAAAACCTTCTTGGAGGGGGTTGGCTTATGCTAAATCTTCACATTTCACAAGCCAGTGTTATTGAGGGCTACTGTGAACCAGGCAGTATTTTAGGTGATGGGCAGGGAGAGGGGATATAGGAGAGAACAAGAAAGTCCCTGTTCTTAGGAAGCATATAGTCTATTGGGAAGAAACAATAAATAACAAGGAAAAATGTTAATATACTTATTTCAGACAAAGAGAAATGTTAATATAACTATTTCAGACAGCAATGAGTTCTGTAAATGAGCAATGCATCCTATAAATAAAACTAAATAAAAAATGATTAAAAATAAAGTAAAATATGATAGACCAGCATCTTTATGGTTGCAAATGATACTTTATACAGCAAAACCTGTGAAAGCTGAAGCCTGTGTAAGGCAGAAACCTGTCAGAGAAGGAAAACGCAAATATTTTCCACTAGAGAGTGATAGAAACGTGGTAAGACTGCACCCTGTTAAAGGTGGAAAACTTGCAAGACCCAGAAAAACAAGGCAGTCCCATTGAGTTTTGGCTCTCACAGGTTGCACCATATTGCCCTCTATTTAGTGGAAGATATTTGAGTTTTCCTTCTTTGACACGTTTCTGCCTTATACAGGTTCCAGCTTTCACAGATTTTACTGCAGAAAAGTATAGAATGATCATTATGTGACACTGTTACATGCACTGATTTTCACGTGCTTCCTTTATTGCAAACCACCAAATTAAGTCCTTCCTTCTTAGGACTTAATTATCTGTTTAAAAGGACCTTCTGTTGCAAAACAGAAACTTTTATTTGAAACTTTAAAAACTGGTTTCTCTACTTCCTCTTCCAGGAAGATGGGATAAACATACTTTTCCCTAATCCTCCCACTAAATACAATAATTAAAAAAAAAAGCCTATGTGATATGTATAAAGCAAGCATAAGAAAACTCTGGAAGTAGAGAAATAAGGCAGACTGCCTAGGGACCTCAGGACTCAAGGAATGATGCGGCGCTAAGTTCCTTGGGTTTTCTTTCAGCTTCATATATTCCAGACATAGAGCAAATGAAGCTGCAACTGAGAAACACCAACCCAAAACGAATACCAAACCCACTGCTGTCAAGTTGATTCTGATGCATATCGACCCTAAAGGACAAAGTAGAACTCCGCCATAAGGGTCCTGAGGTTATAAATCTTTTACAGAAGCAGACTGCCACATCTTTCTCCTGAAGAGTGGCAGGTAGGGTTTGAACTGCCAACCTTTGAGTTAGCAGCTGAGTGCTTAATCTCTGTGCCACCAGGGCTCTTGAAACACCAGCAGATGCAGACCAAAAAAAAAAAGCCCCAAGAAAAGTCTACTCTCTCTAGACTTAGCAAGCTGCTCATCAAGTCAGAAAACTTTTAATCCATAACTGCTTTACTCCAGCCAGTCATCACAGAAAAAAACTATGGCCCCACCCCAGCTTACCAGCAAAGGCTGAGTGGCGAACTTAGACTTCTTCCCTCACGAGAATGTAACAAGGACCCCTTCTGCGGTGATGTCAGAGATTGCCAAGTCAGGAGCCAGAAATTTTATCCCCACTGTCCAGTAACAAGCAATCTCCAGCCCTGCCCACAATGGCAGTGGAGACTGTGATGGGACCCTAGATTTCTACTCCCAACCAACAGTAACAAGGCGCTATCTCCTCCCCACTGGGATGGTATCAAAGGAGACCAAAGGAGAGTCAGGACCTTAATCATTGCCCAGCAGTAATGAGGTAGCACCCACCACAGCGTCAGTGGAGAACAGCTGGAACTCTAACCCCCACCCGGTAATAACAAGGAGCCTCTCTCTCAGGGCCCAGTAGAAGCTGAGTGTGAAACTTGGACTTGTACCTCCACCTGGCAGTAACAAGGAAGTGCCCCTCTTCCCTTAGAAGTGGTGTCCAAAAGAAGCCACCTAAATTGGAAGGTTTAAATAAGATCCAGAGTCTCATAATGTGATATGGAAATATTAGGGTTTCAGATGAAAATCGCTCATCATACTGAGAACCAGGAAGATCTCAACTTGAATGAGAAAAATCAACCATTAAATGCCAATGTCAAGATAGAAATGTTAGAATTATCTGAGAGATTTTAAAGCAGCTATGACAAAAGTGCCTCAATGAGCAATTATGAATATGGTTGAACCAATATGAGAATTAGAAAGCCTCAGCAAAGAAATAGAATGTACAGAAGAATAAAATGGAGGTTTTAAAACTGAAACATAGAATAACTGAAATAAAAAGCCAAGAGGATCACCTCAACAACAGAAAGGAGGGGACAAAGGTAAGAATCAGTGAACTGGAAGATACAACAAGAGAAATTACCCACTCAGAACAACAGAGAAAATAGACTGAAAATCAGTGAATGGAGGCTCAGGGGCCTGTGGGACAGTAACATAAGATCTAACATTTGGATCACTGGAATCCCAGAAGGAGAGGAGAAAGAAAAAAGAACTGAAAAGTTCTTAGAGAAATAATGGCTGAAAACTCCAGATTTGGCAAGAGACATAATAAGCCTATAGATTCAAGAAGGTGGGTGGATTTCAAACAGAATAAACTCAAAGAAATCCACACCAAAACACATCATAATCAGACTTCAGAAAACTAAAGACAAAGAAAAAAAAAACCCTGAAAACAACAAGAGGGAAATGAAACCTTACCTATAACGGAAAAACAATTTGAATGAAAGTGAATTTCTTACCGGAAACCATAGAGGTCAGAAAAAAGTGACACAATATTTGTCAAATGCTGAAAGAAACAAACTGTAAACTCAGAATCCTCTCCCTAAAGAAGATATCCTTCAGGTATGAAGGGGAAATCAAGACATTCTCAGATAAAGGAAAACTAAGAGAATATGCCGCCATATACCTGCCCTAAAAGAATGGCTGAAGCAAGGAAGCTCTCTAAAGAAAAAGCAAATGGTAAAAGAAGGAACCTAGGAACATCAGGAAGGAAGGAAGAACACAGTGAACAAAATTATGGGTGAACACAATAGACTTTCCTTCTCGTCTTGAGTTTTTAACTTTATGTTTGATGGTTGAAGCAAAAATTGTAACACTAATGGGGTTCTAAATGTATGTAGAAGAAATATTTTAGACACTTACATTATAAATGGAAGGTGGTGGTAAAGGGAAGTAAAGGGGGTAAGGTTTCCAAATTTCACTTGAACCAGTAAAATGGTGACACCAGTAAAAAAAAAAAAAAAAAAAATACAGTAGACTGTGGTAAACCAAAAAACACCAAACCCGTTGCCATCGAGTCGATTCTGACTCAAAGTGACCGTATAGGACAGAGTAGAACTGCCCCATAGAGTTTCCAAGGTGCACCTGGTGAATCCAAACTGCTGACCTTTTGGTTAGCAGCCCTAGCTCTTAACCACTACGCCACCAGGGTTTCCAGACTGTGATACCCATGTTTATAAAATGTAGTACCTAGAACAACCACTAAAAAAGTTGTACAAACAGATACACTTAAAAATGCTATAAATAAACCACAAGGAAATTCTAAAAAATGTTCAAATAACCCACAGAAAAGCGGTAAAAACAAAACAGAGAGAACAAAACAGGACACAAAAGTAAAATGGCAGATTTAAGCCTTAACATATCAATAGTTATGTTAATGTTAAATGTAAATGGTCTAAATATGCCAATTAAAAGAGAGTCTGCTGTTGTTGTTCTTAGCTGCTGTTGAGTCAGCTCCAACTCATGGCAACCCCTTGTAAAACCCGTTGCTGTCGAGTCGATTCCGACTCATAGTGACCCATGTACAACAGAATAAAACACTGCCCAGGGCAGTGTCATCCTCATGATCACTGGCATGTTTTCGTCCGTCATGGTGGCTGCTCTGTCATTCCATCTCACTAAATGTCTCTTTTTCCATCATTGGGCCTCTGCTTTGCCAAACATGATGCTCTTCTCTAGCAGTTGATCCCTTCTGATGGCATGTTCAAAGTAAGCAAGTCAGGCTATTCCGTTTGGAAGCAGATTGTCAGGCATGTCTTCCTGGTCTGCCTTAGTTTGGAAGATCCACTGAAACCTGTCCACCATGGGTGACCCTACTGGTATTTGAAACACCAGTGGTATAGCTTCCAACATCATAGGAACTTGCAAGCCACCACAGTACAACAAACCAGGTGGTAGAAAAGAGAGATTGTTATTGTTAGGTGCTGTCAAGTTGGTTCCGACACGTAGTGACCCTCTGTACAACCAAACTAAATGCTGCCCGGTCCTGCACCATCTTCACAATCATTGCTATGTTTGAGCCCATTGTTGTAGTCACTGTGTCAATCCATCTCATTGAGAGTCTTCCTCTTTTTCACTGACCCTCTACTTTACTAAGCATGACGTCCTTCTCCAGGGACACATCCCTCCTGTGTCCAAAGTATGTGAGACATAGTCTCATCATCCTTGCTGCTAAGAACCATTATGGTTGTACTTCTTCCAAGACAAATTTGTTTGTTCTTTTGGCAGTCCATGGTATAGTCAATATTTTTCTTGAGCACCATACTTCAAAGGCATCAATTCTTCTTTGGTCTTCCTTATTCATCGCCCAGCTTTTGCATGCCTATGAGGTGATTGAAGACACCAAGCCTTGGGTCAGGTGCACCTTAGTCCTTAAAGTGACATGTTTGCTTTTCAACACTGTAAAGAGGTGTTTTGCAGCGGATTTGCCTAATGCGGTATATCGTTTGATTTCTTGACTGCTGCTTCCATGCATGTTGATTGTGGATCCAAGTAAAATGAAATTGATAACAACTTCAATCTTTTCTCCATTTATCATGATGTTATTCATTGGTCCAGTTGTGAGGATTTTTGTTTTCTTTATGTTGATTGAGGTACGATCCATACTGAAAGCTGTGTTCTCTAATCTTTATCAGTAAGTGCTTCAAGTCTTCTTCACTTTCAACAAGCAGGCAAGGTTGTGTCAACTGCATAACGCAGGTGGTTAACGAGTCTTCCTCTAATCCTAATGTCCCATCCTTCTTCATATAGTCCAGCTTCTTGGATCATTTGCACAGTATACAGATTGAATAGGTATGGTGAAAGGCTACAACCCTGATACACACCTTTCCTGACTTTAAACCATACAGTATCCATATGTTCTGTTCAAACGACTGCTTCTTGATCTACATACAGGTTCTTTATGAGCACGATTAAGTGTCTGAAATTTCCATTCTTCTCAATGTTATCAATAATTTGTTATGATCCACATAGTCAAAACCCTCTGCCTAGTCAGTCAAACACAGGTAAACATCTTTCTGGTATTCTCTGCTTTCAGCCAAGATCCGTCTGACATCAGCAGTGATATCCCTCGTTCCACATCCTCTTCTTAATCCGGCTTGAATTTCTGGCAGTTCTCTGTCGATGTATTGCTACAGCCACTTTTGAATGATCTTCAGCAAAATTTTACTTGTGTGTGATATTAATGATATTATTCAATAATTTCCACATTTTGTTGGATCACCTTTCTTTGGAATAGGTATAAATGTGGATCTCTTCCAGTCAGTTGGCCAGGTAATTGTCTTCTAAATTTCCTGGCAGAGATGAATGAGCATTTCCAGCGCTGCATCCATTTGTTGAAACGTCTCAGTTGGTATGCCATCAATTCCTGGAGCCTTGATTTTCAACAACATCTTCAGTGCAGCTTGGACTTCTTCCTTCATTGCCATTTGTTCTTGATATATGCTACTTCCTGAAGTGATTGAACATCAATTCTTTTTTGGTACGGTGACTCTGTATATTCCCTTCATCTTCTTTTGATGCTTTGTGTAAAAGGCATGGTCCAACTATGTGCTGTCTAGAAATGTAAAAATACAGTAAAAGAATTGAAGAAGATATAGTATGTAAACGTTCATGAAAGGAAAGCAAGAGTGGTTGGCTATATTGATAATTAGAAAAAGTAGACTTCAAAACAAAGAAAGTTACCAGAGACAGAGAGGGACATTATATAATATCAGAAAGGTCAACCCACCTTTTTAATATTAGGAGACTTAGCAATTCTAAATCTGTATGCACTATATGATGGAACTGTAAAATATGTGAAGCAAAAACTGATAAAATTGAAAGAAGGAATAGACAAAACAACAATTGTGTTACCAAAAAAAAAGAAGAAGGATCAGTAGTTGGAAAATATGGCCTTGGTGATAGAAATGATGGCTGAGATCACATGACAGAATTTTGCAAGACCAATGACTGCTTCATTGCAAATACCTTTTTTCAGCAACATAAACGGCGACTATACACATGGGATGTCACCAGATGGAACACACGTGAATCAAATTGACTGCATCTGTGGAAAGAGGCGATGGAAAAGTTCAATATTATCAGTCAGAACAAGGCCGGGGCCAACTGCGGAACAGACCATCAGTTGCTTATATGCAAGTTCAAGTTCAATCTGAAGAAAATTAGAACAAGTCCATCCACAACAGCCAAAGTATGACCTTGAGTATATCCCATCTGAATTTAAAGACCATCTCAAGAATAGATTTGACACATTGAACACTAATAGATCATGGGGTACCTGTACATAGATCAAGAGGCAGTCGTTTAAACAGAACAAGGAGACACTGCATGGTTTAAAGTCAGGAAAGGTGTGTATCAGGGTTGTATCCTTTCACCATGCCTATTCAATCTGTATGCTGAATAACTGATCCGAGAAGCTAGACTATATGAAGAAGGACAGGGCATCAGGATTGGGGTAAAACTCATTAACAACCTGTGTTATGCAGTTAACATGCCTTGCCTGCTTGCTGAAAGTGAAGAGGACTCGAAGCACTTACTGATGAAGATCACAAACCACAGCCTTCAGCGTGGATTACACCTCAACGTAAAGAAAACAAAAATCCTCACAACTGGACCAATCAGCAACACCATGGTATTTTCAGTTGCATCATATGCATGTGAAAGCTGGACAATGAATAAAGAAGACCGAAGAAGAACTGACAGTTTTGAATTGTGGTGTTGGTGAAGAAAATCGAATATACTATGGGCTGCCAAGAGAGCAAATAATTCTGTCTTGGAAGGAGTATAACCAGAATGCTCCTTAGAAGCAAGGATGACGAGACTGCGTCTCACATACTTTGGACATGTTAGCAATAGGCATCTGTCCCTGAAGAAGGACATCATGGGTCAGTGAAAAAAAGGACAACCCTCAACGAGGTGGATTGACACAGTGGCTGCAACAATGGGCTCAAGCATAACAACGATTGTGAGTATGGCGCAGGACCGGGCAGTGTTACATTCTGTTGTACATAGGGTCACTATGAGTTGGAATTGACTCGACGGCACCTAACAACCACAACACAGTCGTTGTTGGAATCTTCAACATCCATCTCAAAAATTGATGGGACAACTAGACAAAATCAGCACAGATATAGAGGAACTCATCAACACCATCAGCCGATGAAATCAGCATTAATTCAACACTCCACTGAGTAGCAGCAGAATACATACACCAAGATAGACCATATCCTGGGCCATAAGACAAACCTCAACAAATTTGAAAGACTGGAAATCATATAGAGTATGTTCTCCAACCACAATGGAATCAAACTAAAAGTCAATAACAAAAAATCTCCAAAGACTTTTAAACTAAGCAACACACTTCTAAATCCGTGGGTCAATGAGGAAGTCTCAAGGAAAAAAAAAAATACTGAACTGAAAGAAAATGAAATACAATATCAAAATTTGTGGGACACACTCAAAATAACGCAGAGAGGGATATTTATAGTACTAAATGCATACTTTAGAAATTAGTTTTATAGTGCTGCTATAACAGAAGTACCACAAGTGGGTGGCTTTAATAAACAGAAATTTATTTTCTCACAGCTTAGGAAGCTTAAAGTCCAAATTCAGGGTACAGGCTCTAGGAGAAGTCTCCCTCTCTCTCTGTTCACTCTGGGGGAAGGTCCTTGTCTCTTTTCAGCTTCTTTTCCTTGGAAATCAGGTGGTGTGTGTCGTCCCCTCCATTTGTGCTTGCTTACTTGTTTAATCTGCTCTTTTATGTCTCAAAAGAGCTCAATTAAAGACACGCCCTACACTAATACTGCATCATTAATATAACAAAGAAAACCCATTCCCAAATGGGATTATAACCACTGATAGAGAGGGTAGAGTTTTTTTATTTTGGGAGACACAGTTCAGTCCATAACGTGAGGAAAAATCTCAAATTGGTAATCTAAGCTCCCACCTCACGGACCTAAAGAAGAGCAAAATAAACTCAAAGCAAGCAGAAGGAAGGAAATAATAAAGATGAGAGCAGAAATTAAGGCAATTGAAAACAAAAAAGCAATGATACGAAAAGCTGATTCTTTGAAAAAAATCAATACAGTTAGCAAACCTCTACCACGAATAACAGAAAAAAAAGAGAAGGTACAACTTATCAATATCAGGAATGAAACACACATCAATCACTACAGACCCTGAAGGAAATCAGAAGAATAATAAGGAAATGGGGCCCTGGTGGCTCAGTGGATAAGAGCTCAGACTGCTAACCAAAAGGTCACCAGTTCAAATTCACTAGCCGCTCATTGGAAATTCTACGGGGCAGTTCTACTCTGTCCTATAGAGTCACTATGGGGGTGGAATTGACTTGATGGCATTGAGTTTAATAAGGGGATATTATGAACAACTCTATATGCATAAATTTGACAGCTTACATGAAATAGACCACTTCCTAAAAATACACAAATTACTACAACTCACTCAGTGTGAAAGAGATAATTTGAATAGCCCTGTAACTCAAGGGCAGCTAACAACAATTAATATTAAAGAAATGGAATTTATAATGTAAAAACCTAACAAAAAGGAAACCTTCAGGTTCTAACTGTTTTACAAGAATTCTACCAGTTAAAGAAGAATTAATGCAATCTCTTCCAGAAAGTAGAAGGGAACACTTTCCAATTCATTTTATGAAGCTAGTGTATTTTTTTTTTTTTAGTGTTACCCTGATACCAAAACAAGCAAAAAAAAAGACAATACCAAAAAGAAAGAAAGCCACGAATCAGTATCCCTCATGAATATAAACACAAAAATCCTTAGCAAAATATTAGCAAATAGAATCTAGCAATATATAAGATACCCCATGACAAAGTAGATTTATTCCAGGATTGCAGGTCTGGTTCAGTGTTTTCAAATCCATCAGTGTAATCCACCATATCTAAAGGCTAAAGAAGAAAAATCGCTTAATCATATCAATTGATGCGAAAAAGAAAAATTTGACAAAATTCCATCCCCATTCACGATAAAAAGTCTCAACACAGGGAACAAGGCAAGAATGTCTGCCCACATCATTCTTATTCAGTCTAGTGCTGAGGGTTCTAGCCAGTGCAGCAGGACAAAAAGGGGGAATAAAAGGCCATACAGATCAGAAAGGAAGAAATAAAACTGTCCCTATTTGCAAATGACGTGATTGTCTGTGCAGAAACTCCCAAAGAATCTGGGAAAGAAAAAAATTATAGAACTAATCAGTGAATTCACTGAGGTCACAGGATAAAAGATGAACATACAAAAATCAATTGTATTACTATATACTAGCAATGAGCGTGTGGATACCAAAATTAAGGATACAATACCATTTATGATTGCTAAAAAGGCCAAAAAAAAAAAAATGCTTTAGTGTGAATCTAAAAAAACATGTACAGGACTGTATGCTGGACACTACACAATGCTAACGAAAGAAATCAAAGAAGACCTAAATAAATAGACATAATGTGTTCATGAATTGAAAGCTTCGACATAGTAAAGAAATTATTTCTCTCCAAATAAATATACAGGCTTAAAGCAATTCCTATCAAAATTCCAGTAAGGGTTTTTGTAGCTGTAGACATGATCACTCTAAAATTTCTGTCAGAAGGCAAAAGAACTAGAATAGCTAAAACAATTTGGAAAAGAATGAAGTGGGAGGACTCAGTCTGATGGTAAGATTTATTATATAGTTAAAGTAATCAGATATTGTCAGTGGGATAGACCCCTGGATCAGTGGAGTAGAACTGAGAACCCAGAAATAGACCTACACAAGTATACCCAGCTGAATTTTTACAAAGGTGCAAAAGTCATTCAGTGGAGGAAAGATAGCCTTTTCAACAAACAATGCTGCTGCAACTGAACATCGATAGGCAAAAACACCGAGCCCTGACCTAAGTCTCACACATTATACGAAAATTAATTCAAAATGAATCACTAACTTAAATGAAACATGTAAAAACAAAATAATAGAGGAGAAAATCTTCAGGATCTAGGCTTTAGGCACAGAGTTCTCAGACTTTATGCAAAAAGCATAATCCAAAAGGGAAAATTTGATAAATTGAATTTCATCAAAATTAAAAATGTTTAAAAAAAAAAAAAACAGCTGCTGGGGCTGCTTATGTACAACCAAACACCTCATGGGATTTGGTTTCTTGGTTTGGAGGTTTAGGCTCATGGTTTAATGCAACATCCTAGTTAATTGGTCGAATATCATTTTTAGTGCTTCTGTTCTACCTCCCAGTTTGTTGCGTAGTGCCTCGTGTCATAAAAGCTTACAGGCGGCCGTCCAACAGTACAACAGTTGGTCTTTATTAGCCTGCAGCAACAAAGGAAGGAGGAGAGTCAGGAATAGGAGAAGGACATATGGAATGTGTGGCTAACTGCCTCCATGAACAGCTGCCTCCTTTGCCATGAGATCAGAAGAGCTGGATGGCGCACCATTACTGAACGTTTTGATGAAAGATTCTGTAGAAGAATCCTGATCACAAGGGGGAAAATGCAGAAGAGAATTTCAAATTCTCATGGAATCCAGCCTTTCTGGAGCCATTGAGGCTGGGCGAACACCTGAAACTATTACCCTGAGATAATCTTCAAGCCTTAAATCTTAAACCAGAAATACCCCCTGAGGCCTTTTTTTAAACCAAACAATGTTTCTGTTGCTGGTGGGTGCCGTTGAATCGATTCTGACTCAGAGCAATCCCGTGTTACAGCATAGAAGTGCCCCATAGGGTTTATTGGCTGTAATCTTTATGGAAATAGATCGGCAGGCATTTCTCCCGCAGAGTCGCTGGGTGGGTTCAAACTGCCAGGCTTTCAGTTAGCAGCTAAGCTCTTAACTATTGTGCCACCAGGGCTCCTCGTAAAGTGTATACAGGTGGAAAATTGTTGTTGTTGTTAGGTGCCGTCGAGTCAATTCTGACTCATAGCTCCCGTATGTACAACAGAACGAAACACTGCCCGGTCCTTTGCCACCCTCACAGTCGCTGTTATGCTTGAGCCCGTTGTAGTAAGTGATAAATAAGCACGTGAAAAGACGTTGAATATCATTAGTCACTAGGGAAACGCTAAGAAAACAGCAGTGGGTTATCACTAACGCACCTATCAGAATGACTAAAATAAAAAACAGTGAAAACATCAAAGGTTGGCAAGAATGCAGAGGATTTGGACATTCCTGGATTACAAAGGAACTCTTTTCCCACGTCTGTCTTTAAGCTGAATTTGTACATTAAGTTTGTATGGTTCATATCTCGTGTCAGTTAGTCAAATGTTTGTCTTCGTATATAGTGTAGTGTACCTTTCTGTGCATAAAGAACATTAAGGAAATGCTTCCAGATGCACTAAAACATCTTTAACATAATAATGCCGTAATATAATAATGTTGTGATGTGCCGTTTGTTACCAGGAAGCCTTGTAAGTACTTTCTCCACAGTTGGAGAGCTACCTACAGGGCAAATGTTACCCCGAATGCTCAGAAGGTTCCGTTCTGTAAAGTCTTTGAGAACGGTTACTTTATTGTAGAAACGCTGAACTAAAAAACCTACTTGTATCACTGGGTGGCACTTCTGCTCAGTTCTGAACCCTCGGAAACCCTGGTGGCATAGTGGTTAAGTGCTACGGCTGCTAACCAAAGGGACGGCAGTTCAGATCCACCAGGTGCTCCTTGGAAACTCTCTGGGGCAGTTCTACTCTGTCTTATAGGGTCTCTATGAGTCAGATTCGACTCAATGGCACTGGGTTTAGTTTGGTTTTCAGCAGAGGTGGGGAGGGTTGGGGGCATGCGTAGGATAGTGCTGAGGCCAGACAGATCATTCCCCCATCACTTCTTCCCCAGGCCTGTCAACCCCAGGTACCAACTGTGAGGCCCCTGCCTCAGGTACAAGGGGGAAAGTGCCGCTCAGGATGTGAGTAAGCCCAAGGCCCAAGAGTTGGCAAGAGGACCCTTAGGGAAGCCCTAGTCTGAGTTCATGTACCCCTGGAAACTGTGTGGATATACAGAGGTCAAGAATCTAAGACTGCTCCCCCACCCCTTTCCAGCCACCAAAAGGCCAGGAACCACTGCTGTAGTGAAATCCCACATGTGTAGGGGAAGCAGAAGCCCAGAGAGGAGCTGTGATGGCCCACAGCACTAAAGGCCCAGCAGGGATGGAGGGGCCGGAACTGGTAAGGGGGCTCAGCAGAGTCCCGGCCACATGCCCGGTGGGGCACACTGACCCGTGGTACTTGGGTGTGATACCCTTGTCCCTGCCACCTGCCACCACCACCTGCAGGCCCACCATGCGGAGCGGCAGTGCTTTGGCACATCGACGGTCGGCCCAGCTGTTTCAGAGCTCCTAGGGAGGTGGGGGCCTGTGGGCTCTCGGCTCCCTGCTGTGGGCTACTGCTAGGCACCTGTCGCAGGGGCCTGCCTGCAGCCAGAGGCTGCCCAAGGACCCGCTGCTGCACCTGCCCAGGTGGGTGAAGCAAGCCCATCCTGGGGGCACGGGGCCCAAACACAGAGTCAGTTTTTTCCTGATAGGCTTTCCAGGGGTTGGTTCCTAACTACGGGTTGTACTGGACATGTGCAACCTGGGAACTGCCTGTATAGATAACCTGAGCAAACCTCCAGAGACTGAGTGAAAAAAGCCAGTTCCAAAAGGTTACATATTGTATGTTTCCACTTATATGATGTTCCTTTTTTCCCCCTTTTTTTATTATCCTTTAAATTTTTTTTAATTTTATTGTGCTTTAGATGAAAGTTTACAGTGCAGATTAGTTTCTCATTCAAAAATTTATATACAAATTGTTTTGTGACATTGGTTGCAATCCCGGCATTGTGTCAGCACTCTCCACCTTCCCACCCGGGTTGCCCGTGTCCGTTCATCCAGTTTTTCTGGCCCTTCCTACCTTCTCTTTGGTTTGGGGCAGATGTGGCCGATTTGGTCTCCTATATGTGATTGAACTAAGCATATGACATTCTTGCAATGACGAATTATAGAAGTGGAGAACAGATCAGTGGTTGTTGGAGACTGAGGAGGGGGTGGGGGCAGGACAGAAGTGGTCGCTGCAAAAGGGCAACACAAGGATCTTTGTGGTGATGGAAATATTCAGTGTCCTGACTGTATCAATGCCAGTATCCTGGTTGTGATATTGCAGTATGGAGTAAGTGGTTAATGCGCTTGACTGCTAAGCAAGATGTTCGAGGTTCAAGTTCACTCAGAGACACCTTGGAAGAAAGGCCTGGCAATCTACTTTTGAAAAACCAGCCATCGACAGCCTTATGGAGCACAGTTCTACTCTGACACACATGAGGTCACCACGAGTCGGCACTGACTTGACAACAGCTGGTTTACTGGTGTATGGATCTACAATTATCTCAAACTGAAAAGTTTAAGAAAGAAAGGGGAAAAATTGAATTTCTCAACTAAAACAGTCCAACATGAACCTGTTCCTTAATTCTGCTCCTTCCAGGCTGCCTGAACTAGTCAGATTTAGTTTTCATTTGTCAGCTCATTCTGCTTTTAGATCTTATAGCCAAGGCTGCAGAAATACCGAACCCAAGCAGTTATTTATTATTGCTTCTATTCTTCTAATTAAACATTTTAGACCTAACTGAATTATTTTTTTTATACAGAGGGAGTTTTACTTTGAAGGTTTTTTGAAAAGGTGTAAATAGTGTTCATTATCTTTCAGGTGTTTTGGGGCATTTTCCCTCATAATGAAATTAGTATCTAACTTCACACTATAGAGTCGCTATGAGTAGAAATTGACCCAACGGCAGCGAGTTTGGTTTGGTTTGCCTCAATTGATTAAAGCCACTCACAGCAGGCTTCTTCTGATTCTTCCCACCAGAGCATCGAGATGAGACTCAAGGTCAGCCTGCACGAAGACCTGGGGGCGGCGCTCATGGACGGGGTCGTCCTCTGCCATCTGGTCAACCACATCCGCCCGCGGTCCGTCGCAAGCATCCATGTCCCCTCCCCAGCAGTTGTAAGTAACACGGAATAGAGGGAAACTCAACATTTACACAGGGCAGACGCTGGTTGAGGATGCCACTGGGTTCACCAGGGCCCTGCTCAGATCCTTTCTTTTGTGCCTCAGACAGCAGAAAAGCAGACTAGAAACTGGTCGAGTGAGGCAACAGAGCAGCTTTCACTGGGGGAGAGGAGGATGTGTTCAAATAGATATGTAAAGGACAGAAAAATAATTTGTTTTGAATGTGAAATAAATCACTTCCAAGGAATCACTGGTTGCCATGCTAATTTTAAGACAGTAGGAACATAAAGACTCATTTCTCATATGGGGGTATATAAACAGCGAGAAGTCTTTTTTTCAGAAAGGGCCTTCTGGTTGATAGATTCTCTTCCAAATAGAATCTCTTTTCCTTTACTCATCACGTAGGATTTTAGGATACCCCTGAGAAGAGGTCTGGCAATCTATTTCTGAAAAATCAGCCATTGAAAGCCCTATGAAACATATTTCTACTCTGACACACATGAGGTCGCTGTGAGTCTGTATCGACTCGATGGCAGCTTATTAGCTGGTTAATCTCAAGGTTCAATGTTCATAAACTACCACACACCTGGTACATTGAGTGCACCAGCTACGTGAGACCTCTGCATGCCGCCTCTCCCGCCAGGAAAGCTTTGCAGTTGCTGCATTTGTCCCAGTTTCTTTTCTCTCGGAAGCAGGAAACTTAGCTGATGATCCCATTTAAACTTTCAGGTTCTTTTCTGTATTATCAAATGTATTTTTCGTTTCAAATGTTTGACCACGTTTTTTGCCCCTCAGACAATGGGAAAAAAAAAATCAATTCAAAATTCAAATCTGTAGCTTTATTCAGTAGATTCTGGCCCATAATCCAATGTGAAATGTTTCAGTATTTTTTGCAGATGAGGTCCAAGCTGCTATACAGTTGTTCTGAGGTGTGTGCCAAATTCTCGTTTCATTAATTTTTTCCCGAAATAGAAGAAACTGCAGTCTCGTCTGCCTCCAAATGGAATGTACATTATCATTACACAAAGTATGAAAAGACATTATGAATCATATATGTATACACATTTGTGTATTTTATTAATTCTTCAGGAAAAATGCTGCATTCTTTTAGAAATATTTCGGTTTCTTTTTTTTAAATAAAATCTCTGAATTTGAAAAATAATGGGGAAAATGGCTCATTGGAGGAAAAGAGAAGCAGAAGAAAAATAAATCATTCTTCATCCCACTGCTCAAAGACAACCACTGTCGACATTTTTATTTTTTTCACCATTAGCATATTTTCTACACTTAAGTTGTTTTTTAATTGTGAGCCTCTATTATACAATACATTATATAATACATAATAATAATATATTATATCATACAATTATTACTTTACTATTTAGTATATGGAGCCCTGGTAGCATAGTGGTTAAGAGCTCGACTGCTAACCAAAAGGTTGGCAGTTCAAATCTACCAGCCCATCCTTGGAAACCCTATGGGGCAGTTCTACTCAGTCCTGTAGGGTCACTATGAGTTAGAATAGACTCGACAGAACCTAACAACGACAACATATAGTATATAATGGAGCCATGATTGCATAGTGGTTAAAGCGCTCGGCTGCTCACCCAAAGGTCAGCTATTTGAACCCACTAGCTGCTCCTTGGGAGAAAGATGTGGCAATCTGCTTCCGTAAAGATTTACAGCCTTAGAAACCCTATAGGGCAGTCTACTCTGTCCTTTAGGGTCACCATGAGTTGGAATCTACTCGACGGCAATGGGTTTTGGTTGATACGATATATATATAATATGTGTTATACTATATGGAATTCCTGGGTGGTATAAACGGTTAACATGCTCAACTGCTAGCCAAAAGATTGGAGGTTCGAGTCCACTCAGAGGAAGAAAGACATGGCAATCTACTTCTAAAAAATCAGCCATTAAAAACCCTATGGAGCACAGTTTTACTCTGCATACATGGGATCACCATCAGTCAAAGTCAACTTGATGACAGTTTTTTTTAAGACAGGCTGAGATGCTTTTCCGTGTAGCAACCCCATCACAACTAAGACCTTGTTAATATTTCAATCTAGGCTAGAGCTAAGTGATTAGAGTTGTGTCTTCCTGATACGTGGTTGTATCCTTAGGACCGAGTAGAGTACCTAACCCATCTGAACACCTAGGAAATAGGATTGTCTCTGCATCATCAGCAATAGGTGAGAATGTCCTTTCTAGCTGTAGTATTGCTGATGTTAAACATTGTAATTTTTCATTCATGAAACTAATATTACCTATTTTTCATACCAAGCAGAAGGATAGAATAATGGTGAACAGAATCATCATGAATGTCACTATGCTGACAGACTATTCCTAAGAAAGATGGATTCCTCAGAATTTGACAATTTGATAAGTAAAACATTAGCTCCTTGATTTTGGTATACATTTTCATTCTTTGACCAGTGGTAAGGTCAAGTATTTAAGTAGTTGTGTTTGTAGCGAGTGTTTTTGTGGTTGAAACTAGGAAACAGTATCAGAGTGGACTCTTGCTCACTTCCAGTGGTGATGAATTTCCTTTATGTAACTTGAAACATTCTTCATTGACTTCTCCTGTGTTGGCCTAAGTATTTTGAGTGGTGTTGGTCATCTTAGGAGTTTCAGAGCAAAAAAACACCAAACAAACCCATCACTGTTGAGTCAGTCCCGACTCATGGGAACCCTAGGACAAAGTAGAACTGCCCCATAGGGTTTCCAAGGCTGTAATTTTTACAGAAGCAGACTGCCACATCTTTCTCCTGTGGAGCAGCTGGTAGGTTCAAACCATTCACCTTTCAGTTAGCAGCCAAGCACTTAATCACCGTGCCACCAGGGTACCTTAGTTTCAGAGTCCCCCAGAAAAACCAAACCTATTGCTGTAGAGTCGATTCCAACTCATAGAGACCCTATAGGACAGAGTAGAACTGTCCTATAGAGTTTCCAAGGCTCTGGTGGTACACTGGTTTAGAGCTACAGCTGCTAACCAAAAGGTCGGTGGTTCAAATCCAGCAGCCACTCCTTAGAAACCCTATGGAGCAGTTCTGCTCTGTCTTATAGGGTCTCTATGAGTCAAAATCCACTCGATGGCAACAGGTTTGGGTTTTTTTTTTTTTTGGAATCTTTACCGAAGCCAACTGCTGTGTCTTTCTCCTGTGGAGCAGCTGTTGGGTTCAAACCACTTAGCAGCCAAGTGCTTAACCACTGCACTTAGTTTCAGAGCCCCCGCAAAAAACCAAACCCACTGCGATCGGGTTGATTCCAACACATAGTGACTCTACAGGACAGAGTAGAACTGCCCCATAGGGTTTCCGAGGCTGTAAATGTTTATGGAAGCAGACTGCCATATGCTGGTGCGCTTGAACTGCCGATCTTTTGGTTGGCAGCTGAGTGCTTAACCACTGCACCACCAGGGCTCCTCAGTTTCAGAGCAGACCCTCCTAGGTCAGAAGTAGAAACAGGAAGATAATGGTCACCAAAACCAGAAACCAAACCCAGTGCCGTTGAGTCGATTACCACTCATAATGATCACAAATGATATAAATGCTTCGGACTCCGTGTGGTGAACACCTCTTGGTGCCCTGTCTGCTATGTCTGGGACCTCTTCTGTTAGGCCTGCATCACATTACCCATGTCTGTTCCTTCTGTCTGCAGGAGCCTTAATGCAGTGGCCCTAAGACGTGCCAGGGGTTGGACAGAACAACCCAAGTGACTTCTTGTCACATCTCTGTAGGGTCTGTGTTGATGGCCACACTTTCCTTTCTAGCCAAGATGGAGAAGAGTTTTTGTTTTGCCTCCAAGCTAAATTTGTTGCATACGGCAGCAGGCTTTTTGGGGGGTGTGGGAGGGAGTCTTTCTTTTTGTTTTAATAAATGCTGTGAAATTTGGATTTTTATGATGATTGATTTGGTCCCCTAAGAGATGGAATTAGAGTCACTTCTCTCTCACTTGCCCTTGACTGTTCACAGTTAGGTCCACCTTTATAAAGCATTGCTGCCGTACCTGGCCTGTTAGAATCAGTCATGCTTCCTGCCTCCTCTTTTAAGGAAACTAATAGTGGTATATTCAAGTTTATCAGTAAACCGTTTAAAAGTTATCGTGTAAAAATTAAAGCATGTGAACTAAATGTACCTGTTACTTATTCCACATCTTAGAGGTCATATATAAACCAAAACTAAACCTGTTGCTGTCGAGTCGATTCCAACTCATAGCGACCCTGTAGGACAGAGTAGAACTGGCCCATAGAGTTTCCAAGGAGCATCTGGTGAATGTGAACTGCCGATCTCTTGGTTAGCAGCTGTAGCTCTTACGCACTACGCCACCAGGGTTTCCTGAGGTCCTGTATGGCCAGAGTGAACTCAATTCTGAGAAATCCTTGGTTAAGTTGTGAACACTTCACCATTTTCAGTACCTTTTACCTTGATGTTGCCTCTCTCTAATTAAATCTGTCACCGTGGTGGGGAGGAGATGGGCCTGGTCAGTTTAACCCTTCATATATATATAGGGGTCATTGGTGTTTCTTTGGTTGAGTTCTCCCTTTCTATGCAGGAAACCCGGGTTCAATCCCCAGCCCGTGCACCTCAGGGGCAGCTACCATCTGTCTACCCGTGGAGGCTTGTGTGTTGCTATGATGCTGAACAGGTTTCAGCAGAACTTCCAGACCAAAACAGATTAGGAAGAAAGGCCTGGTGAAAACCCTGTCTTTCACAGAAGTCCAACTTGCAGATTAATTGAGCACCGTTTGTTCCATTGTGCATGGCATTGCCGTGAGTTGGGGGCCAACTCGACAGCAGCTGACAACAACTGTATATACAGATGGGAAAAGGTGTTTATGGTGTAGTTTTAGGTGAACTAAAGCAGGTTACATGACAGTATGATGTATTTAAAAAGTGAACACATACACACCCAGTGTCTGGAAGAATTCAAAATATTAACTATCCTTATCTCTAGGTGGAGGTTTCTGCATAATATTTTATTTTCTTCTATTTTTCTATATAGTTTTCTTTTTATCCAATAAACATACTACTTGTGCCATGTAGAATGTTTAAATTTTATCTTATGTTACTAAGATAGTTTCTATTTTAATGATAAGCTTTTTTTGCATCTTTGTATTTATAGCCCAAACTTAGCATGGCCAAATGCAGAAGAAACGTGGAAAACTTTTTGGAAGCATGCCGAAAGCTAGGAGTCCCAGAGGTAATGTCCAATTTAGTCCCAACGGCAGTGTTTTAGTAAAACTTTTATTTAACATAAGTCTCCAAACCATTGAATAGACAAGCAGCTTGTTGTAGATTCTTTCTAGTCTCAACCTTTCTTGCGGAATAATATTCAATGTTATAAACATTTTAGTTTAAATTACCCTATTGCAATGAAATTAAAACAACTTTAAGCAGTGAAGTCAAATCTGAGGAAACTGAGAAGATAATTTCTTTAAAGTTTTGAAATAAATATGAAATTCCAAACTTGAAGAAAAAAATTGATCAGCTTCATTCTCTCTCCCAGAGCAGAACTGGCTGAAGGCTACAGCGAGCCTGCCGTTGTGTTTCATAGGGTGGATCTAGAGCTGTTGGGTCTGCTTACCCCAAGCAAAGCAGATCTGTAGTTGACCACTCACTGGTTGCTTTTCATTCTCTATAGTTGCACTTGGGGTATGTGAATCAGACTTCATCAACACTGAAAATATTATAATTATTGTTATTATTGCCATCAGTCGTTACCATTAATAAAAGCAGTGTTTGTGTGTGGCTTTATAGTTTGTTCATTATTTGCACTTAACTTTTCTTTGTTAGCCTGTTGGAGTTGCCCGGCTCGCAATTCTCTATATCCAGCCCTACTCTGAGGTTTGCTACTTTTCCCCTTGCCTAAGCTCAGCCCCAACTTCAGCCTCAGCCAGATGGCTGATTTTGGGGCTTTTCAAAGACTTTGCTGTTAGTAACACAAAATGATTTCTTAGTGAGACAAATTTGGAGTAGCTGTGTAAGTTGAGAAGTTTGTCAAGTTACATTTCTTATGATTTTTATACCCTTCTTAAAGCCCCAGAAATAAAGTAACTAAATATCTATCATGACATACTGTTTTTGGGTAGGTAAAAGAACTATTACTTATGTTGTTGTTGTTAGATGCCATCAAGTCAGCGCCAACTCATAACTACCTTATGTACAATAGAACGAAACACTGCCCGGTCCTGCACCATCCTCACAATTATTACGCTTGAGCCCATTGTTGCAGCCACTGTGTCAGTCCATCTCATCGAGGGTCTTCCTCTTTTCAAGGACCCTATACTTTACCGAAAAAAATTTTTTTTTTTTTTATACTTTACCAAGCATGACGTCCTTCACCAGGGACTGGTCCCTTCTGATAACATGTCCAAGGTATATGAGACAAGGAGCATTCTAGCTGTACTTCTTCCAAGACAGGCTTGTTCATTCTTCTGTCAATCCATGGTATATTCAATATTCTTTGCCAACACCGTAATTAAAAGGCATAAATTCTTCTTTATTCTTCCTTATTCATTACAAGGTCAGGCGTACCTTAGTCCTTAAAGTGACGTCTTTGCTTTTTAACACTTTAAGGAGTTCTTTTGCAGCACATTTGCCCAGTGCAGTGCATCTTTTGATTTCTTGATTGCTGTTTCCATGGGCATTGATTGTGGATCCATGGAAAATGAAATCCTTGGCAACTTCAATTTTTTCTCCATTTATCATGATGTCGCTTATAGGTCCAGTTGTGAGGATTTTTGTTTTCTTTATGTTGAGGTACAATTCATACGGAAGATTGTGGTCTTTGATCTTCATCAATAAGTGCTTCAAGTCCTCTTCACTTTCAGCAAGTAAGGTTGTGTTATGTGCACATCGCAGGTTGTTAATGAGTCTTCCTCCAATGCTGATGCTTCTCGGATTATTTGCCCAGCATACAGATTGAATAAGTATGGTGAAAGGATGCATCCCTGAGACACGCCTTTCCTGACTTTAAATCACATAGTATCCCTTGTTCTGTTTGAACGACCACCTCTTTTGATCTACGTACAACTTCTTCATGAGCACAATTAAGTGTCCTGGAATTCCCGTTCTTCACAGTGTCATCCATAATTTGTTATGATTTATATAGTCGATTACCTTTGCATAGTCAATAAAACATAGGTAAACATTTTTCTGTTATTCTCTGCTTTCAGCCAAGATCCATCTGACATCAGCAATGATATCTCTTGTTCCACGTCCTCATCTGAATCTGGCTTGAATTTCTGGCAGTTCCCTGTCAATGTACTCCTGCAGCTGCTTTTCAATAATCTTCAGCAAAATTTTACTTGTATGTAATATTAGTGATATTGTTCAATAATTTCTGCATTCTGTTAGATCACCTTTCTTTGGAATGGGTACAAATATGATAACTGTCTTCCAAATTTCTTGGCATCGAAGAGTGAGTACCTCCAGCATTGCATCTGTTTATTGAAACATCTCAATTGGTATCCCGTCAATTCCTGGATCCTTGTTTTTCACCCGTGCCTTCAGTGTAGCTTGGACTTTTTCCTTCAGTACCATTAGTTCTTGATCATGTGCTACCTCCTGAAATGGTTGAACGTCAACCAGTTCTTTTTGGTACAGTGATTCTGTATTCGTTCCATCTTTTCTTGATGCTTCCTGCGTCGTTTAATATTTTTCCCTGTAAAATCCTTCAGTATTGCAACTCAAGGCTTGAATTTTTTCTTCAGTTCTTTCAGCTTAATTTTCCCTCTCCAGGTGTTTGCACATTTCATTATAATACTTTACCTCTTCTCGAGCCACTCTTTGAAATCTTCTGTTCAGCTCTTTTATGTCATCATTTCTTCCTTTCTCTTTGGCTACTCTACATTCAGGAGCAACTTTTAGAATCTCTTCTGACATCCATTTTGGTCTTTTCTTTCTTTCATCTTTTTAATGACCTCCTGCTTTCTTCATGTATGATGTCATTCCACAGCCTATCTGATCTCTGGTCATCAGTGTTCAATGCATCAGATCTGTTCTTGAGATGGTCTCTAAATTCAGGTGGCATATACTGAAGGTCATACTTTGGCGCTTCGGGACTTGTTCTAATTTTCTTCAACTTCATCTTGAACTTGCACATGAGCAACTGATGGTCTGTTCCACACTCGGCCCCTGGCTTTGTTCTGACTGATGATATTCAGCTTTTCCATTGTCTCTTGATTTGATTCCTGTATATTCCATCTGGTGAGGTCCACGTGGATAGTCAGGGCTTATGTTGAAAAAATATATTTGCGATGAGGAAGTTGTTGGTCTTGCAAAATTCTGTTATGCAGTCTCCAACATTGTTTCTATCACCAAGACCGTGTTTTCCAACTAGTGATCCTTCTTGGTTTCTTTCACATTCCAATTGCCAATAATTATCAATGCATCTTGATTGCATGTTTGATCAATTTCAGACTGCAGAAGTTGGTAAAAATCTTTAATTTCCTCATCCTTGACTTTAGTGGTTGGTTCATAAATTTGAATGATAGTTGTATTAACTGGTCTTCCTTGTAGACATATGGATATTATCCTATCACTGACAGTGTTGTACTTTAAGATCTATCTTGAAATGTTCTTTTTGACAAGGAAGGTGACACCATTCCTCTTCAACTTGTCATTCCCGGTGTAGTAGACCATATGACTGTCAGATTCAAAATGGCCAATACTGGTCCATTTCAGCTCACTGATGCCTAGGAAGGACATTGATCTTTATGCGTTCCATTTCGTTTTTGACAGCTTTCTTTTTCTGGATTCGTACTTCCTACATTCCAGGTTCCAGTTATTAATGGATGTTTGCAGCTGTTTCTTCTCATTCAGAGTCGTGCCACATCAGCAAATGAAGGTCCTGAAAGCTTGACTCCATCCACGTCATTAGGGTCGACCCTACTTTGAAGAAGGACCTCTTCCCCAGTCATCTTTTGAGTGCCTTCCAACCTGAGGGGCTCATCTTCTGGCACTATCAGTGTTCTGCTATTCATAAGGTTTTCACTGGCCACTTTTTCAGAAGTACAGTGCCAGGTCCTTCTTCCTAGTCTGTCTTAGCCTGGAAGCTCCGCTGAAACATGTCCACCATGGGTGACCCTGCTGGTATTTAAAATACTGATGGCAAGGCTTCCGGTATCATAGCAACATGCAAGACACCACAGTACAACAAACTGACAGACACATTTATTACTTATAGAAGTTATTTATTAAAAATGAGAAAGACTTTTTTTCTATCAGTCCCTCTATTTCTCCTTCCTTCCTTTTATTCTTCCCCTTTTAAGCTTGATGGGATTCCAGGAGGGAGAGTTAGTGATAGGCTTCTACATTTATTTAAGGAAAATAAATTTAGAATTATTAAAGTATCTTTAAATCAGAGTTGTGTCAACAAAAAGAAGTATAAAATTTATTTTTTAAAAGACTAATTTTTATATAGAAGACTAAATGTCTTCGTCAGCAATGTTGCTTTCAACAATGGTCATCTATGTGTCTGTAATGTATGTGTACATTTTAGTATTGCAAGTATATTCGTGGCATCAAATATATGCTAAAATGTACTCTTTTAGTAATTTGAATCTGTCGTACATAGACTAATAGACTTCCCATATGTGAATCAAACTGTCATACCAAATTTCAGACAATAAATTACTTGTTTCTGTGCCAGAAAGCACTGTTGAGTTATGACCTATTCCTCTATGATTTTTTTTTTTTTAACTCATCAGTGTGTTTTTTGGCTTACCGTGATACAAAATGAAATGGAAATGCCTTATCCATTTACTCTGAGTAGATATTGGTAATTATAATTTCCTTTTAAAGTGGAGAAAAAGAAATTAAATTACCGTAAAAATACAGAGCAAAATGTATCACAATTTCTGAACGCCCTAGCACAAACAGACAACTCATAATTCCTGAGAAGATTGAATTACTGGGAGCAAATGGCCTTTTTTGCCAAATGTCCCACTTTATTGTGCTTAGTAAGAACTATATCACATAGGATGTTTTTGAAGTTATTTTTAAAGCTTGATGTGATTTTTTATTTCGAACTATATATATATATACACACACACGCATATATATGTAACTATATATATATATATATATATATATATATATATCGAGGGATAAAATCCAATGGCATCTTTCTGTTGACTAGAGTTAACATGAATTACATTAACCCTTTGCAGTCGAGTCCATTCCGACTCATAGCAACCCTATAGGACCGAGTAGAACTGCCCCAAGGAGTGCCTGGTGGATTTGAACTGCTGATCTTTTGGTTAGCAGCGGTAGCACTTAACCACTACACCACCAGGGTTTCCGTGATTTACATTGGTACTAGAAAAAGCTCTGTTGATTAGTTAGCAGTGCAGTGGAGCTTCTTTAATGAGCTGTGTCTAAGTAAGTAAGGAATATTTTTATGGAAAACCAGAAATTGTAGTTGGAAGGCAATTGGCAAATCTCCCTGTACAGCCAAAGCAGTAGGTTTTCATCTAACCGGCTTATGAGAACAGTGTCATCCAGAAAATGGTAGCCTGTTGGAAGATCACTTTAGCTTCTCCCCTTCCGTATTTCTACTTCTTTCACTTTAAGAGGGTTAGTGGCTGGCGTGTGTATGTGCCACACAACAGTTGATTTACACTAAAAAATGATTTTTTACAAGTCTACTTGCAGATATTATCAGCCTGTAATTAGACATTGAAAAAGACTGGTGCCTGAAAAATAGAGGACCTAGGTTATTTATTCTTATTTGTAGGCAACTTAGTAGTTAGATAACAGAATATACATGGATTTCTCAGCAACCACCGTAGTAGTTAATTCAATTTTAAATTCCATTCAATTCAAATTTGCACATTTTTCCTTCTTGAGGGCTGTATTTTATAAGCTAAGTATCTAATTGGCAGTGATAACTAGCCCCCTAGAGGTTGAGAAGTCACAGCTCTTTCCGTCTGAATTTGTTGCCCTTTGTGATAGAAGGAAACCCTGGCGGCGTAGTGGTTAAGTGCTACGGCTGCTAACCAAAGGGTCGGCAGTTCAAATCCGCCAGGCGCTCCTTGGAAACTCTATGGGGCAGTTCTACTCTGTCCTATAGGGTGGCTATGAGTCGGAATTCGACTCGACGGCACTGGGTTTGTTTTGGTTTGGGGTTTTGTGATAGAATCACGGTTTGAAACTCCAGGCCAAAGTCAAGGTCGGCAGTTTATATACTTTTATCAGGTCCATATGAATGGAATGCAATAGCTGAGCAGATTTAGTTAAATTATTACATATAAAATAATACAAGGGAATGGAAGCATTTTTAAAATTGATCAAATTGTCATAGTTCATTATATTTTCTTTAGAAACATCCAGGAGCACAGTTCCAGCTTTTTGCCCCAAGCTTGGTGAAGGTTCGTGAGAAATTTTACTGTGTGGTTCAGTAGCTAGAACCATTCTGTGGTTGTAGAATATCCAAGAAATGTGTCTATGTTGACTGGGCAGACTAGCACCTAAATTCACAAAGTCAGTAGTAGAGGCTGGCGGGTGAGACAGTCCTATGGTGGTATTTCAAGCCTGATTCTTACAGGGGTTTATGGGAGAATGGCTCTGGTGTGGCTCATCCATGAAGTTGGCTTATTTGAGTTGACTGCACTTAGAATTGCGTGCAGTGCTGAGCAGCCCAGTTTATTCTCACAGGCTAGAATGTGTAGACCGGTAAGGCAGCTCCAGACTTCTGCCTGTTGTTCATGAAGTGTGTAGAAGGCTATATGTACATCGTTGGCTCTTAGTCCAGCATACAGACAGGACTTGGAACAATAGACTTCACTGACAGAAAAGAGATGATGTTAAGGAAAGGATGTGGTGGTGAAGTTCTGGAGAAATGGTGATGGAGTGACAGAACAGTTACCGTGGAGTCAACATGGCTACCCCATGTGTATCATAGGGTGTGCTCCACGGGTTTTTGATGGCTGACTTTTTTCAAGTAGATTGCCAGGCCTTTCTTCTGAGGCTCCTCTGTGTGGACTTGAACTTCCAACCTTTCAGTTAGCAGATAAGCATGTTAACTCTTTGTGCCACCAGGAACTCCATTGGAGAGACAGGAGGGCATATTAGCCATCAAATGCTTCTGGGGTAAGTGAGGGTTCAATAATTAGAATGTCAAAGAAAGGTCCTTAAAAATGTGACAGAAATAGCTCTTCAAATAAAATACTTTTATTTTTGGTGTAGGGGATATTATTTCTTCAGATAGGCATTTCATTGTGGGTCATTTTCCGTCCCTCTGCCCATTCCAAGAGGCGTGGGTTTTTGTTTTGGTTTTTCCGTTTGGGTCCAGTTCCCCAACTAAAGTGATACAAATTGAGTGAATAATCCTGGCTCCCCTGGAAGAGGAAAAGCGAGAGTGAGGGAAGATAGATGAGCAAGATGAGGGAAGGGACAGAGTACTGGAATGGCTAAGGTTCTGGGAGAATTAGCCCCACCTGTGCTACTAACTGAAGTCCCTGGTGGCACAGTGGTTAAGAACTTGGCTGCTAACCAAAAGGTTGGCAGTTCAAATCCACCAAGCCACTCTTTGGAAATCCGTGCGGCAGCTCTACTCTGTCTTGTAGGGTGCTGTGAGTTGAAATCGACTCGATGGCAGCAGATTTGGGGGTTTTTTGTTTGTTTTTTGTGCTACTCACTAGAGTCCTTGTGTGGTGTAAACGATTAATACACTGGGCTACTAACTGAAAGGTTAGTGTTTTGAGCCCATCCAGAGGAGCTTTGGAAGAAAGGCCTGGCAGTGTCCTTCCGGAAAATCAACCACTGAAAACCTTATGGAGCACAGCTCTACTCTGACACACATGGTATCTTCTTAAGTCAGAGTTGACTCTGTGGCAGCTGGTACTGGTTGTTGTGGTTAGTTGTCACTGAGTAAATTCAAATTTGTGGCAGCATCATGTGTGCAGAGTAGAATTGCTCCATAGGGTTTTCAAGGCTGTGACCTTTTGGAAGCAGATTGCCAGGCCTGTTTTCCAAGGTGCCTCTGGGTGGGTTAGAATCACCAGCTTTCTGCTAGTAGTTGGGCGCTTAGCCATCTTCACCACCCAAGGACTCCGTAGTACTTGTACCTGTATGCCATGAACTAGGCTTGTGCCCTGACACAAACTCCTGAGACCTGACAGCAGCTACCATTTCCCAAGGACTTCTTATCATCTTTCATCTCTAATGCTCACTATTGAGAATTGAAGGTACATATTTTATTCCATTCTATGAGGAAACTGAGGTCCAGAGAGGTTAAATAACTTCCTAAGTTTGCACTCAGAGCTGGTAGGTGGCAGAGTTGGCATTTGAGCCCAGGCTTGACAGAATCAAGAGCCCGGCCTCTTTCTGCACACACAGCCTCTCTGTGACGGAGTTCCCTCTGCACACTGCAGGCATTGGGCTTGAGCCACGTTCTACAGAGCCCCGGTTCTTTCACTGGCCTGCACAGAAAGTGAGGAGAGGCTACAGGTTGCTCCCACCCTCCTGCTTCAGCCAAAGCAGTTGTCTCTTTTGCCTGTGGTATATATTGGATTTCCAGATAAGATTTCCTTTGGGGAAAAAAGTATTCCATTGCTAGGCAAGGAGTCCCTGGATAGTGCAAACGGTTAACACACTTGTCTGGTAACTGAAAGGTTGAAAGAAGAAAGGCCTGGCCTTCTGCTTCTGAAAAATCAGCCACTAAAAACTCTATGGAGTACAGTTCTGCTCTTATACTCATGGAGTTGCCATGAGTCAGAATCAACTCAATGGGCAGGTGTTTTTTGTTTTTTGCTAAGCCTAATTTGAAAATTCCTGCACCCCTCAGGTTTTTTTTGAACTCTAATATTCTCTCAGCCAGGTCCTAAAAATCCACAATGATTTCGTTCCTCAATAGCTGCTTAGCTGCCGTAGGATTACCACAGGGTCACCCATCAAGATGCCCTGAAAAATCTGGGGAGTGGGTAATATTGCCTGGCCCCCACCCATAGCCCCTTGTGGTGTTGGATGCAGGGTGCTCACACTGTGCAACTATCTTTGACCTCTGGTGCAAGGCTCAATTTGGCCTAGAAGACAGACCTACCCTTAGTGGGCTTCCACATTCTTAAGGATGTATTCTTTGTCTGACCTACGAATCTCATCCCAGTTAGGCTATGGAGTTGTGAAACTATTTGTGGATATACTGAGGCTTCCTTTGCCTTTTCTTGGTCAACCTAGCCCATTCCTCACCTCTGGCCCCTATGCAAAGGATCTGTAGTTGGCTTTTGGGAGGTTCCAGATTGATACTGGCATAGTAGACTGTATGATCATCTGATTCAAAATGGCCAATTTCAGTCCATTTCAGCTCACTAATGCCTAGGATATCAATGTTTATGCATTCCATTTCATTTTTCATAATTTCCAATTTTCCTAGATTCATACTTCATACATTCCAGGTTCTGATTACTAATGAATGTTTGCAGCTGTTTCTTCTCATTTTGAGTCATGCCACATCAGCAAATGAAGGTCCCAAGAGCTTTAGTCCATCTAAGTTATTAAAATCAACTCTACTTTAAGGAGGCAGCTCTTCCCCAGTCATGTTTTGAGTACCTTCTAACATGGGGGGCTCATCTTCCGGCACTGCATCAGTCAGTGTTCTGCTGCCATACATAAGGTTTTCATTGGCTAATTATTTTCAGAAGTAGACTGCTGGGTCCTTCTTCCTAGCCCGTCTTAGTCTAGAAGATCAGCTGAAACTTGTTCTCCATTAGTGACCCTGCTGGTATCTGAATACCAGTGGCATAGCTTCCAGCATCACAGCAATATGCGAACCCCCACAGTGTGACAGACTGACAGACTACTATGCCGGGAATGACAGCTTGAAGAGGAATGGTGTTGCATTCATCATCAAAAAGAACATTTCAAGATCTATCCTGAAGTATAACGCTGTCAGAGATAGGATAATATCTATACGCCTACAAGGAAGACCAGTTAATATGACTATTATTCATATTTACACACCAACCACTAAGGCCAAAGTTGAAGAAACTGAAGACTTTTATCAGCTTTTGCAGTCTGAAGTTGACTGAACATGCAATCAAGATGCATTGATAATTACTGGTGATTGGAATGCAAAAGTTGGAAACAAAGAAGAAGAGTTGGTAGTTGGGAAATATGGCCTTGGTTATAGAAACAATGCCAGAGATCGAATGATAGAATTTTGCAAGACCAGCAACTTCTTCATTGCAAATACCTTCTTTCACCAGCATAAACGGCAATTATACACATGGACCTCGCCAGATGGAATACACAGAAATCAAATCAACTACATCTGTGGAAAGAGATGATAGAAAAGCTCAATATCATCAGTCAGAACAAGGTCAGGGCCCGACTGTGGAATGGACCATCAATTGCTCATATGCAAGTTCAAACTGAAACTGAAGAAAATCAGAGTAAGCCCGCGAGAGCCAAAATATGACCTTGAGTATATCCCTACCTGAATTTAAAGATCACCTTGAGAATAGATTTGACGCATCGAACACTAATGGCTGAAGACCAGATACGTTATGGAATGACATCAAGGACATCATACATGAAGAAAACAAGAGGTCATTTGAAAAGACAGGAAAGAAAGAAAAGACCAAGACGGATGTCAGAAGAGACTCTGAAACTTGCTCTTGAACATCAAGCCGCTAAAGAAAAAGGAAGACTTGATGAAGTGAAAGAACTGAACGGAATATTTCAAAGGGCAGCTTGAGAAGACAGAGTAAAGTATTATAATGACAAGTGCAAAGAGCTGGAAGTAGAAAACCAAAAGGGAAGAACACGCTCGGCATTTCTCAAGCTGAAAGAACTGAAGGAAAAATTCGAGCCTCAAGTTGCAATAGTGAAGGATTCTATGGGGAAAATACTAAACAATGCAGGAAGCATCAAAAGAAGATGGAAGGAGTATACAGAGTCATTACACCAAAAAGAATTAGTTGACATTGAGCCATTTCAAGAGGTAGCATATGATCAGGAAGCCATGGTACTGAAGGAAGAAGTCAAAGCTGCACTGGAGGCATTGGCAAAAAACAACGCTCCAGGAATGGACAGATTATCAATTGAGATATTTCAACAAACAGATGCAGCACTGGAGGTGCTCACTCATCTATGCCAAGAAATATGGAAGACATCTTCCTGGCTATCTGACGGGAAGAGATCCATATTTATGCCTATCCCCAAGAAGGGCAATCCAACCAAATATGGAAATTATCGAACATTATCATTAATAGCACATGCAAGCAAAATTTTGCTGAAGATCGTTCAAAAGCATCTGCAGCAGTATATCGACAGGGAACTGCCAGAAATTCAGGCCAGACTCAGAAGTGGATGTGGAGCCAAGGGTATCACTGCTGATGTCAGATGGATCCTGGCTGAAAGCAGAGAATACTAGAAGGATGTTTACCTGTGTTTTATTGACTATGCAAAAGCATTCGAATATATGGATCATAACAAATTGTGGATAACATTGAGAAGAATGGGAATTCCAGAACACTTAATAGTGCTCATAAGGAACCTGTACATAGATCAAGAGGCAGTTGGACAGAACAAGGGGACACTGAGTGGTTTAAAGTTAGGAAAGGTGTGTGTCAGGGTTGTATCCTTTCACCATACCTATTCAATCTGTATGCTGAGCAAATAATCCAAGAAGCTAAACTATGTGAAGAAGAACAAGGCATCAGGATTGGAGAAAGACTCATTAACAAACTGCGTTATGCAGATGACACAACCTTGCTTGCTGAAAGTAAAAAGGACTTGAAGCACTTACTAATGAAGATCAAAGACCACAGCCTTCAGTACGGATTACACCTCAATGTAAAGAAAAGAAAAATCCTCACAACTGGAGCAGTAAGCAACATCATGATAAACGGAGAAAAGATTGAAGTTGTCAAAAATTTCATTTTACTTGGATCCACAGTCAACACCCAAGGAAGTAGCAATCGAGGAATCAAAAGACATTGCATTGGGAAAATCTGCTGCAAAGGACCTCTTTGACGTGTTGAAAAGCGAAGATGTCACCTTGAAGAGTAAGGTGCACCCGACCTAAACCATAGTATTTTCAGTGGCTTGGTATGCGTGTGAAAGCTGGACAATGAATGCAGAAGACCGAAGAAGAGTTGATGCCTTTGAATTGTGATGTTGGCGTCTCATATTGAATATACCACAGACTGCCAAAAGAACGAACAAATCTGTCATGGAAGAAGTACAACCAGAATGCTCCTTAGAAGCAAGGATGGCGAGACTGCTTCTTACATACTTGGGACATGTTGCCAGGAGGGATCAGTCCCTGGAGAAGGGCATCATGCTTGTTAAAGTACAGGGTCAGCAGAAAAGAGGAAGACCCTCAGCGAGGTGGACTGACACAGTGGCTGCAACAATGGGCTTAAGCACACAATGATTGTAAGGATGGCGCAGGACTGGGCAGTGTTTTGTCCTGTTGTGCATAGGGTTGCTATGAGTCAGAGCCAACTCAATGGCACCTAACAACAACAATAGCACATTGATCCAGTTTAGGGCTATTTCATGGTTCTTATTAGTATTTTCTCAGAGCAAGAGAGATCTCTGGTTGGTGAAGCATCAAAAGCATTAGAAAACAGGTGTTTATTTGGTTCACCAGGGAAATTTTTGTACCTGATTTTAAATAGGTAGGCTTGACCTCAAGCCTCTATAAGTAGCATACTTGTCTGCTTCAATGATTTAGCCCATTTTTAGATGGGAGGGAACTTAGAATAGAAATACACTTTGTTTTCTAGCTGTTCAGCCCTGTATATCTTTGTTACTGTCTTCAGAGAGAAAATAGAGAGGATTAAAGTTAGGGATGTGACGGTGCTATAGAACTTGACAGTGATAGAGAACTTGGCAGTGGTAGAGAACTTGACAGTGATAGAGAACTTGGCAGTGGTAGAGAACTTGACAGTGATAGAGAACTTGGCAGTGGTAGAGAACTTGACAGTGATAGAGAACTTGGCAGTGGTAGAGAACTTGACAGTGATAGAGAACTTGACAGTAGTAGAGAGCTTGACAGTGGAGAGAACTTGACAGCGGAGAGAACTTGACAGCAGTAGAGAACTTGGCAGTGGAGAGAACTTGACAGCGGTAGAGAACTTGGCAGTGGCAGAGAACTTGACAGTGGTAGAGAACTTAACATTGGAGAGAACTTGGCAATGGTAGAGAACTTGACAGTGGTAGACAACTTGTCAGTGGTAGACAGCTTGACAATAGAGAGAACTTAGCAGTGGTAAAGAACTTGACAGTAAAGAGACCCTGGTGGAGGCAGAGAACTTGGAGACCTGGGGCCCCTTCCTTGTGCCTACAACACGGCCAGGGATCCTTTGAGGACTCAGATGTGAGAGATTGTATTGCACTTGGTGTTACTCAGTTTCTGCATCTACTAAATGGAGTTAAAAATAAAATTCTAAAGTACTTCCAGGGGCACAAACTGTTAATACACTCAGATGCCAACTGAAAGGTTGGAGGTCCGGAGTCCACCCAGAGGCACCTTGGAAGAAAGGTCTGGTGATCTACTTACAAAAAATCAGCCACTGAAAACCCTGTGTAGCACAGTCCTACTCTGAGTTGGAGTTGACTCAACGGCAGCTGGTAAAGTATGTTCAAACTCTAACAGTGATTCTGGGATATAGGTGGAATTGTGGTTGGGTTTCTCTTTTCCGCACCCTCCATGTTTGCATTTTGTTGTGGTTTATAATGGAATTTTTATATTTGAAAATGATAGTAGTAACTTTCTACTTCATACTTGTGAGAGCATATGAAATTATACATATGTACATGACCTGAATTTTTTTTATTGAAAGGCATTCTATAAACTGAAGCCACAATTTTTTATCTTGCAAATAAGACAGATGAGTTCTGTATCCTCTTTGAGCCTTATATCTCTTTCTTCCCCAGATCAGTGGCTTCAGCATCACTTTAAAATACACTAATGCGCATTTTTTGGGCGCTAGAGTTCTTATTACAAAATGTCTCCTAATTTTACATTTACAGTGGCTAGTCGTGAGGTTGAATAACCAGAGGGGCAGACTGACACCCTTATTATTTTATTAATGTTAATTTTGTGATTCATAATATATGAAAATTCACCAAACTCTAGTTTGTGACCTCAGCCATGTCTGTTAAAATCCGCTGAAGCGTGTACTATGCCTGTAAGCATCCTTTCACCTAGGGTGCCTCCTGGGACCAAGATCCCTTGGTGAGTGCTCTGACAGCCTAACTGTATGCATGATAGAGAATACATCATTTTAGAAGCAGCATCTTCAAAAAAGTTTTAAGTTGCATTTCTAGACACATTAGCTTTCTAATGTTAGAGTTACTCTCTAAGTCCATGAAACTGTCAATTAGTTCTCATGTATTTGGAGGTAACTCTGGAAATCTCTCCCCCCATTCCACCTCTCCACCGCCAGCCAAATTACACCTGGTCACTAAATTGGTAGTTGTTGTTAGGTGCCCTGGAGTCAGTTTCGACTCACAGAGACTCCTGTGGCTGAGTAGAACTGGCTTATAGGGTTTTCTTGGCTGTAACCTTTACAGAGGCAGATTGCCAGGTGTTTCTCCTGCGGAGCCGCTGAATGGGCTCCAGCCACCAACCTTCCAGTTAGCAGCCGAGTGCTTCACTGTTGTGCCACCAGGGCTCCCTGGTCACTAAATTAGGGCTTTAAATTTTCCAAGTTGACCATGTGACCATGATACTTTAGATTACAAAAAAAATACTTGCTAAACATATTGACTTGAAATAATTAAAATTGTATTTAAGTAAATTGAGTATATTCTAAATGTCTACATACACTCGAGGCTAGATATGGTCAGCTCTTAGTCTTCTTCCCCACAAAACTGCTGTCAGCTAGCAAGCATTGAAACTTAGGAACAAGATTCTGTATTGTTGCCATGATCTCCCCACGTTACTGTCTGTGTCCATAGTATTTGGGGAAATTGAGCAACTCTTTTTTTTTTTTTTTTAATAGTCATCCCAGCCACACGCTCTTGTGTTGATTTTAAGAGAATTGTGTAACCTCTGGAGATGCTGGGTCTTGCTCAATACAACGTCCATTAGCATATGCAGTTAACTCTGACGAGTCAGTGAATGAGCTGTTTTCAGGTGCCTTTCACTAAATGACCGCTGCTCTGCAGATATATGTTGAAATTTGGCTCTTTAAATTTCCTTCCTTTTTTAGTACTTTCCATTCAACTTTAATTTTAAGAAAGAAAGAAAGTGTAACCTCTAAGGTCCCTGTCATTAAAACTGACATTTGAAAAACATAAAGTTCAGAAAGTCCCAGTTTCGCTTAGCAATTTCAGCCCTGGTTTGCATCCCAGCAGAGGCATGGTGTCTTACCACCACTGGCTATGTGACAGGGCTAGAATCAGAGAGCAGGTCACAGGTGGTCACAGCAACCCACACATCACACATTGTGGTGGTTCAGATTTTTACATGCCAGACAATCTTAGATCCATCACTTTTAGCTATCGTAAAGTTGGCTTCCAAGTATGGCGACCCCGTGCACAGCGGTATCAGACTGTTGTGATCTGTTGCCATCCGTAGGGTTTTCAGTGGCTGATTTTCAGGAGTAGATCTCCAGGTCTTTCTTCCTAGTCTGTCTTAGTCTGGAAGCTCTGCTGAAACCTGTTCAACATCATAGCAACACACAGGCCGGCACTGACAGGTGGTGGTCACGCATGTGGTGCATCGGCCAGGAATAGAACTCAGGTCTCCCACATGGAAGGTGAGAATTCTACCACTGACCCCCCACTGCTCCAGTTTTCTTTCGAGATAGCGATTTAATTTAAACCACCCACCATATACTGTAACTCTAGGACCTACTGACTGTAATCCAAAATTAGGCCCAGAATCTGTGGCATCATGAAACTGTTTCCTCGCTATTGACAATATACATGACATGTATACTTCTTAGTAAGTATACGGAAAACTTCAAAGACATCTAAGTCTAGTTCCTTGATGGCGTCACTGGGGAGCACATCAGACATTTTCCATAGGCTTCTGGGAAATGTTTTGAAATACCAAAATGGTTTTCTTTTCACATGGAAATATGACTTTTGTAAAAATCACATTTCAGTTTGTGGATGCCTGATCTTCTCTCTTACTTTGCTTTTGCTTTGCTCAGAGTTCGCTGGTTAAGCACAATATTGCAATAGAAAATTCTTATTGCAACCGAAAACTTCTTTTCTTAGGTGCTTCCCCATTTGCTGGTCCTTGACCAGCTGACTTCCACTCATCCCCCTCAGTGAGATCCAGTCTATGGGTAGCTATTTTAATTCTTGGGAAAACTCTGACAGTGGAAGCTTGATACTTTGAAATCACTGACATACAATGTAAGGATCCTTTCTTTATCTGAATAGATGTAACATGACTTATCAATACCTAAACACGTCTTTTGTTAAGAGTATCTCTACCTTCATAAATTAAAATAAAATTGGACTGTTTTTAATTTTATTCAATCTGTTGATTATATATTTCTACGTACCTGAGGGCATCAACCTAACTTCAGAGGCTATTAAGCAAGACAAAATCTCTACCTTAGAATCCATCTGTCAGTTGCCCTGTAATTTGCATCTGCTTTTTTTTATCAATGAGGCTAAATTAAATGCAATATTGTAGCAAAGTATTTTATAAAAATACACATGTATATTTTAAATGCTTTGCTGAATTTAGAGATAAAGCTGCACTTATGAATTCTGTCACAAATATCTTCAGTCCTTATTTGGAAACAAAACCACATTTTTCTTTCCTGTTGCCATTCCATTTCAGTTATAATCACCATTAACTTTACGCTGTAATCATCCCTGGTTCGGGAATTCAGTAGATCAGAAAACTGTTTGCCTCCTGACAGCAACAGCAACAGGGAACCATAGGTCAGCTCAAAAGACTGAGCACTTTGTGTTTAGCTGGTAAAACAGATCAGCTCTAAGGTTGACCTCCTCGTGTGGTGACTTCTGAAAAGATAGAACAGGAAGATTTGTCCCACCACCCTGCCGCCCCATACCTGTCCTTGCGGTGAAGAAATTTCCATTCGAACCCTGTGTGGAATGTGCTTTCATTTAAACCGCATATCCAAGAAGCTGCCTCTAGAGTTTTGATTTATATGTAGTTGCAAAAATATGAAAGTTAACGTACTTCTTGGCACATGTAGGGACATCATTAGAACAGACATCCACTGGAGTTACCAGTGGTCCCTAAAATGAAAATAAATTAGGTGCATTTGTTTACTTTCTGAGAAAGCACTTTGTATTTAGTCTCCAAAGCGTAACAGGTGCATTAAGAAAATGGTGACAAGGGGTGACGATTGACTTTAAAGTTTGCTAAGGTTGAGTCCAAATGAAGAGCTCTATTTTTATGCCATTGACGACCCTTGAATATTGAAACAATTTAATGGCGGCATCGTAATTGCACAAATGCTATTCCCCAATGGCGCCATCATGAGTGAAGGGTTTCGTTGTCCTTTGGCTAGTCTGCTTTCCTTATGAAATACAGTAAGAATCTTTGATGGTGAAATGGGGTTTACTTGGTTGAAATGAGGGTTATTCCTGCCATTTGCTAGTAACCAAAAATATGTGCTTCTTTCCAGCTGTTCTTCTGTGTGTTTTCAATTATGTTTAATTTTTCTGCACTGTCTCTTTCTATTCTAATGGCTGCCCTCGGAATAGGCTGACCTCTGCTCTCCGTGTGACATCCTGCAGTTGGATTTTCGTCACATTCGAAAGACTGTTGACACTCTGCTGGCACTCGGGGAGAAACCCCCACAACCAACTTCTGCCCTCCGCTCCAGGGACCTTATAGACTTCTGTCTTGTCCCCCTTCTCTTTGTAGTGCTGGTTTATCTCATTTACCGCTGGAATGCGCTGTCTGCCTAACGTCTGCATGTGCTTCCCACCACTGCTGTCACCTGGTCATTATGGGGTCCTTCCCCCACGGGAGCCTTTGCCTTGCAAACACTCATCCCTGTCATCTCCTCAGTCATCTCTCGAATTTGAAGCTAAGCGCTTAGAAATCAGGTTTTCCAGAAGCACAAACTTTAGAAAATGCAGTTTGCATTAACTAATTCCTCTCACTTTGAAAAGCAAGAGTAACAGCAAAGCGTAGGCACGCCTCATGCTTCCTCACCCACGTGGTGCCAGCAGCAGTGCTTTGGGGTTCTCTTCTCTCTCCTGGTGTGTGCTTCCGGGGTAGGGCAGAAGAGGATTCCAGAACTTAGCGTACGGAAGTCTTTCCTTGGGGTCAGTATTTACCTCAAATCCTAATTCAGGAATGGGAAACAGTGCTCTTGAGGGGCTGCTTTGCAGAGGAGACAGAAAAATAGCATCCTTGCCCAATTTGGTCTATAAAAATCTGTAGAAATAACACTATTGACCAAGTGGGCAAGTACCGCCTGGGGAATGATTGCTTTGCTGGGAATTCAGTTGGATTCCGCCCTGTGTTCTGCAGCCGGAGCTGTAAGGGGCATCGGGGAGGGGTGCTGCCACCTTCTACCCTGAGCAAAGCCGCTTCACCCTGCAGCCTGAGCAGAGCTGTGCAGAGGGTCTCTGGGCAAAGGAGTGTCCCTGGCTGTTACAGCTCACCGCGGAGAACTTGCTTGCACACAAATTTCTGTATGTTTCACTTCTTCCTGCTTCTTAGCTCTACGCTGAGACTCTTAGAAAATCGTTTTCCAAAGAGGATCTCTATTTTTAAATAATGAAGGGGATAGTGTTGCTTTTTTGCTGTATCCCATAACAACTGTAGGTCCAGAACGTGATTGATTAGACTGTGTTCATTTGCACATAAAGCCATGAGTCATGGAACATTCTTAGTCCTGGGCTGGGGTGACTGTGACAGAAGCCATTAATAAGATTGCTCTTAATTTAGAAGAATGTTGTTTCTCTCATTACTTGAAATTTCCATTTAGCTTTTGATTGCCAATGACTTTAACTTGCAAACTGTTTTTATTTGTAAGTAAGCCTAGAGGATCATTATATGTGAAATATATCTGCTTTTTGAGGAATGTGATCAGATTGTAATTGAAAGGAAAAAAAAAAAAGAATCTTACCTAGGCCAAGATACTCCTGGTTTCTGGGATGTCTTTATACTATGAGAAGGCTGTGTTCCAAGGTCAACCAGTCACCTGATGCTTCAGTTTAAATCCTGGTTGCCAAACATCGTTTCTGAGTTGGATTGGGGAGGTAATGGCATTAACTTCCTTAAGATAAATCTCTAGTTTACTAAGAGGCAAACTGTTCATGAGATAATTTTATTTTTCCAAACATGCCCATGAGTTCAGGAGACTTGAAATTGTGGAAAGCCCCACATAGGTAGAAAACTGAATTCCCAGAGATTGCTCTTCGCTCAGTCAGATCAGATTTTCTCACAGGAAACGTCCTTTACATGAGAATAGCTTGAGTTAACTGGGCTTTTTCCTCCTGACTTTGTGTTGACTGGTGAAACACAGGGTATCTGGAAGTTATCTAACCTCAATTGTGTACGAATAACCCACAGTTGTACTGAAGTGAATTGCCCTTGGTGCTATCTTGTATTCTTAAATCTGTAATACGAATAAATCCCTTTGAACAATGTCTGATAAGCACCCTGAGCCATATGTTGCTTAATAAACACATTTTGGGTGATTATTCCAAGTTTTTTTTTTTTTTTTTTGGTCCATCAATACGTTTATTCATGTGGACCCAGAATAACTCTCAGCATTTCCAGCTGGTTGGTTGTGTTCAGTTCTGCGGTGCATTGAGGCTTCCCTTAATGGTCGCCACTGTTGTTTTGGTTTTTTCTTGTTTGGAGGGCAAGGGGGAAGAACAGATTACTTACTGGGTGGCCAGCTGAAAGAAAATGCTATCAATAAAAACTGAGTAGAACAGTCATGTAGGATTAGATTTAATTGTCCAGTGTTGGCTCGACATCATTCTGTAGCTGCTTTCATATTTTAACTCTGCTGTCTGGAATATTCTTTGGATGCACTTTCATTTTTCATGCCGTTAATTTATCTGCACCCTAATGTGCTGCTCCTCTTGGGATTTGTTTAGTATGGTCACTAGTCGAACAGTTAATTTGGACCTTGAGGCAAAACGTTACATGAACCGTTCTGCCCATTGTCAGGCCGTTAATGTCTGTTTAGAATGTTAAGCGCTTCCGAGGTTCCCCTCCAAGGTGCCCGGGCACTGACTGGTGCCTGCCATTGCGTCTTAACTGGCAATGCCTGGCCCACAAACTTGCAGGCTGAGAAGTGTTCAGGGGTTTGGTGTGCGGTTTATATGTACCTGCTGAATCTCTGTCTTCTCACATGAAAGACCACTTACCATTACTTCCTTCCAATACCTGATAAAAATTACCAGGTATTTATTTACATTTTCTTTTTAAAATACTCATTTACCTTTTCTTTCTCTAGTTCTTCCAATTGGTGAGGAACTCTCCATTCAGTGTCGGAATTTCCAAAATTTGTGAGGAAAAAAACCCGTTCCTGTCTAGTTGATTCCAACTCATAGCGACCCCATAGGACAGATAGAACCGCCCCATAGAATTTCCAAGGAGCAACTGGTGGATTCGAACTGCCGACCCTTTGGTTAGCAGCTGAGCTCTTAACTCACTATTAAACCAGTTGCCTTCGAGTCCTTTCTGACTTGTGGTGACCCAGTGTGTATCAGAGTAGAGCTGTATGCTCCAGTTTTCAGTGGCTGATTTTTCAGAAGTAGATCTCCAGTCATTTCCTCCTAGGTGTCTCTGGATGGACTCCAGCCTCCAACAAATTAATGCATCCCTTGTATTTGTAGATTTGTGGTTCACATGCACTCACTTTTCTTATGGAGAGGGTATGAACTACTAGACACTTAAGAAACAGGAATGGTGGAAAGGGCTCGAGGGACCCAAAAGTAAGACCACAATGTAGGAATTTCAGCAATGCGAGTAGATAAATAAAGGCACTTTACGTATACTGATGGCATTTGTTTGTGAGTTAGAAGTTACATTTAGTTCACTGTGGCTTGGGTTGTCTCTAAAATCCATGCCAGTCCCTGGATGAGTCATGAGGACAAAGGGTGGAGGTACTAGAAGCGGGGTTACAATCCCAGGAGCCTGAAAGTGGTTTGGGATTAGCTGAAAAATCTTTCAATATGATTTTATTTCAGGAAATTCAGGTTTTAAACGAGGCTTCAGATTTTGACATTAGCTCTTGATAAACAATTATGTTTACAAAATACGCATTTTTCTATTCTTTTTTTTTTTTTTTTAAACTGTCTGGGTCCAGATTTCTTGGCTTTTCAATGTGATTTTGTTCATTCTTGTTAATTCATTTGCTCCTATCCATTTGATAGGCCCAGCGATATGCTAGTAACTATGACATGGTCCCATTCTCAGAAGGCTTACAATTTTGGCCAAGGGTCAGCAGACTTTTTCTGTGAAGGGCCAGATAGTAACTATTTTAGGCTTTGTGGACCAAACAGTCTCTACTGCGACTAGCCAGCTCTGCCTTTGTGGTGTGAAAGCAGCCATAGACAATACACACGTGAATCAGCATGTCTGTGTTCCAATAAAACTTTATTTAGAAGGACAGGCTGTAGCTCCTGCTGTCCCAAATAGTTCCACAAATATACTACATTTTAAATTTTATATCTATCCTGTATTTTCATTTGTAGATTATGATGACAAGGTCTATATGTTTGTAAAAGTGGCAGGACCCTCAGTGTTTGGAAAACATTGGTAGAGAATAATATAATAATTTAACGAGGGATACATTAGCTTCTTCCTGGTCTTTGTAAAAACATTTAATTTATTAAACATTCTCCAAGTCTGGTTTAAAAAAAAAAACAGGCTATAGGCTGGATTGACGAGCAGGCTATAGTGTGGGGACCCCAGGAGTGGTGGGGCCTTAGAAGAAAGAGGAATTCAGTATGAATTCCTGTGGTGAGTCAGGGATGGGATTTTCTAAAATGCATTGAAAGGGGTCCGTGCAGGCTTCCTGGAAAAGTGGACTTTGACCCTGAGTCCTAAAAGGTGTGTAGGAATAGCCAGGTGAGGGGGAGTGGGTAGAGAGGATGAGTGAAGAGGTAGGAGGTGTGGAGGATGGAAGTACACGGCTAGCATATAGAGAATCTGTGAGAAGTGCCAAGAAGTCCTCTCCATAATCGTGTAAAGTGATTGACGAGGTCTCCAGTAGACACTGGGAGAAACTGTCTCCAGCATGCTCGTGTGGTGGAACTGGACCTAGAAGCCATCTCATAATGCTCAGCTATTTTTGTTATAAGGCTCGATCTGGTGCCAAGACTTTATATTCTAGAAACAGGCTAAACAAGAGGAAATGTGCTGATTTAAATGACTTCATTCTAGCCTACTAGCTGGCCTGGAGGAGACCCTGGGTAATAAAAACGGTTATGCACTTGGCTGCTAACCGGAAGGTTGGAGGTTCACGTTTACCCAGGGGCACCTAGAAAGAAAGGCCTGATGATCTACTTCAGAAAAAAACAGCCATTGAAAGCTATATGGAGCACAATTCTACTCTGACACACATGGGGTTGCCATGATTCGGAATCAACGTGAACTTTTATTATTATTTTTTTTTTTAGTTGCCCTGGAAGTAGGTCTGTGGCAGTTTGGGAAGATAAGAAACTATAGAATAAGGAGAGCCAGGCAACAACGGCAGCGTAGCTTGTTCCCGTGAGGTGTTTTCTGCCAGGACAGCATGTCTGCCCCTTGCTCTGAAAAAGAAGCCAAACGAGCCGAGTAGCAGAGCTAATGCCTTTCACTGAGTTGAGGGCTGGGGTCTGTGATCCCACCTGATGGTGAAATTGATCAGCACTTCCTAGATGGCACTCCAGGGGCTAGCGGACCTCTTCCTGTAACGGGCTGTAGACTGGACACACTCCTTCATTGATTAAGGAATTTTTGATTGGCAACACAATGTCATGGAAAGAGCCTGGGCTCTAAGATGAGACAGAAGCGGTTTCAAATCCTGGTTCCATTACTTACCGGCTATGTGAGTTTAGCAGTTAAACTCTCTGCACCTCAGTTTTCTCATCCATAAAATGAGGATGTTAACATACACCTTGCAGGGTTGTCATTAGAAAATAATAAATGAAAACTGCTGGCATTGGGGCCAGGCAAGTCGTAGGTGCTCAATAAACCTTCAAGGTTAATATTTTGTTTTTATTGCTTGCCTGTCTTTCCAGCCTTGTTTGCTGTGGTTGAGAAGAGGGATGGGTGAGGCGATGTAAGTGAACCTAATAGACTCCACCATTGGAATTGAGAAGCATCACAAAGCACGAGTTCGTCAGAGAGGGTCAGGGCATTATTTTCACTTAGGATACCATAATCTGCTCTGACTTTTAAAAAAGAAGCTCATGGGTATACTGAAACAGTCTGCTGTCACATTCTCCGTGAAAACCACTAGGATCCTATTACAATGCAATTTAAATTCATTTATAGTCAGTATTAATGTACCTGTGGTTAAGAGTTCAGGCTGTTAACCAAAAGGTTGGCAGTTTGAATCCATCAGCCACTCCTTAGAAACCCAGTGGGGCAGCTCCGCTCTGCCCTATAGGGTCAATATGAGTCAGAATCGACTTGACAGCAATGGGTTTGGTTGGTGTTAGCTGCCATTGAGTCACCCCCTTCCCAACTCATGGTGACCCCAGGCACATTGGAACAAAATGCTACCCGGTCCTGCGCCATCCACATGATTGACTGCAGATCAGACCCCTCTGATCCATAGGGTTTTCATTGGCTAATTTTCAGACATAGGTTGCCAGGCCTTTCTTCCTAGTCTTGGTCTGGAAGTTCCACTGACAGACGGGTGGTGACTACACATGAGGTGCATTGGCCAGGAATTGAACCGAGTCTCCTGCATGAAAGGCAAGAATTCTACCACTGAACCACCATGGCCTCAACTAGTCCTTTTAAAAAAAAAGTCCTTTTAGGTACCTCCAAATCTATCCGGTCACCTCTTCAGGAGGCCAAAATGAAAAGAGAAAGAATGCCTTTTGTTCACTCTTCATTGACAGATGTGAAGGTGAAAGAGAGAACCTTGGAGTCTGTATCTAGTTTAGCACCAAGGAGACCAGGTAGGTCAGAAATGCGTGTTGGAAAAACACAGATCTAAGAAGAGGGTGACCGTACAGTAGACTCTGTCTGTGAAATGTCCAGGTAGTGCATTAGTGGGAGGCTGAGGCCTGAGTAACTCTCCATCCCCGTCTCTTGTGAGCCCCCAGCCCTTGCCTCTCATGATCTCCAGTATGGAACCTCCACTCTGCACGCCACTGGGCCACCATTCACAGATGGGACAGTCTGTGGGATCGCCTTGAGTTGGAACAGTCTCCACAGCAGTTGGTCAGGGTTTTTGGGGGTTTGGTAGAGTTGAAGGAGCCCTTGGTGCAGTGGTTAAGTTGTTCAGCTGCTCACCAAAAGGTTAGCAGTTAGAATCCATCAGCCACTCTGGGAAAAAGATGTGGTAGTCTGGTTCCTTAAAGATTTACAGCCTGGGAAACCCTATGGGCCAGTTCTCCTCTCTGTTTAGTCAGAGTCAGAAATACTCTGAATTTACCTCAGGTTAGATAAAGAGGAGGGGAGGAGGAGTAAGATGGTGAGAGAGCGTAGGACCCAGTGAGCTATGGAGGATGTCATGGTGACCTTTGAAGGTCTTAAGAGCGGAAAGCCTTTATCTGTGGTAATTTATGGAGCGGCTCAGGAAGATCTGGTTCCTCAGCCAAGAGTAGCACAAAAGGAAGCAATCCTAGACGATACACTCTGCTTGGTTTCCCATTTAAACGCTCTTTAAAAATCGTGGTCTCTGGGCTGTGGAGAACACATCGCTATCAGGTCAACAAGCAGGGTATTTGCTGTGGAGGCATTTCTACCCAAGGAGACTGCCCTAAAAAAAAAAAAAAAGCCCTATCAGATGACAAAGATGTGAAATTCTTTCTTTATGTTATTTGGTAAGCTGTTCTGTTTTGTAACAAGAAGCTACGTCAATTACTTTCCTTGAAGAGCAGGTGTTAGACATTTCCAAAGAGGAAAAATACAATGTGAGAAAGTAGCGGGACATTTGTGTCTTTCACAGGTTTGTGAAGGAGTCTTAAAAGAGAGGGTATCGAAGGCTGTAGTTAAATTTTACTTATTTACAAGGCTGTTTCTTTTTCATAAACCATGAAGTCTCCCCACACATGGCTATTCCAGAGGTCACCGGAAGTGAAGTGAATTAAATAGCGGTTTATGGTCAGTACAACTGTGTGTGGCCTGTATAGATGATTATTTGAGTTACTTTACAATATGTGGCATGCTATTTTGCAATTTTGCTTTATAAAAATTTAAGTTAATATATTCTTGTGTGGTTTCTGACTGCCTCTGTGTTATTTGGTGTAAAGATTTCTTTGGTGTCTAGATCTTTTGCTCATCTCAGGGTGATGGGGAGCCTGTGTAGAACAACACTCACTTGTGAAAAAGCAGTATTTTCTCTGCACACAGGGGAATGGTCTTTGCAGTGGGCAGAGACAGGGAAGCAAGGGGAGGAGCACAGTCTAAGATGAAAAAATGGGCAGTTATGTAGCAAGATTTTATGATTTGATCCCAATCATCCAAAAAGTGATATTCTGTTCTTCTTTCTTTTAGGAGAAACTGTGTCTCCCCCATCACATCCTTGAAGAGAAAGGCCTGGTAAAAGTGGGTATTACCGTGCAAGCGTTACTAGATGTAACCGTAGCAAAGGCTTTGTTCACATGAAGCCCACACCTCTTTTTCCATCGGAGATAACGAACTCTGCTCTCAGAACCTGTTCCACCCACCTTCCCACTCACTGCCTGTCAGTTGCTCAACTCTAGTTGAATTGAAAAGGCCTTCTGTCCCAGGGAGGACCTTAGGGAGGACTTGGTTCATTTCAGGACTGGCCTCCCATGTTAAGACTTGACAGGTATTTATCTTGAAACCAGTGAGGTAGCTGGTCGAGAAGAACTGAGCACATCAATGCCTTTTTCAAGTGTCTCCATCCCTTCCACATTCACCGACCGCCATGACCAAAGCACCAGGCCCAACTGATTTGCAGCAAGATGCATGTGTTTCACAAAAACCAAACTCGTTATATAGATAGTGGGGGGCGGGGACGCCATCAGGTTTTTCACCACCAAATTTTTCAGGATTGTTTCTTGAGACCATTGCCTTTTAAAAAACTATTTTTGACATGCAAAATATTTATATAAATATTATTTATTAGTGAGTTGTTATTCATCCGTTGGATGCAAATTGTAAATGAGGAAAACTATTTTATTACTGCTTTTTTGTGGTTAAACACTTTATTTTAATATTATAAATATTCAGTTATTTTCTATTCCTCGTAGGTCTCAGTAATCATGTTTTCTGGTGTATATGACTCACAAAAACATTCTAAGCAAAAACAAAGAAAAAAAACGGTGCTTCTGTGACAAGAACTGTTTCCTGGGGAGGCATTAGTTACTTTTTGGTTTGAGGAACAATTGTTCTTATTTATATGTCTGCATTCCATCCAGTTTCCTACATTCCAGCAGCCCTGCTGTCCCCCTCAAATAATGAACGGACTGAAATCAAGAGAGCACCCCAGAGTTACTTGTAAATAGCCATGATGGAAAAAAAAAAAAGACATATTAAACTTGAAGATAAAATATGAAGTTATTTTTCTGGATTCATACTTATTTTGCTATGCACAAAACATTCACGTTTTAACACAAAAAGTGTTAGCATCATGTGTCTTGAAGTATAATTTTGCACTGTAACTTGGGTGATTAAAGGAAGTCTAGCACCAAAGGTAGATTGGGAGGAAACGGGATAGCAAAGTGGAGATGAGAAAAAGTTTGTTGTTTTAACCAAAAAAATTTTTTAAGGGAAGCTTTGAATAAGCACAGAGGACCTGGGTCAGGAAACCAGGTTATAACTGCCTGTTTTAAAAGAGGAAACAATTCTGCGAGGTAGAAATACTCACCTTATGGTAGTTCAGTTGGTTTTCAAAGTAGTCTGTAAAATACTGCAAGATTCATGGTCTCTGGTATGAGGTGTGAACTCGGAAGTGCATTGTCAGTGAGCCTGGTGGGACAGCTACCTGCACCACAATGGGGGGCTGAGGAGAAGGTGAAGTAAGTTTGTGAGGCAGAGTGGCCAAGGGGTGGAGGCCGGGGAGGGGGGAAGTAGCTAAAGCAGAACATGACCAGAGAAGAAGCAGCAATAGAAACTGTCAGTCTGAGAGATTCACGTAGGCTTCACCTAACACGATAGCCTATTTTAAGCAATTATATGCAGGTACACTCACGCTGCAGTTACAGATACTCCGGTAATTAGTCTTTCAAAGTGTCGTGAATGCTGACTGCATTTTCGCCTCTGGGAAAGCCATAACAAGTTTTTCAGCAGGAGCAGCTGCCGCAATTTCTAAGACAAATAAAAAGGAGAACACAAAAGACACGAGCAAGAGGGGACAGCCTGCATGGAACCCAGGCTAAGGTCAACTGGCGCAAAGGCCTCCCTCCCTCCCAGGGAAGGGAGAGCTTGCCGAAAATTGTCATTTGGATTGGCAGCTAGCAATTATGTCCTCTCAAATGTACTGTGCACTTTAACCTAACGTAAAGTATATTTTAATATTTTCCTGTACTGCACAAAGACCTGTCTTGTCAAATAGCATAATGATGTAAAGTAGAAAGAGATTTTGAACAAAGAGCATATACAATTTAAGCGGCATTCAAAGGTTATATAAATAGGAATTTAGGTTGCTGCACCTTGACGGGCATTCAGAATGCAGGGTCTGGAAATATTTTTTTACACTGTATATATGGCAACGTGAAGCTCTGTAATCATTGTTTAGAGAGTTTTTTTTTTTCGAAATTAAAATATTTCTTTTGATATTTTTCAGTACTTTCTTGAGGTTGGCTGTATAATACAAATGGCTTCAGTATTTTGTAATGCGGCTTTTTTTCTTTTAAATGCAGCACTTGTATGGCTAGGACGTCCTCATCCTTGTACACTGTTTATATGTGCAATAAATGTGCATGACCAGCTGACAGTACTCTGAGTGAACAGACTGTACATAGTGAAAATATCCTTCCTTTTATTATTTAACAGCCATTAAAACTTTGAATTTGTACAAACCATCTTTTGACTGACTTTATCCATCGGATGTAAAAGTTGACTCTTGTGGTACAAAAAAAAAAAGTCACTGCTGAAACATAGCAGTCATCTTATGTGATTATATATAAGAAAAACATATATTTATACATATATATAGATGTATCAGGAGAATTATATATACACATAAAACAAAAACCACATCTGTTGCCGTCTGATCAATTCCAACTCATAGCGACCCTGTACGATAGAGTAGAACTGTCCCGTAGGGTTTTCAAGGAGCGCCTGGTGGATTCGAATTGCTGATCAAAAGGTTAGCAGGTGTAGCTCCTAATAACTACAGCACCAGGGTTTCCATATATACACTAACTCTATGTACGAGGAGCCGTGTTCACGTAGTGGTTAGAGCACTCAGCTGCTAACTGAAAGGTTGGTGGACGAAGGATGTGGCAGTCTGCTTCCTTAAAGATTTACAACTTTGGAAACCCTATGGGGCAGTTCTGCTCTGTCCTACAGGGTAGCTATGAGTCGGAATCCAGTGGACGGCAATGAGATGTTGGGGTTTTTTTTTTTATATATATATACACTAATATGCTGTGTTTTTGCTGTTAGTTGCCATTGAGTCACTTCTGACTCATGGCAACCCAATACGTGCAGGGTAGAACTGCTCCATATGGTTTTCAAGACTGACCTTTCAGAAGCAGATCCTCTGAGGCACCTCTGGGTGGGTTCGAACCACCAGCCTTACGGTTAGTGGTCGAGCACTTAACTGTTTGCCCCATCCAGGGACTGTCCTAATATGCTATACATAGATGCATATATACTAATTCTATATACAATATACCCATATACATATACGTGTGTATACTGGTGCAAACGGTGAAGGGTTTGGCTGCTAACTGAAAGACTGAGGTTCCAGTCCACGCAGAAGTGCCTCAAAAGAAAGGCCTGGGCATCTACTTCCAAAAAATCAGCGAGCATTTCACGGACATTTCCCATTATAAGTTGGCTGGAGCAAGTGGGGAACGTATACTGGGCAAGGGGAGGGATGGAAGCAGGGCTGTGAGCACTGTGGAGATCCTTGAGTAAGGTCATCTCAAGCAGCCGTATTGCACTGGCCACAGCGGGGCCAACCAAGATACCAGGTGCTGTCCAACAGTTTCACCTGGGAACTCTCCAGTTCTTCCTGGGTGAATTTGAGAGATCGGGACAAAAAGGGCCCCAGGGGAGCTGACTGTCTAATCTTCCAGCTCCCCTAGGAGGTCTGCTGGTAGGGATCCCTTCCAGTAGAGTCGGGATGGTAGGAACTCAGGGAGTTATCTGGGTACTCCTTGAGTGTGGGGGTGTGTTACACAAAGGGTATTTGGAAAGCAAGGTTTCACTCTGCACCACTCTCTACTCTCCACACTCATCCCGCCCCCACTAACGGGGCACACTGCCTTAGCTTCCTAGTGCTGCTGTAACAGAAATACCACAAGTGGGCACCTTTAGAGAACAGAAATTTGTTTTCTCACAAACAGGGCCTTGGCCATGTGGATTCCTTCTGTGAGCTCTTTCCTAGTGCTGGTATCTGCTGGCAATCCTTGGTGTCCTGTTGCTTGTAGTTGATCCTCACATGTCTGTCTTCCCCTGTGGGTGTGTCTCTGTGTCTATTCTGGTCTTATAACTTACAGGATCCACCCTACCCTGGTATGACTTCAACTGACCGATTCCCTTACATTAGATTGCACGATGGAAGGTAATTACATAACATTACATTAAATGTGAGTTAATTGCATTAAATTATGGAAGGCAATCTACTCTACCCAAAGCCAACTGATTTAATCACATGTAACTGTGGCAGCAACTGGACAAGTGTTCAACCAAACCACTGGGAACCATAGTCTAGCCAAGTTGACCCATACCATTAACCACCAGAGCCGCCTTCATTGCCAGTATTTGGTGAGTGGCTAGTGTAGGTCAGGTGTTATATCTGAACCACAAGCTCTATTAGGATAAGGCTGCTTGTCTGATTTGTTCTCCATTCATTCCCCATGCTTGTCATGTGGTAAATACTAAAGAGTTGTTAGTTAAAGGAATTAACAAAGTTTACATACACATCTGAGAAAATCCTACCACCACCCTATAAGGTAGGGATCTGTCATGGACACCTAGGGGGTTGCTCACCTATTACCACATGCTGCCAGGAGCTACTCTGCCTCACATACCTTGAAGTCTTTGTGGCTTTTACACGATGCTGCCCATCTGGCCATTGGTTATTGGTTTAGGAGCAGCTGCCCCACTCAAAAGTGACCAGTAATCCTCATCCCCCAGGATTTTATTTTCCTCGGGACTGAAGACATATGCCATAAAACCTAGAAAAAAACTGGAGGATAAACCTGACATGCAGAGAGTCCTGGCCAAGTTTGTATTCCTGGGTCTGGGAGTAACGGAAACCTGTATTTCTGAAGTTTGAGTTTTGCATAGCAACGGCTTTTTGCAAAGGAGTGGTGGTTCAGCAGTAGAACTCTAGCCTTCCACGCGGGAGACACGGGGTTGATTCCCAACAATGGACCTCCCACGCAGGCACCACCCATCTGTCATTGGGGGCTTGTGTGTTGCTATGCTGCTGAACAGGTTTCAGCAGAGCTTCTAGACTAAGACTAGGAAGAAAGGCCTGGTGCCCTACTTCATCAGCCAGTGACTGCCCTATGGATCACAATGGTCCAGTCTGCAACCCATCATGGGTATGGTGCAGCTTTTCCTTGTGTTGTGCATGGGATCGCCATGAGTCGGGCTGACTGAAGGGCAGCTAACAACAACATTGGCTTTTTGCATAAAATCCATTTGAGTTGGGCTTCTATCTCTTCTAAATGAGAGTGCAGACTAAGGAGAAGCTTAGGCCCAAGAGTGTTCATGTAACTGGTTCAAGGTGACAGCAGGTAAGAGAGGAAGTCAGGATTCAAGCTCAGGTAAGACAGGCCTCACCCTTTTCATTATCCACCAGGATACCCAGAAGAACTGACCCAGCTGAAGTTTCTACAGTTAAAAAAAAAACAAGGATAGTGGGTAGGAGAGAGATGCTGATGAAGAGTGAGCTAATTATATCAGGTGGACACTTGAGACTGTGTTGGCATCTCCTGTCTGGAGGGGGGATGGGAGGATAGAGAGAGTTGGAAGCTGGCAAAATTGTCACGAAAGGAGAGACTGGAAGGGCTGACTCGGGGAGAGCAAGTGGGAGTACGGAGTAAGGTGTATATAAACTTATATGTGAGACTGACTTGATTTGTAAATGTTCACTTGAAGCTCAATAAAAGTTAAAAAAAAAAAAAAAATGTTCCAGACAACCACCAGGATGTTTGGAGACACAGAACGAAGCACATTCACGTGGTAACCATCTGGGCTGCTTCAAATGCTGGCTGAGACAGACCAAGGCCAGAGCAAAAAGAGCAGGAAAACAGGGATTAATAACGCAGGCCCAGTGGAAAGGAAGTGCTCTTCACTCTCATATGAGATTTAAGAAGAAGCCTCGAGTTTCTCTGTCCCAATTTAATAATATTACTATATCTTAGTTACCTGGTACTGCCATGGCAGAAACACCACAAGTGGGTGGCCCTAAAGAACAGAAATTTATTAAAGTTCAGGAGGCTAGAAGTCCGGATTCAGGCCATGGCTCTAGGGAGGTCCTTTCTCATTTCAGCTCCCAGTAGCCAGCAATCCTTGGTGTTCCTGGGCTTGTAGAGGCCTCTGCCCTGTGTGCCTGTCCTGTGTGTCCTGTGTGTGTCTGTCCCGTGTGTGTCTGTCCTGTGTGTGTCTGTCCTGTTTGTGCCTGTCCTGTGCGTCTGTCTTCATCTGGTCTCTTGTGCGTGTGCCTGTGTCTCTTCAGCTCTTTTTATAACTCAGAAGTGGTTAGGTTTAGGACCCACCCTATCAGGTATGACTTCATTAACATAACATAAGACCCCTTATTTACAAACAGGGTCATATTTACAAGTACATACTTTTGAGTGACAATCCAATCCATAACACTATGGTTTTTATATTTGGGGTTTTTTCTGTCTATGAAAGTGTCACAGGTCATCATAGAAACTTTGGAGTATAAAGAAGTTGGGAGAAACCACTAGTATAGATTGAATTATGTTCACCCAAAATATGTGTTATAAATCCTAACCCCTGTATCTGTGGATGTAATCCCATTTGGGAATAGGGTTTTCTTTTTTAATGAGGCCATGGCAGTGTAGGGTGTGTCTTAAGCCAATCACTTTTGAGATGTAAAAGAGCAGATTAGGCATAGAAGCAAGGAAGCACAAATGGAGAAAAGATTAATGCCACATGGAGATTGCCAAGAAACCAAGGACCGGAAGCTGAAAAGAGACAAGGACCTTCCCCCATAGTGGACAGAGAGAGAGAGCCTTCGCCTAGAGCCGGCAACCTAAATTCGTACTTGTAGCTTCCTAAAATGTGAGAAAATAAGTTTCTGTTTGTTAAAGCCAGTCACTTGTGGTATTTCTGTTATAGCAACACTAAGAAACTAAGACCACCACCCATAATCCCACCTCATAAGGGATGGTTCAAATTTTTAAATATTTTCTTTGAGATACTCCTATGCATTTTTTTTTTGCATCTAAGATTCTGCCGCCTTCAGACAAGAGTGCTGCTCCTTCTGGGAGTTACCTTCTAGCAGACACATTTTGGGGGATTACTGTGTTGCTTTTTGCATGTCCCTCTGGTGAACTGAGAATGGGAAGGGCTAGGTCAGTTTGCTGTGGAATTACCTGGCATAACAGTGGAGCAGGGGGCTTATATGAGATGAAACCAAAAACCAAACTTGCTGCCATCGAGTTGATTCTGACTCATAGCGACCCTATAGGACAGAGTAGAACTGCCCCATAGGGTTTCCAGGGCTGTAATCTTCACAGGAGCAGACTGCCATATCTTTCTCCTGCCAACCAGCTGGTGGGTTCCATCTGCCAACTTTTGGTTAGCAGCCAAGCGCTTTAACCACTGTGCCACCAGGTAATTTGTGTTTGTCCATTCCATGCATGCAGCTATGGACATAAAAAAATACAGAGGGTCAAAGCAGTGTCCTTGATTTTAGGGGCTTGCAGCCTCGTTGGGCTGTGACAGGAGCACAAATGGCTGTGATATAAAGCAGTGTGTGATATGTGCTCTGAGATATAGAAAGTGCTGGAATGCTCACAAAGGGAGTCTGATCCTGTCTATGGGGTCAGTCAGGAGAGGCTCCACAGAAGGGGCAGTAGTGGAGAGAAAATGATGGTTAATATTTTGGACAAACAAAAGCTGAATTTACCATCGGCACCTTTCCCTTGAACAATGTACTTCAGGGAGAAGGAAGGTCTAAAATCCAAAAAGGAATGGTGAACAAATAAATACGTGACCATGAGGGTACATCCAAACAAACATTGGCTATATGACAATGATATTTATCTAATTAACATCATTGTGGAGCGGCTGCTCAAAGTAAAAACAAAGTTCTGAACATCAATTATGTGTATGACGAGAGCACATGAACTATTTCCTTGTACTGTTGTAGACGAGGGTAGAGATACCGCTTTATGTTCAACTGTGTTAAAAACACACGTTAACATTTTAGTGGAAAGAAAAGAGAGCCTATTGCTCTCAAATCAAGGAATTAAAAAGTCCTCTCCAAAAGTGGACAGGAAGGGGGTAGATAGGGAAGAAGAAGCAGAAGGAGCAGTGTAGAGGGAAGGCACCAAGTAAGAGGGTAAAAATAAATCCAAATATAGCAGTAATCACAATAAATATTAATAGACTAGATGGTTAAATTCAGGAACCGATGGTACTGAAGGAAGAAGTCCAAGCTTCTCTCAAGGCATTGAAGAAAAACAAGGCTTCAGGAATTGATGGAATATCAATTGAGATGGTTCAACAAACAGATGCAGAGCTGGAGGTGCTCACTTGTCTATGCCAAGAAATATGGAGGGCAGCTTCCTAGCCAACTGACTGGAAGACATCCATATTTATGCCTATTCCCAAGAAAGATGATCCAACCGAATGTGGAAATTGTAGAACAATATCATTAATATCACACGCAAGCAAAATTTTGCTGAAGATCATTCAAAAACGGCTGCAGCAGTATATCGACAGGGAACTGCCAGAAATTCAGGCTGGTTTCAGAAGAGGATGTGGAACCAGGGATATCATTGCTGATGTCAGATGGATCCTGGCTGAAAGCACAGAATACCAGAAGGATGTTTACCTGTGTTTTATTGACTATGCAAAGGCATTCAACTGTGTGGATCATAACAAACTATGGGTAACACTGCAAAGAATGGGAATTCCAGAACACTTAATTGTGCTCATGAGGAACCATTACATAGATCAAGAGGCAGTTGTTTGGACAGAACAAGGGGATAATGATTGGTTTAAAGTCAGGAAAGGTGTGTGTCAGAGTTGTATTCTTTCACCATACCTATTTAATCTGTATGCTGAAGAAATAATCCAAGAAGCTGGACTGTATGAAGAAGAACGGGACATCAGGATTGGAGGAAGACTCATTAATAACCTGTGTTATGCAGATGACACAACCTTGCTTGCTAGAAGTGAAGAGGACTCGAAGCACTTACTAATGAAGATCAAAGACCGCAGCCTTCAGTATGGATTATGCTTCAACATAAAGAAAACCAAAATCCTCACAACTGGACCAATGAGCAACATCATGATAAAAGGAGAAAAGATTGAAGTTGTCAAGGATTTCATTTTACTTGGATCCACAATCAACAGCCATGGAAGCAGCAGTCAAGAAATCAAAAGATGCATTGCATTGGGCAAATCTGCCGCAAAGGACCTCTTCAAAGTGTTGAAGAGCAAAGATGTCACCCTGAAGACTAAGGTGCGCCTGACCCAAGCCGTGGTATTTTCAATTGCATCATACGCATGTGAAAGCTGGACAATGAATAAGGAAGACCGAAGAAGAGTTGACACCTTTGAATTGTGGTGTTGGTGAAGAATATTGAATATACCATGGACTGCCAACCCAACAAAAGTACGAACAAATCTGTCTTGGAAGAAGTGCAGCCAGAATGCTCCTTAGAGGTAGGGATGGCAAGACTGCATCTTAACATACTTTGGACGTGTTATCAGGAGGGATCAGTCCCTGGAGAAGGACATCATGCTTGGCAGAGTACAGGGTCAGTGGAAAAGAGGAAGACCCTCAACAAGGTGGATTGACACAGTGGCTGCAACAGTGAGCTCAAGGATAACAACGATTGTAAGGATGGCACAGGACCAGGCAGTGTTTCCTTCTGTTGTGTATAGGGTTCCTATGAGTCAGAACCGACTCAACGGTACCTTACAGAACAAGAACAGATGGTTAAAAGGCAGATTGGAGTTTTTAACAATCCAACTATAGAATGCTAGTTTTTGCTGTTAGCTGCCATTGAGTTGGCTCTGACTCATGGCACCCCCACGTGTATCAGAGTAAAACTGTGCTCCACAGGGTTTTCGGTGGCTGGTTTTTCAGAAGTAGGTCACCAAGCCTTTCTTCCTAGGTGCCTCCAGGTGGGTTTGAACCACCAACCGTTTGGCTAGTGGTCAAACACATAACCATGTACACCACCAAAGGGTCTCTTATTAAACGTAAGGACATAGGAAGGTTGAAAGTAAAAGAAAGTGATGCCAGGCAAATGCAAATCAAAAGAAAGCTGATACAGCCATATTAATGTTAGGCAAAGATGATCAAATAACTGAAAAATTCAGATAACAGTGTCCTAAACAAGATAGTGGAGTCCCTGGTACAAACAGTTAATGTGCTCAGCTACTGACCGTAAAGGTGGCGGTTCAAGCTCACCCAGAAGCACCTTGAAAGAAAGTCCTGGCAATCTACTTCTGAAAAATCAGCCATTGAAAATCCTGTGGAGCACAGCTCTCCTCTGACACACATGGGACTGTCATGAGTCAGAGTCGACTCAAAGGCAACTGGTTTAAACAAAAGAGACATTTATTTTTCTTACAGGTAAAGGAAGTCCAAGTTCAGAAGTGGTTGCCCAGGCTGGGCTGGGGTCTCTGGTTGGCAGGGATTCCAATCACTGGGGGCCCCTGGTCATCAGGAGCCTAAGCCTCCTTCCATCAGCTCTACCCTCTTACAGATGAGTGCTCTCCTTGGTAAGGGCGCCTGAGGAAGGCCATCCAAGCGTGGAGGCAGATGTCCCACCATCAGTATTGGAAATCTGTGCCAGTGGAAACCTAGGGCTAAGAGAGCTGCATCCAATCAACCGAAAGTTCCTCCTGTTAAGATATTTACGGGCTGAGAACGCTGACTTGTCAGGCACGCCTGGAGCTGAGGCTCACTGAGAATGCAGGAAAAACACCCTCTGTAAGAAGACAGAGGGGCCTTGCTGACACGGCAAAGAGGTGAGGCCAAAGGAACGGGAGGCAGTTAACTGCAGAAAACCCATCTGACCATTCCCTGTGCTTTTTCAATACTGTACTTGAATGTATTGGTTTCATGAGGAAAAAAAAAAAAACTCTACCAAGTATCTCTAGAGGGCAGCCGGGCAGACTCATTGGTATTCTCGAGTGATAAAATGGGGCAGGGATGGGCGTGGGAGGGCCAAGCAGTTACGCACCTGCTTTTGACGGTGACGAGAAATGTCAAAGTCAATAAAATTTAATGACTGGTCAATAAACTCTCCCTATCAACTATTGTTTCCCTTGAGACATAAAACTCAGGAAAGTGTTTGATTTCTTGGTCCCCACATAAATGCTTGCTCAGACACAAAAGCTAGGTGGTGGGGAGAGGAGAGAAGAGATACTATATCAGTTTCCTGTGGCTGCTGTAACAAATGACCACAGACATGATGACTTTAAACCACAGAAACCTATTCTTTCACAGTTCTGGAGGTCAGAAGCCTGAAATCAAAGTCAGGCAGAGCCATGCCCCTTCCAGAACCTCAAGGGGACACCCTGGCCTCGTCCAGCTTTTGGTGGCTCCAGGCATTCCTTGGCTTGTAAAAGTATCACTCCAATCTCTGCCTTTGTCTTCACATGGCCATCTTCCCCTTATATGTGTCTGTTTGTCTCCAAATCTCCCTCTCCTTATAAAGACGCCAGTCATTGGATTGGTGCGACCATAATCCCCTATGGCCTTGTTTTAACTTGATTGCATCTGCAAAGACCCTATTTCCAAATAAGGTCATATTGGCAGTTACCAGGGTTAGGACTCCATTATATCTTTTTGAGGGACAAAATTCAACCCTCTACAGATGGCTACTGCCTTAGAGAGACTACATATACCTGCTGGTTGGGATGAATGTGTGGGTGGTAAATTAAGGGGACTCTGTCATATGCTTTTATTGCTTAACTGGACACACCTTGCTTGCAAAGTAATGTTTACTTTATGCCATTTGGCTTCTTTTCCTACCTCCTGCTTCAGTATTCCAGATCGTTGTTTTAAATTATCTTCAACTTCCTCTCAGTTTATCTCTTAATTTTCAGAGAACATGGAGACCAGCAGGTGTGAACAATCAAATTGCTTCTTGTCTTGGAGGAATGGATCTCCTTTTTCCCTTCTGAGGTTAAACAGCTCACTCCACAGGTTTAGGGGATTTTAGGTTGTTGTTCTCTCTCAACTTCTCTTTCTCCGACTCTTGCTCTACCTTCTTTCCTCCCTTCACCCACCTCCTCCAGCCTCTCCTCTTTGCCTCTGTTGTTGTTGTTAGGAGCCATCGAGTTGGTTCTGACCCATAGTGACCCCATGCACAACAGAACAAAACACTGCCCGGTCCTGCACCATCCTTTCAATCGTTGTTATGCTTGAGCTCATTGTTGCAGCCACTGTGTCAATCCACCTCGTTGAGGGTCTTCCTCTTTTCCGCCGATCCTGTACTTTGCCAAGCATGATGTCCTTCTCCAGGGACTGATCCCTCCTGACAACACGTCCAAAGTATGTAAGACACACTCTCGCCATCGTTGCTTCTAAGGAACATTCTGGTTGTACTTCTGAGATAGATTTGTTCGTTCTTTTGGCAGTCCATGGTATATTCAATATTCTTCACCATAACCACAATTCAAAGGTGTCAATTCTTCTTCGGTCTTCCTTATTCATTGTTCAGCTTTCACATGCATATGACATGATTGAAAATACCATGGCTTGGGTCAGGTGCACCTTAGTCTTCAGGGTGACATCTTTCCTTTTCAACACTTTGAAGAGGACCTTTGCGGCAGATTTGCCCAATGCAATGCATCATTTGATTTCTTGACTGCTGCTTCCATGGCTGTTGATTGTGGATCCAAGTGCTGCACCTCCAGCACTGCACCCATGTATTCAAACATCCTTGACAACTTCAATCTTTTCTCCTTTTATCATGATGTTGCTCATTGGTCCAGTTGTGAGGATTTTGGTTTTCTTTATGTTGAAGCATAATCCATACTGAAGGCTGTGGTCTTTGATCTTCATTAGTAAGTGCTTCAAGTCTTTTTCACTTTCAGCAATCAAGGTTATGTCATCTGCATAATGCAGGTTGTTAATGAGTCTTCCTCCAATCCTGATGCCCCATTCTTCTTCATATAGTCCAGCTTCTTGGATTATTTGCTCCATATACGGATTTTTTTTTTTTTATGGTTAAAGAATACAACCCTGACGCACACCTTTCCTGACTTTAAACCAATCAGTATCCCCTTGTTCTGTCCAAACAACTGCCTCTTGATGTACGTGAAGATTCCTCATGAGCATAATTAAGTGTTCTGGAATTCCCATTCTTCACAATATTATCCACAATTTGTTATAATCTACACAGTCAAACTCCTTTGCACAGTCAATAAAACACACGTAAACATCCTTCTGGTATTCTCTGCTTTCAGTCAGGATCCATCTGACATCAGCAATGATATCCCTGGTTCCACGTCCTCTTCTGAAACTGGCCTCAATTTCTGGTATTTCCCTGTCGATATACTGCTGTTGCCGTTTTTGAACGATCTTCAGCAAAATTTTGCTTGCGTGTGATATTAATGATATTGTTCTATAATTTCCACATTTGGTTGGATCATCTTTCTTGGGAATAGGCATACATATGGATGTCTTCCAGTCAGCTGGCCAGGAAGCTGTCTTCCATACTTCTTGGCATAGATGAGTGAGCACCTCCAGCACTGCACCCGTGTATTCAAACATCTCAATTGATATTCCATCAATTCCTGGAACTTCGTTTTTCACCAATGCCTTCAGCGCAGCTTGGACTTCTTCTTCGGTACCATGGGTTTCTGATCATATGCTACCTCTTGAAATGGTCGAACGTCTACTAATTCTTTTTGGTATAATGACTCTGTGTACTCCTTCCATCTTCTTTTGATGCTTCCTGCGTCATTTAATATTTTCCCCATAGAATCCTTCAGTATTGCAACTTGAGGCTTGAATTTTTCTTCAGTTCTTTCAGCTTGAGAAACACCGAGCGTGTTCTTCCTTTTTGGTTTTCTATCTCCAGCTCCTTGCACATGTCATTATAATACTTTGTCTTCTTGAGCCACCCTTTGAAATCTGTTCAGTTCTTTTTCTTCATCATTTCTTCCCTTTGCTTTAGCTGCTCGACGTTCATGAGCAAGTTTCAGTGTGTCCTCTGACATCCATCTTGGTCGTTTCTTTCCTTCCTGTCTTTTCAATGACCTCTCAGTTTCTTCATATATGAGGCCTTTGATGTCATTCCACAGCTCGTCTGGTCTTCAGTCACTAGTGTTCAATGCATTAAATGTATTCTTGCGATGGCCTCTAAATTCAGGTGGGATATACTCAAGGTTGTATTTTGGCTCTCGTGGACTTGCCCTGATTTTCTTCAGTTTCAGCTTGAACTTGCATATTAGCAATTGATGGTCTGTTCCACAGTTGGCCCCTAGGCCTTGTTCTGACTGATGATACTGAGCTTTTTCATTGTCTCTTTCCACAGATGTAGTTAATTTGATTTCTGCGTGTTCCAGCTGGCGAGGTCCATGTGTTTAGTCGCTGTTTATATTGGTGAAAGAAGGTATTTGCAATGAAGAAGTCATTGGTCTTGCAAAATTCTATCATTTGATCTCCAGCATTGTTTCTATCACCAAGACCATATTTTCCAACTACTGGTCCTTGTTTGTTTCCAGCTTTTGCCTGTAATCCCCAGTAATTATCAATGCATCCTGATTGGATGTTCGATCAATTTCAGACTGCAGCAGTTGATAAAAATCTTCAATTTCTTCATCTTTGGCCTTAGTGGTTGGTGTGTAAATTTGAATAATAGTCATATTAACCGGTCTTCCTTGTAGATGTAAGGATATTATCCTATCACTGACAGTGTTGTACTTCAGGATAGATCTTGAAATTTTCTTTTTGAAGATGAATGCAACACCATTCCTCTTCAAGTTGTCGTTCCCATCATAGTAGACTATATGATTGTCTGATTCAAAATGGCCAATACCAGTCCATTTCAGCTCACTAATGCCTAGGATATTGATATTTATGCGTTCCATTTCATTTTTGATGATTTCCAATTTTCCTAGTTCATACTTTGTATGTTCCAGGTTCCAATTATTAATGGATGTCTTCAGTTGTTTCTTCTCATTTTGAGTCATGCCATATCAGCAAATGAAGGTCCTGAAAGGTTTAGTCCATCCAAGTCATTAAGGTCAACTCTGCTTTGAGGAGGCAGCTCTTCCCCAGTCGTCTTTTGAGTGCCTTCTAACCTGGGGGGCTCATCTTCCAGCACTATATCAGAGAGTGTTCTGCTACTATGCATAAGGTTTTCACTGGCTAATTCTTTTCAGAAGCAGCCTACTGGGTCCTTCTTCCTAGTCTGTCTTAGTCTGGAGGCTCAGCTGAAACCTGTCCTCCATGGGTGACCCTGCTGGTATCTGAATACTGGTGGCATAGCTTCCAGCATCACAGCAACACGCAAGCCCCCACAGTACAACAAACTGCCTCTAGTCAGCCACAAACAAGCTCAACCTTTATCAGCCTGTAAGAAATACTTCCTTGACTGCGCCTTTCTCTTCAAAATACTGCCTGGCCTCTTGTCTTCCCTCCTTAGCCAAAATTCTTTAAAGAGTATTCAATAAGCAATGCTAGAATATAAATTCCATGAATCTGGGGGTCTTTGTTTTGTTACTGCCGTACCCTCATTGCGTAGAACAGTGCCTGATAAATATTTGAGTGAATGCCTCCACTTTCCATTCAGTTCTGCTTCTATCCATACTACGCCATTGAAAATACTCTTCATAAAGTCACGAGTTCCATCCCAATTGCCAGATACAATAGCATATTTTCAGTCTTGTCCCTTTAGACCTTCCTGTAGCATATGAGATGCCTGAACACTTGCTTTTGGAAACTCAGGAGTTCTCTACTGGCTCTATTTTTATCTCCCTGAACGTTCTTTTTCTATCTTCTTCATGGAAGATGTCTCCTTCTTGTGTGCCCAACCCCTCGTCTCCAAAAAAACAAAAGCAAGCAAACAAAAAGTGCTTGGTGCTCTTCTATCCAGGCTGAAGATCTCTGGTAGTGTCCACAGCAGCCGGTGATTTATAAATCTATGTATCTTCAAAACTTCTGTGTCCTACTTCACCTTTTAGATCTAGAATGATGATGTTCCGGGTACCTTCACCTGGATCACCCATAAACCCTCACACTTAATGTGTTTAAAATGGAACTCCCTGTCTACCTTCCCAAAGCCCTTCTCCTTCCCCTGCATTTCTTGATTCAGTTACTGGTTGGCCATCTCCCCAGGCTCCCAAGCTAGACACTGCAGGCCATCCCTGACTCCTCCTTTTCCCTTACTTTCAGTTGGTCACTAAGCTCTGAAGATCCTCCTGCTCAGCCCCGGTGTCTTCTCTTCATGCCTCCCACCTCAACAACTCTCCCTGGGGTCATCTGTGCAGTGGTCCATCTGGTCTCCCTGTCTCCCAGATGCCACAATAAAATTTATATCTCACAGTCTTATTGTGCCTCTTCCCTATTAGAAACACCTTCAGTATCTCACTATTACTTACACCATGAATTTCAGCACCATATATCCCCTTTCCAATCTGTTAGCAACTCACTGCTGACACCCTCCAGTACAGCCACTCCAGCCTCCTCTTTACCTTCTCCTACTGCTTCAAATCTTCTCTCACCTCTCTTGACTTTGTCAAGTGCTACCCAGCCTTCAAAGACCCTGAGTGGCACAAATGATTTGCACGGGGTTACTAACTGAGAGGTTGGTGGTTTGAACCCACCCAGTGGTACCACAGAAGAAAGGCCTGGTGATCTGCTTCTGTAAAGATTACTGGAAAAAAAAAAAAAACCCTCTGGAGCTCAGTTCTGCTCTGTAACACATGGGGTCACCATGAATAGGAATCGATTCGATGGCAACAGGTACCCAGCCTTCAAGACTGACAGCCCATATCTCCTTTCCCATGAGCTTCCCCACCACATCCAGATTTCTTCCTCCTTGGTACTTCTGAAAAAGAGTCTGTTCTGCTTTATTCAAATGCTTATTTCCCAACAAACCTCTTTTATCAAAATTAAATTGGAAAAATAATCATCTCAGTGGGGAGAAGAGGTAAAAGATGAGAGTGTCTCAGAACCACAATAATTCATTTTTCTTATAGAAATCTCAGTGATGATATAGTGATAAATGTTGAACAAAATGAACACAATGGCTAAAGCTTATGGAGTGCTTACTACCTCGTTGGCACTGTTCAAGTGCTGTATGTGTGATAACATCTGTACGTCTCACAGCAAACCCGTGAGGTAGCAACTTCAGTACTCCCCATTTTACCAGTTAGGTAAGTTTTTTCAAGGTCTCATGGATACTAGTGGTATTGTTGGGATTCAGAACCTCTGCAGTCTGTCTCAGAGCCCAAACTCTTAACCATTATGCTGTATAACTTCTTATTCTACTGCCCAGATGTTACTGACCTAATACTTAATGATAATAAAAGTAAGTAGAATAAATAACTAAATGCTTTACTTGGGTTATCTCAACTGATCTTCACAACAACACTATGAGGTAGGTCCTACTATCATCATCCCTCTTTTACATGTGAGTGTAACAGAACATGTAGTGGGGCTCTTCTACCACAGTCCTGGCACATTAAAAAAAAAAAGCCATTGCCATCTAGTCAACTCTGACTCATAGTGACTCCGTGAGGTACTTCAGAGTAGAACTGGTCTATAGGGTTTTCTTGGCTGTTACCTTACAGAAGGAGATTGCCAGGTCTTTCTTCTATGGCACCGCTTGGTGAATTTGAACTGCCAACCCTTTGGAACTAAAAGCAAGCTGTACCACCCAGGAACTTTGCAAAGGGGATGGCAAAACCCAATTCTGTTCAACATCCCTGTGATGAGTAGAAGGAGAGCTGAGAAGGCCAGAAGTTTTCGGAGAAAGACGGTGTGTACTGCATGTCTCCCCTCCCACTGCCCTGGCAGGGGTGGGGGTGGGGAGAGTTACTTCACCTCCCCTCTGGCCTACTTTGGAGCTCTGGTGGAGCAGTGGTTAACAGCTGGACTGCAAACCAAAAGGTCAACACTTCGAATCCCCCAGCCACTCTTTGGAAACCCAATGGGACAGTTCTACTTTGTCCCGTAGGGTCGCTATGAGTTGGAATTGACTCAAAGGCAACGGTTTCTGGCCTACTTAGGTGAACACGGAAACCCTGGTGGTGTAGTGGTTAAGAGTGTGTTAACCAAGAGGTTGGCAGTTCAAATCTGCAAGGCGCTCCTTGGAAACTCTATGGGGCAGTCCTACTCTGTCCTATAGGGTCGCTATAAGTCGGAATCGATGGCAGTGGGTGCATTGGGTTAGGTGAACACAGAGGGCACTGTTTGGAAAGCCTGATGCTTTCTCGGGCTTTCTGACATGGGCCTGGTGTGTCTGACATGCTTCTGACGTCCCTGAAGCTAATCTGAGCTACTGGGTGTGAGCAGCAGGTCAGAGAGGGGGTGCTCACTGGGAGTGAACGGCTCTTCCTTGGGGTGGGGAACCGGATGCAAGAGCATTTCCTCGGGAGGCAGCTGCCCCTGGAGCTGCTTTGAATTGTTACGGAGATAATTTCTTGAGGGGTGTGTGTGGGTGGGATATGACTCCAGCAGAATGCTGTGCTCAGAATCAAAACTATGAAATATCCCTTAGCCTGGACTTTATGTGATCAGCCAGATCAGAACAAGTAAGCAAGGCTGGGAACGTTAGCAGGATTCTCTTATAATTCTTTAAACCCAAACAATCTCTCCAACAGCTGGGGTAGCTTCTCCGCACTATGCAGCAAGAGATGGGCTGGATTATTCTATGATTAAAGCAGAAATCGTTCTATAGTCTGCCAGGGCTTATTTTTTTCTAGCTAAGAAAACGGGTTATTTGCTATTCATTCTGGAAAACTTTCAAAAGTGCACGATCTGTTGTGCTTCCCCTAATCATAGCACTGGGTGGCAGTGTTTTTACTGAAATGGTTTCTGAAGAGAGGCAAAAGGAGGTTTTATTCCTTTGAGAAAAATAAAAATTCTACTTAACCAGCCATGACCCAAAAGGCAATTCTCCTTCATTCACCACTTGAACAGCCCATACTCAACATTATTACTGTAAATGCAGGATTTAAACACATAGACACACCCCAAAACCAGAATGCCCCAAATAATATCTTGGGAAATTGAAAACATGTCTCTTACTTCTATCAGGTCCCATCTCCATGCCTCATTTTAAATGGTACTTGTCTAATAAATTCAATGAAATGAAAATGTTAATTTATTTGACTGGCTGAGTGTACCATTTTCATCTGAAACAGAAGTGTTAGAATTTCAGTCCTCACATTCTATCCCCAAAAATGAACTGCTCATTAAGTGTCACCAGTGACAGAATGTTGACACTTGAGGCCAAAATATAAAATTAACAGCATCACCTGTTACCAGGTGGAAACCCCAGGTTTGTGCTTGGCATGACTTGTACTGGCCAATAAACAAGAGACATAGGCAGGAGGACAGGAAACGTACCTTTATTTCATTGTACAAGGAAAGGAGTCAGCAGGAGCTGCTGCTGCCAAGACTGCTCACCAAGGGCTGGCAGGCCAGTTACTTTCAAACGGGTTTACAAGTAGGGAGTTCATACAAATTACATCAGCAACATTCTTAATCATACTATGCAGGAGCAATGGGGCTTACATAAAAGCAGAATTCAAATGCAAAACTGGAGGGGAGGAAGCCAAGCAAAGACAACAGGATACTTAACAGTACTGTGCGGGCTGTCTCACACCCATCAGAACTAAAGCCTCTTGGGTTATTATCCTCAATCCTGGTGTTGTCCTTCCCCTTCCCAGAAGTAATAGCCATTATATCCCTCCAGACCTTTTCTTATGAAATTGTACCTATGGAAAGCAACATCATGATAAATGAAGAAAAGATTGGCGTCGTCAAGGATTTCATTTTACTTAGATCCACAATCAACGTCCATGGAAGCAGCAATCAGGAAATCAAATGACATACCGCATTGGGTATGTCTGCTGCAAAAGACCTCTTAATAGTGTTAAAAAGCAAAGATGTCACTTTGAGGACTAAGGTGTGCCTGACCCAAGCCATGATATTTTCAATCACCACATATGCGTGCAAAAGCCAGACAATGAATAAGGAAGAACAAAGAAGAATTGATGCCTTTGAATTGGTGAGGAATATCGAATACACTATGGGCTGCCAGAAGAATGAGCAAGTCTGTCTTGGAAGAAATACAGCTAGAGTGCTCCTTGGAAGCGAGGATGGCAAGACTTTGTCTTACGTACTCTGGACGTGTTATCAGGAGGGACCAGTCCCTGGAGAAGGACATCATGCTTGGTAAAGCAGAGGATTAGTGAAAAAAAGGAAGACCCTCAACAAGATGGATTGACACAGTGGCTGCAACAATGGGCTCAAGCATAACAATGATTGTGAGGATGGCGCAGGACTGGGCAGTGTTTTGTCCTGTTTTATATATGGCTACTATGGGTTGAAACCAACTCGACGGCACCTAACAAAAGCCCCACCGCCTACAGAAAATACACATATTGTTTTGGTGGTTCTTAAAAAATATAAGCACTATCAAATTATGTGCATCGTACAGCAGCTTATTTTTATTCATAAATGTTTTGGGTTGTTTTCATATTTTCTCTATTACAAAAAGTGCTGCAACATACAACCTTGCATAGGCAGGTCTGCTTCTGTGTTTCTCCATGAAGCTGCTGAAAAGTGATTTTGCAGCACCATATATAGAAATGCCCAGGTAGTTCTCGCTGACTCAAGGTGATACCCTTAGCATACACTAAACTTCCCTGTGAGTCACTGGGAGGACTTCTCTGATCTATTGAACTCTTCTGAGTCCAAGGCAGTTTTAGTTATCACAGCTTTGAAATGTGTGTTGACTCCTAGTGGAGCAATTTTCTTTTTTCCAAAACTGTCTTGGCATACTCTTTCACATAAGTTTTATAATTAGCTTGTAGAGCTCCATCAAAAATATTAAGATTTTTGATTAAGATTGCATTGCATGTATAGATTAATCTGAGGTGTGTTAATAACTTTACAATATTGAGCCTTTCTTTCCGTGATCGTGATATTGCTTTATATTTGTTGTTCAATGGTAGAATTCTTGCCTTCCATGTGGGAGACTCAGGTTTGATTCCTGGCCAATGGCACCTCACGTGCAGACACCACACATCAGTCAGCAGAGGCTTGCTTGTTGCTATGACGCTGAACTTCCAGATTAAGACAGACTAGGAAGCAAAGCCTGGTGACTTACTTCCAAAAATCAGCCAATGAAAACCCTGCAGATCCCAACGGTCCGATCTGCAACTGATCACGGGGATGGCATAGGACTTGGGCGTTGTTTTGTTCTGTTGTGCATGGGGTTATCATGAGTCATTCAAAGACCATGGCAGCTAACAACAACGTATATCCTTTAGCAAAAGTTTTATATAACTCACGTTCAGTTTATTCTTAGGTACTCGTTTTTTGTTGCTATGGTGAATGGGATCAGTCCCCTTTTATAGTTTTTATTAGATATTTTTAGGCTTATAGGAAAATTACATGTAATTTTGAGATGTAGATCTTGTTTCTAGTCACCTTTTAAAATAACTTGAAAAATTCTTCTTGTTGAGATATGCACAGCAGAATATAACACCAACAGTTTCTACATGTACAATTCAGACATTGATTACATCTTTCGAGTTGTGCAACTGTTCTCGCCCTCATTTTCCCAGTTGTTTCTCCTCCATTAACATAAGCTCACTGCCCCTAAGTTTCCTGTCTCATCTTTCAAGTTGCTGTTGTCAATTTGATCCCATATAGATACAGATCTTAAGAGAGCACAATAGTCAAGGCTGACATTCTTTACTAGTTAAACTATTGTTTGGTTATAAGAAGACTTCAGGGGATATTTTTAAGTTTTAAGGTTTAAAGATCATTTCAGTGCAATAGTTTCAGGGTTTCATTCAGCCTCAATGGCTCCAGAAAGGCTGGATTCCATGAGAATTTCAAATTCTGTACTGCATTTTTCCCTTTTGATCAGGATTCTACTATACAATTGTTGATCAAAATGTTTGGTAATGGTAGCTGGGCATCATACAGTTCTTCTGGTCTCAGGGCAAAGGAGGCTGTTCTTCATGGAGGCAGTTAGCCACATATTCCATTTCCTCCTTCTTCCTCTATTTCTGTAGGTGAATAGAGGCCAATTTTAGTACGTTGGATGGCTGCTTCCAAGCTTTTAAGAAGGCAGGCACTATGCAACAAACTAAGAGGTAGAACAGAAGCACTAAACACGTTATTAGGCCAATTAACTAAGATGTCCCATGAAACCATGACCCCACACATTCAAACCAAGGGAACAAAATACCATGCGGTGTTTGGTTGTACATAAGCAGCCTTGGCAGCCACTCTTCTTTTTTTTTGGTCCTTGTCAATATATCACACAACTTTTGCCAATTCAACTTTTACAGGTGTATAACTTATTGACAGCAATTACATTAATTGGTCTAGCCACCTTTTAAAATTCTTATTCGTTCTAATACTTTGTTTTGCATCTTGAAAGTAGCTGCTGCTTCTTTTATTTTTTTTGTGGGGGGGATGGTTCATGCTCTTTTTATTATTTTTCTTAGTCTCAAACTTACAAAAAAGTTACAATTACAGTACAAATACCTCTTTTCTTCTGAGCCATTTAAGAGTAAGAGGATGCTCCATCAGCTGCCTAATACCAGTCTGGCGTGTTTTTCCTGCACACAAGGCCATTCTCATACACAGCCACCATACAACCTTCAAAATCAGGAAATGAATGCTGATTCATTAAAAAAAAAAAAAAAAAAACTAACCCAACAGGTTGCTGTCTGTTGATTCCAACTCATGGCGACCCCATGTACTTCAGAGTAGAACTGTGCTCCATAGAGTTTTCAATGGCTGATTTTTGGGAAATAGATCATCAGGCTTTTCTTCCCAGGTACCTCTGGGTAGATTCAAACCTCCAACCTTCTGTTAACCTTTTGCACAACTCAGAGACTCCTGCTGATTGATTACTACCACCTAAACCTCAGACCCCATTCAGTTGCACCAGTTGTTCCAATAATGTCTTCTTTTTAATATTTTATTGAGTTTTTGGTGAAAGTTTACACAGCAAATTAGGCTCCCATTGAACCATTTCTACACACGTTGTTCATGGACATGGTTACATTTTCCACATTGTGTCAACATTCTCGTTATTTCTGTTCTCGTTATTCCATTTCCATTATGCTTGCTTCATGCTGCCCCCTCACCTTCTCATCTGTGTTTCATGGTAAATGTTGACTGGTCTTGAATAGATGATGATTATATAAAGTATAATACTCATAGGTGATATTGTTTATTTTATGAGCCAATCTGCTATTTAGTTGAAAAGTGATCTCTTGGAGTAGTTTCAGTACAAAGTTTAAAGGGTATCTCGGGGTGATAGTCTCCGGGGTCCTCCAGGTCGCTGCCAGTCCAGTAAATCTGGATTTTTTTTTTTTTTTAAGATTTTGAGTTTTGTTCTACATTTTTCTCCATTCTTTCTGGGACCATCTATTGTGGCCCCAGTCAGAATGGTTGGTAGTAGTTCTTCTGGTCTCTGGATAGGTGAGGCTGTGGTTCATGTAGGCAGTTAATCCTGTAGACTGGTTTCTTCTTCAAGTGTTTGGTTTCCTTCTACTGTTTTGCTCCAGACAAGTAGAGAACAATAGTTATATCTTAGATGGCCACTTGCAAGTTTTTAAGACCCCAGATGCTCCTTATCAAAGTAGGATGTAGAACATAAGCTTTATAGACTAGGCTGTGCCAATTAACCAAGATGTCCTAAGCCTTTAAACCCAATAAACCAGTCTTGAGAGGTGTTTGGTTACTATCCATGACTGTGCTCCCCATGTGCTTTATTATAGGTATGAATATATGTGTGGTGCTCATCGTGTATAGATATGCCTACAAATACACCTACCACATTTTTATGCCAATAACATGTGCCTTCTACGTTTGCTTGCCAACTGCACCATCCCTCCATGATGTATTTTCATAAGTGTGCTATGCTAATTATTTTTACAGCAATATGTTAAAAAAACTGGCATAGTGGCGCTTACAAAAATAGCTTGCAGGACGGTGCAGTTGGCAAACAAATGTAGAAGACACGTTATTGGCATAAAAATATGGTACACGTCATGTATATACATATAACTTCTTGTACACATATATGCATATATAACCAGTCATGTATTTTTTGGTGGTTACTGCTGTCGCTACAAAATCTTGTATGCTATAGCATGAGTCAGAAATGACTGGATGGCAGTGGGTTTGGTTTGGCGTGGTAAAGCACTTACCAATAATGTCCCTTATTCTTGTGTATTTTAGTGTCACCCTTTACACCTTGGTTACGTTGTGCTCACTTTACCAACAATTCAGTGTTGCCTTTCCCAGTCCCCAAACTAACAAGTGTTTACTGTCTAGAGAGTGAGTCTTCCTCCCTTCCCCTCCTCCATCCCTGGTAACCCTCAAGAACGCCGATTTCTACGAGTATACCTATTTTTGCCATCCTTCTTTCTTAATGGTCACCTGGGTGCTGTTGCCATTGCTGCACTTTATTTGCTCCAGCACCTCTGTTAACTTCTCTGTAGCTGCTGCTGCGTACCACCAGTAGCATTTCCTTTTTTCACCCAAACTCCCAACACTTCACATTACTGGAGGCTGGGCTGCAAAAATGAAAACTTTAAAAAAGCAAAAGGAAAAATCCTGGAAGATATTTTTTTTCTTTTTTTCATAAAATCGTTTTGGCTTCAAAGTTCCACAAATCGAAGTCTGTGTTGTATACCATATATGCCCAATACACCCAAATACAAGACAAACCTGAACATGAGGGGAGCAGCATTTTCCCAGTGAGAATATAAAAAAAGTTACTTTACTAATTTGGGAAACTCTGGTGGTGTACTACTGGTTAAGAGTCCGGCTGCTAACCCAAAAATCAGGAGTTTGAATCCACAGGTGCTCTATGGGGCAGTTCTACTCTGTCCTTCAGTGTCGCTGGGTCAGAATCGACTTGACGGCGAGTTTTTTAAAAAATTTGAATAGGTTTATAAACTCTTAGATGTAAAATTCATGCTTACCTGTCATAGCTAATTAAACACACACATTAAAATATTTTAAATATATCAGCTTAGAAATACTATTCTACTATAAGTTTTCATAAAATAATTTTATTCAAACTCCTCACTTTAATGTTCAAAATCAGTAACATCTAGAGCCACTTCTTGAAGCGTCACTACCATGTTCACTTCTAAGATAAAACATTATTTGAATCTATGGATAATGCAGCCACTGAAAGCTTCACACCCTAGTATCTGTTGTATAACATTACGACTGTTTTCTTCTTCATGCATTTTAATGTAAACATTACTGATGTATAACACATATAGAAAAGTGTATATATCTTAAGTGTACAGTCTGATGAATTTTCAAAGTGAACATATATACTCATGTAACCAGCACCCAGGTGAAGACAGAAATCACCAGAAACCCTCTCATGCCCTCCGCTAATCACCAGTACCCCAGAAGACCCTCCAGTTACTTCTCTTGGGCCCATCCTGCTCGCTGTGGGTAACAACATCCTAACTTTTAATGCCACAGGTGAGTTTTGCCTGGTTTGGAACTTTATATACATTGGTACAAAATGATTCAGAGTATATACTTTTAATGTCTGGATTCTTCCACTCAGTATTGTTTTTCATCCATGTTGCTGTATCTAGTTGTAGTATGTTCATTCTCATTAATGTAGAATATTCTATTGTACAAGTTTATTTACCCATCAAAAAAAAATTTTTTTTTTTTTTTTTTTTTTTTTTATTGTAGATGGCCGTTGGGTTGTTTTCAGATTTTGGCTATTATGAATAACAATGGTATGAACACACTTGTACGGGCTTTTTGAACATCTGCACTTGCTTCTGTTGTTTTTTTTTTTTTTCTGTTGGGTATACCTTAGAGTGAAGTTGTTGGGTGGGGGTTCAATCTTAGCAAATACTGCCTGTTTACCCTCCCACCAGTAGTATGATAGTTCAGGTTACCATGCAGCCTTGCCAACACTTGGTATTTTCTGCTGATTTAGTTGTAGTCATTCAGATGGGTGTGTAGTGGCCTTTCATGGTAGTTTTTATTTGCACTTCCCTGGACTTAGGAAGTTAGGCACACTTTCATGTGTTTATTGGCTTATTTATATATCTTATTTTGTGAAACGTCCAAGTTTTTTTTGTTGATTTGCCTGATCTGTAGTTATTTATATATTCCACAGACAAGCTCTTTGTCAGATGTCTACATTGCAAATATCTCTACTCATTTTGTAGCTTGCGTTTTTACTCTTAGTGCTGGCTTCACTGTACTGTACTCTTTCTTAAAGTGATTTTTAATACCTTTTTTTTACAACATCCAACATAACTGAGGAAATCTGTCAAATTTCTTTCTTTTTATAACAGATTCTATCAAGTGACTTCTAGAAGCATCCAAAGCTAGCACTGGGAAGTCACTTTCAGGTTGTTATTCCATATAAAGTTGTTACGATGGTTCCTTATAATGACAGATTTTGAGGGACTTTTTTGAGGGGCAGGGGGAGGAACTCATCTTACATTTACGCACATGTAAGAATTCCTCTTTCGCCTGACCAACATTTGCAGCACATCCAAAAGCAAGCTCAAGTTCCTTGGCTTTCTAACTATCTTTAGTGGTGACTTCTGTGTTGTACTGAAGGCCTTTGTCTTTATTACAATCATTATTGGCTGTGTTCTAGACACTAATCTAGGTGTCACTATGAAGAGACTATGTAGATGTGATTATCCTCGATAATCTGAGTGGGCATCATTTAATCAGTTAAATCAATTCTGACTCCTGGTGACCCTATGAATGTCAGAGTAGAACTGTGCTCCATAAGGTTTTCAATAGCTATCATCTTTTGGAAGTAGATTGTCAGGCCTTTCTTCCACAGTGCCTCTGGGTGGACTCAAACCTCCAATCTCCTGGTTAGTAGTCAAGTACTTCACCACCTGTGGCACCCAAGGACTCCTTATGTAATCAATTAAATCAAAAAACCAAACCCACTGCTGTCGAGTCGATTCCGACTCTAGCAACCCCATAGGACAGAGTAGAACTGCCCCGTACAGTTTCCAAGGAGCACCTGGCAGATTCGAACTGCTGACCTTTTGGTTAGCAGCCGTAGCACTTAACCACTACACCACCAGGCTTTCCATGTAATCAGTTAGAAGGTCTTAAAGGCAGAGCTGAGGCTTCCGTAAGAGAAAAAAATTCTGCTTGTGGACAACAGCTTTGGCCCATGCCTGTGGAGTTCCATCCAGTTTGTGATCTTTTCTTGCTGACTGCGTGGGGATGACAGTTTCAATCTGTACCTGTGGTTTCCAGCCTGCCTGTGATCTTCCCTTTCTGCTTGCCTGCTCTATAAATTCTGACTTGCTTAGTCAGTTCCCACAAATGCATATGCCAAATACATCTTTCTATTTCTCCTACCAGTTCGGTTTCTCTGGCTGAAACCTGACTGATACCTTAGGTAACACAAGTATCTTTCTTTACAAAGGTATTATCAACAACATGCAAAATATTCATGAATTAAATGATCCTTATTAGCACACAGAAAACTAGATTAGAAACACTGTGTGTGGAATGCTGTCTATGTAGGTTATTATAGGGCTCAATTCTTGATTCTGATATTAAAATAGTAGCCATTTTTACTACTATTAATTTTCGTATTTTTGAGTACAATCTATAGGAGCCCTGGTGGCACAGTGGTTAACTGCTCAGCTGCTAACCAAAAGGTTGGCAGTTTGAACCCACCAGCCACTCTGCAGGAGAAAGATGCGGCAGTCTACTTCTGTAAAGATTACAGCCTTGGAAACCCTACGGAGCAGTTCTACTCTGTCACATGGGGTCATCAGGCGTAGGAACTGACGTGACAGCAATGAGTTTAATCTTTACAGCAGCAGATCATCAAGTTTTTCTGTTGTGGAGCCCTGGGTGGTTTGAATCACCACCCTGTTGGTTAGCAGCCAAGCCCTTAACTGTTTGTGCCACCTAGGCTCCTTTTTAGAGCCTTAAGACTCCCAAAGCTAATGTTCACAGATCTATTTGGTTCAATGGATAAGAAAGATCAAACCTGGGTTTAAGAAATCTGGCTTCTAATCTTAGCTGTTCCATAAATTAGATGTGTGATGATGGACAATTCTCTTAACGTTCTGAGCCCACTTCTTTATTCAACAGCTAACAAATAGTTACTAAATCCCTGTTAGAAGCCATGCACTTTGCTAGACACCGAGCTCCAACAATGAACAAGACAAAGACAGTCCCTGCCCTCAGAGGCTTAATGTCTAGAGGGGTGAGGGGCTTGGGCTAAACTACTGGTAAATCCTCTGGCCCAGCATTACTATGGGATTACATTTTCTATGACCTGAGGTCAATGTAACAAGGATTTCCAAATGACCTTGAAAAAGCTGCAAAGTATTAAAGATTTCCCATGTGAACCCTGATAAAATAATTTTTTAAATCAGAAAGTTTTATATAAGGCAGTCTCCAGGTTACAGACGAGATCTGTTCCTTAGTTTGTCTTTAAGCTGAATTTGTAGGTAAGTCCAAATGGGTACATACAATTCTTATTTAGCATCAGTTAGTCAAGTGTTTGTCTTAGTATATAGTATATATTTTACCTTTCTATGCATATAAAACACTTAAACACTTCTAAACTGCACAATGTTTTCATGAGTGTCACAAACTAGTGTGTGCATTTATTACCAACCATTGTATTTAACTCAAATTTTAAATATAATAGGCTTTACAGGTACACGAGTTGTCTGTATAAGTCAGACGTTTTAACCTGGTAACCCGGGGACTGACTGTATTTATTCAGGTGATTCAATTACAGAATGAAGTCCTCTCAGCATCATGAAGTCCAGTGTTTTGAGATCTTTTTTTCTGTATTAAAACTTTTACAATTCCGAAGAGATTGCAGTATTTGAAGTTTTTCATGCATTCAGGTATTTTGCATGATGTCTCATGTGATCAGTAATAAAGGTTGCAATGAAGTAGTAGCTATGATCATAACCCTAAAAAACAAAATACAGAGACAATAAGGCATTTATCAAGCATTTACAAACATCAATATTAGGGGCATTAAATAAATAAATCTCTCATGTCACTTTGCTTGCTTGTAAATGGTTGAAGTATTACAATCTGAGGAAGGTTCATAATAAAAATCAGGGTTGTTATACTTCAACATCTTCACTGTATGTTAAGAGGGCAACAAAAATATGAAGGAAAATGTATTCTGCCTAGCCTAGTTTCTCAACATTGCCATTAATATGCAAAGGAAATAACACATTAATTAAACGTGCAGAGTAGGCATGTAGACACATCACAAGGATTAGATTGGTCAATGAGGATTTACAGAGCTTAGAAACTTGGGCAAGAACTTTCAACTCTCAAAGAAAGAAACACACTGACATCAACAAGATAGTGTTCAAATACAAAATAAACACATAGTAAACAATACAGAGAAAGAACAAGAAAATGCCCAAATGTCCTAGATTTGCATAAAACAACTAAATACAGAGCAGATATTCCCACTTCTACACACTAAAGGCATCTTGCATCTTTATTTGAGGAAAAAGGAAAAATCAGTTAAACCTGACACCCCTTGGCAATATATCCAATTTGGTAAAAAGGCAGTCAACCCTTCTGGAAGCCATCAAGAAACAGAATGTGTAAAGTGCCAAGGAGCTGAGGTGAAAGGGATCTCAATTTATGTGGCGCATTACAACCACGGGTGTAGGTAAGCGGAGAGGCGATCCCCTCGGGGTGACCATAGCACCTCCTCAAGCACAAGAAGAAGGAAAGTAGCTTAAAAGTAAAAAGAAAAAAATTGAGGTTTGAAGAACTTTCTAAAGGTGTTAAACACCAGATAATTCCTGGGAGCCAGCCCTTTACCCCATACACAATTAAAATACAAAGTCAAATAAACTAAAAGAGATAAAAAGTCTAAGAAAGACTTTTTCCCCCCAGTTTTCAACTTAATCTTCTGAATGGTCTCTGATGGGGGCAAAGAAAAGCAGCCAGAAGGGAATTTTTCTAAGCACTTAAACAAAATAGACCTAATAAAAAGATCATTGGGTGATGACGCAGTAAATGTCCTCAACCGCATAATTTCAGAAAGGATGCAAAATATATCTTGGGAACAGCAGTTCATAAAAAGTTCCAGTTTAAAGTCATCAAAGTAATTCAAAAGCAATCTGCTGCTATTTTCCTTGGACAAACCATGTAAGTGACTCTGACAGGAGCTGTGACAAGATGAAGGCTGAGCCTTGGAATTGTTTGGTTTCACATCTCTCCATGATTAAAAAAAAAAAAGATTAGACCAGTAGAAAAACCATCTGGCTTGGGTCTCAGCTGATTAGTTAAATTCAGAGCTAAAGGACAGCTTCTTACATAAAGAAAGAAACTTAAAGAAAAGCATTGTTCACTCATGCAGTTCTTGAACTGTTAGATGTTAAACAGGCCTATGATTTTCGGACCACAAAACCTATAAAACACAGTACCAAGTAAACATCCCCAAAAAAACCAAACCCATTGCCATGGAATCAATTCCAACTCACAGTGACTCTATAGGACACAGTAGAACTGCCCCATAGAGTTGTAATCTGTAATCTTTATGGAAGCAGACTGCCACATCTTTTTCTCACAGATGACTGGTGGGTTTGAACTGCCGAGCTTCTGAGCAGCAGCCGAGCACTTAACCACTGTGCCACCAGGGCTCCTGCACTAAGTACCAAGTAGTATCTGCATTTTCCACAGATGGAAAGATACATCTGATGGAAAACAGGCACAGATGCAGGGAACCAGACGCCTCAAAAGTCTTGCATAAAAAAACACTAATGTGACTGAGTATACCATATTTTTTATGTTTAGTTTCACATGTTAAGCACAGTTTCAGACACAGTGGGTAGCTGCAATCATCAACATCATCATCATCATCATTAGAAAAGTCCCAGGGTGAAGCAGCGTCAAGATGCAGGAGTAGTCAGACACTTCCTGTGGGCCCTCTGACAACAAAGACCCCAAACAACAAGTGAATTGATTATATGTGACAATCTAGGAGCCCTGAACATCAAAGGCAAAGTTGAGGAGTCAGACTGAGCAGCGGGGGGAGGGAGATACAGTTCAGAAGCAGCGAGGATTTGCCAGATCTGACCTGGCTGGCACCCAGTAGGTGGGCTGGCTGACGCTTGGGGGTGAGGCAAACCGTAGCACTCGGGAATTATTCTCTGCATCAGGAGAAACTGAGCGGCTGGAACCAAGGAGAAGTGGCACTGAATCGGCAAAAGTTAAGTACAAGCATCTAATCTACTGCGTGGGATCAAAAAAACCCTTTCCCATTCTGGGAAGCACCTCTCTTCCATTTTCCTGCCCCCTCTCCGCTCTCCTCTGGGTCCTGGTCTAGCTCCAGTGATTGCTGCATCCCCTGGGCCAGAAGTATGACGCATCGCGTGCCCCAACCCATTCTCCTGGCTTTGGAGAGTGAACAAATTAACAAACAGGAAAAAACAATCTGCCAGCTCCCCTAAGCTGAGAACTCAGGGAAGGCACAGCCCCTTTGCCTAGATAGAGGCATAAGGGGTCGACGGACTTTGAATGCCTTTCACCCCTACCTAGACCTGTGTGGGCCCATTTCACTTCAACAGCATAGGCCCTCGTTAGCAAAGTACAACAGGGTATGTACCTGAAGCCTATTTTCAACTGCAACAGCTAAGGGAGAGTGGAAGATTCGGGACATTTGACACCATCCTGCCCACCAGACAGGGTCCTTACCTACCAACATCAGGGGCCTGAGAACTGGTGGCTTCACCCATTCCACCTAGCCACCAGTGACGGGTTGCCTACCAGTCTTTACAGCCAACAGCACTGGGTGCCCAAAGTCTGGCTGCAAAACCTATCCACTTATGAGCTCTAGGGAACAGGGACACACCTTCCACCCAGGCACTAAGGGACCGCCGTCAGCTCCCTGCCTTGCTTAGCACATGTCCCCCTACTGCAGCTAGATACCTGTGCCTACTCCAATCACCCCTGCCCGTCTAGGACTGTAGGTGAGAGCCTGCACCACACACTCGGTGACCAATGACCTGGACACCTGAGCTGAATCCACACAAGAAAAGTAAATGGACTCCTAGGCTCACATACCTAGTAACCGCTCTAACCATCTGGTGACAGGATATAAGATCTTCAAAGACACCAATAATCAAAGTAGCTCATACGACCAGCTTATTTGGGCATATCAAAACAAAATAAAACAAGGAACTAGGACACAGTAAGAAAATATAATAAATACAATAACTTATTGATAGCTTGGAGACAACAGTTAATATCAAATCGCATAAAGAGGCAGACCATGATGGCTTCAGCGAGCTCCCGAAACAAATACCCAAGAAACCTCCTGTAGGAAGAGAACTTCTTCGAAATTACTGGAGGCAGAATTCAAAAGATTAATACACAGAGCTCTTCAAGAGATCAGGCAAAACGCAGACCAAGCCAAGGAACACACAGACAAAGCAACAGAGGAACGTAAGAAGGTTATACAAGAGCATAATGACAAACTAAACAGGCTGTCAGAATCCAGAGAGACAGCAAACAGAAATCCAAAAGATTAACAATCAAATTTCAGAATTATTGTTAATTCTCAACAGGAAGTCATAGGAGCAGAACTGAGGAAATGGAAGTCAGATTTAGTGAGATTGAAAATAAAGCAGCTGACACCAATTTATTTGAGGAAAAAATCAGATAAAAGAATTAAAAAAAAAAATGAAGAAACCCTAAGAATTATGTGGGACCCTATCAAGAAGAATAACCTATAAGAGATTGGAGTATCAGAACAGGGAGGATAACAGAAAAGTCCCAGGGTAAACCAAAGTGACAACTCTGAGCTCTTAGGACTGTGTTCCAAGATAACACCGTATTTCATCTGAAAATCCAAAGCTAATGTCCTTAAACTTCCATAATGGTATTTAAACAAAGATCTAACTTTATGAAAATATGGAAAATGCCTGTCATAAGGGACCAAGACAAATTTTTAAAAATGCCAATAGAAAGGGAAAACACATTTGAACTATTGGCATTCGGGGAAACAGAAAATGCTGAAGTTATACAATTAGAGCTAATATGTGCCATCCTTGATTAATTTCAAGTTCTGCTTATCAATCTTATTAAATGGGGGTGGCTTCTTTCATTAAAATGACTGAAGAGCTGGTTGAATATGTAAAGCAGCTTGTGCAACTGACTATATTTAGCGACACTTGAAGGGGCCTTAGTTTCTTCCTGTACCTCATGCTTGTAATAAAAAAATCCTTAGTAGCAAAAAATGACTCTTGGGAGTAAAAAATAAATGAACACATTCTTTTATTCTTCCTCAGTTCTCAAACAAGAAGCTGTGCTCCAGCAGTGATGACAGACATTTAGTCTAACTGGCAGTGCTTTCCTACATATTTTCCAGACCCAATTAGAAAAGCTCAGATATAAGTCTTCAGGTTATCAAGTCTATTCACAGTAAAATGAGGAAGATTACTAAAAGGTATGCATGTGTTTATTTAAACCCTTACGAAGAGTCTTTGTGCTGGATAACTGTGCTAAGCACAGTCATACAGAGATGAGCAAGACATCCCTGCATGTCTGGAGTTTTCGGCTACATCTGTACTCTTCTCTGTGAGGTGGGCACAGGGGCCAAAGCAGCCTCTGACTCTTCAAAAAAGGCCCGTGACTTGAGGAGGTATTAGAGTCCTGGTTTCAATAGTCTCCAAGAAGAGGATATTGTTTCTGGAAATTGCCTCAGAATTAGGTCACTGGAAATTTTCCCTCATTATGAACCTTAAATAATTAAAATGAAGACACACTAGGTCCTTCCCTTTCAGACTAACGTTTGATCTTCCTGTCCTAGATGTCAGAATTCTGCTCTCAGATTTACTGAAGCCAAAACAGAAAAAGAAAAATTATATGAGGTAACAGCCAAATAAATATCCCCATGCACTAACTCTCCCTCTTAATTTTTTTCTGACAGTTGACAAAGGATAAATACAAATTGTGAGCATTTAACACCATTACAGAACAGGAGTTGGGTAAACCAAGCACATGATCTTAAAAACTTCCTTTCTTCCCTCTTAAATCACTTATTACTTAATTAGATCCTATTATTTTTAGCTTATTTAATTCTTCACAGTTCCTATTTCAAAAAGAAATACAGTTATACAGTATTTATAATCGCATGATAAAACTCTCTCAACCTTAGGGTAGCCTGAAGTCAAAGCAAGCTGGCTTGAAAGTCTGATAGTAGCCATTCTGTTACCCACTCAATTATAGCAAACCTAAACGAAGTCTGATTCAGGCTATATAGTTCTCTTCGCCTTACCTTGCTAGAAGGAAAGTGAATGAAAAATCTGGTGATTTGAATACTTTACCTTTTGTTAAAAGAACATATGCTTTGTCTTGAGTCCTCATTAAGTAGAGCCAACTAAGTTTATAGTTCTGTGGGATAGAGGCCTTTTTAAAGATAAATAAGCTGATTGATTTTTTTCTCTCCAAAAATTTCATCAGTGCTCCTAACTCTGTGCTGTCTTCATAACAAACTTCAGAGATTTTTGGCCTTAGTTGTGGGCTGAAACTCTGTCTAGAGTGACAACAGAATTTCCTGGTACGGCCTCAGAGGAAGCAGAAGAGACGTCTAACACAGCCAGTGCCAAGGATTAAAAGTCACTGGGAACAATTTAAAAAAAAAAGGTCACCTATAAGCTATAGTTAATATAGTTGATGCACTACTGTATTTAAAATCAAATTGGTATTTGGATTTCTCAAGATTGTTGATCTTAAACATGCAATTATGATGTAAACGTTAAAATAAATCTTAAAAAAACCCTATTACTTAAGGATGGCTATTCAGACACAACAAGGTATATATAATGTATTGGTTTTTGACATATTTTCCCACACAGCATACACAGCAACACATGTTCAAAATATCCTTATTAAGCAGGCAGATTGCTAAGATCTGCTGTGTAAGTCAGACAGGCAGCAGGCTGTGCTAGCTCAATTCCACCCATTTGTACCTTAGAGAAACTGCTCACCCTTGTCTGAGAGTGAATGGCTAGACATCTGACAGGACAGTACTAGTTCCTGGCCTGGCTCCACCACGTGCTAGCTATGTGATCTTAGAGAAGTAGGCTACTCCTCTGCGCCTGTCTCCTCACCTCTACAACAGGGAACAGAGTAGGAATGATCCCTCATTTGGTTGTATGAGGATAAAATGAGCTAATGCTGTGAAAAAGGAGCTCTGGTGGCACAGTGATTAAGCGCTTGGCTGCTAACCGGAAGGCTGGCAGTTTGAATCCGGCAACTGCTCCAAAGGAGAGAAATGTGGCAGTCTGCTTCCATAAAGCCTAGGAAACCCTATGGGGCAATAGGTAGTTTTACCCTGTCCTGTAGGGTCACCATGAGTCAGAACCAACTGGACAACGGGCTAATGCTGTGAAAACATTTTGTAAACTGTCATGTACCACATTACACTGCTCTAGATTTATCTGAACATTTACCACCGTAATCACATTTTAGATCAATGTGCCTGACACGTAACTCTTAAACACAAATACAAATGTTAAAAATCATGATCCTGTGTAATTACTTTTCAGTATTCATTTTTCATCCTGAAATAAAGATTTTGCTTATATATGTTCAAAGTTTATGGAAAATTCTGTAAAAATAATTCAAGAAGCATTTCTTTAATTATAACCACAGCAGCATAAATAGTTAGGGGGGTAGTAGATAGTCACAAGTATTTTAGTCAAGGAAATTTTCTAAGTCAGTTGAAATTCAGTGATTAATCTTTGACAACTAGAAACACCAAACAGCACAGCAGACAGATTGGCACATAAGTGTGTGAGCAAGCAGTACATGGCTTCTGTGGCTAAGATGTGAGAGGCACTTAGGGCAGAAGCTTGTCCTATTCACCCTCCTGCAACCACAGCTGCATATGAGTGAAGATACGCAATTCAAGCATTAAACTTCCTGTCATTTACTACTTTGACTATGGACAGAAAATTGCAAATACTTTTCAATGTCAAAAGCTTTCCTCTTTTTATCGAATTTGGTCTTAGGTATTAATTTAATAGGAAAACTTTCACTCTCAATGTCTTAATATAATTAAAAACTATCTGATTAGAGGTGACATTTCAAATTCTGAAAAAAAGATAAGAAAGCACTATGGAGTCTTGCCTTCTCCAGGGGCATTATTCTGAACAAGATAGTTTCCTAGTACTTGCCTCTTGCAATCTAAAAACAACGGGGATTTTCTTTTCTGTACAGGCAGCTATGAAGTTATCAGGAAGTAACTGTCCATCTGAAAGGAACTGGTCGTCTTTCCCTTGATCAATCAGTATGTCTAGCTGAGAGTCTGGATAGGACTGCACAAGATGGGTGGCATCATAAGCCTGTAAACAAAAAACAAAAAAATTAATTTAAAAGTGCCCAGAAAGGTATTCTTTAGAATATACTATATTAGAACCAAACAGAAATTTAAAGTTACTTAAATAGCAAGGCTGATTAAATTGGGAACACACTTTTAAGTTGGCTTAAAATCTGACTTGCCTAGTTTTTATTTATAAGGTCTTCAGAATTCTATTTCCCAATTATAGCCTCTGCCCCACTCAAGCAGTCCTAGACCAAGAATCCTGTATCTCAAGCATTCTTGATAATGTGGCCTCTTTTCTTCTAAACTTTTACTGCTCTTTTTAGTAATTTATTTTTCTTGTTGAGAATATACACAGCAGAACATACACCAATTCAACAATTTCTACATGTACAATTTAGTGACACTGACTACATTCTTTGAGTTGGGCAACTATTCTCACCCTCCTTTTCCCAGTTGTTCTTTCCCTATTAACAAATACTCACTGCCCACTAAGTTTCCTATCTTTTGAGTTGCTGTTATCAATTTGATCCCATATAGATAGTTCTCAATAGAGCACGATGCTTAAGGCAGACATTCTTTACTAATTAAGCTAACCTAAAAAAAAAAAAAAAATTTTTTTTTTTTTTTATTGTTTGGTTTTATGAAGACTTCAGGGGATAATTTTGGTTTAAGGTTTACAGATTATCTCAGGGCAATAGTTTTGGGGGTTTATCCAGCATGCATGGCTCTAGAAAGTCTGGATTCCATGAAAATCTCAATTCTGTTCTACATTTCCTTCCTTTTGATCAGGATTCTTCTATAGAATCTTTGATTAAAATGTTCAGTAATGGTAGCCGGGCACCATCTGGTTCTTCTGGTCTCATGGCAAAGGAGGGAAATCTTTAATGTGCTCAATCACCTCTTAACTCCAATAAAAACATATGATATTTTTCTTTCTAAATTTCTCCACAAATTGACTATTCCTTCTAACCCCGTTTTCATTTCCAAATATTCTACACTTCAGAAAATAATCTATTTTTTCTTTTTTATCTCCTTTCTGGTTCTAGTTCTAGACATAAATACATTCAGCCCTCTCTTTTGCTGTCCACTGAATAGCAACAAACTTCTGCCATTTCCATGAGCTTCCAGAAAGACCTGATTTGAATAATCTGAATCATATCAACAACTCACTTATATTATCTGAGAAGCTGCCACTAGATACAATTTTATAGTTTACCATCCACATTTAAATATTCTTGATTATCGATATGTATTCACTAACCACAACCTCTATGTACGGACCAAGATAAAGAAAAACCAAAAGATTTCCCCTTCTAAGTATCATGCTTTTCGAAATTTTCTCCTTTTAATCTCAGAAGGAGAGAGTGGGAGATGGCCTATAAGGCCAGGCTACTTCTAAGTTCTAGCATAGCATCCTTACTCCAATAGTAAATTAAATAATATGCTAAACACAGTGTAACTAAGATGGTGAAGTCTGCTGCCACTTGAAGAAAAACTATATATAGTTAGATTCTTTGCTAGGTCTTCTGTGCCTCTCCCTCTCCCCTGCTTCACTATACACTTTTACCTCTCTCTTTTATTAGATTATAAATCTCTGTGGATGGGAGGGTTGTCATCTTCTTGACAAAACAGCTCAGAATTCAGAATTGAAGATTCAAAACACTGATATACATGGATCCTCACTTCTCAAAGCACCTAAGCCTAGCCATTTTCAGCACTCTTCCAACATAATAAAAAGCAAAGCCCAAACAAAACAAACTCTAATCTAGTGACTAAAGGATTAGCCTTCCAATTGACAGAATTACAACGATCATCCTTCAGTAAAATAGGGATCCATGTGAATGGCCCTGAGCACACAACTATAATAGAAATATTTTTTAAAACTAAGAAGTAGGTTTTTTTTCCTACTTTATGCTTGTTAACACGCACATGATGGTCAGTTCATTTGCAAAACATACAAACTTGCAGGAGAGTTTGAAAACGGCCCATTACTGCACAAGAGTAAAATGTCTCCCAGAGAAAAGGTTATTTTTATTTCTATTTTGAAGCACTTACTGCCATGCTTTAAAAAGTAATCCCATCATTGGGAATAGTCACATAAACATATATTACACAATATCTACTTTTAAGATTTTTAAGTCTGAAATTTAAAATCTGAAGCTGAGAGATGTTGGATTTGGAAACAGGTACCAAACAATAAAAGTGCCAGGCCTCTTGGTTGCTACTGTACAACTGAGGATATAGATAGTGAGAGGCAAGTTTAAATTTAATAATATTATGGTATTTTTGGTAATGTTAATTTAGAAGTAAAAATATAAATTAACCATTAGCAGGGGGAAAAAAAAGCCCTCAAAAACTTAGCCTTAGAATATCTGTCATAGTTCAGTGGAATTAGAAAATAGGAGGGTTTTTTGGTTATATATATACTTTTGCTAATTCTTCTTAGTTCTGGAGCCTCGAGTTGAGTGGGCTAGGAATACAACATTTGTAGTGTGTATAGTTTTTTGACAAATTTGAAAACAAATCTAAGTATTAAGACAGCTGTCTAGTACTCACCTTCCATTTACCTTGATCCGATCCCAAATATCCACTAAAGGCTTTTTTGCCCCAAGGACAAAGCACTGGGTTGCAAATTGGAGCAAATGCTGAAACTGACTTCAGAAACAAGGGGAATTTAAAAACAAGTTATATTTTGCTAAATCAAATATGAACAGATATTTATAGTGGACTTCAAAACTCAGATGTTACTTGCAATTTGCTGAAAAACTCTAAGAAACTAAGTTATTCAAGCTTGGTTCATTAAACAAAAAATGTAAAGCTATAAAATGTCAACCAAATGAAGGGAAATGGCTAAGAGTGATATTGGAACTTTCATGAGAGGTATTAAGACAAAGAATTCTTAAACTTTTACAAATCATGAATATCTTTTTCTACTTTAGAAAATCAAATTTATGAAGATACAAACAATATTACCATAACAACATTAACCAAGAATAGCCTTTAGAAAAAAAAAATGCCTTCAAATAAAAAGGATTAAAAACAATAAGCTACATTTTGTAATGGTTATAGCTGACCACCAACAAACCATGGTGATGGAGTTCCCATACTTCTGATTCTGTAGCATACATTGTACCATCAAAGTCGGTACTTCCCCCTCTGAAATTCCCAACAGTAACTAAGTTTAATACTAAAAAACAATATTCTATTTTCAATCTTTGAAAGTTGCTAATAAAATGAAACCTGTAAGACCTGGAACTCAATCGGACTGCCTTATTTTTCTGGGTCTCACAAGTTTTCTGCCTTTGACAGTGTGCAGTCTTAACAGTTTTCTATTGCTCCTTTTAGTGGAAAACCTTCCCTGACAGGTTTCTACCTTATATAGGCTCCAGTTTTCACAGGTTTCACTGTATTATGTTTATGCAAAGAAACACTTAGGTAATCTTACTTTGTATTTTCCAGGATTCTTCAAAGCACAAATCAGCGCTCCATGACCTCCCATGGAATGGCCAAAAACAGACATTCTTTGGGGGTCCACTGGAAAATTGGCATTTATGAGTTGGGGAAGCTAGAAAGAATTTTAAAAGTGTGACAAAAGATATGAGAGAAATGAGTTTAGAACTTCTCAAAGTTATAAAATAATTGTATAAGCAACAGTTCCAAATCATATTCTTACCATGGTTTGAACTAGTATAGCAAGGGTTAAAAAAAAAAATCCCTCAAGTAGACAATGGTTATGAATATATCACTGGGGAACATACAGTACAACCTCCTAAGAAAGTAACCTTAAATGTTCTACATTTTTGACCTACTAATTTTATGCTGGAGAGGGGAAAGTCCTTAGGAGGAAAAATTCTGCACAAAGATAGTTAATGCACTAATGTTTATTATAGTAAAAATATATGTAAAAACAAACTAGAAAAAAGTAAATTATGGTGTATGACAGAATATTATGCAACCATTAAAATTATATTTACAATTAGGTTAGAATAATACTGGAAATATTTTATATAACTAAAAGAAGAATAGGACTAAAAAATGGTCTTACAATTATCTGAAAACTAGTCATAGAAAAAATCTAGATTATATCAAGCATAATAGTACTTGTCTGGGGTAAAGAAATTATGACTAAAATTTTATATTGTTTCTGAATTTTTATGATGCACATATTAACAATTAAAATCATACAAAACTTAGAAAAATGCATAAATATTACTATAAAAGAAATGCTTTACCATTTATCCTTCCTAACTACAGTGATGAACTATAAAATATATCCCAATGAACCAGCTGCCAGGGAAATAAAAGGCTTCCTCAGATACTATTTTCTCTGGGTTACCCGAGTGGTGCACATAGATTTCAATATAACTATTAAACTTTTTAAAACTGTACTTAGCATTAATTTAAATTGTAATAAATAGGACTATAGTACTAGCAAGCTTTGAAATTTTCACTAAGACAATAAATAAGCAGCAAATAGATTCAATAATACCATACCCTAGTTTAAAATTCTCAGGATTAGAAGGACTTTGTGTCCAAAATCAAACTCTTAGAAGTCATCAATTAATGATTACAATACAAACTGTTACCTCTTGAGTTACATAAGAGTACATTCTGTAGTTAGTCTTCCAAGGATCTTCAGTGGCATCCACATAAAACCCAGCGCCAGTGCCAAAGTCCCAGCTATCATCTTCCCCTTTAATGTTGCAGCCACCTATCAAGGAAAAACCTGGTGGCTTCATCATCTACTCAGTGGTAATGGCTCATGTTTAATAATGAACTCTTAAAAGAATCTGCAAGTCTACTGTTTGCATTAGAGCTGTTCACCAAATATTGTGGGCTCTCTGCCTTTTGGGGCACATGGTAGGATTAGACTTCTTGGCCCTCTTGTCTTTGAACACAGCCATGTCACTGGTTCTGGCCAATGAGGTAGGAGGGAATGGCCTTCAAGGCTGGAGCATTTAACTGCAAAGGCAAGGCACACTGGTTGTCTTTGCTGATGAAGTCCCTCCTAGGTATTCTGAACATCAATGCTTCCTCACTTTGTTTTACCTGTCAAAGGGCTTCCATTCTCTTTTTCTGTCTTTCAAAAATGTGCTCTCTCTTCCCTGATGACCGCCCTCACCACCGCCCCCCCCCACCAAAACTTTTGTAATTCTCTTTATCATCGTGGTCTTAGAAGGGAATGGAGACACGTACCTGTGCTCAATTCACTACCCTGAACTAAAGAACTAAAAGGGCTCATTTACTGTAGTATCATTCCACCATCTTCCCCTCTTTAACCACCCTCCACTGGGATTTTTTTTTTTTTTTTGTATTTTTTTAATTTATTAGATTTTATTTTATATTCTTGCATGTAGTTAAAAAGCCAACCATTCGGATTCTGAATGGAACTATATTAATATGTAAAATAATTTGAGGGAAACCTCTTTATAACATTCAATCTACCCATCCAGGAACACAGTATTTTTTCATTTATTAAAGTCTTCATTTATGACCTTTAGCAAAATTTTGCAGTTTTCTTAGCATAAGTGTTCATATTTTTAAAGTTATTCCTAGGTATTTTATATTTTGGATGCTATTTTGAACTGAATCTTCTATTTACAGCCAGACACGTGGTTGTCTTGTTTCTGTATAATAGGGCCTGTGAGAGGGAATGCACTACTTTCCAAGGCCACTCATTAATTTCAATATAGTTTTTTAGCTGCCAGAAAGTTCTTAATAGTGAATCAAAATTAGTCCCCTTTTAAGTTTCATTTTCCTAACACTTCTAAGGACTTTCAGGGCCACAAAACAAGTTTTACCTATCTGATGAATTGGATTGGGTTCCCAAATATTTGATACTGTCATTTTCTAATGTAAACATTTTAATCATTTATATAAAAACTAATACTTGTTTAACTGTATGGTTGTTTGATGGTCAAGTGAGATCAGAAAAGATATAATATTATCATGTGACAAACTATTACCTGTGAAATAGAGAAAATAACCTCCTAGGCATTACACATTATTATTCTGACAACTGAACCAATATCGAGTTGCTCAATCTCTCTGTATTTCAGTATCTTAATCTGTAAAATGGAAATAGCAAAACTGCCCCCTCTATAGAGCAATGTCATGAGTAAAATTCAGTGAAAAAAATGTATATGATGATATTTTAGTCATGATTATCACTTAAAAGATTAATAGAGATAACAGCAAAAACATGAAATGCATAATGTATTATACACGACTTAAAACTTAGTCTTAAAGATTTAGACTGTTAACCAGGATTTTTGGAACAAGGACACTTACGAGGGCTGGTATCTGGAGCAACGACGACAAGGCCATGTTCTGAAGCTGCTTGATGGTAACCAGATTTTGATATAAAATTTTGTTCTGTGCAAGTTAAGCCTGAAGATCAAAAATATTATTATCTCATGCTGTACTGCAAATGGTTTATAAGTTTTAATCATTTCATAATATCGGAAAACAAACTCACTTGGTAATATTTATGTTAAACTTTTTGTTTCTGGCTTTGGAAATAATTCTGAATAAGACATTGAAGTTTCCTTTTACATACAGTATACAAAGTACCTAAGACAGTAGATGTCCTTTGTAAGTCACTTACTTACAGTTCCATTATTTTCAGTTCCATTACTGAAATCCTTGGGGCTGGAGGAATTTCAGAATTCAGAACTCTCCAGGATATAGAATGGCAATATGGTACCTAAGTCAACTATCATCTAACCCCAGTGCAGTGTTATCATATATGCTAATCAAATGCTATTACTTCTGCATCAAAATATAAATAACATAAATATACACTCATACCATAAATAAAGAACTTAATATTTTTTATATACATGTAGTTTTCAGCAACAAAATCCAGCCTCATCTTTGTCTTCCTCACTGAGTTGGGGTAAAACTGAATATTATGCCTTCCTTAAACTTAGTATCAGCCCCAGTTTTTAGAATTTTTTCTGCCATTTTTCCTAGCTCTATGCTTTTCAGTCATACGACCGAGGAGTTGACTTAATTTTCCTATTATAGGATCCTAACAGTGTAGTGATGTCAGAATGGCCAAGAAGGAACTGGCAATAGATGCCTGAGCTAAACACCACCTAACCCTACAGGCTTTGTCTGGATTCAATTCCACTATAGCTGATAATGAGCAAAATGAAAGCCTACTAATATACATGATGAAATATGAATTATTACAGAACGCTTCTATAGTTTCATGTATGCTCTATCCCATAATAACTAGTGCAAAGACTTTTGAAGTGACTGCCCAATAAATACTTGTTAAATTAATAACTGATTATAAGATACAAAGTTACAAGTGTCACAGGATAAAGTGTTAGAGGAGTTTATGGTTAAATGAACTGTTAGGACATAGACTTCCACCAGTCATGGCAGGAGGACAAGGCCCTTGCTTGCATGCTATGTTCCTCCTCAGTGCATATTTCAGAGCTAGCCCAGTCATACCATGGTAGAGAACTGCCCCCAACACTGACCAAAGGCCAGCAATTTTGCTGATCTTAATGTAAATGTAAATGGGTCCAGAGAGGGCAGGACAATAGTGTAAAAAGCATAGGCTTTGGATTTCAGATAGGATCTGGGTAAATTGCCACTCAGTCACTTACTATCTAAACAACACTGGACAGGTAACTTGAATATTCTCAGCCTCAGTTCTTTCATCTGGAAAATGAGACTACAGCTTATTTCTATGGATATGGTGGCTGTGAAGATTAAATGTGATAATATGTGAAGAGCCTCATATCCTGTCTGGGACATAGCACAGTGTCCTGAACTTGGAAAATGTACATCTGTTAAGAGTCAGGGAAGAATTTGATTCTTTTCTAGCTGAAACACAAATTCCTTGGTTAGGTGGTAGGAAGTGAGTCATGGACTCATAGAAATGAAGATGATTCCACTGAAAGGATGACTCTTAAGAGGATGAAGATGGTTACTAATTAAAATTTACTTAATCATCTAGGCTTTTCTTTAGTATGAAGAGCTTTTTGTTGCGATGTAATTCATATACCATACAATCCACCCATTTAAGTACATGATGCAATGATTTTTAGTATATTCAGTTATGCAACCATCACCACTAATTTTAGAACATTTTCATCACCCAAAAAGAAACACAGTCCCCACTGGCAGTCACTCCCCATCTTCTCCCAACCCTCTACCCTCAGACCTAGGCAAGCACTAATATGCTTTCTGTCTCTATGGATTTGCCTATTCTGGGCATTTCATATAAATGGAGTAATATAATATGTGGCCTTTTATTTCTGGCTTCTCTCACTCAGTACAATGTTTTCAAGGGTCATCCACACTGTAGCATGTATGAGTACTTCACTCCGTTCTGTTGCTGAATAATATTCCATTGTGTGGACATACCATACCTTATTTACCCATTCATCAGTTGATGGCCAATTGGGTTGTTCCCACTTTTTGGTTATTATAAATAACGTGCTATCCTTTTATAAAGGATACATACACCTAATGAATCCTTTATATGCCACTTTGAGGACTAAGGTGCATCTGACCCAAGCCATGGCATTTTCAATCTCCTCATATGCATGCAAAAGCTGGAAAATGAATAAGGAAGACCTAAGAAGAAGTGACACCTTTGAATTATGGTGTTGGCAAAGAATATTGAATATACCATGGACTGACAGAAGAATGAACAAATCCGTCTTGGAAAAAGTACTACCAGAATGTTCCTTAGAAGCTTGGTAAAGTAGTGGGTCAGTGAAAAAGAGGAAGACCCTCAACAAGATGGACTGATACAGTGGCTGCAACAATGGCGCAGTGGTTAAGCTTTTAGCTGCTAACCAAAAGGTCGGCAGTTTGAATTCACCAGCTGCTCCTTGGAAATCCTATGAGGCAGTTCTTTTCCGTCCTGTAGGGTTAGCTATGGGTTGGAATAACTCAATGGCAACAGATTTGTTTTTTTTTGGTTTGTTTTTGTTTTGACTTGGGAAAGATGCAAATCACTACATTTATATCATCTTTTAGGATTTCAGTTTGGGTGTTATTTTAATTCCAGCTAATTTATCAATTTTAGCAATATAACAATTGCCCTAATCTTTCTGTCACTGTTTTCCTTCAACTTTCTAGGAAGTAAGTCTGAAATTCTGTCATCATTTTCAAGTGCACTGGTCTGGAAATCTTTTTTTTTTTTTTTCCAGAAAATCAAGGCTTAATTTCCAAGGTCTATCTGTTCATCACCATCTCACTAAGGAAACTGTCCTGTCATTCGATGTAAATGAACAAGTTCTATTTTTTATACTCATATAGCTCAGATGATATCTTTTGATAGATTTCAATTTTGCTTAGAAATTGAGGCCCTGTTATTATTGTACCTAGTATTACAGAGCACACTGGTACTTCTGGTCTGGGTTATTACTCTTGTAAGCAAGAGATATGACTTTAGTAGATCTCATCAGAAACAAAATGAAAAAAAAAAAGAACAGGCAAAAAGGATGAATACAGCCTGTACCATGAGTCAGCAAATTTGTTCAGCTTCACTGTTACATGACCTTGGGCAATACTTAACCTCTCTGGGCTCAGTTTTCTATTCTGTGGATGACATGATTCCTAAGATCATCTGTAGTTACATAACACTGTATTTTCTAAAACAAACATCTAACTGCGGTAGTGTTGCCTTCGTCAATACCCAATGCTCTTCGAGCAAAACTGGTGTTCTTCACTCAATTATAGAAATACTTTGTTGAGTTAAAACCAGATATGCACTTAGTTTTTAATCTTTTAAAATGAAATACCTACTCTCATTTTCAAAGGCTGGCATTTAGGACTTATCCCTGATGAAACACATGTAAGATAGGATTTATTAAAACAAAGCTACAAGAACCAATTTTAACGGAACAAAACTAAAACAGCACACCATGACACAATTCGGTTTCTATGATTCTCTCTTCGTAATAATGTTTGCTTCTAAAAATGAAGTACCACATCCTGTGAAAATTAACAGAGGGTTAAAACTACTGGCGGCAAAACCTTCTACTCTCACAATCCCTGCTATGGTCTTTACTACTAACCACCAATTACTAGTGGTCCTTTGTGCCTTTCCAGATTGTTGCCAGAGAAACTACAGAGTCCAATGAAACTATTCCAGAGAACGCTGCGAAGAAGCTGTGTCTGTGGTTTCTAGCTAGTGTATCAAGCTATTCTGGTTTCACCTGATAGTATTCTGTTTGACTGGTAATGTCTCACAAACCCCAGAAATGCTCGGATAGGTACAAATTAAGTAACCCTTTTGAATCCCTTGCCATGGAGCCCAAAACTTTCCATCTTCTGCTAAATTACTTGGTCTAAGTGAAAAAGAAGTGAGATAAATATAATTTAGTAGGTCTGAAATTATTCTCAGGTTAAAGGAACAGAGCAGACTACGATAGGCTCCTACAGTCTATTATAAATGGCTCAGAAAGCACACCAGAAAGTCAAGATAAAAGGGTAAATTAAGCCAGTTAATGACAAAGAAAACTCCTCTACAAAACTCCTACGCAGAGCACTTACCAGACAACCAATAGAGTGCAGGGCATTTGCCAGTTTCTGCCTTCGGGGGTAAATAGACAGCAAATTTCATTTTGCAGTTCAGTTCAACACTGTAATTTTAACAACAAAAATCAATTTACCTCCTTTGTCAAGAAGGATCCATAAAATAACTAAGCACTATGGAAAAAGTAAGATAAATTATAAAGGTCCAAAGTAGGTGCTTTAACGTCCCAAACAAGTGACTCCACCAGCATTTAAGGAATATACGTTGACCCTTAAAGGAATAAGGAGGCCAGTTTAAAGCATACTGACCTCTCAGCCAAGAGGAGCCTGTGCTCTGCATGGGACATAAAGTCACTTTGGGTAGAATAAAAAAATTATATGTATCTCCTTAATGTAGCACTAACATTATTAAAAGAAAAATGACATCTGTTTCCAAAGAGACATCTGAAATAACAAATGTTATTTTATAAAAAATGAATTCTTAAGATCTTAAATTACATGCTTGCTCACAGGCACTAAAATGCACTTCAATTTGCTCTTTCTTTATCACTAGTATTTTATCACAATCATTAAAACCATAACAAGATAATTTTGATAAAAGATACAGGTATTTCTCCATGTAAATAGTAATTAATGCAACAATTATCTCTCATGGGCTTCTTTGCTTAAAGAATTATATAGATGGACATCAACTCTTCCTATTTCAGAATCAACGGCTCTTTTTTTAACCTACACAAACACATAGTTTAAAGTAAACAGTTACATATTGTAAATACCAGTTTTTCCCACCCTACAACCTTCTCATTTGCCACATCCCAGCTACAAGCATTTCAACTCTTTAAGCTGACTCTTCTGGCATTCAGAACCAGTTGCCTTTGAGTTGACTCTTGACTCATGGTGACCTCATGTGTGTCAGAGTAGAACCGTGCTCCACAGGGTTTTCAATAGTTGATTTTTTTTTTAATTAGATCACCAGGCCTTTCTTCCAAGGTACTGTTGGGTGGACTTGAACCTCCAACCTTTCAGTTAGTAGTCAAGTATGTTAACTGTCTACACAATCCAAACACTCCTATCTCTGAATAACACACCTTTATTGGTATTTCTTGATTTTTTCAGTTTTTAGTTATTATCTCTTGGCTTCACATTAAGAAGACAAGATTTTAGCTAACTTTCACCCCCTGCTTTACTCTGTACCCCTCCTACACTTTTTTTCTCCCATCCAATGTATACATCCAATGTATAATTTTAGTTGATCCATTATCAGAATTTACAAATTGCTTTCCAGAGATAAGCCATGTAATACACTATGATTACCTTTTCTTTCGACTGTTTTCCTTAAGTTAATACTTGTCTCTTTGTCACTTGCCTTTGCTTACTTTTTAGGTACAGACTTCCCACAAAGGTCCCATCCATGCTAGCTCAAGGTTTTCTGTGTGTTCCCTTTCATTCTCTGCACAAATTGTACTGTATTTTTCCACATTACATTGAACATCCTCCTTGCTGATGGTTAAGTTACAAAATGCTTCTGACAGCTGTTTTTAGGTCTTCAACTGTTATTAGGGGAGTTGAGGCATTTTCTTTCATGATATACCATATCACAATCATGGTATTTGTTATCAATATAATTACCAACCTGGGATATTTGTTACCAATGTGATTATCAACTGGGAGAGCATAATCTTATTACAGGGCAGCCATAATACCTTCCTCAAGCAGTTGTGAAAAATATCAGGTCTGAGGCACGTTCAAACAAACAGTATGATAAACACTTGGATAAAAGTAAAAAAGATGGCATTTATGAAGTAATCTGAAACTCTGCCTGTATCGTGTCATAAGGAAGCAGCTCAATTACCAAATGAATACAATTTCACTCAGAGGGATTCGGTGTGGCCACTCTGTACTTAGTACTTATCACTAATTTAGCCCCAAACTCTCCCCCGTTAAGTTTCCTCTCAATACAGTCAACTCTATCAACTTCATCTTCTTAAACTTCTACGACGATGGAAATGTTCTATGCCTGCACCGTCCACTACAGCAGCCTCTGGTCCTGTGTGAATACTGGGCACCTGAAATGTGATTACTGCAACTGAGGGACTGAATTTTTAATATTATTTCATTAATTTGATTTAAATAGCCACATGTAACTACTGGCTACTCTATCTCTACCACTGCTGGCGTCAGATGGACCCTGGCTGAAAGCAGAGAATACCAGAAAGATGTTTCCTTGTGTTTTATGGAGTATGCAACATGTCTTGTTCTCTCTTTATGCTCCTTCCATAGTTTCATAATGAAAGGAGCATAAACAGCTGCTGCAAAAGACCTCTTTAAAGTGTTGAAAAGCAAACATGTCACCTTGAAGACTAAGGTGTGCCTGACCCAAGTCATGGTGTTTTCAATTGCCCCATAATGCATGCAAAAGCTAGGCAATGAATAAGGAAGACCGAAGAACTGTAGCCTTTGAATTGTGGTGTTGGCAAAGAATACTGAATATACCATGGACTGCTGAAAGGACGAACAAATCTGTCTTGGAACAAGTACAATCAGAATGCTCCTTAGAAGCAAGGATGGCTAGACTATGTCTCACATATTTTGGACATGTTGTCAGGAGGCCAACAATCTTTGGAGAAGGACATCATGCTTAGGAAAGCAGAAGGTCAGTGAAAAAGATGAAGACCCTCAACGAGATGGATTGACACAGTGGCTGCCAACAATGGGCTCAAGCATAACAATGATTGGGAGGATGGTACAAGACTGGGCAGTGTTTCCTTCTGTTGTAAACAGGGCCGCTGTAAGTCGGAACTGACTCGACAGCACCTACCACCACCACCACTCTATCTCCAGTTCTTCTGACCCACTGTTTCCCAGGCTGCTGCCTTAATATCTCATCATTCTGGAAACTCCTTCTCTTATGAAATATCCTGTTTCCTAGATCACATGTCCTCAGCTATCTTGCTTTAGTCCTCATTTATGTGAAGCTTCAGCAGTTGCTTCCTGAAAAAGTTGTGAGGGAAATACACTTTTCTTATGTCTTTATTCTGCCGTCACACTTAGCAGTTTGACTAGGCATAGATGTCCTCCTTGAGAATTCTGAAGGCAGTGTTGCGCTGCCGTCTTGGTTCTAGCATTGGTGTGGAGTTAACCTATACCTTCATATTAACCCTTCCTTGCCCCCTGATCATCTCAGGGTTTTCTTTGTTCCCAATGCTTCTGAGTTGTTGGGTAGGTCTATTTTCATTCATGGTGCTAAACAGTAAGTGGACAACTTTTTCAATCTGGCAACTTAGGCCCTTCAGTTCTAGGAATTCTTCTTGCATTATCCCTTTATTTTCACACCTCTATTTGTTTTATTTTTAAGAACCCCTAATATTTAGATGTTGGACTTCTTGGACCGGACCTCTAATTTTCTTATCCTTTCTCTCTCATTTACCACTTTTTTCTTCTTTTACTTTCTCAAAAGTTCAACTTTATCAAATAGCTGGTCTACTGAGTCTTGTCATTTCTATCAGATTTTAAATTTCTAGGTTCTACTTTTGTTCTTGAATATTTTTAATAGCACCCTGCACTGATGTCATACAGTATAGCTGTTATGGCTTTGATATTAACAGCAGCACCTCTGATGTTTGTTTCCCTGCACAGTCCATTTCCTCCCTTTTCTAAGTCTGTGTTTTGTATCTGAGGCTTTACACAACTGCCTAGTGATCTTTAACTGTCAACTTTTTTAAGAATGAGACGCTAACAATCTGATTGAACGCCCTATACCTGGGGGTGGAGGCTGCCAGTTATGGTTTTCACTGTGGAGTAGGGTCTGGCTAGATCAGAAAACTTTTAATATCACTCTCTTGAGGTCTATTCTTTGGTGCTAATCAGATTACCCCCAAGAAGACTCTTCTAGAAGGGTTGTGATGGTTAAGGTTATGTGTCAACCTCGCTAGGCCATCATTCTCAGTGGTTTGGCAGACATTATGTAATCATTTTCTGTTTTGTGATCTGATATGAGCTGCCAATAAATTGAAAGAGGAGTTTCCTTGGGGGTGTGGCCTATATCCAATATATATGGATATTCCAGCAAACCTCACTCTCTCTTGATTCCGCATTTGCCTCGTCATCCTTTGACCTCCGTTCTTGGGACATGAGCGAGCAGCCTGCCATCTCATCTGCAGATTTTGGATTTGCCAGCTTCCACAACCCTGTGAGCCAGAAGCCTGCCAAATGACCTATAGAGTTTGGTTTCAACAGCAGTGAGACATCTCCAGTCTGCTGCCTGACCCACAGATTTGGGACTTACCAGCCTCCACAATTGTGTGAGCCACTTCTTTGATACAAATCTCTTTTATATACACACTTCATGGTTTTGCTCCTCTAAAGAACCCAGCCTCAGACAAGGGTATAACCCTCCCTTCAAATTCTGGAAGCTGAAGAGGATTAGGGAGTTTCTATATGCAATGTGCAAACTTTCACTTTATCTCCCTATTTGCAGTATGACTATACCAAACCAAAAAAACAAACCCAGTGCCGTCGAGTCGATTCCGACTCATAGCCCCCCAAATGCACTGGTATTCCCTAGTATAGAGACTTTGTTTATCTTCTCTAGAGAATGAACCTCCAACATATTGCCAGAATCTGTGAGAGGCAGTGGCCTGGCTGCAGAGAGAACTGGGGCAAGCTCGTGCCTATCTGCTTCTTAAAACAACCAATTTCAACTAATCTTCCTTTTTCTTATGTCCATTTTTTATCCTTACTTCCAGGTATCTCCAATTCCTAAGGTTTTGTATTTTGTTTTTATTGCTGTTAGGTGCTGTTGAGTTGCTTCCAACTCACAGCACCCCTGTGTACAACAGAATGAAACACTGCATGGTCCAGCACCATCCTCACAATCATTGGTATGTTTGAGGCCGTTGTTGCAGCCACTGTGTGAATCCATCTCATCTTTTTTGCTGACCCCCTGCTTTACCAAGCATGATGATATCCTTCTCCAGGGACTAGTCTCTCCTGATAACATGTCCAAAGTATGTGACATGAAGTTTGCCATCCTCGTTTCTAAGAAGAATTCTTGTCTGTCCGTTTTTGTACGGTGGTCGCTTGCATGCTGCTGTGATGCTGGAAGCTATGCCACCAGTATTTCAAATAACAGCAGGGTCACCCCTGGTGGACAGGCTTCAGGAGAGTGGAAGAGACTAAGTGACTAGAAAGAAAGACCTGACGATCAACTTCCGAAAAAACTGGCCAGCGCAAACCTTACAGATATTAGCTGTACATTGTCGGATATAGTGTTGGAAGACGAGCCCGTCAGGTTGGAAGACACTCAAATATGACTGAGGAAGAGCTGCCTCCTCAAAGTAGAGGCGACCTCAATGGTGTGGATGGAGTAAAGCTTTGGGGACCTTCATTTGCTGATGTGGCACTACTCAAAGTGAGAAGAAAACAGCAGCAAACATCCATCAGTAACTGGAACATGGAATGCAGGAAGTAAAGGTTTTAGACACATTGTCTTATTTCTCAGCTCACCCTTGCTGCTGCTTAGATTTAGCTTTCTAGGTCAGGTATTACTCCTCCCCCTCTGCATTCCTATTTCTAAAATACTGTTCTTAGCTCCTCTCCCCCGCTTCTTTCTGTCTCTGTGGATGAATGTCTGTATGTGTGTTTAATTCCTTTATTTAATGCCCTGTTAGTCAGATTTTGACAAGCAACAGAGATAACTGCATATGTTTAATCGGTCATCTTTATCAAGAAATCTAGGTGTCTTTTCTACTGGCAACATAAGCCTTCCCACAAAGTTTCAGAATAATGTAAAGTTAAAGCTTGAACCTACTTCTCTGTTCAGGCTTAAAGATGCTTCTCTTTACCTCACAGAGTCAAATCCCATAGTCAATTAAATCAGGTGAAATTGTCAAATAGATAACCACAGAAAGAGAATAAATAGGTTTAAAAGTGAAATGAGGTACCATAATACATAAAGATTTATTTCAAAATAAAACAAAACAAACAATAACAACAAAACGGAGATATACAAACTACATGAAATTATCTTTTTAATAGTTACCTGTCATGTTCAAACACTTTCTGCAAGCCCCCAAAGCACTTGTTGCTGGAAATCTGTTTCAATGCCATTCTTTCCCTATTAGTGAAGATTAATCTCATTAATTTACAGAGAATTAGTTTCCAAAAAACTTGAAACACAACTGTTTTCTGATAACACATCTGAACATACAACTGTTTTCCAACTAGAATTTTTTTCCGCATGCTGTTTTTCTCTAGTAAACAATATGAAGAAACGACTGACTTACACTTGTTACCCATTTTAAGAAAGCGTCAGTACTTTGGCATGTCATTACTAATTTATTAACAAGCTTTTTTATTCTTGTGGACTGCTCCAAATTCTTTTTATAAGGAGGCAGAATATAAGTAAATTAAGTTACTAATTGATTACCTTACCTTAGAAGATTAAAAATTTTTAATAGTCTGAAGTGTCAAGTGCAACAACAACGACAAAAAAAAACAAAATCAAGAAGTTGGTCTGACTGATTACGGTTGATTTTTAAATGGGAGGAAAACGACAGAGGCTTAATGATGGCTGTGATGATAATAACATAACACTTATTGAACACTTACAGGGTGAAAGACACTTTTCTAGTTACTCATCCTAGGAGGGCTTTTGAAGAGAAAGTGATTCAGAACTTTTACATCAACATTTCTACTTTAAAAAAACTCAACTAGTAAAACATATGCCTGTTGTAAGTGAATTAAATATACAGCTTGTCATCAGGAAATTTTGCAGTTTGGTAATTAACTTTTCTCTCCAAGAAGACTTTTTAATTTTCATATAAAATACTTTTAAACTTACATGTTAAAATACCACACATTCTTCTTACTTTCTAATAATACAGGAAACAAAAGGGGTACCACCTTCATTATAAGTGCCTGCTGGATGAGGGGAAGCCAGATTGATTCTGATGTGTACCTCTAAGGAAGGAGTCCCTTCCCATTCCGGGACACACTGCAGTACACTATAAAGCAATAAGGTGCACACACTAACTAAAATCTACAGATTCCAGGAGTCTCCTCAGTGAAATGTACTGCTATACGCCAATCAGCTGAAGTTTTAGGATTACTCTAACAAAGGTACATGACAATAATCTTAAAAAGCTAATTTTGGGCCTGTTTTTGCAGAGTTCTAAATTAGATTAGTTTCAATCCCACTTTTAAGTAATCTTGATAAATCCAAATATTTAGCTTTACACTGGAAAACTAGTATTTGAATCCCGAAGTCTGACATCAGAATGCTTATTCTTAGCTACTATGTTTTTTTTAGGGAGGTAGGAAAGCACAGTAGCTAAGAACAGGAGATCTGATGTCAGACTTCCCGGATTCAAATCTTAGTTTTACAGGCCTTTCCTCCAATGTACCTCTGAGTGGACTCGAACCTCTAGCCTTTCAGTAAGCAGCCAAGTGTTAATTGTTTGCATCACCCAGTGACTCCGTTAGTACTTTAAAAACCTGTTGCCACTGAGTTGATTCCGACTCATAGCAATCCTGTAGGACAGAGGAGAACTGCCCCACAGGGTTTCCAAGGCTGTAATCTTCACAGAAGCAGACTGTCCCATCTTTCTCCCATGGAACAGCTGCTGGGTTCACAACGCCAGCCTTTTCAGTTAGCAGCAGAGTGCTTAACCCCTGTCTCCTCAGAGGCTCTTTAAACACCTTTTTTTTTTTAAAAGATACTCCAAGATTTGTTTTAAAGGTATTAAATTACACACAGAACATATTCTCTATTGACAGGTTTATGCTTTTAACCTACAAAAGATTAATTCTTAAACAATCAACTGTTCCACAAGATATTAATTACTGAATATTAACCTCAGCCATTCTTATTTATGATCTATCTTAAATCAACTACAAACTTACAAGGATGGACACTGTATAATTTTAATATACATATATATGAGACAAAGGATAAAATTTATTTGCTGAATTATTCTACAAGGAAATTCTATTTTCTTAAACATCCAAACGCACTGCCACGGAGTTAATTTCAACCCATAGCAACGCTACAGGATAGAGCAGAACTGCCCCATAGAGTTTCCTAGGCTGTAATGTTTACAGAAGCTGGCTACCACATCTTTCTCCCATGGAGCGACTGGTAGGTTAGAACTGCCAATCTCTGGATTAGCAGCTGACACTTAAGTCACTGCATCATCAAAGCTCCTTTCTGAAACCTAAACCAAAACAAACCCATTGCTGTCGAGTCGATTCTGACTCATAACGACACTACAGGATAGAGTAGAACTGCCCCACCGAGTTTCCAAGGAGCGCCTGGTGGATTTGAACTGCCGAACCTTTGGTCAGCAGCTGTAGCTCTTAACCAATACGCCACCAGGGCTTCCTTCTTAAACCTAGCCAGGTATATCTGCTTTCCTGAACATGGTACACTAAGCATATACCTAGTACATTCGAGGTACCTAATAAGTATTTGTTAAATCAGTGAATAATTTATTGTTTTACACTCTGACATACCAATTTATACAAGGTTTAAAAATTAGTTTGCCTTTACCGCTATCATTTTATACATTGTTATTTATCTATTTTAATATACCACGACAACTAGTCTGTTTCCTCCAATCTTTGAATGTTCTTTAACTAAAATTCACAACAAATACTTTTCATGTAGCCAAGGAAAAAGGTTAAAATACTTTTTTTTTTTTAATTGGTAGAATGGTTTAAAAAAAAAAGTCTTTAAAAGTTTTTTTAACCATTCATTTTAGAAACTATCTTCAGCTACAACTCAAGAAAAAAGTTAGGCTTAATAAAAAAAATGACAATCTAAACATTCTTTATGATATCCTAGGAAGGTTACATTTTTCAGTAATTGTATTCTATGTGAAAAACATGTTTTGAACCAAGTTATTGGATTTTTCATTCAACTTTGTGAGTAATACATAAACTATAAAACTTAAATTTACCTGTTTAATTGCTACTTGGTTTCTTGTCTGCGCCAAAGGGAAGATGATCCTGAAAAAAAAATACTAAACACTTTACAAATGGGATATACTTTTCACTAACAAAGTTATACAGAGGATAGCACAGGACTTGGCAACATTTCTTTGGGTTATACATAAGGTCGCTAGCTGGAACTGACTCAAGGGCACCTAACAACAACAACAACAACAACGGAAACTTAACATATTCTCAACAGAGACATTTTCTTCTTTTGAGGCAAGTAGGTAACTGTCTACCCAGGATGTGGCAGCACGGACCATGCAGTTGATGAATCAGCACCACCACTTCAGCTCAGCCCTTAACCTCACTGCCTTAACACCTGGTTTGCCACAAGGCCTGGTGCTTGTCAACAACCTTCGCTGGGGTAAGAGTTCTATGAAGAACTTTTTTTTCTTTTTAAATAAATAAAAAACTTTTAAAGTGCAATTTGGAAGGATGAGATGTGGCCAACAATGAGAATAAAGAAAATAGAGGGGGGCTTGGAAAATAGAAGAGGATAAAAAGCCTGGAACCCTTCTGGGGCTACAAAAGGACAAACTAGTAAGAGTTGACTGAGCTTATGAATTTGCTGAAGTGATAGATACATGGTAAAAAAAAAAAAAAAGAAAAAGGAAACTCACATAGCACATAACTATGTGTCATTTGATAGATGCGTTTCATTTAGGTTCTGGAACAGATTCTGTGGGAGTAATGATGTGACGGAGTAGGATAAAGTACCAAAAAAACAACACCCCCCTAAACAACCAAAAACAAAAAATCAATTCTATAGTGCCTGTGGAAACCCTGGTGGCATAGTGGTTAAGTGCAAAGGCTGTTAACCAGAAGGTCGACAGTTTGAATCCACCAGGCGCTCCCTGGAAACTCTATGGGTCATTTCTACTCTGCCCCATAGGGTTACTATGAGTCGGAATGACTTGATGGTGGTAGGTTTTTTATAGTGCCTGTGGGAGTTATACAATTATCCTAGCAAGTTAGTGAACATCAGTATTCTTTGAAGAAATGTACTCTAGTGCATGTTATACTAACCAGGTAAAAACTATTAACATTGGGGGTTCCATGCATGACGGGATCAGATCATTGTGATCCACAGGGTTTACACTGCTTAATTTTTTGGAAGCAGATTGCCAGGTCTTTCTTCCTAGTCTGTCTTAGTCTGGAAGCTCCCATGAAACCTGTTCAGCATCATAATAACACACAAGCCTCGCTGACAGACAGGTGGTGGCTGCACATGAGAGCACTTGCCAGGAATTGAATCTGAGTCTTCTGCATGTAAGGCAAGAATTCTACCACTGAACCATCACTGCCCTCATTAAAGGAAGTAAGTTGCCTTTATTCATAAAGTATCAAGCCCAAATTGTCAAATCTTACTTTTCTCCCCTTTACTTACTGAAGCTAAATGTCACCCAGATCTAGAAATCTGTGTTCTTTGTATTTTTACCCATTCTTTTCTTTTTCCCATGAATCTCAGAAGTTTTCTATGTATCTCTGTTTTTTGTTCCCATTCTCCCATCACAATTTCATAAAATTGAAACTCAGAAGAATTACTGTCAAAAAGATAAATATGGATGAATAAAACTCCATATATACTTCGGTCAAATTTTATTCGTGTACTAAGCACAGTCTTTTTTCATTCATAAAAAATTCATATGTCTTGTCCTCATATAAATAACCTACTCTGGGAAAAAAATACAACATTCATGAACTCCAATGATCTTAATTTGGTCTCAAAACTGTTCTCGACCACACTATTTTTTCTGATCTGATCTCATTTTCTATTATCTTATTTCAGTCAAATCTGATTCACGTATAATTCTAAAATGCCCTGAAGGTCTGTACTGGGAGGTTCTCACTCCATAGGGTGGCATAACGGTTTAGCGCAGGCTGTGCAGCCAGACCCTCCAGGTTCAGATTCAGGCTTCACCACTTACTATTACATGACTTTGAGCAAGCTACTTAATCTCTCTATGCCTCATTTTCTCATCTGTAAAATGGGGTCATGATGCTATCAATTTCAAAAGGTGGTTCCGGAGATTAATGAGTTCATTTCACGCAGTGCTTAGGCGGCTGCTTGCTCTGAGGCGCACACAAACGTTAGCTACTGTTATTCCCGTGGCCGGGACTGTCCTACGCTAAGGTCTGACTCCACGAGAAAGAACCTCGGGACCCCTAGAGAACTCTGACGGGATTGCAACACAGACTTTCCAGACTCCAAAGCTGCAAACGCTTCAGCCGGGGAGGCTGGTGCCCGGGCGCTCGGCGGCGCTCCTGACCTTCGCCCCGGCAGGCCGCTCCCAGGCCGGCTGTCTGGTCCCCAGACGCGCACCCTGCACCCCGGATCCACGGGAGATCGGACCCCCGTAGCGCCTACTAACTCTTTGAAGCCTCAAATTCCTCAGTAAATTGGGCTGAACGTCTATTTTCATGCGGCGGTGTCGGGTCTAAAGTGCGGGAAGTCTCGGGAAAATGGGAAGAACTTTGTAAACGCAGTGGGCACGCGATAAACCGGGGGCTTTTCCCCTCGGATACTGCACGCTCAGGCGCCCCCGCAGGGCCGGATCACCCAGGAAGCCAGGGACGCAGGGGCCCGGCTGGGCCTCCTGCCTATCTGCGGTGCACGGGTCACGGGTGCCCCCGTCAGAGATGGGGAGAAATCCCGTGAAATCGCTCACCACGGATTAGCAAGTGAATACAATTAAGCCGGTGCGTACCGTGCTTACTGGCTAACCCGCCCCTGGTCCCGGGTTACAACTCCTGGAAGCGGGGTGAAGGACAACAGACTGAGGCTGAGACGTCAGCTCGGGGTCAGGTTCCAGGCCCAGCCGCGCAGGCCGCGGCCTCCGCCACAGATCCGAGCCCGGGCCGCCGTCTCCGCGCTCGCGCCGAAGGTTCTCTGGCAGCGTCCGCCCCGACCAGGCCCCGCCGCGTCGCCGGCGCAGCCCGAGACCCAGGCTGGCGGAAGCCACCGAGCCTTTGCCGGACCCAGTCTTACCTCGGGTGGCAGCAGGGACAGAAGAATGGGCCTGAAGGGGAAGGCGGGGCCTTAACATGGCGCCGGTGCCACCGCCTTGACCCCGGCTCCGGTCCCGCCCCGCCCCTGGCCCGTCCTCCGCAGGCCCCGCCCCACCCCTGGCCCCGCCCCGCCCCGCCCTGGCCTCTCCCCATCTGGCCCGTCCTCCGCAGGCCCCGCCCCGTCGGCTCCGCTTCCCGCGCTCTCGTCGCTGCTCTGGGCAGGCAGCATTGCAGGGGGCTCCTCCTTCCCCTCCCGGGCTGTTAAAGAATGAGCAGGAAGAGCAAGCAGCTAGGCCCTATTCCCCTTCAAGGACCAGCCAGCCGCATGCACCCAACATCTTCCCAGAGGCAGCTAGAAAAGGTAGATGCCTTAATACACCTGAGGATTGAACAAGCTTAACTTGTGGAAAGGGTTTCCATGTAACTCAAAGTTATTTAGAAACCAGGGCATAATTTCAAGTCCCCCCTCTCCCCACCTCTTAACATCTTTTCAGTACTTTTTACTTGGTAGCTAGCCCCTTGGTGACACAATGGTTTTTGCTCCGCTCTTAATCTAAAGGTTCCAGTGGTACCATGGAAGAAAGGCCTGGTGATCTGCTGCCATAAAGATTACAGCCCAGAAAACCCAATGGAGCAGTTCTACTCTGTAACACATGGGGTTACATGAGTCGGGATTGACTGTATGGCAAGGGTTTTACTTAGGGTCATTTGGGTAACTTTAGTGCTGGACGCACAGTGGGAGCTGCGTCATTGTGCTCCTTTCTCCCTTCTTCCCTCAAAAAAAAAAAAAAAGCTAGTTCAACTGAGTAAGCGGTGCTGGTTGATGGCTTACAGCAAACCTTCCCTCTACTTTTTGCTTTTGTACTTTAATCAAACTGGTTGTGAGTATAATTTGCCTGTTAAGAAAACTAAACGTGATTACAATAGGGCTTATAAAAATTTTTAACCAACAGTTACACTGACGGAAATTGCAAGCACTGTAATAATCTGAAAGGCAGAGCTGTCTGGGGTTGAACAAGGATCGCTTTAGTGTTTCCAGGGCCAGACAGAGTGGGAGCTCCATCACGGCGCTGCTTTCTCCACTGAGCGTGTAACCTCTGCAGGCCTTAATTTCTCTGCTGTGCTGTCCTGAGTTTCTTAATAATTTTTGAACATGGAGTCCCATGCTTTCATTTCGCACTGCTATTGTTGCTGTTAGGTGTTTTCACTGTAGACTCTGACTCATGGGGACCTCGTTTATGTATAACAGAACCAAATGTTGCCCTGTCCGGTGCCATCTTTATGATTGTTAGTGCGCTTGGGTCCATTGTTGCACCTATTGTGTCAATCCATTGCATTGAGCTTTTCCTTCATTTTTTTGGCTTTCTACTTTATCAAACATAATGTTCTTTTCTAGCTATTGGTCTTTCCTGATAATGTGTCCTTGCTTACATGCTTTGTACGTTTCACATTCTGATTATTAATGGATGTTTGCAGCTGTTCTCATTTTGAGTCATGCCACATCAGCAAAGGAAGGTCCTAAAGCTTTTCTCCATCCCTGTTATTGAGATCGACTCTTACTTTGAGAAGGCAGCCCTTCCCGAGTTGTATTTTGAGTGCCTTCCAACCTGGGGACTCATCTTCCAGCACTATACTGTATCAGGCAGTATTCCGTTGTGATCCATAAGGTTTTCATTGGCGGATTTTCAGAAGCAGATCACCATTCCTCTCTCCACGTATTAGACGTTTTGCTGAAACCTGTTCACCATGGGTGACCCTGCTGCTACTGCAACCTGCAAGCCACCACAATATGACAGACTGACAGATGGTGATGACATTTTGCACTAGGCCTTAAAAATTATGTAGCCCATCTGGCTGAAAGGACTGGTAGGTGAAATAACCTCTTCGGGAACTGACGTTATATATAGGGATGCGCTGCCCACAGAAAACCTGCTAGAATCTGTGTGGCCCTGGGAGGGTGGTTAATTTTGCCATAAAGATCTGTGGGCTGAACTGACCTGTGGGCTGAACCTGTAGATAAATTGGGATTCAGACTGAAAGATAATGTTTCTCTAATCAAAATAATGTTTTTCTTCTAGTAAAACAGCATTAAGGAGAACGTTTATTTTTACTTTCTATTATATTTAAGTAGTAATCACTGATTAGGAAATTTTCATCAAACTGACTTTCACAATTAAAAAAAAAAACCCAAGTTTGCAAGTTATTTAGAACTGATAAGATATATTTGAGCAAAGTTAAAGGGTGTTTGTTTAATAAATTGATAGCTGACTAGCCAAAGAACAGTGAGCACGAAGTCCTTCACTAAAAGGTTCTTATAATAATAGTGTGATAATAATCAGAACTAAAAGTTCCTTTACCCAGTATAAATAAAACTATAATAGATTCAAGAAATTTTTGTTTCTTCTTTAAAATATTAGGTTTATATATATTTACTTCCTTACCCAAATATCACTGTCTGGCATGGAAGCAAGGTAAGCTGAAACTGGAAATTAAGGTTGACATTTCTGATAATGAAACTAATAAAACATGGATGAATATTAACCACCTAAGGAAATAGTCCAAAAGAGTATCTGTAAATATGTGACCGAGAAGATTTAGGGACTCTCCGTTTGAACAAAAGAAGCAAGAAATAATCTTAGGAAAGCAAAGGAATGCAATGAAAGTAGAAAAACTCAAATCCCAATACAGCTTGTGTGAAAGGAGATGATTTTTAAAGCCATATAACCTAAAGGACATCGGCATTGTGCTACTTGAGAAGTGTTCTTACGGCTTTTCCCAGCCTAGATCAGGGCCTCCCAGTCTCTACACTATTGGCATTCAGGGCCAGATCATTCTTTGTCGAGGGGTGCTGTCCTGTGCATTGCAGAATATTTAGCAGCATCCCTGGCTCCCGTGGAGCCGCTTGGTGGGTACATCTAGTCATTTCTCTTGGGTAATTGTTGGGTCATAAAAAAAAAAAAAACTGTTGGGTCAAAGGATAGATTTATGCAAATAAACCCAACCAACCAAACAAAACTCAACAAACAAACAAAAACAACCCCAGAAGAAAACCACCAAACTTTTTTTTCAAACTATTGTGTTATTTTATGATATCACCAGAAATCTACGAAAGTTCCGGTTGCTCCTTACCTTGTCAACATTCGGTATTATCAGTCTTTTTAATTTTACTCATTCCACTGGGTATAAAGTGTTTTTTATGGTGGTTTTAATTTTCATTCTCTATCATTTTCTATATGAGTGCCTTGAAAGGAGGATCTGAGTCATATTTTAGCTCCAGTAATGAAGCCCTGGTGGCACAGTGATTAAAGCACTTGGCTATTAAGTGAAAGTTTGGCAGTTTGAACCCACCAGGGTCTCCGCAGGAGAAAGATGTAAGTCTGCTCCTGTAAATATTTACAGCCTTGGAAACCCTATGCAGAAGTTCTACTCTGCCCTATAGGGTCACTATGAGTCGGAATCAACTTGACGGCCGTGGGGTTTACTTGAACGTAGTGTGCGCTCGAATGGCTTTGGAATCCATGAAAAGTTTAATTATTGGTATATATTTATTTAGAGATTGTTAGTGGTCAATGGTAGAATTCTTGCCCCCCATGCGGGAGACCCGGGTTTAATTTCTGGATAATGCATCTCAAGTGTAGCCACCATCCGTCGGTAGAGGTTTGCATGTTGCTAGGATGCTAAACAGGTTTCATTGGAGCTTCTAGACTAAGATGGACTTGGAAGAAAGGCCTGATGACCTGCTTCTGAAAACTGTTGTTGTTAAGTGCCGTTGAATCAGCTCTGACTCACAGTGACCCTATGTACAACACAACAAAACAGTGCCTGGTCGAGCTCCATCCTCACAATTGTTGCTATGTTTGAGCCCATTGTTGCAGCCACGGTTCCAGTCCATGCCATTGAGGGTCTTGCTCTTTTTTACTGACCCTCTGCTTTCCCAAGCATGATGTCCTTCTCCAGGGAGTGATCCCTCCTGATAACATGCCCAAAATATGTGAGATGAAGTCTCACCATCCTTGCTTCTGATGAGCATTCTGGCTGTTCTTCTTCCAACACACATTTATTCATCCTTCTGGCAGTCCATGGTAAAGTCAATATTCTTGGCAACACCATAATTCAAAGGCACCAGTTCTTTGGTCCTACTTATTCAGTGTCCAGCTTTCACATTCATATGAGCAACTGAAAACACCATGGCTTGGGTCAGGTGCAACTTAGCCTTAAAATGACATCTTTGCTTTTTAACACTTTAAGGAGACCTTTTGCAGTTTTTTTTTGCATCAGATTTGCCCAATGCAATATGTTGTTTGATTTCTCGACTACTGTTTCCATGGATGTAGATTGTGGATCCAAATAAAATGAAATCCTTGACAACGTCAATATTTTCTCCATTTATCATGATGCTGCTTATTGGTCCAGTTGTGATGATTTTTGTTTTCTTTATGTTGAGATGAAAATTAGCCAGTGAAAACCCAATGAATCACAATAGTCTTATCCACAGCTGATGAGAATGGAGCAGGATCAGCCAGTGTTTTGTTCTGTCATGCATGGGGTCACTATGAGTCGGGGGTCAACTTGACAGCAGTTAATAACAACAACATACGTTTATTTATAGAATATGAAAGTAAACTGTTTTTCTTTTTATAAGAGAAACTTTAAATAAAAGCTTAGCTGTTAAACAGTTAAAAGTTTTCACAGATTATGAAATTGACATTTAAAAAAATATTCTTCTTGAATTACTCAGCAAAGCTGGGGGCAAACGTCCTTGGTTAAATTGCTAACATTATTTTCTTGTGCTTTTTTCAATTGTGAATTTGTTTTTAAATTTCTTCGTTTAACTGATTTTCTCTAAGACACATATACTCAGAGCTTATTCACAGAAACATTTTTCTTAAGTTTACATACTAATTTATGCCATTACACAAAGTTGTTTTAAGGTTTTGAAATAAATGAAGAACATTGTCTTTTTAATTTAGAGATATTGAATATCTGGTTCAGACATTAAATCATAAAAACAGTATTTTTTTTAAAAGAGGAAGGTTGTGTTGTATTTATCTGTTGCTTTGTTATGTAACAAGCCACCGTAAAACTTAGTGGCTTAAAACAGTAATCTGTTTGTTATGGATCAAATTGTGCTCCCCAAAAAGTTAGGTTGAAGTCATGACCTGGAACCTGTAAATGTGATCCTTTTTGAAAAAAGGGGTTTTCTTTTGTTGCGTTAACGAGGCCATACGTGAATAGGGCGGGTCCTAAACTGAATCACTTCTGATTATAAAAAGAGCAGAATGGGCACAGAGACACATACATGGGGCAAGACAGACACCATGACACCATGGAGACAGATGGATCTCCAAGCAAAAGAATGCAGAGGATTGCTGGCAATTACTAGAAGCCGAAAGAGACGAAGAAGGACCTTCCCTAGAGCTAGTGCTCAGAATTCAGACTTCTGTCTTCCTAAACTGTGAGGAAATAAATTTCTGTGCTTTAAAGCCTCTTGCTCGTGGTATTTTTTGTTATGGCAGCAGTAGGCAACTCAGGCAGTAATATTATCTGTCTCAGTACTGGACAGGCTGAGCTGGGTAATTCTCACTTGGGGTCCATTAGACATCATAGTCAGATGACTGCTGAGGCTGGGATTGCTGCAACCTTCTTCATTCAATTCCTGGGGGCTGGGCTGGGATGGCTGGAACAGCTGGCAGCTGGCCAAACATCTCTCCTCTATGTGGCCTCTCCATGTGGCTACCTTGGACTTCCTTACACCATGGTGGTCCCAGGGTAGTTGTACTTCTTTCATTGAGCCCAGATGGAAGGAATTGGCGGCAGCCGTTCTTGAGACCAACTCCCAAAGGGCCTTTGATTTTTGAGCAAGGGCAGTACTATATCCTTTGTGGGTAATTTGGGAAAGCAAGACAGTAGATTTTAAGTAAGCTTAATTCCCTCTGCATTTCTTCACAACAGTGGAGCTGGTGGCAGGAGGCCGGCTTTCACTCACCGCATGTTGCTAGCACATGGAGCTATCTGCTAAGCTGACCACCAGCTGAAAAGTGTGAGACACATCCCTGAGTACACCATCGCTGGGTCAGAATGCTGGGATTCCTGGGTGGTGCAAACAGTTACCGCGCTTGGCTGCTAAAGGAAAGGTTGGCAGTTCGAGTCCACCTGGATGTGCCTTGGAAGAAAGTCCTGGTGATCTACTTCCAAAAAATCAGCTATTGAAAACCAGGTGGAGCACAGTTCTACTCTGACACACATGGAGTTACCATGAGTCAGGGTCAGCTTGATGCTACCTGATATGGCCGGATTCTAGGATCTAATGGACTGGACCAGAAAACTATGACCCCAGTCTAGTTACAATAAGTCAGAGTTAAGGTGTAAATGGCAGTCTGATGTCCTTTGGTCTAATTCTGTTTACTTTTGATGTTTGAATGTTCATTTGCCCATTCAATGTTCTTGTTAAACATGGCAGAGATCAGTTACATACTTCAAGAATTCTCAGACTTTGGTGTGAATAAGAATCACCTGAGATGAAAGTGCAGCTTTCTCGTTTTGAACTCCAGGTTCTGACTCAGTAATAACAACAATAGCTAACATCTACTGAGTCCTTCGTGTTGACAGGCACAGTGCTAACCTCTGAAGTGGATTACATCATGGACTATGTGTCCAGCAGAGAAACGGCCTGTGATGCCCGTACCCTGTGCCCTCGATGCTGGCACCCACTCCCCCACCCCAGGCCACACTGCTGTTCTCATCTCTTTCTAGGAATCTCAGCATCCCCCGAAATTAGTACTACCTTTTCCTTGCCTGCCTTTTGCTGGTTGCAAAATTTCATAAGATAAAAATTACATGTTCCCGCTTTCATGATTTCGATTTGATCAGTGTAGCATCATTTTCTGATAAAATGAATAACAACAAAAATATATTGAAAAGTAGAACACTAAGAAAATATAAAAACAAAACCAAACCCTTTGCCATTGAGTCGATTCCAATTCATGGCAACCCCATGTGCAAACAGGCAATTATAATCCTGCTATAATCCTGCTATTTAGAGAGAGTTAATTTCTCTGACAGGTCATTTGTTCATTTAAGACTTGAAAATCTTTGCTTTCAAAATGGTGCCCGATAATTTTTTGGAAGCAGGAGTGAAAACTTTTTCACTTTCTAACATGATTATTCAAAGAGCTTGGCTGCTATCCCAAAGGTCGGCAGTTCGAATCCACCAGCCACTTCTTGGAAACCCTATGGGGCAGTTCTACTCTGTCCTATAGGGTCACTATGAGTGGGAATCGACTTGATGGCAGTGGGTTTGGTTTGGTTTTTAATATGATTATTCAGGCTGTAAAATTTTTTAGTCAATTTTGATAATTTATATTTTCCAACAACGTTTTATATATTTCGAGAAAGTTTGTAAGACTCACTTGTAGTGTTTACTTTTCTTTCTCCCTTTCACAGATTAAGGTTGTAATATATGTATTGTTCCGAAACTGTTCCATCTTTTATTTTTTAACAGCTGTATAGTATTTCATTCTACAATGTACCATATTTCCTTTAACCAGTGCCCTATTTTTCTTGTTAAACCCTTGCCATCAAGCTGATCCTGAGTCATTTGGACCCTGTAGGACAGAGTAGAACTGCCCCATAGGGTTTCCAAGGAGTGGCTGGTGGATTTGAACTGCCAACCTTTTGGTTAGCAGCCGTAGGTCTTAACCACTGTGCCACCAGGGCTTACTAAGTGCACAAAAAACCACTCTAATACTTGTGTGATTTCAACTCATAGTGACCCTGTAGGGTAGAGTAGGCTGTAGTCTTTATGGGAGCAGATCCCCATGTCTTTTCTCCCGCAGACCTGCTGGTTAAGTTCCAATCGCTGACCTTTCTTTTAGCAGCTGAGCTCTTAACCACTGTGCCCAGGGCTGGTCCCTAAAACTTCGTGGTATGAAATAGCATTTTATTATGCTCACATTGTGCATCAGAAATTCAGATAGAGACCATGGCTCCACAATATCTGGGAAGACCCAATACCTGGTGTGACTCAGTAGGTGAGGAACAGAGCCATCTGGAGACATTTTTACTCATTTATCAGGTGGTTGGTGCTGGCTGGCTGTTGGCCAGATCACCTTCCACGGCCTCCCTATATAGCCACATGGCAACTTCAGGGTAGGTAGATTTTAACATGGTGGCTCAGGGCTCTAAAGATGAGTGTCTTAAGGAAACCAGGCAGAAGGTGCATGACCTTTTCTAATGTAGCTTTGGAGGTCATTACTGACTGAATTGTGTCCTCTCAAAATGTGCGTCAACTTGACTAGTCCATGATTCCCAGTATTGTGTGATTGTCCATCAGTTTGTCATTTCATGTGATTTTCCTATGTGTTGTAAATCATACCTCTATGATATTAATGAGGTGGGATTAACGAAAGTTACGTTAATGAGGCAGGTCCCAATCTAGAAGATTAGGTTGTGTGTCCTAAGTCAATCTCTTTTGAGATATAAAAGAAAGAAGCGAGCGGAGAGACAGGGGACCTCCTACCACCAAGAAACAAGAGCCAGGAGAATAGCGCATCCTTTGGACCTGGGGACCCTGCGCTGAGAAGCTGCTTGACTTGGGAAGATTGATGACAAGGACCTTCCTCCAGAACCAACAGAGAAAGAGAGGCTTCCCCTGGAGCTGGCACCCTGAATTCAGACTTCTAGCCTCCTAGACTGTGAGAGAATAAATTTCTCTTTGTCAGAGCCACCCACTTGTGGTATTTCTGTTATAGCAGCCCTGGGTAACTAAGACAGAGGTTCATACAGTGCCCTTTCTGTTGTACTGTATCATCATTGCAGTCACAAACCTACCTAGATTTCAGGAGAGGAAAAATAGAGCCCACCCCTTGATTGGAGAAGCGTCAAAGAATTTGTGGACCTTTTTTAAAAAACCATCTTAGTTTCTTAGTGCTGCTATAACAGAAGTACCGCAAGTATGAACAAAAAAATCATTTTCTCACAGTTTAGGGGTCTAGAAGTTCAAATTCAGGGCACCAGCTCTAGAGGGAAGCCTTGCTCTGTCTGCTGTGGGGAAGCAAGATCCTTGTCTTAGCTTCTCTATCATTCTTCTTGGCATTTCTTGGAGATCTCCATGTGACATCTATCCTTCCCCAGTCCTGCTGCTTGCTTCTGTGCCTAATCTACTCCTTTTATATCTCAAAGGTGATTGGCTTAAAACATACCCTACACTGATATGGCTCATTAACATAAAGAAAACTCTATTCCCAAATGGAATTACCTGTATGGGTGTAAAACTACTGCCACGCAGTAGATTCTTACTCATAGCAACCCTATAGGACAGGGTAGAACTGCCCTATAGGGTTTCTAAGGCTGTAATCTTTACAGCAGCAGGCTGCCACATCTTTCTCCTGTGGAGCAGCTGGTGAGTTTGAACTGCCAACCTTTTGGCTAGCATCCTAGCACTTTAACCATTGCGCTACCAGGGCTCTTTCTACAGGTATAGAGGTTAGGAATTACAACATATATTTTTTGGGACACAATTCAATCCATAACACCATTTCACTTATTATGGATGTTTAGATAATTTTGATTATTACCACAACACAACAACGAACATGCTTGTACATATATCTGTGCACATAGCAAGTATTCCTGCAAGGTATTTTTCCTGTAAAATAGAACTGCTGCTCCAGAGGGTATATGCACATTTAAAACTTCAATAAATCTACTTAATTTCCTGCCACAAGGCTACGCCATGTTTACACACCCTGTATAGCATAGGAGAGTAATGATTTCCTCACCTCTTTTCCAACACCAACCTGTATTTGAACAAATTTTCTACCCAGGATTTTTAATGAATAGTTCTCCACATAATTTACCTTTCCACTCTCCTGTCGTTAGACGAAAGAGCCCTGGTGGTGCAATGGTTAAGCTCGAGGCTGCTAACCAAAAAGTAGATGGTTCGAACCAACCAGCAGCTACACAGGAGAAAAAAAACCTGGCAATCTGTTCCTGTAAAGATTACAGCCTAGGACACCCTATGGGGCAGTTCTACTCTGTCATACAGGCTTGCTATCAGTTGGAATCAACTCGACGGCAGGCAACAAAAAACATTATCAGGCAGTTAGGTTGTTCTTAATTTTTTACTATTATAAATAATTCTGTGGTATATATCCTTGTAAGTAAACCTTTGCCCATTTTAATTATTTGCTGAGGACAGAGTCCTAGAAGTGGAATGGCTACTTTGAAATTTATCCTTACTTTTAAGCCTACTGATACATACTGCCACAATACCAGCTGGAACAGTTATACCATTTTACATTCCCAGCAACACATCTTAGGCTCCTTTCATTAGGCAGTGTTCTTCAGTACTGGGGCCCTTGGCATTTCCTCCTAGTAAGCTAGTATACTTCTGTTGATCAGTGAGAGCTGTGTATCGTACTTCTTTCTTCGTCCTGGTTTTAGAATGCTCAGAACTAAGTTTTTATCTAATTTTTTTTTCTATTGTACTTCAGATAAAGGTTTATAGAACAAACTAGCTTTTCATTGAACAATTAATACACATATTGTTTTGTGACATTGGTTGCCAACCCCACAACATGTGAACACTCTGCCCTTCTCAACCTTGGGTTCCCTATTACCAGCTTTCAGGTCCCCTCCTACATTCTCATTTTTGTCTAATTACTGTTGTTAGTTGCCATCAAGTCCACTCTGACTCATGGTGACCTTCTGTATAACAGAATAAAACATTGCCTTGTCCTGCACCGTGTTTGGGTTCATCTTCCAGCACTGTACTGGACAATGTTCTGTTGTGATCCATAAGGTTTTCACTGACTGACTTTCAGAAGTCAATTGCCAGGCCTTTCTTCCTAACCTGTCTTAGTCTGGAAGCTCTGCTAAAACCTGTCCACCATGGGTGACCCTGTTGGTATTTGAAATATCAGTGAGATAGCTTCCAGCATCACAGCAACACATAAGCCATCACCCTGTGCCAAAGTGACAGTTACTATAGCTTTATATACTTTACCCTTTCATGACCTATGGGCCATAGGTATCCCACCCACTTTTTCCAGCTCTCAGGTTCCTTGGGACTCTAATTTTCCTGCTAAAAGCATTTGCTGCCCTCCAGTGGGAACTTGTGTAACAGTGAAAAGTGAAAGAAGCATTCATTGAAGCAAAATAGCTGGGGTTTCAGCCTTAAATATGAGGCAGTGCATCCAGAAAGCGTGATTGAGTAAAAGTTTTGTCTCTTTTGGCTTTTGTACAACTAGATAAGGCGTGTAAACATATTTATGGTTTCCTTGTGATAGTTAGGGAGACCTGGTTGATTTGTTTTTTGTGTGTGTGTGTGTATGTGTGGTAATACATGACCAGAGCAACCACCAATCCTGGTACCTGAGAACCTCCCTGAGGTTTGTGGGAACAATGTATTCCCAAGTAATACTTCTCAAAGTACATATCACCAACCAAAAATTTAAACACACTCTATGACTCAGCATGCTTCCTTTAATGAAAACACATGGCATCAAAAAAAAAATTCAAAGCAGAAAGTAATACGGTCTTGAAAGGGTTTTAATCAGGATTTCTTGATGTTGTTTTTCTTTTCTCTCACATTATTTCTCATTTTTCTCTCTTTTTCTGAGGGCGTTTGGCTCTTAATACACTTAATCTACCTTCAGGCATTTTTAGAGGATGGGAGAGGTTTAGATTATAATACAATCAATAAAAATTATGTCTCTAATTGGTAATATGGATGACTTGGGGGCTGGGATAAATGTGTATTGATTTTAGTATATGACCTGGAAGCAGTTTGAAAATTAGACTGTGAGTTATTTTGTTATTGATCTTTTTGTGCTTGGCAAAGAAATCTATAAATTTGAGATTAACCAAAGGCTTTATTTTAGGTTTAATCTAATTTTCTTTTTATAAACTATATTTAATAAAACATCTAATAGCTTCTTTTATATCAGAGAAGAGTGTTTTGACCATTTTAACATTTTACATTTATTAGATATAGATTTAGGAATGCTATGTTGACATTCTGAAATAATGTATGTCTTTGATTTTATATACTTGAAACATTGTATTTGGGATCATATATTTATATTATTATGTATTAGCTTTGATATGTTACATGGGAACCTGGTCAGGTTTCCAAATATCATGAGAAAATAGGATCCACATCTTACAGTTACATGTACATTTATTTTGCTGTTGATTTAATTCCTTGTCCTATCCACAAATATTTTATGAACTGTGTAAAGTCAAATCTGACTTTAGCTCCCAAACAGTAATTTCCTCCTCAAACATATTGTTTCAGAGATGAAATGACTAGAATAAAAGTTACCCATAACTTTAGCAGTGAGTCATTTAAAAGAGGTTCATTCAGTCAATGAATATTTATTCAACGAGTATTTATTGAGTTCCTTCCATGTACCAGATACGAGTCTTGGGACAAAAATGATGAACTGAACAATCAAACTTTTTGATCTCACGAAACTAATAAATGAACAAACATAAATGAGAACGTTTCAGTTAGTTCTAAGTACTACATGGAGAATTAAAGTACAGAATTATTATGGATTGAATTGTGTCCCCCCAAAATAACTGTTGGAATCCTAACCCCTATACCTATGGATGTAATCTTGTTTGGAAATAGAGGTTTCTTTATTATGCTAATTAGAGCATACCCAAGTAGGGTGGGTTCTAAATCTAATCACTTCTGAGTTTAAAAAGAACAGATTAGACACATAGATGTGCTTGTGTACGCATGCATACACACACACACACACATACACACAAGAGAAGACAGGTGTCACATGAGAATCATCTACAAGCCAGGGAACCAAGGGTTTTCAATGGCAGATTTTTGGAAGTAGATCACCAGATGTTTCCTCCTAGTCCATCTAAGTCTGGAGGCGCTGCTGAAACCTGTTCAGTGTCATAGCAACACACAAGCCTCCACTGACAGACAGGTGGTAGCTGTGCATGAGGTGCACTGACTGACAATTGGCCTCAGTCTTCTGCATGGAAGGCAAGAATTGTACCACTTAACCCACTGCCCTGAGAGTTTGTTTGCTTTGCCACTATTCCATATGCCCTGCATAAGTCAGGGTTCTCCAGAGAAACAGAATGAATAGGAGATACACACACACGCACGTATTTTTTTAAAAATAATTTTTATTGTGCTTTAAGTGAAAGTTTACAAATCAAGTCAGTCTCTCACACAAAAACCCACATACACCTTGCTACACACTCCCAATTACTCTCCCCCTAATGAGACAGCCTGCTGTCTCCCTCCACTCTCTCTTTTCGTGTCCTTTTCGCCAGCTTCTAACCTCCTCCACCCTCTCATCTCCCCTCCAGGCAGGACATGCCAACACAGTCTCAAGTGTCCACCTGGTCCAAGAAGCTCACTCCTCAACAGCATCCCTCTCCAACCCATTGTCCAGTCCAATCCATGTCTGAAGAGATGGCTTTGAGAATGGTTCGTGTCTTGGACCAACAGAAGGTCTGGGGGCCATGACCACCGGGGTCCTTCTAGTCTCAGTCAGACCATTAAGTCTGGTCTTATGAGAATTTGGGGTCTGCATCCCACTGCTCTCCTGCTCCCTCAGGGGTTCTCTGTTGTGTTCCCTGTCAGGGCAGTCATTGGTTGTAGCCGGGCACCATCTAGTTCTTCTGGTCTCAGGATGATGTAGTCGCTGGTTCACGTGGCCCTTTCTGTCTCTTGGGCTCGTAATCACCTTGTGTCCTTGGTGTTCTTCATTCTCCTTTGACCCAGGTGGGTTGAGACCAATTGATGCATCTTAGATGGCTGCTTGCTAGCATTTAAGACCTCAGACACCACTCTTCAAAGTGGGATGCAGAATGTTTTGTTAATAGATTTTATTATGCCAATTGACTTAGATGTCCCCTGAAACCATGGTCCCCAGACCCCTTCTCCTGCTATGCTGGCCTTTGAAGCATTCAGTTTATTCAGGAAACTGCTTTTGGTTTAGTCCAATTGTGCTGACCTCCCCTGTATTGTGTGCTGTGTTTCCCTTCCCCTAAAGTAGTTCTTTTCTACTATCTAAATAGTGGATACCCCTTTCCCACCCTCCCTCCCTCCACCCTCTCGTAACCAAAAAAGAATGTTTTCTTCTCAGTTTAAACTGTTTCTCAAGTTCTTATAATAGTGGTCTTATACAATATTTGCCCTTTTGCAAATGACTAATTTCACTCAGCATAATGCCTTCCAGGTTCCTCCATGTTATGAAATGTTTCACAGATTCCTCACTGTTCTTTATCGATGCGTAGTAGTCCATCGTGTGAATATACCATAATTTATTTATCCATTCATCCGTTGATGGGCACCTTGGTTGCTTCCATGTTTTTGCTATTATAAACAGTGCTGCAATGAACACGGGTGTGCATATATGTGTTTGTGTAAAGGCTCTTATTTCTCTAGGATGTATTCCAAGGAGTGGGATTGCTGGATCATATGGTAGTTCTATTTCTAGCTTTTTAAGGAAGATCCAAATCTATTTCCAAAGTGGTTGTACCATTTGACATTCCCACCAGCAGTGTAGAAGCATTCCAGTCTCTCCACAGCCTCTCCAACATTTATTATTTTGTGTTTTTTGGCTTAATGCCAGCCTTGTTGGAGTGAGATGAAATCTCATTGTAGTTTTGATCTGCATTTCTCTAATGGCTAATGATCGTGAACATTTCCTCATGTATCTGTTAGCTACCTGAATGTCTTCTTTAGTGACGTGTCTATTCATATCTTTTGCCCATTTTTTAATTGGGTTATTTGTCTTTTTGCAGTTGAGTTTTTGTAGTATTATGTAGATTTTAGAGATCAGGCGCTGATCAGAAATGTCATAGCTAAAAACGTTTTCCCAGTCTGTAGGTAGTCTTTTTACTCTTTTGGTGAAGTCTTTGGATGAGCATAAGTGTTTGATTTTTAGGAGCTCCCAGTTATCTAGTTTTTCTTCTACGTTCTTTATAATGTTTTCTGTACTGTTTATGCCATGTATTAGGGCTCCTAATGTTGTCCCTATTTTTTTTTCCATGATCTTTACCGTTTTAGATTTTATATTTAGGTCTTTGATCCATTTTGAGTTAGTTTTTGTGCATGGAGTTAAAAAGACTGTCTTTTCCCCGTTCAACAGTTTTGGGGCCTTTGTCAAATATCAACTGCTCATATGTGGATGGATTTATGTCTGGATTCTCAATTCTGTTCCATTGGTCCATGTATCTGTTGTTGTACCAGTACCAGGCTGTTTTGACTACTGTGGTGGTATAATAGGTTCTAAAATCAGGTAAAGTAAGGCCTCCCACTTTGTTCTTCTTTTTCAGTAATGCCTTATTTATCCGGGGCCTCTTTCCCTTCCATATGAAATTGGTGATTTGTTTCTCCATCTCATTAAAGAATGTTGTTGGGATTTGGATCGGAATTGCATTAAATGTATAGATCGCTTTTGGTAGAATATGTATTTTTATAATGTTAAGTCTTCCTATCCATGAGCAAGGTATATTCTTTCACTTATGTAAGTCTCTTTTGGTTTCTTGCAGAAGTGTATTGTAGTTTTCTTTGTATAAGTCTTTTACATCTCTAGTAAGATTTATTCCTAAGTAAAAAAAAAAAAAAAAATTATTTTTTATTATTTTATCTTCTTGAGGGCTACTGTAAATGGCATTGATTTGGTGATTTCCTCTTTGATGTTCTTTTTGTTGGTATAGAGGAATCCAACTGATTTTTGTATATTTATCTTGTATCCCGATACTCTGCTGAACTCTTCTATTAGTTTCAGTAGTTTTCTGGAGGATTCCTTAGGGTTTTCTGTGTATAAGGTCATGTCATCTGCAAATAGAGATACTTTGACTTCTTCCTTGCCAATCTGGATGCCCTTTGTTTCTTTATCTAGCCTAATTGCTCTGGCTAGGACTTCCAGCCCAATGTTGAATAAGAGTGGTGATACAAGGGCATCCTTGTCTGGTTCCCGATCTCAACGGGAATGTTTTCAGGCTCTCTCCATTTAGGGTGATGTTGGCTGTTGGCTTTGTATAAATGCCCTTTATTATGATAAGAAATTTTCCTTCAATTCCTATTTTGCTGAGGGTTTTTATCATGAATGAGTGTTGAACTTTGTCAAATGCCTTTTCTGCATCAATTGATAAAATCATGTGATTCTTGTCTTTTGTTTTATTTATGTGGTGGATTACATTAATTGTTTTTCTAATGTTGAACCATCCCTGCATACCTGGTATGAATCCCACTTGGTCATGGTGAATTATTTTTCTGATATGTTGTTGAATTCTATTGGCTAGAATTTTGTTGAGGATTTTTGCATCTACATTCATGAGGGATATAGGTCTATAATTTTCTTTTCTTGTGCTGTCTTTACCTGGTTTTGGTATCAGGGATATGGTGGCTTCATAGAATGAATTTGGTAGTATTCCATCCTTTTCTATGCTCTGAAATACCTTTTAGTAGTGGTGGTGTTAACTCTTCTCTGAAAGTTTGGTAGAACTCTGCAGTGAAGCCCTCCGGACCAGGGCTTTTTTTGTTGTTGTTGGGAGTTTTTTGATTACCTTTTCAATCTCATCTTTTGTTATGGGTCTATTAGTTGTTCTACCTCTGTTTGTGTTAGTTTAGGTAGGTAGTGTGTTTCTAGGAATTCATCCATTTCTTCTAGGTTTTCAAATTTGAGTATAGTTTTTCATAGTAATCTGATATGATTCTTTTAATTTCAGTTGGGTCTGTTGTAATATCGCCCATCTCATTTCTTATTCGGGTTATTTGCTTCTTCTCCTGTTTTTCTTTTGTCAGCTTGGCCAATGGTTTATCAATTTTGTTGAGTTTTTCAAAAAACCAGCTTTTGGTCTTGTTAATTCTTTCAATCGTTTTTCTGTTTTCTATTTCATTTAGTTCAGCTTTAATTTTTATTATTTGATTTCTTCTGGTACCTGTGGGTTTCTTTTGCTGCTCTCTATATGTTCAAGTTGTACGGATAGTTCTTTGATTTTCGCCCTTTCTTCTTTTTGGATGTGTGCATTTATTGATATAAATTGGCCTCTGAGCACCACTTTTGCTGTGTCCCAAAGGTTCTGATAGGAAGTGTTTTCATTCTCATTGGATTCTATGAATTTCTTTATTCCCTCCTTAACGTCTTCTATAATCCAGTCTTTTTTGAGCAGGGTATCGTTCAGTTTCCAAGTGTTTGATTGTGGCATTTAGATCTTCAGTGTCTTTATTGAGCTTCTTTCTGGGTGTCCTGTCCTTCACCGAAAGTGGTGTGTTGAAGTCTCCTCCTATTATTGTGGAGCTGTCTATCTCATTTTTCAGTGCTGATAGAGTTTGTTTTATGTATCTTGCAGCCTTGTCATTGGGTACATAAATATTTAATATGGTTATATCTTCTTGGTATATTGTCCCTTTAATCATTATATAGTGTCCTTCCTTATAATTTCTGACGGATTTACCTTTAAAGTCTATTTTGTCAGAAATTAATATTGCCACTCCTGCTCTTTTTTGATTGTTGTTTGCTTGATAAATTTTTTTCCATACTTTGAGTTTTAGTTTGTTTGTGTCTCTAAGTCTAAGGTGTGTCTCTTGTAGGGAGTATATAGACAGATCTTGTTTTTTTAATCCATTCTACCACTTTCTGTCTCTTTATTGGTGCATTTAGTCCATTTACATTCAGGGTAATTATGGATAGGATGAATTTAGTGCTATCATTTTGATGTCTTTTTTTGTGTGTTGGTGTCAGCTTCTTTTTCCCACTTGATTTTATGTGCTGAGTAGGTTTTCTTTATGTATCGTCTTGTCTTCATATTTGTTGCTGTTGATTTTGTTTCTGCTGAGTCTGTATTTTTCCCTTGTATTTTATTTTGATGAGTAGGATAGTTTGTCTCCTTTGTGGTTACCTTATTATTTACCCCTATTTTTCTAAATTTATAACTAACTTTTATTTCTTTGTATCGTCGTGTCTTCCTCTCCATATGGAAGGTGTATGATTACATTTCTTAGTCCCTCTTTATTATTTTAATGTTGTCTTCTTTTATATAATAACATTGCCTTTACCCTGTGTTGGGCTTTTTTTTTTTTTTTTTTGGATTTCCCTGCCTGGGTTGACTTCTGGTTGCTCTGCCCAGTGTTCTAGTCTTGAGTCGGTACCTGATATTATTTATTTTCTAACCAAAGAACTCCCTTTAGTATTTCTTGTAGTTTTGGTTTGGTTTTTACGAATTCCCTCAACTTGTGTTTATCTGGAAATGTCTTAATTTCACCTTCATATTTAAGAGACAGTTTTGCTAGATATATGATTCTTGGCAGGCAATTTTTTTCCTTTAATTTTTTAAATATGTCATCCCATTGCCTTCTTGCCTGCATGGTTTCTGCTGAGTAGTCCGAGCTTATTCTTATTGGCTGTCTCTTGTAGGTGACTTTTCTTTTATCCCTTGCTGCTCTTATAATTGTCTCTTTATCTTTGGTTTTGGCAAGCTTGATTATAATATATCTTAGTGACTTTCTTTCAAGATCTACCTAGAGTGGAGTCCGATGAGCATCTTGGATAGATATCTTCTCATCTTTCACAATATCAGGGAAGTTTTCTGCCAACAAATCCTCAACAATTTTTTCTGTATTTTCTGTTATCCCTCCCTGTTCTGGTACTCCAATCACTTGTAGGTTATTTCTCTTGATAGAGTCCTACATGGTTCTTAAGGATTCTTCATTTTTTTAATTATTTTATCTGATTTTTCTTTAAATATATTAGTGCCAAGTGATTTATCTTCAAGTTCAGAAATTCTAGCTTCTACTTGCTCAATTCTGCTCCTCTGACTTTCTATTGAGTTATCTAATTCTGTAATTTTATTGTTAATCTTCTGAATTTCTGATTGCTGTCTGTCTATGGATTTTTCCAGCTTATTAAACTTTTCATTATGTTCCTGAATAATCTTTCTGAGTTCTTCAGTTGCTTTATCTGTGTGTTCCTTGGCTTGTTCTGCATATTGCCTCATTTCCTTCCTGATGTCTTGAAGGATTCTGTATATTAAACTTTTGTATTTTGCATCTGGTAATTCCGGGAATGCACTTTCATCTAGAAGATCCCTGGATTCTTTGTTTTGAGAGCCTGTTGAGGTGATCATGGCCTGTTTCTTTATGTGACTTGATATTGACCGTTGTCTCCGAGCCATCTGTAAGTCTTTGTATTAGTTTATGCTTGCTTACTGTCATAGCTGCTTGCTTTGTTTTGTTTTGGTATACCCCTGTGGGTTGCTTGAATGAGCTAGCTTGATTATTTTTCCTTTGGAGCTCTGCTGTCCTGTGCCCAGCTGGCTAGAGCTGTTATCAGGTATATCAGTCTAGGAGTCCATTCAGTTTTCTTGTATGAATTCAGCTCAGGTTTCCAGGTAGCTGATATCAAGTGTGTGGTACAGGCTCTGTCCTATAGTCTTAGAGGGGCAGGGGTGACTGGCGTATATACCTGTATCTGATTGTACCAGGGGGTCACACTCTGAACAAGGCAGGGGGCTGAGAACTGACCCCCAAGTGTCTCTGAGGAAAACGCATCTCTGGTCCCTAGAACATGCTGGTGGGTGGGCTCTGCAGAGGGACCATGGGCTCCTAAAGATTTTGTTGTAAGGACTGGGAGGTATCAGTTAACCCTGGGCCCCTGTTGTGGGTGGCTGGGTGACCCAAGTGGAGCCACCAGTGCTTAGGTCCCTGTTGTGGGCAGGTGAGGACCTTGTTTAATAGGCAAAGCAACGTCAAACGTCAAATACCCACCTCTCCACCACACCGCTGAAATGGTTGGATTTTGCCAACAAGGGCCTATTCCCCCAAAATAGGCCCACACAGGTCCATGCAGAAGGGAAAGATGCTCAAAGTCCATGGAGGGTTTATGCCTGGACAGGAGCCGCTTCTGTCCTGAGCTTCCCAGTTAATGGAGTTAGCAAATTATCTTTTCTCCCCAGTTGGAAATTTTTTCCTTCCCCAAGGCTGGGAGGATGGCTCCAGGCGCTCACCAGGGTCTATCTCAGGCCCAGGGATTCAGCCACTGAAGCTGGGTTGGGGGTGGGGGTGGGGGGCTCGGTCAAAATATACACAAGTTCTTAGCTTTTGCTGGGAGCGCCCTCTGCTCAGGTTCCGGAGGTGTGAGTGGGCTGTGTGGCTGGCTGCTTCTCCCTGAGGAAACTGCGGCCCAACGCTAGGACCAGCCTGCTGCCGCCGCTCCAGGAATGGTGCCAGAGGGCTCCCCGCGATTCAGGTCCAGTAACTCCTCTCCACTTCTGAACGGTCTCTTCCTTCTCCTGCCCTTCAGTTCATTGTCTAAGTTTGCCTTTGATGCTCAGGGCTCCCAGCTTGTCACAAATATACCTGTTTCACTTGTTTTTTCGGGCCTTTGTTGTAAAGTGGGCTCCACGGAAGCGTCTGTCTATTCCGCCATCTTGGCTCTGCCTCTAAAATTCACACACATATATTTTTGAGAGATTTATTTTAAGGAACTGGCTCACATGATTGTGATGGCTGGCAAGCCTGAAATTTGTAAGACAGGCCAGCAGGCTGGAAATGCAAGCAGGAGTTGTTTCAGCGTTGAGTTTGAAATTTGTAGGGTGGGCTAACAGGCTGGAAACTTGACCGGGGTTGATCCTGTAGTCTTGATACAGAATTTCTTCTTCTCTGGTAAACCTTAATTTTTGCTTTTAAGGGTTCCAGATGATTGGCTAAGGCCCACCTACATTAGCTAAGGTAATCTCCTTAGATATGCAAGTGATTGTACGTGTTAAAACACATCTAAAATATCTTCACAGCAACACCCAGATTAGTGTTTAATTAAATAACTGGGCACCATAACTTAGCCAAATTGACACAAAAACTTAACCATCACAGTTCACCCCTTGTCAACTTGGCATTTATTTACGTCTCCTTAAACCATACTTAATCTTCAAATAAAGAAAATAACAAAATCATATTTCCACCTAACGTGATACAACTATCTTGCATGCAACAACAACAACAAACTTTTCCCCAGAAAAAAATGTGAAGTTTTTGGGTAATGTTTGCTCTTCTCCTTGATATCATGTTACTTAATACTTAAATATTGTGATGTAAAGTTGATTGTAATTAATGATATTTCCCACATATACACAAACATATTCATAACAAAGTAAGGAAGAAATACTTATAACAATTACAGTTCTCATTTCTGGAACAAGTCATGTAGTCATAAACCCCCCAAAATCAAACCCATTGCCATCGAGTCAATTCCGACGCATAGCAATCCTATGTGACAGAGTAGAACAGCCCCATAGGGTTTCCAAGGAGCAGATGGTAGATTGAAACTGCCAACCTGTTGGTTAGCAGCTGAGCTCTTAACCACTGTGCCATCAGGGCTCCATCATGTAGTCATAGTTGGTATTTATAACTACCTTCTCACACTACCCATTCCATATTCATTTTGCCCTTTAGCAGGCACCTATGCTGGTTGTGGTTCTTGGCCTGGCGAGGTGACCAACCTGTATTTCTTCAGGTCTGGGTGATTAGTAGTCCTGCCTGCATGGGGCTGTTACAGTTTTCCATCGACTTTAATCACAAGGCACAGTAGTACTAAGAGACACCCTAAGGGATCTCCTGTATTCCAGACATACTCTTCCTTACCTCTATTATGGAGTAGCAACCCGTTTTCCCCTTGGTAATCAGGACCAATCACCCCAGCCGGTACAGAAACTCTCAGTTAATTGAGAGGCATGAAGAATATAAAGTGGTTGGGTGGCAGTCTTAACTGGGGACACTCTAAGATAGGCCTGAGGTAAAACTCCATGATCACTTGACCTCCATATGAGGGGTGGATCTAGTCTTACTGGTGGACCACAGGGACATTTTAGGTCTCCTATAATTAGTATAAATTCAGAGCCAGTGTCCAGTAATCCTTAAAAAGTCTGATTATTTCCTTTTCCCAATGCACACTCACTCTAGTAAAATGCCATAGATTCTTTGAGGAAGGAAGGAAGAAAGATTAACAGTATAAACTTCTGTTAGTGTAGTGGGTCCTTCATTGAGAGTACCTGACCTCCCTATTCATTCATGAGGTTCTGGATACATAAACTGGCTCAAGTCTTGGAATCGATTGAGGGGCCATGATTCTCTGTCTTGGAGACTCAAGTTAGATTTCTGTGTATTTGACCTAGGACTCTTCTGTTTATACAGATCAAGTCAGAATTTAGTAGACTGCCCGTCTATTTCTCTTTGAGGAACACCAGGACCAATTAGCCAATGCCATAAGTCTCTGGGAGTCAGATTTTTCTGATTACAGCTTTGACTCCACTGTCCATTATGGTAACCACGCCCACTTCATCTTTGGTGATTAAGTGGTACCATTTGGTCCCTGCTATCCAGGATCCAGTTATCCCCACTGTGTTTAAGGATCCCAGTTCAGTGACAACGGTTCCCACTGTAAGTTCTGACAATCACAGAGCTCTTCAAGGATGCTGGGCTTCCCTCACAAATTTATGTCTCACAGTCATTGTGAAAGCTGTGTCCTCTAGACCCTCCTGGGGTGGGTGAGCAGGTTTTACATGATAAATCCACTTTAACATTCTGGTCTCCCTAAATCTTTGGATACCTTCCTCTATAGCTATAAAGGCAGCTCTGGCTTTGAAACTTCATTTAGTGCAGGCTATTTTATGGTCCACGTTTCAGCCAACAAAACAAAGTGGAACCAATTCCAGAAACCTCAGAACCAACTCAGGAAACTCATCCTTAAGCTTCTGTTCCTCTAGGACCACTTTCAGTACCAAAATCTGTATCAGTCAGGGTTCCCCAGAGAAAGAGAACCAATAGGAAATTAAAAAAAAAAAAAAATTGCATGTATATAAATAAATAAGTAGATATTTATATTATATAAAATTTTTATTTATATAAAAAGAGATTTAGTTAAAGAAATTGGCTTATGTGATCGTCTAGGCTGGCAAGTCCAAAATCTGTAGGACAGGCCGATGGGCTGAAAATTCAGGCAGGGTTTGATGCTACAGTCTTGAGGCTGTATTTCCTCTTCTCTGGAAAACCTCAGTTTTTGCTCTTATAGCCTCCAACTGATTGGATGAGGTTCACTCACATTATCAAGAGTAATCTTTTTGTTTTTTTTATTGTGGTGAAAATGTTCACAATAAAACATACACCGGTTCAACAATTTCTACATGCTTAATTCAGTGACACTGATTACATTCTTCAAGTAGTGCAATCATTCTCACCATCCTTTTCCAAATTATTCTACCACCATTAACATAAACTCAATGCCCCCCAGGAAGGGTAATCTCTTTTAAAGTCAAATGACTGTTGATGTTTACCACCTGTACAAAATACCTTACAGCAACACTTAGATAAAATAACTTGTCTAGCCAGACTGACATATAAAACTAATTATGGTTATATATAATTATAACCCACCCCCTTAAGGTTGTAATTAAACTTATCTATCTTATACTAAGTGGCCCTGGTGGTGTGATGGTTTGAACCCACCAGCCATTCTGTGAGAAAAAAATGTGGCAGTCAGCTTCAATAAAAATTACAGCCTTGGAAACCCTATGGGGGCAGTTCTGCTCTATCCTGTAAGGTCAGTATAAGTCGGAATCAGCTCAGTGGCAGTGGGTTTTGTTCATCTTAAGGTACTTTGATAATTTTATTTTTTAAAGTTTAAATATTTGATCTTACTTGGTTTTTAATCAAACTGATTTTTTTATCTGATAATTTTAAATTATTATCTAAATTAAGCAAGTATTTGTAGTGTTTGTATTATTAATTTTAACCTTAATTTACACAGAGAAACAGATTTTGGTTTATTGTTTGTCAAAACAAGACACACCCTCTCTGTGTGATGTAATAATAGTAACCCAAATGATGACAATGGGAGCGATTCCTGAGAATTGAAGACCAAAAGAGTTAATTTTACCAAAAAATGTGATCCCTTAGGTGTTGAATTCAGTTTGACGATCCCAATTGATGGAGAGGTGCCCGTGAGGACGTGGAGCAGCTGGAACTCTCATACATCGCTGGTGGGAATGCAAAATAATATGGTCGCTTTAGGAAATAATACGGGGGTGGTGCGGAGTGGGCACTCTTAGGAGGCTTCTTTAAATTACATGGAAACTTATTTTTAATTTTGTTTAGTTAGTAAAACTTTTTTTCTGAAGTGTTATTGAAAGCCTTATCCTATCTCCAGTGGTACTAAGGAGCCCTAGTGGCCCAGTGGTTAAGCATTTGCCTGTTACTAAAAAGGCTAGTAGTTCGAATGCACCACCTTCTCCTTGAAAACCCTATGGGGCAGTTCTACTCTGTCCTATAGGGTCACTACGAGTCTGTGGGGATAAAAAAAAAAAATGCACCTTTAATTGACTTTCTATTGATTAGGCTATTTTATAGCTCTGTAGGAGTTGAGATTAAGTTATAAACAATTCATAGCAAAGCAAATGATTCCAGTTAATAACAATGTTATTTTTTTCCCTATTCATAGTAATGCAAATGAATTTTATTTAGTAGAGAATATAAATCTCTGTAACTCAAAATCTCACTTGAATCAGTTTTGACATCTTCCTAGTCCCTCACTAAATTAATGAGTTGAATAAAATCTTTGACATGTATACACTTTTTATTGGTATTAGAGTCACATTTTAAATTTTTTGAAAATTATGTTTACTATTTTTTTTCATTAGGAGGAGGTAACAAGTGATACTGGAAAGAGATATTTTTAAGTGACATGAAGGAAGGAATTTCTACCTCTGTCCAATCAAGGGGAAACCCCGGTGTTGTAGTGGTTAAGTGCTGCAGCTGCTAACCAAAGGGTCGGCAGTTCTAATCCACCATGCGCTCCTTGGAAACTCTATGGGGCAGTTCTACTCTGTCCTATAGGGTCACTATGAGTCGGAATTGACTTGACTCGAGAGCACTGGGTTTGGTTTGGTTTGGTCTAATCAAGGAAACCAAGGAGGCAGCATGATCAGAAGGGGAGGGGGAGTGACACGTTTTGCAGTCATAAAAAACTTCCCTGGGGAGGAGTTAGACGTGGCTCAGAGGCTGAAACAGCCCAGGTCCATGTTCATCAAAGCCTCCACCCCCTAGGATTTAAATCCAGAAAAAGACTAGATGAAAAAAATATTTGTGAGATCCTGTGAATAAAATGTGTTAAGACTTGACAATTGACTGGGGATACAGAGTAAAAAGCAATTAAATACAAAATTACTTGGAGTTTTTTTGTTTGAGAACTTGATGATACTACAATATTGAGGCCTAGGATGGAGATAGCAAGTCCTTAGGGGAATGGGAAGAGTTAAGGACTTTAAAAAAAAAAAAAAAATATTTGTGGAAAATGATGATTGTGGGGCTTGATCCAACGGGGACAAAACCAGCAGTAAACAAGATCAATATTTTCCGGAGTGTATTCCAGAGGACACAAATCCACCAGAAAGCTCAAGACAAAAAAAAAAAAAAAAAAGTGCAATGTCCCCCAGCAGGAGAGTCATAAAGCATCCTAGCACTAAAGATTCAGTGAAGTCCTTGACTTTCCCCACGGTTTTAGGCTGAGTTCTCTAGAGAAGCAAAACCAGTGAAGCATATATATAGATGTATATAGACAGATTTACTTCAAGGAAATGGCTTGCACAATTACGGGGCTGGGAAGTCTCAAATCTGTGGGTTAGGAGGCAGACTGCTGGCTCATCATGATGTGGGAGCTGGTGAATCCATAATTTGCAGGTCAGGTGGCAGGCTGAAGGCTTCTCACATCCCAAGAACCCAAAGTCAGACAGGAGGAACGCAGGCCAGAGAGAGAGAGAGGGAGGGAAGAAGAAAAAAGGGAGGGAGAAAGAGGGGCTTTGCCAGAACATCCATTTATAAGAGTCTGTGAGGATTCTGCATCTGTGGATTCAACCAACCATGGATTGAAAATATTTGGGTGGGGGGAGGGCAGGGGGAAGAAAGTTCCCAAAAGCAAAGCTTGAATTTGCTGCCAACGAGCACTATCCTGATGAATGAAGTGCTGTGTAGGCATATCCTGCTGTAGCCTCCCGCCTTTTTACAGATCCTCAGTCTCTCTGCAGCACTCGGTGCTAGAGCATTGTTCACCTTGGGTTGGCCATTATTCCCTAAATAATACAGTACTCTTTAACAACTATTTACATATCATTTGCATTGTATTAGGTATTTTAAGAAATCTAGAGATGCTTTAAAATATATGGGAGGATGTGCATAGGTTACATGCAAATATTATGCCATTTTTTATAAGGAACTTGAGCATCTTCATATTTTGGTATCTGAGGAGTCCTGGAACCCCTGTGGGTACCGACAGATGACTGTATATGGGATGCAGGCCCACCCTCAAGGAAACTCCCCTTCCGGCAGATTGACTGCTCACGCCAGTTTACAAAATGGAGGATGATATTATAACCAAAAAACTCATTGCTGTGTAGTCTCTTCTGACTCATAGCAACCCTATAGGACAGAGTAGAACTGCCCCATAGGGTTTCCAAGGCTGTAAATCTTTTATGGATGCCATATCTTTCTCTTGAGGAGCAGTTGGTGGGTTAAAACTCCCAATGTTTTAGTTATCAGCTGAACACTTTAACCATTGCACCACCAGGGCTCCTTTTGGATGATATATCGTGTCTGCTAAACCACCGAGGCAGGAGAAAGTTGTGGCAGTCTGCTTCGATAAAGATGTACAGTCTTGGAAACCTTATCGGGCAGTTCTACTCTGTACTATAGGGTTGCTATGAATTGAAATTGACTCCATGGGAATGGTGTGGGGTAAACAAACCACCAAGGATCATGGTCTACCCAAGCTAACACACAGTAACCATCACACTCACTATTCCCACATTAACCATGAACACGTATATCTAATTAATAGCCTATGGAATGGGACTTTCTTAAATGCCACTTTTAGAACATGGGACTAGATTTATAAGAAAAGTAAATTATTAACCAAATTTTATTAAGTGATGATAAAATTTAAACCAAGATACAAATTCTTTTTTTTTCAAACATTTTATTATTTTTTTTTCTTTACTTATCCAGGGATGCTTCCATTTCTGTATAGTTAATGATTAGTTTTTCCATCCCTTTAAAGGATGTTGATGGTATTTCGATTGGGATTGCATTGTATTTGTAGATTGCCTTGGGTAGAATTGTCATCTTCACAATGTTGTGTCTACTATCCATAAGCATGTATGTTTTTCCATTTATGGAGATCTCTTTTGGTTTCTTACAGTAGTGTTTTGTAGTTTTCTTTGTATAGGCCTTTTATATCCCAAGTTAAATTTATTCCTAAGTATTTTATTTTTTTAGGGGCTGTTACGAATGGTATTGTTTTCCTGATTTCCTTCTCATTGTTGTCTTTATTGATGTACAGGAATTCAACTGATTTTTGTATGTTTATCTTGTATCCTGCTACTCTGCAGGATCTTTCTATTAGTTCCAGTGGTTTTCTCGTGAAGTCTTTTGGGTTTTCTGTGTGCAGTATCATATTATCCACAAATATGGACAGTTTTACTTTTCATTTCCAATCTGGATGCCCTTTATTTCTTTTTCTTGCCTTATTGCTCAAGCTAGGACTTCTAGCACAATGTTAAATAGAAGTGGTGTTAAAGGGCATCCTTGTCTTGTTCCTGTTCTTAAGGGGAACGTTTTCAGCCTTTTTCCATTAAGAATGATGTTGGCTGTTGGTTTTGTATAAATGCCCTTTATTATGTTGAGGAATTTCCCTTCTAAATCTATTTTATTAAGAGTTTTTATCTGAACATTTTATTATTGTCTAGGTGAAAGTTTACAGAGCAAATTAGTTTCCCATTCAACAGCTTATACACAGCTTGTTTCGTGACATTAGTTACAACCCCCTGAATGTGTCAGCATACTCCTCCCTTCCTCCTGTCCATTCGGCCAGCTTTCCTACCCCTACCATCCTTTTGAACTTTGCTTTTGGGAAAATGCTGCTCTGAATAGTTGATTGTTCTGAGGAGTCGTAAGGATGTGGGGCAGTGTCTGACCTCCTCTAACTTCACAAGGGGAAAGGCGAATCAAGACCTACTATTGTGGTCCCTGTGGTCAGTAGTGGTAGCCAGGTACCATCTAGTTCTTCTGGTCTCAGGCAAGTGGAGGGCATGGTTCATGTGGTCCATTATTCATTTAGACTAATTGTTTCCTTGAGCCTTTGGTTTTGTTCATTCATCTTTGCTCTGGGTGGGAAGAGACCATTTGCTGTATCTTAGATGGCTGCTTCAAGATTTTAGGACCCCAGTCACTGCTCAGCAAGGTAAGATGTGGAAAGTTGTCTATATGGATTATGTTATGTCAATTGACCTAGATGTCCCCTAGCTTATGGTTTCTAGCCCTTAAGCTCAGTATCTCAGTCCTGAGTGGCGTATGGTTATGGCTAAGAAGTTTTCATAACTGTGTCCCCTGTGTGCACTGTTGCATACATGGGTATATTTGCAGCATGTACACATATATATGTATGTGGGTGTACTTCCATATATTCTCCCACCCCGTTCAGCTTACATATCTATGTATGTATCCACTCATACATTATTGTTTGTTATTACTGTTTCTGCAGGGTTGTACATATATTAGTATTTATCATTGTTGCCTTTTACTCTTGCATACCTTTCAGCGTCTTCGTTCACCTTGATTATGTTGTGCTGACTTCCCCCTTATTGTGTATTAGCTCTCCTTTCACCAAAGTTAGCACGTGTCTATATCTAGTTAGTGGGTCCCCTCTCCATGAAATGTAAATTCTTATGAAAGCTCTGACTTCACCTAAATGTATTCCTGAAACATGCTAGCCTATGCTTTCATATGACTAATTTATGAAAATCCCAGAAATCTGGTAGTTTTGCGAAAGTGATCTTTTGAATACCGGCCAACCCAAATACAATGATAAAATTATCACTGTTTCTCTTACCATTTCCACTAAGTTTAAAATGATCTTGGCATTTTTTCTAATTCTTCCGTTTTGAATTAGGTTCCTGTCTAGAAAGATCTCTCCTATTCATATGTAACATCTTATTCTCATGACATTATCTCCACTAACTCATTTTATTTATATGTTTTTAATATTGCTCTCTCTCCTCTTATTGATTTCAGTGAGGACATTTTTAGATCTGGCTCATTACTTCTGTCTCCTACTCACAATAGAATGCTTCTAGAGTGTTATTCAACACTGCTGACTTCCAGGTTCCATGGTTTAATTTACTGGGAGGTAGATTGGAACAGGGCAGAATCTAATAAGATTCAGCAGACACTGGCTGTCTTCTCAAGTTCAACTGAGCTAGTCTGGACTGAAAGCAATGGCCATTTACTAATGCTCATCAGTTTCCATTCTGTGGGACTGAAGTGTCCCTTCTTGCAGGCCTTAGTCTGCTCCAAGGAGTTAGATTCACCCAATATTTTGGTTGGATCCAGATCACTTGGGTTCATGATAATCTAGTCTTAAGCTTTATTTTCAGCTGTGCCAATGTCTTGACTCAAGTCATTTAGTCCCTTGGGACTCAGTTTATAATTGTAAATACCAAATTAACTTTATCCAAAGACATTTGATTCTGTTAACTGGGCTAGGATATAGGGAATGATTTGCTTTACTGAGAAATAATTTTATTTGTTCATGCCTTTGTCAATGTAAGCACCATGAGAGCAGAGACTTTGGCTGTTCATTTCTGTATTTCCAGTTCCTAGAAAAGTACCTGGCATAAAGTAGGCAAACAATAATTATTGCCAGATGAAAAAAATGGATGAATGGATGATGGCATAACTACAGATTCATGTAGTAAATGTGCTCACATTGCTCAAAATCCAAAAATCAAACCTGTTGCCCTTGAGTCAATTCCGACTCATAGCAGCCCTATAGAACAGAGTAGAACTGCCTCATAGGGTTTCCAAGGAGCAGCTGGTGGATTCAAACTGCCAGCCTTTTGGTTAGCAGCCAAGCTCTTAACCATTGCATCACCAGGGCTCCTACATTGCCCCTGATGTAAAATAAAGCCACATACTTGCACCCTAAGATTTTTTTTTAGATCAATTCCTTACTGTTTTCATAAGTTGTGACTTGAGACAACATTGATATGTTCAATCTATAATGCTTTAATAGGAAAAATGAAGTACAGTTAGTTTTATGCTTCAACTTTGCCACACTATACAAAACCAGTTGATTCCAACTCATGGTGACCCCATGTGTTTGAGAGAGTAGAACTGTACTTTGTAGGGTTTTCCAAGGCTGAGTTTTTGGAAATAGATAACCAGAGCTTTTTTCCAAGGTGCCTCTGGGTGGACTTAAACAGTTAACCATTTGGTTAGCAGCTGAGAGCTTACCTGTTTGCACCACTCAGGGATGTCTAGAGTGCCCGATTACTTATTCAAACACTAATCTAGGTGTTGCTTTGAAGTAATTCTGTAGATGTGCTTAGAATCTAGAATCAGTTGAATTTTAAGTAAAGAAGATTACTCTCAGTAATGTGGGTGGACCTCATTCAATCCGAGCAAAAGCTGAGGTTTCCCCAGAGAATTTTGCCTCAAGACTTACAATGTCAAGGTTTCTGGTTTCCTACCAAGATTCCAGCCTGTCAGCCTTCTCTACATATTTCAGATTTGTCAGTCCCCACAGTCGCGTGAGCCAGTTTCTTAAAATAAATCTCAATATATTTGTATAAATTTCTATTTGTTTGGCTTCTCTAGAGAACCAGAACTGATACAGATTTTAGTACTGGGAGTGGTTATAGAAAAACATTATCTTAAAGAGGAATTTCCTGAGTTGGTTCTAGGGTTTCTGGAATCAGTTTTATAATATGATTAGATTTAAAGACATCAGTAATTCTATTTCCAGTGGTAAAGAGGGCACCGGGAGTTCATGGTATGATGTGGCAGTAGAGATACAAAAAATGTCACCGTTGAATGTATCTAATCAAATACTTATAAAAGACAAGATTCTGGGTGACTGTATATGGGTAACTTAGAACACTTTTGTCAAACTAGTGAGTATAATGGAAACCCTGGTGGTGTGGTGGTTAAGAGCTACGGCTGCTAACCAAAAGATCAGCATTTTGAATCCAACAGATGCTCTGTCCTGCAGGGTTGCTGTGAGTTGGAATCAACTTGATGGCAATGGGTTTGGATTTTTTGTTTTTAGTGAGTATAATGAGATTGGTTGGTTGATCTTAATTGCACTAGAGAAAGTGAGTAAAGAAAGAATGAGTTCAGGCCTTCAGATTCCTAGCTCAAGCTACACATAAATGACCTGAAAATTTCAATGTCTACTTTAAAGCCACCCTTATTACCTGTACCCACAGAGTTGACATTGCCGAAAAGCAAACCCAGAATCTCATCCTGCAAGTGACTGAATTACAATGTAAAATGAGTTTCCAATCTTGCTGAATGACTATTATGTGAGAACACTGATTGGGAAGGAATGGAGCCCTGAAAATTAGAATGTAGACATATAGATAGACCCTAGGGGATGTTGAACCTCTAAAGTCTGCTGAGTCTTCTTTGCCAGTAGAAGCAAAGTATTAACCCTGCATTGTCTGAAGAACCCATAATGACCTCCTTTGAGGTAGTTCCCTTACAAGACACTGGTGGTTCTCCTCAGAATTTATCCCCACCATCCTTTTTTGCTTCCAGACCTATAACTAGACTCAAGCCCCAGCAGTTCCTGAAATGTGAGGTACAAAGTGTGACTCATGAGAAGGTATACTAAAGAGAACTACATGTTTTTTAAAATTTATATAGACAGATATCTGGGGAATATGTGAGGGAATAGATATTAAGTGTGTGGGATAATGGTAGAAGGAATATAAAGTAGGATCAGGATAAATTTATTGAGCTGGACCCAAGAGGAGATTCTGGATTTAATGTCATAATTCAAGGGGTTAGAAAGGATTCTAACAGTTTTGTTGATTTAAACAAGGACCAAAAAATGTCCTACACTAAACAAAGCAAAACCAAATCCATTGCCACTGTCAATGCCGAGTCATTGTGACCTGAAGTTTAAATGCCAGAACTTCCATGATATACTCTAGAGGAAGGTATCAAAAGGCTTAGAGAGACGGGAATGTTAGAGTGGATTTATCTTGTCAGACACGCTCATCCACCACAGGAGGGTCCCAAGGATACATCTTTTACCATGACTGTGAGAAATAAATTTGTGAAGGTAGCCCAGCATCTTGAAGAGCTCTGTGGTTGCTTTTCTTATTGTTCAGAACTTACAGTGGGAATTGCTGTCACTTAACTGGAATAATTGGATCCTGGGGTGTCAGTGGCCAAATGGCACAACTTAACCACCAAAGATAAGGTGGACATGGTTACCATAATGGACAGCAGAGTCAAAACATTAATCAGAATAGTCTGACTCACAGAGATCTATGGCGTTGGCTAGCTGATCATTGTGTCCCTAGAAGAGAAACAGATGAACAGTCTACTAAATTCTGATATGATATGTATAAGCAGAAGAATTCTAGGTAAAGTGAATAGAAGTCTAACTTGAATCTCCAAGACAAAGTATTATGGCCCCTAAATAAATTTGCAGTCTTGAACCAGTTTATGTTCCCAGAACACCTTGAATGAAGGGTAGGTCATGAATGAAGGCCATGTACCTTCAAGGAAGGACCGTGCTACACTGTCAAAAATTTATCTTTCTCCACTTCTTCCCCAGAGGGACTTAATCTTTATCCAATCCTTCCCCAGTGGGACCTATACCCTTTTATCTGGGTGACTGAGCTCTGAAGAAAAGCAAATACAGGATTTTTCAGCTCTGAACTGATACTAATTCCAGGAGACCCAAAATGTCATTGTGGTCTACCATAGACTAAGGGTGTGATGGTTAAGGTGTCAACTTGGCTGAGCTGTGATTCTCAGTGGTTTTGCAGTTATGATGTAGTTTGGCAGTCATATAATGATGTATCACCTCCATGATGAGATCTGCTGTGAGTAACCAATCAGTTGAAAGGGAGTTTCCTTAGGGGTGCAGCCTGCATTCAATATAGGTGGGTTTTCTGGTAAGGCTTGTGGGCTTTTGCTCACTCTGGCTCCCGTAGCTGGCTCCTGTTTGTCTGACCTTAGGTTCTTGGGACTTGAGCTAGCAGCTTACCCCCCGATCTTGAGTTTGCCAGGCCCCTCAGCTACATGAGTCAGGAGAAGCCTCCAGCCTGACCCACAGATTTGGAACTTTCCAGCCTCTATAACCATGTGAGCCATTTCCTTGATATAAATTACTCTCTCTCTATATATGTATAGATGCTTCACTGGTTTTTTGCTTCTCTAGAGAACCCAGCCTAAAACAAAGAGCTTACTGGAAAACAGATGGATTTTGGCAAAGAAGAACAGGTTATTGTGAACTTAATCAGATGGTGACTCCAATTGCAGCTGCTATTTAAGATGTGGTTTCATTGCTTGAGCAAATTAACACATCCCTTGGTACCTGGTATGCAGTTATGAATCTGGAAAATTTTTTTTTCTCTCAATACCTGTTAGCTCTATGTAATAATTTAGTCCACAGAGACTTTGATAACCTTTTCCTTCCACAAGACCTCACACTGGTCCATTACATTGATGATATTGTGCTGATTGGACCTAGTCAGCAAGAATTAACAACCACACTAGACTTATTGATAAGACATTTGCATGTCAGAGGGCGGGAAATAAATCCAAAATAATTCAGGGACCTTCTACATCAGTGAAATTCCTAGAGGCCCAGTGGAGTAGGGAATGTTGAGATATGTCTTCTAAAATGAAGTATAATTTTTTCATCTGGCCCCTCCTATAACTAACATGAAGCACAGTGCTTAGTGGGCCTCTTTGGGTCTTGGAAGCAACATAGTCCTTGTTTGTGTGTGTTACTCCGGCCTATTTATTGAGCAACTCAAAAAGCTGCTAGTTTTGAGTGGGGCCCCAAACAAGATAAGACTCTGCAACAGGTTCAGATTGCCATGCAGGCTTCTCTGCCACATATAATCCAGCAGATTCAATGGTGTTTGAAGTGTCAGTGGCAGATAGAGATGCTGTTTGGAGTCTTTGGCAGCAGAGACTACTAGGATTTTGGAGCATAGCTCTGCCATCCTCTGCTGATGACTACTCCTTTTGAGAAACAGCTTCTAGCTTGCCTTAGTAGAGACTAAACTCTTAACAATAAACCACCAAGTTACCATGCAACCCAAGATGCGCATCATGAACTGGGTGTTGTCTGACCTATCAAGCCATAAAATTGGGTCTGCACAGTAGCACCTTATCATCATATGGACATGGTATATGCAAAGTTAGGCTTAAGCAGACCCTGGAGACACAAGTAAGTTACATGAGGAAAGGCCCAATTGCCCATGGTCCCCACTTCTACATGACATTACATTCTCTCTCCCAGTACATATCTATGGCCTCATGGAAAGTTCCCTGCAATCAGTTGACTAAGAAAGTGAAAACTCGTGCCTGGTTTATAGATGGTTCTGAGTGATATGCAGGCACTATGCAGCACTGCAGCCCCTTTTTGGGACATCCCTGAAGGACAATGATGAAGGAAAATCCTCCCAGCGTGAAGAACTTTGAGCAGTGCACCTGGCCATTCATTTAGCTAGGGAGGAGAAATGTCCAGGGGTACAATTATACACCGATTCATGGGCTGTGGGCAATGATTTGCCTGCAACATATCTGGAACATAATTGGAAAATAGGTGACAAGGAATTCTGAAAAGAGGTATGTAGATATACCTCTTTGGATGGGCAAAAACCTAAAGATATTTGTGTCCCATGTGAATGCTCACCAGCAGAGGATAACTTTAATAATCAAGTTGATAGAATAACCTGTTCTGTGGATACCAGTCATCCTCTTTTCCCGGACATTCCTGTCATTGCCCAATGAGCTCATGAACTATGTGGCCATAGTGGCAGGAATGGAGGTTATTCATGAGCTCAGAAACATGAGCTTCCCTTTGCCAAAGATGACCTAGCTGTAGTCATTGCTAAGTGCCCAATCTGCCAGCAGCAGAGACCAACGCTGAGTCCCTAATATGGCACCACTCCTGAGGTGACCTGCCAGCTCCCTGGTGGCAGGTTGATTATATTGAACCACTTCCAGAATCGAAGTGTTATTGCTGATACTTACTCTGGATACAAATTTGCCTTCCCTGTGTGCAGTGCTACCAAAACTACCATCTGTGGGCTTACAGAAATCCTTATCCACCATCACAGTATTTCACACAGAATTGCTTCTGATCAAGGAACTCACATCACAGCTAATGAAGTTTGGCAATGGGTCCACGTTCACAGAATTCACCGTCTTAAAATGTTTCCCACTATCTTAGTTATCTAGTGCTGCTTTAGGAGAAAGACCACAAGCGGGTGGCTTTAACAAAGAAAAATTTATTCTCTCACAGTCTAGAAGGCTAGAAGTCTGAATTCAAGGTTCCAGCTCCAGGGGAACTCCAGTACTGGGAATCATGGCCTAGCCACATTGATACACATTTTGGGGGACACAGTTCAATCCATAACACTCACTATCTTGAAGCTGATGTATGATAGAACAGTAAACTGGCCTTTTGAAGACTTATTTATGGTGCCAGCTAGGTGGTAATCACCTTGCAGCATTGGAGCAGTGTTCTCCAGGGTGCTGTATATTCTCTAAACCAATGCTCAATATAAGGTGCTGTTTCGCTCATTGCCAGGACTCAGGGTGTGGAAGTGGGAGTGGTGCCCCTCACTATTACCCCTAGCAATCCACCAGCAAAACTGGGCTTCCTCTTTTATTACCTTATGCTCTACTGGTCTAGAGGTCTTAGTTCCAAAGGGAGGGATGTTTGCCCCAGGAGATATAACGATTCCATCGAACTGAAAGTTAAGACCGTCACCCAGTCATTTTGCACTCCTCATACCTCTGAATCAACAGCCAAAGAAGCAAGTTACTATTCTGGTTGAGGTGATTGATCCTGATTACCAGAGAAAAGTAGGCTACACAATGGAGGTAAAGAAAAGTATGAGATCCCTTAGGGTGTCTCTTAGTACTAATATGCTCTGTGATTAAATTCAGTGGAAAACTACAGCCCACATCAAATAGGACTACTAGTGACTCAGGTCCTTGAAAAATGAAGGCTTTGGTCACCCCAGCAGGCAAACAGCCATGAAGAGCTGAGGTGCTTGCTGGGCAAAGGGAGTCTGGGATTGGTAGTGACAGGATGTAATTATAACACCAGCTATGACCATGTGACTGGTTGCAGAAATGAGGACTGCAATTGTTATGAGTATTTCTTCCGTATTTTGTTATGAATATGTTGTGTGTGTGATTGATTTTTGTTATTCATGATAGCTATGTTCTAATCACTAAAAATACAGAATTAATGAATACTGACCATTCCACCCATGGTAAATACAAGATTCTGTCCTATGAGTTTCTGGTCACAACATTTTCATGAACTGATCAATACATAACCTTGTTTTATGTGTGTTTCTTCTTAAAGACACTTTATTTATTATATATTGCTGATTCATTAGCATTGAACACATCACCATCAGCACTATAACTCATGCCTGAATTAAATTTGTCTAACACACGTATTTTCTCCATAAGACACATCACAGCCTTCTTAAGCTTAGGAACACTAGACAGCACTTTGGCACTAGGCCTAAGGAGCATTTTAACTCACTAGTGAAATCATAAATAAAAATCATAAAAATGTGGCACTAAATAGGCTGCAAAAAGAACACTTGTTTACAGTGTGAGAGTTAAAACAAGAAGGCAGAACGTTGCCTTATTCTACCTCAGCTGAGAATGCACCTATTGGGTGACTCAAATTTTTGCTGCTCTGCCCATTTCCAAAAATGTGATGTAATTATTGATTTTGTGGATTCAAATAAATTTCAGCAAGTTGGCAAATTCTCAAATACAGTATCATAAATAATGAGGATTAAATGTGTGTGTGTGTGTGTGTGTGTGTATAACCTTTGTTTTCTTCCTTCTCTTTGCCCTGTACTCCTTATCATATATAAGATGTATCATAATACTTAACTTTACATCACAATATTTAAGTGGCAGGATATCAAGGAGAAGAGTGAACATCACCCTTTGACTTTGCATCCTCTTCTTGGGAAAAGGTTAGCATGTTTTTAGTCATAGTCAGGATAGATGAGTTACATTAGATGGGATGCCTGACATATTTCACGTTTTTTCACCACATCAGAGATTCTACTTCTAGGTATGGCTGGCATCTCTCTCTCTCCCAACCCCACAGCCTTCCTACAGAATCAAAGCCTCTCATGGATTTCACCTTGATTTGGTGCTATGAAACCCCTGTGAAATTGTCCACTACAGATCAGTAAGTAAACACAAGTGAGTCCATGCTTACCTTGCTTATTGGATAATTCACCCCTAGGTGGGAGTATGACTTTGTCATTGTCTTTATTTGAAGATTAAATACAGTTTAAGGAGATATGTTTGTATGCCAAGTTGACAAGAGGTGGACTCTGATGGTTAAGTTTATATGTCAATTTTGTTTATCTATTAAAAGAAGAAAAAAGGCCAAATCCATTGCCATCGAGTTGACTCCAACTCAAAGTGACCCTATATGACAGATTAGAACTGCCCCATAGGGTTTCCAAGGAGCGCCTGGTGGATTCAAACTGCAGACCTTTTGGTTGGCAGCCGAATTCTTAACCACTATGCCACCAGGTTTCCATTTATGAGTAAGGAGATGGTTAAATAACCTATGGTACATCACAAAATGGGATACTACACATCCTTATGTAAGAATGAGGACGTTCTCTGTGCACAAATATGGAATGATCTCTAGTTAAAAAAGCAAGGTGCAGATAAACGTAGACAATGTGCTATCTTATATAAAAATCTTTTCACAAATAAGTGGGTATTTATGTAAAGATATTTATAAGCAGATATTTATATTTTTGTAAAGAAATACTGAAAGGATACACAAAAATAAATAAAGGGGATTATAAATAAACTGTGGGGGAAGAATAGGAAGGTGTGGAATTTCTTATATTGGTTTGATGTTAGAACATAAGAATGTATTATCTATTCTAAATACAAAAAGAATTTGAAAAGCAAAATGAAAACCTTTGTATTCTGTGCTTAGCTGTAAAATAAATGCATCATTTATTTAAAAGTTCTGGTCAGTTGTAGTTGGCTGAAGTACTATGACTAAACGGAAATGGGGCCTTGTGCTGCCAGAGCTTGTGCACGATAGCTTTCCAGTTGCCTTTCAGTTTTAGATAAAAATGACCATTTTATCACACCCACTGTCTTTTCTTTGATTTAAAATAACCATTCTTTGTATCCCAGCTTTTTAATCTCTCAGAAGAAAATAAATGATAGACTCAGGAAATGAATGCTTCCAACTATTAAAGAAGGACGTGCATTTACTTTGAACTATTAGTTATTTTCAGTTGCTAGGTCTTTTATTCCCTTGAACAGCATCGACTTGAAGGCACGCAACAGCAACAACAGCCTGTTTGCTTTAGGAGTTCTTGGGTGGTGCAAACGATTAAGCACTTGACTACTGGCTAAAAGGTTGGCCGTAGCTTGAATTTGTAACATAATAGGCTTCACGGGGTTGGTTTTTAACTATGGGTTTGTATATAAGTTGGACATTCGTAAACTGGGGACAGCCTTACACATTTTTTCAATTTTTTTGATGTACAAATTTTTTCAATTGTTTTTGATGTTTGAAGGTTTTTAAAGTAAAACGGGGAAAAAAATCTACCACAGCTCTTGTTCCTATTATATCAAGTTGAAATGTCTTTGTCTGGATTTTAAAGCTCTGAATTATCCAGCTGTGCCATACCTTCCCAGCTTGATTTCCCACTGCTCCCTAACAAGCACTCTGCTGTAATGAAGCTCATTTCTTCACTTGTCCTCATTCCCAGCATGCTCATTTTCTCCTTCATGCTTTTGCTCCTCCTGTATCTCCTGCAGAAAATGCCCTTGTATTCCAACTTCACTCATCCAGAATTTTCTAGTCCTCCATCCAGGTCCTGCTGAATGCAGCCCTCTCTCTGGTCCCTACATGCTCATCTCCTGTTATATTCAAATTCAATGCAAACTTCATACTGCTTCAATTGCTCACTTGTAGGTTCTGGTCTATTAGTCTGCTTCTACATATTTGTGAACCACCACCCACCCGTCTGTCAATTTGTTGCATGGTAGTGGCTTTCATGTTGCTATGATGCTGGAAGCTATGCCACTGGTTTTTAAATACCAGCAGGCTCACCACGGTGGGCAGGTTTTAGTAGGCTTCCAGACTAAGACTAGGAAGAAAGCCTGGTAATATAATTCTGAAAATTAGCCAATGAAAACGCTAAGGATCACAGAATATTGTCTGAGTCTTTAATTCACTTACTTTGGATTTGTCATCAGGAGGGACCGATTGCTAGAGAAGGACAACATGTTTGGTAAAGTAGAGAGCCAGCAAAGGTGAGATGGATTGATACAAGGGCCTCAACAATGGACTCAAACATACCAACAATTATGAAGATGGCACAGGACAGGGGGACATTTTGTTACGTTGTTCATGGGGCTGCCATCAATTGGAGCCGACTCGACAGCAACTAACAGCAACAACAACAAAAACAACACATGATTGTGAGCCATTCTGATGCTTCTTTGTGTTGCTTGGCTCCTAGTGCTGAGGAGTAGATGACCAATAATTTCTAATTGATTCATTATCAATAATCATTGTTATGAATTTAATCATTGAATTAACCAATTTCCTTTCTACCACACAGTGGCACAGTGCCTGCCACGATTATGATGTCTTACCTATACGAGATATTTAGTCACTTTTGGTTAAATAAGCTTTAAAAAATTATTATATATATGTCTTAGTTATCTAGTATTGCTGTAACAGACATGCTACAAGTGGGTGGCTTTAACAAACAGAAATTTATTTTCTTGTAGTTTAACAGCCTAGAAGTCTGAATTCAGGGCATATCTCTAGGGGAAGGTTTCTCTCTCTGTTGACTCTGGGGAAAGGGACTTGTCTCTTTTCAACTTCTGTTCCTTGGTTCCTTGGAGATTCCACAAGGTGTGGCATCTATCTTCCCCCATCTCTGCTTGCTTCTCTATGCCTGATCTGCTCTTTTCCATCTTGAAAGAGATTGACATGAGACACATTCTACACTGTTGTTATTGTTGCTAGGTGCTGTGAGTCAGTTCCGACTACTAGCGACACTATGTACAACAGAACAGTGCCCACTCGTGCTCTCCTGCATGGTCACAATCATTGTTATGTGTGAGCTCATTGTTGCAGCCACTGTGTCAATCCATCTTACTGAGGGTCTTCCTCTTTTTTGCTGATCCTCTACTTTGCCAAGCATGATGTCCTTCTCCAGGGATTGGCTCCTTCTGATGACGTATCCTAAGTATGTGAGACGAAGTCTTGCCATCCTTGCTTCCAAGGAGCACTCTGGCTGTTTTTCTTCCAAGACAGACTTGTTCATTCTTCTGGCAGTCCATGGAATATTCAGTATTCCTCTCCAACATTGTAGTTCAAAGGCATCCGTTCTTCTTTGGTTTTGCTTATTCACTGTCCAGCTTTTGCGTGCAAATGAGGCGATTGAAAATACCATGGCTCGGGTCAGGGACACCATGGTCTTCAAAGTGACATTTTTGCTTTTTAACACTTTAAAGAGATCCTTTTTAGCAGATTAGTCCAGTGCAGTATGGCATTTGATTTCTTGACTGCTGCTTCCATGGACATTGTGGATCCAAGGAAAATGAAATCCTTGACAACTTCCACCTTTTCTCCATTTATCATGATGTTGCTTATTGGTCTAGTTGTGAGAATTTTTGTTTTCTTTATGTTGAGGTGTAATCCATACTGAAAGGCTGTAGTCTTTGATCTTCATCAGTAAGTGCTTCAAGTCCTCTTCACCTTCAGCAAGCAAGATTGTGTCATCTGCATATCACAGGTTGTTAATGAGTCTTCCTCTAATTCTGATACCATGTTCTTCATATAGTCCAGCTTCTCAGATTATTTGCTCAGCGTACAGATTGAATAAGTATGGTGAAAGGATGCAACCCTCACTCATACCTTTTTTGATTTTAACCCATGCAGTATCCCCCTGCCCTGTTCAAACAACTGATTCTTGGTTTATGTACAAGATCTGCATGAGCATAATTAAGTGTTTTGGAATTCTCATTCTTCACAATGTTATCCATAATGTCGAATGCCTTTGCATAGTCAATAAAACACAAATAAACATCTTTCTAGTATTCTTTGCTTTCAGCCAGGACCCATCTGACATCAGCAATGATATCCCTCACTCCATATCTGTCATGGATTGAATTGTGTCCCCCCCAAAATATCTGTCACCTTGGCTAGGTCATGATTCCCTTGCATGATTGTATGATTGTCTACCACTTTATCACCTGATGTGATTTACTTATATGTTGTAAATCCTATCAGTATGATGTAATAAGATGGATTAGTGGCAGTTATATTGATGAGATCTACAAGATTAGGTAGTGTCTTAAGCCAATCTCCTTTGAGATATAAAAGAGAAAGGCTAGCAGAGAGACATGGGGACTTCGTACCACCAAGAAAGCGGTGCCAGGAGCAGAACACATCCTTTGGACCTGAGGTTCCTGCACTGAGATTCTCCCAGACCAAGAGAAGATTGATGACAAGGACCTTCCTCCAGAGCTGACAAAGAGAAAGATTTCCTCTGGAGTTGGTGCCCTGAATTTGGACTTCTAGCCTACTAGACTGTGAGAGAATAAAATTCTCTTTGTTAAAGCCATCCACTTGTGGTATTTCTGTTATAGTAGCACTGGAAGACTAAGACAATATCCTATTCTGAATCCGGCTTGAATTTCTGACAGTTCCCTGTTGATGTACTTCTGCAGCCACTTTTGAACGTCTTCAGCAAAATTTTACTTGTGTGTGATGTTAATGATAGTGTTTGATAATTTCTGTACTCTTTTGGATCACCTTTCTTTGAATGCGCACAAATGTGGATCTCTTCCAGTCAGCTGGACAGCTAGCTATCTTTCAAATTTCTTGGCATAGATAAGTGAGCATGTCCAGTGCTGCATCCATTTATTGAATCATTTCGATTGATATTGCATCAATTCCTGGAGCCCTGTTTCTTGCCAATGCATTCAGTGTGGCTTGGATCTCTTCCTTCAGTACCATCCGTTCTTGATCATAGGCCATGTCCTGAAATGGCTGAACATCAACTAATTCTTTTTGGTACCGTGACTCTGTGTATTCCTCCCATCTGCTTTGGATGCTTCTTGTGTCATTCAGTATTTTGCCCCCATAGAATTCTTCAATATATTGCAACTCGAGGCTTGAATATTTTCTTCAGTACTTTCAGTTTCAGAAATGTAGAGTGTGTCCTTCCCTTTTGGTTTTCTAACTCCATGTCTTCGCACATTTCATTACAGTATTTTACTTTGTCATCTTGAGCTGCCCTTTGAAATTTTCCATTCAGCTCTTTTACTCCATCATTTCTTTCATTGCTTTAGCTACTCTACATTCAAGAAAAAGTTACAGAGGCTCTTCTGACATCCATTTGGGTATTTTCTTTCTTTCCTGTCTTTTGCTTTCTTCTTGCTTTGTTCATTAGTGTTCAATACGTCAAATCTGTTCTTGAGATGGTCTCCAAATTCACGTGGGATATACTCAAGGTCATACTTTGGCTCTCATGGACTTGTTTTAATTTTCTTCAGCTTCAACTTGAACTTGCATATGAGCAATTGATAGTCTGTTTCACAGTCAACCCTTGGCCTTGTTCTGACTGATGATATTGAGCTTTTCCATCATGTCTTTCCACAGATGTAGTCAATTTGATTCCTGTGTTTTCTATCTGGTGAGGTTGATGTGTATAGTCACCATTTCTGTTGTTGAAAAAAGGTATTTGCAATGAAGAAGTCTTTGGTCTTGCAAAATTCTGTCATGTCATCTCTGGTGTCATTTCTATCACCGCCATATTTTCCAACTACCAATTCTTCTTCTTAGTTTCCAACTTGCACATTCCAATCATCAGTAATTACCAGTGCATCTTGTTTGCGTATTTGATCAATTTCAGACTGCAGAAGTTGGTAAAAGTCTTCAATCTCCTCATCTTTGGCCTTAGTGGTTGGTGTGTAAATTTGCATAATAATTGTATTAACTGGCCTTCCTTGTAGGCGTATGGATATTATCTTGTCCCTGACAGCACTGTACTTCAGGAGAGATCTTGAAATGTTCTTTTTGATGATGAATATGGTGCCATTCCTCTTCAGTTTGTCATTTCCAGCACAGTAGACCATATGATTGTCTGATTCGAAATGGCTAATACCAGCCCATTTGAGCTCACTAATGCCTTTATGTGTTCCATTTCATTTTTGACAACTTCCAATTTTCCTAGATTCATGTTTCATACATTCCATGTTCTGATTATTAATGGATGTTTGCAGCTATTTCTTCTCATTTTAAGTCTTTCCACATGGATCAGCAAATGAAGGTCCCAAAAGCTTGATTCTATCCACATCATTAAAGTCGACTCTACTTTGAGGGGGCAGCTCTTCCCCAGTTGTATTTTGAGTGCCTTCCAACCTGAGGGCCTCATCTTCTGGCACTATATCAGACAATGTTCTGCTGCTATTGATAAGATTTTCACTGGCCAATTTTTTTCAGAAGTAGGCTGCCAGGTCCTTCTCCCTAGTCTGTCTTAGTCTGGAAGGTCTGCTGAAACCTGTCCACCAAAGGTGACCCTGATGGGATTTAAAATACTGGTAGCAAAGCTTCCAGTATGACAGCAACATGCAACCCACCATAGTATGACAAACAGACGGACGTGTGGTGGCATCCTACACTAACACTGTCTGTATCCTAACAAAGAAAACTGATTCCCAAATGGAATTATAACCACAGGTACAGGGGTTCGCATTTACAACACATATTTTTAGGGATACGATTCCATCTATAATAATTAAAAGGATAATTTATATATATACAAAATTTTTTTTCTCTGTCTGACCTTTTCCTATTTGAATGTCTGTTTTTCTATCTATTATGTCTACTGAATAGGCCAGTCTTCCAGGTGCCATATACCACACAGTGTGAATAAATAAATTTGCTAAGAACTTAGTGACATTTCAGAGTCAACAGCACTTCTCTCTCTTGTGTCTGGAAGGGATGCTGGCTGTGGGGATTATGAAATGAAGGGTATAACAGTGTTTTAAAAAAACCTACTCACTTTTCCTCTCTCTTTCTGATAATATTGTCACTGTGCCTTGCAGTTGGAAGTACTTATGTTCATTTTCTTATGTAAGCCTCCTGGCCACCTTGCCAAAGGGTACTGTTGAGCTCAGGGTACTTCGGGACGTGCTGTTTTCTCTGCAGGAGACTCTTCTCTCATGGCTCTCTTGTTGGCTCCTTCTCTGAGCACCAATATGCGCCCAGTCCTTGCTCCCAACCCTCACCCCAAGTTAAACTATGCTGCTTCACCTCTTACTTTAATTAGCTCTTGTTACATAAAAGGAGCCCTGGTGGTGCAGTGGCACAGCATTTAAAGCACTTGGCTTTTAACTGAAAGGTCTGCATTCGAACCCACTAGCAATTCCTCAGAAGAAAGATGTGGCAGTCTGCTTCTGTAAAGATTATGGCCTTGAAAACTCTGTGGGGTGGTTCTACTCTGTCCTATAGGGTCACTATGTGTCATGGATTGAATTACGTCCCCCCCCCCCAAAATGTGTGTATCAACTTGATTAGGCCATGATTCCCAGTATTCTGTGGTTGTCCTCCATTTCATGATTGTAAGTTTCTGTTAAGAAGATTAGAGTGGGATTGTAACACCACCCTTACTCAGGTCACCTCCCTGATCCAAAGTAAAGGGAGTTTCCCTGGGATGTGGCCTGCACCACCTTTTATTTCTTAAAAGATAAAAGGAAAGCGAAGCAAGCAGAGAGTGGGGACCTCATACCACCAAGAAAGCAGCACCGGGAGCAGAGCGCACCCTTTGGACCTGGGGTGCCTGTGTAGAGAAGCTCCTCGACCAGGGGAAGACTGAGGACAAGGACCTTCCTCCAGAGCCGAGAGAGAGAGAAAGCCTTCCCCTGGAGCTGACGCCCTGAACTTGGACTTGTAACGTCTTAGACTGTGAAAGGACAAATTTCTCTTTGTTAAAGACATCCATTTGTGGTATTTCTGTTACAGCAGCACTAGATGACTAAGACACTATGAGTCAGAATTGACTCAATGGCAATGGGTTTTCTTGTTATATAAAGAATTTTTTTTTTTTTTAACTTGTTTACTTTTTTCTTCCTGCCTGTTATGTTATCAGCTCTATGAGAACAGACAGTCTGGTCAGTCTTGTCCTCTGCTAGACCACCAGGACCTAGGACCATGCCTAGGACTCAATAAGTATGTTTTGTTGCGTGCCATCAAGTCGGCTTTTGACTGATAGCTATCCCGTATGGCAGAGTAAAACTACCCCATAGGGTTTTCTTGGCTGTAATGTTTACAGGAACAGATTGCCAGGTCTTTCTCCCACGGAGACGCAGGGTGGATTTGAACTGCCAGCCCTGGCAGTCGAGTGCTTAACCATTGTGTCACCAGGGCTCCTTCTTAATAAGTACACTTTTAAAAACAAAAAAATAAAAGCACGAATTAACCACATTTTACAGTTGAAGAAACCGGGACTTAGGGGCATTAATAACATATGAATTTACTTACTGATAACTGGTGAAGCTTGGTCCTGAATTGAGAATCTAGAGAAATCCTAAGCCATTTACTTTATAAAGTAACTTTATAACAATTACAAATCCACTAATTCTTTTACCTTTTCAATTGGTGTCACATATTATTTTAGTCGGGGTTCTCTAAAGGAACAGAACCAGTAAGAACCAATATTCTTACGTTATTGCGTAATATTTAAAAACATTCTAGGTAACATGTCAGCTTTTGCCAAGGACATGTTTCTCTCCATTTAAGCAATATGCGTGCAGTGATAACATAAACTTTGTCAGAGACATAGGTGAACTCAGAAAAACACTTAACATCTACAATGTGCAAGGACACTGCAAGTGTCATGGAACCCACTGATAAATATAGGATGAGAAAGAAAATGCAATCAAGAATAGAACAATGAAGTTCACTATTAACTCAGGAGATTGAAATATAAACACAAGGCTAATAGAAGTACGATTATAGATATTGTGCATTTTTTAGAAGGGAGAAAAATACACTGATTAAAAAGAAACTAATGGTCAAGCCATACTGTTAGAGTGCTTGAAGGGAGAGAGTGATATAAGCTGCCTTTTTTTTTTTTTTTAACCTTAGTTCCATAATGCTGTATTGCTTGCTGAGTTCAGTACAGGCTTCAAAAATGTTCACATTGATGTGGAAGTACATCTAGTTAGACCACCTGCAGTTCTGTAGACTTCTTTCTCTGAATATCAAGACTTTCCCTGAACATAGAGACTTTTTTTTAATATTAAATATTTTTTGAAACTTAAAATGTGTAAGAATAAACTAAATTAAAAAAAAATTAAGGTTTGATTAAGTTTATGATATGCCAGGAGCCCTGATGCCACAAGAGTTCAGAGCTTGGCTGCTAAATGAAAGGTTGGTGGTTTGAACTCACCTAGTGGCTCTGCATAATAATGGGCTCAAGCATAACAATCATTGTGAGCGTGGTGCAGGACCTGGCAGTATTTTGTTCTGTGGTACATAGGGTCCCTATGAGTTGGAACTGACTTGATGGCACCTAACAACAATAACAAGTGGCTCTGCGGGACAAAGATCTGGTGATCTGCTTCCGTGAAGATCACAGCCAAGAAAACCCTGTGGGGCAGTTCTACTATGTAACACACGGGGTTATCCTGAGTCAGAATCTACACATCAGCACCTAACAACAACAACAACAACAAAAGCACACACGTACAAAAATGCCTTAGTGTTGTTCAGAGAGCAATTGCAACAATTACACGAAAGTGCCTCGTATACTCTAACGGGCTACACCAATGTAAGTTATTATTGTTTTTTTGTTCTCACTTATCTAGTTTTGAAGAGGTTTGAGACAGTCCACGTAAGTAGATTTTCTAGATATGTGTAATATACATTTGAACTTTTTTTTTTTAATTAATAATTTGAGTTGGAAAACTCCTACTATTTAGATTAAACTCCCATGGAATATTCTTCATTCTCTTGGCTCCCTCTTCTTCCTCATTCTGGACACTGAGTGCCTTTGTTGTCAGAAACCCAAGCCAGTAACAGAATGACTTCCTTTCCACATGCTGGTGTCCATCCAGGCGGCTCCTAAGCCTTGACTCTCCTCCTCTCTGCGCTGCTGCAGCTGCTGTGGGCCTGGGCAGCCTCTGCACTTGATTCGTCATAGGTCCGCGATCCTTATCCAAAACCCTTGGGGCCAAATGTGTCTGTGAATTGAATGCAGATTTTTCTGATTTTAGGAAGGTAGTTTGGTTCCTAGGCTGCATGTGTCATAACATCCCCAGCAGGATCTAGGGGAGCTTCCAGAATTCAGACACTTCAGTGTTTCTGCAGTGAACCCTGTGAGTATTCACACCAAGTGGGATAACTTAAAATTATGCGTAGTCTCTCATATCAGTTCGGGACAGGTTTTTTGCCCCAAATTACTTTAGGTTGGGTCAAGTAGCAAATCAAATTGGTTATAAACAAAATATAGTTTTCAGAGCTTTTTGGATTTGAGGATGAAGATGTTTGGAATTGAGGTCAAAAGATTGTAGGCCTATTGTACAGTAGTTTCCTGAGGGCTTTATGCTGTGGTTCTTCCATCTCTAATTTACCCTTTAAATTTTAGCATTTTGCACTTCTCCACCCCTGCTGCCATTGCTTTAGATAAAGCTTTTCCTGTACACTTGAAACCATCAACGCCTTCATCTTCAATACCTTCATATTCAAGAATATATATGGTCCCCACTGGGCCCAAATCTGGTTATGCAGTATTTTCTTTCTAATTCTTTCAGTGGTTCCCCACTGTCCACAGGAGAGACTCCTAACATGATAGTTTACAGTTTAGGGCTCTCTGATCTGGCCTTTACCTGGACGGTCCTGTCCCATCTTCTGCCGTTCCTCACTCCCTCTTCCTTCACTCTGAATACACAATTTAAATTTCACTGAGTGTTCTTACTTTTTCAGCTTCTGGGTTGACACCTGTTGTTTAAATGCTCTTTCTTTCATGTCAGCTTGGTGAAATTGTACTTGTTGTTCCTGATGGAAGTTCCTGGATGGTGCACATGCTTAACACACTCAGCCACTAAGCAAAAGGTTGGAGGTTCGAGTCCACCCAGAGGTGCCTTGAAAGAAGGGCCTGTTGATATGCTTTCATAATGATTACAGCCGAGAAAACGCTATGGAGCAGTTCTACTGTGTAACACATGGGGTTGCCATAAGTAGAAATTGATGGCAATTTTTTCATTTTTCTTATTAATGCTCTACACAATGACACTTGAGAGCCCCCAAAACTAAAAAATAACCTTATTTTTCTAAGTAAAAGTAATCTGTGCCTGAGGTCCACTCCCCACCAAGAGATGGTGAAAAGTCCACTTTTGGTCACTGTTTCTGGAGGACTTACCCCTTTACCTACAGCTTTACAAGTGTCTGAAAGTCATGGTCCAGAAATCTTGGAGAAGAGTCTCTGGTGTACCATGGTCACCGCTGGAGGTGCTCATGTCTACGGGTGTGTGGGTAGCTGGAGGCTGGCACACTCCCTCCACGCCATGCTTAGGACTGGAGTTCCTTTTCCAAGGCTTCTGTTTTTCAGTTCTCTGGCACTTTGGGCAACATAGCAGAGACCTTGCTAACTTCCAGGGTCCTGGATGGGGCAGAGGGCACGTCTCTCTCACCGCTGTTCTCTTCCCAGTCTCAGGGAAGCCTCAGGTGCAGGCCATAACCCCCAACTTCAGTTTAAAGCATTAGCCCCATCCTTTCTGCCTGTGATATAATGCAACCTCAATGGTTTTGAAATAGGCCTTTTTGTCACCCTTTCCCCTCTGTGGGAAGGAGCTCTTAGACCTATAGAAACAAGTGAAGGTTGGAAAAATAGATACTTCCCTTTTAAGTCCACACCTGCAAAAGCTACCTTCTGAAATGGTTGAATGTCAACCAATCCTTTTTGGTATAGTGACTTCTTTTGTTGTTTCTTGAGTCCTTTAATATTTTCCCGGTAGAATCCTTCAATATTGCAAGGCTTAATTTTTTTCTTCAGTTCTTTCAGCTTGAGAAATGCTGAGCATGTTCTTCCCTTTTGGTTTGCTGATTCCAGGTCTTTCGCGTGTCATTATAATACTTCGTGTTTTTGAGCTGCCCTTTGAAATCTTCTGTTCAGCTCTTTTACTTCATCACTTCTTCCATTTGCTTTAAATACTCAATGTTCAAGAGCAAGTTTCAGAGTTTCTTCTGATATTCATTTTAGTTTTTTCTTTCTTGTCTTTTTAATGACTTCTTGCTCTCTTCACGTATGATGTCCAACACACAAGCACCCATGGTATGACAAACTGTCGATGCCTGGGAGTTGGCATATGATCAGGAACCGATGACGCTGAAGGAAGAGGTCCCAGCTGCACTGAAGGCATTGGCGAAAAATAAGGCTCCAGGGACTGACGGAATACCAACTGAGATGTTTCAACAAATGGATGGAGCACTGGAGGTGCTCACTCGTCTATGCCAAGAAATTTGGAAGACAGTTACCTGGCTAACGGACTGGAAGATACTCGTATTTATGCTTATTCCCAAGAAAGGTGATTCAACCGAATTCAGACATTACTGAACAATATCATTAATATCACACTCAAGTAAAATTTTGCTGAAGGTGATTCAAAAGTGGCTGCAGCAGTACATTGACTGGGAACTGCCAGAAATTCAGGTCAGATTCAGAAGAGGATGTGGAACAAGGAACATCATTGCTGATATTGGATGGATCCTGGCTGAAATCAGAGAATACCAGAAAGATGTTTACCTGTGTTTTATTGACTATGCAAAAGCATTCGACTATGTGGATCATAACAAATTATGGATAACATTGGGAAGAATGGAAATTCCAGAACACTTAATTGTGGTCATGAGAAACCTGTACATAGATCGAGAGGCAGTTGTTCAAACAGAACAAGGGGATGCTTCATGGATTAAAGTCAGGAAAGGTGTACATTAGGGTTATATCCTTTCATCATACTTATTCAATCTGTATGCTGAGCAAATAATCTGAGAATCTAGACTATATTAAGAAGAACCTGACATCAGGACTGGAGGAAGACTCATTAATGACTTGCGTTATGCAGATGACACAACCTTGCTTGCTGAAAGCAGAGAGGACTTGAAGCACTTACTGATGAAGATCAAAGACCACAGCCATCAATATGGATTATACTTCGACATAAAGAAAACAAAAATCCTCACCACAACTGGACTAATAAGCAACATCCTGATAAACAGAGAAAAGACTGAAATTGTCGAGGATTTCATTTTACTTGGATCCACGATCAGCACCCATGGAAGCAGCAGTCAAAAAATCAAAGGATGCATTATATTGGGCAAGTCTGCTGCAAAAGACCCCTCTAAAGTGTTAAAAAGCAAAATGTCATCTTGAAGACTAAGGTGTGCTTGACCCTGACCCAAGCCGTGGCGTTTTCAACTGCCTCATATACAGTTGAAAGCTGGACAATTAATGAGGAAGACTGAAGAAAAATTGATGCCTTTGAATTATGGTGTGGGTGAAGAATATTGAATATGCCATGGACTGCCAGAAGAACAAACAAATCTGTCTTGGAGGAAGTGCAGCCAGAATGCTCCTTAGAGGCAAGGATGGCGAGACTGCATCTTACATACTTTGGACATGTTGTCAGGAGGGATCAGTCCCTGGAGAAGGACATCATGCTTGGTAAAGTAGAGGGTCAGTAGAAAATAGGAAGACCTCAACGAGATGGATTGACACAGTGGCTGCAACAATGGGTTTAAGCATAACAATAATTGTGAGGATGGCACAGGACTGGGCAGTGTTCCATTCTGTTGTACACGGGGTCACTATGAGTTGGAACCGACTCAACAGAACTGAACAACAGCAACAACAACGTGCAAAGAACCCAAAACGATGATTGCTTGTTTTGTTGCTTGAGTACTCAGCTTACTATTTAAGCATGAAGAAAAAAACAAAATGGCAATAGATTAGTTTGAGAGTTTTGCCAGACCTTCTGTATAATTTTTGCGTAGGGCTTGTTAGTTCTAAAAGTCTCTTTACCCTCATTTTTGGCCCCCTTTCTGTGGAAAATACTCAGGATAGCCCTCCTGGGAGGTACAGAATTGCTCCTTTAATCTCTTTTTGGTAATGTTAATACCAAACCAAACCAAATTAGTTGCCTTTGAGTGGATTTCGACTCATGGCAACGCCATGTGTGTCAGAGTAGAACTGTGCTCCATAGGATTTTAAGTGAATGACTTTTTTGGAAGTAGATTGACAGGCCTTTCTTCTGAGGTGTTGAGCTCTTAACCAATTGCATCACCCAGGGACAGTAGTGTTAACAACCATGGAATATTAAGTTCCATTACAGGCTAGATTCTGTTCAACTTTTCATAAATTACTTCTAATTCTTACAACTGCGTGAGATAATATTATTCCCACTTAACAGGTGAGGATCACTGAGGTTAAGTAATTTTCTCACATAGCCAGCCAGTAAATAGTACAGGCAGGATTTGAAGTAATGTCTGTGTAGTTCCTAAGCCCATGCTCTTTCTACTATCTTTCTAAACCTTTTAGCATTAGATTTAAAATACAACCTCCCCATAACGTCCTTCCTATGAACTCTGAATTGTTGCAATATTCTCTAAAATAAAGTGGGCAAGCTCTATTATGCAACTTTTTTTGTTATTAAGGAATAAATCAAGCAACTCTTGCTGCACTGCAGGGAAATATTACCTTATTTTTATTAATATTCTGTCGTCATCAATTTCCTCATTTCTACTTACTAGAGCTCTGGCTTGCAGATAAATCCATTCTCTTTCTGCTCACAGGTGTAAGCTGGGTATCCTCCAAGGGCTGTGGGACTAGCCTGTCCTGAGACTTCCCCTCACCACTCATAGGTCTGTCTTCATAACATCGGCAAACCCAGTGGTTGGAAGACTATGTCAGCCCAATGACATGAATGTTAAACGTTTCTAATCCACCTACTATATGATTTTCTCCTTTACTGAGGTCTGGCAGATTTTCCCTCCGAAATGCTCTAATTTTCTTTAGATTACAGTGTGGCCATTTTAATCACAGTGCCCTGCAATTGGTGTTGAGGCCATCAAATCACAATTCCCAGGCAGGCGTTGGGAACACATGAAGTTGGGTTCATCTCCTGTCCACCGTGTTTTCAGAACTTCATATTTAAGGGTCTGTATTTTTCAGAGATGACTAGATTGCACATTGCCCCATAAAAGAAAATTGGCTGGCTTCCTTTTTGGTAATATTCTTTAAAATGACCACTACTGTGGAGATTGTGCTTGGTGTATTAGGTAACAGATAGAAAATTTGAAAATAGTTGTATTAGAAGGAAAAAATATGAAGTTAAGAAATGGGAATGCTACTGGAAAGAGACGGCCGCTCTTACCAGAATAACAAGTCAATAGATTCCCTCTAGTTTCAGATAAGGTTTTGACTGGGATTCAGACTCAGAGCAGAGTACCACCCCCCAGTCCCTTGTGTGGAAAACTCTTCTCCTGTACGAGGATCCACCTGAGGAAATATGCTGCACGGACCACCGCAGTGGAAGTGTAATCTGGTCAGCAGCCTATATAAGGGGACTCAGAACAAAATCTTTGCCCAAACAGATAGCCAGGACCAACCTGATCGGCTTTCTCTTAGAAATCTGACCAGAGTTTTATAGAGAAGAGAGTCCCTTGGTGGTGCAAATGGTTCAGTTCTTATCTGCCAACTAAAAGGTTGGCTGTTCAAATCAGAATCACCTTGGAAGAAAGCCTTGGTGATCTGTTTTGGAAAAATCAGGTATCGAAAACCCTGTGGAGTGCAATTCTACTCTGTTACACGTGGGGTCACTATGAACTGGAATCGACTTGATGGCAAATGATTTGGTTTTGGTTGGTAAAAACAAAAAAATCCATTGCTGTCAAGTCAATTCTGACTCACAGCGACCCTACAGGACAGAGTAGAACTGCTCCAGAGAGATTCCAAGGAGCTGCTGGTGGATTTGAACTGCTGACTTTTGGGTTAGCAACCTGAGCTCTTAACCACTATGCCACCAGGGCTCCTCGGGTAAAATAGAGAAGATCAAATAATTAGTGACAGATGTCGAAGAGAAACGTCCAAGAGATAAAGATCATGGTGGGCCATGAGTGAGCTCACGTTGTAAGTTAGAAGCAGCTAAGAATAAAGCCGACTTTTTATGAGAGAGAGGCTCACTGAAAGATGCACAGAGAGGAGCAGGTTGAGCAGGTGGCTGAGTCACACGGATAACAGGTCCCTAGTGGAAACGGAGGAGCTTGTGCTTGCGTGTCTCAAGCAGCCTTCGATTTGAGCGAAGCTGGTTGTGTGTCCCTTTCTGGGCCCTGTGAGGCCTGGTGGACATCTGTGATTCTCATTTATGCATTCCCACTTGTATCCTGACCATAAACCCCTTGTTATCTGAAGGAATTTGAGGGAGATTTTTCAGCCGAGCAGCACATCCAACACTCATTCTAAGTAGCGCTTTTTTAAAAATTCAAATTTATTCTTTTATTGATTAGTAGAGGAAGCAGAAAGGACATATCAGGAATTTATTTGCAAACATAATTCTACTGGCATGAAGGACATAGTGTTTATACAACTTTACCTTCATTTAGGAGGAATTTAATGCTGCATGTATCCTCTGGGCATAAAGCTGAGCCAAGAGAAGAGACCAGCACCAACATATCATGACTGTATCTTATTAGATCAGGAGTGGTCATCTATATAAAGAATTAATCCATACTTACGGGTCGAAAGGAAACCCTGGTGGTGTAGTGGTTAAGTGCTACAGTTGCTAACCAAAAAGCCTGCAGTTCGAATCCACTAGGTGCTCCTTGGAAACTCTATGAGGCAGTTCTACTCTGTCCTATACAGTCACTATGAGTCGGAATCAGCTAGATGACAGTGGGTTTTTGGAATGGGTATGGGTTGAAATTTTGTGTATTTGCTGTTATTAGCTGCTGTTGAGTCAGCCCCCACCTCACAGTGACCCCATGCACAATGCAGTGAAACACTGCCGGTCCTGCACCATCCCCATGATTGGCTATAAACTGGACTGTTGTAACCTATAAGGTTTTCACTGGCCTGTTTTTGGAATTAGAGCACCAGGCCTTTCTTCCTGGTCTGTCTTAGTCTGGAAGCTCCACCAAAACCTGTTCAGCATCAGAGCAGCACACAGGCCTCCACTGACAGATAGGTGGTGAGTGTGCACAAGGTGCATTGGCTGGGAATTGAACCTGGGTTTCCACAAGGAAGGTAAGAATTCTACCACTGAACCACCAAAGTCCTCATGGTATATTTAGCAGAGGCTAATTTACACTATTTTTTTATTTGAAAAAAAAAAAAGTATAATTTACCCTGCATACTAAGTTAGGGACTTTAGGGAGAACTGCATCTTCCACAAGGTTAGAGCTCAGCAGTCACAGGCATAATTCAGGCAAGATGGGGATGTGCTCTGTTCCCAGTGCTTCTTTCTTTTTTTTTTTTTTTAATTTTTATTGTGCTTTAAGTGAAAGTTTACAAATCAAGTCAGTCACTCACACAAAAACTTATATACACCTTGTTACATACTCCCAATTTCTCTACCCGTAATGAGACAATACGCTCCCTTTCTCCACTCTCTCTTTTCATGTTCGTTTCGCCGGCTTCTAACCCCTTCCATCCTCTCTTCTTCCCTCCAGACAGGAGATGCCAACATAATCTCAAGTGTCCACCTGATCCAAGAAGCTCACCCCTCACCAGCATCCCTCTCCAACCCATTGCCCAGTCCAATCACTGTCTGAAGAGTTGGCTTTGGGAATGGTTCCTGTCCTGGGCCAACAGAAGGTCTGCGGGCCATGACGACTGGGGTCTTTCTAGTCTCAGTCAGACCGTTAAATCTGGTCTTTTTACTAGAATTTGGGGTCTGCATCCCACTGCTCTCCTGCTCCCTCAGGGTTTCTCTGTTGTGTTCCCTGTCAGAGCCGTCATTGGTTGTAGCTGGGCACCATCTAGTTCTTCTGGCCTCGGGATGACGTAGTCTCTGGTTTATGTGGCCCTTTCTGTCTCTTGAGCTCGTAATCACCTTGTGTCCTTGGTGTTCTTCATTCTCCTTTGCTCCAGGTGGGTTCAGACCCATTCATGCATCTTAGGTGGCCGCTTGCTGGCGTTTAAGACCCCAGACACCATTCTCCAAAGTGGGATTCAGAATGTTTTCTTAATAGATTTTATTATGCCAATTGACTTAGATGTCCCCTGAAACTATGGTCCCCAAACCCCTGCCCCTGCAACGCTGGCCTTCAAAGCATTCAGTAAACCTCTTTGCTTTTGGTTTAGTCCAGTTGTGCTGATCTCCCCTGTATTGTGTGTTGTCTTTCCCATCACCTAAAGTAGTTCTTATCTACTATCTAATTGGTGAATACCGCCCCACCCTCCCTCCCTACCCCTTCTCATAACCATCAAAGAATATTTTCTTCTCCGTTTAAACTATTTCTCGAGTTCCTATGATAGTGGTCTTATACAAAATTGGTCCTTTTGCAACTGACTAATTTCACTCAGCATAATGCCTTCTAAATTCTTCCATGTTACAAAATTTTCACAGATTTATCACTATCCTTTATCAATTTTTTTTTATCAATGCGTAGTATTCCATTGTGTGAATATACCATAATTTATTTATCCATTCATCCGTTGATGGGCACCTTGGTTGCTTCCATCTTTTTGCTATTGTAAACAGTGCTGCAATGAACATGGGTGTGCATATATGTGTTGATGTAAAGGCTCTTATTTCTTTAGGATATATTCCAAGGAGTGGGATTGCTGGATTGTATGGTAGTTCTATTTCTAGCTTTTTAAGGAAGTGCCATATCAATTTCCAAAGTGATTGTCCCATTTTACATTCCCACCAGCAGTGTATAAATATTCCAATCTCTCCATAGCCTCTCCAACATTTACTATTTTGTGTTTTTTGAATTAATGCAATGTGGTGAAATCTCATTGTAGTTTTGATTTGTATTTGTCTAAAGGCTAATGATCTCGAGCATTTCCTCATGTGTCTGTAAGCTCCCTGAATGTCTTCTTTAGTGAAGTGTCTGTTCATATCTTTTGCCCATTTTTTAATTGGGTTATTTGTCTTTTTGTAGTTGAGTTTTTGCAGTATCATGTAGATTTTAGAGATCAGGTGTTGATCGGAAATGTCATAGCTAAAACTTTTTCCCAGTCTGTAGGTAATCTTTTTACTCTTTTGGTGAAGTCTTTGGATGAGTATAGGTGTTTGATTTTTAGGAGCTCCCAGTTATCTAGTTTTTCTTCTGCATTGTTAGTAATGTTTTGTATACTGTTTATGCCATGTGTTAGGGCTCCTAACGCTGTCCCTATTTTTTCTTCCATGATCTTTATTGTTTTACATTTTATGTTTAGGTCTTTGATCCATTTTCAGTTAGTTTTTGTGCATTGAGTGAGGTATGGGTCTTGTTTCATTTTTTCGCAGATGGATATCCAGTTATGCCAGCACCATTTGTTAAAGAGACTGTCTTTTCCCCATCTAACTGTTTTGGGGCCTTTGTCAAATATCAACTGCTCATATGTGGATGGATTTATGTTTGGATTCTCAATTGTGTTCCATTGGTCTATGTATCTGTTGTTGTACCAGTACGAGGTGGTTTTGACTACTCTGGAGGTATAATAGGTTCTAAAATCAGGTAGAGTGAGGCCTCCCACTTTGTTCTTTTTTAGTAATGCTTTACTTATCTGGGGTCTCTTTCCCTTCCATATGAATTTGGTGATTTGTTTCTCCATCTCATTAAAGAATGTCATCGGAATTTGGATCAGAATTGCATTAAATGTATAGATCACTTTTGGTAGAATAGACATTTTTATAATGTTAAGTCTTCTTATCCGTGAGCAAGGTATGTTTTTCCACTTATGTAGGTCTCTTTTGGTTTCTTGCAGAAGTGTTTTGTAGTTTTCTTTGTATAAGTCTTTTACATCTCTGGTAAGATTGATTCCTAAATATTTTATCTTCTTGGGGACTACTGTAAATGGTATTAATTTGGTGATTTCCCCTTCGATGTTCTTCTTGTTGGTGTAGAGGAATCCAACTGATTTTTGTATGTTTGTCTTGTATCCCGATACACTGGGGAACTCTTCTATTAGATTCAGTAGTTTTCTTAAGGATTCCTTACGGTTTCCTGTGTATAAGATCATGTCATCTGCAAATAGAGATACTTTTACTTCTTCCTTACCAATCTGGATGTGCTTTATTTCTTTATCTAGCCTAATTGCTCTGGCTAGGACTTCTAGCACAATGTTGAATAAGAGCAGTAATAAAGGGCATCCTTTTCTGGTTCCCATCTCAAGGGAAAGGCTTTCAGGCTCTCTCCATTTAGGATGATGTTGGCTGTTGGCTTTGTATAAATGCCCTTTATTATGTTGAGGAATTTTCCTTCTATTCCTATTTTCCTGAGAGTTTTTATCATGAATCGGTGTTCAACAGTGTCAAGTGCCTTTTCTGCATCAATTGATGAAATCATGTGGTTCTTGTCTTTGTTTTATTTATATGATGGATTACATTTACTGTTTTTCTAATGTTGAACCATCCCTGCATACCTGATATGAATCCCACTTGGTCAGGGTGAATTATTTTTTTAATATGTTGTTGAATTTTATTGGCTAGCATTTTGTTGAGGAATTTTGCATCTAAGTTCATGAGGGATATACGTCTGTAATTTTGTTTTCTCGTGGTATCTTTACCTGGTCTTGGAATCAGGGATATGGTGGCTTCATAGAATGAGTTTGGGAGTATTCTGTCCTTTCGTACGCTCTGAAATACCTTTAGTAGTAGTGGTGTTAACTCTTCTCTGAAAGTTTGGTGGAACTCTGCAGTGAAGCTGTCCGGGCCAGGGCTTTTTTTTGTTGTTGTTGTTGGGGTTTTTTGGTTACCTTTTCAAGCTCTTCTTTGGTCATGGGTCTATTTAGTTGTTCTACCTCTGTTTGTGTTAGTTTAGGTAGGTAGTGTGTTTCTAGGAATTCATCCATTTCTTCTAGGTTTTCAAATTTGTTTAGAGTATAATTTTTCATAGTAATCTGTTACGATTCTTTTAATTTCAGTCAGGTCTGTTGTAATGTTGCCCATCTCATTTCTTATTTGGGTTATTTGCTTCCTCTTCTGTTTTTTTTTGTCAGTTTGGCCAATGGTTTATCAATTTTGTTAATTTTTTCAAAGAACCAGCTTTTGGTCTTGTTAATTCTTTCAATTGTTTTCCTGTTTTCTATTTCATTTAGTTCTACTCTAATTTTTATTATTTGTTTTCTTCTGGTGCCTGAGGCTTTCTTTTGTTGCTCTTTTTCTATTTGTTCAAGTTGTAGGGATAATTCTTTGATTTTGGCCCTTTCTTCTTTTTGGATGTGTGCATTTATTGATATAAATTGGCCTCTGAGGAGCGCTTTTGCTGTGTCCCAAAGGTTCTGATTGGAAGGGTTTTCATTCTCATTGGATTCTATGAATTTCTTTATTCCCTCCTTAATGTCTTCTATAACCCAGTCTTTTTTGAGCAGAGTATTGTTCAGTTTCTAAGTGTTTGATTTCTTTTCCCTGCTTTTTCTGCCGTTGATTTCCGCTTTTATGGCCTATTGTCAGAGAAGATGCTTCGTAATATTTCAATATTTTGGATTCTGCTAAGGCTTGCTTTGTGCCCTAATATGTGGTCTATTCTAGAGAATGTTCCATGTGCACTAGAAAAGAAAGTATATTTGGTTGCTGTTGATGGAGTGCTCTGTGTATGTCTATGAGGTCAAGTTGGTTGATTGTGGCATTTAGATCTTCTGTGCCTTTATTGAGCTTCTTTCTGGATGTCCTGTCCTTCACTGAAAGTGCTGTGTTGAAGTCTCCTACTATTATTGTGGAGCTGTCTATCTCACTTTTCAGTGCTGATAGAATTTGTTTTATGTATCTTGCAACCCTGTCATTGGGTGCATAAACATTTAATATGGTTATATCTTCTTGGTATAAAACTTGGTATATTGTCCCTTTAATCATTATATCGTGTCCTTCCTTATCCTTTCTCATGGATTTACCTTTAAAGTCTATTTTGTCAGAAATTAATATTGCCACTCCTGCTCTTTTTTGATTGTTGTTTGCTTGATATATATTTTTCCATCATGAGTTTTAGTTTGTTTGTGTCTCTAAGTCTAAGGTGTGTCCCTTGTAGGCAGCATATAGACAGGTCATGTTTTTTAATCCATTCTGCCACTCTCTGTCTCTTTATTGCTGCATTTAGTCCATTTACATTCAGCATAATTATGGGTAGGTATGAATTTAGTGCTATCATTTTGATGTCTTTTTTGTGTGTTGGTGACAGTTTCTTTTTCCCACTTGATTTTATGTGCTGAGTAGATTATCTTTATATATTGTCCTTTCCTCGTATTCGTTGTCATTTATTTTGTTTGTGCTGAGTCTGTATTTTTTTCTTGTATTTTATTTTGATGTATAGGATAGTTTGTCTCCCTTGTAGTTACCTTATTTACCCCTATTTCTCTAAATTTAAACCTAACTTTTATTTCTTTGCATCATCTTATCTTCCTCTCCATGTGGAAGATTTATGACTACATTTCTTAGTCCCTCTTTATTGTATTAATGTTGTCTTCTTTTACATGATAATATCACTATTATGCTGTTTTGAGGGTTTTTTTTTATCTTTATTTTTTTGATTTCACTGTCTGGGTTGACTCCTGATTGCTCCGCCCAGTGTTCTAGTCTTGGGTTGATACCTGATATTATTGATTTTCTAACCAAAGAACTCCCTTCAGTATTTCTTGTAGTTTTGGTTTGGTTTTCATGAATTCCTTAAACTTCTGTTTATCTGGAAATGTCCTAATTCCACCTTCATATTTGAGAGACAGTTTTGCTGGGTATATGATTCTTGGCAGGCAATTTTTTTCCTTCAATTTTTTATATAAGTCATCCCATTGCCTTCTTGCCTGTATGGTTTGTGCCGAGTAGCCCGAGATTTTTCTTATTGTCTCTCCTTTGTAAGTGACTTTTCCTTTATCCCTAGATGCTCTTAAAATTCTCTTTATCTTTGGTTTTGGCAAGTTTGATTATAATACGTCTTGGTGACTTTCTTTTAACGTCTACCTCATATGGAGTTCAGTGAGCATTTTGGATAGATATCTTCTCATCTTTCACTATATCAGGGATGTTTTCTGCCAACAAATCTTCAACAATTCTCTATGTATTCTGTTGCCCCTCCCTGTTCTGGTACTCCAGTTACTTGTAGGTTATTTCTCTTGATAGAGTCCCACATGACTCTTTTTTTTTTTTTTAAATTCTTATATCTGATTTTTCTTCAAATATATTAGTCCCAAGTGCTTTATCTTCAAGTTCAGAAATTCTGCCTTCTATTTGCTCAATTCTGCCCCTCTGATTTTCTATTGAGTTGTTTACTTCTGTAATTTTATTATTAATCTTCTGAATTTCTGGTTGCTGTCTGTGTATGGATTTTTCCAGCTTAGTGAATTTTTCATTATGTTTCTGAATAATCTTTTTAATTTCTTCAGTTGCTTTATCTGTGTGTTCCTTAGCCTGTTCTATGTATTGCCTCATTTCCTTCCTGATGCTTTGAAGGATTCTGTATATTAATCTTTTGTATTCTGCCTCTGGTAATTCCAGGAATGCACTTTCATCTAGAAGATCCCTTGATTCTTTGTTTTGAGAGCTTGTTGAGGTGACCATGGTCTGTTTCTTTATGTGACTTGCTATTGAGTGTTGTCTCTGAGCCATCTATAAGTTATTAGTTTATTTTATGTTTGCTTATTGTGTCGTAGCTTCTTGCTTTGTTTTGTTTCGATATGCTCACATGGGTTGCTTGAGCAAGCTAGCTTGATTATTTTCACCTTTAGAGCTCTGACGTCCTCTCCCCAAATGGCTAGAGCTGTTATCAGGTATATCAGTCTAGGAGTCCATACACTTCTATTGTATGAATTTAGCTCAGGTATCCAGGTAGCTGATCATCAACTGTGTAGTACAGGCTCTGTCCTACAGTCTTAGAGGGACAGAGGTGATTGGTGTAGGTACCGGTATCTGATTGCAGCAGTGGGTCACACTCTGAACAAGGCATGGGGCTGAGAATCGTCCCCCACATGTCTCTGTGGGAACCATGTCCCTGTTCCCTAGAGTGTACAGGTGGATGATTTCTGCAGATGGACCATGGGCACCCAATGTTTTTGGTTGTAAGGACTGGGAAGTACCAGTTATCCTTGGACCCTTGTCGCAGGTGGCTGGGTGACCTGAGCGGAGCTGCCAGTCCTTAGGCCTCTGATGTGGGTAGGTGAGGACTGTGTTTAATAGGCAAAGCAATGTCAAACATCAAACTCCCAACTCTCTGCTCCACAGCTGAAACAGTTGGAGTCTGCCAACTAGGGCCTATTCTCCTGAATTAGGCCCACACAGGTCCATGTAGAGGGGAAAGGTACTCAAAGTCCATGGACTGTTTATGTTTGGACAGAAGCTGCTTCTGTCCTGAGCTCCCCTGGTTAGTGGAGGTGGTAAATTATATCTTTTGCCCCAGTTGCAAATTTATTCCTTCTCCAAGGCCAGGAGGATGGCTCTAGGTGTTCACAGGGCCTATTTGAGGCCCAGAGAAGTCAGCTGCTGAAGCTGGCTTTGGAGTAGGGGTGGGTGGGGTGTGGGGTATGTGGTGGCGGAGTGGGGGGTGGGGGGTTGGGGGAACACAGTGGGGGGTGGGGGATTGGGGGGTGGAGTGGTGGGGTGGGGTGGACGGTAAAATATACATAAGTACTTAGCTTTTGCTGAGAGTGTTTTTCTTCTCTGGTTCCAGAGGTGTGAGCAGGCTGTGTTGCTGGCTGCTTCTCCCTGAGAAAACTGCGGCAGAATGCTTGTACCAGCCCCCTGCCACCGCTCCAGGGAATGGTGCCTGAGCGCTCCCTGCTATTCAGGTCTGGTAACTCCTCTCTGCTTCTCAACCTTCTCTTCCTCCCCCGCCCCTCAGTTCGTTTTCTAAGCTTGCCTTTGAAGCTCAGGGCTCCTAGCTTGTCATAAATATACTCATTTCACTTGTTTTTTTTCGCATCTTTGTTGTAAAGAGGGCTCACCAGAAGCATCTGTCTATTCCGCCATCTTGGCCCCCCCTCCCAGCCCTGCTCTTTGGCCTGCCGATCACGAGGTCACCAGCCCCTGCAGCTAGGTGAACCAGGAGAAGCCTCTTTCCTTACCCATGGACTTGACATGTTCCAGCCTCTACAAGTGTGTGAGTCATTTCCCCGATATACATCTTTCTCTCTCTCTATATATTTATACACTTTACTGGTTTTGCTTCTCTAGAGAACCCAGCCTAAGACAACAGCTATGCCTTTTAATTTGCCAATTGCCTATGGCTGCTTTTGCACTACAACAGCAGAGTTAAGTGGTTGGGACAGAGATGATGTGACTCACAAAGCTTAAAATATTTACTATCTGGCCCTTTGTAGAAAACATTTTCTGAGTCCTGGCATAGTGGAAAAAGGAAGCAGTAAAAGCTTAACATACATATCTGCACTTGAATTCTGATGCTACTCCTTAAAAGCTTGGTGAATTCAGGCAAATTATTTCCCTCTGAGGCTCAGCTTCCTCACTGGTTACCAAGAAATATAAATAACCATATAGTGATTACATATGGGAAACCCCTTAGTATGGAATATTGTTCAATAAATATTGACCTCGTCCCTTCCTCCTAGATTCCTTCTACTTTCTCTCTTTTAATGGAGAAGGTAGATTGGACGGTTCCGTGTTTAATTGTTTTGAGAACTTTTAAAGCATTGTTAACTTATGCTTTATATACATTACTAGCTATACTTTGTCCAAATCCTTAGAACAATCTAGGATCACTCCAAGTCATTAGTAACATAAGCTGTTACTGAATTCAAATAAGAAACTTTCTTCTCTCCAAGGGGGGCAAATATAGATAGCCCTCCACTTATGACATATTCGAGTTATAATGAATTGCATTACGGCTGTCTAGATTTTTTCTGGGGGGGGTTATCTCTTGTTAGTAGGGATCTGGTGGCATAGTGGTTAAGAACTCGGCTGCTAATAAAATGGTCAGTAGTTCAAATCCACCAGCCGCTCCTTAGAAGCCCTATGGGACAATTCTACTCTGTCCTATAGGGTCACTATGAGTCGGAATTGACTTAACAGCAACGGGTTTATTGTTAGTAATGTTTACTACATACAATGTTAAAATGCATCTGCACATTTATATGTAATGTTTCCAACTCTCCAAAACAAATAAATATCAGATTTATAAAGATACTGTTAATAAAAGGCAATAATAATGAAAACTTGAAAAAAAATTGAGGTATTCGACTTACATCAGAAACGCCTTAGGACTGAGTCCTTGAAATGGAACCCAGTCATAAGTTGGTGACTACTTGTAGATTCTTTGTCTTTCAAAGTCATTAAAGCAAACTTCTCCAAGCAGAATTTTATTTAAATTCACTTACAGCTTCCATGTTTTATTTATGATGCTTAATTCAAACCAAGGTAACGAGATTTGCGTCATGATTATAATTCTAAGTTTGACAAGAATAATTTTTTTTAAGTGCTCCTGATGAGTTTCTAAACTTGGTGAGGTCTATTTGGTGGAAGGGTACGGGACCAAGTGTGAGTCACAGCTTCCATATTCTACTGTAGAGGAGTACAGAGATGCATTAATCATAGCCATTAATCACAAGTTCTCTGGTGATTACGTTGAAGCTGAGTAGAGTGTGACATTTTCATGCAAATCACTCTTCTTGCTCTTCAATCTTAAAAGTGTTCAGTTGTCTTGGTTTTGTCATACTCACAGTCACTCAGGAATAAGCAGTATTTCCTATATTCCTTCTGATTTAGAAAAAAAAAACCCACCATCTCACTTTTAGAAATTAAATACTTACATTGCATTTCAGAGTATCAGAGAGACATATTATTAGATGTACGTACATTAAAATTAGTTTTGATTTTTATCATTGTTTTATTTCTTTTCCATTGCCTTTTTTCTTCTTTTAATTATTTTTAGTTTGTCTTTCTTAACTTATTTTGCATCTTCTTGGATATTCTTCTTTATATACACTATTGGGAACCTGGGCCTTAGAATGCAGAGCTTTAATAATGGAGCCAGAAAATGGTTGCCAAGGATTGAATTATGTCTCCCCCAAAATACGTGGATTAATTTGGCTGGGCCATGATCTCCGGTATTTTGTGATTTTCCTGTATGTTGTAAATCCTGCCTCTATGATGTTAATGAGGGAAGATGGGTGGCAGTTGTGTTAGTGAGGCAGGACTAAGTCTACAAGATTGGATCGTGCCTTGAAGCAATCTCTTGAGATATAAAAGAGAAGCGAGTATAGAGACCGGGACCTCATACCACCAAGAAAACAGCACCAGGAGCAGAGCTCATCCTTTGGATCCAGGGTCCCTGCACCTGGGAAGCTCCTTGACCAGGGGAAGATTGAAGACAAGGACCTTCCCCCAGAGCTGACGGAGAGAGAAAGCCTTCCTCTGGAGCCAATGCCTTGAATTTGGACGTCTAGCCTACTTGACTGTGAGAAAATAAATTTCTCTCTGTTAAAGCCATCCATTTGTGGTATTTCTGTTACAGCAGCACTAGATGACTAAGACAATAGTGACAGTGAACATTCTATATAATTTTCATTTTTTCCCTTTAAAACTAATTTCTAAATTCTATATTTTTTAACCCTTTTGCCTTTGGTCCACCTGTGTGTCTTTTTCACTAGGCTGAAACATAAGCACCAGGGAATGACATTGCCTCAGGGGACATCTCTCATATGTAGTCTCTCAAGTGGCACCATTGTGCAGTCATGTTAAGTTATCCATATTAATTAGGCTAATTTGTGACAAAATTTGATGGGCTCAACAATAACAACAACAAAAAGCATGGATTTTGTGAAGAGTACAGGATAATTTCCCCACCAAACATCTTATTCATTTCTTTCTTAGTAATATTCCATCTCTACACTTCCCATGTGTAATGTCTTATGTATAATAGACACATAATAGACTATCACTAGGAAAACTGTTGAGAGAATAAGTGAGTTTTCAGCACTGGTCTCTCAAGCCAATTAAATGTATTTTTGGCTATTTGATCCAAATATCTTTGATCCATTTTTGAATTCAAGGAAGGTAGAGATTGGGCAGCATGAGGCCTGGACCCCAGTACTGGCTCTGATGATACTTGATCAATACTTGGACAATTCATAGCCTTTCAATGCCACCTCTATTAATGGGCTAGATGGTGTCTAAGTGCCTCCAACTCTTCAATTTATGGTGTATGTTTCTTTTTGTTTGTTCCATTTTAGTAGTTTAGATCCATCACTCAGGTTCAGTAAAGAGCACTCATACAGAGATTTATCAATGACTTATTAGGACGTATGATGGTTCATTTTATGTATTAGCTTGGCTGGGCTATGGTTCCCAGTGGTTTGGCCAAACACTAGACTAGTTGCTGTTTTGTAGTGTAGCATAATCTAATCTAATCTAATCTAATCTAATCTAATCTAATCTAATCTAATCTAATCTAATCTAATCTAATCAATTGAAAAGGGCATTTCCTTAGGGTATGTTCTTCCTTCAGACTATAAATAGATATTTTTGTAGAACTTGTTCTCTATCCGCACTCTGCATCTTAGATCTTGGGATGCAAGCTTTTAGAGGTCTCCATCCTGTTGCCTTCCCTACGGATTTTGAATGAGCCAGCTCCCCCACAATCATGTGAGCCACAGGAGTCTCTAGCCTATTGCCTGACCTACAGATTTTGGACTTACCAGCCCCCACAATTGTGTGAGCTAATCCTCTAAAGTAAATCTCCCTCTCTGTCTGTAAATATAACTCACTGGTTTTGTTTCTCTGGAGAACCCTGACTAAGACGGGCTCTAGAGTGGTTTTCTAGGTCTTATGCAGATCCTGTAGAGATGATAATGACTAACCATAACTGTTCTAGCTGAGCTGGAAGGAATTATCTGCAGCATGCTTCTGAGATTGATTCTATACAAAACGTGTGTGCTGGTCATAGGATCTCAAAAATATGTTTAGACGTGATTGTATAAGGTGAATGTATGTTTGTTTAAAAATTTTGAGTAACACATAATAACACCACTGTCTACTGAGGATGCATATGGATTTTTGAGACTGTGATTTATCTTAACCTGAGTAAAACCTTTGTGTGAGGTCTTTGGCTCAGCTCTGACTCCAGCTGCAGCTGTGCAGAAGAGTTGCAAGCCACCCTTGTCTGCAGCACCACTGATGCCAGGCTCTTAAGTCAACTCTTGCTTCCTCCCTAAACAAGCTTCCTGGGATCACCTTGCATATAAATATCTGCACCTCAGTACTTGTCTCAGGCTCTGCTTCAAGGACCTCCCCAACAAAGATAAGACCATCTGAATAATAGCATACATTATTTTTCAACATCTGAAATAAACATAGATAGGAAGGACAAACTGCTGTTCTCCAGAAGATAGAATAAACACCCTTGTCAGGCCTCATACTCCTTATTGTAAACAAAAAAAAACTTAAATGACCTTGGCTCACTTTCACAAAAATTTAGCTTTTTAAGAAAAGATCTCTGTACCATGGATTCTAAATCTATCTGGGCTTTTTCTTTTGACTCTTCAAGGAAAATCAACTCAAATAACAGGAGCACTCGTCTTTAGGGAGGCCCCAGGGTGGTGTATGTGGTGTGGGCTAGACTTCTAACCTACAGATTGGAAGTTTGAACCCATCCAGTGGTGCTGCAGAAAAAAGCCCTGGTGATGTGTTCCATAGAGATTATAGCCAAGAAAACACTATGGAACAGTTCTCCTCTGTAACATACCAGGTCATCATGAGTCAAAACCGACCTGACAACAACTGGTTGGGTTTGTTTTTTGTCTTTAGGAAGTCTGAGCACTATTAAAAAGAGCAACCTGATATCATGTGGTAGTCGTGAAACTGGGAAGGAGAGGCCAACTGTAAGAAAAATGTCACAGTAAAAATCATTTATATTGACATCTGTCTCTCAGTCTTAGAAACTCTTAGATCATTAAGTCTGATTTTTCTCATAACATTCCCACACGAAAGTTAAAGTTGTAACTTATTTGAAATTCAGCTAGATATCAGCAGAACATTTCTTGTCCCCAAATTTCTTACGCACTTGTCTTTCTGGTGCCTAAAATTCCTGCCTTTGGTCATAATCTAAAACTTTCTGGATTATGATCGTGGGGGGCACCTGAAGAGATGTTGGTGAGATACAATAAACCATCATCAGCTGCTCATGGCTCCAGTGTACTCGCTTACTTGTGCTCTAGCAGAGCGTAGGAGTTGGAGGGAATGGGACATAGGATAGGTACGTGTGATGGAAGCAAAAAAGGAGAGTCCCAATGAAGGGAGCTCTGCATCATGGTGAGGGCAAAGAAGAGTAAAGGCTTCATAGAATGAGACTTGTTGGTAGAAAGCAGAGTAGACCCTGCTGAATGTATTTCCTATCACACAATTTTTCCTAGGGTTTTTCCTGATGGTCACTAATGTATAGAGGCTTTGGTGCTTTTTTCTCTTTAGTAACAAGACATTTATAACATTTACATAGTATTTTACAGCTTATCAAGCATGGCCACAGTAATGATCTCATTTATGCTATTTGTCAGTTAGAACAGGGACTAGTGGGTCCATTTGAGAAACAACGGAATGGAGCATGGCATTATTAATGACTTGTCCACGTTCACATCGCCAACGAGAGGGAGGAGAAGCTAAGAGAGGAGCTCGGATATTTTGCTTTTGACCCTGGTGCTTTTTCTCCCCTGTACCGGTTGGGGTTGGGGAAAGAATTTCTGCTTCGGAATCTGATGACCCACCTTTGCCGGCCGTGTGACCTTGACCATGTTACTAACAGCCCTGAATCTCACTGTCTTTACTTGTGAAAATATGGGACTAATAATACCTACCTTATAGGGTTGTTGTGGAGATACCATCAGGTAAAGAAAGCAAAGCAACTAGCTTTATGTCTGGTACATGGTAGTTGCTCAATACATGAAGCTATAAGGACCCCTGGAAAAGACATCTGCTTTCCGTATCTCATAAACTTTTCCTACAGTTAAAGATGAAATAGTGAACTGGGGCAACTTTCCAGTTTACTCAATGATAGTTGGTCTCCTTGGTTTACTCCAATTCTTGAAACTGTCTCCTGAGAGTGTGTGTGAGTATTTGTGCATACGCTGATAGACCTATGCACATGTACATCTGTGTGCATGCATATATTGATACACCTGTGCACATGTATGCCTGTGTGCATGCATATATTGATACACCTATGCACATGTACATCTGTGTGCATGCATATATTGATACACCTGTGCACATGTATGCCTGTGTGCATGCATATATTGATACACCTATGCACATGTACATCTGTGTGCATGCATATATTGATATACCTGTGCACATGTACACCTGTGTGCATGCATATATTGATACACCTATGCACATGTACATCTGTGTGCATGCATATATTGATACACCTGTGCATGCATACACCTGTGTGCATGCATACACCTGTGTGCATGCATACACCTGTGTGCATGCATATATTGATATACCCGTGCACATGTACACCTGTGTGCATGTCTCAGGGTACAACATTCTTTATGTTCCTAGGTTGTGTGAAACCCAACATAGCAATCGAATACAGAGCATTTGTCTGCTGCAGATAACTGGGAACTGGATCAAGACCATGGTACTTGCTCAACCAGGTGGGTCCTGGCTGTTTGGCATGGCTGAGCTCCAGAAGCACGGGCTTTGTACTCTCAAAACATCAGGATTATACCCGGAGCTCCCAGCCTGCTGGCCTAGAAGTTTTTGGGCAACTCTCTTTTTTTTTTTCTTTAGTGGACACAGCTATGGACTCACAAAATTGCATTCATTTTTGAATATACTTTATTTATAATTATTCATTCTTTCTTGAGATCTTTTGGAATTGCCTAGATTAAAATCAGTACATAAAATAATCTCCACTGTATTTGTTACATATGGCACAGAATAATTTAACACTTCATAAATATGTTTCATTGATGCACAAATGGGAGAAACACCCTTTGCTAAAAGCAGTTTGACTTGGCAACAGTAGCACTTCAAAAAATGGCCATGAGATGGTGCTGTGGTCAAGTAGATTAAGTATGCTTTAACCAGGGTTTTCCCTAATTATGGCATTTAATTTTTTCTTTATAGAATAAGCTGCCATTCAACTTAAATTAGGGAAGGTTTATTACTCTATTTTAATAGTATTGACTGGGAGCGAATCCCTTAGTCACAGAACCATCCACCACTTACGGACTGCGTTTCATGGGGCAGGAGGGGGTGTTGTACTTTAAAAGCCATAGTGGCCAGAAAGGAGTCCCTGGGTGGGGCAAAAGGTTAAGTGATAAATTACTAGTCAAAAGGTTGGCTGTCCGAATCCGCTCAGAGGTGCCTTAGAAGACAGGCCTAGGGATCTGCTTCTGAAAGGTCATAATCTTGCAAAGCCCATGGAGCAGTTCTACTCCGCACATATCGGGGAGCGATGAACTGGAATCGACTCAATAGCAACTGACAGCAAGGGTAGTGAGAAAGCCCCCAGACTAAATAAAAGGTCCACAGGTACCATTTTATTTAAGATCAATAAACTATATCTATGGACCATTGTTTTTCATCACCCTCATAGAATTGTGTGTTAAGGCCTTCCCACAAAATTAGACAAACTTCCAGTTTATTTGAAAAACTGATACCCCCCGTTACACTTAATCAGCTTTGACAGCAAGGGTAGGTCAGAGAAACATTAGAACATGAATTCACATTTTAAACTGACATGATACGAACATGCACACAGGGGCATATACTGAGTGTTTCATTACTATTTCTTGCTTTTCCTCCATATAAATATATAAATATTGAATAAAGTGCATGGGAACCTGTCTGTACATAGATACAGATACACGTTGGTCTATATACACTCAAATAGATACTTATGGAGAGCAAAGAAACACATTCACATTGTAATATATATGTAGTCAAAAGACATCTGTCAGGCGGTATTTATATTCGTCCTGATCAAGATTGAGTACATTAGGGTAGAATCTGTAATCTTTAATATATAATGAGATGTGCAGAGTTATAAACTAAGACAAAATATATTACTAGAACAGAGTCATTTATATTTTTACCAGTTAGTATATAAAATCATAAGGAGTAGTCAGTCAAATGAAGGCTTGGTACTAACGGCTTACTATAAATTCTAGCTTTGAAATAGCAAACCATCTTTTCAAGTCAACAATGTATCTCTAAGGACACAATTAGGATAGACCTAATGCATTTCCACATTACACAACGGCACCTCTCATATGCTTCAGTTTTTAAAATCTCTTCATTTTTTCAAAAGGCTTAGGGAAAAAGCTATTTTTCATTCAATATGAAATGCTTTAGTATTGTAATCACATATCCTACATCTAATTCAGCAACAATGTGCAACTTAACATTGAGTAACAGCATCAGGAGCCCTGTAAGCACTCCACTGCTAACTGAAAGGTCGACCGAATCCACCAGCCGCTCCTTGGAAACCCTATGGGGCAGTTCTATTCTGTCAGGGTGAATTAACTGCTGTTAATCTCTTTAGCAAATTTTTCTACAAAATATTATATTACCTGCTTCTTTATTAGAGAGTCCAGTGTTGGTGAGTAATACTGAAAGGAGTTAATTTTTAGAGAGGGACAGTAGAAATCTTTCATGACACTTGGTAGTCATACCTTGGGTTCAGGCTGAAGTGTGTATTTCTAAATTAATTGCAATTTTTATCTTGTTTTTTTCTTCCCCTTTTGTTTGTTTGGAATTCAATGGCAACCAATCAGGAAAACTTATTTGAGAATACTACCTTCAGAGTTGAAGAAAATTTGTTTTTGAACCAGGTAAAAAGAAATCAATTTAACTGATTCTCAAAATAAGTCTTGTATTTTGAGAAGAACAATTTTAGTTTAGTTATTTTCTTTAAGGGCAGGGATCTTGTTTTATTCAAAAACCCAAAGCCCATTGCTGTCAAGTCGATTCTGACTCATAGCGACCCTATAGGACAGAGTAGAACTGCCCCATAGGGTTTCCGAAGAAGCAGCTTGCGGCTTCAAACTGCTGACTCTTTGATTAGCAGCCGAGCTTTTAACTACTGCACTACCAGGGCTCCTTTATATCCCTACCCAGTGCAGTCAAGTCTCATAGTGACCCTATAGGACAGAGTAGAACTGCCCCATAGAGTTTCCCAGGAGCGCCTGATGGATTCAAACTGCCAACCCTTTGGTTAGCAGCTGTAGCACTTAACCACGACGTCACCAGGGTTTCCCTAACCTAGTACCTAGCAAATTGGAGCTCCAAGTAGTGTAATCAGTTCATGCTCTTGGTTGCTAACGGAAAGGTTGGTGGTTCAAGTCCACTCACAGGTGCTTTGGAAGAAAGGTCTGGCGATCTACTTCTGAAAAATCAGCTACTGATATGGAGCACAGTCCAGCTGTCACACACACGGGGTCACCATGAGTCAGAGTCAACTTGACAGCACCTGGTTTACCTAGCGAATGGCTTCACCTGTGGTATACACTCAGTAGATGAGTGTGGAAGCAAGCTGAATAGTTTTAGTACATAATAAAGACCGATCTGAAAGCATCAATTTATCCGGTGGCTGTCGATGGGGAAGATACCTGCTTTTTACAGAGCTGTCCTAAGACACTGCCTTTAACAAACAGAAACCTGAGTTTATTTCTCAACCTTGACGGAGTTACATCAACATACCGCTTACTGCTCAAAGAAGCGCATGCATGATGCAGTCATTACAGAGGAAGCCACCCCATACCTCTGTGCTGCGGTTTTAAAGAAGCAATTTCTAGAAATGTATTTGGTACTGTTAAGCTATCCTTTTGATAATTTACCTAGTAGAACAAACACGAAACAAGAGCACGTTGGAAATTCAGAGCAAAGCACAAGAAGTAGAAGAGAAAGCAGCAGTAGTTATTAAATAACATTTAAAGTCTTTTTCACTTCTGAGAGGAATTAACTTGAAATGCCGCATATGTCAGCGACCTTATGAATACTTTGAAATGGCATCTATGAAAAAGCAGGAATAAAAAATGTCGTGAAGTATTTCGTTATTTTAGCAATACAGATTGCGTAACACTGTCCTTAGTGTTTTCTTTGTCTTTCAAAATATAGATGATGGTAAGTTTTCATGAGAGTCTTCCTTTATGTAAGAGGCCAATATTGTCAACAGATTTTCACTATTTATAGCTATTTATGTTTACAGCAAGAGGTAACCACGAAACACAATGCCATCAATTAACAACACACTAGCAAGGTTTCCATTCAAAAACCAAAATTAATTTAGATTTATTTATGGCCTCATCGTAACTATACAATGAAAGCTAATTATTTTAAAGACATACCTTTTACAATGTTAAAAATAAATACCATAAAACTCACAGCTGGACATGCTGTCAGGACATTATAGAAGTGCACATTTTGTGGCATTTACCCTGCTTTTCATTGACAGAATAAAATGAGGCGCATACTGATGTTATTGTCGGTTCTATTAGACTGGCCTAATTTTTTTTTTTTTTCCAGTCTTCCTATTCTTTTTTTTTCCATATAGGTGAAAACTTGCTCAGTGTGCCTGGCCACAGTTACCATGGCAACCAGCCTATCACAAACAGCTAACCTTTTCATTCATTGTGTTGACATTGTCTGTAGAAGTGTCTTCTACCTGTTGTTTTCCTAGAGCAACCAGTGAGCAGTCATTCTCTGTCGTCTTGGCGTCTTTCTTTGCATTCTTCCCCTGGCCTGTTTGGAGTTGACTAGACTTGTAGGCCAAGGCTGGTATAGTGTTCACTAAAATTAACTGCAGCGGTTTCTTGTTTTCCTTGTACTGACATTGAATGTACCGTGAAAAAGCTGACCTGTAGGTCTTATTGAACAGCGTGTACACAAGTGGGTTGACCGCTGAGGAGAGGTAACCGATCCACACGAACACGTTGAGCAGGGCTCCGATGACGTCCTCATTGCAGGACTCTTTGCAGATGACGGCCATGATGTTGGTGATGAAGAAGGGACACCACATCACCACGAACAGGAAGAAGACGATGCCCAGCACCTTGCATGCCTTCTGCTCGTTGCTGATGGACTGCATAGTTCTCCTGCCGTGGGACCCTGGCTCCCTGTGGATGGAGCGCTGGAAAAGCTTCTCTGAAGACAGGGAGCTCTGAGGGAGAAAGCTGAAAGAAGCTAGTTTGGCCCGAGTGCCAAGCTCACTCACACACAAAGTAGCTTCTTTCTGGAGTGACTTGATAGTTAAAAAGTAGGTGATCACCATGATGGTTAAAGGAATGAAAAATGACACAAAGGAGCCTATCAGGACAAAGTTATCGTCGGCAAGTAAGCAACTCCCTTCCTTAAAGACCTTGGAATCATCCTGTAGCCCAAAGACGGGTATTGGCATGGAAATACCTGGAAATGGGAAAGAAAAGGGAACAATGATTATTAAAAAATTGAGTGTATGAAGGCAAGAATATCACTATACAATGGTAGTTGTTCAAAGGATCTTATATCAGCAGAGTATAAAATTAAACACGTACTTTCACTGAGAATTTTTTGAAATTTATTTGGATTCACTTTTCTGTTTTCTAAGTGTATATTATAAAGCTCCTTATACTTATCTATTGCATTCCCCTACATAGTCCATTACTTACAACTTACTGTGTGTCGATTTCAACTCATAGTGACCCTATATGACAGAATAGAACTGCTCCATAGAGTTTCCAAAGAGTGGCTAGTGGATTCAAACTGCTGACCTTTAAGTTAGCAGCTGCATAAAGAAATACAATAACTCTAGCTTTAATTTTTCATGCTCCAGCTTTCTAACATTATACTTATTAATTCAAGAAAATACACAAAAAACCAAAAAACAAAAATGCCTTTCAGGTACGCACACACACAACACGCACACACATTTTTAAACAGAATTGGGATTCTAGTTTATATATACTTATGTAACTTTTTTCACATAACTATATCATGAGCATGCTTTATTAAAAGGAACTTTATAAAATTATAATACAATTTCTTTCTAGAAAATTTGAAAAATACAGAAAAGCAAGAAGAATAAAGAAAAATAACATATTTTCACCAGCCAGGGACAACAATAACTTACATTTTGTCTATTTTCTTCCTTCTATTTCCCTGAATATTTTAAGTATATATAAAGGCAGTACTTTATGTAATTTTTTGATCCGGTGATTCTATTTAACAGTAAATCATAAAAACGACATATCATTAAACATTTTTAAAAATATGATTTTTCTAATACGAACTTAAAATAACTCTGATTTTGATCATTTTTAACACTTTTTATTACAGGAAAAAATTTCAGCATGTACAAAAGAACAGCACAATCAATTCTCACGAGCACGTCACCCAGCTCCGACAATCATCGACCCCAGGCCGACCTTGTCTCCCGTATACTTCCCTGCTGCCACCCCCCACACGCTATTTGGAAACAAATCCGAGACAGATCATTTCATCTGTAAAAATGTTATGATGTAGCTCTAAAAGCTATGCACTCTTAAAAAACAGAGAAAAATGATCACAATACCCTTGTCACTCCTAACTAAATATTTAGATTTCCTTAATATTATTAAATATAAATTGTTCAAATTTGCAATTGTCCCATAAAGGCCATTATATATCTATATATATCAGTAGTAGTGCTTTTATAAGGTTGAATTACTAAAAAGAAAGCAGCCACAGACAGTTCTTTTATTGGAAAATATAAAAATTAGTACAGAATGAGCCAATACATGGGAACATGAGCCCCTAGACAGTTGTTCTGCCATTTACATTTGGGGGACCTGGACAGCTCTGTCAGGTACAGGGCTTAGGCAGAGGAGAGAGCAGAAGTAAGTAAAAGCAACACCTGGCCTCTAATCATGGCGATTTTCTAGAAAACCAGTTGCCATCTGTATCAGAGTATAACTGTGTTCCACAGGGTTTTCAATAGCTGATTTTTTTCAGAAATAGATCACCAGGCCTTTCTTCTGAGGTGCCTCTGGGTGGACTTGAACCTCCAACTTTTGGCTGCCAACCAAAAGATTGGAGGTTTGAGTCCATCCAGAGGCACTTTGGAAGAAAGGCCTGGCAATCTATTTCCATAAAATCCCTCTGGAGCAGAGTTCTACTCTGACACTTATGAGGCCACTGTCTTAGTTTTCTAGAGCTGCTATGACAGAAATAGCACAAATGGAGGGCTTTAATAAACAGAAATTTATTCTCTCAGAAGTCCAAATTCAGGGTACCAGCTCTAGGGAAAGTCTTTCTCTCTCTGTCGGTTCTGGGGGGAAGATCCTTGTCATCAGTCTTCCCCTGGTCTAGGAGCTTCTCAGCACAGGAACCCCAGATCCAAAGGACGTGCTCTGCTCCTCGAGTTGCCTTCTTGGTGGTATGAGGTCCCCACATTTCTCTGCTCGTTTCCCTCTTTTATATCTCAAAAGGGGTTGACTCGAGATACAACCTAATCTTGTAGATTGAGTCCTGCCTCATTTACATAACTGCCTCTAATCCTGCTTCATTAACATCGTAGAGGTAGAATTTATAACACATAGGAAAATCACATCAGATGACAAAATGGTGGACAATCACACAATACTGGGAATCATAAAATAGCCAAATTGACACACATTTCTGGCGGACACAATTCAATCCCTAACAACACCGTGAATTGGAATCAACTTGATGGCAACTGCCCATGATGATGGGACCTTATTAAAGGGAGAGTCAGCTGGTGGTTGACAACCATTTTGTGCAATTGTGTGGTTTTGCCCCCTTTCTGAAGTCCTGCAGATTCAGACAGGCTGGATCCTGTTGTGTAGACCATCATCTGTCTGTAGCACCTCTCTGTTCCCAAGGGGCATGGGGGTGTCTTCCTCTACTGGCCTGGGGCTGGTCAGGCCAAATGGGGTGTTGGGAAAGGAGAGGACACATGAAGCAAATACTGTGTGACTTAGTTTCCTGTTGCTCCCTTCATGAAAGGGTAGATACCACAGGGGCATCCTGGGAAGAAGAGTAAGAAAAAACTCTCCTCCTCACTCCTGCCCATATTTTCAGCTCCCACAGAGCCACATACCAAGGGGTGTCTTGGTCAGTGCTTCTGACCACCCTTTAGAGTCGAATATGTGGTCTCAACCCAGCCAAGAACACAGATTCCTCACTGGATTGGGGGCTGCAGCTTAACTTGCCATCCTCCTTGTCATAGTCATCTAGTGCTGTCATAACAGAAATACCACAAGTGGATGGCTTTAACAAAGAGAATTTTATTCTTTCACAGTCAAGTAGGCCGTAAGTCCAAATTCAGGGCGCTGGCGCCAGGGGAAGACTCTCTCTCTCTCTCGGCTCTGGAGGAAGGTCCTTGTCATCAGTCTTCCACTGGTGCAGGGAACCCAGGTCCAAAGATACACTCTGCTCCCAGTGCTGCTTTCTTGGTGGTATGAGGTCCCCAACTCTTGGCTTGCTTCCCTTTTATTTCTTGAGAGATAAAAGGCGGTGCAAGCCCCACCCCAGGGAAACTCCGTTTACCTTGAGTCAGGGAGGTGGCCTGAGTAAGGGAGGTCAACATAAAATTACAATTACAAAATGGAGAACAACCACACAATACTGGGAATCATGGCCTAACCAAGCTGACACATATTTTTTGGGGGACACAATCCAATCCATGACACTCCTCAAGAAACTTTCTTTGAGGTTCGATAATCTAACTTCTGTGTACGCGGAACAAAGTTCCCCTCCTAACTCCACATCACCTCACGCTGCCCATCCTGGCAAGAGGGAGACATTAGTTTGAGTTAATGTAATAGTCAATGCAAATCTTTCTGAGTGACATTTGCCATTATCTTCACAGACTTAATTGACAATATTTATCACTTGTCTATGCAAGGCTGTCCCAGTATTCTTGGAAGGTGGAGATAAATGACATCAGAGCTGTTCTCTAGGACACTCTGTGTGGTTAATGACTCTTCATTTCCCTCATTCCCCTCTGTCCCTGGCCTGTCGTTGGGAACATTCTGTAGGCCAGCAAGAGCTGTGGCTCTAATAGGAACCTCTGGACACCCACCAGTTCTGCTTATCCATCAGAAAACTCTTGGAGGTGAACTTTAAGACATTATCCCTCAGAAGAGTGTTTTGTTTTCCAAGTGTTAGGTCTTATCTGTGAAAGATGTTTCCTGTACTCATCTACATGGTCTTCGTTAGTGCAGACAGTCATTGATTAAAACAGATGTTTTGGAATGAGACAGATCTGGGTTTGAGTCTTGGCTCTGGCTGTGTTCTTGGACTGGTTACTTCATCCTTGTAGACCTCAGTTCTTCATCTATAATGTGAGGTTGGCACCAACATATCTCCATGGATGTGGTGAGGATACGATGAAATCAATATGCAGAGCACCTCGAACAACGCCTAGTTCAGAGTGGGTGCTCTGTCAATGGTAGATAAATGTGAGAGTAGCTTTCTCCATGGAACTATTCAGATTACAGACATTAACATTATTTTGTTCTAATCTATTTGCTCTGTATGTATTAGATTTTAGTATACAGTAGATCTTCTTAAACTTGTTGTTAGGTGCTGTAGGGTTGATTTGGGCTCATAGCGACCCATTTAGGGTTTTTTTGACTGTAATCTTTACAGAATCAGCTTACCAGGTCTTTCTCCTGTGGAGTCACTGGGTGGGTTTGAACCACCCACCTTTTTTTTAAAAATTGTGCTTTAGGTGAAAGTTTACAGCTCAAGTTAGCTTCTCATACAAAATTATACACACATTGTTATGCAACCCTAGTTGCTCTCCCTATAATGTGACCACACATTGTTCCTTTCTATGCCAGATTTCCCATCCATTCAGCCAGGTCCTGTCCCTTTCTGCCTTCTCATCTCACCTCCGGACAGGAGCTGCCCATTTAGTCTCATGTATCTACTTGAACTAAGAAGCACACGCTTTACAAGTATCATTGTATGTCTTATAGTCCAGCCTATTCTTTCTGAAGAGTTGGCTTCCGGAATGATTTTAGTTCTGGGTTAACAGAGAGTCCAGGGGACATGTCTTCTGGGGTTCCTCCAGTCTCGGTCAGATCATTAAGTCTGGTCTTTTTACTAGAATTTGACTTCTGCCCACCACTTTTCTCCTGCCCTGTCAGGGACTCTCTATCGTGTTCCCTGTCAGGGCAGTCACTGGTGGTAGCCAGGCACCATCTAGTTCTTCTGTGAACCACCCACCTTTTGGTTATTAAAACACATTTCGGCTATGTACTATAGGCTTAAAAATGATGCAATTATTAACTCTGCTCGGGTGGTATAGGCTTTCAATCAATTTTAATTTTGTACAGCTAGAACTGTAGATTGCTTTTCTAATATGATGAATTACCACCAGTACTATTAGTCATGATACACATAAAGAAAATTTCAACTGTCCAAAAATGGTGTATGACTTTGCTATTAAACTCTTGGGTGTTCATGTTCCTGATTAATAGAATGGAAATCAGTAACTTGAAAGCCTTTTGTCTATTTGTTTGCCATCTGGTAATTTATGTAAGTTGCAATTCTCAATTAACCAGAGTATTGAATTACCTAAGACACCAAATTATTCAATCATTTGGAATTCAGAAGTGTGTCCTGTGGTTGGGGAGAAAACACACACACACACACTCACACACACTCTCTCACACACACTCAGGCATGCACACATACAGACACACTACCCTCCAGAATGGCTCTATTCTGCAGCCAGAAAGGGAAAGGGGTGATAGAGACATTTGTACTGAAGGGGAGATTTCCCTCTTAGTTGCCTGGGGTAAAGACCCACCTTCTGGATTAAAGAGAATGTGGCAGAAAGGAAGAGATAGGTCAGTCTGTGTCTAGAAGGGGGTCCTTGGTTTAGAGGGGGAGAATCAAGCCAATTAGGACTTTAAATGGCCCGTTCTCTTTACATGTAAAAAGAGTATTTTGAAAACTACCACATACCATTCTTTTTCAGTGCTTCACTCGTAGTAAGTGTTCAGTGAGCGTTTACAGAAAGGATAAATAGAAAATTAAAGCAATACTCTGTAATAAAACAAAACAAAACCTGCTGTTGTGTCGGTTCCAACTCATGGTCACCCCACGTGTGCAGTGTAAAACTGCTCCATAGGGTTTTCGATGGCTGTGATCTTTCAGAAGCAGATCTCCAGGCCTTTCTTCTGAGTTGTCTCTGGGTGTGTTTGAAACGCCAAACTTTTGGTGAACAGTCAAGCACTTAACCATTTGCACCACCCAGGTAGCCTATACTCTATAATATAGGCGAAGAGTTTTTGTTTCAGAGAACTAGAACACTTAGATAAACTTTGTGGGTACATAAACAGTTCGAAAGCATGATCTGACCAAGAAAGACAAAGAAGCTGGCTGATACCCAAGATTGCGGTCACAGCCGTCTCTAGTGCAGTAATTTTCTGGCTGCTTTCTTTGATAATAGCTACTTTTGGAGACCTGACCTGACGTCTCCTCTCACTTGAAATTTCTGCATAGAAAGCATTTTCCTTTATGAACAAACAGACAATAGCTTGAACTACGTGACTCTGCATTTTGCTTAATATATTTTTCTAGAGGAGTGAAAAACAACAATCAAAATTCAAACGCAGCACCGGATCCTCCACGCACATTCTTATTCTTTCCATTAAAACTCAGACAACGAGATCGGTGTGAAACATTGACACCCGAGAGCACGAAGCCTTTGACTGGTGTCTTTCTCATAGCTCTGCTGACTTTTTGCACATGAAGTTTGCTCCCACCTCTAGTTAAAGTCTTACCATAGCCTGGGTAAATGACATCAACCCTGAACCGATGGCTATGAAAGACAAGCTTTATTCATTTCTATATTTATTAAAAAATTATGATATTTTATTGTGTCTTTGGTGAAAGTTTACACAGCAAATTAGATCCCCATTTTTTTTTATACATATTGTTCAGTGACATTGGTTACATTTTTCATGATGTAGTCTATTATTTCCATTCTGGTTGTTCTGTTTCCATTAATCTAGCTTCCTTGTCCCTCCCCTTACCTTATCATCTTTGCTTTAGGGTAAATGTTGACCGTTTGGTCTCATATAGATGATGTTTTAAAGGAGCACAGTACTCACAGGTGATACTCTTTATTTTATCAGCCAATCTATTTAGCTGAAAGGGGGTGATAGTCTCAGGAGTTCCTCTAGTCTCCACTGATCCAGTAAATCTGGCCTGTTTCATGAATTTCAGTTTTGTTCTACATTTTTCTCCCATTCTATCTGGGACCATTTATTGTGTCCCTGCTCAGAACAGTTAGTAGTGGTAGCTGGGCACCATCTAATTCTTCTGGTCTCAAGATAGATGAGACCATGGTGGGATTTATTCTTAATCCTAAATTTTCACACTTTAACTGGGTGGTACAAATGGTTAACAAGCTCAGCTGCTAACCAAAAGGTTAATGGTTCGAGTCCACCCAGAGGTGCCTTGGAAGAGGGGTCTGGCAATCTACTTCTGAAAATTCAGCCACCGAAAACTCTGTGGTGCACAGTTCTACTCTGACATATGGTGGTTGTCATGAGTCAGAGTTGACGTGATAGCATCTGGTAATATCTTAGGACTGAAGATAATTCTGAGATGGTGTACTTTCCTTGGGAAACAAGGTTTGCCCTTACTAAGTATTGAGTCTCTGGTAGGAATCCCTGGACACCTTGGGTCAGGAAAGAGGTGGAGGGAACAGAGAGACAAGTATTTCAGGGCTCTTGTGAAAAAGACTGAATTGTGGTTCACAGGGTTTCAGTTCTTCTGGAACTATACCTCTTTTCCTTTGCACTTCAATGTATGCTTGATGACAGAAAATGATTTTTTTTTTCCTAGTTATAACAATGGATTTGGAGTTTGTGGATGGAACAAATGGTTAATGCCCTCAGATGTTATCCAAAATGTTGGAGATTCGAGTCCACTCAGAAGTGCCTCAGGAGAAAGGCCTGGCGAGCTACTTCTGAAAAATCAGCCATTGAAAACTCTACAGAGCACAGTTCTACTCTGACACACAGGCGTGGCCATGAGTCAGAGCCAACTCGGTGGCGGCTGATTTACTGGTTAAGGATGGATTTATTAGCAATTTGACAGATAGGAAGGACCACAAGTGAATACTACAGAATAATAATGAGAGTGAAGGATTGAATACATAGGGCAAATGGGTCATTATACTTCTAATTAAGAATGTAAAGCTCAAGGGTTCTTAAACTCCTGATAATCTATGGTGTGCTGACAAGGCAGATATACATAAAAATGAGAGCTAGATAAACTTGCCAGGAACCCAAGGAGTTGTGTGCGTTGATTAATTCTGAATAGCTTTAGTAATAAAATACAACTTTTCAAAGACTTTCACATATATTAATTCACTCCTTGATCAGCTTTTTACAAAATTGTAAAAAGTATTACCCACACTGCCCACTGGCAGGTAAAAATTTCATCTTATAGATATGAAGATAAGGCCCAGCAAGCTTAAATGGTTTATTTAGAATCACACAGCAATTTAGGGCCAAAACCAAGATGCATATTTAGGTTTCTCAATTCTTATGCCTGATTTTTTTTTTTTTTTTACATCCTTATTTGTTCTTCAAATGGTAGTTATAAAAATCTACGACTACATCAGAAGTCCTTAACATTGGTTTCAGGAACTCTGTGATCTCCCTAAAATGACTTGCAAGATTTTGCATGTATGTACTTGTCTTTGAAGAAATAATCTAGGGCTTCCATCCGATTACCAAAAGAGTTCTAGATCCCAGGGGGTTAATGACCCCGAATTACATTAATGTCCCAAGTACAAGTACAAAGTATACACACACACACACACACACACACACACACACACCCACAGACACCCCGATGGTTCTCGGCACCTTGGTAATTTCTTCCTTTTTTTTTTGTTCTTAAATCCCAAAGTCAAAATTTCATCTAGAAAGACAGTATTCTTTGAGGCCAAATATTTAAAAAATAAAACCCTGATAATACCTAGTTTCTTTCATATATTGCAGTTATCGCAACTTGGCTGCACATTAGAATCACCTGGGGAGTTTTTAAATATGACATTGCCTGGGCCTCATTCCTAGAGATTCTGATTCATCAAATAAAACCAGTCAAGTCAGCTCCGACTCATGGTGACCCCATGTGTGTCAGAGTAGAACTGTGCTCCGCAGGGTTTTCGGGGGCTGATTTTTGGGAAGTAGATGACCTCTTCCGAGGTACCTCTGAGTAGACACTAACCTCCAGGCTTCCAGTGAGCAGCCACGTATGCTAACTGCACCACCCAGGGACTCTGTTAGGGCTTTAAAAATATTAATCCCAGGCCCTACACAGACATTGAACATTCTGATTCATAGTGACCCTATAGGACAGATTAGAACTGCCCCGTAGAGTTTCCTAGACTGTAATCTCTTTTTTTTTAAAGTGTGTTTTAGGTGGAAGTTTACAGCACAAATAAGTTTTTCATTCAAAAATTTATACACAAATTGTTTTGAGACGTTGGTTGAATCGCCGCAATGTGTAGCACTCTCCCCCTTTCCCTTTGCAGCCCGGGTTCCCTGTGTCCATTTGTCTAGGTTTTGTGTCTCTTCCTGCCATCTCGTCTTTGCTTTTAGGCAGGTGTTGCCCATTTGGTCTCATACACTTGGTTGATCTAAGAAGCACATTCCTCCCATGTGTTATTGTTTGTTTTATAGGTCTGTCTAATCTTTTTTTTTTTAATCTTTGGCTGAAAGGTGGACTTCAGGAGTGCTTCAGTTCTCAATTAGCTGGGTGATCAGGGGCCATAGTTTCGGGGGTTCCTATAAGTCTCTGTCAGACCAGTATGTTTGGTCTTTTTTTGTGAATTTGAATTTTATTCTACATTTTTCTCCTGCTCTGTCTGGAACCCTCTATTGTGATCCCTGTCTTCAGGCTGGTGGAGGCTGTGGTACTTGTGGTTCATTAGTCCTTTGGACTGATATTTTCCTGGTATCTTAGGTTTTCTTCATTCTTCCTTGCTCCAGAGATGATGGGACCAGTAGATGTATCTTAGATGGCCACTGGCAAGCTTTTAAGACCCCAGACACTACTCACCAAAGTAGGATGTAGACCATTTTCTTTATGAACTATGTTATGCCAATTGACCTAGATGTCCCCCAAGACCATGGTCCCTGGCCCTCAGCCCTTGTAACTCAGTTCCTCAAGGTGCTTAGATGTGTCTAGGAAGCTTCCATGACTTTGCCTTGGTCAAGTTGTGGTGACTTCCCCTATATTGTGTGTTGTCTTTCCCTTCACCAAAGTTGTCTACTGTCTTGTTAGTGATTTCGCTTCACTACCTCTTCCCTCCCTCATAACCATCAAAGATTGTTTTTCTTTTTCTGCGTGTAAACCTTTTCTTGGGTTTTTACAATAGTAGTCTCATATAATATTTGTCCTTTTGTGATTGATTTATTTCACTCAGCACAATGCTCTCCAGGTTCATCCATGTTGTGAGGTGTTTCACAGATTCATCATTGTTCTGTATCATTGTGTAGTATTCCATTGTGTGTATGTACCATCATTTATTTATCCATTCATCTGTTGATGGGCACTTAGGTTGTTTCCATCTTTTCACTATTGTGAATAATGCTTCAATGAACATGCGTGTGCATATGTCTATTCCTGTGACTGCTCTTATTTCTCTAGGATATGTTCCTAGGAGTGGGGTTGCTGGATCATATGGTGTTTCTATTTCTAGCTTTTTCAGGAACTGCCATATTATTTTCCGTAGCGGCTGTACCATTTTACATTCCCACCAGCAGTGTACAAGAGTTCCAATCTTCCCACAGCCCTCCAAAATTTATTTATTATTATTTTTTTTTTATAAATGCCAGTAATGTTTGGGTGAGATGGTATCTCACTGTAGTTTTGATTTTTATTTCTGTAATGGTTAATGATCTTGAACATTGCCTCATGTGTCTATTAGCCACCTGAATGTCTTCTTTGGTGAAGTGTATGTTTATATTCTTTGCCCACTTTTTAATTGGATTATTTGTCCTTTTGTTATTGAGGTGTTGAAGTATTCTATAGGTTTTAGAGATTAAACCCTTGTCGGGTGCGTCGTAGCCAAAATTTTTTCCCAATCTGTAGGTTCTCTCTTTACTCTTTTGGTGAAGTCTTTTGATGAGCATAAGTGTTTAATATTTAGGAGCTCTCTGTTACCTAGTTTATATTCTGGTGTTTGTGCATAATTACTTGTGGTTTATTGCTGGGAGCCAGGCTGCAAGGGCGGCCCCTCTGCACCCACTGCCCCCAGCATAAACATCGAAGAATTCCTGAAAAGTCAGGAGGAGCCAGGCTGCAAGGGCGGCCCCTCTGCATCCACTGCCCCCAGCATAAACATCGAAGAATTCCTGAAAAGTCAGGAATATCTCTGTCATCTGTGTTATGTTTCTGTTTCATTTTCAGCCTGTGTATAGCAGAATGTATAAGCATAAAATTCCATTATAGATTTAGGGACCTTTGGAGGGGGGCGTCCTACTCATAATCCCCTGGTGAAATCCCAGGTAGGGACAGCCCGTGTATTACCTGGGGATCAACATGAAGTTGTCTTAGGGGGAAAACGAATAGCTCAACTATGGAAAACAAAAACAGGATGGTGGAATCCTGGTATTTACCAAGGCCCTTTTTGTGATTAAACCACCACCCACACATGATCCCATAAAAGTGGAAAAACAAAAGGCAGTGAGTTCTCTCAGCCAATTTCTCAGCCAATTACAGGTCAACCTTCTCGTCTACCCCGCTCACTGCTGCGCTTGACTGGTCTTTGGGTATAGAGATTGGGCTAATTGTCCTTGGCATAATCGTGGACAATATGACGTAACCCAAAGTGGCTGGACTTCAAGAACTTGGCCACCCTGGACAAGATGGACAAAGCCTATGTGGCAATGGTTTTGCAAAAAGATTAATTGTTATAAAAACTGTGAAAGGTATTGCAAGATTAAGCATAAGTGTAAAGCAGTATGAAGTCAATTGTTACTTTAAATCAACAAAATGTTCTCTTCAACTAAACAAAAACTCATTGTATTTGTGTGCGCATGCAGAACTGTACTATGTGTCACTTGGAAAATTATGTCTCTGGGAAATGATGTTATCTATGATGATTATATCTTGTACTGCCCCTTTATTGATCATGCGATGTTATGCTTTTGTAAGCTTATGATATAAAAGACCATGTAAAAAATAAAGAGAGGCTTTCTTTTTCTGCGAAATGAAAATATAAGACACACTACCTCTCATTCTTTTTCGCCGAACTCTACCCCTCCTCTGGTAACCCTGTTCTTTGCTGAGGCTGGCCCCCGGCAGTTTATATTGAATTTATGCTATGTAAAAAATTTTTTTTTTTTTTTTATTAGGGCCTGTAGCATTGTTCCTATTTTTTCTTGCATGATCTTTATTGTTCTAGGTTTTTATATTTAGGTCTCTGATCCATTTTGAGTTAGTTTTTGTGTATGGTGTGAGGTATGGGTCCTGTTTCATTTTTTTACAGGTGGACATCCAGTTTTGCCAGCACCATTAGTTAAAAAGACTGTCTTTTCCCCGTTTAACGAACTTTGGTCCTTTGTCAAAGATCAGCTGACCAAAAGTGGATGGATTTACATCTGGGTTCTCAATTCTGTTCCACTGGTCAATGTGTCTGTTGTTGTACCAGCACCAGGCTATTTTGGTTATCATGGCTGAATAGTAGGTTCTGAAATCAGGTAGTATGAGGCCTCCTACTTTGTTTTCTGTCTTCAATAATGCTTTGTTTATCCAGGGTCTCTTTCCTTTCTCTATAAAGTTGGTGATTAGTTTTTCTACCTCGTTAAAGAAGACTATTGGTATTTGGATCAGGGTTGCATTGTATTTGCAAATTACTTTGGGTAGAAATTGTCATTTTTACAATGTTGAGTCTACCTATCCATGAGCATGATATATTTTTCCATTTATGTGGATCTTTTTTGGTGTCTTAACAGTAGTGTTTTGTAGTTTTCTTTGTATAGGTCTTTTATATGCCTGATTAGATTTATTCCTAAGTATTTTATTTTTTTAGGGGCTATTTTTTTTTTTTTATAAATGGTATTGTTTTCCCTATTTCCTTGTCATCATTCTATTTATTGGTGTATAGGTATCCAACTGATTTTTGTATGTTTATCTTGTATTCTGCTACTCTACTGAATCTATTAGTTTCAGTAGTTTTCTTGTGGAATCTTTGGGGTTCTCTATGTATAGTATCATATCATCTGCGAATAGGGATAGTTTTAATTCTTTCTTTCCATTTTGGATGCCCTTTATTTCTTTTTCTTGCCTTGTTGCTGTAGCTAGGACTTCCACTACAATGTTAAAAAAGAGTGGTGATAAGGGGCATTCTTGTCTTGTTCCTATTCACAGGGGGAATGCTTTCAACCTCTCTCTGTTGGGAATGATATCGGCTGTTGGTTTTGTATAGATACCCTTTATTATGTTAAGGAATTATCCTTCTATTCCTATTTTATTTTATTTTAATCAGGGTGTTGAACTTTATCAAATGCCTTTTCTGCATCAATTGAGATGATTATGGTGATTTTTTCTTTTGTTTTATTTATGAGGTGGATTACACTGATTGATTTTCTAATGTTGAACCATCCTTGCATACTTGGTATGAATCCCACTTGGTCATAGTGTATTTTTTTTTTTTTTGACATGATGCTGAATTCTATTGGCTAGAATTTTGTTGAGATTTTTTTCATTTATGTTCATGAGAGATATTTGTTTGTAATTTTCTTTTTTGTGATTTTTTGCCTTGGTTTGGTATTAGGGTTATGCCAGTTTCATATAATGAATTTGGGAGTATTCTTTCCTTTTCTATGCTCTGAAATAGTTTGAGTAGTACTGATGTGAGCTCTTCTCTCAGTATTGGGTAGAAATCTCCAGTGAGGCCATCCAGGCTGAGGTTTTATCTTGTTGTTGTTGTTGGGAATTTTTTATAAATTACCTCTTTGATCTCTTATCTTGCTATAGGTCTGTTCAGATTTTCTTTCTCAGGTTGTGTTAGTGTATGTAGGTGGTGCATTTCTAGAAATTTATCCATTTCCTCTGGCCTTCCAAATTTGTTGGAGTATAGTTTTTCATAGTACTCTGTTATAATCCTTTTTATTTCAGCTCAATCTGTTGTAATGTGCCCTATCTCATTTATTATTTAGGTTATTTGCTTCCTCTTCTGTTTTTCTTTTTTCAGTTTGGCCCATGGTTTGTTGATTTTGTTGACCTTTTCAAAGAACCAGCTTTTGGTCTTGTTGATTCTTTCTATTGTTTTTAGGCTGTAATCTTTATGGGAGCAGACTGCCTCATATTTCTCCCGTGGGGCAGCTGGGGGGTTTGAACCACTGACCTTTTGGTAGGCAGCTCAGCCCTTAACCAGTGTGCCATGGAGGCTCCTTAAATGGACATTAGTATCAAGAATTAAACAACCTAGGTGATCCTAATATACAAATAAATAGTGCCCAGAGCCCTGGATATATCAAATTAAAAGCCCAGTGAAAATGTTTATTTGAAATAAAACTAAATCAAGTAGAGTTTTACAGCTTCACCTTGTGTCTTAATTACACTAATCTATTCATTTTTTTTTTTATTCACTTTGCCACGGGCTCAGGCTTACTTTCTGCAGCAAAACAAGGTAGAGAATTGATTGAGAAGGAAAAGACCCTTGCCTCCATACCTCCCCCAACTTGGGTGTTAGGTATCTGAAAACAAAAGAAGAAAAAATGTGTCCAGTGAGGTTCTCTGTTAAGCCATTTAAATCATTGTTTCAATTCTTTGACCAATATAACTAAATATGAGGATTCCTGGTGGTGCCGTGGTTAAAGTGCTTGGCTGCTAACCAAGGGTCAGTAGCTCAAACCCACCAGCCACTCCACCAGAGAAAGACATGGTGGTCTGCTTTGTAAAGATTTACAGCCTTGGAAACCACATGAGGCAGTTCTACTCTGACCTATGCTGTCTCTATGAGTCAGAATCTACTCAATGGCAGTGGGTTTGGTTTTTGGGTATAGCTAAGCAACCAAAAAGATTTTAAACCTTGTGTTCTGTCCCAGTCAATATACAATACTTGGAAGAAATGTGCCACGTCTCCCTGAAGTACAAGCCATTGTGCATGCCTTAGCTGGTGGCTTTGAAACATGACGCCTCACTGCCCATGACATGTTGTTGTTGTTGTTGTTAGGTGCCTGTCGAGTTGGTTCTGACTCATAGCAAACTTATGCACCACAGAATGAAACACTGCCTGGTCCAACGCCATCCTTACAGTCGTTGTTATGCTTGAGCCCATTGTTGCAGCCACTGTGTCAATCCATCTCATTGAGGGTCTTCCTCTTTTCCACTGACCCTGTACTTTACCAAGCATGATGTCCTTCTCCAGGGACTGATCTCTCCTGACAACATGTCCAAAGTATGTAAGATGCTTCTAAGGAGCATTCTGGTTGTACTTCTTCCAAGACAGATTTGTTCATTCTTTTGGCAGTCCGTGACATATTCAATATGCTTCACCAACACTAAATTCAAAGGCATCGATTCTTCTTCGGTCTTCCTTATTCATTGTCCAGCTTTCACATGGATATGATGTGATTGAAAATCCCATGGCTTGGGTCAGGCACACCTTAGTCTTTAAAGTGACATCTTTGCTTTTCAACACTTTGAAGAGGGCCTCTGCAGCACACTTGCCCAGTACAGTGCATTGTTTGATTTCTTGACTGCTGCTTCCATGGGTGTTGATTGTGGATCCAGGTAAAATGAAGTCCTTGAGAACTTCAAACTTTTCTCTATTTATCATGATGTTGCTTATTGGTCCCGTTTTGAGGATTTTTGTTTTCTTTATGTGGAGATGTAATACATGCTGAAGGCTGTAGTCTTTGATCTTCATCAGTAAGTGCTTCAAGTCCTCTTCACTTTCAGCATGCAAGATTGTGTCATCTGCATAACACAGGTTGTTAATGAGTCTTCCTCCAATCCTGATGCCACTTTCTTCTTCATATGGTCCAGCTTCTTGGATTATTTGCTCAGCATACAGATTAAATAGGTATGGCAAAAGGATACAACCCTGATGCACACCTTTCCTGACTTTAAACCACTCAGTATCCCCTTCTTCTGTCTAAACAACTGCCTCTTGATCTATGTACATGAGCACAATTAAGTGTTCTGGAATTCCCATTCTTCCCAATGTTATCCATAATTTGTTATGATCCACACAGTCGAATGCCTTTGCATAGTTAATAAAACACAGGTTAAACATCTTTCTGGTATTCTCTGCTTTCACCCAGGATCCATCTGACACCAGCAATGATATCCCTGGTTCCACAGCCTCTTCTGAATCTGGCCTGAATTTCTGGCCATTCCCTGTTGATATACTGCTGCAGCTGCTTTTCAATGACCTTCAGCAAAATTTTGCTTGCGTGTAATATTAATGATATTGTAAAAGAGCTGAACAGAATATTTCAAAGGGCAGCTTGAGAAGACAAAGTAAAGTATTACAATGACATGTGCAAAGACCCGGAGATAGAAAACCAAAAGGGGTGAACATGTTTGGCATTTCTCAAGATGAAAGAACTGAGGAAAAAATTCAAGCCTCGAGTTGGAATAGTGAAGGATTCTCTGGGGAATATATTAAATGATGCAGGAAGCATTAAAAGAAGATGGAAGGAAAACAGTGTCATTATACTAAAAAGAATTAGTAGACGTTCAACCATTTCAAGAGGTAGCATATAATCAGGAACCGATGGTGCTGAGGGAGGAAGTCCAAACTGTGCTGAAGGCACTGGTGAAAAACAAGGCTCCAGGAATTGACAGAATATTAACTGAGATGTTTCAACACACAGATGCAGTGCTTGAAGTGCTCACTGGTCTATGCCAAGAAATTTGGAAGACAGCTTCCAGTCCAACTGACTGGAAGAGATCCATATATATGCCTATTCCCAAGAAAGGTGATCCAACCAAACGCAGAAATTGTCAAACGATATCCTTAGTATCACACGCCCTCGACAGATTCCTAGAAGGCAGTCTCTTGTTCTTCTGACCCTCACCCCTTTTCCTTCCTGTTTTATAGTTTATAAGGCAATCTTGTGCTGACCAGTAAAGAGACTGAATTCCAACTTGTACATCGTGGTTTGTCAACTGTGACTGAGACACGTGGATACAAGGACAGGTTGACTTCTCTCCACCGTCTTCTTCCCCTGACAATATTTTCCAAAACTCAAATATTGTGATTTGAATATATTATCATGGCCTTATTTGACTGTTGGAATCACAAGTAATGGAGCAACTTTTCAAACTCTTCAACTCAACTCATCATCTACTGCCCCTGTCTTTTTTATTAAACAGATATTACACTACCACCAAAACCAGAAAAGTGCTCTTTTTAGACTGCATATTTAGCAATATGCTCATGGTCAAAAGTTTATTTGGAAAAAAATTTATCTCTGCCCACATTGATGAACCTCATCTTTCTGCCATTTGTTTTAAGTGGGCAGGTTATAGAGTGGTTATTCCTGAAAGTTTGAGCAATGAGTCTTGCATTTACCACCCCATTTTGGAGACTCTGATCTAGACTCTGGTGTAGAAAGCCTCACGGTGTTCAGAAAATTAAGTTGAAACAGGTGCCCACATAACCCAGGCCCACAAGCAGTCACTTCTTCATACAGACCCTATTGTGCACAGTTCCCTAAAACACTACATTTATCCCATTATGTTATGCAGAACCTACAGTGTCTCCCAATGCTTGAGCAATTACCAACTACCCTCACCTTCCATGCGGGAGACCTGGGTTAGATTTCCAGACAGTACATCTCACGCGCAACCACCCCATCCGTCTGTCAGTGGAGTCTTATGTGTTGCTGTGATGCTGAAGAGGTTTCAGCAGAGCTTCCAGTCTAAGATGAACCTCAGAAAGGCCTGGCAATCTACTTCCAAAACTCAGGCAGTGAAAACCTTATGAGTCACAACGGTGTGATCTGCAACTGATCATGGGGATGGCACAGGACCAGGTAACATTTTGTCCATTGTGCATGGGGTCACCATGAGTCGGGCTGACTTGATGGCAGCCAACGAGAACAACTCAGCCTTCAAGGTCTTTGTAATGTGGTCTCGCTGTACTTGTCCAAATTTCTTAATTTCTGACATAGTCATATGGTTCTTTCAAGTTCTCTTTCTCCCCCCCCACTTCTTTATGTTATGTCTTGAACTCTTCTGGAGGATATTATTACATAGCTGAGTCATATAGTGTGATTTGAGGAGCACCCCAGACCTGCCTGCTCCCACGTGTGTCTCAATGGCTTACTTGGTACCCTGCAGTGTCCCACTGTTAGAGTGAGAGGTCTCATTATACACATAATACCTCATGTAATACCCCGGAGGATTACCTATTGATCTAAGCTCAACTTTCAGTGGCCACAGTTACGGATATAGCAGGGGAGAGTCTTGAGGACATGGGACCTTGGAAAGGTGGGCAGCTATCATAGGAGAGAAGGCATAGAGCACTGCTGAGGAATGCAGGTCTGAGAGGGGTGTGGTGGCCGTAGTGTGTTGGATGGTTCCTAAGAGCCTGAGCATCTGGGAAAAGGTGCACTGTAAACAGTAACTGGGAGGTACAAAGACTCACTTCTCAATTTTTCCCTGGGCCAGTGTGATTGCCATCCTCTTCCCTGAAATAACTCCGTCAACTAGTAAAAATAACGTTTGCTATCAAGTCAACTCTGACTCATGGTGACCCCATGTGTTTAGAGTAGAACTGTGGTCTATAGAGTTTTCAATGGCTTGCATCTTTAGAAGTAGATCACCAGGCCTTTCTTCTGAGGTGTTTTCAGGTGGATTTGAACCACCAACCTTTTGGTTAGTAGCTGAGCACTTAACTGTTTATGTCACCCAGGGATTCTAACTAGGATGGGATCCAGAATTTCTGTGAAGGGATGGCAGGTGGTTGGGAGCTGGAGAGCTAGGTAACTTGTCTTGTGTTTACATTTGCGTGTGAAGCACATGGATATGACTTTGTCTATACGATTATCTGGGATCGTCTGGGGGCTGCTGATTGAGATTATGTGCCCAAACCCTATATTTCTTTCACGATACATCTCAAGGTTCATCCCCTGTATGAAGCCTTCCCAAAATTATTTTTCTTTATAATAAGCACTCTTTCTTACTCTATAATCATTCATCAACTCCATAAGTAATTTACACTGTACAGGTTCACACTTCCAATATATTAAAATTTTTATCTAGAAATGGCATTATATTCATGAGATGATAATCTTGTTAACGGCAGGGATAGCATGTCTTTTACTTATTTCAAGCTACTCTAGGGTCTACTGTAGTTCTGCTTATACTATTCATATTCATACCAGTTGCTATTGATTCGACTCCGATTCATGGCAACCCCATGTGTGTCAGAGTAGAACTGTGCTCCATAGAGTTTTCAGTGGCTGATTTCTTGAAAGTGGATCGCCAGGCCTTTCTTCCAAGGTACCTCTGGGTGGACTTGTGTGCTGCAATGGATTACTTAATGTGGCCCCTCTAGCCATAGTCTTTGTGACTCCCACAGATTGATTGGATGGGACCATGCAAATAAGGTGTATGGAACCTGTGATGGTTAAGGTTATATGTCAGCTTGGCTAGGCCATGATTCCTGGTCCTCCATTTTGTGATGTGTTATAAATTCTAGCCTCTACGCCTGTTTTTTTTTTTTTTTATGCCTGTGGTTATGGTCCCATTGTAGTGAGTTGTCTGTTATGTTAATGAGGGAGGATTAGGGTGGGATGTATCTTGAGTCACCACCTTACTAAAGGGTGTGACTCAAGTCACCACCCTTACCACCCTTATTCAAGTTATACCCTTGCACTGCCTTGCTCAAGTAAGGCAAGTGTCCTTGAGGGTAAGGTCTGCATCTAATATATATATGAATGCCTGGCAAAGCTCTCTGTCTCTCTCTGGATCCCGCATCCAGTTTGTGGAGCTTGTGCCAGCAGCCTTCCCTCTGACCTGCTGATTCTGGGATTTGCCAGCTTCTGCAGCTCCTTGAGCCAGCAGCCTATTGTCTGACCTGATTCACCACCTTCCAGAGCCTTGTGAGTTTGGGTTTACCAGCCCCTGCAGCCATGTGGGTCGAGAGATGCCTTCAGCTTGACTCCTGATCCATGTGAGCCATTCCCTGAGATATAGTTCGTGAGTTCTGTCAGACGTAGCAGCACATTACAGAACCCGAAAACTGGAGGAAGAAAACTGAGGGGAGGAGGAGCAATTAGAGATGATGAAGTAGGAGAGCTATTTGGAAAAGCTGGAGATTTGGGACATCTTTAGCCTCTGCCTCATGGGAACCAGCTTTATACTGATCCTTATAAACAAAATTATTCAAGCAATGACTCATTCAACTTGAACTGCCAACTTTTCAGTTGTCAGCCAAGCATGTTAACCATTTGCACCACCTAGGGACCCCTCTGTTCATACTAGGAACTTAGTAAATGCTTATGAGATTGATGAGTAAACAAGTTGGAGGGAGACAAAAAGAGAGGGTCGTGAATATTAAATTTTATAGACACAGCTTGAATTTAAGTAATTTCATAACGCATCTCTTCATTTTTGCTGGGAAAACACAGTAACCAGTCTCTCAATTAGCCATATAAGAGAAAAGGAAGGGACATGGACATTTATGTGGTTCTCAGTTTGTATATCCTTCTGCGGGAGTTTAACTAGCCCGTGAGTTGAACACCTCAATAGCTAGAATCACAGGGAACAGGCCTCTGGGAAACAGAGGGCTACAGTGGGCTTGAGGAGACCTGGGCTTATTCCTGTCTGTTCTGACTCATAACCTAGATGAGCATAAGTCATCTTTTCTCAAAGCTCTGTGGTGCTATCATTTCTCAAAGCTCTTGTTTCAGGTAAATGGAACAAGTGTTTATCAGGCGACTAGAGCATGATAAAAAAAAAATAAAAATATAGAGCATGATACAGTGGAAAAAACACAGAGTTGGGGATCACAAGACACAAGTTTGTATCCTAGCTCTCCATCACTAGCTGGGTGACCTTAAGCCTGCTTAATCTTAAAGCCTCCATCTGTAAGATGCAGATAATAAAAAGAAAGCCCTTACCTAATGGACAGGGCTTTAGTGAGGAAATGGAGACCCTGAGTGGTACAAACGGTTATGTGCTCAGCTACAAACTGAAAGGCTGGCAGTTCGAGTGCACCCTGAGATGCTCAGAAGAAAGGCGTGGTGATCTATGGTGATCTACTTCTGAGAAAAATCAGCTATTGAAAAACCTGTGGAGTCAGCTCAAGGCAAATGATACTAGTAGTGAGGAAACAGTGAGGTAATGTATTTGAGTTATTTTGTAAACTTCTATGATTTATTTAGATAAAAATGATTAAAATTTACATAGCACTATGCTAGACTTAGGAAACCCTGGTGGCATAGTGGTTAAGTGCTATGGCTGCTAACCAAAAGATCGATAGTTCGAATTTACCAGGTGCTCCTTGGAAGCTCTATGGGGCAGTTCTACTCTGTCCTGTAAGGTCACTATGAGTCGAAATTGACTTGATGGCAATGGGTTTGTTTTGTTTTTGGTTTTTATGCTAGACTTTAGAGTAATGCAAAAGACCTTTGAGAACCTTCATGAAGCTTAGGATCTTGTAGAAAAAACAAAATATACACGCATGATACAGTAAGACAGCAGTGAGGACAGAATTAGATCAAGAGGCAAAATAAATGGCAGGAATGAAAAGTCCTGTAGGGTGTCAGAGAATGTGATGCTCACTGTGGGTTTGCATCTGCTAGGAATGAATTGTGCCTCCATATACGTGGAAGTCCTAACCACTGGAACCTGTGAACATGACCTTGATGTAAATACAGTCTTTGAAGATGTTATCAGTTAGGTTAACATGAGTAGGGTAGGGAGGGCCTAATCCTGTATGACTGATGTCCTTATAAACATGGAGAAGAGATCCACAGACACATGCAGAGAGAAGACGCCCGATGAAGACAGATGCAGACATGGAGTTATGCTGCACTTGCAAGCCAAGGAACCCCTGGGGCTCCTGGGAGGGACAAGAAAGGAGATTATCCTAGAGCCTTCAGAGAGAACAGTACTCTGCTGACACCCTGAATTCAGACTACCAGCCTTTGGAACGTGAGACAATTTCTGCTATTTAAAACCACCGTACTTTGGACATGTTCAGGAGGGACCAGTCCCTGGAGAAGGACAACATGCTTGGTAAAGTAGAGGATCAGCGAAAAAGAGGAAGACCTTCAACAAGATGGATTGATACAGTGGCTGCAACAGTGGGCTCGAACGTTGTTAAAAGATTGTGAAGATGATGAAGGACCGGGCAGTGTTTTGTTCTGTTGTATATGGGGCTGCTGTGAGTTGGAGCTGTCTTGATGGCACCTAACAACAACAACAGCCACCCACTTTGTGGCAATTTGTTAGGGCAGCCCTAGACTGCCTGGGTGATGCAAACTAGCTAAAAGGTTGGCGATTCAAATTCACCCAGAGGTGCCTCAGAAGACACCTGGCTATCTGCTTTTGAAAGGTCACAGCCTTGAAAACACTATGGGGCAGTTCTACTCTGCACACACAGGGTCACCATGACTCAGAACTGACTTGACAGCAACTAACAACAACAGAAACTAATGCAGCATCTCTGGGAAAAAGTCAGGCAGGAGATGGGAGCTGAGCTGAGCTGAGCTGAACCTTCTGGATGAATAGAATCTGGACCAAAACCAAAACCAAAAAAAAAACCAAACCCAGTGCCGTCGAGTCGATTCTGACTCATGCCGACCCTATAGGACAGAGTAGAACTGCCCCATAGAGTTTCCAAGGAGCGCCCGGCAGATTCAAACTGCTGACTCTTTGGTTAGCAGAGAATCTGGACAGGGGTCAGGAAATGCTTTCTGAGCAGAGAGAAAAACAGGGCCAAAGGCAAGGAAACAGCTGTGATCACTGTCCACCCCAGGGGCATGGTGCACCTGGCCTGGCTGGGGCTGAGGTGGTTGGTGGTGTTTGGCAGTAACTGTGGACTCAGGAGCAAACACACATGTTACTTATCACTTATCAGAGGCACCAAGTAATCCTCTGTGAGAGCAGTTTTAGTCACTCATCCATCAATCAAAGCAGGACTGAACTCATAATGGGAGAATTTTCCTAAATACTGAAAGCCCAGTTGAAAGGAGTCCCTGGGTGATGCAAATAGTTAACATACTTGGCTGTTAACCGAAAGCTTGGAGGGTCTAGTTCACTAAGAGGTGCCTCAGAAGAAAGGCCTGGCAATCTACTGAAAAAAAGTCATTGGGAACTCTATAAAAACAGTTCTACTCTGACACACTTGGGCACAAGGTGTCGCCATGAATCAGAACTGATGTGACAGCGATTAGTTTGATTTAGTTGAAAGAGACCAACAGCCACGAATATGGTAGACTCCCACTTCACTTCACTTATGACATGATTTGTAGCTGCTGTGAATTGGGCTGGGGCAGGAAGATGCCTCCTGCAAAGATGGTGGTGCTAGAATTTCTGTTTTTTTAAATTTTTTTCCTCTGTTTTCTCTTTTTCCCTTGTGCTTGTCTTCTCTTTCTCTGTACACCTGTGGTCAGCATATGTTCAAACGTTTCATACTTGAACACGAGAAAATCTGGAAATATAAGTTACATATCAACAGCTGTGAACTCTAATGCCTCTGAGGCCAGGAATACAACTGAGTTGTGGGGGGGTATAAGATGATGGGGAGCCGAACCGATCCGTATCTAAGGACGGTCAGTTTCAATTAACACAAAATGTGCAAGCCAAGCAAACAGGTCTGTGGGCTAGACACAGTTTTCATTATTCAATTAGCTTGGCACAGGTTTAGAGTTTAATACGCTTCTTTTTTTTTTTTTTTTTTATTCACATCTCTTACAGCCTTTTCTTCTTGGCCTTGCTCTTGAGGCCACTGTCTCTGTACAGTGTCCCTGACACTCCTTCTTCCACAAAGCTCACATTAATTTTTCTCTTGGTTTGTAAACCTTGTTATCGTTGATGTTCTTATCTGCCGTTGAGTCAGCCCTTGTCTTATGGTGACCCCATAAAAGGAATGAAACGCTGCCCGCCTTGCACCATCCCCACGATGGGTTGTGATCCATAGGGCTTTCACTGACTGGTTTTCAGAAGCAGCTCGCCAGGTCCTTCTTCCTAGTGATCTTAGTGTGAAAGGGCTGCTGAAACCTGTTCAGCATCAGAGCAACACACAACCTAGGCCTCGGGATTCTCCAGCATTCCTTTCACAATGTCGGAGTGTTTTGTTACCTTTTTCATTACTTTTATCCTATAATTAATTTTATAATTTTGTACCTTTGTAACTGATACTTATCTGGGTTTTAAGGATTAATAGTGTTTACTTGGAAAGAACCTTGAAATCCCTATGAAAATTATGTGAAATCTCACATTATTTGTACACGGGATAGGAATAGAAACCGGGGATAGGAAATGGGAAACAAACCAATCCGACACCCTCCAAGTCCTGTGCATTGTAATTGATATAACTAGCATTAACTCTGAAGGCACAGTGGTTAAGGCGATCGACTGCTAACCAAAAGTTCGACATCACCAGCAGCTCCTGGGAGAAAAATGTGGTAGTCTGCTTCCGTAGAGATTTACAGTCTCGGAAACCATATGGGGTCGCTGTGAGTCAGAATCGACTTGACGGCATTGGGTTTTACCATTCTCTCAATGATCTGCTCAATATAAGTATCCTATTAAAGGTCACAAGCATCTGCTGAATAAGTAATACACAACTTAATATTGAGTTTCCTGCTTGGCATCTCACTTTTGGATGTCTCTAACGGGGATCCCTAAGCTCACACGGCCAAACAAGAATTTTTGATTGCTTCATGGCCCCAGTGTTTCCCATTCTTCCCAATGGGTTAAATGCCACTACTGCCCATCCAGGTGGACAGCTCAGAATCTTAGGAGTCGTCCCTTCCATCATCCTTTTGCAAAAAGTCACCCACATCCTATTAACTCTACCTCCAAAAGGCATTTGAGGTCCAAATCTGTCTACTTCTCTCTGTATCTGCACTGCCACACTGCGCTCCAAGCCATTGAGAATCAAGCACTTCCCAATTGCTGTTGCTGATTCCAGCCTTCCCTATGTACTCCCTGCTGAAAACCCTCCAGAGACTCCCCACTGCACTCAGAATACCATCCAAATGCCCTGCCTTGGTTGCAAAGCCCCCCAGGTTGGGCTCCGCCCTCCTCTCCTTCCTCATCCCCTCTTACTCCCTTTCTTCCTATGCTTCAGTCACACTGGCCCCAGAGGCTGGTTTTCATATTAGGGCATAGGACTGGCTACTCTCACTGCCAGCAACACTCTGCACTCCTGTCCCTTCCCGTGGCTGGCTCCTACTTATTACTCAGTATCAGTTTTAATGCCCTCTCCTCAGTAAAAAAAAAAAATTTTTTTTTTTTTTTTTTTTTTACCTCAGTGAGGCCCTTGCTGACCATGCAACCTCAGTTAGCTTTCCTCACCATGCTGTGGTGTTTTCAATCGCCTCATATGCATGCGAAAGCTGGACAATGAATAAGGAAGACCAAAGAAGAATTGATGCCTTTGAGTTGTGGTGTTGGAGAAGAATATACCATGGACTGCCAAAAGAACAAACAATCTGTCTTGGAATAAAAAAAAAAAAAAATTTTTTTTTTTTTTTTTTGAATAGGTACAACCAAATGCTCCTTAGAAACAATGATGGCAAGACTGCGTCTCACGTACTTTGGACACGTTATCAGGAGGGATCAGTCCCCGGGGAAGGACGTCATGCTTGGCAAAGCAGAGGTTCAGCAAAAAAGAGGACCCTCAAGATGGATTGATACAGTGGCTACAACAATGGGCTCAAACATAGCAACGACTGTGAGGATGGCGCAGGACTGGGCAGTGTGTCGTTCTGTGGTACATAGGGTGGCTATGAGTTGGAACCAACTCGATGGCACCTAACCACAAGAACAATGCCCTGCCCAGGTCAGTCTATATGACCTTACCCTGATTTATCTTCTCTGGAGCACTTGTCTCTATCTGAAATGATTTTGTTTGTCTATTTGCTCGTTTGTTGTCTATCTCTTTCCACAAGTGTGAGCTCCAAAAGAGCAGGGGCTTTTCCTAAGATAGCACCTGGCATATGGTGTTTAAACATTAAATGCTAAATCCAGATCTATGGAACAAATGAACAAATAAACAAATAAAGGCAGAGGCCTTTGTGAACACATGCAACATAAAAAGAAAAGAAGAAAACAATTATGACTAAATAATAGACTTTATCTCAGGCTTTATAATAGACTTTATAACTAAGACACTATCTTAGTTATAGGGGCAGGGGCAAGAGTTTGCCTACATATACCCGTTGCCATCAAGTTGATTACAACTCATAGCGAAACTATAGGACACAGTAGAACTGTCCCAACAGGCTTCCAAGGAGTGGCTGGTGGATTCAAACTGCTGACCTTTTGGTTAGCAGCTGTAGCTCTTAACCACTGCGCCACCAGGGCTCCTTGCTCATATATAGGATACGTCGTCTGAGGGACAAAGAATTTTGACAAATTAGGGATTTGTAGAAAATGAGAAGATGAAAGTAAGGCTATTTAATTTGAGGACTCTCTGTAGACAGTGCCCTTCCTCTGATATCCTGCGGCCACTAATGATCCTTCATCTTTATAACTTAATGCTGTTTCAAGGAGGACTGTGTAGCAGCAGCAGCAAAAACATATATGACACTTACTAGGTTCCAGGTGCTATTTTAAGTGCTTTATATAAATTAGCTCACTTAATCCTTACAGCAACCCTTTGAGGTAGACATGGTTGTTATCTCCATTTGCTTATGAGAAAACTGACATGTTATGTGACTTGCCTAGGGTCACACAGGGAGTGGCAGAGCTAGGGTTTTGAGACACAGGCAGTCTGGGTTCTCCAATGCTCTGCAGCCTTACATAGCTAAGTCATCAGGCATGTAGGCTTGGGGGAAACCACCTCTTTAGAAAATCTTAGTCAGGCCTGGCTCCTGCATCTTGGATCACCAGGTTCTGGATCCTGCAATTCCTGCTATGCCCTGCCTGTGAAATCTTTTAATAAGTTCAGGGCTCTTTTTATCTGTGTTTGTGTTGCAGGGGCTATCTGTTTCACACGTACAGCCATTTAGATGCTATGCGTGGGAAAGCTGGTTACCACCGCCCGTAGCAGAGATATAAAAGTGAGACCTGGGACCTGTCTTTCAGCAGCTTGAAGTTAAGCCTTCAGTGCGCATCTCCTGGTTTAACAATTTTTCTTTAAATTACAATTTCCTCCACTGTTTCTCACAATGCTGCTTTTCTTCCCATGAGTGTCAGCTGGATGGGGTCCCATACTTGTGCCAGTGTTGGATGGCTTTTTTCCAACTTAACCTGTAATTGGCTTTGGGGAGGAGGGTGAAGACAAAAATTCTCTGCAAAATAATGCTAAAGGTTATGTTTATGTGAATATGTACATTTTTAAGGAAAGTGGCAATTCCCTAAATACTCTGTAAAAAACACACACACACACGCACACACAAATTCAGGGCCACTGAGCCTGGCTGTTCGAAGGCCACATGAAGTGCATATGCATGTGTATTTCCTAGAAAAATCATAGCTTTATAACTTTATAGTTCCTTCTCTCCTTGACAGCACTTTCCTGAGAATATGGAAGCGATTTATTATTTTAGAAGATTTAAGATACAAAAGTCACTGTTAAAATCTAATGAGCCAAATAGTTTATAACCAAATGCAGGAAACTGATGAAGGATGCACCCTGCGATGAATTGTGTATTCATGTTAAAACACACACACACACACACACACATACACACACACACACACACACTCCACCAAACCAGTTAACTTCAATATCCTGGGGGAGAAGTTAGCTTTCTGAGCTACATATGCACATGTTGAAAATTGAAGCAGTTACTAGAATAAATCAGACCAAAAGAACACATTCAACTAGAATATCTGGATAATGGAAACAGGAACTTCTAAAAAATTGCTTCAGGTTTCTTTTTCACTTTGTAAGCTAGGACAGCTTTAGAGGAACTGGAGGAGAGACTCCTTTCAATAGTGCTCTGGGCAGGTGGGAAGGTGGTGGATTAGTTAAATGAGCTGTGAATGTCACCACTTTTCCGAATTTTGTGACAGTAACAAGGGAGCTGTTTTAATCAACTCCCCAAACACAAAACAAACCAGCTGTCTCAGAAGTAGATTTGCCAGGCCTTTCTTCCAAGGCACCTCTGCGTGGACTCATACCTCCAACCTTTTGGTTAGCAGCGGAGCACTTTAACCGTTTGCACCACCCAGGAACTTCTAATCAATGCCAGTTCACTAAATATTTGAAGCTGATGCATTCTGTGGTAGGCAGGCAGGATAAGCCCCTAATATTTCCACAGAATCCTCTCCCCAGAACCCATGAATATATTAGGTTATATGGCAAAGGGGAATTTTAAGGCTGTAGGGGGAATTAAGATTGCTAATCAGATGACCTTAAAATAGGGAGATTATCCTGGTGGGCGCTATGTAATCACAAAAACCCATTGCCGTTGAGTCGATTCTGATTCATGGCGACCCTATAGGACAGAGTAGAACCGCCCCATAGGGTTTCCAAGGCTCTCATCTTTGGAAGCAGATTGCTACATTTTTCTCCTGAAGAGCGGCTGGTGGGTTCCAACTGTTGACATTCTGGTTAGCAGCCCAGGGCTTAATCACTGTGCCACCAGGGATCCCTATGTAATCACCAAATTCCAACTCATAGTGACCCTATAGGACAGAGTAGAACTGCCTCATAGCATTTCCAAGGAGTGGCTGGTGGATTTGGACTGCCAACCTTTTGGTTAGCCATCAAGCTCTTAATGACTGAGCCACCAGGGCTCCTATGGAATCACAAGGTTCCTTAAATGTGGAAAAGGGAAGTGGAAGAATCAGGTTAGTGATTTGACATGAGAAGGACTTAATCTGCCCTTGCTGACTTTGAAGATGAAGCAAGAGGCCACAAGCCAAGGAATATGGGCAGCCTCCAGATGCTGAAAAGGACCAGGAAACATATTCTCCCCTAGAGCCTCCAGAAGGGAGTGCAGCCTTGCTGACACCTTGAATTTAGCCCAGTGTCAGCAATGGATTACCCAACAAGCAAGGTACGCATGGGTTTACTTGTGCTTAGTTAACTTTGATGAGGTGAAACCAATGTAAAATTGTGCACTGCAGATTAGTAAGTAAACACAAGTAAGTCCATGTGTACCTTGCTTACTGGTTAATCTGCCCCTGCCCAGTGAGACCCATGTCAGACTTCTAAACTACAAAAGTGTAAGGTAATAAACTTGTCTAATTTGAAGCCATTACGTTCATAGCAATTTGTTACAGCAGCAATAGGAAACTAATACACATTCCTGCTCTGTTCTGCTCTAACACTTGGGCACTACCATTCACTCACATACTAACTTTTCAACCTTTCTGTAAGATAATTGTTTTATGACATTAGAAGCAGTATTGTATACAGTACATCACTTTTATATATACCATTAAAATGTAATTCACAGCTTTAGACAAGGAGAGGGAATAAAGATAAATAATAAATAAATACTGATACTACAAATAAATAAATAATTAAGCCAGCTCTGTTTTTTTCCCTTGGCCCTTCCACATACAAGTGCTAGACATGGTGAACTTTTACATCTTCTATAAACATTTTAGAATAAATTTTTCCAGTTCCTAAAAAAAAAAAAAAAAACTTTTTAACATTTGGATTAAAACTGTGTTGGAGCTGTAGATTAATTTGAGGTTAATTAGTTCTAAAATTTACCATGTGAAATTATCCTAATATGAACGTGGTCAAAAAACAAAAACAAAATATGAATGTGGTATACCTTCTTATTTATTTAGATCTTTTTTAAGTCCTATTAAAGTTCTAAGTTTTTTTTTGTCCCCTACAAAAATCTTGCAAATTCTCATGTTAATTTATCATTTTGTTTCCAATGTTGCTGTCTGTGCCAGTTTGAGGTTTTGAATTGCTTCTGAATCGTCTGGTAATGGTTGGTCTGCTACTGTCTTTCTTTCATAGGGATTGTGCTTCCAATATGCCTACTATTTTTTTTCCTGTGAGTTTATTTTCCCCTGGAGTCCCTGGGTGGTGGAAACAGTTAAGTGCTCAGCTGCTAACTGAAAGGTTGGAAGTTCAGAAGAAAGGCCTGGCGATTTACTTCTAAAAAACTCTACCACTGAAAACCCTACGGAGCACAGTTCTACTCTGATATCTGTGGGGTCGCCATGAGTCAGAATTCACTCGACGGCAACTGCAGGTTTTCTGGTTTATTAATATACTCGATCTGATGTAGGATGGAGTATCCCTGAGCATGGCGGGGGGAAACACTCTTTCCCTCTGGCTACCATTGTCTGGTACTTAATCTGCTTCTTGGCTGGTGTGTTCCTTGATGTCCAAGATAGGAAGAATATGGATTCCGCAGGGTGTGGGAAAAAAGGGTAGAATAAAGTGACCCTTTGTTCTGCTTTATCTCCTGGCTATACATTCTTCCCAGAAACCTGGCAGTGCCATGGACCGATAGATGCATGTCTTGGTCCCTGCCAGTACTGTATCAGGCCTTTTCTAAGAATACAAAACTCATTTAAATATGCTTTCTCCATAAAAATAAACTTTTCATTAAAATATGGAACAAAACATTAATCTCTAGTGGCTTTATAACAGAACTAACATACAATTTACAAAAGATCTCAAATAAATGCAAGCACCTAGGTACGAGTTGCTATCTTTCCAATGAAATGAAACACGGACTGGCAAAATGAAAGGCAGCATTACTTCATATGCCTTAATATAAATTCATATAATTCCGTATTCAGGAGGTAAAATGAGCAGCAGGGTTTTGAATAGGGATGTGCATCTTTTAAATGGATACGAGGCTTCATTATCCTTGAACTTTAAAGTCTGTGAAAGAGAAGATGGGCAGAGCCTTCCCCAGCATGCTCTTCTGCTCTCTCTTACTAACCAAACACTAGGCTGGATGGACCATTAGTATCATCTAGCAGGGTGACTCCCATGTATATACTTTTTTAAAATTACAAAATATACTTTTAAAATGACTACTATACTTAATAAAATGTACTTTTTTATTGTGGTAGATATATATATATAACAAAACATTTGCCATTTCAACATTTTTCACAGGTACAATTCAGTGATATTAATTACATTCATTAGGTTCAACCATCACACTTATCCATTTCCAAGTTTTTCCATCACCCTTAACAGAAGCTCAGTGCCCCCTAAGCAATGACTCCCCCTCGCCCTCTTCCCTCTGTCCCAGGTAACTACTAATACACTTTGGTCTCCGTACATTTGTGTGTTCTAGATACTTCATGTAAGTGGGATCATAAATTTGTCCTTTTGTGTCTGACTTCCCTCACTCAGCACAACATTTTCAAGGTTCATCCACATGGTAGCACGTATCAGCACTTCATTTCTCCTTAGGGCCAAGTAGAGCCCTGGTGGGGCAGTGGTGGAGAGCGATAGTGAGCTATGGCAGCTAACCAAAATGCTGGTAGTTCGCATGCACCAGTCTCTCCTGGGAAACCCTATGGGGCAGTTCTACTCTGTCTTATAGGGTTGCTATGAGGCTTTTTTTTTTTTTTTTTAATTTATTTAAAAACCCAGAATTTATTTAGGGCCGAGTAATAACCCATTGTATGGATACACCACATTTTGATTATCCATTCATCTGTTGATGGACGTTGGGCTGTTTCCTCATCTTGGCTATTGTGAGTAGTGCTGCAGCGAACACTGGTGTACATGTATCTGTGTTCTGGCTTTCAAGTCTTTTGTCTCTATCCTTAGAAGAGGGATAGCTCATGTACATACTTTTCAAAGTACTTCATCCTGGGATCACAGTTTATGTTATTACAAACCTTGGGTTGACAGGTTAACAGAAGTATTATTGTCTAGTTACTTAATTCGTCCACCCAACAAGTATTTTTTGAATAGTCAGTGTCAGGCATGACACAAGCACTGAGGTACGACCTTGACCATAACAGCCACAGTCCCTGCCACCCTGGAGCTTGCGGTTCAGTTGGAGGCAGTCAGGGAACCTGACAAGTACAATTCAGTGTGGTACACACCAGGATGGGGCAGCTGAGGGTGCTGTGAGGAGCAGTGGGGAAGGACATGTGACTTGGATTTGGGAATTCATGTGGGAAGTGATACTTAAGCTGAGGCCTCAAAAATAAGAAAGGTTTATCCAGACAAATTGAATAAATTCCCCAGAGGCAAGAAAGCACAGCGGATGATAAGAAATGAAAATAATTCAATATGAGTTAAGGATTCTCCAGCTAGAGATGTGCCTGGAGAGGTACACAGGATCTTGGAGGCCATTTGGGGAAGTTTTCACTTTGTCCTGAAGCCAACAGGCAGCCATTAAATGATGTTTGGAAGAGAACAAATGATCAGATAACTGGCCTGGCTGGGTGTGGAGAATGGATTAGAAGGGACAGAAAAGAGGGTGCTGCACTCAACAAGGTGAGAAGTGACAGTGGTGGCAGTGGGGACAGAGGGATATTTAGGAGATACCATTGGGAGAACCTGGTGATTAACTGGGTATGACTGCAAGGCAGAAAGGAGACAGAGGACAAGCCTCAGGTCTTTAGCTTTGAAGAGCAGTAGCTCTCGTGGAGCTTGAGAACACAGAGAGGAGGAGCAAATTTCAGGGGGAAGATAATGATTCAGATTTGGACATATTGATTTGGAGGTATTTAGAGCCCTGGTGACGCAGTGTTTAAGACCTTGGCTACTAACCAAAAAGGTTGGCAGTTCAAATCCACCAGCTGCTCCTTGGGAACCCTATGAGGCAGTTCTACTTTGTCCTGTAGCGTGGCTATGAGGTGGAATCGACTCGACGGCCCTTGACAACAACAGAGTATATCCAGGAGCCCTGGTGGCACCGTAGTTAAGAGCTTGGCTGCTAACTAAAAGATTGGCAGTTTGAATCCATCAGCCGCTCCTTGGAAATCCTATAGGGCAGTTCTACTCTGTCCTATAGGGTGGCTATGAATCAGAATCGACTTGATGGCAATGGGTTTAGTTTGTTTTTTTAAGGGTATATCCAAGTGGATCTGCTCAAGTAAACAGATCCCGAATCTGGGGAAGGAATGTGCGAGGGATTCCTCCCAGATGGCTCCTCCCCTGACAACTGGCAGGGGAGGACTCTAGGAAGAGCTGAGTCCTGTGCTTAGTTTTGAAGGATGAATAGTGGTTGTCATGTGAAGAAAAGGGGGAAAGCGTTCTGGGAAGAGGGAGTGTGTTGGTGAAAGAGAGCATCATGCAGAGGACAGCTGCAAATAGTGTTGGTGGGGTGGACAGTGGAGAGGCAGGCAGGTGGGGTGGGGAGGCAGGCAGGTGGGGTAGAGAGGCAGAGAAGGATTAAATCTTGACAGGCCTTGCATGTCTTGTTTTATTCATAAAGAACTAGAAAGGAGCCAGTACAAGATTTTAGGCATGGGAGAGATCTGATCATATTTGTGTTTTAGAAATCAGACAGGGCTAATTAGCATGAGTAGGGACAGGAAATGGGAATAATTCAGACCTTTCACAAGATTACATGGGACATTGGTGGTTTAGTGGTAGAATTCTTGCCTTTCATATGGGAGACCTGTGTTCACCTCCTGACCAATGCACCTCTGCACAGCTACCACCCATCTGTCAGTGGAGCTCTGCGTGTTGCCATGATGCTGAACGGGTTTCACTGGAGCTTCCAGACTAAGATGGACAAGGAAGTAATGCCTGCAGATCTGCTTCCAGTAATCAGCCAGTGAGAACTCTACGGATCACAACGGTCTAATCCTCAACCGATCATGGAGATGGCATAGGACCTGGCAGCATTTTGTTCTATTGTGCATGGGGTCACCACGAGTCAGGGGGCCAACGTAACAGCAGCTAACGCCAACATCAGCAACAACAACGAAAATGTAGCACCAGTCCTGTCAATAAGACGTAAAGTTCCAAATTAAGGCTGAGGCAGAGAAGATGGGTAGGAAGGCGTGGATTCAAGGGATATTTAGGAGACAGAAATGTTGGACATAGTGATGAACTAAATGTGGGAGATGAGGAAGAAGGCAGCAAGGATGATGCTCAGGGTTGTGGCTTGCTGACGGTGGGTCATTAGATAAGATGCACAATACCTGATGGGGATGGCAAGGATAGGTATGGGGAAAGCAGGACAGATGTGCCATAAACCCTGGTTTTTCATTTTACTGAAGTCATAAGTCACTACAAGACTAGAGTGTGTTTTTGCTACAAGAAATAGCAAGTTACTTTTCATCTGCAGCGAAGAATCTGCTCACGTCACCTTACTCCTGTGTTTTTATCGATATTCAGGCTCCGGAATTATTTCACTCTTTGCAAAACTACTTTCTCTGTTTCCTAAAAAGACACCAAATATTCCATATATTAAAAAAAAATTGATAAAATACAACTATAACTTAATATTTCCAGGGCATCTTTCTTTCCCAAACAATCACATGTAGGACTGTTTAATTAAAGGAAGCTTTTTAATAATTTGTCTGAGGCCGCAAGATACTATTATACGGCTGATTTCTTCCCGTTCTTCCAATTTCAGTTAAAATAAAAACGGTCCGAGGAGCCGTCCCTGAATATCTTCTCTAAACAGGCCCCAGTATTACTGTCGTACCCTCTGTTCTGTTCATTCATAGCTTTCTCATTAGCTTAAAATTACATTTTTGTTGTTTATATATTTATTGTCTTTCTCTCTCTCTGTACCAGAAGGTCCACGAGGGTGAAAATCGTGTCTGCCCAGCCAAGGGCACACTGTGTCTGCCCCATCACCTGCAGTCTGTAAATACTGACTGAATTAACATGTAGTCTTTGTAATCAGAGAAGGGCGCCACTGCAGCTCTACTTGGCCCTAAGGAAAAATGAAGCTCTGAGGCATGCTACAATGTGGACGAACCAGTTAACATGCTCAGCTGCTAACCCAAAGCTTGGAGGTTCCAGTTCACCCAGACATGCCTTAGAAGAAAGGCCTGGCAATCTACATTTGAAAAACCAGCCACTGAAAAGCTTATGGAACACAGTATGGTTTGGTTGTTTTTGGTTTATATTAGAATCAAGATGGCTGTTTTCAAGGCTCTCTATCATGCGGAGTCCTTCCATAGTCATTGATCAGTAGCCACAACTCAGAGTGCTGGAAGTCTCCCCTCACCCAGCTTACATCTACCCTCTTCTGGAACTTCTGCCAATTCCCCACAACCCACAGCTTGAGGCTCCACACCTGGCCCAGCAAGGCCTGGTGCCACTGCTAAGGAAGGCCTGATTTTGGCTGATTGGCTCTGTCTGTGTTGTACACGTAGCTAAATTTTGACAGTCACCTCTGGTTAGACTTCTAATCAAAGGCCAGAATCCACTTTCTGTTGGTCTATAATATGTGGAAGTTTCTACAGTAATTAAATAGATCAATATAAGAAGAGTTCCTCAATTCTAAAAGTGAAGAAGCTAGGCAGCTATGTTATAGCAAAATCACAGTGTCAGATATGGTAACTGTGTGAGTGTGTGTGTGCGTCTGGGTTTGAGAGTGAGTGTGTGTGTGTGGTGGGCCTTGTGTTAGGGTCAGGAGGCAGAGAGGTCTGTGGCAAGGGAAGATTGCAGAACGATCACCTTTAATTGCTTTGGGATGAAAGATAAAATGTCTTCTTGCTTCCAAACAGAGATCAGTTTTATTGAAAGAAGTCAGACTTAAACTCTGCTAATTCTGTGACTAAATTCTTCAGTAGAGAGAACCTGAATGATCCTTCTTCCTCCAGAAGCTGGCTGAATTGGGTTCCAACTGGGCAGAATGAATTCTTAATCAGAACATATTTTATTTGCTTAAAATGAATATTACTCCCGTTACCTCCTATTTGTTAACAAAGCGGTTATTAACTACCATCAGTGGCTGACCATGACAGATTCCAAGGCTGAAATAATGAAGTCTGATGGGTTACTATTTTTTTTTTTTTTTAACAGGTTTACATTTGCAGAGCCCGCTCTGGGAAGTGCGAGAAAGCTGCTCACTCAGGCAGGCTGACCACTGGGAGACCGCGAGGACGGAAGTAATGAAAGGCTGGGGAGTACGAGGAAAAATGCAAGGCTCCCAGGCAGAAGGTCTATAGATGAAATGCAAATTCAGATATGTATCTTTTAATCATCCTGTTGAAAAGAGTGATTACTTAAACCAGACTCACCAGATGTTTTTGTGAGGCAGAAATGAAAAGCAAAGTGGAAAAATATGAATTTATCCTTTTAATGGGTCCTAGTTATTTCATTTCATAGTAGCTGGTAGGAAACTGAAATGAAATGAGAAAACGAAGAAAGCAAACCAGGTTCACAGGGGAATGGAAGAGAAAAGCCCAGAAGCAAGAAAAGGAGAAAAAATGAAATCCTATTGAGTGTTAGCATTTCATAAATTTAGGATCTCCAGATGATATACAAAAGAAGTGATACGTACAAAAGAAGTGATACGTACAAAAGAAGTGGCTTATTTCTTCTACTATGGAGTTATTGGGCAGCAATAACATACTTATCGACTCACTAACATACTCATATAACTCAGTGACATACTTTTAGATTGCAAAAAATTGTTTTCCTTTCTTTGCCCCCAAACCGTTATTAACTGTCCAACACCTCCAGGTCTAAGACCTGGCAACAAGAAACACTGATCCACATCCTCTTCTCTGGACAGAACCAGGTGTAGAAGGAAGAACACACTGTTTCTGTGGTACAGTTTGGGAGATACCGGGAAAGTCTGTTCTATCTCAAATGATCTCCCCCACCTTCCTGAAAATTTCCCATTCCAGATTTCATTTCTTAGGATCTGTCAAGTATTTTGACCTTCCTGACTTCTCTATTTAAAATGTGAACATTTCTGCCAGAGGTAACAACTTTAAACCCATTAGCTCTTATGAACTAAAATCTTAGCCCCAAAGGAAGTCCTGTGAGGACTGAAGCATGCGAAGTGGATTATTTTGGAGAAATTAACTTTTGGGAGAGAGGAAAGAATTTTCACAAGGATTGGAAGAACCCATTTTTGCCTGCTTTGGCATTCTGAAGAGGAGAGCCCATCTCTGGCTTCTATTGTCAAATTCTCTGGACCAATAATTTCCTAATAACTGAAGCCAGTTTTGGTATTCCCATGCATTTACCTTTTGCAAGAGTCCAATATAATGAGGACTATTGGATGTGCCTGGGGAACAACCTCCTTGTTTAGCTATAAGATTAAAAATAGATTCTGCTTTGCTGTTGTCTGTCCTTTAATTTAGTTTCTGGGTCAGTGATCCAGGATCCTGCTAATTTCTTAAGGGAAGTGTCGTGGACCTCAAAATGGCCTCTGTTCAAGCTGCAAAGTAGAGCAGGGTGATCAGTAGGTTCCTCTGCCAGATCTGACCGTCTTACAATGAAGCAAATTACTGCACCTTCTGTAAGTGTACCTAAACCTAATAGTCAGTGAACTGCAACTAGGAAATGCATGTGTGGTTTGGAACTGATCAGTTTAACCACGCCGCACATTAGTGGAGACAGACACCCGTGTGTGTATACACACACACACACACAAACTTACAAGCAGCTCCTTTAAATTTTTTTCTGCACTTCATTTCAATCACTAAGGGTTTACTCTGAGGTAGCTATCACAATCCCGGAGTACAAAGGTGAGTACCGTGGAAGATATGGTTCTGCTTTATGCAAATCAATGTGTTATTATTGGGGAGTATATGCTATTGTGGAGAGACTGGGTGGTACAAATGGTTAATGCATTTGGCTGCTAACTGAAAAGTCGGAAGTTCAAGTCCACCCGTTGGTGCCTCGGAAGAAAGGCCTGGTGATCTACTTTCAAAAGTTAGCTACTAAAAACTCTATGGAGCACAGTTCTCTTCTGATGCACAAGGGGTCATCATAGGTCAGGGATGACTCCATGGCAGCTGGTTTTGGCTATGTCTTAGGCTGGGTTCTCCACAGAAGCAAAACCAGTGAAACATCTAACTATCAATCTATCTACAGAAAGAAAGATACGTATCAAGGAAATGTTTCACACAGTTTTAGAGGCTGAAAAGTCCCAGGTCCATGGGTCAGGCTGGAGGTTTCTCCCAACTCACTCAGCTGCAGGGGCTGGCGAACCCAAGGGAGGCTGATGAATTCCAAGATCGGCAGGCAAGCTGCTAGCTCAAGTCCCCAGAACCACAGGTCAGATGAACAGGAGCCAGGTGCAGGATCCAGAGGGAGCAAAAGCCTGTGGGCCTTGACAGAAAGTCCACCTGTATTGGATGCAGGCCCCACCCCCAAGGAAATGCCCTTTCAGTTGATTGGCTACTCACAGCAGATCCCATCATGGAGGTGACTGCATCACTATATGACTGCCAAACTGCATCATAACTGCCAAGCCACTGAGACTCACGGCTCGGTCAAGTTGACACACAACCTTAACCATCACAGGCTATATGCTATTTTTACTATCAAGTTTAATAAAATAGAAAGAGAAGAATTAAAATTAGCTGGAAAAAGTGTTATGTAATCCATTTTCAGATAGATGGAAGGTGGTTTTGGGAACATGAAGCTCCCCCAGTGAGAAATCCCCAAATAGGAAACAGATACAGGGAAATACAGTTTTCAGTGGGTTCCATTAAGTGAACCCTTTCTAAGACAACTTATAGCTGACGTTGGGCTAGTTAACTCTAAAAATGTCCTAGTTGGTAATAGCTCCAGTCATAAAATACACCCCCTTACATAACTTGGAGCTGAGACCTAAATGATGATTGGGAAGTGAGGTGAAGGCTGGGCTGGGGTAGGAAATGGTATGTTTACCCCGAAGCAAGAGAGAACCTGGTGATAAAAAAAAAAAAAAAAAATTTTTTTTTTTTTTTTTTTTTTTTAGGGAAGCCCAAAAGAGCCCAAACAGGTCACCATTGATTCTGTCTCATGGCGACCCCACCTGCGTCAGAGTAGAACTGTGCTCCATCGAATTTTCAGTGGCTGAATTTTTGGAAGCAGATCGCCAGGCCTTTTTTGAGTCACCTCTGGGTGCACTCAAACCTCCAACATACCGGTTAGCAGCCGAGCGTGTTAACCGTTTGCACCACCGAAAGACTCCAGTTGGCTTAAATGAGGAAGAGTAGGGCCAAATTGGGGTGAGGTGAGGGTGAAGAAATAGATGCCTGAGAGTAGGAAGCCTTATTTAGTATTTAAGCTGAGTTAAAACCTTTCAAAGTTAACATAAAGACAATGGGAAGTCATTAAAAAGTAATAAAAAGATCTTTACTTGTATAGTTCGCATCTCTGAATTCTGCGGCATACCTAAAATAATGAATCAAATGCTGTGATTGTTTAAACATTTAAGTATTCAACTAGAAATTAACTGTTAATAGTTATACATTTTTCACAATTATGTAAAATTTTGACACTCTTCTGTCCACTTGATTAACATTTTTAATATATTTTATAGGAAAATTAAAGGTACACAAAATGGGCCACGGCACCCTGTTCCTTGAAGTGAATGATAATATGATTCTTAATTTTTTTTACACTTCCATTTTTATTAAAAAACAACAGCAAATCTGCATAAAAATGCTTCTACTTCAACGTATATCTTCCTATCTGTCCATTTACAGAATCATGGCAAAGGAGCTTACAACAAAGTTTGAAGGAACGACTCACAACATCTGACTAAGCTTGGGCACATGTATTGGAGATCAGTTTTGGCTGAATTCTAATACAATGATGCTTAATTTTCTTGAATGCAGATTTTATCAAGCGTTGGAATGAACTTTTTTATGAAGCGATGGGGGTTGAGTTTTAAGTTTTCCTAAATTACAATAGGCAGTGGAGAGAGAATATCATTGTTCCATGTAACACTTTTTTTTTTTAATTTTATTGAGCTTCAAGTGAATGTTTACAAATCAAGTCAGTCTGTCACATATTAGTTTATATACACCTTACTCCATACTGCCACTTGCTCTCCCCCTAATGAGTCAGCTCTTCCAGTCTCTCCTTTCGTGACAATTTTGCCAGCTTCCAACCCTCACTACCCTCCCATCCCCACTCCAGACAGGAGATGTCAACACAGTCTCAAGTGTCCACCTGATACAAATAGCTCACTCTTCATCAGCATCTCTCTCCTACCCACTGTCCAGTCCCTTTCATGTCTGATGAGTTGTCTTCAGGAATGCTTCCTGTCCTGGGCCAACAGAAAGTTTGGGGACCATGACCGCCGGGATTCCTCTAGTCTCAGTCAAACCATTAAGTATGGTCTTTTTGTGAGAATTTGGGGTCTGCATCCCACTGATCTCCTGCTCCCTCAGGGGTTCTCTGTTGTGTTCCCTGTCAGGGCAGTCATCGGTTGTGGCCGGGCACCAACTAGTTCTTCTGGTCTCAGGATGATGTAAGTCTCTGGTTCATGTGGCCCTTTCTGTCTCTTGGGCTCATAGTTACCGTGTGACCTTGGTGTTCTTCATTCTCCTTTGATCCAGGTGGGTTGAGACCAATTGATGCATCTTAGATGGCCGCTTGTTAGCATTTAAGACCCTAGAAGCCACATTTCAAAGTGGGATGCAGAATGTTTTCAAAATAGAATTATTTTGCGAATTGACTTAGAAGTCCCCGCAAACCATGTTCCCCAAACCCCTGCCCTTGCTCTGCTGACCTTCGAAGCATTCAGTTTATCCCGGAAACTTCTTTGCTTTTGGTCCAGTCCAGTTGAGCTGACCTTCCATGTATTGAGTGTTGTCTTTCCCTTCACCCAAAGCAGTTCTTATCTACTAACTAATCAGTAAAAAACCCTCTCCCACCCTCCCTCCCTCCCCGCCTCGTAACCACAAAAGTATGTGTTCTTCTCAGTTTATACTATTTCTCAAGATCTTATAATAGTGGTCTTATACAATATTTGTCCTTTTGCCTCTGACTGATTTCGCTCAGCATAATGCCTTCCAGGTTCCTCCATGTTATGAAATGTTTCACAGATTTGTCACTGTTCTTTATCGATGCGTAGTATTCCATTGTGTGAATATACCACAATTTATTTAACCATTCATCCGTTGATGGACACCTTGGTTGCTTCCAGCTTTTTGCTATTGTAAACAGAGCTGCAATAAACATGGGAGTGCATATATCTGTTTGTGTGAAGGCTCTTATTTCTCTAGGGTATATTCCGAGGAGTGGGATTTCTGGGTTGTATGGTAGTTCTATTTCTAACTGTTTAAGATAACGCCAGATAGATTTCCAAAGTAGTTGTACCATTTTACATTCCCACCAGCAGTGTATAAGAGTTCCAAACTCTCCGCAGCCTCTCCAACATTTATTATTTTGTGTTTTTTGGATTAATGCCAGCCTTGTTGGAGTGAGATGGAATCTCATTGTAGTTTTAATTTGCATTTCTCTAATGGTTAATGATCGACAGCATTTTCTCATGTATCTGTTAGCTGCCTGAATATCTTCTTTAGTGAAGTGCGTGTTCATATCCTTTGCCCACTTCTTGATTGGGTTGTTTGTCTTTTTGTGGTTGAGTTTTGACAGAATCATATAGATTTTAGAGATCAGGTGCTGGTCGGAGATGTCATAGCTGAAAATCCTTTCCCAGTCTGTAGGTGGTCTTTTTACTCTTTTGGCGAAGTCTTTAGATGAGCATAGGTGTTTGATTTTTAGGAGCTCCCAGTTATCTGGTTTCTCTTCGTCATTTCTGGTAATGTTTTGTATTCTGTTTATGCCTTGTATTAGGGCTCCTAATGTTGTCCCTATTTTTTCTTCCATGATCTTTATCGTTTTAGTCTTTACGTTTAGGTCTTTGATCCACTTGGAGTTAGTTTTTGTGCATGGTGTGAGGTATGGGTCCTGGTTCATTTTTTGCAAATGGATACCCAGTTATGCCAGCACCATTTGTTAAAAAGACTATCTTTTCCCCAATTAACTGACAGTGGGCCTTTGTCAAATATCAGCTGCTCATATGTGGATGGATTTATATCAGGGTTCTCAATTCTGTTCCATTGGTCTATGTGCCTGTTGTTGTACCAGTACCAGGCTGTTTTGACTACTGTGGCTGTATAATAGGTTCTGAAATCAGGTACAGAGAGGCCTCCCACTTTCTTCTTTGTCAGTAATGCTTTACTTATCCGAGGCTTCTTTCTCTTCCATATGAAGTTGGTGATTTGTTTCTCTATCACATTAAAAAATGACATTGGAATTTGGATTGGAAGTGCATTGTATGTATAGATGGCTTTTGGTAGAATAGACATTTTTACTATGTTAAGTCTTCCTATCCATGAGCAAGGTATGTTTTTCCACTTAAGTAGGTCCTTTTTAGTTTCTTGCAGTAGCACTTTGTAGTTTTCTTTGTATAGGTCTTTTACATCCTTGGTAAGATTTATTCCTAAGTATTTTATCTTCTTGGGGGCTACTGTGAATGGTATTGATTTGGTGATTTTCTCTTCGATGTTCTTTTTGTTGATGTAGAGGAATCCAAGTGATTTTTGTATGTTAATCTTATAACCTGAGACTCTGCCAAACTCTTCTATTAGTTTCAGTAGTTTTCTGGAGGATTCCTTAGGGTTTTCTGTGTATAAGATCATGTCATCTGCAAATAGAGATAATTTTACTTCCTCCTTGCCAATCCAGATGCCCTTTATTTCTTTGTCTAGCCTAATTGCTCTGGCTAGGACCTCTAGCACAATGTTGAATAAGAGCGGTGATAAAGGGCATCCTTGTCTGGTTCCCGTTCTCAAGGGAAAAGCTTTCAGGCTCTCTCCATTTAGAGTGATGTTGGCTGTTGGCTTTGTATAGATGCCCTTTATTATGTTGAGAAATTTTCCTTCAATTCCTGTTTTGCTTAGAGTTTTTATCATAAATGGGTGTTGGACTTTGTCAAATGCCTTTTCTGCATCAATTGATAAGATCCTGTGGTTTTTGTCTTTTGTTTTATTTATATGGTGGATTACATTAATGGTTTTTCTAGTATTAAACGAGCCTTGCATACCTGGTATAAATCCCACTTGGTCTTGGTGGATTATTTTTTTGATATGTTGTTGAATTCTATTGACTAGAATTTTGTTGAGGATTCTTGCATCAATGTTCATGAGGGATATAGGTCTGTAATTTTCTTTTTTTGTGATGTCTTTACCTGGTTTTGGTATCAGGGATATGGTGGCTTCATAGAATGAGTTAGGTAGTATTCCATCATTTTCTATGCTTTGAAATACCTTTAGTAGTAGTGGTGTTAACTCTTCTCTGAAAGTTTGGTAGAACTCTGCATTAAAGCCATCTGGGCCAGAGCTTTTTTTTGTTGGGAGTTTTTGGATTACCATTTCAATCTCTTTTTTTGTTATGGGTCTATTTAGTTGTTCTACTTCTGATTGTGTTAATTTAGGTAGGTAGTGTTTTTCCAGGAATTCATCCATTTCTTCTAGGTTTGCAAATTTGTTAGAGTACAATTTTTCATAATAATCTGATATGATTCTTTTAATTTCAGTTGGGTCTGTTGTGATGTGGCCCATCTCGTTTCTTATTTGGGTTATTTGTTTCCTTTCCTGTATTTCTTTAGTCAGTCTGGCCAATGGTTTATCAATTTTGTTATTTTTTTCAAAGAACCAGCTTTTGGCTTTGTTAATTCTTTGAATTGTTTTTCTGTTCTCTAATTCATTTAGTTCAGCTCTAATTTTTACCATGTAACACTTTTAATAATGCAACAGATGATCTGAAAATCTATAGTGAGGCAATGTATCCAAGAAAAATGAAGTTTTTTGCTTAGTTCACTATAGCAAAACTTCATTTGAATGTCAGTGGTTCAGAATATGTAGAAAAATACTATAATTGCATAGCCTATAAAATAGCATTTGATATACAAATAGCCTAAAATAAGTTATTGGAGGAAATATAAAAATATGTTTAGGATGGACTGTTTTCAAGTACTTTTAAGTGTTTACTCAGAAAGGACTGATACCCCTACTTGCAAGCTTTCAACTTAACCCTCAAATACCAAGAACATCAACTCACTGACGTTCTCCTTGGTACAACTCTAGGTACTATTTGAGAGTATTTGGGCATAAAAAATTTCTTTGAAAAAATCTGCAATTTAGATTGTTCACTAATTCCTATGTATTTTTCCAACAATCAGTCAAACTAATAAGGTCACATTGTAAATGGTTATAAGACAGGGAACAGAGGGGCCCCCAAATCTGCAATTCACATAAGCAAATTAACAAAATAACAAGAAATGGGCCAGGGCACAGAAACAAAGCCATTTGCCAGAACGGGGCAGGGTATCAGAAAACATGCCCACAAAATTTCTTTAAAGTTGTCTTTTAGAAGGAGCTGGATAAAACCAGCCCCAGGGACATGCGCAGAACATCCACCTGTGACCACTGTGTGACCTTCCACCAGGGGCAGTGAGAGACAGCAGCCACAGCTGGGGAATTGAACTCGAGGAGCGAGAGACTGTGGAGGCACAACACCCCATAATAAGTCCTGCTACGAATCCCAGAGGCCTCTGGGACAGGAGCCATCTTAGAGAGGTGCTGTGCCCGCACTGTAGTTAACACATCCCTGCCTATGCCTATGAATAAACATGAATCTTTTCCCACCCAAAACCTTTAAAAAGCCCATGCAAGTCTCTTGTTCTCTGAGACGGGGGTAAACATAGCTTATGTCCTCCTCATTTCCACTTGCAAGCCTCTTCAATAAAGCTTTGCTCATGTGGAAAACTTTTCATGCCTTACTTGCTCATTCTTGACCAGTGAGAGGCAAGAACCTTATTCAATTCCGGCAATAGTTATACAACTTAAAATTAATATATTTCTTGATGTTGTCATTGTTAGGTGCTGTGTCGTCCGTTCCGACTCATAGCAACCCTATGTACAACAGAACGAAACAGTGCCTGGTCCTGTGCCATCTCTACAATCATTGTTATGCTTGAGTCGGTTGTTTCAGCCACTGTGTCAATCCATCTTGTTGAGGGTCTTCCTCTTTTTTGCTGACTCTCCTTTACCAAGCATGATGTCCTTTTCCAGGGACTGATCCCTCCTGATAGATAACATGTCCAGTGTACGTGAGACAATGTCTCATCATCCTCACTTCTAAGGAGAATTCTGACTGTACTTTTTCCAAGACAGGTTTGTTTGTTCTTCTGGCAGTCCATGATATATTCAATATTCATTATCAACACCATAATTCAAAGGCATCAATTCTTCCTTGGTCTTCCTTATTTATTGTCCAGCTTTCGCATGCATACGAGGCAACTGAAAATACCATGGCTTGGGTGAGGCGCACCTTAGTCCTCAAAGTGACGTCTTTGATTTTTAACACTTTAAAGAAGTCTTTTGCAACAGACTTGCCCAATGCAATATGTCATTTGATTTCTTGACTGCTACCTTCATGGGTATTGATTGCGGAGCCAAGTAAAATGAACTCCTTGACAACGTCAATGTTTTCTCAGTTTATTATGATGTTCTAACTGGTCCAGTTGCAAGGATTTTTTTATGTTGAGGTGCGATCCATACTGAAGGCTGTAGTCTTTGATCTTCATCAGTAAGTGTTTTTAAGTCCTCTTTGCCTTCAGCAAGCAAGGTTGTGTCATCTGCGTACTGCAGGTTGTTAATGAGTCTTCCTCCAATTCTGATGCCGCATTCTTCCTCATATACTCCAGCTTCAAATTAATACATTTCTTGTGAAGACCTAACTATATACTAGAAGTATTTCACATGCACTCAAAATATTTGCCCAAATTTCCAGCAGATGCTAATATTTAGTTTCACAAACAACAAGGGAGTCATACAGAGGAGCTAGGTGATTGGCCTAGGGGTAAACCACCAGTGCCGAACTCTAGCTCTCCTGCCTCTGAACCTGGCTGATTTCCGCTAGAATATATTCTGCTGCCTCTCCCCATCCTCTTTCTGGAATTATGTCTCATAATGCTCTGTAACTTTAATTTTGAAATAGAGGATGTTATGATATCTCAGAGAGTGAGATAACAGCAACGTGGATTGTCCCAAGCTTCGAGTGGTAGGAACTGTCAGCCAGCTGGGAAAAAGATGACTGCGAGAGATGGGAAATAGAGAAGGCTGAGCTTATGAGGGACAGGGACAGCTTATGAAGGACAGGCTTGGTCTGTGAGGGACAGGGTCAGGAAATGTATGATGGAAAAGAAAACATTCTGTGCCTCAAAAGACAGTTCAAGATAAAGCAATGGCACAAAAGTCATCGAGAAAAAAGAAGCTGAAAAGAGACATTAGGGAGAAGAACTTAAGTTCAGTCTCCACCAGATTAAGATGCAGACGGAAACCAGTCCTGTATCACCTGGGGAAAGTGCAGCACTTCGTCTATATCTAGTAGGAGCCCCCACGTGGCGCAAATGGTTATGCACTTGGCTATTAACCGAGAGGCTGGTGGTTCACATTTATTCAGAGGTGCCTTAAAAAAAAGGTCTGGAGATCTACTTCCAAAAAATCACAGCCATTGAACTCCTATGGAGCACAGTTCTATTCTGCAACACATGGGGTTGCCATGAATCAAAGTTGACTCGACAGCAACTGGGTTGATTTTTGATTTTTGGCAGCCATATCTACAGCTGTGCTATCCAATGGAAACTTCTGTGATGACTAAAGTGTCGTCTGTTTGCACTGTCCAGTGAGGTAGCCAAGAGCCACATCTGGCTATTGAGTACCGCAAATGAGGCTGGTGCAACTGAGGACATGGATTTTTACAATTATTGGACTTTCATTCATTTAAATTTAAAAGGAATACATATGGCTAGTGGCTACTGTACTGAAAAGCAAAGATATATATGATTCAAGTGGAAAAGATTTTGGTGTCATTTACTTGGAAAATTTCTTATATATGTTGAGAATATTGCCTTGTGCTGTTGGGGAAAAAATAAACTTCATGTGTGGGGTGCCGATCAGCATTTATCACTGATTAGAGGATACACAGAGACTGGAATTGAAATGCTCCTAAAAAACTTTTTAGATGGGGACATTTAGATACTCAGAATGAGGTCAGCTTTTCTGGGCTCTCTCTAGACGTCTCATGCCACCTTTTTCTGTCTTTCTCTCACACATTGCGTTATTTTCAAGTCTTGCTATCTTTATCTTGCCCACATCCTGAGACTCCTAAGAGGATTCATTTGTGAGAGTTTTATAAATTGCTTTGTGGATTAAAATTCTATATAAAGTGTTTATTACTACAGGCAGTTCTGACTTGGAGAGATTAGGCTTATGCCAGTTCACATTTATAGGCTTCAGAGAAATGCACCCACGTTATTAAGCCAGGAGGCAACCTGACACAGATAGGTCGATCAGACCATCTGTTTCCTGATACACCTAACTACCTGCAAAGCTGACCCATCCTTCAGCCTCAGCGTGACCCCAGAGTTCCTGCCTTCTCTGCCTACCTCCTCTTCTTGGGGTCTCTCAGCTCCTAAGCAGAATTAGCCTAGACCTGCCTTGAGGCTCTTGCCAGTAGATAATGCCTTAGGGTAAGCAGAGGCAGAAAAAAGTAATTGTGGCACAGTGGAAAAAGTAATGACATTGAAGTCCCAATTCTGCCTTGTTAGTTATGGAACCTGGCTAGACACTTAATTTCTTTGAGCTTCAGTTCTCTCTCACCAATTTAACAAATATTTTTTGAGTACCTGCTATGAGCTAGGCATTGCACTGTGTGGACTGGGGATTCATTCATGAGCTAGACTAAAAACCTCTGCCCTCAAGGAACTTATATTCCAGGAGGGGAAACTGAAAATAAAACATAATAAATATACATGGACACATACTGTATACATGCATATATTACATAATGTATTAGAGGGCAGTGAAAAAAATAAGCTAGGGAGAAAAATAAAGCAGGGATATGAATCTGGTATCATTTTTGTAGAATAACTAGGATAGGACTCAGTAACAAATAGGCATTTGAGCAAAGAACTGGGGAAATGAGGAAATGAGGTAAGCCATGTACGTAACAGGGGAGGAGATTTCCAAACAATGCAAACGTTCTGCGTCCAGAAATAGAAAAGAGAAACAGGAAAACAACAATTGGCTGTTAACCCTTGCCTGGAAGAAAATAACAACGATAATAAAAAACCAAACAGGTTGCCGTAGAGTTGATCCCGAAGTCATGGCGACCCCATGTGTTACAGAGTAGAACTGCTCCGTAAGGTTTTCTTGGCTGTGATTTTTACGGAAGCAGATTGTCATGCCTTCTGTGGAGCTGGTGGGTGGATTCGAATCACCAAACTTTAGATTAGTAGCTAATCGCAAAGTGCTCAGGCCACCCACTATGCAGGTACTGTGCAATATACTTTCTCTCTAAAGCCTAATGCTGACTGACTTTCCTTATCCTGGAAAACGAAGGCCCACCTTAACCTAACATCTTAAGAAGTTATCAGCCTCGGGAAAGGGGTCATTTTCAACTTGAATCTGTCTTGCTCCATAATTTATCATTTATGAATTTATACCCATATTATGACATAGCTCAGTGAACATGCAAATACAGCATTCAATAAAACTGTTGGGAGACAATCCTCTGTGGGTCTCCGAGTTGCTGTTCCTTCAGATGTTTAAATATGAATAGCTATGGAGGGTAGAGGTAGTGCCTCCACCTGGCAGAAAGGACAAGTTTGCTTATGTCTCCTATAAAAGATTCAGTGCGCTAAGTTCATGTTCCTTTCATGTAATTCATGTGCAGGTGTTACCTGGCCCTCTCGGCATTATCCATGGGAACTGGGCCAAAGGCAACCGGCACAAGACAATGCTGATGCTCTGCTATTGCTGTGAGTAATAAAGTCCTTTGTCTTTGACCCAAGAGTCTCAAGCCAGCATCCATGAAACTGTGGCAGGCTAATTGGAGGGTAAAATCTCAGACTCACCCTTCACAGTTTCGAAGTCTACTATTGAAGTTGGAGCCCTGGTGGTGCAGTGGTTGAAGTGTTTGACTGTTAACCAAAAGGTCAGTGGTTCAAATCCACCAGCCACTCCTTGGAAACCCTCTGGGGCAGTTCTATTCTGTCCTATAGGGTCGCTATGAGTTGGAATTGACTTGATGGCAATGGGTTTTTTTTTTTTGGTTTAAGTTAGAGATTTTCCTAGAACAGGAGAGTAGTTAGGAGAACAAGTAATAATAAACCTTATGAATATAAATTACTGAGAAGTGTCCTGCAATCTTAATTTTAATTTTCTTTGTCCCGATTCAGGTATAAAATATGCAGATTATAAAGTAGAAAATCAAAAGAACGGTTCATCAATTCTCCTGGCACTGCTGCAGAGAGATAATCACTTCTGAAGTAGCTTGTTGCCTCAGGCAACTGGAAACATATAAATAATTTAGTAAATTTGTTGTTGTTAGTTGCCATCAAAGGAAGAAGTTCAAGCTGCACTGCAGGTATTGGCAAAAAACAAGGCTCCAGGAATTGACGGAATACCAACTGAGATGTTTCAACATATGGATGCAGCGCTGAAAGTACTCACTTGTCTATACCAAGAAATTTGGAAGACAGCTACCTGGCCAACTGACTGGAAGAGGTCTATATTTATGCGTATTCCCAAGAAAGGTGATCCAACCGAATGTGGAAATTATCGAACAATATCATTAACATTACACACAAGTAAAATGTTGTTGAAGATCATTCAAAAGTGGCTGCAGCAGTATATCCACAGAGAACTGCCAGAAATTCAACCAGGATTCAGAAGAGGACGTGGAATGAGGGATATCATTGCTGATGTCAGATGGATCTTGGCTGAAAGCAGAGAATACCAGAAAAATGTTTACCTGTGTTTTATTGACTATGCAATGGCACTTGACTGTGTGAATCATAACAAATTATGGATAACATTGTGAAGAATGAGAATTCCAGAATGCTTAATTGTGCTCATATGGAACTTGTACATAGACTAGGAGACAGTCCTTCAAACAGAATGAGGGGATACTTCACGGTTTAAAATCAGGATAGGTGTGCATCAAAGTTGTATCCTTTCACCATACTTATTCATTTTGTATGCTGAGCAAATAATCCAAGAAGCTGGACTGTATGAAGAAGAATGTGGCATCAGGATTGGAGGAAGACTCATTAACAGCCTGTGATATGCAGATAACACAACCTTGCTTGCTGAAAGTGAAGAGGACTTGAAGCACTTACTGAAATCAAACAACATCTTGCATTGGGCAAATCTGCTGCAAAAGATCTCTTTTAAGTGTTAAAAGAGCAAAGATGTAACTTTGAGGACTAAGGTGCACCTGACCCAAGCCAGGGTATTTTGAATTGCCTCATATGCGTGCGAAAACTGTACAATGAATAAAGAAGAAGGAAGAAGAATTGATGCCTTCAAATTATGGTGTTGGTGTGGAATATTGAAAATATTATGGACTGCCAGAAGAACGAACAAGTCGGTCTTGGAAAAAGTACATCCAGAATGCTCCTTGGAAGTGAGGATGGCGAGATTTTGTCTCATGTACTTTGGACATGTTATTAGGAGGGAACAGTCCCTGGAGAAGGACGTGCTTGGTAAAGTAGAAAACCAAACCAAACCCATCGCTGACGAGTCGATTCCGACTCCTGGAGACCCTATAGGACAGAGTAGAACTGCCCCATAGAGTTTCCAAGGAGCGCCTGGCAGATTCGAATTGCGTAAAGTAGAGGGTCAGCAAAAAAGAGGAAGATGCTCAACGAGATAGACTGACATAGCAATTGCAACAATGGGCTCAAACATAGCAATGATTGTGGAGATGGTGTAGGACCGGGCAGTGTTTCTTTCTGTTGTACGTAGAGTTACTGAGTCAGAACTGACTTGAGGGCATCTAACAGCAGTGGAAGTTTTGTTTCCATTTTCAAACATTTTTCTTTCCCTCTCTCTAAAGCTACAGGGATGTCTTTTCCCTAGAAAGGTCAAATTTCAGGAAGCACATAATGTCTAAATAATCTCAAAGCTCAGCATTCTTGGATGCACAAAGCTGCCAGAGCTGGGTCAGAGAGTCAAGCCAAATGGAATTACGAAGGCTGCTGTGCGGCCGGAAATGCAATCTGAAGATGAAATAGAAGGCAGAGCTCTGACAGCTTGGTATTGAGATTTAACATTTGTACAAGGTTCTTGAGGGTGGTGACACTGCCAAGAACAAATAAAACTATTCCAAAGATCATGGATTTGGAGGAGACATTTTTCTGACCAACTTCAAACTCCAACTCAAGGAATTACAAACCATCTATCTAGCATTTCCCCCAAATAGCAATGCTGGGGTTCTTTTTCTCATCTTGAAAACTAGGGAATTAGTATAATTATTTTACCTCCTTCTTTGAGAAAACCGACTCACAGGAAGTATATTTGAAATTCCCTATTATATCCTTTCTACAGCATTCCTGTTACCTTCAGTTACTTCCCTAAGGAAGTCTAGGGCGGTTTTTCATCTCTGAGGCATCGAAAAGTACCTGATCAACTGCATTCACCAACTACTGAAATATTGCCATTTCTAAAGATGGAACAAAAGAGTTATTCACGGCTATTAACATTGCTAGGCAGAAAAAAAATTCCATACTTCTTATTAAAATAATACTGATTTTTATTTAAGAAACAGTAGGGAAAGAAGACTTTTTGAAAGTCTTTTTTTTTTTTTCCCTGCATATATTATTGTTAAATAATACTCAGTCCAACAGTGACTGAGCCCATGGTGATAAAGTGGCCTTAGAGGATCCTAAGGGGGTAAAAGTGGAAATTAGATTACAGGAATAAAAATTATTGAAGAAATTATTGAGACCTAAGTAAACATCCCTGAGGTAATTACAGACAAGTGAAAGGATGGGGACAAATACAGACTAAGGCAGAGGCAGAACAAAATAAATCAGCTACGAGTGCCCAATCACTGTTTTAAATATACTCTTGACTTTATTTGTAATAATCAAAATTGGAAATGGAATTATGAAAATGGTTAATAGATTATGGTAGAGCAACATGAGGGAATAAAAATCATAATTATGAAAGCTATATGAAAAAATGCAAGTACATTAAAAGTACAATATTATGAGAAAGGATCAGAATAGAATAATATTGCAACTTTGCTAAGATATGTTGTATGTGGGAGACAAAATATAAAAATGAAAACAGTTGTGCTAAGAATAAAATATTTCTAATACAGTTGCTCTACTGTCAATTCCATTTTATTTTTTTTACAAAATGAAAAAAAAAAAAGGTTGGCGAGATACCTTACATCTCCATCTCCACTGGTACTTACCCATTGCACTATGTGTTGTGCAAAATAAACAACCGGGAGTTTTGAGCTAGATGTCTTTTATCTTGAAGCTCTATCAGTTATAAAAAATTTTAATCTGAAGCCTTGTGATGACTAATTGGGCTAAAATGGGTGACGTGAGAGCTAGGGTAGTGGTTGAAAGAAGACAGTATAAATTAAAAAATTCCACATGTATTAAGTTTTGCTTGGGATATCACTAAATAGTCTCATTTAACACCAGGACTTCAGGGTTCAATTTATATAATCATAGGATTATAAAGTTGAAAGTTAGTGTGGGGATTTGCTAGTGCAAGCTCTTCATTTTACAAATAAGGAAACTGAGGTACACACCCCACATGACATCAAAAGCAGGGCTCAAGCCCAAGTCCCTGAATCTTTTTTCCCCCATCTCATTTTTTTAAAATTTGTGTATTAAAACAACAACAAAAAACTCTTTATTTTGAAGTAATTTTAGACTTACAGAAAAGTTGCAAAAATAGCACAGTTTCCTTATATCTTTCACCCTGCTTTCTTTAATGTTAATACCCTGGGTGGCACAAAGAGTTGAGTGCTCCATACTAGCCAAAAAGTTGGGGGTTCGAGCACACCTACAAGTGCCTCAGAAGTCAGGCCTTGGGATCTGCTTCGAAAAGGTCACAGCCATTGAAAGCCCTATGGGCCAGTTCTACTCTGAACAGGTGAAGGTCTCCATGAGTCAGAATCGACTTGACGGCAACTAACAGCAACAGCAACACCTTACATAACCAAAAATAGGGAGTTAACATCGGTATAATATTATTAATTAAACTGCAGACCTTATTTGAATATCAACAGTTTTTCACTAATGTTCTTTCCTGGCTCCCAGATCTGATCTATGTTGCCACGTTGCTTTGAGTGGTTATTTCTCCTTTGTTTCTTCCAATCTATAAGTCTTTCCTTGTCTTTCGTGTGCGTGTGTGGTAAAACACATATGACAAACTTTTGCCAACTCAACAATGTTTACATGTGCAAGCCTGAATCATCTTCATACCCCGTTCATTTCGTTTTTCTAGTGCAGCTTCTTATCCACCGTTGAACTGCATTACAGCGTATTATAGACACGAGCCTCTGATAAGCTTGGTGCTGGGTGACATGTAACTTCAAAATGTTGCTAGCTATTGCTATTAATTTGCACTAAATTAACTAAACCCATCATTTTTTCCTTCCATGTCCTTTCCCAAATTATAATACCTTCTCCATTATAAGGATTATTTCAACTCATCAGTAATTGGACTTTGGCACATGGTAGAAGCTTGGAAGTGTGGAAGAAGATCCCTAAAAAAATTATAAAAGCAACCCAATTCAGATTTCTTATTCCATCCTTGTGAAAAATCTCTGTTCAAAGCCAATAAATTTAACAGGTCAGCTTTGACCTGAAAAACAAAGTGAAGTCAAGCACGCAACTCTGTCTTCTCTTATGATGGCTTTCTACACAATTCCTCTTGAAGCAGGAGGCTGGATTAAAAGAGAGCCCCTTCTGGTCCATCGGCTGGCTCCTGGTCTAATTCTATTGCTATCTTATTATCTCAGGCTGCTGAGCCATTGAACAAGTTGCTAAATAATCAATTGTCTGCTCTGCATTCAACCACTATGGAAAGAAGAAAAATCTAGCAACTCATCCTGAAAATAGACTATTTAGCATTACTCTTTAGGTAGTGTCTATGATTCAGTTTATTCAACCAAGAACTAATCTTATTTCAAAATAATTACTGATTATTAGTGAACTTTCCAGGTGGGCAAATAGAGACAGGAATTGCATGGAGCTGCATATGGCGACCAATGTGTTGACCAAGCAGTAAGAGATGATGTATGTGACATCTGACTTGCTCTGAGCATGGCTCGGAAGGTCACGTGGAGACTTAGAAACAGAAGCCCTTGCAAACAGAACAAAACCATCTTTGTTCAGAGGCTTGCTGACAATTTTAGGTGTTAAAACCGAATAGTAGAAAATGGAATTATAGAGCTGGAGAGGATCATCAAAATGTAATTTAATGCCAGACAAATCCCACGTAAGACTTATGATTTTCTAACCTCTCTCAAAAGGGCACCAGGGAAGTTGCTTTAGTCATATCTTTTTTTTTCTCTTGAATTCTGATAATATGTTTTTAATGGACAGTGACATCTTTGAAATATTGTGGTACTCTTTAAGATGTGAGAAGGTACTTTTTTTTTGGTTAAGAAGCCGCTTTATGAAATAGGTTTTGCCTGAAACTTTTATTGTGGTGTGTGTGTGTATATATATGTATGCATGTACGTGTATGTGTACATATATGTATGTATTTATGTATATATGTATATACTTGTGTGCATGTATATAGACAGATAAAACAAAACATTTGCCATTTTAACCATTTTTTACATTCAGCGACCTTAATTACATTCACCATGGAGGTACTTTTTTTACGTTTACTCTTAGACTTTAAATCAAAGACAACTACGTGAGTGGAGATTATAAAGAATCAAGATTGATGCACCTGCTTGGAGAAATCAGGATCGACTCATCAGTGGTAAATTTTGGAAGCATTTATTAAGTGCCTATTGTGGTAATCCACTACCCATCTGTAAGTTTGTCAAACTGTGGTGGCTGGCGTATTGCTGTGATGTCAGAAGCTATGCCGCCAGTATCTCAAATACCAGCACGGTCACCATGGCATACAGATTTCAGCAGAGATTCCAGACTAAGAAAGAAAGGCTTGGAAATCTACTTGAAAAATTAGACAGTAAGAACCCTATGGATCACAACAGAATATTGTCTGACATAGCGCTGGAAGGCACCCAAAATACACAGTGGCTGCAATAATGGGCTTGAGCATACCAATACCTGTGAAGACGCAGGAATGGGCAATGTTTTGTTCTGTTGTACATGGGATTGCCATGAGTTAGAGCAAACTTAACAACAACTAACAACTACAATACTGTGCTAGTGATAAGAAACTTATAGACAGCTAAGATATAACCCCTGCCCTTAACCAAAAAACCCATTGTTGTTGAGTTGATTCTGACTCATGGTGACCCTACAGGACAGAGTAGAACTGCCACGTAAGGTTTCCAAGAAGCGCCTGGTGGATTCGAACTGCTGACCATTTGGTTAGCAGCCAAGCTCTTAACCACTGTGCCACCAGGGCTCCACTCTTGCCCTTAAGAGGTTTAAAAATCTAGTGTGCTATGTTGGACAGTTTATTTGACCACTCTGTTTGCTATTAGTGATAGTGCTTATGTGTATATGCAACATATGAGCGAGTACATTAAGACATCCACACAAATCTTAAAACAATATCTTAGACAGTGTATCTTGGCCTTCCCTCACTGAATCAGAATCTCTGAGAAGGAGCCATGAGACTACACATCTCCCTGTAATTCTTACGCACTTTCATGTTTCTCAGGCAGTGGTGTAAGGAAAGGCCATCCTTCACAGAAACTAAGTAGGTTCTCATCCGAAAGTGAAATGGTTTTCAGGTACAGGCCATTATTTTTGCTCTGGTTCACATTCTTTCAGAGACTGGTCTGATAGTGGTCATTATGGAAGCTCAGGGAATTATTTTTCATTCACAGTTCAGTTGAATTCTTTCACTGAGTTTTAAAGTTCGCTTTTCTTCAGTACTCATAAATGGTTTGCCCAAATGTGGTGAATAAAATGCTTCAAAATAGGCAGGTAAGCAAGTGCTGGCTGAGCAGCTTGCTGAGGAAAGGGCTGGTGATGGGGAGATTTGAAGGCCATAACCAGAATCTAAACCTTCTCCATTGCCCTGGGGCTACTTCCCTATCAACACTGTCCCTGTAATTGCTTTCACTTTTATGAGAAACGTAAACATTTAAAAATGAAACCTCATTAATTTAATACAAATATTTCTTGCTTGAATTAATAAGGCTCCCTCCTGCTGAGTTTAAAGCACCAAGTTACTGACAAGACATTTGGCTTTTGCCTGACAGTTGGAACCTGAAATTCTCATGATGTATGTCTCTCATGCTTAGCTTCTGTCTGTGACCAACCTTGCCAGAATTGTTTCTATGGAAACAGACATTAAATTCATAAAAATACTGGCAAATCTACTAAAGAGATATTCATCTAAATTCTCACTTGCTGTGCTTTGCCAAATGAGGTTCCATATGCGAAAGGCAGGCGCAATCATAATAAACCCACCCACTAACACTACTTTGAAAATGACTCACTATCAATGCAAAACCACAGGGCCCCAAAGGAAATCATGTCTCTCTCCCTTCCTTCACTTCCCTGTCCCTTTATTTCCACTTCTTTTATTCTTCCCTCATTCATTCATTCATTCAGCCAACAAATATTGAGCTCCTGTTTATGATCATATACGTATGTATACACACACACACACACACACACTTTTTTTCCTCCTATATGGTTCAGACACTTTGCTAGATGGGTTTAAGAGGTAAACCAATCAAAAAGAATACTGTCTTCCAGTATATCAGGGAAGAACGTCTGTTAAGACAGAGAGAATCATGGAAGGTAAGAATGGTGTCTTTGTATCACTAGCATCTAATGAGTGATGGCTCAATATACATTTAAGAATGATGGTGTCTGAAAAGTTGTGTGATACATATATTTACAACACCACCACCACCAAGAGTAGCTGCTGAGGTTGCTTATGCACAACAGAACACCTCATGGGATTTGATTCCTTGGTTTGGAGGTCGCCTTAGTTATCTAGTGCTGCTATAACAGAAGTACCACAAGTGGATGGCTTTAACAAAGAGAAATTTATTCTCTCACAGTCTAGTAGGCTACATGTCCAAATCCAGGGTGTCAGCTCCAGAGTAAGACTTTCTCTCTTTGTTGGTTCTGGAGGCAGGTCCTTGTCATTAATATTCCCCTGGTCGAGGAGCTTCTCAGTACAGGGATGTGCCATTCTCTTGGCTCTTATTTCTTGGTGGTATAAAGTCCCCATGGCTCTCTGCTCATTTCTGTCTTCTTATCTCAAAAAGAGATTGGGTTATGACAGAATCTAATCTTGTAGATTGAGTCCTGCCTCATTAACATAACTGCTACTGATCCCATGTCATTGACATCATAGAGATAGGATTTACAACACATAGGGGAATCACATCAGATGAGAAAATAGTGGACGGTCACACAATATCACACAATACTGGGAATCATGGCCTAGCCAAATTAATACACGTATTTTTGGGGGACATAATTCAATCCATGACAGAAGTTTAGGCCCATGGTTTCATGGAACATCCCAGTTAATTGGGCTAATACTGTGTTTAATGATTCTTTTCTATCTCCTAGTTTATTACATAGTGCCTGGGGTCATAAAAGCCATCCAAGGTACAATAATTGGTCTCCATTCATCGGGAGCAACAGCGGAAGGAGAGTCAAGAATAGGAGGAAGAAATGGAATGTGTGGCTAATTGCCTTCATGAGCAACTGCCTCCTTTACCATGAGACCAGAAGAACGGGATGGTGCCTGGATATCATTACTGAATTTTTTTTTTTTGAATTGTACATACGTTTCTTTTTTTCTGTCTCTTTTATTTTATTATTTTTTTATAGCTTTTATTGTGGTTTAAGTGAAAGTTTACAAATTAAGTCAGTCTCTCACACAAAAGGAAACCCTGGTGGCATAGTGGTTAAGTGCTACCGCTGCTACCCAAGAGGTTGGCAGTTGGAATCCACCAGGCACTCCTTGGAAACTCTGTGGGGCAGTTCTACTCTGTCCTGTAGGGTCGTTAGGAGTCGGAATTGACTCAGCAGCAGTGGGTTTGGTTTTTTTGGTTTCTCACACAAAAACTTATATACACCTTGCTACATACTCCCGATTACTCTCCCCCTAATGATACAGCCCACTCCCTCCATTCTCTTTTTGTATCCATTTCGACAGCTTCTAACCCCCTCTACCCTCTCATCTCCCTTCCGGGCAGGAGATACCAACATAGCCATTACTGAATGTTTTGATCAAAGATTCTATAGAAGAATCCTGACCAAAATGGAGAAAATGTAGAACAGAATTTTAAATTTTCATGGAATCCACACTTTCTGGAGCCATGGAGGTTAGAAGAATCCCCAAAACTACTGCCCTGAGATAATCTTTAAGCCTTAAACCAAAAATATCCCATGAAGCCTTCTTAAAACCATAGTTTAGCTTACCTAGTAAAGAATGTCTGCCTTGAGCACTGTCTATATGAGAACAAACTGATAATAGCAACTTGAAAGGTCAGATAGGAAACTTAGGGGGCCGTGAGTTTATGTTACTAGAGAAGGAGCAATCTGGAAAGGGAAGGTGAGAGGAGAAGAAACAATCTGGAAAGGGAAGGTGAGGGGAGAAGGAGCAATCTGGAAAGGGAAGGTGAGAGTGGTCGCGTAACTTGGAGGATGTACTCGATGTCACTGAATCGTCCATGCAGAAGATGTGGAATTGGTGTATGTTATGCTGTGTATATTCTCAACAACAACTACAACAAATAAAATATATACACCAGGAAAAAAAAAAAGAGAGAGTGAGGATACCTGAATAGAATGGTTGGAGTCACAATACAACTCTTTTTTTTTTATGCTGTGTATATTCTCAACAACAACTACAACAAATAAAATATATACGCCAGGAAAAAAAAAGAGAGAGAGAATGAGGATACCTGAATAGAATGGTTGGAGTCACAATACAACTCTAGTAAACTTGGGTAGAAACGTGTTGGATAGTTACGGTAGCTGAGAAACGTTAAGAGAGACCTCTCCTTTCCCCCTAAGAGGTGAGAAGGCACAAGTATATGGTGTGTGGCACATCATGGAGATTTATCGGGGTTTCAGAAGCTAGTGTCTAAAACAGAAATAGTAGGTGCAATAGCCACAGTGCTTCAAACACTGGCAATAAATGACAATCAACTCTCTTCCAGACAGGCTTCGATGTCTTTCATCAGATACAGCAAAATTTTAATAAGCAATAGCCCTTACCAAAGACAGATCTTCGGTTTCTATATCAGCTAGGTGGTTTCCAAAGGTTTTATATCAAATGTATCATTTGGGTGGTTTCCTTGAATCAAATGCCTGGTAAGAATCAACCTGATTATGTATTAACCAGGACTGTGAATGGAGTCTATAAACATGGTTCTTCATGCAAACTTTTTACAATGGTTCATTTGGGATTTAAAAATGAGTAGGAACATGAAAAGGAATCATGATGAATCCTTCCCATGGAAAATAGAGAAATATAGGAGATAAATTAATTTTACATTTATAAAATTTAAAAAAAGCTAAGAGAATGGAAAGCATTGATGACTGTTACCGTAAATGTTCTTGTGGGCATACTCCAGTAGAAATTGAGCAAGATGATCTGTTCACCTGCACACCCCGCCACACTCAACTGTCCTAATTCCCAAAATCAGGCATTACTTAATTAAAAAAATTAATGAGAAATATGAAGACAGATTCAAAAATTAACTTTATGAAGACATGGCTTTAAGTGCTAGGTACTTTATACTTCTCAAGTCTTTGTGATTAAAAAAAAAAAAGGTCATTATAGACCCCTAAGCAGAATGCGAAGTGAAAGTCAGAAAAAGCCATCTTTTGAAATTAAAACCCAGACGGATTATCATAAAATGGATGCAACTGTTATTGTGTAGAAATCTTCCTCAGAAATGACCCTTCAGAAGAGAGGTTTTGAAAATGTTTCTGATAAAAACATGTGTCTCCATGTCATCCAAGGATTCCAAGGGCCTCTATAAAAGTCACCAGCAAATCTAATCTACAACCTGACTAATGTTAATTAAGTGCTAATCTTGGAATTTTAATATTAATATATAACAGGCTATTTTGATGACTAAGAAGAAATATTGGAAAAGAAGAACCTGATAGCTAGGAATTCTTTAACATTCAGTATATATATATATATTTTTTTAATCCTCCAGAGGAAAGAATATTCTGATTCTAGACAACCGGTCTTGATTATTGAGACAGAAATATCTCTAGAGTGGGAAAGGGCAATTCGTCACAGTCCTATAGAGTTATAAAAATATCCCTTAAAGAACATCAAAGTTCATATATCTCAACCCTTTGCTTATCAAGCCACGTCATAATGCCTTTCTTCCATATTTTCTCTTCTTGGAAAGTTCTTGTCCCATTCTCCATTCCCACTGAGGAATTCCGCCTATCCTTTAAGGCTCAGCTCAGACATCTCCCTCTTAACACAACCTTCACTGATCCCCAACTCTGCTCAGAGTTTTCTGCATCTTTATTATGATGGCAAATTCTGCCTCCTGTTACAGCTAGCTGTTTCTCCACTGCAAGCTCTTTGCTGTGTACTGTGTTTTGACTCTGTAAGGTTCTAGAAGAGCCTGAAGTCCTCTAACATCAGAAGGAGGAGAGAGAATCACCATCAGCCCAAAGCTGATTCCTATAAGGTAGAGGTCAGACACAGCTCCACTCTCCAACCTTTTTACTAATTCTGATGTCAGCCATCCCTCCCATGGCACTCTCTACTTCTCTTTTGGGTTCTATAATTCTTGTTGCAATGGCCATACAGAACTCACAGACCATGTTTACAGTTAAGTGGTTTATTAAGGGGTACAACTTGGGATCAGGAAACAAGTAGGCAAAGTCTGGAAGGCTCCCCCAAAGTGGGGAACACATTCCCCCTTCTTCAGTGCAGGACAGTCCCCTCAGCTCCTCTCCCTCTGCTATGCACGCTTCTTCTCAGCTGTGCAGGCTTCCTCTCAGCTCCCTCAGGACAGGCCTCTCAACCATGTAGGCCTCTTTACTTTCAGCCTCCCTGCTGTCAGCCCTCTACTGGTAACTGACCCAGCTCATAGCCAGTGTAGCAGCTTTGCTCGGCTCTCTTAGCTGTATTCTTGGCAGCAATTTCTACTGTCACCGCTGGTTCTGTTGCAGCGCACCTTCTAGGCCTGCTGCTGGTGGTTCTGCCACAGGGCCTCTTCCAAACTTCTGTGTTCAGTGTTTCAGCCCTTGACCCACATTACAGCTCTTTTAGAAGAGTCCTTGCCTCCTCTTTCTCTGTTTCTTCTCCCTTCTTAAACCTCTCACTTTTCTTCCTTCCTGCTATCTTTCTTTCCGAAACCTCAATGAGGCCGACTGCATATATATACACAAACTCTTTAATTTCAAGGCATGACTCTGCCAGCAAGGCCATGAACTGACCAATCCCCTTGGTGAACCACAGTCACTTCATCTGCATAGCCTACCAAATGTTGACCAATCACTGCAAGGTACATAAAATAGACCAATCACAGGGCAGGCTGCAGCCCAGGGCCAGACAAAAAGTATCAAAACCTCAAGTTGTTTACAGCTTACCCAGGAAATGTCAATCAACCTGGACAAAAGTAACAAACCTTCCTGAGTAGAAAACTAGGGCAAAGGTAGTTCCTCAGGGTTTAGGGGAAAAATCTCTCAAGCTGTTTTTCTAAAGAACCAAGGCAAACGCCCGCAAAAAGGAACTCATTTCAGCACAGATTTATTTGTAAAAAGTTTCTGAAAACGTATTAAACCCTCTGCTAGGTGCTTTTACATTCATTCCATTCTCACTGCATCCCCCTACTTGCTCATACAGCACCTGAACCCTTGTGGACTCTCACTGCCTTTGCATTGCTATTTAATATAGATTTCTGAGAGGACTGCCTTACCAGGAAGGCATAGGTGTCTGAAGCATGTGAGTGGATCCAGAAAAATGCATGCATATTACCTACATTTCCAATAAGTCAGTTAATGGGCAATTGACTCATGCAAGTCAACTTCTTGGAGTGCGATTAACCTTGGATAAAGGAACAAAATTAGTAACTTGAACTTGCAAAGCTGATGCAATGCCTGGACTGTGAAATGTGGAGACTCCACTAATGAATAGTCACTGTGGTAAGATCCTGCCTGGGAAACCGAGGAGGTCTCCAGGAGACAGATTACACCCCTCTTATAACTATTAAAACAAACAAACGAAAAGCAATCAACTGAAAGGGAAAAATCTGCCCTGAGATGCTACATGGGTCTGCCATAGGAGAAATCGGTTTAGCTCCTGGTGAAAAATCCAAATACACTAATAGCTCTTTCTTCTAGAACCTACTAGTTAAGCATTTATAATAACTACAACATTAAGTGGAAGAAGAAAAAGTAGCTTATTCTTATATAAATATTTAGGCATTTAATCAAACTATGGAGAAAGCAAGTAAAAATAATAGCTCTTTGAAACTAAGAGCATAAGGAAATAAAAATTTCCTAAGGGTACCTTCAGCTTCAGACTGCATAAATTAATTTTTGTATGTATGCACGGCTGAATAAGCATTATTTATTATGTAGTTTGGGCTGAAGATGAATTGCAATTTTTGTTTGTTTATTTTGTTTTTCCTTCCTTGGTCTCTGGGAACTTGTGGTCCAGTGGGAGAATAACAGGTGATTGCACTATAATTAAATACATGAAAAGATAGCTATATGGCAGGGTTATGAAAGCATCAAATCAGTATGAGTACCTAATCCCTGGAGAGAAGGGAGAAGTGAAGAAGGCTTCCTGGAGGAGGTGGGGTCAAAAGAGAAAAAAAGTAGAACTTAGCCAGGAAAAGAAATGAGATGGCATTTCAAGAAGATATAAGAACAAAGAATGTAACTGAAAGAATGTAACTGCATGGGAATTATGAACAATTTATCATAGCTGGAGAATAAAGTGTGAGGCAAAGCATGGTAGGAGAGGAAACAGGTGTGGGCTGCCGGGACCATATTTATGGGGCCTCATCTCTCTTATTTCAGGATCTATACTCTACAGGAAGGAAGCAGCAATAGTTCAGTGGTGGAATTCTCACCTCCCATGCAAGAGACCAGGGTTTGATTCCTGGCCAGTGCATTCATGCACAGCTACCACCCATCTGTCAGTGGAGGTTTGCATGTTGCCATGATTCTGAACAAGTTTCAGTGGAGCTTCCAGGCCAAGACTGACCAGAAAACAAGGCCTGACAATCTACTTCTGAAAATCAGCCAGTGAAAACCCTATGGATGACAGTGGCTTGGTTTGCAACTGATCATGCATGCACATGGCACAAGACCAGGCACCATTTGATTCTGTTGTGCTTGGGGTCACCATGAGTCGAGGGCCAACTTGATGGCAGTGAACAACAACAACAGCTCTACAGGCAATAGATTAAGCGTTCAGGGATTTAAAGCATGAGTGTGATTTAGATGAACGTGTTTCATCTGGTTGACTTCAGTGGCAAGGGAGAATGAATATGAGACTGACACATTTGTGGATGGGAGAATGTTTGCAGTGGGACAGGAAAGAGATGATGGAGGTTGAATGGAGGGAGCAGACTGGTTTCGGAAATAATGAGGTAGTAAAAACCAAAGGACTAGGCGATTGCTCAGATGTGGGAGTGAGGGAGACTGAGTGGTTGTTACTGCCATACACTAAGATTAAGGAGTTCTGGTGGCGCATGGTTAAAATACTCGGCAGCTAACTGAAAGGTCAGCAGTTTGAATCCACTAGCTTCTCTGTGGGAAAAAAGACCTGGTGATCTGCTTCTGTAAAGATTACAGCTTAGGAAACCCTATGAGACAGTTCTACATCACTCCTAAAATTCTACCTAATAACAAACAAACAAACAAAAAAGAACTAGAATAAATCATAACAATACTTGAAAAGAAAAACATTGCTGTTTCATTAGTAGTTCAGAAAGGACGGAGGACTATCTGGAAGACAGACAGCAGATAGGATTCAGTTTAGAGATAGGCAGAACGTGAAGGAAGGGCAACCCAAAGCAAATATTAAACAGTGGACTGGGGTAGAGATCAGCATAGTTAGAGGGGAACTGATTGAAAGGCAAACTCACAGTCGAAGGGTACAAAAGGGGAAGGGGACCCTGGGGCATTCTCAAAAGGCTGAAATCTGAGGGAGCTTTGTTTGGCAACACTCCCTCCCTCCTCTCCTGCGTTTGTGCTGCGTTCACCAGGAATAGCAGCACTGCTCAAGGTTAACACGATGATGCTGGTGGACGCTGGCCTGGAGAGGCAGGGAGGGATGAAGGGCAAGTTCACTTTGTGGTTTCTATAGTTCTGAGCTGTTTGACTCTTTCACCTTGAGGATGTATTCATGTATTACTTGAGTACATTACTAAAATAGGAATAAAATCTTTTGGATTCGATTGGAAATTAGGAGGCCATTAGTGTCCGTGACAAGGGAGTAAAAGGGAGAGAGGTCGAAGCCAGATGGTGCTTTGAAGCATGAATGAGAGGTGACAAAATGGAGAAAGCAAGGGCAGTGTTCTTGGGGGTGGGGAGATAACACAAATTCGAGAGAAATGGACAGCGAGGAGTCAAGGAAGGTTCTTTTGGGAAGGTTGAGAGCTAGAGATAAGCAAGTAAGGAAGAAAATGGGTATAATTGGAAAGTGGAAAAAGAAACGAAATCATGTTTGCTGGGTTTTTTCTTAGAGAAGGAGACAAGGTGATCTGTTTAGAGAGTGGCAATCTGAGTTAAGAGGACTTAAAGAGTAAAAAGGGCTTGGGAGAAACCAGTAAGGACAAATTGAAGGACTGGTAGAAATGATGAAGGTACAGCTGAGGCTGGAAACCTCAGATAGATGGTCCATTCAATTCACAGTGTGTGATCTCCTCCAGTGGCCTTTAGCTCCATGAGGGTACCAAGAGGAAAGGTGATTGTAAGAGCAATCCAGAATTGGGGTTTTGTTAGCCAATGAGGGAGCAGGGCACTAGGACACGAAGGGTGCTGATGATAATAAATTGATCAGATTCTCCACCATGGGTCCTGGCTTGGTGCAGATTCCTATCTTCCAACCGGGAACGGACTAATGGATTTGGAAAAAATTGAAATCTCAGTGGTCTGGAGAGTCCTGACACAGCCCAAGGGGAGCTGGTAGGCAGAAGGTGGCAGGATATGGATATTGTTCCTTCTGCTTTAAATGGCTGGAGTAACAAAAGTCCTGTCTCTCCTACGTCTCCAGGAAGAATGATGAGCAAAGGCATTCACAGTCCATGACACAGGCCAAACCAACAGACGGACAAAGGGCAAAGAAAGCATCTCTTCTTTACCATGGAGAGTGTGCCACATTATGTTTACACTCAGGACATGCTATTGAGTACTGTTTTATTGAGCATGTTGTCCCATAGCTGTGACTAGAGTCTGTCATGCAGAGAGAAGTCAGCTGTCACTCTGGCAGCTGTGATCAGCTATTCAATGTGCTAGTGTCCAGAAGGACAATTCAACTGTTGCCTCAAAATAACAGGCAGCGATAAGACTGCTGGGATGAAGACTCTGCTGTCCAATCAGACTGGTAGTCCACACAAGACACTTATACAATGTCGTAATTGAAAGTCATTATTATTATTCATAGAAGGTAAATAATAAACAACAAGAACAGATTACTTATAGAAAGCAAAGAGTAAACAACAGGAACAGGTTTGAGGTGAACCGGTCCCCTCCATCCCTACAGGACTCTACTTAGCATCACAGGGGAGGAACCCACTTATGTCTGAAAGGGAACCCGCTTACTCTTCCCAAGTTATCTATATCCATTTCTGTGTCACTGGATGGGCACACAGTGGACCAGGTGTCAGCAGGTGTCTTTCTCTCAGCAGGTATGTCATCAAGTCAGGTCGGGTGTAGCATGGCTGTGTTCATTTTCTCCCTCTCCGTGGCTTTTCTTGGCCAGGTCTGGCCCCTGTGCTTTCTGGTCCAGCTCTCAACCAGCAGCTTTGGGACAAGCCTGGGCCAGTGCCAGTGCCAGGGTTAGACTGACCTTATGACAGCTGTCAAGACAAAACCATTTATGGGCAACCCCTATACAGTGTATGCTAAAGCTTTTGCTCCCTTGGTGACCTCCTGCCTGGAGATGCCCAGCTCCACTCTGGGCTGATTCAGTCACCACCACCATCTTTATCCATTGTCCCCTTACCGTCCTCTGCTGGTTTCCTCGTTCCCGCTACTTGCACCGCTGCTGCCACTTCTCTGCTGCTTGGCTGTGCTGTGCTTGTTGCTGTTTCTCTCAGTCTTCAGTATTTTCAGCTCAGTACTACAGCCCTTGGCCTGTATTACAGCTCTTCTGAAAGGTTCTCAGCACAGGGCCCCATGTTCAAAGGATGCACTCCCCTCCTGGTTCTCATCATCAGGAAGCCCCATCTGAGCCTTCCTGCTGAAGGGTTTTATCAGTCACTGGACTGGTCCCACGGCCAATACTGGTAAAGGTCAGACTGGGTGCCTCTAGCCAATCCGTGTAAAGGTGGATTGTAAACTGGCCTATCTTTGCAAGCCACTTATGCAGATAGCAAATGGACCAATCCTTTTGCAGACTGCAGCCTGGCCAGTCATTTTGGGAGAATTACAAACCCAAGGCCAGAAAGGCCACATAAAAGAAAACCTATTGCACCACAACAATGAAGGGCATGTCCTCCATAAACACAGACTTTCTGTTATGTGTTCTACCATAATTACGTTCCTAAGTGTGAGAGCAGTGGTGGTTCAATGGTAGAATTACTGCCTTCTATGCAGGATACCTGGTTTGATTGTTGGCCAAGGCACCTCATGCACAGGCACCACCCATTTGTCAGTGGAGGCTTGTGTGTTGCTACGATGTTGGTTTCAGTGGAGCTTCCATGCTAACACAGAAGAAAGGCCTGGCAATCTACTTCTGAAAATCAGCCAATTAAAACCCTATGGATCACAACGATTCAATCCACAACTCATCAGGGGATGGAGAAGGACTGGGTAGCATTTTATTCTGTTGTGCATGGGGTTGCCATAAGTTAGGCTGACTCAACAGCAGCTAATAACAAAAACAACAAGTGTGAGAAGAGATGGGCAGGCAAAGAGAAATCTAGATGTCCCTAAATTCTCCGACAGTCACAGGAAGAACAGAGCTGAAGATAAGAGAAGAGGGTGGGATGAATGGTGGTCATGCAGATAATTCCGATAATAAATTTCTGAGTTTTGAGAGTCAAAAGGAGGGCTATTAAAAATCATCTTGGTAGGGGACACTGAGCTGCTGTTAAGGGTGATGGAAACATTAGGGAACGGTTAATGGTGAAGGTTGAACAACGTGGGGAACATAGTTAATGTCACTGAATTGTACATGTGAAGACTGTTGAAATGGCAATTTTTTAAAACCTATATATTTACCAAAATAAAAAGTTTTTTTTGACATTTTATTGTGCTTTAAGTGACAGTTTACACAGCAAATTAGTTTTCCACTCAATAATTCATACACAAATTATTCCGTGACATTGGTTGCAATCCCTGCAATGTGTCAGCACTCTGCATATTTTCACCATGCGTTCTGTGTTTCCATTTGTCCTGTTTCATTGCCCCTCCCTGCCTTCTCATCTTTGTTTTGGGCAAATGTTGCCCTTTTGGTTTCATACAGTTGATTGCTCTAAGAATCATATTCTTTGCAGGCGTTATTGCTTATTTTTATAGGCCAGTCTATTATTTGGCTGAAAGGGGCCTCCAGGAGTGGGTTCAGTCCCAAGTTAGAAGGTTATCTTAGGGCAATAGTCTCAGGGGCTCTTCCAGTCTCTATGAGTACAGTAAGTTTGATCTTTTTTATGAATTTGAATTTTGTTCTACATTTTTCACCTGTTCTAACTGGGACCTTCTATTGTGGTCCTGGTCAGAGCAGTCAGTAATGATAGTTGGGAACTGTCTAGTTCTTCTGGTCTCAGGTTAGAGGAGGCTGTGGTTCATGAGGGCCATTAGTCCTTTGATCTAATTGCTTTCTTGAGTCTTCAGTTTTCTTCATTCTCCTTTGCTCCAGATGGTAAGAGACCAATAGTTGTATCTTAGATGACCACTCTCAAGCTTTTAAGATCCTAGTTTAGATCACTAAACTAGAACTAGAACATTATCTTTATGAACTACCTTATGCCCATCGAAGTAAATGTCCTCCAAGACTATGGTCTTTGGTCTTCGAGCTCAGTAGCTCAGTACCACTAGGTGTTTGGTTAAGTCCAAGAGGCTTCCATAACTGTGTCCCCTGTTGCTCTATTGTATATATGAATATACATGCAGCACTTACAAATATGTAAGTAGAAATATCCACAACATACTATATATGCACATGAGTGTACTCCTGTACAACCTCCCACATGTATTCATCATACACATCTACCTGTGTATCCACTCACAAATTATTGTTTGTTATTACTGTTGTTGTAATATTGTATATGTTATAGGATTTACCATAATTGCCCTTTATTCTAGCATACCTCTCAGTGTCTTTCTTTGCCTTGGTCATGTTGTGCTGACTTCCCACGTATTGTGTATTCACCAGAATTAACACGTCTACTATCTAGTACTGATTCTGCCTTCCTCTCCCTCCCATCCCTGATAACCATCAAAGGATGTTTCTTTCTGTGTGTAAACCTATTTGTGACTTTTTACAATGATGGTCTCATAGTGGTTTGTTATACTGTGGTGCCTTGTGTGTTGTTTTGATGCTGGAAGCTATGCCACCGGTATTTCAAATACCACCCAGGTCATCCATGGTGGACAGGTTTCAGCAGAGCTTTCAGACTAAAACAGACTAGGAAGAATGACCTGGTGATCTACTTCTAAAAAAACTAGCAAGTGAAAACCTTACAAACAGCAGTGGAACACTGTCTAATATAGTGCCAGAAGATGAGCCCCTCAGGTTGGAAGGCACTCAAAATACAACTGAGGAAGAGCTGCGTCCTCAAAGTAGAGTCAATCTTAATGATATGGATGGAGTAAAGTGTTCAGAACCTTCGTTTGCTGATGTGGTATGGCTCAAAATGAAAAGAAACAGCTGTAAATATCAATTAATAATTGGGACATAGAATGTATGAAGTATGAATCTAGGAAAATTGGAAGTCATCAAAAATGAAATGGAACACATAAAGATTGATAGCCTAGGCATTAGTGAGCTGAAATAGACTGGAATTGAGCATTTTGAATCAGACAATCAAATGTCTCCTATGCCGGATATGACAAATTGAAGAGGAATGGTGTTGTATTCATCTTCAATAAGAATATTTCAAGATCTATCCTAAAGTACAACATTGTCAGTGATAGGATAATATCCATACTGGCCTACAAGGAAGACCCATTAATACTGGTATTATTGGAATTTATGTACAAACCAATAACGCCAAAAATGAAGAAACTGAAGATTTTTACTAACTACTGTATTCTGAAATTGATCAAACATGTAAAGGAGATGCATTGATAATTACTTGTGATTGGAATGTGAAATGTGGAAACAAAGAAGAATTAATTGGTAGTTGGAAAATATGGCCTTGGTGATAGAAATGATGCCACAGGTTGCATGATAGAATTTTGCAAAACCAATAGCTTATTCATTGCAAATACCTTTTTTTCAACAACAATAACGATGACTGGATTTAGAGACCATTTTAAAAATAGATTTGATGCATTGAACACTGACTACTAAAGACCAGATGAGTTGTGAAATGATATCAAGGACCTCATACATGAAGAAAGCATACAGAAGATTTCAAAGAGGAGCTTGAGAAGACAAAGTGAAATGTACAAAGACCTGGAGTTAGAAAACCAAGAGGAAAGAACACACTTGGCATTTCTTAAGCAGAACGAACTAAAGAAAAATTTCAAGCCTTGAGCTGCAATATTGAAGGATTCTATGGGCGAAATATTGAACAATGCAGAAAGCATCAAAAGAAGATAGAAGGAATACACAGAGTAATTGTACTAAAAAGAATTGGTTGACGTTCAACCATTTCAGGAGGTAGCATATGATCGAGAACCAGCGGTATTAAAGGATGAAATCCAAGCTTCACTGGAGACACTGGTGAAAAACAATGCTCCAGGAATTGATGGAATACCACTTGAGATGTCAGCTACTTGGCCATATTTGTGCCCATTCCAAAGGAAGGTGATCCAACGGAATATGGAAATTATCAAACAATATCATTAATATCACACACAAGTAAGACTTTGCTAAAGATAATTCAAAAATGGTTGCAGAAAAACATCAACAGAGAACTGCCAGAAATTCAGGCTGGATTCAGAAGAAGACATGGAGAGAGGGATATCATTGCTTATGTCAGATAGATCTTGGTTGAAAGCAGAAAATACCAGAAAGATGTTTACCTGTGTTTTATTGACTATGCATAGGAATTGAACTGTGTGGATCATAACAAATTATGGCTAACATTAGGAAGAATGAGAATTCCAGAACACTGAATTGTGCTTGTGAGGAACCTGTGCATAGACCAAGAGGCAGTTGTTCGAACAGAACAAGGGGATATTGCATGGTGTGCAGTCAGGAAAGGTATGTGTCAGGGTTGTATCCTTTCACCATACTTATTCAATCTGTATGCTGAGCAAATAATCTGAGAAGCTGGAATGTGGTATCAGAATTGGTGGAAGACTCATCAACAAACTGGAATCTGCAGATGACACAACACTGCTTGCTGAAAGCAAAGAGGACTTGGAGCATTTACTGTTGAAGATCAAAGAACACAGCATTCACCATGGATTATACCTCAACATAAAACCCACATAATTGGACCGATGAGCAGCATCATGATAAACAGAGAAAAGATTGCAGTGGTCAAGGATTTCACTTTATTTGGATCCACAATCAACACCCATGGAAGCAGCAGTAAAGAAATCGAATGATGTATTGGATCGGGCAAATCTGCTGCAAAAGACTTCTTTAAAGTGTTAAAAAGCAAAGATGTCACTTTGAGGGCTAAGATGCGCCTGACCCAAGCCATTGTATTTTCAGTCACCTCATATGCATGCAAAAGCTGGACAATGAATAAGGAAGACCAAGGAAGAATTGATGCCTTTGAAAATTAAGGTGTTGGTGCAGAATATTGAAAATATTAAGAACTGGCAGAAGATGAACAAATCTGCCTTGAAAGAAGTACAGCCAGAATGCCTTTTAAGAAGCGAGGATGTAAGACTTTGTCCCTAGTACTCTGGACATGTTATCAGGAGGGACCAGTCCCCGGAGAAGGATATCATGCTTGCTAAAGTAGTGCATCAATGAAAAGGAGGAAAACCCTCAATGAGATGGACTGATGCAGCGGCTGCAACAACAGGCTTAAACATAGCAATTATTGTGAGGATGGAGCTGGACAGGGCAATGTTTCATTCTCTTGCACATAGGGTTGCTATGAGTGAGAAACTACTCGATGGACCTAACAACAACACACAATGTTTGACCTTTTGTGATTGACTTATTTCGTTCAGCATAATGTCTTCCAGATTCATTCATGTTGTGAGATGGTTTGCAGAGTCATCATTGTTCTTTATCATTGTGTAGTATTCCATTTTATGTATGTATCACAACTTGTTTATCCATCCCTCCTTTGATGGGCATTTAGGTTGTTTCCATCTTTTTCCTATTGTGAAAAATGCTGCAATGAACATGTGTGTGCATATGTCTATTCATGTCATAGCTCTTATTTCTCTAGGATATATACCTAGGAATAGTATTTCTGGATTGTACGGTATTTCTATTTCTAGCTTTTTAAGGAAGCCCCATACAGTTTTCTATAGTGGTTGTATGATTTTACAGTCCCACCAGCAGTGTATAAGTGTTTCAATTTCTCCACATCCTTGCCAGTATTTCTTTTCTGTTTTATTTATCAGTGCCATTATTGCTGGAGTGAGATGGTATCTCATTGTAGTGCTGATTTGTATCTCTCCAACGGCTAATGATTGGAGCATATTTTAATTTGTTTAAGGAGACCTGGCGGCACAGTGATTAAAGCCTGTGGCTGCTTACTGAAAGCTCGGCAGTTCGAACCTACCCACCGCTCTGTGGGAGAAAGATGTGTCAGTCCGCTTCAGTGAAGATTTACAGCCTTGGAAACCCTATGGGGCAGTTCTACCCTGTACTTTAGGGTCACTGTGAGTTGGAATCAACTTGGCAACAGTGGGTTAGGTTTTATGGTTTGAAAGAAGCTTGATGAAGTGTCTGTTCATGTCCTTTGCCCATTAAAAAAATTAAAAAAAAAAATCATACTCGAATAACACATGTAAACGGGGACTGTCCCAGGCACACCTCCCTTTGAGATGGTGTGACCGGGCGGACGGTGTGCTCTCTGGATTATCCCCGAGTCATGCTGGTTGGGGCACTATCTGCTGCCTTGATACTACTGCCCCTCAAAGCTTCCTCAGACATCTGCACCGTCTGTGATCTGCCTGAAGCAAAGAGTTGGACCCAGTGACCTAACGTTTTAGTTGAAGATACTCTGCCTGGTATCACAGCTTATGAGGGCAAAGGATCCAAATAAACCTGACACAGCTTGCCTTTTCTCCTATTACAGAAGTAATAATGCAGAAAATATGTGGTGTCGCTTAGCCTTGAGGAAAGAAAATCTTCCTAGTTAGATTGACAATACTGCAAAGTTATCCCACGTCTTGCAAATGTATTTCTGAAATGAAATAACTGCTAAAAAAAATTTAAATAACTGTCTGTGGTTGCCTGCCAGAGGATGACAACATGCAAATTGTCATTTTCACTCTTTCTCTTTGATACATACTCTTACCTGCTAAAGGTGGCCAGGCAATAAAGGAGCATCTGTTTTTTCCTCATATGGCATTAGCAAGGTGATCACCAAGAGGAAAGGGTTTGATCATTCTATGTATTACGGTAAATTCGCAGTTACCTCTGATCATGGAAATTAAGTTTGCGAAAGAAAAATGAAATCCATAGAGAATCCCAGAATTACTCTTAACCTAATGCTTCAACCTTGCCTGTCATCACTCCTTTACTCAGGGAAGCTCACAAATTGATTTGTAATTATGTCCATTTTTCTGGGAATTAGATGGAAGACTTGGCGAGCAATAAAATGACCAAGCAGGTAGTAGTAATCAGGAAAAAAAGGAGCAAAGTTCAGACGTATGTAGAGCAAGTAAACTTGAGTAAACTGTGATATGGCTACCAATGTCGCTGTTTGTTGAAAACCCCAGTAAACCTTGAAAGCTGGCCACCTCCTCCAGGAACCCTTCCTGATCCACTATGTAGATGTTTCATTCTTGATCAAGCAAAATACTTTATAGCACTACTTGACTTGGATTTTTGCAATTCTTGGTATTAAAATAACTGTGTGCTTGCCTTATATCTATACCTACATTTTTTTATCTGAAAGCAGCATTTTTTATTTGAGAGCAATTTTGCTTAAGCTGTCATTACATTCCCTGTAATTTCTGTCATTATGGGTATATAATACATCTTTGCTATATTATTTAATTCGTCAGTATTTGGGTGGTGGCTGTTGAAACTAGAGGCAACAGTAGTGAAATAGTTTTCAATATTTCTGGCTGCATGATTTTTCATTCACATGAACTATTAAGCTGAAGCCAATATGTAAAGCAGAAAAACAGTTCTAGTTGACATCAACGGAGATGAGCGGCGAGAGACCCAGAATTCTCCTCACGTGGAGACTTCCCACTTCCAATGACACATGCTCAAATCACTTGTAAGGGACAATTTGAAAAAGTTTGGCTTTGGAGCCAGCAATTTTTTAAAATTCCCTATCAAATAACTACATGATCTTTGTCAAGTTAATTTCTCTGAGACGCACACAAGTTCTCAATAAACGATAGCTGTGGTGATAATTATGATAATGCTGCTGCTGCTAACGAGATGAAGGTTCCAGGAAAAGGCCTTCTGGCTCTTTAGCATCTCTCATACCCTCCATTCCCATAGTGCTTACAAAGTTTAGGTTCTCATCACTGCTTGTCTTGACCACTTCAATAGTCTCTTGGTTGTTTTCACTGCTTTCATTCTCTCCCCTCTCTAATCTATATTCCAATGGCTGCCAGAAAGATCTTTCTAAAACGTAAATCTTTTCATGTGCATGTCTCTCTCCAGTATAAAACCTCTCAATGGCCTGCCATTAGTGAGAGATGACAGTGCACGCTCCTTAGCCTGGTGTACCTGTCCTACCCTCCAGCCTTATTTCTTACCACCTGTTTCCTTCCTCATATTGACTGATAGGACAAGTAGGAAAAAAAATCCAGAAAATAGAAATCATCAGATAATCCAGATACACAGACACCTGAGACTAATATTTAAAAAAATAGATGACAACACAAGAATTATTCTAAAGACTGGAATACATAAAAGAAAAGAATCATATGAAAATTCTAGAACCAAAAATACAGTAACTCAAATTAAGAATGTAATATATGGATATTGGGGAAGCCAGCACAACTTGTGCAAGGCAAAGTCACGGAAGCTCCATAGACACATCCAAACTCCCTGAGGGATAGAATTGCTGGGCAGAGGGCTCTGGGGACCATGGTCTTGGGGAACACCTAGCTCAATTGGCATAACATAGTTTATAAAGAATATGTTCTATATTCTGCTGTGCTTAGTAGCATCTGGGGTTTCAAAAGCCTGCAAGTGTCCATCTAGGATACTTCACTGGTCTCACCCCTTTCGGAGCAAGGAAGAATGAAGAAATCTAAAGATACAAGGGAAAGATTAGTCCAAAGGACTGATGGTCCACATCTACCACAGCCTCCACGAGACTGAGTCCAGTACAACTAGATGGTGCCCAGCTACCATCACTGACTGCTCTGACAGGGATTACAATAGAGGGTCCCGGACAGAGCTGGAAAAAAATGTAGAACAAAATTCTAACTCAAAAAGGAAGACCAGACTTGCTGGCCTGACAGAGACTGGAGAAATCCTGAGAACATGGCCCTGTGACACCCTTTCAGCTCAGTAATGAAGTCATTCCTGAGGTTCACCCTTCAGCCAAAGATTAGACAGGCCCATAAAACAAAACAAGACTAAAAGGGCACATCAGCCCAGGAGCAGGGACAAGGAGGCAGGAGGGAACAGGAAAGCTGGTAATAGGGAACTCAAGGTTGAGAACGGAGAGTGTTGACATGTCGTGCAGTTGTTAATCAATATCATAGAACAATGTGTGTATTGACTGTTCAGTGAGAAACTAGTTCTGTAAACCTTCATCTAAAGCACAATAAAAAATTTAAAAAATAATATGTGGATTTAATAGCAGATTAAAAGCAGATGATGAAAAGATTAATGATCTAGAAGAAAAGTCAATAGAAACTATCAAAACTAAAGCAGGAAGAAAAAAGGATGCAAAATATAGAAAAGAGTCATAAGAAAGATGACTAAAATTTCCATGATACATGACAGTGGAGTCCCAGAAGTGGGGCGAGAGAGAGAAAAGGGCAGAATCAATATTTCAAAAGATAACGGCCAAGGTTTTTCCCAAACTGACAAATGACATCAAGCCACAAATCCAGGAGTCAATACTTACCACATGCAGGATAAAAACAAAACTATCACAAGAAATTGCTAAGATGCAAAGACAGACAATAAATCCCCAAAGCAGCAAGGAGTAGTGGGAAGAGGTCATTACTTTCCAAGGAACCACAATGAGACTCACAGCCAAGGTCTAAAAAACAAACAACTAATCAAGGCAACAAACAAATAATATAAGCCAGAAAATTTGGAATGCCACCTGTAAAGTGCTGAAGGAAGATGACTGCCCACCTTGAATTCTATACCTAGCAAAAATATGTGTTTCAAATGAAGGCCAATGAGGAGCGACTGCTGAATAGGTATGTGGTTTCTGTTTCCGGCGATGAAAATGAATTGGAATTAAATAGCAGTGATAGCTGCTCGACATTATGAATGTACTAAAAACCACTGAATTGTACACTTTAAAATGGTGAATTTTATGTTACGTGATTTTTATTCCAATTAAAAATAGAAAATTTAAAAACTGAAGGCAAAATAAAAACATCTTAGAAGAATAAAGACTGTGAGAAAACTAAATGATACTCTAAAGAAGTCCTTCAGGAGTAAGGAATATGAACCCAGGCCAAATCATAGAAATCAAGAAGGCAACCAATAGCAAGAGAAAGTGTCAATATGTGGGAAATAAAAACTAATAGACCAGTTGTAATAATGTGTTATGGGTTTTTTTGTTTTGGGGTTTAAAAAGACACGTAGAATTAGAAAACATGAAAAATTACCCAAAGACAATGGGGTGGGGGAGTAAAGGGGATTAAAGTGTTCTAAGGTTTTTGTATCACTCAAGAAGTGGTAAAAATAATAACATATTATTATTATATATAGGTCAAAAATGAATGCTGTAATCACTAAAAGAATATTAAAAGAGTGAATACCCACCAAGATTATAGACAGGAATAATGAATTAATAACTCATTTTTGATCATTCCAAAAGAAGGCAAGAATGGACAGAAAATGGAATATAGAAAGCAAATATATTTATAATTGCATTAAATTTAAGTGGATCAAACACACCAATTAAAAGAGAAAGGTTGACTGACTGGATAAAAACAAACAAAAGTTTATTTGTTACTTAGAAGGACACACTTTAAATGTAAAGTCACAAAATCTTGGAAAGTAATTGGATGGAATAAGGCATATTCTGAAAATGATAACCAAATCAAAACTGGTATACCTATACTAATGTCAGAAGAAGTAGAGTTTAAGGCAAGAAGGGTCACTAGAGATAAAGTGAAACATTTAATAATGATAAACGTATCAATACAAGAGATAATAATTGAAAATTGTATGCTCCTAATAACCCAAGAAGAGGTAAAAAATGTAAAAAGATTAATAACAATTGAAGAAGTTAGAGATGTAATTAAAAGTACCATTTACAGAGGCACCAGAATGAGAGAAATTTAGAATTGAGTTCTATGTTGCCTTAAAAGAGCATATTATTTTTACTTAAGTCAACTAGTTCTAGAACATAAAAAAACCCAAGCCTATTGCTGTTGAGTCTATTCTGACTCATGGTGACCCCATGCATTACAGAGTAGACCTGCCCCATAGGGTTTTCTTGGCTAGGCCTTTTTTCTGTGGCACCGTTAGGTGGGTTCAAACTGCCAGCCTTTAGGTTAGTGGTTCAACCATTTGTAGCACACAGGGACTGAGATGTTCCATAGATGGAGAAAACGAAAACCTCCCAAGTTTAATGATGTTAGCAAAAGAAACTGGGTAAGAATAATGAACCACTAACCAACAAAAAAAAAAATCATCTGAATCCAATTTTACTGATGGATATTTCCCAGGAATGCCAGGGCAGTTCAATACTTTGAAATCTATCAAAAAATGGAATATATCAACAAACTAAAGGGGACAAAAACTGTGATTATATCTATACGCTGATAAGACTTTAATGACTGGTGGAGTAAAACGAGTAAGACCATATACAAAAATAAATTCTAGGTTCTAAATTAAAACAAAAACTAAAACCCCAAAACCAAACTACAAACAAAATAACAATAGAAACGGAAAAGCTAGAATGAAATTTCAGAGAACATTTGCATTAAACCTTTTCAGTTCCTCCATTAGAACTGACTTTTTCTTTTTCACATTTACCATCTGTTTTAGGCTGCGTTCTCTAGAGAAGCAAAAACCAGTGAAGCGTGACTATAGAGGCAGCCAAGTCCCAAGTCTGTGGGTCAGGTGCCAGGCTGGAGGCTGCGGGGGCTGATAAACCCAAGATCAGCAGATCAGAAGGCAGGCTGCTAGCTCACGGGCTGCAGAGGCTGATGAATCCAAGATTCAGGCAATATGGCAGGCTGCTGTCTCAAGTCCCAAGAACCGGAGGTTAGATGATGATGAGCTGAATGCAGGATCCAAAACCAGCAAAAGCCAGCAAGCTTTGCCAGAATGTCCGTACATGTTAGATGCTGGCCACACCTCTAAAGAAACTCCTGTTACAACTAGTTGGTGGATCACATCAGATCACATCATGGAGGTGATTACATTATATCACAAAATGGAGGATAACTACCCCATTACATAACTGCCAAATTAGATCATTATGTAACGGCCAAACCACTAAGAATCATGGCCCAGCCACGTCGACCTTAACCATCACACCACCTGTCCCGTCCCCTGCCATGTACCACTCAGACGTCTGGTATAAAGGCCTGTACGTTTTGTTTTTCTTATACGTTTCCTTACTTCCCCTGTGAGGTCTTTGAATGCATATCTTATTCATTCTAGTATATCCAGTGCCAAGCACATAGTAGATACTTGTTATGGATTGAATTGTGTCCCCCCAAAATATGTGCTGTAAATTCTAACCCCAATACTTATGGTTATAATCCCATTTGGGAATGGGTTGTCTTTGTTATGTTAATGAGGAAGTATTAGTGTAGGGTGTGTCTTAAGTAAATCTCTTTTGAGATAGAATGGATTGAGCAAGCAACCAGGCAAGCAAGGAGAGATGGGAAAGATAGATGCCACACCACATGAAGATCACCAAGGAACCCAGAAACAGAAGCTAAGAAGATACAAGGACCTTTCCTCAGAGCCCTCAGAAAAAGAAAAGCTTCCCCTAGAGGTGGTGCCCTGAAGTCAGGCTTCGAGCCTCCTAAACTGTGAGAAAATAAAAATCTGTTAAAGCCATTCACTTGTGGTAGTTCTGTTACAGCAGCACTAGATAACTAAGACCCTAGTTAAAAATTTCTTGGCCCAATGGATAAATGATGACCCTTGAGTAGCATACCTGCAGCCATTTCTGCCTGCTTGCCTCCTGGGTGACAGGTGGACAGAGCTGGGAGGCAGACCATTTCCCCGGGCAGATAGCGCAGTAGAAAGAACATGGAATTTGGAGTCAGATTGACCTGGGTTGACTCCTGCTTACGAGCTATGTCATCCTTCCTGCAACCTTACATCTCTGAAGCTTATTTTCTGTAAAGTGCTTTGGGTACTACTGGGTCTGCAGTAGATGCTCAGAAACTTAGCTGTTACTGTTATTGCTAAAATTAAGCTTGACTAAGACGGGGGAAGTAGATCACCAGACCTTTCCTCCAAGGCACCCCGGGTGGACTTAAACCACCAACCTTCTGGTTGGTAGCCAAGTGCTTAACTGTTTGCGTCACCCAGGGACTGGGGGAGAGGTCCCTAGGTGGCATAAACAGCAAGCCACAAACACTCTCTGTGCTCCAGTTCCCTAATCCGTCAAATAAGAAAAAAAAAAAAAGATCTTCCATTCTGTCCTCCTCAAGCTGCAATGTGAAGTTAAAAGCAGAAAGCGGACAAGATTGTATTCAAAATTTGAAAATCATAAGCGTGTCATTTGTTAGTGTTCCCGTGATAACAAAACAAAATCCTTGCTGTGCTCCTTATTAGCTGTGAGACCTTGAGTCACTTCACTCTTTGAACCTTAGTTTCCTTGTCTGTAAAATGGGCCCACCTACTCTGCAGATTGCAGGTTTAGCAGCAAAGCAAACAATAGGAACTAAAAAAGACAAGATACAATATTACTGTGTCTGATATTGTTCATTTGTATTATTCCTATTACAGAGCTGCACGTAGACTCACAACTACATGATTTTGAGCCTGCCATCAAATCCCATATTCTCTCACGCTAGCAGATATGCCTGACCCAAGCCATGTTGTTTTCAGTCTCCTTATATGCATGCAAAACCTGGACGGTGAATGAGGAAGACTGAAGAAGAATTGATGCCTTCGATTTGTGGTGTGGTGAAGAATATTGAATACAACACGGACTGCCAAAAGGACGAATGAATTTATCTTGGAAGAAGTACGACCAGAATGCTCCTTAGAAGCAAGGATGGCAAGACTACGTCTCACATACTTAGGACATGTTATCAGGAGGGATCAGTCCCTGGAGAAGGACATCATGCTTGGTAAAGTGGAGGGTCAGTGAAAAAGAGGAAGACCCTCAACGAGATGGATTGACATAGTGGCTGCAACAATGGGCTGAAGCATAGCAATGATGGTGAAGATGGTGCAGGACCGGGCAGTCTTTTGTTCTGTTGTGCACAGGGTTGCTTCAGTTGGAACAGATTCCACGGCACCTAACAACAACAAACCAGATACTGGCCTCCATGCGGTGGCCTTAAGCAGGAGAGCGGTTCTGCCTGAAAATCTCTGTGACTTTGCAACAAATCTCAGGGAACCTTTGATTACAAACCAGGCCTGCTGAAGTGACAGATGCAATTGACTTAGCTGCCTGGAAGCTGTCGCTTCCATTACTGGGCTTTCTTGGCTGTCGGGTGTGTGACAAAGATCAGTGCCGGCCAGAGGTAAATGTGGGTAACCACCTGGCGGAAGTGAGCTGAAAGCTTCTGGTGTGCTGTGTCCTAAGAGCAGGAAGGGCTGCAGAGGCCCTGGGCAGGTTGAGATGCCTTGCCCCCGAGCAAGCCCTGCCTCCTTCCTCTGTCCTCACCTTCCCTCTGAGAGATGCAGTGCCAGGCCCCTCTCTCTAGCCCTGGAGGCCTGGTATTCTCTAGTATAGCAGTCTGTAGGACTGCCAGAAGGAGCCCTGGTGTGCAACAGTTAAGTGCTTGGTTGCTGACATAAAGGTTGGCAGTTCTAACTCACCCAGCGGCTCCTTGGGAGAAAGGCCTGGTGACCTGCACCCATAAAAGATTACAGCCTAGAAAACCCTATGGGACAGTTCTACTCTGGCACATGGGGTCGCTATGAGTTGAAATCAACTCAACGGCATTTAATAACAACAGGACTGTCAGAAGCACACACAAACCAGTTTTAGAATACAACCAGAACGCTCCTTAGAAGTGAGGATGGCAAGACTTCAGCTTGCTTACTTTGGACATGTCATCAGGAAAGACCAGTAGCTAGAAAAGGACATCAGGTTTCGTAAAGTGGAGGGTCAATGAAAAGAGGGAAAACCTCAGTGAGATGGATTGACATAATAACTGTAACAATGGACTCAAACGTACCAACAATTGTGAGGATGGCACAGGGCTGGGCAATGTTTTGTTCTGTTATACCTAAGTTGGTGCAGACTCGATGGAACCTAACAAGAACAACATCCTTATATTGATGCAAACAACTAATGCACCTGGTTTTAACTGAAAGGTTGGAGATTCAAATCTGCCCTGGTGTGCCTTGGAAGGAGAGTCTGGTGATCTACTTCTGAAAAATCAGCCATTGAAAACTCTGTGGAGCCGATTCTACTCTGATACACGTTGCCGTGAGCTGGAATCGACTCCATGGCAACTGGCCTATCCTCATATTGACCATAATTCCAGCGGTATAAAGGCTGAGGTTTCTGGGAAACTCAGGATTTAGAGAAGTGAGTTTGAAAGTGAGAAATGAGGAAAACGTCTTAGGAAGTGGCTACAGCACAGTTACCCTTGGTTTTGTCTTCATTGGCGTGTATATTCCTACCTGTGCAAAGCAATACAAATTTATGCCGTCAGCCAGTGACATAAACATTTTCTTTCCCCAAGCAAATCTGATAATTGCTACATTGTAACATACCTTGCAACAAACAAAACAATATATTTTGGATGTCAGCTTTTAGTGCACACAGAACAAGTCTTCACGGAAAACAAGGAACCACCAGGTCAGATAAGACCCTGAACTGTGGTTCCCACTTACCTACTGAGATGGTCCAAACAGCGATGATTTTCAGAAAGGCCTTTGTTCTGGAGTTGAAGCGGCTGTGATGGATTGGGTTCTGGATGGCGACATAGCGGTCCAACGAGATGGCACACAGGTGCATGATGGAGGCGGTGGAGAAGAGCACGTCCAGGTAGATCCAGACCGCACACAGCTTGCTGGGCAGAGGCCACCGGTACCCTGCCAGGCAGAAGGTTTGCGTCAGTGCGTGGATTATACCCTGTGACACCATTTCCCTCCTGCACAGGTGGCAATGGGCAGCAAGATATTTTCAATATTTGAAAAAAAGCCTAATAGTAAGTGTGCTTAACTGTACGGAGTGCACTGGCTGATGAATACCAAAACCCAAAACCAAGCCCAGTGCTGTGAAATCGATTCTGACTCATGGTGACCCTGGAAAAGGTTAACGCTTGGCTACTAATGGAGAGGATGGCTGTTCAAACCCACCAAGAGGTGCCTCAGAGGAAAGGCCTAGAGATCTACGTCCAAAAGGTCACAACCTTGAAAACCCTATGGAACAGTTCTACTCTATAACTCCACACACATAGGGAATCCATGCGCTGGTCAATACAAGGTGTGAACATTTCTAGTGGCTGAGATTCTGTCTGTGTGTGGGGGTTAACTCAGGCTGCTCCCTCTTTAGCTTTTCTCTCTCTTTTCTGCCTAGCAAAGCCTACTTTTTTTGGTATTTTTAATGACTTAGGTCAGAATTTGTGAAGTGTTTTGGGCTCCTCTACTGAAGCGCCTCTTGAACTGTACTGTCACAGCTTATTCACATCTATTTCTCCATCTTCTAGTCGTTATTAGAACTGCTCAGGTTCACAGAGTGAAGGCCCACGGCAGTCCCTCAAAAAACGGTACTGCTGTGAATGAATATGTGACTCAAAATCCAGATTGGGAATGTATCTCTATTTGTAATGATGAAAAATAAGGGATTACCTAATACTGGTTTTTGTTGTTAAACTCAAATTTTGGGTTATGGAAAAAAACCAAAGAAAACCTTGAAGAAAAGCACAGATGCTTTTGTTTGAGAGCGGTGTTTCTCCTACTTTAGCAGGCATCCTAATCCCAGGAGGGTTTCTTGAAGCTGACCTCTAGACCCCACCCCCAAGGTCCGGCTCAGTAGGTCTGGGGTCCAAAAAACCAAACCCACTGCCGTCGAGTAGATTCCAACTCATAGCGACCCTACAGGACAGAGTAGAGCTGCCCCGTAGAGTTTCCAAGGAGTGCCTGGCGGGTTTGAACTGCCGACCTCTTGGTTAGCAGCCGTAGCACTTAGCCACTACACCACCAGGGTTTCCAAGTCTGGGGTAGGGCTGGAGAATTTGCATTCCTAAATCCCCAGGTGAGGCTGATGCCGCTGACCGAGGATCACACCTGGAGAACCACAGTGGTTTAACCTCTGGCTGCACATTTTTCAACAGGAGAGCTTTAAACCATGGGGTAAAACCCCAGGCTAATGAAATCAGTCTCTAGAGGGTAGACAGGGAGCCCTGGCAGCATAGTGGTTAAAGCCCTCAGCTGCTAACGGAGGTTGGAACCCACCAGCAGCTCCGCGGGAGTAAAACCTGACATTCTACTTCCCTAAAGGCTACAGCCTTGGAAACCCTATGGAGCAGCTCTACCCTGCCATATAGGGTCTCTCTGAGACAACAACGTTGGGAGGGTAGGAGGACGTGGACTGTGCGCCTCAAGGTGTTTTAAAGCTCCCGGAGAAGATTCCAGTGAGAACCACTGCAGGAGGTCACCTGTTTTAGGAAGCTAGAATATATCTTACTGGATAAGCAAAGTGTCCTGGTTTTGTTTGTTTTGGAGGGAGCTCAAATGTTCAAAGATTTATATAAACCTTAACTAGTGTTGGTAAGTGTAAGCAATGGTGCTAGATATCTGTGTATGTGAGAAGGAAAATTCTAAAGACCGCAGTTTCTACATGAAAATGTAGAGTCACAAAGCTGCACAGACCTTCCACAAGCAAAATACTTTCTCCACTGAAATTGCCTACATGGATATTTAGAAACGAGCAGAAGGCTAACTTGGTGCCTTCCACTCGGGTTATTTGCAAAGAGTTTGAGCTAAAACGAGAGCCTTTTCCTCAGCAGCGCCTGAGGGGAAGCCACATTCCGCCTGTTCGGAACTGATCTTGGCCATTAGAGGACTTTTCTCTGCAAGGAGGGAGCCATGGGCCTCAGTCGGGGTTTCCGTGGCGGGGATGAGGAAAAGAGCACTTCCTCGGGGGAGAAGGCTTCACGCCCCGCCGTGGGGGTGGCAGGAGAGCAAACCCCTGGAGGGGCGGAACCCCCAGCAGATCCAGCTGCTTGCGGAGCGTGGCCGCCGCCAGGGGGCGCCGTTGCACCCCGAGAGGGAGGCCCCGGTCGGGTTCTAGCTTCCTTACCGGACCGGCTCCTGTCCACACCCGCTGACTTCTGTCGCTCGGGGGCACCCCCGCCCTCCCGCCTGAGTTTTGGTCCCCGGACCTGCCCCGCTCTGAATTACATCCTCCACCCCCTGGAGTTTGCTTCCAAGAGGAGGAGGGTTTTGGGAAGTCAGAACCAATTCAGAATGTCTGGGAAATAACAGACGATTTAATGAAATCAGCCTGGTGGTGGCATTTGAGCGGTCTGGTGGGGGCTGTCCTCATAAGCGTCATCGACCCTGTGCAAACTGGCGGCTGCTCTCTGCAGCTCACCTCCTTCCCCCTTCACACTTTGCAGGCTGAGTTGGTATTTTTTAGCCTCCATCTAAGATTTGGCCAGAAATCCCCTTTCAGAGAGCTCTCATAACCTGTCTCCAAGCTCGGGGTGACTGCTGATTATGTACGTGTCAGCAGTCTCAGTATTCTCTCTCTCTCTTTTTAAGGAAGAATCTGGCTGTATTACTCATAATTTGGAAAGATACCACATTCTGCTCCCTGCTGAAGCTGTCCCAGTGTTTGCTGACTTGCTGAGAGGTTTGACTGTTACAAACTTTGTTGAGAAGAAAGCAAGATTAATCTCTTTCCATTTGTTTTCCATCCTCCCCCAAACCAGACGGGATGAGTTTAGGCATATGCATTTTTAAAGAGCTGAGGGTATAATTCAAAGGCATATTTCCAAATTAGCTTCTCTGGGCAGGGAACAATTGAAACGGGAGGAATTCATTTATTCTAATGGAGACTCTTCAAATGTTAACATTAAAACCACTGCATCAATGATGTTCTCCCTGCACATGTTTCAAGGTAAGGTTTTATCATCCCAGTAGAAGTGCTGAAAATTGTGTGGCAAAGATAAAATGGTTCTGTCCTGAACCCCAGAAGATCTCTGTCTGGGAATAAAAAAAAAAAAAAGGACAGGTAAATCATTGCTTTATGACTGTACTGGGGCACTCATTAACATTTCTGCCTCAAATGTATATGTTTTAAAGCACAAGACTTTATAATTCTCTCTCTACTTAAAATGCATGTGTTTTAAAGCACAAAGCTCCAGTGATCACAGCTAATATGTTGTCTGCATTTTTTATGACTGGAATCCCATTGTAAGAGTGAAATTTCAGTAAGTAGCATAACATGGTGAACCCTAGTCAATAAGCAAAGCCTTCTAATTACAGTTGGTCCCCTGAGCCCCTGCTGGTCTGCTAATGTCGCGTACACGCTGTCGTTACCATGTGGATACAGCTGGGGAGCGATTGCCACTCACCATACAGGATGGTTAGCATGGACACGGGCATCACAAGGAAGCCCAGCAGCATATCAGCTATGGCAAGTGACATCAGGAAGTAGTTGGTGGCGTTCTGCAGCTTTTTCTCTAGGGACACTGCCATGATGACGAGTATGTTTCCAGCAATGGTTAGAATAATCACGACAGCTGTCAGCAAAGCAGACCAGTTTTTTTCCTGGAGATGAAGTAAGGAGTAACACGGTGGTGAGAGGCAGCCTTCACAGGACAGGTTTGTCCGATTTTCAGAGTCCACTGTCCAGTTAAATGCATCCGAGGTGTTAGCTTCTCCCGAGTTAAAATTGTGATCGTAGAACCTTGTGTCATCATTTAATTGACTTAAGGAGTTCGGAGTCAAGCTCAAAGAAGCGTTTTCTTCACAAAAAATAGGCATGGCTAAACCGGAACTTTTCACAGATGAAACACAGAAAAATGAACAAATTATAACCTCTGATGACAATCCATCTTTATGTCCCCGCACTCTGTCACACTGAAACTGGGTTCCCTCGCTGGCGTCTCCCCTCGTATTATTACAAGAAGAGTTAAAGACCTGCAATCGTTGTTTATATTTTCTTCCCTCTCAGTTTTAGCAGAGTCCACGGCTTGGTTCTCTGTTTCCTCCCAAGCAAGGTGAAAAAGGCAGAATGAACTTCTAGCATAGAGGCTGTGGAGTTTTGAGCATTCAGGGAGAAAAACGTGGTCCTGGCCAAAAAAGAAAAGTTTTATAACTGCCAAGAATCTCTTTTAGCTATATCTCATTCTTTTGGTCATGCGGCTCACACTAGCTTAACCATGGCAATATTGAAAGAGCATGCAATCCAGAACCGCTGGGCTGTGTGCATTTTACATCAAGACAGTCAGTTAAGAATACATCCAGTGTTAATTCCATAGTAATTGGATGTACTTTGGGTTATATACTTCTCAGTCTGTGTTAAGCTGAATTGCCACAGCTGCTGTCAGGAATTTCAGCTTGTATTATGTTGCTTAGTTAATAAAAGAAAGAAAGAAAGAAAAGGTCTTAAGCAAAGATTAATGATAACTTCCCACACTAGAAATTCCCGTGGAAATGATTACATCTTGGCCAAGTATGACTTCAAGCCGGCAAGAAAATTACAGAGCAATAAAATAGAGCAGCCTGAGAACTTACATTTGTCTTCAGCGTCCACACACCAGACACTCTTGGCTGCTGTATGACTTGCTGCATTTCTCATAGTATTTAAGCCGGGGATGAGTCCCTTCTCCGTGAGCTTCCACCAGCATAATATGATAGTAATTTGATTTCTGTGTTGCTGACTTCCAAAACTGCATGCGAGCGTGGAGCCAGTCCCAGCCCCGCGAGGGCGCGGTGCGCGCGGGTCTCCTCTGCGCTGGGTGACTCCCTCCGGTGCAGCTGGCCTCAGTGAGGCACGCACTGAGAAATCATTCAGGAGCCTCTCGCCGAGTCACACACAAGCAACCTCACAGCAAAGTAGGAAGAGCGGCCGCAGCGTGGGACTCCTGTTTCCACGGGGGTGGAGTTGCTCTCTGCCTGCTGTTCACTTCCTCAGACCTCCCTCTGTGTGTCGGAAACTGCAAGGTAGCAGCCGCCGCCGGGGAGGGCGGACCAAGCAGGCTTTTCTCCCTTTTTGCCACATGTTAACGCTGGGAAGTTTCCCTTCATTTTCAAAGAGAGAAGCTGGGGAAATGGCCTTTTGTATAGATTCCTGACAAGGCTGGTAAGCCGCCTGGTGATATCTTAGAGGGCGAAGGGTGAGGAGCTAACTAACGCACATAAAAAACTAACGCACATAGGGCTAGAAAATGTATGTCCTGGGAGCATGGCAAGCATGTGGAGCTTCCATTCAAAGGGTTCAGTGTTCATGCTCAAAGTGAAATGATTGACAGCTTCCATGGATATTCAGAGTGGCCAAGCAGGTCATTGGCTTTGACTCTGATAAACTGTTAGTGCTATTTTTATTTATCATTAAACACATATACCATGCAGTTAGCCTGTTTTATTTAATAGAAATATACCATCTAAAAAAAAATACCATTTAGTAGTGTTCAAAACCTCAGATGTGGATAAAAATAAGTCCCCCCCCCACCCCCCCGCAGGTAGGTTTCTAAGGAAGGCAGCTGTTTTTTTTCCATGTTGTTACAGATGAGAAAATAGATTCTTCTTTAAATAGTTGGGGTTCTCTAGGATTCTTCCATCATCATCTTCTGGTTGTGCCCTTTCCTTTTTTTTTTTTTTTTTTCCTACACAAATTCAACCACTCTCATGTCTTCAGCTTGCTGACTATGGCCAAGTCCGGACTTTCACAGTTGGTTATTTTTCTCAGTTCCAGAACTACATAGCCAGCTGTCCACTGGACCCTCCATCTTAGCCCAGGAGGTCTTGACATTCCTGTTCCCCTGCCCACTTCTCAGTGCTTAGCCAAACCCAGATGCCATGGAGTAGATTCTGACTCATGGGGACCCCGTGTATGTCAGAATGGCACTGTACTCTGTAGGGTTTTCAGTGGCCGATTTTTTGGAAATAGGTAGCCAGGGCTTTCTTCCAAGGTACCTCTGGGTGGATTTGAACCTCCGGCCTTTTGGTTAGCAGCCAAGTGCCTTAACCATTTGTACCACTCAGTGATTCCTCTCAGTGCTTATCTCTATCCATTCTCTTGATTAAGAGAATCACCATCTCTTCAAACAGCTGGTTGTTATCCAGGAGTCTCTTCTTTCTCGCTTCTAGATCTTACTAGTCTCCGGTTCCACCCCTATATACATATTTCTCAAATCCCCCCCTCTCCTCCAGTCCACAAATAGTGCTTTAGTTAAGGGCACATCACCTGTCCCCAGGGATGGAGCATAAGTTTCCCCGTCATGCCCTACCTGCCACTTCCCTGCCCCTCTGCATCCCTGCCCTGCTGCTGCCCAAGTGCTGGGGGACAAGGAGGGTGGTGATTGCCGTGGCTTGGAGAGCAGGCGGCTGAGAGTACCGGCTTTGAAGTCACCTTTCCTTGGCTTTGAATCCCAGCTCTGTAACTCAAGCAGTGGAACCCTGAACGGTCTATGTTCTGCTTTTATGGCTCAGTTTCCTTCCTTGTGAAATGGGCTAGCTAATGGGGGATACCTTCCTCCTGTGGTGAAACTTAGGTGAGGTAATGCATGGCTTATAGGGGGGTCTCCACCAATGCTGGCAATTTTTATTCTTATTAATATTTTTATTGATAATATTAAAACACATTTGGCAATGCCATTCTCACGGCCACATTCCTTCAGTCTCTGCCTTGCATGGCACGCAACTCCTTTCTTTGCCTGTCCTCCTCCACACTGCCCCCCGCTTTTCTGGCCTGGATTCTTGTTACTCTCCCGGAGGTATCCTGCAGGCTGGCTGCACTTGGAGGCTTCTGGCCACGTTTTTTGTCCTTGCCATTCCCTGCGTCTGGAATTCTCTTAACCCCTCTGCTCCCCCCCCCCACTTCTTGTGTCCGTCTGGCAAATTCCAGTTTCCAAGGCTCAGTTCCAAAATTATCTCTTCTGTGAACCCCAGGCCCACCACTTACCACCTATGTGACCTTGGTTAAGCTACTTCATCTCTCTTGGCTTTGGTTTCCTCATCTGTAAATGGGAAATGATCACACTTTTAATGCCGACCTCATAAGACTGGTTAGCAAGTCAAATAAATCAATATATGAGCCTGGTGCATTTTGAGCATACGATGAGGATTATCGTTATCCTTAATATTTCCATGCAGTTTACTGTTACTGAGCTTTCTGTGTGCCCCCACCCCTCGCCTTCCTCCACGTGGGCTAAGACTATACTGCCTGCTGTAGTCATCTGTTTTAACACTTGTCACATGGCGTGTAAGCCATAAAGGCAAGGACTGTGTCTGTCTTGCTCCTGGGCTGGCACGTAGCTGGTGCTTAGATATGTTTGCTGAATGCATGAGTGTATGGCTGATTTAAATGACTTGCTGAAGTGCCTGTCTTCTCTCTTAGGTGACAGGCTTCTTATTCGTCTCTCTGCCTTCAGTCCCAAGCATGGTGTCTCACCATGGAAGCTCCCCAGTAGATGTGTTCTGAAAGAATAAATTAATTGATTGTCAGGCATATATTAAGAAGCAGGCACGGGAAGAAACCGAGAACCTTTAACTGCTTTTTTGTTACTTAGCCCAATGGGATACTAATTTAATTTTATTAAAGAAATGTAACTTAAAAACATAACAAAATTACGGTGTTTGGGAGTTACTCTAAAGCTTTTTGTTGTGAAATTTTGCTTTACTGGCTGCTGTGTTACAGATCTGCTCATAGGTCTGATGGCCTCAGGCCACTATTCTTCATAAAAAATAGCTAGGTTTCTAGGCGTAGCAAAGCCAGTCAGGGAGTTTCTTATTATGTGGTTTATATTGTGGAAATAAATTTGTTAGTAACCATCTAAGGTTATTTGCAGTTTTTATTACAGTTTTATGAATACTTGTTATGGGGAAAGCAATATGGGCTGAATCTAGGCCTTTGGCTACTGATGTTTAAGTAGAGCTTGCCTGTTAACGGCGTGAGAGTTAGACTCGCAGGTCAGGCTCCCCTTTCCAGGTGTGTGTATTGACTGCTGTGGTGGACGCTGTGGTGTGCTGCCCAAGCCCCCCTTCAGGACTGAGGTAGTGCTCGTTTTACCGTCTGCCGGAAGTGTGGATGGCCGATGGCTCTCAGCTGATTCTCCCTGGGAAAACTGCCCTTAGCTGAACAGGCAGACTTCCCACGGTCACACGCCCTCCCTGGGGCGGGCAGCACACAGCGACTGGTGCGATGTGAGGGTATAAAGATCCGGTCCTGGGCCTCAAGGCCGGACAACTCTGAAGGGCCACCCTAGTTCCAGAGCTCCCACGGGATCTGCTGAAGCCGTCGGTGTGACCGCATCACAGTCAAACTCCCTCTGCCAATCCTGCTTCCCTCGGTTTCCTGCGAATGTTGATCCACAAGCGCTCCCCAGTCAATCTCCTGCACACGGGTCTGTCTCGGTCTGCTTCGTGGGGAACTCAACCTAAAGCCCTATCTTTTTTTTTTTTAATTAGGTTTTAATCCCTTGATATTGCCTCTGGTGAAAAGTAAAGATGTCATAGCACAGTCCTACTCTAACACACTCGGGGCTGCCATCAGTCAGAGTTGACTCATTGGACACTGTTTTTTTTTTTTTTTCTTGGGGACTTAGATTACTATATGGTGTGATGGGTTCTTCTCCCAAACAAAGTTTTCTGTGCAGACTGGTGACTATCCACTCAATTAGCGATTACTCCTTGGCTTATCTGTTTTTGTTGTAAGTGGTGTTTATGCAGCCTGTTTGGCTCTGGTGCCTGAGTCATACTTCAGTGCTTCACGAGGCATCATGTTTATTTCAGATCACGAGGAGCCATTTAGTACCTTTTTACCCAGAGGTAAATAGCACTCCAGCCAGTCAGCGACCTAACAGTGTTAAGTGTGTTTCCTGAAATATCTAATTTACTGCCAGGCATTACCTAGGTTTGGGAGAAATGAATATATTATCACTTAGATTCCCATTATAAAGCAAGATGATAACCTGTTTCTTATAAGGAAAGTGAGGAGTTATATGAAGTAAAATAATTTTGCTAGTCCCAAAGATTTGTTGTGGTTAGGTGTTATCAAGTCAGTTTCGACTCATAGCAATCCTACGTACAACAGAACATAGCACTACCCGGTCCTGTGCCTTTTCACAATCCTTACTATGTTTGAGCCCATTATTGCAACCACTGAGTCAGTCCATCTCACTGAGGGTCTTCCTCTTTTTTGCTGCCTTCTACTTTTTTTTTTTTTTCCTACTTTACCAAGCATGCTGTCCTTCTCCAGGTACTGGTCCCCCCCTGCCCCGCCCCCCGCCTCATAAAATTTTACAGTTTTGTGTTGGTGGAGTCTCAGAAAGAGATATTTAGCCAGGATCCCAAATTTTGTTCTGGCACCAACTGTGGCCACGCCCCCCCCCCCCCCCCACTTAGATGTCTCTGGATGTGCTAAAGGAATATTCTAGGCAAATTTGATCTCATTCCTAGTTAGCCATATAGTACAATAGCCTAGTGAACCAGACTGGACCCTGGGGGTTGTGAGAGTTCTGTTTGTTGGATCAGAGCCAAGCTTAACAGATTGTTGGACCTTTTTCCCCTGGGAGGCACACTGGTTCCTAGTGAATACTCTGGGGCAATGGGTGGTAGTGTTGAGTGGCTTATGATATAGGTACTTCCCAAGGGATATGAAGCCTTCAGACCAATCTTACCAAAAGAGTACTATAGGAAAAGCAATCTATGGGAGGAAATTAACTCATCTAAAAAGTCAACAAGGAGCCCTGGTGGCACAACATTTGAGAGCTCAGCTGCTAACTGAAAGGCTGGTGGTTGAGCCCACCATCTGCTTCACAGGACCTGGCGACCTGCTCCTGTAAAGTTTATAGCCTAGAAAACCCTATGCGGCAGTTTTGCTCTGTCACATGGGGTTGTTATGAGTCAAAAATGGAATCGATGGCACCTAACAACAATAACAAAAAGCCAACAGTGATGCTCAGAGGGAAGATTGTTAACGTGTTTGCTCCTCTCAATGAACGCTCTATCCCCCAGCATTATGACCTGATTGTGTCCTTGTTCTTGACCCATATAGGAGCTCTCCCTTCTTTGTTGGTGACTGACAGTGTGGGAAAAAGGTATTGTTGACTTTTGACGGCATTAAACGGGTAGATCACACATTTCATTCCTCTATCGCGATGGATTCAATAGCCACAGATCAGTCAGGCTGTTTGACTTCTTTGGGAATACAGCAGGATATCAGAAAAACCAATTTTTCACTTTCAGGAGGCTATGTTTAAAACCCAAGCTGTTGTTTCTTTCTGTCCATCTGATATTAATGATTCGGGCAGGCAAGCCCTCAAGGCCTTTATAAATATCTCTGATGGGGCCCTCAAAATCACTGAAATGGATCAAAACATTACTTCAATTTAGTTTCTCCTGAGGCTGCACTATGCATTCAGATACAATTCCTCTTCTAGTCCTATTTTCCATCTCAAATCATGCTCAATGATGTTGCCCGAGATAAGGTTATACATTGTATATCAATATACCTCTTAAGACCTGCTCCACAATTTTAGAGTGTAAAAAATAAGTACATATTTGTAAAAAGTAATCATTTGATCTCCCATCTTCCCCTAAACCATTAGTATCTCGACATTCTCAAATTGACCAAGGACCCTGGAGTTTTAGACCAAAAGGGTCAGTCTTGCCTTTACTTCATGTGGGGAGAGAATGGGGGTCCATCAGTCCAATACTGCCATTGCACCCTGCTGCCACACAGTGTCTCTGTTGAAGCTTCTTCCTGCCCTTTTCAAGAGTTTATCCTCTGCCATGGCAGTACCATAGCTCCCTCGTGTTTCACAGTTGTTAGGTGGTTGGCATAGTTCTTCATTCACACTCATGTGGCAGTCATTGTCCCTGACATACTAGGCTGGGCTAGAGTGATTTGGGCCTAAGGATCTTCCTGCCATAACTACAAGCACTGAGGCCCAGGGGCATATGAATTGTCAGAATAGAGAGGCTGAAGACAAGACTGGGCAACTACATTTCTGAATTTTTAGAGGAGACACATCCATAGAATATGAATTGGCTTTCATGTTCATTTAAACCCCTTCCAATCCTGGTATTTCTTGGTCTTATAAATCTTAAAAAAAAAAAAAAAAATTGATCTTTAACTACTAAATAATAAATACATATATTGTAAAAAATTCAAATCATGTAGAAGGCTCTCTCTTCTAATCAGATTCCCCACATATTTTCTTTACAAGTGTATATATATGTGTATATATGTATATACATGAGAGGCCCTGGTGGCACAGTGGTTAAGCACTCAGGAGAAAGATGTAGCAGTCTGCTTCCATGAAGATTTACAGCTGTGGAAATACTATGAGGCAGTCTACTCTGTCTTACAGGGTTGCTCGCTATGAGTCGGAATTGACTCAACAGAGGTGGGACTTTTCGGGTTGATTAAGGAGCCCTTGTGGTGCAGTGATTAAGAGCTCAGGCTGCTAACCAAAAGGTCTCAGTAGTTCGAATCCGTTAGCTGCTCCTTGACAGCCCTGTGGGACATTTCTACTCTGTCCTATAGGGTTGCTATGGGTCAGAATAGACTCGATGACAACTTGCGGATGATTTCAAAGGAGCCTCGGTAGTGCAGTGGTTAAAGTGCTTAGCTACTAACGAAAAGGTCGGTGGTTAGAACCCACTAGCAGCTGCACAGGAGAAAGATGCGGCAGTCTGCTTCCACAAAGATGACAGCCTTGGAAACCCTGTGGGACAACTCTACTTTGTCCTATATAGGATCACTATGAGTTGAAATGAGTTTGAGTCTGGTTTTTTTTGGGTTGAATATGGCTGTGGAGAAGTATGAGGTCAGTAAGATTTTTCTTCCCCTTTTCAGTGTCTTAAACTTTTTGTCTAGATGCTTGAAGGACTCTCTTTCGGTTTATTTGGTAAGACTTATTTTAAGTTTTCGAAGTCCGGTAAGTTTCCAGGACATATATTACTCTTGGTTGGTCTATGTCAGTTTTCCTGGAACGTAGTATGCCTTTTAAATCTGTGGATTAAATTATATCTTGATTGTCTCCATAATTTTCTAGAATTGCATCTTTAAATATGCTATTTTCATCATTTTGATTGTCTTCTGCAGGGATGCCAATTATGAGTAGGTCATGTTGCCTTTTGTTCTCTTCATGGCTACAATTTTCTTTCTCTTATTCATTTGTATTTCATTTTATTCATGTTTCTCAATCATATCCTCCTTGTCTCTTACAGTGTTTTAACAGTGTCTTTTTTTTTTCTTCCTGGCTCCTTCCAAGGTGGTCTATGTTTCTGTAACTACTTTTTTTTTTTCATGAGCTCTTGTTTCCTTTCAGGAGCCAGCTATATCTCCTGTTGTCCCTGCAGTTCCTACTTGAGCTTTTGCATCACTGCTTCATGCTTTTGTGCATAAAGGAAGTTTATTTATAAAGGTTGTTAAATTTATGTCAATTTGTTTGGTCAAAGTTTTGTTCTTCTGCATGGAATAAAATTTTTTTTGGGGGGGAATATTTTTGGTCTGCCAGTTATTTTCCTTTTCTTAGAGAATTTCCCTATAGGTCCTATAGTGCCAGGGTCTCATCCTGTCTAATGGGCTTTCTGTCTGGTTCAGTCAAGGTCCTTATCAGAGGTATCTCTCTCTCTCTGTATGTGTGTGTATGCATAAGCATGAGTGTGTGTGATAATATTTTAATCTTGCTTCTCTCTCGCTGGCAGAGACTGATGTAGGGGAGTGATCAGTGCAAATATTCTGCCACCATCACCCTGCCTCACTGAGAGACTGCTCCTTTAGGATAAAAGGTGTGATTCCTCGTTCAGCCTTGCCTTCTCTGCCAAATGGGACCAGAGAAGTGCATGTCATCAGCATGCCTACTCCATTCTCTTTGTTACGAGAGAGGGAATTGTTGATCTTCCCTCTCATAGTTTACCACCTCTTTGGAAAAATGGCTTCTTCCCACTCCACAGTTGGACCTCCCTGAATTTGGCAGCCTATTCTCATATATGGTAGGTCAAGGTCACAACTGGCTATTATTTTCATTAAAGATGGAACCTGCATTTGTTTACAGTTTTTAAAGTTTGTTTATTTTTTTCTGTATTGATGCCATTGAACAGAGGCAGTGGTAGAATCATCTTAAGTCCCTGTTTTAGAACTGCAAGTCTTTTTGCTGCATTGAGATGAATCCTGTTTGACTCTGATACACAGATGGATTTTCTTCCCCTACCAGCTCTGTTTTATGTCAAGACTTCATCTTTCACTTATTTTAAGGTATTGATAGTATGTTTACTAAGTTTACGAAGACAGGTGAATTACATCTTTAACCAAGAAAGGGAAGGCTTACTGGATTTTCTAAGTGTAAGAGGACTTGAAGAAGAACCTAACCTCTCATGAGGTATCCAACAGGGCATTGAAGACTGATGTCTTCTCATGACCAGATTTAGTAAAAAAGGTTGTTTGATATATTGCTCTCAAAAGAAAGATGCCTTAGTGGTATGCTCTAGGGGAGGGGTCAGCCAACTACAGCCCTCAGACTAAGTACTGCTCATTGTCTATTTGTGCAAATAAAATGTTATTAGAACACAGTCATGCTCATTCATTTATATATTGTGTATTATTGTTTTCTGCTACAATGGCAGAGTTGAGCAGTTGTGATAGAAACCATATGGCCCACAAAGCTTGAAGTATTATTGTCTGGCCTTTTACAAAAATTTGCTGACCGTTGCTCTAGAGCAACTAATTCTCTATCACTTTAAAATTTTCTTATTTTCATTTTTCCCTTATGTTATAGTCACTCTAAGAATAAATCAGAAACTCCAGCTCCCTTCTCTGACCCCCAGTGAATGGCATGTGAAAGTTCGGCATATGAACAAACCTGTTTAATTATTTCTTAGCCACAGACTTGACCCCATCTTTGAAGCATCCAATTTACTTTTGAAAGATGGCAGAAAATTAAATTTCTAAAGATTTAAAGGTAAAGATCAAAGTTATATTTTACTGTTGTCTTTAGCCATTCTTTTTGATATTCAGAAGTCTGTCATATAATATATTGATCTTTCATGACTGTATAACTGCCCCCAAATTTTGTTAGTGTCTGTATTGTGTATGATCATGATTTGTGACTTTTAGAGCCACGAGTGGTTGACCCTAGTGGGCAAGGACTGTAATGGAAGATTGTGGAAAATAAAACAACTGTATTCACCCACCATCTTTCTCTTCTGTTCTACTTTTTCCTTCTACTTCCAGGCATATTTTTTCTTGTTGTAATCAGAAGTTATATACTGTTCTAAAAACAGTGAAGGAAGCACCATTCTTGCCTAGGAAAGCAGTAAAGGAACCAATAGACAGGAAACAATAGACCAAAACATGCCATAAGGTTGAGCTCTGGGTTTAATTTTGTTGACAATATACTTCTGTTATTTTTTCCTCAAATCCTTAGTCTTTTGATTCAAACTCAATTAACAATTGTTATTGAATTGTTCTCAATTTTTCTCTTCTTTGTGCAAATTGTTGTTGTTAGTTGCTGTATAGTGAGCTCTGTCTCATGGTGACTTTATGTATAACAGAATTAAATGTTGCCTGGTCTTGCGCCATCTTCATGATTGTTAGTATGTTTTCATCTTCCAGCACTATATCAGACAATATTTAGTTGCCCCCCATAAGGTCTTTATTGGCTAAGTTTTGCAAGTAGATCTCTACACCTTTCTTCCAGTCTGTCTTAGTCTGGAAGCTCCACTGAAACCTGTCCAACATGGGTGACCCTGCTCATATGTGAAGTACCAGTGGCATAGATCCCAGCATCATAGTAACACACAAGCCATCACAGTGTGATAAACTAACAGACAGGTGGTGGTTTGTGTGAAGTGTTGTTGTTGCTGTTAGGTGCCATTAAGTCAGTTCCAAACGAAACACTGCCAGATCCTGCCCCATCCTCACAATTGTTATGTTGAAGCCCATTGTTGCAGCCATGTGTCAGTCCATCTCCTTGAGAGTCTTCCTTTTTTTCACTGACCCTCTACCAAGTATGATGGCCTTCTCCAGGGACTGGTCCCTTCTGATAACATGTCCAAAATAAGCAAGACGATGTCTCGCCATCCTCGCTTCTAAGGAGCATCCTGGCTGTACTTCTTTCAAGACAGTTTTGTTTGTTCTTCTGGCAGTTCATGGTATATTCAATATTCTTTGCCAACATCATAATTCAAAGGCATCAATTCCTTTTTTCTGTTTAATTTTTTTTTTTAAATTGTACTTTAGATGAAGGTTTACAGAGCAAACTAACTTCTCATTAAACAATTAGTATACACATTGTTCTGTGACATTGGTTACCAACCCCACAACATGTCAGCACTCTCCCCTTCTCGACCTTGGGTACCCTATGCCAGCTTTCCTGGCCCCTCCTGCCTTCTAGGCCTTGCCCCTGGGCTGGTGTGCCCCCTTAGTCTCGTTTTGTTTTATAGGCCTGTCTAATCTTTGGCTGAAGGGAGAACTTCAGAAGCGACTTCAGTACTGAGCTATAAGGTTGTCCAGGGGCTATACTCTCAGGGTTTCTCCAGTCTCGGTCAGACCAGTAAGTCTGGTCTTTTTCTCTTTTTTTTTTTTTTGTGAGTTAGAATTTTGTTCTACATTTTCCTTAGCTCTATCTGGGATCCTCTACTGTAATCTCTGTCAGAGCAATCAGTGGTTATAGCCTGGCACTATCTAGCTGTGCTGGACTCAGTCTTCTGAAGGCTGTAGTACTTGTGGTCCATCAGTCATTTGGACTAATCTTTCCCTTGTGTCTTTGGTTTTCTTCATTCTGCCTTGCTCCAGATGGGGTGAGACCAGTGGAGTATCTTAGATGGCCACTCAGAAGCTTTTAAGACCCCAGATGCTACTCACCAGTGTAGAATGTAGAACATTTTCTTTATAAACTATGTTATGCTAATTGAGCTAGATGTCCCCTGAGACCATGATCCCCAGAGCCCTCAGCCCAGTAATTCAGTCCCACAGGGAGTTTGGATGTATCTATGGAGCTTCTGTGACCTTGCCTTGGACAAGTTGTGCTGGCTTCCCCAGTATTATATACTGTCTCTCCCTTCACCAAAGTTACCACTTTCCTGTTGTCTACTAAAAAAAAAAAAAAAAATTTTTTTTTTTTACTTAGTGTTTTTCCATCCCCCGCCCCCCCGTCATAACCATTGTTTCTTTTTTGTGTGTAAACTTTGTCATGAATATTTACAGTAGTGGTCTTGTGCAATATTTGTCCTTTTGTGATTGATTTATTTAACTGAGCATGATGTCGTCCAGATTTATCCACATTATGAGATGCTTCGCAGATTCGTCATTGTTCTTTATCATTGCCTAACACTCCATCGTGTGTCTGTGCTACAGTTTGTTTATCCATTCATTTGTTGATGGGCCTCTAGGATATTTTCCATCTTTTTGCTATTGTCAGCAATGCTGCAGTGAACATGGGTGTGCATATGTCTATTCATGTGGCAACTCTTATTTCTCTAGGATATATTCTAGGAGTGGAATTGTTGGATCACATGGTATTTCTATTTCTACCTCTCTAAGGAAGCGCCGTGTCATTTTCCAAAATGGTTGTACCATTTTGTATTCCCACCAGCAGTGCATAAATGTTTCATTCTCCCCACAGCCTCTCCAACTTTTGTTATTTTCTGTTTTTCTGACTTGTGCCAGTAATGCTGGGGTGAGATGGTATCTCATTGTGGTTTCTATTTGCATGGCTAGTGACTAGTGATTGCGTGCATTTCCTCATGTGTCTGTTAGCCACTTGAATGTCTTCTTTGGTGAAGTGTCTGTTCATTTCCTTTGCCCATTTTTTAATTAGATTATTTGTCTTTTTGTTATAGAGGTGTTGGATTTCCTGTAGATTTTAGAGATTAGATCTTTGTTGGATTTGTCATAGCCAAAATTTTTTTCTCAGTCTGTAGATTCTTTTTTTACTTTTTTGGTGAAGTCTTTTGATGAGCATAAGTGTTTAACTTTTAGATGATCCTGGTTATCTAGGTTATTTTCTGGAATTTGTGTTTTGTTAGTTATGGTTTGTATCCTGTTAATGCTGTGTATTAGGGCCTCTAGCATTGATCTTATTTTTTTTTTTTCTGTGATCTTTATAGCTTTTGGTTTTATATTTAGGTCTTTGTTTCATTTTGAGTTAGTTTTTGTGTATGGTGTAAAGTATGGGTCCTATTTCATTTTTTGCAGCTGGACATCCAGTTTTGTCTGCACCATTTGTTAAAAAGACTGTCTTTTCCCTATCTGATGGACTTTGGACACTTGTAGAAGATCATCGATGGCACTAGAAAAAAAAAAAAGAAGATCAGGTGATGGTAGGTGAGTGGATTTATATCTGGATTCTCAATTCTGTTCCACTGGTAAATGTATCTGTAGTTGTACCAGTACTAGACTGTTTTGACTACCGTAGCTGTATAGTAGGTTCTGAGGTCAGGGGGTGTGAGTCCTCCTACTTTATTCTTCTTCAGTAGTGCTTTACTTATTTGGGGCCTCTTCCCTTTCCATATAAAATTAATGATTAGTTTTTCCATCTTTTTAAAGAATGCTGTTGTTATTTGGGTCAGGATTGCATTGTATTTGTGGAATGCTTTGGCTAGCATTGAGATTTCAACAATGTTGAGTCTACCTATTGATGAGCATGGTATGTTTTTCCATTTATGTAGATCTCTTTTGGTTTCTTACAGTAGTGTTTTGTAGTTTTCTTTGTATAGGTCTTTTACATCCCTGGTTAGATTTATTCCTAAGTATTTTATTTTTTTAGGGGATATTATAAATGGTATTGTTTTCCTGAATTCCTTGTCATTGTTCTCCTTATTGGTGTAGAGGAATCCAACTGATTTTTGTGTTTATCTTGTATATTGCTACTCTGCTGAATCTTTCTATCAGTTCCAGTAGTTTTCTTGTGGAGTCTTTTGGGTTTTCTATGTATAGTATCATATCATCCACAAATAGAAACAGTTTTACTTCTTCCTTACCAATTTGGTTCCCCTTTATTTCTTTTTCTTGCTTTATTGCTCCAGCTAGAACTTCTAGCACAATGTTGAAGAGGAATGGTGATAAAGAGCATTCTTGTCTTGTTCCTGTTCCTGTTCTCAAGGGGAATGTTTTCATCCTCTCTCCATTGAGATTGATGCTGGCTGTTGGTTTTGTATAGGTTGCTTTACTGTGTTTAAGAATTTCCCTTCTATATCTGTTTTATTGAGAGTTTTTATTGGGAATGGGTGTTGGACTTTGTTGAATGCCAAAGGCATCAATTCTTCTTTGGTCTTCCTTATTCGTTGCCAGCTTTCACATGCATATGAGGCAATTAAAAGTATCATGGCTTGGGCAGGGTACATCTTAGTCCTCAAAGTAACATTATTGCTTTTTTAATGCTTGAAAGAGGTATTCTTGCAGCAGATTTACCCAATACAATATGTTGTTTGATTTCTTGACTGCAGCAAAAGACTGTCTTTTCCCCATCTGATGGACTTTGGGCCCTTATAGAAGATCAGGTGACCATAGGTGGATGGATTTATATCTGGGTTCTCGATTCTGTTCCATTGGTGAATGTATCTGTCATTGTACCAGTACTAGGCTGTTTTGACTACCTTAGCTATACAGTAGATTCTGAGGTCAGGTAGTGTGAGTCCTACTTAATTCTTCAATAGAGTTTTACTTATTCATTGATTGTGGATCCAAGTAAAATGAAATTCTTGACAACTTCAGTATTTTCTTACTTTATCAGTATGTTGCTTATTGGTTCAGCTATGAGGATTTTTGCTTTCTTAATGTTGAGGTGTAATCCTTACTGAAAGTCGCAGTCTTTGATTTTCATCAGTAAGTGCTTCAAGTCCTCTTTACTTTCAGCAAGTAAGATTGTGTCATCTGCATAAGGCAGGTTGTTAATTAGAGTTCCTTCAATTCTGATGCCCCGTTCTTCTTCATGTAGTCCAGCTTCTTGGATTATTTGCTCAGCATACAGATTGAATAAGTATGGTGAAAGGATGCAACCTTGATATACATTGTGTGAGTTTATGCCAGTTAATTTTAAGTTTTGCATATTTTTCATAGTTTCCAATTTTGCTACTCAATCTTCTCCATGTTCTGCCTGCCCTGGAGCCCAGATGAGAACTGGGGTGCCAGGACAGAGGACTTGGCACACAGCAGAGATTTACTCAATGCACCACGACTGACAATGTGCTGGCTCCTCTCGCTACATCTGATAATGAGCTTCCTTTTAGACAGATACACACCAGTGTTGATTCCCATTCAGCTTAAAATGCTTCAATACTCAGCTACCTTTTCTGTCACATTTGAATTTGGCTGCAGGAGGTGGATCATCACTTTTTACTTCAATGACACTTATTTTAGTGACGTCCCACTGATTCAAGATCACAGCTCCTGGTTGTTGAAAACACTGTGTCATACAGCCATTGTTCTTTTAGACATCACATTATACACCCTGTGGATATGGTTACTGGAGAAGATGTCTGTCTGTCTGGTAGCTTAGTCACCACCCACCATATATTAAAAAAAAGATCTCCACAGCAATTCAGTTGCACACTAGCAGTTGAGAATTGCTGGTCTTTTTTTAATGGCTGAACAATGTTCAATAGCATTTCGATATCATTTATATATTTTATCTAAGGGTATATGTATATATAATCTTATGATTTTTTTAAATATGATACAAACACATGATTTCTACTTATTTTAGCTAATTAATTTTCTGATTTAATCTTCCATTTTTTAAAAAGAAGAATCAATAACCCATTTTAACCCAATTCTGTTCTATCTAGTGTTTACTCAGTGCTTGCCATGTGTTCAACACTCAAGGGATTGGAGTTTTCATTCAGTAGATGTTTTATCAGATGAAGGGATTCAATCATTTTTATTATAAAAGTACTCTATTATCCTTGTAAAAAAAACCGATCAGTTCAGATAGCTATAAAATGAAAATGAAAGTTCTGCTTGTTCACTCACCACCTCCCAGAGGAAACCGCCATTATCCTCCTTCCTTTTCTAAGTGTACACAAGGTGTTTGATTTTTATTGTTTACAGTATGGTACTCTAGTTTGTTATCTTGTTGTTGTTGGCTGCTGTCAAGTTGGTCCCTGACTCACGGCGACCCCATGCACAATGAAATGAAATACTGCCCAGTACTGTGCTATCCCCATAATGGGTTGTGGATAAGGACCATTGTGATCTACAGGGTTTTTACTGCCTAATTTTTGGAAGTAGATTGCCAGGCCTTTCTTCCTAGTTCATATTAGTCTGGAAGCTCCACTGAAATGTGTCCAGCATTATAGCAACACGCAAGCTCCACTGACAGGTAGGTGGTGGCTGTGCATGAGGCGCATTGGCCAGGAATCAAATCTGGGTCTTCTGCATGAAAGGTGAGAATTTTACCCCTGAACCACCACTGTCCCCAGTTTGTGATCTTAGGCTAGCCAAACCATTCTGAGCTTCAGCTTCCTCTTGTATAAAATGAGGCTAGCAATAATTCCTAAGATTATTACGAGGATTAACTACGACAACATCTAGAAAGAACCGAGTACCTGGTATGTGGTAGGCACTCAATAAGCAAAGCAATTAGTATCATAATTATGACTATTGGTAGCAATCTATGTTCATAGCCGATCACGTTCATGGAGGAAGGTGCTTTGTATGATACGATCAGGCAGCACTGCTTACCTTATTATGATGTCTATATCATTTTAACCGTATTTTTATGTCAGCAAAAGCAAGTAGAAAGCTTCACAGAAAATGCCAGGGATAAGGTTTTTCTAATTAGCTAAGTTACAAATATACCAAGCTGCCTAAAGGTAAGTTTTCTGGGCTCTAGAAATCTCTTACTGTCAGGGATATAACAAAGTTCCATACTTACAGCTTTTATGAACAGAATTCGTTTTAGTTTGTATGTCTCTATCCAAAATCACTCTTCAGTGTCATGGTACAAGGCCCCCAATTTCTTAAAGTATTATGTGGCTTTTTGGTTTGATTCTTTCATTCTCCATAGCACTAGTTCCTGACACTTTCCTCAAGGCTCCACCTTACCCTTTTTCTCACTTCCCAAGCCATGAGATAGGCTCTGTGATTAGATTACACTCAAAAGCTATACAACAACCTTACTAGTTTTACTCTGAGTAGGCTAATTTCTGATGATTTTCTTTGCACGTCTCAGAATATGCTTACTCATCATTTACAATCATGAGATGTCATGGGGTTCATAGACCAACTATAGATTGGGGTCCCTTCACTTTCTGGGAGGGTTATAAGAATTGTGGCTGTATTTTGTAGGTCTTTGTATCAGGAAAAAGAAGACCCGGTGGCACCAGTGGTTAAGTGCTGGGCTGCTAACCAAAAGATCAGCAATTCAAACCCACCAGTTGCTCCTAGGGGAAAGATGTGCGTCTGCTTCCTTAAAGATTACAGCCTTGGAACCCCTATGGAACAGTTCTACTCCGTCATATAGGACTGCTATGAGTTAGAATCTACTTGTCAGGAATGAGTTTTTTTTGGTATCAGGAGTGGTAGCCCAGTGCGTAATACAGTGTGGGTCCCATAACTGTGTTGAATAGATTAATCAGTGGATAAATAGATGGATGAATGTGCCTCAGTTCATATAATAAATGTGCTCTAAAGCAGTTCTGGCTAATTTTTGTAAATTTGAATTTTGTGAGATGGAAGGGTAATTGCTACTTTAAATAATACTGAGGTAAACACTTCTGAGAGAATTGCTTTTTAAATTGAACAATTCCTTGGAAACCCTGGTAGCATAGTGGTTAAGAGCTACAGCTGCTAACCAAAAGGTCGGCAGTTTGAATCCACCAGGTGCTCCTTGGAAACTGTAAGGGGCCGTTCTACTCTGTCCTGTAGGGTTGCTATGAGTTGAAATCAACTCGATGGCAACGGGTTTGTTTTTTTTTTAATAAAAAAGCATGGAAATCACCTTTTACGTTTAACTAATAAGAGCATAAAAATCAACACAAACCTAAGGGCATAAGAATTAAGTTTTCCCCACGGTCCACACTTCCCTGTAATAGAAATTGATTACCACTTGTGTCCAGCTTGAAGAATGAATGCCTTCCAAACAATCATATTTCTCTTAAACATTCTACTTTGTTTCTCTAATAATTAGTTATGAGCTAATTTAAGGAGAGAAGCAAGAGAGACTCAAAACAGCTTGATTCAACTCCTAGAAAAACAATTCAAGAGATTTTCCTATTGCAATATGGACATCTCAATCCAAAAGGGCAAGACATAGGTTAGTCATTCTGAACAGGTACATCGTTTGCAATTATAATCAATACTGATGATATTATGAATATTTCCATAAATGTACTATCTCGCATTACATTAGCCTTAAAAATTAGTGTCCTGGAGGAACCAAAAGCAAAAGAAATCTACCCGTGGTGTATCCTGTACGGTTTATTACGTTCCTTTTTTTTCTGAGAGTTGAGATAATTGTGAGCATGGCTGTCTCGTTTAGGAATGGTTTGGCAGCAAGAAATAGAACCCATCTAAACTTGCTTAACCCAAAGGGACATTACCTGGAGGGACACAGGAGCACACATATCATTTATCTCAAGGGCAGGAAGGGCTGCAACGCCTTTCAATGGCGTGGAACTGAGAACTAAGCAGTCAAGAGGAATCAAGACAGCCCTCTCCTCAGATGCCTCCTTTTCCTTAATTGCTCATCCTTACCTCACCTGCCACATTTGCTTCACTCTCCAGTCACTCACCGCAAAATGCTTTTTCTGCTTTACCTGGTCCAACATCGTCTCACCAGCTTCCACTTTAAGTTGTCTTTCAGCTTGACCTTTCAATAAAGACTTCCTCTAAAAACTTTTTTATTTTAAATTAAAATTTTTATTTTTAGATCATTGCAATGTACGTGTGGTTGTAAGATATAATAGAGAGAGATCCCATGCACGCTTTATCCCATTTCTCCTAAAGATAATAACTTGAATACTCTAGTGCAGTATCATTATCAGGACACTGACATTGATATGGTATCAAGATACAGAACATTTTCATCACCATAAGGATCCCTCCTGTTGTCCTTTAATAGCCACATCTACTTTCTCCTGTCTCCACCACTTTCATCACCTTTGTCGTTGTTGTTGTTAGGTGCTGTCGAGTCAGTTCCCACTCATAATGACCCTATGTACAACAGAATGACACACTGCCTGATCCTGTGCCATCCTCACAATTGTTGCTATGCTCAAGCCCATTGTTGCAGCCACTTTGTGTCAGTCCATGTCTTTGAGGGTTTTCATCTTTTTTGCTGAACCTCTACTTTATCACGCATGATGTCCTTCTCCTGGGACAGATCCCTCCTGATAACATGTCCAAAGTATGTAAGACGTAGTCTCGCCATCCTTGCTTTTAAGGAGCATTCTGGTTGTAATTCTCCCAAGACAGATTTGTTCATTCTTTGGGCAGTCCATGGTATATTCAATATTCTTTGCCAACACCACAATTCAAAGGCATCAATTCTTCTCCCATCTTCCTTATTCATTGTCCAGATTTCAAAGCATATGAGGCAATTGAAAACACCATTGCTTGGATCAGGAGCACCTTAGTCTTCAAGGTGACATCTTTGCTTTTTTAAAATATTTTAAAGAGATCTTTTGCAGCAGATTTGCCCAATGCAATGCATCTTTTCATTTCTTGACTGCTGCTCCTATGGGTGTCGATTGTTCATCCAAGTAGAATGAAATCCTTGACAAGTTCAATCTTTTTTCTATTTATCATGATGTTGCTCATTGGTCCAGCTGTGAGGATTTTTGTTTTCTTTATGTTGAATAGTAATCCACACTGAAGGCTGCGGTCTTTGATCTTCACTGGTAAATACTTCAAGTCCTCTTCACTTTCAGCAAGGAAGGTTGTGTCATCTGCATAACACAGGTTGTTAGTCTTCCTCCAATCCTGATGCCCCATTTTTCTTCATATAGTCCAACTTCTTGAATTATTTGCTTAGCATTCAGATTGAATAAGTACAGTGAAAGGATACAGCCCTGACACACACCTTTCCTGACTTTAAACCATGAAGTATCCTGTTGTTCTGTTCGAATGACTGCCTTTTAATCTATGTACAGGTTCCTCATGAGCACAATTAAGTGTTCTGAAATTCCTGTTCTTCATAATGTTATCCATAATTTGTTATGATCCACACAGTCAAATGTCTTTGCATAGTCAATAAAACACAGGTAAACATCTTTCTTGATAGGAATTGCATGAAGCAATTCAATTTGTACGTTTGGGAGAATTGACATCTTTACTATGTTATGTTTTTCCAATCCATGAGCATGGTATGTCCCTTCATTAATTTAGATCTCTGACATCAGCATTTTGTACGTGTTTTGTTCTATTTACACCTAAGTATTCCATGTTTTTTTTTTTTTTAAATTTTTAATGATTAGGAATGATATTGCATTTTAAAATTTTGTGTCCACATGTTCACTGTTAGTATTTAGAAATACAAATGACCTTGCTAAACTGGCCTATTAGCTCTAGGTTTTTTTTTTTTTTTCCAATAGATTCTGTGGCGGTTCCTTCATAGATAATCATGTCATCTGCAAATAGGGCAGTTTTATTTTTTCTTTTCTTTTTATCTCCTTTTCTTGTACTATTGCACTGAGTGGAACTTCTACCACTATGTTGAATAAGAGTGGTAAGAAAAGACGTCATTGCCTAGTTGCTGATCTTAGGGGGAAAGCATTCAGTCTTTCACCATTAAGTATAATCTTAGTTGTAGATTTTCTATAGACAGTCTTTATCAGGTTGAGGAATTTCCCATCTATTTCTATTTTTCTCACCTTTTTTTTTTAATATCATTAAATGGATGTTGAATTTTGTCAAATGGTTTTTCTGCATCAATAGATATGATCTTATCATTTTCCTTTATTAACCTGTTAATAAGGTAAAAAAAAATTTTTTTAATAAGGTGGAATAAGGTTGGAATAAGCAATAAGGTAGATAACATTAATTAATTTTCAAATATTGAACTAAATTTTCATCCCTGGAATAAACTCCATTTGGTCATGGTATGTAATTGTTTTTATGTTTTGCTGAATTTCATTTGCTAATTTTTGGTTAAGGATGTCTGTATTCAAAGGGATATTAGTCTGTAGTTTTATACTGCTTTTTCTGGTTTTGGTATCAGAGTAATATTAGTTTTATAAAGTGAGTTGGGAAGTGTTTTCTATTTTCTGGAGGATTTTATTGTGTACAACTAGTGTTAATTATTTCTTAAACATTTTGTAGAATTCTCCAGTGAAACCACGTGGAGTTGAGGATTTCTTTTATGGGTGTTTTAAAATTACAAATTCAATTTTCTTAATAACCATAGGGCCATAAAAGTTATCTATTTCATATTGAATGAGCTGTAGTAGCTTGGGTTTCTCGAGAAATTGGTTCATTTCATCTAAATTGTCAAACTTGTATATGTAGAATTGTTCATAGTATTCCCTGTTTACGTTTTGATGTCTGCAAAGCTTTAGTGATGTTCTGGGTTTCATTCCTGATATTGATAACTTTTGTCTTCTCTCTCTTTTTCTTTGTCACTATTACTAGAATGTTGTCAATTGCATTGATCTTTTCAAAGAACCAGCTTGTTTCTTCATTTTTTTTTTTATCTATTGCTTTTCTGTTTTAAATTTCCTTAATTTCTGCTCTTATCTTTATTATTCACTTTCTTCAGTTTGCTTTCTTCCTTTTACTTGCTTTGGGTTTATTTTTCTCTTTTTTTTCTAGGTTCTTAAGGTGGGAGATTAGTTATTGATTCGATACTTTTCTTTTGTTCTCACATCTGCCTTTAATTCTATCAATTTCTCCCTCAGGGTTGCTTTAGCTTTGTCCCACAAATTTAAATATGTTGTATTTTCATTTTTACCATGTTCAATGTATTAAAATTTTTTATGGGACTTCTTTGACACATGGATTTGTTAGAAGTGTGTTCTTTCATTTTAAAACATTTAGATATTTTTCTGTTATGTTTCTGTTACTGATTTATAGTTCAGTTCCATAAGGGAATTGAACTAGAAAATACTCTGTTTGATTTAAATTCTTCTAATTCATTGAGTTTTTTTTTTTTTTTAATTTTATGGCCCAGGATATGGTCTATCTTTATATATATTCTGTGGGTCCTTGAAAAGAATGTGTATTCTGCTGTTGTTCAGTGATGTGTTCTATAAATATCTATTAGATCCTATAGGTTGATTTTGTTGTTGAATTTGTCTATATCCTTGATGATTTTCTGTCTACTTTTTAAATCAGTTGTTGGGAGAGAGGTGTTGTGGATTTTTCTATTTCTTCTTTCAACTCTATCAGCTTTGCTTCACATATTTTTCAGTACTGTTGTTCAGTGCATACAGAAGTAGGACAGCTATATCTTCTCTGTGGATTAGTCCTGTCACTATATAATGCCTTCTTTATCTCTGGTAATTTTCTTGACTCTGAAGTCTATTTTATCTGCTTTACTTTGATTAATGTTTACATGCAATATCTTTTTCCATCCTTTTACTGTCAACCTGCCTATATCATTATAATTGAAATTTCTTGTATACAGCATATAGTTGAGACACTCTTTTTTTAAATTCACTCTTTTAATCTATATCTTTTAATTGGTTTATTTAGACCATTTACATTTAATGTAATTATTGATTTGTAGGGCTTAAAACTGTCATTTTGTTTTTTCTCTTTTTCACCTCTCAGTTTTCTTTTTTCTGCCTTTCTGTAGGTTACATGATTTTTTTAAATAATTCCAACTTGATTTATATTTAACATTTTTGAGTATATCACTTTGGATAGCTCTTTTAGTGGTTGTTATAGTATTATATCAGATACACATAATTTATCACAGTCTGCTGTTATTGTCATCTGAACAGTTTGAGTGAAGTGTGGAAGCCTTACATTCTTTTATGTCTTTTTACTTTCTTCCATTTATAATATAATTGTTTAAAATATTTCCTGTACCTACATTTGGAAATACATCAGTGTTATAATTTTTACTTCTACTGTCAAACATAACTTAGGCAGCTCAAGAGAAGAAGGAAAGTCAATTTTATTTGCTGATATTCTTACTTTCTGTGTTCTCTTTTCCTCCCTAATGTTGTAAGACTCCGTCTTTTATAGTTTCCATTTCTTTTAGAGAACTTTTTTCAGCCATGAAGGATATTTTTGCTGAACATAAGATTCTGGGTTGATAGTTCTTTTCTTTCAGCACTTGAAAAATATGCCACTTCCTTTTGCCCTCCATGCTTTTTGTTAAGAAGTATGCTGCCATTTGACAGAACAAAGGGGATACTATGTGGTTTAAAGTCAGGAAAGATATGTATCAGGTTGTATCTTTTCACTGTATTTATTCAATCTGTATGCTAAGCAAATAGCCCCAGAAGCTGGACTATATGAAGAAGAACAGAGCATAAGGATCGGAGGAAGACTCACTGACAATTTTCATTATGCAGATGACACCACCTTGCTTGCTGAAAGTGAAGACGACTTGAAGCACTTACTGATGAAGATTAAAGACCACAGCCTTCAGTATGGATTACACTTCAACATAAAGAAAATAAAAATCCTGACAAGTGGACCAATAAGCAACATCAAGGTAAATGGAGAAAAGATTGAAGTTGTCAAGGATTTCATTTTACTTGGATGAACAATCAACACCCATAGAAGCAGCAGTCCAGAAATCAAATGACAAGTTGCATTAAGCAAATCTACTGTAAAAGACCTCTTTATAGTGTTGGAAAGCAAAGATGTTACCTTGAAGGCTAAGGTGTGCCTGACCCAAGCCATGCTGTTTTCAATCACCTCATATGCATGCGAAAGCTGGACAGTGAATAAGGAAGACCAAAGAAGAATCAATGCCTTTGAATTATGATGTTGAAGAATACTGAATATAGCCGGAATCGACTTGACGGCACTGGTGGTGGGTTGGGCCAAAAGAACGAACAAATCTGTCTTGGAGGAAATACAGCCAGAATTCACCTTAGGAGCCAGGATGACAAGACTATGTCTCACATACTTCGGACATATTGTTAGGTGGGATCAGTCCCTGAATAAGGACATCATGCTTGGCAAAGTAAAAGGGTCAGCAAAAAAGAGGAAGACCCTCAACAAGATGGATTGACAGTGGCTGCAACAATGGACTCAAGCATAGAAACGATTGTGAGGATGGCACAGGACCGAACAGTGTTTCATTCTGTTGTACATGCGGTCACTATGAGTTAGAACTGACTTGACGGCATCTGGCAACAACAACATAATAGGTAAGGTGTCATTTCTTTCTTGTCATTTTTTTAGGAGTTTATCTATGAAGTGTCTTGGTGTAGATAACTTTGGGTTTATCCTATTGGAAGTTTGCTGAGCTTGTTTAATTTGTTGGTATGAGCCTTTTGCCAAATTTGGGAAGTTTTCAGCCATTATTTATTGAAGCACTTTTTCAGCCTTGACATCTCCCTCTTTTTCTTTCTGGACTCCAATGACATGAATATTAAATCTTTTGCTTTAATTCTGCAGGTCTCTGAGATGTTAATTTTTTTCCAATCTGTTTTCTCTGTTTAAATTGGATACTTTCTATTATTCTATCTTCCAGTCTGCAGATTCTTAACCCTAACTTTTCCATTCTGCTGTTAAGCCAATCCACTGGGTTTTTTATTTTGGTCATTGTATTTTTAAGTGAATTTCCATTTGATTCTTCTATGTATATTCTGTTTCTTTGCTGAGACTTTCATTTGTTTCAAATGTATTTGTTCCTCCAAGCATTTTTATGATGGTTGCTTTAAAATCTTTGTCAGCTAATTCTAACATCTCTGTTATCCCATTGTCTGCCTACTGATTGTCTTTTTTCTTTCGGTTTGATATCTTGTTTCTCAGTATGATGAACGATTTTTTTTTTTTTAATTGAAATCCAACATTTGTGTACGTCATTTTGAGACTCTGGATCTTATTTAAACCTTCTGTTTTGGATTGCCTTCTCTGACACTGCTCTTGAAGGGAAAAGGGGTGCCACTTCATTACTGTCATGTGGGGGTAGACATCCAGGTTCCCCACTGGTCTCCATTGACTTGTGGGGGGCTCCTTGTTACTGCTAGATGAGGATGGTACTTTCAGCTCCCCTCTAGGTCTCTATTCATTCCTTTCTGGATGGGAAGAATAGCAATGCCACATTCCTGCATCCCATGTGGGCTTCAAAGACAACAAAAAGTGGTTGGCCTCCTTAAGGGCAGTGGTAAAAGTCTTGACTCCTCATTAGACTTTCTCTGATATCACCTTATCAGGTGAGGGGAGGAGTACCTTGTTCTTGCTGGGTGTGGATGAAGTCCAAGTTCCTCACGTAGTCTCCAGTAACATTGTGGGGGGGGGAGGGCATGGGGAGGGCTGTTCATTATCACCCAGCTGGGATGAACAACCTGGCTACCTACTTAGCCTTCTCTGACACCATTGCAGTGGGGCTTTAGGGTGCCTTATTACAGGCTGGTGAGGGTGGAAGTCTAGCCTCAGCCTTTGGTAGCATGGCTGGGGAGGGGGGTGGAGCCACAGTTTTTTTTCTGTTATGTTTATTTGGAGTAGAGTGGTTATTGTCTGAAAATTTTTTTGTTTTGATGAGCTGCCTCTTTCCTGGTCCTTTGTCAGAGAGAGTAGATTTTCATTGGAGGTTTTTATGTCTTTACCTATTATGGATTGAGTTGTGTCACCCTAAAGGCTATGTTGAAGTCCTAATCCCTATGCATGTGAATGTGATCTTGTTTAGGGAAATAGGGCTTCTCTTTGCAGATGTTATTTGTCAAATTAGTGAGGTCATCCCAGAGTAGAAAAAAAAAAAAATCCAAACCCATTCCTGTCAAGTCAATTCTGACTCATAGTAACCGTATAGGACAGGATAGAACTGCCCCATAGGGTTCCCAAGGAGCATCTGGTAGGTTTGAACTGCTGACCTTTTTGGTTAGCAGCTGAACTCTTAACCACTACGCCATCAGGGTTTCCAAGTAGGATGGGTCCTAATTCTATGTGACTACTGTGTTATAAAGGGGAGGATGGACCAAAAAACAGTCACACACAGGGGAAAGGCACGATGTGAGAATCCATCTACAAGCCAAGGAATGCCAAGAAATACCTGGGGCTATCAACAAAGAAGGATCTTCTTCTGGAGCCCTTGGAGACAGAGAGAGAGAGAGAGGGAGGGAAACAAAGAGAGAGAATAGCCCTGCCAATGCCCTGAATTCAAACTTCTAGCTTTCAGAACTTTGAGACAATAAATTTATGTTCTTAAAAGTTACCCACTTTGTGGCATTTTCTATAGCAGCTCTAGGAAACTAAAATGATAAGTTTTGGCATCTTAGTTGCTGGCTTATTCAGCACCTAGTCTAGGATATATGTGACCAAAAGAAAACCCAGAGGAGTCAAAACCATGTTGTTTGTTAGGTCTTGAGGTCCCTAGATAGTCTGCCTTCTCTCCAGCTTTCAGAGTCTTTTTATGTTTTATATATAATGCCCAGGGTTTCTAGTTGTGCTTAGTGAGAGGAATAAGGAAAAGTATGTCTATTCCATATTCTGAGAAGTGGGTGTTTTCTTGCTGGAGTTTTTGGAACTATTTCAAGGTTACAGGCAGAGACCATTGGAATGGCCAATTTTGAATCAATTGTCTACTTCTGTTCCATTTATATATGAGCAGGGAAACAGAGCCATGACTTGTTTCCTACTAAGTAGAGATGGTGGAAGCAGAGCCTGTCAAAAGGGACTTTAAATGTGTGGTGAAATGAATTGCTTTATGTGGCCCTTTGCCTTGGTTCTTTGGTAAAACAGCTTGAGAGATATTTTTCTAAGCCCTGAGTAGTACTTTTGCCCTAGTTTTTGACCCCAGAGGGTTTGTTACTTTTGCCAGGTTGATTGACATTTTCTGGGTAAACTGTAAATAACTAGGTTTTGATACATTTTGTCTGGTCCTGGTCTGCCATGTGATTGGTATGTGTCTTGTAGGGATTGGTCAATTTACTATGCAAATGAGGTGAGTTGTAACCTACTATGCAAATGAAGTATCTGTGGCCTACCAAGAGGGGATTGGTAAGTTCGTGAACCTGGTGGGAGTGCCATGCATTGAAGCTGACAATGAGTTTGTATATTTAAGCAGCCAGCCCCACAGAGGTTTTTGAGACAGAAAGAGGCAAGAAGAGAAGCAGCAGGAAGAAACAGAAGGAAGAAAGAAGAGAAAGGAACCAGAGAGAGAGAGAGGATGCAAGGGACCTCCTAAAAGATCTGTGACACTGAAGACAGCAACAGGCCCAGAAGAGGCCCAGTGGCAAAGTCGGTGGTGACAGGCCTGGAAAGGACCCTACAGCAGAGTTGGTGTTGACAGACAACAGGGCTGAGAGGAGCCTGTCCTGAAGGGGCTGAGAGGAGCCTGTCCTGAAGGGGCTGAGAAGAGCCTGTCCTCAGGGAACTGAAAGGAGGCCTGTCCTGCTGAGAGGATCCAAGAGAGCTGTCCTGCACTGAAGAGGGGAGACTTTGCCTACATGCTTCCTGATCGTGATCCTGGGTTGTAGCCTGTTGATCTTGATCCAGAATTGTACCCTGTTACTTCCTTAATAAACCACCTAAATGTAAGTATGGTCTGTTAGTTCTGTGTGGCCGTTGCAATGAATTATTGAACCCAGAAGAGAAGTAGAGAGTGCTATGGGAGGGACAGCTGGTGTCAGAATTGGTAAAGAAGTTGGAGAGTGAAGATATGCCTCACCTCCACCTCATGGGAACCAGCTTTGTGCTTATAGTGTTTCTCATTATCCTCCATGAAATTACAGAGGTTCTGATGCTGCTATTACTGCTACAGTTTCATGGAATCCACTGGTATTTCGGAAGGTGATTACTGTACAGACTCTTAAGGTTTCTAAGAATGATAACCTTATTCCTTAATTGTGCCCCATTTGTGACGAAAAAAATGCCAATTACTTCGTTTAACAATACCTGGAACATTTGAAAACTGTGTATAAAGGAACTAAACATGAAAGGATATGAGAAAGTAGGCTCTGAATATTTCTTTTAGATCATAAGACAAATTTTAAATTATAAATAAATAATAAATACTAATAACCTTTAATAATAATGATGAAAAAATACCACATAACATGAATTTACAAAGATAACTGAAAACTGTCAAATTCCATATGCATTACTTAAACATATTTGTTCTAAGATACAATCTATTAATCATAGCCCAGTCAGTCACAAGATGTTCATTACATGTTCCTGACAACTTTCAACTGTGATTTTCCTGTCAGAAGTTTGACATTCCCTGCAGTGTTTGCTGTGCATTTTTAGCAATATTTAAAAAATCAGTTAGATTCCTGCAAACGTAATTAGGTTAGAGATGTTCTGTCTCTAATAAAAACTCTCTAATTGAATGGAGGGATGTTTTCTGTAACCTCTTTCCAGCTCCAGTTGTTCTGAGAGTTTCTCATTTTTTTTTCCCCCTCCAGTTTCTCTTAAATAGCCCCTGGAATTTTACTCATTCATTAACTATTTATTAAGGACCTACCATTTTCTTCGCAGTGCTGTAGATGCTGGGTTTACAGTTGCTGAACTTGTTAGGTGCCATCGAGTCAGTTGTGACTCATAGTGACCCTATGTATAACAAAACAAAACATTGCCTTGTCTTGCACCATCCTCACAATTGCTGCTATGCTTGGACCCATTGTTGCAGCCACTGTGCCAGTCTATCTCTTTGAGGGTCTTCTTTTTCACTCATCTTCTACTTTACAAAGCATGATATCCTTCACCAGGGATTGGTTTCTCCTGAAACATGTCCAAAGTAAGAATACATGAAATGAAGTCTCACTATCCTTGCAGCCATCCTTCCTTTATTCCAAGGCAGATTTGTTCATTCTTTTGTCAGTCCATGGTCTATTCAATATTCTTTGCCAACACCATAATTCAAGGGCTTCAGTTCTTCTTTGATCTTCCTTATTCATGCAGCTTTTGCGTGCATAGGAGGCAACTGAAAATATCATAGCTTGGATCAGGTGTACCTTAGTCTTCAAAGTAACATCTTTGCTTTTTAACACTTTAAAGAAGTCTTTTGCAGCAGATTTGCCCAATGCAACATGTTGTTTGATTTTTTGACTGCTGTTTGCATAGGCATTGATTATGGATTCAAGTAAAATGAAATCCTTGACAACTTCAATATTTTCTTCATTTATCATGATGCTGCTTATTACTTCAGTTGTGAGGATTTTTATTTTATGTTGAGGTGTAATCCATATTGAAGGCTGTATTCTTTGATATTCATCAGTGAATGTTTCAAGTCCTCTTCATTTTCAGCAAGCAAGGTTGTGTCATCTGTGTATTGCATATACAGATGTTAATAAACAAGAATTATGTTTCTCCCTTACAGGTCTTCAATTTTACTTGGAGAGTCAGATAATAAACAAATACTGAAACTAATGTATAATATGAGGCCAGATGCTGGTGAGTCCAAGCAGAACAATGTTGTAGTGTAAGGGGATGTGTAGAGTGGTGGATGGTAAGGGGTGAGGAGTATGTTAGATGGTGGCTAGCAGAGATCTTTCCGAGGTGGCAGTGTTGGAGCTAAGACCTGAATAACAAGGAGAATCTATCTGTATGAGAACTGGGGAAAGAGCTTCCCACACAGAGGGAAAAGTAAAAATGAAGACCCTTTATGGGGTTGACTTAGCATACTTGAGGAACAACAAAATGTCCAGTGTAGCTCAATTGGAGGGAGTGAGGGATGGGACATGAAGCTGAATAAATAGGAACCCACCATATTATGTAAGGCCATGCATGTCATTATATAAAGCTTAACATTTTAGAACAAAAATGTGTTTTGGCTGTCGGGTAGAAAATTGACTGGGTAGGGGCCAAGAGTAGTAGAAGGAAGTCTAGTTGGGTGCCATTATAATAGTATAGACTTGGACTAATTGTTATTGGTGAAAGTGGCAAGATTTGTTGACCTGGGGATATGTTATGAAGGTAGACCTGATATGGGTCTGATGGCTTGAAATGGGATGTAAAGAATTAGAGAATTCAAGGGCAAATCCAAGGTTTTTTGACCTGAGCAACTAGAACGGGGTTACTATTTACTGAGATATGCAAGATTACCAGAGAGCTGTATTTTGGAGTGGAGGGCAAATATTAGATTCTATTTTGGACATGTTATGCTTTAAGTACTTCTTAGACATTCAGATGGAGGTGGTAAGTAAGCAGTTGAATATACAAATTTGGACTTGAAGGATGAGATCAGGGTTGGAGTAGAAATTTAGATAGTCTTTGCCTAAGCAGTAAGTAGAGATGAAGAGAAGAAGGCCGAGGACTGAACTCTGGAGTGCTCCAAAGTATAGAAATCAGGAAAAAGAGGAAGTCTTGCTAGCAAAGGAGACTGAGTAGGAGCAGCCATTGGGGTGGGAGGAAACCCAGGAAAGCAAAGAATTCTGAAATTCAGGAGAAAAAAGAGTTACAAGAAGATTGGAGTGTGTCACATGTCACTGAACAAAAAGAAGACTGAGAATTGACGGGTAGAATTACAAAGTAGATATCATTTTATGACCTTGTTGACAAGAGAAGTTTCAGGGAAGTGGTTGGACTGAAAATCTGATTGCACTAGGTTGAGAACAGAATGTGAGATAAGGAGTAGAGACAGCTCTTGAGTTTTGCTGTAAAAAAATAGCAGAGAAATGGTGTGGTAGCTGGAGGGGATGTGGTGTTTAAGAGGGCTTGTTTTTGATGGAAAATGTTACAGCATGTTTATATGCTAATGAGAATCATTCCAGAGGGCGGGAGATGGAGGTGCTGAGAAAAAAGAGATAACTGCAGCTGTATTAAACAGTAAGTGGAATAAGACGAGGATTAAGGAATAGAATAAAATAAAAATAAAATACCACAAAATGGACTAGAATTGAATGGCATAGAATAGAATGAAATATTTGCATTTTAAACTACTGGATTCTTTTAAAGTGTATTTTCACCGGTCTTCCAACACATACTTTCAGCTTAACCAAAAGTAGGGTTGGCTGTGTGAGGTGGAAACGTGTTGCTTTGTCTGCCTGGCACCCTCTTACAGTTGAGACTGCTCTGCCTTCAGCCCCAGCATTCGGGTGAATTTGCTGTCACTGACTCCTCTTGTCCTCAAGGATGAGCACGGACCCAGCCAGGCCGATCCTGGGACCCGTCTCCTTCACAGCCATGCTTGGTTTACTTCCAAGAAGAAGAAATTAGAGTCCGTGTGAGATTTTGAATACGGATGCTGGGAGACAGAATGTCTCTTTTCCACTTGGAGGATAACCTATAAGCTTCATCACTTATTGAGGGTCAGGCCTTTGATGGGAAGGAATGAGGTAAATACACAGAGAGAAACAGAGATAATCAGAGTGGAGAGGTGGAGATAGTGTGTACAAATAAGCTTGGATGACACCATTTGAACCTTAGATTTATCTGTGTTAGAAATGTATCCACCTTTAAAACTTCCAGTTCCATTAGCCAATAAATTTCCTCTCTTTGCTTAATTGAATTTCATTTGAGTTTCTATCCATTGCATCTGAAGAGGTCCTAACACTATATCAAATGGCATCACGTAATTATATATTTTAAGGAGTGCCAAGGGTATTGGGTGATAAGAATGCTAATGAAGAAAGAAAAATAATTTTGGTTGTCAGGATTTCCATTTCTGCATATAATGGAGGTAAGTACTCTAATCAAGGAAATTTGAAACATGTTGGCTCCATTATATCCTTGAGCTTCTTCTCTCAAAGTGTCATCTCTACCCACCTGTAATAAGGAACCGATATTGTCACGCTGGTTGCTGGTACGTGCCCCGGTTTGAGCAGGTGGCTAAGATATATGCAAGTAATCAAATCTGCCAGACTATAGCAGCTGACTACGCCTGCTTAGTGAGTGTATCCACGTTTTTTGTAGCACCCCACCACGGTTCATTCTGATGAAAGTAAAGGAAAATCTTATGCTGATCGGAGCAAGAAACACTGTATCACTAACACATTTGACTAGAGTCTTGAATAGATGCACTGGCAATAATGCCAAATAATGGAAGAAAGTCATTATTCACTAGAAATTGCTTATTTCTATTCATGAAGTGTGTAAAAGTCAGATCATATGGTCTAACTTTCCATCTGCCTTCTCAGCAAGAGAAGATCACCAAGGCAACTTGGATTTAAACAACGGCACCTGTCTTGATCATCCAGTGCTACTGTAATAGAAATATCACAAGTGGATGGCTTTAACAAAGAGAAAGTTATTTCCTCATAGCAAAGTAGGCTAAAAGTCCAAATTCAGGGTGTCAGCTCCAGGGGCAGTCTTTCTCTCTGTGTCAGGTCTGGAGGAAGATTCCTTGTCCTCAAACTTCCCCTGATTGAGGAGCTTCTCACATGCAGGGACCCCATGACCAAAGGAAGGATTCTGCTCCCGGTGCTTCTTTCTTGGTCGTATGAGGCCCTCACTCTCTGCTTGGTTCTCTTTCCTTTTATCTGTTGAGAGATAAAAGGTGGTGCAGGCCATGCCCCAGGGAAACTCCCTTTACCTTGGATGGGGAGGTGACCTGAGTAAGGGTGGTGTTACAATCCCACCCTAATCCTCTCAACATACAATTACGATTACAAAATGAAGGACAACCACACAATACTGGAAATCATGGCCTAACCCAGTTGATACACACACTTTTTGGGGAACATAATTCAATCCATGACATCACCTATGTTCCCCAGGCCCTATATGCTGGGAGTAAAAGGGGATCACAATAATAGGAACAGAAGTGTATTCTCTGACTCATTATCTACTTACCAAATCCTGGGGACTCCAGCTAGGGTCAGGGGATGCCTTACCTGTGTGAAGGCACATGATGACCATGTGAGGTGGCCATCCACTGCCTCTCCTCAGGCTGTGGGATGGGGGGCTTCTCTGCTGAGCTGATGCAGAAGGGTGACTCAGAATCCAGGTTGCTTCCAGCCTCTTCCACATTTGACACTGAAAAGATGTTCCACCTCAGTTTATGTTATGTGCTGCCTTGAAACAGAGCCCTCAGTCTCTTCGGCTTTCTATAAACACTGACGGTGTTCTTTTATGCCCATTCTGCACTGCAGGCCCATCTCCATAAAAGTCTGTACAGCTGGGTCGTAGGTGAGTCTGCATACTCACAACCAGTTGTCCTCGGACTAAACTTGTTGACTTTTGGGGCAGATGAAAGATTGAGAGGTGAGTCCATGAATAATTTAAGGAGCTCTTTCTTGGTTGACTCTTCAGCACAACCTAGATGCTAAATGGTGGGGAGGTTTGTGCCCTCACTTCTTGGTACAGCTCTCCTGCCCCAGCCAGCCAGGTGAGTACACTATGGGTAAACCAGTGTCTTGAGGAACTTGAAGAACTATTGTTAAGTCAAACTTAGTTGCACCAGTGAGTGGATACTGTCCCCATCCAGGCTCTCTTTCATGCTGTCTTCACGTTCAGAGAGCAGCTCAGCCTGGAATGTCTCACCCTCCCCATTCTGGAATTACATTCTGGGAAGGAAAAGCAGCATTGAGTAGGTACTGTGACCACTTTAGCCCCTCCTCCAGGATCTCTGCCCTACAAGAGAAGCATGAAGGTTAATTCACTGACTGTATTTGTGGTACCTGTCTGCCCCAGGTGTTCGTTTTCATCACAAGTTCCAGGAATCTGATCTTAGCAGGTGAAACAGTGTGGAGACCACGAATGATCCCAGACATACATGGTAGGCATTCCATCTGAACAATGCCCTGGACAGTCCCAGCATTGATGCTGAATCTGCCCCTTAGGAGTTGGGTCTAAAAGGAGCTGGGGATTGGCACCTAACTGGTCATAGCCTTGCTGTTTGCAACCAACTCTGAGGCAATGGAAGCAGGTGATGGGGCCTGGCATCTTATCTGACCCCAAGCAGGATCTGACGTCTTTGCTTGCCAAAAATTTAACCTCACCGGGCTAAGCTACTTCTGCTTCATCTCTAGTTCTTCAAGACTATGCCTATCCTGAGGGCATCCAATTCTACCCTCTCTTTTTCCCATGTTTGCTCCACTAATAGCAAGAATTCATATCTCTGGTCAAGACTGAGTATTTCCATATTGGTTTCCCTAGGAACAGTACCCACCCTGGGCTCATTTCTCCAAGGTATACTACCTGGCACCTTGTGGCTTCCTACAAAACTCTGGACTTTGAGCCCATAGGCAGGATACCTCTCTCTGTCATGTGACTCCTGACATTACCATGTACTCCTTCAAATGCTGTTTGACATTTTCTGGAGAAATCTAGGCTTTTGTGGTTTTGAGACTGCATTAATTTCTAATGTCTGAACCAAAACTCATTGCTGTCAAGTCAATTCTGACTCATGGCGAACCCGTGTGTTACAGAGTAGATCTGCTCCATAGGATTTTCTTGGCTGTAATCTTTACAGAAGCAGATCTCCAGGGCTTTCTTCCATGGAGCTGCTGAATGAATCTGAACCACCAACCTTTAGGTTAATTCAGTGCAAACCAGGGGCTTGTGTCACCCAGGGACATTCTAATGTGTGCTGTCCAAAATTCTACCTGATATCCAGGCATTTATGCTATCTCCAGCATGTAACATTCCTATGACAATTCAGTGACATACATGCAACTCAGGGTTTCCTTTCGTATTCCTGGGCCTGTTCTCCCTTAGAATACTTCTGTTAGTGCATAGCCTTGCCAGTCAGTGGCTTTTACGGTTGCTTTCTAACCAGCCCCACAGCAACAGTCTGTCTTCAAAGAATCCTGTCTCAGCTGGTGACAAAGTGTGGGGACTTTGAATTAGCCTGGATATATCTTCCATGTATCTCCTTGCTCTCTTCTAAAAGAAGTCTCTTCTGAGGAATCTGTGTGCCAGTTGAAGTTGGGCTACACATAAATTCCTGCCTGCAAATTCATGAGGGAGTTTCTGAGACTTTGTCAGTCTGGTAGCTCACATAATAATGCATATGTCTAGCACTCCATCTGGAATGCTTGATGCCTAATAGCACATTCCTCAACAATTGCACTGCTGGTACAAGGTAGCACCATAATTTTCATCTGGAAGTGGTACTCTAGATGTCATCATGGCTTCGTTCAAGTTGATTTCCATTTTTTTCTACACTAGGTTTATCTGCTTGACAGTCATGGTGAGGATGTATTTTTGGTTCAGCCTTTGGGTCAGGTCTGAATCTGAGGTGTAGCTAGGAATTGTTTCTTAGTTCCCTGAGGTCAGGTTTCTAACAGGCGATGTCCTTAGGAAAGGGAACTGACAGTTTCAACACAAAATACACAGAGCCAGTCTGGGACCCTTTCAGAGGATAATTTTATTCTATAATTGGTGAAGCTCCAAAGAACTTTCTTCTAGTTACTTTTTGTACCAAGTGGTTTCATAGCCGTCAACTGAAAGTGTCTGTGTGGAGGAGACAGGTGGCTGACAATCAAAGATCTGTGCTTCTCTTGCACAGTGTAGAGTTGTTACTGAAAGTGCTGCCCATCCAGGGCCTTCATTTTCCAGCCCTTCTGGCCTCCACTGGGACCATATGAGTGAGTTTTGGCCAATTGATGTGGACAGAAGTCAGTGGTCTGTGGGAGTCAGCTCATAACAGCTTGTCAGAGTCAATTGTTAAATCTTCAGGAATTTTGTGAGCTGAATGCTAACCTGTTGGTAGCAATAAAGTGCTGGAGTATTTAATGCCATGAAACTTCGCAACTGCTTCTTGTTTTCCCCCCAGAGAGCTGGTTTATCAGCACACCACTGGCAGAAATGATGCACTCCTCTTCTAGGTCTGGCCATAAAATGCCCCACAGAATCTTCTACATTCTTTCCCCTGTGCTGTGAGATAATAGTTCCTCAAGATGTTGCATGAGTAAGAAATAAAAATTTCCTGTATATAGACACTGAGATCTGGGGGCTGTTATTACAGCTCATGTTAATGATTTAGGTTAATACAATGGACTTAAACATACCAAAGATCATGAAGATAGCACAGGAAAACTGGGCAAAATTTCATTCTGTTATACGTAAGGTCACCGTGAGTCGGGATGACCCCACAGCAATAACAACAATACAACAACACAATGTCCACATTCTTCATAGTGATGCAAACTTCAAACTATGTTGGTGATTCCCAGAGAAGAAACAATCTGTGGGGGATTTAATGATGTGCGAGAACAATAACCCTGGAGCGGAGAACTACAGTCCCAAGCAACCAGAAAGACTGGGAGTGGGAAACTCTAAGAGGCTAATTAACTTGCATCCATAAACCAAGAACACAGGTGGGCTGAAAAGCAGAATGGCTAAAAATTGGAGCTTTGAAATTATAAATATGTGGGGTGAAAACTGAGCTCTCAGATTAACCTTTCTCAGCTTCAGATTCCTCATCTGTGAAATAGGATAATGGTTCTAGCTACCTCGTAGAGATGCTGAATTACAGCAACATGTAAAAAAAAATTAAAATAGTGGTGCTTACAAAAATACCTCAAGGGGGTAGAGGACTGTTGACAAACAAATGTAGAAGAAGCAGGTTATTTGCACAAAAATATGGTAAATGAGAATATGCTGGTAAAGTGCTTTGCATGGTTCTGGCACATAGTAAACATTTTATAAATGTTAGTTATTATTTTCCTACTCTCAGAACGTGGAAGGCACATCTTAAAGGGTAGAGGAGAGAGTTTATGACCTTCTTAGTTCTTATTCTCCTGGATTTTGCAGCCTTAAGGCATACTTGTATGTATTCCTGGTGACCGGGGAAAAATGATCTGTGCCATGTCCCCATGAGGCAGACAGCGAGATGCCTTAGAAGACTCCTAGTTGAAGACGAATGTGAGATATTTCATATGTAAATCATATCGTTCTTGTGCTCTCAATCCAGGCTGCGTGTTAGCATCACCTGGGAGCTTTTAAACAATACCGATGCCTGGGTCACACCATATTCTAGACTGATGGTTCTTAAGTTTGGCTATACATTGGAATCATTAGGGGAATTTTAAAAGCTACTGATCCCTGACTCCTATCCCCAGAGTGATTTAACTGGCCTGGATATTAGGACTTTTAAAAGGTCCCCACAAACCAATTGAATCAGAATCTTTGAGGTATCAAATTCAGTGTTTGCATACATCAGAATGACTTCACAGCTTCTGAAAACATGGATTTTTAGGTTTTATCCCCAAAGACTCTGACTCTGTAAGTCTGGAGTGGGATGCATGAACTTGCAATTGTTAAAAACTCCCGAGTGATACTGATGCTGCTGGTTTACCAGTTACCAGCTGCCGTTGAGTTGATTCTGACTCACGGTTTAGGATTGCTCTTTGAGCAGCCTTGATCTAGTTACATATTACTCCCAGTGCTCATTTTCTTTTTTATTCCCATATTTTTATTAAAATCATGTAAATATTTCAGCCTTGCCTCAATTTGCTTGGTGATGTAAGAGAGGTTTCTATGTCCTGACTAGGCCAGAATATTAAAGAGGAGTGGAGTCCTCCAAGAGGTAGCTATGTAGTCAATGAGAAGGTGGATCTCTGAGTGAGAAGGATGGTCGTGACGTCCAGCAACCCCGCACCCCGCATCCCAGTTTACCTGACATTTTGTCCATTAGATTTGATTATATTAAGAGATATGATGATTATTACCTTATGGTAAACAACAAGACCTAAGACTGTAAATAAAAGTGACCATGTTTTAAGTCAAACATATTAGAACATATACTTCAAAAGAGTTTTGTTCCTTCAAAATGCTTACCTTGAGAAGATAACCACATATCTGAATGAGGCTGCTAAGGCATCAGAATCTTCTTCTTTTTTTTTTAAAGTTTTACTGAGATATAATTCACATACCATACAGTTCACCCCTCCCCCCCCATGTCTGTCAGTTTGTCGTACTGTGGAGGCTTGTGTGTTGCTGTGATGCTGGAAGCTAGGCCAGCGGTATTCAGATACCAGCAGGGTCACCCATGGAGGACAGGTTTCAGCTGAGCTTCCACCCTCAGACAGAATAGGAAGAAGGACCTGGCAGTCTACTTCTGAAAAGCATTAGCCAGTGAAAACCTTATGAATAGCAGCTGAACATTGTCTGATATAGTGCTGGAAGATAAACCCCCCAGGTTGGAAGGCACTCAAAAAATGACTGGGGAAGAGCTGCCTCCTCAAAGTAGAGCCGACCTTAATGATGTGGATGGAGTAAAGCTTTCGGGACCTTCATTTGCTGATGTGACACTACTCAAAATGAGAAGAAACAGCTACAAACATCCATTAATAATCGGAGCCTGGAATGTACGAAGTATGAATCTAGGAAAATTGGAAATCATCAAAAATGAACTGGAATGCATAAACATCGATATCCTAGGCATTAGTGAGCTGAAATGGACTGGTATTGGCCATTTTGAATCAATCACACAGTCTACTATGCTGGGAATGACAACTCGAAGAGGAATGGTGTTGCATTCATCATCAAAAAGAGCATTTCAAGATCTATCCTGAAGTACAACGCTGTCAGTGATAATACCCATAGGATAATATCCATACGCCCAGAAGGAAGACCAGTTAATACGACTATTATTCAAGTTTATGCACCAACCACTAGGGCCAAAGATGAAGAAATAGAAGATTTTTATCAGCTGCTACAGTCTGAAATTGATTGAACATGCAATCAAGATGCATTGATAATTACTGGTGATTGGAATGCAAAAGTTGGAAACAAAGAAGAAGGAACAATAGCTGGAAAATATGGCCTTGGTGATAGAAAGAATGCCAGAGATCGAATGATAGAATTTTGCAAGACCAACGACTTCTTCATTGCAAATACCTTCTTTCACCAAGATAAACGGGGACTATACACATGGACCTCGCCAGATGGAACACACAGAAGTCAAATTGACTACATCTGTGGAAAGAGACAATGGAAAAGCTCAATATCATCAGTCAGAACAAGGCCAGGGGCCAACTGTGGAACAGACCATCAATTGTTCGTATGCAAGTTCAAGGTGAAACTGAAGAAAATCAGAGCAAGTCCAAGAGAGCCAAAATATGACCTTGAGTATATCCCACCTGAATTTAGAGACCATCTCAAGAATAGATTTGAATCATTGGACACTAGTGACTGAAGACCAGACAAGTTGTGAAAGGACGTCAAGGATATTGTCCATGAAGAAAGGAAGAAGTCATTGAAAAGACAGGAAAGAAAGAAAAGACCAAGATGGATGTCAGAGGAGACTCTGAAACTTGCTCTTGAGCATCGAGCAGCTAAAGCAAAAGGAAGAATCGATGAAGTAAAAGAACTGAACGGAAAATTCCAAAGGGCCTCTTGAGAAGACAAAGTTAAGTATTATAATGACACGTGCAAAGAGCTGGAGATGGAAAACCAAAAGGGAAGAACACGCTCGGCGTTTCTCAAGCTGAAAGAACTGAAGACAAAATCCAAGCCTCGAGTTGCAATAGTGAAGGATTCCATGGGGAAAATATTAAATGATGCAAGAAGCATCAAAAGAAGATGGAAGGAATACACAGAGTCATTTTACCAAAAAGCATTAGTCGATATTCAACCATTTCAAGAGGTGGCATATAATCAGGAACTGATGGTACTGAAGGAAGAAGTCCAAGCTGCTCTGAAGGCATTGGCGAAAAACAAGGCTCCAGGGATTGATGGAATATCAATTGAGATGTTTCAACAAACAGATGCAACGCTGGAGTTGCTCACTCGTCTATGCCAAGAAATATGGAAGACAGCTTCCTGGGCAACTGACTGGAAAAGATCCATATTTATGCCTATTCCCAAGAGAGGTGATCTAACCGAATGTGGGAATTATAGAACAATATCATTAATATCACACGCAAGCCAAATTTTGCTGAAGATCATTCAAAAACAGCTGCAGCAGTGTATTGACAGGGAACTGCCAGAAATTCAGGCCGGTTTCGGGAGAGGACGTGGAACCAGGAATATCATTGCTGATGTCAGATGGATCCTGGTTGAAAGCAGAGAATACCAGAAGGATCTTTACTTGTGTTTTATTGACTATGCAAAGACATTCGACTGTGTGGATCATAACAAACTATGGATAACACTGCGAAGAATGGGAATTCCAGAACACTCAATTGTGCTCATGAACAACCTTTACGTAGATCAAGAGGCTGTTGTTGGGACAGAACAAGGGGATACTGATTGGTTTAAAGTCAGGAAAGGTGTGCATCAGGGTTGTATTCTTTCACCATACCTATTTAATCTGTATGTTGAACAAATAATCCGAGAAACTGGACTATATGAAGAAGAACGGGGCATCAGGATTGGAGGAAGACTCATTAACAACCTGTGTTATGCAGATGACACAACCTTGCTTGCTGAAAGTGAAGAGGACTTGAAGCACTTACTAATGAAGATCAAAGACCACAGCCTTCAGTATGGATTACACCTCAACATAAAGAAAACAAAAATCCTCACAACTGGACCAGTGAGCAACATCATGATAAACGGAGAAAAGATTGAAGTTGTCAGGATTTCATTTTACTTGGATCCACAATCAATAGCCATGGAAGCAGCAGTCAAGAAATCAAAAGACCCATTGCATTGGGTAAATCTGCTGCAACAGACCTCTTCGAAGTGTTGAAGAGCAAAGATGCCACCCTGAAGACTAAGGTGCGCCTGACCCAAGCCATGGTATTTTCAATCACATCATATGCATGTGAAAGCTGGACAATGAATAAGGAAGACAGAAGAAGAGTTGACGCCTTTGAATTGTGGTGTTGACGAAGAATATTGAATATATCATGGACTGCCAAAAGAAGGAACAAATCTGTCTTAGAAGTGTGGCCAGAATGCTCCTTAGAGGCAAGGATGGCGAGACTCCATCTTACATACTTTGGACATGTTGTCAGGAGGGATCAGTCCCTGGAGAAGGACATCAAGCTTAGTACAGTACAGGGTCAGCGGAAAAGAGGAAGACCCTCAACAAGGTGGATTGACACAGTGGCTGCAACAATGAGCTCAAGCATAAGAACGATTGTAAGGATGGCGTAGGACCAGGCAGTGTTTCATCCTGTTGTGCATAGGGTCGCTATGAGTCGGAACTGACTCGATGGCACCTATCAACAACAGCAACAGAGTTCACCTATTTAAGTGTACAACTCAAAGCTTTTTAGTATATTCACAGAGTTGTGCAACTCTCACCACAATGGATTTAGAACATTCTCCTCACCCGAAAATGGAACCCCAGGTCCATTAGCAGCCACTCACCATTGCCCTCAATCCCCAACCCCCAGCCCTTGACAACCACTAGTCTACTTTCTGTCTCTATGTATTTGTCTATTCTGGACATTTCGTATAAATGAAATCATATACTATGTGGTCTTTTATGATCGACATCTTTCACTTAGCATAAGGCAGCAGAATCTTTTGTTATTTACTTATTTAGAGTTGATTTGGAGCCTAATCTATAGACTTTGGAATATATTCATAGTACCTTTAGAGGCAACTCATTTATTAAGCCATGTTTTTAATAAAATAAGCTATTAAACAAGCATAAAAATAGAGACTACTATAATGATATTCCATATGCTTAACATTCAGATTTAAGAGTTTTCTAGACTTTTCTTATTCATTTTATACATATCTTTTTTTCTGAAGCATTATAAAGCAAATCTTGGACATTATGTTATTTTTACATCTTCATACTTAAGTGTTCATCTATAAAATATGTATTTTTTAAATGGCTACAATGCCTTTATCATAACTAACAAAATTGTTGATAATTCCACCCAATACCACAGTCTCAAAGATACCTAAATTTTTTTTTTCAAGTCAGAATCCAAGCAAGATGTATGCACTGGATTCCATAATTATGTTTCCCAAGACTCTTTTCATCTGTAATGACTCCAGCTCATTTTTTTTTTTTTTAATATCACTTTGACTTGTTTGGCTTGTTATACCAAGTGACTTGTTTCACTTGTTGCAGAAATCTGGTCAGTTGCCCTGTAGCAGGTCCTCCATTTTTAATTTTTTTGCTTTCTTGTGACGTCATTTTACTTGTTTTTATATCCCCTATAATTCCTGTAAATGACCATTAGTTTTAGCTTTAGATACTCGAATTGGTTCAGACTCAACATTTTTAACAAGAATACTTCATTGGTGATGAATGCTGTGTGCTTCCTATTGTATCACATCAGGAGGCAATACTGTCTGGTTGTTCTAATCCTGGGAAGCTAAGATTCATTTCCTGTCAGCTTGATCCCTCTGTTGTAAATTTTCCCCAACATTTATCTAATGGTCTTATTCCATTGAAGTTTGTTGCCTGAATCAATTATTTCACTTAGGGAGTTGAAAAGTAGGGGTTGAATAATAGATTATTTTCTAAATCTATTACTCCTACTGTATTGTTTACCTAGAATATGTTGGTTAAAAGAAAAAAAAAAAAAGCTTTCCTTCATCAGTTAAGACTCTATAGGGTCACTAAGAGCTGGAATTGACTCAGTGACAATGGGTTTGGTTTGTTTTTTGGGCAATACAGCTTATGTAGGGAGTCAAGATAACTATTTATTTATTTTTTCTTAAATTCCAATTGCCAGTTTTTAGAATAAGAAATTGGTGATGTAGTTACCCCCAAGGGTCTCCAATGATTTTTTTGTTTTGTTTTTGGCTTTCCTTTTCTCTGTTTTAAAGTCAATAAAGTGGTGCTGAGTTTACCATTCTTCTCCCCTCTGGTCTTCCCACCATTTGTTCCCACACATGAGTGTAGCTGTGGAATTCTGTGGCAAAGAAAAATAACTAGAGCACCATATTTTTGGCCAAAGGACTGAAAAGAGGATTACCAGAAAATTGGAAAGTAGTGGGGAAATCTCAGAGATAGTGGAGTTTGAGAAATTTGGTTTGAGTATTCACTGGAAGTTTGAAGGGAGAAATAGGAAACACGATGGAGGGTTCCTTGAGTTATCTTCAGACATATTCTCATTGGGGAGGTCATGCCAAGTTCTTGGGGTAGAGCCTCTATTGGGCTTCTAATGAGCCATATTAATGAACTGTGTATAGTCCTGGGGCCATGTTGGAGCCCAGGAACACAAAGCAGCTCTATTTTATAATAATGGATTCAGCTCAGATAAGAGAGCTGTATTTCCCCATTCAGTATGGTCACTGTTAAGAGGAAGATGAGAAATGATACCCATGGCCAAATGAGAAGTGGCCACATGGTGATAGGAGACATACCTGTGGTCAAGTGAATGTTTTTGGCAAGGACATGGTCCCAGAGGGGCGTCATGGAGAGCACCAGGTTTGCTCAAGTGAGGTGTTCAGATGTTATAAAGAAGAAAGTCATTGCTACTTGACATCTCTGTGCAAAAAAGTCTGGGGATGCCCAAACTAAGTCAGGAGTGACTTGTGGGACCAGTTTCCCATGATTTTGTTGATTTTTTAATTCATTCATTCAGGAAAAATATATCGATTTTCTACTATGTGCCTACCACTTGGAAAATAACAGTGGCAGGTCCAAGCCTTTAGATACTTTATTATCCAGCAAAAGAAAAAACAGACATTTAACTAACGATTAAATAAATCATCGTCTTGTGAGAGATAGAGTTATGGACTACTATTTTTTAATTTCCTAGGCCAAAAGATCTCATGAATATGCAAGAGGGAAATTGAATTTTAGAATAAAAGAAACTTCTGTTGTGGGATCATAACCCCTCCAAAGGAGCCCTAGTGGCGTAGTGGTTAAGTGGTTGGCTGCTAACTGAAAGACCTGTGGTTTGAACCCACGAGCCGTTCTGAGGAAGAATGATGTGGCAGTCTGTTTCCATAAAGATTACAGCCTTGGAAGCCCAATGGGGGCAGTTTTACTCTGTCCTGTAGGGTTGCTATGAGTCAGAATTGACTCAACAGCAATTTTTTTTTTTGGTCACTTTGTGATATTCTCTCCTTCATGAAATTTAATGTTCCTTCACAAAGGAGATCAAAGAGGAGAGAGGTAAGGGAGTATGAAGTTCTTTTTAGACATACCTGACGCCCTGAGGTAGGTATAACCAGTACATTGTCGTTTGTTCAAGTTTTACTGTTAGAAAGGTCTTCTTCCTCAATAAAATAAGATGATGAAAAGCAATCATGGTTGGTATGGATGGTGCCAAACATATGAAGGTCAGTTACACACCCTTAAGCATGTCTCAGGAGAGGTAATTAAGACCAGGAAGTAAGAAGATGTGTGTCTTTTGAAGGTATCATGAAGAGGGGCAAAACTTGTATAAGAACATAGTTTGTATAAGGACATAAGAGATTTGACATTTGAGTAGGACTAATTTTAGGTACTTTTTTGGGGAGTCATATTTACATTCTGGAATGTTGCAAGATAGGTTCATTCTGGGTGCCCAAAATTAGCTACCAACACTTACAGAGATTCGAGTTTCCAAGGACTCAAATGGCCTGACTTGACTTTTCAGACTCAATATTCTCCCAGGTTTTAAGCTGTCTTTCTCTGGAACTGAGGCAAAGGAAGGGGAATGTGTGGCTGACAGAAAACTGCCAGAAGGGTGACATTGACTTTGGGGCATTGACATTGCCTTTGGGTCCAAACCTGAGGTTATCATCCATTGTAAGACTCACCACGACTTTAGTAAAAGATTTTCAGAGAAAAGCAAAACATTGAAATATATGTATAGAATTTAAGAATTAAAACAATTAAAAAAAGCATAAAAGGTAAAACAAGTTGGCATTTGATTATATTTTTATGCCAGTGTAGCCTGGTCACATACAAATGAAGAAATGTTCAGAGGATATTAGTAACTTCTCTAAATAGTGCATAACTAGTACTTAGCATGGATTTGTAGAGTTCTTGCCTGGGGCTGCACATCAGAATCACCTGGGGAGATGTCAAAATATCCACGTCTGGAACACACTACCAGAGACTCAGCTTCACTGCAGTCAAGCATGTTCATATTTAAAATACACCTCCACTCCAGTGATTCTCATATGTACCGCCATTTGGAAATATTCAGTGGAAAGGGTCAGACATACATGGCTTTAAGGGACTCTTGCCTAACTGAAAAAAATCAAACTAGTTGCCATTGAGTCAATGCCAACTCATGGAGAACCCATGCGTATCAGAGTAAAACGATACTCCAAAGAGCTCTCAATGGCTATGATTTTTCAGACATATATCACCTGGCCTTTCTTCTGAGGTGCCTCTGGGTGGATTCGAACCACCAACCTTTTGGTTAGCAGTAAAGAGCTTAACCATTCATACCACCCAGGAACTACCAATAATAAATAATCATAGCATAGTCCAGATGATTGGTATGGCCTATTGCCTGTAACAATCTTTAATTTCTGCAGTATTTCAACCCTCTACCTTAGGAGAAGATGACTCCTAGATCAGAAAAAAGAAGCCATCATCATTTTTGCAGGCAAATTTAATAATTTAGTAATCTTGAAATCTTAAAATTGCAGAACTAGTTATAGATCTCTGTGGAGACATTTCTAAGAAATGGAACCCTCATTTTACTCAGTGCTTTTGTTAAAATGAGAGGTGCAAGACTGTAACTGCTCAGCCAAAGTCTTAGCTTGACTCAAAATACAAGTCTATCAGGTCCCTGTGACTGTGCCTGTTGAAGGCTTTGTATGCCCTATACTCACTTAATGGAATTGGTCTCTCTTCTCCTTGAATGAGGTTTGCAGGCTGCTGATTTCTGCACCTGTAGCCATTTCTGGCTGAATTAAAAAAAAAGCTCAGGGAATCACAAATTATAGAGTAATATGCCTTGCACAAAAGTTTAACAACATGGCCCCCTGTAGTCTTTGCATTAAACACATCAGAAATTAAGGAAAATTAAGACAAATTAAGCAGCAGATATTAAAATTCTCTTGCTTTCAGCATATATGGAGGTAGGGGTTGTACAGTCATTTGCTTAGTGCTTCCATAGCCCTGATAAACCTGCTTTCAGTTTTTCCTATAGTCACCTGGAATCTTAGTATTAATCCTAATACGAAGTTCTGCTTTTTAAAAAAAAATTTTTATTGAACTTTCGATGAAGGTTTACAGAACAAACTGGTTTCTCATCAGTTAGTACACACATTGTTCTATGACATTGGTTAACAACACCATGACATGTCCACCCTCTCCCTTCTCAAACTTGGGTCCCTATTACTAGCTTTCCTGTTCCCTCCTAGCTTCTAGTCCCTGCCCCAGGGCTGGTGTACACCTAGAGTCTTGCTTTGTTTCATGGGCCTGTTCAATCCTTGGATGAAGGGTGAACCTCAGGAGTGGCCTCATTACTGAGCTGAAAGGGTGTTCAGGGGCTATACTCTCAGGGTTTCGCAGTCTCTGTCAGGCCAGCAAGTCTGGTCTTTCTTTTTGAGTTAGAATTTTGTTCTACATTTTTTCCAGCTCTGTCTGGGACCCTCTGTTGTGATCCCTGTCAGAGCAGTCAGTGGTGGTAGCTGGGCACCCTCTAGTTGTACTAGACTCAGTCTGGTACAGGCTGTGGCAGATGTGGCCCATTAGTCCTTTCAACTAATCTTTCCCTTATGTCTTTAGTTTTCTTCATTCTTCCTTGCTCCTGAAGGGGTGAGACCAGTGGAGTATCCTAGATGGCTGCTCACAGGCTTTTAAGACTGTAGATGCTACTCACCACAGTAGAATGTAGAACATATTCTTTATAAACTCTGTTATGCCAATTGAGCTAGATGTTCCCCAAGACCATGGTCCCCACAGCCCTCAGCCCAGCAATTCAGTCCCTCAGGGAGTTTGGATGTGTCTATGGAGCTACCAAGGCCTTGCCTTGTATGGGTTGTGCTGGCTTCCCCAGTACTGTGTACTGTCTTAACCTTCACCAAAGTTACCACTTTCCTGTTGTCTATTTAGTGTTTTTCCACCCCAGCCCTCCTCCCCCTCATAACCATCAAATATTGTTTCTTTTTGTATGTAAACATTTCCATGAGTTTTTACAGTAGTGCGCTCATACAATATTTGTCCTTTTGTGATTGACTTATTTCTCTCAGCATAATGTCCTCCAGATGCATATGTGTTATGAGATACTTCACAGATTCATCATTGTTCTTTAGCATTGCATAATACTCCATTTTGTGTACGTACCACAGTTTGTCTATCCATTCATCTGTTGGTGGGCATCTAGGTTGTTTCCATCTTTTTGCTATTGTGAACAATGCCACCATGAACATGGGTGTACATATATCTATTTGTGTGATGACTCTTATTTCTTTGGGATATATTCCTAGGAGTGGGATTGCTGGATCATATGGTATGTCTACTTCTAGCTTTCTAAGGAACTGCCGTGTCGTTTTCCAAAAAGGTTGTATTATTTTGCATTCCCACCAGCAGTGCATAAGAGTTCCGATCTCCCTGAAGCCTCTCCAGAATTTGTTACTTTCTGTTTTACTGATTTGTGCCAGAAATGCCAGGGTGAGAAGCTATCTCACTGTAGTTTCGATTTGCATTTCTCTGATGGCTAGAGATCATGAGCATTTCCTTAAGTCTCTGTTGGCCTCTTGAATGTCTTCTTTGTAAGTGTCTGTTCATTTCCTTTGCCCATTTTTTAACTAGGTTATTTGTCTTTTTGTTGTAGAGGTGTTGGATTTTCTTGTAGATTTTAGAGATTAGACCTTTGTCTGATTTGTAACAGCCAAATTTTTTTTTCCCAGTCTGTAGCTTCTCTTTTTACTCTTCTGGTGAGGTCTTTTGAGGGGCATAAGTGTTTAATTTTTAGAAGATCCCAGTTATCTAGTTTATCCTCTAAAGCTTGTGTGTTGTAGGTTGTGATTTGTATCCTGTTAATGCTGTGTATTAGGGCCTCTAGCATTGATCCTATTTTTTCTTCTATGACCTTCATAGTTTTTGGCTTTATATTTAGGTTTTGGTCCATTTCAAGTTAGTTTTTGTATATGGTATGAGGTATTAGTCCTGTTTCATTTTTTTTGCAGCTGGACATCCAGTTTTGCAAGCACCATTTGTTAAAAAGGGTGTCTAAGGGAGCTTGCCATTGCAGTGGCTAGATGAGAAACCAAGAAATGGAGAAAATCAAAAAGAAAAAAACAAGAAAGAAAGAAAAGTAAAAGGGAAAAAGAAAAAAATAAAATAACTAGGTAAACATTTGGAAAAAGAAAGAAAAGCCCCGAGGAGTCCCAGAGTCCCACTGGTGGGGCTGCTAAGACTGGGAAGGAGGCTCCCAAGCTGTGCAGTATAGCCTGGCTAGAGGGGGTATAGGTGTCACACAGCACCGGGTAGTCAGAAAGACAGGAAAAGAAGATAAGTGCGGAGAGACAAGAACTGAGAAATGAAGAAAGACAGAAAGGGAAAAAGAGAAAGAAAAGGAAAAAAGAAAGAAAGGCCCCTGGGGATCCAACCTATGTGGCTGCGCAGATTGGGGGAGTGGCTCTTACGCTATGTTGTGCAGCCTGGCTAGAAGGGGCTCCCAAGCTGCAAAAAGAAAAAGGAAACAAACAAAACAGAACAGAACAAAGCAAAAAAAAAAAAAAAAAAAAAAGCCCCAGAGATCCCACCAGTGTGGTGTCTTGGGCCAGGGGAGTGGTTTCCCTGTCTGGCCTGGCTTCGTAGCCTTTCAAGAAGATACAAAGATGGCGCACTGAGCCAGGTGTTCCAGAGAAAAGAGGGGGAGGTTGTAGGAGGCATGGAAGAAACCAAAAGAGACAGAAAGAATGAACACCAGCTCAGGGGCCCGGCCAGTGTGGGCAGGGTGAATCCAAGCAGCCTGAGGGCAAAGCAGTTGCCTCCTGGCCAAGAGACTGCAGCTGGTGGGAAGCAGAGGAGGCCGAAGGGTCGGGGGGGAAGAATGGGGGCTAGGACAGGGTATATCGCTTGTTACTGGGTGCTTTCTCCTACTCCCTGTCTGCAGATCTTTGATTGTGGGTGGGGTGAGTCCAAGTGGCATGGATGCTGCACTTCCCAGCTGGCCGAGCCACCGCAGCCAGCCAGGAAGCTTGGAGGTGGAGCAGCGGGGAGAGAATCGGGGGTAGGAAAGCGTGTATTGCTGGTTACCAGGTGCTCTGTCTCCTGCTGGGAGCTCCGAGAAGCTGCTTTCCTGTGCTCTCTGACTGCCTATCCCCGACAGGAGTCTAAGATGGTGGATCTGTGCTGCATTAGCTGATGAGGCCCTCCACATGTATCTCTCTTCACTCTCTCTTCTCTGTCAATTTCTTATTCTATTGTTGCTTGGCTGAGTTCTTTATCTTTTCATTTGACACTTCAGATTCCAGGAATGATGTTTGGCTCTGTTTTGCTTCATTTTTTGGGTCTTTGCTGTGGAGGGACGGCATGGTGCTTCTGTCTATGGTGCCATGTTGGCTGGAGTCCCTGTTTTGTTTTTGTCTGAAGGAATCCCTGGGTGGTACAAATGGTTAACATGCTCAGCTGCTAACCAAAAGATTGGCGGTTGGAAATCACCCAGAGGCACTGTGGAAGAAAGGCCTGGTGATGTACTTCTGAAAAATCAGCCATTGAAAACCCTATGGAACACAGTTCTCTGACATACATGGGTTGCCATGAGTCAGAGTTGACTTAATGGCAACTGGTGTGGTTTTTTAAAAAATCTTTCATTTTTTAAAAAATTATTTTTAATATTATTAAACCTAGTAATGAAATATTCACTAATAATTCAGATAGTAGTTGTGTCTATCAACAGAGCTTCTGAGAAGTGAACTAATTGTCCTCTGCAGTGGTGCACCAGGCTTTGCTGTGCGAGGGAAGTGGAACATCTATACCATCGCTCCCCCCATTTGTAATGTCTACCTAGATTTGTGGCTTGCAACCCTGTTGCAGATTTACAGTTTCGCACAGCGGTAGTTACTGTATCTATTGATTGAAAAAAATGCATAATAAAAAAAAGTTACTGTAAAACATCAGCTGATAAATGCAGAAAGAATAGTAGAGTTAGAAAAGTCACTGTCTTGCAGTTCCCAGTGGAATAATTGATTCAGGCAAGAGTCATAAAAGAATGTTATAACTACTGAGTAAAGGTTCTGGTGGTGCAGTGGTTAAGCACTCAGCTGCTAACCAAAAGGTCAGCAGTTTGAACCTATCAGCCACTCTGAAGAAGAAAGATGTGGTAGTCTGCTTCTATAAAGATTAATCAAAACCAAACCAAATACATTGCCATTGAGTAGCGACTCAGCCTTGGAAGCCCTATGAGGCGTTTCTACTCTGTCCTATAGGGTCACTATTAGTCGGAATTGACTTGATGGCAATGAGTTAGAAGTAGTTGGGGAGCAGGTTATTCACATGGCCTTGAAGTATCACCCCTAGATTACTTACTACATACAAAGGGAAAAATGACCCTTTGCAATGGAGATATCTGCTCATGATCATCTCAGTTAAGCAGTGAAACTTAGCGTCCTTAATAGTGGGACAACTGACATTATGTACCATATTCTATTATTCATTGCAATAAGAAGTACACAATATTGCTTTGTAATATTCTTGCAAAAAATATTTTAACTGAATCTATTAATGAAGCATCAATCAGACAAATCCATTATGTAGGATATTCTACAGGACCACTTGCCTGGCCTTTTCCAAAAAATCAATGTCATGAAAAACAGAAAAGGTTGGGGGACTATTCTATACTAAAAGGAACTAAAGAAAAAAACAACCAAATCCATTCCTTGAATTTTGTTTGCATCTTGGATCAGGAAAAAAACCTGAAACTTTTTTGTGTGTGTGTGTGTGTGTTTTTTTTTTTTTAATTAACTTTTATTGAGCTTCAAGTGAACATTTACAAATCAAGTCAAACTGTCACATATAAGTTTATATACACCTTACTCTGTACTCCCACTTGCTCTCTCCCTAATGAGTCAGCCCTTCCAGTCTCTCCTTTCATGACAATTTTGCCAGCTTCCAACTCTCTCTATCCTCCCACCCCCCTCCAGACAGGAGATGCCAACACAGTCTCAAGTGTCCACCTGATACAAATAGCTCACTCTTCATCAGCATCTCTCTCCTACCCACTGTCCAGTCCCTTTCTTGTCTGATCAGTTGTCTTCGGGAATGGTTCCTGTCCTGGGCCAACAGAAGGTTTGGGGACCATGACTGCCGGGATTCCTCTAGTCTCAGTCAGACCATTAAGTATGGTCTTTTTGTGAGAATTTGGGGTCTGCATCCCACTGATCTCCTGCTCCCTCAGGGGTTCTCTGTTGTGTTCTCTGTCAGGGCAGTCATCGGTTGTGGCCGGGCACCAACTAGTTCTTCTGGTCTCAGGATGATGTAGGTCTCTGGTTCATGTGGCCCTTTCTGTCTCTTGGGCTCTTAGTTATCATGTGACCTTGGTGTTCTTCATTCTCCTTTGATCCAGGTGGGTTGAGACCAATTGATGCATCTTAGATGGCCGCTTGTTAGCTTTTAAGACCCCAGATGCCATATTTCAAAGTGGGATGCAGAATGTTTTCATAATAGAATTATTTTGCCAATTGACTTAGAAGTCCCCTTAAACCATGGTCCCCAAACCCCCACCGTTGCTCTGCTGACCTTTGAAGCATTCAGTTTATCCCAGAAACTTCTTTGCTTTTGGTCCAGTCCAGTTGAGCTGACCTTCCATGTATTGAGTACTGTCCTTCCCTTCACCTAAAGCAGTTCTTATCTACTAACTAATCAGTAAAAAACCCTCTCCCACCCTCTCTCCCTCCCCCCCTCGTAACCACAAAAGTATGTGTTCTTCTCAGTTTATACTATTTCTCAAGATCTTATAATAGTGGTCTTATACAATATTTGTCCTTTTGCCTCTGACTAATTTCACTCAGCATAATGCCTTCCAGGTTCCTCCATGTTATGAAATGTTTCACAGATTCGTCACTGTTTTTTATCAACGCATAGTATTCCATTGTGTGACTATACCACAATTTATTTAACCATTCATCTGTTGATGGACACCTTGGTTGCTTCCAGCTTTTTGCTATTATAAACAGAGCTGCAATAAACATGGGTGTGCATATATCTGTTTGTGTGAAGGCTCTTATTTCTCTAGGGTATATTCCGAGGAGTGGGATTTCTGGGTTGTATGGTAGTTCTATTTCTAACTGTTCAAGATAATGCCAGATAGATTTCCAAAGTGGTTGTACCATTTTACATTCCCACCAGCAGTGTATAAGAGTTCCAATCTCTCCGCAGCCTCTCCAACATTTATTATTTTGTGTTTTTTTTGGATTAATGCCAGCCTTGTTGGAGTGAGATGGAATCTCATTGTAGTTTTAATTTGCATTTCTCTAAAATGATCGAGAGCATTTTCTCATGTATCTGTTAGCTGCCTGAATATCTTCCTTAGTGAAGCGCGTGTTCATAACCTTTGCCCACTTCTTGATTGAAAAACCCGAAACTTTTAAAGAAATTTTTGGAACAATTGGTAAAATTTAAATTCTCTATCCCTCTCTCTGTGTGTTGTTGTTGTTGTTAGGTGCCGTCGAGTCAGTTCCGAATCATAGTGACACTATGCACAACAGAACGAAACACTGCCTGGTCTTGTGCCATCCTTACAATCATTGTTATGCTTGGGCTCATTGTTGCAGCCACTGTGTCAATCCACCTTGTTGAGGGTCTTCCTCTTTTCCACTGACCCTGTACTGTACTAAGCATGATGTCCTTCTCCAGGGTCTAATCCCTGACAACATGTCCAAAGTATGTAAGACGTAGTCTCGCCATCCTGGCCTCTAAGGAGCATTCTGGCTGCACTTTTTCCAAGACAGATTTGTTCGTTCTTTTGGCAGTCCATGATATATTCAATATTCTTCACCAACACCACAATTCAAAGGTGTCAACTCTTCTTCGGTCTTCCTTATTCATTGTCCAGCTTTCACATGCATATGATGTGATTGAAAATACCATGGCTTGGGTCAGGCGCACCTTAGTCTTCAGGGTGACATCTTTGCTCTTCAACACTTTGAAGAGGTCCTTTGCAGCAGATTTACCCAATGCAATGCATCTTTTGATTTCTTGACTGCTGCTTCCATGGCTATTGATTGTGGATCCAAGTAAAATGAAATCCTGACAACTTCAATCTTTTCTCCGTTTATCATGATGTTGCTCACTGGTCCAGTTGTGAGGATTTTTGTTTTCTTTATGTTGAGGTGTAATCCATACTGAAGGCTGTGGTCTTTGATCTTCATTAGTAAGTGCTTCAAGTCCTCTTCACTTTCAGCAAGCAAGGTTGTGTCATCTGCATAACACAGGTTGTTAATGAGTCTTCCTCCAATCCTGATGCCCTGTTCTTCTTCATATAGTCCAGTTTCTCGGATTATTTGTTCAACATACAGATTAAATAGGTATGGTGAAAGAATACAACCCTGATGCACACCTTCCCTGACTTTAAACCAATCAGTATCCCCTTTTCTGTCCCAACAATGGCCTCTTGATCTATGTAAAGGTTCCTCATGAGCACAATTCAGTGTTCTGGAATTCCCATTCTTCGTGGTGTTATCCATAGTTTATTATGATCCACACAGTCGAATGCCTTTGCATAGTCAATAAAACACAGGTGAACATCCTTCTGGTATTCTCTGCTTTCAGCCAGGATCCATCTGACATCAGCAATGATATTCCTGGTTCCACGTCCTCTTCTGAAACCGGCCTGAATTTCTGGCAGTTCCCTGTCAATACACTGCTGCAGCTGTTTTTGAATGATCTTCAGCAAAATTTGGCTTGCGTGTGATATTAATGATATTGTTCTATAATTCCCACATTCGGTTGGATCACCTTTCTTGGGAATAGGCATAAATATGGATCTCTTCCAGTCAGTTGGCCAGGAAGCTGTCTTCCATATTTCTTTGCATGGACGAGTGAGCACCTCCAGCATTGCATCTGTTTGTTGAAACATGTCAATTGATATTCCATCAGTTCCTGGAGCCTTGTTTTTCTTCAGTGCCCTCAGAGCAGCTTGGAATTCTTCCTTCAGTACCATCAGTTCCTGATCAAATGCCACCTCTTGAAATGGTTGAATATCGACTAATGCTTTTTGGTTAAATGACTCTGTATTCCTTCCATCTTCTTTTGATGCTTCTTGCATCGTTTAATGTTTTCCCCATGGAATCCTTCACTATTGCAACTCGAGGCTTGGATTTTTTCTTCAGTTCTTTCAGCTTGAGAAACGCCGAGCGTGTTCTTCCCTTTTGGTTTTCCATCCCCAGCTCTTTGCACATGTCATTATAATACCTAACTTTGTCTTCTCAAGAGGCCCTTTGAAATCTTCTGTTCAGTTCTTATACTTCATCAATTCTTTCTTTTGCTTTAGTTGCTCGACACTCAAGAGCAAGTTTCAGAGTCTCGTCTGACATCCATATTCGTCTTTTGTTTCTTTCCGGTCTTTTCAATGACCTCTTCCTTTCTTCATGGGTGATGTCCTTGATGTCATTCCACAACTCGTCCGGTCTTTGGTCACTAGTGTTCAATGCGTGAAATCTATTCTTGAGATGGTCTCTAAATTCAGGTGGGGGTATACTCAAGGTCATATTTTGGCTCTCGTGGACTTGCTCTGATGTTCTTCAGTTTCAGCTTGAACTTGCATATGAGTAATTGATGGTCTGTTCCACAGTCGGACCCTGGCCTTGTTCTGACTGATGATATTGAGCTTTTCCATTGTCTCTTTCCACAGATGTAGTCAATTTGATTTCTGTGTGTTCCATCTGGCGAGGTCCATGTGTATACTCACTGTTTATGTTGGTGAAAGAAGGTATTTACAATGAAGAAGTCGTCGGTCTTGCAAAATTCTATCGTTCATTCTCCGGCATTGTTTCTATCACCAAGGCAATATTTTCCAACTACTGATCCTTCTTCTTTGTTTCCAACTTTTGCATTCCAATCACCAGTAATTATCAATGCATCTTGATTGCATGTTTGATCAATTTCAGACTGTAGCAGCTGATAAAAATCTTCTATTTCTTCATCTTTGGCCCTAGTGGTTGATGCATAAACTTGAATAATAGTCATATTAACTGGTCTTCATTGTAGGCGTATGGGTATTATCCTATCACTGACAGAGTTGCACTTCAGGATGGATCTTGAAATGTTCTTTTTTACGATGAATGCAATACCATTCCTCTTCGAGTTGTCATTCCCAGTGTAGTAGACTGTATGATTGTCTGATTCAAAATGGCCAATACCAGTCCATTTCAGCTCACTAATGCCTAGGATATTGATGTTTATGCATTCCAGTTCATTTTTGACAATTTCCAATTTTCCTAGATTCATACTTCATACATTCCAGGTTCCGATTATTAATGGATGTTTGTAGCTGTTTCTTCTCATTTTGAGTTGTGCCACATCAGCAAATGAAGGTCCCGAAAGCTTTACTCCATCCACGTCATTAAGGCCGACTCTACTTTGAGGAGGCAGCTCTTCCCCTGTCATCTTTTGAGTGCCTTCCAACCTGGGGGGTTCATTTTCCAGCATTATATCAGACAATGTTCAGCTGCTATTCATAAGGTTTTCACTGGCTAATGCTTTTCAGAAGTAGACTGCCAGGTCCTTCTTCTTATTCTGTCTTAGGGTGGAAGCTCAGCTGAAACCTGTCCTCCATGGGTGACCCTGCTGGTATCTGAATACCGCTGGCCTAGCTTCCAGCATCACAGCAACACACAAGCCCCCACAGTACGACAAACTGACAGTCAAGTGGGGTCTCTCTGTGTATTACTATTAAATTAATGTTAATTTTCATTGGTATTTTATGAGCATCATATTGTGGTTATATAGGAGAATATTCTTAATCTTGATCTTAGGGGATGCATGCTAAAGTATTTAGGGGTGAAAAGACATTAGATCTGCAGCTGACTTTCAAATGGATCAACAAAATAGAAGAGGGGGGAGAGAGCAAAAGAATCATGAGTTTGCATACGAGAGAGGAAGAGAAAGAATTAGAGAAAGAGAAAGAAGGAGGGAGGAGGGCAGGGAGGGAGGAAGCAAGAGATTGAGAGAGAAAATAGATGTTGGGGGGAAAATATAGTTAATGAATCCAAACATACATAACAATTCCCTAGACCTGTGAGAAAAAGCGACTATGTTAATAATGTTTTAAAATGAATTCAAATTTTATTAAATATAAAAGCAGCTATTCATATATGAACAGTCATAGAACATTCATGTGGAAGCCATATTTTTCAACCTATAAGCTTTCTTAGTAATATATGAATTTACAGACATCTTGAAGTAACTGTAAACCCACCCACACCTACCTCCCATGGGTATTTGCTTCCTAGGGGAGGAACTTCTGATCTCTAAAGTGTTGCTCCCTTGTAATCAAAGCTAGCCTGATAGAGCTCTGTACCTAATGTAAAAACTACTCTTCATTAAAAAAAAAAAAAAATTACTCTCTGTGCAGATACTTTGAAGATATTGTTCATTCTAGGGCATTCATGATGGTTGTGTCTGCATTCCTGGAATGGCTGCCCCACCTCTGACTTCTGTCTTATGCAAATTTTCAGTTCTATGGAGAAAAATGTCACATTCTTCTCTTTAGTGCTGCCTAAAATCAAAATTGTTTTAATTTATTTATCTTCCTCTGGATATTCTTTTTGCTCTTAAACAAACTTTTGGATCTCTTACTCTTTTGGGGACATATTTTACTTTGTTTCATAACCACTTACCGAGTTCCTGCTCTATGTTCTTTTCTAAGCATGGATAAGATTGTAAATACATTTACCTTTCCAATACAATGGTGATGCCAAAAAGGAGACTCCGTATTAAACAGACATGCTTGTAAATTCAGATTAATAAGCAAAAGACAGGTGCGAACTATAAAATACTTAAAAAGAAATTTTACTTTATTTCTAAAAAATCATTTTTTTTGCACATGCTCTCCCCATTTTTTGTCAGTAAAAATTGTTGCATGGTATCTTTATTGTCAGAGCATATAGCTGTTAAATATAAATTATTATGTTTTAAACCTTAGCTCTAAAAAAAAAGACTCAATTGCTGTTGAGTCGACTCTGACTCAGTGCGACCCCACGTGTGCTGGGTTCTCTAGGGAAGCAAAACCAGTAAAGTGTATAAATATGTGTATATATTTATCTCAAGAAAATGTCTCATGGGGTTGTAGAGGCTGGCAAGTCCCAAGTCTGTGGGTCAGGCTGGAGGCTTCTCCAGACTCATGTAGCTGCAGTGGCTGATGAACTTAAGATCAGCAGGTAAGATGGCAGGCTGCTGGCTCACAGACTGTGGAGGCCAATGAATCCCAGGATCAGCAGGTAAGCTGCTAGCTCAAGTCCTAAGAACCAGAAGTCAGATGATGACAAACCGGATGCAGGATCCAGAGCTTCACGGGCTTTTCAAAGCTGTGACCTTTCAGAAGCAGATATCCAGGCCTGTCTTCCAAGGTGTCTGAGGGAGGGCTCAAACCTCCAACCTTTTGATAGTAGAGCACTTAACTGTTCCGCTTGCACCACCCAGGGTCTCCCAGTTGTACAAATAGGTATATATTTAATGCTCATTACCAGTCCTTATGTCAATGTTTCTTTAGTTATTTTGTTGTCTTAAACTCGTTCTTTAGTAGATTCTGCAGTAAAATCACGGGAAAAATATTCCCTGAGTTCTTGCATGCTGCTAATAGTTGGATGTCATCTTTGTATTTGCAAGGCAGTTTCACAGGGTAAAAAAATTCCTGGCTTGCATTTGCTTTGTTTGATTTCTTACATGTGATACTTTATTTTTCTTTGGCATAAGGCATTCCTGTTGAAAAGTCTGATAAAAATACTGATTTTCTTTCCTTTATAAATAATGTGGGTTTTTGCTTAGATGCCCCATTTTTTTTTCCTTAAATTGAACTAAGTTCGTAAGAATACATCTTGGCACTAGTAATTTCTAGGTCTATTTTTTCGGGTGCACTATGTGTTACAATATGTTTTTTCAGATATAGTTTCAATTTTTTTTTAAATAAAAATTTTTATCAAATCATATTTTTTACATTTGCCCTGTTTCCTTGATTTGATATTCCTCTTTGACCACTAATATTTATGTATGTTAGGTTTTCTCTGCCTATTTTAAGTATTTGTAGCTTTCTCTCAAATGCTGTTTATCTGTTTCCTCATACCTATTTGATTTTGTTTTTCTTCCTTTTTATCTTCTACTTCTCTCTTGTCTACTTCTTACTTCTCTATTCCAGCTAGTTTAGTTTTTTTTTTTTTGAAATGACTCTTATTTGTATCACCTTTTTTCTGTTGCTTCTAATTCTGATTTACATTGATCTTTCGTGTCTCTCTTTTTTTTTCTAATATCTTCTAACTTATTTTGAAATGCTAGATTATAGTTTTCATGTATTTTCTGCTCATAGCTTTCTGGCATGCTTTTATTTTGGAAATCGAAGCAATGCGATCTTGAGAAAGTCTCACCCTCTATGAGCCTCAATTTTCCCAGCTATACAATGGGGAGAATAATCTCTCATCTTCTTCTGACCAACTCTAAAGACTGCATCAAATTTTAAATTATGTGGAAGTGCAAAGCACTGTACAGACATGACATTTTATGATTTTTGGATGTGCAGTTTTAAAAGTATCAACTCATTGTCTCCCATGTAGTCAACATTCCTTCCATCTCACTTGGCAATCCATCCTCCGAAGCCATTTCCTAGTGTTTAATCATGTTGACCTCAGTTATACATATGTTGCTCCTTTTCTCCTTTTTCTTATAGTAATTTTGTATGGGATTTTGACCTCACTCCTTTTCCGTTGCTTATTTGTACATGAACTTTGTTCTCTTAAACTCATAGAATGAGGAATTGTTTAGGATAACTTTTCTAACTTTTGCTCTAGAGCTTCCTCTTTCTATTGTTTTGTGTAGTGTTAAAAAATTTGGTGGTTTACTTTCTGAGATATTCTGGCTATGTTCTCCTCCCCAACCTTTACGTAAGCCTCTTCTTTCCATTTTTTCCACTGTCCTTGAGCTTCCCATTTTAGATTCTATTCTTAGCTCTTTATCCTCAGTGATGGGCTTCATCCTAGAAGGAGGCTTAGATAGTTAGAACTGGGAGATCATGTGGCAGACTCTACTCCAGTCTCTTCAGAACCTACTGGAAGAACCTTGTACTCACCCACTGTTTAGTAACACCCTCCCAATTTCAGATGCTGTTCCCCCATTGGTCCTCTGAAATTCTCAGTGAGTTCCAGTTGGCTACTTTAGGATTCTTAGGGTGTTGAGAGCCCTTGTTTTTCTTTTCCTCCTTCTGCACAGATGCTGTATGTATTTTGTAACTAAAAAAGTTTGTCCACACTTGCCCATATTTTGCATAAGAGTGCCTTGTTGCCTAAGCTTGTTGAAGATGGTCATCTGTGTTAGTTTGCTTTTCTAGTTGTTTGTTTTTTATGATGGGATTTAAGGAGAATCATGAACTATGCTGCCACTGCTGCCATCTTCCCTGGATCATACTTTATTACATTGAGGAATATACAGGGAAACTGCTATGTAGTCAAGTCATTCATGGAACTAGTTTCAACAAACAGAGAATTTTGTAATCAATATCTTTGTAATACACGAGTACTTAGAAATTTTCTTTAAGAAGGATTGATTTATGTAGCATCATCATCCATGGACACATGTGAAACTGGCTAAGTTTTTCACGAAATATTTCTTTTTCTCTCTCCTCAGTTCTCCAACCTCTGTTGTTGTTGTGTCTTATCGAGTCGATTCTGACTATAACTACCCTATACGACAGAGCAGAACTGCCCTATAGGGTTTCTGAAGTCATAGTCTTTGCAGGAGCAGATCACCAGGTCTTTCCTCCTGCAGAACTGCTGAGTGGGCTCAAACCACCAACCATTTGGTTAGCAGCTGAGCACCTAACCATTGCACCACCAGGGCTACATTCCTCCAACCTCTACTGCCCTGCAATCTTCCAAAGAAGTGAGAGTGGGTCTATCCAGGACCACAGGCATGGATGCTTCTCTTTTCACTCTACTTTTAATTTGCTAGATGTAAATATTCATTGGATGTATAAGCAATGTGGAATCCTAACCTTTTATTCCCTTTTGAAGCTGACTTTGCTGAACTTTTGAGATCTTAGTGTCAATGTAGGAGAAGATCCTAGTGGTTGATTAAACCACATGCTAGAAGAAAAGAAGGAAACAATAACATAATAAACTGGAAAATTATCTCGAAGTTATACTTTTAAATATACACTCATTTTCTAGCTTAACTAAAAACTAAACCTGTTGCCTTCAAGTCTATTCTGACGCATGGCGACTCATGTGTTACAGAGTAGAACTCCTCCATAGGTTTATCTTGGCTGTAATCTTTACAGAAGTAGATTGCCAGACCTTTCTTCTGTGGTGCCATAGGCTGGGTTTGAAATGCCAACCTTTGGCTTAGTAGTTGAATGCAAACCATTTGCACCACCAAGGGACCTTTTCTAGCTTGTTGTTGTTGTTAGGTGCCGTAGAGTTGGTTCCGGCTCCTAACGACCCTATAGGCCAGAGTAGAACTGCCCCACTGGGTTTCTAAGGAGAGGCTGGTGGATTCAAACTACCAACCTTTTGGTTAGCAGCTGAGCTCTTAACCACTGTGCCACCAGATCTTCTTTTCTAGCTTAAACATTACTAAAGAGAGTCAAACAACAGTTCATCTATTTTGCCCATTATTATTTGCAGAGTGCCCAGATTTTGGCCTCTAATTTTGCTCTCCTAATAAAAGGGACCAGGTTTCCTTGGACATATTTGATTCTCTCCCTTAAGAGCAGGAGAAAAAATCAAGATATGTCTGGAATACCCTGTTTTTTTCAGAAAGCAACAAAAAGGACGGTAGTAAAAGAATAAAGGAATCTGCTTAAGGGGACTCCCAGTGAGCATCACATGATGGTAATGATGGCAATAAGAAATTTACATCTGTAAAAAGAGGATTCATAATGATACCCCAAGTAAAAAGTTTAACATAAAGTGTACAAAAGGTAGTTCTTATATAAAGAAGCCCTATTATGGTGCGGTGGTTAAAGTGCTCAGCTGCTAACCAAAAAGTCAGTGGGTTCAAACCCACCAGCTGCTCTGTAGGAGAAAGTTATGGCAGTCTGCATCTGTAAAGACTTACAGTCTTGGAAACCCTATGGGGCAGTTCTACTCTGTCTTACAGGGTCGTTATGAGTGGGAATTGACTTGATGGTAGTGGGTTTGGTTTCTTGGTTTGGTAGCTTATACGTCCTTAAAAAAATTAAAAATATTATTTTTTTATTATTGTACTTTAGATGAAGGTTTACAGAAGAAAACTAGCTTCTCATTAAACAGTTAGTACACATATTGTTTTGTGACGTTGGTTACCAATCCTGCGACATGTCAGCACTCTCCCTTTCTCAACCTTGGGTTCCCTATTACCAGTTTTCCTGGCCTCTCCTAGTCCTTGCCCCTGGGCTGGTGTGCCCATTTAGTCCCATTTTGTTTTATAGGTCTGTCTAATCTTTGGCTGAAGGGTGAACCTCAGGAGTGACTTCAGTACTAAGCTATAAGGTTGTCCAGGGGCCATACTTTCAGGATTTCTCCAGTCTCTGTCAGATCAGTAAGTCTGGTCTTTTTCTCTTTTTATTGTGAGTTAGAATTTTGTTCTACATTTTCTTTAGCTCTATCTGGGACCCTCTATTTTGATCCCTGTCAGATCAGTCAGTGGTGGTAGCCAAGCATCATCTAGTTGTGCTGGACTCAGTCTTGTGAAGGCTGTAGTACTTGTGGTCCATCAGTCATTTGGACTAATCTTTCCCTTGTGTCTTTGGTTTTCTTCATTTCCCCTTCCCCAGATGGGGTGAGACCAGTGGAGTATCTTAGATGGCCACTCAGAAGCTTTTAAGACCCCAGATGCTACTCACCAGCATAGAATGTAGGACATATTCTTTATAAACTATGTTATGCTAATTGAGCTAGATGTCCCCTGAGACCATGATCCCCACAGCCTTCAACCCAGCAATTCAGCCCCACAGGGAGTATGGATGTATCTATGTAGGATGTATCTATGTAAGATGTATCTATGTAACTTCCATGATCTTACCTTGGACAAGTTGTGCTGCCTTCCCCAGTATTGTATACAGTACTCTTCACCAAAATTACCACTTTCCTGTTGTCTATTTAGTGTTTTCCCTACCCTCTCTCCTCCCTTGTAACCATTGTTTCTTTTTGTGTTTTTTTCATGAGTTTTTATAGTAGTGTTCTCATACAATATTTGTCCTTTTGTGATTGACTTATTTAACTGAGCATAATGTCCTCCAGATTCATCCATGTTATGAGCTGCTTTGCCGATTCACCATTATTCTTTATCATGGCGTAACACTGCATTGTGTGTATGTACCAAAGTTTGTTTATCCATTCATCTGTTGATGGGCATCTAGGTTGTTTCCATTCTTTTTGCTATTGTGAACAATGCTGCAAGGAACATGGGCGTGCATGTGTCTATTTGTGTGATGGCTTTTATTTCTCTAGGATATATTCCTAGGAGTGGGATTGCTGGATCATATGGTATTTCTATTTCTAGCTTTCTAAGGAAGCACCATATCATTTCCCAAAATGGTTGTATCATTTTACTTTCCTACCAGCAGTGCATACTAGTTTCAATCTTCCCACAGGCTCTTCAACATTTGTTATTTCCTGTTTTTTTTACTTGTGCCAGTAATGCTGGTATGAGATGGTATCTCATTGTGGTTTTGATTTGCATTTCTCTAATGGCTAGTGATCACGAGCATTTCCTCATGTGTCTGTTAGCTGGTTGAATGTCTTCTTTGATGAAGTGTCCGTTCATTTCCTTTGCTCATTTTTAAATTGGATTATTTGTCTTTTTGTTGTAGAGGTATTAGATTTTCTTGTAGATTTTAGAGATCAGAGCTTGCCAGATTTGTCATAGCCATTTTTTTCCCCCAGTCTACAGATTGTCTTTTTACTCTCTTTCTTGAAGTCTTTTGATGAACAGAAGAGTTTAATTTTTAGATGATCCCAGTTATCTAGCTTATCTTCTGGAGCTTGTGTATTGTTAATTATGGTTTGTATCCTGTTAATGCTGTGAATTAGGGCCTCTAGTGTTGATCCTGTTTTGTCTTCTATAATCTTTATATCTTTTGGTTTTATATTTAGGTCTTAGATCCATTTTCAATCAGTTTTTGTGTATGGTGCGAGGTATGGGTCCTGTTTCATTTTTTTGCAGATTGACATCCAGTTTTGCCAGCACCATTTGTTAAAAAGATTGTCTTTTCCCCATTCAATAGACATTGGGCCCTTGTAGAAGATCAGGTGACCATGGGGGATTGATTTACATCTGGATTCTCAATTCTGTTCCATTGGTCAATGTATCTGTTGTCATACCAGTACTGTCTGTTTTGACTACTGTAGCTGTATAGAAGGTTTTGAGGTCGGGTAGTGTGAGTCCTCCTACTTTATTCTTTTTCAGTAGTGCTTTACTTATTTGGGGCCTCTTCCCTTTTGTATAAAGTTAATGATTAGTTTTTCCATCTCTTTAAAGAATGCTGTTGGTATTTGGATCAGGATTGTGTCATATTTGTAGATTGTTTTGGGTAGAATTGTCATTTTCACAATGTTAAGTCTACCTATCCATGAGCATTGTATGTTTTTCCATTTATGTAGGTCTCTTTTGGTTTCTTGCAATACTGTTTTGTAGTATTGTATTTTTTTTGTATAGGTCTTTTATATCCCTGGTTAGATTTATTCCCAAGTATTTTGTCTTTTTAGGGGTCATTATAAATGGCACTGTATTCCTCATTTCCTTTTCCTTGTTCTCTTTATTGCTGTATAGGAATCCAACTGATTTTTTTATGTTTATTAATCTTGTATCCTGCCAGTCTGCTGAATCTTTCTATTAGTTCCAGTAGTTGTCTTGTGGAGTCTATTGGATTTTCTATGTATTTTTGTATCATTCACAAATAGGGATGGTTTTACTTCTTCCATACCAATTTGGATGCCCTTTATTTCTTTTTCTTGTCTTATTGCTCTATCTAGGACTTCCAGGAGAATGTTATATAGAAGTGGTGATAAAGAGCATCCTTGTCTTGTTACTGTTCTCAAGGGAATGTTTTCAGTCTCTATCCATTAAGAATGATGTTGGCTATTGATTTTGTATAACAAAACAGTGCCAGGATTCCCTTTATTATGTTGAAGACTTTCCCTTCTATACCTATTTTATTGAGAGTTTTCATCAGGAATGGGTGTTGGACTTTGTTGAATGTCTTTTCTGTGTCAATTGAGTTAATCATGTGATTCTTTTCTTTCTTTTTATTTATGTTGTTGATTATGTTGATTGATTTTCTAATGTTGAACCATCCTTGCATACTTGGTATGAATCCTACTTGGTCGTGGTGTATTATTTTTTTGATATGATGCTGAATTCTATTGGCTAGAATTTTGTTGAAAATTTTTGCATCTGTATTCAAGAGAGATATTGGTCTGTAATTTTCTTTTTTTGTGATGTTGTTGCCTGGTTTCGATACCAGGGTTACACTGGCTTCATATAATGAATTTGGAGATATCCCTTCTTTTTTATGTTCTGAAATAATTTGACTAGTACTGGTGTGAACTCTTCTCTGACTGTTTGGTAGCATTCTCCAGTGAAGCCATCTGGGCCAGTGATGTTTTTCATTGGGTGTTTCTTTTAGTACATTTTCAATCTCTTCTTTAAAATATTATTACTTTTTACAGCAGTGGGTTTTTTTTAAGATAGGGTACATTATTATATTTGGTACTTTGTTTCTTCTACTAATGATATGTATTTTAATAAAGTATAAATTTCCTTGTTTCTATCTGTGTAAGCGAGAAAGTAAACCTGTGTAAATTAGAAGCTCTACTGGGAACAAGAAGTAGTGATCAGCATTGATGGTCACATAAAATAACCTAGTAATACTGGGTACAAAAGTTAAACAGATCTTTTGGTCATAGAGGTTGAGATTTCAAAAGCTTTATTTTAAATAAAGTAAATTATCCTAGTGCCCTAAATCACCACTTGTCTGTCAGTTTGCCCTGCTGTGGTGTGTTGTGTGTTGCTGTGATGCTGAAAGCTATGCCACAAGTATTTCAAATAGGAGCAGAATCACTCAGTGGAGTTTTCAGACTAAGACACACTAGGAAGAATTACCTGGCAAATGACTTCTAAAAAAGCTGGCCAGTTAAAACGTCATGGACAGCAGTGAAACATTTTCTAATATAGTGCCAGAAGACGAGTGCCTCAGGTTGGAAGGAACTCAAAGTGGAGCTGACCTTAATGACGTGAATTGAGCAAAGCTTTTAGGACCTTTATTTGCTGATGTGGTATGACTCAAAATGAGAAGAAACAGCTACAAACATCCTTTAATAATTGGAATGTGGAATGTATGAAGTATGAATTTAGGAAATTGAAAGCATTCAAAAATGAAATATAACACATCAAGATCAATTTTCTGGGCATTAGTGAGCTGAAATTGGCCATTTTGAATTGGACAATCATATGTCTACTATGCTGCACTGACAACCTGAAGAAGAATGTCATCACATTCATTGTTAAAAAAGAACATTTCAAGATCTATCTTTGAAAGCAACACTGTCAGTGATAGGAGAATATCCATATACCTACATGGAAGACCAGTTAATACAACCATTATTAAAATTTATGCACCAACCACTAAGCCAAAGATGAAGAAATTGAACATTTTAACCAACTTCTGCAGTCTGAAATTGAACAAACATGCAATCAACATGCACAGGTAATTACTGGCAATTGGAATGTATAAGTTGGAAATGAAGAAGGATTGGTAGTTGGAAAATATGGCCTTGGTAATAGAAATGATGCCAGAGATAACATGACAGAATTTTGCAGGTCCAATGACTTATTCACTGCAAATACTACCATTTTTCAACAACATACGTGGGGAGTATATATATGGACCTCACAGGATGGAAAACACGGGAATCAAATTGACTACATCTGTGGAGACACGATGGAGAAGCTCAGTGTCATCAGTCAGAACAAGGCCAGAGGCTGACTGCAGAACAGATCATCAATTGCTCATATGCAGGTTCAAATTGAAGATGAAGAAAATTAAAACAAGTCCTTGAGAACCAAAATAGAACCTTGAGTGTATCCCACCTGAATGTGGAGACCAGCTCAAGAATAGATTTGATGCATTGAACACCAATGACCGAAGACCAGATGAGTTGTGGGATGCCATCACAAACATCATATGTGAAGAAGCAAAAAATGATTAAAAAGACAGGAAAGAAAGAAAAGACCAAAACGAAATTCAGAAGAGACCCTGAATTTTGCTCTTGAGTGTGGAATAGCTAAAGTGAAAGGAAGAAAAGATGTAGTCAAAGAGCTGAACAGAAGATTTCAAAATGTGGCTCAAAAAAACAAAGTATTACAATGAAGTGTGCAAAGACCTGCAGACAGAAAACCAAAAAGGAAGAACACACTTGTCATTTTGCAAACTGAAAGAACTGAAGAAAAAATTCAAACCTCAGTTGTGATATTGAAGGATTTTATGGGCAAAACATTAAACAATGCAGGAAGGATCAAAAGAAGATAAAAGAGGCTGGCGGCGCCAAGATGGTGGAGTAGTCGGATGTTTTCGGTGTTCCCTCTTATAACAAAACAAAACAAAACAAAAAACAAGTGAAACAATTATATTTATGACAAGCTAGGAGCCCTGAACATCACAGGCAAAGTTAGAAAATGAACTAAGCAGCAGAGAGGGGAGAGATGGTTCAGAAGCTGAGAGGAGTTGCTGGACCTGAATTGCTGGGAACCTTCAGGTACCATTCCCAGAAGTGACTGTGGCTGGCTGGTGGTAGCATTCGGCTGCAGTTTCCTCAGGGAGAAATAGCCAGCTGCACAGCCTACTCACACCTCCGGAACCAGAGAACGCTGCTTTTGGCAAAAGCTAAGTACTTGTGTATATTTTTCTGCTCTCTGAGGCCCTAAGCTGGCTTCAGTGGCTATTGATTTCCCTGGGCCTGAGATAGGCTCTGTTGAGTGTTCTGAGCCATTTTCCTGGCCTTGGAGAGGAATAAATTCACAACTGGGGGAAAAGATAATCTGCCAGATCCACTAACCTGGGGAGCTCAGGACAGAAATGACTCCTGTCTAGGCACAAACGGTCTGTGGATTTAGAATACCTTTTCCCCTGGCTTGGACCTGTGTGGGCCTATTTCAGCAGAATAGGCCCTTGTTGGCAGACTGCAACTGTTTCAGCTGTGCAGTGGAGAGGTGGGTGTTTGATGTTTGATGCCTCTTTGCCTAGTTAAGTGTGACCCCCTGCTGCAACCAGATACTGGTACCTACACCAATCACCCCTACACCTCTAAGACTGTAGGACAGAGCCTGTACCACACACTTGATGGCCAACTACTTGGACACCTGAGCTGAATCCATACAAGAAAAGTGAATGGATTCCTAGACTGATATACCTGATAACAACTCTAGCCATCTGGTGACAGGACATTAGGGCTTCAAAGGTGAAAATAATCAAGGTAGCTCATTCAAGCAACCTATTTGGACATATCATAACAAAACAAAGCAAGAAGGTAGGATGCAGTAAGCAAACATAAAATAAACTAAAACAATAACTTATAGATGGCTCAGAGACAAAAGTCAATATCAAATCACATAAAGAAGCAGACCATGATCACTTCAACAAGCTCTCAAAAAAAAGAATCGAGGGATCTTCCGGATGAAGGTATTTTCCTGGAATTACTGGATGCAGAATACAAGATTAATATATAGAACTTCGAGACATCAGGAAAAAGATCAGGAAGCAAATCAGGCAATACGTAGAACAAGCCAAGGAACACACAGATAAAGCAATGAAGAAATTAAAAAGGTTATTCAAGAACATAATGAAAAATTTAATAAGCTGCAAGAATCCATAGAGAGACAGCAAACAGAAATTCAAAAGATTAACAATAAAATTACAGAATTAGACAACTCAATAGAAAGTCAGAGGAGCAGAATTGAGCAAGTGGAAGGCAGAATTGGTGAGATTGAATATAAACCACTTGGCACCAATACCTGTGAAGAAAAATCAGGTAAAAGAATTAAAAAAAAATGAAGAAACCCTAAGAATCATGTGGAACTCTATCAAGAGAAATAACCTATGAATGATTGGAGTACCAGAACAGGGAGGGAAAACAGAAAGCACAGAGAGAATTGTTGAAGATTTGTTGGCAGAAAACTTCTCTGATATCGAGAAAGATGAGAAGATATCTATCCAAGATGCTCATCAAACTCCACACAAGGTAGATCTTAAAAGAAAGTCACCAAGACATGTTATAATCAAACTTGCCAAAACCAAAGATAAAGAGAGAATTTTAAGAGCAGTTAGGGATAAATGAAAAGAACATTGAAGAGGAAATCACCAAATCAATACCATTTACAGTAGTCCCCAAGAAGAACAAATACTTAGGAATAAGTCTTACCAGAGATGTAAAAGACCTATGCAAAGAAAACTACAAAAAAACTACTGCAAGAAACTGAAAGAGACCTATATAAGTGGAAAAACATACCTGGCTCATGGATACGAAGACTTAACATTCTGAAAATGTCTGTTATACCAAAAGCAATCTATAGATACAGTGCAATTCTGGTCCACATTCCAACGACATTTTTTAATGAGGTGGAGAAACAAATCACCAACTTCAAGTGGAAGGGAAAGGGGCCCCAGATAAGTAAAGCATTACTGAAAAAGACGAACAAAGTGGCAAGCCTCACTCTATTTGATGTTTGAAGCTATTATACTGCCATAATAATCAAACAGCCTGGTACTGGTACAACAACAGATACATAGACCAATGGAACAGAATTGAGAATCCAGACATAAATCCATCCACATATGAGCAGTTGATATTTGACATAGGCCCAAAGTCATTTAAATGGGGGAAAAGGCAGTCTATTTAACAAATGGTGCTGGCATAACTGGATATCCATCTGCAAAAAAATGAAACAAGACCCATACCTGACACTATGCACAAAAACTAACTCAAAATGGATCAAAGACCTAAATATAAAATCTAAAACAATAAAGATTATGGAAGAAAAAATAGGGACAACTCTAGGAACCCTAATACATGGCATAAACAGTATACAAAACATTATAAAGAATGTAGAAGAAAAACTAGATAACTGGGAGCTCCTAAAAATCACACACCTATGCTCATCCAACGACTTCACCAAAAGAGTAAAAAGACTACCTACAGACTGGGAAAAAGTTTTCAGCTATGACATTTCCGATCAGCACCTGATCTCTAAAATCTACATGATACTGCAAAAACTCAACTACAAAAAGACAAATAACCCAATTAAAAAATGGGCAAAGGATGTGAACAGGCACTTCGCTAAAGAAGACCTTCAGGCAGCTAACAGATACATGAAGAAACGTTCACTATCATTGGCCATTAGAGAAATGCAAATCAAATTACAATAAGATTCCATCTCACTCCAACAACAACAACAACAAAAAAAAGGCTGACACTAATCCAAAAAACACAAAATAATAAATGCTGGAGAGGTTGTCGAGACTGGAATACTTATACACTGCTGGTAGGAATGTCAAATGGTATAACCAATTTGGAAATCGACTTGGTGCTTCCTTAAAAAGCTAGAAATAGAACTACCATAATCGTAGGATCCAGCAATCCCACTCCTTGGAATATATCCTAGAGAAATAAAAGCCTTTATGGAAACAGATATATGCATACCCATGTTCATTGCAGAACTGTTTAAAAGAGAAAAAAGATGGAAGCAAACAAGGTGCCCATGAATGGATAAATAAATTATGGTATATTCACACAATGCACTACTACACATCGATAAAGAACAATGATGAATCCATGAAACCTTTCAAAACATGGAGGAATCTGGATGGCAGCATGCTGAGTGAAATTAGTCGCAAAACGGTGAATATTGTATGAGCCCACTATTATAAGAACTCAAAAAATAGTTGAACAGTGAAGAAAATATTCTTTGATGGTTATGAGAGTGGGGAGCGAGGGAGGGAGGGGGTTTTCACTAATTAGATTGTAGATAAGAACTAGTTTAGGTGAAGGGAAAGACGACACATAATACAGGAGAGGTCAGTACAACTGGACTAAACCAAAAGCAGTTTCCTGAATAAACTGAATGCTTCAAAGGCCTGTGTAGCATGGGTAGGGGTTTGGGGGCCATGGTTTCAGGGGACTTCTAATTTCATTGGCATAATAAAATCTATTAAGAAAACGCTCTACATCCCACTTTGGAGAGTGGCATCTGGGGTCTTAAACGCTAGCAAGTGGCCATCTAAGATGCATCAATTGGTCTCAACCCACATGGAGCAAAGGAGAATGAAGAACACCAAAGACAGAAGGTAATTATGAGCCCAAGAGACACAAAGGACCACATAAACTAGAGTCTATATCAGCCTGAGTCTAGAAGAACTAGATGGTGCCCAGCTACAACTGATGACTGCCCTGACAGGGAACACAACAGGAACTCCTAAGGCAGCAGGAGAGCAGTGGGATGCAGACCCCAAATTCTCATAAAAAGACCAGACTTAATGGTCTGACTAAGGCTTGAATGACCCTGGAGGTCATGGTCCCCAGACCTTCTATTAGCCCAAGACAGGAACCATTCCTAAAGCTAACTCTTCAGACAGGGATTGGACTAGATTATGGGAGAGACAACAATACTGGTGAAGAATAAGCTTCTTGGGTCAGGTGGACACTTGAGGCTATGTTGGCATCTCCTGTCTGAAGGGGAGATGGGAGGGTCAGAAGCTGGCCGAATGGACACGGAAAAAGAGAGCGGAGGGAAGAGTGTGCTGTCTCATTAGGAGGAGAGCAACTAGGAGTATATAGCAAGGCGTGTATAAATTTTTGTATGGGAGACTGACTTGATTTGTAAACGTTCACTTAAAGCACAATAAAAATTTTTAAAAAAGATGGAAGAAATACACAAAGTCACTGTAACAAAAAGAACTGGATATTCAGAAAAAGAAATGGATATTCAACCATTTCAGGAGATAGCATATGGTCAAGAGCCAATGGTATTGAAGGGAGAAGTCCAAGCTGCACTGAACAGAATGGCAAAAAACAAGGCTTTAGGAATTAACGGAATACCAATTGATATGTTTCAACAAATGGATGCAACTCTGGAAGCATTCACTTCACTCGTGTATGCCAAGACATTTGGAAGACATATACCTGGCCAACCAACTGGAAGAGATCCATATTTGTGCCCATTCCAAAGAGAAGTGTACCACTAGAATGCAGAAATTATTGAACAATATCATTAACATCACACACATGGAAAATTTTGCTGAAGATAAGTAAAAAACGGTTGCAGCAGTACATTGACAGGGAACTGCCAGGAATTCAAGATGGATTCAGAAGAGGATGTGGAACAAGGAATATCACTGCTGATGTCAGATGGATCTTGACCGAAAGCAGGGAATACCAGAAAGATGTTTCCTTGTGTTTTATCGACTGTGCACAGGCATTCAACTATGTGGATCATAACAAAGAATGAATAACATTGCAGAGAATGGGAATTTCAGAACACTTAATTGTGCTCATGCCGAACCTGTACACAGACCAAGAGAGAGTCATTCTAACAGAACCAGCGGATACTGCTTCATTTAAAATCAAGAAAGGTGTGTGTCAGGGTTGTATTCTTTCACCATTCTTATTCATTCTGTATGCTGCAAAAATAATCTGAGAAGCTAGACTATATGAAGAAGAACTGGGCATCAGGGTTGGAGGAAAACTCATTAACAGCCTGTGTTTTGCAGATGACACAACCTTGCTTGCTGAAAGTGAAAAAGACTTGAAGCACTTCCTGAAGAAGATCAAAGAATACAGTCTTCAGTACGGATTACACCTCAACACGAAAACAAAAATCCTCGCAACTGGACCAATAAGGAACATCATGATAAATGGAGAAACGATTGAGGTTATCAAGGGTTTAATTTTACTTGGATCCACAATCAATGCCCATGGAAGTAGTAGTCAAGAAATTAAATGGCATATTGCATTGGGCAAATCTGCTGCAAAAGACTTCTTTAAAGTTAAAAACAAAACAAAAACAAAGATTTTTGAGGACTAAGATGTGCCTGATGCAACCATGGTGTTTTCCATTGCCTTTTTGCATGCAGAAGCGGGACAATGAATAAGGAAGGCTGAAGAAGAATTGTTGCCTTTGAATTATGGTGTTGGCAAAGAATATTGAATATACCATGGATTCAGAAGAACAAACAAATCTGTCTTGGTGGAAGTATAGTCAGAATGTTCCTTAGAAGTGAGGATGGTGAGACTTTGTCTCATGTACTTTGGACATGTTATCAGAAGGAACCAGTCCCTGGAGGAGGATGTCATGCTTCATAGAGGATCAACAACAAAGAGGAAGACGCTCAACGGGATGAAATAATACAGTGGCTGCAACAGTGGGCTCAAACATAGCAACAATTGTGAAGATGGCACTAGACTGGGCAGTGTGTTGTTCTGTTGTACATAAAGTTGCTATGAGTCAGAATTGACTCAATGGTACCTGACACAACTAGTATTCCCTAAAGAGATCAAAGCCTAGATTACTCTGATATTTAAAATAAAAACATAGTAAGAAACATATACTTTTAAAGCAATGTCTATAGAGTAGGTCCATATATTTTACTGGCACATCAATAATTATTAGATGTCACTGAGTTGAATTCGACTCATAGGGACAGCATGTGACGGAGTAGAACTGCCTCATAGGCTTTTTAGGCGTAATCTTTATGGGTGTAGATTTTCCGGTTTTTCTCCTGTGGAGTCACTGGGTGGATTTGAACTACCAACATTTCAGTTAGCAGCCAAGTGCTTAACCATTACAGCACCAGGGCTCCTTGGTGACTACATTAAGGACCAGGATATTAAAAATTTGGGATATTTAAAAATGCGTCATTTTCAGGTATGGCTCTAAGTTTTAAATACTTGAAACTTAAAGCATTTGTTGTGTAACGAGACTTGCGTTATGATGCTGAGTGTCACATGTTTGAATCACTGTGGCCATTACAATCAGACCCAATGTTCCAACTCAGAGTCCTCTAGTCAACAACCCAGAATTTGCAAACTTGCCTTTTAAGACTGTGATTTTTTTTTTTTTCTTTTTTGAGTCTTGATAGGTTAACAAATCTTGAAGAAGGTTTTAAGAAGCCTTGGTTAAATTCTGGTAAGGTTGGCAGTTTGAACCACTCAGCACCTCCACAAAGGAAAGACCTATCTACTCCTGTAAAGATTACGGCCTAGAAAACCCTATGGGACAGTTCTACTCAGCCACATGGGGTCATTATGGGTCGAAAATGACCTAATGGCATCTAACAACAACAAGGTGGTTTTAAAATGGGAGCACAAGGAATGTGTCAAAATAAAGATAAGAATATGAAAACAAAGTTAAATATGTTGCTTTAGCATTTTGATAACTTTAATGTAAAGGTATTATAAGCTTTGCAGTCATTGTACTTGTATATGGTTTGCTGTTTTAGGTGCTTGCTATATTCAAAAGAATCATCCATACTAAATTTGTAATTACCATTTAAATTATTTAAAGAAATTTAATTAATCAAATTTATAATCAATATCCAAGTGCTCAATAGAATTGAATTTCAAAGTAGTTTTTTTTTTTCATATACATGAGTTTAATAAATTGAGCATTAAATAAAGTACCATAGTAGGGTATATTCTCTCCTTAAATAAAAGACTTTTGGTCACAATCATTATTGGTTATATGAAAAGGAGATATCTTTTTAATTTTAAACCAATCTTCTATCATATATCAAACTTTGGCTTGCCTTTCACATCCTTTTTTCCCCTGCACTTAAGTAGTGGCAGCAATAAAATTCAACCAGCATTCTGACTCACCACGTTGTCATCCATCATTGTGTCTGCCACTCTCCCTGCTGAAATAGGAACAGAGATCAAACACAGTGAGCCAGTTCATTGTGTAGAAGCAGAGTTGTCTTTCTATTAGACTTGCAGACTTCCACCTCTGTCCTGCATTCACATGGTCTTAGATAATGGCCTGAAGACAAGAAAAGTGTGGCATAAATTGAATTTTTGAACGTATTTGTAGTAGATGTTTATTGTATTGTCTTCTTCTACCCTTCTTTTAGGAAATTCCTCTTTCTTCTCCATTTTACCCATGTGGTTCTGGTAGGGGCTCTAAACATACCCCCTACTTCTCCTGGCCACAGGGGTGGGCATGTATCACATAGGACACCAGAGTTGTGCTCCCTCTTGGCCGTAAAGGCCATAAAGGCTCACTGGAGAAGGAAGACTCATGACTCAAGAGTCTTTCAGGGTTTATTTCCATGAACTGGAGAAAACCTCCTTCTAGGTTCCATGCTCCTGAACCTCCACTTTAGTCTGGATAACTGAAAAGTATCCTGGATGGTGGCAATGTCCATGATCTCTGATTCATGAGAGAGCCTTTCATGGTAGAATGGTGGAATGGGGGTGATTCTTAAGGAAAAACAAGATGGAAGCCAGAGAGGTAAGATATGGTCCTAGCTCCTGAAGTCCCAAGAGCTGTTTTAGGTTTTATAGCACTTAATCCAATTTGGGTGGTATGCCAATTATTTATTACTTCTCATCTCTTAAATTTTTTTTGTCTTATTTTGTGATAGTGGATCTAGACTTTGCAAACTACATTCTCTTTTGCCAACTGGCTTAATATTGTTGTTGTTAGTTGCCACTGTGTGGCTCTGACTTACGGTGACCTTATGTATAACAGAATTAAACATTGCCCAGTACTGAGCCATCTTCATGATCTTCGATGTATGTTCAAGTCCATTGTTGTGGCTATTGTGCCAATCCATCTCATTGAGGGTTTCCATCATTTTTGTTAGCTCCCTACTTTACTAAACATAATGTCCTCTTCTAGTGATTCGTTTTTCCTGATGAGTGTCCAAAGCAAGTAAGTTTGACGTTAGGTTCTGTCAACAGGTGGTGCTGGAGGGAGATGGCAAGGGTGGAGGAGAAAGAAGGTACTTTTCTTTTTTCTGTTTCCTATATTTTTTGTCCTCATGGAGGTATGCAGACCAGTGATCAGTGGGTCCTGGCAACACTTACCCCAGCAGTGACTTGCTCCCAAGGTACTGGCAAGTGACCTACGGCTAGTTTCTTCTTCACCTGCAGTGGTGGCAGCCTGTTTTTGCAGCAGCCACACTTTCTCCTCAAAGGTCAGAATCTTAGTCTCACAGAGAGGTAGGACCTCTCTGCAAGTCCTCAAGTTCCCTCATTACTCACTTTTCTCTCACTTTCTGCAGTTACTACAGTTCTTTTTTATGGTTTTTAGTAAGCTACTTTTAAAAAAAATCTAGTTAATAATTCTTTTCATTAGTATTTTCCTTACTTAAATTACTGATGTGATTTCTGCCTTATAATTAGATTCCGATGGATATAGAAAGCTATCTAAGTTTCCTCCTCTCTAATACATACTATTTTGGCTTAAAGTTGCTCAATTTGGGTGTCTGTCACTTTAAGTAAAGAGAGTCCTGAGTAATAAAGGCTTCCTTATTCTAAAAAAAAAATTATTATTTGGGCTCATTAATTAAATCATCAAAAATGTCTGAGGCACTGGACCAAGCACTGTATTGGACCTACTATCAAGGTAGTAGATAGTCATGTAAACAAATGATTATGATACTCAGGGCCTTGTTGGACATACATAGACAGACGATTGTGATAAATACTATGATAAATACATGCATAAAAGGATGAGGAAGAACAGACTTAATTAAGTCATCTTTAGGAGGGAAGTTTGAGGGAATGATAAAGGAAAGATTCAGGAGATGTCAAACACTTTAGCAGGAACTTGAAGGATAAGTAGATGTTTGCGAGGGAGAGAAGTGGCAGAGGGAATAACACAAAAGTAAAGAAGTCTGGACTTGCTTAGCCTGTTCAGGGAACAGAGGTGGGGGTGTGGTTTCCCAGTTTGATTGAAGAGGACCATGTGCATTATATTAAGGGACTCAGGCATATTCTATTGATTACAATTAAAAAAAAATTTGTACTATGTGCTAGGCACTGTGCCAAGTACTTACATGCATTATCTTATTCTATTCTTAAAAGCAAAACTGAACTCTTTGCTGTGGAGTCAATTCCAACTCATAGTGACCCTATAGGAGAGAGTAGAACTTCCCATAGAGTTTCCAGCTTGGTGGATTTGAACCCTTTGGTTAGCAGCTGTAGCACGTAACCACTATGGCACCAGGGAAGAAGTACCACCAGAATGCTCCTTAGAAGAAAGAACGTCTTACATATTTTGGACATGTTATCAGGAGGGACCAGTCCCTGGAGAAGGACATCATGCTTGGTAAAGTGGAAGGCCTGGGAAAAAGGGGACGACTTTTAATGAAATGGATTGACACAGTGGCTGCAAAAGTGGGCTCAAGCATAGCAACAGTTGTGAGGATGGTGCAGAACTGGGCAGTGTTTTGTTCTGTTGTACATAGTGTCATTGAGTTACAGCCGACTTGACGGCACCTAACAACAACATAATAGGTAATGTGTCATTTCTTTCTTGTCAGTTTTTTAGAAGTTTGCCTATGAAGTGTCTTGTTGTGGCTAGCCTTTTTTTTTTTTTTTAAGCTTCTTTAATTTGTTGGTATATGCCTTTTGCCAGATCTGGGAAGTTTTCAGCTATTATTTATTGAAGCACTTTTTCAGCCTTGACACCTCTGTCTTTTTCTTCCTGGACTCCAATGACATGAATATTAGATCTTTTGTTTTAATTTTGCAGGTCCTTGAGATGTTAAACATAACATGAGTTGACACAGTGACTGCAACAATGGGCGAGCATAGCAACGATTGTGGGTATGGCACAGGACTGGACAGTGTTTGGTTCTGTTGTGCATAGGGTCACTATGAGTCAGAACTAACTCGATTGCACCTAACAACAACAACATTCTTAAAAGAACAACATAGGATGGGTACTCTTGTTATTATGCATATAGGAAAGTAAATCTAAGAACATTAAAATAACCTGCTTATAACCACACAATAGTAAATGGTGAAGGGTTCTTTAATCCAAATATATCTGACACTACCTATTGCCGTGGAGATGATTCTGACTCATAGAAACCCTATAGGGCAGAGTAGAGTTGCCCCACAGGGTTTCCAAGGCTGTAATCTTTACAGAAGGAGCCTTAGTGGCAGTGAAAGGTTGGCAGTTTGAAGCCAGCAGCCACTCTGTGGGAGAAAGATGTGACAGTCATTTTCCATAAAGATTATAGCCTTGGCAACCCTATGGGGCAGTTCTACTCTGTCCTACAGGATCACTATGAGTCAGAATTGACTAGATGCCAATGGGCTTGGTTTTGGTTTAATCTTTATGGAAGCAGACTGTCACTTCTTTCTCCTGTGGAGTGGCTGGTGAATTCAACCTGCTGACATTTTGGCTAGCAGCCAAGCACTTAAGCACTGCACCACCAGGGCTCCTTTACCTAACACTAACACCTAGCTTTTTGCCATTATGTTGCACTGTCTCCCATGGGCAATAAATGTTTAATGGGACTATTTTTTTCTAACACTTATACACTGTATTGCCCTTTGCCCTCAATTCAGAGGTATGTTGGAGTTGCCTTGGACAAGTTCACAAGAGCCAGTCATGCACATCTCTTCTGAACTCTGTGATCAGTGACTTCAAAGTAGTGGGTTGAAACTGGCCATAGTGGAAGGATTTACACCATGGGGCTAGCAAACACTACAAATTAGTTCCCGTTCCCCATAAAACTGCTTGTTCAATACATACCACCACAGTACTACTCCAAGCTCTCAGATTTTTAATGCACTGAATATGTGAACCCATGATTTTTCTACACATTTTGCTTCCCTGTAAATTAAATGATTTTTGTATTTCTGGTTCCAAACTGAGAACCCTTCCAGAATTTTTGAATTACATAAATCCACATTGTTATCTTCATATCTGATCCATTGTTTCATAAGACTAAATCAAAGTAAAAAAAATCCGTAAGAGATCTTATTTTCTCTTAAACCACAAGTTTTATTACTGTTACTTGGTATGATTTATTTATAAATAAGTTATTATGATTAATTATGGATTTTCTAAATTTTATTAAGCGTACTGGATTGCCATCCCTATTCTTTTTTTCTGCTTCAAGTATGGATGTATATAGGTATTTATTTTTAGTGATGGGTTATATCTACTTTCCCTCACTAAATTTCTATTATTCCTTTAAATCCATTATGTTTATAGTTCATATTTTTCCTAATGAAACTCACATTCTCTTTAGCATTCATCATTGGCTTACTATAATTATATTTTTCATTCAATGATTTACTTATTTTCAGGGAAGAACTCCAAGTTCATAGAAGAAAGCAAGGAGTAAACCTTTCATAATGACTAAGTGCTCAAAGTAGACAGTAACCCAAGCTATACAGTCTATTATTCACAACATAGCAAAGAGCAGGAGCATCAACGTGGCACTATTGGTTCTTTTGACCCCACGTCTCATAGGCAACACAGTGGGCCCAGTCAGTGGCTATGTGTGCAGTGGGTTGTGTGCAGGAGAGGAACATGGGTCCAAGGGCTCAGCACCTTTTATAGCAAGGAGCAAACAAATCAGCCCCCCTTCACCCTCAGGGAGCAACCAGTTACAAGGTTATCGTGCTGTGTTTGCCTTGACCTACTTAATTTGTCTATGTGACTAGCTACAGAAACTGCAGAATATCAGAGAATGGTCAGGCTTTGTAATTTGGAACAGTCGTCAAAGACATGAAGAGTCACTCAAGGCTCATGGTGGACTGCCTTTGCAAACCATCTACCCATTAGCTATATACATTCTTTTTTTTAAAAAAAAATTTTATTGAGTTTTTGATGAAAGCTTACACAGCAAATTAAGTGCCCATTTAACAATTTCTATGCATATTGTTCAGTGACATTTGTTATGTTTTCCACATTCTGTCAGTATTCTCATCATTTCTGTTCTGCTTGTTCTGCTTTTTCATCTATCTTCACTACCCCCCAACCTTCTTATCTTTGATTTAAGGTAAATACTGACAGCTTTTCTCACATAGACTTTTTTTTTTTTAAAGAGCACAGGACTCATGGGTGATATTCTTTATTTTATAAGGCAATCAGTTGTTTAGCTGAAAAATGAAGTCTGGGAGTCACTATGAGTTGGAATTGCTGGCAATGGGTTTGGTGTGTTTTTTTTGGAGAGTAGTTTCGGTTCAAAGTTTAAAGGGCATCCCAGGGAGATAGTCTTGGGGATTCCTCTAGTCTCTACCGGTCCAGTAAGTCTGTTTTTTTTTTTTTTTTCAAACCTCCAATTCTATCTGCAACCACCTATTGTGTTGCTGGTCAGAATGCCTGGTAGTGCTAGTTGGGTACCACCTAGTTCTGTGGCCTATGGATAGATGAGGCTGTGGTTCGTGTAGGCAATTAGTCTTGTAGACTAGTTTCTTCTCTAAGACTTTGGTTTTCTTCTTTTTCTTTTGCTCCATCTATGCATTCTTGATCAAACCCAAATTTTCACATAAGTATTCTACCCAGTCAGCAACTTAGATTAGATGCACTGATAGGGGCTGGGACTAAATTCATTCGATTTGTCTCATACAACACTTGATTAAGGCTATTATCAACAGAATCCTGATTAGCAAAATGAGGCCAATCTGCAATATTGAGTTTAGCCATGTGTCCTAGGATCCCTGACTCAACCAGCTGAATATGTTTCAGGGGAGACTTGTAGGTCTTATTTCAGATAACCATTTAGCTTCCTTTCATATGAAATGATGACTTGATTGTTCCAACTGACTGGTAGCATGAATCCAAACACAGCAAGGGGTGTTGGTGACCATATACACTCTTTCTTATTCAGCCAGGATGTAGTCGAAAGCCAGTATATTATTCATTATGGCCCATGCAAAGAAGTTTAAATTGACCTGCTGGTCTTCTAGGGCATGTGCTCTCTCATTGGTTGTAGTAGCTAAATTTCAGGACAAGTTCCTGATTAAGGAGTGTGATTGTTAAGGTTATGTGTCAACTTGTCTGGGCCATGATTCTCAGTGGTTTGGCAGTTATATAAAGATGTAATTACCTCCAAGATGAGATCTGCTATGAATAGCCAATCAGTTGAAAGGGAATTTCCTTGGGTGTGTGGCCTGCATCCAATATATGTGGATTTTCTGGCAAAGCTCACTGGCTTTTGCTCTGCTCTGGATCCTGAATTCAGCTCATCAGTATCTGATCTCCAGTTCTTGGAACTTGGGCCAGCAGGCTACTGTCTGACTTGTCTATCTTGGGTTTGTCAACTCCTGCAGCTATGTGAGTCAGGAGAAGCCTGATGCCTGATAGCTTACTCATGGACTTGAGACTGGCAAAAAAACTTGCCTGAATTATGTTCAAATGTTTGGTAGAAGGTAGAACTTGCAAGTGAGGAGCTTGGCTATCTGGCTGATGAGATATCTAAGCAAGATCTTAAAGGGGATATGTGATTTCTCCTTGCTGCTTGTAGTAAAATGTGAAAGGAAAGAGATGGACTTAAAAATGAACTGTGCAAAATGAAACCAGAACTGAAAGATTTTGGAAAATCCTGTTGCACAAAATAAAGGCACAGGTCCTAGAATGTTCACCAAGGACATGGCTAAAAAATCTTTTGTTAAAGATACTAAGCCTGTGACTGATGGACCTATCCAACTACCACATCAGAAAACCCATCAGCGTAAACTGAAGAGAACAGAGAAAGAACAAAAGGAAAGAATGCTGTCTGCCTCTTGGAATTCTGCAGACAGGAAATAAGCCAAAGCAACTACATCTCTTGTCCTCCAAGAAAAGAAAAGGACCATCCCTGGAGCAGCTTGGAGATCAGCAGAACAGTTAGAAGGAACATGAAAAGCGGGCCTTCTCAGTTTCAAAAGGTGGGGCCACAGTCTTCTGGATCTCAAAGGATGGGGCCATAGCCTCCTAGGTTTCAGAGTTGGATCTTTATCAGCTCAGTTCCAGAGTGTGGGGCCAGGGGGATGGGGCTGCCACCCAGTGCTGAGGGGGCAGGGCTGCCATGCCCAAGGGGCAGAAGAACGGGGCCATCCAGGGTCAAGGAGGTGGGGTCACCACTTAGATGGACTAGGAAAATGGGGCTGTCTAAAAGCCAAAGGATCAGAGTTGCCATCCCAGAGGTCCCAGAAGGTGGAGCTGAAGCCCAGGGGTGAACAGCTTCCACCCAGAATCCAGAAAGCATGGCCAACACCCAGATTCTGGAGGGCAGAACCATTGCCTAGATAGTCTCAGATAAGAGAGTATTATTTTCAAGCCTTGAGAGCTAATGTAATTTGTTCTCCTGGGTTTTGGATTTGCTCGGTGCCTGTTGTCTTTTCTTTCTTTCCAATTTTTTCTATTTGTAATGGAAATGTCTACCTTGTGCCTAATCTGCCATTGTACTTCAGAAACATATAACTTGTAGATTTCACAAATGAAGAGGAATTTTGCCACAGGATGGAATACTCTTAAAGTTTCCCCTATGATCAAAGATGATTCAGAAGATAAGATATTGGACTTGGAGTTGATTTAAGACTTTTGGAATGATGTGATGGGGTGAATGTGTTTTACAAGTGACAAGGACATGAATTTTGGGGGACCAAAGGCTGGAATGTTATGGATTGGATTGTGTCCTCCAAGAATATGTGTTGTGAATCCTAACCTCTATGCCTGTGACTATAACCCATTTGGGAAAGGGTTGTCTTTGTTATGTTAATGAGACAGAATTAGTGTAGGGTGTATCCTGAATAAATCTCTTTTGATATAGAAAAGAGGTTAAACAAGCTAGCAGAAGAGAGATGGGGTAAGATAGATGCCAAGACACATGGACATCTCCAAGGAACTGAAAACAAGCTGAAGAGACAAGCTCTTCAGCCAACAGAGAGAGAAAGCTTTCCTTTAGAGCCGGGACTCTGAATTCAGACTTCTAGCCCCCTAAACTCCTAAAATAAAATTTGTTTATTAAAGCCATCCACTTTTTGGATTTCTGTTATAGCCACACTAGATAACTAAAACAGATGTATACTAAATTTGGAGTGTATATTGAGATAGCATCTTAAGTAATGACTATCATAATATGCAAAACCCTTACTGATTAATTGCTTTGGCTCAATAGCATTTTTGGAAAAACATTTTCAGCAGAAATTGCTTACATGCATTATTCACTAAATACAAAGAATGATTATTTCTTCTTTTGTTAAAATCAGATACTCTCTGGTATTTATTTCAGAGGGAAAAATAGCTTTGTCATTGAGTTCAGAGTTGTCTGATCCCTTAGCAACACTGACAGTACTATTTTTATGATCTTGCAAATCTCTAATGTCTTTTGGACAACAGTAAAAATATAGAACGTACCACATCAACAAATCAAAAAATATTTATAGACCCTCTTTCCCTACGCAGTGAGAAGAAGGAAATGCTATCTGTGGGGACCAGAATTTAGTGATATGGAGGTGAGGAGTTGAGTGGAGTACATGCAAGGGGGAAGAAGAAAGAGATTGAGGCCATTTGAGACACCTAGGGAGGAAGAAAAGCACTATGTAGAGTGTAGGGATAGGTAGGTGGCAGGACTGGCGAGTACTTGGGGCCACTTCATGAGGCATTTCTAGCCTCAGAAGAGGCTAGAATTATCAGAAGAGGATGGTCATATGGAATAAAGCCATTCTTCCTGGAATTTATAGCCCTTGTACCTTAAATGTAATCTGTTAAGACTGAGCTAATTTTTACAAATGTCATAGCCTCTGACTCTAACATCTTAAAATGTTTAAGAACTGGTAAGGCATAGTCACTGACCAGTGGGAACTCTGGTCACAGTGGTGGAGCAGGCCCTAGAGGCCCTCTATGTGGACAGGTGTTAACCCTTTCAATTTGGGACCCTGAGGATGTCAGCTTGGTTCCAAGGGAGGGACTGATGATGGCAGCACTCAGGGTGTGGCTTGGCAGTAGCTCTTTATTAACTGATGTGGATATATTTCAGTATACTATAAACTAGTCCCCACTTCTCTGTCTGTTTGTTATGCTGTGGGGGCTTGTCTATTGCTGTGATACTGGAAGTTATGCCACCGGTATTCAAATACCAGCAGGGTTACCCATGGAGTTTAGGTTTCATCTGAGCTTCCAGACTAAGACTAGGAAGAAGGGCCCAGCAGTCTACTTCTGAAAAGAATTAGCCAGTGAAAACCTTATGAACAGCGGTGGAACATTGCCTGATATAGTCCCAGAAGATGAGCCCCTCAGGTTGGAAGGCACTCAAAAGATGACTGGGGAAGAGCTGCCACCTCAAAGTGGAGACAACCTTAACGATGTGAATGGAGTCAAGCTTTCGAGACCTTCATGTGCTGATGTGGCATGACTTAAAATGAGAAGAAAGAGTTGCAAATATCCATTAATAATTGCAATCGGAATGTACAAACCTAAGAAAATTGAAATTGTCAAAAATGAAATGGAACACATAAACATTGATATCATAGGCATTAGTGAGCTGAAATGGACTGGTACTGGCCATTCTGATTCCAACAACCATATAGTTTACTAAGCGGGGAATGACAATGTGAAGAGGAACGGCAAAAAGAACATTTCAACATCTTTCCAAGTATAACACTGTCAGTGATAGGGTAATATCCATACACCTACAAGGAAGACCAGTTAATACAACTATTATTCAAATGTATGCACCAACCACTAAGGCCAAAGATGAAGAAATTGAAGATTTTTACCAACTTCTGCAGTCTGAAACTGATAGAACATGCAATCAGGATACATTGATAATTACTGGAGATTGGAATGTGACAGTTGGAAACAAAGAAGAAGGATTGGTAGTTGGAAAACATGACCTTGGTGATAGAAACGATGCCAGAGGTTGCATGACACAATTTTGCAAGACCAATGGATTCTTCATTACAAATACCTTTTTTTTACCACTTAAACAGTGACTATACATGTGAACCTCACCAGACGGACAACACAGGATTCAAATTGACTACATCTGTGGAAAGAGACAATGGAAAAGCTCAGTATCATTAGTCAGAACAAGGCCAGTGGCTGGCTGTGGAACAGACCATCAATTGGTCACATGCAAGTTCAAGCTGAAACTGAAGAAACTTAGAACAAGTCCACGAGAGCCAAAGTATGACCTTGAGTACATCCCACCTGAATTTGGAAACCTACTCAAGAATAGATTTGATGCATTGAACACTGATGACCAAAGACCAGACCAGTTGTGAAAGGACATCATACATGAAGGAAGAGATCATTAAAAGACAGAAAAGAAAGAAAAGACCAAAATGGACATCAGAAGAGACTCTGAAACTTGCTCTTGAATGTGGAGTTATTGTTGTTGCTGTTAGGTGCCATCGAGTCAGTTCCCCAACGTCAAGTAGCTAGAGCAAAAGGAAGAAGTGATGACGTAAAAGAACTGAACAGAAGATTTCAAAGGGCAGCTCGAGAAGACAAAACCAAAAAAACCAAGCCAAACCCAGTGCCATCGAGTCGATTCCAACTTATAGCGACCCTATAGGACAGAGTAGAACTGCCCTGTAGAGTTTCCAAGGAGCACCTGGTGCATTTGAACTGCCAGCCCTTTGGTTAGCAGCTGTAGCACTTAATCGCTATGCCACCTGGGTTTCCCGAGAAGACAAAGTAAAGTATTGTAATGAGATGTACAAAGACCTGGAGATGGAAAACCAAAAGAGAAGAGTAAGCTTGGCATTTTTCAAGTTGAAAGAACTGAAGAAAAAAATTCAAGCCTCAAGTTGCAATACTGAATGATTCTACGAGGAAAATATTGAATGATGCAGGAAGCATCAAAAGAAGATGGAAAGAATACACAGAATTACTATATCAAAGAGAATTGGTCAATGTTCAAGCATATCAGCAGGTAGCAGATGATCAGGAACTAATGGTACTGAAAAGAGAAGTCCAAGCTGCACTGAAGGCATTGGTGAGAAACAAGGCTCCAGGAATTGATGGAATACCAATTGAGGTGTTTTGACAAAGGGATACAGTGCTGGAAGTGCTCACTCATCTGTGTAGAGAAATTTAGGAAACAGTTAACTGGTCGGTCAGTCAGACGAGATCTATATTTATGCCTATTCCAAAGAAAGGTGATCCAACCAAATGTGGAAGTTACTGAACAATATCATTAATATCACGCGCAATCAAAGTTTTACTGAAGATCATTCAAAAGTGGCTGCCGCAGTACACTGACCCAGAACTTCCAAAAATTCAAGCCAGATTCAGGAAAGAATGTGAAATGAGGGATAACATTGCTGATGTCAGATGGATCTTGGCTGAAAGCAGAGAATACCAGAAAGATGTTTACCTGTGTTTTATTGACTATGCAAAGGCATTTGACTGTGTGGATCATAACAAATTATGGGTAACATTGCGAAGAATGGGAATTCCAGAACAGTTAATTATGCTCATGAGGAACCTGTACATAGATCAAGAGGCAGTCCTTTAAACAGAACAAGGGATACTGTGTGGTTTAAAGTCAGAAAAGGTGTGCGTCAGAATAATATCCTTTCACCATACCTATTCAATTCGTACGCTGAGCAAATAATCTGAGAAGCTGTATTATATGAAGAAGAACTGGGCATCAGGATTGGAGGAAGAATTATTAACAACTTGTGATATGCAGATGACACAACCTTGCTTACTGAAAGTGAAGACTTGAAGCACTTAGTCATGAAGATCAAAGACCACAGTCATCAGTATGGATTGCACCTCAACATAAAGAAAACAAAAATCGTCACAGCTGGACCAATAAGCAACATCATGATAAATGGAGACAAGATGGAAGATGTCAAGGATTTCATTTTACTTGGGTCCACAATCAACACCCCTGGAAGCAGCAGCCAAGAAATCAAAAGATGCATTGCATTGGGCAAATTTGCTGCAAAAGACCTCTTTCAAGTGTTGAAAAGCAAAGATGTCACCTTGAAGACTAAGATGTTCCTGACCCAAGCCATGGTGTTTTCAATTGCCTTATATGCATGGGAAAGCTGGACAATGAATAAGGAAGATCAAAGAAGAACTGACAGCTTTGAATTGTGGTGCTGGCAAAAAATGTTGACTATATCAAGGACTGCTGAAAGAAGGAACAAATTGGTCTTGGAAGAAGTACAACAAGAATGCTCCTTGGTAGCAAGGATGGTGAGACTATGTCTCACATACTTTGGACATATTGCCAGGAGGGATCAGTACCTCCAGAAAGACATCATGCTTGGTAAAGTAGAAGGTCAGTGAAAAAGAGGAAAACCCTCAAAGAGATGGATTGACACAGTAGCTGCAACAATGGGCTCAAGCATAACAACGATTGTGAAAATGGTGCAGGATCAGGCAGCATTTCTTTCTGTGGTACACAGGATCATTATGAGAATCAACTCGATGGCACCTACCTACAACAACAAACTAGTAAGGCTATGCTAGTGTATACTGGCTCAATATTAGTTCGTTGTGACTCCAAAATTCTCTCTCTAGGATTTTTCTTAGAGGAGATAAGCCCAAACATTGAGAAAGCTGTATGCATGGTGATAGTCTTTGAGATAACTTATAAATCATTGAACAATTAGGAATAACCTATGTATTTCATGTATTATTTAAATCTACTGTTTAGTAAATTTTGATATGTTTAATCAATAGAATATTATACAGATATTACAGTTGTGGTTAAGAAGACTGTGATAACACATAAATGTTTATAACACGTTGTTGAATTATAAACTGACACGGTATATATTTATTTGAATATGCATTATGTAATAAAAGAGATGCTGAAGTAGAAATAGTAGTTATATCAGGGTTTATTATCTTTACTTCATTTATTTTCCAATATTTTTAACTTGGTCATATTAATTTAGTAATAAGCAGTTTACATAGAAAAAAAGAGTTAAATAAAACAACCAAACCCAAACTTAAGCTCGCCTTCTTTCCTCTCAAGGAAACATGCTTTCTAATTTTTTCAATATGTTATGACATTGCAGTTGCCCTGGTCTCCACCTTGAAAAGCACTCAACTAATTTCTACATTTCAGATTTGTCCACTTATATTTCTGGGATCTAGTAACAATCAGAATAATTAATGGAGTTTAGAATTTAATTAACTCAATTGATGCTATATGTAATTGCCAAATTATAGCCACAGGCATTATACTATTTCCTCATGTGAAATTCTTGATTTTCTTAAGTTCTATTAAATGAAATCCGGAGCTTACCTCAGTGTCTAATCTATTAATAACCGGTGCCCTTACCTTTCCCCTTCATCACTGCAACCTCATCTCTTAGAATAGCCTACATGTAAACCAGAATCAACCTGATCTTGATTCCTGAAAGCCAACTTTCCTAGACTTAACAATTGTACCTTTGGTTATCCTTGTCTTCTTAATATCATTTGCAAGTTTCAAGACTTAGGAATTTTTGGTAATAATTCCACCTAGATGTGTTTACCTACAGAATATAAACTCATAGAATATTAGCATTACAGGAGATATAGGGATCACGTTGTCAATCTTTCCACTCAATATAAAAATTTCCTTTGTCAAGGTCTTGGTGGATGGTCATGCAACCCTGTAGAAAATTTGATTACCTTAGTAAACAACTAATTTTATTTGGGACACCTATAATTTTCAGTGGTTAAGAGCTACAGCTGCTAACCAAAATGTCAGCAGTTCGAATCTAACAGCTGCTCCTTTGAGACCCTATAGGGCAGTTCTACTCTGTCCTGTAGGATCACTATGAGTTGGAATTGACTAAGATGGCAATGGGTTTGGTTTGTTTTTATAATTGTTAGGAAGATCTTTCTTTTATGAAAGAGTAACTTCTCTTGTAATTTTTAACCATTGGTCCTTCTTCTGCCCTCGAATGATATAGAAATTTGTTATGGCTCACAATTCAGCACCTTGTGAATGCTAGTGTATCGCTGATAACCGGAAGTTTGGCGTTTTGAACCCACCAGACCCTATATGGGAGAACAAACCTGGTGATCTGCTCCCATAAAGATTATAGCCTTGGAAACCCTATGGGGAAGTTCTATTCTGTCATACAAGGTTGCTATGAGTTAAAATCAATTCGATGGCACACAACAACAAAATGCCAATAATTTTATTTTACGTAAGTGTTATTTTTTTCTTTCTAGCTTTTTGAAGTGAAAAATAGACATTAAATTTGTATATGAAACTTGAAAAGACACTTTAAAAGGGGGGGCACATTTAATTCTGATAAATAGAGGCTTATAGAACATTTTCTGAGTTTGTCATGCTCATAAAACTCTATGTGGCAATATATTTTTGCAGTAGTCCCTGTTATGGATTGAATTATGTCTCCTGAAAAGATATGCTGAAGTCCTAACCCCTGGTACCTACAAACATGTCTTTGTTGGGAAATAGAATCTTTGAAGATGTCAGTTAAGTTAACCTGAAGTCATACTGGAGTAGGGTGGGTCCTAATCCAATCTTAGGGCTCTCCTATAAAAGAGAAGACACACGGAGACACAGAGAACAAACAGAGGGAAAATAGCCATATGACAACAGACAAATGCTTCAGTTGTAAGCCAAGGAATGCCTGGGGCTACCAGAAAGTTAGAGGGGCCAGAAAAGATCTTGTCCTGGAGCCTTCAGAGAGAGCTTGGCCCTCCCACACCCTGAATTCAGACCACTAGCCTCCAGAACAGTGAGGCAATAAATTTCTGTTCTTATAAGTACCCAGTCTGTGGTACTTTGTTAGGGCAGCCCTAGGAAACAAATCCAGCCCATTCACTTTCTTCAGTATAACCTTCTCCTTGCCTCTGCTCTTCAGTTTTCTTTCATGTCACTAATCTCTAAATCTGTAGTCCGTTAGAGCTTTACAGACACTCAAACATCTAGTATAGGCCTGAATTTCAGAGATGAGGAACTTGTAGCTCAGAGAGTTTCAGTTACTTGTGTAGGGTCACATCCTCATCATCATTAAGAGAACATAGCACCAAATAACAGAGCTATTATCTGCTGTGGTCCCTCTCACCCCGTCTATACCACATTCCTGTGAAAATAAAAAAAATGAACGAAAACAAGAATGTGTTAAATTTTGGGTCTGATGATGTTAGACATGACCTGTTTTTTTGAAGTTCTTGATTTATTAAAGTCTGTGATCCATTTAATGATAAATAGACTGTGATATTAGTTATTCCAATTTTTAAAAAACAATCTTTGCTTTTTTAAATATGCAGTTTATAATATGGAAGGTGTTCACTGGGGGGCAGTAAGTGGGGTAAGTGAAAGGAGGATAGAGAGAGGGAGCTGAGTCTGAAATTAAAAGTAAGTGTTTGTCACCTAAGGTCCCTGGGTACTACAAACAGCTTGCTCTTGGCTACTAACCTGAAGGTTTGTATTCTGAACCCAAGTGATTTGCTTTCATAAAGATCAATCTTGTCAGTTGCTGTTGAGTTGATTCCAACTCATGATGCCCCCATGTGTGGGGAGTAGAACTGTTCTATAGGGTTTTCAAGGCTGTGACCTTTAAGAAGCAGATCACCAGGCCTGTCTTCTGAGGTGCTTCTGGGTGGGTTCGAACCACCAACTTTTCAGCTAGTAGTAGAGTGCTTAGCTGTTTATGCCACCCAGGGACTGCCCTGTAAAGATTTTAAAAAACCTGTTGTTGTGGAGTCAATTCTGACTCACAGCGACCCTACAGAACAGAGCAGAACTGCCCCATAATGTTTCCAAGGCTGTAATCTTTTCATTAGCAGATTGCCTCGTCTTTCTCCTACAGAGCAGCTGGTTGGTTCCTACCACCAACCTTACAGATAGCAGATAAGCTTTTAACCACTGTACCACCAGGGCTCCTCTGTAAAGATCAGAGCCAAGAAAACCCTATGGAGCAGTTCTACTCTGTAACACATGGTGTCACCATGAGTTGGAATTGACTCAACTCGATGGCAATGGTTTTTTTTTTTTTTTCTTGGCTCTTTACTTTGGTGGGGGTGGAGGAAGGATGTCTGGATGGGAAGGGGAGGTGCAGGAGAAGATTCAGTTAAGCATGCCCAGGCACTGAGCATTCCTGATGGGAGTATTCATGAATGATCCCTCATTCTGACGTGAGGCAGTGTGGCAGAACAGATGTTAGTGATGGACTTGGGAGACATAGCTCTTGTCCATGTGCTGCTATCAGTCAATCAAGGCAGTCCTCAAACGTAGTTTTCATATCTGGAATGTGATAAAATTAGCCTGACTTCTAGACTGATCTTCTAGACATTTCATTGCAATCTTGATATCAAATATGCTGTTCCCTTCTCAGGCTGTATTCTGATTGTGGCTCAGTAAATGCGGTCACCAGACTCCGCAGATCTGACCCAGACAGAATCTTCTTTATTCTCTTGTTACTTCTATAGAACCCAGGTGGCTCTTTCTCTTTACCGTGGTCTCTGTGATACAATTTTGCTGGGAGGAGAGCTGTGATGAGCTGCTTTTAACAGCAGCATTCTTTTCAGATATGCTCTGTGTCTCCAGGTGACAACATATCCCATTAAGTGCTGGCAGCAGTAATGGCCTTCTGCAGAAAAGACCAAGTGAGTGCACAGAAGGGAGGATTCTGCTATTTAGAACTCCTCACTTGTGCTGGATTTTCCTTGGAGTATAATTGGTTAGTAGCTGTGTTGGCTCCCTTGCAGGTCATTACACTGATTCCTTTCAGAATATATCTTGCAACCATAGGCAGGGTCAGAGGGACACTCCATGAAGTTTGCAGGAAACCACTACGCAGCAAACAAACAAGCCAGCCAGCCAGCCAGCCACATAATCAGTACATACTACGTGCTAGGCATTGTGCAAGATGCTTTCCCATATATTGATGTCCTTATTTTGGTCAGCAAACTGCATGCTCATCAATTTTCTTCCACCACATAATTTGCCCAATACTCTAATATATCAACTAGGGCATCTCCTATATGTCTTGTTTCCCATTGTCTAGACCCTGAGTCACAGCCTCCTCTTCACAATACCTCAGCGGTTCTGCAGTGCTTCTGTCACTTAGACAACTACATGGTCTTTTCTGTATTTTCAGTTTTATTTGATAGTTTGATGCACAAGCTCATTTATCCTTAGGAAGGCTTCTGGCCTTGAGGACACTTTGGAGTACAGTAATGGGAATTTTCTATTATGGGCCATACCCTCTGTGCCAGAGCAGTCCTATTAAGAAGCACATTATAATTCCCACACCTGTCCATCACCTATCAAGTGTTTATTTACTGAGTACTTTCTCAGGCACTGAGAATATTGTCATTGTGATACTATTTTAGATTAAGTATATGTTGATATTTTAGAATATCTTGAAAGAGTCTACTTCCCCTGAAAAATAACATCGATAACATCAAATAATTTATCTAAGTTAACTTAGAAATTTGTCCATTAGTTTATTATCCTCTTACCTAGAAATCAGTTTTTATGGATTGAATTGTGTCCCCCCAAAATATGTGTTGTGACTCCTAAACTCTATGCCCGTGGTTATAATCCCATTTGAGAATGAATTGTCTTTGTTATATTAATGAGACAGGATTAGTGTAGGGTGTATCTTGAATCAATCTCTTTTGGGATGCATAAGAGATTAAACAAGCAAGCAAAAGAAACAGATGGGGGAAAGAGAGATGCCAAGCCATATGAAGATTGCCCAGGAGCAGAAGCTAAGAGACAAGGACCTTCTTCCAGAACCAATGGAGAGAGATGGCCTTCTACTAGAGCCAGCAGCCTGCATTCAGACTTCTAGCCTCCTAAACCTCCATACCTATGTCAGTTTCTCATACTGAGGGGGCTTGCGTGTTGCTGTGCTGCTGGAAGCTATGCCACCAGTATTCAAATTCCAGCAGGGTCACCCACGGCTAGCAGATTCTAGCTGAGCTTCCAGACTAAGACAGACTAGAAAGACAGACCTGGCAGTCTACTTCTGAAAAGAATTAGTCAGTGAAAATCTTATGAATAGCAGCAGAACATTGTCTGATATAGTGCTGAAAGATGAGCCCCTCAGATTGGAAGGCATTCAAAAGACTACTGGGGAAGAGCAGCTTCCTTAGATTAGAGTTGACCTTAATGATGTGGAAGGAGTCAAGATTTCAGGACCTTCATTTGCTGATGTGGCAAACTTGAAATGAGAAGAAACAGCTGCAAACATCCATTAATAATTGGAAGGTGGAATGTACAAAGTATGAACCCAGGAAAACTGGAAATGGTCAAAAATGGGATGGAACGCATAAACATCAATATCCTAAGCATTAGTGAGCTGAAATGAACTGGTATTGACCATTTTGATTCAGACAATCATATGGTCTACCGTGCTGGGAAGGACGACATGAAGAGGAATGGTGTTGCATTCATTGTCAAAAAGATCATTTCAAGATCTATCCTGAAGTACCAAGCTGTCAGTAATAAGATACTATCCATATACCTACAAGAAAGACCAGTTAGTACGACTACTATTCAAATTTACACACCAACCACTAAGGCCAAAGATGAAGAAATTGAAGATTTTTACCAACTTCTGCAGTCTGAAATTGATCAAACATGCAGTCGGGATGCATTGATAATTACTGGAGACTGGAATGTGAAAGCTGGGAACAAAGAAGAAGGATTGGTAGTTGGAAAATATGGCTGGAGGTCACATGATAGAATTTTGCAAGACCAATGACTTCTTCATGGCAAATACCTTTTTTTCAACAATGTAAACGGTGACTATACACATGGGCCTCACCAAAAGGAATACACAAGAATCAAATCATCTACATCTGTGAAAAGAGACAACGGAAAACTCAATATCATAAGTCAGAACAAGGCCAGGGGCCTACTGTAGAACAGACCATCAATTGCTCATATATAAGTTCAAGTTGAAGCTGAAGAAAATTAGACCAAGTCCACAAGAGGCAAAGTACAACCTTGAGTATATCCACCTGAATTTAGAGACCATCTCAGGAATAGATTTGATGCATTGAACAGTTAAGACTAAAGACCAGAGGACATGAGGAATGACATCAAGGACATCATACAAGAAGAAAGCAAGAGGTCATTAAAAAGACAGGAAGGAAAGAAAGAAAGGACAAAAATGGATGTCAGAAGAGACTCTGAAACTTGCTCTTGAACATCGAGTGGCTAAAGGAAATGGAAGCAATGAGGAAGGAAAAGAACTGAACAGAAGATTTCGAAGGGCGGCTTGAGAAGACTAAGTAAAATATTATGATGACTTGTGAAGACATGGAGATGGAAAACCAAAAGGGAAGAACATGCTTGGCATTTCTCAAGTTAAAAGAACTGAAGAAAAAATTCAAGGCTCGGGTTGCTTACTAAAGGATTCTACAGGGAAAATATTGAAAGATGCAGGAAACATAAAAGAAGATGGAAAGAATACACAGAGTCACTATATCAAAAAGATTGGTCGACGTTCAACCATTTCAGGAGGTAGCACATGATCAGGAACTGGTGGTACTGAAGGAAGGAGTCCAAGCTGCACTGAAGGCACTGGCAAAAAACAAGGCTCCAGGAATTGACAGAACACCAATTGAGATGTTACAACAAACAGATGCAGCACTGGAAGTGCCCACTCATCTATGTGGAGAAATTTGGAAGACAGCTACCTGGTCAATCTACTAGAAGCGGTCCATATTTTTGCCTATTCCAAAGAAAGGTGATCCAACCAAATGTGGAAGTTACTGAACAATATCATTAATATCACATGGAAGTAAAATTTTGCTGAAGATGATTCAAAAGCAGCTGCAGTAGTACATTGACAAGGAACTGCCAGAAATTCAAGCTGGATTCAGAAGAAGATGTGTAATGAGGGATATCATTGCTGATGTCAGAAGGATCCTGACCGAAAGCAGAGAATATCAGATGTTTATCCATGTTTTATTAACTATGCAAAGGTATTCAGCTGTGTGGATTATAACAAATTATGGATAACATTAGGAAGAATGGGAATTTCAGAACATTTAATTGTGCTCAAGAGGAGCCTGTACTTAGACAAAGAGGGAGTCATTTGATCACAGAAAGGGGACACTGCATGGTTTAAAGTCAGGAAAGATGTGTGTCAGGGTTGTATCCTGTCACCATACTTATTCCATCTGTATGCTGAGCAAATAATCTGAGAAGCTTTATTATATGAAGAAGAATGGGGCATCAGGATTGGAGAAAGACTCATTAACAACCTGTGTTATGCAGATGACACAACCTCATTTGCTGAAAGTGAAGATGACTTGAAGCACTTACTGATGAAGATCAAAGACCATAGTCTTCAGTACGGCTTACACCTCAACATAAAGAAAACAAAAATCCTCACAACTGGACCAATAAACAATATCATGATAAACGGGGAAAATATAGAAGTTGTCAAGAATTTCATTTTACTTATATCCACAATCAACACTCATGGAAGCAGCATCAAGAAGTCAAAGGATGAATTGCATTGGGCAAATTTGCTGCAAAAGATCTCTTTGAAGTGCTAAAAAGCAAAGATGTCACCTTGAAGACTAAGGTGCACCTAACCCAAGCCATGATGTTTTCAGTCGCCTCATATGCTTGCGAAAGCTGGACAATGAATAAAGAAGACCAAAGAAGAATTGATGCCTTTGAATCTTGGTGTTGGTGAAGAATGCTGAATTTACCATGGATTGCCAAAAGAACAAAAAAATCTGTCTTGGAAGAAGTAGAGCCAGAAATCTCAGAAGTAAGGATGGCAAGACTACGTCTCACATACTTTGGACATGTTTATCAGTTGGGAACAGTCCCTGGAGAAGGACATCATGCTTGGTAAAGTAGAGGGTCAGGGAAAAAGAGGAAGGCCCTCAACGAGATGGATTGGCGCAGTGGCTGCAACAGTAGGCTAAAGCATAACAATGGTCATGAGAATGGTGCAGTGTTTTGTTATGTTGTATATAGGGTTGCTATGAGTCAGAACTGACTAGATGGCACCTAACAACAACACAACAACAGCCTCCTAAATGTGAGAAAATAAATTTCTGTTTGTTGAAACCACTCATTTATGTTATTTCTTTTACAGGGGCAGTAGATAATAAGAGTATAGTACCAAGAAGTGGGAGTGCTGCTCTTACAAATAAATACCTGCATTGTGGAAGTGGTTTTGGAACTGGGTAATAAAGGGAGGCTGGAAGAGTTTTAAGGCCTAATAGTAAAAGCCTAGATTGCTTTGAAGAGACTGTTGGTGGAATTATGGATGTCAAAGGCAATTCTGGTGAGGGCTCAGAAGGATATGAGGAGAGCCATAGAGAAAGTCTCTATCATCTTAGAGAATATGTATGGTGTCAGCAACAGAAGGTTGATAGAAATGTGGATGTTAAAGGTACTTCTGGTGAGGCTTAAAAGGAAATTATGAACATTTGATTGGACAATGGAGGAAGGACAATAATTTTTATGCAGTGGCAAAGACCTTGTCTGAATTATGTTAAAAAGTTTTGTGGAAAGTAGAACTTGTAATATTTAGCTGAGGAGATTTCTAAGCAAGATCTTAAAGGTGCTGTGTAGTTTCTCCTTGCTTACAGTAAAATGCAAGAGGAAAGAGATGGACTTAAAAATGAACTCTGCAAAATGAAAGCAAAACTTAAAGATTTGGAAAATTCTTTTGTACAACTAAGGACACATGTCCTAGAAACTTCACCAAGGATGTGGCTACACAAACTTTTGTTAAAGAGATTAAGCCTATGACTGATGGATCTAATGAACTACCACAGCAGAAGACCCATCAGCTCAAACTGCAGGGAACAGAGAAAGAACAAAAGGAAAAAACACTGTCTGCCTCTTGGAATTCTGCAGGCAGGAAACAGGCCAAAGGAGCTACATCTATTGTCCTCCAAGAAAAGAATAGAACCATCCCTGGAGCAGCTCAGAGATCAGCAGAACTGTTGGAAGGAGCATGGAAAGCAGAGTCTTCTCACTTTCAATGGGTGGGGCCATGATCTCTTGGATCTCAAAGGGTGGGGCCACAGCCTTCTAAGTTTCATGGAATCGGATCTTCACCAACTTGGGGCTGGGGTATGGGGCTGTTTAGGTGTGCCAGGGGGATGGGGATGCCAACCAAAGCTGAGGGGCTAGGGCTGCCATGCCCAAGGGACAGAACTGGCCAGCCAGGGCCAAGGGGTGGGGCTGCCATTCAGGTGGACTAGGAGAATGGGGCTGCCCAAAGTTCAGGGAGCAGAGTTTCCATCCCAGAGGTCCTAGATGTGGAGCTGAAGCCCAGGGCCAAGGGGCCTTCACTTAGAATTCAGAAAAAAACAAAAACCAAACCCTCTGCCACTGAGTCAATTCTGACTCATAGCAACCATATAGGACAGAGTAGAACTGCCCCATATGATTTCCATGGAGTGCCTGGTGGATTTGAATTGCCAATTTTGATTAGCAGCCATAGCTCTTAACCACTTCTCAGTGTCCAGAAGGTGTGATCAAAAAACACAGACTCTGAAGGGTAGGGCCATAGCACAGATGGTCCCAAAGAACAGGAGATTATTTCAAGTCATGAGAGCTAATGCAATTTGTTCTGCTGGGTTTTGGACTTGTGTTGTGCCTGTTATCTCTTCTACCCTCTCCAGTTTTTCCCATTTGTAATGGAAATGTTTACTTTGTGCCTGTTATACCATTGTACTTTGGAAACAGATAACTGATATTCTGGATTTCACAGGTTCACAGATGAAAAGGAATTTTGCCCCAGGATTGACTATGCCTAAAGTCTCACTTATTTTTGATTTAGATGATTCAGAAGATGAAATTTTGGATTTAGATTTGATTTAAGACTTTTAGGATGATGAGATGGGGTGAATGTGTTTTGCAAGTGGTAAAGGTATGAATTTTTGGAGGTCAAAGGTGAAATGTTATAGAACGGATTGTGTCCCCCCAAAATATGCATTTTAAATACTAACCTCTATGCCCGTGGTTATAATCCCACTTGGGAATGATTTTCTTTGTTATGTTAATGAGGCAGGATTAGTGTAGGATGTGTCTTGAATCAATTTCTTTTGAGATATAAAAGACCTTAAACAAGCAAGCAAAAGAAGCAGAGATGGGGCAAAGATAGATGCCAACCCACATGAAGATCTATCAAGAGCAGAAAGAAGCTCAGAGAGACAAGGACCTTCCTCCAGAGCCAACACGGAAAGAAATCCTTCCCCTAGAGCCAGCATCCTGAATTCAGACTCCTATTCTAAACTGTGAGAGAATAATTTTTTTATTAAAGCCACCCATTTATGATATTTCTGTTATAGCAGCACTAGATAACTAAGATACTGGTATTACAGGCAGTCCCTGGATTACGAACAAGTTCTGTTCCTAAGTCTGTCTTTAAATTGAATTTGTACCTAAACTGGGACAGTTAGGCACAGTTTGTATCTAACATATGTTGGTTAAATGTTTGTCTTAGTATATAGTATATAATGTACTTTCTTTGCATAAAAACATTAAAGAAACACTCAAATACACAAAAACATCTTTAACATAATAATACAGTAATAATAGTAATGTTTTGATGCTTGTTGCAAAATAGTGCCCCTTTGTTATTATGAAGTATTGTCTGTACTTCAAATTTTTAATATAGGCTTTAAGGAGGTTGGTTCATAACTACAGATTATACATAAATTGGATGTTCATAACCCAGGGACTGTCTGTATATAATAAAATCTTGTATATAAGGATAGTGACAATAACATTTAATCACACCTTGGAAACTGTGAAATCATTACATTTCTGTACCCTTTGCATTTTTCTTGTTGTTGTTCTTAAGGGCCCACTAGACAGTTCTGACTCATAGTGACACTGTATACAACAGAATGAAACACTGTGCAGTCCTGTGCTATCCTCACAATTGTTGCTATGTTTGAGCCCATTGTTGCAGTCACTGTGTCAATCCATCTAGCTGACCATCTTCATCTTTTTCACTGACACTCTACTTTACCAAGCATGGTGTCCTTCTCCAGGGACTGGTCGCTCCTGATAACATGTCCAAAGTATGTGAGCAAAGTCATGCCATCCTTCTTCACTTCTAAGGAGCTTTCCGGCTATACTTCCTACAAGATGGATTTGTTCATTCTTCTGGCAGTCCATGGTATATTAAATATTCTTCGCCAACACCTTAATTCAAAGGCATTGATTCTTCTTCAGTCTTCCTTATTCATTGCCCAGCTTTCATATGCATATAAGGCAATTGAGTGAAAATACCTTGGCTTGGTTCAGGCACACCTTATCCTCAAGATGACACTTTGCTTTTCAACATTTCAAAGAGGTCTTTTGTGGGAATTTGCCCAATGCAATACATCGTTCGATTCCTTGATTGCCGCTTCCATGGGGGTTGATTTTGGATTCAAGTAAAATGAAATCCTTGACAACTTCAATCTTTTCTCTGTTTATTATGATGTTGCTTATGGGTCCAGTTGTGAGGATTTTTTTCTTTATGTTGAGGTAATCCATACTGAAGGATGTAATATTCAATCTTCATCAGTAAGTGCTTCAAGTACTCTTTGCTTTCCCCAAGCAAGGTTGTGTCGTCTGCATTTCACAGGTTGTTAATGGAATTTTTCTTAGTGACCATAAATATAAAGCCTAGATTAAGATGAAGCTAATGTTTTTTTTTTTTTTAAATATTTAGTTTGTGGATTGGATTTAATTACCATGAAATTATAATTTTAGTATTCTGACTGTCTTTTGAGGGAAATGTATTCATTCATTACATAGAGCTCAATCAATCCTGCTGTTTCAGAATAAGGTACACATGATGATGGTAATAAATTTTTTTTTTTTTATGATGGTAATACCTACTATTTATTAAGTTTCTTTTACTGTCACCAAGTGTTTTCACAGGTATAACCTCATGTGAGTATGTTCTCTGTTCTCAAAAAGCTTGCATTAAATAATTTGGGGAGAAAAATTAACAGATATTTAACTATTAGAGGACTGTTAAGTGGTATTGAATCTGAATCTAAATATTATGAAGAGAAAGGTTGGTCTAGATTGAATAAATCTTATTAAACTAGAAGCAGTCTGCTCCTGCCTCTGTTTGGTTTTATAAAAAATATGTTATTTGAACTACCCTATACTCAGACCATAGCACTGTTATCTTAGTTCACCAACCTTTGATTTATAATAATCGTACAGGCTGTTCATGGGCTCTCCAGATAGGGAACATGCCTGTACCTAATCACCTTTGATTGACTAATTCCTTTTAAAAACCAGAGATGTGCTATTATGGAATAAAAACATTACCCAGAGAAACACCATGAGAATAATAAATTGTGCTCTCATACTCAGGAAAAGAACAGATGAATAGTTCCACTTGCATTCTATTATTCTGTTTCTATTCTCTTCCATGACTCTGGGTTCTCCCCAAAGAACCACTTGAAGATCTTGTAATCTGTTATGCTTTCTATCAGTTTCCCAACTGCAAAGCTTCATTACCTGTAGTTATATCATTTATCCCCTGTGGGAAATGTGGGCAGCAGGGGGACAATTCAGACTCAGAAGTAGCTCAATTTTGCTTTACGAAAAGTGGAAATTCATTTATGATCTTACTTGAGCTTGAGCTTCATTCTGTTATGAAGCCCCTCTCTGAGCCTGTTTATATACTCATCAGTCAAGTCACTCACTAAAGCTCAAGGTTTGGAGGGAGTGTGAGCTCAGATATGTTATTCTGAGTATAGTATTTATGGTATATTATTGTGAAAGTAATGTTTATACATTCATTAATGACTTATTCATTGCAAACACCTTTTTCTCAACAACATAAATGACGAGTTACATGTGGACCTCACCGGAGAGAATACACAGGCAAATTGTCCATATCTGTGGAAACAGACGATGGAAAACCTCAATATCATTAGTCAGAACAAGGCCATGGGCCAACTGTGGAACAGGCCATCAATTGCTCCCATGCAAGTTCAAGTTGAAGCTAAATAAAATTAAAACAAGTCCATGAGAACCAAAATACCAACTTGATTATGTCCTACCTGAATTTGGAGGCTATCTTGAGAGCAGATTTAACACATTGAACACTAATTACCAAAGACCTGTTGAATTGTGGGATGACATCAAGAACATCTCACAGGAAGAAGTAAAAGGTCATTAAAAAGACAGGAAATAAAGAAAAGACACTCTTGAGCACAGAGTATCTAAAGAGAGGGGAAAAAATGATAAAAGCTGTATAGATGATTTCAAAGGGCGGCTCGAGAAGATGAAGTAAATTATAATGAAACATGCAAAGATCTGGAGTTAGAAAGCCAAAAGGGAAGAACACACTTGACAGAAATAATTCAAGCCTTGAGTTGCAATTCTGAAGAATTCTATGGGGAAAATATTGGATGACATAGGAAGTATCAAAAGAAGATGGAAGGAATACACAGAGCCACTGTGCCAAAAAAAAAAAAAAAAGTCAACATTTAGCCATTTCAGGAAGTAGCACATGATCAAGAACCAGTGGTACTAAAGGAAGAAGTCCGAGCTGCACTGAAGGCACTGGCGAAAAACAAAGCTCTAGGAATTGACAGAATACCAATTGAGATGTTTCAACAAACAGATGCAGCACTAGAGGCCAAGAAATTTGAAAGACAGGTACCTAGCCAACCAACTGGAAGAGATCTATATTTATGCCTATTCCAAAGAAAGGTGATCCAATGGGATGTGAAAATTAGCAGACAATATCATTAATATCCCACACAAGTAAATTTTTGCTGAAGACAGTTCAAAAATGGTTACAGCAGTACATCAAAATGTAACTTTGAGAAATTCAGGCTGAATTCAGAAGAGTACATGGAACGAGGGATATCATTGCTGAGGTCGGAAGGATCTTGGCTGAAAGCAGAGAATACCATAAAGATGTTTATCTGTGTTTTGTCAACTATGGAAAGGCATTCAGTCGTGTGGATCATAACAAATTATGGATAGCATTGCAAAGAATGGATATTCCAGAACAGTTAATTGTGTTCATGTGGAAGGTGTACATAGAGCAAGAGGAGGTCTTTAGAACAGAACAGGGGGATACTGCGTAGTTTATAATCAGGAAAGTGTGCATCAGGGTTGTATCCTTTCACCATATTTATTCAATCTGTATGATAAGCAAATAATCTGAGAAACTAGGCTATATGAAGAAGAAGGTGGCATCAGGATTAGAGGAAGATTCATTAACAACCTGTGATATGCAGATGACACAACCTTCCTTGCATGGGGAAAGCAAAGGAGACTTGAAGCACTTACTGATGAAGACCAAAGCCTTCAGTATAGATTGCACCTCAACATAAAGAAAATGAAAAATCCTCATAGCTGGACCAATAAGCAACATCACGATAAACAGAGAAAAGAGTGAAGTTGTCAAAGATTTCATTTTGGTTGGATCCGTAACCAGCACCCATGGAAGCAGCAGTCAAGAAATCAAATGATGTGTTGCACTGGGTAAATCTGCTGCAAGACCTCTTTAAAGTGTTGAAAAGCAAAGGTATCACTTTGAGGACTAAGGTGTGCCTGGCCCAAGCCAAGATATTTTCAATTGCCTCTTTTGCATGTGAAAGCTGGGTAATGAATAAGGAAGACCAAGGAAGAATTGATGCCTTTGAATTATGGTGTTGGTGAAGAATACTGAATATACCATGGACTGCCAGAAGAATGAACAAGTTTGTCTTGGAGGAAGTACAGCCAGAGTGCTCTTTGGAAGTGAGGATGGTGAGACTTCATCTAACTACTTTGGACATATTTTCAAAAGGGTCCAATCCCTGGAAAATGACATCATTCTTGATAAGGTAGAAGATCACTGAAAAAGAGGAAGACACTTACTGAAATGGATTGGCACAGCAGCTGCAACAATGGGCTCAAACTTAACAACAATTGTGAGGATGGTGCAGGTCCAGGCAGTGTTATGTTGTACATAGTGTCACAATGAGTCAGAACTGACTCAACAACAACAGCAACAAATATCTTGAGAAACTACCATCTTAAGAAATGAAGGATTTATTATATACAGACTCATAATTGTATACAGAACGTAGGTGAGTTATTCTCAAGCCTGAACATGACAAGCTTCAAATTTCTAGGATCCATCCTTAGAGATTCTGAGTCTATGGGATGGATCCTGGCATGTGCATTTCTAACAAGCACTTCAGATTATTCAATACAGTTGCCCCACCTTCCTTTAGAAATGCTTGCTTGGTGTAGTGGGTTGAATAGTAGCTATCAGAAAAGATATGTCCACCATCCAAAACATGACCTTATTTGGAAGAAGGTCCTTTACAGATGTAATTAAGAGAAGGATCTTGAGATGAGATGAGATCATCCTGGAATAGTGTGGGCCCTAAACCTAATGATGAGTGTCCTTATAAGGACAGAAAAAGAGAAGACACAGACATAAGGAAAGAAAGTTGAAGACAGAGGCAGAGGTTGGAATTATGCTGACATAAGCCAGGGAACACCTGCAGCCACTAGATGCTAGAAGCATGGCCCTACCAACATCTGGATTTTGAACTTCTGGTCTTAGGAACTACGAGTCAATAAATTTGTGTTGTTTTAAGCCACCAAGTTTGTGGAAATTTTTTATGGCAGCCCTAAGAAACAAATACACCTGGATTCATTAAATCTTTGAGGGTTAGAATGATTCACTGTAATTTACCTGAAAACTATTCCGATTTACTGGGGCTAAGTAAGCCCATATTGTTATGATGCATTAAAATTAGGCTAATTTGAATTTCTTTTTTTTAAAATGTGGAATATATTAATTTTAGAGGCTTTTCATTTTTGTAAAGCTGACTACCTTTACACTATGTTTTAAATTTCTTACTGAAGTGCTACTTCTTTTTTTTTTAATTTTATTGTACTTTAGATGAAGGTTTACAGAACTAGTTTCTCATTAAACAGTTCGTGTACGTATTGTTTTATGACATTGCTTAACAACCCCATGATGTGTCAACACTCTCCCTTCTCAACCATGGGTTCCCTATTACCAGCTTTCCTGTTCCCTCCTGCCTTCTAGTGCTTGCCCCTGAGCTGGTGTGCCCCTTTAGTCTCGTTTTGTTTTATGGGCCTGTCTAATCTTTGGCTGAAGGGTAAACCTCATGAGTGACTTCATCACTGAACTGAAAGGGTGTCCAGGGGCCATAGTCTCAGGGTTTCTCCAGCCTCTGTCAGGCCAGCAAGTCTAGTTTTTCTTTTTGAGTTAGAATTTTGTTCTACATTTTTCTCCAGCTCCATCTGGGACCCTCTATTTTGTTCCCTGTCAGAACAGTCGGTGGTGTTAGCCGGGCACCATCTAGTTGTACTGGACTCAGTCTGGTGAAGGTCATGGTAGATGTGGTCCATTAGTCCTTTGGACTAATCTTTTCCTTGTATATTTAGTTTTCGTCATTCTTCCTTGCATTCTAAACATTGAGACCAGTGGAGTACCCTAGATGGCTGCTCACAGGTTTTTAAGAGCCCAGACTCTACTCGCCAAAGTTGAATGTAGAACATTTTTTTTATAAACTATGTTACACCAGTTGAGCTAGATGTCCCTCGAGACCATGGTCTGCACAGCCCTCAGCCCAGCAATTCCATCCCTCAAGGAGTTTTGATGTGTCTAGGGAGCTTCCATGATTTTGCCTCGTACAAGTTGTGCTGGCTTCCCCAGTAGCGTGTACCGTCTCACCCTTCATCAAAGTTACCACTTATCTATTGTCTATTTAGTGTTTTTCCATCCCCGCCCCTCCCCACCTTCGTAACCAGCAAAGATTGTTCCTTTTTGTGTGTAAACATTTTCATGAGTTTTTTACGGTAATGTTCTCATACAACATTTATCCTTTTGTGATTGACTTATTTCACTCAGCATAATATCCTTCAGATTCATCCATGTTATGAGATGCTTCACAGATTCATCGTTGTTCTTTATCACTGTGTAATACTGCATTGTGTGTATGTACCACAGTTTGATTATCCATTCATCTATTGATGGGCATCTAGGTAGTTTCTGTCTTTTTGTTATGGTGAACAATGCTGCAGTGAACATGGTTATGCATATGTCCATTCTTGTATTGGCTCATATTTCTCTAGGATATATTCCTAGGAGTGGTATTGCTCAATCATATGGTATTTCTATTTCTAGCTTCCTAAGAAAGCACTGTATCGTTTTGCAGAATGGTTGTATTATTTTGTATCCCCTCCAGCAGTACATAAGAGTTCCTATCTCCCCACAGCCTCTCCAACGTTTGTTATTTCCTGTTTTTTTTATTTGTGCCGGTAACTCTGGGGTGAGGTGGTATCTTATTGTTGCTTTGATTTGCATTTCTCTAATGGATAGTGATGTCGAGCATTTCCTTATGCCTGTTGGCCACTTAAAGATCTTGTTTGGTGAAGTGTCTGTTCATTTCTTTTGCCTATTTTTAATTTAAAAAATTTTTTTTATTGTGCTTTAAGTGAAAGTTTACAAATCAAGTCAGTCTCTCATACAAAAATTTATATACACCTTGCTATATACTCCTAATTGCTCTACCCCTAATGAAATAGCACACCCCTTCCCTCCACTCTCTATTTTCGCATCCATTGGGCCAGCTTCTGAGACCCCGCCCATGCCCTCTCATCTCCCCTCCAGACAGGAGATGTCAACATAGTCTCATGTGTCTACTTGATCCAAGAAGCTCACTCTTCACCAGTATCATTTTCTATCCCATAGTCCAGTCCAATCCCTGTCTGAAGAGTTGGCTTTGGGAACGGTTCCTCTTTTGGGCTAACAGAAGGTCTGGGGACCATGACCTCTGGGGTCCTTCTAGTCTCAGTCAGACCATTAAGTCTGGTGTTTTTATGAGAATTTGGGGTCTTCATCCCACAGCTCTCCTGCTTCCTCAGGGGTTCTCTGTTGTGTTCCCTGCCAGGGCAGTCATTGGTTGTAGCCAGGCACCATCTCGTTCTTCTAGTCTCAGGCTGAAGTAGTATCTGGTTTCTTTTGCTCGTTTTTTAATTGGAATATTTGTCTTTTTGTTGTAGAGGTGTTGGAATTTCTTGTAGATTTTAGAGGTTAGACCTTTGACTGATTTGTAAGAGCCAATTTTTTTTTTTTCCCAGTCTGTAAGTTCTCTTTTTACTCTTTTGGTGAAATCTTTTGATGAGCCTAAGTGTTTAATTTTTAGAAGATCCCAGTTATCTAGCTTATCCTCCAGAGTTCGTGTGTTGTTGGTTGTGGTTTGTATCTTGCTAATGCCCTGTATTAGGAACTCTAGCATTGATCCTATTTTTCTTCTATGAACTTCATAGTTTTTGGCTTTATATTTAGGTCTTTGATCCACTTTGAGTTAGTTTTTGTATACGGTGTGAGGTATGGGTCCTGTTTCATTATTTTGCAGATGGACATCCAATTTTGCCAGCACCATTTGTTAAAAAGACTGCCTTTTTCCCATTTGATGGACTTTGGGCCCTTGTTGAAGATCAAGTGACTGTAGCTTGATGGAGTTACATCTGGGTTCTCAATTCTGTTCATTGGTCAAAGTATCTGTTGTTGTACCAGTACCAGGCTGTTCTGACTACCTTACCTGTATAGTAGGTTCTGAGGTCAGGTAGTGTGAGTCCTCCTACTTTATTCTTCTTCTTCAATAGTGCTTTACTTATCTAGGGCTTCTTCCCTTTCCATATAAAGTTAATGATAAGTTTTTCCATCTCTTTAAAGAATGTTGTCGTTATTTGGATTGGGATTGCATTGTATTTGTAAATTGCTTTGGGTAGAATTGTCATTTTCACAATGTTGAGTCTACCTGTCCATGAACATGGTATGTTTTTCCATTTATGTGGATCTCTTTTGGTTTCTTGCAGTAGTGTTTTGTAGTTTTCTTAGTGTAGGTCTTTTACATCCCTGGTTAGATTTATTCCTAAGTATTTTACTTTTTTAGGGACTATTATAAATGGTGTTGCTTTTGTGATTTCTTTTTCATCATTCTCTTTATTGGTGTATAGGAATCCAACAGAGATTTTTATGTTTATCTTGTATTCTGCTACCCTGCTGAATCTTTTCCTTAGTTCTAGTAGTTTTCTCATGGAGTCTTTTGGGTTTTCTATTTATAATATCATGTCACCCACAAATAGGGGCAGTTTAACTTGTCCATTACGAATTTGATTCCCCTTTATTTCTTTTTCTTCCCTTATTGCTCTAGCTAGAACTTTCAGCACAATGTTAAATTGGAGTGATGATAAAGGGCATCCTTGTGTTGTTCCTCTTTTCAGCCTCTCTCCTTTAAGAATGATGTTGGCCGTTGGTTTTGCATAGATGCCATTTATTATGTTGAGAAATTTCCCTTCTATACTTATTTTATTGAGAGTTTTTATCGGGTATGGGTGTTGGACTTTGTAGAATGCCTTTTCTGTGTCTATTGATATAATCATGTGATTCTTTTCTTTCCTTTTATTTATGTGGTGGATTACATTGATTTTCTAATGTTAAACCATCCTTGCATACCTGGTATGAAATCCTACTTGGTCATGGTGTGTTATTTTTGTGATATGATGCTGAATTGTATTGGATAAAATTTTGTTGAGAGTTTTTGCATCCATATTCATGAGAGGTATTGGTCTGTAATTTTCTTTCTTTCTTTTTTGGTGGTGCTTTGCCTGGTTCTGTTATCAGGGTTATGCTGGCTTCATAGGATGAATTTGGTGATATTGCTTCTTTTCTATGTTCTGAAATAGTTTGAGTAGTTTTGGTGTAGGCTTTTCTCTTTTTGGTGGAATTCTCCAGTGAAGCCATCTGGGCCAGGGTTCTTTTTTTTTTTGTTGGGAGTTTTTTAAATTACCTTTTCAATCTCTTTTCTTATTATGGCTCTGTTCAGATTTTCAACTTCAGTTTGTGTTAGTTTGGGTAGGTAGTGTGTTTCTAGAAATTTGTCCATTTCCTCTAGGTTTTCAAATTTGTTGGAGTATGTTTTTTCATAATACTCTGTTATGATCCTTTTTATTTCAGTTGAGTCTGTTATAATGCTCCCCATTTCATTTCTTATTTGGGTTATTTGTGTCGTCTCATGTTTTTCGTTTGTTAGTTTGGCCATTGGTTTGTCGATTTTGTTATTCCTTTCAAAGAACCGACTTTTGGTTTTGTTGGTTCTTTCTATTGTTTTTCTATTCTCTATTTCATTTATTTCTGCTCTGATCTTTTTTATTTCCTTTCTTCTGATGGCTGTGGGCTTCTTTTGCTGTTCTCTATTCAAGTTCTGTAGCTAATGTTTTAATTTGGCCCTTCTTTTTTGATGTGTGCATCTATTGCTATAAATTAACCTCTGAGCCCTGCCTTTGCTGTGCCCCAAAGGTTTTGGTATGTTGTGTTTTTATTCTCATTTGATTATAGGAATTTTTTATTCCATCTCTGAATTCTTCTATTACCCAGTTGTTTTTAAGCAGGTGGTATTTACTTTCCATGTAGTCGATTTTTTTTTCCCTTACTCTTCCTGTTGTTAACTTCTACTTTGATGGCATTGTGATCAGAGAAGATACTTTGTGCTATCTCAATGTTTTGGATTTTGTTGAGGGTTGCTCTGTGGCCTAAGATGTGGTCTATTCTGGAGAATGTTCCATGTGCATTGGCAAAGAATGCGTACTTTCTAGCTGTTGGGTGGAGTGTTCTATATATGTCTATGAGGTCAAGTTGGCCTAGTGTGCCCTTTAGCTCTCCTGTATCTTTGTTGAGTTTCTTCCCAGGTGCTCTGTCCTTTACCAAGAGTGGTGTGTTAAAGTCTCCTACTATTATTGTGGAACTGTCAATTTCTCTTTTTAGTGCTTTTAGAGTTTGTTTTATGTATTTTGGAGCCCTGTCATTGAGTGCATAGATGTTTATCATGATAGTGCTCTTCTTTGTCTTTTATGGTGAATTCTGTTTTAAAGTCTATTTTATCAGACTAGTATTGCCACTCCTGCAGTTTTTTTAATTACTGTTTGTTTGATATATTTTTTCCAACTTTTGATTTTTAATAAATTTACATCTTTATTTCTAGGGTTTGTCTCTTGTAGACAGCATATTGATGGATTCTTTTTTTTTTTTTAATCCATTCTGTCACTCTGTGTCTCTTTATGGGTGCATTTAGACTGTTTATATTCAGTGTAATTATTGATAGGTGTGAGTTTATTGCTATCATTTTGTAGTGCTTTTTTTTTTGTGGTGCTGACATTTTCTTTGTTCCTCTTAGTCTACTGTGCTGACTTCCCTTTTATTGTAAATTTCTTTTTCATTTCTTTTGTTTTTGTAGATTTTGTTTGTATTGAGACTTTATGTTTTTCTTCTTTATTTTGATGAGTAGGTTTGTTAATGTTCTTTGTGGTTACCTTTAAATTTACCCATATCTTCCTAAATTTGAACCAGTCTATTATTACTTGGTGTTGCCTGGCCTTCCTCTCCATTAGAAAGTTCTATACCTACACTGTTTATTCCCTCTTTTATTGTTCTAACGTTGTTGTCATTTACATGTTAACCTCTTTGGTTCCTTGCTCTAATTGTTTTGATTTTAGAAAGTCCTTGGGAGTTCATTTCCTAGGTTGGTATCTGGCTGGTACAATCTTGCAGCCTAGATTCAGGAGTGGTCTGATGTTTGTTCTTAGACTGAAGGGCTCCCTTTAGTAATTCTTGTAAATTTCATTTGTTTTTTACATATTCCCTTAATTTCTGTTTACCTGGAAATGTCCTAATTTCATCATCATATTTGAACGAGAGTTTTGCAGGATATATTATTCTTGGTTGGCAATTTTTTTCTTTCAAGGTTTTATATATGTCATTCCATTGCCTTCCTGACTGCATGGTTTCTGCTGAATGATCAGAGTTTAGTCTTATTGTTTCTCCTCTGTATGTGACTTTTTGTTTTTCTCGAGCTGCTCTGAGGATTTTTTCTTTTTGGCTTTAGTGAGTGTGATTATGATGTACCTTGGTGATTTTCTTTAGGGGTCTCCCCTATATGGGGTTCATTATGCTTCTTGGATGGTCAGCTTTTCATCTTTCATGATATTAGGGAAGTTTTCTGTCAGCAGTTCTTCAATGATCCTCTCTGTGTTTTCTGTTTTCTCTGCCTGTTCTGGAACTCCGATCAGTCATAAATTTTTGCCTTTAATTGCATCTCATGTAATTGTCAGGGTTTCTTCATTTTTCTTCACTCTTTTTTCTGATTTTTCCTCAAACAGGGTTATATCAAAGTGTTTGTCTTCAAGTTAGCTGATCATGTCTTCCATCATTTCAAACCTGCTCCTCAGCCCTTCTATGACACTGTCCATTTCTGTAATCTTGTTTATCTTTTGGATTTCTAATTGTTGTTTTTGTATGATTTCTAGTTGTGATTTATTTTGGCATTTTGTTCCTGTATTTTTTCCTGAATTCTTCCTTTTTTTTTTTTTTTTTACTGTGTTTTCCATGAATTTGTCTGCCTTTTCCAGGAATTTGCCCATTTTTCCTCATTTTTTCCTGATTTTTGCTTCAACTCTTGGATAGCTCTGTATATTAGAGATTTGAATTCCCTATCAGGTAGTTCTAGTGTCTTTTCTTCTACTGGAAAGTCATCTGGTGCTTTATTTCGGACACCTACTGGATCCATCCTGTCCTGTCCTTTTTTTTTTTTTTAATATCTTTTGATATTGTCTTCAGTCTTTGGGACATTCAGTAGTTAATTTCTTCATTTATTGATTGTAGATCTGTTTGTTTCATCCTGCTTTTTTATTTGGTTATGTCTGAGCAGGTGGGCTATGAATTCTTTGTTGTTTGCTTGTCTGTGGTCATGATAGTTTCACCTCCTTGTCCAATGAGTAGGCCAGTCCCTTAGCTATGGTGCAGTAGAGCAGGTGCAGCTGAAGGGGAGGCGCTGGGATGGGTTGTTTGTGGCATGTACTAGGGCTGATAGGTCAGGCTGGGAATCAGTGCTGGGTAGGTTCCAGTAGGCCATGACTGTGATGGTTGGGGGTGTGATATTCAGTGCATGGTGCAGGTAGGCAGGAAGGAGGGGGGAGATTGTGATGTGTGAAGCTAATATGTGTTTGAGAAAGAGGAGAGAGAAGCAGGAGCAAAAAACAAACAAAGAAACTAAAAAAATTGCTAAGGGAGCTTGCCATTGGAGTGGAGAGATGAGAAACTGAGAAATGGAGTAAAACAAAAAGGACAAGAAACAAAAAATAACTAGATAAAAATCTGGAAGAAAAAGAAAAGAAAAGCCCCAGGGTGTCCCCCAGTGCAGCTGCAAAAAACCAGGGAAGTGGCTCCCAGGCTGCTCAATATAGCCTGGCTAAATGGGGTATACCTGTCACACAGCACCAGGTATTTAGAAGACAGGAAAAGAATGTAAGTATAGAGAAACAAGAACTGATAAATGAAGAGAGACAGAAAGGAAAAGAGATAATTTAAAAAAAAGGAAGAAAAAAGAACTGCTGCCAGGATCCCACCTACTCGGCTGTGCAGGTTGGTGGTATGGCTCCTAAGCTGTGCAGTGCAGCCCAGCTAGAAGGGGTTCCCAAGCCATGAAAATAAAAAGAAAACAAACAGAACAAAGCAAAAAAAAAAAAAAAAAAAAAGCCTTAGGGATCCTACAAGCATGGTGTAGAGGGCTGGAAGATTGGTTCCTCAGTTAAGCAGTGCTCCATAGCCTTTCAGGAGGAAGCAAAGATAGCACATGGAGTCAGGTGTTCAAGGAAAAGGATGGGAAGGTGGTGGGAGGCACAGAAGAAACTAAAAGAAATGGGAAAAAAGTAGCACCAGCAGCAGAGAAATGACACTCAGGTAGCTTGGCCGGTGAGGGTGGGGAGAATCCCAGTGGCCCGGGACTGAAGTAGTTGCCTCTGGGCCAAGAGACTGCAGCAGGTGGGAAGCAGAGGAGGCCAAAAGAGGGTGGAAGAAGGGCAGAGATAAGGAATGTGTGTATCGGTGGTTACCAGGTGCTCTGTCTCCTGCTGGGAACTTTGTGAAGCTATTTTTCCATACTTCCTGTCTGCTGATCTCTGCTGTGGGTGGGGCAAATCCAAGTGGCACAGACACTACTTCCTGGCTGGCTGAGCCACCTCTGCCAGCCAGGAAGCACAGAGGTAGAGCAGCAGGGAAAGGATGGAGAGTAGGAAAGTGTGTATTGCTGGTTACGGGTGCTCTGTCTCCTCCTGGGAGCTCCATGAAGCTGCTTTCCCATGCTCTCTGTTTGCCTATCTCTGGCAGAAGTCCAAGATGGCAAATCTGTGCTACGTTACCTGGTAGGGGACCTCTGCCCTTATCTCTCCTTGCTTTCTCTTCTATGCTAGTTTCTTATTCCATTTGGTGCTTCTCTGAGTTCTTGTTTTCTTAATTTGACACTTTGGGTTCCTGGACTGATGTTTGTCTCTGTTTTGATTAGTTTTTTGGTCTTTGCTGTGATGGGATGACGTGGTGCTTCTATCTATGTCGCCATACTGGCCGGAACTGAAGTGCTACTACTTCTGAGGTAAAAATCTGATGCTGTGGATATAAACTCTGACTATTTTAAATCCACATAAATTTTTTGTTTTTTCCTTCTTTGTTGTGAAATTATTTAGTCAATTAACTTGTTTACCAATGCTGTATCAGTTAGGATAGGGTAGATTATGCTTAATAACAAACAACCCCCAAATTGCCATAGCTTAAAGCAAGAAAGATTTATTTATGGATCAAGCTATATGTCTATCCTGAGTTGGTTTGGTGGCTCTGCTCTATGTTATTCCAACTCAGGGACGCAGGCTGATGCTTATTTCTCAGTTTGACTCGTGCTTCCATGATTAGCCCAACAGAAGGAAGGGAGAAAGAACTCTAGATTGTCTTACACCAGCAATTAAATGTCCTAGCCTAGATATGACCCACATCACTTATACACTCATTAGTCACACAGCCCCGTGCTCACAAAAGTGAGCCAGGAAATTCAGTTTGTCAGTTGCCTATAAGGAACAGATAACTGGATATCAACATGCAACATTAGTAACTACTACATTCTGCCTATTTTTTTCATCAAATAATTGGCTAACTGTCCTTCCTACATACAAAGTACACTCACCTCTCCCTGAAAGTGACAACTCAAAAATCCCACTTAGTGATGGCATCAAGCTCAAAGTCCTTGATCTCTGGGTAATGCACAGTAGCCTCCCCATCTGGGAGCAGGAGGATGGAGGTGACCTCCATGCCATAACTGAGTATAGGTCTGCAGATAGAGACTCTGGTACTTGATTAGGCTCCCTGCATGCAGCTCTCCACTGTACTGCTCTCCATAGCCCTTTGCTACACTGTGAATGAATTAGGGAAAGGCCAGAGTGGATATTTGTAGACTCCCTATGATCTTGAGATTAGGATGCTCTTGATGGTGATAGAAAGAAATGAAAAGATACAAGAATTTTTTAAAAATAATTTTTATTGTGCTTTAAGTGAAAGTTTACAAATCAAATCAGTCTGTCACATATAAGCTAAATACACCTTACTCCATACTCCCACTTACTCTCTCCGTAATGAGTCAGCCCGCTCCCTCCATCCAGTCTCTCCTTTTGTGGCGATTTTGCCAGTTTCTAACCCTCTCTACCCTCCTATCTCCCCTGCAGACAGGAGATGCCAACACAGTCTCAAGCGTCCACCTGGTACAAGTAGCTCACTCTTCATCAGCATCTCTCTCCAACCCATTGTCCAGTCCCTTCCACGTCTGATGAGTTGTCTTTGGGAATGGTTCCTGTCCTGAGCCAACAGAAGGTCTGGGGACCATGACTGCCGGGATTCCTCTAGTCTCAGTCAGACCATTAAGACTGGACAAGAATTTTTTAAGAGACAAAATCACCAGGGGTTGACACGGAGTTGGATAAATGAGATGAGGGAGAGGGAGGTGTTAGGGACAACTTCTAGATACCTGACTTGTGCAACTAGAGAGATGGTGGAGCCATTCACTGAGACAGAAACTCTGAGAACCAGCTGGAAGAGATAAGCATGAGTTTGGTTTTAGACCTATTGAGCTATCCCAAGGGAAAGGCACTTGGATATACAAGGCCCAAAGCTCAGCGAAGGAAGGTTACATGGTAATTACAGCAGTGAGTTTGGATGAGGTAGCTAAGGTTGAGAGAACAGGATGAGAAAGGGAAAGGGCCTAGGACTGATCTTTGTGGAACGACAATATTTTATGGCTGGGAAAAAAGAGGAATGAACCTGCAAAGAAAGCAAAAATACGTGACCACAGCTGCAGGGGGAAACAGACCAAGAGTCTTGTATAAGGAAGGCTAGGGGAAGAAGAACCTCCAAGAAGTCACCCCTTAGTTGCAAATCAGGATTATTTAAAGGTTGCATTCATTTTTCCTTTCTGTTTTGCTATGAAATAGCATTTAGCTCAACTAAACACAGAGGTGGAGGTGGTTAGAAGGAATTGGTACAGGCGAGCCATGTGGCTGAAGTACTGAGAGATGTTCTCAATTTCCAGCGGAGTCACCCTAAGAAAAGCATGTATCACTTCTAGTTAATTCCAGACAAACTGTGCTAATTAATATATTTGGTTCAGTTGTCAAAACAGGATGACAAGATTTAAAGTTCATGGAAAGAACACTTCACTTTATACTAACGGCACTTACATGTATAGAGCAGAGAAACAGACAAATATTTCTAAGTGCGTTAGTTATATCCTCAAAGAAATGCAGACTAGTGACATCTCCTAAGACTGTGCAAGTGCTAAGTGGTAAGGACAGCTGATCGTGATGGTGATGATGATGATGACCATATGAATTTCTGTAGTTTTCTTTCATAGTATTTCAAGCTGAAATCTTCTTGGAAAAAGCAATTTTTTCCTAACCTATGATTTATGGGGTTGCCATGAGTTGGAATTGACTTGATGGCCACTATCAAGAACAACATGTTTTAAAAATACTTTCTTTATTTTGCTCCTTTTAAAAAAGTATATATTATTTCACTTAAACTTCCCAGCAACTTTGGAAGTTAGAACCATTTTCATATTTTCCAGATGAGGAAACAGAATCCATAGAGGTGATTTTCCCAAGGTAACACATAGTAGCAGGTGAGGTTGATCAGAAAGCCACCCTGACACAGATTTTGATGTGAAGGATGTTTACTAGGACATGCCCTTGGGGTCAACACTTGTGGAAGGGAAGAGAAAGAAAAAGAACTGAGAAGAAGGAGAAGTTGAACTGTGATGCAGGCCTGACAGCCTCAGTTGACCCATGCTGCTCTGGAGCTGACATGGTCCTTCCGAGGTATCTGGGTTGCATGTGGGCCACCCTGAAAGGCCGTGGCCTGGGCTGAAGTGGCTTTTTGTAGCTGATAGCTGATGGCTGTCTGCTGAGTGGCAAGTCCTTTCTTGAAGGAGGCTTGGGCAGCTCATCTCCAAGTTCATCACACTCAGCTAATATGTGGTAGAACCAGGACTGTAACCCAGCTAGCTGAGTTGAAGTTTAGGGTTTGCTTCATCTTACCACCAGAAACCTGAAGATCAAGGTGCCAAGGGTCAAGGGTAGGAAACACTGCAAAGTATACTGGGCAACTTTGTCTGAAGAATAAATTAGTAACTGAGATAACAAATACAGTCAACTCTTTTTTCCTCTAGACAGTATTTTTGGCAAATGAGTCTTTTTTCTCCAGAGCTTTTTAACCCCCTTCATATTCTTAGTGTCTGCCATTTCATCTAAAATAGAGTAAACTTTCATACAAGAACATTTGATTTCCACTCCCCAATCTGACCATTCATTAAAAAACAAAAAAAACAAAAAAAAAACAACCCATTGCTGTCAAGTTGATTCTGATGTATAGCGACCCTATAGGACAGAGTAGAACTGCCCCACAGGGTTTCCAAGGAGCAGCTGGTGGATTCGAACTGTTGACCTTTTGGTTGGCAGCCAAGCTCTTAACCACTGTGCCACCAGGACTCTTAACTATTCATAATCCATTTGAAATTGATTTATAGTCCTATAGTCTTCAAATTAATTTCAAGCATAAGCCAGGAGGAGCTCATCTTCCTCATGATTTTTACAGTTTGCTAGGGTTATTTTCTTGCCTGGTTTAAAGGGACAGCTTCAGTTTCACTACTTTGCAGCTCCTGTCTTTAGCAAGCATTACCTTGGGCTAATCGACCGAACCTGGATTATTGCACAAGTTCTTCTTGCTGGGATCATCAACTCTGTTGTTGTCAGTTGCTGTCGAAGTTGATTCCAACTCATGGTGACCCAATGTGTGCAGAGTAGAACCGCTGCATAGGATTTTCAAGGCTGTGACCTATTGGAAACAGATTGCCAGACATTTCTTTCATGACACCTCTCAGTGAGTTCAAATTGCCAACCTTTTGGCTAATAGGTGAATGCTTAACTGTTTGGACCACCAAGGGACTCTCATTAACTCTAGAAGCCCTTAAGACTGTGAGGGCCGCTTGCTCTGTGTTACTCCGATAATTGGTCAGAGAATTGCAGTTGGGAGCAAATTTATGGAACTACAGTCCATGCAGTTCTACTCTGTCCTATAGGGTTGCTATGAGTCAGAATCAATTGGATGGCAATGGATTCAGTGCATGGGCAGAGTCCTGGTAGGGCAGTGTTTAAAGAGCTCAGCTGCTAACCAAAAGGTCAGCAGCTCCAATTCACCAGTCACTCTTTTGAAACCCTATGGGGCAGTTCTAGTCTGTCTTATAGGGTTGCTATGAGTTGGTATTGACTCGACAGCAATGAGTTTAGTCCATAGGCATTTCATTTCCATTATGAACCTCAGCCTCATTATTCCTCTGAGGCAGAAACATCTACAATTAAAACATCACCTAGTCCCTGTGCTGAGTACCACATCCTTGGAAGGATTTGATTTGCTATGAAGAGATTCCATGTGTATTGGTTTTCCAGGGCTGCCAGAACAAAGTACCGCAAAGTAGGGGACTTAGAAGAACAGAAATTTATTGTCTCACAGTTCTGGTGGTTTAAAGTGTCAGCTGGGACATGTTCCCTCTGAACTTTCTAACGAAAGAACCCTTCTTATCTCTCCCAGCTTCTAGTATCGCCACATGTTCCTTGGCTGATAGATGCAGTTTCACATGACTGGCTGTCCTTCTATTTGTCTGTGTGTCCTTCTCTTTTATAAAGACACCACTCAGATAGAATTAGGACTCACCCTACTTCAGTAAGACCTCATGTTAACTTCAAGTTAACATGTTAATGTAAAAATAACATCTTCAAAGACCCTATTTCCAAACAAGGTCATGCTCATAGTTACCAGGGGTGAGAACATCAATATATCTTATTGGGCAACACAATTCAATCCATAACACCATGAATGGTTGGTTGTATCCCTCTGGGACCCCAAGCAGCACCTCTGTCCTCTCCTTTGCATTCTCATTCTTAAATAGTGATTAACTCTGGGGGCGCCATCATTTTTATGCTTTACTAAATCTCTAAGTTTAGAAAATCCTTATGGGGCTGTTCTGTAGCCATCCTGTACCTCTTAATTTTCTTTTCTTTATTTCTTATATATTCATCAGTCTTCATAGGTCATCAAGCATTATAGATTAGGGACTTTTGCCCCCAGGTGAGTGAGGTTCTATGGTTTGAGCATAGAAATGTTTATATTGTATCTAGTATTTATAGAAAGATTTTAAAAATGCTTTATATACTTTGATCTTTAGTGTTCAGAGAACATTAATGTAAGGAATATTTTTTGGTATGTCAGGTTACAATTGAGAGTAAGGTTACAATTGAGAGTAAGATCAAGAAAATCTAGTCTAGTTAGCATAACCCCACCAAAATCAAACCTACTGCTGTCGATTCCGACTCAAGGTGACCCCACAGGGTTTCCAAGGCTATAAATCTCTGCGGAAGCAGACTGCTACGTCTTTCTCCCTCAGAGCTGCTGGCGGTTTCAAACTGCTGGCCTTTCAGTTAGCAGTGGATCGCTTTAACTACTGCGCCACAAGGGCTCCTTAGTCTAGTTAGTATAGCTGCCAGTATATGGAGGACCTAGAGATTAGTAATTAAGTACAAGCTCTAGAGCAAGATCACCTGTGTGTGAATCCTGACTCCACCATTTATTAGCCATTGTCTTGGGCAAGTTACTTGACTTTTCTAAGTCTTGGTTTCCTCATCTGCAAATGGACAAGATAATAATAAACCATCTTACAGGACTATTCTAGAATTCTATAAGGTATGTAAATGACTTAGCATGGTGCCTGGAACACAGAAAATGAACATTAATAAGATGAGCTGTTTATGTACCACGTGCAGGCATTATTATGCCTTATGTACATTAACTCTAGTCTAGTAACTGTTATATAGTTTTGCTAAGATGTCTGTAATTTATTGATGAGGAAACTGTATTTAAGGTACAGTCCATGGTCATGAAGCTAGTCAGTTAGAGAGCAGGGTTTTTTTTACATTTACATCTATCTGATTCCCAGAGGGCCAACCTCTTTCCACTGTGCTCCAGTGCCTCAAGAACATGGGTTATTGTAGTCATTGTACTGTGCTGTAAAATAAGTTCTCTCAAGGACTCCTGGGATGTGTGAGGCTGGCTTGCTTTTTTACTGGATCCCCTGGACAGCTGTGCTGTTCCCTATGAGAGTTCTCATGTCAACTCCCTTGGGGCTATCCTCTTTTATCCTGTGTCAGTGAGTCACTTGAACTTCACCTGTCTCCTGCCCTTCTTGTTCTATACGCTTCTACCCTGAAAACAACTATTTTGGTGGTAAAACATCAGATGCATTTTATTTCACATATGTTAAGAAAATACTAAGTGAACCATGCTAAGTACTTTCACTTATCTTTTAACCCTTAAAAGAACCATATTGGACTCTCCCAATTCTATGTGTGAGAAAACTGCCACTCAGCTTCAACCAGATCACACAGCTGGGAAGATGAAGAACCAGTATCCAAACCAAGGGGTTAATTTATAATTGGTACCAGCAACACCCCCATGTGTCTGTCAGTTTGTCACACTGTGGGGGCTTGCATATTGCTGTGATGCTGGAAGCTATGCCACCGGTATTCAGATACCAGCAGGGTCACCCATGGAGGACAGGTTTCAGCTGAGCTTCCAGACTAAGACAGACTAGGAAGAAGGACCTGGCAATCTACCTCTGAAAAACATTAGCAAGTGAAAGCCTTATGAATAGCAGTGGAACATTGTCCGATATAGTGCTGGAAGATGACCCCCCTACCCCCAGGTTGGAAGGCACTCAAAAGATCACTGGGGAAGAGCTGCTTCCTCATAGTACAGCCGACCTTAATGACGTGGATGGAGTAAAGCTTTCGGGACCTTCATTTGCTGATGTGGTGCGACTCAAAACGAGAGGAAACAGCTGCAAATATCCATTAATAATCGGAACCTGGAATGTACAAAGTATGAATCTAGGAAAATTGGAAATCATCAAAAATGAAATGGAATGCATAAACATTGATATCCTAGGCATTAGTGAGCTGAAATGGACTGGTATTGGCCATTTCGAATCAGACAATCACATAGTTTACTATGCTGGGAATGACAACTCGAAGAGGAATGGTGTTGCATTCATCGTCAAAAAGAACGTTTCAAGATCTATCCTGAAGTACAACGCTGTCAGTGATAGGATAATATCCATGTACCCACGAGGAAGACCAGTTAATACGACTATTATTCAAATTTACACACCAACCACTAGGGCCAAAGATGAAGAAACAGAAGATTTTTATCAGCTGCTGCAGTCTGAAATTGATGGAACATGCAATCAAGATGCATTGATAATTACTGGCTATTGGAATGCAAAAGTTGGAAACAAAGAAGAATGATCAGTAGTTGGAAAATACGGCCTTGGTGATAGAAACAATGCTGGAGATCAAATGATAGAATTTTGCAAGACCAATGACTTCATTGCAAATACCTTCTTTCACCAACATAAATGGCGGCCATACACATGGACCTCGCCAGATGGGGCACACAGAAATCAAATTGACTACATCTGTTGAAAGAGATGATGGAAAAGCTCAATATCATCAGTCAGAACAAGGCCAGGGGCCGACTGTGGAAGAGACCATCTGAAGAATAAATTTGACGCATTGAACACTAGTGACTGAAGACCACAGGAGTTGTGGAATGACATCGAGGACATCATATATGAAGACAGCAAGAGGTCATTGGAAAGACAGGAAAGAAAGAAAAGACCAATATGGATGTCAGATGAGACTCTGAAACTTGCTCTTGAGCGTCGAGCAGCTAAAGCAAAAGGAAGAATTGATGAAGTAAAAGAACTGAACAGAAGATTTCAAAGGGCCTCTGGAGAAGACAAAGTAAAGTATTATAATGACATGTGCAAAGAGCTGGAGATGGAAAACCAAAAGGGAAGAACACGCTTGGCGTTTCTCAAACTGAAAGAACTGAAGACAAAATTCAAGCCTCGAGTTGTGATAGTGAAGGATTCCATGGGGAAAATATTAAACGACCCAGGAAGCATCAAAAGAAGATGGAAGGAATATACTGAGTCATTATACCAAAAAGAATTAGTTGATATTCAACCATTTCAAGAGGTGGCATATGATCAGGAACTGATGGTACTGAAGGAAAAATGTCCAAGCTGCTCTGAAGGCACTGAAGAAAAATAAGGCTCCAGGAATTGATGGAATATCAATTGAGATGTTTCAACAAACAGATGCAACGCTGGAGGTGTTCACTCATCTATGCCAAGAAATATAGAAGGCAGCTTCCTGGCCAACTGACTGGAAGAGATCCATATTTATGCCTATTCCCAAGAAAGGTGATCCAGCCAAATGTGGGAATTATAGAACAATATCATTAATATCACACACAAGCAAAATTTTGCTGAAGATCGTTCAAAAATGGCTACAGCAGTATATCGACAGGGAACTGCCAGAAATTCAGGCCGGTTTCAGAAGAGGATGTGGAACCAGGAATATCATTGCTGATGTCAGATGGATCCTGGCTGAAAGCAGAGAATACCGGAAGGATGTTTACCTGTGTTTTATTGACTATGCAAAGGCATTCGACTGTGTTGATCATAACAAATTATGGATAACACTGCAAAGAATGGGAATTCCAGAACACTTAATTGTGCTCATGAGGAACCTTTACATAGATCAAGAGACAGTTGTTTGGACAGAACAAGGGGATACTGATTGGTTTAAAGTCAGGAAACGTGTGCATCAGGGTTGTATTCTTTCACCATACCTATTTAATCTGTATGTTGAACAAATAATCCAAGAAGCTGGACTATATGAAGAAGAACGGGGCATCAGGATTGGGGGAAGACTCATTAACACCCTGAGTTATGCAGATGACACAACCTTGCTTGCTGAAAGTGAAGAGGACTTGAAGCACTTACTAATGAAGATCAAAGACCACAGCCTTCAGTATGGATCACAGCTCAACATAAAGAAAACAAAAATCCTCACAACTGGACCAATGAGCAACATCATGACAAATGGAGAAAAGATTGAAGTTGTCAAGGATTTCATTTTACTTGGACCCACAATCAACAGCCATGGGAGCAGCAGTCAAGAAATCAAAAGACGGATTATACTGGGTAAATCTGCTGCAAAGGACCTCTTCAAAGTGTTGAAGAGCAAAGATGTCACCTTGAAGACTAAGGTGTGCCTGACCCAAACCACGGTATTTTCAATCCTATCATATGCATGTGAAAGCTGGACAATGAATAAGGAAGACCGAAGAAGAGTTGACGCCTTGGAATTGTGGTGTTGTCGAAGAATATTGAATATACCACGGACTGCCAAAAGAACGAACAAATCTCTCTTGGAAGAAGGGGCAGAATGCTCCTTAGAGGCAAGGATGGCGAGACTGCGTCTTCATACTTTGGAAATGTTGTCAGGAGGGATCAGTCCCTGGAGAAGGACATCATGCTTGGCAGAGTACAGGGTCAGTGGAAAAGAAGAAGACCCTCAACAATGTGGATTGACACAGTGGCTGCAACAATGAGCTCAAGCATAAGAACGATTGTAAGGATGGCACAGGATCAGGCAGTGTTTCGTTCTGTTGTGCATAGGGTCGCTATGAGTTGGAACCGACTCAACGGCACCTAACAACAATAATAGCAACCAGCAGCACCATGGTAGAAAGACCTGGGAATCTGCTCCTCTAAAGATTACAGCCTAGGAAAACCTATGGAGCAGTTTTTCTCTGTCAACTCTGTCACATGGGGTTGCTATGAGTCAAAATCAAATCGAGGGCAGCTAACAACAACAAAAACCAGGACTGTAGCCTCAGAACGTGGAAATGATTGGGCTTGGGGCGGGGGGTGGAATCTGTTAGCATTAGCATAGCAACACCACTGGCATCTGGTGTTGAAATGGTTGTTTAAATTACCACCTAAGGTCATCTGGAATGAAGTGCTCATGGATTCATCACTTGTTTGGACTGGAGGCTGCTCCACAGCTTGGTTTGAAAGGCACAAAAATATAAACCAATATAGGCTGACTGCTTCTGATTGGACCGCAGGGCATATGGGAAAAAAGCTACAAATTCAGACTTTTAATTCCCAGCACTCTTTCCCCTAGTTTTATACTGATTTTGTCCTTAGTTTACAGAATATCAAGACAAGATTGTGCAGAACTAGAGGAGGAAAGCACATCACTCAGAGATGGTTACAGGGGTGAAGGAGACCATGAATCTCTCCTTTCTGGCAGGAGGTAAAAGGGTTCCATTTGTGTAAGGCCAAGTTGCCTTGTTTGTTAGGCAGGAGTGAGTTGTTTTGCTGTGTTGTTTGGAAGTTCAATTATGAGAAGGAAGGTGTAAAGGGATGTTGAGTCATAAAAGGAAGAGACTGTGGCAGATACTGTAGGCTGGATTACAGAAGACCCATTCTAATTCCCTTCTTTGTGAACTCATTGGGTCACTTTATGAACTACCTTTTTAAGATTTCTTTACCCTGGAGGCTTTAAATTGATTTCTAGATTTAATTAAAATTCTTTAAATTGTGTTCTAGAGAATTTTAGCTACTGATTATTTTTACGGTTCCATTATAAAAATGAGGTATGGTTCCATAGTGAAAATTTTCAGTTTGTTTCTTCTTTAAGTAGCTGAAGTAGATGAAGACTTTGAACTTACCAGTTACCCAAGGGTTTTAGAATTACCAACTACTCCTCAGGACTATTTTTATCATTAAAAAATTTCTTAGTTTTTGTATATTGGTTACCTTAAAAAAACTACCATAATATTACTTGGACTATTTTTAGAATGAGTTAGAGCCGTGGCTATGTAGACAGTGAACTATTCCCCTTTCTTGGTGAAACCAACTGTGTTTCAATTCCAGCATGAAGCAGTATCATAATTCACGTGGACTCCGCTCTGAGATCTACTAGGACCTCAGAATCAAGGACTCATGGGGAAGAGGAAGGAAGGTGGGTTTATGTGGGACATGAGCTTCTTCCTAAGGGAGTAATTGCATGTGTGATCAACTCAGCTTGATTTTTACATCAAAGAATGTCTAATTTGGTAAATGGAGGCTGGTAGCTAGAGTCAGGTGGTAGAAAGTACCTGAAGTTCATGTGGTGGTTGTGGTCTAGTTAACTCACAGGAAGGCCTGTATTAGTGGCTAGGAATATTAAGTGCAGGATCCAGGTTTATGGGCCGTAACAGGTGGGCTGAGGTGAGAGCAGAATTACGTTATGAATTGAATAGCATCCTCCTAAAATGTATGTTGAATCCTAACCCCTGTACCTGTAAATATGACCCTGTTTTAAACTAGGGTTTTCATTTGTTATGTTAATGAGGTTATACCAGAAGGTTGAATTCTAAACCGAATCACGTCTGAGTTGTAAAAAGAGAAGAATAGACATAGAGACACAGGGGAAGACAGACACCAAGGAACACCAAGGAAGTCCCAGAAACTCCCAAGCTATAGACAAGTAAGGACATCCCCCTAGAGCCACACCATGAATTTGGACCTCTAGCCTCCCGTACTGTGAAAAAGTAAATTTCTGTTCTTGAAGACCACCCACTTGTGGTATTTTAGTTATGATGGCACTAACAAACTAAGAAAGTTATAATGTCAGACAGAAACCAAAGTTCTGAGTAGGGAAACAGGCAGATGCTTACAGTCAGATATTGGACCGATTTGGAAAGTGTGTGTGTGTCTGCTGTGCACATGTGTGTGCATGTGTGTGTGTGTCTGTGTGTGCATGCACACACACATGCACCTGGGTGTCTGGAAGAAGAAATGACAGGGAAGGAGGGTGGTGGAGGAGGTGAGTAGGGAGGCAGGCTATGATTTGCGAGTTTACCTTAGGCACATGGGATTCTGAAGCTATAGCAGTGGGTCTGTCTCCAAACCCTACTAGTTAGGACGAGCTGTTGCTTGACTTCCTGCCACCACCACTATTAATTCAGAAACCAGCAGGGTTGCAGTACCGGTCTAAGTGAACCTAAGGGAGGCTATACAGGCAGGGACTGCCAGATGGACAACGGGGGGGGGGGGGGGGGGGGGGCGGGGCGGTGAGGAACTGTGCTTCTGAAAATTGAAAACAATGAAATTAATTTCAGGTCCTCTATGAATGAGACATTAGCTGTTACTTTCAGGCCAATTATGTTGGCCATCACTCTTTAAAAGTGGCAGTTACAGCCAATTTAATTAGTAAGTTTTTGTGAGCAATTTAACGTTTAACTGAATGAAAGACCTTTCTGCAGGAAAAGAGGTATTCTCTCTAAATAACATTCACAGCTCTGCAAAAGCAAATCCGTTAATAAACAGGCAATAAGAGAGAAATAGTTTCATATTTTTCACAACAATTTAATTAGGTATTTAAAATGGAAAAATAGAGTGTTTGCTATCAAGAGTGGTGATGAATAAGTTGGGCTCATGTTTTGGCATTATCTTTTGTTCTCCCTTCTCACTCATTCTAATTGCTTATTAAATTTCATCTTTTTTTCTGCCTTCTCATATTCTCTTTAACTTTCTCCCCACCACCCCATCTTCCATTTCCACTGTTGCTATTTTGTTCTAAGCTCTTGTTTTGAGTTGAACTATGTCCCCCCAAAAGATACATTGAAGTCCTAACCCCTGGTACCTGTGAGTATGACGGTGTTTGGAAATAGGGCCTTTGCAGATGTCATCAAGTTAAGATGAGGTCACACTGGAGCAGGGGGGCCCTAACCAGATAGGACTGGTATCCTTGTGGGAGGAGGAGGAGAGACACAGACATGCTCAGGGAGAACACCAGGTTACCACAGACGTGGAGATTGGAGTGAGACATCTACAAGCAAGGAACACCAAGGATTGCTGGGAACCACCAGAAGCTGGAAGGGGTGAGGAGGGATTCCCCTTAGGGCCTCTAGAGAGAGTGTGGGCCTGCCAACACCTTGATTTTAGACTTCTGGCCCCCAGAACTGTAAGAGAATAAATCTCTGCTCTTAAGCCACTCTGTTAGTGGTACTTTGTTACAGCAGCCGTAGAAACTGATACAGCTTTCATGGTCTGTGTTTTAGTCATCTAGTGCTGCTGTAACAGAAACGCTACAGGTGGATAGCTGCAATATAGAGAAGCCCATTCTCTCACAGTCCCACAGGCTAGAAGTCCGAACTCAGGGTGCTGGCTCCAGGGGAAGGCTTTCTTTCTCTGTCGGCTCTGGAGGAAGGTCCTTGTAACACATCAGTCTTCCCTTGGTCTGGGAGCATCTCAGCACAGGAATCTCAGGTCCAAAGGACACGCTGTACTCCTGGCACAGCTTTCTTGGTGGTATGAAGTCCCCCATCTTTCTGCTTGATTCTCTCTTTTATATCTCAAAAGAGATTGGCTTAAGACACTATCTAATCTTGTATATCTCATCAGTGTAACTGCTGCTAATCCATCTCATTTCATCTTTGTGATAGGATTTATAACACTTAGGGAAATCATATCAAATGGTGGATAACCACACAATACTGGTACTCATGGCCCAGCTAAGTTGACAGATAGTTTTTGGGGACACAATTCAATCCATGACAGTCTGGTTTCACTTTTCTGTAAAATTCTAGTTCTCTCTCCCACAACCCACCCTACATAATCCTATCAATTTAAGCTTCAAAAAGAACCATTTTGTTCTTTTATTCCTTTTTTTTAAGAAAAACCTTTCATACCGTTTCTTTGGCCAATTTAACATTTCTTGAACTTACATTCACTGTTTCCTTATATAGAGAGAGAAAGTGAGAGAGAGAGAGTCCATGAGTGGCGCAAGTGCCATTTCCACCCAGGGCCGCCTCAGAAGACAGGCCTGGCAATCTGCTTCTGAAAGTTCACAACCTTGAAATCCCTATGGAGCAGTTCTATTCTGCACACATCGGGTCGCCAGGAGTCACAATCAACTTGATGACAACTAACAGCCACATATATATATATTCATCTTCTCTGTACTTTTGTCACAGCATTCAACCCACCTAGAAAGCTATTCTTTTTCCTTCTTGTTAAGTTGTATTAATTAAAAAAGAGAAGCATCGCACTTTAATCTCAGGGCAAAGACCTTTAAACTTCAGGCGGAAGTTGGCCGTCCCTGTCAGTAGGCACTGTGACTCTCAGGCCTCCCTGGCGTGTCACTCTGTCTTGCTCTGCTGGTGGCCACACACAGGTGGATGAGTTCCTCACGCCCACTTTCTTCCTCAGGGTCTTTCACTGAAACCGAGCCACACCCCTGAGTAAATTCTGTGCTTCCCGTACTTACTGTCTCTCCCAAATCCTTTACTGCCTTTACTCTGTGCCTGAAATTCATCTTCAATTTCTGAAAAGATGAAGCAAAAAGTTTGGTTTATCATTCCCAAGCTTCGAGGCCAAATTCAAAGTACTCTTTTCTGAGTCTCTTTCTCCCATGAATTGCTAGCCTTGGTGGCGCAGTGGTTAAGAGCTTGGCTGCTAACCAAAAGTTTGGCGGTTTGAATCCACCAGTCACTCCTTGGAAACCCCATGGGGCAGTTCTGCTCTGTGCTACAGTGACGTATGAGTCAAAAACTGACTCGACGGCAAGAAGTTTGGTTTTGTTTTGTTATTTATATGAGTTAGTGGTGGTTCAGCAGAAAAATTCTTGCCTTCCATCTAGGAGACCTGGGTTCAGTTCCTGGCCAACGCACCTCCTGATCAGCCACCATGTGTCTGTCAGTGAAGGCTTATGCATTGCTGTGATGCTGAACAGCTTTCAGTGGAGCTTCCAGCCTAAGACTGAGTCTGGCAATCTACCTTTGAAGATCAGTCAACGAAAACCTATGGATCACAACAGTCTGATCCACAACCGATCATGAGGATGATGCAGGACCAGGCAAAGTCAGGTTCTGCTGTGCATGGGGTCACCACGGGTTAGGGTCAACTTGACAGAAAGTAACAACAACAATAATATTTATATGATTAGGTGCCCTTTCTTCACTCCTCTGTAATTCCCCGTGCGGATCTCTATCATTGGGCTTATAGCATTTTATCCCAAACTCTGGGTGAAGCAGAGGCTCTAGGACAGTTTCTGTCTTTGCCCTGCTCTTATCATTGAAGAAAACTTGGTACTTCAGTGCTTCCCTTAAGTTGACCCACTTCCCGTTGCATTTATGATAAACGGATAATTTCCTGCAGATTTAATGGGCAGCTGAGCTGTGAGTGGTGCCAACATAGCCATGTCCCTGTTCTACATCTCTTCCTCTGTTCCTGTAAGCCATCTGATGCCTCCTCAAAAATCTCCTCTATTGAACACTGCGATAGGACTCTTGTTCCTAAGCTGCATGCTCCACCCAGAAACCAGAGGAATGGGGAGCCACACTTTGAAGGGCCAGGTATGCTTACGCTCACGCTCATCCACAGGTGAGGTTGCTTAAATATGGAGAGGGGTGCAGTAGCTGCAAATGATATGGGGCTCCTTAAAGATCAGAAGAGTTGTTTTCGGGACTTAGGAGAGAAAATGTAGTTCTTCTATGTACTAGTTTTAAGTATGTTGCTGGAGGGTCTTTTTACAAAACTATTTTTGACACATTTATTGTGGTGAAATATATATAACAAAACGCCTTTTCAGCCATTTTTCCACATTCAATTCAGTGACATAATGTTCACCATGCTGTGCAATCATCCACACTATCCATTTCTAAATGTGTTCATCGCCCGTAACAGAAACTCAGTGTCACTTAAGCAATAGCTCCCCTTCCCCTGCACCTGCTGCTGGTAGAAAAAAAATGCAGAGAGACCAACATTTATTAGTGCACTAATAAATGTTGGTCTCTATGCATTTGCCTTTTCTGTATATTTTATGCAAGTGGAATCACACAATAATTATCCTTTTGTGTCTGACTTACTTCATCTAAAGTGTCTTTTGATAAATTGATAGAAAGTTATTTTGCAATCCTAAAAAAAAAAAAAGATAGTTCATAAGCTATGTTTGATTCTAACGAGGTTTCTTGTAGTGAATGTAGACAGAGTACTGAGTCTTTTCTTTTAGCTTTGGAAATTAACACCGGCATTAAACTCCATGTAGATTGTGAACCGTGGGGGGGAAATAAGCCAGGTACTGGCCCATACCTGTGTTTGAGTTCTCTGAATCTTTCTGTGGCATTTTCAGACTTTTAAAAATTGCCATTATATTAACCATTGATTCATATTAATGCTTCATTATTTTAATATCTTTTCTTTATAAAAAGCACACACCCTGAAATAATTAGCCTTGATTGTAGATGTGTCAAGAAGTGTCCTCCATGTGCCAACTCCATGCACAGGAAATGGGCCCTTCCAGTCTGAAAAATTAGGAGAGTGCATGCCTGTTAAGTCTATGTAGGGAAAAGCAAAAGAAATCTCAGAATTAAATCACTGTAACGCAAATGATCTGACTTATGCTTCCACCTACATGAAGTCTAATTACCCAGCAGAGTGACGTCAAGTGACACTTAACCGTATGGGGCAGGGAACTGTACTAGAATAAGTGATTTTTTTGGGGGGGGCGGAAGGTTGGGCTTAAAAACGAAAAGACAAAAGGGTGCCAGCCTGCAGACAAGAGCTGTGAGAATGGTTTGAAAGGTGCTGTGTGAATTCTCTATTTTGTAAAGTGTAGCCAGCTACTGTGGGATCTAAAGGGAGTGAAGAGAAAAGAGCCACGCTGTCACCTTACCTTAGTGGCTGTCCACAGGGCACCTTCTATCACGCTTCCACCTTTGTTGATAAATGAGTCAAGAGACACTTTCCTCAGGAGATTAAAGTGTAGTCTAAAAATTATGACCTCTCAGAAGTTTTCCTCTCAGTAAATTTCCAGATCTTTCTGACTTGATTTTGTAATGCAGAAATAATCTTTATCAGACCCACATATGAATATCAGAAAATTATCTCCAGCGTCAAGCTCCTTCTCCCCTCAGGCACCGTGTAAGCCAATTGTATATTTAGCTAATTTCTCTGAGGTTTTGAACAAGAGTAGTTCTCTTCTTACCCTTGCCCTTTCTTGTTAAGTTTCTCTGAGCTTATACACACTATTAATATAAATTCTGCAATTAAAAAAATCATGGATGACACAAAATATGCATTCATCCATGTTTCAGACTAAAATCAGTTAAGACATAGTTTGGGGGCACATTGGAGCTTTCAGTTGTGCTCATCAGTGGACTGATTGTCCAGTTGGGACCCCACGTGATGATAGGACAGCAATCAGGTCACTCTGGCCCAGGGACAGACAAGTCCCTAGATGCTTAGTGTGTGATGTGTAGAGAATAGTACTACCAGAGGGCAACTGTTAGAGGTGACCTGCGCAGGGTTGCCTGTCCAAGCCTTTAAGCACTCATGACAACAATGGCGTCTCTGTCTTGTTCCTAGACACGGGACTTGTCAGTTCTCTTTGCATCTTTCTAATTCTGTTTCTGATTCAATGTTTGGTTCTTAAATCCAAGACTGGTCCAGTTGTATTCTAATGATAGTGAAGTAAGCCAATGGCTGGGTAAACAAAGGCAAGTAGCTTAAACTCTCTGAGCCTTAGGTTTGTTGTCTGTAAAATGGAAATGATAATGCCCATATCACTGTCATTTTGTACCAACCAGAAATCAGTCAGTTTCTCTTTCTCTCTCTTTTAAATAATCCTCCACAACCATTATCATTCTAGTGTTTTATACATACATTATTTGAAGTTGGGAAAAAAAAAATCTCCTGAACCTTCAGAAGCCAGGGTTGTCACCAGGATGTGTTGGGCCCTGGAAAAACATTTTGGGAGGCACAGTATATAAACAATTTAAGACACTTCTACTCTGGGTGCCAGCATCATTCTGGAAGTCCAGTCTCATGCAGTTTTGAAAATAAGATACCTTACCATTCAGCAGGAGTGATCTGCCCACCAGGTCCCTCTCCTAGGACAAGGCTGGCCACAGGGCCTCAGGACGACCCCACAGGCACCAGTCCAGGAGCTCCTGTGGGCCTTTTGTTGGCCTCCTGTGCAGGGTAGAGGGTCAGAGAGTGCCTTGCGGGGAGAAATGGGTCTGGACTGGGGATGCCTTGCCTAGATGGCTCTACTTGACCAACCCAGCCACCAGAAAGGGGCTTAGAAAATTTAAATAAAAGGCCTCAAAATGATGGGGTGTAGACCCTGGGGCAGAGTCCCTTTTACCTGAGCTTCAGTGTGATATTGTCTGCATCTATGGTAATTTTCAACTTTTTCATTTCACCAATCCATTCCCAAAAAGAATCCAGAACCCTGCCTGCCTTGGGACTGGATTTTCAGGCTCAACTCTCTCTTCTCTATCTGTTTTGCTGTTGTTGTTAGTTGCTGTTGAATCAGCTCTGACTCATGGTGACTCCACGTACAACAGAAGGAAATGTTGGCTGGTCCTGGCCATTTTCGCCATCACCGTTATGCTCAAGTTTGTTGTTGCAGCCACTGTGTATTTCGAGTGTCTTCCAACCTAAAGACCTCATCTTCCAGCACAATATTCTGTTGTGATCCATAAGGTTTTCACTGGCTGATTTTCAGAAGTAGATCTCCAGGCCTTTCTTCCTGGTCCATCTTACTCTGGAATCTCCGCTGAAACCCCCCCACCATGGGTGACCCTGCTGATATTTTTAAGACTGGTGGTGTAGCTTCCAGCATCACAGCAACATGCAAGCCACCACAGTACAACAAACCAGCAGGCAGGTAGTGGTCTATACAAGGTGCACCAAAGTGGCATAGGAAATGATCCAGATCTGTCAGAATCCCTGAAAACCAGGAGAGAAAAACTGAACTGGGTTCCTTACTAATCAATGTGAAAATCACGTGAAGGCTCTCTCTATCCCATAAATTCTTTGTGCGTGGGAAAGATAGGTGTTTAACACTAGAAGTCCTTGGATTTGTCATCTCAGGTCTTCCCTGATTTTTATTGTCAACAAGAGGTTTGATGAGGACATTCCTACAGGTACATAAAGTATCAGACTATTTACAACATAAACATCTTTGCCAGTACCATCTGTTGGTTGATTGCTTATCACTCATAAGATAACCTGTTCTCTTTTCTCTCTCAGTCATCCATATTCCCTAAATTATCTCCCAAAAATTAGAATAAAAGAAAACAACAATCTCGCTGTATCAGTTATCTGCCTGCATATTATTCTCATCTGTCTCTTTAAGAGCTAACATTTTTTTCTCCTTTTCCAAATTTAGACTGCTTTTTGTCTTTTCCTCTTTAGTGAATTGGCCAGCCATTTGCTAAATCGTTTTCTTTATATCCTTTCTAGGGTGTTTACTCTCCCCTAAGTGGCAACTCTCTTTATATTGATGAATTGGAATACCTCCATCTTTTTTTTTTCTTTATATCCTTTCTAGAGTGTTTACGCTCCCCCAAGTGGCAACTCTCTTCATCCTGATGAATTGGAATCCCTCCATCTTAACCTTCATCTAGCCTGAAAACCCCACGAAGACCGTGTTGTGGTTTGAATTGTGTCCTGTAAAAAGATATGTTAAAGCCCTTAGTACCTGTGAATGTGACCTTATTTGGAAATGGAGTCTTTGCAGATGTAATCAAGTTAAGGCGAGTTCATACTGGAGTAGGGTGGACCTTAATCCAGTTGAACTGGTACGCTTATGAGAAGACACTGAGAGATAGAAACAGGGAAGAAGGCCATGTGAAGATGGAGGCAGAGATTGAAGCGATGCAGCTCCAAACCAAGAAACACCAAGGATTGCCTGGAACCACCAGAAGTGAGGACAAAGGCAAGGAACGGTTCACCCTTAGAGCCTCAGAGAGAGCCTGACCCTGCTCACACTGTGGTTTTGGACTTCCAGCCTCCAGACTGTGAGATAATAAATTTCTACTGTTTTAAACCACCCAGTTAACGATGCTGTGGCCGCCCCAGGAAACAAATACAGACCCATTGTATCAATTATTGGTTGCCTTATGTTTTCGGTTTGACCTCAAAACTCTCTCTGATTAGGTGCTTTTGAGGTTGTTTGTATGCCACACTTACGCCGTTTTTCTTAGGTGTTACGGATTGAATTGTTTTCCCCCAAAATATCTCTCAGCTTAGGTGGGCCATGATTCTCAGTATTGTGTGATTGTCCACCACTTCATGTGATTTCTACCATTTGACGTGATTTCCCCATGTGTTGTAAATTCTATCACTATGATGTAATAAGCTGGATTAGCAGCAGTTATACTGATGAGGTCTACAGAATTAGGTAGTATCTTAAGCCAATCTCTCTTTTTTTTTTTTTTAAAAAAAAAAAGCTTTATTGAAGTAATTTACATGCCATAGAATTCACCCTTTTAAAATGTACAATTCAGTGGTTTTTAGTATATTCATCAAGTTGTGCAACCATCACCACAGTCAATTTTAAACATTTTCTTCACCCCAAAAAGAAACCCCGTACCCGTTAGCAGTCACTCCCTATTTTCCCCTCAAGGTTCCTCCAGCTCTCTTTATTGTTGTTAGCTGCCGGGAGTTGGCCCCAACTCTTGGGGACCCCATGCACAAGGGGATCAGACTGCTGTGACCTGTAGGTTTTTTTTTTTTATTAACTTTTATTGAGCTTCAAGTGAACGTTTACAAATCAAGTCAGTCTGTCACATATAAGTTTATATACACCTTACTCCGTACTCCCACTTGCTCTCCCCCTAATGAGTCAGTCCTTCCAGTCTCTCCTTTCATGACAATTTTGCCAGCTTCCAACTCTCTCTATCCTCCCATCCCCCCTCCAGACAGGAGATGCCAACACAGTCTCAAGTGTCCACCTGATACAAATAGCTCACTCTTCATCAGCATCTCTCTCCTACCCACTGTCCAGTCCCTTCCAAGTCTGATGAGTTGTCTTCGGGAATGGTTCCTGTCCTGGGCCAACAGAAAGTTTGGGGACCATGACTGCCGGGATTCCTCTAGTCTCAGTCAGACCATTAAGTATGGTCTTTTTGTGAGAATCTGGGGTCTGCATCCCACTGATCTCCTGCTCCCTCAGGGGTTCTCTGTTGTGCTCCCTGTCAGGGCAGTCATCGGTTGTGGCTGGGCACCATCCAGTTCTTCTGGTCTCAGGATGATGTAAGTCTCTGGTTCATGTGGCCCTTTCTGTCTCTTGGGCTCATAGTTATCATGTGACCTTGGTGTTCTTCATTTTCCTTTGATCCTGGTGGGTTGAGACCAATTGATGCATCTTAGATGGCCGCTTGTTAGCATTTAAGACCCCAGACGCCACATTTCAAAGTGGGATGCAGAATGTTTTCATAATAGAATTATTTTGCCAATTGACTTAGAAGTCCCCTTAAACCATAGGCCCCAAACCCCCGCCCTTGCTCCGCTGACCTTTGAAGCATTCAGTTTATCCCAGAAACTTCTTTGCTTTTGGTCCAGTCCAGTTGAGCTGACCTTCAATGTATTGACTATTGTCCTTCCCATCCCCTAAAGCAGTTCTTATCTACTAACTGATCAGTAAAAAACCCTCTCCCACCCTCCCTCCTTCCCCCCCTCATAACCACAAAAGTATGTGTTCTTCTCAATTTATACTATTTCTCAAGATCTTATAACAATGGTCTTATACAATATTTGTCCTTTTGCCTCTGACTAATTTCACTCAGCATAATGCCTTCCAGGTTCCTCCATGTTATGAAATGTTTCACAGATTCGTCACTGTTCTTTATCGATGCATAGTATTCCATTGTGTGAATATACCATAATTTATTTAACCATTCATCCATTGATGGACACCTTGGTTGCTTCCAGCTTTTTGCTATTGTAAACAGAGCTGCAATAAACATGGAAGTGCATATATCTGTTCGTGTGAAGGCTCTTATTTCTCTAGGGTATATTCCGAGGAGTGGGATTTCTGGGTTGTATGGTAGTTCTATTTCTAACTGTTTAAGATAACGCCAGATAGATTTCCAAAGTGGTTGTACCATTTTACATTCCCACCAGCAGTGTATAAGAGTTCCAATCTCTCCGCAGCCTCTCCAACATTTATTATTTTGTGTTTTTTGGATTAATGCCAGCCTTGTTGGAGTGAGATGGAATCTCATTGCAGTTTTAATTTGCATTTCTCTAATGGCTAATGATCGAGAGCATTTTCTCATGTATCTGTTAGCTGCCTGAATATCTTCTTTAGTGAAGTGCGTGTTCATATCCTTTGCCCACTTCTTGATTGGGTTGTTTGTCTTTTTTGGTTGAGTTTTGACTGAATCATATAGATTTTAGAGATCAGGTGCTGGTCGGAGATGTCATAGCTGAAAATTCTTTCCCAGTCTGTAGGTGGTCTTTTTACTCTTTTGGTGAAGTCTTTAGATGAGCATAGGTGTTTGATTTTTAGGAGCTCCCAGTTATCTGGTTTCTCTTCGTCATTTTTGGTAATGTTTTGTATTCTGTTTATGCCTTGTATTAGGGCTCCTAATGTCCCTATTTTTTCTTCCATGATCTTTATCGTTTTAGTCTTTATGTTTAGGTCCTTGATCCATTTGGAGTTAGTTTTTGTGCATGGTGTGAAGTATGGGTCCTGGTTCATTCTTTTGCAAATGGATATCCAGTTATGCCAGCACCATTTGTTAAAAAGACTATCTTTTCCCCAATTAACTGACACTGGGCCTTTGTCAACTATCAACTGCTCCTATGTGGATGGATTTATATCTGGGTTCTCAATTCTGTTCCATTGGTCTATGTGCCTGTTGTTGTACCAGTACCAGGCTGTTTTGACTACTGTGGCTGTATAATAGGTTCTGAAATCAGGTAGAGTGAGGCCTCCCACTTACTTCTTCTTTTTCAGTGATGCTTTACTTATCCGAGGCTTGTTTCCCTTCCATATGAAGTTGGTGATTTGTTTCTCTATCACATTAAAAAATGACATTGGAATTTGGGTCGGAAGTGCATTGTATATATAGATGGCTTTTGGTAGAATAGACATTTTTACTATGTTAAGTCTTCCTATCCATGAGCAAGGTGTGTTCTTCCACTTAAGTAGGTCCTTTTTAGTTTCTTGTAGTAGAGCTTTGTAGTTTTCTTTGTATAGGTCTTTTACATCCTTGGTAAGATTTATTCCTAAGTATTTTATCTTCTTGGGGGCTACTGTGAATGGTATTGATTTGGTTATTTCCTCTTCGGTGTTCTTTTTGTTGATGTAGAGGAATCCGTTTATCTATAACCTGAGACTCTGCCAAACTCTACTATTAGTTTCAGTAGTTTTCTGGAGGATTCCTTAGGGTTTTCTGTGTATAAGATCATGTCATCTGCAAATAGAGATAATTTTACTTCCTGCTTGCCAATCCAGATGCCCTTTATTTCTTTGTCTAGCCTAATTGCTCTGGCTAGGACCTCTAGCACAATGTTGAATAAGAGCGGTGATAAAGGGCATCCTTGTGTGGTCCCTGTTCTCAAGGAAAATGCTTTCAGGTTCTCTCCATTTAGAGTGATGTTGGCTGTTGGCTTTGTATAAAAAAAAATTTTTTTTTTTTTTTTTATATAGTTGCCCTTTATTATGTTGAGGAATTTTCCTTCAATTCCTATTTTGGGGAGAGTTTTTATCTTAAATGGGTGTTGGACTTTGTCAAATGCCTTTTCTGCATCAATTGATAAGATCATGTGGTTTTTGTCTTTTGTTTTATTTATGTGGTGGATTACATTAATGGTTTTTCTAATATTAAACCGGCCTTGCATAAATAAACCCCACTTGGTCATGGTGGATTAATTTTTTGATATGTTGTTGAATTCTATTGGCTAGAATTTTGTTGAGGATGTTTGCATCTATGTTCATGAGGGATATAGGTCTGTAATTTTCTTTTTTTGCGATGTCTTTACCTAGTTTTGGTATCAGGGAAATGGTGGCTTCATAGAATGAGTTGGGAAGTATTCCGTCATTTTCTATGCTTTGAAATAACCTTTAGTGGTGGTGTTAACTCTTCTCTGAAAGTTTGGTAGAACTCTGCAGTAAAGCCATCCGGGCCAGGGCTTTTTTTGTTGAGAGTTTTTTGATTACCGTTTCATCTCTTTTTTTGTTATGGGTCTATTTAGTTGTTCTACTTCTGATTGTGTTAGTTTAGGTAGGTAGTGTTTTTCCAGGAATTCATCCATTTCTTCTAGGTTTGCAAATTTGTTAGAGTACAATTTTTTGTAATAATTTGATATGATTCTTTTAATTTCAGTTGGGTCTGTTGTGATGTGGCCCATCTCGTTTCTTATTTGGGTTGTTTCCTTTCCTGTATTTCTTTAGTCAGTCTGGCCAATGGTTTATCAATTTTGTTAATTTTTTCAAAGAACCAGCTTTTGGCTTTGTTAATTCTTTCAATTGTTTTTCTGTTCTCTAATTCATTTAGTTCAGCTCTAATTTTTATTATTTGTTTTCTTTTGGTTCCTGATGGATTCTTGTGTTGCTCACTTTCTATTTGTTCAGGTTGTCGGGACAGTTCTCTGATTTTGTCTCTTTCTTCTTTTTGTATGTGTGCATTTATCGATATAAATTGGCCTCTGAGCACTGCTTTTGCTGTGTGCCAGAGGTTTTGATAGGAAGTATTTTCATTCTCGTTGCATTCTATGAATTTCCTTATTCCCTCCTTAATGTCTTCTATAACCCAGTTTTTTTTCAGGAGGGTATTGTTCAGTTTCCAAGTATTTGATTTCTTTTCCCTGATTTTTCTGTTATTGATTTCCACTTTTATGGTCTTGTGGTCTGAGAAGATGCTTTGTAATATTTCGATGTTCTGGATTCAGAAAAGGTTTGTTTTATGACCTAATATGTGGTCTATTCTAGAGAATGTTCCATGTGCGCTGGAAAAAAAAGTATATGTTGCAGCAGTTGAGTGGAGAGTTCTGTATAAGTCAATGAGGTCAAGTTGGTTGATTGTAGTAATTAGGTCTTCCGTGTCTCTATTGAGCTTCTTACTGGATGTCCTGTCCTTCTCCGAAAGTGGTGTGTTGAGGTCTCCTACTATAATTGTGGAGGTGTCTATCTTACTTTTCAGTTCTGTTAAAATTTGATTTATGTATCTTGCAGCCCTGTCATTGGGTGCATAAATATTTCATATGGTTATATCTTCCTGATCAATTGTCCCTTTTATCATTATGTAGTGTCCTTCTTTATCCTTTGTGGTGGATTTAACTTTAAAGTCTATTTTGTCAGAAATTAATATTGCTACTCCTCTTCTTTTTTGCTTATTGTTTGCTCGATATATTTTTTTCCATCCTTTGAGTTTTAGTTTGTGTCTCTAAGTCTAAGGTGTGTCTCTTGTAGGCAGCATATAGACGGATCGTGTTTCCTTATCCAAGCTGAGACTCTCTGTCTCTTTATTGGTGCATTTAGTCCATTTACATTCAGCGTAATTATAGATAAATAAGTGTTTAGTGTTGTCATTTTGATGCCTTTTTATGTGTGTTGATGACAATTTCATTTTTCCACTTACTTTTTTGTGCTGAGACTTTTTTCTTTGTAAATTGTGTGTTCCTCATTTTCATAGTATTTGACTTTACGTTTGTTGATTCGTTACGTTTTTCTTGGCTTTTATTTTGAGTTATGGAGTTGTTATACCTCTTTGGGGTTACCTTAATATTTATCCCTATTTTTCTAAATAAAAACCTAACTTGTATTGTCCTATATTGCCTTGTTTCCCTCTCCATATGGCAGTTCTATGCCACCTGTATTTAGTCCTTCTTTTTGTTTATTGTGATCTTTTACATAATGACTTCAATGATTCCCTGTTTTGAGCATTTTTTTTTTAATTAATCTTAATTTGTTTTTGTGATTTCCCTATTTGAGTTGATATCAAATAGGATGTTCTGTTCTGTGACCTTGTGTTGTACTGGTATCTGATATTATTGGTTTTCTGGCCAAACAATTTCCTTTAGTATTTCTTGTAGCTTTGGTTTGGTTTTTGCAAATTCTCTAAGCTTGTGTTTATCTGTAAATATCTTAATTTCTCCTTCATATTTCAGACAGAGTTTTGCTGGATATATGATCCTTGGCTGGTAGTTTTTCTCCTTCAGTGCTCTGTATATGTCATCCCATTGCCTTCTTGCCTGCATGTTTTCTGCTGAGTAGTCTGAACTTATTAGTATTGATTCTCCCTTGTAGGAGACCTTTCTTTTATCCCTGGCTGCTTTTAAAATTTTGTCTTTATCTTTGGTTTTGGCATTTTTGATGATAATATGTCTTGGTGTTTTTCTTTTTGGATCAATCTTAAATGGGGTTCGATGAGCATCTTGGATAGATATCCTTTCATCTTTCATGATGTCAGGGAAGTTTTCTGTCAGCAGATCTTTAACTATTCTCTCTGTGTTTTCTGTTATCCCTCCCTGTTCTGGGACTCCAATTACATGCAAGTTATCCGTCTTGATAGAGTCCCACATGATTCTTAGGGTTTCTTCATTTTTTTAAATTCTTTTATCTGATTATTTTTCAGCTATGTTGGCGTTAATTCCCTGGTCCTCCAGATTTCCCACTCTGCATTCTAATTTCTCGAGTCTGCTCCTCTGACTTCCTATTGCATTGTCTAATTCTGTAATTTTATTGTTAATCTTTTGGATTTCTACATGCTGACTCTCTATGGATTCTTGCAACTTATTAATTTTTCCACTATGTTCTTGAATAATCTTTTTGAGTTCTTCAACTGTTTTATCAGTGTGTTCCTTGGCTTTTTCTGCAGATTGCCTTATTTCATTTCTGAGGTCATCCCTGATGTCTTGAAGCATTCTGTAAATTAGTTTTTTTATATTCTGTATCTGATAATTCCAGGATTGTATCTTCATTTGGGAAAGATTTTGATTCTTTAGTTAGGGGGGGTTGTAGAAGCAGTCATGGTCTGCTTCTTTATGTGGTTTGATATTGACTGCTGTCTCCGAGCCATCACTAAGATATTGTAGTGATTTATTCTATATTTGCTCACTGAGTTTTATCTTGTTTTGTTTTCTTTCAATATACGCGGATGGGCTACTAGATTGTGCTGTCTTGATTCTTGTATCCCTTGACTTACTTATGACCTATTACCAGCTGGTTTGGGCTGTTACCAGATATATGTGCCTGAGTCCATTCACTTTCTTGAGTAGAATCTGATTTGGGGTCATCAAGTGTGTGATGCACCCTGTCACCTATCCACCTTGAGAAGTAGTGGTGATAGTTGTGTGCACCAGATTCTAGTAGCAGCTGGGTTTCACACTCCAGGGTGGGCAGGATGCTGACAGGCTTCCCCCAAGTGTCAGTGAGGTAGGTGTGTATCTATTCCTGAAGCACCTTGGTGGGTGGGTTCTGCAGCTGTACCTTAGGACCTCAATGCAAGTACCTCTACAGATTGGTTGGTGTCACCCTCCTTAGACCCCTAAGGCAGGAGGCTGGGTGGTCTGGGGGAGCTTCAGCCCTCAGTTCCCTGTTGTGGGTCAGTGAGGGCTCTGTTGAATACGCAGAGATATCAGACCTGGGAAACATGTCTTTCCAGTAAATCCACTACAAAAAAAAAAATGCAGTCAGATCCCTATCAGAAATGCCTTTGCATTATAATAGCCACCTTGTTCCCTGTAGGGATGAAAGCCCAAGACTGTGGATCACATATGCTTGGCTGGAGCTGGTTCTGTGTTTTTAGTCAGTTAGGGAAGGATTTTTGGTCCCTGGGTTTTTTGTGGTTGCTTCTCTCAGGCCAGAAGAATGGGTTAGGAAAAGACCAAAAAAGAAAAGAAAAGAAAAGAAAAAGCGCGGAGCATTTCTCCCTCTGGCTCAGGAAATTCCAATGTTAATGAAGCCACCTGGGAAGGGGATGGGAGGGTTCAGAAAAATAGGAGAGAGTTAAAAAAAAAAAAAAAATTCCCGGAATATAGACAAAGTTACTTATCTTGCTTGGGATGACTGTTTTATCTGAGATTCCCAAGGGGCGCCTTGCCTGTGTGCGCTGGCTGGGTAGAGATTGCCCCTGAGGGCCAGGCCCTCGTCCCGTGCTCGCGCCGTCTCAGAAGCCGGGTCAGTTCCTCCACTGCCAGTTCAAAGCCCAGTGTCAAGGTTCCCCGGCTGGGACGCTGCACTCGCAGCTCCAAAAACAGTCGCTGCCTCCCGGTGACTTCTCCTCCTGCCAGCTGCTTCGCCACGCTGCCCGTGCTGGCTGGCTGGGCCCCCTCCCGAGGTCAGTTCAGGGGGGTAGGGCTGTGCCCCGTGTTTTCACCAAGACAGGATGTTGTGCTCAGCTCCCCTGCGCCCAGTCCAAAGCCTGGTGCCAAGGTTACCTTACTGGGACGCTGGCTCCAGGCTCCAAAACAGTCTCTGCTTCCCCGTAGTTGTTCGTTCATGGTCTCTGTCACTCAGGTCAACTCTTTAAATCTGTGTTTGTTGGTCAGGGTTCGTAGATTGTAATGTATGTGATCGATTCACTTGTTTTTCCGAGTCTTTGTTGTAAGAGCGATCCAAGGTAGCGTCTACCTAGTCAGCCATTTTGGCCCCGACCTCAGCCAATCTCTTTTGAAATATAAAAGAGAGAAGTGAACAGAGAGACATGTGGACCTCATACCACCAAGAAAGCAGTGCAGGGAGCAGAGCATGTCCTTTAGACCCGAGTTTCCTGTGCTGAGATGCTCCCAGACCAAGGGAAGACTGATGCATCAGAAGGAACTTCCTCCAGGGCTGACAGAGACAGAAAGCCTTCCCCTGGAGCTGATGCCCTGAATTTGGACTTGTAGCTTATTAGACTGTGAGAGAATAAATTTCTCTTTGTTAAAGCCATCTACTTGTGGTATTTCTGTTACAGCAGAACTAGATGACCAAGACATTAGAATATATGAATTATCACATCTGTTGACCATTTGGAATTAAAGTCACTTAATTTTTTTTAACCTGGATCTATTTTTAAAATTCCAAATGGCATCAGTTTAGATTTAAGAAATGCAAGTTCAAGGTTACTGGCACTGCCCAGGCCTGCTGAGATATGACCTTTAGGAATAGCCCCTGAAAAAGGTGGTCAAGAAGGTACGTGATTTCTATGATCAGTACTGCCCTTAAAAAAACCAAATACCCTTTGCTACTGAGTTGATTCTGACTCATAAGGGCCCTGTAGTACTGCCCTTAGCACCTGGCGACTGAAGCTCCACCCTGGGCCTCATATTATAGAGGAACCCACTCCTCCCTCCACAGGCTATGCCCTTCCAGAAGGGATGAAGAAACTATTGGGTGAGGGGATGTGTCCACTGGGCAACTGGCTACTCTTCTAATAGAAGTAACCACATTCGATACTCAGATAATTCACGATTATATAATAAGGAACAAATTAAGAATTATTCATAGTACTACGTCAGAGTATTTTGTGACTGACTCTATACATTTGGAAGATTTCATTAGATAAATGTGCAAGACCCTCAATTGGGTCATAAAAAATTAGACTTTTTTTTTGAGAATTAAAAAACAACAACAAAGAACTTTATACAGTCAAGTACACAGATAATAAGAGTACAGCTCAGTGGATTTTTGTCCACACATATACCTGTAAAATCACCACCCAGAAAATGATATAGAACTTTTTCAGTATGCTATTAGACCCCTGTAGTTGCTGTCAATTAATACTGCACAAAAGTAACCATTATTCTGATCTATATCACCATCAGTAGGTCGTACCTGTTTTTGAACTTCATAAAATGGCATCATATTGTATGTACTCCTTTGTTTCTTCACTTACGCTGTTGTGTGTAGCAGGAGTTCATACTTTTCTTTGATGTGTAGTATTCCATTGTGTGAATATATCACAACCGTTTTATTCATTCTACTGTTAGACATTACGGTTATATTCAGTTTTTAGCTATTATGAATAAAGCTTCTATGAACGTTTTTGTGCATGGCTTTTGGTAGACATATGCTTTTATATCTGTTGAAGGTATGGCCAGGAATGGAATTCCTGGATCATAAGTTAGAAAAGTGTTTACCTTTCATGATGCTGCTCGGTGTAAGTTGTTGTACCAATTTATACTCCAATTAACAATATATGAGAGTTTCAATTGGCTTCACATCCTTGCCAACACTTGGTATCGTCTATCAGTTTAGTTTTAGCTATTTTGGGGGACATGTAGTGGTATGTAGCTGTGGTTTTAATTCCTACTTCCTTTTAAATTTTTGGTCATTAGAATTTTTTTTTTTGAAGTGCCTGTTAAGTCTCCTACCAATTGCATTGCAGTGAATAACTTAATATGACCCTTCTATAGCCACAAAAAAAAAAAACAAAAACTTTTTTTTTAAATTATAGCCACAGTCTTTGTAATTCCCACCATATGACTGGGTGGGACTATGCAAATGAGGTGCTCGCAGCCCACCAAGGGGATTGGATAGCTTGTTAATAATGTAATTAAGGTGCATGGCATGCTTGGGACCATGTAAATAAGGTGTATGGAGTCCTAATGAGGGGATTGATCAGTTTTGTCATCCTGCCAGGCTTAAAAGAAAGACAATCACAGAGAAAAGAGGGAGCCTCACACCATCAAGAAGGAAGAGCTAGGAGTAAAGCATGTTCTTTGGACCCAGGATCCCTGCACTGAGAACTTCCTAGTCACAGGAGACAGAGAGAGAGAGAACTGTGACACCAGAGATGGTACCAGACGGTGAGAAGCAGCAGCAGAAGAATGATGGCAGCAGAGGTGGAAGAACCCGGAAACTGGCAGGAGAGGGTATGGTTGGTGAGAAAGCTGAGCACCTTCAGTCAGGGGGCTTGCTGGAGGAGCGGGGTACCTGTGGGCACTTGGCAGTTGAGCTAAAAAGCTTTGTAACACTTGGCTAAGCAGGGCAGAGGCCTGGCCATCCCAAGAGGCCCAAGAGGCCCAAGGGGCCAAGGGCCGAGAGGCCGGGGGCCAGGGAGGTCTGCCTGCGGGTTTGGCTGAGAAGAGGATGTCCTGATGGAAGAACAGTATTCTGGGCTGTTTCTTACCCTAATAAACCCCATAATCATGAGTGTCATTGATTGAATTTTGTCCCTCCAAAATATATGTCAACTTGGCTAGTCCATGATTCCCAGAATTGTATGATTGTCCACCATTTTGTCATCTGATGCGATTTTCCTATGTGTTGTAAATCCTACCCTCTATGATGCTAATGACAAATGCAGAATGTTGAATATAATGTAGACTGCCAAAAGAACAAACAAATCTGTCTTGGAAGAGGTACAAACAGAATGTTCCTTAGAAGCAAGGATGGCGAGACTGCATCTTACATACTTTGGACAGGTTGCCAGGAGGGATCAGTCTCTGGAGAAGGACATCATGCTTGGTAAAATACAGGGTCAGTGGAAAAGAGGAAGACCCTCAACAAGATGGACTGACCCAGTGGCTGCAACAATGGGCTCAAGCATAACAACAACTGTGAGATTGTTCTGCGGCACACAGGGTCACTATGAGTCAGAACTGACTTGATGGCACATAAGAACAACAACAACAAGAAGATATTAATGAGGTGAGATGAATGGCAGTTATGTTAATGAGGCAATACTCAATCTACAAGATTGGATTGTGTCTTGAGCCAATCTCTTTTGAGATATAAAAGAGAGAAGTGAGCAGAGAGATAGAGGGACCTCATGCCACCAAGAAAGCAGTGCTGGGAGCTGAGCATGTCCTTCGGTTCTGGGGTTCCTGTGCAGAGAAGCTCCTAGCCCAGGGGAAGATTAATGACAAGGACCTTCCTCCAGAGCCAACAGAGAAAGCCTTCCCCTGGAGCTGATGCCCTGAATTTGGACTTCTAGCCTACTAGATCATGAGAGAATAAACTTCTGTTTGTTAAAGCCATCCACTTGTGGTATTTCTGTTACAGCAGCACTAGAGGACTAAGACAATGAGTATTGTCTGTGAATTCTATGTGGCCATTGCAATGAATTATCAAATCCAACAGAGAAGTAGAGAGTGCCCTGGAAGGGATTGTTGGTGTCAGAATGGTAAAAAGTTTGGAAGGTGGAGGCCCATCTGACCTAGGCTTCATCAGATTCAACCTTGGGCTATTGATGTTGATTATGATTTTCCTCCTTGTTTGTGAAGTTAGAGGAGGTCAGACACCCCCACCATGCCATTTCTACACTTTTCTTTTTTTGTCAGCTTGTCTTTTTTCGTTAATGATTTGTAATTCTTCATGCATTCTGGAAATGTGTCCTAATTTAGATAAATGTATTACAAACATCTTATATCTGTGTGCAGCTTTTTCACTCTTTAGTGGTATAGCTTGATGAACAGAAGTTCTTAGTTTCAATGAAGCTGTCTTAGTTATCTAGTGCTGCTTTAACAGAAATACCACAAGTGGATGGCTTAAAAAAACAGACATTTATTCTCTCACAGTCTAGTAGGCTAGAAGTCCAAAGTCAGGGCACCAGCTCCAGGGCAAGGCTTTCTCTCTCTGTTGGCTCTGGAGGAAAGTCTTTGTCATCAATCTTCTCCTGGGCTAGGAGCGTCTCTGCACAGGAACTCTAGGTCCAAAGGACAAGCTCTGCTCTTGGTGCTGCTTTCTTGGTGGTATGAGGTCCCCACTCTCTGCTTGCTTCCCTTTCCTTTTATCTCTTAGAAGATAAAAGGTGGTGCAGGCCACAACCCAGGGAAACCCCCTTTACATTGGATCAGGGATGACCAAGGGTATTACCCTAATCCCCTTTAACATAATCTAACCATGCCTTATTAACCACAGGCACAGATTAGGATTTACAACACATAAGAAAATTATATCAATCACAAAATGGAGGACAACCACACAATACTGGGAATCATGGCCCAGCCAAATCTATATACATGTTTTGGGGGGACACAATTCAATCCATGAAACATGTCCAGTTTGTTAGTATTTAACTAAATAATGTATCCTGTTGAAGAAATATTTACCTACCTGAGATCATGAAGGTAGTTTCCTATGTTTTCTTCTAAAAGCTTTATTACTTTTAGCTTCCACATTTAGGCTTATGCTTCATCTTAAATAAAGGAATTAGATGCCATATTGCACTCGATAGGTCAGCCAGTGCAATGTGGAATACAAGTGGTGACAGTGGACATACTTCCAATATTTGAAATTAGACTAATTTAAGAAGAAAAACAATACAAGAAGGTAAAATAGCTACAACTTGGTCTAAAAAATATGGCCCAAACTGTAAATTAAAATTAGTTAAATTCAGAACACCAAAGACACAAGGTAATTATGGGCTCAAGGACAGAAAGGGCCACATAAACCAGAGACTACATCAGCCTGAGACCAGAAGAACTAGATGATACCCGGTTACAACTGATGACTGCCCTGACAGGAAACACAACAGAGAACCCCTGAGGGAGCAGGAGAGCAGTGGGATGCAAACCCCAAATTCTTGTAAAAAGACCAGACTTAATGGTCCGACTGAGACTAGAAGGACCCCAGAGGTCATGGCCCCTAGACCTTATGTTAGCCCAAGACAGGATCCATTCCCAAAGCCAACTCTTCAGACAGGGATTGGACTAGACTATGGGATAGAAAGTGATACTGGTAAAGAGTGAGCTCCTTGGATCAAGGAAACTCATGAAACTATGTGGGCAGCTCCTGTCTGGAGAAGAGATGAGAGGGCAGAGGGGGTCAGAAGCTGGTTGAATGGACAGAAAAACGGAGTGGAGAGAAGGAGTGTGCTGTCTCATTAGAGGAAGAGCAACTAGGAGTATATAAAAAAAAAAAAACAAGGTGTATATAAGTTTTCATATGAAAGACTGACTTGATTTGTAAACTTTCACTTAAAGCACAATAAAATTAAAAAAAAATTAGTTAAATTCAGTTCTATTCTGTGGAATGCTTGGCTAGAAAGATGGGACTTAGGGATTAGCAGTTTTAAAGAACAGGCCTAAAGCATATACATCTCCTAAATTTTCTACATGCTGCCTCATAAAATCCCAGGTACCTGTATGTCTCAGTTATTCAAACCATTTTAAAATAAAGTACAGGAGGAAATGAGCCCCTTGGTGGTTCAAACAGTTAACACACTTGACTGCTAACTGAAAGGTTGGTGGTTCAAGTCCACCCAGAGTCACCTCAGAAGAAAGGCTTGGTGATCTACTTCTGAAAAATCAGCCATTGAAAACCCAATGGAGCACTGTTCTACTCTGATACACATGGGGTCACCATGAGTTGGAATCAATTCTACAGTAACTAGTTATAGGAGGAAAATCGATAAGAAATTAATTTCATCATAATCATTTGGTAGGTCACCATTGGTGCCAAGCCATTGATAGCCCCAGCAAGTCAACTCAGACTTGGAGGCTCAGAATGCAGCCTCAATAAAATGAAATCATACAGCAGGTGAACTAAAGAGGGTATGTGACTAAACTTTCTGAATGTAGGGTTCAGAGCTACAGAAATCAGCAAAATGGATTAACTGCCCACCATAAATGGCCACAACTTTTACTGAAGTAACTGCATATCAGATAAGTTGAAAAGTGACTTAAGTTCATTCTTATCTCCCCTAGACTTCACTGGGAATTTTAGGGCTGAGTCCGGGGTGACTTCGGACAGTGGGTAAAGAAAGGAGTTGCTGAAGTGTTCTACAGCATCAGATTAGCTTCATGGAACCTCAGAGTCAGGAAGAGCCTTCTAAAAATTTATGCATTCAGTTATTCATTCAACAGATACTTCCAAATTTTCTACAATCTGCAACATATTCTGAATTCTGCCCTTAGGGAGCTTAGAGTCTACTTGTGTATATTAAACATGTATATACAATAACCGTACTTTAAGGAAGATTGTGATGAATTTCTGCTATTTGTTTACGTGTCTTTTTTCTGGATTTCTATCCCTTAGACCGAATTTCTTGAAGGCAAGAAGATGAATTATCTTAGATGTAATGACTGAATCCTTTCCTAAGCAGGAAGTGATCTTTCTTTTTTAATGTCATCCTCCTTATATTTCAACCATTCTTACAAGATTTACTGATCTAATATGTGCGAGGAACTATGGTAGGCACTAAGTGTATGCAGCTGCAAACAAGATAGTGTCTCCGAGGTCACGTAGCTTATCTTGGAGAAGGAGGTATTTGAATTGGCTGTTAAAGGATGAAAAAAGCCTTTGAGTATGCAGTTTTAATATGCAGTAACTAAACAGAATATTCCAGGCAGAGACAACAATGGGTGAAAAAGACATGAAAGCAAGATATATTGTGAAGAGAAATAGTTCAGACTTTGCAGTAAATAGAAGGAATAGAAAAGAATATGAGATGTTGGGACTGCAATAAATTGATCTCTTTTTTCTACCTGGGTTCTAAACTGTCTAAGAAATAAAACAATGGGTACAAGTGGAGTTAGGCTGGCAGATGTAGCTTAGTCTGAGCGTCACATGGGCCTGAACTGAACCTCAGGATCATGCAGACTTACCCGCACAGTTATAGGCAGAGCTGGACTGGGGAAGACATGCTCCTGGCAAAAATAAACCTCTGCCCAACTTATGATATGGAATGATTCTATGTGGCCAGGCTCCCTCCAATGAGGAAAAAAGAGGTTGGGTTGGGTGAAGCACGCCCAGCTATTTTTCTCAAATTATCAATCGGATGTTATCCCACTTCCCCAGCATTAGAATAAGTATAAGATGGAGAAGCTCAGGGTTATACCAATTAAGCTCTATTCACGAGAAAATAAAAGTAGTAGGAGGGAAGTAGTGTTTCTCACTAACATTGCCTACCTCCTTTCCTCTTTCTCTTTCAACCAGTTGACCTTGCCATTAAGCATATGGTCAAAAGGGGGAAGACCCTCACACCCAGGAGAGAAAATCCAGCTTTTCAGCACAGCCTTACCTGCATCTTCCTGACACTCTTATCCTAATAACCACCACTGATCCTTTAGGTAGCCTCCTGAACTGCTGGTGAGGAGATTATATTTTGCCCTCAGAATCTGAAATGGATAAGAATATTAGTTAAATACCAAAGGCTAAACCATACTCAAGACTGAATATTCATTCCCTATTCTATTCCCCAACCAAATTAGTCTAACCACGTTGTCCAGCACAGCTTATCAAAGTCTGCAATGAGATAAAATGACAATATTAAGATAGTCCTGTAACACAGTTTATAAGAACTCTCTGGTAATAAAGTACCAGCAACATGGAGCAACCCAAATCTGAATACTAAAGCCCCACATGAAATTCTTGTGCCCTTGTGAGTTAGAAGTCCAAAGTCCTCTTTTGAAAAATCATTCTTACAAAGTTATGGGTTAACTTGTGTCCTTGAAAAAGATATGTTGAAGTCCTAACCCCCAGTACCTGCAAATGAGAACTTATTTGGAAATAGAGTTTTTGCAGATGTAATTAGTTATGTTAAAACGAGATCATACAGGAGTAAGGTGGGCCTTAATCCAATATGACTGCTTGTAAAAAGAAGAAGAGACTTAGAGGGAAGATGGCCATGTGAAGACAGAGACAGAAATTGGAGTTATGCTGTCACAAACAAAAAACGCATTGGGCTACCAGAAGTTGGAAGAGATGAGGAAGAATTTCCCCCTAGGGCCTTCAGACAGACCCTGCCCATACCCTGAATCTGTGAGACAATCAATTTCTGTTTGTTTGGGGTTTTTTTTGGCTTTAGCAAAGAGAAATTTATTCACTCAAGTCAAGGAGGCTAGAAGTCCAAATTCATGGTGCGAGCTCCAGGGAAGGCTTTCTCTCTCTGTAGGCCCTGGGGGAAGGTCCTTGTCATTAATCTTCCTCTACTGGAGGGCTTCTCGGCACAGGGACCCTGAGTCGAAAGGACACATTCTTCTCCTGTCTCTTGTTTCTTGGTGGTATGAGGTCCTGGTGTCTCTGCCTGCTTCTCAATTTTATATCTCAAAAGAGATTGGTGTGAGAGAACCTAATCTTATAGATTGAGTCCTACCTCATTAACATAACTGCCTCTAGTCTTGCATCAATTTCTGTTTTTTTAAGCCATTCAGTTTGTGATACTTAATTTTGGCAGCTCAGGGAAACTAATCCACGAAGGTCTCATTTTGCTCAGTCTCAGCCAGAGGTGTTCCTGGTGCCTGAGTGGAGATGTGGTTCCTTTGGCATCTCTATAATGAGCCATCTCTGGTCGGAGTGGGTGTGGTTCACTCAGGACCTCAGAAGTTGAATTGGTTTAATGACAAGAGTCCCAGGAGCCTCACCTTTAAAAGAGCCCAAAGAGTTTATGGGACATACGCAGCCCAGCACTGGCTATGCCCATAGCATTTAGAAGTCAGTCCCTAGTTTCTGGGTTTATCCCCATTGGAATTGTGTTCTCAGAACCCAGTACTCAATTTTTCCCAAGACAATAGGAGCAGCTCAGTAGAGCAGAAAAGGGAGGAAAGAAATCCTTCACCAGGCTGTGTCAATCTATAACAAAAAACCAAAAAACTTATTGCTGTTGAGTCGATTCCAACTCACAGCGACCCTATAGGACAGGGTAGAGCTGCCCCATAGGGTTTCCAAGGAGGCACTGGTGGATTTGAACTGCCGACTTTTTGGTTGACAGCTGAGCTTTTAGCCACCGTGCCACCAGGGCCAGTTGTCTGAAACCCATACCTTTGGATGCAAACGCCATTTGTAGTATTCTCCATCCTTCCAACTTGGCTATTTGCCTGAAGGTGATAAGAGATGATCGTAATAACTCAAAGTTCCTGATAAATCATCATCATAATAGCACTTGTTGAATACTTAGTATGTGCCAGAAACTCTTCTGAGAGCCTTAATATATTATACTTGTATAATGTCTGTGACTTTACTAAATTTTTACTTACTGTACTTGTGTAACTTGTTATTTACTATAAACTTTTGTAATAACACTCTTTACCCCAAAACAATTTGAGAAGTAAAACCAAAAATCAAGGCCAAAATATCACTTTTATTAGAAAGAAAGAGAAAGAGAAAGAGGAGACTGACTACTTTAGAGGAATGAACTTTAGTATACTACCATGGGTCTGTCAGTTTGTTGTACTGTGGTGGCTTACATGTTGCTGTGATGCTGGAAGGTATGCCACTGGTACCTCCAATACCAGCAGGTTCACCCATGGTAGACAGGTTTCAGTGGAACTTCCAGACTAGGAAGAAAGGCCTGGCAATCTACTTCCAAAAATTAGCCAATGAAAATCCTATAGATCACAACAGAACATTTCCCCACTAGATTGCTTTGGGCATGTCATCAGGAGGAATCAATCACTGGAGAAGGACATCATATTTGGCTAAGCAGAGGGCCAGCAAGGCCAAGAGAAACCCTCAGTGAGATGGATTGGCACAATAGTCACAATGATGGACTCTAACTTGCCAGCAATCATAAGAATAACACAGGACTGGGTGATATGTTGTTCAGTTGTTCATAAAGTGCCATGAGTTGGAGTCAGTTTCAAGGAGGTTATCTATCCACTTTAGTGTAAGAGCCAATTAGGCCTCCTAAATGAACTTTAGAGGTAGGTTGACACACTGGCCAGCTACCAGGTGATTCCACCCGAGGAAAACCTCTCCCTTGGGTCAAATATCTACAATTTAAAACTGGGGGAGCTATGGAAAACTGTGTTTTCTATGGGAGGGAAAGTGGGATACAGCTAAGTCAAGCATGCTTTGTTATTCTTCTTAAATGAACCAATCAGATTGTTTGCTCACTCCCTGCGGTAGAATACGTACAGGGCAGAGAGGCCTGAAATTATGCTAATTCTGCTGTCTTTACAAGACAGAAACCTCAGGAGTAGGGAAAAAGCATTCCCCATAACATGATAAGTAAACATTGAAAGTTTTCTTTTATAATACTTTTTTTTTTAATAATTATGTACCTAATGTGGGAAACATTGTGCAGACTTGTTGGAGGTTTTTAAGCAAGCCATGGACATGATGACTTATTTTAGGAGGATAATGTTGGCAGCTGTGGGGAGAATGGATCTGAGGGAGGAGATACTGGAGACTAGGAAACCATTTCAGAGTCTGGGGAATAGATGCTGTGAGTAGTACAGTGGCAATTGGGAGAATGAGGAAAATATGGATGTGAGAATTTTTGTACCATTAAAAGAGATGAGGCTTGGCAACAGATTGGGTGTAGTAGTTAAAGAAATGGGAGAAGCCAAAGTGGTTCTGAGATTATGATGCAATGGATTTCTTTTCTATGGCCTTTCTGGCCCTGGGTTCAAAATTCTTCCAAAATGATTGCTAAGGCCACGATCTTGCAGATGATTGGTCTACTTACTAGCCACATAAAAGGCTTGTAATCTACCCAATAGGATTGAGTGGCTTGTGTTCTACCTAGAGGATTGGTTAGTTTGTGATTCGACTGGGAGGGCCACACTTTGAGATGACCTACATAAGAGGCCAATCTCACAGAGGTTTTGGAGGACCTCATGATGGTCAAAAGCCTGAAGCACAGTACATCCTTTGGACCCAGGGTCCTTGTGCTGAGAACTTCCTAGACCCAATAAAAGAGCTGTAATATGGGTCGAGGGTTGTAATGCTGAAGAGGAAGAGAAATGGTGGGCTTGTCAGCCCAAGAGAAAAGCTGGGCACCCTTGGAGAGAGGTTGCTTGCAGAGGCTTGGAAGATCTGGGCAGGGATCTTCCTACAGCACAGCAGGAGCCATGAGGCCCGGGCAATGTGCATGGGAGCTGGAGGCAGCAGTGATGTGAACACAGTATCTGACCTGAACCATGGCATGCCTGCCAAGTAATATAAGAATGGACATGGATAATTTTGAGCAAGGGTAAGCAGTTCTCCCTTTGAGATGTAGCAAGTTTTTTGCCTACAAAGTAAGCTACATGTAGAGGGGTGGGACCAGTTCACCGTAGGCAATCTGTTCCTATTGTTTGCCATTTGCTTTCTGTAAATAATAATAATGGCTTTCACTTTGCCAACACTGTGTATGTGTCTCCTGTGTACTGTTCCATCACACTGGATAAAAGTACAACCCAAGGGTGACTAGTGCCACTGGGTGAAGTCCTCATTCTTAGCAGTCTTACTGCTTAGAAGTTTGAGGCAGAGTTTGTCTTCATGTACAAAACAGAGATTTGGGCCATATGGATCATGTTTTTGTCCCAGAACCATATTATTTCCCAATATGAGGATTCTTAAGCATTTTTACAGTTTGTAAAGATGGAAATCATCCCTATGAGAGACAGAGGGGCAGGTTATCTTGTTTTTATTTTATAGATGGAAGAACTAAAATGAGCTGAAAATGCATGCCATGTTCAAACTCATAGTCAGATTCTAGCATTATCAAATAGATTTTATCAAGTGTGCTCTCGGGAGAAAATATTGAATGACACAGGAAGCATCAAAAGAACATGAAAGGAATACACAGAGTCATTGTACCAAAATAATTGGTCGATGTTCAACCATTTCAAGAGGCAGCATATGATCATGAACCGATGGTACTGAAGGAAGAAGTCCAAGCTGCACTGAAGACATTGGTGAAAAACAAGGCTCCAGGAATTGAGGGAATACCAATTGAGACGTTTCAACAAACGAATGCAATGCTGGAAGTGCTCACTCATCCATGCCAAGAAATTTGGAATATAGTTACTTGGCCAACCGACTGGAAGAAATCCATATTCATGCCCGTTCCAAAGAAAGATGATCCAACAGAATGTGGAAATTATTGAACAATTTCATTAATATCACACAAAAGTAAAATTTTAGTAAAGATAATTCAAAAATGATTGAAGCAATACATCAACAGGGAACTGCCAGAAATTCAAGCTGGATTCAGAAGAGGAAGTGGAACAAGAGGTATCATTACTGATGTCAGATGGATCTTGGCTAAAAGCATAGAATACCAGAAAGACGTTTAGTTGTGTTTTAGTGACTATGCAAAGGCATTCAACTACGTGGATCATAACAAATTACAGATAACATTTCAAAGAATGGGTATTCAAGAACACTTCACTGTGCTCATGCGGAACCTGTACATAGACCAACAGGCAGTTGTTTGAACAGAACAAGGGGATACTGAGTGGTTTAAAGTCAGGAATGGTGTGTGTCAGGGTTGTATCCTTTCACCATACTTATTCAATCTGTATCCTGAGCAAGTAATCTGAAGACTGAACTGTATGAAAAAGAACTCAGAATCAGGATTGGAGGAAGACTCATTAACAACTTGCGATATGCAGATGACACAGCCTTCCTTGCAGAAAGGGAAGAGGACTTGAAGCACTGATGAAGATCAAAGACTATATAGCCTTCAGTATGGATTACACTTCAACATAAAGAAAACAAAAATCCTCGCAACTGGACCAATTAGCAACATTATGATAAAAGGAGACAAAATTGAAGTTGTCAAGGATTTAATACTACTTGGATCCATAATCAACGCCCATGGAAGCACCAGTGACGAAATCAAACAACATATTGCATTGGGCAAATCTGCTGCAAAAAACCTCTTTACTGTGTTAAAAAGCAAAGATGTCACCTTGAAGGCTAAGGTGTGCCTGACTGAAGCCATGTTATTTTCAATTGCCTCATATGCATTTGAAAGCTGGACAATGAATAAGGAAGACCAAAGAATTGATGCCTTTGAATTGTGGCGCTGGTGAAGAATACTGAATATACCACAGACTGCTAGAAGAATGAACAAATCTGTCTTGAAAGAAGTACAGCCAGAAAGCTTCTTCGAAGCAAGGGTTGTGAGACTTGGCCTCATGTACTTGGACATGTTATTAGGATAACCCATTTCTTGGAGAAGGACATCATGCTTGGTAAAAAGTCAGTGAAAGAGAGGAAGGCCCTCAGTGAGACAGATTGACACAGTGACTGCAACAAAGGGCTCACGCATAACAATGTTTGTGAGGATGGTGCAGGACTGGGCAATGTTTCATCCTGTGGTACGTTAGGGTTGCTAACAACTCTCATTTTTCTTGAATATTTCTACACAAAGGGTACATGTTATTTGCATTAAAAATTTGGCTCTACTTGCTACCAAGGAGGTAGGGATAGGATTTTAGTAAGGAAAGCCCTGACTTAATCTGTGTGCACAGGCCTTGTCAGTCTTTTTTGCCTTGAATAATCCCTTTAATTAAGCCCAAGAATGACTCAGAGACTCTGGATGGTTAGAGGTGAAAAGGTCTTAAATTCAGGGAAAATAAAATGTAATGATCCTCCCAACTCTATGTCCTTTCTTCCCCTTTGCCCAGTCACTAGAGAAAAGGGGAAGATAGAAGAATGGTTCTAGACTCATCTATATTTATTATATAAGTGGGTGAATGAATTCATTCACTTATTCTACAAATATTTAAGTGCCTTCTATGCATCAGACACTCTTCTTGACATCGGCAGTTCAGCAGGAAACAAAACGAAAATCCCTACCCACATAAAGCTTACGTTCTAGTGAACAAATAAACACATAGTATGTCCCATGGCAGTAAGTTCTATGGAGAGAAGGAAAGGGGATGGAGAGTGCTGGGGAAGGGATGATGTTGCCTCACTGCCTGAGAGACCAATAAAATAACATCTGGAAGGTGAGGACTAAATGGGAGTCCTGAGCTTCTCCTGGTGACTGATATAATCAGTGATAAAGGAATGAATACATTTAGTCCTGAGGACCCCAAGGCAAATGATAGCAGTGAGGCTGTGGGGTTAGGGGTTTTGCTAAGACCAGGGAGCTCTAACTTGACTCCTTTGAATGAGCTCCAACTCTACAGAAGCTATTCTTCTTTGCTTCCTTGTGAAACAGCAGGTTGTTAACAATGTTTTTTAATTGTTGCAAAAAGCCAGTCAGCAAACCTTCTTTTAAATTGCTTTAAAGACCCTGGAAATGAAAAGGAACTGGACCATTAATATTGAACACCATTATTCCTGTCTTAGATTGATACTTTTAAACTCTAAGGTGAAATTATCTTTTAGGAACCAATGGAGATACATCTATTTAGGAGGTTCTCCTGTTTTATTACCAACTTATGCCCAACAGTAATTTTAGAGAAAGAAAATAATGAGAAAAGTGTTTTCACCTTTTTACCCTGTAGCTTTTGCTCTTTCTCGGAAGATAAAACTAAATAATAGAGGCCAGGTAATTTTGTGGATACAATTCTAACGGCTTTGTCAATATTCACAAATATGGAGTATATGCAGACCATCTAAGCTTTTATAGGGTAAAGGCTCCGCGATTTCATTTGCAGATGGGAAATATCTTAGTTAAACTCTTAGAAATAGTGAGAGAGGGGTGGTTACCTATAGGACAGTATCTGAAATTCTTACTTAGTTTATTTGTTATTCTTTCCTACATCTGAATAGATATGGTCAAAGAAGTCTTCAGGTACTGCCGCACTAATCAGTGGTACTAACTTCTCTTGTTGATGTTGGAAGATATGCCACCAGCATTTCAAATACCAGCAGGGTCACCCGTGGTGGACAGGTTTCAGCGGAGCTTCCAGACTAAGACAGACTAGGAAGAAAGCCCTAGAGGTCTACTTCTGAAAATTCGCCAATGAAATGGATCACAACAGAACATTGTCTGATATAGTGCTGAAAGATGAGCCCCCGGGTTGGAAAGCACTCAAAATACACAACAATGGACTTCAGCATACCAATGATCATGAAGATGGTGTAGAATTGGGCAATGTTTCGTTTTGTTATATATAAGGTCACTATGAGTTGGAGCCTACTTGACGGCAACTACCAATAACAACTTCTCTTGTAAATATGGTGCTAATCATAATGAGCCAGTTAAGCCTTTTAGCTAGTCTCCCATTAACAGTCAGCTTCGTGCTACCTTTTTTAGTCCGTGTTATCCTTTCAACCTATTTGCTTAAAGGTGATGAGGGATAATGATACCTCAGGTAAAGCTCCTGATAAATCATCATTAACATCATAATAGCAATTATTGAATACTTAATACATGCAAGGAACTTTGCTGAGAGCCTTATGTATATAAACTTGAGTGATAATTATAATTACCTCTATTTTAAACAAGAGAGAACTGAAGCATGGGTAAGCAAATTTCTAAAGGCCATTCCGTTAAGAAGTGAAGGAGCCAGGATTTGAAAACAGGTGTGTAGTTACACAGCCCATTCTCCTAATCTATGGCTTCTTGATGAAACTTCAGGATCAGTATTAGAAATAATAGTATTTTTTTCAATATATGAGTTGTGGGGACACAAATTATTAATATTTCACTAAAATGTGCAAAAGAATAAAAAAAAGAATACAGTTCATTTTTATTAATGTATCTGCTACACTTTGTAGTGAGGACTGTTTTTAGTTTAATCTGATACACTTAGAGGGGTTCAATAATTTATATGGGGTCCCTGGGTACCACAAATATTTAATGCACTTGGCTGCTAACTGAAAGGTTGGAAGTTTGAGTCTACCCAGAGGCACCTTGGAAGAAAGGCTTGGTGATCTACTTCCAAAAAAGGAGCCATCAAAAATGCTAGTTAGCACAGTTCTACTCTGATATGTGGAAAATCTGGTGGCATAGTGGTTAACAGCTTGGCTGCTAAACTAAATGTCAGCAGTTCGAATCAACCAGGCACTCCTTAGAAAACCTATGGGGCAGTTCTATTCTGCCATTCTGTCCCATAGGGTCGCTATAAGTAGGAATTGATTTGACGGCAACAAGTTTTTTTTTTTTTTAACTCTGACATGCATAGGATTGCCATGAATCAAAGTTGACTTGACAACAACTGGTTTGGCTTTTTTTTTTTTTTTTTTTAAATGTATGTTCAGTATCTTTTTTGGTAAAATACTGATACCCTCAGAGTTTTCCTCTTCTCCCTACTTCTTTCAAGGATTCTAGGGATATTAGTGAGGGATATAGCTTAAGAAACTATGGCCTATTGAGATGAAAAAGGTTTCAAGAGACTTTTGATCTCATCCTAAAACCAAAAAACAATCTGGATAAGTTGAATAACCATAACTAAAACAAAACAACAACCCACTTAAAGACAGTCTTTTTAACAAATGGTGCTGGCACAAGTGGATGTCCATCTGCAAAAACTAACTCAAAATGTATCAAAGGCCTAAAATATAAAGCCCAAAACTATGAAGTTCATAGAAGAAAAAGTAGGATCAACGCTATAGGTCCTAATACACAGCATTAACAGGATACAAATCACAACCAACAACACACAAGCTCCAGGGGATAAGCTAGATAACTGGCATCTTCTAAAAATTAAACACTTATGCTCCTCAAAAGACTTCACCAAAAGAGTAAAAAGAGAACCAACAAACTGCAAAAAAAAATTTTTGGCTCTTATAAATCAGACAAAGGTCTAACCTCTAAAATCTACAAGAAAATCCAACATCTCTACAACAAAAAGACAAATAATCCAATTAAGAAATGGGCAAAGGAAATGAATAGACACTTCACCAAACAAGACATTCAAGTGGCCAACAGACACATTAGAAATGCTCACTATCTCTAGCCATTAGAGAAATGCAAATCAAAACCACAATGAGATACCATCTCACCCCAGCATTACTGGCAAGAATCAATAAAACAGAAAATAGCAATTGTTGAAGAGGCTGCGGGAAGATTGGAACTCTTATGCCCTGCTGGTGGGAATGCAAAATGATACAACCATTTTGGAAAACGATATGGCATTTCCTTAGAAAGCTAGAAATAGAAATACCATATGATCTAGCAATCCCACTCGTAGGAATATATCGTAGAGAAATAAGAGTTATCACACAAATAGACATATGTACACCCATGTTCATTGCAGCATTGTTCACAATAGTAAAACGATAGAAAAAACCTAGATGCCTAGAAAGAAAACTAAAGACACAGATGAAAAGATAAACAAACTGTGGTACATACACACAATGGAGTATTACACAATGCTAAAGAACAAAGGTGACTGTGAAGTATCACATAACATGGGTGCATCTGGAGGACATTATGCTAAGTGAAACAAGTCAATCACAAAAGGTCAATTATTGTATGAGACCACTACTGTAAAAACTCATGAAAAGGTTTACATACAAAAAGAAACAATATTTGATGGTTACCAGGGAGGGGGTGGGTGGGGATGGAAAAATACTTAATAGACAATAGATAAGTGGTAACTTTGGTGAAGAGTAAGACAGTGCACAATACTGGGGAAGCCAGCACAGCCTGTACAAGGCAGGGCCATGGTGGCTCCATAGACACATCCAAACTCCCTGAGGGACCAAATTGCTTGGCTGAGGACTGTGGGGACCATGGTCTCAGGGAACATCTAGCTCAATTGGCGTAACACAGTTTATAAAGAAAATGTTCTACATTCTACTTTGCTGAGTAGCATCTGGGGTCTTAAAAGCCTCTGAGCAGGCATCTAGGATATTCCACTGGTCTCACCCCTTCGGAAGCAAGGAAGAATGAAGCAAACTAAAGACAAAAGGGAAAGATTAGTCTAAAGGACTAATGGACCACATCTACCATGGCCTCCACCAGACTGAGTCTAGTACAACTAGATGGTGCCCGGCTACCACCACTGACTGCTCTGACAGGGATCACAACAGAGGGTCCTGGACAGAGCTGGAGAATAATGTAGAACAAAATTCCAACTCGAAACGAAAGACCAGACTTGCTGGCCTGACAGAGACTGGAGAAACCCTGAGACTATGGCCCTAGACACCCTTTCAGCTCAGTAATAAGGTCACTCCTGGGGTTCACCCTTCAGCCAAAGACTGAACATGAGCATGGAACAAAACAAGACTAAAGGGGTGCACCAGTCCTGGGGTGAAGACTGAAAGGTAGGAGGGAACACGAAAACTGATGGTAGGGAAACCAGGGTTGAGAAAGGAAGAGTGTTGACATGTTATGGGGTTGTTAACCATTGGCATACAACAATGAGTGTACTAACTTTTTGATGAGAAACTAGTCTGTTCTGTAAACCTTCACCTAAATTTCAATAACAAAACAAAACAAAACAGCAACCCATTGAAGAACCAAGGACGCAAAGAAACATAAGTATATTGAACTTCAAAGTGTCAAGCCTTTTCTAAGAGAGTAGATATCCACAGTGGCTCCAACCCTGACCAAAACAGAGGGAGAAGGCATAGGAATCCATCATACATAAGTGTCTTAATTATTGTGCTGCTATAACAGAAGTACCACAAGTGGGTGGCTTTAACAAACAGAAATTTTTTTCTTACAGCTTAGGAGGCTAGAAGTCTGAATGCAGGGCACCAGCTCTAGAGGAAGGGTTTCTCTTTCTTTTAGCTTGGAGGAAGGTAAGGTCCTTTTCTCTTTTCAGCTTCTATTTCTTGGTGATCATGATGGCATGGCTTCTATCTTCCCTCATTTCTGCTTGCCTAATCTTCTCTTTTGTATCTCAAAAGAGATTGTCTTAATCTTCTCTTTTGTATCTCAAAAGAAATTGACTTAAGACATACCCTACACTAATACTATCTTATTAACGTAAGAAAGAAAACCCATTCCCAAATGAGATTATAACCACTATAAAACCAAAACCAAACCCACTGCCATCCAGTCAATTCTGACTCATAGCGACCCTATAGGACAGAGTAGAACTGCCTCATAGGGTTTCCAGGGAGCAGCTGGTGGGTTCGAACTGCTGACCTTTTGGTTAGCAGGGATAGCTCTTAACCACTGCACCACCAGGGCTCCATAACCACTATAGGGATTAGGATTTACAACACATAATTTTGGGGTGACAAAATTCAATCCACAAATTTCCAACCTTGGGGCCACCCCAAATTTATGTTCTTCCTATATGCAAACTGCATGGATCCCATCCTATCATCTCAAAAGTCTTAAATTAACTCCAAACCCAAAGTATCACCTTCTGAATCATCTAAATCAAATATGGGTGAGACATTAGGCATATTCAATTCTAGAACAAAATTCCTCTTCATCTGTGAACTTGTGAAATCTAGAATACAAGTTATCTGCTTCCAACGCACTGTCGTGGAACAGGTACAAAGTAGACATTTCCATTACAAATGGGAGAAATTGGAGGGAAAGAAGGGATAACAGGCATCAAATAATCCCCAAACCTAACAGAAAAAATTACATTAGCTCTCAAACGTGAAAATAAACTTCTGTTCTTCAGGACTATCTGGCCAACAGCCCTGCCCTCCAAATGCTGAGTGTTGGTCAAGCTCTCTGGATTCTGGATAGAGGCCCCACCTTCCAGGCCCACTGGTATGGAAACCTTGCCTCCTAGGCTTTGGGGGGTCCTGTTCTCCTCGCCCATCTTAGTGGCAACCCCGCCACCTCAGCCATGGTAAGCTCAGTTTTCTTGCCCCTTGGGCATGACAGCAGCATCCCCTCAGCTTTGGGCAGTGACCTATCTATCCTCTTGGCCCACCTGAAATAGAGTCCCATACTCCAGAACTGAGTTGGTAAAGATCTGACTCTTTGAAACCTAGGAGGTTGTAGCTCCACCCTTTGAAACCTAATAGGCTGTGGCTCCACCCTTTGAGACCTAGGAGATGGGTGGCTCCACTCTTTCAAACCTAGGAGGCTGTGGCTCCACCCTTCGAAAACCAAGTCAACCCTGTTTCCAGTGTTCTTTGAACAGTTCTTCTGATCTCTGAGCTAATCCAGGGATAGTCCTTTTCTTTTCTTGGAGGACAACAGATGTAGCTCCTTTGGCCTGTTTCCTGCCTGTGGAATTCCAAGAGGCAGACAGATTTCCATCCTTTTGTCCTGTCTCTGTCCACTTCAGTCTAAGTTGATGGGTCTTTTTTTTTTTTTTTGCTGTAGTAGTTGGTAAGACCCATCAGTCACAGTCACCAAGTCCTTGGTGAAAGTTTTAGGACACACGTCTTTAGTTTGTACAACAGAATTTTCCAAATCTTTAAGTTCTAGTTTTATTTTGCACACTTCATTTTTAAGTCCATCCCTTTCCTCCTGCATTCTCCCATAAGCAGCAAGGAAAAACAAACCTGCACTTTTTAAGATCTTTCTTAGAAATCTCTTTAGCCCAATATCCAAGTCCATCACTTACAAGTTCTACCTTCAACAAAATATTTGAAGATAATTCAGACAAGTTCTTTGCCACTGCATAAAAAGCATGACCCTTCCTGTATTGTCCAATCAAGTGTTCATCATTTCCTTTTAAAACCTTATCAGAAGCACATTTAACATCCACATTTCTAGCAACATTTTGTTGATGGTGCCATACGTATTCTCTAGAATGATAGAGAATTTCTCTGTAGCAGTCTTTATGTCTTTCTGAACCCTCACCAGAATTTCCTTTGATGTTCATAATTCTACCAACAGTCTTTTCAAGGCAATGAAAGCTTTTACTCTTAGGCACCTTAAAATTCCTCTGGCCTCTACCTGTTAACCAATTCCAAAACCACTTCCACATTTTAGGTATTTGTTAGAGTAGCACCCTGCTCTCTGGTACCAAATTCTTAGTTGTCTAGTGCTGCTATATAGAAATGCCACAAGTAGGTGGCTTTAACAAACAAAAATTATTTTCTCACAGCTTCCAAACTAAACCCCCTGCTGTCCAGTCAATTTGAACTCGTGGCTACCCTAGGATAGAGTAGAACTGTCCCATATGGTTTCCAAGGTGTGCCTGGTGGATTTGAACAGCTGAGCTTTTGGTTAGCATCTATAGTTCCTACCACTATGCCACCAGGGTTTCCTCTCACTCTTAGGATGCTGTTGTTGTTGTTGTTAGGTGCCGTCAGGTCGGTTCCGACCCATAGCTACCCTATGCGCAACAGAATGAAACACTGCCCGGTTCTGAGCCATCCTCACAATCGTTGTTATGCTTGAGCTCATTGTTGTAGCCACTGCGTCAATCCACCTCCTTGAGGGTCTTCCTATTTTCCGCTGACCTTGTACTCGGACCTTGTGCTTCTCCAGAGACTGATCCCTCCTGACAACATCTCCAAAGTATGTAAGACGTGGTCTCGTCATCCTTGCTTCTAAGGAGCATTCTGGTTGTACTTCTTCTAAGACAGATTTGTTTGTTCTTTTTTTTTTTTGGCAGTCCATGGTATATTCAATATTCTTCGCCAGCACCACAATTCAAAGGCGTCAACTCTTCTTCTGTCTTCCTTATTCATTGTCCAGCTTTCACAGGCATATGATGTGGCTGGAAATACCATGGCTTGTCAGGCGCACCTTAGTCTTCAGGGTGACATCTTCACTCTTCAACACCTTAAAGAGGCCCTTTGCAGCAGATTTACCCAGTGCAATGCGTCTTTTGATTTCTTGACTGCTGTTTCCATGGCTGTTGATTGTGGATCCAAGTAAAATGAAATCCTTGACAACTTCAATCTTTTCTCCATTTGTCATGATGTTTCTCATTGGTCCAGTTGTGAGGATTTTGGTTTTCTTTATGTTAAGGTGCAATCCATATTGAAGGCTGTGGTCTTTGATCTTCATCAGTAAGTGCTTCAAGTCTCCTTCACTTTCAGCAAGCAAGGTTGTGTCATCTGCATAATGCAGGTTGTTAATGAGTCTTCCTCCAATCTTGATGCCCCGTTCTTCTTCATATAGTCCAGCTTCTCGGATCATTTGCTCAGCATACAGAATGACTAGGTATGGTGAAAGAATACAACCCTGCCGCACACCTTTCCAGACTTTAAACCAGTCAGTATCCCCTTGTCCTGTCCAAACAACTGCCTCTTGATCTATGTAAAGGTTCCTCACGAGCACAATTAAGTGTTCTGGAATTCTCATTCTTTGCAATGTTATCCATAATTTGTTATGATCCACACAGTCGAATGCCTTTGCATAGTCAATAAAACACAGGTAAACATCCTTCTGGTATTCTCTGCTTTCAGCCAGAATGCATCTGACATCAGCAATGATATCCCTGGTTCCATGTCCTCTTCTGAAACCGGCCTGAATTTCTGGCAGTTTCTTGATCATGATCAAGTGGAGTAGCCCAGAAAAGCCATGTTGATTTTACATTAAAAGATAAATCAATGTAAATACCACATTAAAAGAATAAAAGAGAAATATAGTACAGTCAATTGTCTATTGTGATAATATTTACAGGAAAAGCTCTGATGCTGAACAGGTTTCAACAGAGCTTCCAGACTATGATGGTCTAGGAAGAAAGGCTTAGAGATCTACTTTCAAGAATCAGTCAATGAAAAACCTATAGCTCACAATGATCTCATTCCCTACTGATCATGGGTATGGCACAGGACTGGGGAACGATTCATTCTGTTGTGCATGGGGTTGCCATGAGTTGGAGTTGATTCGATGGCAACAAACAACAACAAAAGAACTAATACAAAAATTTTTAATAGGGTCACTAGACACAAAAATCAACTATATTTCTATATATATGGACAATCAACAATTTGAAAATAAAATTAAAATAATACCACTTACAATGCCATTCACAATATTAAACACCTAGGAATACATATAACAAAAGATAGGGAAGACATCTACACTGAAAACTACAAAATGTTGCTGAGAAAAATTAATTAAGAACTAGATAAATGGAGAACTGTACTGTGTTTATGAATTGGAAGAATAAGAAAAAGAGAAAGAAGTACAGGAGGAAATAAGAAAAGGAAAAAAAAAGAAAGGAAGATGTTGTGGAAATATAATTAAAAACTAAACTTACACCCGGCCTGGAAAACCTCTCCACAAAAGAACAAGAGAAAGAAAAGTTTCATTATGGAGTAAATGTTCAACCAGAATGTGATGCATTGCAAGCAATCCACTAAAGAGATTAGAAAGTCAGAAAGAAATCTTACCCTCTTTATAGCTAGTGGAAACCCTGGTGGCATAGTGGTTAAGTGCTACGGCTGCTAACCAAAAGGTCAGCAGTTCAGATCCACCAGGCGCTCCTTGGAAATTCTATGGGGCAGTTCTACCCTGTCCTATAGGGTCGCTATGAGTCAGAATTAACTTGACAGCAATGGGTTTTTTTTTTTTTTTTTGGTTATATATCTATTAGGAGCCCTGGCGGCATTGTGGTTAAGAGTTTGGCTGCTAAATAGAAGGCTGGCAGTTTGAATCCAGCAGCCGCTCTTTGGAAACCCTATGGGGCAGTCAACAGCGTTTTTTTTTTTTTTTTTTTTCTTATGTAGCTAGTGGATACAATTCATTACATTCACGTTTAAGATAAAAATGCTAATTTTCTAGTACCTTAGTGGCTAGATACTTGAAGTTATGCTCATCTCCTCTAGGAAACTGAAAGGTAGGGGAGTGACCTTCTTGATGATTATATTTCAAAAAGATGGTTCTCAGGTCCTTGAGAAACATTTGAGATTTTCGTACTTTTCAAAGAGACAGAGAAAGGATTTATAATTACAAGTTATCTAAAGTAAATTCTGAAAGGAAAAGAGGATGAGAGCCCCTTCCCTTATTTTCAAAAGGAAAGTTTAAACTCCTTGTTTTCAGTTTTTAGTTACAAGGACAAATGAAAGGAATCCTCGTAACTCATGATGGTAGAAAATTGATGGAGTCCTTAGACTGACACATAACCTCTGGATCTTCACTGGACTTTTCAAGTGAGTGCTAGATCTAGGCTTCTCCTTGGATTGCTGACCCCTAGGCTGCATCAGATCTAGTCTGCTTATTGGCTGAATTCCAATGTGCTAGAATTTACCTCTGTAGCTTGCGGTTCTAGCCATTTACTTTTGTCTCAATGATCCACACACTGTGGCCTATTTGATGATTTTCCAGTTCCTGTCCATCCACTGACCCTTTCAGCACACCCATACATGCTCAGTGGGGTGTGTGGGGACATCTTGATTCCTTGCATACTATGCATAACCTAACTCATTGCTGTGTGGTCAATTTCGACTCATACCTATTCTATAGGACAGAGCAGAATGGATCTACAGGATTTCCAAAGCCATAATCTTTAAGGAAGCGACTGCCACAACTTTTTCCTGCAGAGCTGCTGGTGGGTTCGAACCACTGAACTTTCAATTAGTAGCCTAGTGTCTTAACCACTGTGTCAACAGGACTCCTTGTACCATGCATAGTTCATGAAAAACCAGGAGCAACCACCACTCTATGCTGCTGCCTTGCTGTTAGTTGTGCCAAGTTGGCTCCAGCTCATAAAGATTCCATATACAACAGAACAAAATGCTGCCTGGTTTTGCACCATCTTCATGATCATAGGTACACTGAAGTCCATTTTTGTGATCTCTGGCCACTAGGTATTTTGAGTGCCTTTCAACATAGAAGGCTCATTTAGCAGTATAAAAACTCACTGCTGTCGAATTGATTTTGACTTAAAGAGACCCTGTAGGAACTGCCCCATAGGGTTTCCAAGGAGCAGCTGGTGGATTCAAACTGCCATCCTTTTGGCTAGCAGCCGAGATCTTAACCGCTATGCCACCAGCAGTATATCAGACAATATTCTGTTGTCTTAGTCTGGAAACTCTGCTGAAGCCTGTCCATCATGGGAACCCTGCTGGTATTTGAAATACAGGTGGGATAACTTCCAGCATCATAGCAACACACAAGCCACCACAGTAAGACAAGTTGACAGTCAGGTGGTGTGCTGTTTACTTACAAGCACCAAAGCTTCTGCTTGCTTACTCATCTCCCATCAAAGTTGCTGTTCCAATACTCATGCCATTTTTTTAAATTTTATTTTTTATTTTTATTGTCCTTTAAGTGAAAGTTTACAAATCGAGTCAGTCTGTCATACATAAATTTATATATACCTTGCTATATACTCCTAGTTGCTCTGCCTCTAATGAGACAGCACACTCCTTCCCTCCACCCTGTACTCCCACATCCGTTCAGCAAGCTTCTGTGTCCCTCTGCCCTCTAATCTCACCGCAAGACAGGAGCTGCCCACGTAGTCTCATGTGTCTACTTGAGCCAAAAAGCCCACTCCTACCAGTATCATTTTCTATCTTATAGTCCAGTCCAATCCCTTTCTGAAGAGTTGGCTTTGGGAATGGTTCTGGTCTTGGGGTAACAGAAGGTCTGGAAATCATGACCTCTGGGGTCCTTCTAGTCTCAGTCAGACAATTAAGTCTGGTCTTTCTATGAGTATTTGAGGTCTGCATCCCACTGGTCTCCTGCTCCATCAGGGATTCTCTGTAGTGTTCCCTGTCAGGTCAGTCATGAGTCAGCCAGGCACCATTTAGTTCTTCTGGTCTCAGGCTGATGTAGTCTCTGGTTTATATGGCCCTTTCCGTCTCTTGGGCTCGTAATTACCTTGTAACTTTGATGTTTTTCATTCTCCTTTTGTCCAGGTGGGATGAGACCAATTGATGCATCTTAGATGGCTGCTTTCTAGCATTTAAGAACCCAGATGCCACTCACCAAAGTGGGATGCAGAATGTTTTCTTAATAGATTTTATTATGTCAATTGACCTAGATGTCCCCTGAAACCATGGTCCCCAAATATTCATGCCATTTGATAATAATGGCCATGATATAGGGTCACTATGAGTCAGAATCAATTTGACAGCGTACAACAACAAAAACAAGGCTTGCAGTCTTTCCCCAGCATACTCAGAAAGTGTGCCACCAATTTCAAGGATACTTCTTGTACAGGAGCATTCTAAGGTGTTTGACTTCTGAATGGTTAATACAAGGGGCGGGTCAAACTTCATCTTGTCGAAAGTGTAAAAGTACTTTAAAATTGAGGTGTTCAACATATCCAGAAATGACTGACCAAGGGCTGAATTGGGCCCCATCTTAGTTATAGTTTGTTAAACAAACAATGTGGCTACTCCCCATGCAATGCGATATGTTATGTATTTTGAAGAAACCACAATCAAACAAGCTTGGCCTTACCCCTTAGATTGGCTTCCAATTGTAAAATTGTTTCTCTTAAGTTGGCCCTGCTTCACAACTCCCTAAGAACCAATCTACTCACCCTCAAGGTGAGGCCTACAGCAACGGTGAGGTGAAGACATGACTTAGATGGTGGCCGGCTGTCCGTGTAACTAGTAGCGTCTGGGGCTTTAAAGCCTTGTTTCTAACAAACAGCCAACTATATATGAAAGGAATCAACTACTAGATAAGCCCTCACAGAAGAAAGGAAGACTGGGTAGCTCTGGTGGCACAGTGGTTAAGAACTCAGCTGCTAACCAAAAGGTTGAAAGTTTGAATCCACCGCTCCTTGGAAACCTTATGGGGTGGTTCTACTCTGTCCTGTAGGGTCACTATGAGCTGGAATTGCTTCAAGGGCAATGAGTTTTTTGGTTTAATAGGACGGGGACTCTGCAAAGCACATTTCTCCTTTGGCTTAGAGGCAATAGAGGGAGACTGGAAGGCAAGGGGGGGGGTCTTACTCCTTACTGTTAGCTTCTTGCCCTTGCCATATTACCCCAGCAATGCCCTTTAACCTGGGTAATGGCAGCTGGAGCCCTAGTGGTGCAGGGTTTAAGAGCTCGGCTGCTAACCCAAAGGCCAGCAGTTCAAATCCACCAGCTCCTCGGCAACCCTATAGGACAGTTCTACTCTGTCCTGTAGGGTTGCTATGAGTCGGAATTGACTGAATGGGAACAGGTTTAGTGGCAGTTGGTTCCAATTTTCAGTTTCTTTTCGCACTTTTAGAACCAGATTTTTAGTGTCCACTCAGGAATCAGCAGCAGGTGGGCAGACCCTCTTCCTCAGGGATCTGAGTCCCAGCTCAAGAGCTTCCATTCTGAGCTTCTAGGTTTCAAGAACCACCTTGGGCCAGTAGCTATTTCCTAGAGTTATAGTAAAACCTGTGAAAGCTAGAAACTTTATAATGTGGAAACCTGTTAGAGAAGGAAAACTCAAATATTTTCCACTAAAAGGAGTGATAGAAAAGTGCTAAGAAGACACCACGTCAAAGGCAGAAAACTCGTGAGACTCAGAAAAACAAGGCAGACCCACTGAGTTCTGGCTCTCATAGGGTTCACTGCACTATCTACCATGTAGGATTTAATCTTAGAAATTAATAGAGAGATACTCAGGTCTGTGAGGTCTTATTCGACAGCCTTGCTATGACTACCTTGCAAGAAACTAAACAAGTTTATGCATGAAAAACCTGACTTTCACAGGTTGTATGCAGAAACTTGTAAGTCACTTGTTGCTGTTGGTTGCCATCAAGTCAATTCTAACTTATGGTGCCCCATGTGTGCAGAGTAGAACTACTTCATAGAGTTTTCAAGGCTGTGACCTTTCAGAAAGCATATCTCCAGACCTCTCTTCTGAGGCACCTCTGGGTGGATTTTAACCACCAACTTTTCAGCTTAGCATTGAAAGTTCCCTCATCAAGCTGGAGATCATGGTTGCAGGGGATATCTAGCTCAATTGGCATAACGTAGTTTATAAAGAAAACATTCTACATCCTACTTTAGTGAGTAGTGTCTGGGGTCTTAAAAGCTTGCGAGTGGCCATCTAAGATATTCCACTGGTCCCGCCTTGTCTGGAACAAGGGAGAATGAAGAAAACCAAAGACACAAGGGGAAGATTAGTCTAAAGGACTAACGGACCACAACTACCACAGCCTCTACCAGACTGAGTCCAGCACAACTAAGTGGTACTCAGCTACCAGTACCGACTGCTCTGATAGGGATCACGATAGAGGGTCCTGGACAGAGCTGGAGAAAAATGTAGAACAAAATTCTAACTCACAAAAAAAAAAAAAAAAAGAAAGACCAGACTTACTGGTCTGACAGAGACTGGAGAAACACTGAGAGTATGGCCCCTGGACAACCTTTTAATTCAGTACTGAAGTCATTCCTGAGGGTCATCCTTCAGCCAACGATTAGACAGGTCCATAAAACAAACAACAATACATGTAGGTTGACCAGGTATACGAGACTAAATGGGCATACCAGTCCAGGGGCAAGGGTAAGAAGGCAGGAGGGAGCAGGAAAGCTGCATGAATGGAAATAGGGAAACTAAGGTAAAGAAGGGGAGAGTTTTGACAGGGTTGATAACCAATATCACAAAATAATATGTGTATCAATTGTTTAACGGGAAACTAATTTGCTCTGTAAAGCTTCATCTAAAGCACAAGAAAAAAAGAAAAGGAAGTTCCCTCACCAAAAAAACCACTGAAACACAGCAGTAGGTAGCAACACATACGCCAACACACCCAGTGGCACTCCAGACTCGTGACAACCCCATGTATGCCAGGGTAGAACTGGGCTCCAGAGAGTGTTTAATGGCTGAGTTTTTGGAAGTAGATCACCAGGCCTTTCTTTCAAGATACCTCTGGGTGAACTCAAACCTCCAAACTTTTGGTTAGCACACTGAGCATGTTAACTGTCTCCACCACCCAGGGACTCTGGCAGCATATACTTTGGTGAAATTTTTGCACAGAAAGTTTCAGAGGAGGGCCACACAGAACATCCTGTGTAAGACAGAAACCTGTCAGAGAAGGAAAACTCAAATATTTTTCACTAATAGAGAGCAATAGAAAAGTGGTAAAACTGCACTCTGACAAAGGCAAGACCTGAGAAAAGAGTCCTGTTGGGTTCTGGCTTTCACAGGTCTCAATACAATAACTTATAGTTAATGTGAGAGAGCCTCACAAAGTAGGCATATTTCTAAGTTTATATTTTGAGTACTTGTGTATATGTATTTTGAAAACATAATAGTGACTTATACTTTCTGTGATTTGATAACTTTGTAGAAATATAGAGAACATTATCTTTGTGTTGGAGGCCTGGTAGCACAATGATTAAGAGCTTGGCTGCCAACCCAAATGTTAGTAGTTCGAATCTACCAGCTGCTCCTTGGAAACCCTGTGGGGACAGTTCTACTCCATTCTATAGGGTTGCTATGAGTCGGAATTGACTTGATGGCAACTTTTTTTGGGGGGGGGGTTACCTTTGTGTTATTTCTGTGTTCCCTCTTTGCTTTCTCAATCATTCAATACTCGTTTAGTCAATTCATCTTTGTTAAATTTCTGCTTAAATAGTATAGTTTATTTTCCTGATGGAATCTGACTGCAAAGTCATATACAAATAAATGCATTAGAGGAAATCACCTTACTGTATTTCAAAATATGGCCTCCATTAAAATATAGTAAAAATATGAAGAAGAATTTATTTAGTAGAGTTCGTTTTGGTGGTAGTGTTGCATTTTTTGGAGGAAGACCTATACTGAAAATCCATTTGGGGGAGAGATGAGACTCCAAGCAGCAAATTCTAGTGTCAAAAAATTTCTGATAAACTTCATCTTAGTAAGGGGCAGTGCTGTAATGGAGGCCATTTGGTTTCATTGATCATTCTGCCGGTTTTGCATGTGTGTGTTTAGGGATAAAACTGGGCAGAGTGGAATTGCTATGCATATCAGAGGAGGAAGAAGAAAGGAGCATTTTTTATGAAGGAGGTTGGGGATGAAAGAGAGGGAAAGAGAAATGCCAGATATCAGCTCGGTGGTGAGTGACGTGGGGACATAGAAATACCTAGTGGGAAATTTTAAGTTGTTAAGGAGTGTGCTGCATGCCCGTCTTCCAAAATTTTCTGTACAAAATTTCCATTGAAGTGTATATTGCTGGAGTCTCTGGGTAGGAGAAACAGTTTATATGCTTGGCTACTATCTGAAAAGTTGGCGGTTCTAGTTCTCCCAGATGTGCTTCAGAAGAAAGGCTTGGTGATTTACTTCCAAAAACTCAGCTGCTGAAAACCCTGTGGAGCACAGGTCTGCTCTGACTCACATGGGATGTCCATGACTCCGGAGTTGGCTCAACGGCAACTGGTAGTGGTGGTGGCTATGTTGACACCTATTGCTTATACTTCAGTGGACTTTTGTGAGGGAACTTCCAATGCTGAATTCAACATCTAAATGGTGGAGGGGCTAAAATGGAAATAGCTGACATCTAGATTGTTCTAGTTCTAGAGTTCTGGCTGAAACAAACCATTGCTTGAGCTCTGGACTTAGCAGACCTGGGTTTGATCTCAGCTCCACCGATTATTAAATGTGTGATTTGGGCACGTTGCCCAAACTTTCTTTTTTCTGACCTGTACAGCCGGATAATGGTAATATGTATTTTATGTGGTTGTTATGAGGATCACATAAAAGAAATATTTATAAAGTGCTTAGTGCTTGGCATATAATAAATGCTTAAAAAGTATATATATGTAAATTATATATAATTTGAGGGTCATTTTGAGTGCAATTTAAATGTCATTTCTTGATTAAAGTCTTTTGTCACTTCGTTTTTCTCCCACCGCTCATCAGAATAATTCACTCTATTTATTTGATTCATTTATTATGTATTCCAGCTCTTTATCACATTGTATTATAGTTCACCATTTGTCTGTTTCCTGTTAGACCATTAGCCCCTTAGGGTCAGAATTCATGTCTTTGTTTCTTCAACAATGACTACATTAATTCCTGAAACACAATAAAGGTTTAAAAAATGTTTTATGAATGGACAGATTTTGAAAAACTGTCTCTGAAGAAAGTTTCTGAAAAATTATCTTTTTTTGGCCAAAGCCTTCTTGATAACTTCATATAGAAAGTGAGGAAATCTCTTGTTTGTTTGGTGAAGTAGCATGGCAGTGCTCCACTTCTTTATACCCTCTCCAAAAATCCGGATACAGGTGAAAAAATGTGGAAAGTTTCTTGAGGCACAGGGCCATTGCGTTTAACTACTGAAAGATGATATATGGAATCCCAGGCAGGGATAAGAGTATAAGGCAAGGGAAGGGAAAATTACATGGTGGGTTTAAGATTAGCAAGCAAATGACTGTGAGTGGGTGACAATGGGGTCATGTAATTATCATAATTATCATAGAAAATAATATTAGAGATAGACATTAGTGCCATGTTCTGGAAAAGAACTTAGTGCCAGGCCAAGGAGTTCAGATTTTTTGTTTGTTTTAGGGAGATGTTGAGCTGTTTTTTAAAAGATCGTGTTGGGAGCTGTCTTAGAATTCTCTAGAGGAACAGAACTCATGTGTATACAGGTAGCCTCCAATTTACAATGTATTCAGGTTACAACAAGCTGCACTTACAACCATCTTTTTTTTTGTACATTTTATGTTAGTAATACAATGTTGTAGCATGTAATTTGCTGATGTTATTATTCTCAGATGTTCACTTGCAGATGTTCAATGACAAAGATTGGATTTATAAAGAGACTGATAATAAAAGGCAATAATAATGAAAACTAAAAAAAAAAAAAAAGAGGTATTTGACTTACATAAGAACCAATTTATGACAGAGTCATTCCAATAGAACCCAGTCTTAAGTTAGGGACTACCTGTATCAATAGATAGATTTACTTCAAAGCATTGGCTCATGTGATGGTGGGGGCTGGAAAGTCCAAAGACTATAGGTCAGGTAGCAGGCTGAAGACTTCTGTGGGTTTGCATTGCAAGATCTGAAGGTTAGTCAGTAAGAGTGCAGAGTGGAGAGACAGAGTTCTGGTAAAATATCTATTTATAGTCTGAAGGTAGACCACGCCCTAAGGAACTCCCTTTTCAACTGATTGATTACATCACATTAGGTAACTTTATGGAGGATGAATACTTTGCATTGCATTAGATTACATTATGGAACAGCAACTAGTTTAGTGTTTGGTAAAACCACTGGGAACCACAGCCAGCTGAGTTGACACTTCTCTATTTCTTACAATTGAATGTGAATCTAGCCTTAAAATTTTAATTAAAAAATTAAAGTTATATAGATCCTTGGGTAATGAAAGGAGAAGGCAACAGCAGACATTTATTAAACACTTGTATGTCCCTGTAAATGAATAATTTCTTTTATAAGGATCAGTACAAAGCTAGTTTCCTATGAGACAGGGTTAAAGATATTCCAGATGTCCAGCTTTTCCACTCTATCATCTCTAACATCAACTACTTCACCTCCCCTCAGTACTCACCCTCCTGTCTTTCAATTCAATGATTTGCTGCAACATTTCATAGAAATCACGAACCATAGTTGCATTTAAGTACTTTATTAGGGAAGTAACAGGGTACAACAACATTGAGACTAACTTGGAAGTAACAAATAATTCAGGATGCAGTTCTTCAATCAGGACAACTTCTTCTCACCCCCTGCCGCTGGACCCCGCTGGGGGCTTTCTGCCACCAGGCCCTACTAGTGGCCTTCTCAGGCAAGTGTTACAACTCTTAGTTCCATGGGTTGGCAAGCCACACCACAGGGGTCTCATGCTGGTCTCCTGGTTCCTGTTGTCTCATAGCGCCATCGCTCTTGCTACGGTTGTGCTATCAACAGTGTTACAGCTCCTCTTTCTCTCTCTGTGTCTCCGTTTAAGCCTGGTGGGATGGCAAAACTGACCAATCCCTTTGTTAGGGTTCCATATACCTTATTTGCATGGTTCCCATCCCCACAGTGGTGCCATGCACTTATTGACATTATTAGCAAGATATCCAATCCTCTTGGTTGGCCACAAGCACCTCATTTGCATAGTCCCACCCAGACATTTGATGGGAGTTACAAAGACTATGGCTAGAAGGGCCATATTAAGTAACTCACTGTACTGCAGGCCACACCCTGGCTCTTTTAGCCATTGGCCCTTTCACACTTCAAGGATTAACTTCTCCCTCCCAATCATTTTACCAGTCCAAAATAGTCATTAACAATTAGCCCTTCAGTAGGGCAAAGAATCCTCAGGGTGAGATTACTCAGGTACCAGCCATTCAGGTCTGCTGCAGGTGTCCATCTGATCTGGTCAGGTTCTCCAAAAGTCACTTGGCTTCACCCTTTCTAAACCAAAAACAAAACAAAACAAAAAAACCAAACCCATTGCCACTGAGTCAATTCTGACTCATAGTGACCCTATAGGACAAAGTAGAACTGGCCCATAGGGTTTCGAACTGGATTTAAAGTGCCTACCTTTTGGGTAGTGGCTGAGCTCTTAACCACTGTGCCACCAGGGATCCATATTCTCTAGCCTCTGATAAAATTTAACAGAGAGGCTATTCCCTTGCTCTGAATCTCGCTCAACCTATCGGCATAGTGTTAAATTTCTCCCACTGCATAAGCCATTTATTCATTTCTTTGTCTTCAGCTATTATTTCTCCTTCCTTCCATTTGTCATTTATTTTTACCCAAATGCTTCCACCTTGGGAAAGAACATCAGGTTCAGTTGCTCTGCCAGTCCAGATTGCTGGTAGCAAGACCAGTCTAGCAAGTGCTTCCCCCTCTGTCCACCTCCATTTATGGTGGGTAGGATTACATAGGTACAACACTAGTGGAATATCTCTACCGCTAGGCAATATGGCAATAATCACTGTCAACCTCAATTTTGCCAGATTGGAGGATGGCACAATCCATCCCATCTTGCCTTTGGAAATCCTGGCATATAGGTTCAGGGGCATAGTTACAGTCTCTTGCTTAGGGATCACACCAGTTTCCCAAACCTGCAGCTGCATCCCTGGTCCTAGGACTGCAGTGTCCGACAGGAAAAAAAAAAAAAAATTAGGTGATGTGGGGAAGAACTGCACAGTGACACCAGCATCCTCTTCCACGACCTCTTCCCCAAATCCCTCAGAGAAATGTAGGAATCTGTCCATTGGTGATCAATCCTTCCTTTGCTAGCCTCATGTTGAGTGTGAGCACATACTCCTGAAGATATGTGAGCCAGCCCTTCACGCCTTTATCTCCCCACATTTTCACTAACAAATCTTTCAATTGCCCATTCCAATTGTCTATCAAACCATTACTCTGAGGGTTGTATGCAACATGGTATGTCCATTTAATATGATGTTTCTTGGCCCATTGCTGTACTCTGTGGGCTATAAAGTGTGTTCCTTGGTCTGATGAAATATAACTTGAGGACCCAAATTGGTACAGTATCTTTTGTTCCAATCTCTTAATGGTGTTTTTGGTATTTGCATCTGTCACAGGATATTCAAAGCCCAGTCCAGAGTAAATATCTACTCCTACGAGGACCCATTTGTAGCCACCTGGTGCCACCAGTGTTGTTGGCTCAATATAGTCAACTTGTCAGACATGCACAGGACGTTTCCCCCAGGTAATCTTCCCTGTAGCTGTCTGGAACCTCTGTCTTTCTTACTGGCAGACAGAGCAGCCCTTATTGGCATTTTGTGACTCAGGGAGTGCAAGAGAGATGTGTCTATATTCAGCCCATCTCTACATTGCGGTAGTACCCCCATGTCCGCTCATTTCAAGGACCCAATTGGCCACCTCAAGTAAGTGTACCAACAGGTCCACTTGCTGATTCCAATTGCCTTCTGGTCCAGGACAGGGGTTCTTCTGACAGGCATTGACATACCCTACTCTAGCGTGCCCTCTAAATTCCCTGAGTGCTTTACATAGGTCCATGTCCCACACAGGTGTCCCCTTAAAACCCAATTGTCTGTAGCACGTTTTGCCTGATCATATAGCCAGGCTATTGGCCACTGAGCATGAATCGGTAAAAATTCAAACATCTGGACTCTTGTCATTGCCTAATTCTTCCATTACAGCTAGGAAGACAGCATGCAGTTCAGCCCATCAAGCTACCCTGTTCTTACTTTATTCAATCAGAGTCTTTCCATCTGCTGGTTTTAATGAAGCAGCTGTCCACCTCAAATGCTGTCTATGTCTGTGAACCAAACACCTTCTGCTAGTCAACAGGAAGTTGTCCATGTAGCAATGGGCTCTGACAACTTCTCAGGTGGTTCCAGGGTAAGACCTATGGGAAAAGAAGCTACCTGCTCAGGAATGTGGTGGGCACCTCCCTGCATTCCCCCAGTAGCTTGTTCTTGTATAAATGATTTCCATTTTATCATTGAACTATTTGGGGCACTGCCTTCCTTATTAGAATGTTTTTCTGACATCGCCCAGGACATTAGGGATATTTCAGGTCTCACAATGATTTTATGTCCTTCTGTCATTGAGGCAGTCTCAATCAACACCCAATAGCAGGTGAGTAATTGCCTTTCAAATGGCATGTATCATGCTGCAGTATCTGGAGATTTTCTAGTCCAGAATCTCAACAGTTACTTTATGGTGTTGTTCTCAGGTTTTTGCCATAAGCTCCAGACTGCATAAGCATGTGTGGCAGACACCCCCAAAATCATGTCTAAGTGTGGATCATAAGGACCTAAAGACAGGGAAAGTGAGACCATTTTCTGTAATTCAGACATAGCCTGCTGTTGCTTTGGCCCCCATTCAAACACAGTTTTCTTCTGAGTAGTTTTACAGATGGGAGCCAGTAATATTCCCAGATGCAGTAGATGTGTTCTCCAAAATCCAAAAAGACCAACCAAACATTGAGCCTTTTGCTTCATCTTGGGTGTAGGTAGTGACAGCAACTTATTCTTGGTTGCCTGTGGAATGCAATGAGTGGCTCTTGCCCAAGTTATTCCCAAGAATTTCACCATTAGGGCAGGGCCTGGACTTCTGTTGGATTTATTAACCAGCCTCTGTTGGTCATGTAGGCCATCTCTGTATTCAAATCAGCCCTTGCCTGTTCTTTGGCGTTTGATATTAACACAGTTTCATCAATGTAGTGTGTTGTTATGCTTGTGATCTACATCAAGTCCAAGTCCCTTCTAACCAAACTATAACAGCAAGCCAGTGAATTCAAGTAACCCTGTGGCAACACAGTGAAAGTAAATTGGGATCCTTCCCACATGAAAGCAAACTGCAGCTGGTTCTTTTCCGAGACTGGTGTCAAGAAAAAAAGCATTTGCAAGATCAGTCATTTAGTACCAGTCCCCTTTAGCCTGCTGTATTTTCTGCACCATTGATACCACATCTGGAATAGCTGAAGCCACAAGTGGCACTAGTTTATTTGGGCCTTGATAATCTACTGTCAGTCTCCATGAGCCATCTGCCTTTTTCACGGGCCATACAGGGTTGTTACACAGAAAATTTGCTGGGACCAACACTAGCCTTTAGCATGTCTTTATCAAAGCAGTCATCTTCTGTCCATCAGGTTTCCTATACTGTTTCAAATTAACAACCTAAGTGGGTTTGGGCAATTGTAACCGTTTTTATTTAGCGTGTCCAATCAATATTGGCCAAAGGGCAGACTTACACACCTTTTGTTTTACAATATTAGGTAGAGGGAGTGTTCCCCAATTAGATATAATATTCATACCAATAATACATTCAGGTAAGGGAGATGCAACTACTTTATACGAGATCTGTTTAAATCTTCAAATTCTCATCCAAACTTTTACCTTAGTTGCATCAACCGTTACATCCCCATATCTCACATTCTAACCTTAGGCCCCTTCAAGATTTTATTGACAGATTTTGGGATTACGGTACATTGGGTTCTGAGCCCAGGAGCCCCAAGAGGGTCTCTTCCCCACCCCTGGGCCATTTCACCCACACATGTGCCTACGGTGTCAGATCCTCTGATAGAGGCTGGACCAGAAAGCCCTGGCCCACTCATCAATCCTTATCTTGATCTACTAGCTGAACCTCTGCTTCAAGTGGGTTCTGGGTGGGATTTCCCATCATTAAATTCCACCCTATTGGCGTGAATAGAATGAACTTGTTTAGACCTCTTTAACATTGGGAGACTAGCAAGAGTTTCTGTTGGTCCACCCAAACTGCTGTAGTGCTGCATTAGAAGTTTTGTCTCAACTCCATCAATGTCTGCTATATTCATCCCATTTCTTAGCACCATTTAAAAATGTCCATCCTTCTGGAGTAAGTTCTTTTCCCATTGTCTTCTTGCATTCTCCTATGAATTACACTTATGTTTCTTGCATCTGTAAGATCCACGCAGGGAAGCTGTGCCAACAGATCCAACAAGGCTTCTTGGATTGTTGCTTTGTTTCTCAGTAGCAAGGTTACATGTGGTGCTCATGTAGTGTCTTTCTTGATTACCATATATACTACTACCTGTGTAAGGGCATACTCAGTGGATGACTATCCTGATCACCATAAAGCCATTCCATCATGGATTGCATAAGCAGCACATCAGCTGCTTCCTCTGGAGTGTTCCATTGAGTATTTAAAGGAGGAGGAGGCTATTTCCCTTCTCAGGATAAACAAATATCACTGCAAATTTTATTAAATTCACCAGGCTGGCCATTCCTTCTAGGTTACCATGCTGCATAACTAAATAACTAAATCTTGTATCATCATTTGTGACTTTTCCATAGTAAGTTGTAGGTCTTACGTCAACCCAAACATGCTCTTCCATTCTGTAGCATTCAAAACTAAAGACACTGTCCCTAAATGAGTCACTCTCACAATCCATTTTAGTAATGGCTCTTCAGGAAGCTGATGATACAAATTTACAAACTGAGGCCACTCCTTTACACTATACCCCCTGGTTCCTATGAGATGGAGGTTAAGATGTCTCAAATGTTCAACATTTCCAAACTGCTGTACCACTCCATCATCTCTAACATCAACTACTTTCCTTCACTATCTCATTCCTGTCTTTGGGTTCATTAATTCACTGCAAAGTCTCACAGGACTCACAAACTATGCTTGCAGTTAAGTGGTTTATTAGGGAAGTAACAGGGTACAACTTGGAATTGGGATCAACTTGGAAGTAATAGGAATAACTCAGGATGCAGTTTTTTGATCAAGACAGCTTCTTCTCATCCTCTGCCAATGAGCCCTGCTGGGGGCCTTCTCAGGCAAGTTTCACAACTCTTAGCAATGTGGGTCAGCAAGCCCCACCTCTGCAGTCTCATGCTGGTCTCCTGGTTCTTGCCATCTCACACCACTATTGCTCTTGGTACTGCTGGACCTCCATCTCTCATTGTTTTACTTGTTGCAGATCCTCTCTCTTTTCATGTCACACTTTAAACCTAGCAGGATGGCAAAAATGACCAATACCCTCTTTGAGGTCTGATACATTTTATTTGCATGGTCTTCCCCTCACAAAGGTGCCATGTGCCTTATTTACATTAGTAGCAAGCTATCCAATCTCTTGATGGGCCACAAGCACCTCATTTGCATAGTCCCACCCTGTCATTTGGTGAGAGTTAGAAAGACTATGGCTGGAAGGGCCATATTAAATAATTCACTGTACCATATCCTGTGCTAATGAGTGCCCTTGCCCTAGAGATCTTTTCACTTTGGTGCTATAATCTTTGGAACTGTCAGAGGATAATAGGAGATAATGTAATCTACTACCAGTTGACCAACTACTGTTGCATCAACTCTGACTCATGGCGACCCTATGTATGTCTGAGTAGAACTGTGCTTATACAGGTTTTCAATGGCTGATTTTTTGGAAGTTTATCTCTAGGCATCCCTTCTGAGGTGCCTCTGAATGGACTCGAACCTCCAAACTTTCAGTTAGCAGCCAAGCATGTTAACTGTTTATACCACCTAGGGACTTCATAGCACTACTGGGAGGTGCCTTTTAGCCAGTTTGCCCATGAGTTATTCCTTTATAGTCATCACTTAACATAAAAATAACCATTATTGAATTAAAGGGTCTTTGGACATTTCATTGATGTCATGATAACTAGCTGGGTACTGTGGGAAATAAAAATGGGAAGACTTCAGTCTAATTCAAAAAATTGACATTCTTGACAAAAAAGTAGGAACGCCCTATTTATTGCACAATATTTCACAATCCCTTCATAGTTTCCATCTATAATTGTAACAACCCACATTTTATGACACAGGGTGAAGAAGAATATCTGGAGAGACCAAGACAGTGATCTGCCACCATAACCTTTGCTATTAACAGAGCTGCTTGTCCTGGGTCACCTGACTTTCATGCAACTTGATACACACACATAAAAATTTATGGAGATCCTGAAAAAAAACATGACTTCAGAAGGAACAGTCAATGAAAATTTTATTTTAGATCACTGAAAAATGCTATTAGAGTTTAAATTCTTTCCTCCATTAGATGCTAATGAAGTATTCTAAATAGACTTCTGAAATGATCATCCTGGTCTTATGATTAATAGACACATTCCTGTGTGCCAATATGTTGTTCTCTGTTCAAAGAACTATGCTATTATTAACTAAAAAAAAAAAAAAAACTAAACTACATCTGACAAAATTTAGAGTCAACATTTGTTGAAAACAAACATAATTGTCACATACTTTATACTGGTTCACATTTTGCATAACAGCTGTCAAAATGGCAGAGCCTTTCTCCTGAGAACAAACTTACTATGAACTTAATTTTCCCAGTGATTAACCTACTAAGATTTCTGAAGCTGGCTAACACGTGAAACTGTGGTAGCAACAGGTGCTGATGATACTGGCTCAAGCTTAGCCTTCAGCCTCCACTAAGCTATGCAACACAGTGGATATCTTAAGGAATATTTTATTTCTTTTCTTAAAAAACAGTTGGCTGAGTTTCTGTTAAGGATAACAGAAAATTTTGAAAACAGGCAATGGTGATGATTATACAATATGACGAACATATTAATGCTAGTGAATTCTACATGTAAAAGCTGTTGAAATGACAAATGTTTTGTTATATCTATTTTTACCACACAGAAAAGGTGGAATGTGCATATTAGTTTGAAAAATTGACATGTACAGACATGGTGCTTTTGCGATCATATGAGCCCCCTTCACACGGCCTCATTCTTCATCTCTAGCAAAGACAGGAATAATGTCAGAGTTGGCATCCAGAGACTCCAAAGCCCTGTCCTATGTGACCTTCTGTGGATTTGGCTCTGTTACATGTCCTTGTTGGATTCTGTATTACCACATGCCCTCAGACCTCTGCTCTCCTGCCATCAACCTCTTTTCCTTATTTTTACTCATTTGTCATTGTTGGATTATGTTTTTATTTGTACTCCTAAAGGTTGATGATCCCTGGGACCTCTATCGCCCACCATTTAAAACCTAGGGAATAGAATTCCCAAGATTGGGCATATCTTGATGGTTTTATTTGGATGATCAGGCTGTGGGGGAGTTGAGGGTTGAATGAGAAATACAACTGAAAATGTTGGTGAGGTTTCCATATTGCCCTGACTCTTTTGCCTCTCTTGCTAAGCCAGTCTAAGGTTGAATCCAGGGATGGAGTTGGCTTTCAGCCAGTTTCTAGCAACTCTCCCATCTCCTCCCACTGCCTCCCTTTTCCCCTTGGGTTAAGCTATTAAACATGATGGCACTTGTTTTCCCTGGCTTGATGCCTGGAGTCCTTCGGGAAGAGAAATTATCTCTTTGTCCAGTCATTCCCTTGCTCTTAGCTCAGGGGCTTTGAAAGCTGGCATCCAGGAGCCCTTTTCTGACTGTCAACTAACCAAAAAAGACAGTGCTGGGGAGGAGGGTCTGTTCCCCATCCCTGCTCCTCCTCTGTGTCCCACTTTTAATAGAGTCTGTCTCTCAGGCATTGAAAGGCACCCTGGAAATACACTGCCTGACAAAGGAATGAGATGGCCAGGAACTGTGGGAATCTTCCATTATGTGGTGAATCAAATGAGGAAAAGAACATCAAAAGCCCCAAGCAGGTGAAAGTGCTTATGAATCAGAGCTAGGGAAGTTAAATTGCTTCTATTTCTCTGGAGAAGAAGAATGAAAGGGGCTAAAACACCATCTCTTGTAGTACTGAGCCAAGAACTCAACCAATACCACACAGAGCAAATTGGAAAGAAAAGACATGAAACAATAAGACACAGATTGTAGGTTTATTGTTTGCAGAGAGGAGATAAGGGCAAGAGAAGACCAGAATAAATTAGTACTCGTTAAAGACAGAGAGCAAACCGAGAAGGGAATTTGTATTTACAAGGTTTCCAGGGAAAAGAGCTGCAGCAGAAGCTCAGACATTTACACAAATGAAAACGTGGATGATGACCAAAGGAGCTTAAATGGTAAATTAATTCTAAAAGTGTGAACGTAAGGTGGGAATGCATAAGGACTTATAAAATATAAATTGATGAAGAGTACAAAAGGAACCACTTGGAAGCTTCTGGCACTAAATAATTGGATTGACATGACATAGATCCAAGGATACTAAATGAAGGAAGCAAAATCTTCGTGTTCAAATTGACAAAATAATTTTTTAACTAGCCTATATACCTGAAAAAATTTACAACACAGCAACTTTACAACAGTAAGTCAGGTACATTACAGGAAAGAAAGCAGCCTTGAAAATGCCTCACCCATACATTTAAGTGTGGTTTTTGGTTATTGTTAGCTGCCATTGAGTCATTCCTAACTTATGGTGCCCCACGTGTGCAGAGTAGAACTGCTCCACAGGGTTTTCAAGGTTGGGACACTTTGGAAGCAGATCTCCAGGCCTTCCTTCTGTGACAACACTGAGTGGGTTTCAACCACCAACCTTTTCGGTAGTAGTTGAGCACTTAACCATTTGTGCCACCCAGGGGCCCATCTAAGTGTGGTTGATAGGTCAAAACTTAAAATGTCAAGAAAAAACTCAACATCTACGAGGCGTTCATGGCATCTGTATTATGCACAGGAAAATCAGGTGTATCTTATCTTTATAGCAGAATTATAAGACCTCTTCCTGGAAATTTGGAACCCTGGTGACGCAGTGGTTAAGAGCCCAGCTACTAACTAAAAGGTCAGCAGTTTGAATCCACCAGCCAATCCTTGGAAACCCAATGGGGCACTTCTATTCTGCCCTATGGTGTTGCTATGAGTGGGAATTGATTTGCTGGCAATGGGTTTTTTCATTCTTGGAAATGGTTGTATAACATGATTGATGTATTTGATATCACTGAGGTATACCCCTTGCCATACACCTGAAAAATGTTGAATTGGCAAATGTGTTATATATATTTCTATAAAAAAATTAAAAAAGGCATCTGCTGATACTGCATATGTACAACCAAATACCTCATGGGATTTGTTTTCCTGGTTCAGAGGTTTAGGGTCATGGTTTTGTGGGACATTCCAATCAATTTGCCTAATATTAATTTTAGTGCTTCTGCTCTACCTCCTATTTCTCTGTGCAGTACCTTGGGTCTTAAAAACTTGTGAGCGGCCATCCAAGGTAAAACAATTGGTCTCTATTCACCTGAAGAAGCAGAAGAAGAAGGAACGTAAGGAATTGAAGGAGGAGCTGGAATATGTGTTTAATTGCCTCCATGAGAAACTGCCTCCTTTGCCATGAGACCAGAAAAATTGCATAGTGCCTAGCTACCATTACTGAACGTTTTAATCAAAGATTCTATAAAAGGACCCTGATCAAAAGGGAGAAAATTTAGAACAGAACTTCAAATTCTCATGGAATCCAGGTTTTCTGGAGCCATTGAGGCTGGGCAATCTCTGAAAACTATGACCCTGAGGAAATTTTTAAAGCTTAAACTGAAACTATCTGCGGAAGTCATCTTTAAACTAAACAATCCAGAAAAATCCATTGCTGTTGAGTTGATTCCAACTTATAGCAACTCTATAGGACAAATAGATCTGACCCAGAGGGTTTCTTAGGCTGTAATCTTTACAGAAGGAGACTGCCACCTCTTTCTCCCATGAAGCAACTGGTGGGTTCAAACAGCTGACCTTTCAATTAGCAGCTGAGGGCTTAACCACTGCACCACCAGGTCTCCTTAACCCAAACAATAGTTTAGCTTAATTAGAAAAGAATGTCTGCCCTGAGCATTGTGCTCTGTTAAAGAATTATCTATATGTGATCAAATTTACAACAGCAATTCAAAAGTTAGATGAGAAACTTAGGGGGAAGTGTTAATGATGGTGAAACAATTTAGAAAATGGTATCAGCTTGAAGAATGTAACCAATGTCACTGAATTGTACATGTAGAAATTGTTTAATTGGTATATGCTTTGCTGTATATATCTTTATTGAAAATAATTTTAAAAAGGAATTATAAAATCTCCTCTTAAAATGTTATTAGTTGCCATTCAGTCAACTCTGACTTATGGTGATCTTATGTAAAACAGAACAAAATGTTGCCTGGTCCTGCACCATTTTCATGATCATTGATATGTTTGAGCCCATGTGCCAGCTGTTGTGTGGTGCCTTTTATCCTACGAAATCATCTCCTAGCACTATATCGGATAATATTCTGTTGCAATCTGTAGTTTTTTACTGCCTAATTTTCAGAAGTACATCACCAGGCCTTTCTTCCTAGTCTGTCTTAATCTGGAAGCCCTACTGAAACTTGTCAACCATGGGTGACCCAGCTGATATTTGAAATACCAGAGTTATAGTTTCCAGCATCACAGTAACGCGAAAGCCACCACAGTATGAAAAACTGATAAGTGGTGGTATCTTAAACTAGTGATCCTTTAGGTAGGTAAAGCTTACTGTAGTATAAAATTCGTATAGTCTTACCCATCAAATTCTTATGCTTTTTCCTGGCCACAAGCAGACTCCAAAAAGGAAATGAGGAGCCCAGTGCAAGCACATGATAAGTGTGAGTGTCAAACTCTCTTGTGGAAGAAGTAGTTGTCAAATTGATGAATTTCAAGTCTGTTCTTAGTAATTTCATTAATAATCTGGGCAAAATAGAGTATGAGTTTTGGACAGACCTAAATTTTTAGTACAAATGTGGGCCCTGGATGACCTTGGGAAGTTATATAATGTTTCTGTGCCAGTTTCCTCATTGTAAAATAGAGATCACAATAGCAATCTGCTCTTGTGCCTCCATAAGATACTGTAAAGATTACAGAAGAGTGTAAGTAAAATGCTTACTACATTAGGCACTCAATGCATACCATGTTCCTCTTTTCCTTCTGCCTGTTCTTCTGAGCATTGCCTATCCTTGCTGGGGTTATGGATTGAATTGTATCCCCCCAAAAATGCACGAGGATTCTAACTCCTATACCTGTGGATGTAATTCCATTTGGAAATAGGGCTTTCTTTGTTATGTTAATGATGCTGTATCAGTGTAGGGTGTGTTCTAAACCTAATCACTTCTAGGTTGTAAAAAGATCAGATTAGATGTAGGAGAAAGCACAAAAGGGGGAAGACAGGAGCTATCTGATGAAGCTGGAGACAGATGAATTTACAGGCCTAGGAACGCCAAGGATTGCCAGCTACCAGAAGGTGCCCTGGTGGAGCAGTGGTAAAGAGCTAGGGCTACTAATCAAAAGGCTGGCAGTTCAAACCCACCATCTGCTCCTTGGAAACCCTATGAGGCTGTTCTACTCTGTTCTGCAGGGTCCCTGTGAGTCAGAATTGACTCAATGACAATGGGTTTGGCTTAGAAGGTGAAATAGTGCATTTTTTCACAAATAGTACCTGCCTTCTACCTTTGTTTGGCAACTGCACCCTCCACCTGGGAGGTATTTCCTAGGCACTGCTATGCCGTTTTTTTTAAGCATGTTGACAAGATCCTCTCCCTATAGCTGGTGCCCTGAATTTGAACTTGAACTGTGAGAAAATAAATTTTTGTTCTTTAAAATCAGTCATTTGTGATATTTCTGTTACAGCAGCAGTAGTAAACTAAGACACTGAGTGTGTCACTTTATTTTTTGAGTATTATTTTCTTCTCTTTACACAGATTATTTTGTCTTTGTTAGCATCCCCAGTCCCTTCTCTGCTCCACTTACCGACACTGTTTACAATATTAGTTCAGTTTGCTCTTCCTATTCATGCATTCCTGAATATTCTTCGTTGCTAGTTTTATGCTGTTTGTACTTGAGAACCTCTGAAATGCATTGAAGTGTTTATCCTGAAGTACAGTGTTATTAGAGATAGGATAATGTCCATACGCCTACCAGGAACCTGTTGCCATCCAGTTGATTCCAACTTATAGTGACCCTATAGGACAGAGTAGAACTGCCCCATAGAGTTTCCAAGAAGTGCCTGGTGGATTTTGAACTGCCAACCTTTTGGTTAACAGGCATAGCTTTTAACTGCTATGCCACCTAGGCTTTCTACATTAAAGAGTTTAGATTTGATTCTCGAAGACGGTAATTCTTAATGTTGCCTGCTTTATTAGAATAACCTGGTGGGCTTTTGCAATGTTCTCGTGCCCAGGGTGCATCTCATACCTATTAAGTTAGATTCTCAGGGTATGGGATCCAGCAACAGGAGGCTTTTAAAGCTCCACAGGTGATTCCAATGTGCAATCAAGGTTGAGAATTACTGTTCTTATGCGTTGGCGTGGTACTCCATCTGATGCCATCTGGAAAATTAATGAGAAAGCTTTTCATTTCATCACTGATTTGATTACAATCTCTGGTCCTGTGCTAGCCCGAGGTCTCTGAGGAGGCATGGGATCTAAGGTTCAGCTCATAAGTCTCCACATTGTTTCTGTTCCACTCTCATCCCTCTAGCATGCTGGGGTATAAGTCATTTTTTAAAAAAGACATTATTTTAGCTGTATTATACAAATGTTAACATGCAGCATTTTCACAGTAATTCAGTTGAAAATTCTTTATAGTTTTCTTTAATAGTCTATTTTATACCACAGACCTAAGAGATTTTGAAGCTATACTTGTAGAAACTATGGCTTTATATTCATTCATTCATTTTTAACTCCCCACCCCCCCGCCCCCACCCGCTTGGAAACACTAGTCTTCTTTTGTCTCCACGGATTTCCCTGTTCCAGATGTTTCATATAAGTGGAATCATATAGTATTTGTCCTTTCGTGAAAGCCGAATCACTTTCCTATTGCAAAATAAAAGAAGATCTAGTACTACTCCTTCGTTGTAGAGCTAAAGAAATGGAGAAACAGATGGAGAACTAACTCACCCCAGATCCCACAGCAGGTTAGAGCTAGAGCCAGTAAGCAAATGGCAGGTTGAGGTTTGGTATCAAGAGAGAAATTGCACATTGTCTGAGTTCGTTTGGTTTGCAGTAAGTAGAAACAGTTCTTTCTCTTTTAGTTTTAATTTTTGTGAGATCGATAATTACAACAGTCCCATTTAGTGCTAGATGTTATGGATAAGGTGTTGAATGGATGTATTAATAAATGCAAGAACACATTCTTAAATGGCTTAGGTTCCTGAATTAATTTCAGCAACAACAGAGAATCTGATGGAGTTTAAAATCTTAAAGACAATTAGGTCTTTAACAGATGAACTTGACAGTGTTGGTAGCAGAAAGAAGACTTTGGTTAGTAGGCTCTGCTTCTGAGTCTCCAAAAATAAGCTAAAACTCAGCTCGTCTACATACTTCTACAGGGACTACAATTCAAAACTTGACCCTGCAGTGAGCTATCTTTCTGATTGCTGCCAGAGATGCTCTAGTCCTGGTGGACACACAGGGCCCTTGGCAGGTGACTGTACTCAGATCATGAGCCTGGCAACAGCCTTGGCTAAAGCATCATGAACTTTCTAACACAGAACTCATTATTGGGCTCAGGGCTTCTGAGCCCTTCCCTACACATTAGAATCCTCTGGGGAGGTTTTAAATATTATCACTGCCTGGGCTTCACACCTTGAGATTCTGATTTTAATTGATGTGGATACATATTTTATATATATATATATGTATATATACATATATACACTTACACACATATGTATAATATACACACACATTACGTATACTACACATATATACATATATGTGTGTAAATATATATGTATATATATAATGTTACCATTGAGTTGATTCTGACTCATAGTCACCCTATAGGACAGAATAGAACTGCCCCATAGAGTTTCCAAGGACAGCCTGGTGGATTCGAACTGCCGACCTTTTGGTTAACAGCTGTAGCACTTAACCGCTATGCCGCCAGGGTGTGTGTATATATATATATGTGTGTGTGTGTGTGTGTGTGTGTGTGTATAGTAGTGTTGGAAAAGAATATTGAATACACCATGGACTTCCAGAAGAATGAACAAAGCTCTCTTGGAAGAAGTACAGCCAGAATACTCCTTAGACGTGAGGGTGGTGAGACTTCGTCTCATGTACTTTGGACACATTATCCAGAGGGACTGGTCCCTGGAGAAGGACATCCTGCTTGGTAAAGTAGAGGGTCTGCAGAAAAGAGGAACACCCTCAAGGAGATGGGCTGACAGTGGCTGCAACAATGGGCTTGGACATTGCAATGATTGTAAGGATGGCACAGGACGGGGCAGCATTTCCTTCTGTTGTACATGTGGTCACTATGAGTCAGAGCTGACTCGACAGCACCTAACAACAACAACAACATGTCAGAACCTGCTTGATGGCAACTACCAATAACATCTCTCTCTCTCTGTGTATGCATATATATTTTATTATTTTATTGTGGTAAACACATATAACAAAAATTTTGCCATTTTAACTATTTTTAAGTGCACAATTCATTTATATTAATTACTTCCACCATGTGTGCAACCATTACCACATCCATTTCCAAAGTTTTTCATCACCCCAAACAGAAAGTCAGCACTTCTTAAGCAATAACTCCCTATTCCTCTCCCCCGCCCCTAGCCCCTGGTAACCACTAATAAACATTGGTCTGTATGCACTTGTCTATTCTAGATGTTTAATATCGGTGAGATCATACAATATGTGTCTTTTCATGTCTGACTTATGTCACCTGACATAATATTTTCAACATTCATTCATATTATAGCATATATCAGGACATCACTTCTCTTTATTATTGAATAATATTCTATTATTGTGTAATGAAAAAGGAAGACAGAAAAAGAATTGATGAGTTTAAATTGTGGTGTCGGCGAAAAATATTGAATATACCATAGACTTCCAAAAGAATGAACAAATCAGTGTTAGAAGAAAATAACCAGAATATTTCTCAGAAGCAAAGATGTCAAGACTTGGACTCACTTACTTTGGATACATCCTCAGGAAAGCTCAGTTGCTAGAAAAGGGCCAACGAAAATGAAAGTAACACTCAATGAGATCGAGTGACACAACAGCTGCAACAATGGGCTCACGCGTACCAACGATCGTGAAGACGGCACGAGGTTGGGCAACGTTTCATTCTGTTATACACAAGGTCACCGTAAGTTGGAGCCAGCTCGACGGCAACTAACAACAACAATATTCCACCGTATGGATGTACTACGTTTTATTTATCCATTTCTCTGCTGAGGGCGGCTTGGTGGTTTCCACCTCTGGCTGTTGTAAATGGTGCTGCAATGAGCACTGATATACAAGTATCTGTCTGCATTCCTGCCTTCAGTTCTTTTGGGTAAAGGCCTAGGAGTGGAATCGCTGGGTCATATGATAATTCTATATTTAACTTTTTTGAGAAACTGCCAGGCAGTTTTCTATTTCCACCAGCAAGGTGCAAAGGTTTGGACTTTGTATATTTTTAAAGCTCCCCAGTGAGTAAGGAGGGGTGATTGCCCAAGGCCTTGGCGTCAGAGACATACCCAGGACTGGCACTCACATCTCTGTGTGCTAGTTTAGTGCTTTTCTGTTTCCTCTGCATTTACCAAATTTAGATTTACAGTACATAGTCAAAGTTCTCTGTAAATAATTGAATTTGTGTCAGATTGATAGTTTCAAAATAAAATCCTGAGTCACCCGTATAGTGCTAGGCAGTTTGAGAGGAAAACACGTGATAAGGTGGCCAATTCTATGCCTCTGCTTCTCCTCTTTAAATTGAGGATGTTTATACAGGATCACTATTTGCTTTAGAATTTTAAGAGAAGAAATACTATTTATTCCTCAGTCGATGGAGTACCACACAGAGTCTGAAAACAATTTCAGCTGGTGTATGCTAAAGGGATCGAGTTATTTCCGAGAACAAGTTGAGAGTGGGGACGGGCAGAAGAAGGGTATCTTCCCTTTCTAGAGATTGGTAGTTGCTCCTTAGAGAGTCCAGTATGGCTGGCTCACTGTGTGGTCTATTCAGCACCATAATCTTTTTCCTGTTAAAGATGTTGCAAACATTGTCTCACAGTTGTTATTTAGCTTTTTATATTATGACCTTTTGATGTGCAGAAGATTGAAATTTTTGTGAGGCCAGATCTTTTTCCTCTATGGTCTCTAGGTTTTATGCATTACCTAGGAAGACCAGTCCTATCTCTACCTCAATATTATTAAAAGTCCTTTCCTTCTATATTTTCTTCTAATGAGTTTTTTTTTTTTTAAAAAACATTTAACTCTGTAATACATCTGGAATTATTTTTATTCGTGGTGGCAGGCTGTGATCTTACTTACTTCACGCTTTCCAAATGGATAACCAGTCACCAGTTTACACATAGTATTTATACGTTTCTACCCTTATGGAAGTGTCACTTTTGTCATGAACTAAATTTCCATTTGTACATGGTTTATTTCTGTATTCTGTCCTCTGTTCCATTTATGTTAGCCTATTCTGATAGCAATAATTTACTTAGTATAGATTTATAGGGTGTTTTGATATTTGGTAACATAACTCCATCCCCGAACCCCACATGCAGGGTTCTTCAAAAATTTTCTTAGCCTTACTTGTCTATTTTCCTTTCCATGTGAATTTTAGAATCAGCTTGCCAAGTTCCATAAATGGTCCGGCTGTGATTTTTATTGAGATTGCATTGAATTTATAGATTTTAAATGGAGCTAAGTTATAATTTGTCTTATCAAGCCTTCTTATCTAGAATTAAAGCATATATTTCCATTTAATTAGAATTTTTAAAACCCTTGTATAATTATAATTTTTTAATATTGTCTTAACAGAAACAGCACAAGTGGATGGCTTTAACAAAGAGAAGTTTATTCTCTCACAGTCTAGTAGTCTAGAAGTTCGAATTCAGTGTGCCAGCTCCAGGGGAAGCCTTTCTTTTTCTGTTGGCTCTGGAGGAAGGCCTCATCATCAATCCCCCCAGGAGCATCTATTTGCAGGAACCCCAGGTCCAAAGGACATGCTCTGCTGCTGGCACTTCTTTCTTGGTGGTATGAGGACCCCTGTCTCTCTGCTCACTTCTCTCTTTTATATCTCAAAAGACATTGGCTTACAACACAACCTAATCTTGTAGATTGAGTACTGCCTTATTAACATAACTGCCACTAATTCTAATGGCTTACAACACAACCTAATCTTGTAGATTTAGTCCTTCCTCAGTAACATAATTGCCATTAACATCACAGAGATAGGATTTATAACACACAGGAAAATCACATCAGATGACAAAATGGTGGACAATCACACAATACTGGGAATTACGGACTAGCCAATTTGACACACAAATATTTGGGGGACACAATTCAGTCCATGACAAATGTATATATTACATATTTATTGATAGATTTTTGGTTATTTTGAAGATTTAACTCCATTGTCTTCCAGCACCCAAAATAGCTAATGAGAAGTCTGGTGTCATTTTGATTACAAAAATTTTTATAGTTACTTCTACTGTTTGTAGGTAATTTTCTTTATTATTTTTGATAATCTCTTCTGCATAGACTGGAGGGGGTGGTGGTGACATGAGTGGTGATTGAGTGCCTTGTGAGACAAATGCATTTCCTGAAACTAATTACTGTGTTGATTTTGATCAAGGTACCTTCCTTCTCCCCTCATTACTTTGGTCAGACTCTTTACATATATTCTTAAAGCTGGACACTTATGTCCCATCCTTTGGGCCTTTTCTAGGTCTGTAACTCATACCTAGTCAACTTTGCACTAATGATTTATCACAAAGAAGACATATTCTTCTCATTCACAGATGATGGCATGTCAACCGTGATCAGCAAATATTTCTCCAAGACTGAATGAGTTTGAGAATACCTTTATAATGCAAACAAAAGAGGGAATGCTTTTGCCTTTTGGCCTATCTCTAAAACTTAACCACCTTATTTTACATGGCAGGAAACAGAGACATTTGATTGGGAAGGAATCCAGTTATTATCTACACCACCCTAAGCTCTCTGGGCCTTGTTTACCTTTGACTCTTATGGAAACAGATCCCATAGAGCTTCAGTCATCCTACCTAATGGGACTGGACCTTGAACCCTGGTGTTCTGATTTTCAGTTCTGCCTAAGATTTTTTTTCTCCCCACTGCATCAGAACATCCCATACTCAGCTTTTATAGATGCATGGATTGGGACATTCAGGTAGGAAAGGTGAATTCTCCCATTTCCTCTCCCCAGTCCTGTACTTTACCCTATAATCCTTGATATAGAATTGCCTGGAGATTGACCATATCCAGGGAGCTGAAGTCAGAGAGAAAACTCACTAACTTTAGTTGTCTGGGCCTCAAACACAACTTCAAAATACATTTTAGTTAATGGGTGTTTATTACAAACTATTTTGAAAATCATTTCCATTGAAGTGTATTTATTCTTTTATGTTATTTTCATAAAGTTGTGAGTAATGTAGACTATGAGATCAAGGTGACTGTACTTCACAGAGAATAAAAAAAATAGTATCCCTTTAATGGATCATTGATATTTACATTATTGATATTAACCAAACCCACTGCCGTTGAGTCAATTCCAACTCAGAGTGACCCTACAGGACAGAGTAGAACTGCCCCATAGAGTTTCCAAGGAGCGCCTGGTGGATTTGAACTGCTGACCTCTTGGTTAGCAGCTGTAGCACTTAACCACTAAGCCACCAGGGTTTCCACTGATATTAAAGAACTTCCAAAGTATGTCACTAGCAGTTTCCTCAGTTTCTTAGATAATAGGTTATTTTAAAGAACTTATTTAGGACACAAACTCTGATATTTCTACTCTCTAGCATGCTAGGAAGGAAAGACGAAAAAACTAGGAGAAAAAATATACCGAGCATTTACTATATGCCAGATCTTATACTGGAGATCTTGCATATGTATGTTTGTCTTATTTTGGAAAATGGTACATAACATTTTTATTATGTTTTAATACAGACGTATGCTTTGAACATTTGAGCCCCCAAATGAAGCTTGCTGCTCTTAGCTTATTTCCAACTAGATTCTTGTTTCTAGTTCTTTCTACCCGACATCATCTTTCAGTGTTCTTATCTGGTGCACCTAAGCAGTGTTTGGAAACCCGGTGGCATAGTGGTCAAGTGCTATGGCTGCTAACCAAAGGGTCGGTAGTTTGAATCCACCAGGTGCTCTTTGGAAGCTCTACAGGGCAGTTCTACTCTGTCCTATAGGGTCGCTATGAGTCGGGATCGACTCGACAGCACTGGGTTTGGTTTTGGGTTTTTTTAAATCAGTGTTTAGTAACATATATAAAGAAAGGGGATAGATTCTGCATGAATCAACATAGACTGAAGCTATGCATAATTAATTCTGAATAAACTGAAAAGTGGCGCTTACAATGGATGCATCTTTTTAAATTTGGAGTGTTAGCTAAAATGAGTGTTTCTTTAATTATAATATTTCATAAATCTTCTGAATTCTCTGTGTATAGGCTCAAAGAAAAAAACTGGGCTTTGGAATCAGGCAGGCCTAGGTTTTTTGATTTTCGGCTCAGCTCTGGTAGTAGTATGATTTAGGCTGAATTAACCTCTTAGAAAGGATCCTTGGTGGTGCAGTGGTTAAGCACTCAGCTGCTAACCACCAGTCACTCTGAGAAAAGACCTGGTGATCTGGTCCTGTAAAGATTACATGCCAAGAAATCCTATGAGGAAGTTCTACCCTGTCATATAGGGCCAACTATGAGATGGAATCAACTTGACAGCACTCGACAACAGTAACAACCACTTAGAGCCTAAGTTTTCTCACTTTAAAAATGGCAATAATACTTCATCAGGTTGTTATGAAAGTTAAAGAAAATAAGTGTATGAAATACATGTGAACACCCAATATATATGGTTTGTCTTATTTTGACATTTTGAAAATGTCCCTTATTAAATGCTCTCTGAAGAATCTTGACATTTTGTGCTTGGGCTATTGCCTTGAGCTCTAAAACATTGCAACGTTTGCTTGGGTAGTATTGTCCTAAAGTCACTTCGTATGTTTCTTCCTTTAAAAATTTAGAACATCCTTTAATATTTCCTAGAGTCATGTTCCAGAGCTTGGCAATGCATTTAGATTTTTTTTCCCCAACAAATCTATCTTATTCTAAAAACTATTTGGTTTTTCTTTCCTGTCTGTAAGACTCAATTTCACTCCTTTTAGAATAAAAATCTCTCTTTTCACTGTCTCTAAATGGCACATATTTCGTAGAAAAATAGATGCGATCAGGTGAGAACTACTTCATCTTTCCAGCCCATCTCCCTCTTTTCCCACCGAGCGTACCTTCCTTCCGTTTACAATGGAAGTGTTTGTTCTTGCTGCTAAGGCCAGCCTCTCCATAGCCCTGCTCATTTTCTCAAAAGATTTGTTCCTGCAGCGGTTCCCCCTTCCTCTTCTATCATCCATTTCTACCTCTCTACTAGATCATTCCTGTTAGTGTACGATTATGTCTTAGTAATATTTTTTATTAACATTCTTATTGACTCCACATATTCTTCCTCCTACTGCTTTCTTTCACAGCAAACTCCCCTACAGAGTTTGCTCTTCTTACTACCTCCACAGTCTCAACTTATATCTTCCGACACACCAGCCCAATGAATCTTTTCCTTCCACCTCTCCCGAAATGTCTATTGTCAAGGACACTAGTGATTTCCAGCTTGTAAAGCCTGTGGGGAAATCTCTGTCCTCATTTAACCTGATCTCTCAGCATTGACACTGTAGACTCATGCTCTCCTTGAAGAACTTTCTAATTGCTTGTCCTTCTGTGATCCCACATTGCCAGTTTTCCTTCTAACTTGCCGGCTGCTCTTTCTGTCTCTTTTTCAAGCTCCTCCTCCTATACTAAACTCTTAAATTTTGAAACACCCCAGAGCTCTGTATTCAGCTCTCTTGTATCCTTGATACACACTCCAGCCCAAGATAACCTCATCTGTATCATGACTTTAAATGCCATCTATGTACTGACAACTCATAAATCATTTTCTCTAGCTCTGAGTTTCAGACTCTTAGGTCCACTTCCCTTTTATAAGACACATTCACTGTATGTTGGTAAAGTTTCTTAAAATTGACATAATGAAAACTTTTGGTTCTCCCCTGGTCCCTGTGACTGCCCCTTCTTCAATGATCTTCCATCTTAATAAATGGCACCACCTCCAACCACTTACTTAGATAAAATGCTAAGGGCCATTCTCAATTTCTTTCATCTTAACCAAACCAAAAACCAAATCGGTTGCTGTCAGTCAATTCCTCCTCACAGTGACCCTGTCTGTGCAGAGTAGAACTCCACTGCATAGGGTTTCAAGGCTGTGACCAGGCCTTTATTCTGAACCACCAACCTTTTGGTTAGTAGTGTGAAATGAATTTTGTACTAAAAAATTGATATTTTACTTTTATTTGAAGTGGGATTTTTCTGACCCATGAATGTAAAATTCCTGACCCAAAATTAATCTGCCAGTGGTTTCTTTTTTTTTCCTCTGTCACCCAAAATGGCTGTTCCAAAGAGCAGACCCTAACAAAACCATTAACCTGTGATTAAGTGAAAGAGACCTGGGCTTCTTTGAGTTTCTGGGGGTTTTGGGAACACAGGTGGGTGGAGGGGAGAATCTTCCCTGAAGTTACCTTTTTAATGTTAACTCAGTAGCCATTAAATACATGGAAACTTGTATTCTTTTAGCAAAAGTTATTTAAGTCTTTGTGAATTCTCCAGAAGCAGTTCCCTGTTATATGAGGAAACGTTCCTCTAATGTGCAAATTGTTTATTAAATCATAGAGCAATCAAACATTGTGTTACTCTTTTAAATTAATCCATGATTATATTTTTAGCAGTAATCAAGTGCTTATCCATTTGTACTACCCAGCCACTCCTCTTTCCTTCTAACCCACCTTATTTCCTACTCATCAGTAAGTCATCATGGTCCTTTGTTCAAAATTCATGTTTTGAATACAACCATTTGTCCCTATCTCTACTGCTACCAAAAAATAAAAACCAAAATCTTCACTGTCGAGTTGTTTCTGACTCATGGCAACCTTATGTGTTTCAGTATAGAACTGTGCTCCACAGGGTTTTCAATGACTTCTATCTTATGGAAATAGATCACCAGGCCTTTCTTCCATGGCATCACGGAGTGGATTGGAACTGCCAACCTTTTCCTTAGTAGTCAAGCGTAAACCATTTGTGTCACTCAGGGACCTACTGCTACTACTATGTCCAACAGATACTTTACTTTCTTTTACAGTCTGTTGGCCTCTTGATTGCTCATCTTAATTTGTTGATTGGTAACTTTCAACAGCTCTTTGGGTACTCTTTATCTTTAAAACCAGGACAGATTCTAAATCCATACATATGTGAATATATAGATATGCATTTGCAGTCTTTTTCTGATAGGATTTATCTATAATGTGATCAAAAAGTAATAAACAGATTTTTCATGTGTGACTTACAGACTTCTGTTTCATTAACTTACACTGACTTGTGGGATACTTATGATAGTATTTGAATATTTTGCTTGAAGAACAAGTATGTAGTGCTTAACGAAAAGACTTTTAAATACTAAAGTACTCAGGAGGCTAAATCACTGAGGTTTAGAATTCTTCATAAGTTATGGGTACAAAATTAGGTAATAGTAATAATAAAAATTGATAAGGTGTATCGAGTGTTTACTATGTGCCAGGCACTGTTACAAGTGTTTCACACGTATTAACTTATTTAATCCTCAAAACCACTTTGTGAAAGTTTTATCTTTATTCTCATTTTAAAGATGAGGAAACCAAAACAGAGATTTAAAGATAGTTGGAAAAGATTTTTGCTCAGTACCCAGACCATAATCACAATCAACATTAATGTTCAATATTGGAATTGATCCCTATTTTTAGACTATTGCTTCTATGGTGGATGTTACAGACTGAATTGTGTATCTCAAAAAGAAATGTTGAAGTCCTAGCTCCTGTACCTCTGAATGTGACCCTTCTTGGAAACAACGTTTTTCTTTAGTTATGTTAATGAGGTCAGGCCAGAGTAGGGTGAGTCCTAAACCCTAATCCCTTCTGAGTGGTGTCTTATGAAGAAGGAACACAGACCAGGAGAGACACATACACAGAGGGGACAACACCATGTGAAGATCTGTCTATGAGCCAAGAAATTCCAAGAAACACCTAGGGTTACAGAAGCTGAAAAAGAAAAGGAAGGACTTTCTCCTAGAGATGACACAGACAGAGCATAGCCCTGCTAACTATCTGAATTTGTACTTTTAGCCTCCAAAGCTGTGAGAATAAATCTCTGTGCTTTAAAGCCACCCACCTGCAGTATTTTTGTTGTAGCAACACTAGGAAACTAAGACTGATCAGAACTGGATGATCATCTGAAAAGGTCTCCTGGAAAAGACCTCAGAAAACTGCAGTGACTGTTAGGCCTGCTAGGTTTTTGTTTGTTTGGGACTGGGATGGCTATAATTTATACTGAAGACTGAGTAGGCCTGATAAGTACGAGAGAGCTAGTAAAAATATAAAATAGGAATCTCTGAAATTTTCAGAACATTTGAAGAATAATTCAACGTGTTAGAGTTTATGAATGTGAACAGATATTTTGAACAACAGTAACAATTCCTCAAGAGCCTACTTTTGTAAAACCAAAACAAACTATCCTTCCCACTGATGGGTGGTTTTGAATAAATGGCAGGGAAATGGGCTAATGAGTCGGAATGGACTCGACGGCAGTAGGTTTGGTTTTTTAAATTCAGTTTATGTGTTTGTTACTGCCATATTCTAATACCAGTTTCTCCTGAGGATAACTAGTGGTCATAATTTGCAAATAAATGCCTATACCCTACCGCTACTGATTTTGGCTTCATTTTCTTATATTTTTACCATTTAATTACTGGTCAAGGGAGCCCTGGTGGTGCAATGATTAAAGCACTTGGCTGCTAATCAAAAGGTTGGTGGTTCAAACCCACTAGCCACTCCACAGGAGAAAGATGTGACAGTCTGCTCCTGTAGAGATTACAGCCTTGGAAACCCTATGAGGCAGTGCTGCTGTGTCTTATTGGGTCACTATGAGTCAAAATCACCTCGACAGCAGTGGGTTCGGTTGGTTTAATTAATGGTCATACAGGCTGCAAGCTGTTGATTGTCCATTCAAGTAGTTAAGGAAATGACAGTGTCAAATGTAGTGCTCTCTGGATAAATGAGGGAGCACAACTAAGTCATTAGTTATAGCCTTCTAGGCAGTACTATGGTTTCAAGGAACCTTTCATTAACCTCTGTTCTCAGAAGATTATCAAGAATCCTTTCTGTCTTCAGTGGCTATTGCATAGAATTAAAACTAATCTGATTTGGAAATGTAAGGTCACAGTTTCTTTGGTGCATAAAATGTGTGTTGGAAGCAGGCTTATTGATGAGGGAATCTGCATTGGTGAGGACATGGCTTTTGAGCACTGTTTTTGGAAATCATTCTCTCATGCACTAAACTGTGTATTTAACATGGTCATTTGGGGCTTTTGGGGGCTTAAGATCTCTCTCATTGTTATTTTCATCTTAGTACTCTAATCAAATTATTCTGATTTATGAGCTGGTGCCTGAATAGCCTAATAACTAGACCATTCAGTAAACGATCTAGTCATTATATCTCAAGCTCTACAATCTCTCTGACATAAACCATGTCGATTTGGAGAATTCTTACTTCTTTTTAAACTAGCATTGTGACCTTGAGCAAGTTTCCTAATCTTCCTGTATCTTACTTTTCTCACCTGTTAGTGTAGATGAGGACATATCCATCTTACACGGTTATATGAAAAATATGAGAGAGAATTAAAGGAAAATAGAATTAAGGCAAATGGGATATTGTTGGGCTATAGTAGTTATTCAATAAATGTTACCTATTATAGCTATCAGTAGCCCTGGTTGTGCAATAGCTACTCGCTTTGCTGGTAACTGAAAAGTTGGTGGTTTGAACCCAACCAACGGCTCCACTGGATAAAGTCCTGGAAATCTGCTTCACATAAAGATTACAGCCTAGAAAACTCTATGGGGCAGTTCTACTCTGTCACATGGGGTTGCTGTGTGTCAAAATAGACCCAACAACACCCAACAACATAATAAAAATACCTATTGCCGTTGAGTCGATTCCAACTCATAGCGACCCTGTAGTTATCCCTAAAAAGTGGTGACTTACTTTCAACTCATATATTTATTTTTAACATTGGAATATGGAGAAATAGTCCCTTCTTTAATATTCACCTTGAATTGAATTCTGGATGTGCATCCTGTTTTTCCATGCCATGTCTCTTTTGTGAGAGGCAGAGAAAAACTATAGCCTGGTGGGTCTGTGGAATCCCACATTTACAATTCAAGCTGCCATGATTCCACAGTTGCAAAGAGAAGCAAAAGTTGTCATTACATAGAAACATCCTTCTATTAAACTGAGCTCTTATAAAATGATTCTCTTTTCTAGCATCTCCCAGGACATAACATGAGTAGCCATCCCCATTCATTGTGGAAATATCTGTGTAGAAGAGCCTCTTGCTAAGGCTCAGTTATTGTATGTAAACTTCTGAAAACTGAAGGCAAGTGCACTTCAAATCAATTGCACAATGAAATCTCAAATCTTGGCTGGGAGAGTATAGATTTCATGAAATCCGTGGAAGTGATTAATTACATGAAAAGCCACTGATAGTTGAAAATATAGTCCAAAAAAAAGAAAACCCACTCCACTGCTGTGGAGTCGATGCAACTCATAGTGACGTTTTAGGACAGAGTAGAGCTGTCCTATAGGGTTTCCAAGGCTGTAATCTTTACAGAAGCAGACTGCCACATCTTACTCCTGTGGTAGGTTCAAACCCCTGATCTTTTGGCTAGCAGCCAAGTGCTTTAACCACTACACCACCAGGGCGCCTTGAAAATACAGGGAACTTGTACTATTTAACAAATGATGAAATGATGATGAAATGATGGAGATTTGAAAAAATGATTTGAAAATCAAAGCTTTAGGAGGACCTTGAGAAATTAAAGAAATTTTCAATAATTTTTTTTGAGGGGGAATTATGGGTTGCTTTGTTGTAAGAATTAAATATAAATTAACTAGTAATCATGCTCCTTATGTACTTGAGTCTTTGTTAGTTCTAAGAATTAGTGCATAGTTGCTGTTACCATACACCTGGATTTAAATATAAGAGACAATGCATGGATTATTTTTTTTTTTTTTCAGGACATTGTCCTAAGCAAACCCTTAAGTGTCCATTTTATATGTATTTACATTAACAACAAAAAACCGTTGTGAAATTTCTACCAGCAAGAGCTTCTTACGCATTTATTGGAGGATATCTGCTTAGATCTGGAGCTACTCACCCCAAACTCTTCTAGATGGTTGAGTTATGTAGCAACTGCTAAGAGCCCCAAAGTCAGAAAAAAGTCAAGATTCAATTTGTCCTTGAGCTTCTGGATTTTTAAGTACTACCTTCCTGAACTTCCAATTTACATTATCCTCAAATAGTTTTTTTTTTTATCCCTGTCTGAGCATGCTGTTGACATTCCAGTACTTATTATGTCACTCACTTCAAAAAAAAAAGTTTCAGTCAAGCCCAAATTAAGTTACTGAAAACATGAAGCTTAAAAAAAAAAAAGAAACAACAAACTACTTTAACTACATTTTAGCTATATTTCACTACATTAAAAAAAAAAAAAAAAACCCTTAACAAAGAGAAAATTCCTGCTGAGGGAAAGAAACAAAGGACCCTATTTTGATGCCAACTTTTGCTGTTATCTTGCTATAGTATCGATTCCCACTTCAGCTGTGGTCAAGTGTATGAAAGCAATGATTTCAGAATTTTAATATTGATTATTCCAACATTTACTGGAGGAAATGGAGAAACTAGCTGTTCTTATAAAGTTTCTGTTCAAGCTATTTCCTAGAAAAGTTTAAAGTCTATGTTGTATTCTGAAGAGCCCTGGTGGCTCCATGGCTGAGATCTTGGCTGGAAGCTTGGAAATGCTTGTATATGGAAGGCTGAGGTAATGCAATTGGTCATTAATCATGGAAGGGGTGTTTCAGTAGGTTTCTAAAGGCAAGGACTCTACCTGGAAGCTCAAGGCAACTCCCTCTTATTCCCTCCAGAATCCAGCTCCATAAACCTCTCTGACCATTTCATTTTCCCAATTCCTGCTCTAGCCTCCTCTTTTCTTCCTAGGTTCTCTTAGTCATTTCATCTACTTCCATAGCTTTAACTCTCACATCTAGGTGGATGACTCCCAAATTTGTATTTATAGCCATGTCTTCTCTTCCAAGCTCAATCTCGCTTTTCTAAGTACCTGCTAGACTTTTGCACCTGAATGTATCATCAGCATCTCAGATTCAAAATGTCTAAAACTTAACTCATTTTCTTACTTCTAGCTCCTCTGATTTTGCTATTATTATTATTATTTTTAATGGTAGACATTTCTCCTAGCCATGCATGATCCGAATTTACAAAGTATACTTGGGTTTTTTCTTACCATCCTTTATGTTCCTGTTGTCATCACATCCCATCAATTCTTCCTTTATAGTAACTCAATTCAGTTCCACACACACATCTATTGGAACCTCTTAAATCCACAGCCCTATGCTAGAAACTATGGGGAAAACAATAATCGTATCAATAATAACAAGATAAAAATCTTGTGCTCAACAATCCTTGTAATCTAGTAGTTGAGATAAGATATGTACCTGTCTTAGTTATCCAGTGCTGCTAGAACAGAAATACCGCGAGTGGATGGCTTTAACAAAGAGAAATTTATTTTCTCGTAGTCTAAAAAAAAAAAAAAAATTTGTAGGCTAGAAGTCCAAATTTAGGGTGTCGGCTCCAGAAGAAGGCTTTCTCTCTCTGTTGGCTCTGGAGGAAGGTCCTTCTTATCAATCTTCCCCTGGACTAGGAGCTTCTCCACGGTGGAACCTCCAGACCAAAGGACATGCTCTGCTCCTGGTGCTTCTTTCTTGGTGGTATGAGATCCCCCACTCTCTGCTTGCTTCCCTTTCCTTTTATCTCTTGTAAGATAAAAGGCAGTGCCCGCACCCCAGGGAAACTCCCTGTACATTATATCAGGGATGTGACCTAAGTAAGGGTGTTACATCCCACCCTAATTCTCTTTGAAAAAAAATTCTCTTTAGCATAATCTAATTTTGCTTCATTAACCCCAGGCAGAGATTAGAATTTACAACACATAGGAAAATTATATCACTCACAAAATGAAGGACAACTATACAATACTGGGAATCATGGCCTAACCAAGATGACACATATTTTTGGGAGACATAATTCAATCCTTGACAGCACCCAAATTCCTTTCCCAGGACCATAAGATTAGTTTTCCCATAGCAGTATAATCTCCTGGTCAAAAACTTATACTTGTTTTCTTCTGAATAAAGTTTATGTTCTTAATTTTGACTTTGAACATAGCTCACAACTGGCCTTGTTCATACCTATTACAATAACCCAGTTGCTGTAGAGCTGTGTCTCATGGTGACCTCACGTATGTCAGAATAGAACTGTGCGCCACAGGATTTTCGGTGAATGATTTTTCAGAAGTAGATTGCCAGGCCTTTCTCCCAAGGTGCCTCTAGATATACTCAAACTTCCAACCTTTCAGTTAGCAGCTGATTGAGTTAACCATTTGCACTACTCATGGACTCCACCTATTGTAATAGCTTAATAGATTGTTTACTGTGTACCGAAAACTGTTCTAAACACATTTCTCACCTAATCCTCACAACATCTCTGTGAACTAGATATTACTATTATCCTCTGACAGGTGAGGAAGCTCAGGCACAAATTAGTTAAGTAACTTGCCCAAGGTCCTGCCATTTGTAAATGCCAGATCCAAGGCTTAAGACCTGTGGTCCAGCTTGGAGACCAACCTCTGAACCACTGGGTCCTGGGGCCTGCCTCACAATGACTTACAATTTGTGTGACCTAATTTGAATAGAAAACTGGACCTTTTTGAGGTTTTTCTCTTGAAAATTGAAATAGGAAATATAGCAATTATTGCCCTTTATACTGGTGTCTAAATTGCAGAATTTTTTTTTTTTTTGCTAATTCTGATATGCTTTGTATATTTATTATGTTCTGATATACTTCTGATGTGCTTTAGAATTAAAAATTTAAAATTGAGATTAAAACAACTTCTAATAAAAAAGTTATTAAATTAAATTAAAATTAAACATGTCTAATTAAATTAAAAAATTTAACGTAAAATGCTTTTTTGGATGCTTTTAATAAATTTAAATTAAATTTAAACATTTTCATCAATATGATCCCGCCCCGTGTTCTGGATTGAATTGTTTTCCCCCAAAATATGTATTGTAAATCCTAACCTCTATGCCAGCAGTTCTAATCCCATTTGGGACTGGGATGTCTTTGTTAAATTAATGAGACAGGATTAGTGTAAGATATGTCTTGAGTCAATCTCTGTTAAATTTCTTTTTGTTAAAGCCATCCACCTGTGGTATTTCTGTTACAGATGCACTAGATAACTAAGAAAGAATTTAGTACCAGGAGTGGTGTTGCCAGGTGAAAACCCTGGTTTTGCTCAGTGTCACTTGTTATAGACAATAAACAAGTGGCTGAGGTGGGAGATCAGAAAGATGCCTTTATTTCGTTGTACAAGGAAAGGAGCAATCAGGGCTGTTGCCTCTAAGACTGCTCACAGGCAGCTTGGGGAGGTGGGCTTTTAACAGAAAGCAGACAAGGAAATGCAAACTTATCATGAATATTCAGGATTGAACTTCATGCAGGTGCTCAGAGTTTGGAGATGACTATGCTTTTTCTTCAGACAATGGTTTGATTCCCCAGGATGGAAGAAGGGATGAATTTTTCATTGTAATGTTAAGTCTCCGCCCAGAGGCAGGTTGAGGCCATCTGTGGACCTTTTTGTGGTTATCTTGTCAAGGACAATTTCAGAAGAAAGATCAGTGTATTTCGTTTGGTGTAGGAAGATTAGTTAGGGCAGGTATCTCACAGAGAGGTTGGGCTCTGAGGCTGACTGACTCATTCCCTCCTTTTCTTTGGCCATTGGTCTACAAAAATTTTTAGGAGAAGGATAGAATCAATCATTACTGTTTTTTGTGGTGGCTAGAGGGCTCTCAGCCTCTTATCAATCTGACTTGTTTAAACACAGCATAGAGAAACAAAAAGGCAAACTGTATATAATACAATGAACAAGATAAAAAGTTAGTTTGGGTCTGGATCTATGCAGGAGGCTGGTTTGCAAACAAATACTTAGGTCTTTAATAGGTTTATAAGTCCAATTCTTATAGTTTTGATGAGTTTGTGGAACAGTTTTCTTTACTCAGGTGCAGTAGATTTAAGCTTTAAGACAGCTGAGCTTGCCGGAGGTCAGAGTTGCTAGTAACACCTCAAAAGGACCAGTCTACTATTGCTGAAGAGGCTCCGACTTCCAGGCTTTTAGGAAGACCTAATTACCAGGCTGAAATGGGTATAGAGGTACTTCTGGTTCAGGTGGGATCCTCAGGTGCGCACACCTGTGGAGAGAAGACAGAGTAGCCCAAAGAGACTGCAAGTATTTAGTAACTTGAACATCTCCAACCTCATAGAGAGAGGGAGGCTGGTCACTACTACTGCAGGCTATGTTGGTTATGTTGGGGTTCTCTAATAAAGGGCACCTGTATAATTAGTGTTTTGGCACTAGTATAATAGCTTAAATGGGCTAAGTTTCAGTTTGTCTCTAGAGGCAGACAGAATTCTCAAGAGGGCCATAGGCAGTGCCTTGTCTATACTAGCCTGCTTATTTAGCACAGCTTTGCTACGTGTCTCTGAAGAGGCTAGTTAGCCCACTCTACTGCTGGACTGGGGTTCTCCAGGCTGTGTGTGTAAGTTCCAATTAATGTCCAGGGGGAGTTGCCACTGATTGTACCACCAAGGCCACAGAATGGTGCCCATTGTCACTGCCAATGGAGACAGGAAGCCTGAATCAAGGGATGATTTTATTCAGGAGGTGTTTCACAACCTCGGTGGCCTTTTCCATCCTTTGGCGATTTTAAGAGCCTACAGCATGGCAATGAGCTCAGCCTTCTGGGTGAAGGTACTGTGGCTGGTGATGAGCAGATCACCTATGTATTGGAGGAGGACACCATTAGTCAGGGTCAGTTGTCTCAGTTCTTGGGCCAAAGCTGATCCAAAAGAGTAGGACTGTTTTTAAAGCCCTGTGAGAAGCCTTGCCAGCACAACTGCTGTGTTTGTCTTGTTCTTGGGTCTTCCCACTCAAAGGTGAAGATTTCTTGACTTTTTTCTTCCACTCGGAAACAAAAGAAGACATCTTTCAGGTCTAGCACAGTGAACCTGGAAAAGGTGTGCAACAAGGTTGACAGCAGGGCATATGGTTGGGGACTACCGGGTGGACAGTGACGGTTAGCTGGTTGACAGTTCACAGATCCTGAACAAACCAGTATACTCTGTTTTCCCTCTTCACTGGCAGGCTAGGGGTGTTGAACTGTAACTGACAGGGTCTGAGCAGTCCATGTTTCAGGTATCCAGTGATGATTTTTGCCCAGTGCCTGTTGGGCTCCAACTCAGATGGGATACTACTTAAGCCTTAGGGGAAATATACCAGGTAACAATTCAATGACAATAGGAAGGACATTTTTTGTTCTCCCCAGTATTTTGTTGGCTCACACCCATGGCACTACTGCATCTCTGATATCTGGATCAACTAACCCTCAGTAATCTTCTTTTCTCCTAGTTAGTTGGCGGCCCGGTAGTGAGGGCCATTTGTAACTGCTACTCGTTTTTCGTAAAGGAAGGAGTGTGTTAAAGATTTTTTCTTGTATAGAACAAGTTAGAGTTTGTAGGAAAGGATGGTGCTCTTCTTTTCTGATATTCCCACAACAGACTGTCCGCCTCAGCCAGGTAGCTTTTGTTTGGGGCAGGAGGGCCAAAAATGAGTAGGTCACTCCAGTATCTACCAGAAACTTTACAGGCTTTCTTTTTCTCCTTCATTATAACTACAGGCTAGGGTGGAGGACTTGCCTCCAGTCTCCCTCTGTCTGACTCATCTTCTGGTGGCATGACTGGGTACCAGTTTCCTCTCTCTTTTTTAGTACTTTTTCGACTCAATGGCAATGGGTATGGGTGCTTGGTATTTTGTACGCTCTCGCTTTCAACGTCCTTTCTCTTTACACCAGCTGCACTGGTCTCTTTTCAAAGGAGTGTGGGGCACACTCCGCTCCTGTGGGCTTGGTCTCCCTCCTTTTCTTTGTTCTTTTGAGAGATGGCCTTCAGCCTGCAAGGCAGTAGCTGGGAAGGCTGCCTGGCACTTTTGGTCTGCAACTTTCTTTCTTATTTGCTCCTTATCTCAGTTAGAATAAACTAGGCATGTTAGTTCCACTAGCCAAGAGATTTTTAACTCTATACCTTTTCTTCTACTTTCTGAAGGTTTTTTTTTTTTTTTTTTTAATATCAGGGGCACTTTGCCTTATAAAGGTTATATCGACCATTCAGACATTTTCAGGGCTCTCAGGATCCAGAGCAGTGAACTCATGAATGTGGTCTTAAGATACTTTGGCTCTCTTGGGAACTGTTCTCACCCAGGGTATTTTCACTTTCCCTAACAACCGAATCAGGGTGCTCGAAAGTCGTTCTGTTCCGTGTGTGGTGGTGGGGTGGGGGGGAGTCTACCGGTCGGACAGAAGGGCCCAGGAGGGGTGGATACAAAGGTTGAAGGGGCATAACAGTGGGAGCTGTCACTGGCACAGTGGCTCTGTTGGGTGGAGGCAGGGCGTAGGGAGGGGGCGGCACAGGTGCTGAAGCCATGGGAGCTGGAAGATCTTCTTCAGGGCCAGGAGGAAAGACTGGCAGTTGTGATCTATCAGTCCCTTCCAAACTAAGATTTTACTTTTTTTTTGTAACTTTTTGTTCTGATATACAGTCCTGAAAACTTTCATATAGTACTTTTCATCTCATTTACCCTTGAGAGTACAGAAAAGATCAAGTTGGAGGATAGTGTAATTTAGAGACTAATTTGTTGCCTTCTTTTCTTCATCTGCCAATTCATATTGAGGCCATACAGTGTTGCAAAAGAAAACCATCTTTTTATTTTTCATTGGGTCTGACCTGAAATATTCCCAGTTCTTAAAGATGCATCTTAGTGGGCTACATTCTAGAATCTCTTGCACCTTCTTCATTTCTGGACATACACACATTTATGAATTCACAGAACCTAATTTGGTATACCAACAGAAACCTAGGGCCTTTTATGCCCTCAGTGGTCAATACTCCAGACTCTCCTAAAGCCTTACCTAGGTACCAGGCGTGTTTTGTGTCTCTCACAGTTACCTCTGGGTCCGAGGCAGGTCAGTGTTTAGGACCACCCTGAGGTGTCCTGGAAAACTCTCCAGGTGGTGCCGGATGTCAGGTGTGGTCTCCGGCAGGGCCCGTTTCAGGAACCGAGTGATGGACTCCTGGCTGGCTTGCCAGAAATGTTGCCATGTGAAAGCCCCAGGTTTTGTTTGGTGTGACTTGTTACAGCCGATAAAACAAGAGGCTGAAGTGGGAGATCAGAAAGATGCCTTTATACAGGGAAAGACGCAATTCGGGCTGCTGCCTCCAAGCCTGCTCGTAGGCAGCTTGGGGAGGTGAGCTTTTATAGAAAGCAGACAAGGAAATGCAAATTTATCATGAATATTTAGGATTGACCTTCACAGAGGCACTCAGAGCTTGGGGATGACTATGCATTTTCTTTAGACAAGGGTTTGATCCCCCAGGAAGGAGAAAGGGATGAATTTTTCTTCATTAGGGTGTTAAGTCTACACCCAGAGGTGAGTTGAAGTCATCTATGGCCTGTTCTGTGGTTATCTTTTCAAGGACAATTTCAGAAGAAAGGGCAGCTTGTTTTGCTCAGTGTAGGAAGATAAGTCAGAGCAGGTGTCTCTCAGAAGTGTTGGGCTATGAGGCTGCCTGCCTCAGAGGAGTGCTGCTCTAACAGATACCTAAAATGTGGAAGTGGTTTTGGCATTAGGTAAGGGGCAGAGGGGCCTGGTGATGCAGCGGTTAAGAGCTACAGCTGTTAACCAAAAGGTCAGCAATTCAAATCCACTAGCTACTCCTTGGAAACGCTACGGGGCAGTTCTACTCTGTCCTATAGGGTCTTATGTGTCAGAATAGACTTGATGGCAACGAGTTTGTTTTTTTTTTGGTTTGATTACTAAAAGCCTAGACTGCCTTGAAGAGACTGTTGGTAGAATCGTGGATGTCAAAGGCGATTCTGGTAAGGGCTCAGAAGAAAGTGAGGAGAGCTATAAAGAAAGTCTCTATGGTCTTAGAGAATATATACGGTACCGTCAACAGACTGTCACTGGAAATGTGGATGTTAAATGTGCTTCTGGGGAGGCTTTAAAAGGAAATGATGAACATGTGATTGGACAATGGAGAAAGGGTGATGCTTTTTATGCAGTGGCAAAGAACTTGTCTGAGTTATATTCAAATATTTGGTGGAAGGTAGAAGTTTTAAGTGATGAACTTGGATATTTAGCTGAGGAGATTTATAAGCAAGATCTTTAAGGGGTCATGTGGTTTCTCCTTGCCGCTTATAGTAAAATGTGAGAAGAAAGAGGTAGACTTAAAAATGAATTGTGCAAAATGAAAACAAAACTTAAAGATTTGGAAAATTCTGTTGTACAAGCCAAGGACACGTGTCCTAGTATTTCCACCAAGAACGTGGCTGCATAATTTTTTGTTAAGGAGATTAAGCCTGTGACTGATGAATCTAGGCAACTACCACAGTGGAAAACTCATCAGCTTAGACTGAAGGGGACAGTAAAAGAAAGAAAAGAGAGAATACTGTCTTGGAATTCTACAGACAGGAAACAGGCTAAAAGACGTACATCTGCTGCCCTCCAAGGAAAAAAAAAATAAACCATTCCTGGAGCAGCTTGAAGATCAGCAGAATTGCTGGGAAGAGCACAGGAAGCATAACTGCCAAACGGTAGAGCCACTGGCTCCTAGGTTTCAAAAAGTCAGATCTTCACCAACTTGGAGTGTCAGGCTGCCACTCAGTTTGGCCAAGAAGAAGAGGCTGCTGCCCACAGCTGACGGGGTAAGGTTGCCATGCCCAAGGGGCAGAAGAATGGGGTCTGCAGAGTCTGAGGGGCTGGAGTTGCCACTCAAATGGACTAGAAGAATGGGGCTGCCTAAAGTCAAGGGAGAAGAGTTGCCATCCCAGTATACTTGGAAGACAGAGCTGAAGCCAGGGGTAAGAATCCAGAGAGCATGACCAACACCCGGAATCTGGAGGACAGGGCCATTGCCTAGATGGTCTCAGAGAATAGAGGATTATTTTCAACCCTTGAGAGCTAATGTAAATTACTCTGTTGGGTTTTAGATTTGCTTGGAGCTCTTTATCCCTTCTTTCTCTCCAATTAGCCCCCTGCTTTTTCTTTGTTGTTGTGCTTTAAGTGAAGGTTTACAGAGCAAAATAGTTTCTCATTCAACAGTTTGTACACAGAATATTCCAAGACATTGGCCACAGTCTCCTCAATGTGTCAGGACTCTCCTCATTTCTACACTGAGTTCTCCCAATTTCTCCCATTTGTAACGGAAATGTCTATCTTGTGCCTGTTCCACCATTGTACTTTGGAAACGGATAACTTGTAGACTAGATTTCATAGGTTCGTAGATGAAAAGGAATTTTGCCCCAAGTGGAATAAGCCTAATATCTCACCTATATTTGATTTAGGTGATTCAGAAGGTGAGATTTTGGACTTCAAATTGATTTAAGACTTTTGGGATGACGTGGGAAGCCCCGGTGGCATAGTAGTTAAGTGCTACAGCTGCTAACCAGGAGGTCAGCAGTTCAAATCTGCCAGGTGCTCCTTGGAAACTCTATGGGGAAGTTCTACTCTCTTCTCTAGGGTCGCTATGAGTCGGAATCAACGCAACAGCAGTGTTTGGTTTTTGGTTTGGGATGATACGATGGGGTGAATGTGTTTTGTATGTGGCAAGGACATGAACTTTTACAGGCCAAAGGGTGGAATGTTATGGATTGAACTGTGTTCTCCCAAAATATGTGTTGTAAATCCTAACCTCTATGCCTGTGGTTATAATCCCATTTGGGAATGGGTTGTTTTTGTTATATTAATGAGAGATTAGTGTAGGATGTGTCTTGAGTCAATCTCCTTTGATGTATGGAAGAGATTAAACGAGCAGTAGAAATGGGGTAAGAGAGATGCCATGTCACGGGTGGAGATCTCCAAGGAACCACGAAGCAGAAGCTGAGGAGACAAGGATCTTCTTCCAGGCTGACAGAAAGTCCTTTCCTAGAACTGGCCTCCTAAACTTGAGAAAATAAGTTTCTGTTTGTTAAAGCCATCCACTTGTGGTATTTTTGTTATAGCTGCACTAGGTAACTAAGACACCCCCTCAAACTTTTCACCTTTTTAATTTTCTTTTGTGATATTCTCTGGTTTTGATAATCCTGTTATTTTCTTACCAGTCCAGGATTTATTGATCCAGATGAGCACTAACTCCTGGGGACCCTCAGTCCTCTTCTCTGCTTTATTAGATTTTACTCTTTTCTTTTTAATATTTCTGAAAACTTTTACCAATTAATTATGTCACAATTGCTTTTTCTAGAAGCACTTTACATTTGTCTAGATTGTTTTGGCTAATTTCAATTTCTTTCTGATGCTTTTGAATATAATTTTCTATTTGTTCAAGTTTTAACTTTTTTAAATATTCTCTTATAAGTACTTGACCTAATCTATTAGCCATTTCAGAGAACTATGAATTTAAAATTAATTTAAAATTAAGTTTAATTTGAAATTGAAATTAGAAATATACGGCTATTTGAATAAATAGTATAGAAATATCTGAATATCTGAATTACTGTTTTACATTAAATTTATATTTAACAGCATTGAAGGAACCAGGATTAGCCCAAATAATCCTATACTAAAAAAATGTGAAATGCTGAATTTTTTTTTTTGCTTTCATTGTGCTATTGTTTTTTTTTTTTTAATTTTTATTGTGCTTTAAGTGAAAGTTTACAAATCAAGTCAGTCTCTCACACAAAAACTTTTACACATCTTGCTACATACTCCCAAATGCTCTCCACCTAATGAGACAATCTGCTCCCTTTCTCCACTCTCTCTTTTCATGTCCATTTCGCCGGCTTCTAACCCCCTCTACCCTCTCATCTCCCCTCCAGGCAGGAGATCCCAACATAATCTCAAGTGTCTACCTGATCCAAGAAGCTCACTCCTCACCAGCATCCCTCTCCAACCCATTGTCAAGTCCAATCCCTGTCTGAAGAGTTGGCTTTGGGAATTGTTCCTGTCCTGGGGCAACAGAAGGTCTGGAGGCCACGATGACTGGGGTCCTTCTAGTCTCAGTCAGACCATTAAATCTGGTCTTTTTACTAGAATTTGGGGTCTGCATCCCACTGCTCTCCTGCTTCCTCAGGGCTTCTCTGTTGTGTTCTTTGTCAGGGCAGTCATCGGTTGTAGCTGGGCACCATCTAGTTCTTCTGGTCTCAGGCTGATGTAGTCTCTGGTTTATGTGGCCCTTTCTGTCTCTTGGGCTTGTAATTAGTTTGTGTCCTTGGTGCTTTTCATTCTCCTTTGATCCAGGTGGGTTGAGGCCAATTGATGCACCTCAGATGGCCACTTGCTACCGTTTAAGACCCCAGACACCACTCTCCAAGGTGGGATTGAAATGGTGAAATTTTGATGGTTCTAGATGAAATATATTTTTCTAAATTGTTCATCATCAGTAATCAAAATGGAATGTTTTTGTTAAATCTGTTTAGATATTCCTGTTAAAGTTTTTAAACATTCCCATTTAAAATTATAACTGATAATTAGGTAAATTCAGAAAATTGGCTTTTCTGTAATTTGGCCACTAGGTATAATAGTTTTCTGAAAATTTGTTTTAATCTAAATTGACCTACACACTCAAATCCAGTGGTCAATTCTAGTCCCCATTTCACTCATCCTCTTGATAGCATTTGTCATAGTTGATGACTCTACCTCTTAAAACACTTTCTTCTTGTGATTTTTAGGACTTTACATACTTACCTGGTTCTTTTCTGCTTCCTGGATTTCTTTCTCTGGCTCTGCTTCGCCTACACGCCTAGATGCTGGAATCTTCTTTTCTCTCTATATGCAAGCTTTCCATTTGGGGTCTCAGGCAATCCTATGGTCTTAAATACTCCCTCATGCTATCCTCTTCTGAGCTTGTATCTTAGTCCTGCCCTTGTCCTTGACTTTCAGACTTGTAGATGCTATTGCTTTCCACTTAGGATCTTAAGAGGCATTTCAAATTAAACATGCTATAAAGAGAATAAGTAAATCCTAATCCATTCCTTTCTCAAATTTCCCCATCTCAGTAAATGGTACTGCCATTCACTCAGTTGCTAGAACTAAAAATTTAGAAGGCATTCTTCATTTCTTTCCATCCCTCAACCTCTGCAACCAATTCATGGACAAAGTCTGTCACCTCTATTTCAGAATATATCCCATCTCTACCCACCTCTAACTTAGCTCTCTTGTCCAAGTCCCTACCAATTCTCACTATACCTCTGTTATAGCCACTGAAACCTGTTCAGCATAATTAAAAAAACCAAACCAAATCCATTGCCGTCAAGTTGATTCTGACTGATAGTGACCCTAAGGACACAGTAGGTTTTCCAGGGAGCACCTGGTGGATTTGAACTGCTGACCTTTTGGCTAGCAGCCAAGCTCTTAACCACTGAGCCACCAGGGCTCTATGGTACATGTTTGTTTGTTATTTCCTGTCTCTCCCCCTAAGCTTTATGAAAGCAACGGCTTTTTCTAACTTACTCAGGGCTTTCCTAGCACAACAAGCCTATCACATGGTGCACAGTAGGTGCTCAATAAATACTTGTTGAATGAACACATATGGGGAATAAACTGCCTTTTTCTCGATGCTGGGAAATGTCTCCAGTGAAAGTGACAATTCCAAGCTAATCCAGGTGTCATTGGCATTATGGTCTTCGGTATCTTATAACTGGTTCTAAAATCATGTGCGTGTCATACTGCTGCCAGTAAAAGCCATAGTCAAACAGCAAACTGGCTCAAATGGATTGATCTCCCCATGCCAAAGGGAAATTTTGTTTCCTGGGACAGACATTTCTCACAAATGAACAGTCATAGAGCTGAATCATCTTAGTTGTCATACACAAAGGATAAAAGCACCAGGAAGCAAGCTAGAAGCGTCATGCTAGCCCCTGAAATCTCCTCGAAGATGAGGGTTTTAGCAGGAGTTGAAAATAACCAATTCAACTGAAATCAAAAGAATAGTAACCTTCAGTGGAATTAGCGTAGCTCTGACATCTGTTAAAGAGGGCTATATTTTGTGTTCTGAGTCATAACAATGAGCATAAGAAGAAATACAAGCCTGTTTTTTGTTGTGTGGCCTTCAGGTACTGTGTGACCGCTGGTGTCAGTGTTCTGCTAAGATTTATCCTTGCCCTTTAAGCATATCAGATCCCACATGCTGTTACAGAGCTCATTTATTGTGCAACAGAACCTTCAGCTCGAAAACTCTGGGGAGATTAAGGTGCCTTGCGGGTCAGCAAAGTGTTGAATAAAGCTGTGATGTAACGTTTGAAGGAAGACCTGGGAACTAAGAACGATGTCTTAACACATCATATTCAAACCAGACTATACCTTCTCATCACTTATCAACTATCTTGTTATTCAACATTTTACATTTATGACGACAGCAAAAAAATCTACTGCTTGACTATTTTGCACATTAACTGCATATGTCTGGTAGTAACAAACGCTCAGGTGTGAGATGAGAGTAATGCTGGCTGTGATGGTTAAGGTTATGTGTCTTCTTGGCTGGACCATGATTGTCAGTGGTTTGGCAGTTATGTAATGATGTAATCTGGCAATTATGTAGTGACGTAATTTGGCAGTTACGTGTAATGATGTAGTCATTCTCTATTTTGTGGTCTGATGTGAGCATCCTCCATTTTGCATAACATCAGTTTCTCATACTGACTTGGTCTTTGGAAACTAACCATGTCAATAATTGAGGAAAGGGTGTACTTGCTTTGTCAGGCAATTTTCGGAGCAGGGGGGCACAAAACCAACAGCAACAGAAGAATCAATTTGTCTCTGTGCATGAGCACATGCCACAGCCCTGCAGATTGGTGTGGGTGTATGAAAGGGCATGTGACTAAAATCATAGGTACCAGAAAACCAAAGATAAACTGAAAATTAGAAAGTTGCTATTAAAGATAACAGATTCTGCCTGTTGTAATGCAGGCGTGCTATTTGTTTATATCCTGCCTGGAAGTATATTTTATATCTTATTATCTTTCTTCTAGTTTCTAGTACTTGCCTTTTATTCCTTGCTTATAACAACAGTAATGGTGCCTCATGATGGCTCCGCACATTGGCATTTTCAGAGCCTTTACATTATATCCTTTCCATCAAATACTTTGATGTTTAGTTTATCCTGATTTCAAGTCAGAGGGCCAATATAATAGTGATTCAGGATTCAGATACTTTAGAATTGACTTCCATGATATTTAGTAAAAAAAATAAATAAAAAAGGCTGAACATTGGCTCTTTCACTAATTTGTAGTAGACAGAGGGGGACCTTTTATAAATCTCTTCTGCTCATCGGATGCAAATCAACCAAACTTCTATTCCACAGAGTTTACAATCTAAGGGGAAACAGTAGTGTTGTTAAATATTTAGTGTTGAGATAACAGCAAGGAGATGAGGGGGCGGTTAAGCATTTTAACAGTATGGACAAAATCAGAAAACTCCCTGATAAGATGTGGGTGGGAGGAATTTACTTTTCAACCCCTGTTTTCTCCTTGCCTGGAGCCTCCTTGCCCCATCCCAGCCGGAACTCACTAATTGGAGCCAGAGAACAAGATGATTTTTAAATGACTATTCAGGGCAACCCTAAAAAGAATAAGAGTTGTGTGAAGGTAGAGAATAGTATTGCAACCCACTTGGTCATCTTGGCAGTAGGGAAGGGTTAAGATCTTGGTCTGATTATGTTTTTGAGACTCAGTTAATTTTTATCTCATTAGCTGGCTGACTCTGCCTTTCTTTGGAGATGGAATATAGTGTAGTGGGCATAAGTTTTGGAGTCAGACAGACCTCACTTCCAGTATGTATTTATTCGTTTACTCACTGTATTATTTAGAGAAAGTCATTTAACTCTGAATCTCAATTTCCTCATCTGAGAATAGGGAGAATCAGAGCTGTATTTAAATGTTAGGGTATATTTAAATATTAGTGTTATTTCTTAATGTCACATCAATGTCATTTCTTTAAAATATAGGAATTAGAAATTGTATAAGCACTGTGCCTCTCTCGTAGGCTGTCCTCAATAAATATTATTCTGCTGAATTTTTCTCCATTATGCTTTCTATCAACTTATATTCCTACCCCCTACCCCCTACGCAGGTCCCACCATGCCAGGCCTGTTAGCCCTAGGGTCAATGCTCACTTGTACAGAGGTTGACTATACAGCCTCTTGGTGAAAGAGGAAGTGATTGTGTTTAGCTGGGGTAAGGGGCATGCAGGAAACCACTTACCTTATTAAAACTAAACTCAACGTCCACTGCTAGTGGAATTGTAAAATGATACAACCACTATGGAAAATGGTGTGGCGTATCCTCAAAATGGTAGAAATACAAATACCTACGATCTAGCAGGAGCCCTGGTGGTGCAGTAGTTAAGAACTCAGCTGCTAACCAAAAGGTTGGCAGTTCAAATCTACCAGCTGCTCCTTGGAAATCCTGTGGGGCCGTTCTATTCTGTCCTATAGGGTTGCTCTGAGTTGGAACTAACTCAATGGTACCTAACAACAACATGATCCAGCAATCCCACTTGTAGGTATATACCCTAGAGATCTAATAGCAGTGACATGAATAGACATATGCATGCCTATGTTCATTGCAGCTTTATTCTCTGTAACAACAAGTGGAAACAACTTAAGCACTCATCAACTGATGAATGGATAAACAAAATGTGGTACATACATACAATGAAATGCTATGCAGCTATAAAGAATAATGATGAGTTCTCAAGACATATTATAATGTGGATGAATCAGGAGGACGTCATGCTGAATGAAATAGGTCAATCATGAAAGGACAAATATTGTATGATTGCACTTTTATAAGAAGACAAGAACAAATATACATACAGAAATCAACATTCATTAGTGGTTACCTGGGATGCAAGGGAGAATCACTCTCTAGATAGCAGATATTTGTTATTTTTGGTGATGGGAAAGACAATACTGAATGTGGGTGAGATGTGCAAACTTGACCAAGGTAAATGACAACAGTAAGAAGTACAAAAGAATATGAGATATTTTGGTAAACGCAATAACATACACAATTTTGCAAGAACAATACAAATAAAAGATATGGCTGTGGTTACATAGGTAGCTATAGGAAGGTATATGTATAGTTGTATCTATAGGTATATGTATATATATGTATGTGTGTGTGGCATATTCATACATATATAATAAAGCACATAGCAAACACAGTTACAGAGACTTCCTGGACATAACCAAACACCTTGTGGGATTGGTTTACTGGATTTGAAGGCTAATGACCATAGGCTCATGGGACAACTCAGTCAATTGACCTAACGTAGTTCATAAACTTATGTTCTACATCCTATTTTAGTGAGTAGTGTCTAGGGTCTTAAAAGCTTGCGAGCAGCCATCTAAGATACAACTATTGGTCTCTACTCATCTGGAGCAAAACAGAAATAAGGAAACCAAAGATTCAAAGAAGAAACTAGTCTATAGGACTAACAGCTTACATGAAACATGGCCTCATCTATTCTGAGACCAGAAGAACTAGACGGTGCAGGACACAATAGATGGTCCCAGACAGAATGTGAGAAAAATGTAGGACAAAACTCAGATTCTTAAAAAAAGCCAGACTTACTGGACCTATAAAGACTAGAGGTACCCCCCAGACTACTCCCTTGAGATACCCTTTAAACTTTGTACTGAAACCACACCCGAATTCACCTTTTATCTAAATAACAGATTGACTTATAAAATAAAATATACCATTTGTGAGTGCTGTGCTCCTTAAAAAATCATCTATATGAGACCAAACAGTCAACATTTACCCTAAAGTAAAGATGAGAAGGTAGAGGAGAGGGGACAGGAAAGTTAAAAAAAAAAAAAAAAAATGGAATAACCAGAATGAAAATAATGAGAATGCCACACGTTGAAGAAGAGAGAAAGAAGCCAGCCCTTACCTCTACCCTGCCCTCAACTGTTGAGTACTTTTCATTGGCAACACTGAGGGACTGAGACACCCACTGGGGCTTGTTACAAAGAGAAACCAGAGACTTGGTTCCTATACTCTTCACTGTCCTCTACATTAAGTCAGCCCCTGACCCTGGATCTCCTAAGAAAGAAAAGCTCCCTTCGAGCAGCTGGGCTTCTTGTTATGCAGGTGGTAGGAACTGATAACCTGTGGGTCTCTGTCTTCTCATCAGGCAGCATTGAAGAGAGGGTATGCACATTTATTGCTGTGGAGCTCACATACAGACATTTCAAAACCTTTCAGAGACTAACGTTTTTGGCCAAGATGGAAAAACAGGGACTGGATTTACTGTCCTGCTTGAAACAACTAAAAAATCAGACAAAAAATAAGTAAATAAATAAATAAAATAAATGAAACAATAGTTTTCCAGGCATTGGACATCCAGGAGGGTGTGATTCCTGAAAGATGGGAAACAAACGAAGTGAGCTCTATAATTGCCCCACCTGCTGCCCTAAGTGAGTTTCCAGGCCATGGTACAAGGAGAGGAAACCCAGGCAGACTTTCTAAGCTGAGGAGACTATGATGAGAGTCAGGGGAGAACAAGGTGGCTAGAGTTTGCATGACAGATTATAAGACAACCACTGGGAAGAATGAAAGTAACAGTTCCTGGAGCTTACACAGGGCCAGGAATTGTGCCTATTTCCAGCAGCCAAACTGGAAAAACCCACAATTCATAGCACATTTACTACAGTAATCAGAAGAGTCTTGTCTCAGCAGTGCAAATAATTAACCCTAGATGAAATTTGCTATTTACAATACCCAAAAAGTTCAAACTTCTTCCATGTAAATTAACTGAATTCCAGAACAAAGCTCAAGAATATTTACAGGGATACACAATTATTCGGCACCCAAAATGTAAATTCACAATGTCCAGAATTCCCCCCAAAATTAAAGAGCATACAAAAAACAGAATAATTGAAAAATAATAACAAACACCTTCTTTCATTAGCAATTGAAAAGAAAAAAAAAAGCATTCTCAAGGACGTCATACCTCGGAGACTGATTTCTTCTTTTGCTTCTCCTTTTTCAACTTGATGCTGAAACAAGTTTCTTTGTTTAAGAATGCAGGCCTTTTATGATAATGGCTGGGTTTGTCTTTGCTTGTTCTATATATCCTCCATACTTAACAAATAATAATGATTAAAAGGCAATTGAAAGAGTTTGCTTTTCATATTTACAAAGATACCTACTTGACCTCCACAGAATCACATTTTTTATTTTTCAGGCAGTGATAAATTACAGTGCTTGAGGTTCTTATCTAATTTTATTCTTTGCTTTAAGTCCTCTGGGGACCTTTAAAAAAAATCTAACAAAGACAAAAGCAAATGTTCTGCATTAGTGACAATAGACAGAACTCTTCTAACTCTTCACTGAAACACTGCTCCCACCCCCATAGTCCTGTATGACTACTAACTTTTATAAGAGTGATCAGTTGCCATGTCTTAGTTTAAAACAGCTGAAATAAACGCCCAGGTGTTCAAGAAAGTTAGTCAAGGAGTTCTTGTTTAGTTCAGAGGTTTCAAACCTCAAATGACCTTAAGGCATCTTTGTTGTTATTGTTTTTTTCTCACTCCTTCCTTCCTTCTCCATGTGAATTCTCTTTTTTGGTCTGCTTCCTACTTCTATCTCTCAGAGATAGTGAACTTCACTAGTAAGGAAACTCCCTGCCCTCTATGTTTTCTTTAATTATTTTCAAAAGAACAGGTAGTCGTCTTGTTCTCTTTTACATTCTGAAAAATCTAAGCACCTGCTTTTCTGATTGATACCTGACAGCCAAGTTGAGGTGGCTAAGTTTATACATAGAAATTGAGAAGAAGCACTGAGTGTGAGTGGGCTAACTGATTCAGATCTTAGTCTAGTCATGTAAAAAGCAAGTTGCTTGAGGACAGACACAGTCCTTTTTTTCTTTTCTTTTTTGGTCTTTGATTACCTAACATTATGACTGACACATAATATGTTCTCAAAATAGTTGGTGATTTCCAGGAAAAAATACCAATATAAGAGCAAGCACGTGAACTCCTCTTATATAAACTTCCTGTGATGACTAAAACCAAACAAGAACAAAGGGGGAAAAGTTGCATGGATCCTGAAAGTAGGAATGGTGCCAAACATATGCCAGTATCCCTGAGAAATCTCTGCTAAGCATAGTGTTCCTGGTAATTTATTGAAGGAAGTCATAAAGGGTCAGCTCATAACTTCCTTTCTACAAAAAAATGGTGCTATATTCTGGGAAGTAAGAAAAGAGAGTTCTGGAAGACCTCAAACGCTCCTGCTTTTGAAGGTTCAGTTATAGAGATGACAAGTATCATGAGAAACCAACCACTTCACTTTGAACAACATCATCTGCACAGATGTAGAAGGTTCAGTGGGACTGAGAAAACAATCTCTGCTGCAGTATACAAAAAGCTTGTGGGTAGTCAGATGCTTCACTTGAAGATTCAGTAATTGGTGGATGGGTACTTTCCAGACCCTGCAAAATGAAAAAACAAACAAAAAAAAACCACCCTTTAGTTCAAAAGGCAGAAGTACTAGAAAAAAGGCTAGATGCAATTAGATCATATATCTGAAGTAGAGGCCAGACCAAACAGATAATCAGATATAGACATACTGGTGCAAAAGTTAAAACAAATTTAGATCAAAAAGCATGCAGAAAGCTTCCTCACTGGAACATGGAAGTGGCTTAGCCCACTTCCCACTGTCTCTAGGATACCAAATGCTTGACCTTATTTAATACTGGATTATCCAACACTCTAGATTAATATTGCTGGTGGGTACCTAGATAAATTGTAAGGGATCTCAGGAAGATCTAGTCATACTGTTTGTAGACGATGATCAGGAATAGGAAAGACTGCCCTTATTAAGGATGAAAATGGAAATGAAAGAGAATAACATTTTTTCCCCCAAATATTCTGTATCTAAGAGAATTCCAAACATACCTAGATGAACTGTGAAGGCTGCATAGGAAGATCTACTCACAATATTTTTAAATGAATGTCAGGTATAGGAAAGACTGCATTATTAAGGATGAAAATGGAAATAGAAAAAAATGAGTTTTTTTTTTTTTTTTAAAGCTTCTATATGATGAAAGAGAGAATCATGGGAAGCTAAAGAGAGAGAGAGAGAAAATGTATTTTTGAAATAATTATTATAAGCAAGAAAATAAACTTAGGCAGCATCTGCTTTGTGTTCTCAAGTAAAAGAAAAAAAAAGAAAGAGAAAATAGGGATTTTTTGAAGAAAAAAAAGATAAAACAACAAATTTTAATGAAGAACAATCTGGTAGCTCTGACCAAAGGATTCAAGGAAACGGGAAACCAGACATGCAATTAAGAGAATTAAAAATAATATTGAACCAAATGCTGTCGAGTCCACTCTGTCTCATGGCTACCCCATACGTGTCAGTGTAGAACTGTGCGTCATAGTGTTTTCAATGGCTGATTTTTCCAAAGCAGATTGCCAGGCCTTTCTTCCAAGGCCCCTCTGAGTATCTTTGAACCACCAACATTTTGGTTGACAGCTGAGCATTTAACCATTTACACCACCCAGGGACTCTACTATAAAGAGTAGAATGGATTTTGATGAAAATTTAATCAGTGTTGTGAATACCAAGATGGTAAGGCTCTGTCTTAAAGCAAAGAAAAAGCATAGAGAGACAGAAGTGATTAAAGACAAAATAACAGATGTGGCGGCCATTCAGTGAAGACCCAATGCACAGATAACTTAGTGTTACTGAAAAAGTGAGCAGTGAGTTGATTTCACAATGGTGCTCACAGGCATAATGAAGAACACTTCTAAACCAAAGAAAGTCCAGAACGAGCAGATCAAAGGGATGCACTCACTACCCAGTAAAGTTAATGAAAATGGCTAAAAATCTCAACATAGTGAATATTTGGAGATTTGAGAGTCCTATTTTTTTTTTATAGGTATCCGGGGGAAAAGTAAATTACAACTAGAGAGGAAAAAAATAAAACTAGTCTTAGACTTGAAATATTAAAAAAAAAAACCCACTACTTTTTTTTTTTTTTAGATGCCAAAAATAAACAAATGAAAAGGAACCATAGTGTTTTGAGGGGAATTTTTATGACCTGCCCCCTTGGTTGTACATCAGAGTAGGAGGTTTTTCATTTATAAAGACAATGAAAACATAGTCTTAGATATTAAGGTCTCAGATACTGTATTCTTTGCCTAGGGCAGTTGTAATAAGTTACCACAAATCGGGTGGCTTAAAACAACAGGAATTTATTCTCTCACAATTCTGGAGGCAAGAATTTCAAAATGAAGGCATTGGCAAGGGCATGCCCCATCTCAAGGCTCTAGGGAACAATCTTTCCTTGCTATTTCTTAGCTCTTGGTGGTTGCCAGCAATCGTTGACATTCCTTGGCTTGTAGCCGCTCTAATCTCTTTCTTTGTCATCACACGGCATCTCCTCTTTGTGTCCAAACCTCCCTCTACTTTCTCTGATAAAGGCACCTACTGTAATCCAGTATGATCTCCTCTTAACTTGATAACATCTACAAAGACCCTATTTCCAGAGGCAATTACATTCAAGGTATCAGGGTAAAGATTTGAATATATCTTTTGGGGGGACACAGTTCAACCCACTAGAGGTAGTATTCCTTCCAAGTATTCCACCCGGGGGGAAAACACTTAAAGATTTTTTTCTAGTTAACTGAGAAACAATTTAAAATAAAGAACTACTAATCAGGAAGTTATAATATCAGAGAAATTATAGCAAATACCAAAATAATTCAAAAATAGGTAAAATTCTAAATAAATATTGTAAGTATGATTATAAGAGAAAATAAAAATGTTAACAGTTTTAGAAGAGAAGGCATAGAATGTAGCAGAAAACGGTAATGCCAATAACAAAATAACATGAAAATCCCAAATCGATATTAAAAAAAAAAGGAAGAAAACATGGGAAAAAGAAAACATAGAGAAAGCTGAAATATTTATTTCTTAACCTTACATAGGAAAGACAGAATTTACAACCTGCACTAATACTTAGAAAAATATAGGTTTAAATTATTTTTTTGAACCTTAAAAGTAATCACCAATAAAATAAAAATGAAGTATAAATGAAAAAAACCAAACCCAGTGCCGTTGAGTCGATTCCGACTCATAGCGACCCTATCAGACAGAGTAGAACTGTCCCATAGAGTTTCCAAGGAGCGCCTGGAGGATTCGAACTGTCAACCATTTGGTTAGCAGCTGTAGCACTTAACCACTATACCACCAGGGTTTCCAAAAATGAAGTATATAGCTTTTAAATTAGCAGAGAAGCAAAAGGAAACAAAAAATAAAAGGAAAAACTGAAAAATTTTAAAAGTTAAAAATTTAAACAAATGTCAGCAATAAAACCGATCATGCCTGGTATGATAATAATTATAAATGATATAAAGTCAATTTAATAAAATTATTTCTATTTAGTCTGAACTAAAATGAACCTATATACTAACAACAAGAGACACACATAAAACATAGCGACTCAGAAAAACTACAGTAAAACCTGCAAAAGCCGGAATCCGAGTAAGGCAGTTGGACTATTTTACATTGTTTTCTCCTTTTATTTTCTGTTTATCTTCTACAATGGTATGTGGAACTTTTCAAATCAGAAAGAAAAAAAAAAATGTTTGATGAGTGGCTGTGGAATGAAATGTTGGCATGTCCTTTCCTCTCTGTTTTTCTCCGTTGGCCAAGGAAGATAAAAACACAATGTGCTATTTTCCATATACAATGTGCTATGTTACTAAACTGTGTGGTCCATGTTCTGAGGCATTATTTATTTTATTTTGTTCTCTTAAGACTAGTGAAGGGCACTCTTCCAATTCATCAATGTACCCTTGAAACCTGAGCCAGAACAACTTTGGTGGGAGAGCCCCAGAAGGGGCATCAGTCTTCGCAGGCAATGAGCAAGGCTGTCTGCGATTATGTTGCTGAAATGAAAGACAGACAAGGTTGTGACCAGGAGGAATTGGAATGTATGTCATGATGTGGAAAGAGTGAGAACATATGCCAAAGAGAACAGTGAGTTCAGATGCAGAAAATCAGAGAAATGAACCAAAGATAACAGTATGGGCTACACGAACTGGTTCTCAAACAAGGGCTACTTTAATGTGGTACCCTACTGTTTTTTTTCCTCTCTCTTTTTTTTTTCTTAATATATTTTTGATTAAAATTTCTGGAGGTGCAAACAACATGCTTGTCTGCTAACCCTAAGTTGGAGGTTTAAGTTCATCCAGAGGCTCCTTGGAAGAAAGACCTGGTGGTTTACTTCTAAAAAAGCAGCTGTTGAAAACCTTTTGTCTGCCTTGAGCACTACGCTCTTTTAAGAACTATCTGTATGGGATCAAACTGACAACAGTAACTCAAGAGGTTAGATAGGAGCTCAGGGGGCCGTCAGTTTATGTTAATGCGGAAGGAACAGCTCAGAAAGGGAGGGTGAGAATGGTTGCACAACTCAAAGAATATAATCATTGTCACTGAGTTGTACATGTAGAAACTGTTGAATTGGTGTATGTTTTGCTGTGTATATTCTCAACAAAAACAACAAAATAAATAAAATTTAGAAAAGAAAAACAAACTAAAAAAAGGAAACCCTGTGGAACACCATTCTACTCTGACACTCATGAGGTCGCCATGAGTCAGAATCCACTTGATAGCAACTGGAAAAAAAAAAATTTTTTTATTACAAAAGTGACACGTTTATTGTAAAACAATAAAGTGAAAAGTCAAATTCTTCCACTTTAGCCTCCACTCCCACCTGGCCCCACCCTTACTCTCATTTCCCAGAACCAACCCAACCACTGTTGTTTACTATTTATCTTTTGGAAACCCTGGTAGCATAGTGGTTAAGAGCTATGGTTGCTAACCAAAAGGTCAGCAGTTCGAACCCACCAGGCGTTCCTTGGAAACCGTATGGGGCAGTTCTACCCTGTCCTATAGGGTCGCTATGAGTGGAATTGACTTGACGGCAATGGGTTTTCCCAATTTTACTGTACATTAAAAGCATCTCTATCGCTATCTATCAATCCCATTTTCTTTTATATCAATGGTATTATTCCATACTTATGTTTCAGCAAGCTGTTAACAGGGACAATGTCCATGTAAGTATATACAGATAGGCCTCATTTTCCTAAGAATAAGTATTCCATTGTATGGATGTTCTAAACTTGCAAGTATGTCTGTTGGATAAATTTCTAGCATTTCCTGGGTCACAGGGTATGCAGATTTAAATTTTTTTATTGACATTGTCTATGATGCTCTCTAAAATATTCTATCAATTTACTCTCACAATAGTGTACCAGTGCTAATTTTCTTCTACCTTATCAGTACTATATTTTATTACTCTTTTAAATCTTTCCCAAACTAATGGGTGAAAAATGGCATTTTACTGTGTTAATTCACATTCCTTTGATCAAGAGTGAGACTGAACATTTCTTCATAGATTTCCTGGCCTTCGTGTTCCTCTTCCGGTGAGCTGTCTGTTTACATTGTTTGCTCATTTTTGCTATTGTGCTATTCATCTTTTTGATTGATCAGTAAGAACTCTCTGCTTATTAAGGAAATAAATTGTTTAGTGTGTGTGCTTACGTATTTTTCCCAGTTAGTCATTTGCCTTCTGACTTTATTTATTTTTTCTACTGGAAGAAGTTTCAAATTTCTCTATAGTCAGATTTATATTGACAAATCATTTTTAATAATCTAGAAGCTTCTATTATTTTTACACTATTTTACACTACTCCTTTGTACCATGTCAAGATTAATTGGCTTCATAACTGGCTAGTATACTCCCTGGACTGGGAAAAAAAAATTCCACAGGGGTAGCAGGGTTGCAGCTTGAGCATAATCTCTGGCCACCAGAGAGATTCATATGTGTCTGGGAGACTGTTGAGAGCTCCCACCACGAGGGCCTAAGGTTTACTTCTTGGAAAATAACATGACCTAAGAAGGAAAGTTTAGGCCAATAAGCTTGACCCAAGACAAGTGGAACCCAGCTCCCCTGGGACTCATTTCTGGGTCCCAAAGACAGGGTATAATAACAAATGTTAAAACCCTGTTGCTACTGGAGCCCACTGTAGTGGAAGGCAGCACTGCTTTGGTATGCATTCCTCTAATAGGATGTCATGTGAATTCTAAAAAGGAGTGTCCATCAAGGGCTCCAGAGCAACAATAGCTCTGTCAAGGACTTCTGTAAACAGTTACAGAAAACTTCGTGCTTGATTGAGGTGTTATTGTAACCTGACCCTATGAATGCCAGTCAATTTCCATTAGCCCTTAAACTAGCCCAAGCTAGAATTGGTCTACCCCACATGTGCGGAAGGGCCAGCTGTGACTGCTAATTGACCTCAACAGAGGACACAGCAACAGGTGGAATGAATCAGAAGAAAAATCATCACCCGGACCCGATTCTAAAGTGAGAGGTCAGACAAGAGCCATGTCACCTCCTGTTTCATGGCCTCCTTCAAGAATTTTCCCTCGCCAGTACACCTGCGTAGCCGCCATCTTGTTGCCCAAATCATATATAAGCTGTGCTTCCGCATAGCTGAGGGGGTCAGATCTGAGGAACTTCCTCCTGGCTTCTTTGTCATGTGTATTGTAATACAGTTACTTTCTCTTTCTCAAAGGCCTGTGTCCACATTAGTGGCAGGTCTGAGCGTGCTGGATGGAACTCACCTTCTAGGATTCAGCAACATTATGGATTGAATTGTATCCCCCTAAAAGATATGCTGAAGTCCTAAACCACAGTCCCAGGAATGTGACCTGTTTGGAAATAGGGTCTTTGAAGGTGTTATCAGTTACGATAACATGATTAGGAGTAGGAGGTGTCCTAATCCTATGTGACTGGTGTCCTTATAAAAGAGGAGAAGATACACAGATACAGGGAGACAGAAGAAGGATGACATGAGATGCTGCAGCTGCAAGCCAATGAAAGCCTGGAAGTACCAGAAGCTAGGAGAAAGGCATGGACAGGTTCTTCCTTAGAGCCCTCAGAAGAAAGCAACGTGGCCAATATGCTGATTTGGACATCCAACCTCCAGAACTGAGACAATAAATTTCTGTTCTTAGAAGCCACCCAGTTTGTGGTTTTCCATTTTGTTATTTTGTTACAGTGGCCTGAGAAAACTAATACATGAGGCAACTGTGGTCAGCAGAAAAAAGATTTCCCAGTGGCAGGTGCAATGGGACTTCATATGCAGTGGCAGCACCACAAGTCATACTAATGCTGGGAGACACTTGGTGATAACCTGAAGGATGGTGGGAGAGGGCATCTAGAGAGCCAGAGGAGGAGGAGAACGAGGACTCCTCACCCGAAGAGTCACAGCAGAAGAGGTAAGTTGCAGAGGGAGATTACGTAAGAGTTGGTGATCTATATGGAGAAGAGCTTGAACAAGTCTCACGTAAGACAACAAAGCTGGCAAAAAGCAAGATGAATTTTTTTAGAGAGAATTCAAAAAAATTAAAACAATTATACTATTGTGGCCTATGTGAGAAAAAGTCTCTGGGAAAGAATCCAAAAGGAAACCAAAGGCAACTCATGAACAAGTAGTTGAAGTGACAGATGAGATAAAAGTGAAGGGGAGCTCAGGTAGGTGCTATCAAGAATCACAAGGGCTAAATTCATAATGTTGCATGAGCCTGAAATTAACTATAATTGTTTGGTATTGAGATGAAGTAGAAGTTAAAACTAAAGCCTGGTCAGTGATGTCATGCCTCTGTGTACAGCGTTGTCTGGTACATGGATGGGTTGATGGTGCTGGTGTCACTTGGGCTAACTCACTCTGCAGAAGACAATAGAAGGATGGCAGTGACCCGGGAGAAGAGGCTCCATCAACATCTCTATCCACACTCTGCATCCACAATTGTGGGGCAGCCTATGTGGAGCTGGTATTCAAGGCATCAGGGGCTCTTAGAAGATCTATCCTATGCGCCTCCCGTCTGTGATCCAGGGTGGACAAGCAAGATGCTTTAAGCAGGCAGTACAGACCCAAGTAAAGGGGAATGAGAATTCACTATAAGCAGTTCTAGGTGTCACTCATTCCATTACTAACTCCCTGAGATTGCAGGCTGTGTCCATTGTTGTTGTTGTTTTTAATTTACTATGGTGCCTGGCACAGTGAAGGCTTTCAACAAACATTTGATTGATGACAGAATTAATTCATGCCACCCAAACCCTAGGAAGCACTGCCTGAAGAGGATGGCAGTTAGAAACAGAGCTGTGGCTTTCACTGTAACCTTTTCTTAGGTTGAATGTGGGCCTTTTTTTCAAATCTAAGAACACCAGATGAGGCAGTGGTGATTCAGTAATAGTATTCTCATCTTTCACGCAGGAGACCCAGGATCGATTCCGAGCCAATTCTCCTCAAGTACAGCTACCACCTGTCTGTCAGTGGAGGCTTGCATGTCGTTATGAAGCTGAACAGGTTTCAGTGGAGCTTCCAGACTAAGATGAACTATGAAGAAAGACGTGGCGATCTACTTCTGAAAAATCAACCAGTGAAAACTCTCTCAATCACAACTGTCTGATCCGCAACCGATCATGGGGATGGCGCAGGACTGGACAATATTTTGTTCTGTTGTACATGGGGTCGCCATTAGTTGAGGGATGTGTTGCCACCACCTAATAATCCCAGAACACCAGAAGTAGGATCACTTCTAGGAACCTGAAATAAATGGTTTTTAAGACCCAGAGCAGCTAGTGAATTTATGGAAGTCATTATTTAAGAGATAGTGCAGTCGAGAAGTAAGTAGATTAAAGAAAGATTTAGTCAAGTACTTAGAGAACAGATTCAAACCATTTTTAAGGAAAGCTAAGGATATTTGAGATACATTCCTAAGTGTTTGAGGAGTTATTATGGAGTTAAAAATAAGCTTATCTAAATTCATAGGTATGAACTCATAAAGGGTAATTAGAGAAAGCAATGTGGCTTAGTTGTTAAGAGTGCAGGCTCTTGGGTTCAACTGCCTGGGTTCAAAGCCCACCTGCAACATAACTTGCTTTTGGTAAAGTGGCTTAACCTCACTTGCCTCAATTTCCTGATGAGTAATGCTGTTATTAAGTGCCATCGAGTCAGTGCTGACTCATAGCGACACTATATGATAGAGTACAACTGCCCCATATGGTTTCCTGGACTATAACCTTTTTTTTTTAATAATTTTTATTGTGCTTTAAGTGAAAGTTTACAAATCAAGTCAGTCTCTCACACAAAAACCTATATACGCCTTGTTAAAAAGAAAAAAAACACACTCCCAATTACTCTCCCCCTAATGAGACAGCTCGCTCTTTCCCTCCACTCTCTCTTTTCATGTCCATATTGCCAGCTTCTAACCCCCTCCACCCTCTCATCTCCCCTGCAGGCAGGAGATGCCAACATAGTCTCAAGTCTCTACCTGATCCAAGGAGCTCACTCCTCACCAGCATCCCTCTCCAACCCATTGTCCAGTCCAATCCATGTCTGAAGAGTTGGTTTGGGGAATGGTTCCTGTCCTGGGCCAACATAAGGTCTGGGGGCCATGACCACCGGGGTCTTTCCAGTCTCAGTCAGACCATTAAGTCTGGTCTTATGAGAATTTGGGGTCTGCATCCCACTGCTCTCCTGCTCCCTCAGGGGTTCTCTGTTGTGTTCCCTGTCAGGGCAGTCATTGGTTGTAGCTGGGCACCATCTAGTTCTTCTGGTCTCAGGATGATGTAGTCTCTGGTTCATGTGGCCCTTTCTGTCTCTTGGGCTCGTAATCACCTTGCGTCCTTGGTGTTCTTCATTCTCCTTTGATTCAGGTGGGTTGAGACCAAGTGATGCATCTTAGATGGTTGCTTGCTAGTGTTTAAGACCCCAGACACCACTCTTCAATGTGGGATGCAGAATGTATTCTTAATAGATTTTATTATGCCAATTGACTTAGATGTCCCCTGAAACCATGGTCCCCAGACCCCTGCCCCTGATATGCTGGCCTTCAAAGCATTCAGTTTATTCAGGAAACTTCTTTGCTTTTGGTTTACTGGACTTAATCTTTATGGGAGCAGGTGGCCAGGTCTTTTCTCTCATGGAGGTGCTGAGTGGCTCCGAGCCACCATCCTTTCAGTTAGCAGCCCAGCACTTAACCGTTGTGCCACCAGAGCTCCTTAATCAGTAATAGTGGGATGATAAAAGTGCTAGCTTCACAATGACATTGTATGGCATTTGGGAACAGTGCTTCACATATAGTAAAGATATAATAAGTATTAGGATGATAATAAGTATTAGCCATTGATAAAGAGAACTTGATTGCTTGAGGTACATTCTTATTCTATTTTTTAAAGAAAGTATAATGGTGGTTGACAGTCTCTTTTGCAAGTTTTTCTCTGAACTAGAGATAAAAAATAAAACCAACATTTGGCTAGCAGGGGTGATGCCATCCATTTCTGCTCTGATCGTTCTTGTTAAGCAGCTTAATTGCTCACATCCAGGGAATTGGGTGTACCAGTCCGATGGGTGGTGAATGGTCAGCTGTAAAGTTGAATCACAGCAAGTAAAAATATAGGATGCCCAGTTAAATTTGAGTTTCAGACAAACAATGAATATATATTTTTGGTGTAACCATGTCTCATGTGATATTTGGAATATACTGATACTTCAAAAATGTTGGTTGCTTATTTGAGATTCAAATTTAACTGGCAACCCTAGTCGGGTGTGCTACAAAGGCAGCCTGGACAGTGAGTCTGTCTGACTGATGGGGCCATTACATTTTTGGTAGGCTAAGTTCCATCCTCAGGATGGAACAAAGCCTTATCCTTTCTATTCTGAACCATATTTTACCCATACCCCAGCCCACATCCAAAATTTAAAAAAAAAAATTTTTTTTGGCCACCTAAAATTACTTTGTGGCCAAAGTGGGATGGATTTTGAGCTTTATTTTGGTTTTTGGCAAATTGTGATACTTAGTATGAGGAATTGATAAATATGCCCTGGGGAAGTAGATGGTTTATACCCGGTAATTTACTAAATGTTTAAGTATAAATGAAAGGAAGCACATTTTTTAAAATTCACGAGTGACATTTGTATACTGTGTGGTGTTATTTGCGTTGACTGTGTGTTTAATGTGAGATATGATGATTTGTACAATCACACCATTCGGAATCCTTAGAGTCTCTGGAAACAGTCATGGATTCACTTTATGTGCCTAAAAAAGTGCTATTATAGTATCTCTTAATGGGAAAGAGAGCCAATGCCCCAGAGAGAAAGCCTATTTAAAGAAAACTTGTTGACCACTTGGGCATGTTAGTGAACCAGTTGTCATCGAGTTGACATTCCTTACAGATGTCAGAGTAGAACTGTGCTTCATAGGGTTTTCAATGGCTGACTTTTCCAAAGTAGATTGCCAGGCCTTTCTTCCGAGGTGCCTCTGGTTAGACTCGAACCGCCAACCTTTCAGTTAGCAGCCAACTACATTAACCATTTGCAGCATCTAGGGACTCCTGGGCATGGTTACTATTCATACCCATTCTGTATTTTAGTTGGCAACTCTTTGAATAAATGCTTTAGTTTGGGGATGTCGTAGAGAAGAGGCAGGGAGTACAAAGATCACATATCCGTGGAGCTTCTTAACATTATATGGAGTTATCAGAAAAAAGTCATAATTTTTATAAATGCTGTTGTTTTTATTTGTGGCTGAGTTGATTCTGACTCACAGTGACTCCAAGGATACAGACTAGAACTACATTCCACAGGGTTTTCAAGGCTGTGACCTTCTGGAAGCTTCTCTATTTCAAGGCTGCCTACTCAGAGCTCAAGTTACTTTCCAAAATGTCCCCTTTTCTTCCTTGTGAGCCAAGTAGGTGTGGAACGTTATTGTCTCCTGCCTTACCTGGGTCTCTGGCCGTCAGGGCAGCCAGGGTTTCAGCAAATAGGCTTTTCTGATCAAGGCCTCTGTGTTCACATCAGGAGATGACACCTTTGTGCAAGTTCAAGAGGATCATTTAGTTCTTATTTTCTAGTTAGGTTTACTTCTGAAATGCTAAGCAGGTCACCCACAAGATGGAGAAAATAGAGTAGATGAGGGAGAAAGAAAAGATAGACAACAATTCCATGTCAAGGCTGATGTGCTCGCTTGGGTGTGGTATGTAAGGGAGGACCTCTCAAATCCCCTGTGCACCCCTTGACAAGACAGATAAATTGTTTAAATGAAGCATGCAAGACAGGGAGAGACTAGGAGGTTTGACCGTTAAATACTGTGGACTTTTCTTAAGAAACAAACAAAACAAAAACAACCACAAAAGTTGTCGTTCAGACAATATTCCTGGCTCCACCACATTTTTTTTTTCTTAACAAAATCAAGGGTTGTGGTGCTTATGGATGTACACTGAATACTGTGCTGCCCTGCCTCTGGTCAGGGGTCACCTTGTGTTTTGCTGAGACTGAAAGGAGAAGGGAAAAATGGATGGAGGTTGTGTCCATCCCCACCCCCGTGGTTTGGTGCATTGCTGTGCTACCAAAATGCCCCTTCTTGCAGCATTGGCTGTATTTTTCAGCGGTGCAGTGTACATTAATTTCCTAGGGGTACCATAACAAAGTGCCACAAATGGGCAGCTTAAAACAATGGAAATTTGTTCTCCCACAGTTCTAGAGGCCAGAAGTCTGAAACCAAGACGTCAGCAAGGTCATGCTCTTTGTGAAGACTCTCATGGAAGATCTGTTCCATACTTCTCTCATGGGTCCTGGTGGTTCCCAGCAATGCTCACAATCCTCGGTGCTCCTTAGCTTATAGACGTATCACTCCAGTCTCTGCGTCTGTGTCACATAGCGTTTTCTGTTCGTGTGTCTAACTCTGTGTCTCTTCTCCTCCTGTTGTAAGGACATCTGTCTTATTAGATTAGGAGTCACCCTAAGGACCATGTCTTAACTAACTACATCTGCAATGACTGTATTTCCAAATAAGGTGACATTCTGAAGTTCTAGGAAGGACATGAATTTGAGGGGTGGGGCTCTCCAACCAGTACACAGGGCTTCTAGGAATGTCACGGAACATACCAGATATATCAAACTGAAGAAAAATTTGAGTTATTTAAAACTCAAATGTGGGACTGAGGAGGGTGCCTCTTTCTTTTTCTTTTTTTTTCTCCTTTCAGAAATTCAGGGCAGGAAACAGGAAGGCAAGGTTCTGATGATAGGTCTCATGAACTTGCATTTTGCTTCTCTGTTAAAATGAATGCTGGCCAGTGTTACCCTGTAACAGCTTCCAGCCTGTCGGGGGCAAGTGCTTCTGTCTGCTCCCGAGGTCTCCTTTCCAGTGGCTGGAGCTCTGCTGGCATTTCATGCCTAGCCTGCTTCTACCCCTCACTCATGCTCCTCACTCATGCTCCTCACGCATGCTCCTCACTCATGAGGAGACGTGACTGGTTCTCATGGGGGATTTGGGAAGGAGCAACCTGGGACGTATACTCCCAGCCTTTTCTCTTCCCTTTGCCTTGGGAACAAACCTGTAGCACAGAGTGCATTTGCCATTTGGGAAGGAGCAACCTGGGACGTATACTCCCAGCCTTTTCTCTTCCCTTTGCCTTGGGAACAAACCTGTAGCACAGAGTGCATTTGCCGTTGCCAATGTGGTAAGGTTAACAGAAAAGCTTTGGGGAGGTCTGTGATTACAGCCTGAGTGGGAAAGTTTATATGGTTTGGGGATTTAGTATAAGGAAACCCCCTTGCCTGCAGATACAAGCTAGCTTCTAGACCTAGATACAAAATAACCCCTTTACTCTGATGAAGCTAATAAATCTTATATTGCAGAAGGTAGCTTGGATAGATAGATAGGTAGATAGATAGATGATAAGTAGTTAGGTAGTAGGTAGGTAGATAGGCAGATAGATAGACAGACAGATAGATAGATTTTGTTAGTTGCCATTGAATTGGCTCTGACTCATGGCAACCACATGTATAACAGAACGAAACATTCCATAGTCCTGCTTCATCCTCACTATCTTTGAGTCCATTGTGGAGTCCACTGTTTATTTTGAGTGCCTTCCAACCTAGGAGGCTCATCTTCCAGCCTCATAGTGGACAATATTCTGTTTTGATCCACAGGTTTTGTAAGTAATATTTTGTGTTTTGGGTGACAGTTTATATAGCAAATTAGGTCCATGTAATAATTTCTATGCAGACTGTTCAGTGACATTGGTTACATTTTTCACCATGTGTCAAGATTCTCATTATTTCCATTCTAGTTGTCCCATTTCCAGTAATCTAATTTCCGTGTCCCTCTTACCTTTTCACTTTTGCTTTACAGTAAATGTTGACTGTTTAGTTTGATATAAATGATTTTTTAAAGGAGCACAGTACTCATGGGTGATATTCTTTATTTTATGAACCAATCTGTTGTTTAGCTGAAAGGTGACTTCTGGAAGTAAATTTGGTTCAAAGTTTAAAGGTTATCTCAAGGTGATAGTCTTGGGATAGAGGGATCTTTTTATCTCAACCAGTCCAGTAAGTCTAAATTTTTTAAGAATTTGAGTTTTGTCCTACATTATTCTCCCATTCTATAAGGATCCATCACTGTGGCCCTGATAAGAACAGTTCGTAGTGGTAGTTGGGCACCATCTAGTTTTGGTCTCAGGCTGTGATCCATAGGGTTTTCATTATCTAATTTTCGGAAGTAGATCACCAGGCCTTTCTTCCTAGTTTGTCTTACTCTGGAAGCTCCACTGAAACTTGTCTAACATGGGTGAACCTGCTGGTATTTGAAATACTGGTGACATAGCTTCCAGAATCATTGCAACATGCAAGCTGCCTCAGTACGACAAACTGACAGGCAAGTGGTGGATATATGTGGTAAAACCTGAGAAAGCTGGAACTTGTGTAAGGCGGAAACATGGCAGAGAAAGAACACTCAAATATTTTCCACTAAAACGAGTGACAGAGAAGTGGTAAGACTACATCCTGTCAAAGGCAGAAGACTTTTGAGATATGGAAAAACAAGGCAGTCTGGTTGAATTCTGGGACTATATATGTGTATATATATTTTTTTCTACTTGTTTTACTATATTGTTATTATGTATTGTGCCCTTTGAACCTTAGCACAGTTGTTCAATTCAGCTCAGCATCATGCATCCAGAAAGTATGCCCACAGTTAACCTGGGATTCAGAAAGCAACTAACTAAACAGCATATTGGGAAGCGTGGAAAGACTGTTAGGATTGGGAAAACTTAACAGAGAGCTGGCGGGTTGGTGGAAAGGATATAGGCTACCCTCTGAGCTCCATGATCAAAGTCACATGTAGAAAATTCTTGCATGTAAACATTCTCCTTCAAAATGCTCTTTGTTCCTAACTGAGTGATTACAATAGTTAACATTATAATAAGGTAGGTAATTATCAACATGCATTTTTTTTTTTAAAGCAAAAAGAAAGGTTTTATTCAGCATATGTTCTGAGAGGCAAAAGTAGGAAACGGACAAGCATGCTGCCAGAGCCATGTCTGCCTGAGTCCTCAGCATGTATTTTTTCATTCAAACCTACACAGAGGTGCTATCTTCTGTTTTGAACACAAAGTTTGATTAAGAAATGAATTTTTTTTTTCATTTTTATTACAACCAGCCTAGGAGATTGGTGGAGTCCTTGTGTGGTGCAAACAGTTAATGCAGTTGGCTGTTAAGAAAAAAGTTGAGGTTTGAGTCCACCCCGAGGCACCTCAGAAGAAAGGCCTGGAGATTGAATTGACACCGAGTGGTTACTTTGTAAGTTCTATTGTTACCCATTTTACAGATGGGAAAAAGTAAACAGAGAAGTTCAAGAACTCATGCAAGGTCACAAATAGCAGCTCTTTAATAGCTTACAAACAGTGTAGCCAGGACCTGCATCAAAGCGGGCTGGCTCTAGATCATCTGCTATACCATGCCTCATATGAACTACATGCCAGCAATTTTCCTTTTGACTACACTATTTTCTCTGGGTTCGCAAAGTTTTGTTCGGAGGTTAAGAAAAGTGTTTCTATTATAGATGAAAATTGTTATGTTTGCTACCAGTTTCTGTTGATTTGACTCTGACTCTTAGTGACTCCATATGTGTCTGAGTAGAACTGTGCTCCATAGGGTTTTAATGGCTGATTGTTTAGAAGTAGAATGCCAGGCCTTTCTTCTGAGGTGCCCCTGGGTGGACTCAAACTGCCAACCTTTTGGTTAGTAGCCCAGCACTTGACTATTTGAGCCTTTGATGCCTATGCCCTTATTTTTCCTTCTGGAATACTCTTTGGCACTTCTTGTCGGCACAGAATCTGAAGACCAGTGCAAGATTTCACCCTGAAGGGAAATCATAAGAAAAGAAGAATTCAAAGGGAAAACAATGAATCAAGCCTAGGAGATGATGGGGTAGCAAGAAACTGGAAACAGAAAAGCATCGAACCAAGAGCTGGGAATTATACAGAACCAAGTAACAGAATGGAGAGGCCCTCCATACCCAAGCCAAGAGGTTTATCTCATATTCCTGTAGTACAGTGGGACTCAACCCCAAATACTCTTTAGGAGGAAAAAGACAATTACTTTTAGTTGTGTGATATTTCATCAGAACAGTTTCAGAAACAGATTGAAAAAATTCTGGAGCAACAGCAGCATGAAAATAGGATGGCAGTTTCTGTGGCATGTGCATGTGTCGTGGTAAGGATTCATGGAAAACACAGCTGTCTTTTAGCTCCATGTGGCTAGAGAGCAAGGCCTTCAAGACTTTGCTGCTGGGAAATGACATGCCACTTTATGTACGTTCATGCACATTAAGAGAAACATTAAGAAAAAGTAGACAACTTGCAGTGTGTTATGAATTGAATTGTGTCCCCCCAAATATATGATGTAAATCCTAATCCCTATACCTGTGGATGTAATCCCATTTGGGAACAGAGTCTTCTTTGTTATGCTAATGAGGCTATGTCAGCGTAGGGTGTGTCTCAAAGGGAATCACTTTTGAGATATAAAAGGTGCAGATTAGGCACAGAGACAATGAAGCAGGAATGGGAGAAAGGTAGATGCCACATTGAGATTTCCAAGGAACCCAGGAAGTCAGGGTTACAGAAACTGGACAAGGATTTTTCCCCAGAGAGGACAGAGACAGCCTTGCCCTAGAGCCAGTGACCTGAATTTGGACTTCTAGCCTCCCAAACTGTGAGGAAATTAATTTGTATTTGTTAAAGTCACCCACCTGTGGTATTTCTGTTATAGCAGCACTAGATAACTAAGACACAGGTGAGTGTTGCAATCTCCTGGGACCAGAAGACGGCATGATGAAGATGTGGCTTTGTAGGGCTAGTGCTACAACAATAAAGCATGGCTAATTTTGTATTGATAATTATTTGAAAGTTGGGAATCCATTAAGAAATTAAGAAATTGGAAATTGTTAGAGATGATCAGAAAGTTCACAAAGAAATTCACCTCTACCATATGCCTTGCTTTATGAAAAGCAAGCAAAAACATGGAAGAAGCTAATTGAGAAAGCTAATTGTCCACTTGGAAGACGTACACAAATTTGAGCCTCTCGAAAGAAAGACATAACTTGGATTTCATTTTCATCAGAGGGACGTTCACCAATTGTTGTCTTCCACGTAGGAGACCTGGGTTTGGTTCCTGGCCAGTGCACCTCATACACAGCTACCACTCATCTGCCAGTGGAGGCTTGCTTGTTGCTATTATGTCAGACAGATTTCAGCAGGGCTTCTAGACTAAGACAGACTAGGAAGAAAGGCCTGGTGATCTACTTCCAAAAATCTGCCAAAGAAAACCCTGTGAATCACAACAGTCCAGTCCCCAACCAATCATGGGAATGGCACAGGCAATGTTTACTTACATTGTGTATGGGGCCACATGAGTCGGGGCTGACTCAAAAGCAGCAAACAACAACAAAGCCAAAGTAGTATTAAGGACATCACAAAGAAGGTAAGTACATACCTGCTTCCTGAAAGACACACATGGGAATAAACTGAGCATTAACTTTTCATTTTATGGAATGATCTTTGCTGAATGCACTGACAGGGAAGATGACCTCACTTCTCAGAAGCAGAATGAAGTTAATCCCAAAGCAAGGAATGTTACATCCCAACATCACCTGTGAAACTCACCAGCTGAGGAAGAGTCTGCAGCCAGCTTTTGGCAAGCTTTCTCCTATAAGGCAGGTGGGAAGGAAGAGTTAAAATTTCAATGTTGGCAGAGGATTAGTCTTTTAAGGAATGAGTACTGTTTTTAAGGGACTCAAGTGAAAAAATAACATCAATAAATCACACACACAAAAAAATAATAATAATCACCTGCATGATGGGTGGCAGAAATGTTGAACAAGAAATTAGGAGCAGGTGGGGCCAGGTGAGCTCAGGTGCTTGAAGGAGCAAGGGCATTTTGAACCCTTCACCTAAACTCCTCACTTTTCTCCTTAAAGAAGCCTTGGACCTGCAGAAACAGTGACCAGATGTTTCCAGACACAAGGAAACTCCCAGGCGACCATCCCTTTCACATAAGAAAGTCCCCTGAGGTCTTCTTCTGATAGTAAGAAAAGGCAAGTGAAACAAAGAATAAATGAAACATTATTCCAAATGCATAAGAGATCACTGGGGCTGAGGACAGTCAGAAAATGCTTGGGGGCAAGGTTGGTATTGGGATTACCTGAGCGTTGTTCTAGATAGAAACAAGATGAGGGGAAGGAGGTCAGTCTTGATGAGGTGGCTGCTGATGTAGGCAATGGGCTTAGGGCAGCCCTGACAATCATTCCTACCTACAGATATTCAGAAAAGTTACTGAGAAAATCTATTTGGGTAAACGAGCGTATCTTCTGATTTGTAAACACCTCTGTCCCATAGGTTTTCCAAGGAGTGCTTGGTGGATTCGAACTGCTGACCTTTTAGTTAGTAACCATAGCTCTTAACCACTGCACCACCAGGGTTTCCATAAATACCTCAATGGATGGTATTATGGAATAAATTATGCCCCTTCACACACACACACAAAATATGTATGTATGTGTGTGTGTTTGTTGGAATCCTAACTGCTATACCTGTGGAGGTAAATCTGTTTGGAAATAAGGTTCTCTTTGTTATGTTAATTAGACCGTACCCAAGTAGTGGATGTTGTTGTGTGCCCTGGTGTCAATTCTGACTCATAGCAACTCTACAGGACAGAATAGAACTGCCCCATAGTGTTTCCAAGGAGTGGTTGGTGGATTCGAACTACTGACCTTTTGGTTAGCAACCTGAGCTCTTAAGCACCTTGCCCAAGTAGGTTAGGTTCTAAACTGAATCACTTCTGAGTTTAAAAAAAGCAGATTAGACACAGAGACCTGCACACACAGAGGAAGACTGACATCATGTGAGAATCTTTTACAGGCTAAGGAGCTCTAAGAAACTAAGGAACACCCAGGGCTACTGTCAAGAAAGGAATCCACATGGCCAAGACCTCGATTTGGACTTTTAGCCTCCAGAACTGTGAGAAAATACATTTCTGTTCTTTAAAGCCACCCACTTGTTGTATTTGTGTTACAGCAGCACTGGTAACTAACACAGATGGTCTCTTAGTTTGGGTCCCTCAAAATCAGACCCTAAGACAAAAATTTTTGTGCAAGTAATTTATTTAGGAAATGCAGAGAACATTGGTTAGAGTTGGGAAGTGAAACAGAGAAGATAAATCAGACAATTATTTAAACTCACTGCCCCCTAAGCCTCTCATTCAACCTTTTGAGTTGTCGTTGTTAATTTGATCTCACATAGATAATTCCTTAGAAGAGCACAATGCTTGAGGCAGACATAATTTACCAACTAAGATAAACTGTTTTTTGGCCCCTAGAAGACTTCAGAGGATAGTTTTGGCCTGAGGTTTAAAGTTTAAAGGTTATATCAAAGCAATAGTTTCAGGGGTTGCACACTTTGAATAATGTAATCAATGTCACTGAATTGTACATGTAGAAATTGTTGAAATGGTGTACCTTTGGCTGTGTATATTTTCACCAAAATCAAAAAAGTTATAAAAAATATTAGTGAATAAAAAAATTATTGAATTTAAATTAAAACAAAACAAAAAAAAGGTGTATCATTAGGCAGCAACCATAGTGGGAGACTAGAAATCAATCCTGCAGAGAAACTCCAGGAAGTAATATAAAAGATTCTTCTCAGAATTTCTCCAGCCTGAGGGAGAGGGAAGTATGGTATTTACACATCAATTCCCCACAGTCATTGGTTGAAGGCTGTGCCAAGCTGGTGTTAATTCTCCAGCATTTCTGGTTTGTTTCATACACAGACAATCCAGCCTTCCACAGTTCTGGAAACAGCCCCCAGGCAGAGATGCTGTGTCAGGTCCCAGGGATATGGGCCATGACAGCATCTACTATCAATAGATTGAGCCTATCAAAAAACCAAAAAACCGAACCCATTGCGGTCAAGTCGATTCCAACTCATAGCAATCCTATAGGACAGAGTAGAACTGCCCCATAGAGTTTCCAAGGATCGCCTGGTGGATTCCAACTGCCGATCTTTTGGTTAGCAGACATAGAGCTTAACCATTACACCACCAGCGTTTCCTTAAGCCTATCAGTCACTCTTAATTCGGTATGATTTGCTTGAATCAGATTGTTCTTCATTTATTTTTTTTCTAGATAAGGGACTAGGAATTTTTTTTTTATTGTGCTTTAGATGAATGTACAGCAAATTAGTTTCTAATTAAACAGTACACACCACTCAAAATGAAAAGAAACAGCTGCAAATGTCCATTAATAATCAGAACCTGAAATGTACGAAGTATGAATCTAGGAAAATTAGAAATCATCAAAAATGAAATGGAACGCATAAACATCGATATCCTAGGCATTAGTGAACTGAAATGGACTGGTATTGGCCATTTTGAATTGGACAATCATATAGTCTACTATGCTGGGAATGACAACTTGAAAAGACGAATGGTGTTACATTCATTGTCAAAAAGAACATTTCAAGAGCTATCCTGAAGTACAACGCTGTCAGTGATAGGATAATATCCATACGCCTACAAGGAAGACTAGTTAATACGACTATTATTCAAATATACGCACCAACCACTAGGGCCAAAGATGAAGAAATAGAAGATTTTTATCAGCTGCTGCAGTCTGAAATCGATCGAACATGCAATCAAGATGCATTGATAATTACTGGTGATTTTAGTGCCAAAGTTGGAAACGAGAAGGATTGGTAGTTGGAAAATATGGCCTTGGTGATAGAAACGATGCTGGAGATGGAATGATAGAATTTTGCAAGACCAATGACTTCTTTATTGCAAATACCTTCTTTTACCAACAGAAACGGCGACTATACACATGGACCTCGCCAGATGGGGCACACAGAAATCAAATTGACTACATCTGTGGAAAGAGACAATGGAAAAGCTCAATATCATCAGAACAAGGCCAGGGGCTGACTGTGGAACAGACCATCAATTGCTCATATGCAAATTCAAGCTGAAACTGAAGAAAATCAGAGCAAGTCCAAGAGAGCCAAAATATGACCTTGAGTATATCCCACCTGAATTTAGAGACCATCTGAAGAATAGATTTGGCACATTGAACACTGGTGACCGAAGACCAGATGAGTGGTGGAATGACAACAGGGACATCATCCATGAAGAAAGCAAGAGGTCATTGAAAGGACAGGAAAGAAAGAAAAGACCAAGATGGATGTCAGAGGAGACTCTGAAACTTGCTTTTGAAAGTCGAGCAGCTAAAGAAAAAGGAAGAATCAATGAAGTAAAAGAACTGAACAGAAGATTTCAAAGGTCGGCTTGAGAAGACAAAGTAAAGTATTATAATGACATGTGCAAAGAGCTGGAAATGGAAAACCAAAAGGGAAGAACATGCTCAGTGTTTCTCAAGCTGCAAGAATTGAAGAAAAAATTCAAGCCTCGAGTTGCAATAGTGAAGGATTCTATGGGGAAAATATTAAATGACGCTGGAAGCATCAAAGGAAGATGGAAGGGATACACATACAGAGTCATTATACCAAAAAGAATTAGTCGATGTTCAACCATTTCAAGAGGTAGCATATGATCAGGAACCCAGGGTACTGAAGAAAGAAGTCCAAGCTGCTCTGAAGGCATTGGCAAAAAACAAGGCTCCAGGAATTGATGGAATATCAATTGAGATGTTTAAACAAACGGATGCAGCGCTGGAGGTGCTCACTCATCTATGCCAAGAAATATGGAAGACAGCCTCCTGGCCAACTGACTGGAAGACATCTATATTTATGCCTATTCCCAAGAAAGGTGATTCAACCTAATGTAGAAATTATAGAACAATACCATTAATATCACACGCAAGCAAAATTTTGCTGAAGATCATTCAAAAACGGCTGCAGCAATATATCGACAGGGAACTGCCAGAAATTCAGGCCAGTTTCAGAAGAGGACGTGGAACCAGGGATATCACTGTTGATGTCAGATGGATCCTGGCTGAAAGCACAGAATACCAGAAGGATGTTTACCTGTGTTTTATTGACTATGCAAAGGCATTCGACTGTGAGGATCATAACAAACTATGGACAATATTACAAAGAATGGGAATTCCAGAACACATGGGGAATCTTTACAAAGATCAAGTGGCAGTTGTTTGGACAGAACAAGGGGATACTGATTGGTTTAAAGTCTGGAAAGGTGTGCGTCAGGGTTGTATTCTTTCACCATACCTATTTAATCTGTATGCTGAGGAAATAATCCAAGAAGCTGGACTATATGAAGAAGAACGGGGCATCAGGAGTGGAGGAAGACTCATTAACAACCTGCGTTATGCAGATGACACAACCTTGCTTGCTGAAAGTGAAGAGGACTTGAAGCACTTACTAATGAAGATCAAAGACCACAGCCTTCAATATGGATTGCACCTCAACATAAAGAAAACAAGAATCCTCACAACGGAACCAATGAGTAACATTGTGATAAATGGAGAAAAGATTGAGGTTGTCAAGGATTTCATTTTACTTGGATCCACATTCAACAGCCATGGAAGCAGCAGTCAAGAAATCAAAAGATGCATTGCATTGGGTAAATCTGCTGCAAAGGACCTCTTTAAGGTGTTGAAGAGCAAAGATGTCACCTTGAAGACTAAGGTGCGCCTGACCCAAGCCATGGTATTTCCAATCACATCATATGCATGTGAAAGCTGGACAATGAATAAGGAAGACCGAAGAAGAGTTGACACCTTTGAATTGTGGTGTTGGTGAAGAATATTGAATATATCATGGACTGCCAAAAGAACGAACAAATCTGTCTTGGAAAAAGTGCAGCCAGAATGCTCCTTAGAGGCCAGGATGGCGAGACTACGTCTTACATACTTTGGACATGTTGTCAGGGATTAGACTCTGGAGAAGGACATCATGCTTAGTACAGTACAGGGTCAGTGGAAAAGAGGAAGACCCTCAGTGAGGTGGATTGACACAGTGGCTGCAACAATGGGCTCAAGCATAACAATGATTGTGAGGATGGCGCATGACCGGGCAGTGTTTCATTCTGTTGTGCATAGGGTCGCTATGAGTCGGAATCGACTCGACAGCACCTAACAACAAGAACAACACATATTGTTTTGTGACACTGGTTGCCAACCCCACAACATGTCAGTACACTCTGCTTCTTGACCTTGGGTTCCCCATTATCAGCTTTCCTGTTCCCTCCTGCCTTCTTGTCCTTGCCCCTGGATTGGTGTGCACATTTAGACTCATTTTGTTTTATGGGGCTGTGTAATCTTTGGCTGAAGAGTGAACCTCAGGAGTGACTTCAGTACTGAGTTAAAACTGTGACTGGGGTCCATACTATTGGGGTTTCTCCAGTCTCTGTTAGACCAGTAAATCTGGTCTTTTTTTGTGAGTTAGAATTTTGTTCTACATTTATCTCCAGCTCCATCTGAGACCCTCTATTGTGATTCCTGTCAGAGCAGTCAGTGGTAGTAGCTGGGCACCACGTAGTTGTGCTGGACTCAGTCTGGTGGAGGCTGTGGTAGTGTGGTCCAAGGAACTAAGAATTTTGATGGGCTTGTATGGAAGGTAGATGATTGATGAATTAACAGCCTGGATAGAAGGTCAGAGTTTTGGTCTCATTTATCTTTGCATGTAACAGAGTGCCCTGTTCCTAGTATCTTCCCAACAACTGGTAGTTGAACTGTATTGAAAGGGGGTGCTAAAAGATTGGTGGGAGAATCATTCAAAAACAGACTGCTTCTTCTGAGCCTCCAAACCATGCCATATCCTTTGCTCTGGTACATAAGCTTAGAATTTCATAATTGGTAATATTTGGAGAACTGATGATATTTAATAAATATTGAACAATAATAATGAGATAAATCGTGTATTTGCCACCACCTGGGAATTTTCGCACTAGCATTCGGCTTTCCTGTTCTTATTCATCCTCTTCTGTTTAATTATACTCATTGCACCAACATAAATAATACCTCTCACTGAAGGAAGTTATTAAATATTCTCTCATTCTTTATCTTTAATCTTCAAAATATGAATTATATAATTTGTAGTCTTAGAATGATTCACTTTCATTTTAGTTTTATTTTCAAATAATTTTGAAAATAAAATAATTTTGTTAGTTGTGTATCAATTACTTTGAGGGGGGTTGATGCTAATGATTTGATTTCACGTTAGCAAATGATAGGCATAATTACAGTAAGTGACAATTAATTTTTAAAATACTAGATAGTTCTCATTCTTTAGTCCTTGTAGAGTACAAAATGTAGTTGTTCTTGGAACTTGTGTTGATGTGTGGCTTTTTCCATACTTTCCCAGGTTCTGAAACTATTCTAGTCCATATAGGAAAGGTTTTTAAAAATTTTTTTTCTTATTGTGCTTCAGGTGAAAGTTTGCAGAGTAAATTAGTTTCCCACTCCAACAATTTATACACAAATTGTTTTGTGATATTAGTTGCAATCCCCATGATGTGTCAACACTCTCCCTTTCTCTACCCAGAGTTCTCTGTTTCCATTTGTCCTGTTTTCATGTCCCTTCCTGCCTTCGTCTTTGCTTTTGGACAGGTGTTGTCCATTTGGTTTCATTTACATGATTGAGCTGAGAAGGATGTCCCTCACATGTGTTATTGTTTTTCATCATAGATGTGTGTGATCTTTGGCTGAAAGGTGAATTTCGGAAGTGATTTGGATTCTGAGTTAAAAGGGTGCCTGGGGATCATAGTCTCAGGGTTCCTTCAGTCTCTGTTAGACTAGCAAGTCTGCTCTTTTTTTGTGAATTTGAATTTTGTTCTACACTTTTCTCCTGCTCTGTCCATTACCCTCTAGTGATCCCTGTCAGAATGGTCCGTGGTTGTAGCCAGGCACTATCTAGTTCTTCTGGGTTCAGGCTGGTGGAGGCTGTGTACTTTTGGTCCCTTAGTTCTCTTGACTAATATTTCCCATGTATCTTTTGTTTTCTTCATTCTCCTTTGCTCCGGATGGGATGGGACCCATAGATGTATCTTAGATGGTTGCTTGCAGGCTTTTAAGACCCCAGATACTACTCACCAAAGTCAGATGCAGAACATTTTCTTTATGAGCTATGTTATGCCAATTTACCTGGATGTCCCCCAAGACCATGGTCCCCAGCCCTCAGGCCAGTAACTGAGTCCTTCAGGGTGTTTGAATGTGTCTGTAAAGTTTCTATGACTTTGCTTTGGTCAAGTTGTGCTGACTTCCCTATAATATGTAGTCTTTCTCTTCACCAAAGTTACCACTTATCTATTATTTAGTTAGTGATTTCCCCTCCCCATTCCTCCTCTCCCTCATAACGGTCAAAGATTGTTTCTTTCTGTGTGTAAACCTTTTTCATGAGTTTTTATAATAGTGGTCTCAGACAAACTTTGTCCTTTTGTGATTGACTTATTTCACTCATCATAATGCCCTCCAGATTCATCCATGTTGTGAGATGTTTTGCAGATTCATCATTGTTCTTTATCATTGCATAGTATTCCATTGTGTGTATGTACCATAATTTGTTTATCCATTCATCTGTTGATGGGCAATTAGGTTGTTTCCATCTTTTTGCTCTTGTGAATAATGCTGCAATGAACATGGGTGTGCATATGTCCAGTTGTGTGAAGGCTGTTATTTCTCTAGGATATATTCCTAGGAGTAGGATTGCTGGATCATATGGTATTTCTATTCCTAGCTTTAAAGAAGGCACCATATCGTTTTTCAAAGGGGTTGTACCATTTTACATTCCCACCAGAAGTGCATAAGCGTTCCCATCTCCCCGCAACCTCTCCAATATTTGTTATTTTCTGTTTTTTTTGATTAGGACCAGTAATGTCAGGGTGATATGGTATCTCGTTGTAGTTTTGATTTGCATTTCTCTAATGGCTAATGATCATAAGAATTTCGTTATGTGTCTATTAGCCAACTTAATGTCTTTTTTGGTGGAGTGTCTGTTCATAATTCTTAAGTTGGATTATTTGTCTTTTTATTGTTACTGTGTAGCAGTATCTTATAGATTATAGGGATTAGACTCTTGTCAGATATGTCATAGCCAAAATATTTTTCTCAGCCTGTAGGTTCTCTTTTCACTCTTTTAGTGAAGTCTTTTGATGAGCATAAATGATTAATTTTTAGGAGATTCCAGTTATCTAGTTTATCTTCTGGTATTTATGCATTGATAGCTATGATTTAGCTTCAGACACCTCTCTGAGGTTGGGAAGTCAATTGGCATTATAATTCAGCCACTCTTTTTTTTTTTTTTATTAACTTTTATTGAGCTTCAAGTGAACGTTTACAAATCAAGTCAGACTGTCACATATAAGTTTATATACATCTTACTCCGTACACCCACTTGCTCTCCTCCTAATGAGTCAGCCCTTCCAGTCTCTCCTTTTGTGACATTTTTGCCAGCTTCCAACTCTCTCTATCCTCCCATCCCCCCCCAGACAGGAGATGCCAACACAGTCTTAAGTGTACCCCTAATATAATTAGCTCACTCTTCATCAGCATCGCTCTCCTACCCACTGTCCAGTCCCTTTCATGTCTGATGAGTTGTCTTCGGGCATGGTTCCTGTCCTGTGCCAACAGAAGGTTTGGGGACCATGACCGCTGGGATTCCGCTAGTCTCAGTCAGACCATTAAGTATGGTCTTTTTGTTAGAATTTGGGGTCTGCATCCCACTGATCTCCTGCTCCCTCAGGGGTTCTCTGTTGTGTTCCCTGTCAGGGCAGTCATCGATTGTGGCTGGGCACCAACTAGTTTTTCTGGTCTCAGGATGATGTAGGTCTCTGGTTCATGTGGCCCTTTCTGTCTCTTGGGCTCTTAGTTGTCGTGTGACCTTGGTGTCCTTCATTCTCCTTTGCTCCAGGTGGGTTGAGACCAATTGATGCATCTTAGATGGCCGCTTGTTAGCATTTAAGACCCCAGACGCCACATTTCCAACTGGGATGCAGAATGTTTTCATAGTAGAATTATTTTGCCAATTGACTTAGAAGTCCCCTCAAACCATGGTCCCCAAACCCCCGCCCTTGCTCCGCTGACCTTTGAAGCATTCAGTTTATCCCAGAAACTTCTTTGCTTTTGGTCCAGTCCAATTGAGCTGACCTTCCATGTATTGAGTGTTGTCCATCCCTTCACCTAAAGCAGTTCTTATCTACTAATTCATCAGTAAAAAACCCTCTCCCTCCCTCCCTCCCCCCCCTCGTAACCACAAAAGTATGTGTTCTTCTCAGTTTACACTATTTCTCAAGATCTTGTAATAGTGGTCTTATACAATATTTGTCCTTTTGCCTCTGACTGATTTCGCTCAGAATAATGCCTTCCAGGTTCCTCCATGTTATGAAATGTTTCACAGATTCGTCACTGTTCTTTATCGATGCGTAGTATTCCACTGTGTGAATATACCACAATTTATTTACCCATTCATCTGTTGATGGACACCTTGGTTGCTTCCAGCTTTTTGCTATTGTAAACAGAGCTGCAATAAACATGGGTGTGCATATATCTGTTTGTGTGAAGGCTCTTGTTTCTCTAGGGTATATTCCGAGGAGTGGGATTTCTGGGTTGTATGGTAGTTCTATTTCTAACTGTTTAAGATAACACCAGATAGATTTCCAAAGTGGTTGTACCATTTTATATTCCCACCAGCAGTGTATAAGAGTTCCAATCTCTCCGCAGCCTCTCCAACATTTATTATTTTGTGTTTTTTGGATTAATGCCAGCCTTGTTGGAGTGAGATGGAATCTCATTGTGGTTTTAATTTGCGTTTCTCTAATGGTTAATTATCAAGAGCATTTTCTCATGTATCTGTTGGCTGCCTGAATATCTTCTTTAGTGAAGTGCGTGTTCATATCCTTTGCCCACTTCTTGATTGGGTTGTTTGTCTTTTTGTGGTTGAGTTTTGACAGAATCATATAGATTTTAGAGATCAGGCGCTGGTCGGAGATGTCATAGCTGAAAATTCTTTCCCAGTCTGTAGGTGGTCTTTTTACTCTTTTGGCGAAGTCTTTAGATGAGCATAGGTGTTTGATTTTTAGAAGCTCCCAGTTATCTGGTTTCTCTTCGTCATTTTTGGTAATGTTTTGTATTCTGTTTATGCCTTGTATTAAGGCTCCTAAGGTTGTCCCTATTTTTGCTTCCGTGATCTTTATCGTTTTAGTCTTTATGTTTAGGTCTTTGATCCACTTAGAGTTAGTTTTTGTGCATGGTGTGAGGTATGGGTCCTGTTTCAGTTTTTTGCAAATGGATATCCAGTTATGCCAGCACCATTTGTTAAAAAGATTATCTTTTCCCCAATTAACTGACACTGGTCCTTTGTCAACTATCAGCTGCTCATACATGGATGGATTTATATCTGGATTCTCAATTCTGTTCCATTGGTCTATGTGCCTGTTGTTGTACCAGTACCAGGCTGTTTTGACTACTGTGGCTGTATAATAGGTTCTGAAATCAGGTAGAGTGAGGCCTCCCGCTTTCTTCTTCTTTTTCAGTAATGCTTTGCTTCTTTCCCTTCCATATGAAGTTGGTGATTTGTTTCTCTATCACCTTAAAAAATGACATTGGAATTTGGATCAGAAGTGCATTGTATGTATAGATGGCTTTTGGTAGAATAGACATTTTTACTATGTTAAGTCTTCCTATCCATGAGCAAGGTATGTTTTTCCACTTAAGTAGGTCCTTTTTAATTTCTTGTAGTAGAGCTTTGTACTTTTCTTTGTATAGGTCTTTTACATCTTTGGTAAGATTTATTCCTAAGTATTTTGTCTTCTTGGGGGCTACTGTGAATGGTATTGATTTGGTGATTTCCTCTTCGATGTTCTTTTTGTTGATGTAGAGGAATCCAAGTGATTTTTGTATGTTTATCTTATAACCTGAGACTCTGCCAAACTCTTCTATTAGTTTCAGTAGTTTTCTGGAGGATTCCTTAGGGTTTTCTGTGTATAAGATCATGTCATCTGCAAATAGAGGTAATTTTACTTCCTCCTTGCCAGTCCGGATGCCCTTTATTTCTTTGTCTAGCCTAATTGCTCTGGCTAGGACTTCTAGCACAATGTTGAATAAGAGCGGTGATAAAGGGCATCCTTGTCTGGTTCCCGTTCTCAAGGGAAATGCTTTCAGGTTCTCTCCATTTAGAGTGATGTTGGCTGTTGGCTTTGCATAGATGCCCTTTATTATGTTGAGGAATTTTCCTTCAATTCCTATTTTGGTAAGAGTTTTTATCGTGAATGGGTGTTGGACTTTGTCAAATGCCTTTTCTGCATCAATTGATAAAATCCTGTGGTTTTTGTCTTTTGTTTTATTTATGTGGTGGATTACATTAATGGTTTTTCTAATATTAAACCAGCCTTGCATACCTGGTATAAATCCCACTTGATCGTGGTGGATTATTTTTTTGATATGTTGTTGAATTCTATTGGCTAGAATTTTGTTGAGGATTTTTGCATCTATGTTCATGAGGGATATAGGTCTGTAATTTTGTTTTTTTGTAATGTCTTTACCTGGTTTTGGTATCAAGGAGATGGTGGCTTCATTGAATGAGTTGGGTAGTATTCCGTCATTTTCTATGTTTTGAAATACCTTTAGTAGTAGTGGTGTTAACTCTTCTCTGAAAGTTTGGTAGAACTCTGCCGTGAAGCCGCCCCGGCCAGGGCTTTTTTTTGTTGGGAGTTCTTTGATTACCGTTTCAATCTCTTTTTTTGTTATGGGTCTATTTAGTTGTTCTACTTTTGAATGTGTTAGTTTAGGTAGGTAGTGTTTTTCCAGGAATTCATCCATTTCTTCTAGGTTTGCAAATTTGTTGGAGTACAATTTTTCGTAATAATCTGATATGATTCTTTTAATTTCAGTTGGGTCTGTTGTGATGTGGCCCTTCTCGTTTCTTATTCGGGTTATTTGTTGCCTTTCCTGTATTTCTTTAGTCCGTCTAGCCAATGGTTTATCAATTTTTTTTAATTTTTTCAAAGAACCGGCTTTTGGCTTTGTTAATTCTTTCAATTGTTTTTCTGTTCTCTAATTCATTAAGTTCAGCTCTAATTTTTATTATTTGTTTTTTTCTGGTGCCTGATGGATTGTTTTGTTGCTCACTTTCTATTTGTTCAAGTTGTAGGGACAGTTCTCTGATTTTGGCTCTTTCTCCTTTTTGTATGTGTGCATTTATCGATATAAATTGGCCTCTGAGCACTGCTTTTGCTGTGTGCCAGAGGTTTTGATAGGAAGTATTTTCATTCTCGTTGCATTCTATGAATTTCCTTATTCCCTCCTTGATGTCTTCTATAACCCAGTCTTTTTTCAGGAGAGTATTGTTCAGTTTCCAAGTACTTGATTTCTTTTCCCTAGTTTTTCTGTTATTGATTTCTAGTTTTATTGCCTTGTGGTCTGAGAAGATGCTTTGTAATATTTCGATGTTTTGGATTCTGCAAAGGTTTGTTTTATGACCTAATATGTGGTCTATTCTAGAGAATGTTCCATGTGCGCTAGAAAAAAAAGTATAATTTGCAGCAGTTGGGTGGAGAGTTCTGTATAAGTCAATGAAGTCAAGTTGGTTGATTGTTGTAATGAGGTCTTCCGTGTCTCTATTGAGCTTCTTACTGGATGTCCTGTCCTTCTCCGAAAGTGGTGCGTTGAGGTCTCCTACTATAATTGTGGAGGTGTTTATCTCACTTTTCAGTTCTGTTAACATTTGATTTATGTATCTTGCAGCCCTGTCATTGGGTGCATAAATATTTAATATGGTTATGTCTTCCTGATCAATTGTCCCTTTTATCATTATGTAGTGTCCTTCTTCATCCTTTGTGGTGGATTTAAGTCTAAAGTCTATTTTGTCAGAAATTAATATTGCTACTCCTCTTCTTTTTTGCTTATTGTTTACTTGATATATTTTTTTCCATCCTTTGAGTTTTAGTTTGTTTGTGTCTCTAAGTCTAAGGTGTGTCTCTTGTAGGCAGCATATAGACGGATCTTGTTTCTTTATGCAGTCCGAGATTCTCTGTCTCTTTATTGGTGCATTTAGTCCATTTACATTCAGCGTAATTATAGATAAATAAGTGTTTAGTGTTGTCATTTTGATGCCTTTTTATGTGTGTTGATGACAATTTCATTTTTCCACTTACTTTTTTGTGCTGAGATGTTTTTCTTTGTAAATTATGAGATCCTCATTTTCATAGTATTTGACTTTATGTTAGTTGAGTCGTTACGTTTTTCTTGGCTTTTATTTTGAGTTATGGAGTTGTTATACCTCTTTGGGTTACCTTAATATTTACCCCTATTTTTCTAAGTAAAAACCTAACTTGTATTGTCGTATATCGCCTTGTGTCCCTCTCCATATGGCAGTTCTATGCCACCTGTATTTAGTCCCTCTTTTTGATTATTGTGATCTTTTACATATTGACTTCAATGATTCCCTGTTTTGAGTATTTTTTTTTAATTAATCTTAATTTGTTTTTGTGATTTCCCTATTTGAGTTGATATCAGGATGTTCTGTTCTGTGACCTTGTGTTGTGCTTGTATCTGATATTATTGGTTTTCTGACCAAACAATTTCCTTTAGTATTTCTCGTAGCTTTCTTTTTGTTTTTGCAAATTCCCTAAGCTTGTGTTTATCTGTAAATATCTTAATTTATCCTTCATATTTCAGAGAGAGTTTTGCTGGATATATGATCCTTGGCTGGCAGTTTTTCTCCTTCATGGCTCTGTATATGTCATCCCACTGCCTTCTTGCCTGCATGGTTTCTGCTGAGTAGTCTGAACTTATTCGTATTGATTCTCCCTTGAAGGAAACCTTTCTTTTCTCCCTGGCTGCTTTTAAAATTTTCTCTTTATCTTTGGTTTTGGTAAGTTTGATGATAATATGTCTTGGTGTTTTTCTTTTTGGGTCAATCTTAAATGGGGTTCGATGAGCATCTTGGATAGATATGCTTTCATCTTTCATGATGTCAGGGAAGTTTTCTGTCAGCAGATCTTCAACTATTTTCTCTGTGTTTTCTGTCCTCCCTCCCTGTTCTGGGACTCCAATCACACGCAAGTTATCCTTCTTGATAGAGTCCCACATGATTCTTAGGGTTTCTTCATTTTTTTAAATTCTTTTATCTGATTTTTTTCAGCTATGTTGGTGTTAATTCCCTGGTCTTCCAGATTTTCCAGTCTGCATTCTAATTGCTCACGTCTGCTCCTCTGACTTCCTATTGCGTTGTCTAATTCTGTAATTTTATTGTTAATCTTTTGGATTTCTACATGCTGTCTCTCTATGGATTCCTGCAACTTATTAATTTCTCCACTATGTTCTTGAATAATCTTTTTGAGTTCTTTGACTGTTTTATCAGTGTGTTCCTTGGCTTTTCCTGCAGTTTGCCTTATTTCATTTCTGATGTCTTGAAGCATTCTGTAAATTAGTTTTTTGCATTCTGTATCTGATAATTCCAGGATTGTATCTTCATTTGGGAAAGATTTTGATTCTTTTGTTTGGGGCGTTGTAGAAGCTGTCATGGTCTGCTTCTTTATGTGGTTTGTTATCGACTGCTGTCTCCGAGGCATCACTAAGATATAAAAAAAGATATAGTAGTGGTTTATTCTGTAATTGCTCGCTGAGTCTTATCATGTTTTGTTTTCTTTCAATATACGTGGATGGGCTACTAGGTTGTGCTGTCTTGTTTGTTGTAGCCCTTGACTTACTTATGACCTATTACCAGCTGGTTTGGGCTGTTGCCTGTTGTATGTGCCTGAGTCTATTCACTATTCTTGAGTAGAATCTGATTTTGGGTCATCAAGTGTGTGCTGCACCCTAACACCTACCCACCTCGAGAAGTAGTGGTGATAGTTGTGTGCACCAGATTCTATTAGCAGTTGGGGTTCACCCTCCGGGGGGGCAGGATGCTGACAGGCTTCCCCCAAGTGTCAGTGAGGTAGGTGTGTCTCTATTCCTATGGCACCTTGGTGGGAGGGCACTGCAGCTGTACCTTAGGCCCCCAATGCAAGTACCTCTACTGATTGGTAGATGTCACCCTCCTTAGACCCCTAAGGCAAGAGGCTGGGTGGTCTGGGGGGAGCTTCAGCCCTCAGTTCCCTGTTGTGGGTCAGTGAGGGCTTTGTTGAATAAGCAGAGATATCAGATCTGGGAAATTTATTTTTCCAGAAAATCCGCTAAAAAAAAATGCAGTCAGATCCCTATCAGAACTGCCTTTGGATTATAACCGCCACCTTGTTCCCTGTAAGGATGAAAGTCCAAGATTTGGATCATATATGCTTGGCTGTAGCTGGTCCTGTGTTTTAAGTCCAATTAGGGATGGATTTTTGGTCCCTGGGTTTTTTGTGGTTCCTTCTCTCAGGCTGGAAGAATGGAAGAATGGGTTAGGAAAAGATCAAAAAAAAAAAAAAAAAAAGAAAAGGGGAAAAGCAAAGCCGCTGTGGAGCCGGAGCCATTCTCCCTTGGCTCAGGAAATTCCAATGTTAATGAAGCCGCATGGGAAGGGTGGGGGAGGGTTCAGAGAAATAGGGGAGTAGCACCTCAGAATATAGCCAAAGTTGCTTTTCTTGCTTGGAATGACTATTTTATCTGAGATTCCCGAGGGGCGTGTTGCCTATTTGTGCTGGCTGTGTGGAGATTACCCCTGAGGGTCTGGCCCGCTGAAGCCGTGGTCAGATCCTCCGCTGCCAGTCCAACGCCCAGCGTCAAGGTTCCCCTGCTGGGACGCTGCACTCCCGGCTCCAAAATCAGTCGCTGCCTCCGGGGACTTCTCGTCCCGCCAGCCGCGTCACCGTGCCGCCCCCGCGGACTGGCTGGGCCCCCTCCTGGGGTTAGTTCAGGGTAGTAGGGCTGCGCCCCGTGCTTTCGCAGTCACAGCGCCCAGTCAAAAGCCTGGCACCAAGTTTCCCTGGCTGGGACGCTGCACTCCCAGCTCCAAAACCAGTCACTGCCTCCCGGGGACTTCTCCCACCTGCCGCGTCGCCATGCCGTCCGCGCGGACCGGCTGGACCCCCTCCCGGGGTGAGTTCAGGGGGGTAGGGCTGCGCCCCTTTTTTGCTCCATCAGCTCCCCTGGGCCCAGACCTAAGCCGGGCGCCAAGGTTACCTGACTGGGACGCTGGCTCCAGGCTCTGAAAACAGTCGCTGTCTCTCCGTATTTGTTCGTTCTCCGTCTCTAAATCTGTGTTTGTTGTTCAGGGTTCGTAGATAGTTATGTATGTGATCGATTCACTTGTTTTTCTGAGTCTTTGTTGCAAGAGGGATCCGAGGTAGCGTCTACCTAGTCTGCCATCTCGGCCCCGCCTCAATTCAGCCACTCTTATGATTACCCTTTGGGTTTGGTTTTTGGCAATATCAGCTCTGTTACTACAAGAAATAAGGCTTTCTTTCAGGGTGCAAGTGGCAACTTTGAGGTTGTTCATGTGGTGCTTAAGCTTAGACTCTGAAGTCCTGAGCTCATCTCTTTCTTTTACAACTTTGTCTAGCCAAAGTAGGATCAACCAACCAGCTTCCTTATACTTCTCATTCTGACAAAATTGTAGAAAAGTATCAAACATGTGATCACCCAAAGCCTCGCCTCTCACCAATACTTGATCTATTGGTGGTGATATTTTGTGTATTTCTATTGCCACCACATGCCATGAATTAGCAGCACTCTCTTTACTGCTGGAAGCAGTCATCAACATCTTTAGGACTAACCAGACTTGAAAACCAATTTAGAAAACTTATCCTTATAATTTTGTTTCTCTAAAACCACCTTTCAGTACCAAATGTCTTAGGCTGGGTTCTCTAGAGATGAAAACCAGTGTGATACACACACACACACACACACAGAGATTTATTTCAAAGAAATAGCTAATATGTTTGTAGAGTCTGGCAAGTCCCAAGTCTATGGGTCAGGCATCAGGCTGGAGGCTTCTCTTGACTCATGTAGCTGCAGGGGTTGATGAACTCAAGGTACACGGGTAAGAAGGCAGGCTGCTCGCTCATGGGCTGTGAAGGCTGATAAATCCAAGATGGCAGGCTGCTGGCCCAGCTCCCAAGAACTGGACATCAGATGCTGAAGACCTGAATGTAGGACCCAGAGCAGAGTAAAAGCCAGTGAGCTTTTCCAGAAAGTCCACATATATGGATGCAGGCCTCACCTCCAAGGAAAATCCCTTTCAACTGATTGGCTACTCATAGCAGATCTCATCATGGATGTGATTATATCAGTATACGACTGCCAAACTACATTATAACTGTCAAGCCACTGAGAATCATGGTCCATCCAAGTTGACACGCAGCCTTAATGATCATACAAGCTTGGTATCTGACTGATGCTGTTCCTTGTCCTTGCCTCAGTTTGTTGTCTGATGTCATTAGTTTTCTAACCAAAAAAAAAAAAAAAAAAGAAAAAACCAAAGGACTCCTTTAATATTTCTTATAAATTTGATTTTTTTTTTTTTTTTTTACAAATTCCCTTAGTTTCTGTTTACCTGGAAATATCCTAATTTCACCATTGTATTTGAGACCGAGTTTTGCAAGATATATTATTTTTTGTTGGCAGATTTTTTTTTTTTCTTTCAAGGTCTTATATATGTCATTCATTGCCTCCTTGCTTGCATGGTTTCTGCCAAATAATCGGAACTTAGTCTTACTGTCTCCCCTTTGTAAGTGACTTCTCTTGATCTGCTCTCAGGATTCTTTCTTTGTCTTTGGCAAGTGTGATTATGATATGTCTTGGTGACTTTATTTTAGGATATATCCTATGTGGGGTTCATTGAGCTTCTTGGATGGTCGGCTTTTTATCTTTCATGATATTAGGGAAGTGTTCTGCCAGGAAATCTTCAACAATCCTCTCTGTGTACAGAACTCTGATCATGTGCAAATTTTTGCTCTTGATTTTATCCCACACAATTCATTAGTTTTCTTAATTTTTCATCACTTTTCTCTGATTTTCCCTCAAACAAGTGTCATGCATGGATTTGTCTTCAATATTTGTCTTCGATAGAATCATTGATTCTGTCTTCCATTGTTTCAGATTTGCTCCTAAAACCTTCTATTGAGTTCTCCATTTCTGAAATTTGTTGTTTATCTTTTGGATTTCTAATTGTTCTTTTTGTACAATTTTTAATTGTTTATTTTGATGTTTTGTTCTTGTATAATTTCCCTAAATTCTTCTATTGCTTTGTCTATGTTTTCCTTGATTTTGGCTATGTTTTTGTTTGTTTATATTAGTATTATTTATTTGTTTGTTTAGTCTGAATTTTCCATGATTTTGTCTATTTTTTCCCATGGCTCTATCTGTGTTTTCCTAGATCTGTTTGCTAATCTCTTGGAGAGCTCTAAATATTAGTCTTTTGAATTCCATATCTGGTAGTTCCACTGCCTTTTTTCCTATACTGGATTATCTGATTCTTTATTTCAGTCACTTGTTAGAGCCATCTTGTCCTGCTTTTTTTTTTTATATATATGTTTTGATATTATCTGCTGTCTCCAAGACATTCAGGTATTATTTTCTTTATTTACTGATTGTATGTTTGTTTGTTTCATCCTGCTTATTTGTTTTGTTTAGGTATGTCTGGGTGGGCAGATCAGACATGTTTTGTTTCTTTCTCATCTGTGGGCATGATGGCTCTCACCACCTTGTCTGAGGGGCTAGGAAAGGTTGCTCAGCTGTGATGCAGTGGGATGGGACTTGTAGGTAGGGCAGTCATGGGGCTGGGATGCTCAGCTGTGGGACATCTATACAGGGCTGGCTGCAAGGGAGGGACAAGGGGCTGGGTCACTCAGCTGTGGCACAATGGAACTTACCTGCAGAAGAGTGGGGGCAAGAGGCCTGGTTGTTCAGTTCTGGCACAGTGGGGTGGAACTGGCAGGGAGGGAGGGGCACAAGTTGGGACACACAGGTGTGGGGCAGCAGGGTGGAACCAGTGAGGTAGGAGGAGATGTGCTGCAGCTGGGTGGAGCCATCAGGGAGGGAGGGGGCATGGGTCTGGGTTGCTCCTCTGTGACTCAACCAGACTGGCCCGCAGGGAGGGAGGTGTGCAGAGCTGAGTTGCTTGGCTATAGAGCAGTGGGGTGTTGCTGGTGGGAAGAAGGGGTGAAGGAGGGAGTGGAAAGGTCTAGATGGGAGAGATGGCGGGTTTGTATTGTGGCTTCTGGCTGTCGGGGCTGCTAGGGTGGGGTTTCTCTGGTTACCATGTGAGAGTGTCTGATACTTCCTGGAGCTGCAGTTGGCAAACAGGACCTTACTTCACTGTGGGTGCGTCCAATGCCATTCCTCTATTTCTTATCAGGGTCTCCTTGAAGATGCCTTTTGTGCTTTTTGTGTGGGGTTTTGATTTTATCTCAAGTTGGCTGTGCAGTGCTGTGCTGGTCAGCAGGGTAGCTCCACTCCATATCTCTAATCATTTGCTGTTTTTGGTCAGTTTCTTCTTCTCAGTGGTTCCAGATCCAGAACTTTATCCATTCATTTAAAGTGCAGGGTTTCAGGATTGATGTCTGTATCTGTTCTACTTGTTTTTTTTGGTCTTTGTTGCAGAGGGATGGCTTGGTGCATCTGACTAGTCCACCATCCTGGCTCTACCCCCAGGAAAGGTTTTAAATATACAATGTTGAAAAACTGTTGTTTAACATTAAACAATTTTTTTCCCTAGTACTCAGTGAAATTTACCCAGATTCTTTAAGACTTGTGTTATTAAAATATGCACAAAAGATTTGGAAACAAATCTTTAAATAACACTCTTTCCATTTTTATACCTGGGCATTCCATACTGGATTAACTGTCATTACCTAGCATATCACTTGGCAGTAACTTCAAACCTGTGTCCTAGACTTTGGTCATGGTGGTGTTGGTGCTGTAAAGTCCTGGTGAAAGGCACCAAGAGCAAAGTGAAAGTTAACATTTAGCTGAGATGATAAGGATTAAGCTAAAGTCTGTAGGTTACATTTTACTCTATCAGCAGTGGCCTCCTTAGGGTCTTGGGGAAATTTAGACAAAGTAGAGAATGGAAGAGTCATAGAAACGTGGGAATTATTACAAGCTCCATGATGTTGCAAGCTTGCTCCCATCTCAGGACCCTTGTACGTGCTGTCTCCTCTGCCTGGAATGCTCTTCTCCCAAATCTACATGTGGTTGTTTCCTTCTCACCACACTAGTCTCAGCTCCAGTGTCATCTCCTTGGAGAGTCCTTTTATGACCACCGTAGTTAAAGTGGTGCTCCTTCTAACACAAATACCCAGTTGCTTCTACCCCATAGCTGTATTTTATTTTCCTCGTTACACTATTGTCTGAAATTACATTCCTTACTTATTTATGCTTGTGTCTGGGTGCTTATTATCTATTTCTCTCCACTGGAATGTAATCTCCACAAGGGTAGGGACTTTATTTTGTTCATCACTGAACCCGCAGTATATAGGATGTTCTTGCTATAAAGCAAGTGATTGATAAATATTTGTTGAATGAATAAAGTTTCGTGGAATCAAGAGGCTCTATGGGGAAAATATGGTATCCAAGTTCATCTCATAGAAATTAATTTTGACACACAAAATCTTTTTCTCAATATACTCCAGGAGGAGGAGTTTTTGGTGTCTGCTTTTTTAGGAGTTGTCTATGCTGTGTGACATTTGCAGAAAACTCTCATTTTCGGATCATCTCAGACTTTCTAGAACCAAGATGAGTATCTTGCTTTTGAAAATTGCAAGCTGTCCAAATTTTTATTAACCATAGGGGACCCTAGTTTCCTATTTGGGCCACAAACATTATAGACGAGAACGGTATGGGGGGGGGTTAATCCCAAGTCAGCCCAATGAAATGAAAGGCAAAGGTGGTAAACTCAGATACCTACAGAACACCAGCAGATAACTCACAGGTGGGAACTGATACCAGGATCACCACCACCACCACCAGTTGTCATTGAGTCAACCCCATGTGTGTCAGAGTAGAACTGTGCACCATAGGGTTTTCAGTGGCTGATTTTTCCGAAATTTGAGACCAGGCCTTTCTTCCAGGGTGCCCCTGGGTGGACTTGAACTTCCAACCTTTCAGTTAGTAGCTGAGTGTGTTAACTATTTGCACCACCCAGGGGCTCTGGGTACCAGGGTGTGAAGCTGTAATTACCTGACCCAAACCCTGTAGGCTACAAGCCTGTGTTGCTACGTTTTCTAATTTTTTTTTTAAGCAAATATCTGGATTTTTTCCTGAAATATTCTAAACTTTAAATGTGGAATATAAATTCAAATTAAAAAATACTGAGCAGGCCAAACAAAACTTGTCTGAAGCCCCTAGAGAGCCAGCAGGTAATCTAGAAACTGAGGTATATTTCTGGGCTTTGTGATAATTCTGTTTTAGAAAACTATCTAACCCCTTGTAATTAATGGGAGGTAGGAAAGATTTTAAAGTCTTACTTTTTGCCGGCATAGTTTAACTTCAATTAGTTTTAATATAAAACCTTAAGCAGGACTTTTCAAAACATCTGCGGTAAAGGAGCATTTTTTCCACCTACCTGTCATGGTCTGATACTTTTGTAATATACAATATAAATGAATTGCTAGAAAAATGATCATGTGTTTTGATGTCATGGTAATTTCAAATTTGTATAAACAAGTTTCTAAAGGCTTGTTTTGAATTTCTGTGGTTGTCTCTTTGCAGACCAGTAACTAGCATCTGACAGACTAGCTCCACATTTTGCATAGATGTGTTAAGGCAATAGCATCCAACATACATACTGTTCTATGTATTTTATTATTTCATTATGTGTCCATTTCCCATGGATTATGAACTCCTTAGAACCAAGGACTCTGTTTTATTCCTCTTTGTCTTTCTGGGACTAACTCAGTGCCTGGCAGATAGTAGATAAGATAGCTGCTGTTGAATTGACTCTGATTCATGGTGACCTTATGGACAACAGAATGAAAAGTTGTCTGGTCCTACATCATTCTCACGATCAACAGCATGTTCGTATCCATTGTTGTGGCTATTGTCCTTCCAATCCAACTCACCAAGGGGCTCCCTCACCCTTGCTGGCCCTCTACCAAACATGATGCCCTCCACCAGTAGCTGATCCCTCCTAATGATGTGTCCAAAGCAAGCATGTTGGACAATGTTCTGTTGTGATCCATAAGGCTTCATTGACTAATTTTCAGAAGTAGGTCCCCAGGCCTTTCTTCCTAGTCTGTCTTATTCTAGAAGCACTGATGAAACATGTCCACCATGGGTGACCCTGCTGATGTTTAAAATACTGGAGGCATAGCCTCCAGCATCACAGCAATATGCAAGTCACCACAGTATGACAGGCTGACAGACAATGGTGGTGGCATATAGTAGGTGTTTAACAAATGTGTGTTGAGTGAATCAATGCACTGGGGTAAGTTAGGAATTTAGGGAAACAGTACATTTAATAAGTAATAAAATATATTTTTAATTTCTTGCACAGTTCTGTGATAGAATTCAGTATCATCAACAATCTAATTTCTGATCCCCATGCCTACATGACCCTGGAAGAGAAGAGCGGCTCTCAGCAGACTCATTTCTTATGAAGGAGTAAAAAGCCTCCTTGACCATTATGGGTATATCTTCCTGATGACTGCATTTTCACAATCAAAATTTCAAAAGCATATAACTCGCAGATATTAAGCTTCTTCCCTACCGTCTGAGAACTGGGAATTTGCCTGTAAGCACACCGTTTCTATAATGTGATTTTAACAGATTTCTAGTATACTCCAGGTCAATACATACACACACAATGCTTGGCTTAGATGCAATATGCATTAATCATGGAATCTAATTATTCACATGGAGTCCACGGGTAGTGCAAACAGTTAATAGATTTGGTTGCTAACCAACAGTTTGGCAGTTCAAGTTCACCCGGAGGTGCCTTGGAAGAAAGGCCTAGCATTCTACTTCCAAAAAACTAGGCATCAAAAATCCTATGGAGCACAATTCTACTCTGATACACACGGGGTCACCATGAGTTGCCGTTGAGTGGGTGGCAGCTGGTTTTAACCATTCATATACTCCTTCACACCATATTTTTTATAAACAGAAAGGAAGAGTATATTCCTTTCATCTCTTCTCTTGCCCCGTGTGCTGCTCTTCCACCTCCTGTACCACATGCCTTCCTCATATTGTACATATTTCATCCAGAGAACTGCATGCTACAGATTCCTCAAGGCACATTTCCTCCATGTTGACTTTCCTCCACTGCCATTGATAACTCTGGAATGAACTAGCCCTGGGAAGACTCCAAAAGATAAAAGCAAACAAAGAAAAAGAAAGAAGGCAGGAATGATCTCTTCCCTAGGTTTCGTTGCTTTCCACTTTCTTGAGTAATGCAATTTCATTTGGGCTGTAAACCCTCCCTGTGGGGGCTGAGGCACCCCATGGGCTGCCCCTGGAAACAAGGACCTGGGTTTAGCTGCTGCCCTGCTGTGATAATGACAGAGATCATTACAGCCAGCCTCTCCAGTGATCAATCCTCAGTCAGGAAGCACCTTCCTGATTTGGTGAAATGATTATTAATTTCAATCAATCTGTTTCCTAATGGACTTGACAATGTATTCTTCTTCTAACTAAAAATTTAATAAAAAAAACAGGGGGGGATGTAAATTTTTTGTTTGCTTCACATCTATGGGGAAGATGATTAATATCTCCTGTTCAAGTCATCTGGAAGTGAGTGGAGTAGAACTCAGCATATTTGCTCCTCCTTAACAGAATCAGCAATAATTAGACCTCAATAGAACTGCCTTACCCACTGATGAATAAGTTTCAGTGGCTCTCCCTGTGGCCTGAAATAAGATTGCAATGATGGAATCATCCAAGGACCAGCTTGTGAAATTGGTTGAGAAATCTGAGGGTGACTGCATTTCCTTCTTTGGAAGACAGAAGATGCCAGCTCACGATCTTGCAGTATTTTGTCTGGCTTTGAGGCAGTCCTTATTTAGAGACGTAAAATAGATAGTTCTTTTAGGCTGGCAGGCTAGGCTGGCTCTCTAGGGTTTGCATGAGCTGTGTGCCTGGAGTGCCAGCTGCAGTGTATGTGTTCCCACATACACTGACCACCTCCTCTTGCAGCCACAGATGTGCCCCTGTTCCTCGACCAACACTGTCATTGTTGTTGTGTGCTATCCAGTCAATTCTGACTCATAGTGACCCTATAGGGCAGAGTAGAACTGCCCCATAGGGTTTCAAAGGCTGTAAATTTTATGGAAGCAGGTTGCCACATCTTTCTCCCACAGAATGGTGGTGGATTCAAACTGCCCGTTTTTTGGTCAGCAGCCAAACATTTAACCATTGTGCAACCAGGGCTCCTTCAACCAACCCTAAACAAAAACCAAATCAAAATGACCCATTAAAAAAAAACCTAACCCATTGCCATCGAGTCAATTCTGACTCATAGCGACCCTATAGGACACAGTAGAACTGCTGTAGAATTTCCAAGGAGTGCCTGGTAGATTCGAACTACTGCCCTTTTGATTTGCAGCTGCTGCACTTAACCACTACACTGCCAGGGTTTCCATAGCAACCCTGTAAAACAGAGTAGAACTGCCCCATAGGGTTTCCAATGCTGTAAATCTTTATTATGGAAGCAGGCTGCAGAGCAGCTGGTAGGGTTTGAATCACTGACCTTTACAGTTAACAGCTGAGTGCTTAACCACTGTGTCAACCAACCCTAACCAAACCCAGTCAAACCTGTTGCTGTTGAGTGATTCTGACTCATAGCGACCTTATAGGACAGAGTAGAACTGCCCCATAGGGTTTCCACGGAGTGGTTGGTGGATTTGAACTGCCAACCATTTGGTTAGCAGTGGTAGCTCTTAACCACCCTGCCACCAGGGCCCCTCACCAACCGTTGCAGGGCCTAAATATGGATCATTGGCTCTCCACTCCCTCCCCATCCTGGTGAGCTTTACAGTGACTGCCTTGATGAAACCTGGGGTAGAGTTCCACACGCTCTGCTACACCTCCTGTAAGGATCACAATCCCAGGGCTCTATGTCGACTCAGGGCTTCTGTCCTGATGCCTCCTCTTAAGAACTGAATCCCCACCTGTCATTGGTTGATTTGTGTTCCCCCCCAAAAGATATGTTCAAATCCTAACCCCTGTGCCTGTGAAGGTGACCTTATTTGGAAATAGTATCTTGGCAGTTGTAATTAGTTAACATGAGGTCACACTGGACTAGGGTGTGCCCTAATCCAATAGGGCTGGTGTTCTTGTAAGAAGAGGAGAGGAGAATCAAAGACAGACACAGAAGAAAGGTGACCGTGTGAAGATGGAGGCAGAGATTGGAGTTATGATGTTGGAAGCCAAGAAATTCTTGGAGCCATCAGAAGCTGGAAGAAGTGAGGGAAGATTCTTTCCCTGCAGGCTTCAGAGAGAGAATGGCCCTGCTGACAACTTGATTTTGAACTTCTAGCTTCCAGGACTGTGAAAGAATAAATGTCTGTTGTTTTAAGCCATCAGCATATGGTACTTTGTTACAGAGCCCTAGGAAACTAATACACCATCCTGCAGTGGTGCAAATGATTAAGGTGGCTGACTGCTAAGCCAAAGGCTGGGGGTTTGAGTTCACCCAGAGGTGCCTCAGAAGAAAGGCCTGGTGATCTACTTCCAATAGATCAGTCATTGAAAACGCTACAGAGCACAATTCTGCTCTGACACACATGGGGTCACCATGAATTGGGGTCAGTTCAGGCCACTGTTGCCAGTGTAGCTGAGATTGCTCTGCCTAGTGGTCACGGTGCCTTAGATCATAATAACAACATACACCAATGCTACAACTTTCGTATTATTTCTAATTTTCAAACAACCCTGAAAAACAGGTGTTAACATTTCTATTTTATGAACAAGAACTAAAGCTCAGAAAGGATAAATTCTTCGCTAAAAAAATACAGCTGGAAAAGGGTAGACTGGATATTTAAACCAAGGTCTTTGGTTTCAAAACCATGTGCTTTTCATTTTTCCTTATAGTACCCTATTGGGCAGTTCTACTCTGTCCTGTAGGGTTGCTGTGAGTTGGAATCGACTCGAGAGCAGTGGGTTTGGTGGGTTAATACTCTACCTTTCTGCAAAGTGGTCCAGCAACTATTTCGGATCCCCCCAGGCGGTGTCTGCCATTATGAATGGGTCTTTCTGTTCCTTGTTCATGGTCCCTCTTTACTAGTTCTGTGTGGCTAAGGGCCCATCGTGTCTCATTCCCAACGATATAGAGCAATAGTGAATCTCAAAATGCCAAGCTGTTTGGCTCCGTCTGCTGTATTTTTCCATTCCCAATTTAGTGTAGCTTATGAGAGATCTTCCCTCAAAGCAGCTGAACATGTGGATGTATGAGATAAAGAAATACCTTTTGGGAATGCTCAGAGCAGCCAAACCTACTGCAGTCCCTGGGGAATTTGCTGACTATTTCTTCCCAGGCAATGAGCAACTTCAGAGTAACTTAGATGATTGACACAGGAAAGACATACTGGAATTTAACGGAAAAAATAACACCAGTTTTTTTTTATGAGATTATGATTAATTATTTTTTTATGATTAATACAGATAAATAGTCCAAGCATGTATCTAGGCTTTATGGTTTAAACATCCCAGTTTTTGGAAAGCCTAACCCAGTGTCTGGAACAGAGAAGGCACTTGATAAATATAATTCCTAAACTTGGCCCAAATACACAGTTGTGTCAAAATTGGCACTGACCACCACTTGATGCTCTGAATATTGAAAAAACAGAACACAGAATAAACTGGGTGGGCATGTGAATTTAGCAGAATTGCTGTTAAGAATATCATCATCATTATTATCCAGTATTAACTGAGAAGCTTGTATGTGTTACAAGCTGGAGCGGAACTCAGGATACCTGGAGTTTGTTCTATACCATCATCTATACATTTGCCACGGAAACCTAACTTTGGTTTTATCCTTAGTAAGACAACACATGAGACCAACTCTTAGCCTTAATAAATATTCGATCCCTGCAGCAATAATACTAAACATACAAGCATGTAGAAAGCAGTGTTGACAAGTTTCCTTCTGTAATTGATTAACTAGCTTAGAAAATAATTATCAAAGTTGCTCAATTACCAAAATTTTATTTCCAGATAAATTTGCGTTGTGCCAATTCACACGGGCCTGGTACATTATTTTTGTTTATATTGGAGTGCTCAAACTTACCAAACCACTGGTCTAACAGCATTCCAAAAAACCCGTTGCTGTCAATTCCGACTCATAGTGACCCTATTGGACAGAGTAGAACAGCCCCGTAGGGTTTCCAAGGAGCAGCCAGTGAATTCGAACTACCAACCTTTTGGTAAGCAGCTGAGCTCTTAAACCCTGTGCCACCAGGGCTCCTGCTTCTGGTAAATGTGTTCAGTCTACTTATATATCTGAAAAGGCCTCACTAATATGGTTTTTGCTTGATTTTTCTAAATAATATTTTACTCTTTTTGGTAAAAGTTTACACAGCAAATTAGGTTCCCATTTAACAATTTCTATACATAGTGTTTTGGACAAGTTGTCAGGAGGGATCAGTCCCTGGAGGACATCATGCTTGGTAAAGTAGAGGGTCAGTGGAAAAGAGAAAGACCCTCAGTGAGATGGATTGACACAGGGGCTGCAACAATGGGTTCAAGCATAAGAACAATTGTGAGGATCTCACAGGACTGGGCAGTGTTTTGTTCTGTGGGACATAGGGTCTCTGCGATTCAGAACCAACTCAACAGCACCTAACAACAACAACATACATATTGTTCAGTGACATTGGTTACATTTTTCACAACATGTCAACATTCTCATTATTTACATTCTTGTTCTGTTTCCATTAATCTAGCCTCCTTGCCCCCCTTACCTTCTCATCTTTCTTTTAGAGTAAATGCTGACCCATTAGTCTCAAAGAGATGATTTTTGAAAAGGGCTCAGTACTCACTGGTGATACTGTTTATTTTCTGAGCCAATCTTTTATTTAGGTGAAAGGTGACCTTTGGGAAAGGTTTCAGTTCCAAGTTTAAAGTGTATCTCGGGTTGACAGTCTTGGGGTTTCTTCCAGTCTCTACTGGTCCGGTAAGTCTGGCCTTTCTTAAGAATTTGAGGTTTGTTCTACATTTTTCTACCATTCTATTCGGGACCTTCTATTGTGTCCCTGGTCAGAATCATTGGTAGTTGTAGCCTGGCACCATCTAGTTCTTCTGGTCTTGGGACAGATGAGGCCATGGTTCGTGTGGGCTATTAGCCCTATATTTTCTTCTTCGAGTCATTGATTTCCTTCTTTCTTTTTTGCTCCAGATGAATAGAGACCAAAGAGTTGTGTTTTTGCTTGATTTTTGATGGACTTCATTTATTTTGATTTTTTTAGCTCATGTAACATTTTAAAAAGTTATATTTTCTTCAATTTTACACAGTATATAAATTAAAAAAGTCAACTAAGCATGCAAGATTTGTTAAGATGGAAAGTACACCAGTAGTCTTATTTCCTCTTCCACACAATTAACCTCTTTCAACATTTTTAGCTAAGTTTATAGAATTTGCCTTCATGTCTGTAAATAGCATGCTTTTGTTATTATTTTTAAAAGACCAATTTTAGACATTTTCTATTGAATTTCCATGGAAGTGAAAAAGCTAAAAATGAGAATTGCCATGAAAAGTTTTAGTCTCATTAACCCTCTGAAAATTAGGAGCTTGCAGAAGTAAAAGCAGAAACTAAAAAAGTCAAAGAAGAATTGGAATAGAAAGTTTGAGAAAAATTCCAAAAAGTAGAGCAAAAAAGACATGGAAGATGAGGAATTAGCTAGTTTTTTTTTTCTCCCTGTTTTACTTTACATAGGCACACTTGCCCAATGCCTTTTCCCACCCCATTTTCTCATATATTATATTTTTTGTTAGATCTTACACTACTAAAAACCAGTTGTTGTCAGGTCAATTCCGACTCATGGTGATCCCGTATGTGCCAGGGTAGAACTGTGCTCCATACGGTTTTCAATGGCTGATTTTTTGGAGGTATATTGTCAGGCCTTTCTTCAAAGGTACCTCTGGGTGGACTCAAACCTCTAACTTTTCAAAAAATTAGCAGCCAAGCATGTTAACTGCATGCACCACCCAGGGACTCTTCTTACATTATTTGTAAATGCTGTTTAGAGCTGAGTCAATTAGTAAGCCCTGATCATATTGCCTTTCATGTACCACCTTTTGTTTTCTGTGGAGTAATTACTTATGTTTGCTTATTTGTTTTGTTTTCCATATATGCGCCACTAATTCAATCCAGAACTTTCTGTCACTTGTGTAATCTATTCTCATGAAGTACATGCATTCAACTTTTTATAGAGATCTCTCTTGGCACATTCTCATCTGCTTCATTTTGGACTGGTTGCTCTCTACTCTTGGGCACAATTATTCATCTTAGGAAACTTCCTTCACCATCATCCTGGGCATTCCCCTTGCCTCACTCCTGTGTTGAATCTTCTGTTTCATGTATTCCGTCCCTGTGTGGGTGTGTGGTTTGAGGCTCACTTTGGAGGAGAGCATTCTCTGGTAACTTCCTGGGAGTGAATGTATGGAAGAAAAATTCTCTGGGATTTTGCATTTCTGTAAATGTCTCTGTTTCACCCTTACATTTTATAGAGTTTGGATGAATACAGAAATCTAGGTTATAAATAATTATCCTACATAATTTTGAAGGAATTGTTAACATTCTTCTAGATTCCAGAATTACTATTGAGAAGTGCAAAGTTTTTCTGTTTTCTGATCCTTTTTTTCTCTCTGGTGGCTTGTGGGATTGCTCTTTAACCCTGATTCTAAAAAATCTACAATGATATGAATTTGTGCGAGTCTATTTTTATTCATTTGTTTGAATATTTGATGGACATTTTTGATTTGGAACTCATATCTTCAGTGTTAGAAAATTCTCTTAAATAATTTCTTTGATGATACCCTTTTCTCTGTTTTCTTTAATGGAAACTTCTTATCATGTAGTTATTGAACCACCTAGTCTAATTTTTTTTTTAAAACCTTTTTTCTCCATATGTATGTATTTTTGTCTTTTTTGTTCTGTTTTTTGGAATTTTTCTCAAACTTTCTGTTCCAATCCTTCCTTGACTTTAAGTTTCTGCTTTTACTTCTAAGAACTCCTAATTTTCAGAAGGTTAATGAGGCCACAACTTTTCATGAAAATTCTCAGACATTTTTGCCTTTTTCTTCCCCATTCTCCCATAAGGGTAGAGGAGTTTTCCAGAAGTGACATGATGTGTGATATTGCAACAGATGGGACACAAAAGCACTTATGAGAATCCAACTGTTTTCTATTAGGCCAGATATTTAAAGAGATGTACTAAAAATATGAAAGAGAGTCACTATTTTCACTAAATTTTTAATTTTGTGAAATACCATTTTTCCATAAAACATGTTATTTATGCTATTTTTTTAAAAGCATCAATCAATAAGTATTTAAAAATTTCTCTGTCTTAATTTCTAATATGGTAGATATTGATAGATATAGCCCACATAAGCAAAAGCTTATTGGAATCCTCAATAATATTTTAAGGGTGTCAAAGGTGTTAAGGAGCCCTGCTTCTGTAAAGATTACAGCCTTGGAAACCCTTTTGGGAAGTTCTACCCTGTCCTATAGAGTTACTATGAGTCAGAAGCAACTCAATGACAATGGATTTGGTTTTGGTTTACATGAAAAGGTTTGAAAATGCTACTCTAAATGTTCCTTTTTATATCATCCTGTTCTTGTTTCATGGATGTGTTTCTCTTATCTCTCTGAGGGTATTAACGATAATGCTTTTGAAATTTTTTTCACCCCAATAGCCTCTGTTCCTGTTGTTTTTTGTCCGAACATTTTATTGTGCTTTAGGTGAATGTTTACTGAACAAATTAGTTTTCCATTCAATAATTCATACATAAGTTGTTCCATGACATTGGTTGCAATCCCCTTAAATAGTCAGCACTCTCCTCATGTCTACCCTGGTCCCCTGTTTCCCTTCATCTGCTTTCCCTGCCCCTTCCTGCCTTCTCATCTTTGCTTTTGGACAAATGCTGCCCTTTAATCTCATGTAGTTGCTTGTTCTAAGGAGCACATTCTTCATGGGTGGTATTGTTTATTTTTATAGGTTAGTCTATTATTTGGTTGAAAGGTAGCCTCTAGCTAGGAGTGACTTCAGTTCCATGTTAGAAGGTTGTCTTAGGGCAATAGTCTTAGGGGTTCCTCCAGTCTCTATCAGACCAATAAGCCTGGTCTTTTTTTATGAATTTGAATTTTGTCCTGCATTTTTCACCCATTCTAACCAGAACCCCCTATTGAGATCCTGGTCAGAGTAGTCAGTAGTGGTAGCCAGGCACCATCTAGTTCTTCTGGTCTCGGGTTAGAGGAGGCTGTGGTTCATGTGGACCATTAATCCTTTGGACAAATTGCTTCCTTAAGTCTTTGGTTTTCTTCATTCTTCTTTGCTTAAGATGGGAAGAGACCAATAGCTGTATCTCAGATGGCTGCTAGCAAGCTTTTAAGATCCCAGACGCTATTCACCAGACTAGGATGTAGAACATTACCTATGTGAACTATGTTATACCAGTTAACCTAGATGTCCCCTGAGACTATGGTCCTTAGCCATCAAGCCCCATTGCTCAGTCTTTCTAGGTGTTCAGTTTTGTCTAATAAGCTTCCATAACTATGCCCCCTATGTGCTCTCTTACATATATGGATGTACATACAGTCCTTACAGATATGTATGCAGAAATACTCACAACCATACCTACATATGCTCATGGGTGTACTCCCGTGTGTCCTCCCCCACCTACTTAGCATACATATCTACCTGTGTTTCCACTCGCAAATTATTGTTTTTTATTACTGTTATTGTATAATTGTACATGCTACCATAGTATTTGCTATATTTGCCCTTTATTCTTGTGTACCTCTCAGCCTCACTTTGCCTTTGTCATTTTGTGCTGGCTTCTTCCACATTATGTATTGCCTTTCCCTTCACCAGAGTTGACATGTGTCTACTGTCTAGTGATTAATTTCCCTTTCTCCCTCCTCTCATCCCTGGTAACTATTAAAGAATGTTTCTTTCTGTGTGTAAACCTATTCTTGTCTTTTTATAATAGTGGTTTCATACAATATATGTTCTTTTGTGACTGACTTGTTTCACTCAGCATAATGTCCTCCAGGTTCATGCATGTTGTGAGACATTTTGTGGATTTTTCATTGTTCTTTATTGTTGCATACTATTCCACTGTATGTGTGTACCACAGTTTGTTTATTCATTCTTCTGTTGGACATTTAGGTTCCTTCCATCTTTTTGCTATTGTAAATAATTCTGCAATGAACATGGGTGTATATGTCGTGTCACAACTCTTATTTCTGTAGGATATACACCTAGGAGTGGGATTGCTGGATCGTATAGTATTTCTATTTCTAGTTTTTTAAGGAAGTGCCATATCATTTCCTGTAGCAATTGTACCATTTTACATTCCCACCAGTAATGTGTAAGTGTTTCCATCTCCCCACATCCTTGCTAGCATTCGTGGTTTTCTATTTTTTTGATTGGTGCCATTCTTGCTGGGGTGAGATGGTATCTTATTGTAGTTTTGATTTGCATCTGTCTAATGGCTAGTGATTGCGAGCATCTTTTCATATGTTTGTTTGCCACCTAAATGTCTTCTTTGGTGAGGCTTCTGTTCATGTCCTTTGCCCATTTTTTAATTGGATTGTTGGACTTTTTGTTATTGAGGCGTTGAAGTTTCTGTATATTTTAGAAATTAGACCCTTGTCAGATATGTCATTGCCAATTTTTTTCCCCCAGTCTGTAGGTCCTCTTTTTACTCTTTTGGTACAGTCTGTTGATGAGCATAAGTATTTAATTTTTAGGTCTCAGTTATCTAGATTATCTTCTGCTGTTTGTGCATTTTTAGTTATGCTCAACACTCTATTTATGCCAAAAATTAGTGTCTCTATGTTTTCTTCCATGAACTTTATTGTTTTAGGTTTAACTTTTAGGTTTTTGATCCATTTTAAGTTAGTTTTTGTGTATAGTGTGAGGTATGGGTTCTGTTTCATTTTTTTTGCAAATGGATATCCAGTTTCACCAAGTACCATTTGTTAAAGAGACCATCTCTTCCTCATTTCACGGATATCGACCCTTTGTCAAAGATCACCTGTTCATGTGTGGGTGGATTGTTTCTGGATTCTCAATTCTGTTCCGTTGTTCTGTGTGTCTGTCATTGTACCAGTACCAGGCTGTTTTGACTACCATGACTGTATAGCAGGTTCTGAGATCAGGGAGTGTGAGGCCTCCTACTTTGTTCTTCTTCTTCAATAATGCTTTACTTACCCAGAGCCACTTTCCTTTCCATATAAAGTTGGTGATGTGTTTTTCCATCTCCTAAAGAATGTTCTTAGAATTTGGATTGGGATTGCATTAAATCTGTAGATTGCTTTGGGTACTACTGACATTTTCACAATGTTAAGTCGTCCTATCCATGAGCATGTTATGTTTTCCCATTTATGTAGGTCTTTTGGTTTCTTGCAGTGGTATTTTGCAGTTTTCTTTGTATAATTCTTTAACATCTCTAGTTAGATTTTGGGGAGCCCTGGTATCTCAGTGGTTAAAGTGCTAAGCTGCTAACTGAAAGGTTGGTGTTTCAAACCCACCAGCCACTCTGCAGGAGAAAGATATGGTAGCCTGCTTCCGAAGGATTACAGCCTTGGAAACCCTAGGGGGCAGTTTTACTCTGTCCTATTTGGTCACTATGAGTCAGAATTGACTCAATGGCTGTGGGAATGGTTTCGTGGTTGTTTAGTCAGATTTCTTCCTAAGTATTTTATCATTTTGTGGGCTAACATAAATGGTATTGTTTTCCTAATTTCCTTTTGGGAGTTCTCTTTGTTGGTGTAGAGGAACCCAGCTGATTTTTGTGTGTTAACCTTTTACCCTGCCACTTTGCCGAATCCTCCTATCAGTTCTAGTAGCTTTCTTGAGGAGTCACTGGGATTTTCTACATATAGCATCATGTTATCTGCAAATATGGATAGTTTTAATTCTTCCTTGCCAGTTTAAATGCCCTTTATTTCCATTTTTTGCCTTATCATTCTAGTTAGGACTTCCGGTAGTATGTTGGATAAGAGTGGTGATAAAGGGCATCGATGTCTCGTTCCCGTTCTCAAGGGGAAGTGCTTTCAGTCTCCATTGAGCATAATGTTGGCTGTGGTTTTTGTATATATGCTCTTAATTATGTTGAAGAATTTCCCTTTTATTCCTATTTTGCTAAGAGTTTTGATCAGGAATAAGTATTGGATTTTATCAAAAGCTTTTCTGCATTGATTGAGATTGATTTTTAATGTGGTGAATTATGTTGATTGATTTTCTAATGCTGAATCATCCTTGGATACCTGGTATGAATCTCACTTGGCCATGATGTATTATTTTTTGATATGCTGTTGAATGCATTTTGTTGAGAATTTTTGCATCTATATTCATGAGTGATATTTGTCTGTGATTTTTGTTCTTAGTGGTGTCTTTGCCTGGTTTTAGTATCAAGGTTATGCTAGTTTCATAGAATGAATCCAGAAGTATTCCTTCCTTTCTATTTTCTGGAATACTTTGAGCAGAATTGGTGCCAACTTTTTTCTGAATGTTTGGTAGAATTCTCCAGTGAAGCTGTCTGGGACAGGGCTTTTTTTCGTTGGGTGTTTTTTTTTTTTTTTTATTTTAATGACCTCCTCTATTTCTTCTTTTGTTATGAGTTCAAATTTTTACCTCAGTTCATGTGAGTTTAGGTAGGTAGCGTGTTTCTAAAAATTTGTCTTTTTTTCCAGATATTCAAATTTCGTGGAGTACAGTTTTTCATAATATTCTGTTATGTTCCTTTTTATCTCAGTTGAATCTGTTATAATGTCATCCTTCTCATTTCTAATTTGGGTTATTTGTTTCCTCTCCTGTTTTGTCAACGGTTTGTTTATTTGGTTGATCTTTTTCAAAGAACCAATGTTTGGTCTTGTTGATTCTTTCTATTGTTTTTCTGTTTCATTTACTTCTGCCCTAATCTTTATTATTTCCTTTCTTCTGGTGGCTTTGGGCTTGTTTTTTTTGCTCTTTTTCTATTTGTTTGAGTTGTTGAGTCAAGGTATGGATTTTGTTCCTTTCTTCATTTTTGGTGTGTGCACTTATTGTTATAAATTGACCTCTTAGCACAGCTTTTGTTGTGTTCCAAATGTTTTGATATTTTGTGCTTTCATTCTTATTTGTTTCTAGGATTTTTTTAATTTCATTTTTAATTTTTTCTATTTCTTAGTGGCTTTTAAGTAAGGTGTTATTCAGTTTCCATTTGTTTGATTTGTTGTTGTTGTTGTTCTCCCTGTGATTGATTTCCAGTTTTAAAGCATTGTGATCTGAGAAGATGCTTTGTATTATTTTGATGTTTTTGAGTTTATTGAGGCTTGATTTGTGGTCTGAAATATGATGCTTTTTTGAGAATAATCTCTGAGGATATTAATGATAATGCTTTTGAAATTTTCTTCACCCTTAACAGTCTCTGTTTCTGTCTGTTTCTTTTGATATCTATCTAGAGGCTTTCCTGAGATGTCTAGTCATCCTTGACAGTCTGGTCACATTTAGGAGTGAGAAGAAAGGCCTGGTGATCTACTTCTGAAAATTTAACCATGGAAAACCCATGGAGCACAGTTCTACTCTGACACCTGTGGGGTCTCTGCGAGTCAGAATTTTCTTAATGAAAACAAGTATTTAAGAGTGGGGCTAAAAATGAGTTTGCAGCTCAAAACATGTGGGTGGGACTTTGCTTTAGGATGATCTGGCCGTTAAGAAAACCCATATGTGAATATCAGTATCTTTAGGTAGTTCCTGTTATTCTGGTATTATTCCCTGGAGAAGATTCTTGCAACTTTGGTCTGGGAGTAAAGATAAAGATGCTATTGTTGTGGCCATTCAAGGTGAAAGCAAGAAGGAAAAAAATAAAAGTGCATAGCACTTTAACAGTGGAGTCCTGGTGACACATTGGTTAAGAGCTATGGCTGCTAACCAGAAGTTCGGCAGTTTAAATCCATCAACTGCTCCTTGGAAACGCTATGGGACAGTTCTACTCTGTCCTATAGGGTTGCTATAAGTCAGAATTTACTCAGCAGCAGTGGGTTTGGTTTTTGGTTTTGTTTTATTTTAGCACTGGTGATGCTGGCAATTACTTTGACAGTTCATTTTGCTGTCAATTTTTTGTTGGTATTTAATGTGGATAAAATTTAAATTAGTGTTGCTATATTGGTTCCAAATTATATAAATAATGTAAGGACTGACTACTTAGAGCAAAGGGAAGAATACAAAGGTCAGCATACTTGAAGAAGAAGCAGGTTGGGGGACAGAAGTCAGAGGAACAGGTGATTAATTTATAAGGACAAGTCACGAATAGGACCTGGATATTTGTACTTAAAAGCCATAGTCCTAAAACTTTATACTACTTACTTAGTAAGGGTGAATTTGGGACCAGTGTATTTATAACACATCCCCTAGCATGTATTATAGACACATTATGAAGTTTATGAAGATTGTAGCTCATAATTTAAAGGGTCATTTTTAAAGACTTTTATGTTGCTGTTGTTAGCTACTGTTGAGTAGACCCCCAACCCATGGTGAGCTCAAAAAATGCTGAGAGAAACACTGCCCAGTCCTGAACCATCCCAATGATTGGTTACAGAGTGGACTGTTGTGATCCGTAGGGTTTTCACTGGTGAATTTTCAGAAGTAGATCCCCAGGTCTTTCTTCTTAGTCTGCCTTAGTCTGGGAGCTCAGCCAAAACCTATTCGGCATCATAGCAACACTCAAGCCTCCTCTGACAGGCAGGTGGTGGCTGAGCATGAGGTGCTGGGCCTGGAATCAAACTTGGGTTTCCTACATGGAAGGAGAGAATTCTACCACTGAACCACCACTGCCCTCAAGACCGTATAGTGACTTATAATTCTGTTAAAGCCCCTGACCTTTAGTTAAAATACAAATAAAATTACTGTACATTAATAGTGTAAATATATATTGCTTATATTTATAAATATTTTGGTGATTTTTACATTAAAAACTATTTAGCTACAAAAACTCATTTATGATTAGCATTCATTTCTCTGCAATCTTTGTGTATACTTGCAAATTATTGAGAAGTTAAAATAAAGCTAACCTACAGATTACTTTCATATGTAACGATTTTTTAATGACTTTAAAATTTAATAATTAATGAAGTTGGTGTAATGATATGTTTTGCAGATACCTAATAAATTTTTTATTATGTTCAATCTTTTAGGTTTTATTTAATACCTTGGAGCCAATCATTTACTTTTACACATCTAAATCATTTCTCGCAGCTCTGGAAAGCTCGTAGGTCTGAGGCAATGTGTCTATAATGCCCAAAGGATAAAATGTCTTGATGTTAATGCTGACTTGGAGGCCAATCTTTATGCTGATTCTGGGCATCACTGGGTGAGTCCTGGGTGCAGAGAGCTTTAATCAAAAGAACATGGAAGAACACTGATTTGGATGTTAGAATCAATAACTAACTGAAGAGGGAGATTTAAGCTGACATGGCAACCTTCAAATATTTGAGGTCCTATCAAGTGAAAAGCAGACTTAATTTTTATGATTCATAGGCTAGACTTAGGATCAATAGTTGTAATTTGTAGGGAGGTGGAATTTGGGTCAATATAAAGAAGGACTTTATCCCAGTGATCGAATATATGGATTTATAAGACAATGAATTCATTTCACTTGTTCAGCCTGCAGTCCATCTGCAGGAATATTGTAAATTTTTGGAAGATGATGGATTTATACGTCTCAGGGTCCTCTCAAACACGTTCTGTAGAGGAGCTTTAGAAACACACACAGTCCATTGGTGGAGAATGTATTGCATATCAGTATAATCCCTTAGAAGATCACCTTGGTGTACATCCACAATCAGTAATAAGTCTGTTGCAGATATAGGGATATACTTAGTCTCTAAGTGAATGTATTTTAGCAGCTCTTTAATTTCATTTTAATTCTTTTTTCATTTGAGGTTTGCTAAAAGAGATAAGAGATTGCTAAAGCAAACGAATCATTGGCAGTTTCTGTGAGAGTTGAAGAAGCAGAAAATTTGTACAAAGGATTGTAGGGACTCCAAAGTAGCAGTATCTTGAAAAAAGTCTTTATGTTTGGAGACAAGGCATCTTGTTTTAAATATCTTTTACCTACTTTTCTTTAGTTGCCTGGCCTTTAGGACCTTGAATCTAGAGACCGGAGCATCTAAGGTTTAAGTTTTTATATCTATATTTAGTGACTTTATCTTAAAAAGAAATATGAAGTTTCTGGATCAGAAAAAGATCTATTATTTACTTGCGTAACATCTGATGAGAGTTGCCCATGCTCTAATCCCCCATGGGCCAACATGGTAAGGGCGGATGTCACCTGTGCATAAAGGGAGTCCATACCTCCGGAGAAGAACTTGGAAATTATGAAATTTGGCACTTATATAGGAGCTGCTTTCCTAGCTACCCCTTCTCCTCTTCAGAGAGATAAGAGAGAGAATTGTAAGGTCATTCAAAAGTCAATACAATTCTTATAATTGGATTATTGCAGAAAGAGATTAACAAAGTGAAAGTTTTTGCTTAGGACTGTAACAGCTTCTCTCTGAGGAGAGAAGCTAGGTCCCTAGGTCTATCACTCTTTGAAACATAAACAAATGGCTACAGGGCTAATAAACTTGAAAATCTTTCCAGAGATATCTATCTTTAACTTGTTTTCCATTTAGCTTCTTTTAATCCAAGTTGCCAGGATTCTATGGGGAAAATATTAAACGATGCAGGAAGCATCAATAGAAGATGGAAGGAGTACACAGAGTCACTCTACCAAAAAAAAAAAAAAAAATTGGTCAGTGTTCAGCCATTTCAAGAGTAGCATATGATCAAGAACCAATGGTAATTCTAAAGAAGTCCAAGCTGCACTGAAGGCATTGGTAAAAAACAAGGCTCGGGGAATTGACAGAATACTAATTGAGTTGTTTCAACAAATGGATGCAGTACTGGAAGTGCTCACTTTTCTATGCCAAGAAGTTTGGAAGAAAGCTACCTGACCAACCAACTGGAAGAGATCCATATTTATGCCTATTCCCAAGACAGGTAATCCAACCGAATGTGGAAATTTTCAAACAATATCATTAACATCACATGCAAGCATAATTTTGCTGAAGATCATTCAAAAGTGGCTACAGCAGTATATCAACAGGGAACTGCCAGAAATTCAAGCTGGATTTAGAAGAGGACCTGGAACCAGCGATATGACTGCTGATGTCAGTTGGATCCTGGCTAAAAGCAGAGAATACCAGAAAGGTCTTTACCTCTGTGTGTGTGTGTGTGTGTGTGTATTTTTACTATGTTAAGGTATTTGACTATGTAGATCATGACAAATTGTGGATAACATTGCAGAGAATGGGGATTCTGGAACACTTATTTATGCTCATTAGGAATCGTACATGGATAAAGAGGCAGCCGTTTGAACAAAACAAGGGGATACTACATGGTTTAAAGTCAAGAAAGGTGTGTGTCAGGGTTGTATCCTTTCATCATACCTGTTCAACCTGTATGCTGAGCAAATAATCCAAGAAGCTGGACTATATGAAGAAGAAAGGGCATCAGGATTGGGGGAAGCCTCATTAACAACCTGTGTTATACAGATAACACAACCTTGCTGGCTGAAAGTAAAGAGAACTTGAAGCACTTACTGATGAAGATTAAAGACCACAGCCTTCAGTACAGATTACACCTCAACATAAAGAAAACAAAAATCCTCACAATGGGACCAATAAGCAACATGTCATGATAAATGGAGAAAAGATTGAGGTTGTCAAGAATTTCATTTTACTTGGATCCACAATCAACACTCACAGAAGCAGCAGTCAAGAAATCAAAAGATGCATTGCATCGAGCAAATCAGCTGCAAGAAATATCTTTAAAGTGTTAAAAAGCAAAGATGTTGCCTTGAGGGCTAAGGTGCTCCTGACCCAAGCCATGGTGTTTTCAATTGCCTCATATGCATGCGAAAGCTGGACAATGAATAAGGAAGACAGAAAAAGAATTGATGCCGTTGAAATGTGGTGTTGGCAAAGAACATTGAACATGCCATGGCCTGCCAAAAGAATGAACAAATCTGTCTTGGAAGAAGTACAACCAGAATGCTTCTTAAAAGTAAGGATGGTGAGACTACATCTCACATACTTTGGACGTGTTAACAGGAAGGATCAGTCCCTGAGGAAGGACATCATGCTTGGTAAAGTAGAGGGTCAGTGAAAAAGAGGAAGACCCTCAAGATGGATTGACACAGTGGCTACAACAATGGGCTCAAGCATAGCAACAATTGTGGGGATGGCACAGGACTAGGCAATGTTTCGCTCTTTTGTACATAGGGTCGCTATGAGTCAGAACTGACTCAACGGCACCTAACAGCAACAAGCCAAGTTGCCAGTATTTTTTGCTCAGTAAGCCCCAACTTATGTGGAAGCACGGAAGTATTGGTAGTTTAAAAAAACTAACAAACTAACAGTGCAACTTATCTTAGATATCACATGTGGTTCAGGATCAATACCCCATGTATCATTTCCTATGTCATTTATTACAGACTTTCTTTTCTGTTCATGGAAATTTAATAGTAGTATAGAGTGTTTGTGTAATTATGGCACAGGCTTGGCAGTGTTTTGTTCTGTTTCACATAGGGTTGCAATAACAAAGAGCATTTACATTCAGCTACATTCATTCATTTATTTAATACATAAATACTTACTGAGTACTTGCTATATGTGAGGACAATCTATTAAAGCAGGCAATAAACAGGTGCTGATTCTCATTTCACGGAAAAAGGAAGTGAGATCAGAACATCTTACTTACACTAGTAAGTTACTGGTTGCCATCAAGTAGGCTCTGACTCATGGTGACCCCATGCACAATATAACAAAACATTGCCCAATTCTGTGCCATCTTCACGATCATTGGTATGCTCAAGTCCATTGATGCAGCCACTGTGTATTTTGAGTACCTTCCAAACTAAGAGGCTCATCTTCCAGCACTATATTAGACAACATTCTGTTGTGATCCATAAAGTTTTCATTGATTTTTCGGAAGTAGATTGCTAGTCTATTTTAATTTAGAAGCTCTGCTGAAACCTGTTCACCATGGGTGGCCCTGCTGGTATTGGAACTAATAGTGGCATAGCTTCCAGCATTAGAGCAACATGCAAGCTGCCACAGTATGACAAACAGACAGATGGCGGGCGGGGTGGCACCAGTAAGCAGTATAGTGAGAACTCATATTCAGGATTTTTGACTCCTAAATCCAGGGTGCTTCCTGTTCTATCCCTGTCTCTGGAGCAGGGTGGTTATTTACAGAATTTTTTCCAAGTTATTTGAAGTGTTGCAATTATCAATTGCTGTGTAACAAACCACCTGCAAGATGCAGTGGCTTAAATCAACTGTATTCTATTATTTCTCATGATTCTTTAGATTGACTGGGCTCAATCAGGCCGTCCTTCAGCTCTACATGGTGTAGCTGAGGTCACTCATGAAGCATATCCAGCTGGGGAATTTACTACGTTGTAACATCCAAGGTGGTCTCTCATCCTCCCAGGTTTCTCTCCACATGGCCTCTGATCTTTCAGTAGTCTTGCCTGAGCTTCTTTAGATCGAATGTTCCAAGAGGACACACCTGAATGTGTAAGCAATGATCAAGCCTCTGCTTACATCATGTTTGCTAATATCTTTTGGCTACATGGACAAGCCCAGAGTCAATGAAGGAGCAGATGACAGAGAAGCACTGATACTGGGCCATCGATGTGACAGTCTACTTTAGGAAGATTGCTGAATGTTGCCCTTAGTTAGATGTCTGTGCTGTGAATGATGAGTCTTTCAGAATTTCCAGGATGCTGACAAAACATACATACATATATTTACAGCCGTATGTCTAAGCCTTAGTTCCTGGGTGGTGCAAATGGTTTGCACGTGACTATTGACATAAAGGTTGGCAGGTCAAACCCACCCAGTGGTATCGAAGAAGAAAGGCCTGATGATCTCCTTCCATAAAGATTATAGTCAAGAAAACCCTAAGGAGCAGTTCTTCTCTGTAATCTGTGGGGTTGCCATGTGTTGGAATTGACTTGACATCAACAAGTTTCGTTTTGGGGTTTGCCCAGGCCTTATGGGAAACCAAGATTAGCCAAAGGCCCCACCTCACAGAGACAGTATTATGGTTTGGGAATCATAAAGTCATTCAAGATCCAATACGATTCTCATAATTGGATTATCACAGTGCAGCAGGAATTCATGGACCTCTATGCTAATGCTCTGCCATGGCTGTTTCTGCTTCTCTTTGTACATCATATGGCTTTTGCCTTCTCTAACAATAGCTCAGTTTTCTCTGTTTGTTTTGATTTAAAAATCTATAAAAGAATGTATGATTGTTTCAGTTAGTTGCTGTATTAGTTTCCTAGGGCTGCCCTAACACAGGATCACAACCCGGGTAATTTAACAACAGAAATGTATTTTCTCACAATTCTGAAGGTTAGAAGTTCAAATTCAGGACGTCAGCAGGGCCATGCTTTCTTTGAGGGCTCTAGGGTAAGAGCCTTCCTTGTCTCTCCCAGCTTCTGACAGTCTCAAGTGTCCTTTCGCTTGTGGCAGCTTAACTCCAATCTTTGCCTCCATCTTCAAATGGCTGTCTTCCCTCTGTGTCTCTCTGTGTCTTTTCTCCTTTTTTAAAGACATCAGTCATATGGGATGAAGGTCCATTCTGTTCCAGTAGCCATGAGTTGGAATCAACTGCTTTTTTTGGGGGGGGGGTTTTCTACTCCAGTATGACCTCATGGTAACTAATAATGTCTTCAAAGACCATATATCCAAACAAGGTCATGTGTTCAGGTACTGGTGGTTAGAACCCCAGAATATCTTTTTGAGGGACACAATTTAACCCATAATAGTCACCATCTTATATCTCTGTTATGCAGAGTGTCATACCTGATGACATTGTAGGCCACTGGTCTGCCAGTGGATCAGCTGCCCTTTGGTCCCAGGTCACCAAAGGGAAGAGACACATGGTGCCAGTAAGCTGACTTTCACAGAAGGAGAAGGGGATTCTAGATGAGGAACAATTAATGGGATCTCTGGCAGGCATTCTGTGGTTGGTCTGTCTCTTGTGACTTATGACTGCATTGCTCCCTCTATGTCCTCCAGTGACGTGACAACCCTGAGAGACTATCCCCTTTGGGGTGTCCACAAAAACTAACCTCAGAGACCTCTGAGTACATGTCCAGCCTCCTTACAGATCCCTATGCAAGGGCTCAGCAGCACTACTTCAACTCCGGGTGATTATTTACCTAACTTCATGGATAGTGAGAGGCCCAGACTGAGATGGTTTAAGGAAGTTCTTTCTTTGGCACCAGACTTTCATGGAGTTTTGACATTACCTTACTTCCCCTTTGGTATCTCTGAGGACCCACAAATTTGGAATCATCCAGAGCTATACAATGAGTCTTTGACATTCATAAGCAGAATATGAAACAATTGAGAACTGCCAAAATTACAAATAACAGTAACAACATTATCATAAAATGTAACTGAAATATTTGAATGAGCCCTTGTTTTATTAAGAGGACTTACTATGCCATGTGAAGATAAACAATATACTATAAAACCATGTTTAGAGCAGTCGCCAAGCAGCCCTGTTATTGTAGATCTATTATATTTCTGTCTTAGTTCCCTAGTGCTGGAATAACACAAATACCACAAGGGAGCGGCTTTAAAGACCAGAAATTCATTTTCTCACAGTTCAGAAGGCTAGAAGTCCAAATTCAGGGCATGGCTCTAGGGGAAGGTCCTTCCTTGTCTATTTCAGTTTCAAGTAGCTACCACCAATCCTTGTAGATTCATCCGTCTTCATTGCCTTTCTCTTTCCCTGTGTGTGTCTCTGTGTCCATTTTGCTCAGAAGTGATTAGATTTTTAACTCACCCTACTAGGGTATGACCTAGTTAACATGACAAAGAAAATCCTATTTCTAAACTAGATCATATTTACAGGTATAAACCAAAACCAAAACCGTTGCCCCTGAGTTGATTCTGATTCATGGTGACTCTATGTGTTACAGAGGAGAACTCAGATCCATAGGGTTTTCTTGGCTGTAATATTTACCAAAGAAGATCATCAGACCTTTCTTCCATGGTGTCTATGGTTGGGTTTGAACTGCAAACCTTTGATTGGTAGTCAAGCACAAACCATTTGTGCCACCCAGGGACCTATTTACAGGTGTGTTGTTGTTGTCGTTAGGTGCTGTTGAGTCAGTTCTGACCCATAGTGACCCTATATACTACAGAATGAAACACTGCCTGGTCCTATGTCATCCTCACAATCTTTGCTATGTTTGAGCCCATTGTTGCAACCACTAAAGGACAGTCCCCTTTTTCTCTGACTCTCTACTTTATCAAGTGTGATGCTCTTCTCCATGGACTGGTCCCTCTTGATAACATGTCTAAAGTACATGAGACAAAGTCTCACCATCCTCAATTCTAAAGAATACTCTGGCTGTACTTTCAAGACAGATTTGTTCATTCTTCTGGAAGTCCATGGTACATTCACTATTTTTCATAATTCAAAGTCATCAATTCTTCAGCCTTCCTTATTCATTGTCCAGCTTTTGCATGCAAAAATGTGACTGAAAATACTATTGCTTGGGTAAGGCACACCTTAGTCCTCAAGGTGACATCTTTGCCTTTTAATTTCAAAGGGGTATTTTGCAGCAGATTTGCCCAATGAATTATGTCATTTGATTTCTTGAATGCTGCATTCATGGGCATTCATTGTGAATTCAAGTAAAATGAAATCCATGACAATTCCAATATTTTCTCCATTTATCATGATGTTGCTTACTGGTATAGTTGTGAGGATTTTTGTTTTCTTTATGTTAAGGTATAATTCATACTGAAGGCTGTAGTCTTCAATCTTCTTCAGTAAGTGCTTCAAGTCCTCTTCACTTTCAGTGAGCAAGGTTGTGTCATCTGCACATCGCTGGTTGTTAATGAGTCTTCCTCCAATCCTGATGTTGGGTTCTTCTTCATGTAGTCCACCTTCTCAGATTATTTGCTCAGCATACAGATTGAATTGGTGCAGTGAAAGGATACAACATGTATGCACATCTTTCCTAGTTTTAAACCATGCAGTATCCCCTTGTTTTGTCCCAACAACTGCCTCTTGTCTCTGTACAGGCTCTGCATAAGCACAATTAAGTGTTCTGGAGTTCCTGTTCTTTGAAATGCTATCCATAATTTGTTAGGATCTGCACAGTCGAATGCCTTTGCATAGTCAATAAAATACAGGTAACCATCTTTCTGGTATTCTCTGCTTTCACACAGAATCTACCTGACACCATTCCACATCTTCTGAATCCGGCTTGAATTTCTGGCAGTTTCCTGTCTATGTACTCTTGCAACCGTTTTTTTAATTATCTTCAGTAGAATTTAACTTGCATGCAACATTAAAGATATTTTTGATAATTTCCACATTTCATTGGATTGCTTTTTTTTTTTTAATTGTACTTTAGATGAAGGTTTACAGAACAAACTAGCTTCTCATTAAACAGTTACTACAAATTGTTTATGACATTGGTTAACAAACCCATGACATATCAACACTCTCGCTTCTTGATCTTGGGTTCCCTATCACCAGCTTTCCTCTCCCCTTCTGCCCCTGGGCTGGTGTGCCCCTTTAGTCTTATTTTATTTTATGGGCCTGTCCAATCTTTGGCTGAAGGGTAAACCGCAGGAGTGATTTCATTACTGAGCTGAAACGGTGTCTGGGGCTACAGTCTAAGGGTTTCTCCCAGTCTCTGTCAGGCCAGCAAGTCTGGTCTTTCTTTTTGAGCTAGAATTTTTTTCTATATTTTTCTCCAGCTTTGTCTGGGACTCTCTATTGTGATCCTTGTCAGAGGAGTAAGTGGTGGTACACTGTCTAGATGTACTGGACTCAAACTGGTGGAGGCTATGGTAGTTGTGGTCCATTAGTCCTTTGGACTAATCGTTCCCTTGTGTCTAGTTTTCTTCATTCTCTCTTGCTTCTGAAGGGGTGAGATCATTGAAGTATCTTAGATGGCTGCTCACAGGCTTTTAAGATTCCAGACGCTGCTCAAAGAAGTAGAATGCAGAACATTTTCTTTATAAACTGTGTTATGCCAACTGAGCTAGATGTTCCCCAAGACCATGGTCCTTACAGCCCCATCCCAGCAATTTGGTCCCTCAGGGATTTTGGATGTATCTATGGAGCTTCCATGACCTTGCCTTGTATAATTTGTGCTGGCTTCTCCAGTATTATGTACTGTCTTACCCTTCACCAAAGTTACCACTTATCTGTTGTCTATTTAGTGTTCTTCCATCCCCATCCCTCCCCCTCCCTCATAACCATCAAAGGTCATTTCTTTTCGTGTGTAAACCTTTTCATGAGTTTAATATTGTGGTGGTCTCATACAATATTTGTTTTAAAGTCTATTTTATCTGAGATTAATATTGACACTCCTGCTCCTTTTTTGGTGGCTGTCTGCTTGATATTTTTTTTCCATCCTTTGATTTTTAATAAATTTATGTCTTTGTTTCTAAGGTTTGTGTCTTATAGACAGCATATTGATGGATTCCCCTTTTTTTAATCCATTATGTCACTCTCTGACTCTTTATGGTTACATTTAGGCTGTTTACGTTTGGTGAAACTATTGATAGGTGTGTTTGTTGCTGTCATTTTGTAGTGCTTTTTTCTTTTTCTTTTATGATGCTGATGTTTTCTTTGTTCCTTTTACTCTCCTGTGCTGAATTTCTTTTGTTTGTGGATTTTTTTTTTCATTTCTTTGTTTTTGCTGAGACTTTATGTTTTTCTTCTTTATTTTCATGAGTAGGCTTGTTAACTTTCTTTGTGATCATCTTGAAATTTATCCTCATCTTCCTAGGTTTGAACCAGTCTATTATTACTTGATATCACTTTGCCTTCCTCTCCATTAGAAAGTTCTGTACCTATGCTGTTTACTCCTTCTTTTATTGTTCTGATGTTACTGTCATTTACAGATTAACCTCTTTGGTTCCCTGTTATAGATATTTTGCTTTTGAATAGTCCTTGAGAGTTCATTTCCTAGGTTGGTGTCTGGCTAGTGCGATCTTGCCTCCTAGATTCAGGATGTTGTCTGATGTTATCTGTTCTCAAACCGAAGGACTCCCTTTAATGATTCTTGTATGTTGGGTTTGGCTTTTACTATCCCTTTAATTTCTGTTTATCTGGAAATGTCCTAATTTCACCCTCATATCTGAATGGGAGTTTTGCACAATATATTATTCTTGGTTGGTAAGTTTTTTCTTTCAAGGTGTTATATATGTCATCCCATTGCCTTCTTGCCTGCATGGTTTCTGCTGGTAATCAGAGTTTAGTCTTATTGTTTTCCCTCTGTATGTGACTTTTTGTTTTTCTTCAGCTGCTCTCAGGATTTTCTTTGTCTTTGGTTTTAGCGAGTGTGATTATGATATGCCTTGGTGATTTTCTCTTGGGACTTATCCCATGTGGTTGGATCACCTGTCTTTGGATCCAACCGTGGTCATTAGGCCCAAGGGAAGTTTCAAGAATTTCATTTTACTTGGATCCACAATCAACAGCCATGGAAGCAGCAGTCAAGAAATGAAATGACGCATTGCGTTGGGTAAATCTGCTGCAAAGCACCTCTTTAAAGTGTTGAAAAGCAAAGACGTCACCTTGAAGACTAAGGTGCGCCTGACCCAAGCCATGGTATTTTCAGTTGCATCAGATGCATGTGAAAGCTGGACAATGAATAAGGAGCACCAAAGAAGAATTGATGCCTTTGAATTGTGGTGTAGGTGAAGAATATTGTATATACCATGAACTGACAAAAGAATGAACAAATCTGTCTTGGAAGAAGTGCAGCCAGAATGCTCCTAAGAAGCAAGGCTGCATCTTACAGACCTTGGACATGTTGTCAGGAGGGATCAGTCCCTGGAGAATGATGTCATGCTTGGCAGAGTACAGGGCCAGCGGAAAAGAGGAAGACCCTCAACGAGGTGGATTGACACAGTGGCTGCAACAATGAGCTCAAGCATAACAACGATTGTAAGGATGGCTTAGGACCAGGCAGTGTTTCATTCTGTTGTGCTTAGGGTCGCTATGAGCTGGAACCAACTCAATGGCACCTAACAACAACAACATCCTATACGGGGTTCGTTGAGCTTCTTGGATGGTCAATTTTTCAACTTTTGTAATATTGGAGAAGTTTTCTGTCAGCAATTTTTTAATAATTCACTGTGTGTTTTGTGTTTTCTGTCCATTCTAGAACTCTGATCACTCACAAATTTTTGCTTTTGATTGTGCCCCACATCATTCTCAGGGTTTCTTCATTTTTCTTGTTTTCCATTCTTTTCTCTGATTTTTCCTTAAACAAAGTAGTGTCCAAGTATTTGTCTTCAATTTCACTGATCCTGTCTTCCATTGTTTCAAACCTGCTCCTCAGACCTTCTATGTTATTGTCCATTTCTGAGATCTTGCTGTTTATCTTTAGGATTTCTAATTGTTGTTTTTGCATGATTTTAGTTGTGAATTTATGTTGATATTTTTCCTGCTACTATTTTCCTGAATTCTTCCTTTTTTTTCTGTATTTTCCATGAATTTGTCTGCCTTTTCCATGAATTTTTCTAGTTTTTCCTCTTTTTTATCTGCTTTTTGCTTCAACTCTTGGATAGCTCTGAATATTAGAGATTTGAATTCCCTGTCAGGAAGTTCCAGTGCCTTTTCTTTACTGGGAATTCATCCGGTGCTTTATTTTGGATGCCTATTGGAACCATGCTGTCCCTGTTTTTTTTTTTTTTTTTTTTATTGTTTAGATATTGTCTGCTGTCTTCAGGACATTCAGTATTTTTTTTCTTCATTTACTCATAGTAGATTTGTTTGTTTTTTCCTGCTTTTTTTTTTTATTATTTGGTTACGTCTGAGCAGGTGGGCTGTGCATCCTTTGTTGTCTGCTTATCTGTGGGCACTATATTTTTCACCTTCTTGTCCAATGGGCAGGTCCTGTTGCTCAGCTACGGTGAAGCAGAGTAGGTCCAGCTGAAGTGGAGGAGCTGGGATGGGTTGTTTGTGGCACATACAGAGGCTGACAAGGTGGGCCATGGGTCAGCACTGGGCAGGTTCTGGTAGGCCGTGCCTGTGGTGCTTGGGGGTGTAACGTTCAGCACACATTGCATGTAGGCAGGAGGGGAGAGGGGGGAGTTGTGATGTGTGGAGCTAAGTTGGGTATGGGAAAGAATAGAGAGGAGAGGAAACAGGAGCCAAAAAAAGCAAAAACAAAGGGCTAAGGGATCCCGCCATGGGAGCAGAGAGATGAGAAACCAAAAAATGAAGAAAATCAAAAAGAAAATAAGAAAAAAGAAAGTAAAAAAAAAAAAAAAAATGTCCTCAGGGATCCCACCAAGGTGGCGGTGCAGACTAAGGAAGCAGTTCCTCAGCCGAGCAGTGCTTCGTAGCCTGTCAGGAAGAAGCAATGATGGCACATGGAGCCAGATGTTCAGGGAAAGGAGGGAGAGGAGGTGAGAGGCAGGGAAGAAACCAAAAGAAGCCAAAAATAGCAACACCAGCTACACAGAAATGGCAGTGAAGGAACAAGTCTGCATGGCATGGAGTCAGCGCCTCCTGGGCCGTGGTCGTTAGGCTCAAGGGGAAGTAATGGGTCAGCCTGTGGGGAAGCAGTGGGTCAGCCTGTGGGGAAGCGGTGGGTCAGCCCTTGGGGAATCATTGGAAGCTGAGCAGAGGGAGGAGGAGTGTGGGGTGGGAAAGCATGTTTCCCTGGTTACTGGGTCCTCTGTCTCCTGCTGGGAGCTCCACAAATCTGCTTTCCCATACTCCCTGTCCATTGATCGCCCACAGGGGTTGGCAAATGTGTGCTGCACTAGCACCTCTCCTCACTCTCTGATCTCTGTCAGTTCCTTATGCCATTGGATGCTTGGTTGAGCTCTTTATCTCTTCATTTGATGCTTAGGGTTCTAGGATTGACATTTGTCTCTGTTACTTAGTTTTTCTAGCCTTTGCTGTGGACAGACGGCACGGTGCTTCTGTCTGTAGCACCATGTTGGCTCCACCTCCTCATTGGAGCACTTTTATTTGGAATGTTATGAATATGGGTCTCTTTAGTTGGTTGGCAAGGTAGCTGTCTTCTAAATTTCTTGGCATAGATGAGTGAGTGTTTCCAGCATTGCATTAGTTTGTTAAAATATCAATTGGTTTTCCATCAATTCCTGAAGTATTATTTTTCACCAGTGCTTTCAGTGCAGCTTGTACTTCTTCCTTCATTACCATCGGTTCCTGATTAAATACTACCTCCTGAAATAGTTGAACATTGACCCATTCTTTTTGGTACAATGACTATGAATTCCTTCCATTTTCTTTTTATGCTTCCTCCCTCATTCAATTTTTGCCCATAGAATCTTTCAATATTGCAACTGCAAGGTTTAATTTTTTCTTCAGTTATTTCAGCTTGAAAAATGTCCAGAGCATTCTCCCCTTTCAGTATTCTAACTCCATGTCTTCGCACATTTCATTTTAATATTTTACTCCGTCTTCTCAAACCATCCTTTGAAATCTTCCGTTCAACTCTTTCACTTCATTATTTCTTCCTTTCACTTTAGCTACTCTGTGTTCAAGAGGAAGTTCCATAGTCTCTTGTGACATCCATGTCAGTCTTTTTTTTTTTTTTAATTTCCTTTTGCTTTCTTAATGTATGATGTCCTCCCACGACTTGTCTGGCCTTTGATCATTAGTGTTTAATGTGTCAAATCTATTCTTGAGATGGTCTGTAGATTCAGGTGGGATATACTCAGGGTTGTACTTTGACTCTCATGGATTTGTTTTAATTTTCTTCAGCTTGAACTTGAACTTGCATATGAGCAACAGATGGTCTGTTCCAGAGTTGGCCTCGGCCTTGTTCTGACTGATGATATTGAGCTTGTCCATAGTTCATTCCACAGATGTAGTCAATTTGCTTCCTGTGTTTTTCATCCACATGTATAGTTGCTGTTTATGGTGTTAAAAAGAGGTATTTGCAATGAATCGTGCAATCTTTGATATCATTTCTATCACCAAGGCCATATTTTCCAACTACTGATCCTTTTTCTTTGTTTCCAACTTTTGCATTCCAATCACCAGTCATTATCAATGCATCTTGATTGCATGTTTGATCAATTTCAGACTGCTGAACTTGGTAAAAATCTTCAGTTTCTTCATCTTTGGCCTTAGGGTTGGTGGGTAAATTTGAATAATAGTTGTATCAACTGGTCTTCCTTGTAGGCGTATAGATATTATCCTATCATTGACAGTGTTGTATTTCAGGATCGATCTTGAAATGTTCTTTTGACAATTAATGGGATGCCATTCCTCTTCAGTTTGTCATTCCTGGCATAGTAGACCATATGATTGCCCCATTTGAAGTGGATAATACCAGTCCATTTCAATTCACTAATGCCTAGGATATAAGAAGAAACAGTCGCAAACATCCATTAATAATCAGAATGTGGAATGTACAAAGTATGAATTAAGGAAAATTGGGAGTTGTAGAAAATGAAATGGAATGCTTGGAGACCCTATATTTACAGGTATAGGGCCAGGATTTCAAAACATATTTTTAGGGTATATAATTTAATCTGTAACAGGCCTCATCCTACCATCTTCAAATCCACTCATCTATCTGCACCTGTACCCCTCTGTCCTATCTCTCCTCCTACAGACAAACTCACACCTGTGCTCTGAATACTTTCCATTTTCAGCTTCCTGTGGAGTTTCCTTCTTCAGGAATTTTCTGTCCTTTCTGAACATTCAACTGTTTCTTCCAAGGTCACTAAATACTTCCATTCTTCAAAAGCCTTACAGTTCTTATTCTGCAAAATCCATCAAAAGCAAAAACTGACTTCTCTGTGTTTGAAATTTTCTCCTTGGTTTCCCCTTAGCTCACTGGACACCCTTTCTCTGACCAGACTTTCTCCTACCAGACTTCAAAATAGGAGTTCTGTAACAGTCAATACAGGCCTCCTTCTCTTCTCTTTCATGCTTTCCCTAGAAAAATTAGTTCATTCACAGGTCTTTAGATACAATCCGTATCTCAGATAATCTTCTTTCGAGACATCTCCTTGATGTTGGACTTCTTCACTTGGATATTTCGTATTCATTTGAAGTATTTCATATTTAACTTTACCTGAGTATTTCATCAGTATTACTCTCATCTCCCTGCTAACTGTTCCTCCCCCAATCTTTCCCAGCTTAGAAAAATATCCACCCAGTTGCTGAAGTTGGAATGGTGGGAAGCACTCAAACCACAATTATTTAATCTGAGTTTCTTCTGCTGAGAGTTTATTTTATATACGTATATGCACTATAATATATATTTTATATATAATCAAATATCAATTATCAATAAAAATGTGTGTAGGACAATTTCCAAGCAATGATTCACAACTTCATATTAAATACAGAATAAAAGTCATACTCTTTTAATGTTCATCATCACTGTCACCTTTGTTTTTTGTTTTCTACAGCAGTATCCACTAAAATGAATTAATATCCTGTCTTTACCAAACCCTTTGGTAAAAACAGCTGTTTCACAAGCCTATTTGTGGGCTGACCGACATAAATGCTTTACTAAAAAAAAAAAATAATAAAATAAAATCACTTATCAAAGGTACTTTCCTGATAATTACAATTGAGAGTTATAAGATTTTACTTTTCTTTTTATTTTTGTCAATTTCATCTTTAGATTTACATAAAGTATTCTGGGAAATGAACACGTGACAAAAAAGTTCAATCATAGACAAGCCCAAAGTCAAGCCAACTTTTTCTGTTTTTTTTCCCCCTTTTCATTTTCATGTATTAATCTGTTCATTAACTCATCAGGAAGCATCACACATTATTCATTGTGGAATAATTCTCATCATTCATTGTATATAATGAAAACCATCTCAGGGATTTATGAGCATTATTGGAATGCCAGTCCTGGTTTGACTCTAGTTGGTATGTTGCTTCTAAATTATTTTGCAGACCTGGCTTATCTGCTTACAGGGGGATAATGGAGACACTTTAGGTGTATGAGAGCTTCGTAAAAATTTTGAAATAATATGTCAGACTTTACTTTTGGTATGGTTTCATTTTTTAATTATTTAGAACTTAAAGTAATACTGCTGATGGTAATAATTTTTACATGATAATTGGGCATTTTAGCTGTACGAAAACTTGGTAAAAAATTTGAAACAATATATGAGACTTTACTTTTGGCATAGTTTTATTTTTTAATTATTTAGAACTTAAAGTAATAAATACTGATGATGGTAATAATTTTTAACTGATAGTGGGGGCATTTTTGTTGTATGAGAACTTGGTAAAAATTTGAAATAATGCATATGACTACTTTTGGTATAATTTTATGTTTTAATCATTTAGAACTTAAAATAATAAACATTGCTTATGTTAATTTTTATTTGGGGCATTTTAGCTATATGAGAACTTGGCAAAAAGTTGAAATAATACATATGACTTTACTTTGGTATGGTGTAATTTTTGAATTATTAGAACTTTAATAAACATTACTTACGGTAATAATTTTTTTAAAAAATCAGGAATTTTTCAAAGATTAAATAGAGAATGGGGGAAAGCATTTTATATTTTCAATGCAAGATGTAAGTGTTGTACTGGGCAAGCCAGCACAACGTGTATAAGGCAAGGTCATGGAAGCTCCATAGACATATCCAAACTCCCTGAGGGACTAAATTGCTGGGCTAAGCGCTGTGGGGACCATGGTCTAGGGGAACATCTAGCTCAATTGACATAATATAGTTTACAAAGAAAATATTCTACATTCTGCTTTGGTGAGTACTGTCTGAGGTCTTAAAAGCCTGTGAGAGGCCATCTAGGATACTCCACTGGTCTCACCCCTTCAGAAGCAAGGGAGAATGAAGAAAACTAAAGATACAAGGGAAAGATTAGCCCAAAGGTCTAATGGATCACATCTACCATGGCCTCCACCAGAGTGAGTCCAGTACAACTAGATGGTGCCTGGCTACCACCACTGTCTGCCCTGACAGGGATCACAATAGAGGGTCTTAGACAGAGTTAGAGAAAAATGTAGAACAAAATTCTAACTCAAAAAGAAAAACTAGACTTACTGGCCTGACAGAGACTGGAGACACCCTGAGAGTATGGCTCCTGGACACCCTTTTAGCTCAGTAATGAAGTCATTCCTGAGGTTCACCCTTCAGCCAAAGATTGGACAGGCCCATAAAACAAAACGAGACTAAAGAAGCACAACAGCCCAGGGGAAAGGACTAGAAGGCAAGAGGGAACAGGAAGCTGGTGATAGGGAATGCAAGGCTGAGAAGGGAGAGTGTTGACATGTCATGGGGTTGTTAACCAGTGTTATAAAACAATATGTGTACTAACTGTTTAATGAGAAACTAATTTGTTCTGTAAACTTTCATCTAAAGTACAATAAAAAAATAAATGAAAGAAGAGAAAGAAAAGAAAATAGAAGTAGCACTACTGATTCTGGGGACATTAAAGGGATAAGAAAGAATAAAAAACAAAAAAAATAAGCAAACAAAAAGATGTATTAGAAATCTTATTTTTTAACATAAAAACACTGGAGAAATGTTCAACAATTTTCTTCATTGCTATAAAATCTCTGAATGTGACTCTTCAGTATTCAGTCCACTAAAATCCATCTAGAATTTTAACCTACGTTTCAGATTAATGAATATTTGTTGAACACTCACTATGTACCTGGCACTGAAACAGTAACTTTGCAGGGACAGCATTAATGGCATGGATGATGCAGCCCTCTGCTGGTTGCTAGGCAGGCATTACTAATTTATAACTAGAGTCTTTCCCAATGGACTCAGCTGAGGTCTTCCTTGTTGTCAGTCTCAATGCAAGTCACTTCCATACCAGGCATATCACATTTACCACTACAGTTTTAGCATAGTCAAAATCTGTGAAGGGTCTGAGATTTTACTGTATTTTTGAGCTAACAGGTTATTCCATTAATGTTTCACAGATGATAGCAAAAGACATGAGGCTCCTGGGACAGAGGCAAAGGACTTTATTACTTACAGCACAACAAGCAGCACGAATATTAGCATATTTTTTATTGGTTCTCTGAGCCCCAATTCACACAAAGTGTTGCAAGAAAGGATAGATAATACCTGCACATACAGTTGGTTGTACTAGAATAGATGAACCCTGAGCTTAGGGAGCCCAGAACTTTTATAATGGGCAGTAAGCATGCCTGCACTTTGCTCCAATGGGAGACATTTTCTATATCTTTCAATGTGTTCCTACACAAAAATCCTTGAAAAGATCGTAACAAAGGACGGTCAGTTCCTCTGCCTTCATACCATAAGAAATACAAGAGACCTTATGGAGGACTGTATCCCAACAAGCAGGTACAGTATTTTGCATCTTAAAGCATGAAGGTTGAGTGCAGGATTTAATCCTCCTCAAGCTATTCTATGTCACACATTTCTTCATCAGAAGATAGGAAGATTATTCCAATTGTTTATATTGCAATAGGTGAATCCATTAAGTTACTCCTGTATACAACTGGGAATCAACCTAAGAAACTAATTTAGGATGGAGATCTAAGCTAGTAATCTTTTAGTTTCAGTTGGCACACAGGTACCATATCTGGATTGGGGCCAGGTATCATTTTAGTATCAAGGAAATTAATTAAAGGCCATTTTAACAGTTTTGATTATTTTACGTATTGACCAACCTGCTGTTAAATGCAGATCTCAGTCTTGCTCTTTTTACATAGCTATCAAATAAGTATGTTATGACTATTTTCAAATATATGTGAAAGTAGAGAGAAGAGTATAATGAAACCATATGTATCCATCAACCAGGTTAATCAATTATCAATTCATGGCCAATCTTGTTTTACTTCTGTCTTTCTCCATTCCCCTATTCCCCTGGATTATTTTAAAGAAATCTTCAACATCGTGTCATTTCATTTGGGTTCGTTATGTCTTAAGAGAAATCATTTTTGCTATTCCCCCTTTTTAGCCAATTGTATGCTGATAATTTTATGGTAGTGCATGTGCCCACTTGGAAGCCTGCCCATACTATTTGTATATTTGAATCTTGTTGGGAGCTTGATATACAGGTATACTGTGCTTTTTTTTTTTTTTTTCCTTTCATTTTGTAGTTGTTGTTATTATTCTTAGCAGTAATCTCTATATTTCACCCATGAAGATGGAAGCACCAAGATGATCAAATTTGGGCACTGAAGGAAGGAACATAAGAAGCTTGGCTTTTTTTCTTTCTTTTTTTTTTTTTTTTACAAAAGACAAATCCCGTTCTTGATTAATTTCTTTTTAACCCATCTGAAATGTTCATGTGCCTTTTTCTCATTTTTTGTGATATTTGTGGCCATGAAATTCCCTTAGATTTGCTAAAACAAAAAAACCTGTTGCTGTAGAGTCAATTCCAACTCATGGTGACCCCATGTGTTAGAGAGGAGAACTGCTCCACAGGGTTTTCTTGGCTGTAATCTTCACCAAAGCAGATCACCAAGCCTTTCTTTCACAGCATTGCTGGGAGGGTTTGAACTGCCAACCTTTAGGTTAGTAGCAGATCACCAACTGTTTATAACATCCAGAGACCAATAGTCTTGCTAGGACAACTTATGTATGTGTAAGTTCCTATAACCTTCCCTATCTAATCATTTCATCCAAGCAACGATTCAATCTTCTTGTTTTACCTCTGAGCCTTCTCCAGTTTATCTGCAGCTTTAGAAATGAGTTGCCTGAAGATGGAAGCAGGGCTCAGTTTTCATAACAGAGACAACCTCACACCTTACTGAGACCTAGGCTTATATGTTGAGAAGAAAGTAGACGCCAGTAGAGTTTTAGGTTTGGTAGAACACTTCAAATGAATTTACTCAGAAGCACAAAAGGTGGTCCTCTAAACTTTGGAGGATGCTTCTGGGAGAAAATGACTTTTCTATGACTGTTTCTGTAATACATGGAGATTATCTTTAATTTGTGGTTTGGATAGTATTATACCCTAACCCCATAATGGATAAGGTAACATTTCTGTGGATAGGGTGGGAAGGGGTGGAGGCAAAAGAAAAGGAAGAAGTTTTCCTTAAGGGAAGAAGTTGTTGAATGCATCAATCATCACAAGCTTGATAAGCCTACTGTGTAGAATTAGTTTCTTAAAGATTGGAATTGCTAAGTAAAAGAAGAGAACCGAGGACACCCGAAAGGTAAAAAATGAGTGGTTTGGCAAAGAACTGGAGGTTCAGGATACAAGTCCAGAGTCCTGACAATTGAATAGTGCCTGCCTTAGGGAATCAGGTAAGTCTTAGGGAGGGAAGAAAGTCAGAAGACTGCAGCCTTGTACATCGGCACTGGTGTGTGTTCTTGTTGTTGTTAGGTGCTGTCGAGTTGGTTCCGACTTATAGCGACCCTATGCGCAACAGAACAAAACACTGCCCGGTTCTGCACCATCCTTACAGTCGTTGTTATGCTTGAGCCCATTGTTGCAGCCACAGTGTCAATCCACCTTGTTGAGGGTCTTCCTCTTTTCCGCTGATGCAGTACTTTGCCAAGCATGATATCCTTCTCCAGGGACTAATCCTGCCCAACAACATGTCCAAAGTATGTAAGACACAGTCTCACCATCCTTGCTTCTAAGGAGCATTCTGGTTGTACTTCTTCCAAGATAGATTTATTTGTTCTTCTGGCAGTCCATGGTATATTCAATATTCTTCGCCAACACTACAATTCAAAGGCATCAATTCTTCTTCGGTCTTCCTGATTCATTGTCCAGCTTTCACATGCAACTGGTGTGTGGCCATCTCAAGATCGAAAACAAAACAAGAACAAAAGAACTTTGACAAGCTTGTTTTGTTAGTGATTTATTATTTCCCTGTTGTTTGTTTGGTTTTACAAACAGCTTCTTTTGGATAAATTGCAAACTTAAATTCTGTGAAGCACACTAACAAATGTTTATGGTGCTCTCTGGCCACTGAGTGATTATTTTTCAGTTTTCAAAGTATTTTCACACATTGAAATCTTAGGAAGAAATTCCAACACAAGGTTATTTCATATTCATAATTTAGTGACGTTTATAAGTACAACTTCATTTCCTCTTTTCATACCATAACAGGTGGGAATTTTAAGAAAACAGTTCTACCCTGTCCATGCAAATATCTTTGATGAGACATTTTCTATTGCACACGTTATGCAAACATCATGCGTTCATTATACATAATTTTTTTCTCTAATCTTGCCACTACACCCAACATTCTGGAGATGAAATTTTTTCTTTGTTTTTAACGAAAATCAATGATTACCATTTTACAGTCTCACATGTGGCAATTTTATTTTTTTATTCTTTTTCTCAGAAAAACACAGCAAAATCTTTAAATAGAATATTGAAGGATTTCTTTTTGGAGAGCACCAGCAGTGTTTCTCCAATAGCTTCTAATAATACTAAGTAGGAAAGAACAGTGCGCTGAATCAGTCTTGCACTGTTACACAATCGCTTAAGGTCAGTTACATAAGGAAATAGACAAACAAGGCAAAAGCAAAGTTCTATCGCCTTTGTGAAAAATTCAAGTTACGTAGAATGGAAATGGCAATTGGTTAAGAGTTGGCTGCATTCAGGGTCTTATTTATCACCTTTCAGTCTTTTAGGCTATTCATTGCAGCAAGCTCTTTTAGCTTACTTAAAACTTACTTACTTACTTTTACTTACTTACTTACTTAGCTTACTTACGACTTAACAATTGCAGAAGAAATGATAGGGGAAATTAATTTCCAGTAATTAAATGGAATCTTATTAAATTTTTAAGGTCTTTACTTTTCCTCGAGGCCTTTACTAGGTCTCAAGATCTTGAAATGTCTGACTTTTAAGCACTGAGTGGAAAACCCCAATATGATAATATCAGCTTTGATGATCCCATCTCTGCCTATATTTCATGAGGATGGAGCTGGTGGGGCAAAATAGAGATGACACTGAATTTGGAGGCAGGAAGCGTAGGCGTGGGGCCTGGTCTGCCCTTCCTAGTCATGTGATTTTGGACCTCAGTTTCTCCTCTTTTATAAAATGTGGACAATATTCCTTGCCCATATCAGAGGGTTGTTAAGAAGGCAAAATGAGATAAGGGATGTTAAAGTGGTTTATGAACTGATGAGTGCTAAATGCATGTTGTTATAATTCTTGAGTTTCCTCCTAATGAGGCCCATAAAGAACGGCATCCCTGGAAGAACAGAGTAAGGATAGTTGAGGATGTTGATGTAAACTTTTGTAAATCCTCCCTTGAAACTGATCTTCTTAGTTCCTAAAGGGATTTAAGTTAGACACCTTAAAAACCACACGCACACAACACAAATAAGAAGAACAACAAACAGTTGCCGTCTAGTCAATTCTGACTCATGGCGACTCCATGTGTGTCACAGTAGAACTGTGCTTCATGGGTTTTCAGTGGCTGATTTTTTGGAAGCAGATTGCCAGACCTTTTCTCCAAGGTGCCTCTGGGTGGACTCAAACTAATCTTCCAGTTAGCAGTGATCAAATTAATCGTTTGTGCCACTCAGGGACTCATAGACACTCATAGGGGTGTTCGTTTTCTCCTAATGACATGGATACATTTTTTTTTTTTTTTTTTGCTATTTTGGGCAATGAGATCCCAGGGGCTTTTATTTTTCCTGTACACTCTTCAGTATCGCCTTCCCCCACCATGGTCGCGTATTACTGTTATCATCAGAAGAACAGCATTAGTAAAGTGCTTTTGCAGCTCTTGTTCTTATACTCTCATAAGCACGTAAACTCTCATTCGGCCTCTATTGTCCAGCTTTATAATACCACCATTATAAGAACAAAGCTTCAAGAATGGAGTGTTTTGTGCCTCATTTTCTCTTCCTAAGATTTGAGCTTGGAGAAGGGCATATTTGTCATGCTGAGTTCTTATCTGAGCACATGGTAAGAGTTTAATATATACTCAACATCTTCATTAGCTAGAGTATCGAATTGTTTTATACTACATAATTTCTCTCTTTTTTTAAAATGATTTTTATTGTGCTTTAAGTGAAAGTTTACAAATCAAGTCAGCCTGTCACATATAAGCTTATATACACCTTCCTCCATACTCCCACTTACTCTCGCCCTAATGAGTCAGCCCGCTCCCTCCTTCCAGTCTCTCCTTTCGTGACAATTTTGCCAGTTTCTAACCCTCTCTACCCTCCTATCTCCCCTCCAGACGGGAGTTGCCAACACAGTCTCAAGTGTCCACCTGATAGAAGTAGCTCACTCTTCATCAGCATCTCTGTCCAACCCATTGTTCAGTCCCTTCCATGTCTGATGAGTTGTCTTCGGGAATGGTTCCTGTCCTGGGCCAACAGAAGGTTTGGGGACCATGACCACCGGGATTCCTCTAGTATCAGTCAGACCATTAAGTATGGTCTTTTATGAGAATCTGGGGTCTGCATCCCACTGATCTCCTGCTCCCTCAGGGGTTCTCTGTTGTTCTCCCTGTCAGGGCAGTCATCGGTTGTGGCCGGGCACCAACTAGTTCTTCTGGTCTCAGGATGATGTAAGTCTCTTGTTCATGTGGCCCTTTCTGTCTCTTGGGCTCATAGTTATCGTATGACCTAGGTGTTCTTCATTCTCCTTTGCTCCAGATGGGTTGAGACCAATTGATGCATCTTAGATGGCCACTTGTTAGCATTTAAGACCCCAGACGCCACATTTCAAAGTGGGATGCAGAATGTTTTCATAATAGAATTATTTTGCCAATTGACTTAGAAGTCCCCTTAAGCCATAGTCCCCAAATCCCCGCCCTTGCTCTGTTGACCTTTGAAGCATTCAGTTTATCCCAGAAACTTCTTTGGTTTGGTCCAGTTCAGTTGAGCTGACCTTCCGTGTATTGAGTATTGTCCTTCCCTTCACCTAAAGTAGTTCTTATCTACTAACTAATCAGTAAATAACCCTCTCCCATCCTCCCTCCCTCCACGCCTCGTAACCACAAAAGTATGTGTTCTTCTCAGTTTATACTATTTCTCAAGATCTTATAATAGTGGTCTTATACAACATTTATCCTTTTGCCTCTGACTAATTTCACTCAGCATAATGCCTTCCAGGTTTCTCCATGTTATGAAATGTTTCACAGATTCGTCACTGTTCTTTATCGATGTGTAGTATTCCATTGTGTGAATATACCATAATTTATTTAACCATTCATCCATTGATGGACACCTTGGTTGCTTCCAGCTTTTTGCTATGGTAAACAGAGCTGCAATAAACATGGGTATGCATATATGTTTTCGTGTAAAGGCTCTTATTTCTCTAGGGTATATTCCAAGGAGTGGGATTTCTGGGTTGTATGGTAGTTCTATTTCTAACTTTTTAAGAAAACGCCGGATAGATTTCCAAAGTGGTTGTACCATTTTACATTCCCACCAGCAGTGTATGAGAGTTCCAATCTCTCCGCAGCCTCTCCAACATTTATTATTTTGTGTTTTTTGGATTAATGCCAGCCTTGTTGGAGTGAGATGGAATCTCATTGTACTTTTAATTTGCATTTCTCTAATGGCTAATGATCGAGAGCTTTTTCTCATGTATCTGTTAGCTGCCCGAATATCTTCTTTAGTGAAGTGCATGTTCATATCCTTTGCCCACTTTTTGATTGGGTTGTTTGTCTTTTTGTGGTTGAGTTTTAACAGAATCATATAGATTTTAGAGATCAAGTGCTGGTTGGAAATGTCATAGCTGAAAATTTTTTCCCAATCTGTAGGTGGTCTTTTTACTCTTTTGGTGAAGTCTTTAGATGAGCATAGGTGTTCGATTTTTAGGAGCTCCCAGTTATCTGGTTTCTCTTCGTCATTTTTGGTAATGTTTTGTATTCTGTTTATGCCTTGTATTAGGGCTCCTAACGTTGTCCCTGTGTTTTCTTCCATGATCTTTATCGTTTTAGTCTGTATGTCTATGTCTTTGATCTACTTGGAGTTAGTCTTTGTGCATATTTTGAGGTATGGGTCCTGTTTCATTTTTTTGCAAATGGATATCCAGTTATGCCAGCACCATTAGTTAAAAAGACTATCTTTTCCCCAATTAAGTGACACTGGGCCTTTGTCAAATATTAGCTGCTCATATGTGGGTGGATTTATATCTGGGTTCTCAATTCTGTTCCATTGGTTTATGTGCCTGTTGTACCAGTACCAGGCTGTTTTGACTACTGTGGCTGTATAATATGTTCTAAAATCAGGTAGAGTGAGGCCTCCACATTCTTCTTCTTTTTCAGTAATGCTTTACTTATCCGAGGCTTCTTTCCCTTCCATATGAAGTTGGTGATTTGTTTCTCCATCACATTAAAAATGTCATTGTAATTTGGATCGGAAGTGCATTGTAGGTATAGATGGCTTTTGGTAGAATAGACATTTTTACTATGTTAAGTCTTCCTATCCATGAGCAAGGTATGTTTTTCCATTTAAGTAGGTCCTTTTTAGTTTCTTGCACTAGTACTTTGTAGTTTTCTTTGTATAGGTCTTTTACATCTTTGGTAAGATTTATTCCTAAGTATTTTATCTTCTTGGGGGCTACTGTGAATGGTATTGATTTGATGATTTCCTCTTCGATGTTCTTTTTGTTGATGTAGAGGAATCCAAGTGATTTTTGCATGTTTATCTTATAACCTGAGACTCTGCCAAACTCTTCTATTAGTTTCAGTAGTTTTCTGGAGGATTCCTTAGGGTTTTCTGTGTATAAGATCATGTCATCTGCAAATAGAGATAATTTTACTTCTTCCTTGCCAATCGGGATGCCATTTATTTCTTTGTCTAGCCTAATTGCTCTGGCTAGGACCTCTAGCACAATGTTGAATAAGAGTGGTGATAAAGGGCATCCTTGTCTGGTTCCTATTCTCAAGGGAAAAGCTTTCAGGCTCTCTCCATTTAGGGTGATGTTGGCTGTTGGCTTTGCATAGATGCCCTTTATTATGTTGAGGAATTTTCCTTCAATTCCTATTTTGCTGAGGGTTTTTATCATAAATGGGTGTTGGACTTTGTCAAATGCCTTTTCTGCATCAATTGATAAGATCATGTGGTTTTTGTCTTTTGTTTATTTATATGGTGGATTACATGAATGGTTTTTCTAATATTAAACCAGCCTTGCATACCTAGTATAAATCCCACTTGGTCGTGGTGGATTATTTTTTTGATATGTTGTTGAATTCAATTGGCTAGAATTTTGTTGAGGATTTTTGTGTCTATGTTCATGAGGGATATAGGTCTGTAATTTTCTTTTTTTTTGTGGTGTCTTTACCTGGTTTGATTTTGGTATCAGGGATATGGTGCCTTCATAGAATGAGTTAGGTAGTATTTCATCATTTTCTGTGCTTTGAAATACCTTTAGTAGTAGTGGTGTTAACTCTTCTCTGAAAGTTTGATAGAACTCTGCAGTGAAGCCGTCCGGGCTGGGGCTTTTTTTTATTGGGAGCTTTTTGATTACCGTTTCAATCTCTTTTTTTGTTATGGGTCTGCTTCGTTGTTCTAGTTCTGATTGTGTTACTTTAGGTAGGTAACGTTTTTCTAGGAATCCATCCATTTCTTCTAGGTTTGCTAATTTGTTAGAGTACAATTTTTCATAATAATCTGATATGATTCTTTTAATTTCAGTTGGGTCTGTTGTGATGTGGCCCATCTCGTTTCTTATTCAGGTTATTTGTTTCCTTTCCCGTATTTCTTTAGTCAGTCTGGCCAATGGTTTATCACTTTTGTTAATTTTTTGAAAGAACCGGCTTTTGGCTTTGTTAATTCTTTCAATTGTCTTTCCGTTCTCTATTTCATTTAGTTCAGCTCTAATTTTTATTATTTGTTTTCTTCTGGTGCCTGATGGATTCTTTTGTTGCTCACTTTCTATTTGTTGAAGTTATAGGGCTAGTTCTCTGATTTTGGTTCTTTCTTCTTTATGTATGTGTACATTTATCGATATAAATTGACCTCTGAACACTGCTTTTGCTGTGTCCCAGAACTTTTGATAGGAAGTGTTTTCATTCTTGTTGCATTCTATGAATTACTTTATTCCCTTCTTAATGTCTTCTATAACCCAGTCTTTTTTCAGCAGGGTATTGTTCAGTTTCCAAGTATTTGATTTCTTTTCCCTAATTTTTCTGTTATTGATTTCCACTTTTATGGCCTTGTGGTCTGAGAAGATGCTTTGTAATATTTCGATGTTTTGGATTCTGCAACGGTTTGTTTTATGACCTAATATGTGGTCTACTCTAGAGGATGTTCCATGTGCGCTAGAAAAAAAGTATACTTTGCAGCAGTTGGATGGCGTGTTCTGTATAAGTGTATGAGGTCAGATTGGTTGATTGTAGCAATTAGGTCTTCCATGTCTCTATTGAGCTTCTTACTGGAAGTCCTGTCCTTCTCCGAAAGTGGTGCGTTGAAGTCTCCTACTATAATTGTGGAGGTGTCTATCTCACTTTTCAGTTCTGTTAAAGTTTGTTTTATGTATCCTGCAGCCCTGTCATTGGGTGCATAAATATTTAATATGGTTTCATCTTCCTGGTCTATTGTCCCTTTAATCATTATGTAGTGTCCTTCTTTATCCTTTCTGGTGGATTTAACTGTAAAACCTATTTTGTTAGAAATTAATATTGCTACTCCTGCTCTGTTTTGCTTGTTGTTTGCTTGATATATTTTTTTCCTTCCTTTGAGTTTCAGTTTGTTTGTGTCTCTAAGTCTAATGTGTGTCTCTTGTAGGCAGCATATAGACGGATTGTGTTTCTTTATCCAGTCTGAGACTCTCTGTCTCTTTATTGGTGCATTTAGTCCTTTTACATTCAGCGTAGTTATAGATAAGTATGTGTTTAGTGCTGACATTTTGATGCCTTTTTGTGTGTGTTGTTGACAATCTCATTTTTCCACTTACTTTTTTGTGCTGAGACGTTTTTCTTTGTAAATTATGTGTTCCTCATTTCCATAGTAGTTGACTTTATGTTTGCTGAGTCGTTATGTTTTTCTTGGTTTTTATTTTGAGTTATGGAGTTGTTATACCTCTTTGTGGTTACCTTAATATTTGTCCTTATTTTTCTAAGTAAATCCTAACTTGTATTGTCCTGTGTCGCCTTGTTTCCCTCTCCCTGTGGCAGTTCTATGCCTCTTGTATTTAGTCCCTCTTTTTGATTATTGTGATCTTTTACATATTGACTTCAGTGATTCCCTGTTTTGAGCATTTTTTTCTTTTTAAAATTAATCTTAATTTGTTTTTGTGATTTCCCTATTTGAGTTGATATCAGGATGTTCTGTTCTATGACCTTGTGTTGTGTTGGTATCTGATATTATTGGTTTTCTGACCAAACAATTTCCTTTAGTATTTCTTGTAGCTTTGGTTTGGTTTTTGCAAATTTTCTAAGCTTGTTTTTATCTGTAAATATCTTAATTTCGCCTTCATATTTGAGAGAGAGTTTTGCTGGATATATGATCCTTGGCTGGCAGTTTTTCTCCTTCAGTGCTCTATATATGTCATCCCATTGCCTTCTTGACTGCATGGTTTTGTGCTGAGTAGTGCGAACTTATTCTTATTGATTCTCCTTTGTAGGAGACCTTTCTTTTATCCCTGGCTGCTTTTAAAATTTTGTCTTTATCTTTGGTTTTGGCAAGTTTGATGATAATATGTCTTGGTGGTTTTCTTTTTGGATCAATCTTATATGGGTTTCGATGAGCATCTTGGATAGATATCCTTTGTTCTTTCATAGTGTCAGGGAAGTCTTCTGCAACAGATCTTCAACTATTCTTTCTGTGTTTTCTGTTATCCCTCCCTGTTCTGGGACTCCAATCACACACATGTTATTCTTCTTGATAGAGTCCCACATGATTCTTAGGGTTTCTTCATTTTTTTTAATTCTTTTATCTGATTTTTTTTCAGCTATATTGTTGTCAATTCCCTTGTCCTCCAGATCCCCACTCTGCATTCCAATTGCTTGATTCTGTTCCTCTGACTTCCTACTGAGTTGTCTAATTCTGTAATTTTACTGTTAATCTTTTGGATTTCTGAATGCTGTCTCTCTATGGATTCTTGCACCTCATTAATTTTTCCACTATGTTCTTGAATAATCTTTTTGATTTCTTCAAGTGCTTTATCAGTGTGTTCCTTGGCTTTTTCTGTACGTTGCCTTATTTCATTTATGAGGTCATCCCTGATGTCTTGAAGCATTGTGTAAATTAGTTTTTTATATTCTGCATCTGGCAAATCCAGGATTGTATCTTCATTTGGGAAAGATTTTGATTCTTTAGTTTGGGAAGTTGTAGAAGCAATCATGGTCTGCTTCTTTATGTGGTTTGATATCGATTGCTGTCTCCAAGCTATCTCTAAGATATTGTAGTGATTTATTTTATATTTGCTCACTGAGTCTTATCTTGTTTTGTTTTCTTTCAGTATACGTAGATATGCTACTAGATTGCACTGTCTTTATTTGTTGTAGCCCTTGAATCACTTATGTCCTATTACTAGCTGGTTTGGGCTGTTACCAGATATATAAGCCTAAGAGTCCATTCACTATTCTTGAGTAGAATCTGATTTTGGGTCGTCAAGTGTGTGGTGCAGATTGTCACCTATCCACCCAGAGAAGTAGTGGTGATAATTGTGTGCACCAGATTCTAGTAGCAGCTGGGGTTCACACTCCAGGAAAGGCAAAAGTGCCAAAGTGCCAGTGAGGTAGGTGTGTCTCTATTCCTAAAGCACTTTGGTGGGTGGGCTCTGCAGCTGTACCTTAGGACCCCAATGCAAGTACCTCTACAGATTGGTAGGTGTCACCCTCCTTAGACCCCTAAGGCAGGAGGCTGGGTGGTCTGGGGAGAGCCTCAGCCCTCAGTTCCCCATTGTGGGTCAGTGAGGGCTCTGTTGAATACACAGAGATATCAGACCTGGGAAACTTGTCTTTCCAGTAATCTGCTAAAACACTTACAGTCAGATCCCTATCAGAATTGCCTTTGCATTATAATAGCCACCTTGTTCCCTGTAGGGATGAAAGCCCAAGACTGTGGATCACATATGCTTGGCTGGAGCTGGTTTTGTATTTTTAGTCCAATTAGAGAAGGATTTTTGGTCCCTGGGTTTTTTGTGGTTGCTTCTCTCAGGCCAGGAGAATGGGTTAGGAAAAGACCAAAAGAAAAGAAAAACCACAGCACACTTCACTCTCTGGCTCAGGAAATTCCAATGTTAATGAAGCCACCTGGGAAGGGGAGGGGAGGGATCAGATAAATAGGAGAGAGTAGCATCCCAGAATATAGACAAAGTTACTTATCTTGTTTGGTGATGACTGTTTTATCCGAGATTCCCAAGGGGTGTGTTGACTGTGTGTGCTGGCTGGGTCGAGATTGCCCCCGAGGGTCAGGCCCACGTCCCGTGCTTGTGCTGTCTCAGAAGCCGTGGTCAGCTCCTCCGCTCCCAGTCCAAAGCCCAGCGCCAAGGTTCCCTGGCTGGGTCGCCACACTCCAGGCTCCAAAACCAGTCGCTGCCTCCCGGTGACTTCTCCTGTCAGCTGAGTCACTGCACTGCCTGCATGCACTGGCTGGGCTTCTCCCAAGGTCACTTCTGGGGGCTAGGGCTGTATCCCGTGTTTGCACAGTCTCAGGATGCCATGCTCAGCCACCTGCGCCCAGTCCAAAGCCCGGTGCCAAGGTTTCCTGACTGGGATGCTGGCTCCAGGCTGCTTCCCTGTGGCTGTTCGTTCTCAGCCTCTGTCACTCAGGTCAACTCTTTAGATCTGTGTTTGATGGTCAGGGTTCATAGATTGTCATGTATGTGATTGATTTACTTGTTTTTCCGAGTCTTTGTTGCAAGAGGGATCCGAGGTAGCATCTACCTAGTCAGCCATCTTGGCCCTGCCTCATAGATACAATTTTTAAAAGATCATAACAATTTACCAAGTTCCAGCCCTCCAACAATCTGAAAGAAAAATCTATGGTCCTTTGTCTTCTAAGCACCAAATATAGGCCAGGCCACAGATGCTCAAATTTTATCCAAAAAATGGTCAAGAACACTCATTTGCACTAACAATCTCAATAGCATTGGTGGAGGGGGCACCTCCTGAACTATTTGGGGTAGTAGTTAATCTCATGCTGGATGTATGAAATCATCCATTTTGCTTAGAATTCCAACAGGTGTTAAGAGGGGTAAGAAGAGGGGAGATTAGGACCTTCTTAGATTCTTGTCATTTTTTATTAACCCGTTTCTTATCCAGAAATGCGTGGTTGAAGTGTATGGACCAGAAGCAAGGATATTTTAGAAGGCAAATTTCCATCACTTGCATCTTCAGAACAGTAAGGGTGAGCTTTAAGGGTTTCAATGGCATATTAATTTATTGTACTAAAGAGTGAGACCATGGCCTCTCATCCTAAAGCTATCTGGCAAATCAGGAGCCAAGGTGGTGGAACAGACAGACATTCCAGCGAGCCGTCTTACAACAAAGACCAGAGAAAACAAGTGAAAAGAGTATGTTTATGACAAGGTAGGAGCCCTGAACATCAAAGGCAAGCTTAGAAAATGAACTGAGGGACAGGGGGAGAAAGAGACGGTTCAGAATCAGAGAGGAGTTACTGGACCTGAATCGCAGGGAGCCCTCAGGCACCATTCCTGGGAGCAGCGGTGGTGGGCTACTACTAGCTTTTGGCCACAGTTTCCTCAGGGAGAAGCAACCAGCCACACAGCCTACTCACACCTCTGGCACCAGAGAAAAATGTCACTCTTGGTAAAAGATAAGTACTTGCGTATATTTTTACCATGCCCCCTGGCCCAAGCTGGCTTCAGCAGCTGACTTCCGTGGGCCTGAGAAAGTCCATGTGGAGTGCCTAAAGCCATTCTCCTGGCCTTGGAGAAGGAATAAATTTGCAATTGGGGAAAAGGATAATTTGCCAGCTCCACTAAGTGGTGGAGCTCAGGACAGAAGCAGCTCCTGTCCGGGCATAAACAGTTCGTGGACTTTGAGCACATTTACCCTCTGCATGGACCCGTGTGGGCCTATTTCAGAAGAATAGGCCCTTGTTGGCAGAATCCAACCATTCCAGCTGTGCAGTGGAGAGGTGGGTATTTGATGTTTGACATTGCTTTGCCTATTAAACAGGGTCCTCACCTACCCACATCAGGGGCCTAAGGACTGGTGGCTCCATTCAGGTCACCCAGCCACCAATGACAGGGGTACAAAGATAACTGGTTCCTCCCAGTCCTTGCAACCAAAAATATTGGGTGCCCATGGTCTGTCTGCAGAGCACACCCACCTGTACGCTCTAGGGAACAGGGACAAGTTTTCCTCAGAGACATGTTGAAGATTATTTTCCGCCCCTTCCCTTGTTCAGAGTGTGACTCCCTGCTGCAAACAGATACTGGTACCTACGCCAATCACCCCTGCCCCTGTAGGACAGAGCCTGTACCACACACTTCATGATCAGATACCTGGACACCTGAGCTGAATTCATACAAGAAAAGTGAATGGACTCCTAGACTTATATACCTCATAACAGCTCTAGCCATCTAGGGACAGGACATCAGAGCTTCAAAGGTGAAAATAATCAAGCTAGATCACTCAAGCAACCCATTTGGGGTTAAAAAAAAACAATAAGCTATGACACAGTAAGCAAACATAAAATAAGCTAATACAATAACTATAGATGGCTTGGAGACAACAGTCAATATCAAGTCACATAAAGAAACAGAACATGATCACCTAAACAAGCTCTCAAAACAAAGAATCAAGGGATCTTCTAGATGAAAGTGCTTTCCTGGAATTGCCAGCGGCAGAATACAAAAAATTAATATACAGAACCCTTAAAGACATCAGGAAGGAAATGAGGCAATATGCAGAACAAGCCAAGGAACACACAGATAAAGAAACAGAAGAAATTAAAAAGATTATTCAGGAACATAATGAAAAATTTAATAAGCTGGAAAAATCCATAGACAGACAGCAATCAGAAATTCAGAAGATTAACAATAAATGTACAGAAGCAGACAACTCAATAGAAAGTCAGAGAAGCAGAATTGAGCAAGTGGACAGAATTTCTGAACTTGAAGATAAATGACTTGGCACTAATATATTTGAGGAAAAATCAGATAAAAGAATTTAAAAAAATGAAGAGACCTTAAGAATCATGTGAGTCTCTATCAAGAGAAATAACCTATGAGTGATTGGAGTACCAGAATAGGGACAGATAGCAGAAAATAGAGAGAGAATTGTTGAAGGTTTGTTGGCAGAAAACTTCCCTGACATTGTGAAAGATGAGAAGATATTGATCCAAGATGCTTATCAAACTCCACATAAGGTAGATGTTAAAAGAAAGTCACCAAGACATATTATAATCAAACTTTCCAAAACCAAAGATAGAGAGAATTTTAAGAGCAGCTAGGGCTAAACGAAAAATCACCTACAAAGTAGAGTCAATAAGAATAAGCTTGGACTACCCAACAGAAGCCATGCAGGCAAGAAAGCAATGGGATGATTTATATAAAAAATTGAAGGAAAAAAAATTGCCAGCCAATAACCTTATATCCAACAAAACTGTATCTCATGTATGAAGGTGAAATTAGGACATGTCCAGATAAACGGAAGTTTAGGAAATTTGTAAAAACCAAACCAAAACTACAAGAAATACTAAAGGGAGTTCTTTGGTTAGAAAATCAATAATATCAGGTATCAACCAAAGACTAGAACGCTGGGCAGAGTAATCAGAAGTCAACCGAGACAGGAAAAGCAAAAAAATAAATAAAGATTAAAAAAACACTCAAAACAGGGAAACAGCGATGTTATTACACAAAAGAAGACAACATTAAACAATAAAGAGGGACTAAGAAATGTAGTTATAGATCTTCCATACAGAGAGGAAGACAAGGTAATACAAAGAAATAAAGGTTAGGTATAAATTTAGAAAATTAGGGGTAAATAAAAAGATAACCAAATTAAGTGGGAACAAGGAAGTGTCAAGAACACACAAAAATGGCATCATAATGATGACACTAAATTCATACCTATCCATAATTACGCTGAATATAAATGGACTAAATGCACCGATAAAGAGACAGAGAGTGGCAGAATGGATTAATGCTGCGTACAAGAGACACACCTTAGACTTAGAGACACAAACAAACTAAAACTCAAAGGATGGAAAAAAATATATCAAGCAAACAACAATCAAAAAAGAGCAGGAGTGGCAATATTAATTTCTGACAAAATAGACTTTAAAGTTAAATCCATCAGAAAGGATCCAGAAGAACACTATGTAATGATTAAAGGGACAATATACCAAGAAGTTATAACCATCTTAAATATTTATGCACCCAGGGACAGGGCTGCATGATACATAAAACAAGCTCTAACAGCACTGAAAAGTGAGATAGACAGCTCCACAATAATAGTAGAAGACTTCAACACACCACTTTCAGTGAGGGACAGGACATCCAGAAAGCTCAATAAAGACATGGAAGATCTAAATGCCACCATCAACCAACTTGACCTCATAGACAAATAAAGAACATTCCACCCAACAGCAGCCAAGTATATGTTCTTTTCTAGTGCACATGGGACATTCTCTAGAATAGACCACATATTAGGTCATAAAGCAAGCCTTAGAAGAATCCAAAACATTGAAATATTACAAAGCATCCTCTCTGAACATAAGGCCATAAAAGTAGAAATCAATAACAGAAAAGCAGGGAAAAGAAATCAAACACTTGGAAACTGAACAATACCCTGCTCAGAAAAGACTGGATTACAGAAGACATTAAGGATAGAATAAAGAAATTCCTAGAATCCAATGAGAATGAAAACACTTCCTATCAGAACCTTTGGGATACAGTGAAAGCAGAGCTCAAAGATCAATTTATGTCAATAAATACACACATCCAAAAAGAAGACAGGGCCAAAATCAAAGAATTGTTTCTACAACTTGAACAAATAGAAAGAAAGCAACAAAAGAAACCCTCAGGCGCTAGAAGAAAACAAATAATCAAAATTAGAGCAGAACTAAGTGAAACAGAAAACAGAAAACAATTGAAAGAATTAACAAGACCAAAAGCTGGTTCTTTAAGAAAATCAACAAAATTGATAAACCATTGACCAAACTTCAAAAAGAAAAACAGGAGAGGAAGCAAATAACCTTATTAAGAAATGAGATGGGCAATATTACAACAGACCCAACTGAAATTAAAAGAATCATATCAGATTACTATGAAAAATTGTTCTCTAACAAATTTGAAAACCTAGAAGAAATAGATGAATTCCTAGAAACACACTACCTTCCTAAACTAACACAAACAGAGGTAGAACAACTAAATAGACCCATAACAGAAGAAAAGATTGAAAAGGTAATAAAAAAAAAAAAAACTCCCGACAACAACAAAAAAAATCCCTGGCCCAGACAGCCTCACTGCAGATTTCTACCGAACTTTTTGAGAAGAGTTAACACCACTACTGCTAAAGGTATTTCAGAGCATAGAAAAGGACATAATACTCCCAAACTTATTCTTTGAAGCCAGCATATCCCTGATGCCAAAACCAGGTAAAGGCACCACAAAAAAAGAAAATTACAGACCTATATCTCTCATGAACTTATAAGCAAAAATCCTCAACAAAAGTCTAGCCACTAGAATTCAACAACATATCAATAATATAATTCACAATGACCAAGTGAGATTCCTACCAGGTATGCGGAGATGGTTCAACATTAGAAAAACAATTAATGTAATCCATCATACAAATAAAACGAAAGACAAGAATCACATGATTTTTGTCAAAAGGCATTTGACAAAGTTCAGTACCTATTCATGATAAAAACTCTCAGCAAAATAGGAATAGAAGGAAAATTCCTCAACATAATAAAGGGCATTTATACAAAGCCAACAGCCAACATCATCCTAAATGGAGAGAGCCTGAAAGCATGCCCCATGAGATAGGAAACCAGACAAGGATGTCCTTCATCATTACTCTTATTCAATATTGTGCTGGAGGTCCTGGCCAGAGCAATTAGGCTAGATAAATAAAGGGCATCCAGATTGCCATGGAAGAAGTAAAAGTATCTCTATTTGTAGATGACAGGATCTTGTACTATAGGGATGCTATGAGTCAGAATCAACTCGATGGCGGTGGGTTTGGTTTTTTTTTAATGATCTTATACACAGAAAACCCTAAGCAATCCTCGTGAAAACTACTAAAACTAATAGATGAGTTCAGCAGAGTATCAGGATACAAGATAAATATACAAAAAGCAGTGGGATTCCTCTACACCAACAAAAAGAACATCGAAGAGGAAACCACCAAATCAATACCACTTACAGAAGCCCCCAAGAAGATAAAATACTTAGGAATAAATCTTACCAGAGATGTAAAAGACTTATACAAAGAAAACTACAAAACACTTCTGCAAGAAACCGAAAGAGACCTACATAAGTGGAAAAACAATACCTTGCTTAAGGATAGGAAGATTTAACATTATAAAAATGTCTATTCGATCAAAAGTGACCTATAGATTTCATGCAATTCTGATCCAAATTCTAAAGACATATTTTAATGAGATGGAGAAACAAATCACCACCTTCATATGGAAGGGAAAGAGGCCCTGATAAGTAAAGCATAACTGAAAAAGAAAAATAAAGTGGAAGGCCTCATTCTACCTGATTTTAGAACCTATTATACTGCCATAGTAGTCAAAACAGCCTGGTACTGGTACAACAACAGATACATAGACCAATGGAACAGAATTGAGAATCCAGACATAAATCCATCCATATGAGCACCTGATATTTGACAAAGGCCCCAAAGCAGTTAAATGTGGAAAAGACAGTCTTTTTAACAAATGGTGCTGTTATAACTGGATATCCATCTGCAAAAAAATGAAACAAGACCCATACCCCACCCCATGCACAAGAACGAGCTCAAAGTGGATCAAAGATCTAAATATAAAATCTAAAATGATAAAGATCATGGAAGAAAAAGTAGGTACAACGTTAGGAGCCCTAATACATGGCATAAACAGTATACAAAACATTACTAGCAATGCAGAAGAAAAACTAGATAACTGGGAGCTCCTAAAAATCAAACACCTATGCTCATCTGAAGACTTCACCAAAAGAGTAAAAAGATTACCTACAAACTGGGAAAAAGTTTTAACTATGACATTTCCGATCAGTGCCTGATCTCTAAAATCTACATGATACTGCAAAAACTCAATTACAAAAAGACAAATAACACAGTTAGAAAATGGGCAAAAGGTATGAACGGACACTTCACTAAAGAACACATTCAGGTGTCTAATAGATACATGAGGAAATGTTCAGGATCATTGGCCGTTAGAGAAATGCAAATCAAAACTAAAATGAGATTCCATCTCACTCCAACAAGGCTGGCATTAATCCAAAAAACACAAAATAATAAATGTTGGAAAGGCTGTATAGACATTGGAACACATACGCTGCTGGCTGGAATGTGAAATGGTACAACCAGTTTGGAAATCGATTTGGCGCCTCCTTAAAAAGCTAGAAATAGAACTATTGTATAATCCAGCAATCCCACTCCTTGGAATATATCCTAGAGAAATAAGAACCTTTACACTAACAAATATATGCATACCCATGTTCATTGCAGCACTGTTTATAATAGCAAAAAGGTGGAAGCAACAAAGGTGCCCATCAACGGATGAATGGATAAATAAATTATAGTATATTCACACAGTGGAACACTACACATTGAGAAAGAACAGTGATGAATCTGTGAAACATTTCATAGCATGGGGGAATCTTGAAGGCATTATGCTGAGTGAAATTAGCTGCAAAAGGACAAATATTGTGTAAGACCACTATTATAAGAACTTGAGAAACAGTTTGAACAGAGAAGAAAATATTCTTTGATGGTTACAAGAAGGGGGAGGGACGGAGGGTGGGAGAGAGGTATTCACTAACAACACAATACAGGGGAGGTCAGCACAACTGGACTAAACCAAAAGCAAAGAAGTTTCCTGAATAAACTGAATGCTTCGAAGGCCAGAATAGCAGGGGTCAAAGTTTGGGGACCATGGTTTCAGGGAACATCTAAGTCAATTGACATAATAAAATCTATTAAGAAAACATTCTGCATCCCACTTCAGAGATTGGTGTCTGGCATCTTAAATGTCAGCAAGCGGCCATCTAAGATACATCAATTGGTTCCAACCCACCCGGAGCAAAGGAGAATGAAGAACACCAAAGACACAAGGTAATTATGAGCCTAAGAGACAGAAATGGCCACTTAAACCAGAGACTGCATCAGCGTGAGAGCAGAAGAACTAGATGGTGCCCGGCTACAAAGGATCGCTGCCCTGACAGAGAACACAACAGAGAAACCCTGAGGGAGCAGGAGAGCAGTGGGATACATAAACCGCCCCCCCCAAAAAAAAGACTAGTCTGAGACTAGAAGGACCCCGGTGGTCATGGGCCCCAGACCTTCGGTTGGCCCAGGACAGGAACCATTCCCAAAGCCAACTCTTCAGACATGGATTGGACTGGACAATGTGATGGAGAGGGATACTGGTGAGGAGTGAGCTTCTTGGATCAGGTGGACACTTGAGGCTTATGTTGGCATCTCCTGCCTGGAGGGGAGATGAGAAGGTAGAGGGGGTTAGAAGCTGGCGAAATGGACACAAAAATAGAGTGGGGAGAGGGAGCGGGCTGTCTCATTAAGGGGAGAGCAATTTGGGAGTATGTTTTTAGCAAGGTGTATATAAGGTTTTATGTGAGAGACTGACTTGATTTGTAAACTTTCACTTAAAGCAAAATAAAAATTAAAAAAAAAAGCTATCTGGCAAATCTAAAATGGAGAGTAGAGACAATTAGAGGAATACTATAAACAAGATCCCCCACTTGGTAATTACCAGTTAAATATTCATTTAGGAAACATTTGGCTTGAATTGTGCTGATAATTGCATCAGTCCTTTATTTGACTTTGCACATGTAAACAAACACTGCTGAAGTCTAATCCAGACATCCCAACCATGTTGCTGAGTTTACAGTTATTTATGCTCTTTTAGGCACGGACGAAGCAGCCCATATCGTCTTTGAGTGTTCACAGGATGGAACCACTCTTAATTTGATTTACTTCCACCCTCAACTTTCCACGCCAGACAATACTTGAAGGAGCAAATGGGCTACTGATTTTTGATCTCAGTCTGTGTTCTAATTCTAGTTACAAATTTGCATAAATGGTTTCACATGACTGAGTTAATCATTTTCACCTTTTGCCAGGTCAAAATATTAATACTAGTGCTTCCTGGAGTGGCACACAAGTAATTTAATGAACGCAAATTAATACAGATGCAGAGGGATCACTGCCACGTCTCTAGTTCAACCAGAAGCTGAATTTCCCGATACAGAGCTCATGATCAGACTGCGACTAAATGAATGAGTTACATCAAGGAATACAGGTCTCAGCAAATGTGGAAGCAAAATCCAACCTCAGTCACCTGCGCTAGGAAACTGTCACTGTCTTGAAAGCTGCAAAAACAGCATGGCAGTAAGTCTGACCTCCTCTCACTTCACAAAGGGGCAGGAGAATCAAGACCAACAGCCCCAGGCTGATTCCTATGAGGCAGGGGCCAGACATGCCTCCTCTCTCTGCCATCTTTACCAACTCTGACACCACCCGTCCCTCCCACGACATTAACTGCTTCTCTGCTAGGTTCAATAACTCATTGCAATGGCCACACAGAACTCACAGACAATATTCACGACTATGGGGTTTGTTAGGGAAGTAACAGGTTACAGTTCAGGCTCAGGAACACTCAATGATACAGTTCTTCCATCAGGAAAGCCTCTTCCCAGCTGTGCTCGCAGGCACGCCTCTTTTTGGCCCTCGGCCTCTGCCCAAAGACACTCAGACTGCCCTCTCCATGGGCTGGAAAGCCCAATGCGCCATCTCCTGCTGCTGGGTCTCTGCTGCCTTCAGTATTACATCTCTCTTTCTCTGTCTTCTGGTTCCAGGAGCTTCTCAGCACAGGGATCCTGGGTCCAAAGGACGTGCTGGCTTCTGGCTGTTCTTCCTTGGTAGTGCTGGGGTCGTCTCTTCCCCACCTCTGGGGTGGTTCATTTCAAACCCACCAGATGGCAAAATTGACCAATCTCTTTGATGGGCCACAATTATCATATCTGCACAGTTCCACCCAATGGCTTGGGTGGGAGTTATAAGACCATGGCTAAAAAGGCCACATACCAAAGTGATATATCACACTGCAGGGGCTCAGCGGAGAAAGCCCTTCTGACCATCTACCGTGAGAGCTGGGCTGCAGTGTTAGCACTGCGTGCTGTTGGGCATCAGCATGAGATACTGTGGAGTCAGAAGAGTCTGGGTTCAAATCCTGACTGTTATTTACTAGAAACGGTATCATTTTTCTGGGTTTCATTTTACTTCTTAAAACAGAAACGTACTTCTGTGAGAAGTGAGTGAATGTCTGGAAACTGTCTAGAACTGTGCCTGGTCCAGAAATGGCGATCAGTACATATTGCTTTCCTTCTTTTCTAACAGTCATTGGAGAACGAGGAACCGGAATATTTGGTGAGGTAGCTGAGGTCTAGTGTATCCGCTCAGGGTCCATAGAGTCCTCTTTATGACCCAGGAGACTGGGCTCTGCTATCTGGGGTTTGAGTCTGTCTGTCTGAGTCCACTCTAGCCCTCTTCCCCCACTATCCATTCCAATTTTCAACTAGACATCAGGTGACACCAGGACCTGCCAGGGGTAGTACAGGTGCTTCTATAGGTGCCTTAAGATTATTGGTCATAAATGTTGTGTGAGAGATGTATTTACAAAAACAGCAACAACAATAAAAGAGCAGCTGCTGAGGCTGCTTGTATACAACCAAACACTTCATGGGATTTGGTTTCTTGATTTGGAGGTTTAGGGTCATGGTTTCATGTGACATCCAAGTTAATTGGCCTAATGCTGTGTTTAGTGCTTCTGTTCTATCTCCTAGTTCCTTGTGTAGTGTCTGGGGCCTTAAAAGCTTGTAAGCAGCCATCTAGGTTTCAACAATTGTTCTTTATTTACCTGAAGCAACAGAGGAAGAAGGAGAGTCAGGAATAGGAGGAGGATAAGGAATATGTGGCTGATTGCCTCCAAGAACAACTGCCTCCTTTGCCGGGAGACCAGGAGAACTGGTTGGTTGCCAGCTGCCACCACTGAACATTTTGATCAAAGAGTCTATAGAAAAATCCTGATTAGAAGGGGGAAAAATGTGGAAGGGAATTTCAAATTCTCCTGAAATTTGAAGGCTTCTTTAAACCGAAGAATGTCTGCTTTGAGCATTGTGTCTTTTTTTTTTTTTTTAATAATATTTTGTTGAGTTTTTGGTGAAAGTTTACACAACAAGTTAGGTTTCCATTTGACAATTTCCACACAGATAGCTCAGTGACATTAGTTACATTTATCTCAATGTGTCAACATTCTGTTTGTGTTCTGTTTTTTCCCTTTCCAGTACTCTAGTTTCCCTTCCCTCTTATCTTCTCATCTTTGCTTTTGAGTAATTGTTGACCTTTTGGTCTCATACTGATGGTTTTTATGTAGAGCTCCAATCTTAGGGGCAATGTCTTTTATTTTGTGTGCCGTGCCACTGTGCTATTTTGCTGAAAGGTGATCTCAGGGGGTATTCTTAGTTCTGGATTTAAAGAGTGTCTCAGGGGGTGTCCTCTGTTCTCTACTGTTCAGTTTGTCTGGTGTTTTTATTTTTTGAATATAACAATTTAAGTACTGCTCCGTATTTGTCTCCCATTCTATCCAGGGCCATCTATTGTGACCCCCAGTCAGAACAGTCAGTGGTGGTAGCCAGGCAACACCTAGTTCTTCTGTTCTCAAGGTGGATGAGGTTGTGGCTCATGTAGATTTATTTTTTCTCTGAGCTTTTGGTTACCTTCTTACTGTTTTGCCCCTGACAAGTACAGACCTGTAGTTGTGTCTTAGGTGGCTGCTTGCAAATTTTTAAGACCCCCGACACTACTCACTTCACTAGGATGCAGATCATGATTTTTGTGAACTATGTTATGCCAGTTGACTGAGTTGTCCCATGTGACTATGGTCCTAAACTTTCAAACTCAGAAAACCAGTCTTGGAATGTGTTTCATTATGTCTGAGGAGTATTCTATTTTGTGTCTTCAATGAATATATGTGCTTGCAACCCACATATTTGTATTTACACATACTTATGGGTTTGGGATAGTAGCTCCGATGGTGCAGTGGTTAAAAGTTAAGTTTCTAACCAAAAGGTCGGCAGTTCAAATCCACCAGTTTTTCCTTGGACACCCTATGAGGCAGTTCTACTCTGCCCTATAGGGTTGCTATGACTCAGAATTGACTCAACAGCAAAGGTTTTTTTTTTTTTTTCATAGATACTTCTGTCTATTCTCACCTATGTACACACCTGTGCCTACCCATATACCAATTTGCCTAGACCCATCCATATGTGTTCACATACTCATTTTTACTCTGGTTGTGCTGTGCTCCACATTTGGTAGATTTGGCTACATCCACATTCGGTGGCACTTTTCCCATCACCAAAAATAACAAGTCTCTATGGTCTAAAGCATACTTTCATTTCCTTCCTCCTCTCCCTGGTAACCACCAGTGAACATTGGTCTCCATATTTATCTATTCTTGTCTTCTTATAAAAGAAGGGATCATACAATAAGAACTAACTATATGGGATTAAACTGACAACAACAACTCAAAAGATTATATTGGAAACTAAGGGGACAGTGAGTTTAAGTTAATGGAGGAGGAATAATTCAGAAAAGGAGGGTGAGAATAGTTGTACAACTTGAAGAATGTAATCAATGTCACTGAAATGTACATGTAGAAACTGTTGAACTGGTGTATGTTCTGTGTATATTCTCAACAACAACAAAAAGTAAAATAATTCTTTTTAAAAAAGTGAATGAGGGATAAGAGCTCTGTTCATTTTGAAAGAGAAGAATTAAAACACTAATTTCTGTTAAAAATAAAGGCATTGCTCATAGCACTATGTCTCTCAAAGAAGGATCCTCCATTATTTCTGTACAACGATTACTGTGCCTCAAAGAGAACTCAAGGGATAACAGCCTTGGGGTATGAGAGCTAAATGTGACAAATCCTCATGGTGGAACCAAGTATGGCCAGAAAGAAGGAAGGTGCCCAGGACATGCCAGGTGCTTTTCAATGTTACTTTATTTAACCCTTACCACACTCCTAAGAGGGAGGTTGTAACATCTCCACTTTTCTGGATTAGAAAGCATCTTCACAGAGATTTTGATTAAAGAGACACCTCTTCCCATTGGGAATCATCTAAATCAGTTATCAGGTGAGGGACAATCAGTTTGGTTTTGAGACATGACTTATCCCTCCCAAAAGCACTTATGTTTCACTTGTTTTTTTTTTTTTTACTTGTTATTCCAAGTGGTTCTCTCTAGTGGCTGTAATTCCAGGAAGTCCACAGTCAAGTGCACACCTCCTTCATTACTTCCCAGTGGGCTGGAGGAATGTTGGAATGGTGTTGTGTCTGAAAGTGTACTGGGTGAGCTCCTGCTTAGTGAGGAAGGCCAGTTCTGATGCACGATCCCTTGTGGCACTGTAGCTATGAGGTGACACAGAAAAAGACAAAAGAAACTAACATTTATTGTGCAACTATTTTGTCAAATCACTTATTAATTAATCCGTTCATTAGATAGCTATTGAATTTTAGGCACTGTGCAACTGACGGAGCCCTGGTGGCGTAGTGGTTAAGAACTTCGCTGCTAATCAAAAGGTCAGCAGTTCAAATCTACCATCTGCTCCTTGGAAACCATATAGGGCAGTTCTATTCTGTTCTATAGGGTTGCTCTGAGTTGGAACCCACTCGATGGCAATGGTTTTGGTTTGGTGCAACTAATACAAATTAGAACAGTAAGACAGTGGGTATCAAAAAACAAAAAAGAATGGAAGAATAGGGAGAAAATTAGTAAAAAAGTGGAATATTTTAGGGATATGGTTAAGGATATACATACATTTATACATATGTGTGGGTGTATATATATATACATATTTGTTGTTATTACTGTTCATTTCCATCAAGCTATGGCAACCCCATATATAACAGAACAAGACATTTTCTGGTCCTGTGCCATGTTCATGATTGTTGGTATCCTCAAGTTCATTGTTACGACCACTGTATTTTGAGTGTTTTCCAACATAGGGGCCCACCTTTCAGCACTTGCAGCAATGTGTTTTCTTGTGATTGATAGGGTTTAGGGTTTTCATTGGCTAATTTTTGGAAGCAGATCACCAGGCCTTTCTTCCTAGTCCGTGTTAGTCTGGAAGTTCCATTGAAACTTGTCCACCATGGATAACCCTGCTTCTATTTGAAATATGGTGGTATAACTTCCAGCATCATAGGAACATGCTAACCACTACAGTATGACAAACTGACAGGCAAGTGGTAGATACACGTGTATGTATGTGTTTGAAGTTAAGGATTTCATTTTACTTGGATCCACAATCAATGCCCACGGAAGTAGCTGCCAAGAAATCAAAAAATGTATTGCGTTGGGCAAATCGGTTAAAGTGTTGAAAAGCAAAGATGTCACTTTTGGGATTAAGGTGCGCCTGACCCAAGCCATGATATTTTCAATTGCATCATATACATGTGAAATCTGGACAATGAATAAGGAAGACAGACGAAGAATTGATGTCTTTGAACTACGATGTTGGCAAAGAATACTGAATATACCATGAACTACCAAAAAATGGATAAATCTGTCTTGGAAGAATTATAGCCAGGCTGCTCCTTGGAAGCAAGGATGGCAAGACTTTGTCTCATGTACTTTGGACATGTTATCAGGAAGGACCAGTCCCTGGAGAAGTACATCATGCTTGGTAAGGTGAAAAAGAGGAAGACGCTCGACGAGATGGATTGACACAGCAGCTGCAGCAATCGGCTCAGACATAGCAATGATTGTGAGATGGCACAGGACTGGGCAATGTTTAGTTCTGTTCTACGTAGGGCCACTATGAGTCAGAAATGACTATATGGCACCCAATAACAACAACAACGTATGTATAACAATATATGTATACAAACACACACACACACACACACACACGCAGACAAGTGGAAATTCCAGGTCAGATAACCATCATATAAACCTTCAAACAAGGCATCATCTGGGAAATTAAAATGCAGCATGATTTGAGCTCTTGGTAGAACGTGAGAAATGAGAATCTTTTGCATAATCTCTTTAGGGTGGCACAGGAATTGTGAGGAGGGAATATCCTCACAGCACACTGTTTCTGAAGTAAACATCATTTGCTTAAGCGTAAGAGTGAAAATGCCATTCATTGCCTTTCAATTTTGCTGTCACCTATTTTTTTTTTTTTATAGATGAACTATGGAATACTTAATTATGTTTACAGAACAAAACAGAAATGTTTCCAGCCTTGATAATGTAAACTTTGAAGGTAGGAAAAGGGAAGGAGAGAGGGCAAAGGTGTGAATATCGCTGATAAAAAAAATAGGGGTTTAAGTATTTTATTTAAAAAGTACAAAGGTAACCAAAAAGGAAGCCTAATAGTGATAGTATTGGGCTATATGGGGGGTGGGGGGTGCAGAATAGTTTTAAGGATTTTAAGCATATTAAATCCTTACGGTGTACAAGAATAACAGATCATTTTAAAGTTGAAAAATCCATAAAAATTTACAAGTGTAGTATTTAAATCTATTTGGAAACAATCAGAAGAACTAAAAACAGAAATACTCAAACGCTGTTGCCTCTAACTATTTTGTTATCTATGTATTTACCACCATAATAATTAAAAAAAAAAAAAAACAAGGGGAAAAAAATAGTTGCCTATGAAGGGGAGTTTTGGGATTAGGGAGTGGTGTGACAAGGGACATTTTTATTCTCAGCATTTTTGTATCATTTAATTTTTTTAACCATACATTATTTTGATGAAAGAAATCATCATTATATTTTTGTATTCCCTCTTCACAATTTCTCTTTGGCTGCCAGACATTGGGGTCTTTTGTTTTTTCTTGAAATCCTTGCCCTGGGATGGCCTTCAAATCTCCCTTGATCCTGTTCCCTTTTGAGTGCAGTACTTCCTCCGAGCCATTATCTGTCTCCTACTCAGTGAATTAGTGTTCCTCTTTCTCCCAAACCCCTGCCTGTTCAGCAAAGTACCCTCCACATACCAGAACCCACCCTCCTTATAAGGCAGCAGAGTATATAGATAACAAAAAGCAAAAGAACATGCCAGAACTAAAATTTCTTGTCACAATTTTTTTTTTTTTTTTTCTGTCCCAGCTTTGAAAACTCCTCCTTGTGATAGTTCTGCAAGGATTTGAAAAAAGTCAAGAGGCTGGCTGTTCCTTTCACCTCAACTACCTCTTTTCCTGAAGTCCTCTTTTCTTCAAGCTAAATTGGCTCTAGTTTTTTCCATTCTTTGTTTTATGTTTCTTTCAACTCTATGATATTCTAGACCCTTCTCTATCTTGTTTGTTCTCCTTCATACGAGCTTCTATCTGTTAATGTCCCATATAATGGTGGCTCCCAGGACAGAACAACTACTCTCTCATTGTTACAAAAAAAAAAAACAAAGGACAGGACAAAAGAGGATAGGCCAACCCCTTTCTTGAACTCAGATGTTGATTTTTTTTTTTTTGTACTATAAAACTAATTAATTTTTTAAATGCCCATTTTTATGTGACTAAAGTGGTAGTAGTACTCTACTAATTCCAGTTGCCTGATCAGTTTTTATTAGAATGATGAGTCTTGTATGTTTATTATTCATTACTTCTTATTAAATGTCAGTTGAGGGCCAAATACATATTTGCCAATGTAAAGAAAAATGTTCTGAAGCAGGAGAAGCAATGGGAGATGTAACTGTACAGAAATGAGGTCACTTTTTAACTTTATTCTTATATTATTTTATTGGCTGATAATATTTGCATCTTTATTCATTTCCTGAACTCCAATTCACTCAATAAACAGCTGTTAAGGATCCACTTGGTTGGAACATGGAGGGCAGCAGTGGAGATATGACAAAACTTGGAAGAGAAATGGAATTCAGTCAGTAGATGAAGAGTTGACTGGGGTGGGGGGGTGATTCTTGGTTATTGAGTTCTAATTAGTGAATTTGCAATATATAGAAAGATGGCAAAAGAATGAGAAAGAAAGAATATGTCAAAGGTAGATGGTCTAAAAAGTTTAGTGATTTGCTGAGAAGACAAAAGGAAAATATCAAATTAAAATAAACCAAGATGTAATGAATTCCTTGCAAAAAGATGAAATTTGAGGCTCAGTAAAACCAAGAAGATAGAATCTAACCAAAGACCCTACAGGATAATTGCTATAGAGCAGTTTTTGCACCAATGCTCAGCATGTAGCATCATGCCTGGCACAGGGTAGTTAATTAGTAATTGTTGTCTGACCAAATGAATCAGTGAATCTATGAAAGAAAGGACTTTAACTCCATGACATCCCTTTTTAACTATACCAAACCCAAACCAAACCTGTTGCCATTGAGTTGATTCCGACTCATGGCAATCCCATGTGTTAGAGTAGAAATGCCCCGTAGGGTTTTCTTGGCTGTAATCTCTGCAGGAGCAGATCACTAGGCCTTTCTCTCACAGAGATGCTAAGTGGATTCAACCCACTGACCTTTAGGTTAGCAGTCCAGAGCTTTAACTCTTGCGCCACTGGGGCTCCTTCTTTCAACTATAAAAAACCTGTTGCTGTCGAGTAGATTCCAACTCATAATAATCCTAGAAGACACAATAGAGCTGCCCCATAGGGTTTCCAAGGTTGTAAATCTTTACGGGTTTAAACCCTCAACCTTTCACTAAGCAGCTGAGGGCCACCAGGGCTGTACCACCAGGGCTCCTCCGTGCCACCAGGGCTTCTCTCTTTCAACAATAATGTCCTATAAATCTAAAATCTCCAAGCCTTCATCCTAGTTGTTTGGCCTTGGAAACTTCTCCCAGTCTGTGCCATCCCTTCCAAGTCAGCCACACCACCGCAGCTATCCCAAAGCAGCCACTGGCACAAAATAAATTCTGTTTAGAGGATTTCCTGAATTATACTCACTCACTGCTCTTTACTTTTAACTGTTCCTGGCTTCCTATCCCCAGTTTCAGTAATTGTTTCTGTCATGGGTGGGGATGGCTACCCCTTGTACTATTATTTCATTCCGCCTGACTTGACTTCCCACTAGGTCTCAGCTCTGGGCCCTCTCCAAGTTTCAGAATCTCCAAAAGGTATGGAAAATCCCACCCATGCTTTCACCACCATTGTGAAGAAGAAAATTCCATCATATTTGCTCAACACTAATCGTCCTTTAAATGTCACGTTCTCCCTTCCTTCTTCTAAGCTTTGGAAAGAGTTGCTTCTATTGCTATTTTCACTTCCTTCCCTCTCATTCATTCCTTAACTCATTGTAGCCTGAACTTTGCCTCCCTTACTCCACTTCACTCTTCTTGCCAAGGTGACCAGTGACCAATCACATTCTCACTACCTGCCAAGGGGGTGCGTGAATCCTCAACCTGTTTGACTCACCTGCAGAATTGAAGATTCTCTCCTAAAGAGACATGTTCTTCCCAACTTCTCCTTCTATCTCTCTGATCACTTTTCAACATCTTTCTTAGGATCCATTTCCTTTGCTTGTTCGGAGGATTTTCTCTGCATATCTTCTCTTCTAGATTCACCAAATAGAGCTAGAAGACCATTTTGATCCATTTTCTAAGCCACTATCAAGAACCACACATCTGCTGATAAATTCCGAATCTATTTTTTTCTTTCACACCCAAATCTTTCCCTTGACTTCTACACCTAAATATCCTTCTGAATGCTAGTGAGTACCACCTGAGTGTTCCATTGCCACAGCACATATTTTGAGATGAATCACAGATTTTCTAAAAAATATAACATTAAATCAGTGTCATGTATTTTGAAAATGACCCAGTACATATATCTACATATTTCTGACTGTTTAACTTAATCCAAACTCTTACTGAGCAATATGTATAAATAATAATAGCTAACAATTATTAACCACTTACTATTTTCCAGGAACTGCATTAAATCCTCCATATGTATGAAATCCTTGAATCTGTGAACCATTCTTTAAATACTACTACTTAAAAGAACCGCTGTTTGGTAAAAAAAAAAATAAAAACCATTCTACAATACTATTATTAATTGCATTTTATAAATGAGGATTCTGAAGTACAAAGAACTGAAGTAAACTTTTCAAGGTCACACAGACAGAAAATGGCATGGGACAGAAATGGCATAAGAATATTAGACTTCACATAGGACTTGAATCCATACCCTGAGATTTCCTTCTCTGATAAGTTTCTGCCTTACACAGATTCCAGCTTTTGCAGATTTTACTCCAATGTTGAGTACATCTGGATATTTTTTCCCAATAGTTATTGGAAAATTTTATTTTTTCTATTATGAAGGGCCTTTGTCACATATTGAGTACACTGACAGTGCCTGGAAAGTGCCATAATGTAAAATAAATAGTAAACTATAAAAAGAAGAAAGTTTACAAGTACTGGTGGATTGGCAAGAGGAATTGAAATGGATTAAGGAGACCTGGGCTCTGGTAGGGTGGCCACTCATTCTGGTTTGCTGTCCTGGGAAACTCCTCAGTCCCAAACAAACAAGGGTGATTGGTCACCTCTAGATCTAGTTCCATGGATTACAAACCTTGTATTATCAGGCAAATCCCTAAGTCCTTTAAATCCTACTTTCCTTATCTGTGAAATGAGCCACCCCATCTACCTAATTGGGCTGTGTGGGCAGAGGAATTGCTGTGTTAAGGCAGGGGTGTGTGCCACTGAGAGTCAAGTACTGTAAGGGTCCCTTGCACGTGATTTTTCTACCAAATACGGAGTATCTACACTCCATTTATAACACTCATCTCACTTAAAATTAGCTGTGTAATGCCTATGTTTCTTATTGTCTTACTCTCCACTGCAGTGCTAGCTAGAGCCTAACATAAAATTTTCAATCAATAAATATTTGTTGGGTAAGCACATGGGTCAGGGACAGAGGCCTTGGAATAGAAAAATGGTTATAATGGGCATGCACCTGTCAATCCTATATCCGTCACCCTCACCACTCTATATCACCACCCAGTCTATTAAAATAAAAAATGCCTTCTTAGGCCCATGTTCACTCCCAATAGGAGAAAGGAAAAAAGCTCTTTTGAGATTGCACCATGGCATAACAGACCGTGGGGAGGTGGTGGTAGGGACAGAGAATATTAGACTTCGCATGGTTGTGAAGTTTACAATTAACTTCGCCCAGAGAGTTTGGTCTTTGTCCTTGGTTCCTGTGAAATAACCTCTAAACCTTTGAAATTTTCTCAGTGATTTGTTATTCCTGAGGACTCTTGACAGGTTATGCTAATGAGATGGCTTTTGGATGGTGTCCAGCAAGGCCAGAAAGATCCATCGGTGATATGAGCTTGACCTCAGAGGATGGGGAGGAGAGGTTGAGTTTCATCAATCATGTTGACATAACGAGACCACCAAAAAAACCCTGGACACTGAATCTTCATGAGCTTCCTGGTTGGTGATAGACATTGATGCATGTTGGGGGGTAGCACATGCTTTGAGACGTGAAAGTTCTGCATTAGAAACCCTCCAAGATCTTGCCCTATGCATCTTTCTTCCTCTGTATCCTTTTTGCTATAATAAAACTGACATTTTAAGTTTAGTGCATTTCTGAGTCCTGTGAGTCATCCTAGTGAGTTATTGAACGGAGGGAGTAGTAGGAGCTGGCAGGTCAAAACTGAGGGAGCACTCCTGGGAATGCTCAAACTCATGGCTGCCATGCTGAGGGAGTAGAGGGAGCTCCTGAATTTGTAGCCCATAGGTCAGAAATGAGGGTGTTGTGGGGACCCCCAAACTTGTGGCTTATGTCTGAAGTCTTGGGCAGACTTCACTGTCTGGAGGACTGTGCCCTTTAACTTGCGAGAGGTGACCTAGCTCTGGTGGCTAGGGCCAGAGGAAGATGACTGCAGCCACAGCTGGTGTCAGAGCAAGAATTGAACTGTATTGACCTGACATCATGGGTTATGTTTATACTAACGCTGTGACCTCTTGTGAGGATGAAAGATAATAAAAACATGTATTTTTTAAAGACTTTAAAAACTGTTGGGTGATATTACTTTTCAGAAACGAGGATATCATTGTAAATAACCTTTTTTCATACCCCTTTTTTCTTTCCTCATTCTTTAAAATCATCCAAGAATTCTTAGTCAAGAAGAGATATGGGGGTAGGAAAGGCTGATTGAATGATTTCAAAAAGCAAAAATTGGTTTTATGTGACCATTAAAACCAGAATGTGAATAATGTCTTTTAAAATTATAGGGTCGAAGATAAGCACTAATACGTAAAGAGAACTAAAGCAGTAATTTTCACAATGTCATTTGCATAGACCAAAGAAATCAATGCAGCACAAAAATTCAGTGATCTGAATATATTGAATATATTCTTATTTGAAAACCTGGGTATAATATAAACGTCTCTATTGAGACTATACGATTAAGCATTTATTTATATTCAGTGATGGAATATTCATATTTAAAATTTTAAAAGCCCATGTTATATGTGACGGTCCTGATCAAAGAATCTGCATATTAACCATGAAATTATTTGCCTACTTTCTTCCTTAATAATCTCTTTCTTTGACAGTAGAATCCTCACTTATGGGTCCTTTATAAATATGCTTTGTCAATAATAATATTTTTAAAAGGACTTACTCTTATTGTCTACCACCTGTCTGCCAGTTTATCAAACTGTGATGGATAGTGCATTGCTGTGATGCTGAAAGCTATCCCACCAGTATTTCAAATACCAGTAAGGTGACCTAATTTAAAATTTCACACACAACAATTTTGCTGAAGATAATTCAAAAATGGTTGCAGCAGTACATCAACAGAGAACTGCCAGAAATTTAAGCTGGGTTCATAAAAGGATGTGGAACGAGGGATAGCATTGCTGATGTCAGATAGATCTTGGCTGAAAGTAGAGAATATTAGAAAGATGCTTACCTGTGTGTCTTAGGCTGGGTTCTCTAGAGAAGCAAAACCAGTAAAGCATATAAATACATACATAGAGAGAGGTTTATATCAAGGAAATTGCTCATGTGGTTGTAGAGGCTGGAATGTCCCAAGTCCATGGGTCAAGATAAAGGCTTCTCCTGAGGCATGTAGCCACAGAGGCTGACTAACCCAGGGTCTGTAGGTTGTAGAGCAGGGCTGTTGTCCACAGCCTGTGAAGATTGACAAATCCCAAAACTTGGCAGGCAATACTGCAGGTAAGCTGCTAGCTCAAGTCCCAAGAACTGCAGATCAGATGAACAGAAGACAACTGCGGGATTCAGAACAAGCAAAATCCCACAAGTCTTCCCAGAATATCCACTTACATTCAGTGCAGGCCACATACTCAAGGAAACTCCCTTTCAACAGATTGGCTACTCACAGCAGATCATCAAGGAGGTGATCACATAACATCAAATCTCATCATGGAAGTGATCACACCATCATAACGACTACCAAATCACATGGCCCAGCCAAGCTGACACAGAACCTTAACCATCACACTGTCTTTTATTGACTATGCAAAGACATTCAACTGTGTGGATCATACCAAATTGTGGATAACATTGTGAAGAATGGGAATTCCAGAACACTTAATTGTGTTCATGCAAAACCTGTACATAGAGCAAGAGACAGTCATTTGGACAGAACAAGGCGATGCTGCTTGGTTTAAAATCATGAACAGTGTGTGTGTTATCTTTTCACCATGCTTACTCAATCTGTATACTGAGCAAATAACCTGAGAAGCTGGACTATAAGAAGAAGAATGCAGCATCAGGATTGGAGGAAGATTCATTACGAACTTGTGAGATGCCGATGACACAACCTTGCTTGCTGAAAGCAAAGAGAACTTGAAGCACTTACTGATGAAGATCAAAGACCACAGCCTTCAGTATGGATTACACCTCAACATAACCAAACCAAAAAACTTATTGCCGTTGAGTCAATTCCAACTCATAGCGACCTATAGGACAGAGTAGAGTTGCTCCATAGAGTTTCCAAGGAGCGCCTGGTGGATTTGAACTGCTGACCTTTTGGTTAGCAACTGTAGCTCTTAACCAGTGCACCACCAGAGTTTCCAAAGAAAACAAAAATCCTCACAATTGGACCAACAAGCAACATCATGATAAACAGAGAAAATATTGAAGTTATCAAGGAGTTCATTTTACTTGGATCCACAATCAATGCCCAAGGCAGCAGGAGTCAAGAATTCAAACAGCATATTGTATTGGGCAAATCTGCTGTAAAAGACCTCTTTAGAGTGTCAAAAATCAAAGATGTCACCTTGAGGACTAGGGTATGCCTGACCAAGCCTTGGTGTTTTGGTCACCTCATATGCATGTGAAAGTTGGACAATGAAAAGAAGACCAAAGAAGAATTGATGCCTTTGAATTATGATGTTCATGAAGAATATTGAATACAGTCTGCCAGAAGAATGAACAAATCTGACTTAGAATAAGTACTGCTGGAATGCTCCTTAGAATCAATGCTGGGGAGACTTTGTCTCATGTATTTTGGACGTGTTATCAATAGGGGCCAGTCCTTGGAGAGGGACGTCATGCTTGGTAAGGTCAACAAAAAAGAGAAAGACTCTCAAAAAGATGGATGCAACAATGGGCTCAAACATAGCAATGGTTTTGATGATGGGACAGGACTGGGCAGTTTTTCTTTCTGTTGTATATAGGGCTGCTATGAGTCAGAATCGATCTGACAGCACAACAACATCAATGGTGGATAGATTTCAGCAGAGCTTCCAGACTAAGACAGGCTAGGAAGAAAGGTCTGGAGATATACTTGGGAAAATTAGCTAATGAAAACCTTATAAATCACAATGGAATACTGTCTGATTTTTTGCTTTGGACACGTCATCAGCAGGGATCAATTGCTAGAGGACTGCAACGTATTAGGTGAAGTAGAGGCCAGCCAAGGCGAGGGGGACCCTTAGTGCGGTAAGTTGGCACAAGAGCCATAATGAGGGACTCAAACATGCCAGCAATTATGAGAGTTAGGCCACATTTCTATCTGTTGTACGTTGTCATGGATTGAATTCTGTCCCCCAAAAAATAAGTATATCTATTTGGCTGGGTCATGATTCCTAGCATTGTGTGGTTGTCCTCCATTTTGTGATTGTAATTTTATGTTAAAGAGGATTGGGGTGGGATTGTAACACCCTGACTAAGGTCACATCCCTGATCCAAAGTAAAGGAAGTTTCCCTGGGGTGTGGCCTGTACCACCTTTTATCCTAAAAGAGAAAGGAAAGGGAAAGGGAAGCAAGCAGAGAGACAGGAACCTCATACCACCAAGAAAGAATCACCAGGAGCAGAGCACGTCCTTTGGACTTGGGGTCCCTGCACAGAGAAGCTCCTAGTCCAGGGGAAGATTGATGAGAAGGCCGAAAGAAAGAGAAAGCCTTCCCCTGGAGCTGACACTCTGAATTTGGACTTTTAACCAGTTTTACTCTGAAGAAATAAATTTCTCTTTGTTAAAGCCATCCACTTGTGGTATTTCTGTTACAGCAGTACTAAAAGACTAAGACATACATAAAGGCACCAGGAGTCAGAGTCAACTTGACAGTAGCTGTCTATCTATTCTTTTTTTTTTTTTTACAGTTAGGAATTTTTTTTAATAATTTTTATTGTGCTTTAAGTGAAAGTTTACAAATCAAGTCAGTCTGTCATATATAAGCTTATATACACCTTACTCCATATAAGTCTGTCACATATAAGCTTATATGCACCTTACTCCATACTCTCACTTACTCTCCCCCTGAGTCAGCCTGCTCCCTCCATCCAGTCTCTCCTTTCGTGACAATTTTGCCAGTTTCTAACCCTCTCTACCCTCCTATCTCCCCTCCAGACAGGAGATGCCAACACAGTCTCAAGTGTCCACCTGATACAAGTAGCTCACTCTTCATCAGCATCTCTCTCCTAACCATTGTCCAGTCTCTTCCATGTCTGCTGAGTTGTCTTTGGGAATGGTTCCTGTCCTGGGCCAACAGAAGGTTTGGGGACCATGACGGCCAGGATTCCTCCAGACTCAGTCAGACCATTAAGTCTGGTCTTTTTATGAGAATTTGGGGTCTGCATCCCACTGTTCTCCTGCTCCCTCAGGGGTTCTCTGTTGTGCTCCCCGTCAGGGCAGTCATCGTTTGTGGCCGGGCACCATCTAGTTCTTGTGGTCTCAGGATGATGTAAGTCTCTTGTTCATGTGGCCCTTTCTGTCTCTTGGACTCATAGTTGTCGTGTGACCTTGGTGTTCATTCTCCTTTGCTCCAGGTGAGTTGAGACCAATTGATGCATCTTAGATGGCCGCTTGTTAGCATTTAAGACCCCAGACGCCACATTTCAAAGTGGGATGCAGAATGTTTTCATAATAGAATTATTTTGCCAATTGACTTAGAAGTCCCCTTAAGCCATAGTCCCCAAACCCCGCCCTTGCTCCGCTGACCTTTGAAGCATTCAGTTTATCCTGGAAACTTCTTTGCTTTTGGTCCAGTCCAGTTGAGCTGACCTTCCATGTATTGAGTATTGTCCTTCCCTACACCTAAAGTAGTTCTTATCTACTAACTAATCAATAAATAACCCTCTCCCACCCTCCCTCCCTCCCCCTCTCATAACCACAAAAGTGTGTGTTCTTCTCAGTTTCTACTATTTCTCAAGATCTTATAATAGTGGTCTTATACAATATTTGTCCTTTTGCCTCTGACTAATTTCACTCAGCATAATGCCTTCCAGGTTCCTCCATGTTACAAAATGTTTCACAGATTCGTCACTATTCTTTATTGATGCGTAGTATTCCATTACATGAATATACCATAATTTATTTAACCATTCGTGTAAAGGGTCTTATTTCTTTAGGGTATATTCCGAGGAGTGGGATTTCTGGGTTGTATGGTAGTTCTATTTCTAACTTTTTAAGATAATGCCAGATAGATTTCCAAAGTGGTTGTACCATTTTACATTCCCACCAGCAGTGTATAAGAGTTCCAATCTCTCCACAGCCTCTCCAACATTATTATTTTGTGTTTTTTGGATTAATGCCAGCCTTGTTGGAGTGAGATGGAATCTCATCGTAGTTTTAATCTGCATTTCTCTAATGGCTAATGATCGAGAGCATTTTCTTATGTATCTGTTAGCTGCCTGAATATCTTCCTTAGTGAAGTGCGTGTTCATATCCTTTGCCCGCTTCTTGATTGGGTTGTTTGTCTTTTTGTGGTTGAGTTTTAACAGAATCATATACATTTTAGAGATCAGGCGCTGGTCTGAGATGTCATAGCTGAAAATTCTTTCCCAATCTGTAGATGGTCTTTTTATTCTTTTGGTGAAGTCTTTATATGAGCATAGGTGTTTGATTTTTAGGAGCTCCCAGTTATCGGGTTTCTCTTCGTCATTTTTGGTAATGTTTTGTATTCTCTTTATGCCTTGTATTAGAGCTCCTAATGTTGTCCCTATTTTTTCTTCCATGATCTTTATCGTTTTAGTCTTTATGTTTAGGTCTTTGATCCACTTGGAGTTAGTTTTTGTGCATGGTGTGAGGTATGGGTCCTGTTTCATTCTTTTGCAAATGGATATCCAGTTATGCCAGCACCATTTGTTAAAAAGACTATCTTTTCCCCAATTAACTGACATTGGGCCTTTGTCAAATATCAGCTGCTCGTATGTGGATGGATTTATATCTGGGTTCTTGATTCTGTTCCATTGATCTATGTGCCTGTTGTTGTACCAGTACTAGGCTGTTTTGACTACTGTGGCTGTATAATATGTTCTAAAATCAGGTAGAGTGAGGCCTCCCACTTTCTTCTTTTTCAGTAATGCTTTAGTTATCCGGGGCTTCTTTCCCTTCCATATGAAGTTGGTGATTTGTTTCTCCACCACATTAAAAAATGTCATTGTAATTTGGATCGGAAGTGCATTGTATGTACAGATGGCTTTCGGTAGAATAGACATTTTTACTATGTTAAGTCTTCCTATCCATAAGCAAGGTATGTTTTTCCACTTATGTAGGTCCCTTTTAGTTTCTTGCACTAGTACTTTGTAGTTTTCTTTGTATAGGTCTTTTACATATTTGGTAAGATTTATTCCTAAGTATTTTATCTTCTTGGGGGCTACTGTGAATGGTATTGATTTGGTGATTTCCTCTTCGATGTCCTTTTTGTTGATGTAGAGGAATCCAAGTGATTTTTGTATGTTTATCTTATAACCTGAGACTCTGCCAAACTCTTCTATTAGTTTCAGTAGTTTTCTGGAGGATTCCTTAGGGTTTTCTGTGTATAAGATCATGTCATCTGCAAATAGAGATAATTTTACTTCTTCCTTGCCAATCCGGATGCCCTTTATTTCTCTGTCTAGCCTAATTGCTCTGGCTAGACCTTTAGCACAATGTTGAATAAGAGCGGTGATAAAGGGCATCCTTGTCTGGTTCCTGTTCTTAAGGGAAATGCTTTCAGGCTATCTCTGTTTAGAGTGATGTTGGCTGTTGGCTTTTTATAGATGCCCTTTATTATGTTGAGGAATTTTCCTTCAATTCCTATTTTGCTGAGAGTTTTTATCATGAATGGGTGTTGGAATTTGTCAAATGCCTTTTCTGCATCAATTGATAAGATCATGCGGTTTTTGTCTTTTGTTTTATTTATATGGTGGATTATGTTAATGATTTTTCTAATATTAAACCAGCCTTGCATACCTAGTATAAATCCCACTTGGTTGTGGTGGATTATTTTTTTGATATGTTGTTGAATTCTATTGGCTAGAATTTTGTTGAGGATTTTTGAATCTATGTTCATGAGGGATATAGGTCTGTAATTATCAGGGATATGGTGGCTTCATAGAATGAGTTAGGTAGTATTCCATCATTTTCTATGCTTTGAAATACCTTTAGTAGTAGTGGTGTTAACTCTTCTCTGAAAGTTTGGTAGAACTCTGAAGTGAAGCCGTCCGGGGCAGGGCTTTTTTTTTTGGGAATTTTTTGATTACCTTTTCAATCTCTTTTTTGTTATGGGTCTATTTATTTGTTCTACTTCTGATTGTTTTAGTTTAGGTAGGTAGAGTTTTTTAGGAATTCATCCATTTCTTCTAGGTTTGCTGATTTGTTAGAGTACAATTTTTCATAGTAATCTGATATGATTCTTTTAATTTCAGTTGGGTCTGTTGTGATGTGGCCCATCTCGTTTCTTATTGGGGTTATTTGTTTCCTTTCCTGTATTTGTTTAGTCAGTCTGGCCAATGGTTTATCAACTTTGTTAATTTTTTCAAAGAACCAGCTTTTGGCTTTGTTAATTCTTTCAATTGTTTTTCTTTCTCTAATTCATTTAGTTCAGCTCTAATTTTTATTATTTGTTTTCTTCTGGTGCCTGATGGATTTTTTTGTTGCTCACTTTCTATTTGTTCAAGTTGTAGGGACAGTTCTCTGATTTTGGTTCTTTCTTCTTTTTGTATGTGTGCATTTATCGATATAAATTGACCTCTGAGCACTGCATTTGCTGTGTCCCAGAGGTTTTGATAGGAAGTGTTTTCATTCTCGTTGCATTCTATGAATTGCTTTATTCCCTCCTTAATGTCTTCTATAACCTAGTCTTTTTTGAGCAGGGTATTGTTCATTTTCCAAGTATTTGATTTCTTTTCCCTAGTTTTTCTGTTATTGATTTCCACTTTTATGGCCTTGTGGTCTGAGAAGATGCTTTGTAATATTTCGATGTTTTGGATTCTGCAATGGTTTGTTTTATGACCTGATATGTGGTCTATTCTAGAGAATGTTCCGTGTGTGCTGGAAAAAAAAGTATACTTTGCAGCAGCCGGGTGGAGAGTTCTGTATAAGTCTATGAGGTCAAGTTGGTTGATTGTAGCAATTAGGTCTTCCGTGTCTCTATTGAGCTTCTTACTGAAAGTCCTGTCCTTCTCCGAAAGTGGTGTGTTGAAGTCTCCTACTATAATTGTGGAGGTGTCTATCTCACTTTTCAGTTTTATTCAAGTTTGTTTTATGTATCTTGCAGCCCTGTCATTGGGTGCATAAATATTTAATATGGTTACATCTTCCTGGTCAATTGTCCCTTTAATCATTATGTAGTGTCCTTCTTTATCCTTTGTGGTGGATTTAACTTTAAAGTCTATTTTGTCAGAAATTAATATTGCTACTCCTGCTCTTTTTTGATTGTTGTTTGCTTGATATAGTTTTTTCCATCCTTTGAGTTTTAGTTTGTTTGAGTCTCTAAATCTAAAGTGTGTCTCTTGTATGCAGCATATAGACGGATCATGTTTCTTTATCCAGTCCGAGACTCTCTGTCTCTTTATTGGTGCATTTAGTCCATTTACATTCAGCGTAATTATAGATAAGTATGTGTTTAGTGTTGTCATTTTGATGCCTTTTTATGTGTGTTGTTGACAATTTCTTTTTTCTACTTACTTTTTTGTGCTGAGACATTTTTCTTTGTAAATTGTGTGTTCCTCATTTTCATAGTAGTTGACTTTATGTTTGCTGAGTCGTTATGTTTTTCTTGGTTTTTATTTTGAGTTATGGAATTGTTATACCTCTTTGTGGTTACCTTAATATTTGCCCCTATTTTTCTAAGTAAAAACCTAACTTGTATTGTCCTGTATCGCCTTGTTTCCCTCTCCCTATGGCAATCCTGTGCCTCCTGTATTTAGTCCCTCTTTTTGATTATTGTGATCTTTTACATAGTGACTTCAATGATTCCCTGTTTTGAGCATTTTTTTTCTTTTTAAAATTAATCTTAATTTGTTTTTGTGATTTCCTTATTTGAGTTGATATCAGGATGTTCTGTTCTGTGACCTTGTGTTGTGCTGGTACCTGATATTATTGATTTTCTGACCAAACAATTTCCTTTAGTATTTCTTGTAGCTTTGGTTTGGTTTTTGCAAATTCTCTAAGCTTGTGTTTATCTGTAAATGTTTTAATTTCACCTTCATATTTGAGAGAGCGTTTTGCTGGATGTATGATCCTTGGCTGGAAGTTTTCTCCTTCAGTGCTCTATATATGTCATCCCATTGCCTTCTTGACTGCATGGTTTCTGCTGAGTAGTCTGAACTTATTCTTATTGATTCTCCTTTGTAGGAGACCTTTCTTTTCTCCCTGGCTGCTTTTAAAATTTTGTCTTTATCTTTGGTTTTGGCAAGTTTGATGATAATATGTCTTGGTGATTTTCTTTTTGGATCAATCTTAAATGGGGTTCAGTGAGCATCTTGGATAGATATCCTTTGTTCTTTCATAGTGTCAGGGAAGTCTTCTGCAACAGATCTTCAACTATTCTTTCTGTGTTTTCTGTCCTCCCTCCCTGTTCTGGGACTCCAATCACACACATGTTATTCTTCTTGATGGAGTCCCACATGATTCTTAGAGTTTCTTCATTTTTTTTTTAAATTCTTTTATCTGATTTTTTTCAGCTATATTGTTGTCAATTCCCTTGTCCTCCAGATCCCCCACCCTGCATTCCAATTGCTCGAGTCTGCTCCTCTGACTTGCTATTGAATTGTCTAATTCTGTAATTTTACTGTTAATCTTTTGGATTTCTGAATGCTGTCTTTCTATGGAGTCTTGCAGCTTATTAATTTTTCCACTATGTTCTTGAATAATCTTTTTGATTTCTTCAACTGCTTTATCAGTGTGTTCCTTGGCTTTTTCTGTACGTTGCCTTATTTCATTTATGAGGTCATCCCTGATGTCTTGAAGCATTCTGTAAATTAGTTTTTTATATTCTGCATCTGGCAATTCCAGGATTGTATCTTCATTTGGGAAAAATTTTGATTCTTTAGTTTGGGGAGTTGTGGAAGCAATCATGGTCTGCTTCTTTATGTGGTTTGATATCGAGTGCTGTCTCCGAGCCATGTCTAAGATATTGTAGTGATTTATTCTATATTTGCTCACTGAGCCTTATCTTGTTTTGTTTTCTTTCAATATACATAGATGGGCTACTAGATTGTGCTGTCTTGATTGTTGTAGCCCTTGAATCACTTATGTCCTATTACTAGCTGTTTTGGGCTGTTACCAGATATATAAGCCTAAGAGTCCACTCACTATTCTTGAGTAGAATCTGATTTTGGGTCATCAAGTGTGTGGTGCAGACTGTCACCTATCCACCTAGAGAAGTAGTGGTGATAGTTGTGTGCACCAGATACTAGCAGAGGCAAGGTTTCACACTCCGGGGGGGGGGCAGGATGCTGACAGGCTTCCCCCAAGTGCCAGTGAGGTAGGTGTGTCTCTATTCCTTAAGCATCTTGGTGGGTGGGCTTTGCAGCTGTACATTAGGCCCCCAATGCAAGTACCTCTACAGATTGGTAGGTGTCACCCTCCTTAGACCTCTAAAGCCGGAGGCTGGGTGGTCTGGGGGGAGCGTCAGCCCTCAGTTTCCTGTTGTGGGTCAGTGAGGGCTCTGTTGAATACGCAGAGATATCAGACCTGGGAAACTTGTCTTTCCAGTAATCCACTAAAACAATTACAGTCAGATCCCTATCAGAATTGCCTTTGCATTTTAATAGCCACCTTGTTTCCTGTAGGGATGAAAGCCCAAGACTGTGGATCACATATGTTTGGCTGGAGCTGGTTCTGTGTTTTTAGTCCAATTAGAGAAGGATTTTTGGTCCCTGGGTTTTTTGTGGTTGCTTCTCTCAGGCCAGGAGAATGGGTTAGGAAAAGACCAAAAAAAAGAAAAGAAAAACCACAGCACACTTCACTCTCTGGCTCAGGAAAGTCCAATGTTAATGAAGCCACCTGAGAAGGGGAGGGGAGTTTTCAGATAAATAGGACAGAGTAGCACCCCGGAATACAGACAAAGTTACTTATATTGCTTGGGATGACTGTTTTCTGAGATTCCTGAGGGGCGTGTTGACTGTGCGCTGGCTGGGTTCAGATTGCCCCCGAGGGTCAGGCCCGCGTCCTGTGCTTGTGCTGTCTCAGGAGCCATGGTCAGTTCCTCTGCTCCCAGTCCAAAGCCCAGCGCCAAGGTTCGCCAGCTGGGACGCTGCACTCCAGGCTCCAAAACCAGTCGCTGCCTCCCAGTGACTTCTCCTCCCGTCAGCCGCGTCACTGTGCTGCCTGTGTGCACTGGCTGGGCTTCCCCCAAGGTCACTTCTTGGGGCTAGGGCTGCATCCCATGTTTGCACCACCCCAGGATGCCGTGCTCAGCTCCCCTGTGCCCAGTCCAAAGCCCAGTGCCAAGGTTTCCTGACTGGGACTCTGACTTCAGGCTCCAAAAACAGTCGCTGCTTCCGTGGTTGTTCGTTCTCAGTCTCTGTCCCTCAGGTCAACTCTTTAGATCTGTGTTTGATGGTCAGGGTTCGTAGATTGTCATGTATGTGATCGATTCACTTGTTTTTCCGAGTCTTTGTTGCAAGAAGGATCCGAGGTAGCTTCTACCTAGTCAGCCATCTTGGCCCCTCCTCTCTCTACTCTCATGGTGGAGGAAAGAGTTTATATTACATACTGGAAAATTACATCAAGGAAAATGTCCATACAATTTAGACTGTGGAAAACAAATGTCAAACATACAGATATTTGGTTGGAAGTAGCAGTGTTAGCTTAAGTAAAGGGAAAGATTCCATATAAAGACCCAGAGTTATCTTCTGGAACACAGGGACATAAAAGTAGCTGAGCTTCTGGAAAGTTGGTCTCTCTAGCCTGCACAATCATCTCAAAGGCAGATGCAGCTAGTCAGGAGAGACTCAGGGTGAGAGTGTGATGGCTCAGTGTGGATCCACCAAAGTTACTAGAAAAATATTCAGTGTGAGAAAAAAAAAAATCCCAAATGCAAGACTCCTAGGATTGAATCCATTCTGAGTTTTTATATACGAAGAATGTTAAAATAAATAAATAAATAAATAAATATTTTTTTTTTCTTTTTTGTTTCCCCAGATATTTCTTTGTTCTTCCCTTGAAGGACATTTTTCTTAAAATAAAATTGTATTAACTGTACATGGCTTCCTACAGCAAGGGCTGTCAAATCTTGAAGTGCAATTATTATTATTTTTTTTAGCATTGTGGCCAATTGTAGTAGGTGGCTGTTCACACGTTTGAATGAAAATACCTCACCCTCCTCTGGGGTTCTCATATCTCCATGGCCCAAAATAAAGTGAAGAATTGTACTTAAGTGAGACTGTCTGGTTGTCTTTAGAGTCAAAATGATTAATTCGAAATTCTTAACTGAAATAGTAAAGTGAATTTTCAGCCTAAGTCATTTGATTGATAGACCTATCTATATTGATTGAGTTTGTTTCTTGCAGGCAACAACTGCTAGTGTTTGGTGAAAGGGCTGTTGGTTCTAAGAAACTCGCATATTCCAAATCTAATTTTGCACGCTTCCATAATGACTTCCTTTTCAGAGTTCTCTATTGTTTTCTTTCCTTTTTAGTTTGCTTTAGGTGAAAGTTTACAGCACAAGATAATTTCTCATTAAAAAATTTATACACATGATTTGTGACATTGGTTGCAGTCCCTGCAATGTGACAGCACACACCCCCTTTCTACCCTGGGTTCCCTGTGTCCATTCGTCCAGTTCTTCTCATCCTGCTTTTGCACAGGAGCTGCCTATTGGGTCTCATATATTTGATTAAACTAAGAAGAACATTCCTCATGTGTGTTATTTTTTGTTTCATAGGCCTTTCTAATCTTTGTCTGAAAAGTGAGCTTCAAGAATGGTTTCTGATCCGGGTTAGCAGAGCATCCAGGGGCCATAGTTTTGGGGGTTCCTCCAGTCTCTGTCAGACCAGTAAGTGTGGTCTTGTTATGTGAATTTGAATTCCGTTCTACAGAGTTCTTCATTCTTAAAACTGGGAAAGATTACAGCCTTGAAAACCCTGTGGGCCAATTCCACTCTGTCCTATAGTGTCACTATGAATTAATGGCAGTGGATTTGGTTTTTGGTGGAGAATAGATTGTCAGGGAGCAAAGATGGAATCTTGAAGTCATATATACAGGCCAGAGATGATGGTGGCTTGGACCAGGGTGGTAGCAGTGGACTGGGCAAGAAGTAGTTGAATTCTGGGTATATTTGGAAGACTTTCTGAGGAGTTGGATGTGGTGTATTAAAGAAAGAGTGGAGCCAAGGATGACTCTAAGATTTTGGGCTTGAAGTGATAGAAGCATTACCTACTGAGATTGGGAAGGCTGTGGTTGGAATGAGTAGGTGTGGTTTGCTTGTTTTTGGTGCAAGGAAGCCAGAGTTTCAGTTTGGGACATATGAAGCATGAGATTTCTAATGGAGAGCCAAGTGAAAATCTTGTACTAAGAGCACACAATGTATTTACATGTATTTAATGCCCCAGAAAGATGTTAATGGGGTAAATACACCAAAGTGTCAGCAAGAAGAGTATGGAGACGTAGTGCTGAGTAATTTAACAAGCCCTGTTTCGATAGTTTGAGCACCTGGGTAGTGAGAATGGTTCACGTACTTGGCTCCTAAACGAAAGGCTGTCAGTTCAAGTCCACCCAGAGGTCCGGAGATCCACTTCCAAGAAATCAGTCTTTGAAAACCCAATGTCACCAGTTCTACTCTGACACACATGGGATCACCACGAGTCGGAATCTACCCCACAGCAACTGTGTTTCTGGTGTATTTAGGTGGTTAGATGGACACCGTGGTAATAAAGGATTAGATATACAGGAAGATGCTGTAATGTCGCAAGCTATGTTTTAATCAGAAATTTCCGCAAAACACTTCTGTTCTCAAGATCTATCTGCTACTTTACATAGCATACATTATTTATACTGTGTATATATTGAAATGGGTTGAAGGAGTCTAGTGAGAGGAGTTAGTCATAAGAAGTATTACTGTAATGATCTTTCTTTACTGTGATAGATAACTTTTCCTAGTGGGGTATCTTTTAGGCTTGCTATATATTTTGTGTTGCAGAGTGGTTTACATCTCTGCTAAGCTACAATTAATTATGCTGAATGTTCTTATTTAATGCTCCCTCCCTACTGAAAAAAATCAATATCCATGGCCATTAGTCTCTGCATTATTTTCATGAGGCATTTTAGAATCCTTTAGAATGTAAATGAAAAGGAGTGATCCTATGCTTGATATTTTCAGAATTAAAGGGCTTTAAAAAAATTGTTTATTTTTATTTTCTAGAAACAGCAACATTCAAGACAAAGGCTAAGCATCAGGGGCAGCTTTCTTGGGTATTTCGAGAGCTGTTTTCTGGAGGCTGCTGGAAGAAGGGAGCCATGGGAGCTGGCTGGAGATCAGCTGGCTGGCTGGGGGTCACAAAAGCCTTGAAAGTGGCAGGTAGCCAGCTGAGGAGGAGGTGCAGGGCGTGGCGTGTGGGGGTGCTGTGAGGGGAAGGAGGTGTGAGGAGCAAGTGGAGATGATAGAAAGTGTTCTAGAAGGCAGGGAAGCAAGCGAGGAGGTGGGAAACAAGGGCTGAGGAAGAGCGTCTTGCATACTTAATGGCCTTACAGCTTAACTTGGTCATATAGTTTAACTTAATTTTGTTTGTTGTCCTAAAAACGACATGATGAAGATTGTTTCATGATGAAGATGAGTGCAGCAATCATTAGTTTAGCACCTCTTGGGAGGTAGGTGCTGTGTTAGACACTTTCATATCTAAATGTCCTTGTGAGGGAATTCTGAGTCAAATCTCCCCACGCTATTTTGCTTCATGGCCTTGGGTACCTTGGCCTTCTGATCCCTGCCTCACCCCTCCAAGCATTCCTGAAGAAAATGTGAAATACAGTGCAGAAATATAGCAGAGTTATCTAATTATAAATTTAGCTACTGCCTGGGAGTCTCACAGAGCAAACATCAGCTTCACATGGAAACAGAAATGTCCTAGGCTGCAGAATTTCCAATCTGTATTACCTCTTTTGCTTCATCCACAATTCTGATGGGTTGGAGGGAGTGTCTTCTCTGCTCCCCCGTCACAGGACCACAACTGCAGAACTTACTTCCATTGCTTCCAGAAGCAACAGGGTACTTCCTTCCTGTGGCACATCTTCAGTTGTCGTCTGGATCCCTGAGACATTTTGGAATCCTCCTAAAGAAAGGTATTCTTAAAATCTTATAATGCAGAGCAGAGGGAGACATAAGCTCCTTTTCTCTGTGGAGCACCAACTTTTCTCTCCAAATGCCATTTTCGTCCTTGTATTCTATATGGCTTTATCTTTCTTGGCCATGGTCACATCCATTCTTTCTGAAGAGCCTCTATTCATAGAGTTTGGAGTCCTCACCCTTCCACAGAAAGTTCCTATGCCATCTTGTTAGTCAAATATGGCCAGTGGCATCACTAGGGGAGGTGCAGGGGGTGCAGACCACACTGGGTGACACTATCAGAGGGGGTGACACCAAAATGTCTATAAAATTTTTGTGTAGTGTTTCAGCAGAAATTCATTATTATTTTTTTTAAATCCCTGTAGTTAGTTATAACAACAAAAATACTTTTCATAAGCCCAGCTTACATCTATCAATATACCTACAAGGCTAAAAACTCTATGCTAATTTACTTTTTGAACCTTCTAATGTGCTCCAGTCAGAACTGTCATTATTACCCAATGATAATGATGCTTCGAATCACGTGGTTTCGTCTGCATGTGCTATAAGCACACACTGTTGTTTTCATTGCTGCTGGTGTTTTTATAGTCACTGATTTTGTCAAATTTTCTGGTGTTCCAGCTATAATATTGCAGTAAATACTATTTGTGAACTGCATCAATAATTTTTTGAGAATGAAGTAGTAATTAAAGTAAAAGGAGAAAATAAAACAAGGCTTCTTAGTTACTAACAATATTGTAACTAATAATGTGATTCAACGCAGAAAGACTTTACAAAACAATATTGTTGTTAGTATTCATATTATCTAAGAAATATTTAAGCAATTTACAACTATATTTATTACATATTATTCTATGATTAAAATCTAAAATAAGCATTACTAAGGATTCTGTATGGTCTGGTACTAGAGAAGGTCCATGGGGCAGGGGGGTGACACCATAAGTTATTGAACTGTGTAACACCAACCCTAGTGACACTACTGCATATGGCTACCCTATAAAGTTTGTGAGAATAGCCCCTTTTTATAGATGAAGAAACTACAGTTCAGAGAAGTGATTTGGCCAGTGCCACAAAGTGAGTAGGTAATGAGCTGGGGTTTGAAGCCAGACCAGTCCAAATCCCAATTTCCAAATCTCAAGTCTTCCTACTACTTTGTAGGAAATAGCTGAGGAGACAAAGAAGGAAGGTATTTAATCACAGAAAATTTATGTGAGTATGTAGAAATGCCCAGAAAGTCCAGGGAACACATCATGGTTCAGAGTGGCAAACGGGATTTTTATGCTAAGGATGTGTGTACCCGCATTGACCTGACAATCGTGCTCATAACCATTGCTGAAGCCTGCAGTTGATTCATAGAGTTTTCACTGCCTGATTTTCACAAGTAGGTCACCAAGCTTTCTTCCTAATCTGTCTTAGTCTGGAAGCTCTGCTGAAACTGTTCACTATGGGTAGCCCTGCTGGTATTTGAAATACCAGTGGTATAGCTTCCAGCATCCTAGCAACATGCAAGCTACCACAGTATGGCAAACATACTAACGATCATGAAGATGGCACAGGACCAGGCAACATTTTGTTCTGTTGTACTTAAGGTTACCAAGAGTCAAAGCCAGCTCAATAGCAACTAACACTAACAACAGTTGATTCACATGGTATGATTTCAGGGGCTTTGGGAACATGCTTCCCCACCCCCAAAATCTCTCTTTCATAATCTTTTGATGCAGAATTGCTAGCCTCAGAATGTATTCCTTTAGGTTATTAATTTTTTTAATTAAAAGGAATGTACCTTTTTGGGAGTATAACATATTAACTATTCTTAGCCTTCAGTATGGATTGCACCTCAACATAAAGAAAGCAAATCCTCACAACTGGACCAATAAACAACATCATGACAAACAGAAAAGTCTGAAGTTGTCAAGGATTTCATTTTACTTGGATCCAGAATCAATGCCCATGGAGGCAGCAGTCAAGAAATCAAAAGACACATTGCATTGGGCAAAACTGCTGTAAAATACCTCTTCAAAGTGTTAAAAAGCAGAGATGTCACTTTGAAGATCCCAGACCCAAGCCATGATATTTTTAATCACCTCTTATGCATGTGAAAGCTGGACTATGAATAAGGAAGCCCAAAAAAGAATTGATGCCTTTGAATTATGGTGTTGGAGAAGAATATTGTACATACCGTGGACATCCAGAAGAACAAACAAGTCTGTCTCGGAAGAAAAGCATCCAGAGGGGTCCTTGGAAGCAAGGATGGCCAAGACTTCGTTTCACATACTGTGGACCAGTCCTTGGAGAAGGACCTCATTCTTGATGAGGTAGAGGGTCAGCAAAAAAGAGGAAGACCCTAGACAAGATGCATTGATACAGTGGCTGCAACAGTGGGCTCAAATATAGCAATGGTTGTGAGGTTGGCACAGGACTGAGCAGCGTTTTATTCTGTTGTACATAGGGTCACTTTGAGTCAGAATTGAACCCCCCACAAGAAGCTATTAGAAACCTTTTTCACTCATTCATTCACTCACTCACTCTTTCATTCACTCACTCACTTGTTCATTCACTCACTCACTCGTTCATTCATAGTATATTTTTGACCCGATCATTCCATTTAGGCAGGAAAATATAAAAAATGGGTCACAGCAGTCCCTGTTCTCTAGGTTTATTTCTAGTTCTGGAAGCAAACTATTAAATACATTGGAAAAAGTCCTATGATGGACCATTGTGCAGATGCTGTGGCTGTGACAGCTCTCTGCTCACACAAAGGGCTTTCGATAAATCATTGTGGAATGAATAGGTGAGTTAGAGAATTTTCCTTGATGATAGGACAAATGAGCTGGCCTCTGTGGGGTAAGGAATCTGCTAGCTGATGAGGGACATGAGTAAGAGAAGAGCGCCCTGAGAAGATGGAGCAGCGTGTGCAGAAGACCAGCCATGAAAGGGAGGACGCATGTCGGGAGCAGTTCAATTTGCTGTGGTTACAGTGTACAGAAGTGATAATGAGACAGGGTTTGAGGAGCAGGGATTAAAGAGGAAGACAGCTCACCAAGAGGCAGGGTTTTGGGGCCCCTGGTTTATTTTTAGACATGCTAAGAAATTTGATTTCATTTTTGAATATGATAAGGAATTCTTGCTGGATTTTAAACTGCAGAATGCCATAAGATGATTTGTAGTTTAGAAGGTGGCAGTGCAGAAAATATTCAAAAGGTGGTTTAATCTATAGGCAAAGGGATCTAAGCAGGAACTGATGAGGATAATGGATATGGAAATTGTGGGATTGATTGACGAGCTGTTAAGAGAGTATAATATATATGTGCATGTATATATATATTCTACATATACATACATAAAATCATATATATAGAACATCCTATATCTATTTCTATACCTATATCTACATCCATATGAACCAAAACAAGTTGCCACTGAGTCAATTCTAACTCATGGCTACCCCACATGTATCAGAGTAGAGGTGCTCTGTAGGATTTTCAATGACTGATTTTTCAGAAGTAGATCGCCAGGCCTTTCTTCTGAAGCACTTCTTGGTGGACTTGAACCTTCCACCTTTGAGGTTAGGAGCCAAGCACATTAACCATTTGCACCACCAATAGACTCCATATACATTACAACTGGAAATTGGGATGGGAATTGTTGGCTTTTGGATTGCTGTCTGGTCTCTGAGTTCAGCAACACAGGACAAAGAACACATGGTTCTTCCCCCCTGCCACCTCTATCCCCGGGGTTGGGACAGACAGAGATAATGAATTGAATTTGGGTCCAAGGCACCAAAGGAACATCCCAAACAGAGCTGCTGTGGATTCACTAATGACTAATGGCCAAGTGGAAGGCACTCTGCTGCCCTTTCTCCCCCATGAGTGCACAGACCTCTCTGTCTCTGCATGTCATTTCATGGCAAAGCACCACACTTCCTTCTTTTTGAATTTCTGCAAAGAAGCACCTTGCAGAAGAAGCAGTGAGTCAGGGGAGGACAAACAATTGAGTGAAAGCAGAATGTAGCATAATAACAAGGGGTAGCTGACGACAGGACCAGCTCATGGAAGGCAGGAAGCCTTAGATCGAATACATTTTAAAACCAAAAATAAAAATATGAGTCAGATATAATAAAGGCTGTGTTTCCAGCTAATGGCTTATAGCTCTTTGTGGCCAAGAGTTATGAGTTATAGGTGCCTTGTAACTCTTCCTAGTAGAAGACTGCATGCACGGTGACTACATGCACGATGATGGCCACTTCTCGCTGCCTGCATGGCCGACTGATGCCCTTTCTGGTTTTATTTATCACAAGGCTGCAGTGAGGGGGGCTACCTGAGTTTGCCTAAAGAAGAATCTGGGGCTGATAAAGGAAAGCTTTGCAAATAACAGCATAACTTTCCTGCAGCAAGCCTTTGTAGCATTTATGATGTGTTTAGTCTGCTACTGGTATGCATTTTCAGGATTGATAGAGAAGGTCCTTTGATGGATGGCGTGGCCCTTAGTGTACATTTCACAGCTGACTTTCAGAATATGATTGAAAGATGACACAGTTAGAAACAAATGGAAGACTAGCCGCGTTGATGCTTTCATTTAAATTTCATCTCCATTTGAATGTTTTCTTGAAGAAAATTTCAGAAAAATTTAAATGCATAGAATCAAAACTCCTCTAGGGTGCTTCTGGATACAACGGTTTAGAGGAAACCAACAAGAAAAAAAGAGATGTGAAAAAGTAATATGAGACAAATAGAATTCTATTTCATTTTCATAAAAGGTCCGGTAGAGCTGCAACAAGAAAGAATCTCATTGAGACCCATGTGTGTCACAGGAGAACTGTGCTCCACAGGGTTTTCAATGGCTGAGTTTTCAGAAGTAGATCACCAGGCCTTTCTTCCGAGGCACCTCTGAATGGACTTGAACCTTTAACCATTCGGTTAGCAGCTGAGTGCATTAATTAAATGAGCATAAACAAACACACCACTCAAATGGCCTTTATTTCACAATTCAAGTTATGGGAAAATGTAAGAGAATTTTTGGTGATCTGTGTCGTTTACTGGTGGCGTGAAGGTTAAGTGCTACAACTGCTAACCAAAAGTTTGGCAGCTCCAATCCACGAGGCACTCCTTAGAAACTCTATGGGGCAATTCTATTCTGCCTTATACAGTCGCTATGAGTTGGAATTGTCTTGACAGCAACAGGTTTTTTTGTTTTTTGTTTTTGGTGTCATTTAAGAAACTGAAACACTGCTCATGAAAATCACATTCATCTTCATAGATCCAGGGATTGTCTATCCATTTGTCTTAGTTACCTAGTGCTGCTATAACAGAAATACCACAAGCAGATGGCTCTACAAAGAGAAATTTATTCTCTTACAGTCTAGGAGGCTAGAAGTCCAAATTCAGGGTACCAGCTCTAGGAGAAGGCTTTCTCTCACTGTTGGTTCTGGAGGAAGGTCCTTGTCATCAGTCTTCCCCGGTCGAGAAGCTTCTCAGCACAGGGACTCCAGGTCCAAAGGACAGTATTCTCCTGGCTCTTGTTTCTTGGTGGTATGAGCTCCCCACGCCTCTCTGCTCACTTCTCTCTTTTATATATCAAAAGGGATTGACTTAAAACACAACTTAATCTTGTAGATTGAGTCCTGCCTCATTAACATCATAGAGGTAGCATTTACAACAGATAGGAAAACCACATCACATGACAAAATGGTGGGTGATCACACAATACTGGGAACCATGGCCTAGCCAAGTTGACACACATTTTGGGGGGACACAATTCAATTCATATCACCATTCTAGGAGCAATTTCAAGCATCATTTTGGAGCAAATGGGAGGATAAATTGCACTATTCTTACCAAAGGGAAAACAGGATTCCAGTGTGGATAAACGCTGTGTTTTATTCCACATGGTCAAAGACAGCAACAAGAGAAGGAACTAAGCAGGTTCTTGTCAGCCTGCCAGGCTTCCTGTGCTCAGAGAGGCCATCAGAAGGTGGCTGTACTTGCCAGAAGGACTCACCCTCTTGCATCTGTGGCCCCTTCAAGGCCCTTAGTGGTGACTAATTTACAGAGGTCAGGGTGCAAAACCACATCACATTTGATTGACGTCTTTGTCTTCCTGACACCATGGGTACACGGTTGTCCACTTCATGCAAGAATCAGAGAAAGAAACTTTCTCTCCCCCCTTCCTTTCTCTCTCTGTCTCCCTTTCTCACACACACATCAGTAGCCCTCAACCATAGTACAATACAGTCTCAAATCTCCTTCCCACTCTCCCAGCATCCTCAATCATAAAACACGATCCAACCCACAATGACCAGGGAGTCAAGATCAAGAAAGCTTGTCTCATTAGAAGCCCTTATCTTAGCATTACATGATCTTCAAATGGGCAATCAATTGTAAAATTCCAGACATCTCCAGCCATCCCCAAACTTTCGGATGCCTGTTATTATAACTTAAATCCATCAGTCCCTCCTCGCCTTACCCTAAATAGTAAAAATCCTAGTTCATATATGTTTCATAAAACAAAAAGTGGGAAGACACTGCTTTTTTTTTTTTTTTTTGAACCTTAAACCCTGAGGTTGTTACCAGCCTCAAGTCACAAGACAAAACAGCATACCTCTTTTTGCACCTCCCTTTGTTGTTAGAGTAGCCCTGGTGGCACAGTGGTTAACAGTTCAACTGTTACCCAAGAGGTTAGCAGTTCAAATCCGCGAGGTGCTCTTGGAAACCCTATGGGTCAACTCTACTCTGTCCAACAGGGTCGCTATGAGTTGGAATCAACTCTATGGCAATGGGTTTTGTTTTGATTTTGATGTTAGAAAGTGATAGTAGGCAAATACAGGCATAAGGCAGTGGTTAATCCCTCTCGGTAAAAGTGGCAGATACTTCATTGTCCTTGATATGGAGATGATGGACAGATTTTAAAACCTCTTGTCTTTCAGTGTAGTTCATCCTAATTCTCTTTATAACAAGCCTCTCCATCATTAACCCAAAGTTTGTTTCAACATTAGTACCTTAGAACTCTAAAATACTAGTAGGAGACAAACAGTCAAAAGAGTTATTGAAAATTTATTTACTCTGTTCCTCAGGCATCCTGTAAGATAGGCTTTAAATATTAAATTGCTTTTTAAAGAAGAGAATCAACATCATTGTTAAAGGTACAATGCTAAATAATATCAAAGACAATGAATTTTAAAATCCCTAGACCTGTGGTAATTCTTCACCAAGTGAGCAATGAGTTGTCATTTATAGAACTTCCAATATGTACCTGGTATTGCTATTTCAAGGAGCCCTGGTAACACAGTGGTTAAATGGTCAGCTGCTAACCAAACGGTCAGCTGTTCAAACCCACCAGCCACTCTGCGGAAGAAAGATGTGGCAGTCTGCTTCTGTAAAGATTACAATCTTGGAAACACTATAGGGCAGGTCTACTCTGTCCTACAGGGTCTCTATGAGCAAGAATCAACTCACCGGCAGTGGGTTTAGTTTTTTGGATTGCTACTTCAAAGGACCCCCTGTGGTAAAATGGTTAAGTGCTCAGCTGCTAACTGAAGGATAAGCAGTTTGGACCCACCAGCCACTCTGAGAGAGAAAAGACCTGGCGGTCTGCTACCATGAGGACTTCAGCCTAAGAAACCCTATTGGGCAGTTCTACTCTGCCACATGGGGTGACTGTGAGTCGAAATGAACTTGATAGCACCTAAAACAACAATAGAAACTGCCACTTAAAAAAAAAGCCCACTGCCATCGAGTCGATAGAGAAGGGAGAAATGATCAAGTGATCAAGTATGTATTGAAAGAAAAATGGATTCGTATTAAATGGGTGTGTGTGTATGGAAGGTGTGATACCCAGCTTCTGGAAAGTGTTGAAAGTAATAAATTAAAGGAGTACTGTGTGTCCTTTGAATTGAAGGTGTTTTTTTCATACGGAAAATTTCCTTAAGCTAACTGTGGTAACTTGGAGTTCCCCTCTCAAGAGTGCACAGTACTCAAATCCTTTCCCAATTATTATCTTTCTATGTTGGAAATTTCTAATACAATTTAATTCAACGTGGAAGAGATGTTGTTGTTAGGTGCCGTTGAGTCGGTTCCGACTCATAGCAACCCTATGCACAACAGAATGAAACACTGCCCCGGTCCTCATCCATTCTCACAATCATTGTTATGCTTGAACTCATTTTTGCAGCCACTGTGTCAATCCACCTCACTGAGGGTCTTCCTCTTTTCTGCTGACGCTGTACTCTGCCAAGCCCTTGCTTCTAAAGAGCATTCTGGTTGTGCTTCTTCTAAGACAGATTTATTCATTCTTTTGGCAGTCCATGGTATATTCAATATTCTTTACCAACACCACAATTCAAAGGCATCAATTCTTCTTCAGTTTACCTTATTCATTGTCCAGCTTTCACATGCATATGATGCAATTGAAAATACCATGGCTTGTCAGGCACACCTTAGTCTTCAAGGCGACATCTTTGCTCTTCAACACTTTGAAGAGGTCCTTTGCAGCAGATTTACCCAATGCAATGGGTCTTTTGATTTCTTGACTGCTGCTTCCATGGCTGTTGATTGTGTGGATCCAACTAAAATGAAATCCTTGACGACTTCAATCTTTTCTCCATTTATCATGATGTTGCTCATTGGTCCAGTTGTGAGGATTTTTGTTTTCTTTATGTTGAGGTTCAATCCATATTGAAGGCTGTGGTCTTTGATCTTCATTAGTAAGTGCTTCAAGTCCTCTTCACTTTCAGCAAGCAAGGTTGTGTCATCTGCATAACTCAGGTTGTTAATGAGTCTTCCTCCAATCCTGATGCCCTGTTCTTCATATAGTCCAGCTTCTCGGATTATTTGCTCAGCATGCAGGTTGAATAGGTATGGTGAAAGAATACAACCGTGATGCACACCTTTCCTGACTTTAAATCAATTAGTATTTCCTTGTTCTGCCCGAACAACTGCCTCTTCATCTATGTAAAGGTTCCTCACGAGCACAATTAAGTGTTCTGGAATTCCCATTCTTCGCAATGTTATCCATAATTTGTTATGATCCACACAGTCAAATGCCTTTGCATAGTCAGTAAAACACACACAAAAAAAAATTTTTTTTTTTTTTTAAATATCCTTCTGGTATTCTCTGCTTTTAGCCAGGATCCATCTAACATCAGCAATAATATCCCTTGTTCCACACCCTCTTCTGAAACTGGCCTGAATTTCTGGCCGTTTTTGAATGATCTTCAGCAAAATTTTGCTTGCATGTGATATTAATGATATTGTTCTATAATTTCCACATTCGGCTGGATCACCTTTCTTGGGAATAGGCATAAATATGGATCTCTTCCAGTCAGTTGGCCAGGAAGCTGTCTTCCATATTTCTTGGCATAGATGAGTAAGTACTTCCAGCGGTGCATCTGTTTGTTGAAATATCTCAATTGATAATCCATTAATTCCTGGAGCCTTGTTTTCCGCCAATGCCTTCAGAGCAGCTTGGACTTCTTCCTTCAGTACCATCAGTTCCTGATCATATGCCACCTCTTGAAGTGGCTGAACATCGACAAATTCTTTTTGGTATAATGACTCTGTGTATTCCTTCCATTTTCTTTTGATGCTTCCTGTGTCGTTTAATATTTTCCCAATAGAATCCTTCACTATTGCAACTTGAGGCTTGAATTTTTTCTTCAGTTCTTTCACCTTGAGAAACGCTGAGTGTGTTCTTCCCTTTTGGTTTTCCATCTCCAGCTGTTTGCACATGTCATTATAATACTTTGGATTCTCGAGACGCCCTTTGAAATCTTCAGTTCTTTTACTTCATCAATTCTTCCTTTTGCTTTAGCTGCTCAACGTTCAAGAGCAAGTTTCAGAGTCTCCTCTGACATCCACCTTGGTCTTTTCTTTCTTTCCTGTCTTATCAATGACCTCTTGCTTTCTTTATGTATGATATCCTTGATGTCATTCCACAACTCATCTGGTCTTCCGTCACTAGTGTTCAGTGAGTCAAATCTATTCTTCAGATGGTCTCTAAATTCAGGTGGGATGTACTCAAGGTCATATTTTGGCTCTCGTGGACTTACTCTGATTTTCTACAGTTTCAGCTTGAACTTGCATATGACCAACTGTTGGTGGAAGAGATAGAATATTTGAAATCATAAAATAGTTTCTCACGTGGAAACAAATAAAGCAGTGAACCAAGGCATATTTCGATGCTTACATGGAATAAGTTGAGTGATGAGCCTTCTGAATGTATTTCCTAGCTAGTATTTAGATCCATTTAAATATAGTTCAGAGAGAGGAGGATAAAAGAATTGTCACATCTAGAACTGAATTATTATGTTCTAAAAAAAAAATTTTTTTTTTTTTTAATGAAGACTAAATTTGCATTTAAAGTGAACCTCCTAATCACAGATAAAAGTAGAATTTCCCTGGAAAAGTGAAGACAATGGGGCCCTTGCTCTTCCTCCCTGAGACAGTATCTGAACACATCCAAAGAGCCCTAGTTCCTGAACAGAGATGAAAAACCACCAACCCCCCTGGCAAATTCTGAATGCTGTAATCCAACCTTCAAGCATTACCACATTCTCAAGTTCCTGTCTCCCAATCATTGTCACCCACTTCTCCTCTACTTGAAGTTCGCTTCACAGTTTTTCTTGATTAAACTGTGCTCAGATGTCCCCATGCTTTTCTCATGACTTCTGCTTTTGTGAGGATGTAGTCTGAAGGAAGGTTATATGCAGACAACCTTCAAACCAACCACCTCTCTAGAGACAATCAAGGAGTTGACTTTGAAAATCCATGGAGAAATTTTTGAACTGATTACTGCCTAGGAGACTTAAAACTTTACCTAATCTTTATTATTATTATTATTTATTAGTTCTCAAGACTTCTGAGACTTATTTTAGACTCAAAAACTATCTTATGGGGATTCTTCAGAGTCAAGCCCTTTCAGATAATTATTTTTTGTTAATCATAAATAGTATAAATTATATTTATTCTACTAATGCTTTGTTTTTACTCTTTTAAATTAGGACATGTAGACTAGCCTAGTCTATATTCTCAAAGAATAGTGCAAAGAGTAAGCATACTCAGCTGCTAACCAAAAGGTTGGAGGTTCAAGCCCACCCAGAGACACCTTGGAAGAAAGGCCTGGTGATCTATTTCCTGAAATCAGTCATTGAAAACCCTATGGAACACAGTTCTACTCTGACACACATGGGGTTGCCATGACACACATGAGGCTACCATGACACACATGGGCTTATCCACTAGATGGCAATTTTTTTTTTAATTAAAAAAAAAATTACATTCAACAACGGATAAATCAGCCTGCGGATATTTACTAATTTGGGTAAACATTGAAAACAAATCCATAGTAGTTGCACAAGCAATGAGTCAGACTTGGCTCAGACAGCGCAAAGGTGCCTTGGTGGGTTCATCTGTTTGTATATTGGATAATCCCACACACCTGTCTGCACTACTCCCTTTTCCTTCCCTCTTTCTGGTCAGAATTCACCTGTCCCTGCTCCTGCTTAAGCCCACCCTCCAGTTCTGATGGCCAGCTGGTTACTCCTGTCCCCATCACTTTAACTGCTGGATTGAAGGAATACTCATGGCTGGTGGTTCTATGGATGGTTCACTGCTGCTGACCTCCTCTTTGGCAGGCCTTGCACTTCTGCTCCTGCCCAGTGCTCATCTCAGGCAGCTGTGGCTGGCCCCTGCATGGTTCAAAATGTTAATGCTCTTGGAGGCTAACCAAAAGGTTGGAGGTTCACATTCACCCAGAGGTACCTCAGAAGAAAGGCCTGATTTATATCCAAAAATCAGCCATTGAAAACCCTATGGAGCACAGCTCTACTCTGACACCCATGGAATCACCACGAGTCATAATCGACTCAATGGCAATTTTTTTTTTCCCCCGGTTTGTTTTGACCACTGTAAATAGTGTATATGTGTGTGTTTATAAAACATCAGGACTCAGGCCAACGCCAAGATATTGACAACTCCATAAATTACACCAAGCTTAAATTCCTGGCAGACTTGTCATTTTGAGAGCAAATAAACTTTGAGGAACTTTCTTGTCTCTGCAGATGCTTCATGCTGCCCTTCCTTCCTCTGTACACTTTCCCTGGGTTCACACAGCTGCTCTGCTCCCCGATTATGAATTCCACTCACTCAGCTTCCCAGAAGAAGAGGAATAGCTGTGATATTACCTCTGGCCCATGGGAGGCAGCTGGGGAGGTTCTGTGGCCATTGAACAGATGGCTGGAACAAACTTCCACAGTTTAAATTCCAATAAAGGCATCAGGTACCCCCTCTTGGGGAAATAATAAAATGAACTTTCAGTGTTTTATGTTTTCACATGGGCCTCCATCAGAGCTTGATGACTTGCCCTGGAGGGGTCCACAAGAGCTGTTCCAGACTGGACATGAGCTGTGGAGCCAGCCTTTCCTATCTGCAGTCATCACTGCTGCAGAAGCAACTGCTAGAAATTAGGAGGAAGTTGTTTGTGGAGGTAAGAGAGATGTTGGCCTCAAGTGTATATGCATGTGCTGATATCAGAGGCATGAGGAAAAGGAAAACCACCACCCAAAATGCCCATCCCAGAGGCAGGCCAAGATGGTGGAGTAGTCAGATGCTTCCTGTGGTCCCTCTTAAAACAAAGATCTGAAAAAACAAGTTAATCAATTATATATGAAAATCTAGGAGCCCTGAACATCAAACGCAAAGCTGAGGAATTGGACTGAGAGGCACGGGCAGGGAGAGACAGTTCAGAAGCAGAGAGGAAATGCCAGACCTGACCTGGTGGGAACTGGCACCCTGCAGGCCAGGATCGGCTGGCACAAGTGGTGAGGCAAACATTGGCATTCCAGATGTGTTTTCCACATCAGGAGAGAATGAGTGACAGAGTGCACTCACCCCTTCAGAATCAGCAAAAAGTGGTGCTCAATGGGCAAAAGATAATTACATGCATTTAAACTACAGTGCGCATCAAAAAACACCCCTTTGGGAAAAAAAGCTCTCTCCCATCTACCTGAACCCTCCCTGCTCTGCACCAGGTCCTAGGCTGGATTCAGTGAGAGCCACCTTCCCTGGGGCGGAAGTAGGACCCGTCGTTCCCCTGAGCCATTCTCCTGGCCTTGGAGAGGGAATAAACTAACAAACGGGAAAAAAAAATAATCTACTGGCTCCTCTAATCTGGGAACTCAGGGCAGAAACAGCTCCTTTGCCCAGGCACAGGCATAAAGGGTCCACGGATGTTGAGTGCCTTTCACCCCTGCGTAGACATTTTTCAACAGCATAGGCCCTTGTTAGCACGGTACAACAGGGTATATACCTGAAGTCTAACTTCAGCTGTTTCAGCTATATGGTGGAGTGGCAGATTCATGACATATGACACTGCTCTGCCTATTAAGCAGGGTCCTTACCTATCTACATCAGGGGCCTGAGGACTGGTGGCTCCACCCATGCCACCTAGCCACCCACAAAAAGGGTTCCAAGGATAAGTGCTGTCCCCCGACCCAGTCCTTACAGCCAACAGCATTGGATGTCCATAGTCCAGCTGCAAAACCTACCCACCTACGTGGTCTAGGGAACAGGGACATGCTTTTCTCACAGACACTCAGAGGTGTTTGTCAGCCCCTGCCTTGCTCAGTGCATGACCCCCTACTGCAGCCAGACACCTGTGCCTACACCAATCACCCCTGCTCATCTGAGACTGTAGGTGAGAGCTCGTACCACACACTTGGTGAATGACTACCTGGACACCTGAGCTGAATCCATAAAAGAAAAGTAAATGGACTCCTGGACTCACATACCTAGTAACATCTATAACCACCCACTGACAGGATGTTAGAGCTTCAAAGGCAAGAATAATCAAACTATCTCACTTGAACAGCTTCTTTGGGCATATCAAAAAAAAAAAAAAGCTCAGACACAGTAAGCAAACATAAAACAAATAAATGTAATAACTTATTGATGGCTCAGAGACAACAATCAATACCAAAACACATAAAGAGGCAGACCGTGATGGCTTCAGAAAGCTCCCAAAACAAAGAATCAAGAAATCTTCTGAGTGAAGAGACCCAGTGGTAGAATACAGAAGATTAATATACAGAACTCTTCAAGAGATCAGAAAGGAGATTAGGCAAAATGCAGAACAAGGCAAGGAGCACAGAGACAAAGCAATAGAGGAACTTAAGAGATTAGAGAAGAGCATAATGACAAATAAGCTGCAAGAATCCATAAAAAGACAGCAAACAGAAATCCAGACAGTTAACAATAAAATTCCTGAATTAGACAAATCAATAGAAAGTCATAGGAGCAGAATTGAGGCAATGGAAGTCAGAATTAGTGAAAATGAAGATAAAGCACTTGATACCAACTCATTTGAGGAAAAATCAGATAAAAGAATTTAAAAAAATGAAGAAACACTAAGAGTTATGTGGGACTGTATCAAGACAAATAATGTAAGAGTGACTGGAGTACCAGAATGGTGGTGGGGTGGAGGTGAGATAACAGAAAATACAAAATACAGAGAGATATCTTGAAGATTTTTTGGCAGAGAACTACCCTGATATCATGAAAGATATCCAGGAAGCTCATTGAACCCCACACAAGGTAGATCCCGAAAGAAAGTTACCAAGACATATTATAATCAAACTTGACAAAGCCCAAAATAGAGAATTTTAAGAGCGGCCTTTTTTTAGGGATCACTGGGTTTTTTTGGGTTAGGGATAAATGAAAAATCACCTACAAAGGAGAGCCAACATGACTAAGCTTGGACCGCTCGGCAGAAACCATGTAGGCAAGAAGCCAATGGGATGACATACACAAAGCCTTGAAGGAAAAAAATTGCCAGCCAAGAATTATATATCCAGCAAAACTGTCTCTCAAATATGATGGCAAAATTAGGACATTTCCAGATAAACAGAAGTTTTTAGAGAATTTGTAAAACCAAACAAAAATTATAAGAAATACTAATGGGAGCCTACCAGTTAGAAAATCAATAATATCAGATAACAACCCAAGACTAGAACACAGGACAAAGCAACCAGATATCATCCCAGTTAGGGAAATCACAAAAATAAAGTCAAAATGCTCAAAATAGTGAAACAGAGATGTCATTATGTAAAAGATGGTGAGACTAAAAAAAAAAAGAGAGAGACTAAAAAATCTAGTCATAGATCTCTCATATGAAGAGGAAGTCAAGACAGTATAAAGAAATAAAAGATCAGTTTAAACTTAGAAAAAATAGGGGTAAATATTAAGGTAACCACAAAGGAAAGCAATAACCCTACACATCAAAATAAAAAACAAGAACAACATAAAGTCTCAGCAAATACAAAATCAACAACAGTGAAAAAGAGGAAAAGAAAATACATAAAGAAAAATGATTCAGCACAGAAAATTAAGTGGAACAAAGAAACTGTCAACAACACACACACAAAAGACATAAAAATGACAGCATTAAACTCAAGCCTATCAATAATTACCCTGAGTGGAAATGCACCAATAAAGAGACAGAGAGTGGGAAAATGGATTAAAAAAAAAAAATCTATCTATATGCTGCTTACAAGGGATACACCTGAGGCTTAAAGACACAAACAATCTAAAACTCAAAGGATGGAAAAAATATATCAAGTAAACAACAATCAAAAAAGAGCAGGAGTGGCAATATTAATTTCTGAAAAAATAGACTTTAAAGTAAAATCCACCACAAAGGAAAAAGGACACTATATAATGATTAAAGTGTCAATACAGCAGGAGGACATAGCCATAATAAATATTTATGCACCCGATGACAGGGCTCCAAAATACATAAAACAAACTCTAACAGCATTGAGAAGATAGACAGCTCCACAATAACAGTAGGAGACTTCAACACACCACTTTCGATAAAGGACAGAACATCCAGAAAGAAGCTCAATGAAGACATGGAAAATCTAAATGCCATGATCAACCAACTTGACTTCATACACATATACAGAACACTCCATCCAACAGCAGCCAACTGTACTTTCTTTTCCAATGCACATGGAACATTCTCTAGAATAGACCACATATCAGGCCATAAAGCAAGCCTGAACAGAATCCAAAACACTGAAATATTACAAAGCATCTTTTCTGACTATAAAGCCATAAAAGTAGAAATGAATAAAAGAAAAAGAAGGGGGGGGGTGCGGAAACACATGAAAACTCAAAAACTACTGGGTTATAGAAGGAATTAAGGATGGAATAAAGAAATTCACAGAATCAAATGAGAATGAAAACACTTCCTACCAGAACCTTTGGGACACAGCAAAAGCAGTGCTCAGAGGTCAATTTATACCATTAAATTACACATCCAGAAAGAAGAAAGGGCTAAAAGCAAAGAATCATCCCTACAACTCAAACACATAGAAAGATAGCAAAAGGAGCCCTCGGGTACCAGAAGAAAGCAAATAACAAAAATTAGAGCAGAATTAAATGAAATAGAGAACAGAAAAACATTTGAAAGAGTTAACAAGACCAAAAGCTAGTTCTTTGAAAAGATTAACAAAATTGATAAACCATTGGCCAAGCTGACAAAAGAAAAACAGGAGAGAAAACAAAAACCTGAATAAGAAATGAAATGGGCGATACCACAACAGACCCAACTGAAATTAAGAGAATCGTAACAGAATACTATGAAAAACTATACTTTAACAAATTTGAAAACCTAGAGGAAATGTACAAAGTTCTAGAAACACGCTATCTACCTAAACTAACACAAAGAGAGGTAGAATAACGGAATAAACCTATAACAAAAGAACAAAAAGATAACTAAAAAACTCCCAACCAAAAAAAAAGCTCTGGCCCTGACAGCTTCACTGGAGAATTCTACCAAACTTTCAGAGAAGAGTTAACACCACTACTGCTAAAGGTATTTCAGAGCATAAAAAAGGATGGAATACTCCCAAACTCATTTTATGAAGCCAACATAACCCTGATACCAAAACCAGGTAAAGACACTACCAAAAAAAAAAAAAAAATTACAGACCAATATCCCACATGAACTTAGACATAAAAATCCTCAACAAAATTCTAGCCAATAGAATTCAACAACATATCAAAAAAATAATTCACCATGACCAAGTGGGATTCATGCCAGCTATGCAGGGATGGTTTAGCATTAGGAAAACAATCAATATAATCTATCACACAAATAAAACAAAAGACAAGAACCACATGATCTTATGAACTGAAGCAGAAAAGACATTTGACAAAGTTCAATACCCATTCATGATAAAAACTTTAAGCAAAATAGGAGTAGAAGGGAAATTCCTCAGCATAGCCAAGGGTATTTATAAGAAGCTAACAGCCAACATCATCCTAAATGGGGAGAGTCTGAAAGCATTTGCCTTGAAAATGGCAACCCGACAAGGATGCCTTTATCACCACTCTTATTCAACATTGTGTTGGAGGTCCTAGCCAGAGCAATTAGGCTAGAAAAAGAATGAAAGGGCATCCAAAGTGGTAAGGAGGAAGTAAAAATATTTCTATTTGCAGGTGATATGATCTTATACACAGAAAACCCCAAAGATTTACAAGAAAACTACTGGAACTAATAGAAGAGTTCAGCAAAGTATTAGGATACAAGATAAACATAAAAAAAAAAAAAATCAGTTGGGTCCCTCTACACAACAAAGAGAACCTTGAAGAGGAAATCACCAAATTGATACCATTTACAATAGCCCCCAAGAAGATTAAATACTTAGGAATACATCTAAGCAGAGATGTAAAAGACCTATGCAAAGAAAACTACAAGACATTGCTGCAAGAAACTAAAAGAGACTTATCTATGTGGAAAAACGTACCTCGCTCATGGATAGGAAGACTCAACATTGTGAAAACGTCTATTCTACCCAAAGTGATCTACAGATAAAATGCAATCCCAATTCAAATTCCAATGGCATTTTTTTAAAAAATTTTTATTGTGTTTTAAGTGAGAGTTTACAAACCAAGTCAGTCTTTCATACAAAAACTTACATACACCTTGCTATATACTCTTAGTTGTTCTCCCTCTAATGAGACAACACACTTCTTCCCTCTGCCCTCTCTTTTCATGTTTATTCTGCCAGCTTCAGACCCCCTTAGTCCTCTTGTCTCCCCTCAGACAGGAGCTGCTCACATAGCCTCACGTGTCTACTTGATCCAAGAAGCTCATTCCTCACCACATAGACACATGAGGCTATGTGGGCAGCTCATGTCTGGAGGGGACACAAGAGGGCTGAGGGGGTCTGAAGCTGGTGGAATAGACATGAAAAGAGAGAGTAGAGGGAAGGAGTGTGCCCATCAACAGATGAATGGATAAACAAATTTTGGTATTTTCATACAATGGAATACTATGCAACAATGAAGAACAAGGATGAATCCTCGAAACATCTCACAACATGGATGAATCTGGAAGGCATTATGTTGAGTGAAATTAGTCACAAAAGGACAAATGTTGTATGAAGCCACTATTTAAGAACTCCAGAAAAGGCTTAAACACAGAAGAAAACATCCTTTGATGATTATGAGAGTGGGGAGGGAAGGAGAGGAATTTACTAACTAGGTAGTAGACATGAATTATCTTAGGTGAAGGGAAGGACAATACACAATACAGGGAAAGTCAGCACAATTGGACTAAACCAAAAGCTAAGAGGTTTCCTGAATACAACCAAACACTTTGAGGGACAGAGTAGCAGGGGCCAGGGTCTGGGGACCATGGTTTCAGGGGACATCTAGGTCAATTGGCATAACAAAGTTGATTAAGAAAATGTACCCCAACCCACTTTGGTGAGTGGTGTCTGAGGTCTTAAAAGCTAGCAAGCTGCCATCTAAGATGCATTAATTGATCTCAACCCACCTGGAGCAAAGGTGAATGAAGAACACTAAAAACACAAGAAAAATATGAGCCCAAGAGACAGAAAGGTCCACATAAGCCAGAGACTCCTTCAGCCTGCGACCAGAACTAAATGGTGCCTGGCTACCACTGATGACTGCCTCGACCTGGGCCACAACAGAGAACCCCTGACAGAGCAGGACAAACGTCGGATGCAGATCTCAAATTCCAGTAAAAACACTGGATTTAATGGTCTAACTGATATTAGAGGGACCCCCAGAAGATATGGCCCCCTGAGTCTCTGTTAGCCCAAAACTAAATCCATTCCTGAAGTCAACTCTTTAGACAAAGATTAGACTGGACCATAAGACATAAAATGATACTGATGAGGAGCATGCTTCTTAGCTTAAGTAGACACATGGGACTATGTGGGCAGTTCCTGTCTGGAGGTAAGATGAGAAGACAGAGGGGGACAGGAGCTGGTTGAATGGACACGGAAAATACAGGGTGGAAAGGAGGAATGTGCTGTCACATTATAGGGAGAGCAACTAGGGTCACATAACAATGTGTGTCAGAAGAACTGCATGTGTGTTTCCTTTAAAGCATCCCCATAACTCTTGGCTGGTGGAAAGATCTGCATTGTGCATTCTCAGGTTGCTTGCCTCCTAGGAAGGCATGAGGGTTTTCGGATGGTCTAAAGCATTGGAGAAGCACCTCTGGTCGAAATCATCAGTTTGATTTGGTGGGGTAGACTCCTCAAAAGAATTCAGGTGGAAAATACAACTAATGGTAGAGAAAAGAGTGGAAGCCATGGAGAGGGGGGTCACACTAAAAGGAACAGAAAAGGTTTGGAAGACAAAGCAAGTTGAGACAGGCATATTTCATGTAGTATATACCAGGGAACTTAGAGATTCCAGATAATAGATCCTTGGAAACTCAGAGATCTGCTTCAAAGACTTGGACAGAGCAACCCTTGGGAGTGTTTTATTAAAAGTAACCTTCTTCAGAGAAACCTAAGAAGGCTGACTCACTGCAGAAGAGCACCTGATGACTAGGGAATCTTTGGCAATCACAGAAGTAGAATTTCCTCCTGGAAAGGGTAAAGAAGCATTAGAACTGAAACATCCCAGGAAAGTTAACTATACATCCAGTGACCTCAGCAAGCCAAACTCATAGGCTCTGGGAAGAAGAGAGCAAAGGAGTAGGGTGGCAGCAGATAAGAAGCCCAGAAGTCACAGCTGTAAAGAACCTCAGACCACCTGGCCTGGTCTTCTATCTTTGAAAATCCAGTTGCCATCAAGTCAGCTTCAACTCATGGAGACCCCATGTGTGTCAGAGTAGAACAGTGCTCCATAGGGTTTTCAATGGCTGAGTTTTTAGATGTAGATTACCAGGCCTTTCTTCTGAGGCACCTCTGGGTGGAATTGAACCTTAACCTTTCATTTAGCTATCCGTTGTGTGTTATCCATTGAGAATACCCAGGAACTCCCCTCTTCCTTTATAGATGAGGAAACTGGGGCTCTAAGAGGAGAAGGAATGTTCTCAAGGTGACACAGTTCATCATCAGTGAGCCAGGACTAGAATCCAGGTGTAAATACCTCTTCTGATCACTTTGAAAAATGTTTTCAACGAAAGTAGTGAAGTCAGTCCTTGGGTTGAGAAAATACACTTTAGTCAAGTGATAGCACTTAAGGACTTACGTGTTCTGGGGGTTTATCATGCCTGAGTTGTTGTCGTTAGGTGCTGTTGAGTCAGTTCCGAACCATAGTGACTCTATGAACAAAAAAATGAAATACTGCCTAATCCTGAGACATCCTCCCAATCGTTGCTATGCTTGAGCCCATCGTTGCAGCCGCTGTGTCAATCCATCTTGTTGAGGGTCTTCCTCTTTTTCACTGACCCTCTACTTTACCAAGCATGATGTCCTTCTCCAGGGACTGGTTCCTCCTGATAACAGGTTCAAACTACATGAGATAAAGTATCACCATTCTTGCTACTAAGGAGCATTCTGGCTGTACTTCTTGCAAGACAGAATTATTTGTTCTTCTGGAAGTCTACGGTATATTCAATATTCTTTGCCAACACCATAATTCAAAGGCATCAATTCTTCTTTGGCCTTCCTTATTCATTGTCCAGCTTTCGTGTGCATATGAGGCAATTGGAAGCACCATGCCTTGAGTCAGGCGCACCTCAGTCCTCAAAGTGACAGCTTTGCTTTTTAACACTATAAAGAGGTCTTTTGCAGCAGATTTGCCCAAAGCAATGTGTCCTTTGATTTCTTGACTGCTGCTTCCTTGAGCATTGATTGTGGGTCCAAGTAAAACAAAATCCTTGACAACTTCAGTATTTTCTCCATTTAACCACTACACCACCAGGGTTTCTGTCATGATGTTGCTTATCGGTCAAATTGTGAGGATTTTTGTTTTATTTTTGTTGAGGTATAATTCATACTGAAGGCTGTCGTCTTTGATCTTCATCAGTAAGTGCTTCAAGTCCTCTTTGGTTTCAGCAAGCAAGATTGTGTATTCTGCATTATCACAGGTTGTTAATGAATCATCCTCCAATCTGGTTACCTTGTTTTTCTTCATATAGCCCAGTTTCTTGGATTATTTGATCAGCATACAGATTGAATTAGTATGGTGAAAAGATACAAACCTGAGGCACACCTTTCCTGACTTTAAACCATGTAGCATTCCCTCAACATAAAACAAAAATCCTCACAACTGGACCAATGAGCAACATCATGATAAACGGAGAAAAGACTGAAGTTGTCAAGGATTTCATTTTGCTTGGATCCACAATCAACAGCCATGGAAGCAGCAGTCAAGAATCAAAAGACACATTGCATTGGGTAAATCTGCTGCAAAGGACCTCTTCAAAGTGTTGAAGAGCAAAGATGTCACCCTGAAGATTAAGGTGCACCTGACCCAAGCCGTGGTATTTTCAATCACATCATATGCATGCGAAAGCTGGACAATGAATAAGGAAGACCGAAGAAGAGTTGACGCCTTTGAATTGTGGTGTTGGTGAAGAATATTGAATATACCATGGACTGCCAAAAGAACGAACACATCTGTCTTGGAAGAATGCTCCTTAGAGGCAAGGATAGCGAGACTGTGTCTTACACACTTTGGACTTGTTGTCAGGAGGGATCAGTCCCTGGAGAAGGACATCATGCTTGGCAGAGTACAGGGTCAGCGGAAAAGAGGAAGACCTTCAACAAGGTGGCTTGACACAGTGGCTGCAACAATGAGCTCAAGCATAACAACGATTGTGAGAATGGATGAGGACCGGGCAGTGTTTCATTCTGTTGTGCATAAGGTTGCTATGAGTTGGAGCTGACTCGACAGCACCTAAAAACAACAATATTCCCTTGCTCTATTCAAACAACTGCCTCTTGGTCTCTGTACAGGTTTCTCAGGATCACAATTAAGTATTCTGGAATTCCCATTCTTTTCAATGTTAGTCATAATTTGTTATGATCCACACAGTCAAATGTCTTTGCATGTCAATAAAACACAGCTAAACATCTTTCTGGTGTTCTCTGCTTTCATCCAAGATCCTTCTGACATCAGCAATGATATCCCTGCTTCCATGTCCTCTTCAGAGTCTCACTTGAACTCCCGGCACTTCCCTTTTGATATACTGCTGCAACCGTTTTTGAACCATCTTCAGCACAATTGTACTTGCGTGTGATATTAAGGATATTGTTTGATAATTTCCACATTCTGTTGGATCACCTTTTTTTTTTTGGATTGGGCACAAATATGGATCTCCTCCAGTCAGTTGGCCAGGGAGTTGTCTTCCAAATTTCTTGGCACAGACAAGTGGGTGCTCCCAGAATTGTATCTATTTATTGAAACATTTCCCTTGGTATTCCATCAATTCCTGGCGCATTGTTTTTCACCAATGCCTTCAGTGCAGCTTGGACTTCTCCTTTCAATACCATTGGTTCTTGACCATATAATACCTCCTTATATGGATGAATGTTGACCAATTCTTTTTGGTACAGTGATTCTGTCTGTTCCTTCCATTTCCTTTTGAGGCTTCCTGTGTTGGCCAATATTTGGCCCATAGAATCCTTCAATATTTCAGCTCAAAGCTTAGATTTTTTCTTCAGTCTTTCAGCTTGAGGACTGCTGAATGTGTTTTTCCCTTTTGTTTTTCTGACTCCAGGATTTTGCATATTTCTTTTTATTACAGTGCTTTACTTTGTCTTCTCAAGCTGCCCTTTGAAATCTTCTGTTCAGCTCTTTTACGTCATCATTTCTTCCATTCACTTTAGCTACTCTATGATCAAGAGCAATTTTCAGAGTCTCTTTTGATATCCATTTTGGTTTTTTCTTTCATGTCTTTTAAATGACCTTTTTCTTCTTTGTATCCGATGTCCTTGATGTCATCCCATAACTCATCTGGTCTTTGGTCATTAGCATTCAATGTATCAAATCTATTCTTGATACAGTCTCTAAATTCAGGTGGGATATACTCAAGATCATACTCTCGCTCTCATAGACTTGTTTTAATTTTCTTCACCTTCGACTTGTACTTATGTACTAGCAATTGAGGGTCTATTCTGCAGTTGGCCCCTGGCCTTGTTCTGAGTGATGATTTTGGGTGTCTCTATTGTCTCTTTCCACGGGTATATTTGATTTGATTCCTGTGTATACCATCTGGTAAGTTCCAGGTGTACAGTCACCATTTACATTGTTGAAAAGAGGTATTTTCAATGAATAAGTCATTGGTCTTGCACAATTCTATCATGTGATCCCTAGCATTGTTTCTATCACCAAGGCAAAATTTTCCAACTAATGATTTTTCTTCTTTGTTTCCAATTTTAGCATTCTAATCACCAGTAATTATCAATGCATCTTGACTGCCTATTGGATCAATTTCAGACTGCAGAAGTTGGTAAAAATCTTCAATTTCTGTTTCTTTGGCCTTAGTCGTTGGTGTGTAAATTTGAATAAAAAAATTATATTAATTGGTCTTCCTTGTAGGCGTGTGGATATCCTAGCGCTACAGTGTTGTACTTCAGGATAGATCTTGAAATATTCTTTTTCTTTCTTTCTTTTCTATTGTATTTTGGGAGAAGAGTTACAGAACTAGTTTCTCATCAAACAGTTAGTACTCATATTATTTTATGGCATTTGTTAACAATCCCACAACGTGTCAATACTCTCCCTTCTCTACCTTGGGTTCCCTATTACCAACTTTCCTGTCCCCTCCTGCCTTCTAGTCCTTGCCCCTGGGCTGGTGTGCCCATTTAGTCTTGTTTTGTTTTATGGGCCTGTCTAATCTTTGGATGAAGGGTGACCCTCAGGAGTGACTTCATTACTGAGGTGAAAGGGTCTCTGGGTGCCTTACTCTTGGGGTTTGTCCAGTTTCTGTCAGACCAGTAAGTCTGGTATTTTTCTGTGAGTTAGAATTTTGTTCTATATTTTTCTCCAGCTCTGTCTAGGACCCTTCACTGTGATCCCTGTCAGAGTAGTCAGTGGTGGTAGCCGGGCACCATCTAGCTGTTCTGGACTCAGTCAGGTGAAGGCCATGGTAGATGTGGTCCATTAGTCATTTGCACAAATCTTTCCTTTGTATCTTAAGTTTTCTTTATTCTCCCTTGCTCCCAAAGGGGTGAGACCAGTGGAATATCCTAGATGGCCACTCGCAGGCTTTTAAGATCCCAAACAATACTCACCAAAGTAGAATGCAGAACATTTTCTTCATAAACCATGTTATGCCAATTGAGCTAGATGTTTCCTGAGACCATGGTCCCCATAGCCCTCAGCCAGGCAATTTGGTCCCTCAGGGAATTTGGATGTGTCTACAAAGGTTCTATGACCTTGCCTTGTACAAGTTGTGCTGGCTTCCCCAGTATTGTGCACTGTTTTACCCTTCACCAAAGTTACTACTTATCTATTGTCTATTTAGTGTTTTTCCATCCCCACCCTTCCCCTCCCTCATAACCATCAAAAATTGTTTCTTTTTGTGGGTAAGCCTTTTCATGAGTTTTTACAGTAGTGGTCTCATACAATATTTGTCTTTTTCTGATTGACTTATTTCACTCAGCATAATGCCCTCCAGATTCATCCATGTTATGAGATGCTTTGCAGATTCTTCATTGTTCTTTATTGTTGCGTAATACTCCATTGTGTGTATGTACCATAGTTTGTTTATTCATTCATCTGTTGATGGGCATCTAGGTTGTTTCCATCTTTTTGCTATTGTGAACAATGCTGCAATGAACATAGGCGTGCATATATCTATTTGTGTGATGACTTATTTCTCTAGGATATATTCCTAGGAGTGGGATTGCTGGGTCATATGGTATTTCTATTTCTAGCTTTCTAAGAAAGTGCCATATTGTTTTCCAAAATAGTTGTATCATTTTGCATTCCCACCAGCAGTGCATAAGAGTTCTGATTTCCCCACCGCCTCTCCAACATTTTTTATTTCCTCTTTTTTTGATTCATGCCAGTGATGCCAGCGTAAGATGGTATCTCGTGTGGTTTTGATTTGCATTTCTGTAATGGCTAGTAATTGTGAGCATTTCCTCATGTGCATGTTGGCAGCTTTAGTGTCTTCTTTGGTGAAGTGTCTGTTCATTTCCCTTGCCCATTTTTTAACTGGATTATTCATCTTTTTTGTTGTAGAGGTGTTGTATTTTCCTGCAGATTTTAGAGATTAGACTTTTGGCTGATTTGTAAAATCCAAAATTTTTTTCCCAGCCTGCAGTTTCTCTTTTTACTCTTTTGGTGAAGTCTTTTGATGAGCATACATGTTTACATTTTAAAAGACCCCAGTTATCTAGCTTATCTTTTGGAGTTTGTGAGTTGTAGGTTATAGTTTGTATCCTGTTAATGTCGTGTATTAGGGCCTCTAGTGTTGATCCTATTTTTTCTTCTATGAAATTTATAGTTCATGGCTTTATATTTAGGTCTTTGGTCCATTTTCCACTAGTTTTTGTATATGGTGTGAGGTATGGGCCCTGTTTCATTATTTTGCAGATGGACCTCCAGTTTTGCCAGCATCATTTGTTAAAAAGACTCTCTTTTCCCCATTCAATGGATTTGGGCCCTTGTTGAAGATCAGGTGACCGCAGGTGGATGGATTTACATCTGGGTTCTCAATTCTGTTCAAGTGGTCAATGTATCTGTCATTGTACCAGTACCAGGCTGTTTTGACTACCGTAGCTGTATAGTAGGTTCTGAGGTCAGGTAGTGAGAGCCCTCCTACTTTATTCTTCTTCTTCAACAGTGCTTTACTTATCCAGGGCTTCTTCCCTTTTCATATAAAGTTAATGATTAATTTTTCCATGTCTTTAAAGAATGTTGTGTCAAGATGCATTGTATTTGTAGATTGCTTTGGGTGAAATTGTCATTTTCACAATGTTGAGTCTACCTATCCATGAGCATGGTATGTTTTTCCATTTATGTAGATCTCTTTTGGTTTCTTGTAGTAGTGTTTTGTAGTTTTCTTTGTATAGGTCTTTTACATCTCTGGTTAGATTCCTAAGTATTTTATTTTTTTAGGGGCTATCATAAATGGTATTGTTTTCCTGAATCCCTTTTCATCATTCTCTTTATTGGTACAAAGGAATCCAACTGAGTTTTGTATGTTTATCCTGTATCCTGTTACTCTGCTGAATCTTTCTATTAGTTCCAGTAGTTTTCTCAAGGAGTCTTTTGGGTTTTCTATGTATAGTATCATATCATCCACAAACAGGGACAGGTTCTTCATTACCAATTTGTATGCTCTTTATTTCTTTTTCTTGCCTTATCGCTCTAGCTAGAACTTGCAGCACAATGTTAAATAAGAGTCATGATAAACACCATCTATGTATTTTTCCTGTTCTGAAGGGGATGTTTTCAACCTCTCTCCATTAAGAATGATGTTGGCTGTTGGTTTTGTATACATGCCCTTTATCATGTTGAGAAATTTCCTTTTTACACCTATTTTATTGAGAGTTTTTATCAGGAATGGGCATTGGTCTTTGCTGAATGCTTTTTCTGCATCAATTGAGATGATTAAGTGACTCTTTACTTTTTTTATGTGGTGGATTACATTGATTGATTTTCTAAAGTTGAGCCATTCTTTCATACCTGGTATGAAGCCTATTTGATGGTGAATGTCATGCAATTCCTCTTCAATTTGTCATTCTCAGCGTAGTAGGCCTTGTGATTGTCCCATTCAAAATGACAAATATCAGTCCATGTCACCTCACTAATGCCTAGGATATCAATCATTTCATTTCTATGACCTCCAGTTTTTCCTAGATTCATTCTTCCAACATTTCACATTCTTATTATCAATTAATGTTTGCAGCTGTTTTTTCTCATTTTGAGTCATGCCACATAAGCAAATGAAAGCCCCTAAAACTTGACTCTGTCCATGTCATTAAGGTGGACTCTGCTTTGAGGAGGCACCTCTTTCCCAGTCTTATTTTTAGTACCTTCCAAACTGAGAGGCTCATCTTCTGGTACTATATCAGATAATATTCTCGTGCTATTCATAAGGTCAGTTTTTTTGTTTTTTTTTAGAAGTAGATTGCCAGATTCTTCTTCCTAGTCTGTCTTAGTCTGCAAACACCACTGAAACCTGTCCACCACGGGTGACCCTGCTGGTATTTGAAATACTGGTGACATATCTTCCAGCATCATAGCAACACACAAGCCACCACAGTATGACAAGCTGACAGACGAGTAAGTGGCGGTCATGCTTGAGAAGTGACAGCATATAAGAGTGATCAGTCACTGCCTAGGCAACCTAAGTGACTCCTAGGGGGAAAAAAGTGGAAAGAGGATGCAGAATTGTGCTTACTTCATGTCATACTCTTAAAACACTTCTCGGTGTTTTCTGGAATCTCTTAATGTTGTCTCATATATTTCTCCTACTTTGGAGTGAAGCCTAAGCTTGTTTCTAAAGATTAATTCTCTGTCAAAGAGACTTCATTAGTCTATATACTGAATTGCATTCCTGAACTCTGTAAATTCTATTCTAGGTTGATTCCCATTGTACAATTCAGCTCTATTTTTTTTTTTTTTTAAACACCTCCCTGCCCCTAGACCTTGAAATTGTCTTTCAGGGCACAGGTTTGGTTCTAAATGACCATACTCTGGAAAAACTTTTATTTTCTACTGAGGTTGTGAACATAGCAATTAACTTATTGGAGAATTGCAGTCAAAAAAGGCAAATAATTAGAGAAAATGAAATAGCAGGATTTCAACATGAAAATAAGTAACCCGTGATATGATATGCATTAAAATTGCCTGCTACATAATCTGTCAATTTGGAAAATTCACTGTTCACAGAAATTGTGCTTTATGATGGAAACCAGTGGCCTCTCCTGCTAGCGTAGTTGTTGCAATTTTCTGCATATTAAGAAACCATTCTAGCCCTGCAGAAACAAGAAAGAATTAACCCCAAAGCCAACTCGATCAAAGCAGTACTAATGAATCTAGAGTGAGTTGGATATAATTTCCTCAAGTTAGCAACCCTGGTAACATTTTTGGGTTTCTCAAATTAACTTTGACTTTTTGAGATAGTTTAACACATCACAAAGTGTGGCTTTGAAGAAAAAAGGGCTCTGGGAAAAAAGATATTGGGAAGAGCCTTTAACTTCAGATCCACATGTAAAAGAGCTACACACCAGCATTCCGAGGTAGCTAGACAAAGCTTTTCTTGGACTAGGAATCAATAGTTCACCCATTAGCTTTAAAACTATAGACAAGCTGCTTAACCTTTCTAGGCTTTTAGTTCCTTCACTTGTTAAGTTGGGACTAATGAAAGAATCTCCTTCACCAGATTGTTGGGGCATTCAATGCGTTTACTACCAATTTTTTACCACTTGCCTTTGAGTCAACTCTAACTCCTGGTGATTCTGTGTGTGTTAGAGGAGGACTGTGCTCCATCGGGTTATCAGTGACTGATTTTTAGGAATTAGATCACCAGGCCTTTCTTCCAAGTTGCCTCTGGTCAGGCTCTAACCTCCAACCTTTCAGTTAGCAGCCGAATGTGTTAACTGTTTGCACCACCCAGAGATTCCATTCTATCAGTCAGGATGTGTGAAACATCCAGAACAGGGCTGAACACGCAGTAAAAATATAACCAATGCTGGTTCTGTGCTGGACAGACCTAAGAGGGTGATCTTCAACAAGTCCCTTCCTTTCTTAGGGGATCAGTTTCATTGTCTCTTAAAATAATTGGCCAAGAATACAACTGAGTTCTTAAATGTTTAGTCATATCCATTAATGGGCAGTGAAATTCATTTAGTTGTTGCAACAGCTTTTTTATTTAAATGAAATGAAAGAATATAATAGAAAATATCATAAAAAAATCATATATAGGAAGACTAAGTATTGTTTGGGGATACTTTTGTTTATGCACTAGATTGCAATGGTAGTTCAGTGGTAGAATTTCCACCTTCTGTGAGGGAGATCTGGGTTCAGTTCTGGCCCATGCACCTCATGTGCCGCCACTACCTGCCTGTCAGTAGAGGCTTGCATGTTGCTATGATGCTGAACAGGTTTCAGCAGAGCTTCCAGATAAGAGGGACTAGGACTGGGTAGCATTTTATTCTGTTGTGTATGGTAGAGCCATGAGTCAGGGGCCAACTCAATGGCAGCTAACAACAAAGATCATAATGAAAAGCTAATTTTTTACTCGTCATGCTCATAATTCGGAAGTCACTGAATTTTATGTACTCCAAGTCTCCTTTCCTCTTTAGTGGTTTATTATTCTGTCAAGATGCGAAAGTAATGGACAGCTGAGGACCCTGGCCATGGAGCCAGAACTCTGCTGGGCCTGGACCTTCCTTGTTGAATTCATTTCTCTTCTCCCTAATCTTCTCCTTTGTAAAATGTGGATATCAGCACCCATCTCTCACAGGGTTATTACAAGGAATAGATGCAGTAATCTATGCAAACTATATGTTATTTATTAGTTGCTGTTGAGTCATCTCTGACTCTTGGCAACTGCGTGTACAACAGAACTAAATGTTGCTTGGTCCTGTGCTATCTTCACAATCGTTGGTATGCTTGAGTCAATTATTGCAGCCTCTGTGTCTTTTCAGTGCTTTCCAACCTTGGGGGCTCATTTTCCAGCACTATATTGAAAAATATTCTGCTGTGATCCATGGGATTTTTATTGCCTAACTTGTGGAAGTACATCACCAGACCTTTCTTCCTAATCTGTCTTATTCTGGAAGCTCCATTGAAACTTGTCCACCAAGGGTTTCCCTGCTGGTATTTGAAATAACAGAGACATAAATTCCAGGATCATAGCAACATATAAGCCACTGCAGTATGACAAACTGAAAGAGAACCAGTGGTTGTATTTTTGTTGTTGTTGTTATGTGCCATCGAGTCCATTTCTACTCATAGCAACCCTATACACTACAGAATGAAAGACTGCCTGGTCCTGCACCATGCTTACAATTGTTATGCTTAAGCCCATCGTTGCAGATACTGTGTCAATTCATCTCACTAAGGGTACTCCTTTTTTTTTGTAGACTCTTTACCAAGCATGATGTCCTTCTCCAGGGACTGATCACTCCCAATAACATGTCCAAAGTATGTAAGACACAGTATCGCCATCCCTTGCTTCAAAGGAGCATTCTGATTGTATTTCTTCCAAGACAGATTGGTCCTTTTGACAGTCTATGGTATATTCAATATTCTTCACCAACATCGTAATTCAAAGGTGTCAGTTCTCTTCAGTCTTCCTTATTTATTATCCAGCTTTTGCATGCATATGATGCGATTGAAAATACCATGGCTTGAATCAGGTGTACCTTGGTCTTCAAGGTGACATCTTTGCTTTACAACATTAAAAGAGGTCTTTTGCGGCAGATTTGCCCAACACAATGAGTCTTTTGATTTCTTCACTGCTGCTTCCATGGCTGTTGATTCTGGATCCAGGTAAAATGAAATCCTTAACATCTTCAATCTTTTCTCCATTTATCATGATGTTGCTTATTGGTCTAGGTGTGAGGACTTTTGTTTTCCTTATGTTGAGATGTAATCCATACTAAAGGCTACAGTTTTTGATCTTCATCAGTAAGTGCTTCAAGTCCTCTTTACTTTCAGCAAGGATTGTTCTGTCATCTGCATAACGCTGGTTGTTAATGACCCTTCCTCCAATGCTGATGCCCTATTTGTCTCCATATAGTCCAGCTTCTTGGATTATTTGCTTAGCATGCACACTGAATAGGTATGGTGAAAGGATACAACCCTGACGCACACCTTTCCTGACTTTAAACCACGTAGTATCCCCTTGTTCTGTTCAAACAACTGCCTCTTGATCTATATACAGGTTCCTCATGAGCACAATTAAGTGTTCTGGAATTCCCCTTCTTTGCAATGTTATTCATAATTTGTTATGATCCTTTCCATAGTCAATAAAACACAGGTAAACATCTTTCTGGTATTCTCTGCTTTCAGCCAGGATCCATCTGACATCAGCAATGATATCCCTTGTTCCATGTCCTCTTCTGAATCTGGCCTGAATTTCTGACAGTTCCCTGTCGATATACTGCTGTAGCCACTTTTGAATGATCTTCAGCAAAATTTTACTTGCATGTGATATTAATGACATTGTTTGATAATTTCCACATTTGGTTGGATCACCTTTCTTGGGAATAGGCATAAATATGGATCTTTTCCAGCTGGTTGGTCAGGTAGCTGCATCCCAAATTTTTTGGCATAAATGAGTGAGCACTTCCAGTGCTGGATCCATTTGTTGAAACATCTCATTTGATATTCTGTCAGTTCCTAGATCCTTGCTTTTCGACAATGTTTTCCGTGCAGCATGGACTTCTTCCTTTAGTACCAGCAGTTCCTGATCATATGCTACCTCTTGAAATGGTTGAATGTCAACTGATTCTTTTTGGTATAATTACTCTGTGTATTCCTTCCATCTTCTTTTGATGCTTCCTGCATCATTTAATATCTTTCCCATGAAATCCTTCACTATTGCACCTCGAGGCTTAAATTTTTCTTCAGTTCTTTCAGCTTGAGAAATGCCAAGCGTATTCTTCCTTTTTGGTTTTATACCTCCAGCTCTTTGCACATGTCACTATAATACTTTGTCTTCTTGAGCCACCCATTGAAATCTTCTGTTCAGTTCTTATACTTCATCATTTCTTTCTTTTGCTTTAGCTGCTCAACGTTCAAAAGCAAGTTTCAGAGTCTCTTCTGACATCCATATTGGTCTTTTCTTTCTTTCCTGTCTTTTTAATGACCTTTTGATTTCTTCATGTATGATGTACTTGATGCCATTCCACAACTCATCTGGTCTTCAGTTATTAGTGTTGAATATGTCATATCTATTCTTGAGATGGTCTCTAAATTCAGGTGGGATATACTCAAGGTCCTATTTTGGCTCTTGCAGACTTGTTCTAATTTTCTTCAGTTTCAACTTGAACCTGCATGTGAGCAATTGATGGCTTATTCTGCAGTCAGCCCCTGGCCTTGTTCTGACCAAAGATATTGAACTTTTCCATTGTCTCTTTCCACAGATTTGATTCCTGTGTATTCCATAAGGCGAGGTCCTTGTATATAGTTGCCATTCATGTTGTTGAAAAAAGGCATTTGCAGTGAAGAAGTCATTGGTCTTGCAAAATTCTGCCATGCGATCTCTGGCATCGTTTCTATCACCAAGGCCATATTTTCCAACTACTGATCCTTCCTTTTTGTTTCCAGCTTTCACATTACAATCACCAATAATTATCAATGCATCCTGATTGCATGTTTGATCAATTTCAGATTGCAGAAGTTGATAAAAATTTTCAGTTTCTTCATCTGTGCCTTAGTGGTTGGTGCATAAATTTGAATAATAGTCATATTAATTGGTCTTCCTCGAAGGCGTATAGATATTATCCTATTGCTGACAGTGTTGTACTTCAGGATGGATTTTGAAATGTTCTTTCTGTCAATGAACGCAATGCCATTCCTCTTCAAGTTGTCATTCCTGGCATAGTAGGCCATATGATTGTCCTATTCAAAATGACCAATACTAGGCCGTTTCAGCTCACTAATACCTAAGATATTGAAGTTTATGTGTTCCATTTCATTTTTGAAGATTTCCAGTTTTCCTAGATTCATACTTTTTACATTCCACATTCCAATTATTAATGAATATTTGCAGCTGTTTCTTCTCATTTTGAGTCATGTCACATCAGCATATGAAGGCCCCAAAAGCTTGACTCCATCCATATCATTAAGGATGACTCCACTTTGAGGAAGCAGCTCTTCCCCAGTCATCTTCTGAGCGCCTTCCAACCTGAACAGTTCATTTTTCAGCAGTATATCAGACTGTGTTCTGCTGCTATTCATACGTTTTCACTGGCTAATTCTCTTCAGAAGTAGACCGCCGGGTCCTTCTTCCTAGTCTGTCTTAGTCTGGAAGCTCAGCTGAAACCTGTCTCCCATGGGTGACCCTGCTGTTATCTGAATACCAGTGGCATAGCTTCCAGCATCACAGCAACATGCAACCCCCCACAGTACTACAAACTGACAGACACATGGTTGTATTATTACAAAGTATAAATTCTGTCATGATTATGATCATTCTGTAGTTGTGAGGATGGGAAGTTCTTTTGCTTATGAGCCCTTTTCCTGAACAAGTGTTTCTGATTTATTTCATCCATGCTTTTTCTCATGGTGATCCCTCTACCTGAAACACCCTTCCCACTTGTACTCATCTTATTCATCCTTAAAGACTTAACACAGGCATGATCTCTCCCAGGCACCTTCTCTAAACTCCTAGATGTTACTTCCATGCCACATACCATCCCAAACCTACCTATCTTTTTTAACTTACCATATTTTAAAATAAAAATATGTTTACATGTCTGATGCACCCACTAGACCATAAAAACTCCCAACTTGTTATTCACTGCTTAATTTCCAACACTTAGCCTAGTGTCTGCATGTACTAGACAAGTCTGGAAAATATACCCTAAGTGAACTGAACAGATCTTCTCTTTCTTCCTACGACTTCAGTGTTGTTCACCTTCACTTCTTTTCAACATAGTCACTTATTTGTCCTACCTCCTATTCCATCTCTTGCAAATACTTGGCACGAATAATAGCTAATTCAGTGACAACAATTACCTCTTGGCCTTCTTTATTGCAGCATCTCCAGGGGAGACTAGTAGAAAAGTGTATTCAGGAAAGAAAAGAGATAATTGAAGAAAAGACATAATAACCAAATGGAAAATGTGGTAACGTCAAGCTACTCAGATATTGTGACATTTATCTGGGAGACTATGCATGGATATGCAGTGGCAGGAGAACCAGGGGAAAGTTTGGCCTACGGAGGAGCATAACTCTCGAAGTCTTCTCTTTGTATGCCCAGAAGCCCATGAGGGACAAGGATACTGGGCTCACCATGGTGCCCACTTATGTTCCTTCCTCTGCACGTATAGGAAGAAAGGCCCTGGCAGCTTGATGACCAGCAGTCCTTACCCAGCCATCCTGATTCAAGTCTTTTTGATTCCTGATCCACCATGTAAATAATTGACAAAGCAATTTCCAAGTGGCCTTGGTAGTGGGACACAGAAATCAATAAAGGCTGGGCACAAGGACAGACACTTTTTCCAACTCTGAGCCCAATTGGATGATTACATCCCTCTTCTGGCTGTGGAACATTTTGCCTCCTGTCACTGTCAAGTTGCTGGGTTGATTTATCAAGAAACAGGTAACAGTCACCTTCCCACCACTATTAGCAGATCCTTGATCAAGAGCAGGTTATAAAAACATCTGGTACGTCTCCCTTGCGTTTATCTGTTTATTCATGCTTGGAGTTTTGTTCCAGGACTAACTCAAGCATATAATACTCAGAGTTCTAATAAACTGAAAATTGCTCCTGCTGAGATTTTGACAAATTATTTTCCTGCTGGGGTTCAGTCAAGACTATTCTGTCTTTCACAGAATATTTAAAGTGGCTTCCACTGTGTCAGATACACTGTAAAGAATTTTCAGTGTTATAACTTCAGGGTAGGCTCAATGTGTTTTTAAAATCTCTAGGCTATCCAATTTGCTATTTAGTGTATATTACCAAATATAATGCTTTGTCTGCCAATTCTGCTAAAAGCTGTAATAATAATAATGGTGTCATGTAGTGTCTTTCCTCCTGAAGGAGCCTTCACTTGTCTTATGGATGGCATGAGCAGAAGACAAATGCCCTGTGCTCATATCAGGACCCTTTCACATACTACAGTTGGCCTTACATAATTAAATTACTTTTTACAGAAGAGAACCTACCTCACGGTGAATGTTGAGTCTATTTTCAACTCATAAGAACCATAATGCTAAATATTTTTAAAGATAATGAGTTTTAAATTTTCTAGACCTGTGACTACACCAAGTGATCAAGGAGAAATCATTCCCAGAGCTTCCAATATGTACCTGGTGCTGCCACTCAGAGAAAGGAAAAAATGATCAAGTATATATTGAAAACAAGAACATAGTCATATTATATGGATGGGTGTATTTGTGTGTGTATGCATATAAGATGTGACACCAAGCTTCTGGAAGGTGGTGAAAGTCATAAATGAGAGAAGTACTATGTTTTCTTTGAGGAGTTCCTGTGTGAGTTGGCTGATAACCAAAAGGCTGGGGGTTGGAGTTCAGCTTTCAGAGGCAACTCTGAAGAAAGGCCTGAAACAATCTACTTCCATCGAAAACCTTATGAACACACATGGGATTGCTGCGAGTTGGAGCTGACTCAATGGCAACTGGTTTTTTGATGTACCAGATTACAAAGCATTTTCACATGCGTTATCTCATTTAATTCTCAGAACAGAATGATACACCCTTGTGAGTGTATTATTATTTCCATTTGCAGAAGAACAAACTTTGTCTTAGTGAATATAATCAAGTTGCTCAAGCAGTGGATTTAGAAAGAGGCGGGACGAGTACTTGAACCCAAGTCATTGAACTAAATCCAATGCCCTTTGTACTCTGTTGTGACTTGTGACACATTTCTGTTGGCCTGTTCAACAACCAGGCCAGCTTCTTTCATGCTAAGAGAACTCCAATTTTGTTTCAGCTTTAATTTACCTGGCTCCATGAGAGGAATCATGACTAGTCTAGGGAGAGAACAGCTGCCATGCCCTTCTTGGCTAGTGATCACTCTTAGGAGTGGATATAGGACCACAATTCTAGCCACTGAAACATAATTGGAAGTCTTCTTGGGCCTTCTGAGAGTATCTTCCCTAATAAGAGAAGACCACAATGAGAAAGTCCTTTATCCAGCCATCCTTCTGGGTTCCTGCTAGGATATCATGTGATGTTTGGAGCTGCGGCCAGCATTTTGTAACCATGTGGGCAGACATTTCTGGCATAACAAGATTGGCTGCCTGAAACGACAGAAAGCACCTGGGAGCATGATATGTCAGTGAGTTTCCAAACCAACGTTGGTACACCTACCTCTAAACTTCTTAAGTCAATGAATGTATCCTTATGGTGTAGGTCATCTTAGTAAGATTTTCTGATACTTGCCCCATATTGAACCCTAATTAATGTACAGCTATTCTGCTCTGTTCTTGAGACAATGATGAATAAGGTGTCTAACATTCTTGGGGCTTGCCCCATAGTTTGCAACTCCAACCTGGTGCTTTGACTCATCTGCAAGACCTACTCTAGCCCTGTTTTGGAAATAGCTGCCACCCTCACAGAAAATATATAACACCATGTCTAGGGCTGTCTCAGCCACCAGAAGCCTTTCCTACCCTTTCAAGTTCTCCTGATCACTGTTTGCTACCCCATAGATTTTAGATCAGCCTCCATCCCTCCACCCTGTCCCTTAAGTCTTTGACTCCTTACTAGTCCTTGATTGTTTTTTATGCCCTATATCTTTTTTTTTTTTTTATCTTTAGTCTAGCTCTACTCTCTGACATCTGTACCCACTTTAATTTGAGGCATTTGTTATGATAACTTGGTTATTAGTTTATGACATACCTCCTTGCTTTGGATACTGATAGAAGAGACCTAACATTTATTGAGCATTTTATATGACCTAAACATTGATTTGGAGTCCTGGAGTAGTGCAAATGGCTTACATGTTTGGCTTTTAACTAAAAGATTGAAGGTTCTACTCTACCCAGAGGCACCTCAGAAGAAAGGTCTGGTGATTTACTTTAGAAAAATTGGGCATCAAAAATCCTATGCAGCACAGTTCTACTTCAACATGCATGGGGTCTCCAAGAGTTGGAGTCAACTTGTTGGCAATTGGTAAGAAAGTACTGATTTAGAGGTTTATCAAATTTAATTCTTGAAAGAAGCTTGAGGAATAGGTATTAACTCTATTTTCCATTAGCAATAATTTTGAAGTTTAAGTAAATGACCCAATATCAAACCTCTAGGTATTATCATATACCCAGGAGTCTAACAGTTCAGTTGGACTCCAAGGCCCATGGTTTTCCGCTTTACCATGAAACAGTACTTGACAAATCCTTCAAAACTTTTTTTTTAATTTTTATTGTGCTTTAAGTGAAAGTTTACAAATCAAGTCAGTCTCTCACACAAAAACTTATATACACCTTGCTACATACTCGCAATTGCTCTCCCCCTAATGAGACAGCCCACTCCCTCCCTCCACTCTCTTTTTGTGTCCATTTTGCCAGCTTCTAACCCCCTCTACCCTCTCATCTCCTCTCCAGGAAGGAGGTGCCAAAGTAGTCTCAAGTGTCCACCAGATACAAGAAGCTCACTCCTTACAAACATCCCTCCCCAACCCACTGCCCTGTCCAATCCCTGTCTGAAGAGTTGGGTTTGGGAGTGGCTCCTGTCTTGGGCCAACAGAAGGTCTGGGGGCCATGACCACTGGGTTCCTTCTAGTCTCTGTCAGACCATTAAGTCTGATCTTTTTATGAGAATTTGGGGTCTGCATCCCACTGCTCTCCTGCTCCCTCAGAGGTTCTCTGTTGTGGTCCCTGTCAGGGCACTCATCGGTTGTAGCCGGGCACCATCTAGCTCTTCTGGTCTCAGGCTAATGTAGTCTCTAGTTTACATGGCCGTTTCTGTCTCTTGGGTTCATAATTACCTTGTGTGTTTGGTGTTCTTCATTCTCCTTTGATCTAGGTGAGCTGAGACCAATTGATGCATCTTAGGTGGACTCTTGCTAGCATTTAAGACCCCAGACGCCTCTCTCCAAGGTGGGATGCAGAATGTTTTCTTAACAGATTTTATTATGCCAATTGACTTAGATGTCCTCTGGAACCATAGACTCCAAACTGTCACCTCGGCTACGCTGGCCATCGAAGCATTCAGTTTAATCAGGGAACTGCTTTTGGTTTAATTCAGTTGGGCTGACCTCGCCTGTATTGTGTGTTCTCTTTCCTGTCACCAAAAGTAGTTCTTATCTGCTAATTAGTGAATACCCCTTTCCTACCCTCCCTCCCTCCCCCCTCTCGTAAGCACAAAAGAATGTGTTCTTCTCTGTTTAAACTATTTTTTTTTTGAGTTCTTATAATAGTGGTCTTAAACAGTATTTGTCCGTTTGCAGCTGACTAATTTCACTTATCATAATGCCTCCCAGATTCCTCCATGTTATGAAATGTTTCACAGATTCATCACTGTTCTTTATTGATCCATAGTATTCCATTGTGTGAACATACCATAATTTATTTACCCATTCATCTGCTGATGGGCACTTGGTTGCTTCCATCTTTTTGCTATTGTAAACAGTGCTGCAATGAACATGGGGGTGCATATATCTGTTTGTGTAAAGGCTCTTATTTCTCTGGGATATGTTCCAAGGAATGGGATTGCTGGATCATACGGTAGTTCTATTTCTAGCTTTTTTTTTTTTTAATAATTTTTATTGTGCTGTAAGTGAAAGTTTACAAATCAAGTCAGTCTGTCACATATAAGCTTATATACACCTTACTCCATACTCCCACTTAATCTCCCCCTAATGAGTCAGCCCGCTCCCTCCTTCCAGTCTCTCCTCTCGTGACGGTTTTGCCAGTTTCTTATCCTCTCTAACCTCCCTTCTCCCCTCCAGACAGGAGATGCCAACACAGTCTCAAGTGTCCACCTGATACAAGTAGCTCACTCTTCATCAGCATCTCTCTCCTACCCATTGTCCAGTCCCTTCCATGTCTGATGAGTTGTCTCCGGGAATGGTTCCTGTCCTGGGCCAACAGAAGGTTTAGGGACCTTGACCGCCGGAATTCTTCCGTCTCAGTCAGACCATTAAGTCTGGTCTTTTTATGAGAATTTGGGGTCTGCATCCCACTGTTCTCCTGCTCCCTCAGGGGTTCTCTGTTGTGGTCCCTGTCAGGGCAGTCATCGGTTGTGGCCGGGCACCATCTAGTTCTTGTGGTCTCAGGATGATATAACTCTCTGTTTCATGTAGCCCTTTCTGTCTCTTGGGCTCATAGTTATCGTATGACCTTGGTGTTCTTCATTCTCCTTTGATCCAGGTAGATTCAAACCAATTGATGCATCTTAGATGGCCGCTTCTTAGCATTTAAGACCCCAGACGCCATGCTTCAAATTTTGCCAATTGACTTAGAAGTCCCCTTAAGCCATAGTACCCAAACCCTCACCTTTGCTCCGCTGACCTTTGAAGCGCTCAGTTTATCCCAGAAGCTTCTTCGCTTTTGGTCCAGTCTAGTTGAGCTAACCTTCCTTGCATTGAGTATTGTCCTTCCCTTCACCTAAGGTAGTTCTTATCTACTAACTAATCAGTAAATAACCCTTTCCCATTCTCCCTCCCTTCCCCCCTCGTAACCACAAAAGTATGTGTTCTCAGTTTATACTATTTCTCAAGATCTTATAATAGTGAGTTTGTCTTTTTCCATCTGACTAGTTTCACTCAGCATAATGCCTTCCAGGTTCCTTCATGTTATGAAATGTTTCAGAGATTCGTCACTGTTCTTTATCGATGCGTAGTATTCCATTGTGTGAATATACCATAATTTATTTAACCATTAATCCTTTGATAGACACCTTGGTTGCTTCCAGCTTTTTGCTATTGTAAACAGAGCTGCAATAAACATGGGTGTGCATATATCTGTTCATGTAAAGGGTCTTATTTCTCTAGGGTATATTCCGAGGAGTGGGATTTCTGGGTTGTATGGTAGTTTTATTTTTAACTTTTTAAGATAACGCCAGATAGATTTCCAAAGTGGTTGTACCATTTTACATTCCCACCAGCAGTGTATAAGAGTTCCAATCTCTCCGCAGCCTCTCCAACATTTATTATTTTGTGTTTTTTGGATTAATGCCAGCCTTGTTGGAAAGAGATGGAATCTAATGGTAGTTATAATTCGCATTTCTCTAATGGCTATTGATCGAGAGCATTTTCTCATGTTAGCTGCCTGAATATCTTCTTTAGTGAAATGCATGTTCATATCCTTTGCCCACTTTTTGATTGGGTTGTTTGTCTTTTCGTGGTTGAGTTTTAACAGAATCATATAGCTTTTAGAGATCAGGTGCTGGTTGGAGATGTCATAGCTGAAAATTTTTTCCCAATCTGTAGGTGGTCTTTTTACACTTTTGGTGAAGTCTTTAGATGAGCATAGGTGTTTGATTTTTAGGAGCTCCCAGTTATCTGGTTTCTCTTTGTCATTTTTGGTAATGTTTTGTATTCTGTTTATGCCTTGTATTAGGGCTCCTAATGTTGTCCCTATTTTTTCTTCCATGATCTTTATCGTTTTAGTCTTTATGTTTAGGTCTTTGATCCACTTGGAGTTAGTTTTTGTGCATGGTGTGAGGTATGGGTCCTGTGTCATTTTTTTGCAAATGGATATCCAGTTATGCCAGCACCATTTGTTAAAAAGACTATCTTTCGGGGCGGAACCAAGATGGCGGACTAGGCAGACGCTACCTCGGATCCCTCTTACAACAAAGACACGGAAAAACAAGTGAATCGATCACATACATAACAATCTACGAACCCTGAACAACAAACACAGATTTAGAGACGGAGAACAAACTAATACGGGGAAGCAGCTATTGTTTCCAGAGCCTGGAGCCAGCATACCAGTCAAGTACGGCACAAGCACAGAGAGCGGCTCCACCCCCCTGAACTAACCCCGGGAGGGGGACCAGCCGGTTCCATGGGCGGTGTGGGACGCAGCCGGTAGGAGAAGTCCCCGGGAGGCAGTGACTGGTCTTGGAGCAGAAAGAGCAGCGTCCAAGCCGGGGAACCGTCCAGCAGGGATTTGGACTGGACGCAGGTACGGCATAAACATGGAGAGTTGCTCCACCCCCCTGAACTAACCCCGGGAAGGGGACCAGCCAGGTCGCGCGGGCGGCGTGGGACGCAGCCGGTAGGAGAAGTCCCTGGGAGGCAGCGACTGGTATTGGAGCGGGGAGAACAGCATCCCAGCTGGAACACTTGGTCACGGCACAAGCTCGGGGACCTGCTCCACCCATCTGAACTAACCCTGGGAGGAGGCCCAACTGGTTCTCGGAGGCGGCACGGCCACGCGGCTGGAGGGACGAGAAGTCCCCGGGAGGCAGCGACTGATTTTGGAGTCGAGAGTGCACTGTCCCAGTAGGGGAGCCTTGACGCTGGGCATGGGACTGGAAGCGGAGGATCTGACCGTGACTCCAGCGGGCCAGACCCCCCGGGGGCAATCTCCACACAGCCAGCACACATAGGCGACGCGCCCGCGGGAATCTCAGATATAATAGTCATTCCAAGCAAGACAAGCAACTCTGGCTATATTCTGAGGTGCTACTCTCCTATCTCTCTGTTCCCTCCCCCACCCTCCCCAGGCGGCTTCATTAACATCTGAATAGCCTGAGCCAGAGGGAGAACTCTGATAGGGATCTGACTGCATTTTTTTTAGCGGATTTTCTGGAAAAACTAGTTTCCCAGTGATGGCTCGGAGACAACAATCCATATCAAACCACTTAAAGAAGCAGACCATGACAGCTTCTCCAACCCCCCAAACAAAAGAATCAAAATCTTTCCCAAATGAAAATACAATCTTGGAATTATCAGATACAGAATATAAAAAACTAATTTACAGAATGCTTAATGATATCACAAATGAAATTAGGATAACTGCAGAAAAAGCCAAGGAACACACTGATAAAACTGTTGAAGAACTCAAAAAGATTATTCAAGAACATACTGGAAAAATTAATAAGTTGCAAGAATCCATAGAGAGACAACATGTAGAAATCCAAAAGATTAACAATAAAATAACAGAATTAGACAACGCACCAGGAAGTCAGAGGAGCAGACTCGAGCAATTAGAATGCAGACTGGGACATCTGGAGGACCAGGGAATCGACACCAACATAGCTGAAAAAAAATCAGATAAAAGAATTAAAAAAAATGAAGAAACCCTAAGAATTATGTGGGACTCTATCAAGAAGGATAACCTGCGGGTGATTGGAGTCCCAGAACAGGGAGGGGGGACAGAAAACACAGAGAAAATAGTTGAAGAACTCCCGACAGAAAACTTCCCTGACATTATGAAAGACGAAAGGATATCTATCCAAGATGCTCATCGAACCCCATTTAAGATTGATCCAAAAAGAAAAACACCAAGACATATTATCATCAAACTCACCAAAACCAAAGATAAACAGAAAATTTTAAAAGCAGCCAGGGAGAAAAGAAAGGTTTCCTTCAAGGGAGAATCAGTAAGAATATGTTCTGACTACTCAGCAGAAACCATGCAGGCAAGAAGGGAATGGGACGACACATACAGAACACTGAAGGAGAAAAACTGCCAGCCAAGGATCATATATCCAGCAAAACTCTCTCTGAAATATGAAGGCGAAATTAAGATATTTACAGACAAACACAAGTTTAGAGAATTTGCAAAAACCAAACCAAAGCTACAAGAAATACTAAAGGATATTGTTTGGTCAGAGAACCAATAATATCAGATATCAGCACAACGCAAGGTCACAAAACAGAACGTCCTGATATCAACTCAAATAGGGAAATCACAAAAAGAAATTAAGATTAATTAAGAAAAAAATAATACACATAACAGGGAATCATGGAAGTCAATAGGTAAAAGATCACAATAATCAAAAATAGGGACTAAATACAGGAGGCATTGAACTGCCAGATGGAGAGTGATACAAGGCGATATAGAACAATACAAGTTAGGTTTTTACTTAGAAAAATAGGGGTAAATAATAAGGTAACCACAAAAAGGTATAACAACTCTATAACTCAAGATAAAAACCAAGAAAAACGTAACAACTCAACTAACATAAAGTCAAGCACTATGAAAATGAGGATCTCACAATTTACTAAGAAAAACGCCTCAGCACAAAAAAGTATGTGGAAAAATGAAATTGTCAACAACACACATAAAAAGGCATCAAAATGACAGCACTAAAAACTTATTTATCTATAATTACCCTGAATGTAAATGGACTAAATGCACCAATAAAGAGACAGAGAGTCACAGACTGGATAAAGAAACACGATCCATCTGTATGCTGCCTACAAGAGACACACCTTAAACTTAGAGACACAAACAAACTAAAACTCAAAGGATGGAAAAAAGTATATCAAGCAAACAATAAGCAAAAAAGAAGAGGAGTAGCAATATTAATTTCTGACAAAATAGACTTTAGACTTAAATCCACCGCAAAGGATAAAGAAGGACACTATATAATGATAAAAGGGACAATTGATTAGGAAGACATAACCATATTAAATATTTATGCACCCAATGACAGGGCTGCAAGATACATAAATCAAATTTTAACAGAATTGAAAAGCGAGATAGATACCTCCACAATTATAGTAGGAGACTTCAACACACCACTTTCGGAGAAGGACAGGACATCCAGTAAGAAGCTCAACAGAGACACGGAATATCTAATTACAACAATCAACCAACTTGACCTCATTGACTTATACAGAACTCTCCACCCAACTGCTGCAAAATATACTTTTTTTTCTAGCGCACATGGAACATTCTCTAGAACAGACCACATATTAGGTCATAAAACAAACCTTTGCAGAGTCCAAAACATCGAAATATTACAAAGCATCTTCTCAGACCACAAGGCAATAAAACTAGAGATCAATAACAGAAAAACTAGGGAAAAGAAATCAAATACTTGGAAAATGAACAACACCCTTCTGAAAAAAGACTGGGTTATAGAAGACATTAAGGAGGGAATAAGGAAATTCATAGAAAGCAATGAGAATGAAAATACTTCCTATCAAAACCTCTGGGACACAGCAAAAGCAGTGCTCAGAGGCCAATTTATATCAATAAATGCACACATACAAAAAGAAGAAAGAGCCAAAATCAGAGAACTGTCCCTACAACTTGAACAAATAGAAACTGAGCAACAAAAGAATCCATCAGGCACCAGAAGAAAACAAATAATAAAAATTAGAGCTAAACTAAATGAATTAGAGAACAGAAAAACAATCGAAAGAATTAACAAAGCCAAAAGCTGGTTCTTTGAAAAAATTAACAAAATTGATAAACCATTGGCTAGACTGACTAAAGAAATACAGGAAAGGAAACAAATAACCCGAATAAGAAATGAGAAGGACCACATCACAACAGAACCAAATGAAATTAAAAGAATCATTTCAGATTATTATGAAAAATTGTACTCTAACAAATTTGAAAACCTAGAAGAAATGGATGAATTCCTGGAAAAACACTACCTACCTAAACTAACACATTCAGAAGCAGAACAACTAAATAGACCCATAACAAAAAAAGAGATTGAAACGGTAATTAAAAAACTCCCAACAAAAAAAAAGCCCTGGCCCGGACGGCTTCACTGCAGAGTTCTACCAAACTTTCAGAGAAGAGTTAACACCACTACTACTAAAGGTATTCCAAAGCATAGAAAATGACGGAATACTACCCAACTCATTCTATGAAGCCACCATCTCCTTGATACCAAAACCAGGTAAAGACATTACAAAAAAAGAAAATTATAGACCTATATCCCTCATGAACATTGATGCAAAAATCCTCAACAAAATTCTAGCCAATAGAATCCAACAACACATCAAAAAAATAATTCACCCTGATCAAGTGGGATTTATACCAGGTATGCAAGGCTGGTTTAATATCAGAAAAACCATTAATGTAATCCATCACATAAATAAAACAAAAGACAAAAACCACATGATCTTATCAACTGATGCAGAAAAGGCATTTGACAAAGTCCAACACCCATTTATGATAAAAACTCTTACCAAAATAGGAATTGAAGGAAAATTCCTCAACATAATAAAGGGCATCTATGCAAAGCCAACAGCCAATATCACTCTAAATGGAGAGAACCTGAAAGCATTTCCCTTGAGAACGGGAACCAGACAAGGATGCCCTTTATCACCGCTCTTATTCAACATCGTGTTGGAAGTCTTAGCCAGGGCAATTAGGCTAGACAAAGAAATAAAAGGTATCCGGATTGGCAAGGAAGAAGTAAAGTTATCACTATTTGCAGATGACATGATTATATACACAGAAAACTCCAAGGAATCCTCCAGAAAACTACTGAAACTAATAGAAGAGTTTGGAAGAGTCTCAGGTTATAAAATAAACATACAAAAATCACTTGGATTCCTCTACATCAACAAAAAGAACACCGAAGAGGAAATAACCAAATCAATACCATTCACAGTAGCCCCCAAGAAGATAAGATACTTAGGAATAAATCTTACCAAGGATGTAAAAGACCTATATAAAGAAAACTACAAAGCTCTACTACAAGAAATTCAAAAGGACATACTTAAGTGGAAAAACATACCCTGCTCATGGATAGGAAGACTTAACATAGTAAAAATGTCTATTCTACCAAAAGCCATCTATACATTTAACGCACTTCCTATCCAAATTCCAATGTCATATTTTAAGGGGATAGAGAAACAAATCACCAATTTCATATGGAAGGGAAAGAACCCCTGGATAAGCAAAGCACTACTGAAAAATAAGAAGAAAGTGGGAGGCCTCACCTTACCTGATTTCAGAACCTATTATATAGCCACAGTAGTCAAAACAGCCTGGTATTGGTACAACAACAGACACATAGACCAATGGAACAGAATTGAGAACCCAGACATAGATCCATCCACGTATGAGCAGCTGATATTTGACAAAGGACCAGTGTCAATTAACTGGGGAAAAGATAGCCTTTTTAACAAATGGTGCTGGCATAACTGGATATCCCTTTGCAAAAAAATGAAACAGGACCCATACCTCACACCATGCACAAAAACTAACTCCAAGTGGATCAAAGACCTAAACATAAAGACTAAAAGGATAAAGATCATGGAAGAAAAAATTGGGACAACCCTAGGAGCCCTAATACAAGGTATAAACAGAATACAAAACATTACCAAAAATGATGAAGAGAAACCCGATAACTGGGAGCTCCTAAAAATCAAACACCTATGCTCATCTAAAGACTTCAAAAGAGTAAAAAGACCACCCTACAGACTGGGAAAGAATTTTCAGCTATGACATCTCCGACCAGAGCCTGATCTCTAAAATCTACATGATTCTGTCAAAACTCAACCAGAAAAAGACAAACAACCCAATCAAGAAGTGGGCAAAGGATATGAACACACATTTCACTAAAGAAGATATTCAGGCAGCCAACAGATACATGAGAAAATGCTCCCGATCATTAGCCATTAGAGAAATGCAAATTAAAACTACGATGAGATTCCATCTCACACCAGCAAGGCTGGCATTAATCCAAAAAACACAAAATAATAAATGTTGGAGAGGCTGCGGAGAGATTGGAACTCTCATACACTGCTGGTGGGAATGTAAAATGGTACAACCACTTTGGAAATCTATCTGGCGTTATCTTAAACAGTTAGAAATAGAACTACCATACAACCCAGAAATCCCACTCCTAGGAATATACCCTAGAGAAATAAGAGCCTTCACACAAACAGATATATGCACACCCATGTTTATTGCAGCTCTGTTTACAATAGCAAAAAGTTGGAAGCAACCACGGTGTCCATCAACGGATGAATGGGTAAATAAATTGTGGTATATTCACACAATGGAATACTACACATCGATAAAGAACAGTGACGAATCTCTGAAACATTTCATAACATGGAGGAACCTGGAAGGCATTATGCTGAGTGAAATGAGTCAGAGGCAAAAGGACAAATATTGTATAAGACCACTATTATAAGATCTTGAGAAATAGTAAACCTGAGAAGAACACATACTTTTGTGGTTACGAGGGGGGGAGGGAGGGAGGGTGGGAGAGGGTTTTTTATTGATTAATCAGTAGATAAGAACTGCTTTAGGTGAAGGGAAAGACAACACTCAATACATGGAAGGTCAGCTCAATTGGACTGGACCAAAAGCAAAGAAGTTTCCGGGATAAAATGAATGCTTCAAAGGTCAGCGGAGCAAGTGCAGGGGTCTGGGGAACATGGTTTTCGGGGACTTCTAAGTCAATTGGCAAAATAATTCTATTATGAAATCATTCTGCATCCCACTTTGAAATGTGGCATCTGGGGTCTTAAATGCTAACAAGCGGCCATCTAAGATGCATCAATTGGTCTCAACCCACCTGGAGCAAAGGAAAATGAAGAACACCAAGGCCACACGACAACTAAGAGCCCAAGAGACAGAAAGGGCCACATGAACCAGAGACCTACATCATCCTGAGACCAGAAGAACTAGTTGGTGCCCGGCCACAATCGATGACTGCCCTGACAGGGAGCACAACAGAGAACTCCTGAGGGAACAGGAGATCAGTGGGATGCAGACCCCAAATTCTCATAAAAAGACCAAACTTAATGGTCTGACTGAGACTGGAGAAATCCCGGCGGCCGTGCTCCCCAGACCTTCAGTTGACACAGGACAGGAACCATCCCCGAAGACAACTCATCAGAAATGAAAGGGACTGGTCAGCGGGTGGGAGAGAGACGCTGATGAAGACTGAGCTAATTATATCAGGTGGACACTTGAGATTGTGTTGGCAACTCTTGTCTGGAGGGGGGATGGGAGGATAGAGAGAGAGGGAAGCCGGCAAAATTGTCAAGAAAGGAGAGACTGAAAGGGCTGACTCAAGAGGGGGAGAGGAAGTGGGAGTAGGGAGTGAGATGTATGTAAACTTATATGTGACAGACTGATTGGATTTGTAAACATTCACTTGAAGCTTAATAAAAGTTATAGAAAAAAAAAAAAGACTATCTTTCCCCCAATTAACTGACACTGGGCCTTTGTCAAATATCAGCTGCTCATATGTGGATGGATTTATATCTGGGTTCTCAATTCTGTTCCATTGGTCTATGTGCCTGTTGTTGTACCAGTACCAGGCTCTTTTGACTACTGTGGCTGCATAATATGTTCTAAAATCAGGTAGAGTGAGGCCTCCCACTTTCTTCTTTTTTTTCAGTAATGCTTTAGTTATCCGGGGCTTCTTTCCCTTCCATATGAAGTTGGTGATTTGTTTCTCCATCACATTAAAAAATGTCATTGGAATTTGGATCGGAAGTGCATTGTATGTACAGATGGCTTTTGGTAGAATAGACATTTTCACTATGTTAAGTCTTCCTATCGATGAGCAAGGTATGTTTTTACACTTATGTAGGTCCCTTTTAGTTTCTTGCACTAGTACTTTGTAGTTTTCTTTGTATACGTCTTTTACATTTTGGTAAGATTTATTCCTAAGTATTTTATCTTCTTGGGGGCTACTGTGAATGGTATTGATTTGGTGATTTCCTCTTCGATGTTCTTTTTGTTGATGTAGAGGAATCCAAGTGATTTTTGTATTGTTATCTTATAACCTGAGACTCTGCCAAACTCTTCTATTAGTTTCAGTAGTTTTCTGGAGGATTTCTTAGGGTTTTCTGTGTATAAGATCAAGTCATCTGCAAATAGAGATAATTTTACTTCTTCCTTGCCAATCGGGATGCCCTTTATTTCTTTGTCTAGCCTAATTGCTCTGGCTAGGAACTTTAGCACAATGTTCAATAAGAGCGGTGATAAAGGGCATCCTTGTCTGGTTCCCGTTGTCAAGGGAAATGCTTTCAGGCTCACTCCATTTAGAGTGATGTTGGCTGTTGGCTTTTTATAGATGCCCTTTATTATGTTGAGGAATTTTCCTTCAATTCCTATTTTGCTGAGAGTTTTTATCATGAATGGGTGTTGGAATTTGTCAAATGCCTTTTCTGCGTCAATTGATAAGATCATGTGGTTTTTGTCTTTTGTTTTATTTATATGGTGGATTACATTAATGGTTTTTCTAATATTAAACCAGCCTTGACCTAGTATAAATCCCACTTGGTTGTGGTGGATTACTTCTTTGATATGTTGTTGAATTGTATTGGCTAGAATTTTGTTGAGGATTTTTGCATCTATGTTCATGAGGGATATAGGTCTGTAATTTTCTTTTTTTGTGATGTCTTTATCTGGTTTTGGTATCAGGGATATGGTGGCTTCATAGAATGAGTTAGGTAGTATTCCATCATTTTCTATGCCTTGAAATACCTTTAGTAGTAGTGGTGTTAAGTCTTCTCTGAAAGTGTGGTAGAACTCTGCAGTGAAGCTGTCCGGGCCAGGGCTCTTTTTTGTTGGGAGTTTTTTGATTACCTTTTCAATCTCTTTTTTTGTTATGGGTCTATTTAGTTGTTCTACTTCTGATTGTGTTAGTTTAGGTAAGTCGAGTTTTTCTAGGAATTCATTTCTTCTAGGTTTGCTAATTTGTTAGAGTACAATTTTTCATAATAATCTGATATGATTCTTTTAACTTCAGTTGGGTCTGTTGTGATATGGCCCATCTCATTTCTTATTTGGATTATTTGTTTCCTTTCCTGTATTTGTTTAGTCAGTCTGGCCAATGGTTTATCAATTTTGTTAATTTTTTCAAAGAACCAGCTTTTGGCTTTGTTAATTCTTTCAATTGTTTTTCTGTTCTCCAATTCATTTAGTTCAGCTCTAATTTTTATTATTTGTTTTCTTCTGGTGCCTGATGGATTCTTTTGTTGCTCAGTTTCTATTTGTTCAAGTTGTGGGGACAGTTCTCTGATTTTGGCTCTTTCTTCTTTTTGTGTGTGTGCATTTATCGATATAAATTTACCTCTGAGCACTGCTTTTGCTGTGTCCCAGAGGTTTTGATAGGAAGTGTTTTCATTCTCGTTGCATTCTATGAATTTCCTTATTCCCTCCTTAATGTCTTCTATAACCCAGTCTTTTTTGAGCAGGGTATTGTTCAGTTTCCAAGTATTTGATTTCTTTTCCCTGATTTTTCTGTTATTGATTTCCACTTTTATGGCCTTGTGGTCTGAGAAGATGCTTTGTAATATTTCAATGTTTTGGATTCTGCAAAGGTTTGTTTTATGACCTAATATTTGCTGTATTCTAGAGAATGTTCCATGTGGGCTAGAAAAAAAAGTATACTTTGCAGCTGTTGGGTGGAGTGTTCTGTGTAAGTCTATCAGGTCAAGTTGGTTGATTGTAGCAATTAGGTCTTCCATGTCTCTATTGAGCTTCTTACTTGAAGCTCCTGTCCTTCTCCAAAAGTGGTGTGTTGAAGTCTCCTACTATAATTGTGGAGGTGTCTATATCACTTTTCAGTTCCGTTCAAGTTTGTTTTATGTATCTTGCAGCCCTGTCATTGGGTGCATAAATATTTAATATGGTTATATCTTCCTGGTCAATTGTCCCTTTTATCATTATGTAGTGTCCTACTTTACCCTTTGTGGTGGATTTAACTTTAAAGTCTATTTTGTCAGAAATTAATATTGCTACTCCTGCTCTTTTTTGATTGTTGTTTGTTTGATATATTTTTTTCCATCCTTTGAGTTTTAGTTTGTTTGTGTCTCTAAGTCTAAGGTGTGTCTCTTGTAGGCAGCATATAGACGGATCGTGTTTCTTTATCCAGTATGAGACTCTCTGTCTCTTTATTGGTGCATTTAGTCCATTTACATTCAGCGTAATTATAGATAAGTATGTGTTTAGTGCTGTCATTTTGATGCCTTTTCATGTGTGTTGTTGACAATTTCATTTTCCACTTACTTTTTTGTGCTGAGATGTTTTTCTTTGTAAATTGTGTGTTCCTCATTTTCATAGTAGTTGAATTTATCTTTGCTGAGTCGTTATGTTTTTCTTGGTTTTTATTTTGAGTTATGGAGTTGTTAGACCTCTTTGTGGTTACCTTAATATTTACCCCTATTTTTCTAAGTAAAAACCTAACTTGTACTGTCGTATATCGCCTTGTATCCCTCTCCATATGGCAGTTCTATGCTTCCTGTATTTAGTCCCTGTTTTTGATTATTGTGATCTTTTACATATTGACGTCAATGATTCCCTGTTTTGAGCATTTTTTTCTTTTTAAAATTAATCTTATTTTGTTTTTGTGATTTCCCTATTTGAGTTGATATCAGGATGTTCTGTTCTGTGACCTTGTGTTGTGCTGGTACCTGATATTATTGATTTTCTGACCAAACAATTTCCTTTAGTATTTCTTGTAGCTTTGTTTTGGTTTTTGCAAATTCTCTAGGCTTGTGTTTATCTGTAAATGTTTTAATTTCACCTTCATGTATGAGAGAGAGTTTTGCTGGATATATGATCGTTGGCTGGCAGTTTTTCTCCTTCAGTGCTCTATATATGTCATCTCATTGCCTTCCTGACTGCATGGTTTCTGCTGAGTAGTCTGAACTTATTCCTATTGATTCTCCTTTGTAGGAGACCTTTCTTTTATCCCTGGCTACTTTTAAAATTTTCTCTTTATCTTTGGTTTTGGCAAGTTTGATGATAATATGTCTTGGTAATTTTCTTTTTGGATCAATCTTGTATGGGTTCGATGAGCATCTTGGATAGATACCCTTTTGTCTTTCATGATGTCAGGGAAGTTTTCTGCAACAGATCTTCAACTATTCTCCCTGTATTTTCTGTTATCCCTCCCTGTTCTGGAACTCCATTCAGACGCAAGTTATTTTTCTTGATAGAGTCCCACATGATTCTTAGGGTTTCTTCATTTTTTTAAATTCTTGTATCTGATTTTTTTTCAGCTGTATTGGTGTCAATTCCCTTATCCTCCAGATCCCCGACTCTGCATTCCAATTGCTTGATTCTGTTCCTCTGACTTCCTATTGAGTTGTCTAATTCTGAAATTTTACTGTTAATCTTTTGGATTTCTGAATGCTGTCTCTCTATGGATTCTTGCAGCTTATTAATTTTTCCACTATGTTCTTGAATAATCTTTTTGATTTCTTTAACTGCTTTATCAGTGTGTTCCTTGGCTTTTTCTGTAGATTGCCTTATTTCATTTCTGAGGTCATCCCTGATGTCTTGAAGCATTCTGTAAATTTGTTTTTTATATTCTGCATCTGTCAATTCCAGGATTGTATCTTCATTTGGGAAAGATTTTGATTCTTTAATTTGGGGAGTTGTAGAAGTAATGATGGTCTGCTTCTTTATGTGGTTTGATATCGACTGCTGTCTCTGAGCCATCTATAAGATATTGTAATGATTTATTTTATATTTGCTCACCGAGTCTTATCTTGTTTTGTTTTCTTTCAATATATGTAGATGGGCTACTAGATTGCGCTGTCTCGGTTGTTGTAGCCCTTGAATCACTTATGTCCTATTACCAGCTGGTGGGCTGTTACCAGATATGTAAGCCTAAGAGTCCATTCACTATTCTTGAGTACAATCTGATTTTGGGTCACCAAGTGCATGGTGCAGACTGTCACCTATCCACCTAGAGGAGTAGTGGTGATAGTTGTGTGAACCAGATTCTAGTAGCAGCAGGGGCTCACACTCCGGGGGGGGGGGAGGGCAGGATGCTGACAGACTTCCCCCAAGTGCCAAAGTGCCAGTGAGGTAGGTGTGTGTCTATTCCTAAAGCACTTTGGTGGGTGGGTTCTGCAGCTGTACGTTAGGCACCCAATGCATGTACCTCTACAGATTGATAGGTGTCACCATCCTCAGACCCTAAGGCAGAAGCCTAGGTGGTCTGGGGAGAGCTTCAGCCCTCAGTTCCCCGTTGTGGGTCAGTGAGGGCTCTGTTTAATGCACAGAGATATCAGACCTGGGAAACTTGTCTTTCCAGTAATCCGCTAAAAAAATTTCAGTCAGATCCCTATCAGAATTGCCTTTGCATTATAATAGCCACCTTGTTCCCTGTAGGGATGAAAGCCCAAGACTGTGGATCTCATATGCTTGGCTGGAGCTGGTTCTGTGTTTTTAGTCCAATATTGGGAAGTCAGGGAAGGATTTTTGGTTCCTGGGTTTTTTGTAGCTGTTTCTCTCAGGCCAGGAGAATGGGTTAGGAAAAGACCAAACAATAACAACAAAAAAAAACCTCAGAACACTTCACTCTCTGGCTCCGGAAATTCCAGTGTTAATGAAGCCACTGGGGAAGGGGAGGAGAGGGATCAGATAGATAGGAGAGAGTAGCACCCCGAAATATAGACAAAGTTACTTATCTTTCTTGGCGATGACTGTTTTATCTGAGATTCCCGAGGGGTGTGTAGCCTGTGTGCATTGGCTGGGTCAAGATTGCCCCCAAGGGTCAGGCCTGCGTCCTGTGCTTGTGCTGTCTCAGAAGCCGAGGTCAGTTCCTTCACTCCCAGGACAAAGCCTAGCACCAAGTTTCCCCGGCTGGGGCGCTGCACTCCAGGCTCCATAACCGGTTGCTGCCTTCCGGTGACTTCTCCTCCTGTCAACTGCGTCACTGCACTGTCTGCGTGCACTGTCTGGGATTCCCCCGAGGTCACTTCTGGGGGCTAGGGCTGCATCCTGTGTTTGCGCTGTCTCAGGATGCCGTGCTCAGCTGCCTTTGCCCAGTCCAAATCTTGGCGCCAAGGTTTTCTGACTGGGACGCTGGCTCCAGGCTCCAAAAACAGTCGCTGCTTCCCCGTGGTTGCTCGTTCTCAGTCTCTGTCACTGAGGTCAACTCTTTAGATCTGTGTTTGATGGTCAGGGTTCGTAGATTGTCATGTATGTGATCGATTCACTTGTTTTTCTGAGTCTTTGTTGCAAGAGGGATCCAAGGTAGCTTCTACTTAGTCAGACATCTTGGCCCCGTCTCCTATTTCTAGCTTTTTAAGGAAGTGCCAAATCAATTTCCAAAGAGGTTATACCATTTTACATTCCCACCAGCAGTGTATAAGTGTTCCAATCTCTCCACAGCCTCTCCAACATTTATTATTATTTTGTGTTCTTTGGATGAATGCCAGCCTTGTTGGAGTGAGATGAAATCTCATTGTAGTTTTGATTTTCATTTCTGTAATGGCTAATGATCGTGAGCATTTCCTTATGTATCTGTTAGATACCTGAATGTCTTCTTTAGTGAAGTGTCTGTTCATATCTTTTGCCCATTTTTTAATTGCTTTTTTTGTCTTTTTGCAGTTAAGTTTTTGCAGTACCGTGTAGATTTTAAAGATCAGGTTCTGATTGGAAATGTCATAGCTAAAAAACTTTTTCCCAGTCTGTAGGTAATCTTTTAACTCTTTTGGTGAAGTCTTTGGATGAGCATAGGTGTTTGATTTTTAAGAGCTCCCAGTTGTCTATTTTCTCTTCAACATTGTTAGCAATGTTCTGTATACTGTTTATGCCATGTATTAGGGCTCCTAATGTTGTCCCTATTTTTTCTTCCATGATCTTTATTGTTTTAGATTTTATATTTAGGCTTTTGATCCATTTTGAGCTCATTTTTCTGGATGGAGTAAGGTATGGGTCTTGTTTCATTTTTTTTGCAAATGGATATCCAGTTATCTCAGCACCATTTGTTAAACAGACTGTCTTTTCCCCCATTTAACTGTTTTAGGGGTTTTGTCAAATATCAGCTGCTCATATGTGGATGGATTTATGTCTGGATGCTCAATTCTGCTCCATTGGTCTATGTGTCTGTTGTTGTACCAGTACCAGGCTGTTTTGACTACTGTGGTGGTATAAAAAAAAAAAAATTCAGGTAAAGTAAGGCCTCCCACTTTGTTCTTCTTTTTCAGTAATGCTTTACTTATCCAGGGCCTCTTCCCCTTCCATATTAAGTTGTTTTGTTTCTCCATCTCATTAAAGAATGTCGTTGGAATTGGGATCGGAATTGCATTAAATGTACAGATTGGTTTTGGTAGAATAGACATTTTTATAATGTTAAGTCTTCTTATCCATGAGCAAGATATGTTCTTCCACTTATGTAGGTCCCTTTTGGTTTTTGCAAAAGTGTACTTTAGTTTTCTTTGTACAAGTCTTTACATCTCTGGTAAAATTTATTCCTAAGTATTTTATCTTCTTGGAGGCTACTGTAAATGGCATTGATTTCCTCTTCGATGTTCTTTTTGTTGTCGTAGAGGAATCTAACTGATTTTTATATGTTTATCTTGTATCCTGATACTCTGCTGAACTTTTCTATTAGTTTCAGTAGTTTTCTTGAGGATTCCTCAGGGTTTTCTGTGTTTAAGATCATGTTGTCTGCAAATAGAGATAATTTTACTTCTTCCTTGCCAATCTGGATGCCCTTTATTTCTTTATCTAGCCTAATTGCTCTGGCTAGGACCTCCAGCACAATGTTGAATAAGAGCGGTGATAAAGTGCATCCTTGCCTGTTTCCCGATCTCAAGGGGAATGCTTTCAGGGTCTCTCTATTTAGGGTGATGTTGCCTGTTGGCTATGTATAAATGCCCTTTATTATGTTGAGGAATTTTCCTTCTATTCCTATTTTGCTGAGAGTTTTTATCATGAATGGGTGTTGAACTTTGTCAAATTCCTTTTCTGCATCAATTGATAAAATCATGTTGCTCTTGCCTTTTGTTTTATTTGTGTGATGGATTACATTAATTGTTTTTCTAATGTTGAACCATCCCTGCATACCTGGTATGAATCCTACTTGGTCATGGTGAATTATGTTTTTGATAGTTGTTGAATTCTATTGGCTAGAATTTTGTTGAGGATTTTTACATCTAAGTTCATGAGGGATATAGGTCTGTAATTTTCTTTTTTTGTAGTGTCTTTACCTGGTTTCAGTATCAGGGATATGGTGATTTCATAGAACGAGTTTGGTAGTATTCCGTCCTTTTCTATGCTCTGAAATACCTTTGTTAGTAGTGGTGTTAAGTCTTCTCTGAAAGTTTGGTGGAACTCTACAGTGAAGCCGTCGGGGCCAGGCCTTTTTTTTGTTGGGAGTGTTTTGAATACCTTTTCAATCTCTTCTTTTGTTATGGGTCTATTTAGTTGTTCTATCTCTGTTTGTGTTAGTTTAGGAAGGTAGTGTGTTTCTAGGGATTCATCCGTTTCTGCTAGGTTTTCAAATTTGCTAGAGTACAATTTTTTATACTAATCTGATACGATTCTTTTAATTTCAGTTGGGTCTGTCGTGATATGGCCCAACTCATTTCTTATTTGGGTTTTTGCTTCCTCTCCTGTTTTTCTTTTGTCAGTTTGGCCAGTGGTTTATCAATTTTGTTGATTTTTTCAAAGAACCAGCTTTTGGTCTTGTCATTTCTTTCAATTGTTTTTCTGTTTCTTTTAATTCTGCTCTAATTTTGATTATTTGTTTCTTCTGGTGCCTGAGGGCTTCCTTTGTTTCTCTCTTTCTAGTTTTTCAAGTTCTAGGGACAATTCTTTGATTTTGGCCCTTTCTTCTTTTTGTATGTGTTCTCTTATTGATACAAATTGACCTCTGAGAACTGCTTTCGCTGTGTCCCAAAGGTTGTAATAGGAAGTGTTTTCATTCTAATTGGATTCTATGAATTTCTTTATTACATCCTTAATGTCCTTTAATCTAGTGTTTTTTGAGCAGGGCATTGTTCAGTTTCCAAGTGTTTGATTTCCTTTTCCTGCCTTTTCTGTTATTGATTTCCACTTTTGTGGCTTACAGTCAGAGAAGATGCTTTGTAATATTTCAGTGTTTCAGATTCTGGTAAGGCTTGCTTTACGACCTAATATGTGGTCTATTCCAGAGAATGTTCCATGTGCACTAGAAAAGAAAGTATACTTGGCTGCTATTGGGTAGAGTGTTCTGTATATGTCTATGAGGTCGAGTTGGTTGATTGTGACATTTAGATCTTCCGTGTCCTTATTGAGCTTCTTCCTGGATGTCCTGTCTTTCACCGAAAGTGTTGTGTTGAAGATTGCTATTATTATTGTGGAGCTGTCTATCTCACTTTTCAATGCTGATAGAGTTTGTTTTGTGTATCTTGCAGCACTCTCTTTGGGTGCATAAATTTTTAATTTGGTTATATCTTCTTGGTATATTGTCCCTTTAATCATTATATAGTGTTCTTCCTTATCCTTTATGATGGTTTAACTTTAAAGTCTATTTTTTTAGAAATTAATATTGCCACTCCTGCTCTTTTTAAATTGCTGTTTGCTTGATATATTTTTTTTCCATCCTTTAAGTTTAGTTTGTTTGTATCTCTAAGTCTAAGGTGTGTCTCTTGTAGGCAGCATATAGACGGATCATGATTTTTAATCCATTCTGCCACTCTCTGTCTATTGGTGCATTTAGTCCATTGACATTCAGCGTAATTATGGATAGGTATGAATTTAGTGCTATCATTTTGATGTCTTATTTGTGTGTTGTTGACAATTTCTTTTTCCACTTAATTTTATGTGCTGAGTAGATTATCTTCATATATTGTCCTTTCGTCATATTCGTTGTTGTTCATTTGGTTTCTGCTGAGTCTCTATTTTTTTCTCATATTTCATTTTGATGAGTAGGATAGTTCGTCTCCTTTGTGGTTACCTTTTTATCTACCAGTATTGTTCTAAATATAAACCTAACTTTTATTTCTTTGCATTGCCATATCTTCCTCTCCATACGGAAGATCTATGATTACATTCCTTTGTCCCTCTTTATTGTTTTAATGTTGTTTTCTTTTACATAATAACATTGCTGTTACCCTGTTTTGAGTTTTTTTTTTTTTTTAATCTTGCTTTGTTTTTTTGATTTCCCTGTCTGGGTTGACTTCTGATTGCTCTGCCCAGTGTTCTAGTTTTGGGTCGATACCTGATATTATCGATTTTCTAACCAAAGAACTCCCTTTAGTATTTCTTGTAGTTTTGCTTTGGTGTTTACAAATTCCCTAAACTTCTGTTTATCTGGAAATGTCCTAATTTCACCTTCATATTTAAGAGATAGCTTTGTTAGATGTGATTCTTGGCTGGCAATTTTTTTCCTTCAATTTTTTAAATATGTCATCCCATTGCCTTCTTGCCTGCATGGTTTCTGTGGAATAGTCTGAGCTTATTCTTATTGGCTCTCCTTTGTAGGTGACTTTTCATTTACCCCTAGATGCTCTTAAAATTCTCTGTTTATCTTTGGTTTTGGCAAAGTTTGATTATAATATGTCTTGGTGACTTTCTTTTAATATCTACCTTATGTGGAGTTTGATAAGCATCTTGTATCGATATCTTCTCATCTTTCATGATATCAGGGAAGTTTTCTGCCAACAAATCTTCAACAATTCTCTCTGTATTTTCTGTTATCCTTCCCTGCTCTGGCACTCCAATCACTTGTAGGTTATTTCTCTTGAGAGAGTCCCACAGGATTCTTAAGTTTTCCTCATTTTTTAAAATTCTTTTGTCTGATTTTTCTTCAAATATATTAGTGCCAAGTCATTTATCTTCAAGTTCAGAAATTCTGGCTTCTACTGGCTCAATTCTGCTCCTCTGACTTTCTATTGAGTTGTCTACTTCTGTAATTTTATTGTTAATCTTCTGAATTTCTGATTGCTCTCTATCTATGGATTTTTCCAGCTTGTTAAATTTTTCATTATGTTCCTGAATAAGCTTTCTAATTTCTTCAGTTTCATTATTTGTGTTCCTTGGCTTGTTCTGCATATTGCCTCATTTCCTTCCCGATGTCTTGAAGGGTTCTGTATATTAATCTTTTGTATCCTGTCTCTGGTAATTCCAGGAATGCACTTTCGTCTAGAAGATCCCAGGATTCTTTGTTTTGAGAGCTTGTTGAGGTGATCGTGTTCTGTTTCTTTATGTGATTTGATATTGACTGTTGTCTCTGAGCCATCTATGAGTTACTGTGTTAGTTTATGCTTGCTTACTGTGTCATAGCTTCTTGCTTTGTTTTGTTTTGATATACCCAAATGGGTTGCTTGAGTGAGCTAGCTTGATTATTTTTGACTTTGGAGCTCTGATTTCCTGTCCCCAGATGGCTAGAGCAGTTATCAGGTATATGATTCTAGAAGCCCATTCACTTTTCTTGTATGAATTCAGCTCAAGTGTCCAGGTAGCTGATCATCAAGTGTGTGGTACAGGCTCTGTCCACAGTCTTAGAGGGGCAGGGGTGATTGGTGTATGTACTGGTATCTGATTGCAGCAGGTGGGTCACACTCTGAAGAAGGCAGGGGGCTGAGAACTTACCCCTGAGTGTCTCTGAGGAAAGCACATCCCTATTCCCTAGAGCATGCAGGTGGGTGAGTTCTGCAGATGGACCATGGGCACCCAATTTTTTTGATTGTAAGGACTGGAAGTTACTAGTGATCCTTGGATCCCTGTCACAGGTGGCTGGGTGACCTGAGTGGAGCTAACAGTCCTTAGGCCCCTGATGTGGGTAGGTGAGGACCCCGTTTAATAGGCAAAGCGATGTCAAACATCAAACACCCACCTCTCCACCACACAGGTGAAATGGTTGGAGTCTGCCAACTAGGGCCTATTCTCCTGAAATAGGCCCGCACAGGTCCGTGCAAGAGGGAAAAATGCTCAAATCCATGGACTATTTATGCTTGGGCAGGAGCTGCTTCTGTCCTGAGCTCCCCCGGTGACCAGAGATGGCAAATTATCTCTTCCCCCAGTTGCAAATTTTTTCCTTCTTCAATGCCAGGAGGATGGCTCTAGGTGCTCAACAGTGCCTATTTCAGGCCCAGGGAATTCAGCTGCTGAAGTTGGCTTGGGGGTGGGGGGACACGGTAAAATATACACAAGTACTTAGCTTTTGGTGAGAGCACTGTTCTTCTCTGGTTCTGGAGGTATGAGTAGGCCGTGTGGCTGGCTGCTTCTCTCTTAGGATATTGTGGCCAAACACTAGTACCAGCCCGCTGCTGCCCTCCAGGAATGGTGCCAGAGGGCTCCCTGTGATTCAGGTCCAGTAACTCCTCACTGCTTCTGAACAGTCTCTTCCTCCCCCTGCTCTTCAGTTCATTTTCTAAGCTTGCCTTTGATGCTCAGGGCTTCTTCCTAGCTTGTCATTAATATACTCATTTCACTTTTTTTTTTTTTTGGGTCTTCGTTGTAAAGAGGGCTGGCTGGAAGCGTCTGTCTATTCTGCCATCTTGGCTCCACCTCAGGATCCTTCAAATCTTGTTTTATCTTCCCTAATTAATGTTCTTGTGTTGATTTTACCTTGAGTGTTCAGTACTAACTGCATTCTTCTTCTGAATCTAATATTAGAAATGCATGGAAATGTCAGAAATGCCCATCATGTAATTACTTTCTCTCTGAAATGTCTTGGGTCCTCACTGTTACAGGTCCAGTTTCCTAAGGCAAGGATGGCCTAATTTTGCTTATTAATATACACTGGTGAATAGAAATAGTACGTCTTTCAGGTAAAGCACTTGGCTAGGAGTAATCACTTAAACCAGTATTAGCTTTTTGTTATAAAAATATCAATCTACTTTAACAGAAGTGTTAGCTTTGTGTTTCTTGGATATACAGGTCATCTGGGCAGGCATTTGGTATAAATTTGGTATAATTTGGGGTATACATTTGTATAATAAAATTGATCACACTTTTCCTTATAAGAGTCAAACTTTTTCTATAAACTTAAATGTTCAATAACAGAAGGTTGTTTCAATAAATTATGATACACTTAAAGGAATATCGTGTAGTTATTATATATTTTAATTTAGGAAGTATGTTATTACATGAAGATAAAATGAAATGTTAAATGTGAAATGAAAGAAAGCAGGCTACTAAACTGCATAAACTATAGAGCTTTGCTTTTATAATAAATACATGTGTATAGTAAAAAGAAAGAGCAGAAAAAAATATTACCAGGATGACATCTGTGATAATATGCTATTGATTTTAACTCTCTACATTCTCCAATATTTTTTAAATTTTCTACAATGAATATTTCTTATTTCCTTAATCATAAAATAAAATCATTTTTAAAGAGAAACAAAACAAAAACTGGTTGCTGTCCAGTTGACTGACTCATGGTGACCCCACGTGTGTCAGAGTAGAACTGTGCACCATAGGGTTTTCAAAAGTGATCCTTCATAACTGGATTTGCATTAATGTTTTTTATATGGTTTGCTTCCCTATCTAATGAAATTAAGAAACAATTAAATTTCTGAAAAAATAGACTTACATACAATTTTTCACCAGCATATCTATCACTCATAACATATAAAAGCATAACTATTTACTTATTAAAATTGCTAAATACTTGTATTATAGTGCATGGGGTCATTTGCAGGTATAAAAGCAACTGAAAACATGAGGGGCAAGTTTGTCCACTGCACAAGTGGCTGTGCAGTGTGATTTTCTAATGTTCTGCTTGCTACTGCAACTTTGTCTGTGGGCCTCGTGGCATGGAAGGGTCTTCTGTCTCTACCCACCACAGGGCTGGGGACTACTTCTGCACTCAGTGCTTCTCTGCAAAAACTCAGCATCCACTTGACCTCGCAAAAGCACAGGCATCACAAAGCCTAGAATGAGGAGAGAAGAGAATGTGTTCTGGCCCTGTGACTCAGAGTCACAGGAAAAATATTCAGAACACTGATCATCAGCTTATAATGAAAACAGGTCTTCATGCTTTGTAGAGTTCCCCAATTTTGAATCTTCCCCGTTTTTATTTTGGAGTCCTAGGAGCCTGGATGCTCTCCACTGCTAACTGAAGTGTTGGTGGTTCAAGTTCACCCTGAGGTGCTTCAGAAGAAAGCCTTCATGATCTACTTTTGAAAAATCAGCCATAGAAAACTCTATGGGTCATAGAGTTCTACTCTGACACACATGGGGTCACCATTATTCAGAATTGACTCAACAGCAACCAACAACAGGAGCCTGGACGTGAGTCATCTGAAGGTACTTGGTGGGGTCGACAGATGGTGGGTAGATCTACTAACAACATCAGATCAAGTCATCTCAGGCACACTCCCTAGATGCTGCACTAACCCCACAGGACTGTCATCTACCAGGAAAAAAAAAAAAAAAAGGAAACGTATGTCAGTACCATTGCTGCCTCCCTGGGCAGGCAGGGTCTGATATTCTGAAAATAACACCTGTGCTTCAAGAAGGCAACTCATTACCCTGGCTTCAGTCTCTTCATCTATAAAACGAGTGACTTAGATTGAGAACGTTGTAGTTTTCTTCCAATTCAAACCAATTTTTAAGCTTTCTTCTGGGAGTTTTATAGGTCTGGAAAACAAGGAGCCTCTGTGACACAGAGGCTGGCACTGGACTGACATGTACCCTTCGGATATGGAAAAGGAGAAGCTGATAAGGAGAGGACAACAGACTGCTTATTGTGAAGCCACTGAGGCTTCATGGGGCGGGGGGGTTACACCACCTGGGGCTTCCTTTGGGTCTTTCCATGTCAGTGGCAGACCTGAGTGGTATGGATGAACTTGTGTCCCCTGAAAAAATTAGTTGAAATTCTAATAACCTCTGGTACCCGTGAATGTGACCTTATTTGGAAATAGTCTTTGAAGATAACATGAGGTCATACTGGAGTAGGGTGGGTCCTAATCCAATCTGAGTGGTGTTCTTATAAAAGAAGAGAAGAGACAGAAACACAGAGGGAAGGTGGCTTTGCAAATACGTAGGCAGAGATTGGACTGATCTACAGGCAAACCAGGTGCCGTAGAGTCAACTCTGACTCATGATAACCTCATGTGTGTCAGAGTAGAGCTGTGCTTCATAGGGATTTCAGGGACTGCTTTTATGAAGTAGTTCACCAGACCTTCTGAAGCACCTCTGGGCGGACTCTAACCTCCAAACATTTGGTTAGCAGCAGAGCGCTTAAACTTCTTTTTTTTTTTTAAACCACTGCAGATCTACTCCCCAGAACTCAGCCACTGAAAACTCTATGGAGCATAGTTCTACTCTAACACACACAGGGTCACCATGAGTCAGAATTGACTTGAAGGCAACAGGTTTTTTTTTTTTTTTTTAAGCCAAAGACCACCAAGGATCACCAGCTGTCACCAGAAGAAGGAAAGAAGAAACAAGTAACAGATTCTCCCTCAGAGCCCTCAGAAGGAATCAACTCAGCCCACACCCTGATTTTGGACTCCAGCTGCCAGAACTGTGAGACAATAAATTTCGTTTTTTTTAAGCTGCTCAATTTGTGGTATTTTGTTACAGAAGACCTAGGAAAGTAATATAGGTGGGGCTTGATGTTTTTCTCCAAACTTCAATACAGTCATGAGATGCATAGTGTCCATTCAGGCAATGTCCAACCACATATACGTCCGTGGTCCAAGTGTGTCTTGAATGTTGTAGTGTTATCTTGCGGTTCAATTTTCTTTGGAAAATACAACCGTGAAGTACGCCATGGCTCCCAAGCGCAGCTAAACCAGTGCTATCAATAGCAGCAGCAAGAATCAAAGGAGAAGTATTGATTTGGAAGTGAAATAAAAGGTTATTAAACAAGACGAAGGTGGAAAATCAGCGAATGTTATTGTTCATGATTTAGGTGAGCCGAACTCGACAATCACGATGATCCTCAAAATCAAGAAAAAAAAAAAAAATCCTCCAAGCTGTTAAAGGATTGGCTCCACTGAAAGCTAGGAGGCTAATGAAAATTCATGGATTGAGGAACGAACACAAAATAGAATCCCTCTTCAGCACGTTGAGGATCACTGCTAAGGCACGAAGATTGTTTACATAGCATCCAAATCACGTAACGTCCTATTTCACAGAACACATTGTGGATGTTAAGCAACACATGACTATACAAAGGCTGTAAGGCAGGAAAGACCCTGACACAGTCCTTAAGCCAAAAGCAGGCCATAGACATGTGGATAGAGCTTGGAGAGGATGGAGAGTTGATCCAGGCTGAGGCCAGGGCTGGGGGCAGCTGCCACATCATGGAGAGCCTGGCAGGCGATTTATTTTATGTGCAGTGTTTAAAAGCCAACATGCCACTAGAACAACAGGGCTTGATCATTCAAATTAATTTGGACTGCCAAGCCCAAGATTTCAAAAGAAACTGAGCTGTGCCAAAAGGAAATTAGACTCCAAGGAAATGACAGTTTTAATAAAATGAGAGACTGTACATGTGAAGCTATATCTCACAGTTTGACCAGTGCATGAGTTGTATGGTAATAGAGGACAAAGAAAGTTCATGGTAATAGAGAAAAAGTTCATGAACAGTTTGAAGGCTGATAAAGTTGTTTAAAATGAATCTTTAAGGAAAATTCAACCAACGTGGCCTGATAACCTTGGCTGCAATGACTGTGACAATTCAGGTCAATGTATTATTTCCTGACTTATCAGAGGAATCAAAGGAATTATCTGCTGACATTATACTGGATATTCTTGGCCAGCACAGCTAAATATTATATTTTTAAGTGCTCTACTTACTTTTGAGGCCAGAATTCAAATTTTATGTTCAAGATGTAGAATTCTCGGATATTCAAGAATAGTTTTTAATTTACCTCAGAAAGTTTTCAATACTTTTAGTAGGAGCATGTCATTCAGTGGTAGAATTTTCACCTTCCATGTGGGAGACCTGGGTTCAATTCCCAGGCAATGCCCCTCATGTGCAGCTACCACTTGTCTGTCAGGATAGTCTTGCATGTAGCTAGGATGCTCAGCATGTTTCTGTGGAGCTTACAGACTAAGACAGGCTAGAAAGAAAGACCTGGTGATGTACTTCCAAAAATCAGCCTATGAAAAACCCATGTATCAAAATGGCCCGATCCATAACAGATCATGAGGATGGCACAGGCCCAGGCAGCATTTCGTTCTGTTGTGCATGGGGTCACCGTGAGTCAGAGGCTGACTCAACAACAGTTAACATCTATGGATAAAGGCTGTTTACTGTTTAGTAGAAATAAACATTTGTTAGCCTTTACTTAAAGACAGCCCCCCAATCTAAAATGCATTAGGTATATGCTTTCTGCTGCTACTTTAAGTCAAACGGGCCTCACAGAAAGCTGGAGGACTGAGATTCACATATAATCCTCAACACCTCCAAACATGCTAGCATTAGGCTGATTCATCACACAAATAATTTCCAGGGGAAGGCTTAGGTTGCCTGGATGATACGGATTTGAAAAATGCATTTGACTTCAAGGGCCAATGAGATTCAATCCAAAAAGCAAAATTCAAACTTTTGGACTAAATTTTACAGATGAAATACAAACAAAAAAGTAATTAACAAGAAAAAATAAAAATGTCACTCTGTGGGACCCGTTTATATGGCCAACTGACCCTTCCATGGTGACATGTCTTATCTTGTGCCTTTTGAAATTTCAGTGTAACATCATCAATATCAAGTGGATAAAACTTCATCCAGTCCTTTGAGTTTATGACTATTTGATCAGAGACTTTGTAGGCAGAACACAAACAAGACTGAAACAAGATCAAATCAATACCCAAAAACAAGAGCCTTCCTGTTGAATATGCGTGGGACATTAGAGTTTTGGCCGATAGTTTTAACACCTTGTAAGAATAACCTTCATATCTCCCTGAGATATGTAATTTCCAGAAATTAATTCCACTTTTTTTTTTTACGGCTGTTCAGGTAATAAACTGGCTGTATCTCTGTGATTTTTAAAAATAACACTTTGAAAATTATCTTCAATACATAGCCAGTTGGGTTTAGAGAGTCACCAAGACAGGTTATGTTTGGATTGTCTCAAATGTTTTGAGTTTACTTATTCTTTACTTAGGCTATACATAAACAAAAAAAAAACCAAGCCCACTGCCATCGAGTTGATTCCAACTCATAGAGACCCTATACATAGTGTATTCATTTTGCACTAACATATTCATGTTTCTAAACAGTGTAATTGAGTCTCTGGTTAGTGCAAATGGTTAATGTTCTTGGTTGCTAATAGGAAGGTTGATGGTTTGAATCTACCCAGAGGTACCTCAGAAAAAATGCCTGGCAATCTACTTCTCAAAAATCAGCCATTGAAAACCCTATAGAGCACAGTTCTTTCCTAACACACATGATGTCACTCTAATTTTCCACTAACATATTCATGTTCCTAAACAGTGTGATTGAGTCCCTAGTTAGTGCAAATGGTAACTGTTCTTGGTTGCTAACAGAAAGGTTCGTGGTTAGAATCTACCCAGAGGTACCTCAGAAAAAATGCCTGGCAATCTACTTCTCATAAATCAGCCATTGAAAACCCTACGGAGCACAGTTCTACCCTAACACATGTGATGTCATTATGAGTTGGAGTCCACTCAAGAGCAATTTTTTTTTAATAGAGTAATTAGAAGTCCAACAAGCGACTTTGATGAGTTAGCTATAAATTTAAGCCCTTAAAGTCAGGAAATCCCAAAGATACATGTTGTGTATAGTGTATTTCAGACTAGTAGTGTAGGTTTCTAAATATATGCTTCGTTATATGGTGTGTCTATGGGGAGACATTTCATGTAGGCATTTTATTTTGTTTTTAACATGTAGTGTACGTGAACTGTCTTTTAACTGCATTGTTTTAAAATAGCGTTGGGGAGGCGGAGCCAACATGGCACTATAGACAGAAGTGCCATGCTGTCTCTCTCCAGCAAAAACCAAAAAAACTAAGTAAAACAGATACAAATATCAGTCCTGGAACCCTGAGCATCAAATGAAGGGATGAAGAACTCAGTCAAGCACTGAATGGAAGCAGAAACTGACAGAGAACAGTGAATGAGGAGAGTTATGGAGCAGAAATCCCCTGCCAGCTAACATAGCATGGATTTGCCACCTTAGACTGCAACCACCAATGACTCCAGACAGGGAGTATGGGAAGGAAACTTCAAGAAGCTCCCAACAGGAGACAGAGAACCCAGTAACCAGGGACACATAGTTTCCCATCCCCCCACCCTTCTGCCCTGTATGCTGCCTTTGTCACTTGGCTGGAGAGATGCTGGCTCAATGCCAGCTTGGGTCTGCCCCACCTCCAATGGCCAGTTCACTCGGCACCATATTTTTTCATTTTTGTTTTTGTTTCTCCTCTCTTTCCCCCTTCCTTCCTTTCTTTTCTTCTGTCCACCTATCCCCGTGCACTGCCCCTGCCCTTTCTTGACAGGCCATGCTGCACCAATCGGCTAGAGAGAGCCACTGGCACAGCGCCTCCCTGGGTTTTCACTGCCCCCACAGGCTGGCTCCCTCAGGGCCATATTTTTTAATTTTTATTTATCTTTCCTTTATTCCCTTTCTCTTCTTCCTCCCATCTAGGCCCTGCATTGCCTTTGCCTCTTCTCGATGGAAGTGCTTTGCTACCCTGCAAGAGAGGCCAGCTCACCACCACTCCAGTTCCATCCCACCCCTAATTGCTATTTCCCTCAGCACTGTATTTTTTGTTGTTGTTGCTTCTTCTCTCTCCCTTCCTTCCTTTGTCTTACCCACCTACACCCTGCAGTGCCTCAGCCCCTTCCGGAGGGGATGTGCAGCACCACCCAGGAAACAGGCACCAGCTTGCCACCACTCCAGGTCCTCCCTGCCCCTAACAGCTGGTTCCCTTAGCAGCATATTTATTTATTTTTGTTGTTGTTGTTGTTGATTTTGCTTTTTTTTTTTGTTTCTCATATCTCTTTCCTTTCTTTTCTCCTACCCATCTAGCCCCGTGCACTGCCCCCATACCTTCTCAATAGACCAAGCCACACCTGTTGGCTAGAGAGCCACAGGCACATGGCCTACTTAGGTCTGCCCCACTCCCACCTGGCTGCCATTTTACATACTTTTTCTTCTCCTTTTTTTCTTTTACTTCTGTTTCTCTTTTCTTTCTCTTCTTTCTCTCTCCCACTTAGCTCTGCACATCACATCCTCTACCTTCCCTCCTGCCTATCTGCACTGTGTACCAAGTCCTGCACCCCTGATGGGCACCAATGCATACCTCTGGGTTCCACCCATTGCTGTCTCCTAGCACCATCCTGCAAGCTCAAGATCATGATGCAAAAAACCCATCCCTGTCCCCATGCTGAAACTGCCTTGCTGCACCATAATTGAGCTACCAGCAACCCCCACCATGACCAGGTGGTGAGGAGTGTTGTGCCCACAGCTGAGCAAGCAACAAAACACTCCCAACCTACACGGCCAGACATGCCTAAATAAAACAAAAGCAGGTTAAAATAAACTTACAATCAACAAACAATGAAAATAATTCCTTAATGTCCTAGAGACAGCAGACAATATCAGAAAATATTTAAAAAGGACAGAATGGCTCCAGTAAGCAAGAAAAATACCAGATGACCTTCCAGTAGAAGAAAGCGCACTGGAACTACCTGATAGCAACTTCAAAAGTCTAATATTCAGGTCTCTCCAAGAAATTAAGAAAGAGATGAAGGAAAACAGATAAAACTAAGGAAAAAATGAACAAAATGATGAAAAATAGGGGCAGTATCAGTGAAAACACAGACAAAGCAATGAGAGAATTCAAGATAATAATACAGAAACAAAGAATCAAAATAAAAAACTAGGAATCATACAAAAACAACAATAAGAAATCCAAAAGATAAACAACAGAATTTCAGAAATGGACAGTGCAATAGACAGTTTTAGGAGGAAATTTGAAACAATGGAAGACAGGATCAGCAAAATTGAGGACAAACCCTTGGCTACAACTCTTTTGAGGAAAAATCAGGGAAAAGACTGAAGAAAAATGAAGAAACTTGGCAATGTGGGATACTATCAAGAGCAATACTTTGTGTGTGCTCAGAGTTCCGGAACAGGGGGAGAAAATGGAAAACACAAATGGCATCATTGAAGATTTGCAGACAGAAAACTTTCCTGGTATTGTGAAAGATGAAGAGCTGACCATCCAAGAAGACAACAACACAAAAACAATAAAAGAGAGAATAAATGGTGTAGGTATAGAACTTTCAAGTGAAGAGGAAGTCAAGGCAATATCAAGTAATAAATGACTGGTTTAAACTTAGGAAGATAGGGGTAAGTTTCAAGATAATCCCAAAGGAACTTAATGAACCTATTCATCAAAACGAAGAAAAAACAAAGTCTCACTAAACACAAAATCTACAAAAATGAAAGAAACTAAAATAAAGTCCACAAACAAAAGGAATTCAGCACAGGAGAGTAAGAGGAACAAAGAAAACATCAGCACAACAAAAAAGCACTATGAAATGACAGCAATAAACTCGTGTCTATCAATAATCACACTAAATGTAAATGGCTAAAATGTACCCATAAAGAGACAGAGAATGACAGAATGGATAAAAAAAACAGGACCCATCAATATGCTGTCTACAAGAGTCACGCCTTAGAAACAAAGACATAAATTTATTAAAAATCAAAGGATGAAAAAAATATCGAGCAAACAGATACCAAAAAAGAGCAGGAGTGGCTATACTAATTTTAGATAAAATAGACTTTAAAAGAAAATCCACCAAAAAGAACAAGGAAGGACATTATAAAATAATTAAAAGGACACTCCACCATGAGGACTTAACCATAATAAATATCTACGCACCTAATGACAGGGCTCCAAAATACATAAAACCAACTCTAACAGCACTGAAAAGAGAAATTGAGTTTCACAGTAATCATAGGGGACTTCAACACACCACTCTTGGTAAAGGACAGAACATGTAGAAACTCAACAAAGATATAGAAGATCTAAAGGCCATGATCAAACAACTTGACCTCATAAATGTATATAGAACACTCCACCAAAGAGCAGCAAAGTATGTATTCTTTTCCAGTGGACATGGAACATTCTCCAGAATAGACCACATCTTAGGTCACAAAGCAACCGCCAACAAAATCCAAAATATTGAGGTAATACAAAACATCTTCTCTGATTAAACTCCATAAAAGTAGAAATAAATAACAGAAAGAGGAAGGAAAAAAACCAAATAAATGGAAACTGAGTAACACCTCACTTAAAAACCACTAGGCAATAGAAAAAATCACCAAAGATGGAATTAAAAAAAAATTAAATTTCTGGAATCAAATGTGAGTGAAAATACATCATACCAAAACCTTTGGGACACAGCAAAGGCAGTGCTCAGAGCTCAGTTTACAGCAATAGATGCACACATCAAAAAGAAGAAAGAGACAAAAATCCAAACTTTAGCTATACAACACAAACAAATAGCAAGAGAACAGCAAAAGAAGTACACGGCCACCAAAGAAAGGAAATAATAATGATCAGAGCAGAAATAAATGACATAGACAATAGAAAAACGATAGAAAGAATCAACAAAAAACAAAAGTTGATTCTTTGAAGAGACAGACAAAATCGACAAAAAATTGGCAAAATTGACAAAAGAACAGGAGAATAAGCAAATAGTCCCACATAAGAAACAAATGGGGGACATTACAACAGACCCAACTGAAATAAAAAAGATAATAACAGAGTACTATGAAAAAGTGTACTCCAACAAATCTGAAGACCTAGAGAAAATGGACAAATTTCTAGAAACATACTACCTACCTAAACTAACACAAACTGAGGTAGAAAATTTGAACAGACCTATAACAAGAGAAGAGATTGAAAAGGTAATAAAAAAAAAAAAAAAATCCCAACAATGACAAAAAAAGTCCTGGCCCAGAAGGCTTCACTAGAGAATTGTACCAAACTTTCAGAGAATAGCTTACGCCAGTACTACTCAAACTATTTCAGAACATAGAAAAGGAAGGGATACTTCCAAATTTATTATATGAAGCCAGCATAACGCTTATACCAAATCTAAGTAAAGATACTACAAAAAAAGAAAATTACAGACTCTCATGAATATAGATGCAAAAATTCTCAAAAAAATTCTAGGCAATAGAATTCAGCATCATATATGTGTGTATATATATATGTATATATATATATATATAAAAATACTACACCATGACCATCTGGGATTTATGTCAGGTATGCAAGGTTGTTTCAACATTAGAAATTTAATCAATGTAATCCACCACCTTTTTAATCCACCGCATAAATAAAATAAAAGAATCGCATGATTATCTCAATCAATGTGAAAAAGGCATTTGATAAAGTCCAACACCCATGCCTGATAAAAAAACTCTAAACAAAATGGGGATAAAAGGAAAATTCTTCAATGTAATAAAGAGCATCTATACAAAACCAACAGCCAACATCATTCTGAATAGAGAGAGGCTGAAATATTCCGCCTGAGAACAGGATCAAGACAAGGATGCCCTTTATCACCACTCCTATTTAACATTGTGGTGGAAGTCCTAGCTAGAGCGATAAGGCAAGAAAAAGAAATAAAGGGCATCCAAATTGGCAAGGAAGAAGTAAAACTATCCCCATTTGTAAGCGATATGATGCTGTACATAAAGGACCCAAAAGATTCCACAAGAAAACTGCTGTAATTAACAGAAAGATTCAGCAGAGTCCAAAAACCCAGTGCCATTGAGTTGATTCTGACTCATAGTGACCCTATAGGACAGAGTAGAACTGCCCCACAGAGTTTCCAAGGAGCGCCTGGCAGATTTGAACTGCAGAGTAGCAGAATACAATATAAACATACAAAAATCATTTGGATTCCTATACACCAATAAAGAGAACTATGAAAAGGAAATCAGGAAAGCAATATCATTTATAATGTCCCCTAAAAAAAGAAAAAATCCCAAAAAACTTGGGAATAAGTCTAATTAGGGATGTAAAAGACCTATACAAAGAAACATAAAAACAATTTCAAGAAACCAAATAAGATTGTGATGGTTAACATTGTGTGTGTACTTGGCTGGGCTATGATTCTAAGTGGCTTGGCAGTCATATGATGTTGTGACCACTGCCATGATGGGATCTGCTGTGAGTAGCCGATCAGTTGAAAGGGAGCTTCCTTGGGCATGTGGCCTGCATTGAGTGTAAGCAGACATTCTGGCAAGGCTTGTGGATCCTGCATCTCGTTTCTGTTTTTCTGACTTCTGGTTCTTGGGACTTGAGCTAGCAGCTTACCTTCAGTTTTGCCTGCCAAACTTAGGATTCATTGATTTTTATAGCCTGTGATCAATAGCCCTGCTCTCTGACCTCCAAATCTTGGGTTCACCAGCCTCTGTGGCTACATGAAACAGAAGAAGCCTCCAGCCTGATTCACGGACTTGGGGCATTTCAACCTGTTCAACTGCGTGAGCCATTTCCTTGATAGAAATCTCTCTCTATATATATTTATACACTTTACTGGTTTTGCTTCTCTAGAGAACCCAGCCTAAGACAGAGATCTACATAAATGGAAAACATACAATGCTCATGTATGTTTAACATTGTGAAAATGTCAATTCTGCCCAAAGCAATCTACAAATACAATGCAATTCCAATCCAAATACCATCGGCATTCTTTAACAACATGGAAAAACTAAACATTTACTTTATATGGAAGGGAAAGAGGCCCCGGATAAGTAAAGCATCATTGAAGAAGAAGAACAAAGCAGGAGGCCTCACATTACCTGGCCACAGAACCTACTATACAGCTACAGTAGTCAAAACAGCCTGGTTCTTGTACAACTACAGACACATTGACAAATGGAACAGAATCAAGAACCCAGATGTACATCCACCCACCTATGGTCACCCGATCTTCCACAAAGGCCCAAAGTCCATTAATGGGGAAAAGACAGTCTTTTAACAAATGGTCCTGGTAAAACTGGATGGACATCTGTAAAAAAAAATGAAACAGGACCCATACCTCACATCATAAACAAAAACTAATTAAAAATGGACCAAAGACCTAAATATAAAACTATAAAGATCACAGAAGAAAAAATAGAGTCAATGCTAGAGGCCCTAAAACAGGGCATAAATAGGATACAAATCATAACTAACAATACACCGACACCAGAAGATAAGCTAGATAACTGGGATCTTCTAAGAATTAAACACTTGTGTTTGTCAAAAGACTTCACCAAAACAGAAAAAAGAGAACCTACAGACTGGGAACAATTTTTTGGCTATGACATATCCAACAAAGTTCTAATCTCTAAAATCTGTAGGAAAATCCAACACCTCTACATCAAAAAGACAAATAATCCAATTAAAAAATGGGCAAAGGATACAAACAGACACTTCATCAAAGAAGACATTCAGGAGGCTAACAGACACATGAGGAAATGCTTGTGATCACTAGCCATTAAAGCCCCAAATCCAAACCTGTTACTGTTGAGGCAATTCTGACTCACAGCTCCCCTATAGGATAGAGCAGAACTGCCCCAAACGGTTTCCAATGAGTGGCTGGTGGATTTGAACACAGACATTTTGGTTAGCAGCTGAGCTCTTAACCACTAGGAAACCAGGACTCCCACTAGCCATTAAAGAAATGCAAATCAAAACTACAGTGAGATACCATCATACCCGGACATTACTGGCACCAATCAAAAAAACAGAAAATAACAAATATTGGAGAGGCTGCAGGGAAGTTGAAACTCTGCTGGTGGGAATGCAAAATGCTACAATCATTTTGGAAAATGATATTGTGCTTTCTTAAAGACTAGAAATAGAAATACCATATGATCCAGCAATCCTACTCCTAGGAATATATCCTAGAGAAATAAGAGCCATCACACGAATAGACATATGCATACCCATGTTCATTGCAGCATTATTCACAGTAGGAAAAAGATGGAAACAACCTAAGTGCCATCAACAGATCGAATGGATAAACAAACTATGGTACATACACAATGGAACACTACACAACATTAAAGAGCAATGGTGAATCTTCGAAACATGTCACAGCATCAACAAATCTGGAGGACATTATGCTGAGTGAAAATAGTCAATCACAAAAGGACAAACACTGTATGAGACCACTATTGTAAAAACTCATGAAAAGGTTTACACACAGAAAGAAACAATCTTTGATGGTTACTAGGGAGGGGAGAGGTGGGAAAGGAAAAACAGTAACTAGACAATAGGTAAGTGGTAACTTTGGTGAAGGGTAAGACAGTACACAGTACTAGGGAAGCTAGCACAACCAAAGCCGTAGAAGCTGAACAGTTACATCCAAACTCCCATACAGATCAAGTTAGTGGTCTGAAGGCTGGGGACAATGGTCTCAAGGGACATCTAGCTCAACTGTCATAATATAGTTTCTAAGGAAAATATTCTACGTCCCACCTTGGTGAGTAGCATCTGGGGTCTTAAAAGCTTGTGAGTGGCCATCGAAGATATGCCTATTGGTCCCATCTTGTCTGGAGCAAGGGAGAATGAAGGAAACCAAAGACACAAGGGAAAGGTTAGTCCAAAGGACTAATGGAACACAACTACCACAGCCTCCACCAGACTGAGTCTAGCACAATTAGATGGTGCCCAGGTACCACCACTGACTGCTCTGACAGGGATCACAAAAGAGGGTTCCAGGCAGAGCTGGAGAAAAATGTAGAAAAAAATTCTAACTAAGAAAAAAAGACCAGGCTTACTGGTTTGACAGAGACTGGAGAAACCCTGAGAATATGGCTTCAGGACATCCTTTTAATTCAGTACTGAAGTCACTCCTGAGGTTTACCCTTCAGCCAAAGATTAGACAGGCCCATAAAACAAACAATAATACATGTAGTTCAACTACGTATACAAGACTGAATGGGCACACCAGCCCAGGGGCAAGGACGAGAAGGCAGCAGAGGGCATGAAAGCTGGATAAATGGGAATGAGGAACCCAATATCAAGAAGGGGAGAGTGTTGACACATCATGGGTTTGGCAACAAATGATACAAAACAATATGTGTATTAATCGTTTAATGAGAAACTAATTTGCTCTGTAAACCTACACCTAAAGTACAATTAAAAAAAGAAAAAAACTTTGAATGTTTGGGTGGGTGGTTGAAAAAAACCAAAACCAAACCCTTTGCTGTTGATTCCAACTCATAGAGACTCATAGCGACCATATAGGACAGAGTAGAACTGCCCCATAGGGTTTCTAGGATTCCAACTGCTGACCTTGATTAGTGATGAGACTCTGTTAATCCTACAAAGAAGAGTTGAAGCAATTTTAAGCAAATGGTACCCACTGTTGTAATATCGTTGAAGCCTTCTATGATACAGAAGTCTTTTACTTCTGTTTAATTTTTAATCCCCTTGGCCCTCGCAGTATCTACATGGGGTTGGTGCAATGTCTTTAAGTAGTTCCAGACTTCCTGAGATCTCGCCATCTGGAGATTTTATTTTTCTAGGCCCACGGGAAGAATTATCATACCACCACCACTGTCTCATCCTCTGAGGTTTATTTAATATCCACAAGTACATCACTCCATGCTAAGCTCCAAAATAAAGCAAGTTCAGTAAAGCATGGAATTTGCATGCTTGGAAGGGTGTTTTAAGACAATTTTTAAAACTTTTTATTTAGAAATGATTCTAGATTTACAGGAAGGGGCAAAAATAGTACAGAGAAATCCAAGGGTATTTATCTTAGCTATCTACCTTTCCCTACACATTTACCCATCTACAACTGAAGAATAACCAACCAGTTGCAGTTGAGTTGATTCTGACTCATAGCAACTCCACGTGTGTCAGAGTAGAACTGTGCTCCATAGGAGTTTCAGTGACAAGTTTTTTGGAAATAAATATCCAGGCCTTTCTTCTAATGCACCTCTGTATGGACTCAGACCTCCGACATTTCAGTTATCAGCTGAAAACATCAATCTTTTGAGCTACCTGGGGACTCCCAGATATAGGCATCCAAATCGAAGAATCGACTTACTAGCATACAGAAAAGTGATGAAGGTGAGAGCAATGACCCAACAAATAATATGTTTACCAGAATGGTTCTATTAGAGAAACATGCAAGGACAATATGGGTGCTTGTAAATGTGTGGGACTCCTTTAATTCTGGGGCTAGGATGGAAGAGGTTTTCACACAATCATCTGGGCTTCAAAGTCAAATCTAATTTCAAATTCTGACTCTGTCAATTAATTAGCTATATAACTCTGAGAAAGTAATTAATATATATAAACAAATAATACCTTTGTTTCCTCCTCTGCAGAGTAGTAGTAATACCTTCCTCGTGTGGTTGTCACAAGAATTGAAATAATTAACATGCATAAGGCACTTAGCGTGGTATCTGGGCACGTGCTCAATGTATTAAAGCTGTTATCATTATTATGTCACTTCTGGAAAATTCCAATAGTATTTCTCCCTTTGCCTACCTGAATGGATTCTTGTATTTGCTCTTGAAAATATACGTGTACCAGATCAGAATGTAAAGAACATTTTTATGGGTGTCTTATGGAATCAAGGCTCTACCTATGTCTTTACTTCCACCTCACTCTCCTTCTGAACCCATGCACCCGTATGAAATCCTTGCCCATGGCAGGGTCTCCTATGTCTTAGGGCTCTTCTCCATGGAGGTCACTCAGTCCCTTATGGGACAGAGCAGAATGGCTAAACCTGCAGGCTGGGGCATCCCAGCCACTTACTACACGTGTGTCCCTGGGAAAGCCACATCCCCTCTGGCTACAATTTCTCTTCCATAAAATTGGAACTCAAAAGTGTGTTTACCTCAGAAGATGCTGTGAAAATGAATGAGATCATGTATACAAAGCACTCAGCACAGTGTCCGGCACATAGCATGATTCTGTTTCTCTGCCTGCAGGATCCTTCCTCCAGCCCTGGCATAAGATCATTTCTGTGAAGAGCTTGCTGATACCCAAGGCACAACTAATTATCTGTATTCTGTTCTGTCCATAGCAGTTACAGCACTTGAGCAAATGCATCAATGCTGTTAAAAGTATCTGTTTTTAACATGATTATATGTGATTCCAATGAAAGCTCTTTGAGGGAGGAGGCAGGTCTGTTCAATCTTTGTTTCTCCGGTGCCTATCAGGGAGCCAGACACATAGTAGGCCTCAGTCATGCTTGCTGAATACATGAGTGAATAAACAAACACATGGTTTTGTACTTACAACTTGTAAAATATAGTGACTTGAACCATCTGGAAGGGAAATGTTTGACCAAACATAAAATATCTGCTCTTTTTTAAATGCAAACCATAGACATTTTACAATATATTAACTTAAGCTTAAACCCAGGCAATACATTGAGGCACTGGTGATTCAGCAGTAGAATTCTCACCTTCCATGCAGGAGACCCAGGTTCAATTCCCAGCCAATGCACCTTATGTTTAGCTACCACTCGTCTGTCAGTAGAGGTTTGTATGTCGCCATGATGCTTAACAGGCTTCAGTGGAGCTTTCAGACTGAAACAGACTATGAAGAAAAGCCTGGCTATCTAATTCTGAAAAAAATCAGCCAATAAAACCCTAAGGATCACAATGGTCCAACCTGCCACTGATCATGGGGATGGTGCAGGACTGGGCCATGGTTTGTTTCATTGTGCTTGAGGTCACCATGAGTCAGGGGCTGATTTGATGGCACCTAACATCAACGACATATAACAAATTGTATGTTCTATATGCCAACCCTCCAAAATAGGGTTTCTTAAAGTGTGGTTGTAATCACCTGGGAAGCGCGTTAATTATCTAGATTCCTAAAATCCACCCGAGGTTTACAGAAAATGCATGATGTTTAACGAACTTCCTGTGTGACGTTTGATAACCGCTGTTGTGACTGCCAAACCTCTTTTGGATAATCTTATGAAACACTGGGACATCTTAGGATGTAAACACCTTGTTGAGGCAGGGACCACGTGTGTTTTGCTTAATATTATATTTCCGTTATCTAGAACAGGGAACACAGAAGGAACACAAGAAATAGTTCTTCGTTAAATTGAATGAATAAATAAATTGTGCAGATAAAAAGCAAGTTCAGAGTTCCCAGTAAACACTATGGATTGCGTTACTGAAGTTGATGTCCCAAAGTCCTCTGGTTCTCAACTTCAGTGTGTTTAAAAATCATCTGGAAAGCTTATTAAAAGGAGTCTCCAAGATGCCTTCTCTGGAGATTCTGATTCAATCGATCTGAAGGTTATGGATGAAAAGTTTTCATTTTAACAAGACCATAGATGATTCCAATGAAAGTGATTACTGTCATAAAAACACTTTGAAAAATCTAGTGTATCATCTACAAAGGGTCTAAACAACTGAGATCTAGTGTAAACACACCCTTGGTTTGAAGGTGTCTTTGCACAGAGCTTATACATAATATTTAATAAGCTAAACAAAACCATAAACGAAGCTGAGCACAGGATACTGGGAGCTCTGCAATATTGTTCCAGTAAATACACAGCAGCCACTGGTGTGCAGTCACATTGTCTCTAGCGTAAGAAGTGTCACTGAAATTCTATCCTGAGCCTTAATCCTCTTCCTGGTGGAGGAAGAACATGGCAGGTGAAGGAGCTCCTGCCCATCCTCTGCTGTACACGTGCTGTTTGACCAGTAAAAAGAAGAAGAATATTGAAGCCACGCCCTTTGGAAATGTTTTTTTTTTTTTATTGTGGATGCTGTGATTTTTGCAGTTTCTGGTGACTCTTCTCTTTTGTGAAACTCATTTTTAGATCCTTTTTTTAAGACTTCTGGTTCTGAATTATTAACTATGTCATCATTATTAAAAACTTTTCTCGATTCAGCTTAACAATCTCGTATCTGTTACAGATTAAATTTCCCCCTCCCCCCAAATATGTGTTAGAATCCTAACCCCTAATCTTTTTTGGAAATGGGGTTTTCTTTGTTATGTTAATTAGACCATACTCAAATAGGGTGGGTTCTAAATCTAATCACTTCTGAGTTAAAAAAGCAGATTACACACACACACACACACACACACACACACACACACACGAGAGAAGACAGATGCCATGTGATTATTGGCTACAAACTGAGGAACCAAGAAATGTCTGGGACTTCCTACAAGAAAGGAATCGACATGAGTGAAATCCTGATTTGGACTGTTAGCCTCCAGAACTATGAGAAAATAAATTTCTGTTCTTTAAAGCTACCCATTTGAGGTATTTCTGCCACAGCAATGTTAGGAAACTAAGACAGTATCTAATCTTAAATTTTCCAGCAACTTGGCAGGGGTGGTTTACCCATTCTTTTATTTACTGTTTCTTACCATCAGCCGATGCTCATTAGCTCTATCCCATCCTGCAAAGAGAAAATCTGATGATTTCTGCAGCCCACGCAGACACAAACCCACTGCAGAACACGTGTGAGATCCTCCAGCTCTCGGAGCACAGCACAATCTCCGCCTTTCCCAGGGAAAACACCTGTAGCACATTATGCTGCCCTCTGCTCAGAAGGATCAGCTTCTCTCTGAAATTCTGTGTGATCTGGATGCTAATTGCCCTTCCTCCTCCTTGTCCACCTGCACCACCCTCAAGTCTCATGTATCATAACCTTAAAGTAGCAGTGTAGATTAGAACTCATTAAACCCACCTGCTGCTTCTGCTTTCTGATTTCCAGGCATTTGAAGGAGAAAAGGCAGGTGGGATGTGTGCAGTGGTGTGCAGGGGCTCCAGGAGCACCTGTGTTGGCAAGAAATGCAAAGGGGGAAGCAGAGAAGCTGAGATTGAAGCTTCTGCCCCTGGGCTGCTCTTACCACAAAGTAACTCATAATTTTAATGCACATCTGCCTTTATCTGCTGCTTGAATGTGGGCACTTTTTTTTTTTTTAAATCTCCATTTACAATGTTTCCATGCAGTAGATAGGGGAAGCCATTCCATTTGGTTTACTGATTAGTGGTGTGGTAAATGGCTCCATTAGAACAGTGCTGTGAATAATAATAATAGCATCTTGTTGTACCATGCTCTATCCTCTGCTGGTGATATACTATTATACTACGTGTATTTGAGAATCAAATTATCTAGTGATATTGAGAGCAGGCAGCAGGAAGACATAGTGGAAAGAGGCCTGGAGTTGACTTCTGAAGATTTGGATTCCAGCTCTTGCTTCATTATTGATCAGCGATATTAACTTGATCATGACTACAATTCCACTGACACTGAGGTTTTTTTTTTTTTTTTTTGAACAACATGGATAACAACAGCTACCTTGCCTACCTCACTGGTGCTGAGGATCAAATGGGAGAGGTGGAAGGGCTCATTTAAAAGTAATAATTCATTAATACATATAAGTTACAACTAGAACAAATATCATTGTTTCCAATTTTTTTTTTTTTTCAGATGAAGAAACTGAGTCCAGGCAGAATCGGTAACTTTTCCAAAGTCCACAGCTTGTTAGTGAGGAAGTCTGGTTGCCTGGTGGCCTAGTTTTCTTCAACCACACATTTGCTGAGAAGATTAAAATCTCCCCACACCCTCTCCCAGGTTTATGCTCATCAGTTACTATCTGAAATTTTGATTCAAGGTGAAATATCACATTTTCCATTATTGAGCAAACCTGTTGCCGTTGACTGGATTCCGACTGATAGTGACCCTATGGGACAGAGTAGAACTGCCCCATAGGGTTTCCAAGAAGTGGCTGGTAGATTTGAACTGCTGGCCTTTTGCTTAGCAGCCACAGCTCTTAACCCCTGAGCCAGTGGGGCTCTATTATTGAGCATACATATGTGTTTTTAAATATCTCATAGGAGACAAAAGGATAAACTGTTCACAATTTTAAAATAGGTGGTTTGTTTACAAATGAAAACTACGGGTTCCTTTTCATAGACATTTCTTCTTAAAGGGAAACAAGACATATTTAAGCTTTTCCTATACCTAGGCAAATGTGCTGTTCCCCCAGCATGTTAGTGAGAATGTGAAGCTGGGTACTCTGAATGCAGAAGGAGGTCCGGTACCTTGCTACTTGAATTTCTTCTACTCTTATTCTTGTGCTGCTGCTGCTTCTTTTTTTGTTTGTTCTGTTTTGAGAAGTCATTTTATTTACTTGTTTGTTTGAAAAAATATCATACATGTTCATGGCAAAAACTTCAAATGGGATCTCAGTAAAGAACTAAGTTTCATTCCCACCTCAATCTGTTGACCTATTTTCTCTCCCAAGAGGCAACTATTTTTGACTAATTTTCCAAAGATGTTCCAGGCATGGATAAAAGTGTCTGTGTTTGTATATCCTTTTACGAAAATTGCAAATGATGGCATAATACACATGATTCTCTACTGCAGAGTTTTCCACTTAACAGTATCTTTTCCTCCATAGCTACTTTTCTTTCCAGTCCAAATTTTTTTTCTCTAAAGATAATTTTTTTTGGTTGATTACTTTTCTGTGAATTTATTGCTAAATCAACCCTAAGCACCCTATCTAAACTTTCTCTTGATATGTTCAGACTCTCCAAATATTCTAACAATGCTATTTTCTGGAGAAGACGAAAACCTGGAGTCTTTGGACCTCTTCCTTTCTGAACTGGCTGTCCTCTATATCTGGTACAAGCTGTTATCCTGGGAGCTTCTTCACCCTCATTTTGGAGATTTCATTGACTCTCCTCTGTAGGAGAGTCCCTGTTTCCTCTTTCTACTCTTTCTCCTTCTTGATTTACTCCATCATTTTGGTGGATATATTCTTTGGTACATTCCTGAGAAAGAATGTGTAGAGCGTAACTTTTTTGAGGTCTTGAATAACTGAAAATATCTTTATGCTATGTTCAAATTTGATTGATAGTTTGAGTGATAAGGAATTATGGATTAGTGTGCAGAAAAGAGTTAATGGGAAAGACCTTATCCTGCTGTCTTCAGAAGGGCCTGCCTGCTATGTTGGCTCTTGACTAGCATCTGGGAACTTGAGTGGTAAACAGTTCTCTACCCTGATATAAACTTTCTCTGAATGATAAGTGGTTTACTATGCCTAATCTGTTTGTGCAAATACAAGGATTTATGCTAAACACCTGTTTCCCCCCAGGAGTCTGGAATTTTGGTAAAGGCCGTACAAACAGTACCTGCTTAACCAGCCCCCAATTAAAATCTTAGGCACCGAGTTTCTAATGGACTGCCCCAGTACACAACTTTTCACACGTGATGTCACGATTCATTTCTGGAAGATTTAAGCGTGTCCTCTGTGATCCCAATGAGAGGACTCATAGAAATTTGAACCTAGTTTCTTCAGGATTTTGCCCCATATGCTTTTGCTGATTTTGCTTTGTATCCTTTCACTGTAACAAACCATGGCTGTGAGTAAAACTATATTCTGAGTACTGTGGGTCCTCCTTGCAAATCATCAACCCTGGAGGTGGTTATGAAACTGTCCACATACTGCCTCCTTGCCCGATATAGGTAGAAATCATTTTCCCTTAGAATTTGTTTGGCATTTTCCATTATCTTTTAGCTTCCATATAGTTGCTGAAAAGTCAGAAGTCAATCTTATTTCTGACCTTTGTGTGTAACAGTCTCTGTCTCAATTTTTTTTAGAACATTCAATTTGTCCTCAGTGTTCTGAAGTGCTGAAATGTCACAATGATGACCCTTGGGGTGTTTATCTTCACCTACTCTGCTGGTCTCTCAATCAGTTCTTTATATATACATATATGTAATTTTTGCTGTTGTTGAGAATATACACACAAATATACACGAATTCAACCATTGGTACATATACAATTCAGTGACATTGATTGCATTCTTTGAATTTTGCAACCGCTCTCACTCTGCTTTTTTGATTTGTTCCTCCCCCATTAACATAAACTTACTGCCCCCTAAGTTTCCAAATCTTTCAAGTTGTCATTTTGATCCCATATAGATAGACCTTAAAGCAGCACAATGCTCAAGGCAGACATTCTTTTCTAGTTAATCTACACTATTGTTTGGTTTTAAGAAGACTTCAGGGAATATTTTTGGTTTAAAGTTAAAGATGATCTCTGGGCAGTAGTTACAGGGATTTATCCAGACTCTATGATGCCAGAAAGACTAAAGTCCATGAAAACTTGGAGTTGTGTTCTGAATTTTTTTCCCTTTTGATCAGGGTTCTTCTAAAGAATCTTCGATCAAAATGTTCAGTAATGATAGCCAGGCACCACCCAGTTCTGGTCTCATGGCAAAGGAGGTATGTGTTCGTGGAGGCAATTAGCCACACATTCCATTTCCTTGTCCTACTCCTAACTCTCCTTCTTCCTCTGTTGCTCAGGTGAATAGAGGCCAATTATTTGGCTTTGGGTGGCTGCTTGCAAGCTTTTAAGATATCAGGCACTATGCAACAAATTAGGAGGTAAAATAGAAGCACTAAACACAATATTAAGCCAGTTAACTGATATGTACCATCTCAATGAGTCCTTTTAATCTAGGAACCTTTGCTACTTATTCATGGAAAATTTTCATTAATTAGTTTTTGAAGATTTCTTTCCTTCTGTTTTCTCTGTTCTCTATTTCTGGATTCTCTTTCTTTGGATATTGGAACTCTTGAATTAGACTTCCAATATTCTTGCTTTTTTTTCTCTCCTACTTTCCATGTCTTTGTCTAATTTCATAGAAATTTCCTCATTTTTTCTTCTAATTTTCTGTTCCATTTTTCATTTGTTCTCTGTTATAAATTTTTAACTTATAAGAGCTTTTTTCTGCTCTCTAAATTTCTTTTGTTATGACGTCTTATTCTTCTTTTTCTTTTAAATGAGGATATTAGTGATAGTTATTTTTAAACTGTTGTTCCCTACATGAGTGTCTGTTTCCACTGGGTGCATTATAGCTGTGTAATTGTTTTGTTTTCTTTTACATTAGGGAATTTCTTCAGATGGCTACTTACCCTTGGCTATCTGTTCATATTTATGACTTGGGCACTAAAATCTTTTTGAAAGCTCTGGGCTGGTGAGTTTCACTTTAAAGATATCTGGCCAGGCAGTTAGTTTCTTTGGAGTGTCTACTGGAGATTCTTTAGTCTTTTTTCTTAGACTTTTTAGGTTCCTTAAAGAGAGAGCTGAGTGTCAAAAGAGGGTGTGGGTCTCCTCATTCTGAATGTAAAGTAAGTAAATACTTAGTTTCCATGTGTTCGGTGTGATCTTTCCATTCTCTACTCTGCCTGGCATGTCTTCAGTCAAAAATCTTCTCTTTCACTGTTTCCAGAGACAGGTACTAAGAAAAAAAAAAAAAAAAACCCGGTGCCATCGAGCTGATTCCGACTCGTAGTGACCCTATAGGACAGGGTAGAACTGCCCCATAGAGTTTCCAAGGAGTGCCTGGTGGATTCAAACTGCCAACCCTTTGGTTAGCAGCCATAGCACTTAACCACTACACCACCAGGGTTTCAGAGAGAGGTACTAGGTAACTCTAATACAGACAAGATTTGGTGATCTGACTTATTTTTAAATAGCCTCATGATTACTCTTCTTATTTTTAACCCAGCATCACTCCCACTTGCAGAAGAAATTGATGTTGTCAACTTCTGAAATTTTTGGAGTTTGTGTTTGGGGGTGTGTCTTAGTCATCTAGGGTTGCTATAACAGATATACCAAAAGTGGGTGGCTTTAACAAACAAATGTATTTTCTCACAGTTTAGAAGGCTAGAAGTCTGAATTCAGGGCGCTGGTTTTAGGGGAAGGCTTTTTTTCTCTGTTGTCTCTGGGCGAAGGTCCTTGTCTGTTTTCAGCCTCTGTTCCTGGATTTCTTGGTGATTTTCATGTGGCATAGTATCTACCTTCCCCCATCTGTGCTTTCTTGCTTCTGTGCCTAATCTGCTCTTTTTATATGTCTCAAAAATGATTTGCTTAAGACATACCTTGCACTGATATGACCTCATAGCAAAGAAAACTTTAATCACAAATGGGATTACATCCAGAGGTATGGGGCTTAGGATTCACAGCACATATTTTTGGGGGGCTCAATTCAATCCCTAACAGGGGTGTAAATCAGTTTAGTTCTTTGTTTTCCCTACTGTTGGCCACTATTGAGTCATTTAGTTTTTCCTGCTAAAAAAAGTTTCTATCAAGTTGACTCTAACTCATGGTAACCCCATATGTGTCAGAGTAGAACTGTGCTCCATAGGGTTTTCAAGGCACCTCTGGGTAGAATTAAACTTCTAACTTTTCAGTTAGCAGCCAACTGCCTTATCCATTTGCAATGCCCAGGGTCCCCAGTTTTTCCTACAATTAGCTATAACAAATAAATAAATAAAATACTTTTTTTCAAAGAGCTTTCTCAATTATCTGACTACCAATTACAAAAATTGATTGATATTATCTCTTCTCTCATTCCCATTGTCCTTGTGAATTGAAGCTTTAAAAAGAATCCTCTTAATAAATTTGGTTTAATAAGTAAATGTGCAGGAATTAATGGAATACCAATTGAGATGTTTCAACAAATGGATACAGCTCTGGAAGTGCTCACTCATCTATATCAAGAAATTTGGAAGACAGTTACCTGGAATGATAACTCCAAAACTAATAATGCCTATTCCAATGAAAGGTGATCCAACTGAATGTGGAAATTATTGAATAATATCATTAATATCACACACAAGTAAAATTTTACTGAAGATCACTCAAAAGCTGCTGCAGCTGTACATTGACAGGGAAACTGCCAGAAATTCAGGCTGGATTCAAAAGAGGATGTGGAATGAGGGATATCATTGCTGATGTCAGATGGATCCTGGCTGAAAGCAGAGAATACCAGAAAGGTGTTTACCTGTGTTTTATTGACTATGCAAAGGCATTTGATTCTGTGAGTCATAACAAATTATGGATAACGTTGCAAAAAATGTGAATTCCAGAGCACTTAATTGTGCTCATGAGGAACTTGTACATAGATCAAAAGACAGTCGTTCAAACAGAACAGGGGGATACTACATGGCTTAAAGTCAGGAAAGGTGTGCATTAGGGGTGTATCCTTTCATCATACTTATTCGATCTGTATTTTGAGCAAATAATATGAGAAGCTGGACTATATGAAGAAGAACTCGACATCAGGATTGGAGGAAGAGTCATTAACAACCTGCGTTATGCAGATGACACAACCTTGCTCGATGAAAGCAAAGAGGACTTGAAGCACTTACTGATGAAGATCAAATACTACAGCCTTACATAAAGGAAACAAAAATCCTCACAACTGGACCGAAAAGCAACATAATTGTAAATGGAGAAAAGATTGACGTTGTCAAGGATTTCATTTTACTTGGATCCACAATCAACAGCCATGGAAGCAGCAGTCAAGAAATCAAAAGACTCATTGCACTGGGCAAATCTGCTGCAAACGAACTCTTTAAAGTATTGAAAAGCAAAGTGTCACCTTGAGGACTAAGGTGTGCCTAAGCCATGGTTTTTTCAATCCCCTCATATGCATGCAAAAGCTGTGCAATGAATAAGGAAGACCAAAGAAGAATTGATGCCTTTGAATTATGGTGTTGGTGAAGAATATTGAATATACCATGGACTGCCAAAAGAATGAACAAATCTGTCCTGAAAGATGTACAGCCGGAATACTCCTCAGAAGCAAGGATGATGAGACTTTGTCTCACATACTTTGGACATGTTATCAGGAGGGACCAGTCCCTGGAGAAGGACATCACGCTTGATAAAGTAGAGGAAAAAAAAAAAAAAGGGAGTCAGTGAAAAAGAGGAAAACCCTGAATGAGGTGGATTGACACAGTGGTTGCAACAATGGGCTTAAGCATAACAACAATCATGAGGATAGTGCAGGACCAGGCAGTGTTTCCTTCTGTTGTACCTAGGGTCGCTGTGTGTTGGAAATGACTGGACGACACCTAACAATGCAACAACAAGAAAATGTGTATGCTTACAATGCCATCTTAAACCAGATGAAATAAGAAAGAAAAATAGAACAATGAGCGATAGCCTCTGGTCTCAAAACATTTTGTCCTAAGAATGATGATGCTCTTTCTTCAATTTCTTATCTATAAATTAATTTTTAGAGAGATTTTTGGGGAGATTGAAAGTAAATATAACCCAGAACCTCTGCTACTCTTAGAGTACACATAAATTTGTTTTCCAGCTTTGAACCTCTAGTGCCTAGAACAGTATTTCTTGACTATTAGATCTTTAAAATGTTTATTGGATATGTGTGTGTGTACATATGTATGTGTATGTACATACACACATATAATTATATGTATTTTGTCAAGTTAAAAAAAGCAAGAAGAAGAAAAAATGCTTATAGCATGCTACATTTTGGTTAGAGATATGAATAGAATATGAAAATATATATATATTTTAGAAAAGAAACAGTGGAATGATAACTCCAAAACTAATAATGTGCTTACCCGCAGGGGAAGGAGATAACCAAGTAGAGGGAACAGAGATGCTAGTGAGACTTGTGTAAATGTGGTTTGTTATACAGCTTTTCTTCTTTGGAACTATGTAAATATTTTATGTAATTAAAAACTAAAATTAACTTCAAAAGAGAAAAAATGAGATCCCTAAAACTGAAAAAAAAGAAATAAACCTAACTGTATCATGTTAGTGACAGAAACACAGAGAAAATAATTATTTCAAGTGCTTTTAAAGCATAGTTTTCATCGTATGTCCTTACAGGATTTATTTTATGGACAGAAGAATCACATTGATATCCTTAAACTGCATTCAGTTGACTTTCATTAGTAATATTATTCATGCTGTTATTTTAAAACTATTATAGAAATTGTATAATACAAAACAAATAATTACATTAAGGCCTTTACCTGTTGTCATTGAGTCGATTCCGACTCAAAGTGACCCTATAGGACAGAGTAGAACTGCCCCATAGGGTTTCCAAGGAGTGGCTGATGGATTCGAACTGCCGACCTTTTGGTTAGCAGCCAAGCACTTAACTACTGCACCATCAGAGTCCAGTTAAAGCCTTTAGGAACCAAGATTTTTCCGCAGTAGAAAGAAAAAAAAAAGATATAAAATCAGAGAAGCCATGTAGAAACTTTATATTCTGCCATTTAAAATGTAAATAGCATACGAATTTATCATTTATTTTCCTTTACGGGCATATTTTTGCCCATTAAAAAATGCCTAGAAGCGATGACAACCCTGCAGCAATGAGCACCCTTATCACCCAGATTGTGGTTTCTAGTATAATTTCCTGCTAAAAAGAAGCAGGACTTTTTGAAGAATTGGCTCAGTTCCAGGCCTGAGGCAGGAAATGTGTGCAAGATATTGTGCCAGGAAGAAAAAAACGTATCAAAGATTGATGGTGTTGTTTTCAAAAGGACTGTGCAACCAACCTCAAAGGGGCTCTCGCGGGCTCAGGATGGGAAAATTTGAGCCTTAGAAGCATAATAATGGCAATTGATTAAAACACATTAAATATATAAAAATTCAGGAGATCTTAAAGTTAATTGGACAGCATTGGAAGAGGATGGGGTACCAACTCAGTACTCTGAAAAGTGGTCAATAAAGGAAAAGAATTAAGATTTTATTTTGCCTTTCCTACACCAAATATAATCACCTTTGGTATAGCACTTATCTATAATGTACAAATTTGTTCATACACAGTAGATAAAAGGAAAAAAAATCACCAAAATGCAAAATTGCATTGGCTAATATCTGATTTTTTGTAAGACAATTGCTATTCATTACTAAGTTATCTCCACTGTATGCAATAATTGATTCCCAAAAGATGATAGCGGAAGGTGATATGGAAGAATACACAAAACATACATTCTCCCCTCATATTTTCTCTCTTACCTTAATTATTTATGTGCCTTGCCCAAATGTGTATTGCGCTCTTCTCTCAAGTTTAGAAGCTATTAGCATGGTATCTCAAACACGAGTAAGACTCCTTGTTATAAGAATCTATTTAATGAATGAAATAGAAAAACCTCCTCTATTGAGGAGAAGCTTGAAATAATAAAGTGTTTTGAAAGAAACAAGAGAATACGTGTTATTATGAGAGCTGATAGACCAAAAGGAATCTACATTGTACACTCTCAGAGACAAAACCAAAAAAAAAAAAAAAAACCAGTTGCCGTCAAGTCGATTCCAACTAATAGCAACCCTACAGAGACAGTGCTATGAAAATAAAAGAAACAATAGAGCCTAGTACATTATAGTTATCATCTGCTTTCAGTGGGGCAGAAAAACATTTGCAGTGGACAGAAGATAAGGATGAGAATGCGGAGTTCAGCAGGATCTCACTCTCTGGTATCCAGCCTCATTGAGTTACGCAAGCTGTCTCCTAGTGAAAGGGAAAAGCTAGTAAAACAACAAAATTTGGATTTCTTTTTTAAGCCAATGCAGAAAAGGAAAACAGGACAAGGAGCTATAACCTTTGGTCTCATAATATTTTGTCCTAAGAATGATGATGCTCTTTCTTCAACCTCTTAGCCATAAATTAAAAGTTAAAGCACTTCAACACACTCTAACAAGCAATCTCAATGTCTTCTGCAAAAGTAAAGTTCATTATTTACTATAGTATTTTTTCTTTATTAGAAATTCAGTTTTTTTTTTACTGTGGTAACATATTCAATGAGCTTTGTTTATTTATTTATTAAGAGTGTAATGGATTGTTCAAGGTTGTGTTCAACCCTATCCCTATTTTCCTATAAACCCTGTTATGCTTATTAGACAAAATTCCATAATGCCAATGATTTTAGTAACACATATACCATTTTATAGAAGAAATGACTGTGATTGATCAAAAATATTCTTTATACAAGAATTCCAGCTAATAAATGGAGAAGAAATGGTATGATTAGAAAATAACTATTTTGTGACCATAAGTAAAACAACGGATTTAGACAATAGCCACTAAAACCATTCGGTGAGAGATTGATGGGAACTTTACAATGAAAGGGAGCCCCCGGGGGCACAATGGTTAAGCATTCAGCTGCTAACTGAAAGTTTGAACCTACCAGCAGATACATGGGAGAAAAGACCTGGTGGTCTGCTCCTGTAAAAGATTTCAGCCTGGGAAATACATGTGGTAGTTCTACTTTGTGTTACAGGGTTGCTATGAGTTGCAATCAGAGCCCTGGTGGGGTAATGGTTAAGAGCTCGGCTGCTAACCAAAAGGTTAGTTCAAATCCACCAAGTACTCTACATGGGGCAGTTCTACCCTGTCCTATAGGGTTGCTATGAGTTGGAACCAACTCAATGGCACCTAACAACAACGAGTTGGAATAGACTCAAATGGCACAAAACAACAACAGACCGACATCACCTGAACATAATGATCAATTTTGGCACCACATGAGAGTGACAACTAGACGTTATGGATCTCGTGCTGAGATACAATAGGAAATAAACAGTATGATGGGAAATATTTGAACAAAAAATTCAACATGGGTACAATTAAGCCTTTAGATTGAATAGTTTATAAGAGCTGTGGGGGATAGAGGAAAAATTTAAACATAACCACAAGAAAACAACCATCTAGAATGTGGGGCATTGTACAAGACAAATAATCTGCTTTCTACAACAAATGAATGGCATGTAAAATAAAATAAAATAACAAAAGAGGGAGACTGTTAGAAAATAAAAACAGGAAAAGGAAATATGAGACAAATGGGGAAATTTAAATATGGATTACGTATAAAACAATATTAAAGGATTATAATCAATTTTATTAGGTGTTATAATGGCTGGGAGGTTGTATTAAACATTCTAATTAGTTAGAGATGCATATTGAAGTATTTAAAGGCAAAATTACATGATTTCTGGAACTAAAAAAAAAATACTCCAAAAATTTGGTGGGGTGTTAGCAGCCTGAGCTCTTAACCACTGTGCCACCAGGGCTCCATCTTTGGTTTAGGATGTGAAAAGACAGAGACTACCCTTTTTTGTCATAGTAGCAACAAGAAAAGTCTGGATAATATAAAAATCACGTATTTCTACAGGACTATGAAAGAGAATTGGGCATGAAAATATTGATGAACTGATTTTTAAAGAGAAGAACCTTTCAACGCTCAAACACTATTGAAAAAAGTAGTAGTAGTCAGTGGAAGTGGGAGTGGCTGGCAGTGGTGGTGGTTGTGTCTGTCATAGCCAAGGCAGTGGCAGCAGGGAAACTAGAATTATGGGCTAACCAAACTTAAATTCAACCATCTTAAAGCCAAAGCTTAGTCACAGATCAAATCAACATTTGGTGAAATCCAGTTTATTATCTCCACATTTTGGCCACCAGACATAAGAAAGAACTCCAGCTGTCTGGAAAAAACAAAGCAGAGAAATGATATTTTCCAGTTTCTACTGTTCTTCTATACACAATGTCTGGTTATCAAAAAAAAAAAAAAAAAATTACTAGGTGTAGAAAAAAGCAATAATGTAGGACCTAAATTTAACAGGGGTGGGAGAGGGACTGAGGAAGGAATCGACCCATGTATCAAGCTGATACTAATATTTGTATGAGAAAGTAAATATCCCAGAATAGCCAAAACAATCCTGTAGAGAAGTACAAAGCTGGAGGATTTAAATTACATGATATTGGAACTAGCAGATGAAGATTTTAAAATAACTATTACAAATATGTTCAAGGATTTACAGAAAAACATGGTAATAATGGGTCAACAAAGAAGGAATCTCAGTGTAGAAATGAAAATTATTAAAGAAAATCAAATAGAAATCTCGGATATACAAAACAAATACCTGAAATACCCAGACCCAGTGCCATCGAGTCGATTCCGACTCATAGAGACCCTACAGGACAGAGTAGAACTGCCCCATAGAGTTTCCAAGGAGCGCCTGGCAGATTCAAACTGCTGACCCTTTGGTTGGCAGCTGTAGCACTTAACCACTATGCCACCAGGTAATACATTTGAAGGTTTTAAGAGCAGAACACATACTGCAGAAAAAAATGCTAGTGAAATTGAAAACAGGCTAATTTAAATACACGAATGAAGCATGTAGAGGAAAAAGGTCTAAAAAAACAATGTCAGAGACCAGGGGGACAATAAGTGGTCTAAGATGTATACACTGAAAATCCCAGAATAATAGAAAATGTGACAGAAGGAAAACAAAAAAAAAGAACTTCAAGGAATATGAACTAAAATTTTTCCAAATTTCATGAAAAATATAAACCCACAACTCAAAGCTAAATAAATCCCAATCAAAATAAATATGCTGAAATACATATCTATGCATATCATAGTCAAACTACATAGAAATGTCAAAGAAATCCACATAAAATCTAGTCATAATATTGAGCTCAGTGAGGTCTCAACCTATAAAGTCAATGCATAAAAAACCAGTTATATCTCTATGTACTAGCAGCAAACAATTGGAAAAAAAAATTAAAAATTAATATTATTTGCAAAAGTATAAGAACTAGAAATACCTAGGAATAAATGTAAGGCCTTCTCACTGAAAACTACAAAACATTTGTTGAGATAAATTTTTAAAAAATATATTTATATATAAATGTACGTATGTTTCATGCTTATGGCTTGGAATATTTAATATTTTTCTCAAAGTTAATTTACAGATTCAGTGAAATTTCAATCACAGTCCCATTAGAGTTTTTCACAGAATTTGCAAGCTGATACTACAATCTGTATGAAAAAGTAAATATCCCAGAATAGCCAAAATAATCCCGAAAAGAAGTAACAAGGTTAGAGGACATACATTACATAATTTTAAGATTTACTCTAGGTACAGTTACCAAGACGGTATTGTTTTGCTGTAAGGATAGACAGATATATTAGTGCAACAGAATAGAGTCCAAAAATAGTCAAATACTTGATAAAGGCATAAGTGCAATTTAATGAAGAAAGAAGAGGTTTTTTTTTTTTTTTTTCTTTCCAGTAAGTGTTATAGAACCAACTGGATATATCCAGGGAAAAAATTGAAACTTGATATATATCTCACATTACATACAAAAATTATTACAAGATTGATTAAGTTCTTGATGTAAAAGTCAAAATTGTAAAGCTTCTAGAATAAAATACAAGAAAAATCATAGCAAACTAGAGGGTAGGCAAATATTTCTTACATGGATCTCCCAAAATTCTAATGACAAAAGAAAAAAAAAAAAGATACACTATTTCTGGTCAAAAATTAAAACTTTTGTTCTTCAAAAGACGCTGTTAAGATAATTAAAGAAAACAAGCTGTAGACTTGGAGAAAATAATATCAATACATACATCTGGCCTACGACTCAAATCTAGAATATGTAAATATTCTTACAGATCAATGATTTAAAGACAAGCAACCTCGAAGAACAGTAGGCAAAAGGCTTAGACAGAAGCTTCACAAAAGCAATGTACTGAATGGCTGATACATGAAAAGATGCTTAAACACATTAGTCATAATGAAGATGCAAATTAAAACCATAATGAAATATCACTGAACAACCATTAGAATGCCTAAAATTAAAAAAAAAGAAAAAGAAATTCATAATACCAAGAATTGGCAAGGATGTGAAGCCACTGGATCTCTCATACATTCCTGAAGGGAATGTCAAATGGTACAGCCTCTACAGAAAAACTGTTTGGCAATTTCTTTTATAGTTAATCATATACCTGCCTTATGATTCAGTAATTCTACTCCTAGGTAAGTTCTCAGAGGAAATTAAACTTTATTTCCATAAAAATACTGTATTTTTACACAAATCATGTGTGCCTTCTATGTTTGTTTGCCAACCACTCCCTCCCCACTCGAGATATTTTTGTAAGTGCACTATAAAAATTAGCATAGCACTCTTATGAAAATATCTCTTGGGGCTGGCAGGAAAGGAGCAGTTGGCAAACATAGAAAGTGCATGTTATTTGTATAAAAATGCAGTACTGCCCAAAAGGTTGGTGGCTCAAACCCACCTAGAGGCTCCACGGAAGAAAGTCCTAGCAATCTGCTTTAGAAAGGTCATAGCCTTGAAAATCTTATAAAGTACAGTTCTAATCTATAACACATGGGGTCACTATGAGTCAGAATCTACTCAAAGGCAACTGGCTTGGCTTGGTTACTCTGGTAACACCAAAAATGGTAATGACCTCATTAAAAACTCTGTTTCCAAACAGGGTCACATTCATAGGTACAGGAGTTAGGACTCAGACATAGCCTTTTTTGGCAGTGGGGGGTGGGGGAGCACAATTCAATCTATGAAACACCCCAAATGTCTGTGGACAAAAGAGTGGATAAACACATTATTTTCATACAATGGAGTACTACTGAGCAATAAAAGGAATGAAATAGTGATACACACAACAACATGGAGTAATCTCAAATTTATGCTCAGTGAAAGAAGCGAAAGAATACATTTTTATGAAGTTCAAGAATAGGCAAAACTAATCTATGAAGATAGATTAGTTTTGCCTATTCTTGAACTTCATAACTAATCTATGAAGATAGATTTCAGAAGAGTGATTACCTTCAAGACTAATCTATGAAGATAGATTTCAGAAGAGTGATTACCTGTGGGGGGAAGGCAAAGACAGACATTTTGTAAATAAAAGTTCGTTGGAACACAGCCATGTTCATTTACTTACGTATTGTCTGCGGCTGCTTTCACAGGAGCCCAGGTGGTACAGTGTTTAAGCACTTGGCTGCCAACTGAAAGATTGGAACACACCAGCTGCTCCACATGAAAAAGATGTGACGGTTTGCTTCCTTAAAGATTTACAGCTTTGGAAACCCTGCGAGGAACTTCTCTGTCCCACAGGATTGCTATGAAACGGAATTGATTCGATGGCAACAGGCTTGGTTATGGCTGCTGTATACTTGTGACATGGACAATGTGGCCTGCAAAGGTGAAAAACGTTTACTATACAACTCTTTACAGAAAAAGTTTGGTGACCCCTGGTATAATTGACTAACATTAACAAAATGTTGATAATTGTAGAGGCTGGGAGATGGGTAGATGTGGGTCCATTTTACTATTCTCTTTATGTGGTTAAAATTTTCCATAATAAAATTTTAAAATGTGGTGATATGGAGACCCTAAAAAATATTTTGAGGTATCTGATCTGAGTAAGAAAAGCTAACATGGGTCCAGTTCTGAATTTCACTCTGTGTAATTAGAATACAGGTATTCTAATACCTGTAGAACCAGAAAGCTAAACCAGTTAGGGCAGTTCTGTCTGTTATCTAATATCTAAAAGAATGTGTTTTTCTTTGTAACAAAGCCAAGGAAATTTTAGGTAATTGTGACCACTTTATGGTAACTAAGTAGCAATGAACCAACATAACACCCATATCACTAAGTAGGAGCTATTTTACCTCATCAAGCACCAATCCAAATTTTATTAGTTTGGTTTCAAAGGAGCCTTAACCTAAACAGCTCATCTCTATAGTTTGTTCCCAAGGAGTCTTAAAACAAAACTTGTAAGCCACCAATCAATGTAATGTCACTAAGTAGGTAGTCAACAGAGCCTCTGTAATCAATCGTTATTTAGGTCCCACTTTGTTATCCTGCCTTTGACAATGATGTATCTTTACTTCCTTCTGTAACAGCATGTTAGCTACCCCGACTGTAATTCACTGGACTCTGCTAGTCTCTTGTGCCTGGTGCACACTAGCAGAACCCTTGTTGAAATGATTGTCTTTTTCTTGTCTGTGTCTTGGCTTTCTAAAAATCTCTTTTTACTTAAATTTGAGTCTGGGGTCTTTTCCCCTATGACAGTCGGGGATCATCATACTTACTGAGAACTGCAGGATTTTTTGCTGATGAAGTTATTTTCGTGCAATGGAATACCACTGAATAATAAAAGTAATGAACTAGTGAAACACACAACAATATGGAGTAACCTCAAATTTATGCTTAGTGAAAGAAGCAAAAAAGTACATTTTTATGAAGTTCAAGAACAGATAAGACTAATCTATGAAGATAGATTTCAGAAGAGTGATTGCCTGTGGAGGGAAGATGAAGACAGACATTTTGTAAATAAAAGTTCATTGAAGCACAGCTACACTCACTTATTCTTCTGTTCAGTAAATATTGAGTAAGGAATACAGATTCCATATTGGAATGTTTTAAAAAAAAAATTGAAGTACTTGTTGCTTTGGCTAGATCCTACACTTACCAAAGCGGCATTTCTAGAACCTTCAGAGAGCCAAAGAATTGCCCCTTGTTCTGCCCTCAAGAGAAAGGACTGTGAAATGGTTCATGTAACAACAATCAGGTCATGGTATTGGGTACAGATTTCAATCAGGGGAGCTCCTTTACCTGTCTGATTTTTCTTTCTTTTTGGATCTTTTATTTTTTTCTCCTTCATAGCCGTTTCCTTTTAGATGGAATCTTACAGTTCTTTTGCAGTTTATGTCCAATGGAAAGACTAGTGTGCCTCCCACTTGCAGTCAGAGTAGGAGCAGTGGACTGGAATTTCATAACTTAGCAGGTCTGGATTTGGAGCTGAGGAAAGGGAAGCTTGAAGTGGGAGGCATAAGTGAGTTCTCTTCTGGGTCTTTCTTTGGTTTGCCTTTCCCTTGTCCCTACCTGAAGGCAATTTCAGGATGCAACATAAAAACTTCTAGGCCGATAGCAGATTGAAATTCTGAGTAAAAGGGACACAAAACCGTTTGGATTGCTTCTGGATATGCCTTGGGCTGGGAAAGTTCCCAGATTAGGAGATCACATACAGTTCAGTTCGGAGTATGGTTCAAATCTCCAGGAAGTATTAAGGTTAATCACTTATCAAGTATGTACTCACTACTCATGCCCCTTCTGAAGCTGTGAATGGAGTAGAGAGCTGGTTGAGGATTTGGGTGTTTGGGATCCCACACACGTCTCTCTCTCTCTCACGAGAACCAACCAGCCCTTGATAGTTTTTGACTGGAGTCAACCATACGTGTTACCCATTACCCATTGCCGTTGAGTCAATTTCGACTCATAGTGACCCTAGAGGATGGAGTAGAACTGCCACATAGAGTTTCCAAGGAGTGCCTGGTGGACTCGAACTGCCGACCTTTTGGTTAGCAGCTGTAGCACTTAACCACTTCACCACTAGGGTTTCCACCCTACGTGTAGGCTATCTAATTAATGAAATTACAGCATGAAAGACAATGAGTTCTAAAGGTAGATTTTATTACTTAGCCAAGGATTAGACATGTCCTAACGGCTTTCTTACATATTTTTGAGACCAACTGTACAGCAAGCTACAGCTGCTAACCAAAAGGATTCCTATGGGGCAGCTCTACTGTGTCCTATACGGTCGCTAAGAGTCAGAATCGACTTGACGGCAACAGGTTTCATTTTGTTTGGTTTGATTTGTATGTACTGGGGCTAAAAATTAAGTTGGTGTGACTTAGGACCATTAGTAAACTTTACTGTGGACTAGCTCAGTCAGTCCTTCAAAAACTGACACATAGGAGGCGGAGCCAAGACGGTGGAATAGACAGACACTTCCAGCGAACTCTCTTACAATGAAGATCCCCTCCAAAAAGTGAAAGGAGTATATTTATGACAAGCTAGGAGCCCTGAGCATCAAAGGCAAGCTTAGAAAATGAACAGAGGGGCAGGGGGAGGAAGAGACAGTTCAGAAGCAGAAAGGAGTTACTGGAACTGAATCGTAGGAACCCTCAGGCACCATTTCTGGAACAGCGACAGCAAGCTGCTACTAGCTTTGGGCTACAGTTTCCTCAGGGAGAAGCAGCCAGCCACATAGCCCACTTACACCTCCGGAACCAGAGAAGAACGGCACTTTTGGCAAAAGCTAAGTACTTGCATATATTTTACTACACCCCCACACCCCCAAGCTGGCTTCAGTGGCTGAATTCTCTGGGCATGAGATAGGCACCGTTGAGTGCCTACAGCCATTCTCCCCACTTGGAGAAGGAAAAAATTTGCAACTGGGGGAAAAGAAAATTTGCAAGCTCCACTAAAGGCGGGGGGGGGGGGGCGGGGAGCTCAGGACAGAAGTGGCTCCTGTCCAGGCATAAATGGTCCATGGACTTTGAGCACCTTTCCCCTCTGCATGGAACTGTGTGGGCCTATTTCAGGAGAACAGGCCCTTGTTGGCAGATTCCAACCATTTCAGCTGTGCAGTGGAGAGGTGGGTGTCTGATGTTTGACATTGCTTTGCCTATTAAAAAGAGTCCTCACCTACCCACATTTGTGCCTAAGGATGGGTAACTCCACTCAGGTCACCCAGCCACCCAAGTCAGGGCTCCAAGGATAACAGATACCTCCCAGTCCTTACAACCAAAAACATTGGGTGCTCATGGTCGATCTGCAAAACCCACCCATCTGCACGCTCTAGGGTATAGGGACGCACTTTCCTCAGACACGCTAGGGCCGGTTTTCAGCCCCTTGCCTTGTTCAGAGCATAACCAGATACCGGTACATACACCAATCACCCCTGCCCCTCTAAGACTGTAGGACAGAGCCTGTACCACACACTTGATGATCAGCTACCTGGACACTTGAGCTGAATTCATACAAGAAAAGCGTATGGACTCCTAGACTGATATACCTGATAATACTTCTAGCCATCTGGGGACAGGACGTCAGAGCTCCAAAGGTGAAAATTATCAAGCTAGCTCACTCAAGCAACCCATTTGGGCCTATCAAAACAAAACAAAGTAAGAAGCTATGACACAGTAAGCAAGCATAAACTAATACAATAACTTACAGATGGCTCGGAGACAACAGTCAATATCCATAAAGAAACAGACCATGATCACCTCAACAAGCTCTCAAAACAAAGAATCCAGGGATCTTCTAGATGAAAGTGCATTCTTGGAATTACCAGAGGTAGAATACAAAAAATTGTACTGTAATAAATTTGAAAACCTAGAAGAAATGGATGAATCCCTAGAAACACACTACCTTCCTAAACTAACACCAACAGAGGTAGAACAACTAAGTAGACCCATAACAAAAGAAGAGATTGAAAAGTTAATAAAAAAAAAAGCCCTGGCCCGGACGGCTTCACTGCAGAGTTCTACCAAACGTTCAGAGAAGAGGTAACACCACTACTACTAAAGGTATTTCAGAGCATAGAAAAGGACGGAATTCTCCCAAACTCATTGTATGAAGCCAGCATATCCCTGATACCAAAACCAGGTGAAGACACCACAAAAAAAGAAAATTACAGACCTATATCCCTCATGAACTTAGATGCAAAAATCTTCAACAAAATTCTAGCCAACAGATTTCAACAACATATCAAAAAAAAAAAAAATTCACCATGGCCAAGTGGGATTCATACCAGGTATACAGGAATGATTCAACATTAGAAAAACAATTAATGTAATCCACCACATAAATAAAACAAAAGACAAGAAACACATGATTTATCAATTGTTGCAGAAAATACATTTGACAAAGTTCAACACACATTCATGATAAAAACTCTCAGCAAAATAGGAACAGAAGGAAAATTCCTCAACATAATAAAGGGCGTTTATACAAAGCCAACAGCCAACATCATCCTAAGTGGAGAGAGCCTGAAAGCATTCCCTGTGAGATTGGGAACCAGACAAGGATCCCCTTTATCACTGCTCTTATTCAACATTGTGCTGGAGGTCCCAGCCAGAGCAATTAGGCTAAATGAAGAAATAAAGGGCATCCAGATTGGCAAGGAAGAAGTAAAATTATCTCTATTTGCAGATGACATGATCTTACACACAGAAAACCCTAAGGAATCCTCAAGATAACTACTGAAACTAATAGAAGAGTTCAGCAGAGTATCGGGATACAAACATACAAAAATCAGTTGGATTCCTTTACAACAACAAAAAGAACATCGAAGAGGAAACCACCAAATCAACAGCATTTACAGTAGCCTCCAAGAAGATAAAATACTTAGGAATAAATCTTACCAAAGATGTAAAAGACTTACACAAAGAAAACTACAGAACACTTCTGCAAGAAACCAAAAGAGACCTACATAAGTGGAAAAACATACCTTGCTCATGAATAGGAAGACATAACATTATAAAAATGTCTATTCTACCAAAAGTGATCTATACATTTAATGCAATTCCAATCCAAATTCCAATGACATTCTTTATTCAGATGTAGAAACGAATCACCAACTTCATATGGAAGGCAAAGAGATCCCAGATAACTAAAGCATTACTGAAAAAGAAGAACAAAGTGGGAGGTCTCATTCTACCTGATTTTAGAACCTATTATACCACTACAGTAGTCAAAACAGCCTAGTACTGGTACAACAACAGATACATAGACCAATGGAACAGAATTGAGAATCCAGACTAAATTCATCCACACATGAGCAGTCGATATTTGACAAAGGCCCCAAAACAGTTAAATGGGGAAAAGACATTTTAACAAACGGGGCTGGCATAACTGGAAACCCATCTGCAAAAAAATGAAACAAGACCCATACCTCACTCCATGCTCAAAAATGAGCTAAAAATGATACAAAGACATTAATATAACATTTAAAATGATAAAGATCATGGAAGAAAAAATAGGGACAAGGTTAGGAGCCCTAATACATGGCATAAACAGTATACAAAACATTACTAACAATGCATAAGAAAAACTAGGTAACTGGGAGCTCCTAAAAATCAAACACCTATGCTCATCTGAAGACTTCACCAAAAGAGTAAAAAGATTACCTACAGACTAGGAAAAAGTTTTCGGCTCTGACATTTCCAATCAGCACCTGATCTCTAAAATCTCCATGATACTGCAAAAACTCCACTGCAAAAAGACAAATTACACAATTAAAAAATGGGCAAAAGATATGAACAGACACATCACTAAAGAAGACATTCAAGTAGCTAACAGATACATGAGGAAACGATCACGATCATTAGCCATTATAAAAATGCAAATCAAAACTACAATGAGATTTAATCTCACTCCAATAAATCTGGCATTAATCCAAAAAGCACAAAACAATAAATGTTGGAGAGGCTGTGGAGAGATTAGAACACTTCTACACTGCTGGTGGGAATGTAAAATGGTACAACCACTTTGGAAATCGATTTGGTGCTTCCTTAAAAGGCTAGAAATAGGACTACCATAGGATCCAGCAATCCCACACCTTGGAATATATCCTAGAGAGATAAGAGCCTTTACACAAACAGATATATGCACTCCCATTTTCACTGAAGCACTGTTTACAATAGCAAAGGCTGGCATTAATCCAAAAAACACAAAATAATAAATGTTGGAGAGGCTGTGGAGAGATTGAACTCTTATACACTGCTGGTGGGAGTGTAAAATGGTACAACCACTTTGGAAATCCATCTGGCCTTTCCTTAAAAAGTTGGAAATAGAACTACCATACAACCCAGAAATCCCACTCCTCGGAATATATCCTAGAGAAATAAGAGCCTTTACATGAACAGATATATGCACACCCATGTTCACTGCAGCACTGTTTACAATAGCAAAAAGATGGAAGCAACCAAGGTGCCCATCAACGGATGAATGGATAAATAAATTATGGTACATTCACGCAATGGAATACTAAGCATCGATAAAGAACAGTGATGAATCTGTGAAACATTTCACAACACGGAGGAATCTGGAAGGAATTATGCTGAGTGAAATTAGTCAGTTGCAAAAGGACAAATATTGTATAAGATCACTATTATAAGAACTGAAGAAATAGTTTATACAGAGAAGAAAACATTCTTTTGTAGTTGGGAGAGGGAAGAGGGAGGGAGGATGGGAGACAGGTATTCACTAATTAGATAGTAGATAAGAACTACTTTTGGTGACGGGAAAGACAACACACAATACAGGTGAGGTCAGCACAATTGGACTAAACCAAAAGCAAAGCAGTTTCCTGAATAAACTGAATGCTTCGAAGGCCAGCGTAGCAGGGGTGGGGGTTTGGGGACTATGGTTCCAGGGGACATCTAAGTCAATTGGCATAATAAAATCTCTTAAGAATACTTTCTGCATCCCACCTTGGAGAGAGGCGTTTGGGGTCTTAAACACTAGCAAGCAGCCATCTAAGATGCATCAATTGGTCTCAACCCACCTGGATCAAAGGAGAATGAAAAACACCAAGGACGCAAGGTATTACGAGCCCAAGAGACAGAAAGGGCCACATAAACCAGAGACTACATCAGCCTGAGACCAGAAGAGCTAGATGGTGCCCCCCTACAACCGATGAGTGCCCTGACATGGAACACAACAGAGAACTCCTGAGGGAGCAGGAGAGCAGTGGGATAAGCAGACCCCAAATTCTCGTAAAAAGACCAGAGTTAATGGTCTGACTGACACTAGAAGGACCCCAGTGGTCAGGACCCCCAAACCTTCTGTTGCCCCAGGACAGGAACCATTCCGGAAGCCAACTCTTCAGACATGGATTGGACTGGACAATGGGTTGGAGAGGGATGCTGGTGAGGGGTGAGCTTCTTGGATCAGGTGGGCACTTAAGACTATGTTGGCATCTCCTACCTGGAGGGGAGATGAAAGGGTAGAGGGGGTTAGAAGCTGGCAAAATGGACACGAAAAGAGAGAGTGGAGGGAGGGAGTCAGCTGTCTCATTAGGGGGAGAGCAATTGGGCGTGTGTAGGAAGGTGTATATAAGTTTTTGTGTGAGAGACTGACTTGATTTGTAAACTTTCACTTAAAGCACAATAAAAATAAAAACTGACACATAGACACTTTGTTGTATTTATACAACTGTGTCATTGTGGTAAGGAGCCCTGGTGGTGCAGTGGTTAAGCACTCAGCAGCAAGCCAAAAAGTCAGCAGTTTGAACCCCCAGCTGATCTGTAGGAGGAAGATGTGACAATCTGATTCTCTAAAAATTATAGCCTTGGAAACCCTATGGGGCTGTTCTACTCTGCCCTAGAGGGTTACTATGTGTGGGTATTAACTTGCCAACACATAACAACAACCTCACTGTGGTGATTTATTTGGAAACCAGAAACAACAATGGTTCTGAGTTTGCAAAGTCTCTGGAAAATTCAGGAATTTCAAATTAAACGTCATTTAGATGTGAAGTGAACATTTCTTCCTTTCCTTTCTCCAATATTTCCTGAAACTACTTCAGTATAATTCACCTTAGCTAATTGAAACCTCAGTTTGCCAAGTCAGTGAAATGATTCAGGGGTGCAGCTATGATCTATTGGTTGGGAGCAGATACAGATTTCAAAAGGTTTGGAGTCCTAGTGATGCTATGAGATAAGCTTAGATACGGAGATTGTTTAAACATTAGCTAATAGAACTTACCTACTCTGTCCTATAGAGTCGTCATGAGTCAGAATGAACTCTCTGGCATAGAACTTATGCATAGAGAGGAGAGGTTGGCCTACAACTTAAGAAGCTCTAGGAATAAATTCTGTTTTTAAATATCTTGCACTAGTTTCTAAAGTGCTGTTTGGTGAAAACCTCTTATTTAAGTTAATTCTTTGGGAGAGAGTAGTATGTCATTAATCATCGTGTTTTAGAATATATGGACCTGTGTGAGGGGGCCATGCATTAATCTTCCCTAAGTCTTGTGCCTCTTAATAAAAAAAAAAATTAATAGCAACTAGTATTTGTATAATGCTTCATAATTGCAACTTACATTTCCTTATCTCATTTAATCCCCACAACCTGCAAAGTAGGAATTATTAACATCTCTATTGTACAGATGGGAAAACTAAATCTGAGAGGTAAGTGAAAAGCAAAGGTCACAAAGCTAATAAGCATCAGAATCAGGGCTGTAACCTCAGTCTGTGGTAGTTGCACTATTTCTGGGGCTTCAATTCCAATTAGCTGTGCAATGATTAAGCACTTGGCTGCTAACCAAAAAAGCAGGCAGTTCAAATCCACCAGCAGCTACATGGGAGAAAAGACCTGGCGATATGCCCCCGTAAGAATTACAACGTAGGAAGCCATATGGAGCAGTTACACTCTGTCCTATAGCGTTCTATATGTTGAAATTGACTCCCTGGCACACACAAAAAGAACAGGCTTTATGTGGAGCCCTGGTGGCACAATGGTAAAACACTCAGCTGCTAACCAAACGTTGGCAGTTTAAACCCACTCAACAGCTCCATGGGAGAAAGACTTGTTGATCTGCTACCATAAAGATTGTCATGTGCCATAGAGTCGGTTCCAACTCATGGTGACCCTATGTACAACAGAACGAAACACTGCCTGGTGGTGTGCCATGCTCACAATCATTGTTATGCTTGAGTCCATAGTTGCAGCCACTATGTCAATCCAATTCTTTGAGGGTCTTCCACTTTTTCACTGACATTCTACTTTACCAGGCATGATGCCCTCCTGATAACATGTCCAAAGTAAGTGAGATGTACGTTGGACTGTACTTCTTTCAAGAAATATTCATTCGTTCTTCTGGCAGTCCGTGGTATATTCAATATTCTTCACCAGTGCCACAACTCAAAGGCTTCAATCTTCGGTCTTCCTTATTCATTGTCCAGATTTTGCATGCCTAGGAGGCATAGAAAACACCGTGGGTTGGGCCAGGCACACTTTAGTCCCTAATGTGACACCTTTGTTTTTCAACAATTTAAAGAGATCTTTGGCAGCAGATGTGCACAATGCAACAGATCATTGATTTCTTGGCTGGTGCTTCCATGGGCATTGATTGTGGATCTAAGTAATACGAAGTCCTTGACAACTTCAATATCTTCTCCCTTTATCATGATGTTCCTTATTAGTCCAGTTGTGAGGGTTTTTCTTTTCTTTATGTTGACGTATAATCTGTACTGAGGGCTGTAGTCTTTGATCTTCATCAGTAAGTGCTTCAAGCCTTCTTCACTTTCAGCAAGCCAAGTTGTGTCATCTGCATATCACAGGTTGTAAACGAGTCTTCCTCCAATCCTGATGCCACATTCTTCTTCATATAGTCCAGCTTCTCAGATTATTTGCTCAGCATACAAATTGAATAAGTATGGTGAAAGGATACAATCATGATTCAAGACCTTTCCTAATTTTAAACCACACAGAATCCCCTTGTTCTAACGACTGCCTCTTGGTCTATGTACAGGTTCCGCATGAGCACAACTGAGTGTTCTGGAGTTCCTATTCTTCACAATGTTATTCATAATTTGTTATGATCCACACAGTCGAATGCCTTTGCATAGTCAATTAAACACAGGTAAACATCTTTCTGGTATTCTCTGCCTTCAGCCAAGATCCATCTATTATCAACAATGATATTCCTTGTTCCATGTTCTCTTCTGAATCCGGCTTAAACTTCTGGCAGTTCCCGGCTGATGTATGCTGGAACTGCTTTTGAATGATCTTCAGCAAAATTTCACTTGTGTATGATATTAATGATATTGTTCAATAATTTTCACATTCTACTGGATCATCTTTTTTTGGAATGGGCATAAATATGGATCTCTTCCACTTGATTGGCCAGGAAGCTGTCCTCCAAACTTCTTGACATAGGCTAGGGAGCACCTCCAGTGCTACATCTGTTTGTTGAAACATCTCAGTTGGTATTGTCAATTTCTGGAACCTCATTTTTCACCATTCCCTTCAGTGCAGCTTAGATTTATTCCTTCAATACCATAGGTTCTTGATCATATGCTACCTCATGAAATAGTTGAGTGTCTACTAATTCTTGTTTTCCCAACCTATGAATTTACCTTTCCAAAGACTTTGCATAGGAATTCCCATTTCTCTACATCTTGCCAGGTTTGGTAAGATCACATTTTTTAAAATAGTCCTAATGTGGTGGGTATGATGTTATATTTCATGGAGGAACTGAGTTATATTTGACAACTGGTATTGTTGACCTTGGCCTACTTTAAAAGTCTGGGGGATTCAGCGTACTTGTAAGTTATAAAGCCGATGCTGGCTTTTGGGAGAGCAGTTACAGAGGAGTGGTGGGGACAAATGATGGCAGTTGTTTGAGAACTAAACAGAAATGAGATAGTGGGGGAATCCAAAAGACATCCTTTTGAAAAACTTGGATAAAAGAGATGGAGAGAGAGCATTAACAGGTCCCAGAAGACTTATTTTTGAGTGGGAATTATATGTTTATATATGTTAAAACTCTGAAACTTGCTCTTGAATGTTGAGTAGCTAAAGCAAAAGGAAGAAATGATGAAGTAAAGGAACTGAACAGAAGATTTCAAAGGGCAGCTTGAGAAAACAAAGTATTATAACGACATGTGCAAAGAGCTGGAGATAGAAAACCAAAAGGGAAGAACACGCTCAGCATTTCTCAAGCTGAAAGAATTGAAGAAAAAATTCAAGCCTGGAGTTGGAATAGTAAAGGATTCTGTGGGGAAAATATTAAACGATGCAAGAAGCATCAAAAGAAGATGGAAGGTCTCACTCCAACACGGCTGGCATTAATGCAAAAAAACACAAAATGATAAATGTTGGAGAGGCTGCGGAGAGATTGGAACTCTTATACACTGCTGGTGGGAATGTAAAATGGTACAACCACTTTGGAAATCTATCTGGCGTTATCTTAAACAATTAGAAATAGAACTACCATACAACCCAGAAATCCCACTCCTCGGAATATACCCTAGAGAAACAAGAGCCTTCACACAAACAGATATATGCACACCCATGTTTATTGCAGCTCTGTTTACAATAGCAAAAAGCTGGAAGCAACCAAGGTGTCCATCAACGGATGAATGGGTAAATAAATTGTGGTATATTCACACAATGGAATACTACGCATCAATAAAGAACAGTGACAAATCTGTGAAACATTTCATAACATGGAGGAACCTGGAAGGCATTATTCTGAGCGAAATCAGTCAGAGGCAAAAGGACAAATATTGTATAAGACCACTATTATAAGATCTTGAGAAATAGTATAAACTGAGAAGAACACATACTTTTGTGGTTATGAGGGGGGGAGGGAGGGAGGAAGGGAGAGGGTTTTTTACTGATTAATTAGTAGATAAGAACTGCTTTAGGTGAAGGGAAGGACAACAGTCAATACATGGAAGGTCAGCCTAATTGGACTGGACCAAAAGCAGTTTCCGGGATAAAATGAATGCTTCAAAGGTCAGCGGAGCAAGGGCGGGGGTTTGGGAACCATGCTCTAAGGGGACTTTTAAGTCAATTGGCAAAATAATTCTGTTATGAAAACATTCTGCACCCCACTTTGAAAAGTGGTGTCTGGGGTCTTAAATGCTAACAAGCGGCCATCTAAGATGCATCAGTTGGTCTCAACTCACCTGGAGCAAAGGAAAATGAAGAACACCAAGGTCACATGACAACTAAGAGCCCAAGAGACAGAAAGGGCCACATGAACCAGAGACTTACATCATCCTGAGACCAGAAGAACTAGTTGATGCCCGGCCACAATCGATGACTGCCCTGACAGGGAGCACAACAGAGAACCCCTGAGGAAGCAGGAGATCAGTGGGATGCAGACCCCAAATTCTCATAAAAATACCAGACTTAATGGTCTGACTGAGACTAGAAGAATCCCGGCGGTCATGGTCCCCAAACCTTCTGTTGGCCCAGGACAGGAACCATTCCCGAAGACAACTCAGCAGACATGAAAGGGACTGGACAGTGGGTAGGAGAGAGATGCTGATGAAGAGTGAGCTAATTATATCAGGTGGACACTTGAGACTGTGTTGGCATCTCCTGTCTGGAGGGGGGATGGGAGGATAGAGAGAGTTGGAAGCTGGCAAAATTGTCACGGAAGGAGAGACTGGAAGGGCTGACTCATTAGGGGAGAGCAAGTGGCAGTAAGGAGTAAGATGTATATAAACTTACACGTGACAGACTGACTTGATTTGTAAACGTTCACTTGAAGCTCAATAAAAGTTAATAAAAAAAAAAAGAAGATGGAAGGAATACACAGAATCATTACACCAAAAAGAATTGGTCAACGTTCAAGCATTTCAAGAGGTAGCATATGATCAGGAACTGATGGTACTAAAGGAAGAAGTCCAAGTTGCACTGAAGGCATTAGAGAAAAACAAGGCTCTGGGAATTGACGGAATATCAATTGAGATGTTTCAACAAACAGATGTGGTGCTGGAAGTGCTCACTTGCTGTGCCAAGAAATTTGGAAGACAGCTACCTGGCCAACTGACTAGAAGAGATCCATATTTATGCCTATTCCCAAGAAAGGTGATCCAACCAAATGCTGAAATTATCTAACAAAATCATCAATATCACGTGCAAGTAAAATTTTGCTGAAGATCATTCAAAAGCGGCTGCAACAGTATATCGCAGGGAACTGCCAGCGATTCAGGCTGGATTCAGAAGAGGACAAGGAACCAGGGATATCATTGTTGACATTGAATGGATCTTGGCTAAAAGCAGAGAATACCAGAAAGATATTTACATGTGTTTTATTGACTACGCAAAGACATTTGACTGTGTGGATCATAACAAATTACGAATAACATTGCGAAGAATGGGATTCCAGAACACTTAATTGTGCTCATGAGGAACCTGCACATAGATCAATAGGCAATTGTTTGGACAGGAGAAGGGGATACTGTGCGGTTTAATTTCCGGAAAGGTGTGAGTCAGGGTTGTACCTTTTCACCATACCTATTCAATCTGTACGCTGAGAAAATAATCTGAGAAGCTGGACTGTATGAAGAATGGGGCATCAGGACTGGTGGAAGACTCATTAAAAACCTACGTTATGCAGATGACACAACCTTGCTTGCTGAAAGTGAAGAGGACTTGAAGCACTTACAGATAAAGAGCAAAGACCACAGCCTTCAGTATGGATCACACCACAATATAAAGAAAACAAAAATCGTCACAACTGGACCAATAAGCAACATCATGATAAATGGAGAAAAGATTGAAGTTGTTAAGGATTTCATTTTACTTGGATCCACAATCAACACCCCTGGAAGCAGCAGTTAGGAAATCAAAAGAAACGTTGCATTGGGCAAATCTGCTGCAAAAGACCTCTTTAAAGTGTTTAAAGCAAAGATGTCACCTTGAAGACTAAGGTGCACCTGACCCAAGCCATGGTACTTTCAATCACATCATATGCATGCAAAAGCTGAACAATGAAAAGGAAAACAGGAGAAGAATTGAGGCCTTTGAATTGTGGTACTGGTGAAGAACACTGAATATACCGTGGACTGCCAAAACAAGGAACAAATCTGTTTTGGAAAAGTATAACCAGAATGTTCCTTAGAAGCAAGGATGGCGAGACTACATCTTTCATACTTTGGACATGTTGCCAGGAGAGATCAGTCCCTGGAGAAGGACCTCATGCTTGGTAAATTACAAGGTCAACCAAAAAGAGGAAGACCCTCAATGAGATGGATTGACACAGTGGCTGCAACAATGGGCTCAAGAATAACAATGATTGTGGGCATGGCGCAAGACTGGGCACGGTTTTGTTCCGTTGTACATAGGGTTGCTATAAGTTGGAACTGACTTGACAGCATCTAACAATAACAACAGCACATGTTAAGTCAAAGGCACACAGAAGTAGATGATTGAGGACAGTGTAGAGATACGTGTGAGGAGAGGATGCTATGAACATAAGCAAGTTTGAACAACTTTGTAAAGGAGAGGCGATTTATGAGGGGGGTACATATAAGGGGTTGTAATTTCTTATTATAGTCAGTTGTCATTTTGTCTGCTGAGCCTGAGGGGTAAGGATCTGGGTAAGGATTCAGGAGGTTGGAGAAGATTTTGGGTAACTGATAAAGACTTTGAAAAACCAAAGGCTTTGTCAACCTTCCCTCACCAGGCTTCATTTGTTCATCATTCACTGATTCATTGATTCTTTGATCGAAAACACTTAAGATCAGATATTGAGGGATATGCACAAGTAAATATCGAGGCAACATTTCGTTCCATTATACATAAAGCCGTCATGAGTTGGACCTGACTCAATGGCAACTGACAACAAAAACAGCAGCAAGTAAATAAGACTCAGTCCTAGTCCCGAAAAATCCTAGAGAAGAAGTCAGACACATAAGTATATAAGGTAAGGAAATGCTTGCTATGTGCAAGGATCTCCTTGTACAGCAAGAGTGCAGGAAGGAGTGACTGGCTCTGAGTGAATAAACAAAGGAAACCTCCAGAATGGCAGGAGGAGCGTTCAGCAGAGGGTACTGTGGTGTGAGAGGACAGAGTTTAGAGTGGTCTGAGCTTCAATGATTCTGACAGGCAGGGCACCCAGAGGAGCAGTGGAGAAGGAAAGGCTAAAGAAGTAGGTTTATGGATTTGAGAATTTATCTTGGGGACAATGCAGAGGCACTAGAAGTTTTTAAGCAGAGAAGTGGCATGGTGCAAGTGTTTTCCGAAAGCTAACTGTAGTAACAATGCTAGAGTAGACTAGAGTGGGAAGGGACGAGTAGCAGGAAAATAGGTTAGGAGGCTCAAGCCTAGGAGGTAGAATTAATGGGATTTGGTGCCCAAGTGGTCCCTAAGTGGTGCAGTTTGCACTCAGCTACTGACCTAATTGAACCAACCAGTGATGCCATGGAAGAAATGCCTGGAGATCTGCTTCTGCAAAGATTACAGCCAAGAAAACCCTATTGAGCAGTTAGCTACATATTTGGTTTCTTCATCCCTTTCCTGACTCTTTCTTCCTTTGTTGTTCCAGGTGAATAGAAACCAGTGGTTGTACCTTGGATGGCCACTTGCAAGCTTTTAAAACCCCAGGAACTGCACAATGTACTAGGAGATAGAACAGAAGCACTAAACACGATGTTAGGCCAATTAACTGATTTGTCCCATGAAACCATGACCCTAAACCTCCAAACCAAGAAACCAGATCCCATGAAGTGTTTGGTTGTACATGAGCAGCCACGCATCTCCTTTTTTTTTGTTACTTTATATGTATATATATATATATATATATATATAAAACCCAGTGCCGTCGAGTTGATTCCGACTCATAGGGACCCTATAGGATGGAGTAGAACTGCCCCATAGAGTTTCCAAGGAGCACCTGGTGGATTTGAACTGCTGACCCCTTGGTTAGCAGCCATAGCACTTAACCACTACGCCACCAGGGTTTCCATATATATCTATACACACACACACATATATATACATATATATACACACACACACATATATATATAAACAAACAATCAAACAAAAAATTCCGTTGCTGGCAAGTTGATTCCAACTCATAGCAACCCTACAGGACAGAGCCGAATTGCCCCATAGGATTTCCAAGGAGCGGCTGGTGAATTTGAACTGCTGACCTTTTGGTTAGTAGCCAATATCTCCACTGTGCCACATATATATTAAATGCACAACTTTTGCCAATTCACTTTTTCATAGGTACAGAATTTACTGACAGCAGTTACATTAATTAGCTATTGCTTCCTTTGCCATGAGACCAGAAGAACTAGATAGTGCCGGTTACCATTACTGAACATTTTTCTCAAAGATTCTATGGAAGAATTCCGATCAAAAGGGAGAAAATGTAGACTAGAATTTCAAATTCTCATGGAATCCAAACTTTCTAGAGCCATGGAGGCTGGATGAATCTCCAAAACTATTGCCCTGAAGTAATCTTTAAGTCTTAAACCAAAAATATCCCCTGAAGTCTTTGTAAAGCCAAACGATAGCTTAGCTTACCTAGTAAAAAATGTCTGCCTTGAGCATTATGCTCTTTTAAGAACTATCTATATGGGATAAAATTGACAATAGCAACTTGAAAGATTAGAGAGGACATTTGGGGTCAGCGAGTTTATGTTAATGGGGGATGAAGAATTTGGAAAAGGTGGATAAGAATGATGGTACAACTTGAAGAATGTAATCAATGTCATTGAATTGTACATGCAGAAATTGTTTAATTGGTGTATTTCTGCTGTGTATATTCTCACCAAAAACAATAAAATAAATTATATATATACATGTATAAAACCAAAAATCAAACCAGTTGAGCTGATTCATAGTGCTTCTGCCTCATAGCGACCCTGTAGGACAAAGTAGAACTGCACCTCATAGAGTTTCCGAGGAAGGGCTGATGGATTCAAGCTGTAGACCTTTTCAATCTTCCGGTTAGCAGCCAAGCACTGAACCACTCCATTACTAGGGTCTTCTCTTTCTCTGTCTATATATACCCTATGGAATGCAGTTCTACTCTGTAACACATGGTATCACCCTGAGTCACAATCAGTTCGATGGCAACGGGTTCCCCCTCCCCCCCCTTTTTCCTAGTGTCCAAGTGCAGAGTGTGAGGGAGAAGGAAGAATCAGGCTGGCTGAATCAGTGTTTTCACTTCAGGAGCCAGATCCAAGTGAACATAATTTACTTAGGTTGAGAGTGCAAGAGGAAGGAACGGTGGGTGGCTTCTATCTGCAGAACAATTAGATGCTAAGTTTGGGGCAAACTTTCTTGTTCTCCTTACTTTCTGTGTTTCCTTTTTTCTAGTTGGGGGTGGTGGGTCAGAGATTTCACCAGGAATTGTCATTTCTCTCATTTTTTACTAGGCACAGGAAATTAATCTCCATTCCTTTCTTGACTCTAACTATCTTCAGCATATCCAAAGGTCCATTTATGTGACCAGTAATTAAAAGGCTATTCTACTCTGGGTCTCAGGCTTTGGTCAGACAGTCCTGGTACGGGTAATGAAAATCCACTATTTGAAGAGAGTGATAAATATTTTTATTTACCTTGGGGTGGTGGATAAATTATGCCACACCTCTTTAGAATGACCACCAAAACCAGAAAAAGAAACGCATTGTGGTCGAGTCAATTCCGACTCACAGTGACCCTATAGAACAGAGTAGAACTCCCCCATAGGGCTTCCAAGGAGTGCCTGGTGGATTCGAACTGGCAACTTTTTTTCGGTTAGCTGCCAAGCTCTTAACCACTGCACCACCAGGGCTTCAGATGACCACGTTCACCTTGAATTTTACTCTAATTTGCTTTTTTTGGAAAGCAGAGGAAGCCCATTTATCTCAGGGTGTTGCCCATTTGAGCAGGCTAGCCTCAATCCACACCAAGCAGAGCATACCCAATCGTACTAGCTTATGATTTTAAGGACTTTTATATATTCCCATTCAAAATAGTGCCTGTGAATCCTAGAAATGTTTTCTCATCCATTCAAGAGGGCAAAAGTTAAGTTGCAAGTTTGATGTAGTCAATACGAAGAAATCTCAAAGACCCCAAATGAGGAGATTTTTATTCAGACGTGAATAGAGTTCTTTTCCTAATACTTGTTTTGTTTTTTTTTTCTTCTGAAACTTTTATTGACCTATATTAACATGCTTTATCATTCACTCATTGAAAACATGCAGTTCAGTGCATTTTAGTATACTCACAGAGTTGTGCAACCATCACCACAGTCGATTTTAGAGCATTTTCATTGTTCCAGCAAAAAACCCTGTATCCGTTAATAGTCACTCCCCAATTCCTCCCAAACCCATGTCCCTTCTTCCCCCTCCTTCCCAGATCCTGCCCTGGCAATCACTAATCTGCTTTACTGTCTATGGATTTGCCTATTCTAGATATTTTATATATGAAATCATACAATGTTTGTTCTTCAGTGACTGCTTTTTTTCCTTTAGCATAATGTTCTCAAGGTTCATTCACGTTCTAGCATGTAACTATAATTCATTCATTCTTATGACTGAATAATATTTAATTGTACAGACATATCACATTTTATTTATGCATTCATCAGCTGATGTAAATTTGGGATGCTTCCACTTGTGGATATTATGGATAATGCTGTTATGGACATTAGTGTACAAGTTTTCGTGTGGACACATGTTTTCAACTCTATTGTATATGTTTTCAACTTACAGTATATAACTGTAAGGGGAATTGCTGGGTTATATTTTTTTATGGTAGCTCTGGAAACCCTGGTGGTATAGTCGTTAAGTGCTACGGCTGCTAACAAAAGGGTCGGCAGTTCAAATCTGACAGGCGCTCCTTGGAAACTCTATGAGGCAGTTCTACTCTGTTCTGTAGGGTCGCTATAAGTTGGAATCGACTCGATGGCACTGAGTTTGGTTTTTTTTTTTTTGGTTTTTATGGTAGCTCTATCAGCCCTGGTGGCACAGTAGTCAAGAGCTCCACTACTAGCCAAAAGGTCAGCAGTTTGCATTCACCAGCTGCTCCTTGGAAACCCTATGGGACAGTTCTACTCTGTCCTGTAGGGTCGCTATGAGTTGGAGTCCACTCGATGGCAACGAGTTTGGTTTTTTTTTTTTTTTTCATTTAGTAAAATTGTATCTCTTTGAGGTTTTAATTTGTATTTCTTTGATGACTAATGATATTGAACATTTTTTCATGTGCTAATTAGTCATGTGTATATCTTCTTTATAGAAATGTCTATTCATATCATTTGCTCATTTTTTAAATCGCTTTCTTTTTTTTCTTGTACTTTAGATGAAGATTTACAGAACAAACTAGTTTCTCATCAAACAGTTAGTACACAAATTATTCTGTGACATTGGCTAACAACCCCGTGATATGTCAACACTCTCCCTTCTCAGCCCTTTCCTGTTTTCTCCTGCCTTCTAGTCCCTGCCCCAGGGCTGGTGCTCCCCTTTAGTCTTGTTTCGTTCCAGGGGCCTGTTCAATCTATGGCTGAAGGGCGAACCTCAGGAGTGGTCGCATTACTGAGCTGAAAGGGTGTCCTGAGGCCATACTCTCAGGGTTTCTCCAGTCTCTGTCAGGCCAGCAAGTCTGGTCTTTCTCTTTGAGTTAGAATTTTGTTATACATTTTCTCTAGCTCTGTCTGAGACCCTGTATTGTGATCCCTCACAGAGCCATCGGTGGTAGTAGACGGGCACCATCTAGTTGTATTGGACCCAGTCTGGTGGATGCCATGGTAGGTGTGGTCCATTACTCCTTTAGACTAATCTTTTCCTTTTATCTTTGGTTTTCTTCGTTCTTCCTTGCTCCCAAAGTGGTGAGACCAGTGGAGTATCCTACATGGCTTCTCACAGGCTTTTAAGACCCCAGACACTACTCACCACAGTAGAATGTAGAACATTTTCTTTATGAACTATGTTATGCCTATTGAGCTAGATGTTGCCTGAGACCATGGTCCCCACAGCCCAGCAATTTGGTCCCTCAGGGAGTTTGGATGTGTCTATGTAGCTTCCATGACCTTGTCTTGTACAAGTTATTCTGGCTTCCACCATATCGTGTACTACCTTACCCTTCACCAAAGTTACCTCTGATCTATTAAGTGTTTTTCCGTCCCCGCCCCCCCCCCCTTCTTAACCATCAAAGGTTGTTTCTTTTAGTTTGTAAACATTTTCATGAGTTTTTACAGTAGTGGTCTCGTACAATATTATTCTTTTGTAATCGACTTATTTCACTCAGCATAATGCCCTCCAGATTATTCCATATTATAAGATGCTTCACAGATTCATCGTGGTTCTTATGGTTGTGTAATAAATACGTCATTTTGTGTTAGTACCAGTTTGTTTATCCATTTATCTGTTGATGGGCATCTAGGTTGGTTCCATCTTTTTGCTATTGTGAACAATGCTGCAGTGAACATGGGCGTGCATATGTCTATTCATGTGAAAACTCTTATTTCCCTAGGATATATTCCTAGGTGTGGGATTGCTGGACCATATGATATTTCTATTGCTGGCTTTCTAAGGAAGCACCATATCGTCTTCCAAAATGGTTGTATCATTTTGCATTCCCACCAGCAGTGCCTAAGAGTTCTGATCTCCCTGCAGTCTCTCCAACATTTGGTATTTTCTGTTTTTTTGATTTGTGACAGTAATGCTCAGGTAGATGGTATCTGATCGTGGTTTTAATTTGCATTTTTCTAATGGCTAGTGATTGTGAGCCTTCCCTCATGTGTCTGTTGGCTGCTTAAATGTGTTTTTCGGTGAAGTGTCTATTCATTTCCTTTGCCCATGTTTTAATTGGAGTATTTGTTTTTGTGTTGTAGAGGTGTTGGATTTTCTTGTAGATTTTAGAGATTAGGCCTTTGTCTGATTTGTAATAGCCATTTTTTTTCCCCCAGTTTTTAGGTTCTCTTTTTACTCTTTTGATGAGCATAAGTGTTTAACTTTTAGGAGATCCCAGTTATCTAGCTTATCCTCTGGAGCTTGTGTGTTGTTGGTTGTGGTTTTGTCTCCTGTTAATGCTGTGTATTGGGGCCTCTAGCGTTGATCTTATTTTTTTCTCCTATGAACTTCATAGTTTTTGGCTTTATATTTAGGTCTTTGATCCATTTTGAGTTAGTTTTTGTATACAATGTGAGATATGGGTCTGGTTTCATTTTTTTGCAGATACACATCCAGTTTTGCCAGCACAATTTGTTAAAAAGACTGTCTTTTCCCCATTTGATGGACTTAGGGCCCTTGTCGAAGATCAGGTGACCATAGCTGAATGGATTTGCATCTGGGTTCTCAACTCTGTTCTACTGGTCAATGTATCTGTCCTTGTACCAGTACCAGGCTGCTTTGACTACTGTAGCTGTTCTGAGGTCAGGTAATGCGAGTCCTCCTACTTTATTCTTCTTCAATATTGCTTACTTACCCAGTGCTTCTTCACTTTCCATATAATGTTAATGATAAGTTTTTCCATCTCTTTAAAGAATGTTGTTGGTATTTGGATTGGGATTGCATTGTATTCGTAAACCGCTTGTGGTAGAATTGTCATTTTCATAATGTTGAGTCTACCTACCCCTGAGCATGGTATGTTTTTCCATTTATGTAGATCTCTTTTGGTTTCTTGAAGTAGTGTTTTTTAGTTTTCTTTATATAGGTCTTTTACATCCCTGGTTAGATTTATTCTCCAGTATTTTATTTTTTTAGGGGCTATTATAAATGGTATTGTTTTCCTGATTTCCTTTTCATTGTTCTCTCTGTTGGTGTATAGGAATCCAACTGATTTTTGTATGTTTATCTTGTATCCTGCTAGTTTGCTGAATCTTTCTATTAGTTCCAGTAGTTTTCTCGTGGAGTCTTTTGGGTTTTCTATGTATAGCATCATATCATCTGCAAATAGGGACAGTTTAACTTTTTCATTACTCTCATGGACTGAATTATGTCCCTCAAAACATGTGTGTATCAATTTGGCTAGGCTATGATTCCTGGTATTGTGTGATTATTCTATATGTTGTAAATCCTGCCTCTATGATGTTAATGAGGGAGGATGGGCAGCAGTTGTGTTAGTGAAGCAGGACTCAATTTAAAAGATTGGATTGTGTCTTGAGGCAATCTCTTGATACATAAAGGAAAGAAGGGAGCAGAGAGACAGAGCAACCTCATACCACCAAGAAAGCAGCACCTGGAACAGACCATCTCCTTTGGACCTGGGGTCGCTGCTTTTGAGAATCTCCTGGACAAAGGTAAGATTGATGACAAGAAATCTTCATCCAGAGCTGACAGAGAGAGAAAGCTGTCCCCTGGAGTTGACACCCTGAATTTGGACTTGTAACCTACTGGTCTGTGACAGAATAAATTTCTCTTTGTTAAAGCCATCCACTTGTGGTATTTTTGTTATAGCAGACTAAGACAATTACCAATTTGGGTGCCCTTTATTTATATTTCTTGCCTTATTGCTCTAGCTAGGTGTTCCAACACAATGTTAAATAAGAGTGGTGATAAAGGGCATCCTTGTCTTCTTCCTGCTCTCAGAATTTTTTCTGTGTCTTAGGTTTTAGCAAGTGTGATTATGATAAGCCTTGGCAATTTTCTTTTGGCATCTATCCTCTATGGAATTCATTGAGCTTTTTGGAAAGTCAGCTTTTCATCTTCCATGATATTAGGAGAGAGTTTTCTGTCAGCAATTCTTCAATGATCCTCTCTGTGTTTTCTGTTTTCTCCCCCTGTTCTGGAACTCCGATCACTCACAAATTTTTGCTTTTGATTGTATCCCACATAATTCTCAGGGTTTCTTCATTTTTCTTTGTTCTTTTTCTGATTTTTCCTCAAACAGAGTTGTATCCAAATATTTGTCTTCAATTTCACTGATCATGTCTTCCATCATTTCAGACCTGCTCCTCAGCCCTTCTATGACATTGTCCATTTCTGAAATCTTGTTGTTTATATTTTGGATTTCTAATAGTTGTTTTTGTATGATTTCTAATTCTGAATCTATTTTGGCACTTTGTTCCTGTATTATTTTGCTGAATTCTTCCATTTTTTTGTCTGTATTTTCCATAAATTTGTCAATTTTTCCTTATTTTTGTCTGATTTTTGCTTCAACTCTTGAATAGCTCTAAATATTAGAGATTTGAATTCCCTGTCAGGTAGTTCTAGTGCCTTTTCTTCTACTGGAAAGTCATCTGGTGTTTTATTTTGAGTGCCTACTGGAACCATCCTGCCCTGTTTTTTTTTAATATGCTTTGATATTGTCTGCTGTCTTCAGGACATTCAGTAGTTATTTTTTTCATTTCTTGACTGTAAGATTTGTATGTTTCTTCCTACTTTTTGTTTTGTTTGGTTATGTCTGAGCAAGTGGGCTGTGCATTCTTTGTAGTTTGTTCATCTGTTGCCACAATACTTTTTGCCTTCTTGTTCAATGATCAGGGCCAGTCACTCAGCTATGGTGCAGCAGGGCAGGTCCAGTTGAAGGGGAGGGGCTGGGATGGGTTGTTTTTGGCACTTACTAGGGCTGACAGGGTGGGCCAGGAATCAGTGCTGGGCAGGTTCTGGTAGGCTGTGCCTGTGCTGCTCGGGGATGTGACATTCAGTGCACAGGCAGGAAAGAAGGGGGGAGGATTGGAATGTGGGAGCTAATATGGGTATGGGAAAGAGGAGAGAGAGGAGAGAGAAACAGGAGCCAAAATAAACAAATAGACAAAGGAAAAAAATAAGAGTGCTAAGGGAGCTTGCTGTTGAAGTGGAGAGATGAGAAACCAAGAAATGGAGTAAAGCAAAAATGAAAAAGGGAAAAAGAAAAAAAAAGTATATAAAAATCCGGAAAAGAAAATCCTCCAGGGGTACCACTGGCGCGGCCACGAAGACTGGAAGCGGCTCCCTGGCTGCACAATATAGCCTGGCTAGAGGGGGCTAGAGGGGGTGTAGATGTCACGTAGCACCAGGTATTCAGGAGACAGGAAAAGAAGGTAAGTATAGAGAGACGAGAACAGAGAAATGAAGAAAGACAGAAAAAAGGAATGCCCCCAAGGATCCCACCTATGCAGCTGCACAGATTGGGGGACTGGTTCCTAAGCCGTGCAGTGCAGCCTGGCTAGAACGGGCTCCCAGGCCACGAAAAGCAAAAGAAAATAAACAAAACAGAACAGAACAAAGCAAAACAAAACAAGCAGAAAAAAAAAAGCCCCAGGAATCACACCAGTGTGGTGTCTTGGGCCAGGGTTCCCTAGTAGAGGGGAGCTTCACAGGCTTTCAAGAAGAAATAAAGATGGCACACTGAGCCAGGTGTTCAAGAGAAAGGAGGCAGAGCTGATGGGAGGCACTGAAGAAACCAAAAGAAATGGAAGGAAGCAACACTAGCTCAGGTAGCCGGCCAGTGTGGGTGAGGTAAATCCAAGTGGCCTAGGGCCAAAGCAGTTGCCCCCGGGCCAAAAGGCTGTGGCTGGTAGGAAGTAGAGGTGGTCGAGGTGGGAGGGGGCGGAGAAAGGTGGGGGCTAAGGAAGTGTATACGGTTTGTTACCAGGTGCTCTGTCTCCTGCTGGGAACTTCATGAAACTGCTTTTCCTCACTCCCTATCCACTGATCTCTGACATGGGTAGGGCAAATCCAAGCAGCATGGAGGCTGCATTTCCTGGCCGACTGAGCCACTGCAGCCAGCCAGGAAACTCCGAGGTAGAGCAGCAGGCAGAGGAAGGTGGGTTGGAAAGCCTATATCGCTGGCTACCACCTTCTCCATCTTCTGCTGGGAGCTCTGTGAAGCTGCTTTCCCGTGCTTCCTGTCTGCCAGTTCCCAACAGGAGTCCAAGATGGCAAATCCGTGCTGTATTAGCTGATAGGAGACCTCTGCAGGTATCTCCTTGCTCTCTGTCCTCTCTCGGTTTCTTATTCCATTCAGTGTTTGGCTGAGTTCTTTATCTCTTCATTTGACACTTCGGGTTCCAGGAATTGCGTTTGTCTCTGTTTTACTTAGTTTTCTGGGTCTTTGCTGTGGAGGGATGGTGTAGGGCTTCTGTCTACCGTGCCATGTTGGCCGGAAGTCAAGTTCTCTTTTTTTATTATGAGTTTTAAGAGTTCTTTATACATTCTAGATACGTAGAACTGTATAGATACTATATATAGATACTGAAAAAAAAGGTTGGAATCTAGTCAATGCCAAATTATGGTGACCCCATGTGTTACAGAATGGAACTGTTCTATAGAGGTTACTTGGCTGTAATCTTTATAGAAGCCTATCACCAGGTTTTTCTTCCATGGAGCTTCTGGATGGGATAGAACTATCAACCTTTAGATTAGTAGTCATGTGCATACTGTTTGTGCCACCAGTATATACGTTATTGTTGTTAGGTGCTGTTGAGTTGGTTTTGACCATAGCAACCCTATGAACGACAGAACAAAACACTGCCTGGTCCTGCCCCATCCTCACGATCTTTGTTATGTTTGAGCTCATTGTTGCAGCCACTGTGTCAACTTATCTCTTTGAGGGTCTTCCTCTTTTTCACTGGCCCTCTACTTTACCAAACATGATTTCGTTCTCCAGGGACTAATTCCTACTGATAACATGTCCAAGGTATGTAAGACAAAGTCTCACCACCCTTCCTTCTAAGGAGCATTTGTTTTTCCAGCAATCCATGGTACATTCAATATTCTTTGCCAATACCATAATCCAAAGTCAACAATTCTTCTTCTGTCTTCCTTATTTATTGTTCAGCTTACCCATGCATATGAGGTGATTTAAAATACCATGGCTTGGGTCAGGCTCACCTTTGCCCTCAAGGTAACATCTTTGCCTTTTAACATTTTAAAGAGGTCTTTTGCATTAGATTTGCCCTATGTGATATGTCATTTGATTTCTTGACTGCTGTTTCCATTGACATTGATTGTGGATCCAAGTAAAGGAAGTCCTTGATAATGTCAATATTTTCTGTGTCTATCATGATGTTGCTTATTGGTCCACTTGTAAGGATTTTTGTTTTCTTTATGTTGAGGTGTAATCCATACTGAAGATTGTAGGCTTTGATATTCATCAGTAAGTGCTTCATGTCCTCTTCAATTTCAACAAGCAAAGTTGTATTATCTGCATATCACAAGTTGTTAATGAGCCTTCCTTAATCCTGATGCTGAGTTCTTCTTTAGATAGCTTGGCTTCTTGGATTATTTGCTCAGCGTACAGATTGGATAAGTTTGGTGAAAGAATACAACACCGATGCATACCTTTCCTGATTTTAAACCATACAATTCCCTTGTCCGTTACGAGCAACTGCCTCTTGGTCTATGTATAGGGTCCACATGAGCACAATTAAGTGCTCTGGACTTCCCATTCTTCTCAATGGTGTCCATAATTTGTTATGATCCACACAGTCAAATACCTTTGCATAGTAAATAAAACACAGGTAAATATCTTTCTAGTATGTTTCTATGTATAACCAAAAGCCAAACACGTTGCCTTCAAGTCAATTCTGACTCATAGCAACCCTATAGGACAGCGTAGAACTACCCCATAGGGTTTCCAAAGAGCACCTGGTAGATTTGAATTGCTGACCTTTTGGTTAGCAGCTGAACTCTTAATGACTAGGCCACCAGGGTTTCCATGTTTCTTTCTTATAGATACCTATATAGAGACTGAGTCTCTGGGTGGGACAAGTGGTTAAGGTTAACAAGGTTGGCTGCTAACTGAAAGGTTGGATGTTTGAGTCCATCCACAGGAACCTTGGAACAAAGGCCTGGTGATCCATTTCTGAAAAATCAGCCACTAAAAACCATATGGTGAATAGTTCTACTGTGATACAGAGTCGCCATGAGCCAGAATCAACTTTGAGGACAACTGGTATATATAGATTAGATACAAGTCCCTTATCAGATTCATGACTTACAGAATTTTTCTCCTATCATGTGGGTTCTATTTTCACTTTGTTGATGGTGTCCTTTGAAGCACATAAATTTGTAATTGTGATGAGGTCTGATTTATGTTTTCTTTAGTTGCTTTTGGTGTCGTATCTAAGAATATGATACATTATACAAGGTCATGAGGTTTATGCCTATGTTTTCCTCTAAGAGTTTTATAGTTTTAGCTCTTACATTTAGGTCTTTTACCCATATTGAGTTAATTTTTTATGTAGTGTGAAGCGGTGGTTCAAAATTCATTCTTTTGCATGTGGTTGCCAGTTGTCCCTGTTGAAGGACTATTCTTCCCCTCACTGGACATTTCTTGGCATCTTTGTTAAAAAATTGTTTAACTGTAAATGTGATTTTTCTTTCTGGACTCTCAATTATATTCCATTGATATACATGTCTATCCTTATGCTAGTATCATAGTGTCTTGATTATCATAGCATTGTACTAAGTTTTGAAACCAGGAAGTGTGAGTTTTCCAAGTTTATTCTTCTTTTTCAACACAGTTTTGACTTTTTGGTGTCCCTTGATTTCCATTATTATAGGGTCAGATTGTTAATTTTGGCAATGAGCAAGCTGGAATTTTGGTAGAGATTGTGTTGAACTTGTAGGTCAATTTAGGTAGTATTGCCGTATTAACAATATAAAGTCTTCTAATCTACGAGCATAGGATGTTTTTCCATTTACTTGAGTCTTCAGTTTATTTCATACATGTTTTGTAGTTGTCAGAGTACAGGTTTTTCACTTTTTTGTTAAACTTATTCCTAAATATTTTGTTCTTTTTCATGTTATTGTAATTACAATTGTTTTCTTAATTTCATTTTTGGATTGTTTAATTATAGGCATATAAAAATAAAATCGGTTTTTTGTATATTGATCTTGTATCCTTCAACCTTACTAAACTAATTTTTAGTTTCAACATTTTTTAGTGGATTTATTTCCTTAGGATTTTATATAGATTATGTCATCTGAGAATATAGTTTTACTTTTTCCTTTCCTATTTGGATGCCTTTTATTTCATTTTATTGCCTAATTGAAACAGCTAGGACCTCCAGTACAATGTTGCATAGAAGTGGCAAGAGAAGGCATCCATTTCTTATTCCTGGTCTTATGAAGAAAGCATTTGATGTTTCACCATTGTGTATGTGGGTTTTTCATAGATGCCCTTTATCAGGTTGAGGAAGTCCCCTTCTATTCCTAGTTCATTGAGTATTTGTTTTAATCATGAAGAAGTATTGAATAGTCTCAAATACTTTTTCACATCTATTGAGATGATCATGTGCTTTTGTACTTTATTCTACTGATACGGTATTTTACATTAATTGATTTTTTGCACGTTAAACCAACCTTGCATTCCTGGGATAAACACCACTTGGACATGGTGTATAACCATTTCTTATATGTTGCTGGAACCATTTTTCTAGTCATTTGTTGAGGACTTTGAATTTTTACTCATAAAAGATACTGGCCTGCAGTTTTCTTTTCTTGTGTTTTATCTGGTTTTGTCAATACTTGCTTTTTAATTAGGGTACAGAGTTGAGGAGGGCAGTGAAATCTCCTTTGCAACTGTTGAGATGTTAAATCCCATTTCTTGTACCCAGCTTTCTCATATATCCAATTAGAATGTATTGTGCATCTATTACCCAGTTGTCTGCTCTAGAGAATAGAAGTGAATAATGCAAAACTACTGCTTTTAAGGTGCTTAATAAACAAATAAATATACAAAAAATAAAATAAACAAATAAAAAGGTATAAATAAATATATGCTATGTAAGCAATGAAGAAACAAAGCATGGTAAGATAATAGAAGTAAAGGAGTTGATGGGAGGTCTTAGAGAAGACCATCAGGGAAATCTTCATGAGGTGGCCTGTGAGCAGAGACCTGAATGAAGTGAAGGAGTGAGTCATCTCTTTTAGGAGCATGCTTGGTGTGTTTGAGGATTTAAAAGGAATCCAGTGGGGCTGGAGTGGAGTAAGTAAATGGTCCTCAGTTAAGGATTATGCCCAGCTGCACATAACAGAAAACTGCATTTACAGTGACTTTTTTTTTTTTTTTTAATCAAATAGGAGTGAGGCAGACAGTCTCAGAGCCCAACGCTTCTGAGAGACACTTGCTCTGGCTTATCCTTCTACACTGAGCAGAATAAGCCACACTTTCTTCTAAAATTGTCCTTGACAAGATAATCACAGAAGGGGCCATAGATGACCTCAACTTGCCTATGGGTGAAGACTTAACATCCTATTGAAAGAAAATCAACCTCTTCCTCCATTCTGGGGGATTGAACCCTTGTCTAAAGAAAATGCATAGTCATCCCCAAGCTCCGAGTGCCTGCATGAAGGCCAATCCTGAATATTCATGATGAATTTGCATTTCCTTGTTTGCTCTCTGTAAAAGCCCACCTCCCCAAGCTGCCTGCAAGCAGTCTTGGAGGCAGCAGCCCTGATTGCTCCTTTCCTTGTACGACGAAATAAAGGTGTCTTTCTGATCTACCACCTTGGGTTATTGTTTATTGGCTGTAACAAGTCACCCCAAGCAAAACCTGGGGTTTTCACTCAGCAACAGGAGTTTTAATTTTCATTATAAAAATAGGCTGGTATTAAAGCTCCATGATACTATCAGAACCCAGATTTTTTCTTTTAGCTTTTCTATCAACCTTAACTGGCTGGTCCACTCCCATTTTCACTTCCACATTTCAGGCAGGAAGAAATTGAAGGATGAAGAGACAAAGGCCACATGCCAGCTAAATTAGTTCCTTTAAAAGTTTTTTTTTTTTTCTTCCTGGAAGTTATCCAGCAACTTCTGCTTAATAGTCACAACTGTACCACATGAACACTCCTAGCTGCAAGGAAGCTAGGTATGGTCATGTGATCAGTGTTGTTTTTCAGCTCCGCAAATTGCCTATGCCCTTAAATCTGGTATTCTTTCAGCCCTGGTGGTGCAGTAGTTAAGTATTTGGCTGTTAAGCAAATGACCAGCGGTTCAAATCCACCAGTTGCTTGTTGGAAACCTTATGTGGCAGTTCTACTCTGTAGGAAATTCATGCAACACTGGGAATCATGGCCCAGCCAAACTGACATACACATTTTGGGGGGGACATAATTCAATTCATGACATTCCACCCTCTGGCCCCCCCCAAATCATATCCTTACAATATGCAAAACATATTCACCCCATCATATCATAGCAAAAGTCTTAACTCCAAGTCCAAGTTCCAAAAATTCCTCTTCATCTGTGAAATCTAGAATACAAGTTATCTGCTTCCAAAGGTACAATGGCAGAACAGGTGCAAGCTAGAAATTTCCATTACTAATGGGAGAAACTAGAGGAAAAGAAGGGATAACGGGCACCAAGCAAGTTAGCAGAACACATTACATTGCCTTCAAGGCTTGAAGATAATCTTCTGTTCTCCAAGACCATTTACACAATGACCCTGCCCTCCAGACTCCAAGTATTCGCCACACTCTTCAGATTCTGAGTGGAGGCCCCTCGGCTTTAGCACCTCCTTCTAGGCCTAGTGGGACAGCAACTCGGGTCCCTTGGCTTTAGGCACAGCATTCTTAGGTCATCTGAGTGGTGACTCCAGCCTTAGAAACACCAGTGGCCATAGCTCCACCCTCTGAAACCCCAGAGATCAAGGCCATACCTTTTGAGACTGAAGTAGCTTGGCGTCCTGTGTTTCTTGTCTCTTCAGGTTCTGCTTCCGGGTTTCTTGGACTCTGGCCTGCATCTGCCCTGCTGCGGCAAGTGTTCCAAAGCTCAGTAGCTCCAACAATAAGTGCATGGAGGCACCCCACTCTGCCAGGAAGCCTGCTGCACACAGGCACTCAGCTCTCTCCATGGGTTGGTTCCAGTGCTGTCTGGCACTGGTCTCCTGGTTCTGCTGCTGCCAGCTCTCTGCTGCTGCTGGTCCTCTGCTGCACCTTCTCTGGTGTTACCAGTTATCCTCACTTCCTTCTGAGTCTTCTATCTATTCACAGTTTCCAAAACTGCTTCCACGTTTTAGGTATCTGTTAGAGCAGGACCCCAATCTCTCAGTACCAAATTCTGTTTTAGTTATCTAGTGCTATTTAGTTATCTATAACAGAAATACTGCAAGTGGATGGCTTTAACAAAGAGAAGTTTATTCTTTCACAGTGAAGTAGGCCAGAAGTCCAAATTCAGGGTGTCAACTCCCGGGGAAGGCTTTCTCTCTCTATTGGCCTTCTCATCAATCTTCCCCCAGACTAGGAGCTCCTCTGCGTAAGGACCCTGGGTCCAAAGAATGCGCTGTGCTCCCGGCACTGCTTTCTTGGTGGTATGAAGTCTCCCTGTCTCTCTGCTCACTTCTTTCTTTTGTATTTCAAGAGATTGCGTCAAGACACAATCCAATCTTGTAGATTGAGTCCTGCCTCACTAACACAGCTGCCACCCATCCTCCCTTATTAACATCATAGAGGCAGGATTTACAACATGTGGGAAAATCACACAATACCAGGAATCATGGCCCAGCCAAATTGACGTACACATTTTTGGAAGACATAATTCAATCCATGACAGTTGCTATGAGTTGAAATTGACTCAACAGCAATGGGTTTGGTTTTAGATGTCTTAGTCATCTAGTGCTGCTGTGACAGAAATGCCACAAGTGGGTGGCTTTAACGAACAGATTTTTTTCTCACAGTTTAGGAGGCTAGAAGCCTGAATTTAGGGCAACAGGGCTCTAACAGAAGGCTTTATCTCTCTGTTTGCTTTGGGGGAGGGTCCTTGTTTCTTCATTCCTTGAGGATCTTCAGGTGGTGTGGCATCTATCTTCCTCTATCTCTGCTTCCTAATCCGCTTCTTTAATATCTCAAAAGAGATTGACTCAGGACACACCCTACGCTAATACTGACTTGTTAGCATAACAAAGAAAACCCATTCCCGAATGAAATTATAACACAGATATAGGGATTAGAAATTACAACACATATTTTTAGGGGACATGTATTTGATCCATAACACTAGATCTGGGTAGGCTGCTAGCAGTCTCTGCCACTAAGATCAGAGGTATAGTAAGGACCAGATAATGTAGTGGCTTATGAATTCTGCCTAAATATTTGGATTTAACTGAGTGAGATGGAAAGCTTGGAGATTTTTGGCCAGAGGTATCACATGGTATGATTTATGTGTTATTTTAGCCTGAGTTTATCCAGAAGCAGAACCTTAAACAAACGTTTGCATGCAGGAAGTTTATTTGGAAGTAAGCAGGAGTGTGGGACCTGAGAGAGAGAGTAGGATAGGAAAGGAGGAAAATCCTCTTAGTGATGACCCTCGTAGTGATGACTGAACTCAGAGCTGAAGTCAAGAGGATGTAAGGCAGTGCACAAGAGGTGCCCCAGAGAGTTAACCCTTTCCACCACTCAGGTGTGCTCTTGCTCTCCATGAAGTGCAACCTATCACAGAGTTTTCAGGATGGGTGCCAGCCAATATCTACAAAATATGTCATGTAGATGCAATTAATGGAATCAGTTACAGTCTGCTTAACTACAACTGCTTTCAGGGTTGAAATTGATCTTCTTCATCTCCCTATTTAGCCATATATTCTGGCTTTCTGTTATCCTCATATAGCACTATGAACGTGTAGGTTGTTTTTCTTGTGGGGTCATCCAGGTTTTCATCTCAAGCAAACTGAACCTTTAATTGTCTTTCTCTGTTTGAGCTGTGAATACTATACTTGCCTGTTAGTTATTTTTTCTGATAGTAAAAGAAACAAGAGCTACCCTAGTGAAATATACTGAGTTCCTTCCAGACATGCTCTTCTCAGCACTAATTGTGTAGCAGGAATCCTATCTTCTCATGATTATTAAGATTTATTACTTCTGCCATTATACCCATCACCCATTACAGTCAAGTTGATCCTGACCCACAGAAACCCTATAGGACAGAGTAGAACTGCCCAATAAGGTTTCCAAGGAGTGGCTGGTAGATTCGAACTGCTAACCTTCTGGTTAGCAGCCAAACAACCATTACACCACCAGCGCTCCATTATAGCAATTCCTTTTTTTTTCTTCAAATTTTATTGTGTTAAAATATTTATAATAAAGAATCTTCCATGTTAACCATTTTTAAGTGTAGAATTCATTAGAGCTCATTACATTTAATTAAATTCACCATGTTGTGTAAACATCACCACTATCCATCTCCAAAAGTCTCCATTACTCCAAACAGAAACTCAGCATAATGTTTCCAAGGTTCATCTATTTCCTAGAATGTTTCAGAACCTCATTTATTTTAATGACTGAATATTATTCCATTGTATGATTATACACATTTTGTTTATCTATTCATCTATTGATGGACACTTGGTTTGTTTCCACATTTTGACTATTGTGAATAATGCTGAAATGAACATTGATGTACAAGTATCTGTTTGAGGCCCTGTTTTCAAGTCTTTTGGGTATATAACTAGGAGTAGAATTGCTGGGTCATGTGGTGATTCTGTAGGGTAACTATGAGTTGGAATCTACTCGATGGCAATGGATTTGGTTTTTATGGTGATTCTGTGTTTATTTGTTTAATTTTAATTGTGTATTACATTAAAGTTTACAGAGCAAATTGATTTCCCATTCAATAGTTGGTGCATAAAATGTTCCACGACATTGGTTTCATTCCCCACAATGTGTGAGCACTCTCTCCATTTCTACTCTGGCTTCCTTGTTTCCTTTCCTCCTGATTTTCTACCCCTTCCTGCCTTCTCATCTTCGATTTTGAGCAAGTGTTGCCCTTTCAATCTCATAAAATTGATTGTTCTTAGGAGCATGTTCCTGTCAGTGTTACTGTTTATTTTATGTGCCTGTCTATGGTTTGGCTGAAAGGGGGTCTCCAGGACTGGCTTCTGTTACAGTCAGAAGGGTGTCTTAGAGCCATAATCTTGGGGGTTCCTTCAGTCTCTGTCAGACCAGTAAGTCAGGTCATTTTTGTGAATTTGATTTTTTTTCCTACATTTTTCTCCCATTCTGTCCAGGGCCCTCTGTTGTGATCCCATTCAGAGAGGTTGCTAGTGGTAGCCAGCCACCATCTAGTTCTTCTGATCTCAGGGTTGTGTAGGCTGTGGTCCACTCATCCTTTGGATTAATTATTTCCTTGAGTTTTTGATTTTCTTCACTCCCCTTTGCTCCTGACAGTAAGAGAACAATTGTTATATCTTAGATGGCCACTTGCAACCTTTTAAGACCCCAGATGCTACTTTCCAATCTACGTTTAATTTTTTGAGGAACAGCCAAACTATTTTCCATAAAGATGTACCATTTTTATATTCTCACGGACAATGTACGAGGGTTCCATTTCCCCATGTACTTATCAACACTTTTTATTTTTTGTTTTTCTTTGAAAATAGTCATCTAGTGGATGTAAAGTGGTATCTCATTGTAGTTTTGATTTGCATTTCTCTAAAGACCAGTGATGTTAGCATCTTTTCATATGCTCATTGGCCATTTGTACATTTTTGCGTTTCTTCTTTGGAGAAATGTCTATTCAGTAACTCCTTGTTTACTTCTTTCTTTGCCCTGCTAATCCATTGGCATGAGTAATCCACGACAGGGTCTTGGTCATAGTTTTAAGTTTAGTGGAATCATGACTCTGTCCTCTGGTGAAAATTCTCTATTGGAAACCGGGACATTTAGTCCAGCAGAACCTAAGGTTGTTAAGACTGAAAGCACATATTTTTCAAGTATTTCACTTCAATGATGCCAATAGAGGGCCAAGCTTACCTCTACTTCTTTAATCCTGGACCTATGTATTCTAAATATTAGGGACATATTTCCATATGTTAGTTATAGGTTTAATGCATATACTGCATCCTGGAAGTCTGTATCCCAAACCCACAGGGTATTGTCCCTGGGCTGGCATATTCGCCAAGCCTTTTTTAGGCCGTTCTATCATTCTATTAAGCCAGCAGCTTTTGGATGAATACTTTGGACAGGCATCCATTGTCACATCTTCTTTGCTGTAAAAGAAGCCATTTATTTGAGGGCAAATGCACAGGTTTACATGTAACTAATCCCTTAAACAGTGGTTCTGGCAATCTACTGCAGGCAGGGAAGTCAAATCAGTATAAGTATCAATTCTGGTAAGATTGAATCACTAACCCTTGAAGGTAGAAGTGGTCTCATATAATTAACTTGACACTAAGTACCTAAAAAGACTCCTCAAGGATTACTGCCATATTTTGGGTTCATTGTCAGCATAGCTGCTGGCAAGCTAGACATTCAGCAGTGGCAGTAACAAAATCAATGCTGTTGAAGGAGAGCCCACTCCATTGATTTAATGCATAGTTTCCATCCACTCCATTCATGGGTTTATTGCACAAGCACTAGAGTAGTTGAGGACATAGACTGATAGACATCCCCAGGCTGAGTCATCCTGCCCTAATTGAGAATTTTGTCTCTGGTAGATGCTGTCTAGTAAGCATAAACTTGACATACAAAGATCTTCACTCTGTGCTCGCTTCTATAAGTTCATCCACAAAACTTTTCCTTAAACTACCATGCCTCCATGGAAGTCTTGCAACCTCCCAGCCACTACCAAATCAGTCATTAACCATTTCATAGCATTTCATGAGTATTTGTAGCTCAGGCCACTTCTTCCTCCACATAGATCAGAATGATCAATGCACTGCCTCAAATCTACCCACTGGAAGGATTTTCTTCACCACTGTCCTTTTAGCTCACCCTTGAGTTGGGTTGTAATGTGGAAGGAGTATATTTTTGTCTCACACCAAGTTATTGAGCTAGTTCAATTATGCATCTGAGCCAAGTATTTTCCTCCTCCTATAGTTGGTCATAGGGAACCCCTCAGGAGGAACTAGTGCTAGTTGAGAGAGATGCATTTATGCAATAAGGCAAGTAACACAAGAATTTGGGTCACCGTTTATGTAACTTAATTATGCCCTTTGAATCTGAGCAGGCCTGTTCTTGAATGTACCGTTTCCATCATACAATCGGTTGCTATTGTGTTCCCCAACCTTATAACTTGGTGAATTTGATAATATCCATTCATGATGGGCATCTCTAGTCACTTGATATCCCATGGTCAGATTTTTAGTCTCTACTACAGCTCAGCAGCACATCAGGAAATGCTTCTCAAAAGATAAGTAGTTCTCTTCCACAGAAGACACAGTCTTGTTTTAGAAGCCTAGGGATCTGCACTGTGGCTCTTATTGGGTTTGCCAAAGGCTCCACAAAGCATAACCACAGATACTTTAGTACCATTTTATCTGCTGGGTCACATGGTCTGAGTGCCAGGGCCACTTTCAGTGTGGTGCTGAAGGTCCCTTCTATGCTCTAGGTACCACTCAAAATGGACATTTTTTTGAGTTACCTGCTAGATAATTAAAAGTAGTTCAATCAAGTGAGTATATGTTTTCTTTAAATTTCAAAAAGACCCACAAGCGATTTGATTTTATTAGTAATAGAAGGGTCAACAACTTGTCCTTCACCTTAAATGAGATGTCCCAGCATGTTTCATGCAATTAGGCTTGTACAAAGTTCGATGATGTGGCCAATCCTGTATGTTTGTGATGTTTATTTCCCCCTCTTTGGCCTACCAGTTGTTGTTGAGTCAATTCTAATTCATGTCCATCTTATGTGTTTCAGAGTAGAACTGCACTCCATAGGGTTTTCAATGCCTGTGATCTTTCAGAAGTAGATAACCAGGTCTTTTTCTGAGGAGCTTCTGGGTGAATTTTAACTACCAAACTTTTGATTAATAGCCAAGTGCTTAACTGTTTGTACCACCCAGGGACTCTGGTCTCTGGCCAACAAATGTTTTATTAGGACATCTGGAGTTCTTACTACTTATTTCTCACTTGAATAAGGAAGACTGAAGAATTGACACCTTTGAATTGAGGTGTTGGTGAAGTATATTGAGTATTGTTATACCATGGACTGCCAGAAGAACAGACAAATCTGTCGTGAAAGAAGTACAACCAGAATGCCCCTTGGAAGCAAGGATGATGAGGCTGTCTCACATATTTTGGACATGTTGTCAGAAGGAATCAGTCCTTGGAGAAGGACATCATGCTTGGTAAATTTAGAGGGTCAGTGAAAAGAGGAAGACCTTCAACAAGGTGGATTGACACAGTGACTGCAACAATGGGCTCTGGCATAACAACAATTGTGAGGATGGTGCAGGACTTGGCAGTGTTTCGTTCTGTTGTACATAGGGTCGCTATGAGTTGGAACCAACTCAACAGCACCTAACAATAACAGCAACAACTTCTCACTTAGTACAGCTTTCAAGGTGTTATCTATATAGTGAACCAATGTATTTTCTGGTGAATGTTAAAAAGATCAAGGGTTCTATGGATTCTTTTTTGACAAAGAGCAGGAGTCCTGGTGGCACAGTGTTAAAAGCTTGGCTGTTAACCAAGAGGTTGGTGTTTGAATCTACCAGCCACTCGTTGGAAACCTTATGGAGCAGTTCTACTCCATCCTATAGGGTTGCTATATGTTGGAATCAACTGGATGGCAATGGCTTAATTTGTTTTTTGGGGACCGAAACAGTAAACATGTACTGCTGCTCTTCTCTGTCACTGATATAAAAGTGAACTCTTTGATTTTCTTCATTGATGGGAATTGAGAAAAATGCATTGGCTAGATTCATAGCCTCATCCCAAAGTACCAGAAGCTATGTTAATGTGTTCCAGTAAAGTACCACATTCATTAAAACAGCTGCATTTGAAGCTTCAACTTAGCTAAGTTAATGGTAGCTCACTGTTTTCTGCCAAAATCTGATCTTTGTAGAAGGTATATCTTTAAATTGAATGGAAATATGATGGGACCCATCACCTTTAATTCTTCAAGGGTGACATTAGTTTCTAAAATTCTTCCTGGTATTACTTCTGATTTACTATCTTGGCAGAGATTGGGAGGATAGTTTCAGAGATGGCTCTCATTTCATAGGTCTGGAAACCAAAGTTAAAGTTCTGCTAGCAAGTATATCTATTCCAAGTATACATTTAAATGGGTCCATGGTCCAATTGACCCACTGAGAGGTGAACTTGGGCCAGAACTTAATTTATCTTGTGTCTTGTTCAAACCACAATTCTAATTAAAGGACCATGATGGTGTTGGTGTTTCCTAGTTAATGTCAGCTCAAACTCTGTATCCTATAGTCCTTGAAAGGCCTGGATATTTTTCTTTCCACAGCACACCGTTACTCTGGTACATGACATCAGGATTCTTTTGGGGAAGGATTGGGGAAATGTTATAAGTACTTTCTGTAGTCCCTGAATGAGATCCAGTCTACATTCAATTAAAAGGATTTACATCTGTGAACTGGTTTACATTTGGACTAGGGGATTGCAAGAGGTTTTCCATTATAGTGACCTTCTGATGGCCAGTGCTTGATCTTTTTTTCTTATTATAAAAATCAAGTATAAAACCCCCATTTCATTGACCATCTATCTCACTTCTAAGAGGACCATACTATATTGGTGATAACCAGAGGTCTCTGTGGATCTACACTCCCTGTTTGCCACTTTTGATTGTTGCCTATTAAGATCACTAAATCTATCTTACCTTTGAAGGCTAAATGCTACCACATGGACTCTACCATTTCAGATTTGTATCATCCCCATTGACAAAAGGGAGACAAGTTCCATGGTAGGATCTCCTACCTAACCCCAGCCTACAGAGGACTGCTGCCACTGAGCCTCTCAGAGAAGCCAGTGGCCCTCTTAATACTTAATCCCTTATCGCCTTAGTGAAATGAGCATCCTCTGGGTGCTCCCAGGTAGCATCCTCTAGTTTACCTAATAAACCTCTTCTAGCATTCCCACAATTGGACCAATAAGCAGCATCATGATAAACTTAAAAGATTGAAGTTGTCAAGGATTTCATTTTACTTGGATCCACAATCAACACCCATAGAATCAGCAGTCAAGAAATCAGTCGTCTCAACTTACCTGGAGCAAAGGAGGATGAAAAACACCAAAGACACAGGTAATTAAGAGCCCAAGAGACAGAAAGGGTCACATAAATTAGAGACTACAACAGCCTGAGACCAAAAGAACTAGATGGTGCCTGGCTACAACTGATGACTGCCCTGACAGGGAACACAACAGAGAATCCCTGAAGGAGCAGGAGAGCAGTGGGATGCAGACCTCAAATTCTTGTAAAAAGAATTAATGGTCTGATTGAGACTAGAAGAACCCCGGTGGTCATGGCCCCCAGACCTTCTCGTGGCCCAAGACAGGAACCATTACAAAAGCCAACCCTTCAGACAGGAATTGGGCTGGACTATAAGATAGAAAATGATACTGGTGCGGAGTGAGCTTCTTCGCTCAAGTAGACACATGAGACTATATGGGCAGCTCCTGTCTGGAGGGGAGATGAGAAGACAGAGGGGGACAGAAGCTGGATGAATGGACACGGAAATAGAGGGCGGAGAGAAGGAGTGTGCTGCCTCATTAGGGGGAGAGCAACTAAGAGCATATAGCAAGGTGTATTTAGATTTTTGTATGACTTGATTTGTAAACTTTCACTTAAAGCACAATAAAATTTTTTAAAAAAGAAATCAAATGGTGCATTGTATTGGGCAAATCTACTGCAAAAGGCCTCTTTAAAGCATTAAAAGGCAAAGATGTCACCTTGAAGACTGAGGTGCTCCTGACCCAAGCCGTGGTGTTTTCAATCATCTCATATACATATGAAAGCTGGACAATGAATAAAGAAGACCAAAGAAGAGTTGACACCTTTGAATTGTGGTGTTGGTGAAGAATGTTGAATATATCATGGACTGCCAAAAGAACAAATAAATCTGTCTTGGAAAAAGTACAGTCTTGGAAGAAGTACAACCAGAATGCTTCTTAGAAGTAAGGATGGCAAGACTACGTCTCACATACCTTGGACATGTTATTAGGAGCGACCAGTCCCTGGAGAAAGACATCATCCTTGGTAAAGTAGAAGGTCAGTGAAAAAGAGGAAGACCCTTAACAAGATGGATTGGCACAGTGGCTGCAACAATGGTGCATAACAACAATTGTGAGAATGGCGCAGAACCAGGAAGTGTTTTGTTCTGTTGTACACAGAGTCGCTATGAGTCGGTGCCAATTCAAAGACATATAAAAACAACTGCATCCTCATCCGCCTGGGCCTTAGGATGCCTACTTCAATACTCTGCCAAGGTAACTTTGCATTTCAGCTTCACTTACTGTAGGCATTCCTTAGTTATGAGAGAATAGTCCCAAGCCCCCAAGTCGATGACTTTCCCTATGCTCAGTTTATATTCTATCCACCTTGTTTACAGTCCTCAAGATCTACCCCTATATATGTTATTCTGATTTCTCAGAATACATATTAGCTATATCTTGCTTTTTATTTTTTGTCCCAGAGGAGAAGTATAATCCTGTGATTGGTCTGGAAGTAACCAGCAGAGGAGTGGGTGGATCTTGAAATAAACACATATCATTCAAGTTGCCTGCTTAGGTAAAGTCTTTGCATGTTATCCGGATGAGAAGAAGGGAACTGTTTTTGCCATCCTGAAAAGTACAGGGACATTTGGCAATCCAAGACTCTCAGGCTCATCCATGTAAATGTCTCTGTCCCAGATCTCAGGGTCCCATTCCCTGATATGACATAGGAGACCTGTTGAGGCTCTGCATTTTGTCTCCTTTTCAGTACTGCCACATTTAAAATTAAAACCTAGGCCTGATTTTCAGCTCAATCTGCTCTACAAGACTTGAGGGTCTCTGTTGTTCTTGCCATGGAAAATATTGGCTTTCATAGTGTGACTTCATTTGATAGTTGGCTCACCTAAGCTTATTATTTTTCCCCAAAATTTCTACAGCAGTTACCAAACAGTTGCCATCAAGTTGATCGTGACTCATGGTGATCCTGTGTGTGTCAGAGTAGAACTGACTGTGCTCCATAGGGTTTTCAGTGGCTGATCTTTTGGAAATAGATCACCAGGCCTTACTTCTAAGGCACCTCTGGGTGGATTTAAACTGCCAACCTTTCAGTTTGTAGCCAAGTTCTTAAAAAGCAGTTAACAAAAACCATCAAATTCATCAGTTTTTAAATTACCATTTCCCTCACACTATTCAAGTGCCATAACTACCAAAAAAAAAAATTCTTCACCTTCCATTTGTTTTTCTTCCTAATTTACCACAGGTCATACTCTTACTAATTATGATGATACTGCATATTGAGAGGTGAGGGGGTTATTACCACCACCGTATACCACAGCAATGGGGTTATTTTTGCTTCTTGACTGGTGGCTGATCAAATTCCAAAGTCTCATCCCTAGGATCTATTTTACAGAACAACCCCAGCAACTTTCTGAGGCTGAGTTTCTCCCCAAAACAGAGACTGAGATGAGGGCTTGCTGGAGAGTAGTTTATTTAGGGAGTGAGCAGGTGGTGGGACTGGGGAGAATGAAAAAGAAAAAGAGGGGAGGTCAATACAAGAATGCATCATCAAATTAGCTTTTTGTTTTTGGCAATTGGCACTCAGTTTCTCTGGGACCTTCTATAGAGCAGGAAAAAATGAGCCTCAAAGTTGTTCGCCCAAGAGGTGAAAGGGAGAAGCATTTATCCATTGGCTTCCAACCTCCATAAGCTGAGGATTGCCTCATGGCGTACTAAGTTCTCTGCACTTTTTAGTCTCTTGTGCTCGAGTTGTAAATGACTCGATGGCAACGGGTTTGGATTTTGTGTGTGTGTGTGTGTGTGTGTGTGTTTATGCTTGATTGTCAAAGAGTCTCCTGAACACCTACCAAGATCCTCTGGGGAAGAAGCGGGAGATGTGGTACACATTTGAACTGATGTGCTCTCAACATGAAACACATTGGAGCTTGTAAGGAGGAGGTAAAGTACAGCCATTGACAACAGTCTCAACTTAGACTTGGGATACTTAATATCTGTTGTCTTCGTTTTCTGACATTGGCCATAATTAGGGATAATAGAAATTTCCCATTAGCCTAGTTTCATTCAGATGTTTGTTTCCTCGCCGGCTCTGTGTAACCACTCAGAGGTCCAGATTCACAGCTTTTCCACAATACAACCACCCAGGGACAGATTGCTGACAGCCATACGACCTGTAAATATGTGAACCTGTATATATGTGAATAGATATGTGTATATATGTGAAAAATGCCATTTTTAAAATGTAAAACACAGAAGTGAAATGGCTACAGTGAAGACTGCTGTTTCCATCATCATCCAAATGAACAAGACAGAGAGAGAGAGAGGTTAATTTGTTACTAGCTCATACATAGGTAGAGCCAAAGGTGGAGGAAACCTGAATTCACAGCACAGGATCAATAAGAAGGGTTAAGAAAGCCAAAGGATAAATAGATAGGCAGATTAAAAAAAAAAAAAAATTATGATCATTTTGGCCAGACTCCTTTATAAGCAAAGTAAGAAATCATTCCTTAGTGAATGTACTGAGTGTCAAGTTACTAGTCAGGCAAGAGATGGGGACAGAAGATAAATAAGAAGTTCCTGCAATATCTCATAAAATAAGTCTCCCTCTCTCTTTGGCACCAGGGCTAAAAGTAGCTCATTGTGGGAGATTTGCTTACTTACCAGATGAAAAGGCAAATATGGTTACACCACGGTAAGAAGACAAAGCTAAAATCCAAATTTTGCTCACCACCGTGTTTGCTTTTACATTTCTGTTAACCTTAATCTCATTTTCTGATCATAGCTGTGGTAGGCAGAATAATGGCACACAAAGATGTCCACATCCTAATTCCTAAAATCTGTGAATATGTGACCTTATATGGCTAAAGGGACTTTGTAGATGTAGTTAAGAATCTTAAAATGGGGAGATTATTCTCAATCATCTGGGTGGGCCCCATGTAACCAAAGGGAGTAGAAGGTGAGAGTCAGAAAAGGAGTTGTGATGACAAACGCAGGGGTCAGAGCAAGAAAGAGATTTGAAGATGTTAGGCTGTGGGCTTTCAAGACAGAGGAAGGGGTCATGAGTCAAGGAGTGTAGGTAGTCTCTAGTAGCTGGAAAAGGCAAGGAAAATGATTCTCCCCTAGAGCCTCCAGAATGAGTACAGCCCCACCAACACCATGATTTTAGCCAGTGAGACTAATCTTGAATTTTTGAGTTCTAGAACTGTAATATAATGAATTTGTGTTGTTTTAAGCCATTAAGTTTTGGTAATTTGTTCCAACAGCAATAAGAAACTAACAGTCAGTAACTATTTACTATTGCTGGTGTTTCCAATGCTCCTTAGGTTTCCATAAGCCATAGAACAAGGTATATACTTCAGCAAAATATTTATTCATTGATATGATTACTCATTACCATTGAGTCGATTTCAACTCATAGAGATCCTATAGGACAGAGTAGAACTGCCCCACGGGGTTTCCAAAGCTGTAAATCTTTACGGAAGCAGACTGCCACATCTTTCTCCCATGGAGTGGCTGGTGGGCTTGAACTGCTGACCTTTTTTGGTTAGCCGGCTAGCACTTTAACCACTGCATCACCAGGGCTCCTAGAAACTCTCTTATTTCCAACTCTGAAAAGCTTGGCCAAACAAAGACAAATCTGGAGATGCCGTTTACCCTTTTACTTGTGCTTAAACTATTTCTGTGACATCAGCCCTCAGCTTTCTTTCCTCTGATCCTAACCCGAATCTCTCTGCTATGTTTTCTGGAGTCAAAAATATCATTGTCCCTCCATTATTAAGAAAGAAAGGAATAAAACACCTTTTTTTTTTTTTAGTGCCAAAGGTCCTTAAAACCCCAAAATAAAACCCACTACTGTCAAGTCGTTTCCAACTCGTAGTGACCCTACAGGACAGAGTAGAACTGCCTCATAGAGTTTCCAAGGAGCTGCTGGTGGACTCAGACTGCTGACCTTTTGGTGAGCAGCCGAGCTCTTAACCACTATGTCACCAGGGCTCCAAAATCCATTCCTGTCAAGCTGATTCTGACTCATAGTGACCCTATAGGACAGAGTAGAACTGCTCTTAACCACTGTGCCACCAGGGCTCTGTAGGAGTCCAAAATCCTGTGGCCATAAGGGTCAGGGCTCAGTAGATCCCTCAATCGTCCTGCTAAAAAAAAATCACAACCAAGAGGTCTACTGGAAGGAAACCTATCCTACCCTGTCCTGTCCTGTCTTGTCCTGCCCTGTCCTGTCCTGTCCTATCCTATCCTGTCCTGCCCTTTCTTGTCCTTATCCTATGAATATAATCATCTCATTCCGTGTACAAAATGTTTACCTCCTCGCCTTGTGCTATCCTGTTACTCTCCTCTGAGAAATAGGAACAAGGTATCAGATGACTGTCTCTCTCTCTTATCCTTGTAAGAACAAGAACTATGTTATCCGTCTTTGTGTTTTCAGTATTAGCAAAGAGTAGACACTCAATAAGTATGTGTTGAATAGTGCCCAAAATTCTACATTTGTAGATATATTCTTTTTTACATTGTTGCCCTGAATTCTTTTTCTTTTTTTAAGCCTGAGAATGTCTTTATTTGTCCTCAACTTGTTTTTTCTTAATTTAATTTTTTTTAAATTGTGGTAAGTGTATACATAACAAAATATTTGTCATTCCAACATTTTTCACATGTACAATTCAATGACATTAATTATGTTCACCATGTCGCGTGACCATCACCACTCTCCATTTCCAAATTTTTCCAGCACCCTTCACAGAAGCTCGGCACCCCCTAGGCAACGACTCCATCCCTCCTTGTCCCTCCCATCCCTGGGAACCACTAGTAAATTTTAGTCTGTGTACATTTGTCTATTCTAGATATTTTATATAAGTGGGATCATACAATATTTGCCCTTTTGTGGCTGACTTATTTCATTCAGCATAATGTTTACAAGGATCATCCATGTTGCAGCATGTACCCCAAAGTCTTAAATTTTTGGAATTCTCTGTTAGAATGTAAACATTCTTTCAAGAGATAGGTTTGTAGCTAACCTGTTGGCAAGAACTAATTGCTCACTAAATTCAAGGCCCATTGGAAGTAGAGCGCTAACATTTATTAAGCACCTACTGACTCCCAGATGTTTTACTTTATTTAAACCTCACAATGACCCTGCATAGCGTCATTCTCTCCACAGCTAACAGAGAAGCCAGCGTTATTTCTATTTTACCTCACCCAGGGGAAACAGTGCATTTCTAGGAGGAGTGGGGTGAGACACACCTGGTCACCCATCTTCTTGGCAGTTAAAAGTAAGTCAACTAAGAATAACTCAGGCAAACAATTTCATATGAAAGTTTCCTTGGCATTTGACATTGTCACAAAAGTGGCATTTTGAATGGATTATGAGTAAGATCTAAACTAAGACTGAAGAAGGCAATGCTTTTAGGTAACAAAGCCAGCTCTGAGCTCTTAGCTCCAGCTCCTTCCTGGGTAATGCCCCGAATGTAACTACCTCAAAAGATTTGTCTTGCAATCATTAATTCTTTTAGAGAAGAAGAAAATCCTCAATGTATTCTTACCTCACAGTATTTTCCTTGATAGTTAGAGAGTTTCTAGGTCCGTGGAATATCTCAGCTCATTTGATAGATCTGATTTATCTTCATCCTTTCGGGTTAGTTTAATTTTTCCCCCAAACTCTTTCAGCAAAAGCAGGAATAAGCAATTCATCTGGTATTTCCAGTATTTTTCTCTAGACTGCTTTAATTTTGAATTTTTTAAGATCTGTAAATTTGATTCTAGAAGGGTTCGAACAAAATTCTTGGAGTTAGGGAGAGGGTTATTAACTCTTTGAAATCCAAATTGGGCTTGAGAGACAATGAATCTTATAGTTAAAATTGCCTTCTTGTGAAAAGTACAAATATTGACTAAACACATTCTGAATTACGAAGGTTCTAGGAAAAAACAAAGATAATAAAGAAATTCCCTCTCTCTAAAGAGATGCAACAGGTTAAGGATTTCACAAGTAATCTATTTAAATTGTTTGTACCGAAGCCTGAAATTTTAATTGACATCACTGCTTCATTATATATAGTCAAAGTCTGGTTTAATTTAAATTACTTGTTTTGCATCTTGCAAGTATTTTGATTAGAAATAGAAAATAATTGTGTCAGTGGAAAAAAAGTCTGTAATAGAGAGTTATATGTATTAAGAATTGTGTTTTCCTTTCTACTGGGAAAATATTTTAACAGTTAAAATAAGGACCAACAAATCGTATTTGACATCCAAAACATTTAAAATTATCCAACAGCTCTACTAATCTAGTTCTTGTTAGAGAACTTAACATAAATATATTACTACAAAGTGCTAATACGTATTTAACTACGGTATTGAGGAAAGTCATGATGGATATAATATAGTCCATGCAGGAGTAATTTTTAATCCATATAATGACCCTATTGCTATTATAGCTAGGTCGCTATGGAATTTAAGGGTTGACAATTTGCATTTCCACCATGCATCTGTCAGTTTGCCATACTGTGATGGATTGCATCTTGCTGTGATACTGGAAGTTTTGCCACCAGTATTTCAAATACCATTTGGGTCACCCTTAGTGGACAGCTTTCAGAGGATCTTCCAGGCTAAGTCAGACTAGGAAGAAGGACCTGGCAATCTACTTCTGAAAAATCTGGCCAGTGAAAACCTTCTGAATAGCAGCAGAACATTGTCTGATATAGCGCTGGAAGGTGAGCCCCTCAGGTTGGAAGGTACTCAAAATACAACTGGAGAAGAGCTGCCTCCTCAAAATAGAGTCAAACCTTAATGACACTGATGGAGTCAAGTTTTTGGGACCTTCATTTGCTGATGTGGCACGACTCAAAATGAGAAGAAACAGATGCAACCATCTATTAATAATCAGAATGAGGAATGTGTGAGGTATGAATCTAAGAAAATTCAAAGTCATCAAAAATGAAATGGAATGGATAAACATCACTATCCTAAGCACTGTTGTTGTTAGGTACCATAGAGTCGGTTCCAACTCACAGCGACTGTATGTACAACAGAACGAAATACTGCCTGGTTCTGTGTCATCCTCACAAGCATTGTTATGCTTGAGCCCATTGTTGCAGCCAATCCTCAGCATTAGTGAGCTAAAATGGACTGCTATTGGCCAATTTGAATCAGCAGTCATATGGTTCACAATACGGGGAAAGACATGTTGAAGAGGAATGCCGTCTCGTTCATTACCAAAAAGAACATTTCAAGATCTATCCTGAAGTACAACTCTGTCAGTGATAGGCTAATACCCACACAGCTACAAGGAAGACCAGTTAATACAACTATTATTCAAATTTATGCACCAACCACTAATGCCAAAGATAAAGAAACTGAAGATTTTTACCAACTTTTGCAGTCTGAAGTCGATCAAACATGCATCAAGATACATCGATAATTACTGGTGACTGGAATGAAAAAATTAGAAATGAAGAAGGCTTGGCAGTTGGAAAATATGATCTTGGTGATAGAAATGATGCCAGGGATTGCATGATAGAATTTTGCACATATCTTTTTTCAACAGCATGAATGACAACTATGCATGTGAACGTCATCAGATGGAAAACAAAGGGATCAAATAGACTACATCTGTGAAAAGAGACGATGGGAAAGCTCAATATCATCAATCAGAACAAGGCCAGGGGCCGACTGTGGAACCAAGTATTAATTGCTCATATGCAAGTTCAAGTTGAAGCTGAAGAAAATTAGAACAAATCCACAACAGCCACCTGAATTTGGAGACCATCTCAAGAATATATTTGACTCATCGAATACGAATGACCCAAGACCAGATGAGTTGTGGGGAGTCATCAAGGATGTCATACATGAAGAAAGTCATTGAAAAGTCAGGAAAGGAAGAAAAGACCAAAATGAATATTAGAAGGGACTCTGAAACTTGCTCTTGAATGTAAAGTAGCTAAAGCCAAATGGAAGAAATGATGGCATAAAAGAGCTAAACAGAAGATTTCAAAGGGCAGCTCAGGAAGACAAAGTAAAATATTATAATGAAATGAGCAAAGATCTGGAGTTAGAAAAACAAAAGGGAAAAACACGCTTTGCATTTTTTCAAGCTAAAAGAACTGAAGAAAAAGTTTAAGCCTCAAGTTACAATTTTGAAGGAGTCTATGGGCAAAATATTGAGTGATGTAGGAAGTATCAAAAGCAGATAGAAGGAATACACAGGGTCACTGTACCAAAAATAATTGGATGACATTCAACCATTTAAGGAGGTAGCATATGATCAAGAACCGATGATACTGAGGAAGAAGTCCAAGCTGCATTGAAAGCATTGGCAAAAAACAAGGTTCCAGGAATTGATGGAATACCAGTTGAGATGTTTCAACAAATGGGTGCAAGCTGGAGGTGCTCACTCTTCCATGCCAAGAAATTTGGAAGACAGCTTCCTGGTCAACCAACTGGAAGAAATCAATATTTGTGCCCATTGCAAAGAAAAGTTATCCAACAAAATGTGGAAATTATCTAACAATATCGTTAATATCACACACAAATAAAATTTTACTGCAGGTGATTCAAAAGTTTGCTTGCTGAAACCAGAGAGGACTTGAAGCACTTACTGATGAAGATCAAGACTACAGCCTTCAGTATGGATTACACCTCAACATATCAAAAATAAAAATCCTCACAACTACACCAATAAGGAACATCATGATAAATGGAGAAAAGATTAGCACTGTCAAGGATTTAACTTTACTTGGATCCACAATCAATATCCATGGAAGCAGGAGTCAGGAAATAAAAAGATGCATTACATTGGGCAAATCTGCTGTAAAAGATCTCTTTGAACCGTTAAAAAGCAAAGATGTCACTTTGAGGATTAAGGTGCATCTGACCCAAACCATGATGTTTTCAATTGTCTCATATGCATGCAAAAGCTGGACATTGAATAAGAAAGACCCAAAAAAGAATTGATGCCTTTGAATTATGGTGTTGGTAAAGAATATTGAATATACCGTGGACTGCCAGAGGAATGAACAAGTCTGTCTTGGAAGATATATAGTAAGAGTGCTCCTTGGAAGTGAGGATGGTGAGACTTTGCCTCATGTATTTAGGACAGGTTATCAGGAGGGACCAGTTCCTGGAGAAGGACAGTATGCTTGGTAAAGTAGAGGATCAGTGAAAAAGAGGAAGACCCTCGACGACATGGATTGACACAGTGGCTGTAACGATAGGTTCAACCATAGTAACAATAGTGAGGATGGTGCAGAACTGAGCGGTGATTCGTTTTGTTGTACATAGGGTCACTATGAGTCGGAACCAACTCAACAGCACCTAACAACAACTACAATTTGCATTTACTCTCCTAACTGGCCTAAAAAAAGGTTTCACCACATTGCTGTGAAGATGATTCCAACTAATGGCAATCCCATGTGTTACAGAGTACACAACTGCTTCATAGGATTTTCCTGGCTATAATCTTTAGGGAAACAGATTGCAAACCTTTCTTTCTAGGTGCTGCTGGATGGGTTCAAACTAAAAAAAAAAAAAACCCAATGCTGTTGAGTCGATTCCAACTCATAGCGACCCTACAGGAAACTAAGTAACTTTTAAATCAGTAGATGAGTGTAAACAGTTTGTGCCACCAAGTGACTCCCCCTAAAAAATATAAGGTTGAGGGGTGGGTAGGATGGACAAGCTCTACTTGAGTGATAGAAAAATTAATTGCTTGACTTTATAAATGGGCTTGTACTACCAGTCTCTGGTTTTCAATGTCATTAATATTGTTAATATTGGACTATTGTGGGATGAGCTTTGCATGGCATGTTTTTTAATAGAGAGGTACTATGATAAAAAAAAAATTCTTTTTTACAGCTCAGGTAAAGAATTCTGGCAGTCGTGTGTAAAATGGATTAGGAGAGAATGATATAGGCAGTGGAAAGACCATTTAGGAAGCTTTTGAGTTGTCCAGGGCAGAATAATGAGGATGTGATTGTAGCCAGCAGTGGGAATGAACAAAAGATAAATAGGAGCAATGCTATTGAATTAGAACTTTTGTGGTTTGCAATTGACGGTCAGGTGGGAAGCAAGTGAGCAGGAAATGTTAAAGATAAATTCTGCTCTTCTCAGGCAACCAGAATGGCACAGTGTCAAAGATCCTGGCCCTTAAAATGCTGGCTAACCTCCTGAACTTTCAATTTATTCAACTATAAAGTGAGGGTAATATTATTCCTTAAAGGATTGAAGGGAATTAAGGCTGTAAAATGCTCAGCACAGTGTTTGACAACTCATCACTATTTATTGTCTCAAAAGGATACTGTCAATATTAGTCACCACGAAACAGAAGAAACATGCTCCTATTTATCATGCTTATTTCATGAGTTTGCTTATTTGTAGTTTTTTTTCTAAATTATTAGGGTTATACATTAATGTTTTTAATTTTTAATATTATTTATATTATAATACTAGATACATTGCAATCTCTTAATAAGGCTCTTCTCCACAAAGTATAATTCTGGGTGAAAGTAATCTGTACAGAATCCTATATTAGGGGCTTCAGTCTCTGAGGTAACAGAAAGTCTTCCTTTTAAGGCAGGAACATATTAATGTATAAAACAGTTGAAGCAGAGGCTGTGAAGGCAGGACTGTGCTAAGTTCCAGAGGTCTTAAATGCTGTAAAGGCAGAATTGGTTCTATCACAGTGAATGTCATCAAAATAAAGAATCAGTGAGGATTTAATGGACTCTGCTCTAAGAATAAATTCACACTCCGTTTCCAGGGCTGCACTAACATCTTTAGTGTTCCAAGTTATTTTAGCCAAGAAATGTTCAACAGAAGTCAAAATCCTTTTAAATAATCCTATTTTTGCTTTATCTGAAGTTGATGGGTAGTACACCATTTTCTGCCAAATTGAAAAGGATAGTCATTCACAAAAGTCATTCTAAATTCCTCCCCAAACTTAGACCAGGCAGAGGCAAAAATGAACCATAGCTATCAGAGATAGAAGGGAACCAAGGGGGAGCTTGTGGTCTAGTCCACAGATCAAGAAAAAAAGACTTGAGGCAGAACCAACATGGCACCATATGCATCATGCTGTCCCTCTGCAGCAAAGACCCAAAAAACTAAGTAAAACAGATACGAATGTCAATCCTAGAACCCTAAGCATCAAATGAACTAGATGAAACACTGAATGGAAGAAGAAAATGAATGAAAACAGAGACCAAGGAGAGATACAGAGATGGAGAGTGAAGGTTGCCTGCCAGTAAACACAGCACAGCTTCATCATATTGGAGCACAGGCAGAAACTACCCCAGACAGGGAGTACAGGAAGGCAATTCTATGGAGCTCCCAACAGGAGACAGAGTATCAGCCCCATACATCACCTCTGCCCTTCCCGCCAGGCCACACTGCACTGCTGCAGCTAGAGAGCTATTGGACTGCCACCAGCCTGGATCTCTCCTGTCCCCTACTTGCTGCCTCCAGCTACATCATTTTTTCTGTTCCTCCTTTTCTTTCTCCCTAACACATAGCCCATACCCCACCTCTACTCTTTCCTGCCATGCCATGCCATGGCACCTTGGCTTGATAGCCACCAGCCCACCACCACCCTGGGTCTGCCCTGCCCCCAACAGCCAGCTCCTGCTGCACTCTTTTTATTTTTCTGTTTTTTTTCCATTCTTCCTTTTCTTTCTTCTGCCCACTGAGCCCTATATGCCACTTCTACTTCTTCCTGCCAGGACTTGCCAAACTGCTATGGGTAGAGAACTGCTGGCCCACTGCCAGCCTGGTCTGCCCTGCCCTCACATGCCAGCTCCCACCATGCCCTTCTTTCTTTCTACCTTTTCTTTCTCTCTCCCATGTAACTCCATAACCCACTTTTACCCCCTTCCGCTGAGCCATACCATGCCACTGCAACTAGAGAGCCATCAGTCCACTGCTACCCCAGATCTGCCCTGCTGGATATTTGCACAACTTTTTTTTTTCTTTCCCTTTTGTCCTTTTCTTTCTGTCTCCCACCTAGTCCCATATGACACCTAACGCCCCCTCCACTGGCCCCCAGGTCTGCCCCCACCCCCACCCACTAGCCCTGTATACCACTTCCACATTCCTGATGGCCTTCATGGTGCTACCATGGCTAAAACATCCTCAGCTTAGGGCTCATGGCCACTCCAGGTTCACATGGCCTCTCCTCTCCCACCACTCAACCAACTGTGAAATGCATGGAAGCGAGCCCATACCACTCCCCATCAGACACTCCTGCTTCTCTGGCAAGAGGCTGTGAATACTCCCACACTGCTGGAACAACGCCAGAAGGCATACAGTGCCTGCCCAGTCCACCCTTAGCCATCTTACCAAACTGGTACAGAGAAAAATGGGCTTGCCCTACCTGCTGCTCCCCTGCCCATCCAAACAAGGTGGTGAGAGCTATTGTGCCAACAAACAAGCAAGTAGCAAATTACACCCAGCCTGCCTGCCCTCACCTATCAAAACAAAACCAAGAAGCAGGACAAAAGGAATGAACACGCAATCAAAAAATATAGAAAATAGTACCTTAATGTCTTGGAGACAGCAAACAATACCAAAACAAAAAAAGGCAGGACAAGACGGCTCTAGCAAGTGACCAAAATAAAAAATCAGATGACCTTCCAGTAGGAGAAAAGGCTGTGAAACTACCTGCTTTGGAATTCAAAAGACTGATATTTAGCGTTCTCCAAGAGATTAGGAAAGAGGTCAAGGAAACATAGACAAAACCAAGGAAAAAATAGACAAGCTCATGGAAAACACAGAAAAAACCAAGGCATAATAGCAGAAAAAGCAATAGAAGAATCCAGGAAAATAATACAAGAACAAAACATCAACATAAATAAACAGAAATCACACAAAAATAGCAACTAGAAATCCAAAAGATAAACAACAAAATTTCAGAAATGGGCAACTCAATAGAAGGTTTTAGGAGAAAAATTGAAACAATGAAAGACAGAATCAGCAAGATTGAACACAAATCTGTGGACACCACTTGGAGGAAAAATCAGGAAAAGAATGAAGAAAACCTAAGAATTACGTGGGACACAATCAAGAGAAAAAAAATTGTGTGTGATCAGAGTTCCAGGACAGGGTGAGAAAATGGAAAATGCAGACAAGATTGTTGAAGATTTGCCAGCAGAAAATTTCCTAAGTATCGTGAAAGATGAAAAGCTGACCATCCAAGATGCTCAACAAACCCCACACAGGATAGGCCTCAAAAGAAAGTCCCTAAAACATATCGTATTCACACTTGCCAAAACCAAAGACCATGAAAAAATTCTGAGAGCAGCTCAGGAAAAACAAAAAGCCACTTACAAAAAGGAAGCAATAAGACTAAACTCTAATTACTCTGCAGAAACTATGTAGGCAAGAAGGAAATGGGATGATACAAGTAAAACCTTGAAAGAAAAAAGAAAAAAAAAACTGCCAACCAAGAATAATATGTCCTGCAAAGCTCTCTCTCAAATATAATCGTGAAATTATGACATTTCCAGATAAACGAAAATTAAGGAAATTTGCAACAACCAAACCAAACTTAGAAGAAATATTAAAGGAATTCCTTTGATTAGAGGACCTATCAGACAACAACCAGAATCTAGGACAGCGGACAGCACCAGCCAAATATCAATCTAGGTAAAGAACTCTCAATAATAAAACAAAGCTAAAAGACTTAAAACAGGGAAACAGAGACATCTGTATGCAAACAGTGAGAAAGTCAAAATAATAAAAAGGGGGAATAAAGGTATAGGTAGAGAACTTTCAAATAGAGAGGAAGTCAAGGCAATATCAAGTAATTAAAGATTGGTTCACACTTAGGAAGATAAGGGTAAATTTCAAGGTAACCACAAAGGAAGATAACAACCCTACTCATCAGAATAAAGAAGAAGAAAAACATGAAGTCTCAGTAATCACAAAATCTACAAAAATGAAAGAAAAGAAAATCCACAAACAAAAGGAACTAAGTACAGGAGAGTAAGAGGAACTACAACAAAAAAAAGTCAGCACCACAAAAATAAAATAAAAAGCACAATATAACAGCAATAATCTCATACCCATCGATAATCCCACTGAATGTACATGGCTTAAATGTGCCTGTAAAGAGACAGAGAGTGACAGAATGGATTAAATAACCATGAACCATCAATATGCTGTCTACAAAAGACATACCTTCGACACAAACACATAAATATATTAAAAATTAAAGGATGAAAAAAATATATGAAGCAAGCAGTAACCAAAAAGGTCAGGAGTGGCACACTACTCTCAGGTGAAAAAAGACTTTAAGGCAAAATCAACCATAAAAGACAAGGCAAGGCATCGTATAATGTTAAAAGGACAACCCACCAAGAAGATGTAGCCTTAATAAATGTCTACACACCAATGACAGGGCTACTACATATGTAAAACAAACTTTAACATCACTGAAAAGAGAAATTGGCAATTTCACAATAATGGTACTAGACTTCAACACACCATTCTCAGTAATGGGCAGAACATTTAGAAAGAAACTCAACAAAGATACAGAAAATTTAAAGGCCAAATCAACCAACTTGACCTCATGGATATATATAGAGCATTCCACCCAACGACAGCAAAATACGCATTCTTTTCCAATGCACATGGAATATTCTTCAGAACAGACCACATTTCAGGCTGCAAAGCAACCTCAGTAAGACCCAAAACATTGAAATAATACAAAGCAACTTCTCCGGTCACAATGCCGTTAAAGTGGAAATCAATAACATGAACAGCATGGAAAAAATAAGAAATACATGGAAATTAAATAACACCTTGTTTAAAAACAGTTGGGCAACAGAAGAAATCAAAGAGGGAATCAGAAAATTCTTAGAATCACCTGAGAGTGAAAACACAACATATCAAAATCTCACAGACACAGCCAAGGCAGTGTTCAGAAATTAATTTATAGCAATAAATGTACACATCAAAAAAGAAGGATGGTCAAAATCAAAACATTAACCCTACAACTTGAACAAATAGAAAGAGAACAGCAAAAGAAGGCCACAGCACCAGAAGAAAGGAAATAATGAAAATTAGAGCAGAAATTAATGAAATAGAGAACAGGAAAACAATAGAAAGAATCAAAAAGAATTAAAGCTGATTCTTTTTTCTTTTTTAATAATTTTTATTGAGCTTTAAGTGAACGTTTACAAATCAAGTCAGTCTGTCACATATAAGCTTATATATACCTTACTCCATACTCCCATTTTATCTCCCCCTAATGAGTCAGCCCTTCCAGTCTCTCCTTTCATGACAATTTTGTCAGTTTCTAACCCTCTCTACCCTCCTATCTCCCCTCCAGACAGGAGATGCCAACACAGTCTCAAGTGTCCACCCAATACAAGTAGCTCACTCTTCATCAACATCTCTCTCCAACCCACTGTCCAGTCCCTTCCATGTCTGACGAGTTGTCTTCGGGAATGGTTCCTGTCCTGGGCCAACAGAAGGTTTGGGGACCATGACTGCCAGGATTCCTCTAGTCTCAGTCAGACCATTAAGTCTGGTCTTTTTGTGAGAATTTGGGGTCTGCATCCCACTGATCTCCTGCTCCCTCAGAGGTTCTCTGTTGTGCTCCCTGTCAGGGCAGTCATCGTTTGTGGCCAGGCACCATCTATTTCTTCTGGTCTCAGGATGATGTAAGTCTCTGGTTCATGTGGCCCTTTCTGTCTCTTGGGCTCATAGTTATCGTGTGATCTTGGTGTTCTTCATTCTCCTTTGATCCAGGTGGGTTGAGACCAATTGATGCATCTTAGATGGCCGCTTGTTAGCATTTAAGACCCCAGACACCACATTTCAAAGTGGGTTGCAGAATGTTTTCATAATAGAATTATTTTGCCAATTGACTTAGAAGACCCCTTAAGCCATAGTCCCCAAACCCCCGCCCTTGCTCTGCTGACCTTTGAAGCATTCAGTTTATCCTGGAAACTTCTTTGCTTTTGGTCCAGTCCAGTTGAGCTGACCTTCCATGTATTGAGTATTGTCCTTCCCTTCACCTAAAGTAGTTCTTACCTACTAACTAATCAGTAAATAACCCTCTCCCTCCCCCCTCTCATAACCACAAAAGTATGTGTTCTTCTCAGTTTATACTATTTATCAAGATCTTATAATAGTGGTCTTATACAGTATTTGTCCTTTTGCCTCTGACTAATTTCACTCAGCATAATGCCTTCCAGGTTCCTCCATGTTATGAAATGTTTCACAGATTCGTCACTGTTCTTTATCGATAAAGCTGATTCTTTGAATAGATCAACCAAATTGACAAACCATTGGCCAAACCAACAAAATAAAAACAGGAGAGGGAGCAAATAACTCAAATAAGAGATGAGATGGGGGACATTACAACAGACCTAAATAAAATGTAAAGGATCATAACAGAATACTATGAAAAATTATACTCCAACAAATTTGAAAACCTAGAAGAAATGGACACAATTCTAGAAATACACTACCTACCTAAGCTAACACAAACTGAGATAGAAAATCTGAACAGACCCATAACAAGAGATTGAAAAGGTAATAACAATAATTAAAAAATCCCAACAACAGCAAAAAAGCCCTGGCCCAAAATGCTTCACCGGAGAATTCTACCAAACATTCAGAGAACAGCTTACACCAGTACTATCAAACTAATTCAGAGGATAGAAAGGGAAAGAATACTCTGAATTCATTCTATGAAGCCAGAATAGCCCTGATACCAAGGCCAGGCAAAGACATCACAAAAAAAAAAAAAGAAAATTACAGACCTATAGACCAACATCATGAATGTGTTGTCCTTAGGTGTCTTTGAGTCAGTTCTGACTCATAGAGACCCTGTGTATAAACAGAACAAAACTCTGCCCAGTCTTGTACCATCCTCACAATCATTGTTATGCTTGAGCCCATCATTGCAGCCACTGTGTCGGTCCTCCTCATTGAGGATCATCCTCCTTTTCACTGACCCTCTAATTTGCCAAGCATTATGTCCTTCTCCAGGGAATGGTCCCTCCAGAGAACATGTCCAAAGTATGCGCGGCAAAGTCTTGCAATCCTTGCTTCCAAGGAGCTTTCGGCTGTACTTCTTCCAAGACAGATTTTTTCATTCTCATGAATAGTTCATGAATATAGATGCAAAAATTCTCAACAAAATTCTAGCCCAAAGGAATTCAACATGATATTAAAAAAAAAAAATCATGATCAAGTGGAATTTGTAACAGGTATTCAAAACCCTGGTAGTATAGTGGTTAAGAGCTACTGTTGCTAACCAAAAGGTGGGCAGTTTGAATCCACCAGGCATTCCTTGGAAACTCTATGGGGCAGTTCTACTGTGTCCTATAGGTTCGCTATGAGTCATAATTGACTGGACAGCAATGGGTTTGGGTTTTTGGTTTATGCAAGGATGATTCAACATTAGAAAATCAATCAGTGTAATCCATCACATAAAAAGAGCAAAAGAAAAGGATCACACGATCATCTCAATTGACACAGAAAAGGCATTTGATAAAGTCCAACACCCATTCCTGATAAAAACTCTCAATAAATTAGGAGTAGAAGGGAAATTCCTTAACATAATAAAAAGCATCTATACAAAACCAACAGCCAACATCATTCTCTACAGACAAGGACTGAAAACATTACCCCTGAGAACAAGAACAAGACAAGGATCCTCTTTACCACCACTCCCATTTAACATTGTGCTGGGAGTTCTAGCTAGAGCAAAAAGGCAAGAAAAAAAAAGAAAGGGCATCCAAGTCAGAAAGGAAGAAGTAAAACTATCCCTATCTGCTGATCCAATACACCAGAATGCTCCTTAGAAGCAAGGATGGCGAGACTGCATCTTACATACTTTGGACATGTTGTCAGGAGGGATCAGTCCCTGGAGAAGGACATCATGGTTGGTAAAGTGGAGGGTCAGCGAAAAAAAGGAAGACCCTCAAGGAGATGGATTGACACAGTGGCTGCAACAATGGGCTGAAGCATAGCAATGATTGCAAAGATGGTGCAGGACCAGGCAATGTTTTGTTCTGTGGCACATAGAGTCACTATGAGTTGGAACCGACTCGACGGCACCTAACAACAATAACATGATCTAATGCATAGAGATCCTCAAAGATTCCACAAAAAAACTATTGGAACTAGTACAAAAATGCAGCAGAGTAGCAAGATATTAGATCAACATAAAAAATCAGTTGGATTCCTATACACCAACAAAATGAACTTTTGAAAGGAAATGAGGTAAACAGAACCAATTATAATAGTCCCTAAAAGGATAAAACATTTAGGAAGAAATCTATCCCGGTGCATTAAAGACCTATGCAAAGAAAACTACAGAACACTATTTGAAGAAACCAAAGAAGACATACATAAATGGAAAACCATATCATGCTCATGGATAGGAATACTCAACATTGTGCAAATATCAATTCTATCCAAAGCGATCTACAGATATAATGCAATCCTGATCCAAATAACAACAGAATTTCTTAATGAGATGGAAAAACTAATCACTAACTTTACATGGAAGCAAAGAGGGCCTGGATAACCAAAGCATTACTGAAGGGAAGAACAAAGTAGGAGACCTCACACCACCTAATTTCAGAACCTGTATAAGCCAGGGAAGTCAAAACAGCCTGGTACTGGTATAAGGACAGATGCATAGACCAATGGAACAGAATCGAGACCCCAGGATGTAAACCCTTCCACCTACGGTAAGATGATACTTGACAAAGGACCAAAGTCCATTAAATGGGGGAAAAGACAGCCTTTTTAATAAGTGATGCTGGCCAAACTGGATGTCCATCTGTAAAAAAAAGAAAAAGGAAACGACACATACCTCACACCATACACAAAAACAAATTCAAAATGGATCGAAGACCTAAATATAAAACTCATAACAATTAAAATCATGGAAGAAAAACTAGTGAAATGCTAGGGGCCCTAATGCTGTTGTCATTGTTAGGTTCCATTGAGTTGGTTCCAAATAGTAGCCACCCTACGTACAACAGAATGAAACACTGCCTGATCCAGCATCATTCTCACAATTGTACTGCTTGAGCCCATTGTTGTAGCCACTGTGTCAATCCATTTCAGTAAGGGTCTTCCTTTTTTTCACTGACCCTCTACTTTATCAAGCATGATGTCCTTCTTCAGGGACTGGTCCCTCCTGATAACATATCCTAAGTATGTGAGACAAAGTCTCACCATCCTTGCTTCCAAGGAGCACTCTGGCTCCATTTCTTCCAAGACAGATTCATTTGTTCTTCTGGTGGTACATTTAACATTCTTCCCCAACACCATAATTTAAAGACATCAATTCTTCTTCAGTCTTCCTTATTCAATGTCCAGCTTTCACATGCATATGAGGTAAGTGAAAATATCATGACTTGGGTCAGGCACACCTTAGTCCTCAAAATGACATCTTTGCTTTTTAACACTTTAAAGAGGTCTTTTGCAGCAGATTTGCCCAATGTGATATGTCATTTGATTTCCTGACTACTGCTTCCATGGACATTGATAGTGGATCCAAGTAAAATGAAATCCTCGAGGATATCAATCTTTTCTCCATTTATCATGATATTGCTTATTGGTCCCATTGTGAGGATTTTTATTTTCTTTAAAATATATAGGATACTTCAAAACCTCAGTAAGGAAAAGACAAATAATTCAATTAAAAAATAGACAAAGGATATGAACAGATACTTCACCAAAGATGACATTCATGTGGCTAACAGACACATGAGGAAATGCTCATGATCATTAGCCATTAGAGAAATGCAAATCAAAACAATGAGATACCATCTCAACCTGATATTACTCGCACTAATCAAAAAAAAAAAAAAAAAAACAGAAAATAACAAATGTTGGAGAGGTGAAAGGGAGATTGGAACTCTTATGCACTGCTGGTGGGAATGTAAAATGGTACAACCACTATGGAAAAAAATATGGTCCCTTCTTAAAAAGCTAGAAATGGAAATACCATACAATCAAGCAATCCCACCCCCAGGAATATATCCTAAAGGAATAAGATCTGTCACACCAACAGACGTATGCACAACCATATTCATTGCAGCATTATTCATGATAACAAAAAGATGGAAACAACCTAAGGCCCTTCAACAGATGAATGAATAAACAAACTATGATACATACACAGAATGGAATACTACACAATGATAAAGAACAATGATGAATCTGTGAAACACCTCACAACATGGATAATCTGTAGGGCATTATGCTAAGCGAAATAAGACAATCACAAAAGGACAAATATTGTATGAGCCCACTATTATAATAACTCATGAAAAGGATTATACACAGAAAAAAGCATTATTTGGTGGTTGTGAGGGAGGGAATGTTTGGGGAGAGGAAATCACTAGATAGCAGATAAGTGTTAACTTTGCTGAAAGGAAAGACAACATAAAACATAAAGTCAGCACAACCTGACCAAGGCAAAGCCATAGAAGCTTCCTAGACACATCCAAGTGCCTTGAGGGACCGAGTTATTGGGGCTGAGGGTAGAGATCATTGTTTTGGGGACATGTAGGTCGATTGACATAACATAGTTCATGAAGAAAATGTTCTCCATCCTACTTTGGTGAGTAGCATTTGGGGGTCTAAAAGCTTGCCAGCAATACGTATATCGGTCCCACCACATTCGAAGCAAAGGGAAATGAAGAAAACCAAAGACACAAGGAAAATATCAGTCCAAAGGACTAATGGGCTACATGAACCACAGCATCCACCAGCCTGAGGCCGGGAGAAATAGATTATGCCGGGCTACCACAGCAGACACAGACCTCTCTGACAGGGATCGCAGTAGAGGGTACTGGACAAGGAGGGAGAAAAATGTAGAACAAATTTCAAATTCACAAAGAAAAGGAAGACTGGAGGGACCCCCCAAAACTATGGCCCCTGGATACACTGTTAACTCTGCACTGAGGCCACTCTCAAAGTCCACCTGTCAAAGATTACCCCTAAAAACCCATTGCCGTGGAGTCGATTCTGACTCATAGCGACCTTATAAGACAGAGTAGAACTGCCCTATAGAGTTTTCAAGGAGTGCCTGGTGGATTTGAACTGCCAACCTTTTGGTTAGCAGCCATAGCACTCAACCACTACACCACCAGGGTTTCCCTGTCAAAGATTAGACATGTCTATAAAACAAACAATAACACATGTGAGGAACATGCTTCTTAGTTCAATCACATAGGAGACCTAATGGGCAACACCTGCCCAAAAGCAAGGACAAGAAGGCAGGAAGGAACAGGAAACCTGGATGAATGGACATGGTGGAACCTGGGATGTAAAGGGAAAAGGAAAGAGTGCTGACATGCTGGAGGGATTACAACCAATGTCTCAAAACAATTTGTGTATAAATTTTTGAATGAGAAATAAATTTTTGCTGTAAAATTTCACGTAAAACACAATTAAAAAAAAAAGAAAAGAAGAAACAATACTCCATGCAAAATGGTAGAGTAAAAAGCATTGGAGGTCCCTTCCTCAACCAAAACAACAATTACAGTGGAAACAGAAATTGGAACCAACTATTTTGGAACTCTGGAACCTAATTGGGCACTTACATCAACCAGGGAAGTTCTCGATGATGGGACAAACTGCTGATCTTCTGGAGCTTAGCCACTTGCACCAACTGGCTATCATCTTTCATGTCTCATCCTGGCTGCGGTGGTGGGGATGGCAGCCAATTTCCTAGAATGGCTGGCTGTTGTCAAGGTGGGCAGTGGGGCCCTTGTCCTCCGAGTATTTGTGGTTGCACAGTTTACACAGCTGAATTGGTATGCGAGTGCCCTGAAGGATGGATGCAGACCATTGCAATGATTTCACTTCTCTTGCAGGAGGAGCTTCTCTCAGTTGGCAGATTTAAAGGACCAACACTCTTTAAATTTTTTGTATTTTATTTTATTTTTTTTTGGCGAAATCTATCAGGCCACTGAGTGATTACAGAGATAACAGAACTGGAATACACACTTTGCAAAAATTAGGTTGGAAAAATCACTGAAGAGTTGAGTGCAGCCATGATTTAGTGACAACAGCAAACCCTGAGGAGTAGGAGAATCAGATATTTTCTGTTTTTTGCTTTTTTTCCTGAAGTACAAGGAAATCTTTGCAGCACTAGTTGTTAGCTGGCTCTAGAACAGAGTCCTCAGTGTCCTCAGGTTTAGAGGATAGTCTTTGCAAATATAGTTAGGGGAGGTTTGCTGAGAAGATGAACCGTTATAGCGTTCAGTGCAAAAATCCTCAATAAAATACTAGCAAACTGAATCCAACACCATATTAAAATAATTACACACAGTGACCAAGTGGGATTTATTTCAGGAATGCAAGGCAAAAGTGGTTTGACATTAGCAAATGAATCAATGTAATATACCACTGTCTTAGTTATCTAGTGCTGCTATAACAGAAATACCACAAGTGGGTGGCTTTAACAAAGAGAAATTTATTCTCTCACAGTCCAGTAGGCTACAAGTCCAAATTCAGGGCATCGGCTCCAGAGGAAGGCTTTCTCTGTTGGCTCTGGAGGAAGGTCCTTCTCGTCAATCTTTCCCTGGACTAGGAACTCCTCTACACAGGAACCCTGGGTCCAAAGGACGTGCTCTGCTCCTAGCTCTTCCTTCTTGGTGATACAAGCTCCCCAATTCTCTGCTCGCTTTCCTGTTCTTTAATCTCTTGTAACATAAAAGGCTGTGCAGGCCACACCTCAGGGAAACTCCCTTTACATTGGATTAGGGATGTGACCCGGGCAAGGGTGTTATATCCCACCCTAATCCTCTTTAACCATGGGCAAAGATCATGATTTATAACACATAGGAAAATCACAAAATGGAAGACAACCACACAGTACTGGGAATCCATGGCCTAACCAAGTTGACACATATTTTTGGGGGACACAATTCAATCCACAACAGCCACATTATTTGAACAACAACAACAAAAGAGAACCCCATGCTTACCTTGATTGAGACCGAAAAGGCATTTGATGAAATCCAGCACCCTTTCATGATAAAAATACTCAACAAACCAGGAAGAGAAGGGGAATTACTCAGAATGATAAACCCACAGACAACATTATATTCAAGAAAGACTGAAAGTTCTCCACTTAAGACAGGGAATAAAACAAGTACATACATTCTTACCACTGCTATTCAATATTGTTGTAGAAATCCTAGCCAGCACAATCAGGCAAGAAAAAGATATAAAAAGTATATAAATCAGGGAGGAAAAAATATATCGATCCCTATTCACAGATGACTTGACCTACGTATAGAAAATCCCAAAGAATCCACATGAAAGTGGCTAGAGCTAATAGATGAATTCAGTAAAGTTGTAAAGTACAAGATCAACACACTAAAATTAGTTGGGTTTCTATATACCAGCAATGAACACTCTGAAAAGGAACTTAACAAAACAGTTCTATTTACAGTGGCATCTAAGAGAATAAAATACTTAGGAATAAATTTAACCAGGGATATAAAAGACTTGTACACTGAGAACTCTAAAAAGTTACTGAAGGAAAACTTAAATAAATGGAAACCCATTCCACGTTCATGGATTGGAAGACCAGATACTGTTAAGATATCAATACTATCCTCAGCAATCTATAGATTCAACACAATCCGTAACAAGATTCCAACAGGAAAGTCAATCTTCTAGTTTATGTGGAATTACAAGGGGCTCTGAATACCCAAAGCAATCTTGAAAAAATAAAACAAAGTAGAAGGACTCATATCTTCTGATTTCATAACATACTAGAAAGCTAGAGTAATGAAAACAGTTTGGTACTCTTATAACAGACCAATGGAATACAATTGAGAGTCCAGAAATAAACTTATACAGTAGTCAACTGATTCTTTTTTCTTTTGAAATAATATTTCATTGTTTTTTTGATGAAAGTTTACACAGCAAATTACGTTCCCATTTAACAATTTCTACACAAATTTTTCAGTTACATTGGTTACGTTTTTCACAATAGGTCAACATTCTCATTAATTCCATCTAGTCATTCCATTTCTAGTAATCTAGTTTCTCTGATTTAGAGTAATTGTTGACCATTTGGTCTTATATAGATGATTTTTTAAAGAAGTGCAGTACTCACAGTGACTTTATTTTATGAGCCAATCTGTTATTTGTCTAAAGGGTGAACTCAGGGGATAGCTTGGATTCAAGGTTTAAAGAGTATCTCAGGACCATAGTCTCAGGGAGTTCTGTAGTCTCTACAGGTCCAGTAAGTCTGGACTTCGTAAGAATTTGAGTTCTGTTCTACATTTTTCTCTCATTCTATCAGTATCCATCTATTGTGGCCCTGGTCAGAACAGTTGGTAGTGGTAGCCAGGCACCATCTATTTCTTTTGGACTTAGGGCAGATGAGGCTGTGGTTTGTGAGGACTATTAGTCCTGGTGGTGCAGTGGTTAAGTGTTCAGCTGCTAGCCAAAAAGCTCACCAGTTCGAATTCACCAGATGCTCCTTGGAAACCCTATGGGGCAGTTCTGCTCTGTCCTATGGGTCACTGCGAGTCAGAGTCGATGCAAAGGCAATGGGTTTGGTTTTTTTTTAGTCCTGTAGACTAATTTCTTCTCTGTGTCTTTGGTTTCCTTCTTTCTCTTTTGCTCTGGACAAGTAGTTGTTATCAATACCAATAGTTTTGTCTTAGATGGCTGCTCTCAAGCTTTTAAGACCCCAGACACTACTCACCAAACTAGGATGTATAACATAAATTTTATGAACTGTATTATGGAAATTGATCAAAGTGTCCCACTAGACTATGGTCCTAAGCTTCAAAATGAGAATATCAGCCCTGCAAGGTGTTTGGTTATGTCGAAGAAGTATCCATAACTATGCTCCCTATGTAGTTTATTATATATATGAATATATGCATGCACACACATTTTTTTTACGTATAGATAAATCTACCTGTGTACGTATATGTACACACATATACATACCCATACACATATACAAGTATGTATGTAACCATATACACATTTTTTTTGGTTGTTGTTGGTGTTGTTCAAAGTTACGGTTGTCATATCCTTTACCAAAAACATATTTTTTCTTGTGTACTTTTTAGTGACATCATTTACTTACTTAGTCAAGCTGTGCATGCTTCTCCTACATTCAATGTTACCTTTTCTATCACCAAAAATAACAAAACCGAAACCAAACCTGTTGCTGTCAAGTCAATTCCAACCCATAGTGACCCTACAGGACAAGGTAGAACTGCCCCATAGAGTTTCCAAGGAGCACCTGATGGATTTGAACTGTTGACCTTTTGGTTAACAGCCATAGCTCTTAACCACTACGCCACCAGGGTTTCCACCAAAAATTAAGATTTTTTTGTTTTTATTATCTAGGGAGTTATTCCCTTTCTTCTTCCCCAACACCCATCCCTGATAACCACCAATGAATGTTGATTTCTGTATATATACCTATTCTTGTCTTCTTATACAAGTGAGGTCATACAATATTTGTCCTTTTGTTACTGACTTATTCCACTCACCATAATGTCCTTCAGATTCAAGTACATTATGTTTCTAGAACTCATCATTATTTTTCATGGTTGGATAGTATTCCATTGTAAGTATGTACCACATTTTGTTTATCCTTTTATCCACTGATGAGCACTTAGGTTGTTTTCCATTTTTTTCTTCTTTTTTTTGCTATTGTTAAAAGTAATCAATGAACATAGGTGTGCGTATGCCTGTCCATGTCTCTTTTGGTAGATCTCTGGGGTGTATACTAGAAGCAGAATTTCTAGATGGTCAACTGATTTTTGACAAGAGTGCTAAACTCATTTAATGAGGATAAAACAGTCTTTTCAATAAGTGATCCTGTGACAACCTGTCTCTACAAGCAAAATAATATAACTGGACCTCAAACTCACGCCATATACAAAAATTAACTAAAAATGGATCAAATACTAAATGAATCAAATACTAAAATACAACCATAAAACTCTTAGAAAAAAACATAGGGAGTAATGCTTTGGGATCTAATTTTCAAACATGGATTCTTAGATACGACACCAAAAGCATGAGCAGCAAAGACAAAGTAAATAAATTGAACTTTATCAAAATTTAAAATTTATGTGCATTGGAGGACTTTGTCAACAAAGTGAAGAGACAACCTACAGAATGGGAGAATATATTTGGGAATTATATATCTAATAAGGACTTAATATCCAGAACATATAAAGAACTTCTACAACTCAACAACAGAAAGACAAAAAAACCAAACAATTAAAAAATAGCAAAAGACTTGAATAGACATTTCACCAAACAAGATATACACAGTAATATACGAGATAAGGACAATAAGCACGTATAAAGATGCTCAACATCTTAGTCATTAACCAATTGCATCGAGTGGATTCTGACTCATGGCAACCCCATGTGTGTCAAGGCAGAATTGTGCTCCACAGGATTTTCAATGGCTGATTTTTTGGAAATAGATCACCAGGCCTTTCTTTTTGAGGCACATTTGGGTGGACTTGAACCACCAACCTTTCTGTTAGCAGCTAAGAGTGCTAAGCTTTTGTGCTACCCAGGTACTTGCAAATCAAAACCGTAATGGGATACCTCTTCACCTCCACTAGGATGGCCATTATAAGATACACAAAAAATAACAAGTGTTGGTGAGGATGTGGAGAAATTGAAATCCTCGTCCATTGTTAATAGAATTGTAAAATTGTTGCAACCACTATGGAAATAGTACGGTTGTTCCTCAAAAAGTTAAATATAGAACTACCATAAAAACCATATTACCCAACAATTACCCACACCTATCCAAAAGAACTGAAAGCAGGGATTCAAACAGATATTTGTACACCAATGTTCATTGCAGTACTATTCACAATAGCCAGAAGTTGGCAACAACTCAAGTGCCCATCAGTGGAGGAATGGAAAAATAAAATGTGATACATACATTCAATAAAATATTATTCAGCCATAAAGAGAAATGAAGTCCTGATACATGCCACCACATGACGAAACTTGAAAACATTACGCAGAGTGAAGAAAGTCATACAGCAAAGAACAACTGCTATAGGATCCCACTTACTTGAAATATTCATAATAGGCAAATGTATATGAGACCAAAGTTTATTAGCAGTTGACAGGGACAGGCAGAACTGAGAGATGATGAGGTGTTACTTAAGGGGTAGTGACTTTCTGTCAAGGATGATGAAGATTTTTGGAAACAGATAGTGCTGATGGTTATACAATATGGTGAAAGTAGTTAATGTCATTGAATTATAAAAATAGAAATTGTTGAAATGGCAAATGCTTTGTTTTATATATATATATATATATAAAACATGGTATAAAGAAAATGATTTTCATGACGATTGTGCCTATCTGTGAATATAGAAAAGCCTGCTCCTGGTTTTCAGAGACGTTTTCCAGGTCTCACGGTGAGATGGGTCTCAACTGATGGGAATTCTTGGACGATCAGAGTAATTAAACAAATAATAGCTAATAGCAGTCGAGCACTCCAGGCACTGACCCAAGTACTTTGCCTGACTGGCCTCCTTTACTTTCCATATCAGCCCCGTGAGTGTTATACATATTTCACCACAGTAAAAACTATGAAAAGAAATAAGGCTCAGAGATCACACAAGTAATTGGTATTGTGGTTTTCAGTTCATGGTCCTGGACCCCCGAGCAACTCTTAGGGTAACACTAAGGATAGTACGAAGGAAGCATAAGCCCACAGGCGACACTGAGGTTTTGTACGTTTAGATGAGGTGATAGATGTAAAAGGTGCTTTTAAGTTATACAATCCTAGGCAGTTGATTGTAGTTGTATTATTACCAAATATCAAATTCTCCTCCAGGACTCCAACCTGCGAGTTTGAGTTTCTGGGGAGTAACCTATACAACACAAAATTTTAACTTTTTGTTCTCATGTCTTGTAAGATTTGAAATAAGCATCACAGGAATTTTTTTGTTTTTGTTTGTCCTTTTTTATTTTGTTTGTGTGTGTGTGTGTGTGTGCATGTGTACAACCAAACACAGTGATGCTTTTATTTTATTTTAAACTTTTGTAGCAGGAGAAGAAATGCCTGTGTACCAAAGGGCCTTTGGTAAAATTTCCAGAATGAATTCGAAAATATTCATTCTGAGGAAAGATAAAAGCATGAGTTGGAGAAAGTATTTGACTGGTTAAATTTACCTTACAACTCAAGATAGTCTGCTTGAAAGCAGGGGATAGAAAAGTCTCTGCATTCTACAGGGAGCTATCAATAAGCTGAAAGACAGAGATGCTAGAAAAGAAAATAAGACCTGCTCCATTCCAAACTGAGCGAGTGAGTGAAGCTGACATTTTCATTTTTGACAAATGGTGTTACAGAGATTATTAGAAAGACTAATCCCTGTCATATGTGGCTGTCTTTAAAAGCAACTTAAAGGAGGACAGATTCATCAAATAGTGCATCCTTGTGTTAAGGGTTGCAATTGAAGTTACACTCCACAAAATACATACATATATTTTTTTGTCAGAAATTAATCATGCTTTAAAATATGACTTCCAAATTGCTTGTTTTTATAATTATCTAATTTCCTGTCACAGAATCTTGAACTGGGGAAGCCACTACCCTAGCCTCTTGGCCTTCATGTATAAGCTAGGGGTGAGGATCCAGTCACCCCACCCACAGCAGAAAGCTCCACATGACCTGACTTTCATTATTGCTCAGCACAAAATCCTGTGATAATCAAGCTTGTATATGGGAAGTCATTTTGAAAATTTGAAGGAATATACAAATTCAAGGAATCATTTTGCCCAAGTGTTGAGGAAAAAGGTGAACATAAATAACTATTATCTCAGGAGGCAAATAATGTCAGAAGAATTTGGGATGTGTTTCTTAGACATACATATGCTTTAAAACTAGGCCTTTGGAGCATGTATTAATCCTTAATCAAGACAGTGAATCTTGTTCTGACTAGCTCAGATACCAGCCCCAGGTTTTTCACGCAGTAAACATTTTTCCTCTCCTATGAAAAAAAAAATTTTTTTTTTTTTTTTTTTATGAGTCTCTTACTCCCCAGCATTTAGTGCCTTCTTCTAGCATCCATGCCAGGAAGTGCCGTAGGAAAAAACAAAACAAAAGAAGTTTCTTTCCAAAATGAGACAGTAATGTGCTAATGGGAACTTGGGCAGAAGGAAACTGAGTCTTGATTGATAGTTTCTGTCTAATCTTCAGTGGTTAAATAATTCACCTCCACACCACGATTGTTTTAAGACTGTATTCTAAAGGGAGTTAATGATATTAAAAATAATCCATCAGTCAGCCATTTATTCTCTAACAGAGGCTCATAAGTTGACTATATAATCAAATGTTTGTTGAGTGGCTATTAAAACAAATGGTAATATATAATTGCATTAGAGAAAAGTCCTTTAGAGAAACAAGACTAGGTTCCATGAAACAAATAAAAAAAAAAAAAACAGGCTGTAATAGACAACCAAGCAATAAACTATGAGGAACAAATCATAAATATAACGGAACATGGAGATGGGAGACACCTCCAGGAACCAGACTGGCATGTGAGAAGTGAGTAGGCATTGAGTATCTGGAGGCAGGAAGGGGCAGTGATGGTTCAGTGGTAGCATTGTCACCTGCAAGGAGAGAGAACCAGGTTCAATTCCCAGCCCGTGCATCTCATGCACAGCCACCAACTGTCTGTCTGTGGAGGCTTGCGTGTTCCTATGATGCTGAACAGGTTTCAGCCGAGCTTTCAGACTAAGAATGAGCAGGAAGAAAAGCCTCATGATCTACTTTTGAAACAGCCGAGGGGTGGATTCTCTCCTGGAGCCTCCAGAAGGAGCCAGCCCTGCCAACACCTTGATTTTAGCCCTGTAAGTTTTTTTTTAAGATTTATTTCAGACTTCTGACCTCTAAAACTGGCAGAAAAGGAAAACACAAAAAAACTGCATTGTTTGGAGCCATGGAGTTCATGGTCATTTGTTACAGTGGCAACAGGAAACTAATAGTTGTCCTTGAGGTAATATCCATCTGAGGACAGCTTGGTATCTGACAGTCAGCCTTGTCTCCTAGCTCTGTTCTCACTGGACCCATGTCTGATTGTTCATGCACTTTTTCACTTGAGAAAGGGAGGGACCTGAACAGACCGTCTTTGCAGGAGAAACCACCCAGATGCACAGCAACAGGGCACTGCACCCAGTGGAGCAGCAGAAATAGGAGTAAATTAGTTGGCAAGTACACAGGAAACACCCCTTGGAATCTTCTATCTGTATGGGGTAGTGCCCCAGCAACATTTGACTCTGAGTTGCCGTCCAGTCAATGCTGACTCATGGCGACCCCATGTGTGTCAGAGTAGAACTGCATGCTCCATAGGGTTTTCAATGGCTGTGAGCTTTCAGAAGTAGATCACCAGGCCTTTCTTTCAAGGTGCTCTGGGTGGAATCAAACTTCCAAACTTTTAGGTAGCACCACCCAGGAATTAGTAACATTTGAGTTCTTACTATTTAGTGCAACTTTATGGTACCCACCTACCGATGTGGCCTAAGAAATTTGTGTCATATCATATGTTCTTATTGATTTTTAAATGAAATTAGGGGTTCTGCAGCCTCGTTTTTTAATCTTCTCTCCTAACTTTCCTTTTTGATGGGTTACCAGTGGCATCACTAGAGTTGGTGTCACCCAGTATAGTTACCTCATGGTGTCGCACCGCCCCCCCCCCCCCCCCCCCGGTTGAGCTGCCTGGCCTGGTCCTGCCCCCAACAGGGCCAAGCACCACTCTGGTGGGCCCCGCCCCCACTGGTCCGGCCCCACCTCGGCTCCCTGCAGCTCCTCCCCTCTCCCATCAGTCAAGGCAGAGACCCTCTTCTCTGCTCAATGGAGGGTGCTTTGGCCTGCCTGCCTGTCACCCAACTGGCAGGTGATGGGGAATGGGGGCTGCGGAGTGACAAGTTACCGCACTGAGTGACGCCACTGCCTTGGCCCCCCCCCCCGCCCTCTCGTGCCACGGACCCTGGGGGTCATTTTGGGGTCGTTTTGGTGTCCCCCTCTGACAGTGTCAAGAGTGTGGTCAGCACCCTGTTAGTGACACAGTGCCACCCAAATCATTACTGCTGATAAGCGGTTGTTTTGGGGCACCACTCTGTTTCATGACTGTGTGCTAATGGTAGACCCTGAGGTCTGTGTATACAGAAAGCAGCTTTTGACCAGGTTTGCGTGAACTAAATTCCACCCATATGACTTTTGATCCTCCTGGTTTCACCCCAGCAGCAAGAATGGCAAGAACAGTGAGAAGCTCAGAGACCCTGGGAAATGAAGAAAGAGGTGGGGCAGCACGCTCACCCATCCAATAAGCCACAAGCTTGGCTGCAGCTTGTTTGAACTTCTTTCCCTGCCTTTCCTTCTCTTCCTCTCCCTCTGGCTGGCTTTCTCCTGCCTGTTGCCCAGTTCATTAGCACCTCCACTGGAGAAAGCATTGCAGAGACGGGTAAAAAATGTAAGTCACATAAGTCAATTTTGCTACTTGTTAGCAGCTATTACCCAAGGTTTATGAGAAAGGAAGGTGAAAATTATTGGCAGAAGAAGGAATTGGAGTAGCTGCAGATTTCATTTGTCCAGGATAACTGTATTAATTCAGAATTGAAGATCACAGTCTTATTCATTTGTAACTGGCTTTTTTATTGTTTGAGTGGAGAACTTGATGATTTCTAAGCCTTCTCTATGTAATAGAAGAGATGGGGGTGGCAGAGGAAAAAGAAAGAACGAAGTTCAGATTCTTAGAATTCATTTTAATTACCTCTTTTGGTCCCTTCCATGGAAATGATAGTAGACCCTTTTGGTTAATTTTGGAATAATTTTCCATCATGTCCTTGGCTTATGGTTGCAGCACCACATGTTAATTTCTGCTTTCTTTATTTTTCCCAGACAACTCACTTTTAAGTATGGAGGTTTTATTTTTTTTTCAAAATGGCTGAAAGTCAGCTCTACATTCTTCTCCCTGGTACTTAATTTCCCAGAGTTATCGAGTTGGTGGCAGAGGTGGAACTAGGTATTCGTATGACAGCATTAGAGGGCTTATTGGGCACTTCTGCAAAGACTTGTTTCTGGAAAACAGAGTAAGAATCAATGAGTAGAAACCAGAGGGGCAGGATTTGGGTTCAGTGCAGAGAACAATCTTGTCATATCTAGTTCAGTGATGGCATGGGAGGAGCGATGTTGAAGGTATCAAAGACAAAGTTGGGTGGCCATTTGTGACTGAGGGGATTGGTGAGCATAGGGAGAGCTGAGGCAGAAGACTATACCTCTTCCAACTTTGAGACTGTTAGTCTAAAAGTGTGACTTCATACAAGTAACCTAGGAATGTATTTTATTTTCCTCATATAACACAGTTGAGTTTTCTTCAAATAACACAGCTTTAAACTGTCCTTCCAACCTGTAATGCCATCCCTCATCCACCCATCTATCCCAATTGTGCCCATCCTTTAAGAATCAGTTATACTATCACTCTTTTAGTCTTTGGTCTCCTCGGTGATCTCCGTTTTCCCTGATTACTATAGTATTTATCGACTGCATCTCTTATTTCAGCATTTAATTATACATCAATACTATATGCACAGCAGGTCAGGTGTGACCCAGAAACAATAGCCTCCTATTAATGATAATAGGTAGTAGCATCACTCAACCAATCATTTAGAGTAGCCTAAGCTTCTCCACTTTCGCCTAACTTTTCCACATGTGCATACCTTATCTCTTCCTCCAAATCCTCATCTCCTGAAAGGCATGAACAGTACAAGGCTGACTGCATACTAGGTTTTCATTTATATTTTTAAATTGAATTGTCTCTATGTAGGATGGGAATGAATAACTTGAGCTTTTCAGGGAAGACTCTCTTTTGTCATTGGTGAGACCTCTGGAATGCACCACCATGTCCATTGTAAACAATATTTACAGGGTGATTGTTTTCTTTACAAAATTTATTATGCGGATATTTCTGGAGCCAGCCTGTAGAAATGCTTTGACTGTTCCTCCAGCATCATAAGCCCTAAGTATCTCTGTCCCTGATCTTTTGTAAATGTCATTTCGTGGCAGAATAAAACAATGACACAAGCAGCTTCCTAGAAGATAGCATGTGAGGATGCAAGACTACAAAACTTTAAAAGTCAAAGTAGAAGAACGAATTCCACAAAACTTGGATAGTTTTATTTTACCAAATATTTTAGTTTCTTGTAGTTATAAAAAAGAAAAAAAGTCTTTAATCTTGTCTTATGAAGTTATTTTTACTCTCTTCAAGTTTCTAAGGCAGGTTTTTTATATAAAATTAATTGAAAACAAATTAGTGCTGCAGTTTACAAAGGGGAAACCTTGGTGTCGTAGTGGTTAAGAGCTACAGCTACTAACCAAAGGGTTGGAAGTTCGAATCTACCAGGCGCTCCTTGGAAGTTCTGTGGGGAAGTTCTACTCTGTCCTGTAGGGTCGATATGAGTCGGAATTGACTCAATGCAACTTTTTTTTTTTTTAAATAAAGATGTGTGTAAGAACAGACAACCAATCCTAGGGGAACTGTGAGCATGTAAACTTTGATGTGCCACTAAATCACTCTATGAGTTTAAGCAAACCATCGGGAATTCATTCAACAAACTCATATCAAACAACTGACTATGCACCAAGGATGAATCTTTCTTTAATTTACATAGTTCTGAAATGAGGATGACAATACCTGCCTTATCTATCTCAGTGTTGTGTGGGGAATGAAAGAGAAGTACAGATTTAGAAAGATCTGAAGCCTTTTCCAGGCTGCTGGCACCTGTATGCTGTATGCCTGTATGCACAGCAGGTCAGATGTGACACAGAAACAATTGTTGTTGTTGTTAGGTGCCATTGAGTCAGTTCTGACTCATAGAGACCCTGTGTATAACAGAACGAAACACTGCCAGGTCCTGCACCATGCTCATAGTCATTATGCTTGAGCCCATTGTTGCAACCACTGTGTCAATCCATCTCATTGAGGGTATTTCTCTTTTCCATGGATCGTACTTCTTCCAAGACAGATTTGTTCATTCTTTTGGCAGTCCATGGTATATTCAGTGTTCTTCACCAGACCACAATTCAAAGGTGTCAATTTTTCTTTGGTTTTCCTTAATTGTTGTCGAGCTTTCCCATGCATATGAGGCAATTGAAAATACCACGGCTTGGGTCAGGAGCACCTTAATCTTCAAGGTGACATTCTTGATTTTCAATACTTTAAAAAGGTCCTTTGCAGCAGATTTGCCCAATGCAATTTTTCTTTTAATTTCTTGACTGCTGCTCCCATAGGTGTTGATTGTGGATCCAAGTGAAATGAAATCCTTGACAGCTTCAATATTTTCTCTCTTTATCATGATGTTGCTTATTGGTCCAGTTGTGAGGATTTTTGTTTTCTTTACGTTGAAGAGTAGTCCATACCGAAGGCCATAGTCTTTGATCTTCATCAGTAATACTTCAAGTCCTCTTCACTTTAAGCAAGCAAGTTTGTGTCATCTGCATCATGCATGTTGTTAATGAGTCTTCCTCTAATCCTGATGCTGGGTTCTTCTTCGTATAGTCCACCTTCTCAGATTATCTGCTTAGCATATAGATTGAATAAGTGTGGTGAAAAGATACAACTCTGAAACACACCTTTCCTGACTTGAAACTGCATGGACTACCCCTTGATCTATGTACAGGTTCCCCATGAGCACAATTAATTGTCCTGCAATTTGCATTCTTCACAATGTTATTCATAATTTGTTATGATCCACACAGTTGAATGCCTTTGCATAGTTAGTAAAACACAGGTGAACATCTTTCTGGTACTCTCTGATTTCAGCCAAGATCATCTGACATCAACAATGATATCCCTGGTTCCATGTCCTCGTCTGAATCTGGCTTGAATTTTTGGCAATTCCCTGTTGATGTACTGCTGCAACCACTTTTGAATGATCTCCAGCAAAATTTTACTTGCATGTGACATTAATGAAATTGTTCAATCATTTCTGCACTCTGTTGGATCATTTTCTCTGGAATAGGCATAAATATGGATCTCTTCCAGTTGCTTGACCATGTATCTGTCTTCCAAATTTCTTGGCACAGACTAGTGAGCACTTCCAGGACTCCATCTGTTTGTTCAAACATCTCAATTGGTATTCCATCAGTTCCTGGAACTTTTTCTTCAGCAATGCCTTCAGTGCAGCTTGTATGTCTTCTTTCAGTACCATTGATTCCTGAACATATGCTACCTCCTGAAATGATTGAACGTCAACTAATTCTTTCTGATATAGTGACTCTGTGTATTCCTTCTATCTTCCTTTGATACCTCCTGCATTGTTTAATATTTTCCCCGTGGAATCCTTCAGTATTGCAACTCAAGGGCTTGAAGTTATTTCAGCTTGAGAAATTTCGAGTGTGTTCTTCTCCTTTGGTTTCTAACTCTAGGTGTTTGCACATGTGTCCTGCATGGAAGGCGATAATTCTATACTGAACCACCACTGCACTGCCTTCTTCATTCTGTAGGCATTGGAATGCCAATGGAGTCTTTAAAGATGGGCAGTGACTTGGTTTGACTTGATTTTGGGAATGTATTTCTAAATTTAAGACAGATAGGAGGTTATTTTAAGGGTCTAGATGAAGGCTTATGGAGTCCCTGGTTGGCACAAACAGTTAAGCATTCTACTACTAGCTGAAAGATTGGTGATTTGAACCCACCCAGAGGGACCTTGGAAGACAGGCCAATCTGTTTCAGAAAGGCCATAGCCTTTAAAATTCTATGGAGTAGTTCTACTCGGTACACATGTGGTTGCCATGAGTCAGAATTGACTCCACAGCAATTAACAATGAACAACAGATGAAGGCTTATCAGGTGCTCTGCACTATAGATTAGTAGTTGAGGGAAGAGGAAAGTTAAGGCTAACTCATTAGAAATTGATGGCAGCTCACTGTCTTATTATACAATAGTCCTTATGAGTAGCTTTTACTGATGTGTGTGTGCAGACATGTGAATCTTTATGTCTAGATATGCCACAGCTGAAAAAATATTGAAAATCTTTAGAATTATGTGATCTTTGTAATTCTTTTTTTTATATTCTCCATTCACCTCCCCGTCTGCTTTTAAGATATATCAGAGTTAATCACTCAAATATCAGTTACAAGGTGTCCCAGTCATACAGTTTTATAGGGAAGCAAAATTAAACAAAACCGAAGGTATTATTCAGTCTACCACACTGTGAGAGTTTCTTTCTCACCCAACTTAGGCTCTGACATCTACCCTGGGCTACTCCTATGCAGTTACCCTCCTCGTCCCTGCATAGCTTCTTGACCACCAACACCATATAGAGCAGACAAATCACCTAGGGGGGAACCACAGCTAGGAGACTTATTGCATTTGGATGAGTAATTGTTCCTGATGGCTTAGTGTTCACCGGAAGGCCAAGCCAATAGCATTTACTGCATAACACGAGGTATGTTTGACGCATGGTATCACAGCATGACTTGTTTATAGTCGTATCACAGTTTAGATTATTAAAAACATCATACAAAGTGGCCATCCAAGGTACAACAATTGTCTCTATCCCCCTGGAGCAACAGAAGAAGAAGAGTTAGGAATAGAAGGAGGAAACGGAATGTGTGGCTAACTGCCTTCTTTGCCATGAGACCAGAACTGGATGGTGCCATGCTACCATTATTGAACATTTTGATCAAAGATTCTACAGAAGAATCCTGATCAGAATGAGGGAAATGCAGAACAGAATTTCAAATTTTCATGGAATCCAGACTTTCTGAATCCATGGAGGCTGGATGAACCCCTGAAACTATTGCCCTGAGATCATGTTTAAACCTTAAAGCATAAACATTCCTTTACGTCTTCTTAAAAACAAACAATAGTTTAGCTTAACTTAAAAATGTCTGCCTTGAGCATTATGCTCTTTTTAAAACTATCTATATGGGATCAAATTGACAATAGAACTCGAAAGATTAGATAGGAACCTTAGGGGGCAGTGAGTTTATGTTAATGGGTGAGGAACAACTCAGAAAAGAGGGGTGAGAATGGTTGCACAACTTGAATGTAATCAATGTCACTGAATTGTGTGTGTAGAAACTTGAATTGGTGTATGTTTTGCTGTGTGTATTTTCAACAGCAACAACAACAAAATAAATAAATAAAGTTAAAAAAACAAATCATCATGCAGGCCTGGAAAACCTACAAGCAGTATGGGAAACACTTGTGATTTATGGAATCTGGAACGGCATGGGGAGGTTCCGTGGTGTAAGAACACTTTTGAGAGCCTCCACAGGCAGGTAGCCCCCACCCCAGTTTTCACACTTATGTCCATTCTGCCCTGTGGCTCCACAGCACCTTCCTAGGGTCTGACAGTGAGGTAAGTCTCTCTGAGAAAGAGGATTTCTACAGCTCCCCAGAGCCAGTTTTTGGGCCTCTTTGCACTGCTTCTTAGAAATTCTCTACGCAGATCAAGTCAACAGGGAAAGGCAGCAAATAGTGTAATAATGTGAATGAAAAAAAATACTAATGTTGGGTAGGAAGTAAATGAGGTAAAGAGGTAAATGAGGAAAGAGACCTTTACTAGGCCTCTTGGACTTTTTAGACTGTATTTTGGTGGCTTGTTTTTCCAGTTCCTGTCATTTTTCTGGTTTTCAAGGGTATTTATTGATTTCTGTATTTACAGAATGAAACTCTGAAAACTTGAATCCTCCTCCTAGAGATTCTAATATTCCCAAGTGCTCACCTCCTGCCATTGAATGGCAGCTACGTGTGTGGCTATGCCAGGCAGTTATGTAACTGCTACTGCAAACCTGGTGTCCAAGGTCTTTTGGCTTTGAGATGACCTAGCAAAGCATGCCCTCCTGGACTTGGACAGATCCTTGTGGACTTGGACAGTAGGAAGAGAAATCATAGCAACTGCAAATGCATCTGCAGATTACCTCAAATCTACTTAACTTGGGTTCTCCATGGGATTTAAATATTGTTATGGATTGAATTGTGTCCCCAGAAAACATGTATTGGAATCCTAACCTGTAGACCTGTGGATATAATCCCATTTGGGAATAGGGTTTTCTTTGTTATGTTAATAAGGCCAGATCTGTGTAGGATGTGTTTTAAATTTAATGACTTTTGAGATATAAAAAGGGCATATTAGACACAGAGAAAAGCGAGCACAAATAATGGAAAGGTAGCTGCCACATTGAAATTGCCAAGGAACCAAGGAATGCCAGGGAAAGAGGCTGAAAGAGACAAAGATTTTCCCCCAGAACCGGCACCATGATTTCAGACTTCTGGCCTCCTCAACTGTGAGAAAATAAATTCCTGTTGGTTAAAGCGACCCACTTGTGGTATTTTTGTTATAGCAGCACTAGATAACTAAGATAGAATTAAGATTCAGAACAATCAGAGTTTGCCAAATCAGTTTGAAGTTTATTGTTATTCTCAATAATGCCTTTCAAAAACTTGGATTCCATCCAACAAGAGAGAAAGAATTTCACCCAACTAACTGCCCAGTAATTGAAGGAAAAACTATACCCAAATCATTCAGAAAGACAGCGCAGGGTCATGTAGAGAAATGAAATTTAGTTACGTTGGTGTAAATCTTGGATCCTTTTGTTTCCTAAAAGCCTTGTACGTGAAGTGAGGCAGAATGGTCTGGCAAATTAATTTAAAACATAAGAAGAAGAAGAATAGCTTATTTTTGTTGAGTACATCCTAGATGCTACGAACTGCACAAAACATTTAATTTAAATCATTTAAATTAATTCTTATGAGAATCTTACAAAGCTAGGGCTATCGTATCCCAGTTTTACAGATGAAGAAATTGAGGGTCAGAGAGGTTAAGTCCAAGTCCCCATAGCCAGAAATAGGCAGATCTCAGCTTTGAACCCAAGCAGCCTAGTCCTAGAAACTTAATCTGAAACACTGTACTATAACTAGAGGTAAGTCCATCCGTTTATCCTTAGGTGGTGATCACCTTAGGTGGCATAACTTAGAAGCATCAGGAAATCCACCTGTCACCATGTATCTCCTCAACCTCTAGCTAGTCTCTCCAACCTGTTAAACATTGCCTGATACCTGCTGCCTCTCCTGAGAGGGGAGGTGGAGGAGGATTAACTCATTTAGTGCTGAACCTTAGTACGTATAATACAGATGGCAACCTCCACGATTCGCTGCTCACAGTGGTGAGGGAGCAGTAAATCCAAACTAAAATTTTAGGATTGAATGCGTTCGTTCATGTTCTCACCATAGCATTGCCACTATCTGGCTGTGTAGACCTCAGGCAAGTTTCCTAACCTCTTTGTGCTTATAGTTTCTTATGTATACAACGAAGGTAATGGTAGCACCTACTGCATACAATTGTTGAGATGATTAAATGCTATAATATACAGAAAGCACTTACTCCAGTGCGTAATAGATAGTAAGCCTTCAGTACATTCCAGCTATCATTTTTATTACATTTATGCCAATGAGATAAAGAGAAGGTCTAGTCTCCTCACATAACACATTCTTGCCCAGATACACTTATACAATGGGAACCACTAACTCCTGTCTTAGTCATTTAGTGCTGCCGTAAGAGAAATTGCACAAGCAGATGCCTTTAACAAAGAAATTTAACAAAGTAGAAGGCTGTTTTGTTGTTAGGTGCGGTCGAGTCAATTCTGACTCATAGCGACTCTATCTACAACGGAACACTGGCCAATTTTGTGCCATGCTCACAATCGTTGCTATATTTGAGCCCATTGTTGCAGCCACTGTGTCAATTTTGTTGAGAGTCTTCTTCTTTTTCGCTGACCCTCTACTTTACCAAGCATGATGTCCTTCTCCAGGGACTCATCCCTCCTGATAACACATCCAAATTATATGAGACATAGTCTCAGCATCCTTGATTCTAGGGAGGATTCTGGCTGTATTTCTTCCAAGACAGATTTGTTTGTTCTTTTGGCAGTCCATGCTATATTCAATATTCTTTGCCAACACTATAATTCAAAGGCATCAATTCTTCTTCGGTCTTCCTTATTCATTGTCCAGCTTTCATGTGCATATGAGGCTACTGAAAACACCATGGCTTGGGTCAGGCGCACCTTAGTCTTCAAGGTGACATCTTTGCTTTTTAACACTTTAAAGAGGCCTTTTTGAAGCAGATTTGTCCAATGCAATGCTTCTTTTGGTAATTCTTGACTGCTGGTCCCATAAGTGTTGATTGTAGATCTAAGTAAAATGAAATCCTTGACTTCAATCATTTCTCCATTTATCATGATGTTGCTTATTGGTCCAGTTGTGAGGATTTTTGTTTTCTTTATGTTGAGGTGTAATCCATACTGAAGACTGTAGTCTTTGATCTTCATCGGTAAGCACTTCAAGTCCTCTTCGCTTTCAGAAAGCAAAGTTGTGTCATCTGCATAAAACCCCCCCCCAAAAAACCATCTGCATAAAGCAGGTTGTTAATGAGTCTTCCTCCAATCCTGCTGCTGGGGTCTTCTTCATATAGTCCAGTTTATCAGATTATTTGCTCAGCATACAGATTGAATAAGTATGGTGAAAAGATACAACCCTGACGCATACCTTTCCTGACTTTAAACCACACAGCATCCCCTTGTTCTATTTGAATGACTGCCTCTTGATCTATGTACAGGTTCCTCATGAGCACAATTATGTGTTCTAGGATTCTTGTTCATTGTAATGTTATCCATAATTTGTTATGATCCACACAGTCAAATGGTTTTGTAGAGTCAAAGAAACACAGGTAAACACCTTTCGGTATTCTCTGCTTTCAGCCAGGATCCATCTGACATCAGTAATGATATTCCTGGCTCCATGTCCTCTTCTGAATCTAGCTTGAATTTCTGGCAGTTCCCTGTGAATGTACTGCTGTAACCACTTTTGAATGACCTTCAGCCAAATTCTACTGGTGCATGGTATTAACCATATTGTTCAATAATTTCTGCATTAGGTGGGATCACTGAGGCTAGAAGTCCAAAGTCAGGGTGCCAGCTCTAGGGGAAGTCTTTCTCTGTCTCTCAGTTCTGGGGAAGGTCCTTGTCATTAATGTTCCCCTAGTCTAAGAGCTTCTCAGAGCAGAAACCTCGGGTCCAAAGGACACCCTCTGCTCCTGGAGTTCCTTTTTTGGTGGTAAGAGATCCCCCTGTCTCTCTGCTTGTTTCTCTCTTTTATATCTCAAAAGAGATTTACTTAAGATACAACCTAATCTTGTAGATGGATTCCTGCCTCATTAATATAACTACCACTAATCCCACATCATTAACATCATAGAGGTAGGATTTACAGCACATACGAAATTTCACTTCAGATGACAAAATGGTGGACAATCACACAATACTGGATACCATGGACTAGCCAAGTTGACACACTTTTTTGGGGGAGGACTCAATTCAATCCATAACACACCCTAAATCTTCCTTTCTTGGGGACTTACCAAGTATCTGATTATCCTTCTCAACTCAAAGTTGGCTTTGCCTTGATTCATTGGTACATGATCCTAAGCCATTGCTTTTATTTTTTTCATAATAAGAAAGGGGGAGGTTGTGATTAATATTGGTAATTTTAACAGCCAGAATGAACTATCCAAAGATTAGGAAGTCCACTAGTTAGTAACATTAAGTTGATTATAGATTTCCAAGCATACATTATATTGCTTTGCCATTTTCATGCCTTTGTGGCTATGTACCAGAGTTCCTGGATGGTGCTGCCAACCACTCAGCTGGTAATCTAAAGATCTGGAGGTTTGAGTTAACCCAAAGTGCCTCAGAAGAAAGACCTTGTGATCTACTTCTGAAAAATCGGCCACTGAAAACCCTATGGAGCACAATTCTACTCTGACACACATGGTGGGGTCACCATGAGTCAAAACTGACTCTGTGATGAACTGTTTTCAGTTGTGTGTGTATGTGTGTGTCTTTGCACATATGATTCTTTTTGCCTTAAATATTAACTCCCACTCCTTCCTTGGACCATTTTACCCCAGCTTTTGCTTGGTCACCTGTTAAACTCCTAGTTGTTCATAGTGGACGTTTGTCTGGTTTTTCTTTTGTTTCTGGTGATCCAGCAGATGAACTCCTTTAGAATGTTGAGAAATATGCCATCACATGACTTTTGGTGGGCACAGGGCCTTCTCTCTACAGAAGGGAAATTCTGGCAGTATGATTCATGAAATGTTATCTAAGATGCTCCTTCCTGAAACTTGAAACTTGTAAAGTAGTGATGCAAAAAATCAGAGGACTGTTTAGAACACCAGAGTCCCATGATGAGTGTACAAAGACACCAGAAGTGGTGTGTTAGTGCTAGCCATATTGGCTTCTGAGGCTCTATCGTGAAATTTTTGCAAATTTTTGAGTGGCAAGCCTAGTCATTAAACAAAAATAAAATTATATAAACGTAATTAAAAAAATTTTTTAATTAAATAAAGGTAATAAATACTCAAAACTCATTATTTCATAATTATTTTCCTATGCTCTTGAGGCTATTGTATATATATATACAATATTGTGCATATATATGTTGTGCATATATATATAAATATATATGAAAATACCATACTGCATATTTCTTCCCAACTATGCATTCAGGGATTTAGCATTGTTGTTGCTGTGTTCCATTGAGTCATATGATCCTATAGAACTGCACCATAGGGTTTCTTGTGCTGTAATCTTTACAGGAGCAGATCATCAAGTCTTTCTCCCACACAGCAGCTAGTTTGAAAAGCAGACCTTTGGTTAGCAGCAAACACAACCATTGCACCACTGGGCTCCTTGATATCACATTGGTAGTTTGAAATTGCCCATGATGTGGGAGTATTTATAACATAGAAATTGGAAAACACTATAATCAGGTTTGTTTTTTTCTGGAGAGTCAGTTGTTCAACATTTACCAGCACACTACTGATCACCACTGCCTGATTGTGACTCAGCATCCAGTGTCAAGATTGCAAGATTTGGCAGCAGTGGGATCCTGACCAGGCTGTTGGTTTGTCTGTGGTTGTGATCATCTGACTCCCTTTGTCTCAACCCATTTCCTTTGGTTTTCCAAGAGTCTGTGAACTAGCCCTACACTTCCAACATATTATTTTTCTGCTCATGTTAACCCATTTCTATTGTTTTCAAACAAGAACCCCAACTGGTATATCATTTCTTCAAAGTCTATCACAGATTCTGCCTCTGGGAAGCCAATCCTGATACCCCTCACCCCTTACATAATTAACCAGTTCTATTTTGCTACACATGGGCCTTGTTCATGCTTCTATTTTTGCACTAAGCACAGCATTTTAATTTATTTATTTACACCTCTGTGTTCTTAAGCCATTGTCTGGTTTCCCAAGGTGTTATCATGAGGCCTGGGACAGAGAAGGTACTGGATAAATGTTAGATTCTTGTTTGTTGATTTTGTTGATGAGGAAACTGAAGGTGAGTGTAGTGATAGACACATCCCATAGTGGTCATGGTATCCTCACTTCTGAAATGACCTATATATCAGTGTGATACAGGGAAAGCGGGTAGGGACATGCAATTTGAATCCTCCTTTGTTCACTGGATCTGAAGTCACTTAACTCAGAGACTACATGAAGGAGGAAAAGAGAGAGAACGAGATGATGCTATCATTCAGGGCTGGAAGATAATGTCAACAGAAGTTCTACTCAAAATAAAAATCTATGCTTGGAAATAATAAAAGGAGAGGGCAGATTCAAGATGAAAAGGCATGAACCAAAAATCTAAAGCATAAAAACTACACAATGGCTGACCAAAAACAAAAAAACAACAAAAAACTTATTAATAGAGGGAAAAATTGAAGAATAAAAATATACAGAGGAAACTACAGAATACATAACAAGAAAACGGCCAAAATGAAAATAGCCATATCTCTGTAATTTTGAAAAAAGTTTTGTTTTCTTGTCCATGGTGGATTTTTATTAGCTGCACCTAAATTTCATCCAGTGCTGTTACAAATAAGGCAAGGGATAAAGAACTTTGAATATGTTTGTAATCCAAATTAGAAAACTTGTGATGAGCAAACTTCATTCTCCTCTGGTTTTAATTGACACAATGAGTTTCACAGAGGGTGTAATGATTTATGTAAATGTAAATCTAAAATTATCCTGTGACCTGCTCTACAATTACTTTTGAAGTCAGCATGTGAGCAGTGCTACCCTGGGAATAAATCTAAAGAAACAGCTTCAGGGAAAATTTCTTGTGTGTGCTCATAAAGGATAAAGGAATCGATATGAGGTCTGTTTCTTACATGACTTTGTATAACTTCTGTTAACTGAACAGACATCTGAAGGGTTTTCTGCTTTCTGTTACAAGCAGGCTACATGAGAAGAAGGCAAGAATCCTAAATATTAGTGCAGTTATTAATACACATATTGGTTTGTGACATTGGTTACCAACCCTACGACATGTCAACACACTCCTTTGTTGACCTTAGGTTCCCTATTACCAGCTTTCCTGTCCCCTCCCACTTTCTAGTCCTTGCCCCTGGGCTGGTGTGCCCTTTTAGTCTCGTTTTGTTTTATGGGCCTGTCTAATCTTTGGCTGAAGGGTAAACCTCAGGAATGACTTCAGTACTGAGTTAAAAGGGTGTTCAGGGGCCATACTATTGGGGTTTCTCCAGCCTCTGTCAGGCCAATAATTCTGGCCTTTTTTGTGTGTGAGTTAGAATTTTGTTCTACATTTTTCTGTGGCTCTGTCCAGGACCCTCTATTGTGATCCCTGTCAGAGCAGTCAGTGGTGGTAGCTGGGCACCATCTAGCTGTGCTGGATTCAGTCTAGTGGAGACTGTGGTAGTTGTGATCCATTAGTCATTTGGACTAATGTTTTTCCTTGTGTCTTTTGTGTTCTTCATTCTTCCTTGCTCCAGATTGGGTTAGACCAGTGGAGTATCTTAGATTGCTGCTCACAAGCTTTTAAGACCCCAGACACTACTCACCAAAGGAGAATGTAGAACTTTTTTTTATATATATAAACTATATTATGCCAGTTGAGCTAGATGTTCCCTGAGACCATGGTCCCCATAGCCCTCAGCCCAGTAATTCGGTCCCTTAGGGAGTTTGGATGTGTCTATAGAGCTTCCATGACCTTGCCTTGGACAAGTTGTGCTGGCTTCCTCAGTATTGCGTACTGCCTTACCCTTCATCAAAGTTACCACTATTATATATTTAGTGTTTTTCCACCCCTACCTCTCCCCTCCCTCATAACCATCAAAGGTTGTTTCTTTTTGTGTGTAAAAATTTTCATGAGTATTTTATAGTAGTACTCTCATACAATATTTGTCCTTTTGTGATTGACTTATTTCACGCAGCATAAAGCCCTCCAGATTCATCCATGTTGTGGGATGCTTCCTAGACTCATCATTGTTCCTTATCATTGCTTAGTACTCCATTGTGTGTGTAGACCATAGTTTGTTTATTCATTCATCTGTTGATGGACATCTAGGTTGTTTCTTTTTGCTATTGTGAACAATGCTGCAATGATCATGGGTATGCATATGTCTATTCCTGTGACACTGTTTTTTCTGTAGTATATATTCCTAGCAGTGGGATTGCTCGAGCATATGGTATTTCTATTTCTAGCTATCTAAGGGAGCACAATATTATTTTCCAAAATGGTTGTACTATTTTGCATTCCCACCAGCAGTGCATAAGAGCTCCAATCTCCCCACAGCCTCTCCAACATGTGTTATTTTCTATTTTTTTTATTAACTTTCAAGTGAATATTTACAAATCCAGTCTGTCACATATAAGTTTACATACATCTTTCTCCATACTTCCTCTTGCTCTTCCCCTATTGAGTCAGCCCTTTCAGTCTCTCCTTTCGTGATGATTTTTCCAGCTTCCCTCTCTCTCTATCCTCCCATCCCCCCTCCAGACAAGAGTTGCCAACACAATCTCAAGTGTCCACCTGATATAATTAGCTCACTCTTCATCAGCATCTCTCTCCCACCCGCTGACCAGTCCCTTTCATGTCTGATGAGTTGTCTTCGGGGATGGTTCCTGTCCTGTGCCAACAGAAGGTCTGGGGAGCATGGCCACCGGGATTCCTCTAGTCTCAGTCAGACCATTAAGTATGGTCTTTTTATGAGAATTTGGTGACTGCATCCCACTGATCTCCTCTTCCCTCAGGAGTTCTCTGTTGTGCTCCCTGTCAGGGCAGTCATTGATTGTGGCCGGGCACCAACTAGTTCTTCTGGTCTCAGGATGATGTAGGTCTCTGGTTCATGTGGCCCTTTCTGTCTCTTGGGCTCTTAGTTGTCGTGTGATCTTGGTGTTCTTCATTTTCCTTTGCTCCAGGTGAGTTGAGACCAATTGATGCATCTTAGATGGCCGCTTGTTAGCATTTAAGACCCCAGATGCCACTTTTCAAAGTGGGATGCAGAATGTTTTCATAATAGAATTATTTTGCCCATTGACTTAGAAGTCCCCTCAAACCATGTTCCCCAGACCCCCGCCCCTGCTCCACTGACCTTTGAAGCATTCATTTTATCCCGGAAACTTCTTTGCTTTTGGTCCAGTCCAATTGAGCTGACCTTCCATGTATTGAGTGTTGTCTTTCCCTTCACCCAAAGCAGTTCTTATCTACTGATTAATCAATAAAAAACCCTCTCCCTCCCTCCCCCCTTCGTAACCACAAAAGTATGTGTTCTTCTCAGTTTATACTATTTCTCAAGATCTTATAATAGTGGTCTTATACAATATTTGTCCTTTTGCTTCTGACGAATTTTGCTCAGCATAATGCCTTCCAGGTTCCTCCATGTTATGAAATGTTTCACAGGTTCGTCACTGTTCTTTATCGATGCGTAGTTGTGTGAATATACCACAATTTATTTACCCATTCATCCGTTGATGGACACCTTGGTTGCTTCCAGCTTTTTGCTATTGTAAACAGAGCTGCAATAAACATGGGTGTGCATATGTCCGTTTGTGTGAAGGCTCTTGTATCTCTAGGGTATATTCCGAGGAGTGGGATTTCTGGGTTGTATGGTAGTTCTATTTCTAACTGTTTAAGATAACGCCAGATAGATTTCCAAAGTGGTTGTACCATTTTACATTCCCACCAGCAGTGTATAAGAGTTCCAATCTCTCCGCAGCCTCTCCAACATTTATTATTTTGTGTTTTTTGGATTAATGCCAGCCTTGTTGGTGTGAGATGGAATCTCATCGTAGTTTTAATTTGCATTTCTCTAATGGCTAATGATTGTGAGCATTTTCTCATGTATCTGTTGGCTGCCTGAATATCTTCTTTAGTGAAATGTGTGTTCATATCCTTTGCCCACTTCTTGATTGGGTTGTTTGTCTTCTTGTGGTTGAGTTTTGACAAAATCATGTAGATTTTAGAGATCAGGTGCTGGTTGGAGATGTCATAGCTGAAAATTCTTTCCCAGTCTGTAGGTGGTCTTTTTACTCTTTTGGTGAAGTCTTTAGATGAGCATAGGTGTTTGATTTTTAGGAGCTCCCAGTTATCGGGTTTCTCTTCATCATTTTTGGTAATGTTTTGTATTCTGTTTATGCCTTGTGTTAGGGCTCTTAGGGTTGTCCCTATTTTTTCTTCCATGATCTTTATCGTTTTAGTCTTTATGTTTAGGTCTTTGATCCATTTGGAGTTAGTTTTTGTGCATGGTGTGAGGTATGGGTCCTGTTTCATTCTTTTCCAAATGGATATCCAGTTATGCCAGCACCATTTGTTAAAAAGACTATCTTTTCCCCAATTAACTGACACTGGGCCTTTGTCAAATATCAGCTGCTCATACGTGGATGGATTTATATCTGGGTCTCAATTCTGTTCCATTGGTCTATGTGCCTGTTGTTGTACCAGTACCAGGCTGTTTCGACTACTGTGGCTGTGTAATAGGTTCTGAAATCAGGTAGAGTGAGGCCTCCCACTTTCTTCTTCTTTTTCAGTAATGCTTTGCTTATCCGGGGCTTCTTTCCCTTCCATATGAAATTGGTGATTTGTTTCTCTATCCCCTTAAAATATGACATTGGAATTTGGATCGGAAGTGCGTTATATGTATAGATGGCTTTTGGTAGAATAGACATTTTTACTATGTTAAGTCTTCCTATCCATGAGCAAGGTATGTTTTTCCACTTAAGTATGTCCTTTTGAATTTCTTGTAGTAGAGCTTTGTAGTTTTCTTTGTATAGGTCTTTTACATCCTTGGTAAGATTTATTCCTAAGTATTTTATCTTCTTGGGGGCTACTGTGAATGGTATTGATTTGGTTATTTCCTCTTCGGTGTTCTTTTTGTTGATGTAGAGGAATCCAAGTGATTTTTGTATGTTTATTTTATAACCTGAGACTCTGCCAAACTCTTCTATTAGTTTCAGTAGTTTTCTGGAGGATTCCTTAGGGTTTTCTGTGTATAAGATCATGTCATCTGCAAATAGTGATAACTTTATTTCCTCCTTGCCAATCCGGATACCCTTTATTTCTTTGTCTAGCCTAATTGCCCTGGCTAGGACTTCAAGTACGATGTTGAATAAGAGCAGTGATAAAGGGCATCCTTGACTGGTTCCCGTTCTCAAGGGAAATGCTTTCAGGTTCTCTCCATTTACAGTGATATTGGCTGTTGGCTTTGCATAAAAAAAAATAGATGCCCTTTATTATGTTGAGGAATTTTCCTTCAATTCCTATTTTGGTAAGAGTTTTTAGCATAAATCGGTGTTGGACTTTGTCAAATGCCTTTTCTGCATCAATTGATAAGATTATGTGGTTTTTATCTTTTGTTTTATTTATGTGATGGATTACATTAATGGTTTTTCTGATATTAAACCAGCCTTGCATAACTGGTATAAATCCCACTTGATCATGGTGAATTATTTTTTTGATGTGTTGTTGGATTCTATTGGCTAGAATTTTGTTGTGGATTTTTGCATGTATGTTCATGAGGGATATAGGTCTATAATTTTCTTTTTTTGTAATGTTTTTACCTGGTTTTGGTATCAGGGAGATGGTGGCTTCATAGAATGAGTTGGGTAGTATTCCGTCATTTTCTATGCTTTGAAATACCTTTAGTAGTAGTGGTGTTAACTCTTCTCTGAAAGTTTGGTAGAACTCTGCAGTGAAGCCGTCCGGGCCAGGGCTTTTTTTTGTTGGAAGTTTTTTGATTACCGTTTCAATCTCTTTTTTTGTTATGGGTCTATTTAGTTGTTCTACTTCTGAATGTGTTAGTTTAGGTAGGTAGTGTTTTTCCAATAATTCATCCATTTCTTCTAGGTTTTCAAATTTGTTAGAGTACAATTATTCGTAGTAATCTGAAATGATTCTTTTAATTTCATTTGGTTCTATTGTGATGTGGTCCTTCTCGTTTGTTATTCGGGTTATTTGTTTCCTTTCCTGTATTTCTTTAGTCAGTCTGGCCAATGGTTTATCAATTTTGTTAATTTTTTCAAGGAACCAGCTTTTGGCTTTGTTAATTCTTTCAATTGTTTTTCTGTTCTCTAATTCATTTAGTTCAGCTCTGATTTTTATTATTTGTTTTCTTCTGGTGCCTGATGGATTCTTTTGTTGCTCACTTTCTATTTGTTCAAGTTGTGGGGACAGTTCTCTGATTTTGGCTCTTTCTTCTTTTTGTATGTGTGCATTTATCGATATAAATTGGCCTCTGAGCACTGCTTTTGCTGTGTCCCAGAGGTTTTGGTAGGAAGTATTTTCATTCTCGTTGCAGTCTATGAATTTCCTTATTCCCTCCTTGATGTCTTCTCTAACCCAGTCTTTTTTCAGGAGGGTATTGTTCATTTTCCAAGTATTTGATTTCTTTTCCCTAGTTTTTCTGTTATTGATCTCTAGTTTTATTGCCTTGTGGTCTGAGAAGATGCTTTGTAATATTTCGATGTTTTGGACTCTGCAAAGGTTTGTTTTATGACCTAATATGTGGTCTATTCTAGAGAATGTTCCATGTGCGCTAGAAAAAAAAGTATAATTTGCAGCAGTTGGGTGGAGAGTTCTGTATAAGTCAATGAGGTCAAGTTGGTTGATTGTTGTAAGTAGCTCTTCCGTGTCTCTATTGAGCTTCTTACTGGATGTCCTGTCCTTCTCCGAAAGTGGTGTGTTGAAGTCTCCTACTATAAATGTGGAGGTGTCTATCTCACTTTTCAATTCTGTTAAAATTTGATTTATGTATCTTGCAGCCCTGTCATTAGGTGCGTAAATATTTAATATGGTTATGTCTTCCTGATCAATTGTCCCTTTTATCATTATATAGTGTCCTTCTGTATCCTTTGTTGTAGATTTAAGTCTAAAGTCTATTTTTCCAGAAATTAATATTGCTACTCCTTTTTTGCTTATTGTTTGCTTGATATATTTTTTTCCATCCTTTGAGTTTTAGTTTGTTTGTGTCTCTAAGTTTAAGGTGTGTCTCTTGTAGGCAGCATATAGATGGATCGTGTTTCTTTATCCAGTCCCTGACTCTCTGTCTCTTTATTGGTGCATTTAGTCCACTTACATTCAGCGTAATTATAGATAAATAAGTTTTTAGTGCTGTCATTTTGATGCCTTTTCATGTGTGTTGTTGGCAATTTCATTTTTCCACACACTTTTTTGTGGTGAGACGTTTTTCTTGGTAAATTGTGAGATCCTCATTTTCATAGTGTTTGACTTTATGTTAGTTGAGTCGTTACATTTTTCTTGGCTTTTATCTTGAGTTATGGAGTTGTTATACCTTTTTGTGGTTATCTTATTATTTACCCCTATTTTTCTAAGTAAAAACCTAACTTGTATCGTTCTATATCGCCTTGTGTCACTCTCCATCTGGCAGTTCAATGCCTCCTGTATTTAGTCCCTCTTTTTGATTATTGTGATCTTTTACCTATTGACTTCCATGATTCCCTGTTATGTGTATTTTTTTTTTTAATTAACCTTAATTTGTTTGTTTTTGTGATTTCCCTATTTGAGTTGATATCAGGACGTTCTGTTTTGTGACCTTGTATTGTGCTGGTATCTGATATTATTGGTTTTCTGACCAAACAATATCCTTTAGTATTTCTTGTAGCTTTGGTTTGGTTTTTGCAAATTCTCTAAACTTGTGTTTATCTGTAAATATCTTAATTTCGCCTTCATATTTCAGAGAGAGTTTTGCTGGATATATGATCCTTGGCTGGCAGTTTTTCTCCTTCAGTGCTCTGTATATGTCGTCCCATTCCCTTCTTGCCTGCGTGGTTTCTGCTGAGTAGTCTGAACTTATTCTTATTGATTCTCCCTTGAAGGAAACCTTTCTTTTCTCCCTGGCTGCTTTTAAAATTTTCTCTTTATCTTTGGTTTTGGCGAGTTTGATGATAATATGCCTTGGTGTTTTTCTTTTTGGATCAATCTTAAATGGGGTTCGATGAGCATCTTGGATAGGTATCCTTTCGTCTTTCATGATGTCAGGGAAGTTTTCTGTCAGGAGTTCTTCAACTATTTTCTCTGTGTTTTCTGTCCTCCCTCCCTGTTCTGGGACTCCAATCACCCGCAAGTTATCCTTCTTGATAGAGTCCCACATGATTCTTAGGGTTTCTTCATTTTTTTAAATCCTTTTATCTGATTTTTTTTCAGCTATGTTGGTGTTGATTCCCTGTTCCTCCAGATGTCCCAGTCTGCATTCTAATTGCTCGAGTCTGCTCTCTGACTTCCTATTGCGTTGTCTAATTCTGTAATTTTATTGTTAATCTTTTGGATTTCTACATGCTGTCTCTCTATGGATTCTTGCAACTTATTAATTTTTCCACTATGTTCTTGAATAATCTTTTTGAGTTCTTCAACAGTTTTGTCAGTGTGTTCCTTGGCTTTTTCCGAAGTTTGCCTTATTTCGTTTGTGATGTCTTGAAGCATTCTGTAAATTAGTTTTTTATATTCTGTATCTGATAATTCCATGATTGTATCTTCATTTGGTAAAGATTTTGATTCTTTTGTTTGGGAGGTTGGAGAAGCTGTCATGGTCTGCTTCTTTATGTGGTTTGATATGGACTGCTGTCTCCGAGCCATCACTGGGAAACTAGTTTTTCCAGAAAATCCGCTGACTGGTACGCTGGCTCCAGGCTCTGAAAACAGTCGCTGCCTCCCCGTATTTGTTTGTTCTCCGTCTCTAAATCTGTGTTTGTTGTTCAGGGTTCGTAGATTGTTATGTATGTGATCGATTCACTTGTTTTTCTGAGTCTTTGTTGCAAGAGGGATCCGCGGTAGCATCCACCTAGTCCGCCATCTTGGCCCCGCCTCCTTTTTTTTTTTTTTTTTGATTCATGCCAGTCATGCCAGGGTGAGTTGATATCTCATTGTGATTTTGTTTTGCATTTCTCTAATGGCTAGTGATTTTGAGCATTTCCTCATGTGTCTGCTAGCCACTTGAATGTGTTCTCTGGTGAAGTGTCTGTTCATGTCCTTTGCCCATTTTTTAATTGGATTATCTGTCTTTTTGTTGTAGAAGTATTGAATTTTCCTGTAGATTTTAGAGATTAGACCTTTTGTTGGATTTGTCATAGCCAATTTTTTTTTCCCAGTCTGTAGGTTTTCTTTTTATTCTTTTCATGAAGTCTTTTGATGAACATAAGTATTTAATTTTTAGATGATCCCAGTTATCTAGCTTGTCTTCTGGAGATTGTGTGTTGTTAGTTATGGTTTGTATCCTGTTGTGTTGTGAATTAGGGCCTCTAGCATTGACCTTATTTTTTCTTCTATGATCTTTATACTTTTTTGGTTTTATATTTAGGCCTTTGATCCATTTTGAATTAGTTTTTGTGTATGGTGTGAGGCTTGGGTCCTGTTTCATTTTTTTTGCAGATGAACATCCAGTTTTGCCAGCACCATTTGTTAAAAAGACTGTCTTATCCTGATTTGATGGACTTTCGGTCCTTGTCGAAGATCAGGTGGCCATAAGTGAATAGATTTACATTGGGGTTCTCAATTCTGTTCCACTGGTCAATGTGTCTGTTGTATCAGTACCAGGCTGTTTTGACTACCATAGCTATACGGTAGGTTCTGAGATCAGGTAGTGTGAGTCCTCCTACTTTATTCTTTTCTTTCAATATAAAGGTAATGATTAGTTTTAACATCTCTTTAAAGAATGTTGTTGGTATTTGGAAGGAGATTGCATTGTATTTGTAGATTGCTTTGGGTAGAATTGACATTTTCACAATGTTGAGTCTATCTATCCATGAGCATGGTATGTTTTTCCATTTAGGTAGATCTCTTATGGTTTCTTGCAGGAGTGTTTTGTGATTTTCTTCTTATAGGTCTTTTACATTCCTGGTTAGATTTATTCCTAAGTATTTTAATTTTTTAGGAGCTATTATAAATGGATTGTTTTCCTGATTCCCTTTTTTTTTTTTAATTAGAGTATAGGAATCCAACTGGTTTTTGTATGTTTATCTTGTATCCTGCAACTCTGCTGAATCTATTAGTTTCAGTAGTTTTCACGTGGAGTCTTTTGAGTTTTCTATGTATAGTATCATATCATCTGCAAATAGGGACACTTACTTCTTCATTACCAATTTGGATGCCCTTTATCCCTTTATTTCTTTTTCTTGCCTTATTGCTCTAGCTAGGACTTTCACCAAAATGTTAAATAGGAGTGATGATAAAGGGCATCCTTGTCTTGTTCCTGTTCTCAAGGAGAATGTTTTCGGCCTCTCTCCATTAAGAATGATGTTGCCTGTTGGTTTTGTAGAGATGCCTTTTGTTATATTGAGGAATTTCCCTTTTATTCCTATTTTATTGATTTTTTTTTTTTTCAATCAGGGATGGATGTTAGGCTTTGTCAAATGCCTTTTCTTCACCAATTGACACAATCTTGTGATTCTTTTATTTTATTTATGTGGTGGATTGCATTGATTGATTTTCTAATATTGAATCATCCTTGCATACCTGGTAAGAATCCTGCTTCATTGTGGTGTATTATTATTTTAATATGTTGCTGAATTCTATTGGCTAGAATTTTGTTGAGAATTTTTGCATCTATATTCATGAGAGATATTGGTTTGTAATTTTATATTTTTGTGGGTGTCTTTGCCTGGTTTTGGTATCAGGTTGATTCTGGCTTCATAGAATGAATTCAAAAGTATCCCTTTCTTTTCTGTGTTCTGAAATAGTTTGAGTAGTACTGGTGTAATCTCTTCACCAAATGTTTGATAGAATTCTTCAGTGAAGCCATCTGGGCCAGAGCTTTTGGGGGGAGGGGATTATTTTTTTTTTTACATTATTTTTTCAATCTCTTGTTATGGGTCTGTTGAGATTTTCAACATCATTTTGTGTTAGGTCAGTTAGATAGTGTGTTTCCAGAAATTTACCCATTTCCACTAGGGTTGCAAATTTGATGGAGTATAGTTTCTCATAGTGCTCAGTTATGATCCTTTTTATCTCAGTTGGGTCTGTTGTAATGTCTCCCGTTTCATTTCTTATTTGGGTTATTTGAATCCTCTCCTGTTTTTCTATTGTAGCTTTGGCCAGTGGTTTGTCAATTTTGTTGTTCCTTTCAAAGAACCAACTTTTGGTTTTGTTGATGCCTTCTTTTTTTTTTTCCTCTATTTCATTACATAGGCAATGTTTTTTTTTTTTTTATTTCACTTATTTCTACTCTGATCTTTATTACTTCCTTTCTTCTGGTGGCTGTGGTCTTCTTTTGGTGTTCTCTTTCTATTTGTTCGAGTTGCATAGATAATGTTTTGATTTTGTCCCTCTTTTCTTTTTTGGTGTGTGCATCTGTTGCTGTAAATTGACCTCTGAGCACTGCCTTTGTTGTGACCCAAATGTTTTAGTATGATGTGTTTTCATTCTTGTTTGATTCTAGGAATTTTTTAATTCTATCTCTGATTTCTTCTAACCCAGTGGTTTTAAGTAGGTTGTTACTCAGTTTCCATGTAACTGATTTTTTCCCTTGCTCTTCCTGGTGTTAATTTCTACTTTGATGTCATTGTGATCAGAGAAGATACTTTGTATTGTCTCAGTGTTTTGGATTTGTTGAGGTTGCTTTGTGGCCTAAGATGTGGTCTATTCTGGAGAACATTCCATGTGCATTGGAGAAAAATGTATACTTTGCAGCTGTTGGGTGGAGAGTTCTGTACATGACTATGAAGTCAAGTTGGCTGATTGTGGCCTTCAGATATTCAATATCTTTGTTGAGTTTCTTTCTAGAGGTTCTATCCTTTACTGAGAGTGATTGTGGAAGTCTCCTATGGTTAGTGTGGAATTGTCAATGTCTCTTTTTAGAGCTGTTAAGAGTTTGTTTTATGTATTTTGGAGCCCTTTAATTGGGTGCATAGATATTTATTATGGTTTTGTTTTCATGATGGATCTTCCCATTAAGGATACCCTTCTTTTTGTTTTTTATGGTGGATTTTGTTTTAGTCTATTTTATCTGAGATTAGTATTGCCACACCTGCTCTGTTTTTATAGCTGTTTGCTTGGTATGTTTTGTTTTGTTTTTTTTTTTCATCCTTTGATTTTTAATAAAATTATGTCTGTGTTTCTAAGGTGTGTTTCTTGTTGACAGCATATTAGTGGATTCTGTTTTTTATATATCCTATCACTCTCTATGTTTTTTTTGTTTGTTTTTTGGGTATCACTCTCTATCTCTTTAAGGGTGCATTTAGGCCATTTAAGTTCAATGTAAGTATTAATAGGTGTAAGTTTATTGCTGTCATTTTGTGGTGCTGATTTTTTCTTTGTTCCCTTTACTCTTCTGTGCTAAGTTCCTTTTGTTTGTGGATTTTTAAAAATTTCTTTTGTTTTTGTAGATTTTGTGTTTATTGAGACTTTGTTTTTCTTCTTCATTTTAATGAATAGGTTTGTTAACTTTCCTTGTGGTTACCTTGAAATTTACCCCTATGTTCCTAAATTTGAAACAGTCTTTTATTATTTGGTATCTCCTTGTCTTCCTTTCCATTTGAAATTTCTATAGCTATAGTTTTTATTCCCTCTTGTATTGTTCTGACGTTGTCATTTACAGGTTAATCTCTCTTGTTCCTTGTTGTAAATCTTTTAGTTTTGATTAATCCTTTAGAGTTCATTACCTAAATTGGTATCTGGTTGATGTGGTCTTGGGTCCTGTGTTCAGGTTGTCCTCTGATGTTGTTTGTTCTCTAACTGAAATACTCCTTTTAATAATTTTTGTAAGTTTGGCTTGATTTTTACATGTTCCCCAAATTTCTGTTTTTCTGGAAATGTCCTAATTTCACCACCATATTTGAGTGAGATTTTTGTTGGATATATTATCCTTGGTTGGCATTTTTATTCTTTCAAGGTTTTATATACATCATCCCATTGCCTTCTTGCCTACATGGTTTCTGCTGAGTAATCAGAGCTTTGTCTTATTGTTTCCCACCTGTACGTGACTTTTCTTTTTTCTTGAGCTGTTCTCAGGATTCTTTCTTTGTCTTTTCTTTTAGTAAGTGTGATTATGATATGCTTTGATGATTTTCTTTTGGGGCCTATTCTATATGGGGTTCATTGAGCTTCTTGGATGGTTAGCTTTTCATCTTTCATGATGTTAGTTAAGTTTTATGTCAGCAATTCTTCAGTGATTCTCTCTGTGTTTTCCCTCTTCCCTCCATTCTGGAACTCAGATCACTCATGAAGTTTTGCTTTTGATTGTATCCACATCATTCTCAGTGTTTCTTCAGTTTTCTTCATTCTTTTCTCTGGTTTTTCCTCAAACAAAGTGTTATCCAAGTTTTTTTTCTTCAATTTCACTGATCCTGTCTTCCATTTTCAGACCTGCTTCTTAGACTTTCTATGACACTGTCCATTTCTGGAATTTTGTTGTTTATCTTTTAGATTTCTAATCGCTTTTATTGTATGATTTCTTGTGAGTTTATTTTGACATTTTGTTGCTGCATTATTTTCCTGAATTCTTCTATTGTTTTGTCTGTCTTTTCCATGATATTGTCTGCCTTTTCCATGATTTTGTATGCCTTTTCCATGATTTTCTCTACTTTTTCCTCATTTTTTTCTAGTTTTTGCTTCAACTCTTAGATAAAATAGCTCTGAATATTAGAGATTTGAATTCCCTATCAGCTAGTTCCAGTGCCTTTTCTTCTACTGAAAGTTCATCTTGTGTTTTATTTTGGACTCCTACTGGAACCATCTGTTCTGTGTATTTATATGTTTTGATATTGTCTTCTTTCTTTGGGACATTCAGTAGGTGTTTTTTTCATTTATTGATTGTAGATTTGTTTGTTTTGTACTACTTTTTGTTTTATTTGGTTATGTCTGAGCAGGTGGGCGGTGTGTTCTTTGTTTGTCTGTGGGCACAATGCTTCTCACCACCTTGTCCATGAACAGGGCCAGTTGCTCAGCTATGATGGAGCAGGGCAGGCACAGCAAAAGGGGGGCTGAGATGGGTATTTTGTGGCACACATTGGGTCCCACTTGGTGGGGCTTGTGGCCAGTGCAGGGCAGCTTCCACTAGACAATGTCTGTGCTGCTCAGGGATGTAATGTTCAGCACATGGTGCTGATAAGCAGGAGGGAAGGGGGAGGTTGTGATATGTGGAGCTAAGTGGGTGGTGAAAGAAGAGACAGGGGAGAGAGAAAAAGAGGCCCCCCAAAAAGTGCTGAGGCAGCCTGGTCTTGCAGTAGCATAGACCCTGGGAAGCTGTGTGCAGGTGGCTTTGTAGGCAGGGGGTGAGGCACAGCCTGTCAAGAAGGGACAGATATGCCACATGCAGCTAGATAGGCAGGAGAAAGGAAAGGAAGAAAGGGAGAGAGAGATAAGAAACTAGATTTAAAAAGAGAGAGAGAGAGAGAAAGGTACACGCAGCTGGGTGGTATGGAGAAAGGAATGGAAAGAATGTAGAAAGAGACAGGAAACCAAGAAAAGAAAGAAAGAAAATAAATGATGCTGGTGGTTGGGAGGAAGGAAAGGAAAGGAGGTAGAAACAGACAAGAAACAGAGAAAAAAATAGAAGAAAGAAAAAAACAAAATGCCCCAAGGGAGCCCACTGGAAGTGGGTCCCCATCAGACTGGCACTGCCCAGCCTGTCAAGAAGGAGCAGAGATGGGACATGGTACCAGGTGTTCAGGAGAAGTGTAAGGAAGGAAGTTAGGGAGAGATAAGAAACCGAGAAAAAAAGAAGAAAGTAAAAGAAAAACAAAATGCCTCAAGAGAGCTCACCAGAAGCGGATTCCCAGCCGAGTGACACTGTACAACCTGTCTAGAAGGAGCAGAGATGGCACGTGGCACCAAGTGTTCAGGAGAAGGGTAAGGAAGGAAGGTAGAAGGAGACAAGAAATTGAGAAAAGAAAAAAATAATCCCCATGGGAGCCCACTGGCTTGGAGGTGAGGACCAGGGAAGTGGCTCTCATGCTGCTAGGCACTGCACAGCCTGTCTAGAAGGGGTAGAGATGGCACACAGTGCCAGGTATTCAGGAGACAAAGAAAGAAAGTAGAGAGAGATGACAAACTGAGAAATGAAGAAAAACAAAAAGGAAAAAAGAAAAAGAAAAGAAAAATTGCTCCCAGGGATCCCACCTGCATGCAGTGTGTACTGAGGAAGCAGATCCCTAGCCAATTGGTGCTTCACAGCCTGTTAAGAGGCAGAGATGGCACACAGAGCCAGTTATGCAAGAGAAAGGAGGAGAAGGAGATGAGAAAGGAAGAAGAAACCAAAAGAAGAAGAAAAAAGCAAAAAAGGCATCACGAAAATGGCACTGAAGGAGCTAGCCATTGTGAGTGGGGCAAGTCCAAGAGGCATGGAGCAAGTGCCTCCCAGCCAAGAGACCACGGCCCACCGGGAAGCAGCAGAGGCTGAGCATGGGGAAGAAGGGAGTGGGAGGGGAAAGCTTGTGTAGCTGGTTATCTGGTGCTCTGTCTCCTGTTGGAAGCTCCATGAAGCTGCCTTCCTGTACTCTCTGTCCACCCAATCTCGGTAGCTGAGGAGTCCAAGATGGCGAATCCATGACTCGTTAGCTGATAGGGGCCCTCCACTCCCTATCCCTCGTCCTTCATTATTCTGTCAGTTTCTTATTCCATTTGGTGCTTAGCTGAGTTATCTCTTCATTTGACACTTAGGGTTTCAGGACTGATGTTTGTCTGTAGTTTTTCAGGTCTTTGCTGTGGACGGATGGCATGGTGCTTCTTCCTATAGTGCCATGTTGGCTCTGCCCTGTTTTTTTTTTTTTTTAATACAATTTTATTCAGTTTTTGGTGAAAGTTTGCACAGCAAGTTAATGTTTGACAATTTCCACACAAATTGTTCAGTGACGTTAGTTATATTTATCACAATGTGTCGATGTTATCTTTAACTGTGTTTTGTTTTTTTCCTTTCCAGTGCTCTAGTTTTCCTGCCCCCTTATCGTCTCATCTTTGCTTTTGAGTAATTGTTTACTTTTGGGTTTCATACTGATGGCTTTTCAGTAGGGCACTGATCTTATGTGTAACTCTATATTCCTTCCATCTTCTTTTGATGCTCTCTGCGATGGTCGATATTTTGCCCATAGAATTCTTCATAATTAAGACTCGAGGATTGAGTATTTTCTTCAGTTCTTTCATCTTGAGAAATACTGAGTGCACTCTTCCCTTTTGGTTTTCTAATACCAGGACTTTGAACATGCCATTATAATACTTTGTCTTCTCGAGCCACCCTTTGAAATCTTCTGTTCAGCTCTTTTCTTCAACATTTCTTCCATTTTCTTTGGCTGTTCTACACTCAAGAGCAAGTTTCAGAGTCTCTTCTGACATCCTTTTTTTCTTTGCTGTCTTTTTGATGACATTTTGCTTTCTTTTAGTATGATGTATTTGCCCAACTCCTCTGATCATCAGTCATTAGTGTTCAATACATCAAATCTATTCTTGAGATGGTCTCTAAATTCAAGTCGGATATACTCAAGGTTGTTCTTTGGCTCTCGTGGACTTGTTTTAATTTTCTTTACCTTCAACTTGAACTTGCATATGAGCAATTGATGGTCTGTTCTGTATCCGGCCCCTGATCTTGTTCTTACTGATGATATTGAGCTTCTCCATCATCTCTTCCCACAGATGTAGTCAATTTGATTCCTGTGTATTCTATTTGGTGAGATCCATATATGTAGTCACCATTTATGTTATTAAAAAAAAGTACTTGCAATGAAGAAGTCACTGGTCTTGCAAAATTCTATCATGCAATCTCTGGCATTGTTTCTATTGCCAAGGCTATGTTTTCCAAGTACAGATCCTTCTTTGTTTCCAACTTTTGAATTCCAATCACTGGTAATTATCAATACATCTTGATTACATGTTTGATCAATTTTAGACTGCAGAAGTTGGCAAAAGTCTTCAATTTCTTCATTTTTGGCCTTAGTGGTTGGTGTGTAAATTTGAATAATAGTCATATTACCTGGTATTCCTTGTAGGCATATGGATATTATCACTGACAGTGTTGTACTTCAGGATAGATCTTGAAATGTCCTTTTTGACAACGAATGCAATGCCATTCCTCTTCAATTTTTCATTCCTGACATAGTAGACCATATGATTGCCTGATTTAAAATGGCCAATACCAGTCAGTTTCACCTCACTAATGCCTAGAATATCGATCTTTATGTGTTCCATTTAATTTTTGATGGCTTTCAATTTTCCTAGATTCATACTTTGTACATTCCATGACCTGGTGGCATAGTGATTAAGAGCTATGGCTGCTAACCAAAAAGTCAGCAGTTCAAATCCACCAGGCGCTCCTTGGAAGCCATATGCGGCAGTTCTACTCTGTCCTATAGAGTCACTATGAGTTGGAACCAACTTGACAGCAACGGGTTTAGCTTTCTTTTTTTTAATGGCTAATGATCGTGAACATCTTTTCATGTGTTTGTTGGCTTGTTGGATGTCCTCTTTGGTGAAGGTTCTGTTCATGTCCTTTGCCCATTTTGTGATTGGGTTTTTTGTCTTTTTGTTGTTTGTTTTTATAGATTTTAGAGATTAGACCTTAATCAGATAAGTCATTTCCGAAGATTTTTCCCCAGTCTGTAGGTTGTCTATTAATCTTCTAATAAATTCTTTTGATGCATCTAAGTTTTAATTTTATGAGGTCCCATTTATCTATTTTATCTCCTTTTATTTGTGCATTTGTTGTACTGTTTGTTATCCTATTTTTACAAAAGATTAGGTCCCACAGTTTACCCCCTATGTTTTCTTCTAAGAATTTTACGGCTTTAAGTTTAACGTTTAGGCCTTTGATCCATTTTGAGTTAGTTTTTGTGTGTGGTGTGAGGTATGCATCCTGTTTTTTTTTTTCTGCAGGTGGATATTCCAGTTTTGCCAGCACCATTTAGGCTGTTTCCGCCCCACTGAATGGACTTTGGCCTCTTGTCAAAAATCAGTTGCCCATAGATGGATGGGTTTAATTATGAGTTCTCATTTCTATTCAACTAGTCTATGTGTCTATCGTTGAATCAGTACCGGTTGGTTTTGATTACAGTGGCTGTATAGTATGTTTTGATATTGGAGAGTGCGAGGCCTCCTGCTTTGTTCATTTTTGTCAATATTGCTTTGACTAATTGGGCTTTCTTTCCTTTCCATATGAAGTTGTTCATTAGTATTTCCATTTCAGTAAAGAATGTTTTGGGGATTTATATCAGGGTTGCATTATATCTGTAGATTACTTTAGGTAAAGTTTACATTTTCACTATATTAAGTCTTGCAATCCATGAGCACATGATGTTTTTCCATTTTTGTAGGTCTCTTTCAGTCTCTTATGGTAGTGTTTTATAATTTTCATTGTATCAGTCTTTTATGTCCCTGGTTAGGTTAATTTCTACTTACTTTATTAATTTGGGGACTATTGTAAAAAAAAAAAAAAAGATCTCACAGTAGTCTTTGTTGCTGTAAAGGAACCCAACTAATTTTTGTGTTGATCTTGTACCCTGCAGCATTACAAAATCTTCTATTAGTTCCAGCAGTTTTCTTGTGGAATATTCAGGGTCTTCTCTGTATAGGGAGCCCTGGTGGCTCCCTATACAGTGGATAAGAGCTCGGCTGCTAACCAAAAAGGTCAGCAGTTCAAATTCACCATTTACTCCTTGGAAACCCTGTGGGGGCAGTTCTACTCTGTCCAATAGGGTTGCTATGAGTCAGAACTGACTCAACAGCACATAACAATGACAACAATCTCTGCATAGGATCATGTCATCTGCAAATAGAGATAGTTTTACTTCTTTCTTTCTCATTTGGATACCTTTTATTTCCCTTTCTTGTCTTATTGCTCTGGTCAGGACTTCCAGTACAATGTTGAATAAGAGTGGTGATAATGGCCATCCTTGTCTTATTCCCGTTCTCGGAGGAAAGGCTCTCAGCCTTTATCCATTGAGTATAATGTTGGCTGTTGATTTTGCATATATGCCCTTAATTGTGTTAAAAAATTTCCCTTCTATTCCTATTTTGCTGAGAATATTTAGCTGGAAAGTGTTGAATTTTGTCCAGTGCCTTTTCTGCTTCAATTGTTATAATCATATGGTTCTTCTTTGTTTTCTTTATGTGGTGGATTATATTGATTGATTTTCTTATGTTGAACTACCGTTGTAATTCTGGTATGAATCCCACTGAATCGTGATTTTTTTGTATGTTAATGAAATCTGTTGACAACAAGAGTGTTAGCTCTTCTCTGAATGTTTGGTAGAATTCTCCAGTGTAGCCATGGGTTGAATTCTGTTCCCCAAATATGTGTATTTCAATTGGGCTGGCCCATGATTCCTAGTATTGTGTGATTGTCCTCCATTTTGTGGTTGTAATTTTATGTTAGAAAACGATTAAGGTGGGATTGTAATGCCCTTACTAAGGTCACTTCCCTGACCCAATGTAGGTAGTTTCTCTGAGGTGTGGTGTGCACCACCTTTTGACTCTCAATAGATAAAAAGGAAAGGGAGGCAAGCAGAGAGGGGGACCTGATACCACTAAGAAAGCAGTGTCAGGAGCAGAGCACATCCTTTGGACCTGGGGTTCTTGCGTGCAGAAGCTCCTAGTCTGGGAGAAGATTGATGACAGAGAGAGAAAGACTTCCCCTGGAGGTGATGCTCTGAATTTGGACTTTTAGCCTACTTTCCTGTGAGGAAATAAACATCTTTTTGTTAAAGCCATCCACTTGTGGTATTTCTGTTATAGTAGCACTGGATAACTAAGCCAGTACATTATATTGCATTTTTCTTTTGTTGCTTTCAAAGTTCTCTCCTTGTCTTTGGTTTTCAAGAATTTTATTAGGATACATCCCCACGTGTCTGTCAGTTTGTCATACTGTGGGGGCTTGTGTGTTGCTGTGATGCTGGAAGCTATGCCTCCAGTATTCAGATACCAGCAGGGTCATCCATGGAGGACAGGTTTCAGCTGAGCTTCCAGGCTAAGCCAGACTAGGAAGAAGGACCCAGCAGTCTACTTCTGAAAGGCATTAGCCAGTGAAAGCCTTATGAATAGCAGCAGAACATTGTTTGATATAGTGCTGGAACATGAGCCCCCCAGGTTGGAAGGCACTCAAAAGATGACTAGGGAAGAGCTGCCTCCTCAAAGTAGAGTTGACCTTAATGATGTGGATGGAGTAAAGCTTTCAGGACCTTCATTTGCTGATGTGGCATGACTCAAAATGAGAAGAAGCAGCTGCAAACATCCATTAATAATCAGAACCTGAAATGTACAAAGTATGAATCTAGGAAAATTGGAAATCATCAAAATATTAAAGGGAATGCATAAACATCGATATCCTAGGTATTAGTGAGCTGAAATGGACTGGTATTGGCCATTTTGAATTGGACAATCATATAGTTTACTATGCTGGGAATGACAACTCGAAGAGGAATGGTGTTTCATTCATCATTAAAAGAATGTTTCAAGATCTATCCTGAAGTACAATGCTGTCAGTGATAGGATAATATCCATACACCTACAAGGAAGACCAGTTAATATGACTATTATTCAAATTTACGCACCAACCACTACAGCCAAAGATGAAGAAATAGAAGATTTTTATCAGCTGCTGCAGTCTGATATTGATCAAACAAGCAATCAAGATGCATTGATAATTACTGGTGATTGGAATGTGAAAGTTGGAAACAAAGAAGAAGGATCGGTAGTTGGAAAATATGGCCTTGGTGATAGAAACAATGCTGGAGATTGAATGATAGAATTTTGCAAGACCAATGACTTCTTGGTGAAAGACCAACATAAACAGTGACTATACACATGGACCTCGCCAGATGGAACACACAGAAATCAAATTGACTATATCTGTTGAAAGAGACAGTGGAAAAGCTCAATAACATCAGTCAGAATAAGGCCAGGGGCTGACTGTGGCACAGACCATCAATTGCTCATATGCAAGTTCAAGCTGAAACTGAAAAAAAATCAGAGCAAGTCCACAGGAGCCAAAATATGAGCTTGAATATTTCCTACCTGAATTTAGAGACCATCTGAAGAATAGATTTGACGCATTGAACACTAATGACCGAAGACCAGACGAGTTGTGGAATGACATCAAGGGCATCATCCATGAAGAAAGCAAGAGGTCACTGAAAAGACAGGAAAGAAAGAAAAGACCAAGGTGGATGTCAGAGGAGACTCTGAAACTTGCCCTTGAGCACCGAGCAGCTAAAGCAAAAGGAAGAATTGATGAAGTAAAAGAACTGAACAGAAGATTTCAAAGGGCTTCTTGAGAAGACAAAATAAAGTATTATAATGACATGTGCAAAGAGCTGGAGATGGAAGACCAAAGGGAAGAACACGCTCAGCATTTCTCAAGCTGAAAGAACTGAGAAAAAATTCAAGCCTCGAGTTGCAATAGTGAAGGATTCCATGGGGAAAATATTAAATGATGCAGGAAGCATCAAAAGAAGATGGAAGGAATACACAGAGTAATTATACCAAAAAGAATTAGTCGATGTTGAACCATTTCAAGAGGTGACATATGATCAGGAACCGACGGTACTGAAGGAAGAAGTCCAAGCTTCTCTGAAGACATTGGCAAAAAACAAGGCTCCAGGAATTGATGGAATATCAATTGAGATGTTTCAACAAACAGATGCAGAGCTGGAGGTGCTCACTCGTCTATGCCAAGAAATATGGAAGACAGCCTCCTGGCCAACTGATTGGAAGAGATCCGTATTTATGCCTATTCCCAAGAAAGGTGATCCAACCGAATGTAGAAATTATAGAACAATGTCATTAATATCATGCCCAAGCAAAATTCTGCTGAAGATCATTCAAAAACAGCTGTAGCAATATATCAACAGGGAACTGCCAGAAAGTTAGGCCGGTTTCAGAAGAGGACGTGGAACCAGGAATGTCACTGCTGATGTCAGATGGATCCTGGCTGAAAGCAGACAATACCAGAAGAATGTTTACCTGTGTTATTGACTATGCAAAGGCATTCGACTGTGTGGATCATAACAAAGTATGGATAACACTGCAAAGAATGGGAATTCCAGAACACTTAATTGTGCTCATGAGGAAGCTTTACATAGATGAAGAGGCAGTTGTTGGGACAGAACAAGGGGATACTGATTGGTTTAAAGTCAGGTAAGGTGTGCATCAGGGTTGTATTCTTTCACCATACCTATTTAATCTGTATGCTGAACAAATTATACGAGAAGCTGGAGTATATTAAGAAGAACGGGGCATCAAGATTGGAGGAAGACTCATTAACAACCTGCGTTATGCATATGACACAACCTTGCTTGCTGAAAGTGAAGAGGACTTGAAGCACTTACTAATGAAGATCAAAGACCACAGCCTTCAGTATGGACTGCACCTCAACATAAAGAAAACAAAAATCCTCACAACTGGACCAATGAGAAGCATCATGATAAACGGAGAAAAGATTGAAGTTGTCAAGGATTTCATTTTACTTGGATCCACAATCAACAGCCATGGAAGCTGCAGTCAAGAAATCAAACGACACATTGCATTGGGCAAATCTGCTGCAAAGGACCTCTTCATAGTGTTGAAGAGCAAAGATGTCACCCTGAAGACTAAGGTGTGCCTGACCCAAGCCGTGGTATTTTCAATCACATCATACGCGTGTGAAAGCTGGACAATGAATAAGGAAGATGGAAGAAGAGTTGACGCCTTTGAATTGTGGTTTTGGTGAATAATATTGAATATACCATGGACTGCCAAAAGAACAAATAAGTCTGTCTTGGAAGAAATGTGGCCAGAATGCTCCTTAGAGGTAAGGATGCCGAAACTGCGTCTTACATACTTTGGACATGTTGTCAGGAGGGATCAGTCCCTGGAGAAGGATATCATGCTTGTCAGAGTACAGGGTCAGCGGAAAAGAGGAAGACCCTCAACGAGGTGGATTGACACAGTGGCTGCAACAATGAGCTCAAGCGTAACAACGATTGTAAGGATGGCGCAGCACCGGGCGGTGTTTTGTTCTGTTGTGCATAGGGTCGCTATGAATCGGAACTGACTCGACAGCACCTAACAACAACAAAAACATTCTCTCCTCTAGCACCATGCAAGAAGGGTGATTAGTTCAGGGATGGTTTCTAGTATTTCTGGGTCCCTTAAATAAAATAACCTCTAAGTCACACCGTCATGAACAAAGTCTTCTGCTTGGTAAGATGATTGATGAAAAGAATGGACATTGGCTCTAAGAGGTGGTACCACATGGTGGTTCTTGCTCCTGTATCTCCACTGCCTTGCAGGTGGTAATTGCTCAGTAAATATTTGTTGGCTGAATTAATGAATGTATGACTGCCCAATAAATCTTAAACTCTGTTGCCATGTTGGTGTTGATAAAGTGAGAGCGGCCCTTTAGCTCCCAGGTAAGTTTCCTCACATATCCTGTTTCCTCACATACCCTGTTTTCTCACATACAGAACTGACCCACATCTAGCTGGTATATGAGCTGATAGGAATTTGAGGGATTGCATTCTATAGTCCAGAGAATCAACAGGACAGGTATTTACATTCAACCCTAAATATTTTTTAAGGTGTTTCAAGAAGCTTTATTTAATAGTTGCTTGGACATTTGAAAGAGGCAATGTTTAAATGATTTCTGTATATGCATCTTGCATATTGTACCTATGAAGTTTGAAATAACTGCCTTGCATTCTATATATAAGTGGTTATTTTTATAAACCAGAGACACCTCAGCTATATCTCAGTTACATATTGATATTACTGAGTGGGAGAATCTTAAATTAACGTTTTTCAGTTTATTTTTTAGTGTAACATTCAAATTTAGAATTGGGGCATAGCCCCAAACTGCAATACCATATGCCTGCTGCTCTATCCTTCTTACACAAAGTCCTTGGGTCCCCTTTCATAGACTTTCTCCTCACTGGTTTCTCCAACTCACTGACCACATGTTTTCTTCATCTCCTGCTTCTCCGTATCATAATGTTAATTCAGGAAAGTATCTAAGAAACATTCTCATATTAAGGCATAAGTAGGGCAAAAAAAAAAAAAAAGAGTTTAATGTGATACTAACTCTCAGAGGAATTTTCACTTCAACAGGCAATAAGAAGCCTTTAATCAAAAGAGTAAGTTTAACTGTGGGATTTCCTGCATCAGTTGGAAAAAGAGTTAAGGACAAAGGTGACTGAATTATAGCAGCAACTTCCCTGTGTCTCTAGAGTCAAACCTATGGGTAGGACAGGTCAACAGTGTTGGCCTGCAGCTAGTCCAGCCTAGAGGTCACACACTGTGTACTTTAAGTGTGGGGTGCTCTTTGCGAGCAGTTTTCTAAAAGGGTTAACAACAGAGGCTTTAGAAGTAAGTGAGTCTTGAGTTTGAATATGAGCTCACACTATCTAGATCTGTGGTCTTAGGCAAGGTACTCAACTTTGTGAAGCTTTTGTTTTCTCATCTATAAAACAGATACAGGTTGGCTGTAAGGATTAGATAAGATAAAGTACTTTGCTCTGTACCTTAAAGCCAAACCAAACCCGTTGCCGTCAAGTCGATTTCCACTCGTGGTGACCCCACGGGTTACACAACAGAACTGTGCTCCATAGGGTTTTATTAGCTATAATCTTTACTGAAGCAGATCACCAAGCCTTTCCTCCACTGATGCTGCTGGGTGGGTTTGAACCACCAACCTTTTGATTAGTGGTTGTGTGTAAATCACCTGCAGCACTCAGGTACCTTAGGACCTAGCAAACATTCAGTAGGCACTACTGTGCATGTATGCATACGTACACAAGACAGAAAGCAAAGCCTCACCTCTTCAACTAGGAAATCCAGAGAATCAGCCTGCAGAATCCCAGGGGGTGGGGGTAGGGGTGTAGTCGGTGAAGGGCAGATACCAGAAGCAGGAGGCATTGAGAGGGGAATGATGCTATCACAGGATGAATAAACAGAATGAAAGCAAACAGGGCTCAGGTCAGGTAGAAACCGGGAAAGGGCCAATGATACTCCTACAGCATCCAGCGTCAACTTTAACTTCTGATTCATCCGTGTGTCATTTTAGGTGTTTGGATTATAAAAGTAGCATAAGTGCTGCCATTAGAAACAGGAAGTTATATTGTAAATTAAATATCTCCACTGAGTGGGTAGCATTTCTAAGCTATTTGTTTGTAGTGGGCAAGAGTCTAAAATAAAACAGCCATGAGTAGATTGTTTTGTCCCAGTGACTTCAACTGGATAGCAAGGGCACATTGCATCTTGGATTTTATTTACCAATCCTAAATCAGGAAAGAGAGTTTCTGAAAACACAGAGACAAGTGGAATGAGCAAGCCTGCCCTAGAATTGCACTATATTGATTTGGTACTAAACCACAAATGAAGAGTTTTGCTATAATATTTCTATTTAGTCACCATCAAAGAGGACCAAGATCATTATTTGCAGTTTGGAGGAATCAGGTTGCACAGTGAAACCTTGATTAGTTGGGATTCCTTGCGCTCTTCTTATGCAGAGTAAGGAATGCAACCTCACAGGAGAGGTTTAGTACAAACAGATATTCTAGGAAAATCCTAAGAATAACACAGCTTAATGCAGCCATCTCTCCATCTCCAGGATTGAGCAGAGAACTGTGACAACAGGTTTGAGCAACCCCAGAACCAGCAAGGCCACCCATAGCCAAAGAACATTCCATTTCTCTTTTTATATAGTCTATCCACTAAGAGTATCCACTAAGAGAGGAAAGTAGACCAATAAATTCAAGGATATTTTCCAAAACAAGCATCAAAATTAAAAATAAAACAAAACAAAAAGGGGCTTTTCTGATTTACATGATGTCTATCCCAGCATTCAGGTGATCACAAGCTCTACCCCTGAGTATTCTGTTTGAATCAAGTTTCACTCTTCTTACAACAAAGGAGGAACAGAGGCACTGTACATGGCTAGACCCAGAAAGACCTACATGGAAGAACCACAGTAGACAATTACCCACAGAAATCCCCTGCCTTACTCTAAACTTCAGGAAAGTTCTGTTTGAGGTGGGGCATAGCTGTGTAACACAAACAAGGTAGAAACTGAGGGAAGAAGGAAACAGTACCTCCTATTCAGGGGAGGTGTCAGAGGTTACATTGCTTTTGGCAGGAGGGAAGGGGGAGAGGAGTGTGCAGAATTATCTTTCCCTTCCTGCAGCTTGTACGGGAAGATGGAGCAGGAGATGTTTCAGTTTGAGAGTGTTCTCTGCCGTGAATGACTGATTTGGCAGTTTGGTTTTGGAACAGTCCATTTGTAAACTGGGGTTGGAATGAATGGACTATCCTACATGCACACATTGTATTTTTGCTCAAGCCTTTTGGATCCTTCCTTTTAATACCGAAACATATCATCTCTTGGAAATAGCTTTAGAAAAGATTAGATCTGCCTGATTTTGTTCTGCTCCACCTGATTATTGCTTGCCTGACTCAGGCTTATCTTTGGAGATATATGAGGGCGTCATCCCATCATCAGCACAGAGGGTTGCATCTTTATATTTCATTAACTGGTTACTGTTTTTGCTCAGTGCATGCTTATTTTCAGCCCAGCTTTTTATAATTTATCTCTAGATGCAAATGCTAATGTACCTCATTGAATCAGGCACATTTGTGAATAAAGAAACCAATACCCAGTGGCACAGTGGTTAAGCTCTTGGCTGCTAACAGAAAGGTCAACGATTTGAACCCACCACAAACAGCAGGAGAAAGATGTGGCAGTCTGCTTCCACAAACATTATATTCTTGGAAACCCTGTGGGGGCAGTTCTACTCTGTCCTATATGGTTGCTATGAGTTGAAATCGACTTGATGGCAATGGGTTTATTCACCTGACCACCACCCGTCTGCCAGTTTATTGTTCTATTGTGGTTTTCATGTTGCTATAACACTAGAAGCTATGCCACAGGTATTTCAAATGCCAGCAGTTACCCTGGTGGACAGGTCTCAACAAAGCTTCCAGACTAAGACAGACTAGAAGAAAGGCCTGGTGATATGTTTCCAAAAATTAGCCAATGAAAACCTTAAGGACCATGACAGAATATGTCTGATATATATAAGGTCGCCACGGTTTGGAGCCAACTTGAAGGCAACTAACATGAATCACATTTTTAACCCGGAAGGGACTTACAGACCATCTCCTAAAATTCCCTCTTTTCAGAGATATGGAAGCCAAGGTGGCAAAGGTTAAGTGACCTGCCCAAGGGCACACAGGCAATTGGTAGGATTGCAACTAGTAGTAGGATCTTCAGGCATTGAGTCCATAGCTCTGCCCACAGTACCACACACACATTCAGCTCACATACTTCAGTGTCCAGTTGGCAGCTTTACTTAAAGGGCAGGGGAGGCTCAAACTTAGTGGGCATTAGGAAGGTGTCTAACTGATAGTGCCAATATCCAATTATTGGGCATATGATTACCCGCCAGAGAAGCAGATCTCTCCAGTTTCTAATTATAATCAGAGATTATAAGAACTCTCTTTAAAAAGCTATAGAAAATCCAAGAATCCAAATGGCTTATAAAGTTAATAAATTCTGACAGAAAGGAAAAATTGTTAACTCTTTTCCCAGGTGAAGGGAAGAATGGCCTGGCTAACTGACAGGGATAAATCTACACTGTTAAAAGTGCCTCCGTCAATAGTGCAGGAGACTAGCCCCTGTATCCCTCTCAAGAGGCAATCAAGGACAAAGACAAAAGCCAACTTGCACATGAGCCATGTTCTAAAAGTTGAATAGTGCATTTTCACATAAAAATTGTGTTCTGCATGGTGGTAAAGTTCTCAGCTATGGTAAACCTGCTCATTGCCAAAGCAACATCTCTTCCCCCTGTTTTCCATCCCACCTTCATGATGACAGGAACAGATTTTCACTAGAGCTGTGGAAGTAGTAGGTAACCCCTTTTCCAGTCTCCCCTGCAGTTAAAACCAGTTGCCATCAAGTAGGCTTTGACTCATGGTGACCCAATATATGTCAGAGTAGAACTGTGCTCCATAGGGTTTTAAATGACTGATTTTTCAGAAAGCCTTGCTTTTGAGGCTCAACAAGATGGATTGACACACTGGCTGCAATGATGGGCTCAAGCAGAGCAACAACTGTGAGGATTCCACAGGACTGGGCAGTGTTCTTTCTGTTTTGCATGGGGTTGCTGTGAGTTGTAATAGATTCAACGGCACCAAACAACAACAACTGGGTGGACCAGAACCTCCAAACTTTTGGTCAGCAGCCAAGCACGTTAACCATTTGTACTATCTTTTGCAGTTAGGGAAACCCAAACCCTGGTGGCATAGTGGTTAAGCGCTATGGCTGATAACCAAGAGGCTGGCAGTTCAAATCCACCAGGCACTCCTTGGAAACTCTACGGGGCAGTTCTACTCTGTCCTATAGGGTCACTATGAGTTGGAATCGACTCGATGGCAGTGGGTTTTGGTTTTGCAGTTAGAGCCTGGCTTTTGGCTCAATCCTGGCCAATGAATAGGCTGGGGCACGCCTGAGAAAGATTTTCCACCTTGATAAAAGAAACTGGGAGGAAAAACTTCCCTTCCTGCATTTGGGTGTAGTTGGAGGAGAACATGATGTATGGGCAGAGGCAGCCATTTTGCAATCCAGAAGAGTCGAGCCTGGGATTAATAGCCAATATGCTGAGGATTGCAGAAGAGAAAAGCAGAAAGATCAGGTGCTTGATGATATTGATCAACCACAGATTTAACCACAGAACTCCCCATCTCTGGATTTTTTGTTGTACCATGTGCTGAATCCAGGTCTCAGGGTGAGAACCATTGTGTGCATCTCTTTCCCATCCTGCATGCAGTAACCACCTTGGTAGTGTTAAATCTGCCATGGTGGGAGTATTTACAGCATGGAAACTGCAAACACTACAAATCACAAATCCTCTCCCCCTCCCCCTGGAGAGCTCATTGCTAAACATTTACTAGCACTCTATTGGATATAATAAACTTAATATCTAAGCCACTTCTAGTTGGATACTCTGGTACTTGGAATTGAGAGCACATTAATTGATAGATTACCTTGGCCTTAAAAAGCTTATCTTTAGTGTATTCAATTACATATCAAATAGTTGAATAAAGCTAATTACCCTAGATGCTTGCTGATATGGGCAAATACATTCCAATTAAAACCAAATCCGTTGCTGTTGAGTTGATCCTGACTCATAGCATAGAGCCAAACTGCCCCCTAGGGTTCCTAAGGAGTTGCTGGTGGATTTGAACTGCCGACTTTTTGGTTAGCAGCCATAGCTCTTAACCACTGTGCCACCAGGGCTCCACATGCCAATTAGGAACGTATATCTAATTAAGAATGCTTATTCACACCTCTCTCACTCAGCAGACAGTTCCTACTTCCTGTTAGCCTGATAGCTAGAGGCTCTGGGGATGGATCTTTGGTGACTTTCCCATTGTGGCCCTAGTGGATGTGTAATAAAACTTCTGTAGGAGAGGGCCATGCAGGAGAGAGGGTTGGTGACATCCAGAGGACAGGAGTTTCTAGGAGGGAAGCAACAGGAGCTTCACAAACTCTGGTTTCCTTGGCCAGGATCAGAAGCTTCCTAAAAGTCCTTCAAGGCTGGTGTAATGGATGGAATTGTGTCTACTCTCCCAAAATACATGTTGAATTCCTGACCCTTGTACCTGTAGACGTGACCCAGTTTAGAAATAGGATATTTCTTTTGTTATGTTAATGAGGTCATACCAATACAGCCTGAATCCTAAACTAATCACTTCTGACCTATAAAAAGACCAGAATAAACATAAAGACATAGATAATGGAGACTGCAGCCACTATGTGAGGATCTGCTACAAGCCAAGGGTGCCAATGAACCAAGAAATGCCTGGGGCTACCCAGAAGAAAGGACTCGATAGAGTGGAGACCCTACTTTGGACGTTAGCTGCCTTTGGACTTTAGCTCCCAGAGCTGTGAGAAAATAAATTTCTGTTCTTTAAAGGCACCCACTTGTGGTATTTGTGTTACAACCAAACCAGTTGCTATCAAATCGGTTCTGACTCATGGCGATCCCATGTATGTCAGAGTAGAACTATTCTCCATAGGGATTTTAATGGCTGATTTTTTGGGAAGTAGGTTGCCAGGCCTTTCTTCTGAGGCACCTCTGGGTGGACTCAAACCACCAACTTTTCAGTTAGTGGTAAGCTCATAACCATTTGCACCAGCCAGGGATGAAGCACTAGGTAATTCAGCAGCTAGGCACAAAAAAGGTTGACTTTCAAGTTGCCCATGAGGTCACATAGGACAGTGACTACATTATACTTCTCATTTTCTTTCCTGGAATGAAAACAATGGTACACAATGAATACAATGGGGGAAACTACAGGGAGAGAATCTGGGGAGGGCAATAGGATGTAGTGATAAGAGCAAGATACTGAATTTCATTATACCTGAATTCCTGCATTAGTTGTTTTGCCTTAGATGAATCATTTAAATTCATGGTTTCCTTATTTTTAAAATAAAGGTGTTGACTGAAAGTTCTACAAGAATCCTTCATTTGTAAATCTATTTCTAAGTTATGATACATGTCTTAGGCTGGGTTCTCTAAAGAAGCAAAATCAGTGAATTATATATATGTTTTTTTTATATACATATATACATATGTAGAGAGAAACAGCAAAAGAGATTTATTTCAGTGAAATTTCTCATGCAGTTGTAGAGGGTGGCAAGTTCCAAGTCTGTGGGTCAGGCATCAGGCTGGAGGTTTCTCCTGACTCATGTAACTGCTGGGGCTGACCAACCCAAGATTGACAGTTCAGATGGCAGGCTGCTGGCTCATGGACTGCAGAAGCTGACGAATCCAAGATCTTCAAGTAAGATGGTAGGCTGCTGGCCCACAGGCTGTGGAAGCCAGTGAATCCTAAGATTAGTAGGCAATATGGCAGCCCACTAGGTCAAGTCCCAAGAGCTGGATGTCAGATGATGATGAGCCAGATGAAGGATTCAGAGCAAGCAAGCTAGCTTTGCCAGAAGATCTATATATATATCTATTGGGTGCAGGCCACACCCCTGAGGAAACTTCCTTTACAGCTGATTGGTTGATCACATCATGGAGCATGACTACATCATTATATAACTGCCAAATTATATCATTACATAACTGTGAAACTACATCATTACGTGGAAACCCTGGTGGTGTAGTGGTTAAGTGCTACAGCTGCTAACCAAAAGGTTGGTAGTGCAAGTCCCCCAGGAGCTCCTTGGAAACTCTATGGGGCAGTTCTGCTCTGACCTATAGGGTCACTATGAGTTGGAATCGACTCGGTGGCATAAATTGCCAAACTATATCAGTATGTAACTGCCAAGCCACTGAGAATCATGGCCCAGCCAAGGTGACACAAAACCTTAACCTTTGCAGTCCACCCTCTGTTAACCTGACACCTCTAAATGATGGCAATTGCAAAGTCATACTTGCACCTAACATGATACAACTAATATGTGTACAACCAAAAGCGAAGTAGCCCTGTTTATACCTATGTTATAGGTGAAGGAAACAAAAATATTTGATGCACACATGCAAGGAAGAAATACTCATAACATTTACAGTCTTCCTTTCTGCAACTGGTTATGTCATTGCAGCTGGTATTTAGAACTATCTTCTTCTACCACCCATTCTGTATTCCCTTTACTCTCAACCAGCACCTCTGCTGTTTGTGGTTCTTTGCCTGGTGGGTTGATCAAACTTTCGTTTGTGAAGTGTCTGAGCCATTAGTAGTCATGTGAAAATTGACTTGCTATAGCTTTTCGTTGTCTTTAATCACAGGGCATGGTAGTACTAAGACATGCCATAAGGGATCTCCCGTATTCTAGACATAATCTTCTTTGCCTCCACTATGTAACACCAATCCCATTTCTCCTTGGTAGTCAGGATCAATCAAAACCAAAAAACAAACCCATTCCCATTGAGTCGATTCCGACTCATAGCGACCCTACAGGACTGAGTAGAACTTCCCCATGGGGTTTCCAAGGAGCACCTGGTGGATTTGAACTGCCAACCTTTTGATTAGCAGCCGTAACTCTCAACCACTATGCCACCAGGGTTTCCAGCCCATATGGTAACTCCCTTCTTTGCCTGTTGACCCAGTTGCATGAGGAGCCCAAAGTGACCAGGTGGCATTCTTAACTTTTCAGTTCAATGGAACCCGTGTTGTGTCTCCAGGTGGAAGCATTCCTCCCTTTGAAACAAAGACCTCTAGATTTTCACAGCATAGCATTGTGGGGACAGGAAGTACAAATTTTGCAAGTGGGTCACTAGGGGTAATAGTGAGTGGTGCCACTTCCATTTCCGCCCCTTGATTCTAGGAGCTGTGAATCCTGGCTATGGGAGAAACAGCACCATATATTGGACACTGGTTTAGAGCATATATGGCCTCCTGGAAAACATTGCCCCAACCCTGTAAAATATTGCCACCTAGTTGAAGTGGTAATTGTGTTTTTAGGAGGCCATTTCATCATTCTATTAAGCCAGATGCTTCAGGATGATGGGGAACATACTAAGATCAGTGAATTCCATGAACATGGGCGCATTGCTGAACGTCATTTGCTGTGAAGTGAGTCCCTTGGTCTGAGGCAATGCTATATGAGATAGGACAGTGGATAAGGAATTCTGTGAGTCCATAGATGGTAGTTTTGGCAGAAGTGTGGGACGAGGGAAGGGAAATTGGAATCCAGAGTAAGTGTCTATCCCAGTAAGAACAAAACACTGCCCTTTCCATGATGGAAGCGCTCCAATGTAATCAGCTAATTGCCATATCAGGGACTCAGTGTTGGTCTCTGCTGCTGGCAGATTGGGCATCCAGCAGTGGCTGTAGCCAAGTCAGCCTTGGTGAGTGGAAGTCCATGTTGCTGAGCCAATGCATAACCTCCATCCCTGCCACCATAGCCACTTTGTTCATAAGCCAAATGAGCAATGATGGGAGTAGCTGGGGAAAGAGGATGAATGGCTTCCACAGAATGCATCATCCTATCCACTTGATTGTTAAAATCCTCCTCTGCAAAAGTCACTAATTGGTGAGCATTCACATGAGACACAAATATCTTCACTTCTTTGGACCATTCAGAGAGGTCTATCCACATACTTCTTCCCCATAACTCCTTGACAGCAATTTTCCAGTCAGGTACTTTCCAAGTCCCTGACCATCCAGCCAAACCATTGGCCACAGCCAACGAATCAGTACACAATCACACATCTGGCAATTTCTCCGTCCAAGAAAAGTAAACAACAAGGTGAACTGCTTGAAGCTCTGCCCAATGGGAGGATTTCCCTTCACCAATGTCCAATGTCCAATGTCCTTCAGGGAGGTCACAGAAAGGGACTGTAGTTCTGCCTCTGTCCACTTTTGAGTGGTGCCTGCATATCACACAGAACCATCTGTAATCCAGCACAGGTTTTCTCTTCCCCAGTCAACTGGTCGTGAGTTGCTCCCCATGAGGCCACAGGTGCAGAATGGAGTAAGGGAGTTAATGTGACAGGACTGGAGACATGGATATTTGTGTCACTTCCTCATGCAACTTACTTGTGCCTTCCAGTCCTGCTTGGGCTGGATCTCATGTATACCACTTCATTTAAACATGCAGTGTTGCTGTGCATGTTCAACTTTATGGATCTGTGGATTAGACAATATCCAGTTCATGACTGACAGCTCAGGCTGTATGGTGTCTTGGTGGCCCATGGTTAAGCATTTGGTCTCTACTAAGGACCAGTAACAAGGTAAAAGCTGTTTCTCAAAGGGATAGTAGTTATCTGCAGAGGATGGCAGGGCTTTGCTCCAAAATTCTAAGGACATGTGCTGTGATTCACCAACAGTGGCCTGCCGAAGACTCCAAACACTGTCTCTTTCTGCCACTGACACTTCAAGCACCATTGGATCAAAAAACCATATGGCCCAAGTGTCAGAGTGGCTTGCACGGTGGCCTGAACCTGTTGCAGAGCCTTCTATCAAAACTAGCCTTCACTCAAAACTATCAGCTTTTCAAGTCACTTGATAAATAGGCCAGAGTTGCACACCCAAATAGAGGATATATTGCCTCCAAAATCCAAAGAGGCTCAACAGGTGTTGTGCCCCCTTTTAGTTGTGGGAGGTGCAAGATGTAACAATTTGCTTTTTTTTATAATGAATATCTCAACATGCCCCACACCAGTGGACTCCAAGAAATTTCACTGAGGTGAAAGTCTCCTGAATTTTCGTGGAATTAATTTCCCAATCTTTACCACACAAATGTTTTACCAATTAGTCCAGAGACAGTGACACTTCTTCCTTACTAGGTCCAATCAGCATGATGTCATCAATGTAATGGACCAGTGTGATGGCTCATGGAAGGGATAGGTGATCGAATCTCTGCAGACCAAATTACCACACAGGATTGGAGAGTCAATATGCCTTTAGGGTAGGACAGTGAAAGTACATTGCTGGACTTGCCAGCTGAAGGCAAACTGCCTCTGGTGTTCTTTCAAAACAAGAATCAAGAAAAAGACATTGACCAAATCAATAGCTGCATACCAGGTACCAAGAGAGGTATTAATTTGCTCAAACAATGAAACCATATCTGGAAGAGTAGCTGCAATTGGAGTCGCTGCCCGGTTAAGTTCACGATAATCCACTGTCATACTCCAGGATCCATCTGTTTTTTGCACAGGCCAAATAGGTGAGCTGAATGAGAATGTGGTGAGAATCACCGCCCTTGCATCCTTCAAGTCCTTAATGTTGGCAGCAATCCCTGCAACCCTTCCAGGAATGCAATATTGCTTTTGGTTTACAATTGTCCTACGTAGGGGCAGTTCTAATGGCTTCTACTTGGCTTTTCCCACCCTAATAGCCCTTACTCCACTTGTCAGAGATCCAGTGTGGGTGGGGGTTCTGCTGGTTGCTGAGTATATCTATTCCAATTATGCATTCTGGAACTAGGGAAATCACTAAAGAATGGGTTCAGGGACCGACTATGAGATGAACCTGAGCTAAAAGGCTATTAATAACGTGACATTCATATTCCCCCACTCTTACTGGTGGGCCACAGTGATGTTTTGGTCTCCTGGAACTAGTGTTAGTTCAGAGCCAGTATTCAGTAATCTCTGAAAAGTCTGTTTATTTCCTATAAATAAGAAATAGTCATTCTTGTAAAAGTCTTCTACAGTATACCAAGGCAGGTCTCATACTTTAACTTTGTGTTGTGTAAGCCACCAAATGATACATGCTTCGGCAAACCAAACAAATAAACTATTAAATCTTTTCCTAATTTCTCAAGCTAAATCATTGAATTAAAAGTCTGTGCTTGTAGTGGTGGTGTTAGGTGCTGTTGAGTTGGCCCCAACTCATAGTGACTCTACGTACAACAGAGAGAAACATGGCCTGGCCCTGCACCATCCTCATAATCATTTTTATGCTTAAGCACTGTGTCAATCTATCTTGTTGAGGGTCTTCCCCTTTTTCACTGACCCTTTACTTTACAAGCATGATGTCCTTCTGCAGGAGCTGGTCCCTCCTGCTAACATGTCCAAAGTATGCTTCTAAGGAGCATTCTGGCTGTGCATCTTCCAAGACAGATTTGTTTGCTCTTCTGGCAGTCTATGGTATATTCGATATTCTTCACCAACACCATAATTCCAAGGCATCAATTCATCTTCAGTCTTTTTTATTCATTGTCCAGCTTTCACATGCATATGAGGTGACTGAAAACATCATGGGTTGTGTCAGGCACACCTTAGTCCTTAAAGTGACATCTTTGCTTTTTAACACTTAAAGAGGTCTTTTGCAGCACATTTGCCCAATGCAATGAGTCATTTGATTTATTTACTGCTGCTTCCATGGCTGTTGATTGTGGACCCAAGTAAAATGAAATCCTTGACAACTTCAATCTTTTCTCCATTTGTCATGATGTTGTTTATTGGTCTGGTTGTGAGGATTTTTTTTACCTCTTTACGTTGAGGTATAATCCATACTGAAGGTTGTGGTCTTTGATCTTCATCAATAAGTGCTTCAAGGCCTCTTCACTTTCAGAGAGCAAGGTTGTGTCATCTGCATATCACAGGTTGTTAATATAGTTCATCTTCCTGGATTATTTGTTCGGTATACAGGCTGAGTAAGTATTGTGAAAGGATACAATCCTGATGCACATATCTCCTGACTATAAACCACTCAGTATCCCCTTGTTCTGTTTGAAAGACTGCCTCAGCAAGAACCTGTCTGTGTACAGGTTCCTCATGGGCGCAGTTAAGTGTTCTGGAATTCCCAGTCTTCACAATGTTATCCAGAATTTTTTGTGATCCATGCAGTCGAATGTCTTTGCATAGTCAATAAAACACAGGTAAACATCTATCTGATATTGTCTGCTTTCAGCCATGATCCATCTGACATCAGCAATTATGTCCATTGTTCCACATCCTCTTCTGAATTCAGCTTGAATTTCTGGCAGTTCCCTGTCAATGTACTGCTGCAACAGCTTTTGAATCATCTTCAGTGAAATTTTGCTTGCTTGTGAAATTAATGATATTATTTGATAATTTCCACATTCTGTTGGATCACTTTTATTTGGAATAGGCATAGATATGGATCTTTTACAGTATGTTGACCAGGTAGCTGTCTTCCAAATTTCCTGGCATAGACAAGTGAGCACTTCCATTGCTGCATCTGTTTGTTGAAACATCTCAAATGATATTCCATCAATTCCTGGAGCCTTGTTTTTTTCCAATGTCTTCAGTGCAGCTTGGACTTCTTCCTTCAGTCCCATCAGTTCTTAATCATATGCTACCTCCTGAAATGATTGAATGTTGGCCAATTCTTTTTGGTAGAGTAACTCTGTGTATTTCTTCCATCTTCTTTCAATGCTTCCTGTATCATTCGTATTTTGCCCACAGGATTCTTCAGTATTGAAACTTGAAGTTCGAATTTTTTTCTTCAGTTTTTTCAGCTTGAGGAATGCAGAACGTGTTCTTCCCTTTTGGTTTTCTAACTCCAGGTCTTTATACATGTCATTATAATACTTTGTCTTCTCAAGTCGCCCTTTGAAATCTTCTGTTCAATTCTTTTATTTTATCCTTTTTTCCACCACTTTAACTACTCTGTGTTCAAGAGCAAGTTTCAGAGTCTCTTCTTACATCATTTTTGGCCTTTTTCTTTCTTTTCTGTCTTTTTAAAAACCTTTTGCTTTCTTCATGTATCGTGTCCTTGATGTCATTCCACAACTCCTCTGGTCTTCAGTCATTAGTGTTCAATGCATCAAATCTATTCTTGAGATGGTTTCTAAATTCAGGTGGGATGTACTCAAAGTTGTACTTTGGCTCTAGTGGACTTGCTTTAATTTTCTTCAACTTCAACTTAAATTTGCATATGAGTGATTATGTCTGTTCCACAGTTGGCCCCTCACCTTGTTTTGACTGATGATATCAAGCTGTTCTGCTATCTCTTTCCACAGATGTAGCCTATTTGATTCCTGTGTGTTCCATCCAGTGAGGACCACATGTATAGTCACTGTTTATGTTGTTGAAAAAGGGTGTTTGCAATGAAGAAGCTGTTGGTCTTACCAATTTCTATCATGTGCTCTCCAGCATCATTTCCAACGGTGTCGTATTTTCCAACTTTCAATTCTTCTTTGCTCCCAAATTTCGCATTCAATTGCCAGTAATTATCAATGCCTCTTGACTGCATGTTTGACCAATTTCAGACTGCAGAAACTGGCAAAAATATTCAATTTCATCTTTGGCCTTAATGGTTGGCGAGTAAATTGGAATAATAGTTGCTTTAACTGGTCTTTCTTGTAGGTGTATAGATATTATCCTATCGCTGACAGAGCTGTACTTCAGAATAGATCTTGAAATGTTCTTTTTGACAATGAATTCAACCCCATTCCTCTTCAATCTGTCATTCTTGGCATAGTAGACCACATGATTATCTGATTCAAAATGACAATGCCAGTCCATTTCAGTTCATTAATGCCTGGAAAATCGATGTTTATGTGTTCCATTTCATTTTTGACGATTACCAATTTCTGTAGAAAATTGAAACATTGAATGAAGAATCTGTGCATAGTAGGCCTATATCAATGAATTCAGACTGAGTCAACTTTATGTTCATTGCATCATTATCCCATATCCCTAATAGCCATTCCCACATGTATTCCCCAGGTTTCTGTTTGTACATATTAGATGTCAAGTAGTTCTTCTGGAGTGTAGCGTACCTCCTCCTGGGTCACATTTTGTACATCCCCTTTTGGGGCTCGCTGGGACTTAAGTCTAGTTATAGGTCTAGAAGCAAAAATGGGCATTGGGGGTGGGTCCTGGGAACATTCAGCAATATCTTGTAAGGCGTCTACCCCATGCAATGCCCCAGGCAATGACTCAGATGTGGCCCCAGGCAATATCTCAGACAAAGGTTCTTCAGACACAGCTGGGTTAATCTCATCATTTGGGATTGATGGGGCTAATGGTTTACTGGAGAGGGTGGCTTACCTGACAAAGATGGAGTAATCTCTTCAGATTGGAATAAGAGAACTGGTTTTGTTGCAGGAGTGATTTAACAGAATTTGGGGGCTCAATGCCCCAGCTTCCTGATTATCTGCCCATATGGCCCCATCCCAAGTTTCAGGATCCTGTTTCTTCTCAATAAATGCCCTCCTTTTAAGTTCAGACACCATTCAAGGTTGCGAATTCAGTTAGCATTGTAATTCAGCCACTCTTACGATAAGACCCTGGGTTTGGTTTTTGGCAACGTTAGCTCCATTACTACAAGAAATAAGGCTGTCTTTCAGGGCACAAGTGGGAATTTTAGGTCTTTTATGTGGTGCTTGAGCTGTGACTCTGAAGCCTAAATTTATCTCTTTCTTTCATTCACCACTTTGTCTAGAGAAGGTAGGACCAACCAACCAGCTTCCTTATACTTCTCATTCTCACAAAATTGTAGAAAAGTATCAAACATGCAATTACCCAGAGCCTCACTTCTCACCAATACTTGACCTATTTGTGGTGATATTTTGTATATTAATATTGTCACCTCACCCCATGGATTAGCGGTGTCCTCCTTACTATTGAAGGCAGAGTCATCAGCACCTTTAAGACTAGTCAGAGTTGAGAGCTAGTTTAGAAAACCCATCCTTACAATTTTGTTTCTCTAGAATCACTCTTTGGTACCAGATGTCTTAGGCTGGGTTCTCTAGATAAGGAAATATATATATATATATACAGAGAGAGAGAGAGAGATTTATCGTAATGAAATGGCTCATGAGGTTGTAGAAGCTGGCAAGTCCCGTGTCCATGGGTCAGGCATCAGGCTGGAGGCTTCTCCTGAAACACTTAGCTGCAAGACTGAGGAACCCCAGATCAGCAGGTCAGATGGCAGCCCACTGGCTTATGGGCTGCAGAGGCTGATGAATCCAAGATAGACACACAAGACAACAAGCCGCTGGCTCATAGGCTGTGGAGGCCAATGAATCCCAAGATCAGCAGGCAATACGGCAGGCCTGTGGCTCAAGTCCCAAGAATCGGAGGTCAGATGATAGCGAGCTGGCTGTAGAATCCAGAATAAGCAAGGGAGCTCTGCCCAAATGTCCATATTGAATGCAGGCCATAACCCTCAGGAAACTCCCCTTACAACTGATCGGATGGTCACATCATAGCACATCATGGAGGATGACTACATCATTATATAACTGCCAAAATACATCATTACCTAACTGCCTGACTACATCAGTACATAACTGCCAAATCACTGAGAATCATGACCCAGCCAAGTTCACATACAACCTTAACTATCACAATATGTTTGCATGATCCTATAGCTAATGAAAGTTGTCAAACACTCACTTGTTTATTCAACGGTTACTTAGTAAGATAGTACATGTTTTGTATACCATGAGTCTTGACTCACTCTTATCAAAGCAGTGTAACCTTGGGCAAGGCACTTAATCTCCCTGAACATCTGTTACCTCATTTGCAAAATGGACATAATGATATACGGCCCATAGATGTGGAGGAATGGCTAATGAGATTGGTAATGTGGAAGTGTTTTACAAAGGTATAAAACCCTAAATAATTGGGATCACTGTTAGTATCACTACCACTACTTATAGAGAATATTTCATATTTTCAGGTATCTAGCATCCGCCTCTCTCCTCTCCCCTTACTATTAGACTGGCAGTTTCCCTTTGGAGAGAATACTCTATAATCTGTAGTCTTTGATGAGGGCCTGTCTCTTATTGTCTCCTCCCACTGCTACCTCTCCTTATGGGAATTGATAGAACTTCATTGGCCAATCAAATGCTCTTCCAGGGACTTTAAATCTTTAGCAATTGACTCAAAGAATCAGTGAATGTTTTGAAGCCACATTCATCATTCATTGGAGCAGCAACCCCACACTTCCCAGATGGTTCCTGTCTTGTGTCCAGGCTGTGGTTCCTAATGTTTGGCACCTAGTACTGTTTGGGATCTCAACTTTCCCCCACTTACATTTTGTTTTTACTTCTAATAAAAGGTCTTATCCAGGACAGCTAGAATTATGTTTCCACCAACAAAGACACAGTATTTTTCTTCCATTATATTGTGTCTACCTCACTTATCAAACAAAATCAAAACACAAACACAGAGCTGTTGAGACAAATAGTGTGTTTAATGTATATTTAAGACAAGCTATTGAAGATAATTATAAACTCAATGTTAACAGGAAAATTTTGGTCTGGCTTCCATTAGTGACCACAGTTGTGTTTGAGAGTCAATTAAACATTAAATTACTTGCTGGTTCAAGTGAGAGGTGGACATTCTAAGGTGACATAAGGGTGTCTCTGAATGCCACAAGCACATGATTCCTCTGCTTAAAAGAGAAATAAGTGAGTATAGTTGCAAGGAAAAATATCTTTGCCAGACTCCTTCTAGGCATCCATGAGGACTCAAATGAGGTTTTGTAAGAAACTTAGGAAACATAATTTCAGGGTTTGAATCCTCTGCTTGTGAGTCATTGGCAGAGGAAAACTTTCGTCTCTCACACAAGCTGTCCTGCCCTTTAGCCGTCAAGGTGAATCAACTCTCCTCTAAGCATGTTTGATTGATCGATTGCTTAACATCATTTACTAAGAAACACACAATGTGCTAGAATGCCATTCTGTATTGAAATTTCAGTATAAAAGACATAACACTGTTTATTTTGGGGCAAAATATGGCCAACCTATATTTAATTTCACAAAATTTTTTCCTAATGTTTTCTCAGAATCTTTTCTAAATTTGACAAGGATTGCATGCTGCCTAGGTTAATAGGATAAAGTAGTTGACGTCCTTATGTTGATACCAAGTTATTTTTCAGGATCCTGTAGCTCAGGATAATAATAAAATCAAGAGTAATAATAACAATAAGAATTTTTAAAAAGTACATTTATCAAGCACTACATTGGTAGCAAGCACTCTGAACTTTGCATGCATTATGTAATCAAATTCTAACAACAGTGCCTTTTTAATGTGTTTTTTGTAGATGAGTAAACTACAGCTCAGAAATACCCCAGATTAGCTGCATCTAAGTGACACAGACTGGGTTACATCCCTCCAGAAACTGCTGTAACATGTTATTGCCTCAGGAGACCAGGACCTTGCTTTAACATCCCATCATTTCCCAAACCTCCCTGTTATTTTTTACAGCTGGTAGAGTAAATGATGGGGTACTTTGATTTTAGGAATGCTGCATTAAAAATGTGGCTGCGAAGTTACAGGGAACAGAGCTTTTTAATCACTATTCTTCTACCTTGGTCACCTGTGATCGTAGGGAATGAAGATAGCAGAGATAATTTGCTCCCACACACACCTCCATAGCCACCACTAATCTGCCAGTTTGTCATACTGTGGTGGCTTGCATGTTACTATGATACTGGAAGCTATCCACTGGTATTTCAAATACCAGCATGGTCACCCAAGATGGACAGGTTTCAACAGAGCTCCCAGAATAAGACTAGAAAGAAAGGCCTAACTAACTACTTCTGAAAATTAGAAAATGAAAACTATGGATCACAACAGAACATTACCTGACTCACTTGCTTTGGACACTTCATCAGGAGGGATCAATTGCTGAAGAAGGGCATCATGTTTGGAAAAGTAGAGGGTCATCAAAGGCAAAGGAGTTCCATGGTGAGATGGATTGACACAGTGGCCGCAACGATGGACTTGAGCATCCTGGCAACCATGAAATTGATTCTGAACCAGGCAGTGTTTCATTCTGAGTTGCCAGGAATTGGAGTTGACTTGAAGGCAGCTGTCTATCTATCTATCCATCTGTCTATCTATCATCTATCTACTTATCTATCTGTCTATCTATCTTCCTCTCTATCTGTCATCTATCTACCTATCTATCATCTATCTATTACCAACTTTATGACGAGTGCTTTTTGTTGTTGGTGGTGGTGCTGGTGGTTTTTTTGTTTGTTTGTTTTTAATCTACCTACCCTTCCATTGAGCCCTGCTGGCACAGCAGTTAAACATATTTGGGTGCTAATCAAAAGGTTAGCCATTCGAATCTACCAGGTGCTCCTTCGAAACCCTATGGGACAGTTCTGCTCTGTCCTATAGGGTTGCTGTGAGTCAGAATTGACTTGACAGCAATGGGTATCCCTGCATGCAACATTGATCAGAGTAATCAGTTTAGGAATGTGAGGCATGTATAACCACTCTTGGAAATTCATGAGTCATACCATCGTGATAAAAAACCAAACCAGACCCATTGCGACTCATGGCAACACCATGTGTTTCAGAGTAGAATTATGCTTCATAGGATTTTTAATGGCTCCAATCTTGCAGAAGTAGATCACCAGGCCCTTCTTCTGCAGCACTGCTGGGGGGGCTAGAACCACGAACCTTTCGGTTAGGAGGCAATCGCAAACACTTTGTGCCACTCAAGGATCTTATTATCATAATAAGGGGTTTGAAAGTACTGCAAAAGAAAATCCTGACTTTGCTTAACCTAGCTTTTCTCAAACTTTTTACTATGTGATCTTTGATCAATTAGTTGCATTTATTGCATAATGTTTACTAATACCCAATAGCACTGCTATTACACAGACACCAAATCAGAAACGTAGATCTAGATAAGACATAGAAGCGACTTGTGTTTCATTTCTCCCAGACGGCATTTGCTTGCTCAGCTAATAAGCAGTGTAATTGACACATAAGTAGTTATGTTCAAAATAAAGAGAGGCCCACATATGCCACTGTATCATTTTTTGTATCAGCTTTATTGAGATAAAATTCACGTACCATAAAATTTACTTTTTAGAAGTGTATAATTGAGTAGCTTCTAGTATATACACAGTTGGGAGATCATGTCCACCCTCTAAATTTAGAACATTTCCACCGCCTCAAATAGAAAGCCCAGACCCACTAGCAGTCACTCTCCATTTCCTTTTTGCCTCAGCCCCTGGTAAACTCTGTTTTCATCCTCCATGAATTTGTATATTCTGGTCATTTCATGTAAATAGAATTATACAGTATGTGGTCTTTTTTTTTTTAATTAACTTTTATTGAGCTTCAAGTGAACGTTTACAAATCAAGTCAGACTGTCACATATAAGTTTCTATACACCTTGCTCCGTTCTCCCACTTGCTCTCCCCTTAATGAGTCAGCCCTTCCAGTCTCTCCTTTCATGACAATTTTGCCAGCTTCCAACTCTCTCTAACCTCCCACCCCCCCTCCAGACAGGAGATGCCAACACAGTCTCAAGTGTCCACCTGATATCATTAGCTCACTCTTCATCAGCATCTCTCTCCTACCCACTGTCCAGTCCCTTTCATGTCTGCTGAGTTGTCTTTGGGAATGGTTCCTGTCCTGGGCCAACAGAAGGTTTGGGGACCATGACCGCCAGGATTCCTCTAGTCTCAGTCAGACTATTAAGTATGGTCTTTCTGTGAGAATTTGCAGTCTGCATCCCACTGATCTCCTGCTCCCTCAGGGGTTCTCTGTTGTGCTCCCTGTCAGGGCAGTCATCGGTTGTGGCCGGGCACCAACTAGTTCTTCTGGTCTCAGGATGATGTAGGTCTCTGGTTGATGTGGCCCTTTCTGTCTCTTGGGCTCGTAGTTATCATGTGACCTTGGTGTTCTTCATTCTCCTTTGATCCAGGTGGGTTGAGACCAATTGATGCATCTTAGATGGCCGCTTGTTAGCATTTAAGACCCCAGATGCCACATTTCAAAGTGGGATGCAGAGTGTTTTCATAATAGAATTATTTTGCCAGTTGACAGTATGTGGTCTGTTTTGACTGGCTTCTTCCACTTAATGTAAAATTTTCAAGGTTCATCCATGTTGTAGCATGTGTTAGTACTTTATATCTTTTTATCTCTGAATAATATTCCATTGTATGGATATACGATATTTTGTTTATCCATTTGTCATTTGATGGCATTTGAGTTATTTCCATTTTTGGCTCTTATGAATAATGCTTCTATGAACATTTATATACTTTGTAATTTATCCTTTGACACATTAGTTATTTAAAAAAAAAAAAAAAAAGCCAAACCATTGCCGTTGAGTCGGTTCTGACTCATAGCGACCCTCTAGGACAGAGTAGAACTGCCCCATAGGGTTTCCAAGGAGAAGCTGGTGGATTTGAACTGCCCACCTTTTGATTAGCACCCGAACTCTTAACCACTGCACCACCAGGGCTCTCATTAGTTTTTAAGAGGGTGTTATTTGATTTCCATGAATTTGTTAACTTTCCAAATTTCTGTTATTGATCTCTAGTTGAATTTCATTGTTCTTAGAGAATATACTTTGTATCATTTCAACCTTTTAAAATTTACTGAGACTGCCTTCATAGATTAGCGCATGGTCTAAGCTTCGGAATGATCCATATACAATTGAAAAGAACGTGTGTTCTACTCTTCGTCGGGTGGCTTGTTCTATAGGTGTATGTTAAGATCTAGTTGGTTTATAGTATTTTTTATTTTTTATGTTTCACTGTTGATCTTCTGACTTATTATTCTACCTATTATTATTGAATGTGAGGTTCTGAAGTCCCCAGCTATTTTTGTTGAATAGTCTCTATTTTCCTTCATTTCTATCAGTTTTTGCTCCACGTATTTGGAAAATTGTTAGGTCTATATACATTTATAGTTGTTTTGTCTTCCTAATACATTGATTTTTTTTATCTTTATAAAGTGTTCTTATTTTTCTATAGTAACAATTTTTGGTTTAAAGTTTATTTGTCTTACATTTCAGTTTAGTTTTTTTTTATTTTTATTGTGCTTTAAGTGAAAGTTTACAAATCAAGTCAGTCTCTCACATAAAAACTTATATACACCTTGCTACATACTCCCAATTGCTCTCCCCCCTAATTAGACAACCCACTTTCTCCCTCCACTCTGTCTTTTTGTGTCCATTTCAACTGCTTCTAACCCCCTCTACCCTCTCATCTTGCTTCCAGGCAAGAGATGCCAACATAGTACCAAGTGTCCACCTGATCCAAGAAGCTCACTCCTCACCAACACACCTCTCCAACCCATTGTCCAGCCCAATCTCTGTCTGAAGAGTTGGCTTTGGGAATGGTTCCTGTCCTGGGCCAACAGAAGGTCTGGGGGCCATGACCACCGGAGTCCTTCTAGTCTCAATCAGACCATTAACTTGGGTCTTTTTATGGGAATTTGGGGTCTGTATCGCACTGCTGTCCTGCTCCCTCAGGGGTTCTCTGTTGCGTTCCCTGTCAGGGCAGTCATTGGTTGTAGCCAGGCACCATCTAGTTCTTCTGGGCTCAGGCTGACGTAGTCTCTGGTTTATGTGGTCCTTTCTGTCCCTTTTGCTCATAATTACCTTGTGTCCTTGGTGTTCTTCATTCTCCTTTGCTCCAGGTGGGTTGAGACCAATTGATGCATCCTTTTTTGGTTGGCTGCTTGCTAGCATTTAAGACCCTAGACGCCTCTCTCCAAGGTGGGATGCAGAATGTTTTCTTAATAGATTTTATTGTGCCAATTGACTTAGATGTCCCCTGGAACCATGGTTCCCAAACCCCTGCCCCTGCTACGCTGGCCTTCGAAGCATTCAGTTTATTCAGGAAACTTCTTTGCTTTTGGTTTAGTCCAGTTGTGCTGACCTCGCCTGTATTGTGTGTTGTCTTTCTCGTCACATAAAGCAGTTCTTATCTACTAATTAGTGAATACCCCTCTCCCACCCTCCCTCCCTCTTCTCATAGCCATCAAAGAATATGTTCTTCTCTCTTTAAACTATTAAGTTTTTATAAAAGTGGTCTTATACAATATTTGTCCTTTTGCAACTGACTAATTTCATTCAGCATAATGCCTTCCAGATTCCTCCATGCTATGAAATGTTTCACAGCGTCATCACTGTTCTTTATCGATGCGTAGTATTCCATTGTGTGAATATACCATAATTTATTTATCCATTCATCCATTGATGAGCACCTTGGTTGCTTCCATCTTTTTGCTATTGTAAACAGTGCTAAGATGAACATATGTGTACATATATGTTTGCATAAAGGCTTTTATTTCCCTAATATATATTCCAAGGAGTGGGATTGCTGGATCCTATGTTTTTTTATGGTAGTTCTATTTCTAGCTTTTTAAGGAAGTGCCAAATAGATTTCCAAAGTGGTTGTTCCACTTTACATTCCCACCAGCAGTGTATAAATGTTCCAATCTCTCTACCTCCTCTCCAACATTTATTGTTTTGTGTATTATGGATTAATGCCAGCCTTGTTGGAGTGAGATGGAGTCTCATTGCAGCTTTAACTTGCATTTCTCTAATGGCTAATGATTATGAGCATTTCCTCATGTATCTGTTAGCTACCTGAATGTCTTCTTTAGTGAAGTGTCTGTTCATATCTTTTGCCCATTTTTTCATTGGGTTATTTGTCTTTTTGCAGTTGAGTTTTTGCAGAATCATGTAAATTTTAGAGATCAGGTGCTGATTGGAAATGTCACAGCTAAAAACTTTTTCCCAGTCTGTTGTTGTTGTTAGGTGCCGTCAAGTCGGTTCCAACTCATAGCAACCCTATGCACAACAGAATGAAACACTGCCCAATCCTGTGCCATCCTTATAATCGTTGTTATGCTTGAGCTCATTGTTGCAGCCACTGTGTCAAACCACCTCATTGAGGGTCTTCCTCTTTTCTGCTGACCCTGTGCTCTGCCAAGCATGATGTCCTTCTCCAGGGACTGATCCCTCCTGACAACATGTACAAAGTATGTAAGATGCAGTCTTGCCATCCTTGCCTCTAAGGAGCATTCTGGCTGCACTTCTTCCAAGACAGATTTGTTTGTTCTTTTGGCAGTCCATGGTATATTCAATATTCCTGGCCAACACCACAATTCAAAGGCGTCAACTCTTCTTTGCTCTCCCTTATTCATTGTCCAGCTTTCACATGCATATGATGTGATTGAAAATACCATGGCTTGGGTCAGGCACACCTTAGTCTTCAAGGTGACATCTTTGCTCTTCAACACTTTGAAGAGGTCCTTTGCAGCAGGTTTGCCCAATGCAATGCGTCTTTTCATTTCTTGACTGCTGCTTCCATGGCTGTTGATTGTGGATCCAAGTAAACCGAAATCCTTGACAACTTCAATCTTTTGTCCGTTTACCATGATGTTGCTCACTGGTCCAGTTGTGAGGATTTTTGTTTTCTTTATGTTGAGGTGCAGTCCATACTGAAGGCTGTGGTCTTTGATCTTCAGTAGTAAGTGCTGCAAGTCCTTTTCACTTTCAGTAAGCAAGGTTGTGTCATCTGCATAACACAGGTTGTTAATGAGTCTTCCTCCAAACTTGATGCCCCATTCTTCTTCATATACTCTAGCTTCTCATATTATTTGTTCAGCATACAGATTAAATAGGTATGGTGAAAGAATACAACCCTGACGCACACCTTTTCTGACTTTAAACCAATCAATATCCCCTTGTTCTCTCCGAACAATTGCCTCTTGATCTATGTAAAGTTTCCTCCTGAGCACAATTAAGTGTTCTGGAATTCCCATCCTTCGCAATGTTATCCATAGTTTGTTACGATTCACAAAGTCGAATGCCTTTACATAGGTAATAAAACACAGGTAAACATCCTTCTGGTATTCTCTGCTTTCAGCCAGGATGCATCTGACATCAGCAATGATATCCCTGGTTCCGTGTCCTCTTCTGAAACCGGCCTGAATTTCTGGCAGTTACCTGTTGATATACTGCTGCAGCTGTTGTTGAATGATCTTCAGCAAAATTTTGCTTGCGTGTGATATTAATGATATTGTTCTATAATTTCCACATTCAGTTGGATCACCTTTCTTGGGAAAAGGCATAAACATGAATCTCTTCCAGTCAGTTGGCCAGGAAGCTGTCTTCCATATTTCTTGGCATAGAAGAGTGAGCACCTCCAGTGCTGCATCCGTTTGTTGAAACATCTCAGTTGATGTTCCATCAATTCCTGGAGCCTTGTTTTTCGCCAATGTCTTCAGAGCAGCTTGGACTTCTTCCTTCAGTACCATCGGTTCCTGATCATATGCCACCTCTTGAAATGGTTCAACATCAACTAATTCTTTTTGGTAAATGACTCTGTGTATTTCTTCCATCTTCTTTTGATGCTTCCTGCGTCGTTTAATATTTTCCCCAGAGAATCCTTCACTATTTCAACTCAAGGCTTGAATTTTTTCTTCAGTTCTTTCAGCTTGAGAAACGCCGAGCATGTTCTTCCCATTTGGTTTTCCATCTCCAGCTCTTTGCACATGTCATTATAATACTTTATTTTGTCTTCTCAAGAAGCCCTTTGAAATCTTCTGTTCAGTTCTTTCACTTCATCAATTCTTCCTTTTACTTTAGCTGATTGACGCTCAAGAGCAAGTTTCAGAGTCTCCTCTGACATCCACCTTGGTCTTTTCTTTCTTTCCTGTCTTTTCAGTGATCTCTTGCTTTCTTCATGGATGATGTCCTTCATGTCATTCCACAACTCGTCTGGTCTTTGATCACTAGTGTTCAATGCATCAAATCTATTCTTCAGATGGTCTCTAAGTTCAGGTGGGATATACTCAAGGTTATATTTTGGCTATCGTGGACTTGCCCTGATTTTCTTCAGTTTCAGCTTGAACTTGCATATGAGCACTTGATTCCCTGTTCCACAGTCGGCCCCTGGCCTTGTTCTGACTGATGATATTGAGCTTTTCCATCGTCTCTTTCCACAGATGTAGTCAATTTGATTTCTATGTGTTCCATCTGGCAAGGTCCATGTATATAGTCGCTGTTTATGTTGGTGAAACAAGGTATTTGCAATGAAGAAGTCATTGGTCTTGCAAAATTCTATCATTCAATCTCTGGCATTGTTTCTATCACCAAGGCATATTTTCCAACTACTGATCCTTCTTCTTTGTTTCCAACTTTCACATTCCAATCACCAGTAATTATCAATGCATCTTGATTGCACGTTCAATCAATTTCAGACTGTAGCAGCTGATAAAAATCTTCTATTTCTTCATCTTTGGCTGTAGTGGGTGGTGCATAAATTTGAATAATAGTCGTATTAACTGGTCTTCCTTGTAGGTGTATGGATATTATCCTATCACTGACAGTGTTGTATTTCAGGATAGCTTTTGAAATGTTCTTTTTGATGATGAATGCAACATCATTCCTCTTGTAGTTGTCATTCCCAGCATAGTAGACTATATGATTGTACGATTCAAAATGGCCAATACCAGTCCATGTCAGCTCACTAATGCCTAGGATATCAATGTTTATGCATTCCATTTCATTTTTGATGATTTCCAACTTTCCTAGTTTCATACTTCATACATTCCAGGTTCTGATTATTAATGGATGTTTGCAGCTGTTTGTTCTCATTATGAGTCATGCCACATCAGCAAACGAAGGGCCCGAAGCTTTACTCTATCCACATCATTAAGGTCAACTCTACTTTGAGGAGGCAGCTCTTCCCCAGTCATTTTCTGAGTGCCTTCCAACCTGGGGGGCTCATGTTCCAGCACTATATCAGACAATGTTCAGCTGCTATTCATAAGGTTTTCACTGGCTAATGCTTTAATTTTTTTTTTTTTTAATGCTTTTCAGAAGTAGACTGCCAGGTCCTTCTTCCTAGTCCGTGTTAGTCTGGAAGCTCAGCTGAAACCTATCCTCCATGGGTGACCCTGCTGGTATCTGAATACCAGTGGCATAGCTTCCAGCATCAGAGCAAAACACAAGCCCTCACAGTACAACAAACTGACAGACACGTGGGGGTTCCCAGTTTGTAGGTAATCTTTTTGCTCTTTTGGTGAAGTCTTTGGATGAGCATAGGTGTTTGATTTTTAGGAGCTCCCAGTTATCTAGTTTTTCTTCTGCATTCTTAATAAAGTTTTGTATGCTGTTTATGCCAAGTATTAGGGCTCCTAATGTTGTCCCTATTTTTTCTTCCATGATCTTTATCGTTTTAGATTTTATATTTAGGTCTTTGATTCATTTTGAGTTAGTTTTTGTGCATGGAGTGAGGTATGAATCTTGTTTCATTTTTTTTGCAGATGGATATCCAGTTATATCAGCACCATTTGTTAAAAAGACTGTCTTTTCCCCATTTAACTGTTTGGGGGCTTTTGTCAAATATCAACTGCTCATACGTGGATGGATTTATGTCTGGATTCTCCATTGTGTTCCATTGGTCTATGTGTCTGTTGTTGTACCATTACCAGGCTGTTTTGACTACTGTGGTGGTATAATAGGTTCTAAAATCAGGTAGAGTGAGGCCTCCCACTTTATTCTTCTTTTTCAGTAATGCTTTATTTGTCTGGGGCCTCTTTCCCTTCCATATGAAGTTGGTGATTGGTTTCTCCATCTCATTAAAGAATGTCATTGGAACTGGGATTGGAATTGCATTAAATCTATAGATTACTTTTGGTAAAATAGACGTTTTTATAATTTTAAGTCTTCCTATCCATAAGCAAGGTATGTTTTTCCACTTATGTAGGTCTCTTTTGGTTTCTGGCAGAAGTGTTTTGTAGTTTTGTTTGTATAAGTCTTTTACATCTCTAGTAAGATTTATTCCTAAGTATTTTATCTTCTTGGGGGCTACTGTAAAGGGTATTGATTTGGTGATTTCCTCTTCAATGTTCTTTTTGTTGGTGTAGAGGAACCCAACTGATTTTGTATGTTTATTTTGTATCCCGATGCTCTGCTAAACTCTTCTATTACTTTCAGTAGTTTTCTTGAGGATTCCTTGAGGTTTTCTGTGTATAAGATCATGTCACCTGCAAATAGAGATAATTTTACTTCTTCCTTTCCAATCTGGATGCCCTTTATTTCTTTGTCTAGCTCTGGCTAAGACCTCCAGCACAATGTTGAATAAGAGTGGTGATAGAGGGCATCCTTGTCTGGCTCTGGATCTCAAGGGGAATGCTTTCAGGCTCTCTCCATTTAGGGTGATGTTGGCTGTCGGCTTTGTATAAATGCCCTTTATTATGCTGAGGAATTTTCCTTCTATTCCTATTTCACTGAGAATTTTTATCATGAATTGGTGTTGAATTTTGTCAAATGCCTTTCTGCATCAATTGATAAAATCATGTGATTCTTATCTTTTGATTTAGTTATGTGATGGATTATATTACATGTTTTTCTAATGTTGAATCATCCCTGCATACCTGATAAGTATCCCACTTGGCCATGGTAAATTTATATATATATATATATATATATTTTAATTCTATTGGCTAGAATTTTGTTGAGGATTTTTACATCTAAGTTCATGAGGGATATAGATCTGTAATTTTTTTTTTTTGTGGTGTCTTTCCTGGTTTTGGTATCAGGGATACGCTGGCTTCATAGAATTAGTTTGGTTGTATTCTGTCCTTTTCTATGCTCTGAAATACTTTAATAGTAGTCCTGTTAACTCTTCTTGAAAGTTTGGTAGGACTGCAGTGAAGCTGTCCAGGCCAGGGCTTTTTTTTGAGGGGGGGAGTTTTTTGATTACCTTTTCAATCTCTTCTTTTGTTATGGGTCTTTTTAGTTCTGCATCTGTTTGTGTTAGTTTATGTAGGTAGTATGTTTCTAGGAAATTATCCATTTCTTCTAGGTTTTTAGATTCGTTAGAGTACATTTTTCATAGTAATCTGATATGATTCTTTTAATTTCAGTTGGGTCTGTCTTAATATCGCCCATCTCATTTCTTATTTGAGTTCTTTGCTTCCTGTCCTGTTTTTCGTTTGTCGGTTTGGCCAATGGCTTATCAATTTTGTTGATTTTTTCAAAGAACTAGCTTTTGGTGTTGTTAATTCTTTCAGTTGTTTTTCTGTTTTCTCTTTCATTTAGTTCTGCTCTAATTTCGATTATTTGATTTCTTCTGGTGTCTGAGGGTTTCTTTTGTGGCTCTCTTTCTATTTGTTCAAGCTGTAGGGATAATTCTTTGATTTTGGCTCTTTCTTCTTTTTGGATGTGTGCATTTTTTGATATAAATTGGCCTCTGAGCACTGCTTTTGCTGTGTCCCAAATGTTCTGATAGGAATGTTTTCATTCTCATTGGATTCTATGAATTTCTTTATTCCATCTTTAATGTCTTCTAAAAAAAAAAAAATTTTTTTTTTTTTTTTTATAACCTGGTCTTTTCTGACCAGGGTATTGTTCAGTTTCCAAATGTTTGATTTCTTTTCCCTGCTTTTTCTGTTATTGATTTCCACTTTTATGGCCTTATGGTCAGAGAAGATGCTTTGTAATATTTCAATGTTTTGGATTCTGCTAAGGCTTGCTTTATGACCGAATATGTGTGTTCTAGAGAATGTTCCAGGTGCACTGGAAAAGAAAGTATACTTGGTTGCTGTTGGGTGGAGTGTTCTGGATAAGACATTAGTATAGTTATTCCAGCTCTCTTTTATATACTGTTTGCCTGTTATATATTTTTCCATTCTTTTACTTTCAACCTATTTGAGTATTTGAATTTGTTTTTGTATATGTGGTACAAGTGGATCCTGGTTTTATTATTTTTTTTATATCCATTCTGTCAACGTCTGTCTTTTGGTAGGTTTAATATATTTATGGAAACCATGGTGGCATAGTGGTTAAGTACTATGGCTGCTAACCAAGAGGTCAGCAGTTCGAATCCAGCAGGTGGTCCTTGGAAACTATAGGGCAGTTCTACTCTGTCCTATAGGGTCGCTATGAGTCGGAATCAACTCAACGGCAATGGGTTTCTTTGTTGTTTTTTTTTTTAAGTATATTTATATTTAATATAATTACTGATACGGTAGGATTTACATTTTCCCTTTGCCACTTGTTTTCTATGTCATGTCTTTTATGTTTCTTTATTCTTCCATTATTGCCTTCTTTTTTGTTAAATGGATACTGACTAGTTACCAATTTAATTCCGTTTCTTTTACTGTCTTTTTGAATTATTTTCCTAGTGGTTGCCCTGTGGATTACAATTAATGTCTTCACTTAAAATAATCTAGTTGGGATTAATACCAATTTAAATTAATAGTATTCAAAACCTTTGCTCTGTATAGCTTTGTTTACTCCCCAATACTTTGTTCTATTACATTCAATCAAATTGCATCTATAGCTCAATAACATGTTTTATAATAATTTCTTTATCCAGTTGTCTTATTATTCATATAGGAGAAGGAATTACAAACAAAAATACATCTATAATGTGTTTTATATTTATCTCTGTGATTACCTTTACTGATGCTAGTTTTTTCTTCATGTGGATTTGAATTATGTTCTAGTGCTCTTTTATTTAAGCCTAAGTATTTCCTTTAGTAGGGAGCCCTGGTGGCACAGTGGTTAAAGTGTTTGGCTGTAAACCAAAAGGTCACCAGTTCAAACCCACCAGCCACTCTGCCGGAGAAAGATGTGGCAGTCTGCTTCCTTAAAGATTACAGCCTAGGAAACCCTATGGGGAAGCTCTACTCTGTCCTTTAGGGTCACCATGAGTGGGAATTGACTTGACAGCAATTTTTTTTTTAGCACCCCCTTAGTAGTTCTTATAAAGAAAGTCTGATACTGATAGATTCTCTGTTTTTTTATCTGAGAATATTTTAATTTCTCCTTTTAATCTGATCCTGTCATCAATCCTATTCTTTTGTATAGAATAGGTGCTATCTTGATTATTCAAATGAGGAAATAATGTCAGAGAAATCAATTAACAGTGATTTGTTTAAAATCATACAACTAGTGAATCACGAACTTGGAAATCAGAATCCAAATTCAGACCTGCAGATTCAAACCTAAGGGCTCCTTCTAAGACGCATCAACGATCCTTAGTTGATACCCCCAATAGGAGAAAATCATTGGTGCCATATATATGTGTTATCTCATAGTCTATCTGAACTCTGTGATTGTCATTGTCTTATCAAGTGTGTATAATCAACATTTGTATTGTTGAAAAGAAGGTATTTCGAATGAATAAGTCATTGGTCTTGCAGAATTCTATCGTTTATCTCTGGCATTGTTTCTATTACCAAGGCCATATTTTCCAACTCTTGATCCTTCTGCTTTGTTTTCAACTTTCACATTCTTATCACCAGTAATTATCAATGCATCTCGATTGCATGTTTGATCAATTTCAGACTGCAGAAGTTGGTAAAACCTTTAATTTCCTCATCTTTGGCTTTGGTTGTTGGTGTGTAAATTGGAATAATAGTCATATTAATTGGTTGTCTTTGTAGACCTGTGGGTATTATCCTATCACTGACAACATTGTGCTTCAGGATGGATCTTGAAATGTTCTTTTTGGCAATGAATGAGATGCCATTCCTCTTCAATTTGTCATTCCTGGCATAGTAGAGCATATGATTGCCTGATTCAAAATGGCCAATACCAGTTCATTTCAGTTCACTACTACCTAGGATTTTGATCTTTATGTGTTCCATTTAATTTTTGATGACTTTCAATTTTCCAAGATTCATACTATAAGCAGTGGTTAGTATGACTTCCTAAAACTAATATCTGAGATAATATGCTGGTTTCATGTCTCTTTTGATCTTGTCATTCCTCAGGTTTTGAAAGCTTCCCATTCTCAACTGGAAGATTTAACACTTCTTTATGTGGCTTTACCAAAAAAAAAAAAAAATTTTTTTTTTTTTTTATAGGGTTTACAGTGTAGGTCCAAGTAAGGCTACCAATCTCATTTTTATCTTCTGTATTGTAGGGATGTCTCATCAGAGCCTGAATTTCAATTGCACTGGCCTGCTCCCCACTCCCTGAAAAGCACTATTAACCTTCATGCTTTTTGCCATTGTTCTGTCCTCTGACCATTCTTGTTACTTTCTTTGTGAACTCATGAAGTAAAGTTAGGCAGATTTCATATGTATATATTTTATATGTATATAATTTTGAAACACCCTAAGAACTAATTTAAAATGTACTAAATGAAACAGCAACAAAATGAACAATTGCTGATATTGTCTCCAATTTACTTAGTCTGCTTTTAAGAAAGATCACTTTACTGGTTTTGAAAAACTACTTATAGTTGTTTTTAAATAATCGAATTTAAATAATGAATTTAAGTAATACAGCAAAGCACAAAGACAAAAAAAAGAATAATTGTAATAACATTTCCTATATTATATAAAAAAAAGACTAATTTAATCATCAAATTAATCCACGCTTATGATTGACCTTTTTAGCATAGCTCTTTAATTTCTAAATTATTAATTTTGATTCAGCTTTTAAGTAACTATTCCATTGACAAGTAATTTTTTTCAAGAAAAACTAAATTTCTATCATATATATTTGATAGACATTATGCAGTATATAACATTCTTTTATCATACTTTCTTTCCTTCAGAACTTAAATACATTTCTCTTATTTTTGGTGCACTATCTTATCTTGATTTTTTTCTTCTCTATCAGGATACTGAAAGAATTTTCTTTTTCTTTTCATTCAATAGCTTATCTAGGCAATGTCTGGTGTTGAGTATTCTATTTTTCTTGTAACATGCTCTTTTATATACAAGATTCAATTTTTTTTTTAATTATTCATTTTGGGGAAATTTTACTGTATAAGTAGAGACATAATAAATGCAGCATAAAATACATTTAAATTAAAAAAAATTTAATTTAAATGTATTTTATGCTGCATTTATTATGTCTCTACTTCAGGGGCATCAATTATCTTTATGTTGGATTATCTTTTATCCTTATTTCTGCACCTATTGGTTTTTCTCTAGTTGCATTAATCTTTGTCTTTTTTATCTGATTATTGCAAGATTTTACTGGTAATTGCTTTTTTTAGAAACATCTTTTCTTAACTTTTCTGTTTCTAATGTATTTATGTTGTAGTTTCATAGATTTCATTAACTTTGTAAGCTGCCTTTTAATTCTGTTTTCTTGTGTCATCATCTCACCATTGTACTTTCATTTTATTGACTTTAGCCTCATTATTGATTTTTTTTTGAATATTCTAAGTCATTTTGTAGTTGCTGCAATGATAAAAAAAATTGATTTCCCATTTAGAATAATGTTTTCTTCCAGGCTGGGTACTTCATCTGACTTGTTTTCAGTATGTTTATTTTTTTCCCCTCTTTTTGACTCTAGTTGCTGTTATTTCTATTTATGTTGATCTTGGACAATTCTGCTCACATATCCTATTTTTCCTTAGTAAGTGGATGACTTCTTGCCTCTGTCAGGTTATTTTAATCTCTGAGGTAGAACTTAAGGTCCAACATTTCTGGTACTGCTCATATGGGTCATCAGCTATCTGTTCCACATAGTTTCTCAGAGATGCTGCCATTTTGTGAAGGCACCAGTTCAGTATGTGGTTTCCAGTGTTACCATGACCTGGAAAGTGAGAGACCATGGAGGATTCATATCTACTCCTAAGTACCTTGTAAGTGAAACAGATCATTTGCGGTTAAATTCCATCTATCATAAATGGCATATGGCTCCAATGTAACCACGAAAGAGGCTGAGAAATGTAGAGGAATTCATTCCTTGATAAACAGTTGAGGTGGACCCTCTGCAGATATCTGGAGCCCTCTCTCTATGCATCTCTCTCCTCTCTGCTATTCTGCCCTGTGAACTCTTGCTGCCGTAGTTTTCCTGGAATCCCAACTCCATCTCTCTGACGCATGGAAACCACCAGGATCTGCTTGGTCCCCCCTCACTGCACACATCTTGAAAACTCCCTCCAGATGGTAAGCTGGGGCTATTACAGTGCTTGCCTTGTTTGTTTTCCCTCTTATAAGTATCACTATCCTTCATTGCCTGATGTCCAATATCTTGAAAAGTTTTTAAAAATCTTTTGTTCATTTTTTAATTTGTTTCGGGTGGGATGGTAAGTTTAGTCCTTGTTACTCAATTGTAGTTAGAACTGAAGTTAGAAAACATGTTTTTTTTAAAAAAACATGAACTACTGTATCTTGTTGTTGTTTGCCATTGAGTCAATTCTGATTCACAGTGACCCTGTATGACAGAATAGAACTGCCCCATGGGATTTTCATGGTTGTAAATCTTAACAGAAGCAGATCACTGGGTCTTTTCTTCTGAGGAATGGCTGTTGGGTTCGAACCTCCAACTTCTCTGTTAGCAGCTGAGTGTTTAGCCATTGTGACACCAGGGCTCCTTGAACTATAGTATGTTCACCTGTTATTTCCTTTTACCCCTTAACTTTTATTCCCCATTTAAGTAGTTGCTAGCCATAAAGAACCACAGTATCCTGAATGGTTCTGGATGTCAATGAGGGCTTGCTTATCAGCGAAGTGCCTGTCTGCTCACAGAGGGCCAGTCTCAAAAGAGGCTAGCATTAGCACATAAGAGTAAGGACCTAGTGCCCACTCTCCATGGTGCTATAGCTCCACAAAACCCCTGGAACTTAGATGCACTCTAGAGAAATGGAGCAATCCTGAATTGACGGATATCATCTTTCCTCCATATAGCAGAATACATTTAAATTCTGTAATTCTCTCTGTTTAGAACACTGAACACCCTGTGAGACAAATGAAATGTTAGGGAAGATGGGCGGCTTCATTTGAGTGAGGGTGATAGGAAAATGATGATGTATAAACTTTTAGCTGTGTCAATTGAAACGAAAACACACCTAAGAAAGGTGTACAGGTAAGATGGCAGGGCAATAAGTGCAAATTAAGATTCACTTACATGAGATTTCCCACGAGAACAAAGGAGATCCCTGAAGAAATAATTTTGGAGTGAGAAACAAAAATAGTGGGAGGAAGCAAGAGGTGCCACGAAGCAGAGAAAGAACATTCAAAGCAAATGGCAAACAAATTACTGTAACCTAGGGTTCACAGAATAGAGAGTTTCAAGAAGTAGGTTGTCAGCGGTATTTTCGGTATGACAGGACATATTGTGCCAGGATGGAAAATTCACAGCACACATGCCAACACTCCTGCCTCTTGCATCCTAGGCAGCCAGCATTGAACTACCACAACATTCTGTTTAATTGGGCCCAGGCACACAGTCACAGTTCTCAATTTAGTTTTCTAAGCATGCCAGAAGAAATCTGTTAGCCTGTTAGGTCTAAAGGTTTGGGACTCTGATTTGTCACTTGACTTTAGAAGCAAGATTTCCCCTCTCCTACAGTAAGAGAAATCTTCCCTGTTGTCTTAGTTTCCTAAGGCTGCCATAACAAAATACCACAAGCTCAGTGGCATAGAACACAAAGCTATTGTCTCACAGTTTTGGAGGCTAGATAGAAGTCTGAATCAACATGTCACCGAGGCAACGCTCTCTCTGAAGTCTTTAGGGAAAGGTCCTTTCTTGTCTCTCCTAGTTTCTAGTAGTCCCAGGCATTCCCTGGCTTGTAGCTGCAACATAGCTTCATTGTCACATGGACTTCTTCCCTCTGCCTGACTCTGGGTCTCTTCTCTTTTCTAAGGACACCACTATGATTGGATTAGAGCCCACACTATTCCTGGATGACCACATGCTAACTTATCTGATAACATCTTCAAAGACCCTATTTCCAAACAAGGTCATGTTCACAGGTACCAGGGGTTAGGACTTCGACATTATCTTTTTAGGGAACACCATTCAATCTATAACACCTGTGATCCACTTTACCTGCTATCCAAGCCAAGTGTGTTTCCAGTCCTGTTCTCTCTAACAATTCAAAAAATCTTGATTTATAATGTTGTTGTTCTTAGGTGCTGTTGAATCGATTCCAATTCATAGTGACCCCACGTAACAGAGTAGAAATGCCCCACAGAGTTTTCTAGGCTGAATCTTTTTCTTTTCTTTCTTTTTTTTTTTTTTTTTTTGTCTTTTAATCTAGGCTGTAATGTTTATGGGAGCAGATTGTCAGGTCTTTTTTCCCATGGAGCTGCTGAGTGGGTTCAAACTGCCAACCTTTCAGTTAGCAGCTGAGAGTTTAACTGTCATGCCACCAGATCTTCTTTTGATTCATAATAGTGCCTTATACTATTGGCTAAGCACTTGGCTGCTAACAGAAAGGTTGGGCATTTGAGTCCACCCAGGAGTAACTTGGAAGAAAGGCCTGGTGATCTACTTAAAAAAAAATCAGCCATTGAAAACCCTATATAGCACAGTTCTACTCTGACACACACATGGGGTTGCCATGGGTCAGAATTAACTGGGCAACCTTTATATTTGTGTAGCTTCATTGTTTACAAAGTGTGGTAACATCTTATTACACAAAATCTCAAAATAAGTCTAGTAATGGAATGAGCAAAAATTAGTCATAATTTGTGACTGATATAACTGAGCACAACAGAGGCTAAACGATTTCAAAGCAAAAAACAAGCTAATAAATATATCTTCTGACTCCAAGAGGTACTCTTTTCCAGCTCAGCTGGTTTTTCATCACAAAAGTTCTAATATTCATGCCTTGCTTTCCACCCTGAGCTCTGCAGTGCAGGTGAGCCTGGACTACTATGCCTACCTGTTAGGGGGTTTAAATCTTTCAGGCGTCTAGTCGTGACAGTTACTGGATTACTCATGGTATGTTTAGTATTTAATGTAATTTAATTCTCATAACAACCCTATGAGGTAAATGTTTTATACTATTTTATGCATGAGGAAGAGAGTTTAAATAATTTACCCAAGGTTAGACAGTTCATTGGTGTAGCAAAAATTCTAATCATGATAGTGTGATAAACAAGGTGTATTAGGTTTTTCCTGGGCCTCCAGTTCTCTTGAACTAAAAACCTTCTAACAGCTTCATTCCTTTAGTTATTCACTCCACATGCAGTTACTTGGCCGCAGAACTGTAAAAGGTGTGAGGAATATGAAGATGAATGTCATGCCTTCTATGAGGTCACAATCCGCACGTATTCTATCTAAGACCCAAGCACCTAGACCACAATTGTTCCTTGACTTGCAAAGTCGTTAATTTCTCCTGAAAAGTCAGAGTGGCTTCTGTTGTCTAGCAATTAATGCTGGGACCTCTGGTCATTGGAGACTCTGTTTGTCTATAGTGTTTGCAATGGGGAGCCTGGGTGGATGAATGTGTGGAAGTGTTGGGAAAGCACTGCACCTTTTACTGGTCGGCTCTCTGCAGACATGAAGACGACCTCATTTCACTAGTGCACTTTGTCCCCTGAGGTGAGTGTCTGGGCAGACTGACAATGAGTGGGTGGTTTTCCTCACTATCTGCATTTTGCCTTGTAGGAATCTTAGTAGTATCACCAGCTGTTCCATATGATTTCATGATGCTCTGAGTCCTCCAGGCAAAACATAACATAAGGACAAAATCTTCCTTGCTATAAAGGGAATATATGTGTGTGGAATTGGGGGTGGAGAGGAGGGCAAAGTGAGTTTCACATTTGTCACAGCCAGAGTTGGCTTTTGTATGCAGAAGCACTAGTGAGGCAACAGAGTTGCTCACAGATTGGGAACAAAAAGTGTTGAAACTTGTATTTGTGTTTGGCTGGTGGGAAAAAGCCATCACACTGGGTTTTCAAACTTCCCACCAAGATTGAAGAAGAGGAGAGTAAACATAGAACTCTTGGGGTATGAGGTACAGCCCCACAGAGTTTTTTTTTTTTTTTTAAGTTTCCTGTTTTGATGATGTATCTGTGTCTGATTAAATATAAAGATAATGCTTTTCTACCAAATGTCTAGATAAATAGAAGTTTTCAGAAGAATGTAATGTTTGGTCTGGGGCTTGCCTTAGCCCCTTATATGAGCCCTAGTTTGGTTAGCATAAAAACGAGGCCTAGTGGCAAAGGGGTTAAGCACTTGGCTGCTAACCAAACAGGTCAGTGGTTTAAGCCACCAGCCCCTCCTCAGGAGAAAGATATGACAGCCTGCTTCCCTAAAGATTACAGGCTTGGGAGGCAGGGCCAAGGTGATGGAGTAGCCAGATGGTTCCCATCATCCCTCTTACAACGAAGACCCAAAAAAACAAGTGAAATGATTATGAAAAGCTAGGAGCCCTGAAGATCAAAGGCAAAGTTAGAAAATGGACTGAGCAGCAGGGGAGGGAGAGACAGTTCAGAAGCAGAGAGGAGTTACTGGGCCTGAATCACCAGGATGCCTTAGGGACCATTCCCATGAGTGACTATGATGGGCTGATAGTAGCAATTGGATGCAGTTTCCTCAGGGAGAAACAGCCAGCTGCATAGCCTACTCACACCTCTGGAACCAGAGAAGAATGGCTCTTTCGGCAAAAGCTAAGTACTTGCGTATATTTTACCACCCCCTTCCCCCCAAGCTAGCTTCAGTGGCTGTTGATTTCCCTGGGCCAGAGATAGGTCCTGCTGAACGTTCTGAGCCATTCTCCTGGCCTTGGAGAAGTAATTAATTCACAATTGGAGGAAAAGATAATTTGCCAGCACTTAACCACTTAACCATTTTTTTATGGGGAAACCCTGGTGGCGTAGTGGTTAAGTGCTATGGCTGCTAACCAAAGGGTCAGCAGTTTGAATCCACCAGGCACTCCTTGGAAACACTATGGGGCAGTTCTACTCTGTCCTATAGGGTCGGTATGAGTTGGAATCAACTTGACGGCACTGGGTTAGGTGGTTTACTCACTTAAGGAGCTCAGGACAGAAGAGGCTCCAGTCCAGGCATAAATGGTCCATGGACTTTGAATATCTTTCCGCCCTGCATGGACCTGTGTGGGCCTATTACAGGAGACTAGGCCCTTGTTGGCAGACTCCAACTGTTTCAGCTGTGCAGTGGAGAGGTGGGTGTTTGATATTTGATACCACTTTACCTATTAAACAAGGTCTTCACCTACCCACATCAGGGGCCTAATGGCAGGTGGCTCTACTCTGGTCATCCAGCCACCCATGACAGCAGTCCAAGGATAACTGGTACCTCCCAGTGTTTACAACCAAAAGCACTGGGTACCATGGTCCATCTGCAGAACCCACCCACTTGTGTGCTCTATGGAACAGGGGTGCGGTTTCCTCATAGACACTCAGGAGACAATTGTCAGCCCCCTGCCTTGTTCAGAGCATGACCCCCTGCTGAAACCAGATACTGGTGCTTACACAAATCACCCCTGCCCCTCTAAGGCTGTAGGACAGAGCCTGCACTACACACTTGGTGGCCAGCTACCTGGACGCCTGAGCTGAATCCATACAAAAAAAGTGAATAGACTCCTAGGCTGATATACCTGACAACAGCTCTAGATATCTGGTGACAGGACGTCAGAGCTTCAAAGCAAAAATAAGCAAGCTAGCTAGCTCAAGCAACCCATTTGGGCATATCAAAACAAAACAAAGCAAGAAGCTAAGATACAGTAAGCAAACATAAAACAAACTAATACAATGACTTACACTTTGTCCAGGGCTGAGGGACTTTCCAGGATGCAGGACTTCTAATGCCAAAGCTGGGATAGTCCTGGGCAAACTGGGACATTTGGTCAACCCAGCAATGGAAGTATAATGGAGGGAACCCATGACTCTGCTTGAAAAGTCAGTAAAGAGTCCAGGAAAATCCAACTCTAATGCTGACATTTCAGGTCAAGGTGGCAAAGTCAGTTCCTTTACAACCTGGCCCAATGGCACCCACTTCATATTCTTCAGGAAGCTCAGGACTAAGAGAGGGCATGGAATGCCTTCCCAGAACACACAGGAGAGACAGAAAGAGAGAGAAGCACTAGCACAGGTAAATAACTTTCGCCTTTCTGGGGGAAATTAGATTGATTATTATTATTATTTTGTAAACTTAAACAAAGATTCATCTTATACATTCCACTCTCTTCTGTAATCAAACCCTGAGCTGTGTTGCAGGGCATTCAAAGCAGAATGCTTTCTGGAATTTTAAATCTGTTGTACTTCACCCTACAGATATCAAAGAATGACACATTCTCCTGAGAGGAAGAGCGCAGCTAAGTATTGGAGCAGCCTCCTTCTTTGCTGCGTGCCACTGAGTCACCTTGCTGGTTCCCATGGTGCAGATGAGTCACTGCAAGGCTTTCATGGGTGAGCCAGGCAGGGGCCCTGGCTGGAGCCTCTGCCGAGGACAGATGCTTTCCGTTCCAGAGGCAGAATCGGATCTCTGGGGGGCTGCTATGTTAGGGTCGTACAGAGCTGCCAGAACACATAACTGCTGTGATTATGATTATGAGTGCCTTTTAATTGCTGCTGCATCATGCCAAGTATCTTGGGAAGGGGAAAGTGGGCCTTATGAATAAATGAGGTTGGTAAATATTTAAATAGATGATTATAATACACAACTGTAGAATATTTGGGTGCTTGGAGCTAGAAGTATGGGAAATTCATGGTCATTGGCTAAGGAGTTTAGCTTGAAACACATTCATGTGTATCCTGCTTAAGGAAACTTGCATAAATGAATTAGAAAATATTAAATTATGTAACATGATGGTTTAGGATGCGTATTTCAGGAATGTACTGACAAAGAACTGATAATCTGTTTTTAAACTTTCTTTCACAGAAATCTAAACTCAGCATTTTTTAAATTCCCAAATTTCCCTTTTGTGTAGTAAAATAAAAGTCTAGTGCAACACTATGGAAGAGCTTTCCTGTATATCACAGCCTGGAAGATCAGAAGACATAATCATCAAAGGGAAAAGCAGAAAGCCTTTTGCTTATGGAAAAAAAAGGAGAGAAATTTGGAGATCCCTGGTGGTGCAGTGGTTAAAGTGATTGACTGCTAACCAAAATATTGATGATTTGAAACCACCAGTGACCCCAAAGGAGAAAGATGGGGCAGTCTGCTTCCTTAGAGATTTACAACCTTGAAAACCTTATGAGATTGCTATGAGTTGGAATTGACTCAACTGCAGTGGGTTTGTTTGTTTTTGGTCACTTGGATGGGAATGCTGCTGCCTGAGTCACTAAAAACAGACCCATTATCTCCTATTCCCTGGGCCTCAAACATTCCTAGCACCAATAGAAACCCCACCCAGGCTGAGAAGGAATGAATGAAAGAATGTGTTTCTTTCATTCCATCACTCTGTTTCCCTACTTCAGCATGGTCCAGAAGCAATAGAGCACTAGGAACAGGATGAATTTTCTGGACAGATGGACTTGAAGTAGTCCATGATCTGCCAGAGACTGTGTAGGTCAAGCCAGGAATCCAGGAGTTCTTAAGCTGCCATACAGAGGAACTGGAAGAAGTTTGGGGTCAGAATGAAAAGACTACAGAGCAGGGGTTGGCAAACTGTGGCCTGTGATCTGAATTCTGCCGAAGCCTGATTTTTTATGATCTTGAGCTAAGAATGGTTTCTACATTTTTAAAGGGTTATGAAGAAGAGGGAGAAGGGAGAGGAGGAAGGAGGAAAAGGAGAAGGAAAAGAAGAGGAGAAGGAGGAGGAGGAAGAAATAAGAAAAATATGTGGTAGAGACTGTACTGGCCCACAAAACCTAAAATATTTATTATCTGGCACTTTGCAGACAAAGTTCGCTGATCTTTGCCTTACCACACAGGACCCTCATAACTGACGCAAATGGCTGTCACCACAGACTTCAGCATCAGGAGCCAGTACAATGCCCAAAAGTCTATCTATGTCTACCGCATTTTTTAAATTATAGGACTTGATTTTTTAAGGCAGTTTTAGACTTACAGAAAAATTAAGCTGATAGTATAGAGAATTCCCATGTATCAGCCACTTGCCACACATATTCACCCCTATTATCAACATCTTACATTAGCGTGGTACATTTGTTATAATCAGTGATACAATATTGATGAGTTATTATTCAGGTTTCCTTACTTTTTACCTAACGTCCTTTTTCAGAATCCTATCCAGGACACCATATACATGTAGTCATCATATCCCGCTAGGCTCCTTTCGGCTGTGAGAGTTTTCTCAGACTTTCCTTGTTTTTGAAGACCTGTCAGTTTGGAGAAGTACTGATCAGGCATTTGGTAGGATTCCCTTTATTGAGATTTGTCTTTTTTTTTTTTTTTAAATCATGATTCAGTTGGGTTAATAGGTCTTTGGAGGAAGACCACCAAGGTAAAGTGCCATTTTCATCACATTGCATCAAGCATACTTACTATCAATAGGATTTATGACTGTTCATGTCGACTTTGATCAAATGGCTTAGGTAGTCTTTGTCAGGTTTCTTCACTGCAAAGTTACTCTTTTTTCCCTCCCTTCCATGGTATACTCTTTGTAAGGAAGTCACTATGACAGCCCATACTTAAATAGAAGGGAGCCATGCTCACCTAACTTAGGGTGGAGTATCTATATAATTTATTCATAATTCACCTGCATAAGAGAATTGCTTCTTCCCCATATATTAATTTATTCAAGCACTTATTTATATCACTATGGATACATGGATATTTATTTTATACTTTGGGTTATAAGCCAGTGCTACTTTACTTATTTTGTTGCTCAAATTGTTCCAGCTTTGGCCATTGGTATCTCTTTCATTTGGCTCCTTTGTCCCTTTGACATACCCCACCTATATTTTGTTTTGTTGTATTTTTGTTTGAGTATATCCTTACTTTCCAGCACTACAAGATACTCTAGGCTCGTCTTAAATATTTAATGCCCCAGTCCTAAAATAAAGCATTTTTCCAAGGATCTCTGGTTCTTTTTATTGAAAAATATATTCAGAACAAAGGCTTGGGTGCTAGATATGATGGTTGCTATCTAACTCAAGACACTATAAAGTTACAGTGATCAAGACAGTGTGATATTGGTGAATAAATAGACAATAGATCAGTGGAATGCAATAGAGGGCCCAGAAATATACCCAGACAAATATAGTCGACTGATCTCTCACAAAGATTGAAAGGCAATACAATTAAGAAAGGATAGTATTTTTAACAAATGGCGTGAGAACAAATGGACATCCACATGCCAGAAAAAAAAAAGAATCTAGACATATGGCTTACATGTTTCACAAAAATTAACTCAAAAAGGATTGGAGACCTACATGTAAGATGCAAAATATATAACTTCTAGATGCTAACAAAAAAAAAAAAGAAAGAAAGAAAAGAACATGGAGATAACCTTTGATTTGGGTTTGGCAATGACTTTTTAGCTAAAACATTAAAGGCATTGTCCATAAAAGAAAAGAATGTTAAGTTGGACTTCATTAAAATTAAAAACATCTGCTCTATGAAAGACACTGTGACACATCCATACAATAGAGTACTATTCAGCAGTAAAAAAAATAAACAAGCTACCAAGCTACAAAAAGACATGGAGGATCATCAAAACACTTTATCAAAAGAGTAAAAAGAGATCCTACAGACTGGGAGAAAACTTTGGGAATGACATGTCAGATGGGGTCTGATCTCTCAAATATATAGAAAACTTCAAGAACTCAGCAACAAGAAGACAACAGTCCAATTAAAAAACAGACAAAGGACATGAACAGACACTTCATCAAAGAGGACATCCAACCAGCCAACTAACATGTGAAAATATGCTCGAGATCATTAGCCGTTAGAAAGATATAAATCAAAACTAGAATGAGATACCATTTCACCCCTACAAAAATGACACTGATAAAAAAAAACAAAACAAGGAGGGGTCAAGATGGTAAGCCCTCTTACAACACAGACCTGAAAAACCAATGAAACGAGTACATTTATGACAAGCTATGAGACCCAAACATCAAAGGCAAGGTTAGAAAATGAACTGAGTGGCAAAAGGAGGAAGAGATGCCTCCGAAGCAGAGAGGAGTTACCTAATGTCCTTTTTCAGAATCCCATCCAGGACACCATATACACGTAGTTATCATATCCCACTAGGCACCATTCCCCGGAGTGGCTGTGGCAGGCTGGTAGTAGCATTTGGCCGCAGGTTCCTCGGGGAGAAGCAGCCAGCAACACAGCCTACTCACACCTCTAGAACTAGAGAAGAATGGCACTCTCTGCAAAAGCTAAGTACTTGTGTATATTTTACCCTGGCCCCCTGCCCCCAAGCTGGCTTCAGTGGCTGTTGATTTCCCTGGGCCTGAGATAGGCCCTGTTGAGGGCCTAGAGCCACCCACCAGGCTCTGGAGAAGGAATAAATTCACACTGGGGGAAAAGATAGCTTGCCAGCTCCACTAAACTGGGGGAGCTCAGGACAGAAGTGGCTCCTGTCCAGGCATAAATAGTCCATGGACTTTGAGTACCTTTCCCCTCTGCATGGACCTGTGTGCGCCTATTTCAGGAGAATAGGCCCTTATTGGCAGTTCTACAACTGTTTCAGCTGTGCTGTGGAGAGGCACGTGTTTGATGTTTGATATTGCTTTGCCTGTTAAACAGGGTCCTCACCTACCCACATCAGGAGCCTAAGGACTGGTAGCTCCACTCAGGTCACCCAGTGACAGGGGTCCAAGGATAGCTAGTACTTCCCTGTCTCTACAACCAAAAGCATTGGGTGCCCATGGTCTGTCCCCAGAATCCACCCACCTGTATGCTTTAGGGAACAGAGACATGCTTTCCTTAGAGAACTTGGGGGATGATTCTCAGTCCCCTGCCTTGTTCAGAGCACGACCCCCTGCTGAAACCAGATACTGGTACCTACACTAATCACCCCTGCCCCTCTAAGACTGTAGGACAGAGCCTGTACCATACACTTGATGATCAGCTATGTGGACGAGTGAGCTGAATTCATACAAAAAAAGTGAATGGACTCCTAGCATGATATCCCTGATAACGGCTCTAGCCATCTGGGGACAGGATGTCAGAGCTTCAGAGATGAAAATAATCAAGCTAGCTCACACAAGCAACCCATCTGGCATATGGAAAAAAAAAAAAAAAGCAAGAAGCTATGAAACGGTGAGCAAACATAAAATAAACTAACAATAACTTGTAGATGGCTCGGAGACAACGGTCAATATCAAGTCACATAAAGAAACAGACCATGACTGCCTCAACAAGCTCTCAAAACAAAGAATCAAGGGGTATTCTAGATGGAAGTGCCTTCCTGAAAATACCAGAGACAGAATACAAAAGATTAATATGCAGAGCTCTTCAAGACATCAGGAATGAGATTAGGAAGGAGATCAGGCAATACGCACAACAAGCCAAGAAACACACAGATAAAGTAGATGAAGAAATTAAAAAGGTTATTCAAGAACATAATGAAAAATTTAATAAGCTGAAAGAATCTGTAGAGAGACAGCAATCAGAAGTTCAGAAGATTAACAATAAAACTACAGGATTAGACAACTCAATAGAAAGTCAGAGGAGTAGAATCGAGCAAGTGGAAGGCAGAGTTGGTGAGCTTGAAGATAAAGCACTTGGCACCAATATGTTTGAAGAAACATCAGATAAAAGAATTAAAAAAGTTGAAGAAACCTTAAGAATCATGTGGGACTCTATGAACAGAAATAACCTATAAGTGATTGGAGTAACAGAGTAGGAAGGGACAACAGAAAATACAGAGAGAATTGTTGAAGATTTCTTGGCAGAAAATTTCCCTGATATCGTGAAAGATGAGAAGGTATCTGTCCACATAAGGTAGATGTTAAAAGAAAGTCACCAAGACATATTATAATCAAACTTGCCAAAATCAAAGATAAAGAGAGAATTTTAAGAGCAACTAGGGATAAATGAAAAGTTAACTACAAAGCAGAGTCAATAAGAATAAGCCTGGACTACTCGGCAGAAACCATGCAGGCAAGAAGGCAATGGGACAAATTATATAAAAAATTGAAGGAAAAAAATTGCCAGCCAAGAATCATATACCAGGAAAACTGTCTCTCAGATATGAAGGTGAAATTAGGACATTTCCAGATAAACAGAAGTTTAAGGAATTTGTAAAAAACAAACCAAAACTACAAGAAAAATTAAAGGAAGTTCTTTGGTTAGAAAATCAGTAATATCAGGTATCAACCCAAGACTAGAATACTGGGTAAAGCAAACAGATGTCAACCCAGACAGGGAAATAAAAAAAATAAATCAAGACTAAAAAACATCTCAAAACAGGGAAAGAGAGATGTTGTTACATAAAAGAAGAAAACATTAAAACAGTAAAGAGGGACTAAAAAATGTAGTCATAGCTCTTTCATATGGGGAGGAAGAAAAGGGGATACAAAGAAATAAAATTTAGGTTTAAATTTAGAAAAATAGGGGTAAATAATAAGGTAACCACAAAGAGACAAACTATCCTACACATCAAAATAAAATACAAGAAAAAAATAGAGACTCAGCAGAAACAAAATCAACAACAAAGAGTATGAGGAAAAGACAATATATAAAGATAATCTATTCAGCACAAAAACTTAAGTGGAAAAAAGCAATTGTCAACAACACACAAAAAAAGACATCAAAATGATAGCACTAAATTCATACCTATCCATAATTACACTAAATGTAAATGGACTAAATTCACCAATACAAGACAGATAGTGGCAGAATGGATTAAAAAACAAGATCCATCTATATGCTGCCTACAAGAGACACACCTTAGACTTAGAGATACAAACAAACTAAAACCCAAAGGATGGAAAAAAATCTATCAAGCAAACAACAATCAAAAAAGAGCAGGAGGGGCAATATTAATTTCTGACAAAATAGATTTTAAAGTTAAATCCATCAGAAAGGATAAGGAAGGACACTATATAATGATTAAAGGGACAATATACCAGGAGGATATACCAAATTAAATATTTATGCACCCAATGACAGGGCTGCAAGATACATAAAACAAACTCTATCAGCATTGAAAAGTGAGATAGACAGTTCCACACTAATAGTAGGAGACTTCAACAAGCCATATTCAGTGAAGGACAGAACATCCAGAAAGAAGCTCAATAAACACACGGAAAAGCTAAATGCCACAATCGACCAACCTGACCTCACAGAAATATACACAACACTCCACCAAACTGCAGCCAATTATACTTTCTTTTCTAGTGCACATGGAACATTGTCTAGAATAGACCACATATTAAGTCATAAAGCAAGCCTTGGCAGAATCCAAAACACTGCATTATTACAAAGCATGTTCTCTGACCATAAGGCCATGAAAGTAGAAATCAATAACAGAAAAAGCAGGGAAAAGAAATCAAACACTTGGAAACTAAACAATATCCTGCTCCAAAAAGACTGGATTATAGAAGACGTTAAGGATGGAATAAAGAAATTCATGGCATCCAATGAGAATGAAAACACTTCCTATCAGAACCTTTAGGACACAGCGAAAGCAGTGCTCAGAGATCAATTTATATCAATAAATGCACACATCCAAAAAGAAGAAAGGGCCCAAATCAAAGAATTATCCCTACAGCTTGAACAAATAGAAAGAGAGCAACAAAAGAAACCCTCAGGCACCAGAAGAAAAAAAATCAAAATTAGAGCATAACTAAATGAAATAGAGAAGAGAAAAACAATTGAAAGAATTAACAAGACCAAAATTTGGTTCTTTGAAAAAATCAACAAAGTTGATAAACCATTGGCCAAACTGACAAAAGAAAAACAGGAGAGGAAGCAAATAACCTCAATAAGAAATGAGATGAGCGATATTACAACAGGTCCGACTGAAATTACAAGAATTATATGAGATTACTATGAAAAATTGTAGTCTTAGTAATTTGAAAACCTAGAAGAAATGGATGAATTCCTAAAAACACATTCAACAAACCCAGTGCCATCGGGTCGATTCCGACTCATAGCACTTTAAAAAAAAAAAAAAAAAAAAAGCATTTTACCTACCTAAAATAACACAAACAGGTAGAACAACTAAACGGACCCATAACAAAAGAAGAGATTGAACAGGTAACCAAAAAACTCCCCCCCCCAAAAAGCCCTGGCCCGGATGTCTTCACTGTAGAGTTCTACCAAACATTCAGAGAAGAGTTAACACCACTACTAGTAAAGGTATTTCAGAGCATAGAAAAGGACAGAATATTCCCAAACTCGTTCTATGAAGCCAGCATATCCCTGATACAAAAACCAGGTAAAGATACCACAAAAAAAAAAAAGAAAATTACAGGCCTATATCTCTCATTAACTTAGATGCAAAAATCCTCAACAGAATTTTGCCAATAGAAATCAAAACCATATCAAGAAAATAATTCACCATGACCAAGTGGGATTCATACCAGGTATGCAGGGATGGTTCAACTTTAGAAAAACAATTAATGTAATCCATCATATAAATAAAACGAAAGACAAGAATCACATGATTTTATCAGCTGATGCAGAAAAGGCATTTGACAAAGTTCAACACACATTCATGATAAAAACTCTCAGCAAAATAGGAATAGAAGGGAAATTCCTCAATATAATAAAGGGCATTTACGCAAAGCCAACAGTCAATATCATCCTAAATGGAGAGAGCCTGAAAGCATTTTCCTTGAGATCGGGAACCAGACAAGGATGCCCTTTATCACCACTCTTATTCAACATTGTGTTGGAGGTCCTAGCCACAGCTATTAGGCTAGATAAAGAAAAAAAGGGCATCCAGATTGGCAAGGAAGAAGTAAAATTATCTCTATTTGCAGATGACGTGATCTTATATACAGAAAACCCTAAGGAATCCTCCAGAAAACTACCAAAACTAATAGAAGAGTCCAGCGAGTATCGGGATACAAGATAAACATACAAAAATCAGTTGGATTCCTCTACACCAACAAAAAGAACATCGAAGAGGAAATCACCAAATGAATGTCATTTACAGTTGCCCCCAAGACGATAAAATACTTGGGAATAAATCTTACCAGAGATGTAAAAGTCTTATACAAAGAAAACTACAGTACACTTCTGCAAGAAACCAAAAGATACTTACATAAGTGGAAGAACATACCTTGCTCATGGATAGGAAGACTTAACATTATAAAAAGGTCTATTCTACCAAAAGCAATCTATAAATTTAATGCAATTCCAATACAAATCCCAACAACATTCTTTAACGAGTTGGAGAAACAAATCACCAACTTCATATGGAAAGGAAAGAGGCCCCAGATAAATAAGGCATTACTGAAAAAGAAGAACAAAGTGGGAGGCCTTACTTTACCTGATTTTAGAACCTATTATACCTGCACAGTAGTCAAAACAGCCTGGTACTTTACAACAACAGATGCATGGACCACTGGAACAGAATTGAGAATCCAGACATAAATCCATCCACATATGAGCAGTTGATATTTGACAAAGTCCCCAAAACATTTAAATGGGGAAAAGACAGTCTTTTTAACAAATGGTGCTGGCATAACTGGATACCCATCTGCAAAAAAAATGAAACAAGATCCATACCTCACACCATGCACAAAAATGAACTCAAAATAGATCAAAGACGTAAATATAAAATCTAAAATGATAAAGATCATGGAAGAAAAAATAGGGACAACATTAGGAGCCCTAATACATGGCATAAACAGTATACAAACTTTATTAAGAATGCAGAAGAAAAACTAGATAACTAGGAGCTCCTAAAAATCAAACACCTATGCTCATCCAAAGACTTCACCAAGAGTAAAAAGGCTACCTACAACTTAGGAAAAAGTTTTTAGCTGTGACATTTCTGGTCAGCTCCTGATCTCTAAAATCTACATGATACTGAAAAACTCAACTACAAAAAAGACAAATAACCCAATTAAAAAATGGACAAAAGATATAAATAGACACTTCACTAAAGAAGACATTCAGGTAGCTAACAGATACTTGAGGAAATGTTCACCATCATTAGCCATTAGAGAAATGTAAATCAAGACTACAATGAGATTTTATCTCACTCCAATAAGGCTGGCATTAATCCAAAAAAACTCAAAATAATAAATGTTGGACAGGTTGTTGAGTGACTGGAACACTTATACACTGCTGTTGGGAATGTAAAATGGTACAACCACTTTGGAAATTGATTTGGCACTTCCTTAAAAAGCTAGAAATAGAACTACTGTACAATCCAGAAATCCCACTCCTTGGAATATATCCTAGAGAAATAAAAGCCTTTACACAAACAGGTATATGCACACCTGTGTTCATTGCAGCACTGTTTGTAATAGCAAAAAGATGGAAGCAACCAAGGTGCCCATCAATGGATGAATGGATAAATAAATTATGGTATAGTCACACAATGGAATACTAGGTATCAGTAAAGAAGAGTGACACACTTGTGAAACATTTCATAAAATGGAGGAATCTGGAAGGCATTAAGCTGAGTGAAATTAGTTAGTTGAAAAAGGACAAATGTATAAGACCACTATTATAAGAACTCAAGAAATTGTTTAAACAGAGAAGAAAATATTCTCTGATGGTTATGAAAGGGAGAGGGAGGGAGGGAAGGAGAGGGGTATTCACTAACTAGATAGTAAGAACTACTTTAGGTGACGAGGAAGACAACACACAATACAGGCGAGGTCAGCACAACTGGACTAAACCAAAAGCAAAGAAGTTACCTGAATAAACTGAACGCTTTGAAGGCCAGCATAGCAGGGGCAGGAGTTTGGGGACCATGGTTTCAGGGGACATCTAAGTCAATTGGCATAATAAAATCTATTAAGAAAACATTCTGCACCCAACTTTGGAGAGTGGCTTCTGGGGTCTTAAATACTTGCAAGCGGGCATCTAAGATGCATCTATTGGTCTCAACCCACCGGGACCAAAGGAGAATTAAGAATACCAAGGTCACAAGGTAATTAAGAGCCCAAGAGACAGAAAGAGCCACATAAACCAGAGACTACATCAGCCTGAGACCAGAAGAACTAGATAGTGCCCAGCTACAACCGATGACTGCCCTGACAGAGAACACAACAGAGAACCCCTGAGGGAGCAGGAGAGCAGTGGGACACAGACCCCAAATTCTCATAAAATGACCAGACTTAATGGTCTGACTGAGACTAGAAGGACCCCAGTGGTCATGGTCCCCAGAACTTCTGTTGGCCCAGGACAGGACCATTCCCAAAGCCAACTCTTCATATAGGGATTGGACTGGACAAGGGATAGAAAAAACATGCTGTTGAGGAATGAGCTTCTTGGATGAAGCAGACACTTGAGATTATGTTGGCACTGCCTATCTGGAGGGGAGATGAGAGGGCAGAGGTGGTCCGAAGCTGGTGGAATGGACAAGAAAGGAGAGAGTGGAGGGAAGGAGCAGACTGTCTCATTAGGTGGAGAGCAATTAGGAGTATATAGCAAGGAGTATATAAATTTTTGTTTGAGAGACTGACTTGATTTGTAAACTTTCACTTAAGGCACAATAAGTTTTTTTTAAAAAAGAACCAAAAAAAAGAAAACAGCAAATGATGGCTAGGTTGTGGGGAGATTGGAACATTTATCCACTGCTAATTTTTAATGGTACTATAAAACTGTAGAGCTACTACGGAAAATGGTGTGGAGCTTCCTGAAAAAGCTACAAATAGAGGTATCTTATGATCCAACCATCTGACTCCTAGGTATATACCCTGAATATCTAACAGCAGTGACACAGCACACCTATGTACACTGCAGCATTATTCACAATAGCAAAAAAAATGGAAACAACCTAAGTGTTCGCCAATGGACGAATGGATAAACAAATTGTGGTACATTCATTCAATGGAATTCTATGCAGCTATAAAAAATAATGAGTTCTCAAACACCTTATAACATGGATGAATCTGAAGGATATTATGCTGAGTGAAATAAGTCAATGACAAAAGAACAAATATTATATGATTTCGCTTTTATAAAAAGATGAGAATAGCTATACTCACAGAAAGCAACGTTCTTTGGTGGTTACCAGGGATGGGAAGGACAGGAGGGGGAATCACTGTCTAGATAGTAGACATTTGTTGTCTTTGGTGACAAGAAAGGCAATACCAAATGTGGGAGAAATCTGCACAGCTTGATCACAGTAAATGACAACACTAAGAAGTACACCAGAATAAGGGAGTTTTTAGTAAATGCTATAACATATACATTTTTTGCAACAACAATAACCAAAGAACATGTGTATGGTTATATAAAACCAAAAAACCAAATCTGTTGCCGTCGAGCCAATTGTGACTCATAGAGATCCTAAAGGACGGAGTAGAACTACCCCACAGGGTTTCCAAGGAGTGCCTGGTGAATTCAAACTGCTGATGTTTTGGTTAGCAGCCATAGCTCTTGACCACCACACCACCAAGGTTTCTGTGTGGTTACGTAGGTAGATATATATGCATATATGGGGCCCTGATGGCACATTGTTTGAGCGTTTGGCTGCTAACTAAAAGGTTTGCAGTTCGAATCCATCAGCTGCTCCTTGGAAACCCCAAGAGGCGGTTCTACTCTGTAGGGTCACTATGAGTTGGAATCAACTTCATGGCAACGGGTTTTGTTTTTTTTTGTTGTTGTTGTTATAGGAAGGCAGATGTGAGTATATGCATGTGGATGTATAAGAGTATCTATAGGCATATCTATACACATGTTTGTGTGTGCTGCACATATATTCATATATATAGTCAAGCACATAGAAAGCATAGTTACAGACACTTCCTAGATATAACCAAACACCTAGCAGAATTGGCTTGCTGAGTTTGAAGACTTAGGACCATAGTCTCATGGGACAACTCAGTAAATTGGCACAACACAGTTTATAAAATTTATGTTCTACATCCTAGTTTGGTGAGTAGCATCTGCGGTCTTAAAAGCTTGCAAGTGGCCATCTAAGGTATAACTATTGGTCTCTACTCTTCTGGAGCAAATGGGAAAGAAGGAAACCAAAGACTCAAAGAAGAAACTACTCTACAGGACTAATAGCCCACCCCATAGGAACCATGTCTTCATCTACTGTGAGACCAGAAGAACTACATGGTGCCCAGCTACCACTACCAACCATTCTGATCAAGGACACAATAGATGGTGCCGGACAGAATGAGAGAAAAATGTAGAACAAAACTCAAAATCTTAAGAAAGACCAGACTTACCGAACTGGCAGATACTAGTGGAACCCCCAGGACTGTTGCCCTGAGATACCCTTTAAACTGGGAACTGAAACCACTCCTGGAGGTCATCTTTCAGCTAAATACCAGATTGGATCAATAAAATAAGCATTATCACTAGTGAGTACTGAGCTCTTAAAAAAAAAAAAAAAACTTATCTATGAGACCAAATGTTCAACAGTTACCCTAAGGCAAAGTTGAGAAGTTAAGGGGGGTTGGGCAGGGAAGCTAGATTAATGGAAACAGAAAAACCAGAATGGAAATAAAGAGAATTTTGACACACTATGAAAAAATAACAGATGTCACTGAACAATATGCATAGAAATTGTTAAATGCGAACCTAATTTGCTGTGCAAACATTCGCCAAAAACACAATAAAATATTATTTAAAAAAAAAAAAACCTCAAGGCATGGAGGAATCTTATCTGCATATTGCTAAATAAATGAAGCCAGTCTGAAAAAAAGGCATATGATTGCAACTACAAACATTCTGCAAAAGACAAAACTATTGAGACGATAAAGAGATCAGTGGTTCCCAGGGGGAAGGGAGAGAGTTGAATAGGTGGAGCACAAGGCATTTTTGGAGCTGTGAAATTATTCTGTAAGATATTATAATGGTGGACACATTTGTCAAAACATATAGAACTGTACAACACAGAGTGAACCCTAATGTAAACTACAGACTTTAGTTAATAATAATGTATCAGTATTTGTTCATCAATTCTAACAAATGTACCCCAGGAATGCAAGATGTTGTTAATAGGGGAAACAGTGTGCTGGGAGAGGGGACATACAAGAACTCTGCACTTAACTTTCTGCACGATTTTTTTTTTTTTTGTAAACCTGAAACTGCTCTAGAAATAAAGTCTATTCTTAAAAAGTCATAAGTTGACAAGAACAAAAATAAGACAAGTGACAGCATCAGACCTGTGATGCTAACAAAATCTTGGAAACTAAAATCAAGAGGGACAAAGGGAAGTGAGTCAGCAGACCAGGGAGAGCTGACCCTAAGCTGTAAGGATAGGGAGGCTGTCACACGACTCGCCCAGGAACTGGAGCACCAGGGTTGCTGAGAGTATGGTACAGGAAAGAGCCGAACAGGTAGATGGGTTGAAAAAATTAATGGCAGCATAAGCAGATTATTGAGAAATATTGAGATAAATAGTATAAGATAAAGTAGCAGTTAAGAAATCAAACCAAGTATTGCATTGGGCAAATCTGCTCCAAAAGACCCGTTTAAAGTTTTCGAAAGCAAAGATGTAACTTTGAAGACTGAGGTGCATCTAGCAAAGGCTGTGGTTTTTTAATTGTCTCATATGCGTGTGAAATTTGGATAATGAAAAAGGAAGACAGAAGAATTGGTGCATTCAAACTGTGGTGTCGGTGGAAATTATTGGATATATTAATACTGTGGAGTGCTAGAAGAACAAGCACGTTAGTCTTAGAAAAAATACAACCAGAATACTCCTTAGGGATGATGATGGCAAGACTTCAACTGGCTTACTTTGTGCTGACTTCCCTTGTACTGTGTGTTATCCTTCCCTTCACCAGGAAAGTCCAATCTGGAGAAAAAGACATCATGTTTGGTAAAGTAGAGGGTCAGCATAAACTACAGAAGCCCTCAATAAGATGGAGTGATACAGTAGCCACAACAAGGGACTCAAACATACCAATGATAGTGAAGACGGCACTGTCTGAGCACCGTTTCGTTCTGTTGTACATAAGGTCACTATGAACCGGAGCTGTCTTGAAGGCAACTAACAACAGTAACAACAAAACAAAGGAGTTGAAAGTGCTTGTTTTTGGGGAGGTTAGGAGTGAGGCAAGGGATTGTTATTTTTTCATTATAAACCATAGTTTGAATATTTAAACTATGTGCATATATTATTACCATGAAAAATGCCTTGTAAAATTATTGTTATTCTCTGCAGTGCTGATATACGTAAAATTTTAGTGACATGGATGAGCCTTTACAAAATTAGAAATAACCAAAATTGGACCCCAAAAGAAAAAAACCAACAATAAACCAAGGGAAAAATTGACACCATTTTAAAAGAACAATAATTGCTACTATATCAAAGAAAATTAGCACTATAGGGAATTTTTTTTTTTATTTCCACCAAACAAATCCATGTTTTCAAGTAGCAAAATATCTTTACAGGCTAAGTAATTCATTTTATTATGGAATTATTCTAGACAGAATCTAAGCAAATAGAATTCATCCACACACTGAAAGAATTATTTTCTGTGACCAAATACAATTTACCTTACTATTACAAAACTGGAAAAATACAAGAAAAAAATAACAAAATAGTAACACAATAAACAAAAGCAAAAATCAAAAAGACTTTTAATAAATTCTCTATTCACCTTTCAACACTAGAAACCAGACTTGTATTTTTTTTTAATGATTTAGATGAAAGTTTACAGCTTAAGTTAACTTCTCACACAAAAATTTACACACACATTATGTGACCCTAGTAGCAATCCCTATAATGTGACAACATACTCTCCTTTTCCACCCAGGATTTCCTGCGTCCATTCAGCCCTTTCTGCCTTCTCATGCTGCCTAGGGAGAGGAACTGCCCATTTAGTCTCATGTATCTACATGAGCTAAGAAGCACACTTTTCATGAGTATTATTTTATGTTTTATAATCTAGGCTAAGCTTTGTCTGAAGAGTTGGCTTCAGGAATGGTTTTAGTTCTGGGTTAACAGAGGGTCCAGGGACCATGTCTTCAGGGGTTCCTGTAGTCTCAGTCAGAAAATTAAGTCTGATCTTTTTACTAGAATTTGAGTTCTGCACCCCACTTTTCACCTGTTCTGTCAGGGACTTTCTCTTGTGTTCTTTGTCAGGGCGGTCATTGGTGGTAGCCAGGCACCATCTAGTTCTTCTGGTCTCAGGCTGATGGGGTCTGTGGTTTATGTGAACCTGTTGTTTCTTGGGCTAATATTTTCCTTGTATCTTTGGTGTTTTTCATTCTCCTTTGCTCCACGTGAGCAACTGATACACCTTAGATGGCCACTAGCTAGCTTTTAAGAACCCAGACACCTCAGAGGCCAATTTATATCAATAAATGCATACATCCAAAAAGAAGAAAGGGCCAAAATCAGAGTCTTAGAAAGAGGGAGCCAGAAAGATAGGGCATTGTAGATATAAAAAGAATTTTGTGTGCTGTCATTAGTAAACGAAATGTTTAAGGTATAAAAACGGAAGTGAGTGATTGAGATTGGGTATAAGATAAGATAATTGGAAGAGGTTAAGGGACTCAGAGACCACGGCAAAAGGTCTATGTGTGTTCTAAGACAACCAGAAATTACGACAGGAGTTGTTTAGGAGACATTGATGGTAAGCATCATTTGAAAAAAAAAAAATTTTTCAACAAATGAAGTAGAACAGTCCAAAAATCTGTTAATAACTGCTAACTGAAAGGTTGGAGGTTCAAGTCCACCCAGAAATACCTTGGAAGAAAGGCCTGGCAATCTACTTTGGAAAAATCAGCCATTGAAAAACCTATGGAGACAGCTGTACTTTGACACATATGAGATTTCCATGAGTCAGAGTCGACTTGACAGAAACTGGTTTATCTATTTATTAGTGAAAGATGGGATGCCTTTTTATTACTAATGTTTTAATCAAGTCTCATCATGAATATTTATTTGAGCACTTGCTCTGATCCAGACACTGTGCTGGGTATGAAGAAGGTAAAGACATAATCTTAATCTTCAAAAAACTCCAAACTAGTTGAGAGGACAGACAAAACAAAGAAACAATAATACAGAGTAAAAAGTGCTATTTAGAAGATGTGTATAAGGATAAAGAAGGGACAGCTAACTGCTAGGGCTTGCTGGGGATGCAAAGATCAGAGATGGCTTTGCCTGAGGTTGGATCATAAAGTACAGAGCAAGAGTTGTGGGTGGAATTGAAAGAATGGATAGGAGAATACATTTGGCCAAGAGAACTGCATCATGTATTTCAAAGCAGTTGGTGTCCTGGTGGACAGTGTGTGTATGTGAGGTGGGGTTGGGGGAGAACATATGGCAGGAGGTGATGTTAGAAAAGGAAAGGTGAGGGATTGTCAAAGTACTTGTGTTTGTCTGTCTGTTGGCTTGAAATTTCAGGATTCCTGTATTCAAATAGTGCATCGGGTGCCTGTCTATAAAACAGAGCTGTTATGGGTAATTAAGCGATGACAGAGTCCAGGCTCCCATGTTTGCTCCCCTTGTCAGTCCTTAAAGGATATCTATGGAACCCTATGATTCTGACAGTTTGAACTGCACTGATGGTGAGTTACTGAAGGGTCATAACTGGGGAATACCATGACTGTTTCATGTTTAAGAAGGTCACTCTGATGGTCAGGTAGGGGAGGAATTGAAACTGGAAGAAGCTGGAGATGGGAGACCAGTTGGAAGCCTATTTCAGTGGCTCAGTGCTGACTTGACAATAAGGGCATAAGATAGGACAATAGGATGGCAAGTGGGGCACACTGAAAGCAGGCTATTGTGATGGTTGAACATACAGGAGAGGGAGAAGGAGTAGTCAGGGTCTTTCATTTGTTAGTACCATATATACCTGTGCTAGTGGTAGTGATAGACAACTCAGTGCCTGCAGGGGAAGCACAAATTTAGGGACTATTGAGACAGATTACAAATTAGATTTTGTATAACTTTAGTTTGACTTACCAGTAGCAGTTGCCATCAAGTTGATTCTGACTTATGGCAACCTGTGTGTATCAGAGCAGAACTGTGCTCCATAGGGTTTCCAGTGGTTGATTTTCTGCAAGTAGATCACCATGCTTTTCTTTCAGCATCTCTGGGTGATGCAAACCATGAAACTTTCAGTTATCAGCCAAGTGCATTAACCATTTGTACCACCCAGGGACTCCTAGTGTGAGGTACTGAAAAATATTTACATGCAGTTACTTTTGTACTGTGGTGGCTTGCGTGTTGCTGTGATGCTGGAAGCTTTGCCACTGCTATTTCAAATACCAGCAGGGTCACCCTTGGTGGACAGGTTTCGGTGGAGCTTCCAGACTAAGACAGACTAGAAAGAAGGACCTGGCAGTTTACTTCTCAAAACATTGGCCAGCAAAAACCTTATGAATTCAATATATAGGGCATAATATATGCCTAAAGTCAATGAGAGAAGTGATGCTATAGATATAAATGTAGGAATATTAGTAGCTTAGAAGCTGATACCATGAATGTGGACAGGGTAGCTTAAGGAAAGTATGTAGAGGAGAGAAAAAGGCAGCAAGAATAGAACTTTAGAGTACACCAGCATTTTGAGGGGACCAGATAGAGAACCAGGTTTTGTGACCGAGTAGACAGGGTTAAAGGAATTGGAGGGACCCAGATAGTGTAGGTCTTACTATTAGCTCACAATTATTTATACCCTGTCCACGAGTATCAATTAATTGTGCTCAAGAGGAATCTGTGCATGGATTAAGAGGCAGTCATTCAAACAGAAGAAGGGGATACTGCGTGGTTTAAAGTCAGAAAGGTGTGCTCAGGTTTGTATCCTTTCATCATATTTATTCAATCTATATGCTGAGCAAAAGATCCAAGAAGCTGGACTATCTGAAGAACAGAGCATCAGGATTGGAGGAAGACTCATTAACAACCTGCCATATCCAGATGATACAACCTTGCTTGCTGAAAGTGAAGAAGACTTGAAGCATTTACTGATGAAGACAAAAGATCACCTTCCCTCAACATAAAGAAATAAGAAATCCTCACCACTGGACCAATAAGCAACATTATGATAAATGGAGAAAAGATTGAAGTTGTAAAGGATTTCATTTTCTTTGGATCCACAGTCAATACCCATGGAAGCAGTAGTCAAGAAATCAAAAGACACATTGCACTGGGCAAATCTGCTGCAAAAGACCTCTTTAAAGTGTTGAAAAGCAAAGATGTCACCCTGAAGACTAAGGCACACCTGACCCAAGCCATGGTGTTTTCAGTTGCCTCGTATGCATGTGAAAGCTGGATGATGAATAGGAAGACCAAAGAAGAATTGAAGACTTTGAATTGTGGTGTTGGCAAAGAATATTGAATATACCATGGACAGCCAAAAGAATGAACAAATCTGTCTTGGAAGAAGTACAACCAGAATGCTCCTTGGAAGCAAGAATGGCAAGACTACATTGCATATGCTTTGGACATGTTATCAGGAGGGATCAGTCCCTGGAGAAGGACATCATGCTTGGTAAAGTAGAGGGTTGGTGAAAAGGAGGAAGACCCTTAAAGAGATGCATTGACACAGTGGCTGCAATAATGGGCTCAAGCATAACAACAGTTGTGAGGGTGGCACAGGACTGTGTTTTATTCTGTTGTACATAGGGTTGCTATGAGTTGGAACCAATTCGACGGCACCTAACAGTAACAACAACAACCATTATCATGGATTCCCCTCCCCTGTAGATGGAATATACTCCCTTGCTCCATAGACTTTGGGCTTGGTCATGTGACTTTCTTTAGCCAGTGGATTGTTAGCAGGTGTGACAAACACCATATCTGAGCAAAAGCTTTAATGAACATGCATGAAATGGCTCTGCTTTCTTTGCTTCTATCCCCCACTATGAGAATGTTGTTGTTAGGTGCTGTCCAGTCAGTTCCAACTCATAGTGACCCTACAGGGCAGAGTAGAACTGCCCCATAGGATTTCCAAGGAGAGCTGGTAGATTTAAACAGCCAATTTTTGGTTAGCAGCTGAGCTCTTAACTACTATGCTACCAGGGTTCCTCTATGAGAATAACTAGTTAACAAAAAGCAAAGCCGAAAAAAAAAAAAAAAAAAAAACCAGCTGCTGTTGAGCTGACTCCAACTCATGGTGACCCCACGTGTCAGAGTTGTGCCCCATAGTGTTTACAATGGAAGTAGATCATCTGGCCTTTCTTTTGAGGAGCCTTTGGGTGGACTTGAACCTGCAACCTTGAGGTTTTAAGGTTAGTTGCAGAACATGTTAACCATTCTTACCACTCAGGAGCTCAACTCTGAGAATTAAAATAATAATAATAACAAAAAAATGAGAATAGCATGACCTAAATGGTGGCTAATCATCATGGGTCCCAGAATGAGAAGGCAAATGGAACTCAGACATGTTGTAGCCATCTGCAGCCCTCATGTAACATGATCAAGAAATAAATATTTGTTGATTTCAGGTGGTTGTTTGTTGCTGCAGCAAAAGCTCAAGAGATTTTGAGCCTACAGGACTTTCAAACTCTGAAAGACAGCGAGTGGAAGCTGATGCCTCTAATCACACAGCAGCCTGACCAGGAGAATGGCTCTGCCCTCCGTAGAATTCCTCATTACCTGAGCCACGTGAAGTCTTTTTCTTCCATCTGTTTAAAACAGCACAAGATCTGAGGGGTTAACCAAGTTCTACATATTATGCGTAGCTACATCTAACTAAATGCATGCTCAAGTTCTTCAAACAGGGCATGCTAGCTTGAAGGTCAATCCCTCGTGGCTCTTTAGAGCACAGTGGTTGTGTGCTTGAGCTTCGAGGCTCATATCCAGGCTCAGTGACTTCCTAGATGTGTAAACTTGGACACATTACTTAGTTCTCTTTACTTAGCTGCTTTTTTTTTTTTAATTGAGAAAAAGAGTATCATGGTATGCATATAATATGATATTGGTAGATCAAAATATGCTTAAGAAACAGTACAGTAGCTGGCACATAACCTATACATACAAATGTTAGTGGTTATTATATTGATAATGTTATTATTATTACCCTGTCTTAGTTTGCTAGTGCTGCCATCACACAAATACCACAGTGGTGGTTTTAAAAAACAGAAATTTGTCTTCTCACACTTCAGTAGGCTAGAAGCCCAAATTCAGGGCATGGATCTAGCAGAAGGTCCTTCCTTGCCTATTTCAGCTTCTACAAAATGCCAGCAATCCTTTGAGTTCCTGGACTTATAGATGTACCTGCCTCTGTGGTCTGTCTTCCTCTTCTGTGTCTATTCTGCTCTTTTCATAAGTCAGAAGTGGTAAGGTGTGGGACCCATCCTACTCTAGCAGGATCTTATTAACATAAAAAAGAAAGTCCCTATTTAAAAATTTATAGGTACAGGGGTTAGGATTTCAACACTTAACCTTTGGAGGACACAATTCAATCCATAACACCTATTTCTTAAAGTTACTTCTTTGTATATGTAGTAGAAATCCCAGCTTAGCCCTAAACTGAGATTTAGATGTCTTTACACGTGAACTGGCAGGACTGCTGTCAGAAGTCAATTTGATTGAGGGATTTTAGTAAAAGGAGAAGGAGAGAGTATATTCCTGCACTGACCAAGTGGGTTAACTATGACAGCTTGGCATCTCTCCCAGAGAATGGTTCCCCATCCTGGCCCAGTCCAGCAGAGTTCCGCTGACTCAACTCTGAGAGCTGAAAACTGACATTTACGGGGAGAGGGGCAATACTCTGGAGTTGTGTAGCTCCTCACAAGGCACTGCTTTTTCAATTCTGCTGAATATGAGAGTACAACATTGCTCAGTTGAAAACCAGAACCACAGAGTAAGGAGGTTTTCTCCATCTGTCTATATGGAACAGCACGTTCAACCTAGAAAGCATTCTGATGGTGCACTCCACACTGAGACAGCATCAGCGCCATGAATGTCATTCTCTTTAGTGTGGGTATTGTTGTAACAGTGAGGCACAACAAAACTTAAATTTTCAATGGTTCAATGTGACCGAGTGGAGGGTAGGAATTCTGTGCTGGACTCAGCAACAGTAGGTATGTGACTTTCAAGGTCACCCCGTGTGGAGGACATGGAGATGCCCCACTCAGACTCCCTCAAGAAAGGACTTCTTGTAGCAGAGCGTGTCTTCAGATGAATTGCGATTTAGGGATTACTTCACCTCCAGAGAGCTGCCTCAATCATGGTCACTTTCTAGAGTGACCTACATCCAATGACTGATTGAGATGGGCATACTAGCTGTTTTGACTTAACATGAGCCAATTCTAATGGTGCATTTATTTTATTTATTTATGTTGTTGTTGTTGAGAATACATACTGTAAAACATACAGCAATTCAACAGTTTCTACATGTACCATTTAGCAACATTGATTACATTCTTCAAATTGTGCAACATTCTCACTCTCCTTTTCTGAGTTATTCTTTTCCATTAACATAAACTCACTGCTGTCTAAGGTTTCTATCTAATCTTTCAAGTTTCTGTTGTCAGTTTGATCCCATATAGATAGCTTTAAAAAGAGCATAATGCTCAAGGCAGACATTTTTTACTAGATAAGCTTAACTATTGTTTGGTTTTAAGAAGACTTCAGGGTATATGGTTTAGGGTTTAAAGATTATGTCGGGGAAATAGTTTCAGGAGTTCATCCAACCTTCATTGCTCCAGAAAGTCTGGAGTCCAAGAAAATTTGAAATTCTGTTCTACATTTTCCCCCTTTTGATCAGGATCCTTCCATGGAATCTTTGATCAAAATGTTCAGTAATGTTGCTGGGCACCATCCAGTTCTTCTGGTCTCCTGGCAAAGGAGGCAGTTGTTTGTGGAGGCAATTAGCCACCCATTCCATATTCTCCTTCTATATCTGACTATCCTTCTTCCTTTGTTGCTCCAGGCAAATAGAGACCTTGGATGGCTGCTTTCAAGCTTTTAAGACCTCAGGCACTATGCAAGGAACTAGGAGGTAGAACAGAAGCACTAAACACATTATTAGGCAAATTAACTGGAATGTCCTGTGAAACCATGACTGGAAACCTGCAAACCAAGAAACCAAATTCCAAGAGATTTTTGGTTGTACATAAGCAGCCTAGCAGCTACTATTATTTTTTTTTTGTCATTGTTGTAAATATATATATATCACACAACTTTTGCCAGTTTAACTTTTTACAGGTGTGCAACTTATTGACAGCAATTACAAAATCAGCTGTGCAACCCTACCCTTAATCAATGTGATATTTCAATCACCGTTAACTCCCCCTTGCATTTTCCCTTCTCTCCTGCCCCCTGATTACCACTAATAATCTTTGCTATCTATAAATTTGCCTTTCTTCTCTTTTTATTTTTATTTATTTTTTTATTGTGCTTTAGGTGAAAGTTTACAGCTCAATTTAGTTTCTCATACAAAAATTTATACACACATTATTATGTGACCTTAGTTGCTATCCCTAAAATGTAACAGCACACTCCTCCTTTCCACCCCGGATTTCTCCTGTCCATTCCACCAGTTCCTGTCCCTCTTTGACTTCTCATCTCACCTCCAGGGGCTGTGTCTTCTGGGGCTTCTCCAGTTTCAGTGAGACCATTAAGCCTGGACTTTTTACTAGAATTTGAGTTCTGCACTGCACGTTTCTTCTGTCCCATCAGGGTCTCTCTGTTGTGTCCCCTGTCAGAGCAGTCATTGGTGGTAGCCAGGCACATTCTAGTTCTTCTGGTCTCAGGCTGATGGAGTCTCTGGCTTATCTGGCCCTTTCTGTCTCTTGGGCTTATATTTTCCTTGTGTCTTTGGTGTTCATTCTCATTTGCTCCAGGTGGTTTGGGACCAACTGATGCGTCTTAGATGGCCACTTGCTGACTTTTAAGACCCTAGACTCCACTCACCAAAATGGGATGCATAACATTTTCTTAATAAACTTTGTTATGCAAATTGGCCTAGATGTTCCCTGAAACCATGGTCCCCAGGCCCCTGCCCCTGATACTCTGTCCTTTGAAGTGTTTGATTGTGTTCAGGAAACTTTTTAGCTTTTGGTTTAGTCCAGTTGCGCTGACTTTCACTATATTGTGTGTTGTCCTTCCCTTCAGCTAAGATAATTCCTGCCTACTAATGAGTCGGAATCGACTCGACGGCAATGGTTTGGGTTACTACCTAGTAAGTGAATTTCCCTTTCCCTCCCTCCCCACCCTCATAACAATCAAAGAATGTTTCCTTCTGTGTTTAAACCTTTTCTTGAGTTCTTATCATAGTGGTTTCATACAATATTTGTCCTTTTGCAGCTGACTAATTTCAGTCAGCATAATGCATTCCAGATTCATCCATGTTATGAGGTGTTTCGAGGAGTCATCCTTGTTCTTTATTGTTGTGGAATATTCCATTGTGAATATACCATAATTCGTTTATCCATTCATCCTTTGATGGCCACCTAGGTTGTTTTCATCTTTTTACTCTTGTGAACACTGCTGCAATGAACATGGGTGCGCATATACCTATTGCCTGACAGCTCTTATTTCTCTAGAATTTTGCAGATGGATATCCAGTTATTCCAGCACCATTTAGTTTTCTTTGTATAGGTCTTCTACATACCTGGTTAGACTTATTCCTAAGTATTTTATCTTCTTGGGGGCTATTATAATGGTATTGATTTGGTGATTTCCTCTTTGAAGTTCTCTTTGTTGATGTAGAGGAATTCAACTGATTTTTGTATGTTTATCTTGTATCCCGATACTCTGCTGAACTCTTCTATTAGTTCCAGTAGTTCTCTTGTGACTTCTTTGGTGTTTTCTGCGTAGAAGATCATATCATCTGCAAATAGGGATACTTTTACTTACCAATCTGGATGCCCTTTATTTCTTTTTCTAGCCTAACTGCTTTGGCTAGGATCTCCAGCAAAATGTTGAATAAGAGTGGTGATAAAGGGCATCCTTGTCTGGTTCCCGACCTCAAGGGGAATGCTTTCAGACTCTCTCCATTTAGGATGATGTTGGCTATTGGTTTTGTATAAATGCCCTTTATTATGTTGAGGAATTTTCCTTCTATTCCTATTTTGCTGAGAGTTTTTATCATGCATTAGTGTTGAACTTTGTCAAATGCCTTTTCTGCATCAATTTAGAAGATTATGTGGTTCTTGTCTTTTGCTTTATTTATGTGGTGGATTACATTGATTGTTTTTCTAAAGTTGAACCATCCCTGCATACCTGATATGAATCTCACTTGGTCATGGTGGATTATTTTTTGATATGTTGTTGAATCCTATTGGCTAGAATTTTGTTGAAGATTTTTGCATCTGTGTTCATGAGAGATATTGGTCTGTAGTTTTCTTTTTTTGTGGTGTCTTCACCTGGTTTTGGTATCAGGGTTAAGCTGGTTTCATAGAATGAGTTTGGGAGTATTCCACCCTTTTTTGTGCTCTGAAATACCTTTAGTAGTGGTGGCATTAACTCTTCTCTGACAGTTTGGTGAAATTCTCCAGTGAAGCTTTCAGGGCCAGGATTTTATTTGTTGGAAAATTTTAATTACCTTCTCAATCTGTTCTTTTGTTATAGGTTTATTTACTTCTTCTACCTCTGTGTTAGTTTAGGTAGGTTGTGTGTTTCTAGAAATTTGTTCATTTCCTCTAGGTTTTCAAATTTGCTGATGTACAGTTTTTCATAGTATTCTGTTATGATCCTTTTAATTTCAGTTGGGTCTGTTGTGATATCACCCATCTCATTTCTTATTCAGGTTATTTGCTTCCTCTCCTGTTTTTCTTTTGTCAGTTGGGCCAATGTTTTATCTATTTTGTTGATCTTTTAAAAGAACAAGCTTTTTATCTTGTTAACTCTTTCAATTGCTTTTCTATTCTCTATTTCATTTAATTCTGCTCCAATTTTTATTATTTCCTTTCTACTAGTGCCCAAGGGCTTCTTTTGCTGTTCTCATTCTATTTGTTCGAGTCGTAAGTTTAATGTTTTGATTTTGGTCCTTTCTTCTTTTTGGGATGTGTGCATTTATTGTTATAAATTGACCTCTGAGCACTGCTTTTGCTGTGTCCCAAAAGTTCTGGTAGGACGTGTTTTCATTCTCATTTGATTTCTATGTATTTCTTTATTCTGTTCTTAATTTCTTCTATAACCCAGCAGTTTTTGAGCAAGGTGTTGTTCAGTTTTCATGTATTTGATTTTTCTTCCTTGCTTTTTTCTGTTATTGATTTCTACTCATGGCTTTATGGTCAGAAAAGATGCTTTGTAATATTTCAATGCTTTGGATTCTGTTAAGGCTTGCTTTGTGGCCTAATATGTGGTCTATTCTGGAGAACGTTCCATGTGTGTTGGAAAAGAAAGCATACTTGACTACCGTTCAGTGGCATGTTCTGTATATGTCTATAAGATCAAGTTGATTGGTTGTGGCATTTAGATTTCGCCTGTGTTTGTTCAGCTTCTTTCTGGATGTTCCGTCCTTCACTGAAAGTGGTGTGTTGAAGTTTCATACTATTATTGTGGAGCCGTCTATTTTTTTTTCTATGCTGTTAGAGTTTGTTTTGTGTATTTTGGGGCCTTGTCATTGGGCGCGTAAATATTTATTATGGCTATGTCCTTCTGGTGTATTGATACTTTAATCATTATATAGTGTCCTTCCTTATCCCTTGTGGTGGATTTTGCTTTAAAGTCTATTTTGTCGAAGATTAACATTGCCTCTCCTGCTCCTTTCTGATCGTTGTTTGCTTGCTATATTTTTTCCATCCTTTGATTTTCAGTTTGTTTTTGTCTTTGAGTCTAAGGTGTGTCTCTTGTAGGCAGCATATGGACAGATCATGTTTTTTTATCCATTTTGTCACCCTCTGTCTCTTTATTGGTGCATTTGGTTCATTTACATTCAGCATGATTTTTGATAGAGTTTAGTGCTGTCATTTTGATGTATCTGTTTTTGTGTGTGTGAATGTGTTGTTGAAATTTTCTGTGTTTCACTTAATTTTCTGTGCTGTTTTTCTTTATGTATTTTCTTTTTATCTTTTTCATTGTTGTTAATATTATATTTGGCATGTCTTTATGTTTTCCTCCTTTTTTTATTTTGATGTGTAGTGTTGTTAGTTTCCTTTATGTTTACCTTAATATCTACAGCTGTTTTTCTAAGTTTAAACCAATCTTTTATTTCTTCATATCGCCTTGACCTCCTCTCCATATGAAATATCTATGACTACATTGTTTAGGCCCTCTTTTTCGTTTTAATGGTGTCATCTGTTACATATCGATGTCTCTGTTTCCCTATTTTCAGTGTTTTAGCTTTGATTTCTTTTTCTGACTTCCCTATTTGAGTTGATATCTGGTTGTTCTGTCCTGTGTCTTTGGTTTTTACCTGACGTTATTGATTTTCTAACCGGAAGGCTCCATTTAGTATTTCTTATCCTTTGGTTTGGTTTTTACAAATTCCCTTAACGTCTATTTATTTGGAAGTGCCCTGATTTTACCATCATATTTGAGAGGCAGTTTTGCTCAATATATAATTCTTGGTTGGCAATTTTTTTTCCTCAAGGCTTTATATATGTCATCCTATTGCCTTCTTGCCTGCATGGTTTCTGCTAAGTAGTCAGAGCTTAGTCTTACTGACTCTCTTTTGTAGATTACTTTTCACTTATCCCTAGCCACTCAAAATTCTTTTTTTATCTTTGGTTTTGGCAAGTTTGATTATAATGTGTCTTTGTGACTTCCTTTGGGATCTACCTTGTGTGGGGTTCAATGAGCTTCATGGATAGATATCGCCTTATCTTTCACTATATCAGGGAAGTTTTCTGCCAACAAATCTTCAACAATTCTCTCTATTTTCTGTTATCTCCACCTGTTCTGGTACTCCAATCACTCGTAGGTTATTCCTTGAAAAAAAATTTTTTTTTTTGATGAGTCCCACATAATTCTTAGATTTTCTTCATTTTTTTAAAATTCTTTTAATCTGATTTTTCTTCAAATAAGTTGATGTCAAGTGTCTTATCTTCAGTCTCACTAATTCTGGCTTCCACTGCCTCAGTTCTGCTCATATGACTTGCTACTGAGTTGTCTAATTCTGAAATTTTATTGTTAATCTTTTGAAATTCTCTTTGCTGTCTCTGTATGTCTTCTTGCAGCCTGTTAAATTTTGTCATTATTCTCTTGTGTTACCTTCTCAAGTTCCTCTTTTGCTTTGCCTGTGTGTTTCTTGGCTTGTTCTGCATTTTGCCTGATCTCCTCCCTGATCTGTTCATGAACTCTATATACTAATCTTTTGAATCCTATGTCCGGTAATTCCAAGAAGTTAGCTTCCTCTGGAAAATTGTTTTGGGGGCTTGCTGAAGCCACCGTAGTCTGTCTGTTTATGTGATTTGATATTGACTGTTGTCTCTGGTCTTCCATAAGTTTTTATATTTATTTATTTTATGTTTGCTTACTGTGTCTTAGCTTCTTGTTTTGTTTTGTTTTGATATGCCCAAGTAGGCTGGCTGTGTGAGCTACTTTGGTTACTGGTGTCTTTCAAGCTCTCACATCCTGTCACCAGGTTGTTAGAGCTGTTACTAGGAACACAACCAGGTATGGGAGTCCAGGAGTCACACACTTGTGTGAATTCAGATCAGGTGTCCAGGTAGTCAGTCACCAAATGTGTGGTACAGGCTCTCACCTATAGTCCTAGGCAGGCAGGGGTGATTGGTGTGGGCACAGGTATCTGGCTGCAGTAGGGGATCATGTGCTGAGCAAGGCAGGGGTTTGATGGCTTCCCCTGAGTGTCTGGGTGAAAGGTGTCTCCCTGTTCCCTAAAGCATGTAGGTGGGTGGGTTTTGCAGCCAGATTATGGGCACTCAATGCTGTTGGCTGTAAGGACTGGGAGGGACCACTTATTTTTGGACCCCTGTAGCAGGTGACTAGGTGAGGTGGGTGGAGCCACCAGGCCTCAGGTCCCTAATATGGGTAGATGATACAATTGAAAATAGGTTTCAGGCATATAGCCCATTGTACTGTGTTAATGAGGGCCTACGCTATTGAAATGGGCCCACACAGGTCTACACAAGGGTGAAAGGCATTCAAAGTCCATGGACCCCTTATGCCTATGCCTAGGTAAAGAGGCTGTGCCTGCCCTGAGTTCCCGGCTTAGAGATGCTGACAGATAATTTTTTCATGTTTGGTAATTTGTTCCCTCTCCAAAGCTGGGAGAATGGCTCAGGATGTGTGCCGGGTCCTATGTTAGGCCCAGGGGGTGCAGCAATCACTGAAGCCAGACCAGGACTCAAAGCATAGTGCAGAGGGGGCAGGTAAATGGGATAGTGGTACTTTCCAAAGGTTTTTTTTTTTTTTAATCCTGCATGGTAGTTAGATGCTTGCACTTATCTTTTGGCAATTGAGCACTGTTTCTCACCGGTCCTGGAGGCTTGAGCAGAATCTGTGCAGCTCGGTCTCTTCCAATGTGGAGAATGCATCCTTAGCACCCCTGCTTGCCTCACCGTACATGTGCCAGCCTTTCCAGCCTACAGGATGCTGGTGCCAGCCAGGTCAGTTCTGGCAACTCCTTGTTGCTTCTGAACTGTCTCCCTCTCCCCATGCCCCTTAGTCTGAATCCTCAACTTTGTCTTTTATGTTCAGGGCTCCTAGATTGTCATATATAATCAATTCATTTTTTTTTTTTGTGGGGGGTTCTGTGTTGTAAGAGGGACCACAGGAAGCATCTGCTTAGTCCACCATCTTGGCCCTGCCTCTCTTCTCTGTTTATATTAGTGAAGTCATACAATATTTGTCCTTTTGTGATAGACTTATTTCATTGAGTAAAATGTCTTCCTTCTCCAGCCATATTGTATCATGTGTCAAGACCTCATTTCTCCTACTGGCTGAGTAGTATTCCGTTATATGTATATACCACATTTTGTTTATCTGCTGATGGACATTTACGTTGTTTCCACCTCTTGGCTATTGTGAATAGTGCTGCAATGAACACTGATGTACAAGTCTCTATTTCAGTCTCTGCTTCAAGTCTTTTGGGTATAGAAGTAGGACTGAGTCATATAGTAGTTTTATTTATTTATTTATTTATTTTGAGGAACTGCCACATTGTTTTCCACTAAGGCTGTACCATTTTGCATTCCCACCAGAGTGGATAAGGGTTCCAGTTTCCCCACATCCTCGTCAACAGTTGCTACTTTCAGGGTTTTTTTTTTTTTTTTTTTTTTTGTCTTATCCATCCAAGAGGGAATGAAATGATATTTCACTGTGCTTTTGATTTGCATCTCTCCTCTGATTGCTAATGACACTGAGCATCTTTTCATGTGTTTGGTGGCCATTTCAATGTCCTCTTTGGTGAAATGTCTATTCAAGTCCTTTGCCCATTTTATGACTGGGTTATTTGTCTTTTTGCTATAAAGTTGTTGAAGTTTTATATACATTTTGGTTATTAGATTCTTGTAGGATATATGGTTGCCAAAGATATTCTCCCAGTCAGTAGTTTGTCTTGTCACTTTTTTTGGTTCATTGTTTGATGAACAAAAGTTTTTAATTTTTATGAGGTTCCATTTATTCATTTTGTCTTTTGCTGTTTGTGCTTTTGTTATTATACTAGATAATCCATTACTAAATGCTAGTCCTGACAGCATTGCCCCTGCTTTTTCTTCTAAGAATTTTATGGTTTTAGTTTGCACATTTAGATCCTTAGCCCATTTTGAATTTATTTTTGTGTATGGTTTGAGGTATGTATCCTGTTTCATTGTTCTTCTTGTGGAAATCCAATTTTCCCAGCACAATTTATTGAAGAGACTCTTCTTTCTCCCAACAAATGGACTTAGTACCCTTGTCAAAAACCAGTTGACCATAGGTATGGCTGATGGATGTGGGTTTATTTCTGAACTCTCAATTCCATTGGTCTGTCTATTGTTATACCAGCACCGGGCTGTAGCTGTATAAACCAAAAAACAAACAAACAAACAAAATTGCCACCCAGTCACTTCTGATTCATACCGACCCTATAAGAAAGAGTAGAATTGCCCTACAGGTTTCCAAGAAGTGGCTGGTGGATTCAAACTGCCTACCTTTTGGTTAACAGCCAAGCTCTTAACAACCACACCACCAGGGCTTCCAGTAGCCTTATCCAAAAAAAAATTCCATTCTTGTCGAGTCAATTCTGACTCATAGCAACCCTAAAGAACAGAGTAGAACTACCCCATAGGGTTTCCAAGGAACATGTGGTATATTTGAACTGCCAACCTTCTGGTTAGCAGTTCTAGCTCTTAACCACTACACCACCATGGTTTCCTGTATAGTATGCTTTAAAATCAGGAAGTATGAGTTCTCCTACTTTGTTCTTCTCTTTCAACATTGCTTTAGCTATTCTCGGTCTCTTGCTATTCCATATAAAGTTGTCGGTTGGTTTTTCTATTTCTGTAAAGAAGGCTGATGGAATTTTAATCAGAATCGTGTTGAATCTATAGATCACTTTGGGTAGTATTGACATGTTAACAATATTAAGTCTTTCAATCCATGAACATGGAACATCTTTCCATTTATTTAAGTCTTCTTTAATCTCTTTCAGCAGTGTTTTATAGTTTTTATTGTATAGGCTTTTCATGTCCCTGATTAGATTTATTCCTAGGTATTTTATTCTCTTAGGTGCTATCATAAATGGGATTATTTCCCCAATTTCCCTTTTGGATTTCTCATTGCTGGTGTACTGAAGGGCTGTTTTAGCTCTTGAGATCCCCAATGCTGTCATCAGGTCTGCTCTACAGCTCAACTTTTCCTGCCCAATCCTGTTTTTTCTCCTCCCTTTCATAAGTGTTTATGCTAAGGGAACTCTCTAATAAACTTCCATCTCAGAGCCTGATTACTATGGAACCCACCCCGTAACACTCTGGGAATTTAATTGTGGCTGGCAGATGGGAGAAGACAGATAGGATCACCTATGGAAGGTTTCAAAGGACCACACATCACTTCAACTCACATCTTTGGCTAGAACTGAATCAACTACTCCAACTTCTCATTTTATAAAGAGTCAGAGATACCCAAAAACATGGGACAGCTTACCCAAGATTACATAACCCATTCTTGAATTCAGATCTTTAGATTCCTAGTCCTTCTGAGAAATAGTATGGTTTTATTTTTCTCTTTAAATAATGAGAACTACGTAACTGAATATCTCTTCCTTTCATCTTTGTTACAGGAAAACTCCAAAACAAATTCAGAAATAAATTATAGCAACTGTGTAAACACTTACAGAATACATTTCTTTATTTTCTTCTGTGTCATGACCCAGTCTTCTAATTTATCTTTGCTCTGGTACTGGGCTTTTTTTTTTTCCATTTATATTTTATTGTGTTATTGTGTTTCTGCCACAAATCAGCTGAAATTCTTTTTTTAGAATGAATCAGTGTATATGAAAATATGTGAATAAATGAATAAATAGAAGCATGATTCAGTATTCTTTACACCACAGCATCCTATTATAAATCCTTCCATTACCGTTGGGCATCATTATAGGAAAATTTCCATCTCATTATAAAATGAATTAACTAAACATACTGAAGATTTGGTTTGAATAAAAATTACATGCAAGACACCTGTTAAAAAGCTACTGCCTATTGGAACTTCTGATTTCCAGAAGGGAAATGGCAATGCAATTTACGATTCATTTGTAAACTTTTTTAAGGGAAGGGTGCATATCCGGCAGATAAAATTTAATCATCCTCCAAGAAATTGACTTTCTGGGCAGTTACTAATTTTATTATATTATATTCATCCATTTTATGGTTGACAAAACTTGGGCTTAGAGAGGTCAACTTGCTCATAGCTACACAACCAGAGAGCAAATGTACTGTCTTCTAGGGCCATTTTCCATTAAACCTTCTACCTCATATGGAAAACAGGGTCAGTGCAGACCTAAGTGCCACTGTGAAAAAAAACATGGTAGCCAATATCTACGTGTTCCCACTCTAGCACCCTTGGTATAGCTATCCATCCTAGTCTTTTCTCTTGGTTACGTGCTCCTGACATTTGAGAAAACAACTCTGACTCAAGCTCCATCTCTCTTCTCTTCTAACCATCATGTGAACATTTTACCCTCAAAATTCTGCCCTCTTGAGTGGTATCCCCATCCTCTGGTCTTCTTTGTTTCTCACTCTCAAGGCAGGCAGAGGGCCATATCCAAGTCAGCTCTCTAAATTAAAGGAGTTTTTTAAAAAATGTATGCTGCCATGACAAGAGCCCAAAAATGTCTCAGGAGGCCCCAGAAAAAGGCACGCAGCCTTCTGCAACTGAACCAAAGCTTGAGGCTCAGAGTATTCATCCAAAATGAATTGTTTCCTAACACGGCTTTGGTATACAGATGCTTCCCTTGTAGAATTTTTTCCTTTGAATTTGGTTATTGTGTTTTTTTTAGATGATTCTTTCCTTAATCACTGTATTTAAAACCTATATCTAGGAGATATTCAACTCCAACTGGACCATGGAAGAAGTGACACATTGGTCTAGAATTTAGTAGAGAGCGTAAAACTCTGGCCACCACTGTGGGGCATTTTATAGCTTTTTAAAGCTTTTCTTGCATTTATATATCAGCATTACCAACCTGCCAAAGACATCTCACTTCTTCCTAGCAAGGTGAATTCTCTTCTCAAGATTATAGTGTGGTTTCAATTCCTCAAGGAATTTATCTCCACTGTTTTTTTTTTTTATATGATATTTACTTATTTATTGATTGATTTACCTACACATATTTATTTAAAATAATTTTTGACAGCCTACTATGGGTCAACTACTAGAATATAACTTCTATAAGGTCAGACACTCTATGGGTTTAATTTATTGCTATATACGTAGAGCCTAAAATTTTGGCTATCACTGAATAAATATTTAGTAATTTAGATATATAGTACGTGTTCTGAACTTTTACTTCATCAGTTCTTCCTTTTGCTTTAGCTGATTGATGCTCAAAAGCAAGATTCAGAGTCTCCTCTGGCATCCATCATGGCCTTTTCTTTCTTTCCTGTCTTTTCAGTGACCTCTTGCTTTCTTCATGGATGACGTCCTTCATGTCATTCCACAACTCGTCTGGTCTGCGGTCACTAGTGTTCAATGCATCAAATCTATTCTTCAGATGGTCTCTAAATGCAGGTGGGATAAACTCAAGGTCATATTTTGGCTATCGTGGACTTGCTCTGATTTTCTTCAGTTTCAGCTTGAACTTGCATATGAGCACTTGATGGTCTGTTTCACAGCCTGCCCCTGGCCTTGTTCTGACTGACGATATAGAGCTTTTCCATCGTCTCTTTTCACAGATGTAGTCAATTTGATTTCTGTGTGTTCCATCTGGCTAGGTCCACGTGTATAGTCACCGTTTATGTTGGTGAAAGAAGGTATTTGCAATGAAGAAGTCATTGGTCTTGCAAAATTCTATCATTCGCTCTCTGGCGTTGTTTCTATCACCAAGGCCATATTTTCCAACTACTGATCCCTTTTTGTTTCCAACTTTCGCATTCCAATTGCCAGCAATTATCAATGCATCTTGATTGCATGTTCGATCAATTTCAAACGGTAGCACCTGATAAATATCTTCTATTTATTCAACTTTGGCCTTAGTGGTTGGTGTGTAAATTTGAACAATAGTCGTATTAACTGCTCTTCCTTGTAGGTGTATGGATATTATCCTATCACTGACAGCATTGTACTTCAGGATAGATCTTGAAACATTCTTTTTGACGATGAATGCAACACCATTCCTCTTTGAGTTGTCATTCCCAGCATAGTAGACTATATGATTGCCCGATTCAGAATGGCCAGTACCAGTCCATTTCAGCTCACTAATGCCTAGGATATCAATGTTTATGCATTCCGTTTCATTTTTGACGATTTCCAATTTTCCTAGATTCATACTTCATACATTCCAAGTTCCGATTATTAATAGATGTTTGCAGCTGTTTCTTCTCATTTTGAGTGGTGCCACATCAGCAAGTGAAGGTCCTGAAAGCTTTACTCCATCCACGCCATTAAGGTAGACTCTACGTTGAGGAGGCAGCTCTTCCCCAGTCATCTTTTGAGTGCCTTCCCACCTGGGGCGCTCATCTTCCAGCACTATATCAGACAATGCTCAGCTGCTATTCATAAGGTTTTCGCTGGCTAATGCTTTTCAGAAGTAGACTGCCGGGTCCTTCTTCCTAGTCTGTTTTAGCCTGGAAGCTCAGCTGAAACCTGTCCTCCGTGGGTGACCCTGTTGGTATCTGAATACTGGTGGCATAGCTTCCAGCATCACAGCAACACACAAGCCCCCACAGTACGACAAACTGAACAGAAGATTTCAAAGGCCCTCTCAAGAAGACAAAGTAAAGTATTATGATGACATGTGCAAAGAGCTGGAGATGGAAAACCAAAAGAGAAGAACACATTTGGCGTTTCTCAAGCTGAAAGAACTGAAGAAAAAATTCAAGCCTCGAGTTGCAATAGTGAAGGATTCCATGGGGAAAATATTAAATGACACAAGAAGCATCAAAAGAAGACAGAAGGGATACACAGAGTCATTATAACAAAACGAATTAGTCGATATTCAACCATTTCAAGAGGTGACATATGATCAGGAACCGATGGTACTGAAGGAAGAAGTCCAAGCTGCTCTGAAGGCACTGGTGAAAAACAAGGCTCCAGGAATTGATGGAATATCATCTGAGATGTTTCAACAAACAGGTGCAACGCTGGAGGTGCTCACTTGCCTATGCCAAGAAATACGGAAGACAGCTTCCTGGCCAACTGATTGGAAGAGATCCATATTTATACCTATTCCCAAGAAAGATGATCCAACCAAATGTGGAAATTATAGAACAATATCATTAATATCACACGCAAGCAAAATTTTGCTGAAAATCATTCAAAAATTGTTACAGCAGTATATCGACAGAGAACTGCCAGAAATTGAGGCCAGTTTCAGAAGAGGACGTGGAACCAGGGATATCATAGCTGATGTCAGATGCATCCTGGCTGAAAGCACAGAATACCAGAAGGGTGTTTACCTGTGTTTTATTGACTATGCAAAGGCATTCGACTGTGTGGATCATAACAAACTATGGATAACACTGTGAAGAATTGGAATTCCAGAACACTAACTCTGCTCATGAGAAAGCTTTACATAGATCAAGAGGCAGTTTTGGGGACAGAACAAGGGGAAACTGATTGGTTTAAAGTCAGGAAAGGTGTGCATCAGGGTTGTATTCTTTCACCATACCTATTTAATCTGTATGCTGAACAAATAATATGAGAAGCTGGACTATATGAATAAGAGCAGGGGCATTAGGAGTGAAGGAAGACTCACTAACAACCTGCCTAAGCATTTTTTTTTTTATGCATATGACACAACCTTGCTTGCTGAAAGTGAAGAGGACTTGAAGCACTTACTAATGAAGATCAAAGACCACAGCCTTCAGTATGGACAGCACCTCCACATAAAGAAAACAAAAACCCTCACAACTGGACCAATGAGCAACATCGTGATAAACGGAAAAAAGATTGAAGTTGTCAGGGATTTCATTTTACTTGGATCCACAATCAACAGCCATGGAAGCAACAGTCAAGAAATCAAAAGACGCATTATAGTGGGTAAATCTGCTGCAAAGAACCTCTTCGAAGTGTTGAAGAGCAAAGATGTCACCCTGAAGACTAAGGTGCACCTGACCCAAGCCATGGGATTTTCAATCACATCATATGCATGTGACAGCTGGACAATGAATAAGGAAGACCAAAGAAGAGTTGACGCCTTTGAGTTGTGGTGTTGGCAAAGAATATTGAATATACCATGGCCTGCCAAAAGAACGAACAAATCTGTCTTGGAACAAGTGCGGCCAGAATGCTCCTTAGAGGCAAAGATGGCAAGACTGTGTCTTACATACTCTGGACATGTTGTCAGGAGGGATCAGTCCCTGGAGAAGGACGTCATGCTTGGCAGAGTACAGGGTCAGCGGAAAAGAGGAAGACCCTCAACAAGGTGGATTGACACAGTGGTTGCAACAATGAGCTCAAGCATAACAACGATTGTAAGGATGGTGCAGGACTGGGCAGTGTTTCGTTCTGTTGTGCATCGGGTCACTTTGAGTTGGAACCGACTCAAGGGCACCTAACAACAACAACAACACATGGTTTGGCAGCGATTACTAGTTGCCTACCTCAGCATCTACTCTTTTCTTCCTCCTTAGTTAACCAAACCCTGATTTTAATGTTTGCATATTGTCATTTGACCTTCCTTGCAGGATTTAGGGCCATGTGATTTTATTCAAGTCCATGGCATTTAGGGTAGAGACAGTGTGATACTACTGTGGAACTACTAAAAGGAGGTTGATTCAGATACAAAGAGTTCTCTTTTTGTCCATCCCCTTTTCCTCCTCTTTTTTTCACTGTTATAATTAAGAATAATTTACACACAGTAAAGTTTGGGAAAATGTTACATGTATATATACTTACAAAATCACTACCCAGATTAAAATAGGAAACATTCCCGGCACTCAAGAAGATGTCTTTGCAGCCGTCTCTGTCAATAATCTTCCCAGAGGTAAATATTATCACCATAGATTAGTTTCGCCTGATTTCAAAGTTCATGTAAATGAAATCATACAGTGAATCAGTCATGGTCCAGTCAAGAAATAGAAACCATGCCAATAATTTGAACAGGGAAATTTTAATATAAAGAATTAACTGGTAAATGTTAGCCACTAAATGGGTAAAAGAGAATTCTAAGGTTTGGAGACAGCAGCTACCACCTCTAGTACTGAGAGTGATCAAGAACAAAACTAGGATTCTAAAGAGGGTCCCACTCTCACCCCAGAGATTCAGATATGGTTGGGAGAGAGTGTGATACCACCAGAACTTATAGGCTTCTAGTGGTGAAGAACCTTCTTGGAGGGTAGAACTAGACTATGGTGTGTCCCCACAAATAATATATGAGGTACTGTTATTAACACAATTTTATCAGTTAGGAAACTGAGGTAGAAAGAGGGAGGTTAACTGAGGTCACATAGCGTGTAAGGGGAAGGGTTAGAATTTGAAACCAGGTTAATTTGGCCCAGTGTGTGGTCCTCAAGTGAGGGTGATTTTGACCCCCCGGAAGACATTTGGCAATGTCTAGAGACATTTTTTATTTGTTAGAATTGGGGGGCTCTTACTGACATCTTATGGATCCTGCTAAGTATTCTATGATGCACAGGTTGGAACTATAAAAGCAGCATAGGGGTGATGTCTGACCTCTAACTTCACAAGGGGGAAGGAGAATCAAGACCAAAAGCCCAAAGCTGATTTTTTGTGAGGTGGAGGTCAGACATGCCTCCTCTTTCTGCCATCTTTACCTATTCTGACACCAACCGTCCCTCCTACAGCACTTTCTACTTCTCTGCTGGGTTCAGTCTTTACTCACGATTTACATACTTTACTCACAATTAGGGAAGTAACAGATTATAATCAAGGTTGGGGAACACTCAAGGATGCTGTTCTTCCTTCAGGACAGCCTCTTCCCAGCTTTGCTGGCAGACACGCCACACCCTGGCCCTAGGCCTCTGCCCAGAGGCACTCAGCTTTCTCTCTCCAGCCCAAAAAGTCAAAAGTGACAAGGTTGAAAAACCCAGCATTACACTATACTACCTTCCAGCTATACCAACCTACTTTTTACTTCCTCAAATATGGTAAACTTCTCCCATATTAGGACTTTTGCCTTAACTGTTTCCTCTCCCAGGATTTTTTTTTTTTTTTTCCCCTTCCACATTCTTACCTTACAGTCTCCTTGTCATTCACACATCAACTTAAATACAACGTCTTTAGAGTGGTTTTCCTTGACCACTAGCCAAGGAAGTTTCTTTACAGAACTTATCTATTTTATGGCAGTGATTTTTCTATCATTAGTTTCTATTGAATCCTTGGTGCCTAGAAAAATTCAGTGTTGTTGAATTCAGTTCTAAATAATAGTTCTTCAACTTCTATTAGTTTTTTTTTTTTTTTTTTTCTCCCATTTCTCTTTTCCCTGTCATTACATCTCACTTCTGGCCAGTTTGGGAAAATTTAGCTCCTCAGTTTAGGAAAATGTTATCCTCCCAACAAACAGAAAGTCCCTGGATGGTATAAATGGTTAAGCACTCTGCTACTAAGTGGTTGCCAAGTTGACCCACCCACAGGTGCCTTGGAAGAAAGACGTGGTGATCTGCTTCTGAAATATCAAAGCCTTGAAAACCCTATGGAGCAAAATTCTACTTGGAACACATTAGGTCCATGAGTCAGAATTGACTTATGGCAACTGGACTAGGTATCCAACTTCTCACCAAGTCCCTTCACTCTTTCTACCTGAATTTCAAATTTGCCATCTCGTATTATTTCCTACTGGGGAGGGAGCCTGCCACTTTTTCTGCCTCAAAGTGGGCAGTTGCTTCTTCCTCCCAAGACAAATCACCTTGAGAAGAAGATAATAATTTATTGGCATATGGAGCTGGGGCAATTCTGGAATAGTTCACATGTTCAAAAAAAACAGCTACAGGTCCAGATACCCAGGGACTAGAACTGGGGCCCACACCACTAGGGCTTTTCCTCTCTTCTTCATGCAGCTTCCTGGTTGCCTGTCCCTGTGTGGCGTCATTCTGCAGAAACTCTTCTTCCAGGTAGCTGGGAGGTCTCCATGTCTAGCTGTTTCCTGGTTGAGTAACTCCACCTCAAAGTGAGCTTCCTTTAAAAAACAAATAAACAAAAAACCCATTATTGTCAGCTGATTCCTACTCATGGCAACCCCAGGTGTGTCAGAGTAGACCTGTGCTCCATAAGCTTTTCAGTGTCTGATTTTCCAGAAGTAGATCACCTAGTCTTTCTTCCTAGGTGCCTCTGGGTGGAATTGAACCATCAAACTTTTAGTTAGCAGACAAGCACTTAACTGTTTGTACCACCCAGGCCTTATATAAAAGAAAGACTTTTATTTGCCCTCTGTGGGTCACATGTCCATCCCTGGACCAATTACATACAGAGGAATGAATGGGAAACTGATTGACCAGGTTCTGCCCATATGCCTTTTGTTCAGCTCTGCACATGTGGCTGCCCAGAGTGCTTGTTCCCAATGCTGCCAGGCTGGCAAAACGATAGCTACCGAAGTGCCCACAAGCAATTATTAGATAATCCACAGGAGTTGGAGACTTTTCTGCTGTGTGTATGGTTTCTAAAGCATTATGTATATATGAGACTTGAATTACATAAGAGCAAATAAATAATAATACAGTCAGTGCTCTGTATCTGTGAGTTCTGCATTGGCAGATTCAACCAAACAGGGGTCAAAAATATTCTGAAAAAAAAGAAAAAATTCCAAAAAGCAAAACTGGAATTTGCCATGTGCTGAGCACTACACTGAGTTCACGGGAATGAAGTGATGTGCAGGCATACCCAGATGTAACCTCCCGCCATCTCACAGATCCTCAGTGTCTCTCTAGCACTCCTTGTTTGAGCATTGCTCGCCTCGAGTCTTGTTCATTCACTACTTGTGTTGCGTGCACCCTTTGTTTCTGTGAAAAAATGACTCCTAAAAAGCGACTAAGTGGTCAAAGCAATTCCCCCAAAGGTTAAGGAGGAGTGTAAAGTGCTGTCTCTCAAGGGAGAAAATAAAAATCTTAGATCTTTTGAAAAATGGCATATTGCTTGCCAAAGGGAGCCATAACGTCAGTAAGAAGGAATAGAGCATTTGCACAACAAAGCAGAATGAAGCTGAAAGTTGTGGAAGTGTTAGTGCTGCCCCGACAACAGCAAAAATGGTCTCTCTGGTTCGTGATAAAGTTCTTGCAAAGATTAAGAAAGCACTAAGTGTTAAATGTAAGCAATAACAACTATTTATACAGCATTTACATTTTACTAGGTATTATAAGTAATCTAGAGATGGTTTAAAGAATACAGGAGGATGTGCATAGGTTATATGCAAATACTATAACATTCTATGTAAGGGACTTGCACCTCCTCGGGTTTTGGTATCCCTGAGTGGTCCTGGAACCAGTCCTCCTCGGATACCTAGGACGGGGACAACTATAGTTGCAGTTTATGTTTTGATATACTGGTGCTTATTTTAGCACTTTTATTTTTAAGTTCATGGTACTTTGAGAATAGGACCTAGATTTTCAGTGTGGTTTATCTTCACTCTAATCTTGTCACTTTGTTCTTGTTCCATTTTTTTAACCCATTACCCTCCTGGAGGGCTTAGTTCCAAATAGGACAAGCTCTGTGATCCTTCTTGCTCCTGTCAGGCACTCAGAGACTCGACAGGTATGATGGTGACTTGTGGTGTGAGTTATTTGGCATCTTGGAGAAAAGGTATATCTTATGTTATAGAGGTAGTCTATCAATCTCAAAGCCTAAATCCAAGCCCTCAGTCCAAAACTCCACATGAAGATGCATATGAAATTTCTAATATGTAATTGAGAAAGGACTGGACCTGTATTCTAGAGAATCTAGAATCTATTGAAGACTCCACCACTTTTTGCAAGCCTTTTGGAAACAGTTTTCTAGTGTTGCCATCACAGAAATACCACAAGTGGGTGACGTTTAACAAATAGAAATTAATTTCTCACAGTTTTGGAGGCTAGAAGTCTAAATTCAAGGCACTGGCTCTAGAAGAAGTCTCCCTCTGTCCACACTGGAGGGAAATCCTTATCGTAGCTTCTCTAGAGTTCTCAGCTTCCTTGGAAATGGCGAGGTAGCATCAATATTTCACCCATTTGTGCTTGCTTGCTTCTATGCCTAATCTGTTCCTTTTATATCTCAAAGTGGTTAGGTTTAAGACAAACTCTATACTGACATGACCTCATTAACATAACAAAGAACACTCCCCTTCCAAATGGGATTACATCCACAGGTATGTTATTGTTGTTGTTGGATGCCATCAAGTTAGTTCCGACTCACAGCAACAGTATGTACAACAGAACGAAACACTGCCCAGTCCTGCGCCATCTCACAATCTTTGCTATGTTTGAGCTCATTTTTGCAGCCACTGTGTCAGTCTATCTGGTTGAGGGTCTTCCTCTTTTATGCTGACCCTCTACTTTACCAAACATGATGTCCTTCTCCAGTATAGGGGTTTGAGTTTACCACATATATTTTTGAGAGGACATAATTGAATTCATAACAGAAATCATATAAACGTCTTAAATCCTTAGGTTGTCTTCATCTGTCAAATGGGGGTTTTAACACCAATCTTACAGCATTGCGAGAATAAATATGTGAATACACTTTATAAATTGTGAAGTGCATTTTTAATAATGATAATAAACTATTTAAAATCTTTCATGTAATGCAATAAAACCAAAACCAAACCCATTGCCGTCGAGTCAATTTCGACTCATAGTGACCATTTAGGACAGAGTAGAACTGCCCCATAGAGTTTCCAAGCAGCGCCTGGCAGATTCGAACTGCCGACCTTTTGGTTAGCAACCATAGCTCTTAACCACTATGCCACCAGGGTTTCCTTATAACACAACAGGTGATAATAAATATTATGGCAATGAGTGAATAACGTTCTAACAAAGTGCTATGAATTTAGTCTGAACCATTCATTCTCTAATATAGACAGAGACTTTTATACATTCCCTGCTTCATGTATGTACAATTTGCCCTCTCAGAAAGTACTATACATTCCATGAGAAAAAAATAACATGTTATCTACATTTCAGAAATCAACCATAATGTCTACCATAGAGCATCTAGAAGGCACACCACAAATCCTCCTATTATTGAATTGTGGTGTTGCATCATGGTGTGAGTGAAAGGAGGAATGAAGCGGTTGAGGAGGAGAAACCTGGGAGCAGCAGCACAATTTGGGCCTTTAATTCTTTAAGTCAGTGAAGGCAGGTTTTAAACAAGTTTAAATAGGATGTTAGAGTTCTAGAGTAGGCTTCATTACTCAAGCCCCACCATATATCTCTTGCCTTCAGATTTCTGAGAGGTGATGAATAAACACAAAGGACTGTGTGAAGTGGGGCAAAGAATAATCTTTATTAGGGCTTTTAATAATACTCAAAGTGGAGTTTCTGGGTGATACAAATGATTAAGAGCTTGGCTGCTAAGCAAAAATTTGGCCATTCAACTCCACCCAGAGGCACCTTGGTAGAAAGGTTTGTGACCTACTTCCAAAAAATCAGCCAATGGAAATCTTATGGAGCACAGTTCTACTCTGACACTCTTGGGGTCATCACATCAGAGTCAACTCCATGGCAACTGACGAATGCCCAGAATGGAGAATGCAGTGGGGCTTCCTTCCCTTAGAAGCCTCAGAGCCTTGACTTCCCTACCTTGTTTCAGATGATGAAGCTGCAGCTGCACTGACCCCACCAATCAGATGCTGCCTAAAAGAATCAGCTGCGTCTGAGTTTGTGTAAATTGTATTAGTTTTCTATTGCTGCTGTAACAACTTACCATGAGCATAGTGGCTTAAAACAACATAAAATTATTATCTTACAGTTCTGTAAGTCAAAATCCAAAATCCATCTCAGTGGGCTAAAATAAACATGTCAGCAGGACTGGTTCCTTCTGGAGGCTCTAAGGGGTGCTCTGTTTCCTTGCTTTTTCTAGTTTTCAGAGCTCACCCACATTCCTTGGTCCACGGCCCTGCATTGCATCCCTTTTCTCCCTTTGTTTCCATCATCACATCACCTTCTCTCTTCGATCCTCTTGCCTCTTTCTTATGAGGATCCTTTTGATTACATCTAGAGCACATGTGGATGATACAAGATAATCTCCCCATCTCAAGATCCTTAATTTTTAATCACATCTGCAAAGCCCCTTTGGCTATATAAGGTAATAAATTCACAGCCCCAAGGATTAGGATGTGGACATCTCTGTGGGGCTTACCGCATAGCTAAAAGAACTCAAGAAAGAGAATGAGCTGTTGAAGACTGAAACTTCTGGAGGCTTAATGTAGTGTAGTGTCCCACCCTTATTTATTTTTTAATGACTGTCAGGCTTTTCCCCAAGTGTCACTAGCCAAATTCTTCACTAGGTCCTGAGGAACAAGTCCAGGTAGACAGAGAATCTGCAAAGCTAGCTGCTCCCTCCCAAGCAAAGGGGCATATGACATCTCAGACAAATCTGACAGAGATTTCCACTAGGAGAGTAAAGGGCAGGAGTTACTGAAACTACGGTGTCTCCTTTTCGGTGTTATATAGAATCAACTCTGCAGATGGAGGGGTGTACACAGTATAAAGACACTACCATACACCACTTCTTACTTCTCCAACCCTTTTCTCTCTCTCTAACCACCTTCTCCTTTCTCCTTGACCAAAATATCAGGGCGATAACTAGAGGGGATGAAAATGGGAAACGTAGTGTAAAAATGGCACAGTGGTGGCATCTGACCTCCTCTAACTTCACAAAGGGAAAGAAGAATCAAAATCAACAGCCCAAGGCTGATTCATATGAGGCAGAGGTCAGACATGTCTCCTCTCTTCACCATCTTTACCAATTCTGCCACCAACTGCCATCCCACAGCACTCTCTACTTCTCTTCTGAGTTAAATAGAACTCACAGACTGTACTCACAGTTACGGGGTTTATTAAGGAAATAACAGGTTACATTTCAGGTTGAGGAACACTCAGGACACAGTTCTTCTTTCAGGATAACCTCTTCTCCGTCGTGTCCTCAAGCATGCCTCTCTCTGGCCCTTCAGCCTCTGCCATGCTCCAGAAAGTGTTACAAAGCTCTTTTAGCTCTGCCCATAAGTGCCCTGAGGCACCCCACTATGCCAGTAAGCCTCAGTGGAAGGTGCTCGGCTCTTAGCTCCCAGGGTCAGCAAACTCCACTAAGTACCCAGCAGCACTCTACTCTGCCAGCAAGCCTCCTGCGCTAAGGTACTCAGCATTCTCACCCAATGGGCTGGGAAGCCTAACAGGCTATCTTCTGCAAGTCTCCTGGCAGTCCCCGGGTTCTGCTGCCTCTGCTGCTGCTGTTTCTCTGATGCTGCTTCTCACCATCTTGCTGTCTTAGGTATTAGAACTTTCTCTCTTTCTCAGTCTTGGTCTCCTGGTTCCAGGAGCTTCTCAGCATGGGGATCCTGTATCCAAAGGACACACTCCACTCCTGGCTCTTCTTTCTTGGTAGTAGTGGGATTCTCTCTTTCCGCCTCTGGGATGGCTCATTTTAAGCCTAGCAGGATGGTAAAACTGACCAATCCCTTTTGTTACAGTTCCATAGACCTTATTTGCATGGTGCCCCCCAACACAGGTGCCATGAAATTTGTTTGCTTTATTAGCAAGCTATCCAATCTCCTTCTTGGGCCATAATTACCTTGTTTGTATAGTCCTACTTGGGTAGGTGTTACAATATCATGGTGAGAAAGGCCATACAAAAGTGATCCATCACACCATGTGTAGCAAGAAATATAAAAATAAACAGCAGAGAGGAGGTGGAATGTGGAGGAGAGAATGAACAGAAGAGTAGCTCAGGTAGGGAGATGTGGGGAAAGAAGAGCATTATCATTCTTGGAAAGGTGACATTCTCTTAGCCCCCGGGGTGGCTCTGTTCAGCAGAAATATCAGGTAAGCCACTAACACAAGCCAAATATGCTGTTCTGAATTTTCTAATAGGTATATTTAAAAAAGTAACTATATATGTGCGTACATATACACAAAATATTGTCATTTTAATAGGCAATCAATATCACTCTTATTAATGAGAAATTTTAAACTGTTTTTTTCTGTGCTAAGTCCTTGGAATTCAATGTGTTCTTTTATTCACACCACATTGCAATTCAGAGTAGCCACATATAAGTGCTCAAAAGCCACACTTGGCTAAAATCAGTTGCTGTCGAGTTGACTCAAACTCGTGGTGACTTCATGTATGTCAGAGTAGAGCTGTGCTCTAAAGGATTTTCAATGGCTGATTTTTCTGAACTTGGAAACCCTGGTGGCGTAGTGGTTAAGATTTTGGCTGCTAACCAAAAGGTCAGCAGTTTGAATCCACCAGGCAGTCCTTGGAAACTCTATGGGGCAGTTTTACTCTGTTCAACTTCATGGCAACGTGTTTTGTTTGGTTTAGATCACCAGGATTTTCTTCCTAGGTGCCTCTGGGTGGACTCAAACTGTCAACCTTTCAGTTAGCAGCCAAGGACATTAACTGTTTTTGCCACCCAAGGACATGTGGCTACAATATTGAACAGCACAGCTCTAATACGTTACGCTTCACTTTGGATTCAATTTTGGGGGAGATAATTAATCACAAAAGATAATGAGGCTTGATAAAGGATTATTGACTAAGAGAATCAGAGGGGGAAAAAATAGCTTTCTTATTCACTCCACAAGCTACTGGGTGATGTTGGGAAGATGACCTCTTTGCCTCCTTTAAAGGAAGCTGGTAACTTCAATTTTACATTTCTCACAGTGAGATCAGCAGAAATGAGTACAGATTCTGAAAGTCATTTTGCACTTCCTGGAAACAGATGCTGCATTAGGTATATTTAGTAGGTGGATCTGTTTATTGTATAGTCTTGTTAAATGCAATGTTATTGTTAATAGCCCCTGTGAATTTCAATACTTGATACTGGTTATGCCACTTTGTGTTGACTAAAGATGTAAGAAGGAAGACTTAATGTGTTACTACGGCAGTGGATTCTCATGGATTCACAGACTAGCAAAGCGTTTTTTTTTTTTTTTCCCTCACACTACTACATTCAAAGTTGGTGTGTGGGGTCTTGTTTTGTCTCATTTCACTTGCCTAATTTATTTACTGGTCATGACACAACACTTTAATTGTGGTGCAGCTGACCATCTCCGTATCAAAGCAACATAAAGACAGAACACAGGGCAGTCAACCAGAAACTTAGGGGATGCCTGCTGAACCAAAGCGAAGGTGCCAAGCAATTACTTGGTGAGTAAGATCAATGTAGACAGCAAAACCAGATAATAATGCTCCCCAGCCTTCTTTTTCCTTTTTTAGATCAGAATTATCAGGGAAATATGCAAAATCTTGTTGACTGGGGTCACCTGCTAGGGCCTTAAGATTCACCTCTGTTCTCTTTACTATGCTCCAGCGCCTCTCAACCTCAGAGCTAAAAGGATATTTCCATGCAAGTCAGGGATGGCACAGCATATTGACTGGAAACTATTAAGGCTCATCAAAATCATAATTAAATGTATTTTAACACAGGTTCAAGGCATATTTGTATATGTAACAAGATGTCCTCAGTCTTAGAAATAAAACCAGAACGTTCCTTAGGAGCAAAGATGGCAAAACTTTGGAGTCTTGGTCATCTAGGGCTGCTAATAACAGAAATACCACAGTGGATGGCTTTAACAAAGAGAAATTTATTCTCTCACAGTCTAGTAGGCTGCAAGTCTAAATTCAGGGCGCTGGCTTCAGGGCAGGCTTTCTTTCTCTGTGGGCATGGAGGGAGGTCTTCATCATCAGTCTTCTCTTGGTCTGGGAGCATCTCAGCGCAGCAACCTCAGGTCCAAAGGACGTGCTCTGCTCCTGGTACTGCTTTCTTGGTGGTATGAGGTTCCCATGTCTCTCTGCTCACTTCTTTCTTTTATATCTTAAAAGGGATTGGCTTAAGACACTATCCAATCTTGTAGAACTCATCAATATAACTGCCACTAATCCACCTTATTACATCATAGTAATAGGATTTCCAATACATAGGGAAATCACATCAGAAGATAAAATGGTAAACAATCACACAATCCTACAAGGAAATCATGACTGAGCCAAGTTGACAGATATTTTTGGGGGACACAATTCAATCCATGAGATTTGACCACTTACTTTGAACACATCCTCAGGAAAGACGAATTCCTAGAAAAGGACATCATGCTTGGTAGACGGTCAGGAAAAATGAGAGAGACCCTTAATGAAGTGGACTGACACAATAGCCACAATGGACTCAAACATATCAAAGATCATGCAGTTGATGCAGGGCTGGGCAATGTTTTGTTCTGTTATACATAAGGTTCCCATGAGTCGGAGCCCACTCAACGGCTATTAACAACAACAACAGGATGCTCAGAAGTAAATCTGCTGTTGTCCCAGAATTACTTTTAGGCCCCAAAACTGAAGACAAAAGCTTCAACATCTTATCAAGAGAGTTCACTGAACCAGCGGTAATGGACAGCCACCTCAAAGCACAGCAGTGTGATTTAAGAAAATGAGAGGAAGGGGAGGATTTGTATTATGGTGGTGCATAGTGCTAACAGAGAAGTTATTGGCACCTTTGTGTGGAAGAGAAGGTAGTATGCTTCTCCTCCTTGAATCACAGTAAGGGGACAATAAGGAAATTACTCATAATCAGTTGTGTTAAAAGGTTGACTGAAAGAAGAGGAGGTTGTCATCCATTTTCCAGCTAGTCTTACTAAGCTGCCAAAAGTACTGCCCATGGTTAGTCTGCCAGCTGAGTGAAACCTGATAAGAGAGCTCTAGGACCTCAGGGCAGGGCCACCACATGGCTGAGCAGCTTGTGTATGACTTAAGTCTGGGCATACTGCTCACACAGCAGATGCTCAACACTTGGTTGTTTTCATTCCTCTTCCCTGCTGTTGAGAAGGATGGGGCTTGATATGTTCCCCTGAAGTTTGAGGGTATATTTTAACCAAGAAACTGGGCCCACTGCTCACTTCTGGATTGGTCATTCTTGTCTACCATTTTTGAGATACCCACTGGAGTAGCTCATTGGCTTTAAGGGACTATGGAGGAATGTTCCTGGAAAGAAAATGGAGTCAATCTCCACCCATCCCAGTTCTCTGGTCTCTCACTGAGACAGTCTGAAAGGGGAACCCATAGATTCCAAGATCCACAAAAGGGAACACAGAGGTTGGCAGAGAGATAGTAACCTGAAGCCATCCTGGTTGCTCCTGGGCCAAGTGAAGGAATATTCAGCCAGAAGAAGCATTAAGAGTAGGTACCAGTGATGGAGGGGGCAGTGGTGGTTCAGTGGTAGAATTCTTGTCCTCCATACAGAGGACCTGGGTACCTACTTTAAAATACACAGAACTAAGTCTCAAAATCAAACTGAGACTATTCTAATGACTAAAAATGACTGAAACAAAGTTACAGAATCTAGACAAGATATCCTTAAGGTATTTATTCAGAGATAAAGGAAAACGGATTCAATGGAACATACTGTTAGAGGTAATTATTGAAAAATGTTTTGTGTTTACAGCCTAACAGGTTAAGACTTCTTGATAAACTGGTTACGCACCTTAAATGAGGATTAGAAGGAAGAGAAGAATGACAGAGATGCAAAGGGTTGACTTCTCCAGGTGAAATCTTCCTGATGGTCTGTAGGCACAAATGTTTTGTATGTTTGTGAGTATGTGAAACAAATGGTACAAGCAAAACTTAGATATTTTTCTTTCCTGTGGCTGTTTTCCTCAGAGACCTGAAAAAGCTGTGAAGATTTACAAAGGATATTGTGTTTTCTAGGTCCTTTTAGCTTCACCGATGCCAACATGTAGATGTTGAGTGGAGCACCATAAGTGGGACACAGAACAGGTCAATGCAAACCGAGCAAAGTAACAACAACAACAATAATTAGGGCATGGTAACTGAATCCATGCTTGAAATCAGATCATGCAAGGTTTTAATTAATGAATAATAAAAATAAGTAACAGCAATGAAATTAAAATTTTTATTCTAATATGGACTCCCTGGGTGGTACAAATGGTTAATGTACTTGGCTGCAAACTGTAAGTAACATTGGAGGCTTTGATCCACCCAGAGGTGCCTGAGAACAAAGACCTTGTGACTGGCTTTCAAATAAATCAGCTATTGAAAACCCTATGGGGCACAGTTCAACTCTGACACACATGAGGTTGCTATGAGTCAGAACTGACCCAATGGCAAATTTTTTTTTTAATACTGAGATCATAAGATCTAACTTTGATATTAAATCTTGGACAGATTTACACGACCTGAATGTATTTATGAAGAAGGCATGTGTATGTGTGTGTATGTGTACGCATGTGTGTGTGTGGGAGCAGGCATGTGTATGTTTATGAGCACACATGTGAAATAAGAATTAAACCCTGTATGTTTTGCAAGATGGCTTGCCCAAGCTGAGGACCCATCTCCTCTTGTGACTTTAGGGTCAGGGGCATTTTATTTTTTTAATCACTGCTCTTGCTTGCACACACTTCAATGACTTCTTTTTACATGTCATTTTCACTGCCAACAAATTCCAAGAGAGGGTGATAGGAGTGAGTCATGTGGCCTTCTAATTTTGTGTGAATTTAATGTCTGATTTGTTTATAAGCTTCAGTGGCTATTTACAAAGGAAGACTCACAAAGCGGTCTCTAACGTTGTAGATCCAAGAGGCTGAATTCTGAGAACTAAGTTAAAATACTTTCTTTAAAATTATTTGCCCCATGAAAGATTCCTTACTTCATCCCTCCAAACCGGAAAACACACAGAAGGGAGGATATAATATGATCACCTCATGATGTATTCCTGCCAAAGCATTCTATTACTCTTAATTCAAGAAACTAATCTGAAACTCCTGTTATGGAGCAAGAATAAACCCTTAAACAAACAGCAACAGTACTACGAAAAGCTAAGAGAAAGCAGACAATTAGAAGTAACTCCACCAATTAGAATGATTAATATATCAATAAACATACTTCTTTAAAAACAAATCTTTAATACCATATTACCAGCAATGTTTTCTGATTCTCTTTTATTTCCATTTCATCAGGTAATTAACGGAAAAATGTCACGTTTTGTATTTGTAGAGAAAAGCCCTGATGGGAATTACTTGCAAAACTGTATTGAGCACCAATTAAATGTCTATACTTGACCCTGAGGAAAGGTTGGGAACAGGGGAGGAGACATAAAAGAAGATAACAAAATGGATGAGACAAAGAACTTAAAATCTTGCTTGAAATACATACCATACCACCTCAACACATTTATAATAATGCGATAAATTTGGAGAAATGAACCATAAGATCCATAGGAGTTAAGAGGGGGAAAATCAACAAAGGATAGCATGAGTAGGAAAGATTCCATGAAAGATGTGAAGTTTGGCCTGGGATTTGAGAGATGGTGCAGAAGAACAAAGATTTTTTACAAAAAAGGAGGGCTAGAATTTCCATAAAGGTACAATAACTACATGTACAAAGACCAGAAAGAGGGAGTGAAGATGATGAGTTTATAAAGAAAAGACAGCTCTGTCTAATGTTGAGGTTTCCTGTTGGATTATTGTTGTTGTTAGGTGCCTTCTAGTCAATTTTGACTCATAGCTACCCAATCTGACAAGTAGAACTCTTCCACAGTGTTTTCTAGGTTGTAATCTTTACGGAAGGAGATCATCAGGTCTTTATCCTTCAGAGCAGCTGGGTGGGTTCCAACTGCCACCCTTCTGGTTAGCAGCTGAATGGTTAACCATTGCACCACCAGGGCTCCTTTCCTGTTGTGTAGGGGTGGGAAATAGGTTTAGTAGCTCATGTAAAAGATAAAATGTATTAAGGAGAGAATTTTATTCAGGCTATGGCAGTAGGAAGAATGTTAATTAATCGAGGATGTCTTAAAGAAGAGAGAGAAACTTTAGGGTTTTATAAAACAAGGAAGTCATTGTGAAACAGTGGAGGTGGATCTTATCTCAGGATATGTAAAGATAGTGTGGTTGTCTTGGTTACCTAGGGCTGCCATAACAAAAAATGCCACAAGTGGGTGGCTTTAAAGAACAGAATTTATTGTCTCACAGTTTTGGAGGCAGAAGTTCAAATCAGGGTGTTGGCTCTAGGGGAGGGTCCTTCTTTGTCAGTAATACCTGGAGTTCCTTGGCATTTCTTGGTGTTCCTTGACATTCCCTGGGGTCTGCCTTTCCCCTGCATGTGTGTCTATTTTGCTTTTTTATAAATTACCAATCAGAAGTGATTAAGTGATAACACCTTGTTAGCATAACAGTAAAACCAAAACCAAACCAAACCAAACCCAGTGCCTCCAAGTCAATTCTGACTCATCGTGACCCTGTAGGACAGAGTAGAACTGCCTCACAGAGTTTCCAAGGAGTGCCTGGTGGATTTGAACTGCTGATATTTTGGTTAGCAGCCATAGTACTTAACCACTACACCACCAGGGTTTCCAGCATAACAGTAGAACACCCTATTTCCAGACAGGGTCCTATTTACAACTACAAAGGTTAGGACTTCCACTTTTCTTTTGGGGAAATACAATTCAATCCATAACAGTGGTCCTTTGATGTTAGCCAGAACACAAAAGGATTGGGGGGTTTCTTAGCTATTATAGAGCTTTGGTAATACTCAATAGTATCAACGGTAAGGAACTATATCGAGGAGGTCCTCACAAGGCCAACTGAGAAAGTTAGAACTAAAAAGGAAGTTAACAGAGAACCATACACTGAATGTGATGTTAAAAAGAAAATAAATGCCCCCTATTGTGTCACTATGAGTCGGAATCGATTCGACGGCAGTGGGTTTTTTTTGGTATTATGCATCTGGCTATGATATGCAGAATGGGGTGGGCTCGTAGAGGTGAGAGGGAGGACAGGTAGGTCACACAGAAGGCTGTTAGGAAAACCCAGTTGTGAAAGAGGGACAACAGAGAGAACTAGGAGGGGGCAGTAAAGTAACATTTGGTAGAATGAGTGATGTGTTACATTAAGAGAGAAAAAGGGAGGGATGAATAAAGTTGGCTGTAGAATATATAGCTGCAAGAAGAAAAGAGTAGGATAAATTGGTAAGTAGGGTGTTTGGGAGATGAGAAAATGTGGTCATTTTGTGTTGGGAAATAACTAAATGCCCATGAAATAACCAACTGAGCAAGACACAGTTCTGAGGGTCTTCTCAATCTACTTTGAAATTTTGATGGTACTTTGGTTCTGGGTAGTGTTTAACAGGGACATGATTGGCAGTCAATAATGATGCTCTCATCTCTGAAAATTGGGAGAATTTTTTAAACTTTATGCAGTTGCTGAAGACTGAAGTAAGGAATTGCTGCAATGTGACCACAGTGAAGGTGTGTGATGTAGAGAAAGGACCACTGGACTTGAGATCAGAAGTTGTAGACTTGCATCTTGGTTACAAGTTGTGTGGTCTTGGGCAAACTACATAACCTCTGAGTGAACTTCTGTGTCTAGAAAATACGGAAAACATCATTTCTGCCAATAAGATGAAATAATGTATTCAAGTGATTTCTACAACATACCAACAAACAAACTAACCCATTGCCATCAAATCAATTCCAAATCATAGAACTGCCCCATGGGGTTTCCAAGAATGACTGGTGAATTTGAATTGCTGACTTTTTGGTTAGCAGCCTAGCTCTTAACCATGGAGCCACCAAGTCTCCTCCACAACAAAGTATATATAAATGTAAATATTTTATTTTACTTTATTTATTCACTTTGTACTTAGTGCCAGAAAGAATTTAGGATCTCTTACAAGTGTATAAAGACTAGAAATAAATATATGTAATAATCGTAGTACCCAAAAACCCAAACCAAACCCATTGCTCCCGAGTCGATTCCGATTCATAGCGACCCTGTAGGACAGAGTAGAACTGCCCCATAGAGTTTCCAAGGAGCACCTGATGGATTTGAATCACCAACCTTTTGGTTAGCATCTATTTATTGAACACTCACTGTGTGCCATGAATACTTACTGTGATACCTGCTTTATAAGCATTATTATTGTTTTCGTGTGTCATCAAGTCAATTCTGACTCATAGTGACCATAGGACAATGTAGAATCACCCCACAGGGTTTCCTAGGCTGAAATCTTTAGGGGAGCATATCTCCAGGTCTTTTTGCCTGTGGAGCCACTGGGTGGGTTTGAACTGCCGACCTTTTTGTTAGCAACCAAGTGCTTAACCATTGTACCACCAGGGCTCCTTTTATATGCATTATTTTCATAATAATCCTAAAAATCAGTACTATTTTTATCACAATTTTCCAGGTGAGGAAAATGAGGCATGAACAGGAAGAAAAGTCACAGAGCAATGGTGAAGCCAACATATAAACCCATATCTGTCCCTCTCCACAAGACTGAGCTTATAATGTTATACCATGTTGCCTCTCAGAAAGCCATCGAGTCGATTCCGGCTCATAACGACCCTATAAGACAGAGTAGAACTGCCCCATAGAGTTTCCAAAGAGCGTCTGGCGGATTTGAACTGCTGACCTCTTGGTTAGCAGCCATAAGTGCTATAGAAAAGTAGAATATTCTAATAATAACACTAGAAAGAAACGTCCCCCTAGGGCTCTCACAATTTTCAGTACAATATACATCTTCCTCAGCAATACTCTTCACATTGACACAATAATGAATATCAGATAAAGTAGGATTGTTATCATTGCTATGTAGCTTTATTAAAATTAGTTTCAACTGAGACACAAAAATATGATAGATAAGAATTTTCAAAGCTAGATCACATATGCACACGTATGCCACCACTTTGAACTCTCCATCAGATTGATTATATAAACTTTTGTCAGATTGAAGAAATAGAGGATTTGTGGAGGTGTGTCTTTGGGAGTCCCTGGGTGGTAGAAAAGGAGACCTGGTAGCACGGTGATTAAGCACTCGGCTGCTAACCAGAAGGTCAGCTGAGCACTTAACCACTGTACCACCAGGACACCTCTCCATAAAGATTAAGCCTATGTGGCAGTTCTACTCTGTCCCATACATTTGTATGAGTGGGAATTGACTCAACAACAATGGGTTTGTTTTTGGTTTTGGGATGGTGAAAACAGTTAACATGCTCAGCTACTAACTGAAAGGTTAGCAGTTCAAGTCCACCCAGAGGTACCTTGCAAGAAAGGCCAAGTGTCCTACGGAGCACAATTCTGCTCTGACACACATGGGGTGGCCATGAGTCAGAATCAATGGCAACTAGTCAGTTGTCTTTGGAAAGATTTGTCATAATGCTGAGTCCCGGTGTAGGTGGGTTGTGGGAGTGTCAGCTCAAGCTTAGCAAGAAGTTAGTTTTTAGTGTAAACAGGTACATACTTGTCAGATTGACCTTTGTCTTGGCATTTTCCCTCTGAGAATTTGATCTGAAGTCTAGTGAAGAGCAATTGCTTTTGCTCTACTTCCAGATGAGATTTGGAACAGAGAAATGGCCAGACGTCAGAAATGATTGTGAAAGAGTATCAGAATGAAACCACCCAATTCAAGAGTGTCAACCAGTGAGCCAAGGGCTCATTAACCCACTTCCAGGAATTAAAGAGAAGGGTGCTGACACCCAAGCATAGAGCTGTTACCAACAATCGACCTAGGAATCTACCTGGCTGTTGCCAAGAGTCCAAGAAGGGAAAGCTGCCACCTGCCTATTAGGAGAAACTGGCTGAAGAGAACACACGAGACTGTCCAGGAAGCTTTCTGAAAAGACAAAGCAATGTGATGAGGACTATGCTGTGCAAACACATACAGTTGTAGCAAAGCATGATGATTAGATGTCAATCTCACCCTTTCAACTGAAAGATGCCTCTGTCCATATGCTCCTCTCAAGAAAAGCTTTACTTGATTAATGAGCATTTAATAAGCACTAATTAATGGGCTGGAAACCCTGGTGACACAGTGGTTAAATGCTACAGCTGCTAGCCAAAGGGTCGGCAGTTAGAATCTGCCAGGCGCTCCTTGGAAACTCTATGGGGCAGTTCTACTCTGTCCTATAGAGTCGCTATGAGTCAGAATCAACTCCACGGCACTGGGTTTGGTTTTTTCATTTTTTTTGTAATTAACAGGCTAGATTTCCTGAGAGAGAAAGAAGTAAGCATACATTTGAATTCTAGATGGAGAAAATGAAAGGAGGCAATGAGATTGGCTGTGTTATTTATCCAATGAGTTGAGCAGCAGGCTTTAAGTCCTACAACCTTCCTTTAGATCTGGGAGAAGGTTTTCTATTAGAGAGGGCCTTAGGATCTAGTGGAGTCCCTGAGTGGTGCAAATGGCTAAGTGTTTAGCTACTAATCAAGAGTTTTACAATTTGAGCCCACCCTGAGGAACCTTGGAAGAAAGGCCTGATGATCTACATCTGAAAAATCAGCCACTGAAAACCCTATGGAGTGCAGTTCTACTCTGAAACGTGGGGCTTCCATGAGTCAGAATCAACTCGATGGCAACGGGTTTGTTTGGTTTGGTTTAGTTTTAGACCCTAGGTGCTTTGTTATTGGGGCTGGGTAAGCCCTTCCCTCCCACAGAGACTGTAATACATTCAGGGAGACCCCACTGATCTGAGTTCACACAGAGACCCAAACGATGCCATCCATTCATGCTTTGAAGTGGCCTAGGGTCCCTTTGTGGGTTGTTTCTCTTAGAATTGGATGTCGGCTTCTTCCTGTACAGGTTTCAGAATCGTGTTCTTGATTCCTCCTTCACTTACCCAAACCAGCCCTCTTCATTAATTTGACCTTTCCGATGATCAGTAATTGAATCGTTTAGCTGATGCATCTCCATTAAAGTTTGCCTTACAGCACAAACTTCACATGAGGCCAAATGAGAACCAAGAGCTCATATAAAGAAGCACTTTAGCACTCATTTATTTTGTCCCTCAATTTTAAGTCTTTTGCTCCATTTGTTGAGTTAGAACGGCCTGCCATTTGTGGGAGCACTAGGCTCTCTATTATCCAGGGCAATGTCTGGCAGCCATGACAGAGCTTATTGTTAGATCCTTCCCTTTGGCTTAAGTGAGGCTTTGTGCACGTATCATGTGTCTGACATTCTGGGTAAGCTCCCGTTTCTGTTCTCCTCTAATTTAAAGACTTAGCTAGGCATGGACTATTCTGTCCATCTGCTGATTTCTCTCTTCTCGTAGTTTTTGCTGCTCACTGGAAACAAAAGCCGTTGCTGTCCAAATGACCCTCTTTGTTTCTGGCCTACAATTCACAGGCAATTAAGGTTGTTACGAGGGTGAATTTCCATCATTGCCAGTGCCACCAATGTAGCAGCAGCACTGGGGCTTAACCTTCTGTGTGGCCATTCTCTCTCTGAACATCAGGGACCTCATCTTTTCCAGAAGCACTCAATGAGCTGAGCCATAAAAAAAGGGTTCAAATGAGGCTTCACATCCAACAATGGCCAATGTGTGCTGCTGGGTAGGCAGACATTCTCATTGCTGAGCTTGGAGAGCGGATTTCAAATTTCCTAATTTCTTAGCCTCTGTTTGGTCATACAAAGGCTGTGTTAGACATGCCATTTGTATTGTGCATTTAACTTTTCAAAAATGTCTAATTACATGATCGTATGTTACCTTTTTTTTTTATTTTTTTTATGTTACCTTAGGAATCCTTGGGTAATGCAAATGGTTAGTGAATTTGGCTGCTAACCAAAAAGTTGGAGGTTCTTATTCACCCAGAGGCTACTTGAGAAAAATGCCTAGTGACCTACATAGAAAATCAGTCACTGGAAACCCTATAGAGCACAGTTTTACTCTGACATGCATGGGGGTCACCATGAGTTTGAGTCAACTCAATGGGACATTTTATTTTTTTTTTTATGCTACCTTAGAATTCTCATGAGATGGAAAGGAAGAACTAGTCAGATTGAGAGAGTCAGGCAACAGAATACTGATTTGCCTAAATTCACACAGTTTGTAAAGGGATGGCTAGGAAGATAATTCATTCAGCAGACACTTGATCTCTCTCAGTTAATAACCCTAGCCCTATCTTCTACTGAAACAACAAAAATGAAGTAAAGGGATTTAATCAGGAGTAGGTTTTCCATTTTTGACCCAGAAATATGAAACATTGAAAGGGTTGGTGAACTGTCTCTTCTTAGATTTGATTGGACAATTCAGAGGACTTCTGTAGTTTCATTAGTAGTTAGAACAACATATGAATAATCTCTGTGATTTATAAGAGGATGGAGGAAATGTGTACATTTAAAAAGTCTGATCTATGGAGTAATAACAGCCATTTTCAAATATAGATTCTAAGAAGGAAGCTTTTGCTGGGACAAGAGCCCAGAGCTGCTTTCTCTCTTTTCTTACCATTCACCTTTTTTTACCTTTAACATATCTGATTTCCTTCTTAGTTTTGAGTTTTCCATTTATTCAGAGTTTGGAAACATAGTACTTGATTCCTCCCATGTGTTTCTCTTATTTTAGTTATTTATTGCCATCGAGTCATTTCCAACTCATGCTGACCCCATGTGTTACAGAGTAGAAGTGCCCCATAGGTTTTCGTAGCTGTACTCTTAACACAAATATGGCCTTGGTGATAGAAATGATACCAGAGATCACATTATTGAACTTTGCAAGACCAGTGACTTCTTCATTGCAAATACTTTTCACCAACATATACAGTGACTACACACATGGACCTTGACAGGTGGAACACTCAGGAATCAAATCAACTACATCTGTGAAAAGAGATGATGGAAAACCTCAATATCATCAGTCAGAACAAGGCTAACAGCTGACTGCAAATCAGACCATCAATTACACATATGCAAGTTCAAGTTGAAACTGAAGAAAATTAGAACACATCCATGAGAGTCAAAGTACAACCTTGAGTATATCCCACCTGAATTTAGACACCATATCAAGAATAAATTTGACATGTTGAACATCAAAGACCAGACAAATTGTGGAATGACATCAAGAACATCGGATATGAAGAAAGCAGGAGGTAATTCAAAAGAAAGGAGAGAAAGAAAAGACCTAAACGGATGTCAGAAGAGACTCTGAAACCTGCTGTTGAATGCTAAGTAGCTAAACCAAAAGAAAAAAATGATGAAGTAAAAGAGCTGAACAGAAGATGTCAAAGGGTAGCTTGAGAAGACAAAGTAAAGTATTATGATGATGTGTGCAAAGACCTGGAGATAGAAAACCAAAAGGGAAGAACACACTCAGCATTTCTCAAGCTGAAAGAACTGAAGAAAAAATTCAAGCCTCCAGTTGCAATACTGAAGGATTCTAAGGGGAAAATATTAAACGATGCAAGAAGCATCAAAGGAAGGTGGAAGGAATACACAGAGTCACAATACCAAAAAGAGTTGATCAACACTCAACCATTTCAGGAGGTAACATATGATCAGGAACTGAAAAAACAAGTCCCAGCTATGCTGAAGGCATTGGAGAAAAACAAGGCTCCAGGAATTAATGGAATACAGTTGAGATGCTTCAACAAACAGGGATGCAGCACTGGAAGTGCTCACTTGCCTATGCCAAGAAATTTGGAAGACAGCTACCTAGCCAACTGACTGGAAGAAATCCATATTTATGCCTATTCCCAAGAAAGGTCATCCAACCACATGTGGAAATTATTGAACAATATCATTAATATCTCATGCAAGCAAAATTTTGCTGAAGATCATTCAAAAGCGGCTGCAGCAGTATATCAACAGGGAACTTCCAGAAATTCAAGCCAGATTTAGAAGAGGACGTGGAACCAGGGATATCATTGCTGATGTCAGATGGATCCTGGCTGAAAGCAGAGAATATCAGAAACACGTTTACCTGTGTTTTATTGACTATGCTTAGGCATTCGACTATTTGGATCATAACAAATTATGGATAACATTGTGGAGAATGGGAATTCTCGAACACTTAATTGTGGTCATGAGGAATCTGTACATGGATCAAGAGGCAGTTGTTTGAACAGAACAAGGGGATATTGCATGGTTTAAAGTCAGGAAAGGTGTGCGTCAGGGTTGAATCCTTTCACCATACCTATTCAATCTGTATGCTGAGCAAATAATCCGAGAAGCTGGCCCATATGAAGAACAGGGCATCAGGAGTGGAGGAAGATTCATTAACATCTTGCATTATGCAGATGACACAACCTTGCTCGCTGAAAGTGAAGACAGCTTGAAGCACTTACTGATGAAGATCTAAGACCATAGCCTTCAGTATGGATTATGCCTTCAGGTAAAGAAAACAAAAGTCCTCACAACTGGACCAATAAGTACTATTAAGATAAATGGAGAAAAGATTGAGGTTGTCAAGAATTTCATTTTACTTGGATCCACAATCAACACCCATGGAAGCAGCAGCCAAGAAATCAAAAGACACATTGCATTGGGCAAATCTGCTGCAAGAGGTCGCTGTAAAGTGTTAAAAAGCAAAGATGTCACCTTGAGGACTAAGGTGTGCCTGACCCAACCCACGGTGTTTTCAATTATCTCATATGCATGTGAAAGCTGGACAATGAATAAGGAAGACCAAAAAAGAATTGACACCTTTGAATTGTGGTGTTGGCAAAGAATATTGAATATACCATGGACTGCCAAAAGAACAAATAAATCTGTCTTGGAAGAAGTACAACCAGAATGCTCCTTGGAAGCAAGGATGGCGAGACTGCATCTCACATACTTTGGACGTTGTCATGGATTGAATTATGTCCCCCCAAAGATGTGTGTATTAACTTGGTTAGGCCATGATTCCAAGTATTATGTGGTTGTCCTCCATTTAGTGATTGTAATTTTATGTTAAGGAGAATTAGGATGGGATTGTAACACCCTTACCAGGTCACATCCCTGATCTAATATAAAGGGAGTTTCCCTGGGGTGTGGCCTGCACCACCTTTTATCTCTCAAGAGACAAAAGGAAAGGTAAGTAAGCAGAAAGTTAGGGACCTCATACCACCAGTAAAGAAGCACTGGGAACAGAGCATGTTCTTTGGACCTGAGATTCCTGCACTGAGATGCTCCCAGACTAGGGAAGACTGATGACAAGGACCTCCCTCCAGAGCCGACAGAGAGAGAAAGCCTTCCCCTGGAGCCAATGTCCTGAATTCAGACTTCTAGCCTACTGGAATGTGAGAGAATAAACTTCTCTTTGTTAATACCATCCACTTGTGGTATTTCTGTTATAGCAGCACTAGATGACTAAGACAGAATTTGGTACTGAGAGAGTGGGGTACTGCTCTAACAAATACCTAAAAGTGGAAGCAGTTTTGAAACTGTGAATGGATAGAGGAGTGACATCAGCAGAGGACCAGCACAACAGAGAACCAGCAGCAGCAGCAGAGAACTGGCAGCAGCAGAATCAGAAGATCAGTGCAAGACAACGCTGGAGCCAACCCAGAGAGCAAAAGACCTGAGTGCCTGTGCACAGGAGGCTTCCTCGCGGAGTGGAGTGCCTCTGGGCACTTATCAGTGGAGCTACAGAGCTTTAGAATTGTTGCTCCAGCAGGACAGATGCAGGCATGAGGCCTGAAGAGCCAAGAGGCCAAGAAACCAGGAAGCAGAAGCTGAAGAGACAAGGAACACAAGAAGCCAAGCTATCTCAGTCTCAAAAGGTATGGCCAGGACCTCTGGAGTTTCAAAGGGTGAAGCCATGGCCTCTGGTGTTTCTAAGGGTGGAGTTGCCACTCAGATGGGCTAGGAGAATTGTGCGCCTAAAGCCAAAGGAGCACAGTTGCTATCCCAGTGGGCCTGGAAGGCGGAGCTGAAGCCCAGGGCCAAGGGGTCTCCACTCAGAATCTAGAGTGTGGCCAATACCTATAGTGTGGGGAGCAGGACCATTGTGTAAATGGTCTCAGAGGACAGAGTATTATTTGCAAAGCCTTGAGGGCTAATGTAATGTGTTCTGCCAACTTTGCTTGGTGCCCTTTATGCCTTCTTTCCCTCCAATTTCTCCCATTTGTAATGGAAATGTCTAGCTTGTGCCTGTTCTGCCATCATACCTTTGGAAGCAGGTAACTTGTATTCTAGATTTCACAGATGAAGAGGAATTTTTGGATTTTGGACTTACAGTTAAGACTTTTGCTATGATATGATGGGATGAATATGTTTTGCAAGTCGCGAAGATGTGATTTTTTAGGGGCCAAAGGGTAGAATGTCATGGATTGAATGAAATTGTTGGTAGAATCATGGACATCAAAGGCAACTCTCATGAGAGCTCTGAAGGAAGTGAGGAAAACTATAGAGAAAGTGCCTTTTGCCTTAGAGAATACATATGGCACCAGTAACAGGATTTTGCTAGAAACATGAATGTTAAACATTCTTCTGGTGAAGCTTTAAAAGAAATGATGAACATGTGCTTGGACAAGGGAGGAAGGGTGGTGCTTTTATGCAGTGGCAAAGAACTTGTCTGAATTATGTTCAAACGTTTGGTGGAAGGTAGAACTTGTAAATGACAAACTTGGATACCTGGCTTGATGAGATTTCTAAGCAATATCTTAAAGGAGCTACATGGTTTCTTCTTGCCCCTACAGTAAAATGCAAGATGAAAGAGATGGATTTAAAAATGACTGATGGAAGCATACCCACTGCCCAGTGACTGGCAGGAGTACATCTGCATCTGCTGCCTGGGGACCAGCACAATTCCCCCATGCCTGCACAGTAACCAGAAATGTACCCAGTACCATTGTCCAGCAACCAACAGGTGTTCCCCACAACTTAGCCCAGAAACCAGCAGACACACACCTGGGACTGTTCTAGTGACCACCCAGCATGGCTCAGCAGTTACTCCCTATCACCAGTGACTGCCAGGTGCATCCCTATAAACTCCAATGACAAGCAGGTAGTCACTGTTCCAACACCGGCAACTACCTGGCTGCAGCAATATCTATTCTACACCAAGCCCATTCCCTCAGGCCAACCTTACATGCACTGAGACCCCTTGATCTCCCTCCACCTATTGAGACACCAATTCATGTCTACTCCATCCATTATGGTAGCCTTGCCACCCTGTGGATACAAAGATGACTTGTCCTCCTCTCCAGCAGATGCACTAACTGCTAGCACCAACCTGGAAAGATCCCACAGCCCCACAAGGGCTGTGGAGGGACCCAGACCACACAACACTTGTCACCCAATATCAGGGAAAGAACCTGCTATACCACCTACACTCAATCCAGTAAGGAAAGCCATACAGGCCTAATCACAGAGGACTTGCAAGTGGGTTTGACTCACCATATCCACTGGTGAGAGGAAATCACTCCCAGCCAACAGACATTACCAAAGTCACACATAGACCAGAACCACAAAGGGATACTAAAATTCCTGTGCTGAACTTCAGACCTTCAGAAAACACATTAAGTGCTAGGACCAATCTGACACTTAATGCTTCAGAGACGGAAGACAATATCAAATCATATAAAGAAGCAGGACAAGACACCTCAAGCAAGTGACCAAAATAAAGTGGCAGAAAACCTTCCTGAGGAGGGTGTGGTAATGGGACTACCTAAGGAATTCAAAAGACTTATATATATATGATCATCAAAGAGATCAAGGAAAACACAGACAAAACCATGGAAAACTTCTAGATAAAATTCTAGAAGAATTCAGGAAAACAATACAAGAACAAAATTGCAAAATATATAGACAATTAAAACCATACAAAAACAGCAACTAGAAATTCAGATGATTAACATTAAAACATCAAAAATACATAACTCAATGGAAAGACAGAAGAGTAGAATTGAATCAATGGAAGAAAGAATCAGCAAAATAGAGGACAAATCCCTTGATACTATTTTGTTTGGTGAATAATCAGAAAAGGAATGAGGAAAGCCTAAGAATTATGTGGGACACCATCAAGGGGAATAATTTATGTGTGATCAGAATTCCAGAACAGGAGGAAACGAACAAACAAAAAAAGCACAGAAAGAATTGATGGCGATTTGCTGGCAGAAAATTTCTCTGATATCATGAAAGATGAGAAGGTTGACATCCAAGAAGCACAACAATCCCCATACAGGATAGACCCCAAAAGAAAGGCCACCAAGACATACCATAATCAAACTTTCCAAAACCTAAGACAGAGAAAGGGTTCTGAGAGCAGCCCAGGAAAAACGAAATATAATCTACAAAAAGGCACCAATAAGACTAAGTTCTGATTTTTCAACAGGAACCATGCAGGCAAGAAGACAATGGGATGGCATATATAAAACCCTGAAAGAAAATAATTTTTAGCCAAGAATCATATATCCATCAAAACTGTCTCTCAAATATGACATTCCTGGAAAAAAAAAGAGAAATTAAGGGAATTTGTAAAAACCAGACCTACCTTACAAGAAATATTAAAGGGAGTCCTTCAGACAGAGAACCAACAACATCAGACAACAACCTGAGATTAAGACACACGACATCATCACCCAGATACCAACCGAGATAAAGAAATCTCAAAAGTAAAATAAAGCTACAAAACCAAAAACAGGGAACCAAAGATGTCAACTTGTAAGCAATGACAACTTCAAAACAAAAAAGGGGAAAAAATGATGTAGTTATAGAATTCCCATATGGAGAGGAAGTCAAGGCAGTATCAAGAAATAATAGACTGTTCTAAACTTAGGAAGATAAAGGTGAATTTCAGAGTAATCAAAAAGAAAATTAACAACCCAAATAACCCGATTCACCAAAATAAAAAGAAAATCATAAAGACTCGGTAAACACAAAATCAACAACAACAAAGGAAATGAAAAGAAAATCTACACACACGCACAAAAAAAAAAAAACTCAACACAGAAAATTAAAGGGAACAAAGAAACTGTCAATGCCACAAAAAGAAAGCATAACAAAATGACAACAGTAAGTTCATACCTATTGATAATCACACTGAATGTAAATGGTTTAAATGCACCAGTCAAGAAAGTGGCAGAATGGATTAAAAAAAAAAAAAAAAAAGACACATCAGTATGTTGCCTGCAAGAGACACGCCTTAAACACAAAGACATAAATAGGTTAAAAATCAAAGGGTGGAAAAAAATATATCAAGCAAACCGTAACCAAAAAAGAGCAGGAGTGGCAATATTAACCTCTGATACAATAGACTTTAAATGAAAATCCATTATAAGAGACAAAGAAGGACATCATATAATGATCAGTCTTTGATGTGGTAGAAAACAAATGGAATTGTTCACTGCTGGTTGATGGGTATGCACAGGTAGGTCTGTATGTACGTACCTTGCTTGTTGGGTAACCCGGCCCCGTCCATGAGTGTGCTCCATAGAACAATACGAGACCAAAAAGGTAACACTTGCCCAAAAGCAAGGATAAGATGACAGGGAGGGGCAGGACAACTGGGTGAATGGAAACTGGGAACCCAGGGTAGAAATGGAGAAAGTGTTGACACATTGCAGGGATTGCAACCAATGTTACGGAACAATTTGTGTATGAATTATTGAATTGAAAACTGATTTGCTGTGTAAACATCTCCTAAAGTACAACAAAAATTTTAAAAAATGGTCTGTGCGAAATGAAAAAAGAACTTAAAGATTTGGAAAATTCTGTTATACGAACTAAGAACACATATCCTAGAATGTTCACCAAGGGTGTGACTCACAATATTTTGTTAAAGAAATTAAGCCTGTGACTGATGGATCTAATCAACTACTACATCAGAAAACCCATCATCTTAGACTGCAGGGGACAGAGAAAACAAAAGGAAGGAACATTGTTTGTCTCTTGGAATTCTACAGGCAGGAAACAGAACAAAGGACCTACATCTTTTATCCTCCAAGAAAAGGAAAGGACCATCCTTGGAGCAGCTCGGATATCAGCAGAACTGTTGGTAGGAATATGGGAAGCAGGGTCTTCTCAGATTCAAAGGATGGGTCACGGTCTCCTGGATCTCAAAGGGTGGGGCCACAGTCTCCTAGGGTTCAAAAAGTCAGATCTTCACCAACTCGATTTCAGAGTGTGGGGCTGACATTAAGGTGTGGTGGGGGTTAGGGGGCAGCACAAAGCTGAAGAGGTGGGGCTTCCATGCCCAAGGGGCAGAAGAATGAGGCCTGTCCTAAGCCAAGGGGGTGGGTCACCATGCAGATGGACTAGGTAAATGGGGTTGCCCAAAGCCAAGGAAGCAGAACTCCCATCCTAGTGGTGCTGGAAGGCAGAACTGAAGCACACAGCAGAGGGGCCTCCACCCAGAATGCAGAGGGAGTGACCAACATCCAGAGTGTGGAGGAAGGGCCCATTGCCAAGATGGTCTCAGAGTAGAGAGGATTATTTTCAAACCTTGAGAGCTAATGTAATTTTTTCTGCTGGGTTTTAGGCTTGCTTGTTGCTTGTTATCCCTTCTTTCTCTCTAATTTCTCTCATTTGTAATGAATTGTATACCACGTGCCTGTTCCAGCATTGTGCTTTGGAAAGAGATAACTTGTATTCTAGATTTCATAGGCTCACGGATGAAGAGGAATTTTGCCCCAGGAGGGAATACACCTAATGTTTCACCCACATTTGATTTAGATGATTCAGGAGATGAGATTTTGGACTTAGAGTTGATTTAAGAATTTTAGAATGATGTGATGGGGTGAGTGTGTTTTGCATGTGACAAGGACATGAATTTTGAGAGGCCAAAGTATGGAATATTACAGATTGAATTATGTCCCCCCAAAATATGTGTTGTAAATCTTACCTCTGTGTCTGTGGCTTTAATCCCATTTGGGAATGGATTGTCTTAATGTAGTTTTTTTTTTTTTTTTCTACTTTAGATGAAAGTTTACAGAGAAAATTAGTTTCTTATTAACCAAGTAATACACTTATTGTTTTGTGACACTGGCTGCCAAGCCCACAACATGTCAATACTCTCCCCTTCTAGACCTTGGATTCCCCATTATCAGCTTTCCTGTCCCCTCCTGCTTTCCCATCCTTGCCCCTGGACTGGTGTGCCCACTTAGTCTCATTTTATTTTATGAGCCTGTCTAATATTTGCCTGAAGAATGAACCTTAGGAGTGACTTCAGTACTGAGTTAAAATGGTGTCTGGGGTCCATACTTTTGGGGTTTCTCCATTCTCTGTCAGGCCAGTAAGTCTGGTCTTTTTTTGTGAGTTAGAATTTTGTTCTACATTTTTCTCTAGCACTGTCTGGGACCCTCTACTGTGATCCCTGTCAGAGTCGTTAGTGGTGGTAGCTGGGTACCTCCTAGTTGTGCTGAACTCAGTCTGATGGAGGCTGTGGTAGTGGTGGCTCATTAATCCTTTGGATTAATCTTTCCCTTGTGTCTTTGGTTTTCTTCATTCTCCCATGCTCCAGATGGAGCGGGACCAGTGGAGTATCTTAGATGGCTGCTCACAAGCTTTTAAGACCCCAGATGCTACTCACCAAAGTAGAATGTAGAACACTTTCCTTATAAACCATGTTATGCCAATTGGGTTAGATGTCCCCCAAGACCCTGGTCCCCAGCCCTCGGCCCAGTAATTCTGTCCCACAGGGAGTTTGGATGTGTCTTTGAAGCTTCTATAACCTTGCCTTGGTCAAGTTTTTGTTATGTCAATGAGACAGGATTAGTGTAGGGTATGTCTTGAGACAATCTCTTTTGAGATATAAAAGAGATTAAACAAGATAGCAGAGGAGAGCTGGGGTAACATAGATGCCAAGACACATGGAGATCGCCGATGAAGCAGGAAACAGAAGCTGAAGAGACAAGGACATTTCCCTAGAGCTGACAGAGAGAGAAAGCCTTCCCCTAGAACTGGCATCCTGAATTCAGACTTCTAGCTTCCTAAACTGTGAGAAAATAAATTTGTTAAAGCCATCCACTTGTGGTATTTCTGTTATAGCAGCACTAGATAACTAAGACAAGTACTAAAGTCTTTATCACTAATGAATTAAAAAAATAAATTCCTGCTGAATAAAGGATACATGTATAAGTCATCAAACACAACTTAGAAAAAGAAAAAGCATAAGGTGAACGGAATAGGTGTTTTTAGCTATGTGCCAACCTAAGTCAGATCCACATCATTAGTGACTCAGAACAACAAGGTATAAACTGGATCCTTTATTTATTAGTAATTGAAATAAAAAAAAAATCAAGGGTAGGGCCAAGATGGCTGACTAGGTAGATGCTAGCACGGATCTCTCTTGCAACAAAGACTTGGAAAAACAAGTGAATCGATTACATACATGACAATCTACAAACCCTGACCATCAAACACAGAACTAAAGAGTTGACCTGAGTGACAGGAGAGCGAAAAGCCACACCCTGAAGCAGCGACTGCTTCTGGAACTGGCGTCCCCTGCCACAGTCTTGAGCCCTCATGATTCCCTGGTGCCGAGTGGTGGGGCTGACTGCAGCTTCCTGAGACGGGGCAAGCATGGGACACAGCTCTAACCCCTAAACCACTGGGGTAGCCTCAGTAGAGACTAAGCCAGCGCAAGCAGACTGCACAGTGACCTGGCTGACAAGAGAACAAGCAACCACGGGGAAGGAGTGACTGTTTTTGGAGCCTGGAGCCAGCATCCCAGTCAGAAAACCTCGGCACCGGGCTTTGGACTAAGCGTGGAGGAGCTGAGCACAGCTTCCTGAGACGGTGCAAGCATGGGATACAGCCCTAGCTCCCTGAAGTAACCTCAGGGGAAACCCAGCCAGCGAACACAGGCAGCACAATGGCGCGGCTGACAGAAGGAGTAGTCACCAGGAAGCAGTGACTGGTTTTGGAGCCTGGAGTGCAGCATCCCAGCCAGAAAACCTTGGCGCTGGGCTTTGGACTAGGAGCTGAGGAGCTGATCACAGCTTTCTGAGAAGGCACAAGCACGGGAAGCAGGCCCGACCCTCAGGGGCAATCTCCACCCAGCCAGCACACACAGGCTAAACGCCCTTCTGGAATCTCAGATAAAAGTCATCACCAAGCAAGATAAGTAAATTTGTCTACATTGCTGCTACTCTTTCCTATCTATCTGATCCTTCCCCTCCCTGCCCCAGGCAGCTTCATTTACATTGGAATTTCCTGGGCCCGGGAATGAAGTGCTCTTCCAGGGTTTTTTTTCTTTCCTAACCCATTCTCCTGGCCTGAGAGAAGCAGCTACTAACAACCCAGGGATGAAAAATCCTTCTCCGGCTTCCCTAAATGGGAATAAAAATACAGAACCAGCTCCAGCCAAGCATATGAGATCCACAGTCTTTGGCTTTCATCCCTACAGGAAACAAAGTGGCTATTATAACGCAAAGGGATTCTGATAGAGATCTGACTGTAATTGTTTTAGCAGAGCACGGGAAAGACAAGTTTTCCAGGTCTGATATCTCTACCTACTAAAAAGAGCCCTCACTGATCCACAGCATGAACTGAGGGCTGAAGTTCCACCCAAACCACCTAGCCACATGCCAAAGAGGTCTGAGGGTACTGATGCCTACCAATCTTTAGAGGTACAAGCATTGGGTGCCTAAGGTACAGCTGCAGACCCCATCCACCAAAGTTCTCTAGGAATAGAGACACACCTACCTCACTGGTGCCTGGGGGAAGGCTGTCAGCATCCTGCCCTCTTTGGAGTGTGACGCCCTGCTGCTACTAGAATCTGGTGCACACAACTATCACCACTACTCCTCTAATTTAATAGGTGGCAGTCTACACCACACACTCGGTGACCCAAAATCAGAACACCTAAGCTGATTCTATTCCAGAATAGTGAATGGACTCTTAGGCTTATATATCTGGTAACAGCCCCAACCAGCTGGTAATAGGACATAAGTGATTCAAAGGCTACAACAATCAAGACAGCGCAATCTAGTAGCCCATCTGGGTATATTGAAACAAAACAAAACAAGATAAGACTCAGTGAGCAAATATAAAATAAATCATTACAATATCATATACATGGCTCGGAGACATTAGTTGATATCAAATCACATAAAGAAGCAGACCATGATTGCTTCTACAAATCCCCAAATTAAAGAATCAAAATCTTTCCCAAATGAAGATAAAATACTGGAATTGCCAGACGCAGAATATAAAAAACTGATATACAGAATGCTTCAAGACATCAGGGATGGCCTCTGAAATGAAACAAGGCAATCTCCAGAAAAAGCCAAGGAACACACTGACAAAGCAGTTGAGGAAATCAAAAAGATTACTGAAGAACATAGTGGAAAAATTAATAAGCTGCAAGAATCCATAGAGAGAAAGCATTCAGAAATCCAAAAGATTAACAGTAAAATTACAGAATTAGATAACTCAATAGGAAGTCAGAGGAGCAGACTTGAGGAATTGGAATGCAGAGTGGGGGAGATGGAGGATAAGGCAATTGACACCAATATAGTTGAAGAAAAATCAGATAAAAGAATTTAAAAAAATGAAGAAACCCTAAGAATCATGTGGGACTCTATCAAGAAGAATAACTTGCGTGTGATTGGAGTTCCAGAGCAGGGAGGGATAACAGAAAATACAGAGAGAACACTTGAAGATCTATTGGCAGAAAACTTCCCTGGCATCATGAAAGACGAAAGGATATCTATCCAAGATTCTCATCAAACCCCATATAAGACTGATCCAAAAAGAAAATCACCAAGGCATATTATCATCAAACTTACCAAAACCAAAGATAAAGTGAAAATTTTAAAAGCAGCCAGGGATAAATGAAAAGTCACCTACAAAGGAGAATCAATAAGAATAAGCTCAGGCTATTTGGCAGAAACCATGCAGGCAAGAAGGCAATGGGATGATATATATAAAGCAATGAAGGAGAAAAACTACCAGCCAGGGATCATATATCCAACAAAACTCTCTCTCAAATATGAAGGTGAAATTAAAACATTTACAGATAAACACAAGCTCAGAGAATCTGCAAAAAACAAACTAAAGCTACAAGAGTTACTAAAGTAAATTGGTCAGAAAATCAATAATATCAGATACCAGCGCAACACAAGGTCACAGAACAGAACATCCTGATATCAACTCAAACAGGGAAATCACAAAAACAAAATGAGATTAATTTTAAGAAGAAAAAAATGCTCAAAACAGGGAATCATTGAAGTCATTATGTAAAAGATTACAATAATCAAAAAGAGGGACTAAATACAGGAGGCATAGATTTCCAGATGGAGAAGAAAACAAGATGATATAGGACGATACAAGTTAGGTTTTTACTTAGAAAAATAGGGGCAAATATTAAGGTAACCACAAAAAGGTTTAACAATTCCATAATTCAAAATAAAAACCAAGAAAAACATGACGACTTAGCAAACATAAATTCAACTACTATGAAAATGAGGAACACACAATTTACAAAGAAAAACTTCTCAGCACAAAATGTAAGTGGAAAAATGAAATTGTCAACAACACACACAAAAAAGGCATCAAAATGACAACACTAAACTCATACTTATCTGTAATTACGCTGAATATAAATGGACTAAATGCACCAATAAAGAGACAGAGCGTCTCACACTGGATAAAGAAACACGATCCGTCTATATGCTGCCTAAAAAAGACACACCTTAGACTTAGAGGCACAAACAACCTAAAACTCAAAGGATGGAAAAAAATATATCAAGCAAACAACAATGAAAAAAGAGCAGGAGTGGCAATATTAATTTCTGACAAAATAGACTTTAAAGTTAAATCCACCACAAAGGATAAAGAAGTACACTACGTAATGATTAAAGGGACAATTGACCAGGAAGATATAACCATATTACATATTTATGCACCCAATGACAGGGCTGCTAGAGACATAAAACAAACTTTGACAGAACTGAAAAGTGAGATAGACACCTCCACAACTATAGTAGGAGACTTCAACACACCACTTTCGGCAAAGACTAGGACTTCCAGTAAGAAGCTCAGTAGAGACACGGAAGATCTAATTGCTACAATCAACCAACTTGACCTCATTGACTTATACAGAACACTCCACCCAACAGCTGCAAAGTATACTTTTTTTTCTAGTGTACATGGAACATTCTCTAGAATAGATCACATATAAGCTTAAAAAACAAACCTTTGCAGAATCCAAAACATCGAAATATTACAAACCATCTTCTCAGACCATAAGGCCATAAAAGGAGAAATCAATAACAGAAAAATCAGGAAAAAGAAATCAAATACTTGGAAACTGAACAATACCCTGCTCAAAAAAGACTGGGTTATAGAAGACATTAAGGAGGGAATAAAGAAATTCATAGAATACAATGAGAGTGAAAACACTTCCTGTCAAAACCTCTGGGACATAGCAAAAGCAGTGCTCAGAGGTCAATTTATATCGATAAGTGCACATACATAAAGAAGAAAGAGCCAAAATCAGAGAACTGTCCCCACAACTTGAACAAATAGAAAGCGAGCAACAAAGAATCCATCAGGCACCAGAAGAAAACAAATAATAAAAATTAGAGCTGAACTAAATGAATTAGAGAACAGAAAAACAATTCAAAGAATTAACAAAGCAGAAAGATGGTTCTTTGAAAAAATTAAAATTGATAAACCATTGGCCAGACTGACTAAAGAAATACGGGAAAGGAAACAAATAACCTGAATAAGAGACGAGATGGGCCATATCACAACAGACCCAACTGAAATTAAAAGAATAATATCAGATTATTATGAAAAATTGTACTCTAACAAATTTGAAAACCTAGAAGAAATGGATGAATTCCTAGAAAAACACTACCTACCTAAACTAACACAATCAGAAGTAGAACAACTAAATAGACCCATACCAAAAAAAGAGATTGAAAAGGTAATCAAAAAACTCCCAACAAAAAAAAGCCCTGGCCCGGACGGCTTTACTGCAGACCTCTACCAAACTTTCAGAGAAGAGTTAACACCACTACTACTAAAGGTATTTCAAAGCATAGAAAATTATGGAATACTCCCAAACTCATTCCATGAAGCCACCATCTCCCTGATACCAAAACCAGATAAAGACATCACACAAAAAAAGAAAATTACAGACCTATATCCCTCATGAACATAGATGCAAAAATCCTCAACAAAATTCTAGCCAATAGAATTCAACAACATATTAAAAAATAATCCACCACAGCCAAGTGGGATTTATACCAGGTATGCAAGGTTGGTTCAATATTAGAAAAACCATTAATGTAATCCACCACATAAATAAAACAAAAGACAAAAACCACATGATCTTATCAATTGATGCAGAAAAGGCATTTGACAAAGTCCAACACCCATTCGTGATAAAAATTCTCAGCAAAATAGGAATTGAAGGAAAAATTCCTCAACATAATAAAGGGCATCTATACAAAGCCAACAGCCAACATCATTCTAAATGGAGAGAGCCTGAAAGCATTTGCCTTGAGAATGGGAACTAGACAAGGATGCCCTTTATCACCGCTCTTATTCAACATTGTGCTAGAGGTCCTAGCCAGAGCAATTAGGCTAGACAAAGAAATAAAGGGCATCCAGATTGGCAAGGAAGAAGTCAAATTATCTCTATTTGTAGATGACATGATCTTATACACAGAAAACCCTAAGGAATCCTCCAGAAAACTACTGAAACTAATAGAAGAGTTTGGCAGAGTTTCAGGTTACAAGATAAACATACAAAAAACACTTGGATTCGTCTACATCAACAAAAAGAACATTGAAGAGGAAATCACCAAATCAATACCATTCAAAGTAGCCCCCCAGAAGATAAAATACTTAGGAATAAATCTTACCAAAGATGTAAAAGACCTATACAAAGAAAACTACAAAGTACTAGTGCAAGAAACTAAAAGGGACCTACATAAGTGGAAAAACATACCTTGCTCATGGATAGGAAGACTTAACATAATAAAATGTCTATTCTACCAAAAGCCATCTATATATACAATGCAGTTCTGACCCAAATTCCAACGACATTTTTTAATGTGATGGAGAAACAAATCACTAACTTCATATGGAAGAGAAAGAAGGCCCGGAGAAGTAAAGCATTACTGAAAAAGAAGAATAAAGTGGGAGGCCTCACTCTACCTGATTTTAGAACCTATTATACTGCCACAGTAGTCAAAACAGCCTGGTACTGGTACAACAACAGGCACATAGACCAATGGAACAGAATCAAGAACCCAGATATAAATCCATCCATATATGAGCAGCTGATATTTGACAAAGGCCCAGTGTCAGTTAATTGGGGAAAAGATAGTCTTTTTAACAAATGGTGACATAACTGGATACCCATTTGCAAAAAAATAAAACAGGACCCATACCTCACACCATGCACAAAAACTAACTCCAAATGGATCAAAGACCTAAACATAAAGACTAAAACGATAAAGATTATGGAAGAAAAAATAGGGACAATGTTAGGAGCCCTAATACAAGGCATAAACAGAATACAAAACCTTGTTAAAAATGACAAAGAGAAAGCAGATAACTGGGAGCTTCTAAAAATCAAACACCTATGCTCATCTAAAGACTTCACCAAAAGTGTAAAAAGACCACCTACAGATTGGGAAAAGATTTTCGGCTATGACATCTCCGACCAGCAGCTGATCTCTAAAATCTATATGATTCTGTTAAAACTCAACCACAAAAAGACAAACAACCTAATTAAAAATTGGGCAAAGGATATGAACACATACTTCACTAAAGAAGATATTCAGGCAGCTGACAGATACATGAGAAAATGTTCTCAATCATTAGCCATTAGAGAAATGCAAATCTCACGCCAACAAGGCTGGCATTGATCCAGAAAACAGAAAATAATAAATGTTGGACAGGCTGTGGAAAGACTGGAACTCTTATACACTGCTGGTGGGAATGTAAAATGGTACAACCACTTTGGAAATCAATCTGGCATTTCCTTAAAAAGTTGGAAATAGAACTACTATACAATCCAGAAATCCCACTCCTCGGAATATATCCTAGAGAAATAAGAGCCTTTACACGAACAGATATACGTACACCCATGTTTATTGCAGCACTGTTTACAATGCAAAAAGATGGAAGCAACCACGGTGCCCATCAACAGATGAATGGATAATAAATTATGGTATATTCACACAATGGAATAATACGCATCGATAAAGAACAGTGAGGAATCTGTGAAACATTTCATAACATGGAGTAACCTGGAAGGCATTATTCTGAATGAAATTAGTCAGTTGCAAAAGGACAAATATTGTATAAGACCACTATTATAAGATCTTGAGAAATAGTTTAAACTGAGAAGAACACATTCTTTTGTGGTTACAAGAGGGGGGAGGAAGGGAGAATGAGAGAGTGTTATTTACTGATTAGATAGTAGATAAGAGCTATTTTAGGTGAAGGGAAGGACAACACTCGATAGAGGGAAGGTGAGATCAACTGGACTGGACCAAAAGCAAAGAAGTTTCCTGAATAAACTGAATGCTTCGAAGGTCAGTGGAGCAAGGGCGGGGGTTTGGGGCTATGGCTTCAGGAGACATCTAAGTCAATTGGCAAAATAAATTCTATTAAGAAAACATCCTGCATCCCACTTTGGCATCTGGGGTCTTAAATGCTAACAAGCGGCCATCTAAGATGTATCAATTGGTCTCAACCCATCTGGCTCAGTTAATGAAGAGCATCAAGGTCACATGGTAATTATGAGCCCAAGAGATGGAAAGAGCCACATGAATTAGAGACTTATATCATCCTGAGACCAGAAGAACTAGATGGTGCCTGGCCACAACTGATGACTGCCCTGACAGGGAGCACAACAGAGAACCCCTGAGGGAGCAGGAGAACAGTGTGATGCAGACCGCAAATTCTCATTAAAAGACCAGACTTAATGGTCTGACTAAGACTAGAAGAATCCCTGTGGTCAGGGTCCCCAAACCTTCTGTTGGCCCAGGACAGGATCCTTTCCAGAAGCCAACTCATCGGACATGGATTGGACTGGACAATGGGTTGGAGAGAGATGCTGATGAGGAGTGAGCTACTTGTATCAGATGGACACTTGAGACTATGTTGGCATCTCCTGTCTAGAGGGGCGATGGGAGTGTAGAGGGGGTTAGAAAGTGGCAAAATGGTCACGAAAGGACAGACTGGAAGGAGGGAGCGGGCTGACTCATTAGGGGGAAAGTAAGTGGGAGTATGTAGTAAGGTATATATAAGTTTATATGTGAGAGACTGACTTGATTTGTAAACTTTCACTTAAAGCAGAATAAAAATTATATATAAAAAAGTAGTTCCCAATTCCAAAAAAAATAATCAAACCCTCAAAATAAATATTTCATCATGCATTTAATGTTGTATACATATTAAAATGAGATTTAAAAACATAATACTTAAGTATGGTCTAGTAACTTTTTGACTAATTTACCACTTTTTTTATCACTGCTAAATTTAACCTTGGCCTTCCTTATGCTAATTTAAGGAGAACATTTACATTTCTCAGATAATTAAAAATAAATTCTTGTTGGAGTTTCCATTTGCCTGCTGCAGCCTAGTTAGCTCAATCTCACTTTGCCTCAAAAAAGCTACACCCCATGTTTAACTACCTACTTAAAAATGATCAGAAAGAAAACACTAAGTTCCTTTTGAACACTTATAATTAATTTCTAGGGACATCTACTTCCCACTTGGCCTCCTCTGCATATCATTCTCAACTCAAGAAGAAAAGTCCCTTCCAAGCTTCTCAATCCTTGGGAGTGGCAACAAACACACAAACCATTATGAAGCCACAGATTTTGATTATGTCTGGAATAAGACTTATCTATGATAAAATTTTCCCAATTTGACTTCTCTTTGTGGGGCAAGTGGTTAACACTCTCGACTCCTAACTGAAAGTTTGGAGGTTCAAGTCCACGCAGAGGCATCTCAGAAGAAAGGACTGATCATCTACTTCTGAAAAATCAGCCATTGAAAACCTTATGGAGCAAAATTCTACTCTGACACACATTGGGGTTGCCGTGATTCAACTTGACAGCAACTGTTTTTTGTTTGTTTTTGTTTCTTACTGAGTTTTGTTATAGGAGCTATTGTTACACATTTATTATTTAACCTGAATGAAGTAACCAATTAATGCACACGAGGATTACCTGGAGGGCTGATTACAAACAGAGATTACTGTGCTGGCCCCCTAAGATGCTAAGCCAGGAACTCCTGAGTGGGAATCAAGAGGTACTTTTGCAAACAGCCAACTCATCTACTTCTAATGTTGGTGTTTTGGATCGTTCAGAAGTACTGCTTTGTGCTTCCCCAACCATTTTATGTACTGGTTCTTACCTGTGGCTAAACAAGTTCAAATACATTTTGAATAGCTCAGAACAGATTATAAACATTAAAACAGGATTTTTATATGAAGAAATAGTACATTAGGTACTACTTGAAAAATGAAATTGGTAATTCTTTCAGGCTTACAAATATGTCTTCCTTGTAACTACGAAAATATCTGAAAACTTCTCTTTGATGAAGTTCTAATTACTTTTTAGTGATAAGGACCTTTTGTTATTATTATAATTTTTTAACTACTGCCTGGAGTTCATAGAATTTGTATCAGGCATTCATGTTAGGCACCTGCATGTACAAACAAATCAAATATTTACTGAATCTAATAAAATATAAAATATTTACATGGATTAAAAATTACAGCAACTCAGCTTCCAGCCAACATAGCACCATATACAGAAGCACCATGCCATCCCTCCAGAGCAAAGACCGGAAAAATGAAATAAAACAGAGGCAGACATTGCTCCTGGAACCCGAACTGTCAAATGAAGAGATTAAAAACTCAGCCAAGCACCAAATGGAATAAGAAACCTACAGAGACAGAGAGCACGGAGAGATACATGCAGAGGTTACCTATCAGCTAACACAGCACAGATCCACCATCTTGGACTCCTGCTGGAGATTGGTGGACAGGGAGCATGGGAAAGCAGCTTCACAGAGCTCCCAACAGGAGACAGAGCAGCTGGTAACCAGCGATACCTGCTCCCCCCAATCCTCTCCCCACTGCTCTACCTCCGCACTTCCTGGCTGGCAGCAGCGTCTCCACTGGCCACGAAGTGCAGCATCCATGCTGCTTGGATTCACCCCATCCAAACTGGAGATCAGCAGACAGGGAGTATGGGGAAGCAGCTTCACGATGTTCCTAGCAGGAGACAGAGCAACTGGTAACCAGCGATATATGCATCTCTAACCCTGACCTTATTCCCCACCCCCTTGGCTTCCTCTGCTTCCTTTCAGCTGTAGTCTCTTGGCCCAGAAGCAAGTGCTTTCACCCCAGGGTGCTTGGATTCCCTCCACCCATACTGGCCATCTATCTGAGTGCCATTTGTCTGTTGCTGTTTCTTTTGGTTGCTTGGGTGCCTGTCACCACCTCCCCTCACTTTCTCTCAAATACCTGGCTCCGTGCGCCATCTTTGCTGCTTCTAGAAAGGCTGTGAAGCACTGTTCAACTGAGGAACCACTCCCCTGGCCCGAGACACCACACTGGTGGGATCCCCAGGGTTTTTTTTTTTTTTTTTTTTTTTGCTTTGTTCTGTTCTGTTTTGTTTGTTTTCTTTTTCTGGTTTGGGAGCCCCTTATAGGTAGGCTGCACTGCAGAGCTTAGGAGCCACTTCCACACTCAGGAGGATCCCTGGAGGCATTTCTTTTTTCTTTCTTTTTTTTTCGTCTTTCTCTTTTTTCCTTTCTTTCTTCATTTTTCTTGTCTCTGTATACTTACCTTCTTTTCCTGTTTTCTGAATACCTGGCACTGTGTGACATCTATACCACCTCTAGTCAGGCTATACTGTGCAGCCTGGGAGCCACTCCCTGGTCTTTGCAGCCAAACGAGTCAGGTCCTCGGGGCTTTCCTTTTGAAATTTTTATCTAGTTACTTTTTTTTTTCTTTTTCCCTATTTTCTTCATTTGGTTTTTCTCCATTTCTTGGTTTCTCATCTCTCCACTCCAATGCCAAGCTCCCTTTGCACTCTTTTTTTTTTTTTTTTTGCCTGTTTTTGGCTCCTGTTTCTCTCTTTACTCTCTCCTCTTTCCCATATCCATATTAGCGTCACATATCACAACCTCCTCCCTCCTTTCAGCCTACCTGCACTGTGTGCTGAACATCACACCCCCGAGCAGCACAGGCATGGCCTACTGGAACCTGCCTAGCACTGATTCCTGGGCCACCATGTTGGCCGTAGTACTGCCACAAACAACCCATCCCAGCCCCTCCCCTTCAGCTGGAACTGCACTGCTACACCATAGCTGAGTGACTGGACCTGCCCGTTGGACAAGGAGGTGAAAATTATCATAACCACAGGTGAACAAACAACAAAGAAAACACAGCCTGACTGCTCAGACATATCCAAATAAAACAAAAAAGCAAGATGAAACAAACAGATCTGCAACCAATAAATGAAGAGAATAACTACTGAATGTCCTGAAGACAGCAGACAGTATCAAAACATAAAATAATAATTAAAAAAAAAAGGACAGGATGGTTCCAGTAAGTGTCCAAAATAAAACACCAAATGGCTTCCCAGTACAAGATGAGGTACTAGCACTACCTGACAGGGAATTCAAATCTCTAATATTCAGAGCTACCCAACAGCTGAAGCAAAACATGGACAAAAATGAGGAAAAAATAGACAAATTCATGGAAAAGGCAGACAAGTTCATGGGAAATACAGACAGAAAAAATGGAAGAATTCAGGAAAACAATATAGGAACAAAATTCCAAAATAAATTCACAACTAGAAATCATACAAAAACAACAATTAGAAATCCAAAAGATAAATGAGATTTCAGAAATGGACAGTGTCATAGGTTTGAGGAGCAGGTTTGAAATGGTGGAAGACAGGATCAGCGGAATTGAACACAAACACTTGGATAGAACTCTATTTGAGGAAAAATCAGGGAAAAAAATGAAGAAAAATGAAGAAACCCTGAGAATTATGTGAAATACAATCAAAAGCAGAAATTCGCAAATGATCAGAGTTCCAGAACAGGGAGAGAAAATGGAAAACACAGAGAGGATCATTAAATAATTGCTGACAGAAAACTTCACTAATATCATGAAAGATGAAAAGCTGACCATCCAAGAAGCTCAAAGAAACCCATATAAGATAGACCCAGAAGAAAATTACCAAGGCATATTGTAATCACACTCACTAAAACCAAAGACAAAAAGTCCTGAGAGCAGCTTGAGAAAAACAAAAAGTCAAATACAGAGGAGAAACAATTAGACTAAGCTCTGATTATTTGGCAAAAACCATGCAGGCAAGAAGGCAATGGGATGACGTATATAAAACCTTGAAAGAAAGAAAATTGCCAACCAAGAATAATATATCCTGCAAAACTCTCATTCAAATATGATGGTGAAATTAGGACATTTCCAGATAAACAGAAATTAAGGAAATACGTAAATACCAAGCCACACTTCCAAGAATTATTAAAGGGAGGCCTTCGGCCTGAGAACAAACAACATCAGACCACAGCCTGAATCTAGGATGCAAGATTGTACCAGCCAGATACCAACCTAGGAAATTGACTCTCAAGAACTATCCAAAACCAAAAGAAATAAAACAGGGAACCAGAGAGGTTAATCTGTAAATGACAGCAACATCAGAACAATAAAAGAGGGAATAAATGGTATAGATACAGAACTTTCTAATAGAAAGGAAGGCAAGGTGATACCGAGTAATAATAGACTGGTTCAAACCTAGGAAGGTAACCACAAAGAAAGTTAACAAACTTACTCATCAAAATAAAAAAGGAAAACAAAGTCTCAATAAAAACAAAATCTACAAAAACAAAAGAAACGAAAAGGAAATCCAGAAACAAAAGCAACTCAGCACAGGAGAGTAAGAGGAACAAAGAAAACCTCAGCACCACAAAAAAAGGCACTACAAAATGACAGCAATAAACTCACACCTATCAACTACACTGAATGTAGATGGCCTAAATGTACCCAGAAAGAGACACAGAGTGACAGAATGGATAAAAAACAGGATCCATCAATATGCTGTCTGCAGGAGATATACCTTAGAAACAAAGACATAAATTTATTAAAAATCAAAGGATGGAAAAAAAAATCAAGCAAACAGCTACCAAAAAAGAGCAGGAGTGGCAATACTAATCTCGGATAAAATAGGCTTTAAAATAAAATCCACCATAAGAGACAAAGAAGGGCACTACACAATGATTAAAGACATGATCCATTGTGAAGATGTAACCATAACAAACATCTATGCCCCCAATGACAGATCTCCAAAATACATAAAACTAATTCTCACAACCAAGAAGAGATAAATTGACAATTCTACAGTAATAGTAGAAGAATCCCACGTACCACTCTCAGTAAAGGACAAAGCATCTAGAAAGAAACTCAACAAAGATACAGAAGAGCTACAGGCACAGTCAACTTGACCTCATAGACATATATAGACCACTCCACCCAACAGGTGCAAAGTACACATTCTTTTCCAATGCACATGGAATGTTCTCCAGAATAGACCATATCTTAGGCTACAAAGCAATGCTCAACAAAATCCAAAACATTGAAATAATACAAAGTATCTTCTCTGACCACAATGCCGTTAAATAAAAATTAACAACAGGAAGAGCAAGGAAAAAAAAATCAATTACATGGAAACTAATCACACCCTGCTTAAAAACCACTAGGTAATAGAAGAAATGAGAGAAGGAATAAAAAAAATTGCTAGAATCAAACAAGAATGAAAACACATTATACCAAAACCCTTGGGGCACAGCAAAGGCAGTCCTCAGAGGTCAATTTACAGCAGTAGATGTACACATCAAAAAAGAACAAAAGGGACAAAATCAAAACATTAGCTACGCAACTTGAACAAATAGAAAGAGAACAATAAAAGAAGCTCAAAGCCACCAGAAGAAAGGAAATAATAAAGATCAGAGCAGAAATAAATGAAATAGGGAATAGGAAAACCATACAAAGAATCAACAAAACCAAAAGTTGTTTCTTTGAAAGAATCAACAAAATCGACAAACCACTGGCCACTTGACAAAAGAAAAATACGAGAGGAAGCAAATAATGCAAATAAGTTATGAAATGGGGGATATTACAACATACCCATCTGAAATAAAAAGGACCATAACAGTATTATGAAAAACTATACTCCAACAAATTTGAAAACCTAGAGGAAATGGAAAATTTTCTAGAAATACCCTACCTACCCAAATTAACAGAAAATGATGTTGAAAATCTGAACAGACCCATAACAAGAGAAAAGATTGAAAAGGTTAAAAAAAAAAAAAAAACTCCGGACAAAAAAAGCCCTGGCCCAGATGGCTTCACTGGAGAATTCTACCAAACATTCAGAGATGAGCGTATGCCAGTACTGCTCAAACTATTTCAGAATATAGAAAAGGAAGCTGTCATAAATTGATTATGTCATCCGAAAAATGTGTATATCAGCTGGGCTGGGCCATGATTCCTGTTATTATGTGATTTTCCTATGTTGAAAATCCTGCCTCTATGATGTTAATGAGGGAGGATGGGCGGCAGTAGTGTTAGTGAGGCAGGACTCAACCTACAAGACTGGATTCTGTCTTGAGGCAATCTCTTGAGACATAAAAGAAAGAAGCAAGCAGAGAGACGGGGGGACCTCATACAACCGAGAAAGCAGCACCAGGAGCAGAGCACATCCTTTGGGCCTGGGTTCACTGCTCCTGAGAAGCTCCTCGACCAGGGGAAGATTGAGGACAAGGACCTTCCTCCAGAGCCAACAGAGAGAAAAAACCTTCCCCTGGACCTGACGGCCTAAATTCCTCTTTGTCAAAGCCATTAATTTATGGTATTTCTGTTATAGCAGCACTAGCTAAGACAGAAGTGATACTTCCAAATTCAGTCTATGAAGCCAGCATAACCCTGATACCAAAACCAGGCAAAGATGCCACAAAAAAAGAACATTCCAGATCAATATCTCCCATGAACATTGATGCAAACATTCTCAACAAAATTCTAGCGAATAGAATTCAGCACCACATCAAAAAAATGATACACCACGACCAAGTAGGATTCATCCCAGTTATGCAAGGATGGTTCAACATTAGAAAATCAATCAACATAATCCACCAAATAAATAAAAGGAAAGAAAAGAATCACATGATCTTCTCAATTGACACAGAAAAGGCATTCAACAAAGTCTAACACCCATTCCTGAAAAAACTCTCAGTAAAATAGGTATAGAAGGGAAATTTCTCAACATAATAAAGGGTGTCTATGCAAAACCAACAGCCAACATCATTCTTAATGGAGAGAGGCTGAAGACATTCTCCTTCAGGACAGGAACAAGACAAGGATGTCCTTTATCACCACTCCTATTTAATATTGTGCTGGAAGTCCTAGCTAGAGCAATAAGGCAAGAAAAAGGAAAAAAAAAAAAGGGCATCCAAATTGGTAATAAAGAAGTTAAAACGTCCCTATTTGAGGATGATATGATACTATACATAAAAAACCCAAAAGACGCCACAAGAAAACTACTGGAACTAATAGATTCAGCAGAGTAGCAGTATACAAGATGAACATACAAAAATCAGTTGGATTCCTATACACCAATGGAAAGAACAATGAAAAGGAAGTCAGGAAAACAATACCATTTATAATAGCCCTTAAAAAAAAAAAAAAACTTAGGAATAAATCTAACCAGGAATGTAAAAGACCTATACAAAGAAAACTACAAAACACTACTGCAAGAAACCAAAAGAGATCTACATAAATGCAAAAACTTACCATGCTCATGGATACGTAGAATCAACATTGTGAAAATGACAATTCTAACCAAAGTGATTTACAAATACAATGTAATCCCGATCCAAATACCAACAACATTCTTTAAAGAGATAGAAAAAATTATCATTAATTTTATATGGAAAAGGAAGAAGACCTGGATCAGTAAAGTATTACTGAAGAATAAAGTAGGAGGACTCACACCACCTGACCTCAGAACCTAGTATATGGCTACAATAGTCAAAACAGCCTGGTACTGGTACAACAACAGATACAATGACCAATGGAACAGAATTGAGAACCCAGATGTAAATCCATCCACCTATGGTCACCTGATCTTCAACAAGGGCTCAAAGTCCATCAAATGAGGAAAAGACAGACTTTTTTACAAATAGTGCAGGCAAAACTGGATGTCCATCTGCAAAAAAATTAAACAGAACCCATACCTCACACCGTGTACAAAAACTAATTCAAAATGGGTCAAAGACCTAAATATAAAGCCAAAAACCATGAAGTTCATAGAAGAAAACATAGGGTCAATGCTAGAAGCCGTAATACCTTGCATTAACAGGATAGAAACCATAACCAACAACACACAAACTCCAGAAGATAAGCTAGATAACTGGGATCTTCTAAAACCTAAACACTTAACGCTTATCAAAAGACTTCACCAAAATAGTAAAAAGAGAACCTACAGACTGGGAAAAAAATTTGGCTATTACAAATCAGACAAAGGTCTAATCTCTAAAATCCACAAGAAAACACAACATCTCTACAACAAAAAGACAAATAATCCAATTAAGAAATGGGAAAAGGAAATGAACAGACACTTCACCACGGAAGACATTGAAGCGTTCAACAGACACATGAGGAAATGGTCATGATCAGTAGCCATTACAGAAATGCAAATCAAAACCACGATGAGATACCATCTCACCCCAGCATTACTGGCACAAATAAAAAAAAAAAACAGGAAATAACAAAGGTTGGGGAGGCTGCGGGGAGATCAGAAATCTTATGCACTGCTGGTGGGAATGCAAAATGATACAAGCATTTTGGAAAATGATACGGCTCTTCCTTAGAAAGGTAGAAATAGAAATAACATATGATCCAGCAATCCCACTCCTAGGGATATATCCTAGAGAAATAAGAGTCGTCTCAGGAATAGACAATATGCACACCCATGTTCATTGCAGCAGTGTTCACAATAGCAAAAAGATGGAAACAACCTAGATTCCCATCAACAGATGAATGGATAATCAAACTGTGGTACATACACATAATGGAGTTTTACCCAACGATAAAGAACAACGATGAATCTGTGAAGTATCTCATAACATGGATGAATCTGGAGGACATTATGCTGAGTGAAATAAATCAATCGCAAAAGGACAAATATTGTATGAGATGATTATTGTTAAAATTACACCAACTTACATGTACACAGGCTAAGAGGGAGGAAAAAAATGTACCCCAAATATCCAAATGTAGTTTCCACCAATGGTAATACAGAATCAGTGACATGAGCTGCTTTTGAAAATAACGAGCAGAATGAACGTGTTTCAAAATCAAAAACAAATGTAGGAAAAAAGAAAGAAAAATGATCAAAAATGAATTTTAAATGGAAAGAAGCCCTATCAAAATCTTTATCCAAAAAAAAAAAGGGCATGGTGAACCAAGACAAGGTAGAGGAGATGGTAAGACAGTGAGAAGAATGTAATTGTGGGATCATTCAAAGGCAGAAGTCTGGAACTACGTGCTATGTATGTCCAACTCAAATATTAAAGCCTATCCTGTTAAAAAAAATTTATAGCAACATTTCTGTGATGATTTTTTCCTTAATTTAGATGTTCTTTCTATATCGAGTACCTTAGCCAAAACCCATTGCCCATTGCCGTCGACTCATAGCTTTCATATAAATATTCAAATTTATGTATTCAAATTTACTGTTATTAACTGAGGTAGTCAGAATAATAGTTTCCCAAAGATGTCTACATCCTAATCTTTGGAAACTATGAATATGTTACCTGATATGACATACAGGACTTTCTAGATGTGATTATGTTATGAATCTTGAGGCGGGAGATTATTCAGTAAGCTAATGTAAACACAAGTGTCATTATAAAGGTAAGAGGGGGACAGGAAAGTGAGAGAGGAAATAGGATGATGAAGGCAGGGCTCAGAGTCAGAGAGAGATTTGAAGATGTTAGGCTGCTGGCTTTCAAGACAGAGAAAGGGACCATGAGCCAAGAAATACAGGTAGTCTTTAGAAGTTGGAAAAAGTTTCTCCTCCAGAGACCCCAGAAGGAATGCAGCCCTGCCAACCTATTTTAGATTTCTGACCTCTAGAAGTATAAGATAGAAAGTTGTTTTAAGTCACTAATCTTGTGCTAATTTTTTACAGCAGTGATAGGAAACTGATATATTAACCAAGAAAAGTTTCTTGAGAAAGACATCATGCCTGGTAAGGAAGAAGGGCAGTGAAAAAAGAGGACAGCCTTTGATAAGATGGATTAACACAGTGGCTGCAACAATGGGCTCAAGAGTAACAAGATTGTGAGGATGGCACAGGACCGGGCAGTGTTTCGTTCCATTTTACAGAGAGTTCCAGTGAGTCAGAGCCAACTTGATGGCACCGAACAACAACATCTTCCAGTTTACTATTCTTTTGTCATGTCCAGTCTATCTACCATTAAAACAATCTATTTACTTCTTAATTTCAGTGATATTTTTTCATCAGCTCTGTAATATTCATTTAATTATTTTTGTTTCAGTGGCTTTATTGCAATATAATTCACATACCGTATAATTCATCATACGTGTAAGGTTCAGTGATCTTTAGTATATTCACATATACGTGCAAACAGTACCACAGTCAATCTGAAAGCATTTTCATCACCTCAAAAAACAAACAAACTTTGTACCTTTTATCTATGCCCCACCGGTTCTCCACTCCCCCCAGCCCTAAGCAACCAAAAATCTACTTTCTGTTTCTATGTATTTTGTTATTTAAATGGACTAATATAACATGGGATCTTTCTGACTGATTTCTTTTACTTAGTGTAACATTTTCAAGATTCATCAATGTTGTAAAATATATCCGTACCTCATTCCTCTTTATAGCCAAATAATATTCCATTGTATGTATGTACCACAATTTCATTTATCCATTCAACAGCTGATGGACATATGAATTGTTTCTACGTTTTGGTTATTGTGTATAATGCTGCTATAAACATATATGTGCACATTTTGATGTGGACATATATTTTATTTTCTTTTGGTATACACCTAGCTATAGAATTATTCATTTATATGGCAACTCAGTGTTTAACTATTTCAGGAATTGCCAGACTTTTTTCCAAAGGGGCCGCACCATTTTACTTTCCTACCATCAGTGTCTGTCATTTTGTCATGCTGCGGGGGCTTGTGTGTTGCTGTAACGCTGGAAGCTGTGCCACCAGTATTCAGATGCCAACAGGGTCACCCATGGAGAACAGGTTTGAGCTGAGCTTCCAGACTAAGACAGACTAGGAAGAAGGACCCGACAGTCTACTTCTGAAAAGCATTAGCCAGTGAAAACCTTATGAATAGCAGCCGAACATTGTCTGATATAGTGCTGGAAGATGAGCCCCTCAGGTTGGAAGGTACTCAAAAGATGACTGGGGAAGAGCTGCCTCCTCAAAGTAGAGTCGACCTTAATGACGTGGATGGAGTAAAGCTTTCAGGACCTTCATTTGCTGATGTGGCACCACTCAAAATGAGAAGAAATAGCTGCAAACATCTATTAATAATCGGAACCTGGAATGTATGAAGTATGAATCTAGGAAAATTGGAAATCGTCAAAAATGAAACGGAATGCATAAACATTGATATCCTAGGCATTAGTGAGCTGAAATGGACTGGTATTGGCCATTTTGAATAGGGCAATCATATAGTCTACTATGCTGGGAATGACAACTCGAAGAGGAATGGTGTTGCATTCATCGTCAAAAAGAATGTTTCAAGATCTATCCTGAAGTACAATGCTGTCAGTGATAGGATAATATCCATACACCTACAAGGAAGAGCAGTTAATATGACTATTGTTCAAATTTACACACCAACCACTAGGGCCAAAGTTGAAGAAACAGAAGATTTTTATCAGCTGCTACAGTCTGAAATTGCTGGAACATGCAATCAAGATGCATTGATAATTGCTGGCGATTGGAATGCGAAAGTTTGCTACAGTCTGAAATTGCTGGAACATGCAATCAAGATGCATTGATAATTGCTGGCGATTGGAATGCAAAAGTTGGAAACAAAGAAGAAGGATCAGTAGTTGGAAAATATGGCCTTGGTGATAGAAACAATGCCAGAGATCGAATGACAGAATTTTGCGAGACCAACGACTTCTTCATTGCAAATACCTTCTTTTACCAACATAAAGTGACTTTTTTTTTTTTATACACATGGTCCTTGCCAGATGGAACACACAGAAATCAAATTGACAACATCTGTGGAAAAAGACGATGGAAAAGCTCAATATCATCAGTCAGAACAAGGCCAGGGGCCGACTGTGGAACAGACCATCAATTGCTCATATGCAAGTTCAAGCTGAAACTGAAGAAAATCAGAGCAAGTCCACGAGAGACAAAATATGACTTTGAGTTTATTCCACCTGAATTCAGAGACCATCAGAGGAATAGATTTGACTCATTGAACACTAGTGATCGCAGAACAGACGAGTTGTGGAATGACATCAAGGATATCATCCATGAAGAAAGCAAGAGGTCACTGAAAAGACAGGAAAGAAAGAAAAGACCAAGATGGATGTCAGAGGAGACTCTGAAACTTGCTCTAGAGCATCGAGCAGCTAAAGCAAAGGAAGAATTGATGAAGTAAAAGAACTAAAGATTTCAAAGGGCGTCTCGAGAAGACAAAGTAAAGTATTATGATGACATGTGCAAAGAGCTGGAGATGGAAAACCAAAAGGGAAGAACATGCTCGGCGTTTCTCAAGCTGAAAGGACTGAAGAAAAAATTCAAGCCTCGAGTTGCAATAGTGAAGGATTCCATGGGGAAAATATTAAATGATGCAGGAAGCATCAAAAGAAGATGGAAGGAATACACAGAGTCATTATAACAAAAAGAATTAGTCCATATTCAACCATTTCAAGATGTGGCATATGATCATGAACCGATGGTACTGAAGGAAGAAGTCCAAGCTGCTCTGAAGGCATTGGCGAAAAACAAAGCTCCAGGAATTGATGGAATATCAATTGAGATGTTTCAACAAACAGATGCAGCGCTGGAGGTGCTCACTCGCCTATGCCAAGAAACATGGAAGACAGCTTCCTGGCCAACTGGTTGAAAGAGATCCATATTTATGCCTATCCCCAAGAAAGGTGATCCAACCAAATGTAGAAATTATAGAACAATATCATTAATATCACACGCAAGCAAAATTTTGCTGAAGATCATTCAAAAGCAGCTGCAGCAGTATATTGACAGGGAACTGCCAGAAATTCAGGCTGGTTTCAGAAGAGGACATGGAAGCAGGGATATCATTGCTGATGTCAGATGGATCCTGGCTGAAATCAGAGAATACCAGAAGGATGTTTACCTGTGTTTTATTGACTATGCAATGGCATTCGACTGTGTGGATCATATCAAACTATGGATAACACTGCGAAGAATGGGAATTGCAGAACACTTAATTGTGCTCAGGAGGAACCTTTACATAGATCAAGAGGCAGTTGTTTGGACAGAACAAGGGGATACTGATTGGTTTAAAGTCAGGAAAGGTGTGCATCAGGGTTGTATTCTTTCCCCATACCTATTTAATCTGTATGCTGAACAAATAATCCAAGAAGCTGGACTATATGAGAGGAACAGGGCATCAGGATTGGAGGAAGACTCATTAACAACCTGCGTTATGCAGATGACACAACCGTGCTTGCTGAAAGTGAAGAGGACTTGAAGCACTTACTAATGAAGATCAAAGACCACAGCCTTCGCTACAGATTACACCTCAACATAAAGAAAACAAAAATCCTCACAACTGGACCGATAAGCAACATCATGATAAACAGAGAAAAGATTGAAGTTGTCAAGGATTTCCTTTTACTTGGATCCACAATCAACAGCCTTGGAAGCAGCAGTCAAGAAATCAAAAGACACAATGCATTGGGCAAACCTACTGCAAAGGACCTCTTCAAGTATTGAAGAGCAAAGATGTCACCCTGAAGACTAAGGTGCACCTGACCCAATCCATGGTATTTTCAATCACATCATATGCATGTGAAAGCTGGACAATGAATAAGGAAGACAGAAGAAGAGTTGACGCCTTTGAGTTGTGGTGCTGGCGAAGAATATTGAATATACCACGGACTGCCAAAAGAACGAACAAATCTGTCTTGGAAGAAGTGTGGCCAGAATGCTCCTTAGAGGCGAGGATGGCGAGACTGCATCTTACATACTTTGGACATGTTGTCAGGAGGGATCAGTCCCTAGAGAAGGACATCATGCTTGGCAGAGTACAGGATCAGCAGAAAAGAGGAAGACCCTCAACGAGATGGATTGACACAGTGACTGCAACAATGAGCTCAAGCATAACAACAATTGTAAGCATGGTGCAGGACCAGCCAGTGTTTCAAAACCGACTCGAAGGTATCTAACAACAACCACAACAACAACCATCAGTGTATGAGTGTTCTGGCTTCTTCACCCTCTTGTTAACACTTGTTATTTGACTTTTTGCTTCTGCCATCCTAGTGGTTGTGAAATGGTATCTTATTGTGGTTTTAATTTACATTTCCTTAATGGCTAATGCTGTTGAGCATCTTTTCATGTGCTTATTAGAAATTTGTAGAGATTCTTTAAGAAAGTATCTATTCACATTCTTTGCCCAATTTTCAATTGGGCTATTTGTCCTTTCATTATTGAGTTCTATGTGTTCCTTATATATTTTAGATACAGGTTGCTTATCAGATACATACTTTGCAAATATTGTATCCCATTATGTAGATTGTTTTTCACTTTCTTGATAGTATCATTTGAAGCACAAATTTTTAAAATTTTAAATGAACTCCAGTTCATCTATTTTTTCTTTTTTTTTTTTTGCTCGTGTTTTGGTGTTATATCTAAGAATTCATTGCTTGAACCAAAGTCATAAAAGCTACTCCTATGTTCTCTTCTGAAAACCCTGGTGGCATAGTGCTACGGCTGCTAACCAAAGGGTCGGCAGTTCGAGTCTGCCAGGCACTCCTTGGAAACTCTATGGGGCAATTCTACTCTATCTATAGAGTTTTTTTTTTTTTTTTTATAGGGTAGCTATGAGTTGGAATCGACTCAATGGCACTGGGTTTGTGTTGGTTTATGTTCTTTTCTAAGAGTTTTATAGTTTTAGCTCTTACATTTAGGGCTTTGATTCATTTTGTGTTAATTTTTGTAAATGGTGTGAGGTCAAAGTCCAAACACATCCTTTTGTACATAGCTGTTTACTTGTCTCAGCATCATTTGTTGAAAAGACTATTATGTCCCCCATTGAATGGTCTTGGTACCCTTATCAAAATTCAGTTAACAATAGACACATGGTATTACTTCAGACTTCTATTTGTATTTCATTGATTAACCTTTGCCTCAGTACCACACTATCTTGTTTACTTTTGCTTTGTAATAAGTTTTGAAATAAGATTCTGCTTTATTCTTCTTTTTCAATATTGCTTTGGCTATTAGGTGTCTCTTGCAATTCCATATGAATTTTAGAATCAACTTGCCAATTCCTACCAAGAAGTCAGCTGGAATTGTAATAGGGATTGTCATAAATCTGTAGAATAATTTGGGAAATATTGCCATCTTAGCAATATTAAGTCTTCTGACACATGAACATGGGATTTTTATCTTTTTTAATTTCCTTCAACAATATTTTATAGTTTTCAAGCATACAGATACTTTTTTAAGTTTATTTCTAAGTATTTTGTTCTTTCAATGTTATTATAAATGAAATTCTCTTAATTTTGTTTTTTTGACTGTTCATGGTAGTGTATAGAAATACAATTGATTTTTGCATATTGATCTTGTATCCTGCAACCTTGCTGAACTCATTTATTAGTTCTAATAGGTTTTTAGAGGATTCCTTAGGAATATGCATAATTTTTCCATGTGGCTGTTTGGCTTCCTCACAATGTGGTGACTAGGTTCTCTGAGTATGCCAAAGCAAAGAAAGTACAAATTTTAGTGTCTTAATGCCTGAATCAAAAACTGGCATAACAACTGGACTAAAACAAAAGCTAAGAAATTCCCTGAATACAAATGCTTCCAAGGCCAGAGTAGAAGGGACAGGGTTCTGGGGACTGTGGTTTCAGGGGACATCTAGGTCAAGGGGCATAACAAAATGTATTAAGAAAATGTTCTGGATCCCAATTTGATGAGTGGCATCTGGGGTCTTAAACACTAGCAAGTGGCCATCTAAGTGTCTCAACCCACCTGGAGCAAAAGAGAACGAGGAACACCAAAGACACAAGGTAAATATGAGCCCAAGAGACAGAAACAGTCACATAAGCCAGAGACTCCACTAGCCTGAGACCAGAAGAACTAGATGGTACCCAGCTACCACCAATGACTGCCCTGACAGGGAACACAACAGAATCCCTGATGGAACAGGAGAACAGTGGGACTCAGGCCTCATATTCTCACAAGAACCCCAGACTTAATGATCTGACTGAGACTAGAGGGACTCTGCAGGTCGTGGTCCCCTGACCCTCTGTTAGCCCAAGACAGGAACCATTCCCAAAGCCGACTCTTCAGATAGGGATTGACTAGACTATAACACAGAAAATGATACTGGTGAGGAGTGAGCTTCTTGGCTCAAGTAGACACATGAGACTATGTGGGCAGCTCCTGTCTGGAGGGGAGATGAGAAGGCAGAGGGGGACAGGAGATGGTTGAATGGACATGGGGAATACAGGGTGGAGAGGAGAAATGTGCTGTTATATTAGGAGGAAAGCAGCTAGGAGTACATAGCAAGGTGTATATCAGTTTTCATGAGAGACTGACTTGAATTGTAAAATTTCGCTTAAAACACACACACACAAAAAGAACTGGCACAGCATCACATATGCCATATTTTATTACTAAAATATGAGTCAAAGAGAGAAGACATAGGCATCACCTCTCAATGGGAAGAGTATCAAAGATTTTTGGGTCACGTTTTGGGTCATTGATTCATGAAATTATTATATGTGCCTAAATGTAGACACTATCCTAAGTGATAGGGATACGGCAATAGATAATACAGATAAAATTTCTTCCCTTCTGGTAGACACAGAAAATAAAAACAAATACATCTACACTATAATTTCAGGTGGTGATGAGGCTATAAAAAGTAAGTAATATCAGGGTCATAATAGTGATGATGAGGTTGGCAACTTTAGATATGGTAACCAGGGAGTGTTTCATTGATGAGATCTCATTTAAGCAGTCACCTGAATGAAGGTTTGTGAAATTTGGATGTGGCTTATCCAGGAGAAGAGACAGAAAACAAAAAATGTCCTGAGAAGAAGATAGGTTTGGCATGTTTGAGGAGAACCTAGAAGATTTTTGTGACTATAGCAGTAAGTAAAGTTGTGAGTGGAAGGAGAAAAAGTCAGAGATATTTTTGGTACGGCTAGGCATGTAGCGTCTTAAAGGTTGTTTTAAAACTGTAGATTGTATTCTGGGTGCTGTGGGATAACAGGGGAGGGACTTGTGTACAAGAGTTGTTGTTGTTAGTTTCCATTAAGTCACCTCTACTTCATGATGACCTTAAGTATAACAGAATGAAACATTGCCTGATCATGAGGTCATTGATATGTTTGAGCCATTTGTTGTGGCTATATGTCAATCTGTCTCTGAGAGGTTCCTTAATTCTTCCTGGCCCTCTAATTTACCAAACATGGTGTCCTTTTCTAGCACGTGGCCTTTCCTGACAACATGTCCAAAGTAAGTGAGCACAAGTCTCACCATCTATAGTGCAATATATCACTTTCGTGTGTGGCCTTTCTAGCCAGGATCTCGTAACTCCCACCCAAGTGAATGGGCAGGACTGTGCAGATATGGTAATAGTGGCCCACCAAAGGAATTGATCAGTTTTGCTACCCTGCTGGGTTTGAAATGAGCCATGCTGGAGGCAGAAAAGAAAGAAGATTCCACTACCACCAAGGAAGAACAGCCAGTGGCCAGCACATTCTTTGTATCCATGATCCCTACACTGACAAACTCCTGGAATCAGGAGACAGAAAGAGACCGAACTGTAACACTAAAGGCAACTAGACCCAGCAGCAGAGACCCATATTATCCTTGTTACTTTTCTGTATTATTTCATTTCTCAAAACCAAAGGAAAAATAATCAAGGATAGCTGGAGATGAAGAGGAGTTGAGAGTGCATCCAAGCAAAGGAACATTTCTATTAGAGAAAACACAGCAGGTATGATTGTTTAGGAAAACTGAAAGAGAAACAACTAACATTAAAAATTAGAATGGGTTATTTTAAGCCCGGTGCTTAATAAGCAGCGTTCAAGAGTTAAACTTGCTATGTCTATTATTTAATTCCCATTTGTTCTACAGTTTAAAGTACCAGAATGTTCTTATCTATTGAAAAGGGTTACCTGATTACAATAATTATTCCCCATTATCTTAAAGTATTTAGTGTTTACCTTTCCTCTGCTCGAGAATTTTAACTTACCTGGCTTTTGCATTCACCTGACATATTAATATCAGATAAGGAAGAAGACCCAAGTGATATGTCTGGTACAAGATCCAGAGAACAAGACACTTTTGGATATTTTTTGGTGCCTATAGGGCCTGTAAGGAGGCCTGGTGGTGCAGTGGTTAAAGAAATCAACTGCTAACCAAAAGGTTGGTGGTTCAAAATCACCAGCAGCTCCATTTAAGAAAGATGTGCAGTCTGCTTCTGTAGGGATTTACAGCTTTGGAAACCCCATGGAATCATTGTTATGAGTTGGAATCGACTCAAAGGCAGTAGGTTTTTGGGTATAGGGCCTGTATGAGTCTCTGGGTGGTACAAATGGTTAATGGGCTCAGTTGCTAACGGAAACCTTGGAGGTTTGAGTTCACCCAGAGGTGCCTCAGAAGACAAGCCTGGCAATCTACTTCCTAAAAACCAGCCATTGAAAACCCTATGGAGCACAATTCTACTCTGACACACATGGGGTCACCATGAGTCCGAAACAACTTGAAAGTAACTAGTTTGTTTTTTGTTGTTATTTTATGGGGACTGTGTGTCACAGGTGGAGCCCTGGTGGTGTAGTGGTTAAGAGCTCATCTGTTAACCAAAAGGTCGGCAGCTGGAATCCACCAGCTGCTCCTTGGAAACCCTAGGGGGCAGTTCCACTCTGTCCTATAGGGTCGCTATGAGTTGGAATCAACAGCAACGGGTTTCATTTTTTTTTGGTACGTCACAGGATGCCAAAAGTCCCCAGGAAGAAGAAATGATGGCTGGATTAAATGTCCTCAAAGGCTGAATAAACTATAAGAGAGGCCCATGTATGGAAAAATCCTCCCATTTTAAGTCTCAGCAGGAAAATAGGTGGAGAACTGCTGAATTAAAACACTAAAAGATTTATCTGCATATAGGGCTGTTTCATCTCCAAAAGCAGAACAGCAAAACCACATGACATCAGACCTCCCATACGAGTTTCTAGTTTGAGAAGGACCCTGCTTCAGACTGCCCGTACTCCAACTGTCCTAATCAAAAATGCAGATAGATTAGGTTGGTCCCAAAACTACCTATCAAACTTGGAAATGGATAGTAGGCCTTTAGGCCTTTACCAGGAAATTACCCTGGTGTTACCCTTACCCAGAAGTGTATGTGTGTGTGTGTGTGTGCACGAGAGAGAGGAAGAGAGACAGAGAGAGAGAAAGCAAAGAGGAAGAACTAGTCACATAGCTGATCGCTGCCAGCTATGAAATCTTTCTTACCTGTGGCTTGCATGTCAGTCAGGACACTTGAAGTATTAAAAGTGCTCATTACAATACTATTCACAAGAGCCAAAAAGTGAAAACAACCCTAGTGTCCACAACAGATTAATGAATAAACAAAATGTGGTATATATACACAATGGAGTATTACTTAGCCATAAAGAAAAATGAAGTTCTGATACCAGCTACCACATGGATGAACCTTGAAAACATCATGCTGGCTGAAATTAGTCAGACACAAAAGGACAAGTATCGTATGATTCCACTTATGTGAAATAAATAGCACAGGCAAATGCTTAGAGACCAAAGTCGTTTATTAGTGGTTAGCAGGGGCAGGTGGGAGGGAGAAAGGTGAAGTTATTGCTTAAGGGGCACTAAGTTTCTGTTAAGGAAGATGGAAAATTTGGAAATGGATAGTACTGATGGTTGTGCAATATGACTAATGTAATTAATGACGCTAAGTTGCACTTGTAAAAAATGTTGAAATGGCAGATGTTTTATGGTATTTTTATAGCTATAGATACAGTTATATACAGCTATAGCTATAAATATAGCTACAGACATAAATATATAGATACAGATATATTTGCCACAAAAAAAGAATAAGAAAAAACAGTGGCTACTGATAAAAAAGAGGATTTTTAGTCAGGGAAGGCACATATTCCTGACCAAGGAGACCTGGCTTCATATACAGCTTGCTTGTTGGCGCAGTGGAAAGAGCTGTCAGTCCCTTGATTCTAACTCATGAATTGGTCAAGGAAGAGGATGACTCATCCAAGATGTGGTTTCCTTTTATCAAAATTGTTTAATGATAAAAAAAAAAAAAGGATAAGAACCCCAAATAAAAGCACATCTTTCAAGTGGGGCAATATGTGTACTGTTTGTTTATGCATGATTCAGAGCGTGTGTGGGTGTGTGTGTGTGCGCGTGCACGTGTGTTCAAGGGCAGAGAGTTGCTGTTGTGGGCTTGCAGAGTTACACAAGTCTGTTCTGCTTTGCGGACTTTGTGAGATGCAGGCTCTCACCAGGGGCCTTCTTGGTACATGCTCATTGTGGCTGTCCTTCTCATCACTGCAAAGGCCTGCTGGGTAGGACATCTTTTACCACACAGTGGTCGCTGAGATGTTCTTGGTTAAGGAAAATTGGTTTGTTTGCCGGCAAATGTAAAAGAACTGTGCCTAAGGAAGCTAAATGTCATTGAAATTAGAGTTAGCATTTGCATAGTGCTTTACAATTTACCAGAGCACTGCCACATATGTTCTTAATTCATGCACTCCTCACAGCAAGGCTGTGCCTGGGAGGTAGGGTTAATTATAATTCCCTTCTGATCTAACAGGAAACTGAGGCTGAGAGGTAGGCCAGTTGCTCAGTTCCCTACATTCAGGGAGAGATGGAGGACAGCAAACTCCAAGTCAAATGACAGTGCATCCCAGCATGCTTTCTATTACACATGAGAGGCCAAAGGACTGAAGTGCCTCAGTGTCAGCTACAGCATCCCCAGGTAGAACTTGGACAGTGTGCTCTTTCAGCTGGATGGAGGCCTCATCACATCATTCATTTAGAGATTCAGCTTTAAACATTAAAAATCATCAGAAGATAAGGCCTGGACCTTAGAGGCTGGCTTGAGACATGCCTATACAAACTGATACTCATTGCAGGACACAAGAGGAGGCTGGATTTTTTTTTTTTTTTTTTAATTTGAGCGTTTTGGTAAACATTAATAGCACAAATTAGTTTCTCATTCAAAAATGTATACACAAATTTTTTGTGACATTGGTTGCTATCCCCACAATGTGTCAGCAATCTCCCTCTTTCCCTTTACACCCCGGGTTCCCCATGTCCATTTGTCCAGGTTTCCTGTCCCTTCCTGCATTTTCATCTTGCTTTTGAGCAGGTATTGTCAGTTTACCCAAACCTTTAGTGTCCTATGTTTGATTGAACTAAGAAGCACATTCCTCACGTGTGCTATTGTTTGTTTTGTAGGCCTACCTAATCTTTTTTTTTTTTTCTAATCTTTGGCTGAAACTTGGACTTCGGGAGTGGCTTCAGTTCTGAATCAGAAGGGTGTGTGGGGGCCATATTTTCAGGGGTTCCTCTAGTTTCTGTCAGACCAGTAAGTCTGGTCTTTTTTTTATGAATTTGAATTTTGTTCTACCTTTTTCTCCTGCTCTGTCCAGGACCTTCTATTGTGATCCCTGTCAGAGCAGTCAGTGGTGGTAGCCCAGCACCATCTAGTTATTCTGGGCTCAGGCTCGGGGAAGCTGTGGTTCATGTGGTCCACTAGTCCTGTGGACTGATAATTTCCTGTATGTTTGGTTTTCTTCATTCTCCTTTGCTGCAAATGTGGTAGGACCAATAGATGTATTTTAGATGGCTGACCACAAGCATTTAAAACCCCAGACGCTGCTCACCAAAGTAGGCCAGTGGGGGCAGGGTAGACCTGGGACCAGTGGTACAGAGGGGACACTATGTACTCAGCTAGGTGGGAGGGAGAACGAAAAGAAAGAAAAAGTCTTCCTCCATTGTGGGAGCCATGAGCGGGGGTGGGGAAGACCCAGGGCAATAGCAGTTGGTGCACTGGTGGCGGCTGTCTAGCAGCATCTGGTGGGAAGTCAGGCAGGGTGGCAGGGAGAAATAAATGGGAGAGAGAAGAAGAAAAAAATATATAAATAAATAAATAAACAATTGGATGTGCAGTGGGGTCTGATGAGTAGGGGTGGAGTGAACCTGAGGGCCAGTAGGAAGGGAGGGGAGGTGGCTCACAGGGCTAGGTGGGAGGGTAAAAGAAAAGAGGGAAAGAGAGAAGAAAACAGAAAAAATAATAATAAAATAAAAATAAATAAACTGGTGGCATGGTGGGGGCCAGTGAGTGGAGGCAAGGCAGACCCAAGGGCCAGTGGGAAGGGAGAAGAGGTGATATACAGGGCTAGTAGGAGGGAGAAAAAAAAAAGGAAGAAAGGGGGAAAAAATGGTGTGGTGGTAGCCAGCTGGTGGCAGCAGGCCGGTGGCTCTGTAGCCCAGCAGTGTAATGTGGCACATCGGGAAAGGGCGGAGGTGGCATATGGGACTAGGTGGAAGGGAGAAAGGAAGAAAGCGAAAAAAAGATGGCCCCATGGGAGCTGATGGGTAGGGGTGGGCCAGTGGCTCTTTAGCTGAGTGGTGTAGCGTGGCCCTTCAGAAAAGGGAGAGTGTCCTACAGGGCTAGGTGGGAGGGAGAAAGAAAAGGAAGAAAGGGGAAAAAATGGCATCACATGCCAGCCAGCGGTGGTGGGGAGGACCCAGGGTGGTGGTGAGCCAGTGTCTCTCCAGCCCTGCAGCTTGGCGTGGCCCATCTGGAAGCGGTGGAAGTGATGTATGGGACAGAAGGGTGAGGGGTAGAAAAGCCTGTTTCTCTGGTTATCAGGTATTCTGTCTCCTTTTGGGAGATTTGCAAAGTTGCCTCCCCGTACCCCCTCTAGGGTGTTTGCTGGCTGTTTCAAGATGGCAACACTGTGCTGTTAGTTGGCAGGGGATGTCCACTCTGTATCTCTCCTTGCCCTCTGTTTTGTGTCAGTTTCTTCTTCCATTCAATGCTTGATCTAGTTCTTTACCCCTTCATTTGATGCTTAGGGTTTCAGGATTGACGTTTGTATCTGTTTTACTTAATTTTGGGGGTCTTTGCTACAGAGAGGCAGCATGGTGCATCTGTCTCTGGTGCCATGTTGGCTCCGCTTTGAGTCTGGCTGTAAGACTTCTGGGAGGTCGGTCAGAATAGGATGCTGTTATTGCTAGCTGCTGCTGATTAGGCCCTGATTCCTGCTGACCCCATGCCCAGCTAAACAAAACACTGGCTGGTCCTGTGCCCTCTCCATGGTTAGTTGCATATTGGACTGTTTTGAGCCATAGGGTTTTCATTGGCTGATTTTTCAGATGTAGATTGGTAACTGCACATGAGGTGCATTGGCTGGAAATTGAACCTGGGTCTCCTATATGGAAGGCAAGAAACCTACCAGCCCTCTGCCTCCAAGAATAAAAAGCTGATTCTGGCTCATAACAATGCTATAGGACAGAGTAGCACTGCCCTATAGGGTTTCCAAGGCTATAATCTTTATGGGAGCAGACTGCCATATTTTTCTCCTACAAAGCAGCTGGTGAGTTCCAACAGCTAACTTTCAGTTAGCAGCCATGTGCTTAACCACTGCGCCACCAGCTCTCCTCCCAAGAATAGTAAGAAGCAACCTCAAAATCTCAGTGACTTACAATAACTAAGGTTCATTTCCCACTCATGCTACATCTCCATCGCATATTGGCTATGGCATTGTTCCACATAATCCTCACCCCAGGACCCAGGCTGATGGGGGTAGTCATTATCTGGAACAGAAAGGGCCTCCGGGCATAGGATTAGAGATGAGATTAAACCATGTGCTATTCTCAAAGCAAGTTCTTTCTGGAAATGACATATGACATTCCCCTCACAGTTTCACTGCATATAGTAAGGCACGTGGCCACACCTGCCATAAGTGGCATGAGACAGATATAAACCTCCTCACAGAAAGAGCAGGGAATATTTACGAAAATCTATAAAAATTTCCATAAAAGAAAAAAAAAACAGCTGCTATCAAGTCAATTCTGATTCATGGAGACCTCAAGTATATCAGAGTAGAACTGTGCTCCATAGGGTTTTTAATAGCTGTGACCTTTCAGAAGTTGATCGCCAGCTTTTCTTCCAAGGTACCTCTGGATGGACTCAAACCTCCAGTCTTTCAGTTAGTAGTCAAACACTTGACAGTTTGCCCCACCCAGGGACTCCAGATTTGTCATAGTAGTATGTTATTTCCATGCTTTTCCTCCTGTTGTTTCTTCATTTACATTTATTTGTATAGGAGACTGTTAGTCTCCTAATGCTGCCATAACAAAAACTACCACAGGAGGGTGGCTTTAAAGAAGAGAAATTTATTGTCTCACAGTTTGGGAGGCTAGAAGTTCAAATCAGGGCATCTGCACTAGGGGTGTGTCCTTCCTTGTCTGGCTTGTAGCTCTGGCAGTTCCTTAGCCTTCCTTGGAGTTTCTTGGCATCTGTCTTCCCCTTGTATGTTTTTCTCTGTGTGTCTTCTGCTTTTTTTATAAAACACCACTCAGAAGTGATTAAGTTTAGGATCCACCCTTCTCTGTTAGGACCTCATTGATATAACCAAAGAAAACCCCTATTTCCAAACATGGTCATATTTACAGGGACAGGGGTTAGGATTTCAACACATATTTTGGGAGGGACACAATTCCATGCATAACAAGAAGCATTTTAATAAGCTTAAAAATGTATGGAAAATCAAGAGATAAGAGAATTCATCCATTTGCCCCCAGACAGGGCTTTGTTTGGCAAAGCCATCAACCAAGCCATAGTCTGCCTTGTATGGTGCCCCCAAATGAGTGAACACCTTCCAAAATTATTTTTGAAACAGAGGCTGGAAGGAGGCCTTTTCACAAGCTTTATTTCAGGGCTCAGGCTGAAGCCCCTGCATGGTCAGCCACCTACAACTCTGCAGACAGATAGAAACTTTCATTTATGGCACACTTGTGCCCACCACGAGTCACTTGTTTTATATTTATTTCACTTGGTTCTCCCACCAGCCAATATGGGTAGCTCATATTATCCTCCTTTAGGTAAGTCCAGAATTTTATGCAACTTATTCAAGGCTATAGGACAGTAAGTGTTACCTCTAACATTTGAACTTCAATCTACCAAAATCAAAATCCAAGCTTTCTACATTACACCACATTTTAATCAAAAGGGATGATAGAAGATATTACCCCTATAAATAAAGTTGTCAACAAGGAGAATCTGCAGCTTCTTTTAATGACATAGTACTTCTTGTCTCTAACCTAAAATATGAGTCTTTTCCATTGCTCTGACTTTAGCAAAGACAAAGTTATTAACTTCCATCTCCTATGACCTTCTATAAATCCTCTGAAGATGGCTGGTAAGTTATCTAAACAAATAAGAAGAGAACATGTCTAAGGGCACAGCACTTGGAAGTATAAACGGTAGATTATGACATAACATATGGCCAGTCTGCTGAGCTGCTGTAAGAGGGATGGAGAAATGTCTAAAATCTAACCCATGCTTCAGGCCTGCCTCAGCCAAGGACCATCTTCTTTCTCTTCCAATGCTCTAAGCAGAATACTTCATTACATGCGCTTTCTAGCATTAGCCATTGCAGGAGGCCAAATACAGTAAATGGATCAATGGCCTGATGCCATTAGGCAGCTCCTATGAAGAAAAGAAATAGCCTGCAGAGTGGCCCTTGGCAATCAGACATCAATACCACGGGTCCTCCAAACCCCTCCTCCCAGCAGAGTGCCTACACATGTTTCTGATCAATAAAGGATTAAACAGGGATGAGTGTACCAGCTCAGCAAAGAATAAACAGTCCTGAATCATCTCCTCCTCCTCAAAATGAACCAAAGCTAGATTGTGTGAAATGGAGGTTTTCATCAGTTTAAGCAAATCTTGACATACCCTCATGCTGGCTGGAAGGCTTTGCTCTTTGGGCAGTGTTGGACTCAAAGTTGGCATTCATACAGGGCTGTTTAAATTAAATTGTGTCCCCAAGAAGATATGTTGAAGTCCTAACCCTTGTACTGGTGGATGTGAACTGCTTGGGAAATAGGGTTTTTCTTCCAGATGTTATCAGTTGAAGGCATTCCAGGGTAGGATGGGTCCTAATCCTAATTCTTTCTGAGTGGCATTTTATATAAGAGAAGGACAGACAGGGAAACAAAGTCACATACACAGGGACAGCATGTGAGGCTCTATCTACAACCACCAAGGAAACTCCAAGGATTCCCAGCAGCCACTAGAAGCTAGGAGAGAGGCGTGGAACTGTTCCTCTTGCAAAGTTCTCAGAAGGACTTGACACAGCTGAGACCCTGAATTTGGACTTCCAGCATCCAGAACTGTGAGAAAATAAAATTCCTGTTCTTTAAACGACCCATTTTGTGATATTTTGTTATGGCATCCCCAAGAGACTCAGAAAAGTAACTACTCCTTTTATGGATCAAATTGTGTCCCCCCAAAATATGTGTGGAAGTTCTAACTCCTGTACCTGTAAAAGTAATAATAATAAGGATAAACTCTCCTAAGTGCTGTACACATATGAACTTGTTTAATCCTCCCAACAAAATCCTATTATGTATTGTAATTATCCCCACTTTAAATATAAAGAAATCGAGGCACATAGAGGTTAAGTAACTTGCCCAAGGTCACATAGCTAATAAATACTAGAGCCGGAAGTTGAATCTAAAGTCTGCTTTTCCAATCACTCTACTCCATTGTCATTGAAAAGGAGGTAGAGTTGTCCTTCATGGGAGCAGGGAGAAAGCCTCAGTCAGTGGTTCTGAATCAGTTGGCCACAGAATCTGGGTGAAAGTACCAGTTAGTAGAAAAATCCCCCAACAATGTATGTCAATCATGTTTTTTAGACAGACTAAATAATCTCACACATGTATGCACCTGCATTTTAAAATATATGTAGATGCTGTTGTGATTACTAAAATGCAAATCCATGGCATTAAAGTCGTATTTTAGTCTCCAAGTCTCTTGAGAGAAAGGACTTTGTGTTTATTCATTCAAGTGCCCAGCATCATGCCTGTCACATAATGTACACTTAATATATGTGCAGAGTATGTGTCTTTTGGTAGACTACATTATTCTTAAAAAAAAAGAGGGGGAAAGAGGGCAACAAAAAATAAAACTACAGTGTTCAGGGGAATCAACAAATTTTTTTCTTTTTATTTTAAAAAGAGGTTCTTGTAACTCAAAAATTTGGAATCCACTGGCTAAGACACCTAATTTTGTTTGGGTTGACTCATTCTCAATCATATACAGCTAGATTAGATAGCATTGGGTGACTGTACTAATGACTTTGTCCCAGTACTGCACATGAAATGAAAGTGGAACTGCTCCTCATATCCTTGCAGGATGAAGAGAATCACATTTTCTCTTTGTACAAAAAGCACAAAGCTGATGGTAAAGTGTTAGACACCCAGTGGGCATTGGTAAATGTTAATTGGATGCTGCCTTTTACTTTGCTGCTCATGTGTAGCCCTAACGTCTGTCTTTGTGTTAGAACTTTTTTACTGGAAAAATGGAAATGCTAATCCAGATCTGGGTTAGATATTTAAGTCATTTTTTGTGAAGCAAAGAGTTACATAATGAGCCATGAGAGGTATGTGCCCCTTTGGAATTGAACTTGACTTTCCAGATATATTCAATCAAACAATCTTATCTCCCCATATGTCGACTTGGACTCCACAACTCAACACTTACACAGTTTTACTCCTCCTGCCTATTTTGGTCTATTTTCTTCTTAAGTGCAATTATCTCAGATGGGAATGACATTAGTATGAACCTGATATTCTTCTCTTATGTCATCAAAGTGCTTAGGGAGGAAATCACATACAAAGGTATCAATAAATAAGTGGAAGAGGAAACATTTAAAGAATCTCCTTGTCAAGCAATAAGTCATTGCCTGAGTTATAATTAGTTAAAACACTGCAGGTCTCCATCTAATATACATTTGGTCACCTTCAGCCCAGAGTCCAGATGATCCAATACCCAGCACTGAAGCAAACAGACACACTGGAGCCCTGTGAATTAACACTGAACAGGGGCTGCCCACCATTGGGAAGGGTAAGGAACTCAAATGCTCAACTCTACTTTTGAATTTCTTCAGTTTTCAGGCAAAACAGAGAGAATTAAATAGAAGTCAACTGCTTTATTCCCTAGTTTTGTTTTTTCTAGTTTAAATATTACCACACCCAGAGAAATACTAAGATATGGAATACATACTTACCACTAATAATATTTGGAACCACCTGGTGGCATGAATGGTTAAGCACTCAACTCCCAGCTGAAAGGTTGGTGGTTTGAACCCACCCAGAGTTAATTTGGAAGACAGGCCTGGAGATCCACTTCCAAAATGTCAGAGCCTTGAAAACCCTATCAAACAGTTCTACTCTGTACATATGGGACTGACTCAGCAGCAACTAATAACATCAACAATATTTAGCAGGCGCTCCTTGGAAACTCTACGGGGGCAGTTCTACCCTTTCCTATAGGGTCACTATGAGTCGGAATTGACTCGATGACAACGGGTTTGGTGTGTGTTTTTTTTAGTGTGAGAATTTAGCATCTTTAAAAGAAAGTACTTATAAACACAAACTAAATTACAGGTATCCCTAAGTATGCAAGGCACAATTATTTCTCTCATCTTTAACATTATGTTCCTTATTTCGGTGAAGTCCAGATGGATTCACAACGAGAATCCACGGTTGTCAGCTATATTACTAGCTGGTATTACTCCCTTTTTTTTTTCTAAGAGAAGACAATTTAATTTCAAATCTCTATTTTAAATGAAGAGAAAGTCATTGTAGTAACAAGTTACCTGTAATACACATATTTTTAAAATGTCTATTTAGTTATTATCAAATGAATTATTTTGGAATCCTGAAAGTAAAGTGAATGGCAAAAAGATCTTAACTCATCCACTGCCCCTATTGCTTTCAGTAACACCATCCTAAGGCAGACAGAAGCTTCTGCTAAGAGATCACATTGCTATTTCTAAAGATACAAGTAATAACAGTATGCTAAAAGATTGTCATTTGGCTTGTTCTAAGATATTTCTCAGTCCCAGATCCCAAATAGTTTCTCTTATATGGAAAAGCTATCTCAAAATGCCAGCTACACTGTTTGGGAGATACCCTAACTCTATGGGGCACTTGGGATAAGTTCATGACTAAAACCAGGGCACAATTTGACTGTAGTCTATTAGTCTATAGTTTAGATACTTCTAGCATGCCATCTTATTCTTAAGAAATAGCAACTTTTCCTAGAAAGATTTAATTTAAGATGTATTGTATTAGGACTTGTTTGGACAAGCTCAGCCACTCAATCCCTTTCTTGGTAATTTTGGATCCGGAAGAGTGAAAGAGAGAGAGAGAAGCTTTGTCCAGGGTGACTAGAACTGACATATAAGCTTTGGATCTACATACAGCAGTCATTTTCTACAATTAAGACTAGGAAACAGGCTTAGAGAGAGAGAGAGAGAGTGTTGGAGCAGATCTGCAAAAAGGAGCATGGCAGAAAATGATGACTCAGAGGTCTTCCTTGCTTCCCATGGTGCTCCATGTAGTAATTCTCTTCCTGAAGCCCAGTTGACATGCATAGTGTACATCCAAAAGGTTTTTCTTAGCTCAAATTAGTTTGTGTTCATATACTTGCCACCAAGAGGGTCTTATTATAATCATCTTCATCAGAATTATAAGAAATGAAAGATACCAGGAAAGTACCTTCCGTAGAAATAAACCAGTGACCAGAGAAGATTCCTGTGTCAAGGCTTTGTCCACTTGGTTGTCTTTGGTAGTGCAAGTAAAAACTACTCTATTATTTTTAACATTTTCCCCATTTACCAACTGTTTCAAACATTCACTGTTACTACAATTTTTATCACAGAGCACTTTGAAATTTTACTTGAAAACCTTTAGCTTTATTTACTTTTTATAAACAAAATCCACAAAACCAGCTATTGACTCAAAATAGATGCGTGTGTTAGAAGGATGGAATGCAATGTTTTCATTTGAATATCAGACAGAAAAAAAAAAGGTATCAAATTTATTGAGGGTAATCTTCAAACCAGGAAAAAAGAAATATAACTGGGGCACTAATTCCTTCATTTCCTAACTCGCCTTCTCCACCAACCATGTTTCCCTCATGTCTCATACACACCACCAAAAACTGGTCCTCCTCTCTCTGGGTGGATAATGCTCTCTCACCTATCAATGGGTTTTGAAAGAGGCATGTAGAAGAGTGAATGAAGAAGGGGTCACATGAATGACCAGCCAAATAATCTCTGGTAGATGAAGTGATACTACAACAGTCACATCACCTTTACTTCCAACACTTCACCTTACTATTGTTGACCCACAGAAGCTCTTTAAGATGATGGCAGAATGAAAACTTGAAGTGGCCGTGCCTCAAATATCTTAGTGTTATTGAGAAGGAACTTTTGAAATGAAGATGGAAATACAGTAAGTGAAAAACAAACGTAAACCAAGGTAAAAAGCATGGTCTCAAAACATACTTTCTCTTTCTCCTTTCTTATTGCCTGACCCTCCAGATTAAGTCCTTTGGAAAAGTTAGGGTAATGTCTAGAGCCTGGCAAATGTGCACCCTTCACTGCTGTAACTACAACCACAACCACAATTCCCAAAATACTATTCCATATTTGTCTACACTCCACAATGTATTCTCTGACAAAATGGCTACTTATATCAAACACAAGATTTAATTTACCAGGCACCTTACTTAGGTCCATCAATGATTCATAATTCTGGTAGAATCTGAATTAATGATTAGAGTTATGACTTAAATTGAAGAGCTAGCTGACAGTTGGCTTGTGGGCACTATAGACTATTTGCACAGGTTTGCCTCAAGTATAACAGCGTTTATCAACATTGCTAGCCTTAAAGAAATTCATGTTAAATATTCATGAGTCATCAAGCTGTCTCCTAGCCTTTTGATTAAATTTTTCTTTAACCAATCTTAAACACCAGGATGTCTGTTAAGTATGTTTATCTTTATTTAGTTAAGGCAGTGTTTCTCACAGTAAAATACTGCATTTGGAATGTTTCTTTTGACCCTCCAGTGTCTTTTTTGTGAATTCCAAAGAAGCTCCTGATATTGGCTGGAAAAAATTAATTGGAAAGTGAAAGAGGCACTCTTACACTAAATAATGTGAGGGTTCAAGGTTGTTTATAAATCTAAGAAAAGTAAATCCATTAAAATAAGACCAGAAATCAAACCCAATCTTGGAACTTTTATTCAAAAATCTTGTGCATAGAACAGTTATCAAGGTTTTTGTTCACTAAAGTTACTGGGCTGGGCAACGAGATACCAATATGAATAAACATTTTTTTTAAAACAAGAAACTCATAATCTAGTGGGAAGGACAGGGATATAGATCATTATCATACATTGTTTTTATTGCTGTTGTTAGGTGCTATGAGTTGGCCCCAGACTCATGGTGATTCCATGCATAATGGAAGGAAATGCTGCCCAGTCCCGTGTTATCCCCATGATTAGTTGCAGATCAGACCTTTGTGACCTATAGGATATCCATAAGCTGATTTTTGGAAGTAGATCACCAAGCCTTTATTCCTAGTCTGCCTTAGTCTGGAAGCATGTTGTTGTGATGGTGGTCCTAGGTGGATTGACCCGTAAGCACAGTGTACACTGGCTAACAGTAAGCAAAGAATGTGCGGGGTAAGATTGTGCACTACGGATTAGTAAGTAAGCAAAATTAAGCCTGTGTATACCTTGCTTGTGGAAACCCTTGTGGTGTAGTGGTTAAGAGCTACAGCTGCTAACCAAAAGGTCAGCAGTTTGAATCCACCAGCTGCTCCTTGGAAACACTATGGGGCAATTGTACTCTATCCTGTAGGGTCACTATGAGTCGGAATTAACTCGATAGCAATGTTTTTTTGTTTTTGTTTTTTTAATACCTTGCTTATTGGGTAATCTGTACCTGGTTGTAGTTGATTCCAACTCATAATAACCCTATAGGACAGAGTAGAACTGCCCTACAGGATTTCCTAGGCTGTAAACTTTATGGGAGCAGATAGGCAGGTCTTTTCTCCCATGGAACAGCTGGTGGGTTTGAACCTCCAACCTTTCGGTTAGCAGTACTTGACCATTGTGCCACCAGGACTCCTTGGGAGCATGTTGGGTATGATAAATTTTAAATAAAGGCATAAGCAGAAAACCATGGATGCTCAAATGGGAAAAAAAACGAAATTCTTACTGGAGGAATCAGGGCTAGGTAAGATTTTATAAAGAATGTGAAATTTAACTGAGTCCTGAAGGATAAGTGGGACTACTAGACAGGTATAGAGTAGGAGTGGGGAGGATATCCTAAATTGAGGAAATGATGGGAGCAAAGATTCTGACACTTGGAACTATATGAAATCTTTGGGAAATAGCATAGCCTGAGGCAAGTGAAAGAAGGTGTTTTTGAGGACAAAATTGGAAAAACTGTTTGGATGCAGATTGGAAAAGACCTTGACTATCAATCTGAGTTGGGCTGCCTTTTCATAACAACCTTTGGGGTTTTCTTGATAGAGGAGCTCCATGTGAGAACTAAACCTTTAAAAATAATTGGGACCATTGAGGAAGGCACACTGGTATGGGAGAAGATGATTTTGATCTTTACCAAATTGGGAAAGCTTTGTGAAATTACTTTTTATTACAGCCACGTTTTTAAAAACAGCCCCTGGAACTAAGAGGCACGTATGTGCAAATGCAAAAATTCCAGCTCCAAAAGAGATATATCAGTGTTTATGCTAAATAAACAGGGCTATGCTGTGGTCTGAGAAATGATCCTAATACTAGAAATCGGGTTCCTTGGCCGTCCCACTGAGTCACAGGCCAGATTTTCATGAAGCCAGAGTAAGATGATGTGTTTTGATATTCTATTCAGGAAGTGAGTATCTTTATCAGAATTCTCTGTTAATCTTAAATGGAAACCTAATCTCTGGGTAAGACTCTGCTACTTAGAAGGGTACTATGTGTAGTGTGGAGTCCCTGGGTGGTGCAAATAAGTCATATGTTCAGCTGCTAACCAAGAGGTTGGTGGTTTGAGTCCACCCAGAGGCATCTCATAAGAAAAGCTGGTGTTCTACATACAAAAAAATCATCCATTGAAATCCCTGTGGACCACAGCTGTACTCTGACACACGTGAGGTCATCATGAGTTGGAGACGATTCAGTGGGGACTGTTTATGTGTAATATGCATATGATTGCTTCGTGTCCCTAGTTTGTCTAAATTCAGTCTCTTGTGGTATGGGAGTCCTGCTGGAAATGTGATATTTTCATTTAAAATTCCAAACTATGATATTAAAAACTTATCATACTCATCAGTTTGAATAGCAATGTATGGTGACAACAATGAGACCCTAATTTCCATAAGACAGTAGAGCCTGGTGGTGAAAAGTGTGAGCTCTGGACTCAGCCAGACCTGTGTGCACACCCCAAGTTTATTTTTTATCGGTCTCAGCTTCCTAATCTGAGGAATGGGAATAACAGACCGTTGAGAACGTATGTGATAATACATTGCAATTATTGCAAGTCTTCACAATTCTTGGTACATAAAAAGCATTTAATAGAAGGTAGAGCCAAGATGGCAACCTAGACAGACACATCATGCTGTCCCTCTGCAGCAAAGGCCTGAAAAATTAGGTAAAACAGATACAAACTTCAATCCTGGAACCCTAAGTATCAAAGGAAGGAATGAAGAACTAGATCTAACACCAAATGGAAGAAGAAACTGTGGAAAAATAGAAAATGAAGGGATATATAGAGTGGAGGTACCCTGCCAACTAACATGGTGCAGTGTCACCATCTTGGAGTACAGCCAGCAACAAGCCCAGACAGGGAGTATGTGAATGCAATTTTACGGAGCTCCTAACAGGAGACAGAACAGCCAGTATCTAGAGAAACAAGCTTTTCCATCCCTTACACTTCTGCCCCATATGCCACCCCCACGCCTTCCAGCCAGGCCATGCCTCACTGCTTGGCTAGAGAGCTACTGGCTAGCTGCTTGCCCAGGTCCTCTCTGCCCCTACCAGCTGGATCCTGCCAGGCCATTTTATCCCTTTCTTCCTTTTCTTTCTCCTACCCACTTAGCACCATATGCCATACACATCCCTTCCTGATGGGCCACACCATGCTGCTCTGCTGGAGAGCTACCAACCCACCCACCACCTTGGGTTCACCCTGTTCCTACCCACCAGATCATGCAGCACCATTTTTTCTTTTTTTCCCCTCTTTTCCTTTTCTTTTTCCTTTCCACCAAGCACTGTACACCACCTCTATGCCTTCCCGCCAGGCCATCCCACGCCACTTTGTAAGAGAGCTACTGGCCAGCCATCACCCTGGAACTGCGCAACCCCCACTCCTTAGCTCCTGCTATAACATTTTTTCCCTTTTTTTCTCTCTCTCACCTGGCTCTGCACACCACCTTTACCCTTCCTACCAGGCCACGCTGTGATGCTTTGTCTAGAGAGCTACAGACTTGCTATTTTTCACTTTATTCCTTTTCTTTCTCTTGCCCAGCTAGCTCATAATCCATCTTCAACCCTTCCCTCTGGGCCATGTCATGCCACACAGTTAGAGAGCCACCAGCTCAGTGCCAGCCCAGGTCAGCCCTGACCCATCCACTGATTCATGCTGTACCATTTTTTCCCCTTTCCTCCTTTTTTTCTCCTTCCTGCCTACCCCATACACCACTTCTACCCTTCTTGCCCAGGCCACACTTCATTGCCCCAGGTAGAAAGCCACCAGCCCATAGCCAGCCTGAGTCCAGGCACCTCTACCCACTGGCTCCTGCCATACCATCTTTTTTTAAAATTTCTTTTTCCCTGTATTCCCTTTCTTTCTCTCTCCAACCTAGCCCTATACAACATTTCTACTTCTTATCACCAGGCCACTCCAAGCCACTTGGCCAGAGAGCTATCAGCTCATGTCACCCCAGATCCTCCTCACCTCCATATGCTGGCTCTCATCACCCCACTTTTCCCCTTTCCTCCTTTTATTTCTCCCTCACACCTAACCCCATATTCCACTTCTACCCCTTCCAGCTGGGTTGAAACAAAGAAGCATGTTGAAACAAATGAACATACAATCAATAAGTAAAGAAAATAATACCTTAGTGTCTTGGAGACAGTATCAAAACATAAAAGCAGGACAAGATGGCTCCAGTAAGTGACCGAATAAAGAAAAAGATGACCTTCTGGTAAAATATCAACTACCTGATACGAAATTCAAAAGATTAATATTTAGGGCTCACCAAGAGATTAGAAAAGAGATCAAGGACAAGGAAAATACAGACAAAATCAAGGAAAAACTATACAAAAACATGGAAAACACAGACAAAACCAACAAACACATAGCCGAAATCAAGGAAAACACAGACAAAGCAATAGAAGAATTCAGGAAAATAATACAAGAAAAAATATCAGACTAAATAAACAAATAGAAATCATATAAAAACAGCAACTGGAAGGAAATCCAACAAAATTTCAGAAATGGACAACTCAATAGAAGGTTTTAGGAGCAAATTTGAAACAATGGAAGACAGAATCAGTGAGATTGAGGACAAACCTATGGGTGCCATTTTGAGGAAAAATCAGACAAAAGAATGAGGAAAACCTAAGAAGACGTGGGACATAATCAAGAGCAAAATTTGCACGTGATCAGAGTTCATAAACAAGTGGAAGAAAATGGAAAACAGAGAAGATTGATGAAGATTTACTGGCAGAAAACTTCCCAAATATCACAAAAGACAAACAGCTGACCATTCAAGAAGCACAACAAACCCCAGTGAGATAGACCCCAAAAGAAAGTCACCAAGGCTTATTATGATCACACTAGCCAAAGACAAAGAAGAATTCTGAGAGCAGCTCAAAAAAATTGAAAAGTCACTTACAAAGTGGAAACAACAAGACTAAGCTATGATTATGTAGCTGAAACTATGCTAACAAGGAGGAAATGGGATGACATATATAAAATATTGAATGAAAAAAACTGCCAACCAAGAATAAGACATCCTGCAAAATTTTTCTCATATAAAACCAAACCCAGTGCCGTCAAGTCAGCTCATATAACAATGGTGAAATTAGGATATATCCAGACAAACAGAAATTAAGGAAATTCACAAAAAGCAAACTAAATTTACAAGAAATATTAAAGGGAGTCCTTCAGTTAGAGAACCAACAACAACAGACAACAAATGAAGACTAGGAAAAAGGACAGCATCAGCCAGATATCAGCCTAGGTAAAGAACTCTCGATAATAAAACAAAGCTAAAAGACATAAAGCAGGGAATCAGATATCTATAATGATAACATCAAAACAATAACATGGGGAATAAAACAGTGTAGGCACATAATTTTCAAATGGAGAGGAAGTCAAGGCAATATCAAGTAATAAAAACTGGTTCAAACTTAGGAAGATAAGGGTAAATTTTATAAAATAACCACAGAGAAAGCTGACAAAACCTGCTCATCAGAATAAAAAGAAGAAAAACATAAAGTCTCAGTAAACACAAGATCTATTAATATGAAAGAAAAGAAAACTCACAAAGAAACTCATCTCAAGACAGTAAGAGTAACAAAGAAAACATCAGCACCACAAAAGAAAAGCATAACAATATGACAGCAATAAAATCTTACCTATCGATAACCGCACTGAATGTAAATGGCTTAAGTACACCTTTAAAGTGACAGAAATTGGAATGGATTAAAAAAAAAAAAGCATGGATCATTAATAGGCTACCAACAAGAGATGCACCTTAGAAACAAAGACATAAATATAGTAAAAATCAAAGGATGGAAAAATATATATCAAGAAAACAGTAACCAAAAAGGGCTGGAGTGGCAAAACTAATCACGGATAAAATAGACTTTAAGGCAAAATCAACCATAAAAGTCAAGGAAGGACATTATATAATGATCAAAAGGATAATCTACCAAGAAGGCATAACCTTAATAAATAGCTGCACACCCAATGACAGCACTCCAAAATACATAAAACAAACTCTAACAGTACTGAAAAGAGAAATAGTTCCACAGTAATAGTAGGAGACATCAATGTACCACTCTTGATAAAGACCAGAACAAGTAGAAAGAAACTCAGTAAAGATACAGAAGATCTAAAGGCTAAAATCAACAAACTTAACATTATATATAAAAAAAAAAACATTATAGATGTACATAAAATACTCTATCCAACAGCAGCAAAGTATGCATTCTTTTCCAATGCACATAGAACTTTCTCCAGAATAGATCACATTTTAGGTCATAAAGCAAACCTCAGTAAAATTCAAAACATCGAAATAACATAAAGTATTCTCTCTGATCACAACACCATAAAAGTAGAAATCATTAACAGGCAGAGCAAGGAAAATAAATCAAATGCAAGGTAACTGAATAAAACCTTGCTTAAAAATAACTGGGTAGCAGAAGAAATCAAAAGGGGGATTTAAAAATCCTTAGAATTAAATAAGAATGAAAACACATCAAAACCTTTGGGACACAGCAAAGGTAGTGTTCAAAGGTCAATTTATAGCAATAAATGCCCATATTAAAAAGAATAACCCTACAATTCAAACAAATAAAAAGAGCACAGCTAAAGAAGCTCATAGCCACCAGAAGCCACCATAGTAGACTATATGATTGTCCAATTCAAAATGGCCAATACCAGTCCATTTCTGCTCACTAATGCCTAAGATATTGATATTTATGAATTCCATTTCAATTTTTACAATTTGCAATTTTCCTAGGTTCATATTTTGTACATTTCAGGTTCTCATTATTAATGGATGTTTGCAGCTGTTTCTTCTCATTTTGAGTTGTGCCACATCAGCAACTGAAAGTCCCAAAAACTTTACTCCATCCGCATCATTAAGGTTGACTCTACTTTGAGGAGGCAGCTCTTCCCTAGTTGTCTTTTGAATGCCTTCCCCCACATGTCTGTCATTTTGTCATACTGTGGGGGCTTGTATGTTACTGTGATGCTGGAAGCTATGCCACCAGTATTCAAATAACAGCAGGGTCACCCACGGAAGATAGATATCAGCTGAGCTTCCAGACTAAGACAAACTAGGAAGAAGGACCCAGCAGTCTACTTTTGAAAAGAATTAGCCAGTGAAAACCTTACGAATAGCAATGGAACATTGTCTGATATAGTGCTGGAAGATCAGCCCCTGCCTCCGTAAAGCACCATATATATATATATTTTTGTTGTTATTGTTATTGTTTTTTTGTTTCATCTTTCTCTCCCTTCCTTTTCTTTCTTCTGCCTAGCTAGCCCTGTGTACCATCCCCAACCCTTCTTGATGGATTGTGCCACACCACAAGGCTAGAGAGCCAATGGCACATGGACTACCTGGGTCAGCCCCACCCCCACCAACAGGCTTCCTTAATACCTTTTTTTGTTTGTTTTTTAAATTTGTTTTTCCTTTTCCTCCCTTTTTTCTTTTTGTTGTTGTATCTTCTCTCTCTCCCTTCCTTCTTTACTTTCTGCCACCTAGCCTCATGTGCCCCCCCCCCATTTTTGACCAGGTGTGCTGCACCATTTGCCTAGAGACCCTCTGGCGCATGGCCTCCCTGGGTTTGCACTGGCCCAAAAGGCTGGCTTCCTCAGCGCCATATATATATTTTTTTTCTTTATCTTTCTACTTCTCCCTTTTCCTTTTCCCTCCCATCTAGGCATTGTGTTTCCTCCGCCCCTTCCAGATGGGCAATGCCACATGACCCTGTGAAAGAGACATCAGTTCACAACCACCCCAGTTGCATCCCGCCCCCAACAGCAAATTGCCTCAACACAGTATTTATTTATTTTTTTGTTTTTGTTTTGATTTCTTTTGCTTCTTCTCTCTACTTCCCTGCTTTCCTTTCCTTTCCCCTGCCCACCTAGCCTTGTGTGTTGCCCACATTCCTTCTCAACAGGACAAGCTGCACCATTAGACTAAAGAGCCACCAGCACTAGGCCTTGCTGGGTCTGCATGACTTCCACCCACTGAATCCTACCATGCCACCATTATACTTTTTTTTCTTTTTTCCTTCATTTTTTTTTTTTTTTGCTTCAGCTCTTTCTCTTCTCTCTCTCACCCACTTAGCTCCACATATCACATCCTCTTCCTTACCTCCTCCCTATAACCACCGCACATTGAGCACTGCACCCTAAGCAGCACAGGAAAGGACCACAGGACCCTGTGTTTCACTACCCTGGCTCCGCCCTATTGGCCCCAGTACATGCCACAAATGACTCACCCTCACCACTCCCCCCCCACTGGATCCCCCTAATGCACCATAGCTGAGTAACCAGCCCTGCCCTCCTGGACAAGTTGATGAGAAGTATCACACCCATAGATAAGCAAGCAACAAAGCACACCTAGCCTGCCTGCCCAGACATAACCAAAGAAAACAAAAAGTAGGAAGAAACAAACAATTCTATAATCATGAAATGAAGAAAATAATTCCTGAATGTCCTTAAGACAGCAGACAATATCAAAATATATTTAAAAAATGACAGGATGGCTCCAGAAAATGATGAAAATAAAACAACAAATGACCTTCTGATAGAAGAAAAGGCAATAGAGCTACCTGATAGGGAATTCAAACTGCTAGTATTCAAGGCTAATGTCACGCTGCTATTCGTAAGGTTTTCACTGGCTATTTCTTTTCAGAAGTAGACTGCTGCATCCTTCTTCCTAGTCTGTCTTAGTCTATAGTAGCAGAACATTGTCTGATATAGTGCCAGAAGATGGGCCCCCCAGTTTGGAAAGCACTTAAAAGATGACTGTAATAGAGCTGCCTCACCAAAGTAGAGAGGACCTTAATGATGTGGATGGAGTAAAACTTTTAGGGCTTTCATTTGCTGATGTGGCACAACTCAAAATGAGAATAAACAGCTGAAAACATCCATTAATAATGAGAACCTGGAATGTACAAAATATGAATCTAGGAAAATTAGAAATTGTCAAAAATGAAATGGAATTCATAAACATCAATATCTTAGGCATTAGTGAGCTGAAATGGACTGGTATTGACCATTTTGAATTGGACAATCATATAGCGTACTATGCCAGGAATGACAACTTGAAGAGGAACGGCATTGCATTCTTCGTCAAACAGAACATTTCAAGATCTATCCTGAAGTACAATGTTATCAGTGATAGGATAATGTCCATACACCTACAAGGAAGAACAGTTAATGCTATTATTATGTAAATCTATGCTCCAAACACTAAGGCCAAAGATGAAGAAATTGATGACTTTTACCAGCTTCTGGAGTCTGAAATTTATTGAACATGCAATCAGAATGCATTGATAATTACTGGTGATTGGAATGCTAAAGTTGGAAACAAAGAAGAAGGATCAGTAGTTGGGAAATATGGCCTTGGTGAGAGAAACAATGCCAGAGGCCACATGATAGAATTTTGCAAGACCAACAACTTCTTCATTGCAGATACCTTTTTTCATTAACATAAACTGTGACTATACACATGGACCTCACCAGATGGAATACACAGGAAACAAATTGACTACATCTGTGGAAAGTGATGTGAGAAAAGCTCAATATCATCAGTCAGAACAAGGCCAAGGGCCAACTGTGGAATAGATCATCAGTTGCTCACATGCAAGTTCAAGTTGAAACTGAAGAAAATTCAGAGCAAGTCCATGAGAGACAAAGTATGACCTTGAGCATATCCCACCTGAGTTTAGACACTATCTCAAGAATAGATTTGACGCATTGAACACTAATGACTGAAGACCAGATGAGTTGTGGAATGACATCAAGGACATCATACATGAAGAAAGCAAGAGGTCATTAAAAAGACAGGAAAGAAAGAAAATGCCAAAATGGATGTGAGAAGACACTCTGAAACTTGCTCTTAAACATCAAACAGCTAAAGCAAAAGAAAGAAATGATGAAGTAAAACAGCTAAACAGAAGATTTCAAGGGGCATCTTGAGGAGACAAAGTAAAGTAATATAATGACACGTACAAAGAGCTGGAGTTAGAAAACCAAAAGAGAAGAACATGCTTGGCAATACTCAAGCTAAAAGAACTGAAGAAAAAATTCAAGACTTGAGTTGCAATAATGAAGGGTTCTAGGGGAAAATATTAAACAACGCAGAAAGCATCAAAAGAAGATGGAAGGAATACACAGAGTTTTTGTACCAAAAAAAGTTGGTCTAACTTCAACCATTTTAAGAGGTAGCATATGATCAGGAACTGATGATACTGAAGGAAGAAGTCCAAGCTGCACTTTAGGTATTAGAATAAAAACAAGACTCCAGGAATTGACAGAATATCAATTCAGATGTTTCAACAAATGGATGCAGTGCTAGAAGTGCTTGATCATGTAAATCAAGAAATTTGGAAGACAGCTACCAGGCCAACCGACTGGAAGAGATCCATGTTTGTGCCTATTCCCAAGGAAGGCAATCCAACAAAATGCAGAAATTATCAAACAAGATCATTAATATCATAGGTAAGCAATTTGCCAAAGATCATTCAAAAGTGGTTTCAGCAGTATATTGACAGGGAACTGCTAGAAATTCAGGCCAGATTCAGAAGAGGATGTGGAACCAGGGATATGATTGTTGATGTCATATGGATCCTGGCTGAAAGCAGAGAATACCAGGAGGATGTTTACCTGTGTTTTATTGTCTGTGCGAAGGCATTTGACTGTATAGATCACAACAAATTATAGATAACATTGGGAAGAATGAGAATTCCAGAACACTTAATTGTGCTCATGAGGAACCTGTACATAGACTAAGAGACAGTTGTTCGGACAGAAGAAGGGGATACCGCGTGTTTTAAAGTCAGGAAAGGTGTGGGTTAGGGTTGTATCCTTTCACCATACCTATTCAATCTATATGCTAAGCAAATAATCTGAAAAGCTGGGCTATATGAAGAAGAATGGGGCATCAAAACTGGAGAAAGACTCATTAACAAACTGCATTATGGAGATGACACAACCTTTCTTGCTGAAAGTGAAGACAACTTGAAGGAATTACTGATGAAGAGCAAAGAAGACAGCCTTCAGTGTGGACTACACCTCAACATAAAGAAAATAAAAATCCTCACAACCGGACCAATAAGCCACATCATGATAAATGGAGAAAAGATTGAAGTTATCAAGGGTTTCATTTTACTTGGATCCACAATCAACACCCATGTAAGCAGCAGTCAAGAAATCAAAAGTCTCATTGCATTGGGCAAATCTGCTGCAAAAGACCTCTTTAAAGTGTTGAAAAGTAAAGACGTCACCCTGACAACTAAGTGTGCCTGACCCAAGCCGCGGTATTTTCAGTCACATCATATGCATGCGATAGCTGGGCAATGAATAAGGAAGACCAAAGAAGAATTGATGCCTCTGAATTGTGGTGCTGGTGAAGAATATCGAATATACCATGGACTGCCAAAAGAACGAAAAAAATCTGTCTTGGAAGAAGTATAACCAGAGTGCTCCTTAGAAGCAAGGATGGCTTAAGTGAGTCTCTACATAATTTGGACATGTTGTCAGGAGGGATCAGTCCCTGGAGAAGGGCATCATGTTTGGTAAAGTACAGGGTAAGCAGAAAAGAGGAAGAGCATCAACAAGATGGATTGATAACAGTGGGTGCAACAATGAACTCAAGCATAACAGCAATTGTGAGAATGGTGCAGGACTGGGCAGTTTTTCATTCTGTTGTGCAGAGGGTTGCTATGAGCTGGAACTGACTTGATGGCACCTAACAACAACAATATTCAGAACTATCTAAGAGATGAAGGGAAACTCAGACAAAAATAAGGAAAAAATATTTTAAAATCATGGAAAATACAGTAAAAAATCATGGAAAACACAGACAAAGCAAAGGAAGAATTCAGAAAATAATACAGGAACAAAATGTCAAAATAAACAACTAGAACTCATCCAAAAACAGCAATTAGAAATCCAAAAGGTAAACAACAAGATTTCAGAAATGGACAGTGCAATAGAAGGTTTTAGGAGCAAATTTGAAACAATGGATGACAAAAAGATCAGCAATACTGAAGACAAGTTCTTGGATACTATTTTATTTGAGGAAAAATCAAAGAAAAGAATGATGAAAAATGAAGAAATCCTGAGAATGATATGGCAAACAATCAAAAGCAAAAATTTGCGTGTGATCGGAGTTCCAAACAGAGAAAACGGAAAACACAGAGAAGGTCATTGAAGATTTGCTGACAGAAAACTTCACTAACATCATAAAACATGGAAAACTGGCCATCCAAGAAGCTCAATGAACCCCATATAGGTTAGACCCAAAAGAAAGTCACCAAGATAGATTAAAATTACCCTCACTAAAACCAATGACAAAAAAGAGAATTCTGAGAGCATCTTGAAAAAAATGAAAGGTCATATACAAAGGGGAATCAATAAGATGAACTTCTGATTATGCAGCAGAAACCACACAAGCAAAAAGGCAATGGAATGACATATATAAACCTTGAAACAAAAAATTGCCAAACAAGAATAATATACCCTGCAAAACTCTTGCTGAAATATGATGGTGAAATTAGGATATTTCCAGAGAAATAGAAATAAAGGAAATATGGAAAAAACAAACCAAACTTGCAAGAAATTAAAGGGAGTCCTTTGGTTAGAGAACCAACGACATCAGACAATAACCTGAATCTAGGACAGCATCAGCCAGATATCAACCTAGGAAATGAACTCTCAAGGAAAAATAAAAAATTTACAACAGGGACCCAGGGACGTGAATCTGTAAATGATAACAATGTCAGAACAATAAAAGACGGCATAAACAGTGTAGGCATACAACTTTCTAATGGAGAGGAAGTCAAGATGATATCAAGTTATAAAAGACTGGCTTAAACTATGGAAGATGGGGTAAATTTCAAGATAACCACAAAGAAAGTTAACAAACCTACTCATCAAAGTAAAAAAGAAAAACATAAGGTGTCAGTAAACACAAAATCTACAAAAGTGAAATAAATGAAAGAAAAAATCCACAAACAAAAGGAATTCAGTATAGGAGAGTAGGAGGAACAAAGACAGTGTGAGCACCACCAAAAAAAAAAAAACACTACAAAATGACAGCAATAAACTCACATCTATCAATAATTACATTGAACACAGATGGCTTAAATGACAGAGAATGACAGCATGGATTAAAAAAACAGGACCCAGCAATATGCTGTCTACAAGAGACACACCTTAGAAACAAAGATGTATTAAAAATCAAAGGATGGAAAAAAGTATATCAAGCAGACAGCAACCAAAAAAAGACAAGAGTAGCAACATGAATCTCAGATAAAATAGAACTTAAAACAAAATCCACCATAAAAGACAAGAAAGGACATTATATAGTGATTAAAAGGACAATCCATCATGAGGACATAACCATAATAAACATGTATGCACCCAATGACAGGGCTCCAAAATACATAAAAAGAAAAACCCTAACAGCGCTGAAAAGAGAAATTGACAGTTCCACAATAATAGTAGGAGCCTTCAACATACCACTCTTGATAAAGGACAGGACATCTATGTCTTAAGCTGTGTTCTCTAGAGAAGCAAAACCAGTAAAGCACATACACATGTATGTATAGAGAGATTTATATCAAGGAAATGGCTCATGAGGGTATAGAGGCAGGAATGTCCCAAGTCCGTGTGTCAGGATCCAGGTTTCTCCTGACTCACCTAGCCACAGGAGATGACTAACACAAGATTGGCAGGTTGGAGAATAGCACTCTTGCTCACAGGCTGTGAAGATGGACAAATCCCAAAATCAGCAGGCAAAACTGCAGGTAAACTGCTAGCTCAAGTCCCAAGAACTGGGGGTCAGGTAAACAAGAGCCAGCTGTAGGATCCAGAATGAGCAAAAGCCCGCAAGCCTTTCCAGGATATCCACATGTATTCAATGCAGGCCACACACCCAGGGAAACTCCCTTTCAACTGATTGGCTACTCACAGCAGATTCCACCGTGGTGTGATCACATAATATCAAATCTCACCATGAGAATCATAGCCCAGCCAAGTTGAAACTCAACCTTAACCATCACAGTCCACCACTTGTCAACTTGGCAACTGTACACATCTCCTGAAACCATATATAATCTCTTAATAAAGAACTAAAAAGTCATACTTGTGCCTAACATGATACAATGAACACACATAAGTAGAAATACTGGTAATACCTGTAGTCCTCTTTTCTGCAAGTGGTCACATGGTCATAGCTGGTATTTAGAACTACCTTCTTCCACCACCCATTTCATATTCCCTTTGCCCTCAGCAAGCACCTCAGCTGGTCGTGGTTCTTTGCCTGGTGGGATGACCCAAACCTTCATTCTCAAAGGGTCTGGGCCATTTAGTAGTCGTGTCAGAATTGGGTTGCTATAGTTTTCCATTGACTTTAATTATAGGGCATGGTAGTACTAAGAGATGCCCTAAGGGATCTCCTGCATTCCAGACATACTCTTCTTTACCTCCATTATCTAATATCAATCTGATTTCCTCTTGGTAATCAGGATCAGTCACTCCAGTCAGTATGGTAACTCCCTTATTTGCCTGTTGACCCAGAGGCATAATGAGCCCAAAGTGTGCAGGTGGCATTCTTAGCTTCCATGGAATCAATAATGTGTCTCCAGGTAGGAGCATTTCTCCCTTTGAAACTAAGACCCTTAGACCTGCTGAGCATAAGATTGCAGGAACAGGAAGCAAAAATTTTGCTAGTGGGTCACTAAGAGTAATAGTGAGTGGTGCCACTCCCATTTCCACCCCCTTGATTCCTGGACCCAGGAATCCTGGCTATGGAAGGAATGGCACCATATATTGGATACTGGTTTAGAGCATATACAGCTTCCCAGAAAACATTGCCCCAATCCTGCAAGGTATTGCCACCCAGCTGGTGCTGTAATTGTGTCTTTAGAAGGCCATTCCATAGTTCTATCAAGCCAGCTGCTCCAGGATGATGGGGAACGTGGTAAGACCAGTGAATTCCATGAGCATGGGCCCATTGCTGTACTTAATTTGCTGTGAAGTGAGTCTCTTGATCCGAGACAATGCTGTGTGGGATACAGTGACAGTGGATAAGATAAGGAACTCTGTGAGTCCACGGATAGTAGTTTTAGCAGAAGCATTACATGCACGGAAGGCAAATCCATATTCAGATAACTGTCTATTCCAGTAGCAACAAAAACTCCCTTTCCCATAATGGAAGTGGTCCAATGTAATCAAGTTGCCACCAGGTTGCTGACTGATCACCTCAGGAGATGGTGCCATATTGGGGACTCAGTTTTGGTCTCCGCTGCTGGCAGATTGGGTACTCAGCAGTGCCTGTAGCCAAGTCACCCTCGGTGAGTGGAAGTTCATGTTGCTGAGCCCATGCATAATCTCTATCCCTACCACCATGGCCACTTTGTTCATGAACCAATTGAGCAATGATGGGAGTAACTGGGAAAAAAGGATAAATGGCTTCCACACATCGTGTCATCCTATCCACTTGATTGCTAAAATCCTCCTCTGCTGAGGTCACCCTCTGATGAGCATTCACAAGAGACACAAGTATCTTCACTTCTTTGGCCCATTCAGAGAAGTCTATCCACATACCTCTTCCCCATAAATCCTTGTCTCCAATTTTCCAATTATGTTCCTTCCATGTCCCTGACTATCCAGCCAAACCATTGACTACAGCCCATAAATCAGTATACAGTCTCACATCTGGTCATTTCTCCTTCCAGGCAAAGTGAACAACCAGGTGCACTCCTCAAATTTCTGCCCTTTAGGAGGATTTCCCTTCATGACTGTCCTTCAGGGAGGCACCTGAAGGTCCTTCAGAAAGGGGCTATAGTGCTGCTGCTGTCCACTTTTGAGTGGACAGAACCATCTGTAAACCAGACACAAGTTTTTCTCTTCCTTAGTCAACTAATCATAAGGAAATCCCCATAAAGCCATAGGTGCAGACTGGGAGATGGAAGGTAATGTGACAGAAGCAGAGACCATGGACATTTGGGCCACTACCACATGCAACTTACTTGTGCCATCCTGTTCTGCTCAGGCCTGATCTCATATATACCTCTTCCATTTAGTGATGGAGCGCTGCTGCGCACATTCAAATTTATGACTCTGTGTGTCAGACAACACTCAGTTCGTGATGGGCATCTCAGGCTGCATGGTGACTTGGTGTCCCATGGTTAAGCATTCGGTCTCTACTAAGGCCCAGTAACAAGCCAAAAGCTGTTTCTCAAAAGGAGAGTAGTTATGCAGAGGATGTCAGGGCTTTGCTCCAAAATTCTAAGAGTCTGGACTGTAATTTACCAATAGGGGCCTGCCAAAGATTCCAAACAGCATCTCTATCTGCCACGGACACTTCGAGCACCATTGGTTTAGCAGGATCATATGGCCCAAATGCATAGTGGCTTGCACAGCAGCCTGAACCTGTTGCAGAGCCTACTCTTGTTCTGGGCCCCACTCAAAACTAGCAGCTTTTTGAGTCAGTTGATAAATAGACTATAGAGTAGCACACCCAAATGAGGAATATGTTGTCTCCAAAATCCAAAGAGGCCCACTAGGCATTGTGCTTCCTTTTTAGCTGTGGTAGAAGCCAGATGCAATAACTTATCCTTCACTTTAGAAGGAAAATCTCAACATGTCCCACACCATCAGACCCCTAGAAATTTCACTGAAGTTGAAGGCACCTGAATTTTGTGGGATTAATTTCCCATTCTCTAGCATCCAAATGTTTTACCAATAAGTCCAGTCATTGACACTTCTTCCTTAATAGGTCCAGTCAGCATAATGTCATCAATGTAACAGACCAGCGTGATGCCTTGTGGGAGGGAAAGGTGACCAAGGCCCCTGCAGACTAAATTATGACATAGGGCTGAAGAGTTGATGTAGCCTGAGGTAGGCAAGTGAAGGTGTATTTTTAGCCTTGCCAGCTAAAGGCAAATTGTTTCTGATGGTCCTTCAAAATAGGTATGGATAAAAAGGGCATTAGCCAGATCAATAGCTGCAAACCAAGTACCAAGTATGTATTAATTTGCTCAAGCGATGAAACTACATCTGGAACAGCAGCTGCAATTGGAGTCACCACCTGGTTAAGTTTTCGATAATTCACTGCCATTCTCCAAAATCCATCTGTTTTTTTCACACAGGCCAAATAGGTGCGTTGGATGGGGACGTGATGGAATCATCACCTCTGCATCCTTCAAGTCCTTGATGGTGGCAGTAATCTGTGCAATCCCTCCAGGAATGTCGTATTGCTTTAGGTTTACTATTTTCCCAGGCAGAGGTGGTTCTAATGGCTTCCACTTAGATTTTCCTACAATAATACTCCTTACTCCACTTGTCAGGGATCCAATATGGGGGTTCTGCCAGTTGCTAAGTATATCAATTCCAATTATGCATTCATGAACTGGGGAAATGACTACAGGATGGGCTCGGGGGACCACTGTACATACTGTGAGATGGACATGAGCTAAGGCTCCATTAATAATCTGACCTCTATATGCCTCCACTCTGACTGGTGGGCCACAGAAACGTTTTGGGTCTACTGGAATTAATGTCAGTTTAGAGCTAATTAAAAAAAAAAAATAATGTCAGTTTAGAGCTAGAGTCTAGTAATTCCCAAAAAGTCTGATTATTTCCTTTTCTGCAAGGAACAGTCACTCTCGTAAAAACCCCTTTGACCCCTTTGGGGAAGGCTGGGTAAAAGATTAACAATATAAATTTTTGGCAATATATTGGAGTCCTTCCTCAAGGGAAACCAGCCTCCCCTTCAATCAAGGAGTCATGAGTCTTTAAACACACTCAAGTCTGGGGATTGACTGAGGGGCCTTGACTCTGTATTCTGATGATTTAACTTAGACTGCTGTTCACTTGACCTAGAATTCATCCATTGGTACAGCTCAAGTAAATATTTAGTAGATTTACTATCTATTTCACTCCTAGGGACACCATGACTAAGTAGCCAACACCGTAAGTCAGACTATTCTGATTACTGCTTTGACCCTGTTGTCCATTACAGTAACCATGCACATCTTGTCTTTTTTCCATTGAGTGCTGCCACTTGGCCCCTACCACCACAGGATACAATCAGTCCCATTGTAGTTAGGTGTCTTAATTCAGTTAGTGCAGTTCCCAATGTCAAATCTGACCTGCATAAAACAACAATCAGAGCAGTCTTCAAGGATTTGAGAGTCCCCTCACAAATTTGTTCCTCACTGTTGTGGTAAAAGGTGTGTCCTCTGGGCACTCCATGGGTGGGTCTGTTGGTCTAATCTGACAAATCCTCTCTAGGATGCCAATTTTCCTAAGACTTTGGATGCCAATTTTCCTAAGACTTTGGATACCTTCTTCTAAGAGATACCAAGGCATGTCTGGTGCTTCACCTTGATTTAGTGTAGGCCACCATGCAATTCATGCTTCAGCAACCCAACCAAATAAAATAAAAAGTAAACTATTAGATCCTTTCCTAACTTCTCAAGCTGAAACATTGAATGAAGTATCTATGCTTAGTGGGCCTATATCATTAAGCTGAAACTGACCCATCTTTATGTTCCTTGCACCATTATCCCACAACCTTAAGAGCCATGGCCACACATATTCCCCAGGTTTCTGTACATACTGGAAAAGTCAAGCAGTTTTTTTTTGGAGTGTATCTTATCACCTCCAGGGTCACACCTTGTAGTTCACCTTTTGGGGCTCACTGGGACTTAAGTCTAGTTATAGGCCGAGAAACCAAAATCAGTGGTGGGGAAGTGTTTTGAGAACATTCAGCATTGTCTTGTAAAACATCTGCCTTGGGGCAACGTCCCAGGCAATGACTCAGACAAAGGCACTTTAGAGGCAGCTGAATTTATCTTCTTAGATGGGAGTGGAGGGGCTAATGGTTTTACTGGATAGGATGGTTTAGTAGACAAGCATGGAATAAGCTTTTCAGATGGGAGCAAGAGGGCTGATTCTGTTGCCAGGAGTAATTCACGAGAATTTAGGGGCTCAGTATCTTCAGCTTCCTGATTATCTGCCCAAATGTCTCCACCCCAAGTTTCAGGATCCCATTTCTTCCCAATCAATACCCTCACTTTAACTTCAGACACCTCTGGAGGTTGGCAGTTGAGTTGGCATTGTAATTCACCCACTCTTACAATAAGACTCTGGGTTTGGTTTTCAGCAATACTGGTAATGTTACTACAAAAAATAAGGCTTTCTTTCAAGGCACAGGTGGAAACTTTGAGATAATTTATGCAGCACTTGAGCTTTGACTAAAACCCTGAGCACATCTCTTTCTTTCACCAGTTTGTCTAGCAAAAGTAGGACCAACCAAACAACTTCCTTATACTTCTTATTACGACAAAATTGTGCAAAGATATCACACATGCAATCACCCAGAGCCTCACCTTTCACCAATACCTGATTTATTGTTGGTGATACTTTGCATTTTTGACTTACCACTTCATGTCATGGATCAGCAGTGCCATCTTTACTACTGGAAGCAGAGTCATTTGCGAGCCAAATTAGAAAACTCATCCTTACAACTTTGTTTCTCTAGAACCACTCTCTGTACAAAATGTCTTAGGCTGAGGTCTCTAGAGAAGCAAAACCAGTAAAGCATATAAATATATATAGAGAGATTTATATCAAGGAAATGGCTCATGTAGTTGTAGAGCCTGGAACATATCAAGTGCTTGGGTCAGGGTAGAGGGTTCTCCTGAATCATGTAGGCACAGTGGCTGGCGAAAATAAGATCAGCAAGTCGGAGAGCAGGGCTCTTGCTCACAGGCTGTGAAGATGGATGAATCCCAAGATCGGCAGGCAAGGCCACAGGTAAGTTGCCAGGTGCAGGATCCAGAATGAGCAAAGGCCCATAAGCTTTGCTAGAATACCATTTATATTCAGTACAGGCCACACCCTGAAGGAAACTCCTTTTCAAACGATTGGCTACTCACAGCAGATACTATCATGGAGGTTATCACATAATATCAAATCTCACCATGGAAGTGATCACAACATCATATGACTACCAAACCACTGAGAATCATAGCCCAGCCAAGTTGACACACCTTAACTGTCACAATCTAGAAAGAAACTCAACAAAGATACAGAAGATCTAAAGGCCACAATAAAACACCTTGACCTCTTAGACAGGTAGAAAACTCCACCCAACAACAGCAAAGTACACATTCTTTTTCAACACACATGGAACATTCTCCAGAACAGATCACATCTTAGGCCACAGAACAACCCTCAACAAAATTCAAAATACTAAGAAAATACAAAGCATCTTTTCTGATTACAATGCCATAATAGTAGAAATTAATAACAGGAAGAGCAAGGGAAAAAAATACACAGAAACTGAAAAACACCTGGCTTAAAAACCCCTGTGTAATAAAAGAAATCAAAGATGGAATAAAAAAAAATTCCAAAAATCAAATGAGAATGAAAACACTTCATACCAAAACCTTCGGGAAACAGCAAAGGCAGTGTTCAAAGGTCAATTTATAGCAATAGATGCACACATCAAAAAAGAAGAAAAGGACAAAATCAAAATATTAGCTATACAATTAGAATAAATAGAAAGAGAACAACAAAGGAGCCCACAGCCACCAGAGGAAAGGAAATCATAAAAATCAGAGCAGAAATAAATGAAATAGAGAATAGAAAAAATCAACAAAACCAAAAGTTCATTCTTTGAAAGGATCAACAAAATCGACAAACCATTGGCCCAACTGACAAAAAAAAAAAAAAAAGGAGAGGATGCAAGTAACCTGAATAAGAAATGAAATGGGAAATGGGAGACATTAAAACAGACCCAAATGAAATAAAAAGTATCATAAAAGAGTACCATGAAAAATTATACTCCAACAAATTTGAAAACCTAGAGGAAATGGACTAATTTCTAGAAACATACTACCTACCTAAAGTATCACAAACTAAGGTAAAAAATCTGAACAGACCCATAACAAGAGAAAAGATTGAAAAGGTAATTAAAAAAAAACTTCCAACAACAAAAAATAAAAGCCCTGGCCCAAATGGCTTCACTGGAGAATGCTACTAAACATTCACAGAAGAGCTTGCACCAGTACTACTCAAATTATTTCAGAACATAGAAAAGGAAGAGGTATTCCTGAATTCATTCTACGTAGCCAGTATGATCCTAATACCAAAACTAGGCAACGACCTCACAAAAAAAAAAAAAAAAAAGAAAATTACAGACCAATATCTCTCATGAACATAGATGCAAAAATTCTAAACAAAATTGTAGCCAATGGAATTTAGCATCACATAAAAAAAAAAAATACACTCTGATGAATTGGGATTCATAGCAGATGTGCTAGTATGGCTCAACATTAGAAAATCAATCAACATAATCCACCACATAAATAAAACAAACAAAAAAAAGAATAACCTGATCATCTCAATTGATGCAGAAAGGCATTTGATAAAGACCAACACCCATTCCTGATAAAAACTCTCAGTAAAATTGTTACAGAATGTAAATTCCTCAACATAGTAAAGGGCATCTATATAAAACCAAGAGCCAACATCATTCTTAATGGAGAGAGGCTGAAAATATTCACCCTGAGAACCAGAACAAGACAGGGCTCCCTTTACCACCACCCCTATTTAACATTGTGCTGAAAGTCCTAGCTAGAGCAATAATCCAAAAAAATAAAAATAAATAAATAAAGTGTGTCCACATTGGTAAGGAAGAAGTAAAACTGTCCCTATTTTTAAATGATATGATACTACACATACAGAACCCAAAAGACTCCACAAGAAAACTGCCAGAACTAATAGGAAGATTGTGTAGCATAGAAGGATACAAGATAAACGTACAAAAGTCAGTTGGAGTCCTATACACCGATAAAGAGAATTACAAAAATGAAATGAAGAAAACAATACCATATATAATAGCCCCTAAAAAAAAAAAAAAAAAAACTTAGCAATAAATCTAACCACGGACATAAAAGACCTAAACAAAGTAAATTACAAAACACTACTGCAAGAAACCAAACGAGACTGTAAACCAAACAAAACCAAACCCAGTGCCGTCGAGTCGATTCTGACTCATAGCTACTCTATAGGACAGAGTAGAGCTCCCCCATAGGGTTTCCAAGGAGCGCCTGGTGGATTTGAACTGCTGACCCTTTGGTTAGCAGCTGTAGCACTAAACCACTACGCCACCAGGGTTTCCAATGAGACTATAGAAATGGAAAAAGTTACCATGTGCCTGGATTGGTAGATTCAACATTGTGAAAATGTCATTCTACTCAAAGCAATCTACAAATACAATGCAATCCTGACCCAAATACCAACAGCATTCTTTAACAAGATGGTAAAACTAACCATTAACTTGATACGGAAAGGAGAGAGGCTACAGATAAGTAAAACACTACTGAAGAAAAAAAATAAAGCAGGAGGACTCACACTACCTGACCTCGGAACCTACTATACGGCTATGGTAGTCAAAACAGCCTGGTACTGGCACTATGACAGGCACATTGACCAATGAAACAGAATCAAGAATCCGAGTGTAAATCCATTCACCTGCAATCACCTGATCTTTGACAAAGGCCCACAGTCCATTAAATGGGAAAAAGGCAGTCTTTTTAACAAATGGTGCTGGCAAAACTGGCAAAATCTGTAAAAAATGAAACAGGGCCCATACCTCACACCATACACAAAAACTATCTCTAAATGGATCAAATACCTAAATATAAAACCCAAAACCATAAAGATCATAGAAGAAAAAATAAGGTCAATGCTATAGGTCCTAATACATGGCATAAATGGCATAAAAGGCAAAATTAATACACAAACTTCAGAAGGTAAGCTAGCTAACTGGAATCTTCTAAAAAATTAAACATTTATGCTCATCTAAAGACTTCACCAAAAGAATAAAAAGAGAACCTAGGGACTGGGAAAAATTTCTTGGCTATGACAAACCCAACAAAGTTGTAATCACTAAAATCTATGGGAAAATCCAAATAAAAACAAAAAGACAAATAACCCAATTAAAAAATTGGCAAAGAATATGAATAGACACTTCACCAAAGAAGACATTCAGGAGGTTAACAGACACATGAAAATCACTAGCCATTAGAGAAATAAAAATCAAAACCATAATGAGATATCATCTCAGCCCAACATTACCTGCATGAATCAAGAAAAAACAGAAAATAACAAATGTTGGAGAGGCTGTGGAGAGATTGGAACTCTTATGCACTGCTGGTAAGAATGCAATATGGTGCAACCATTTTGGAAAATAATATGGCGCTTCCTTAAAAAGCTAGAAATAGAAATACCATATGATCCAGCAATCCTGCTACTAGGAATACATCCTAGAGAAATAAGAGCCATCACATGAATAGACATATGCACACCCATATTCACTGCAACATTGTTCACAATAGCAAAAAGATGGAAACAATCTAAGCGCCCATCTACAGATGAATGGATAAATAAACGAAGGCACATACACACAATGGTATACTACACAATGTTAAAGAACAATGATGAATCTGCAAAACATCTCATAACATGGATGAATCTGGAGGGCATTATGCTGAGTGAAATAAGTCAATCACAAAAGGACAAATACTGTATGAGACCGTTATTATAAAAACTCATGAAAAGGTTTACACACAGAAAGAAAAATCTTTTGGAGGCAGAGTCAAGATGGCAGAGTAGTCAGATGCTTCCAGTGATCCCTTTTACAACAAAGACCCCAAAAAAAAGTGAATCAATTATATATATGACAAGCTAGGAACCCTGAGCATCAAAGGCAAAGTTAAGAAATCAGACTGAGTGACAGGTGGAGGAAAAGACGGTGCAGAAGCAGTGAGGATTTGCTGAGCCGGCGGCAGAGTCTCAGCCCTGATTCCCTGGCACCACTGCAGCAGGGCTGGAGGTAGTGTTCTGGGATGCAGCTGCTTCAGCAAAAGAAGGCAAGCTAGGTGGCGCAGCCCCAACCCCCTGGTGCAACCGTGGCAGGGAATGAGCCAGCACACACAATCTATACAAGCCTCTGGAATCTGAGATAAAACAGTGCTCTCGGCACATGTTATTTCGTCACATCTGCTGTGCAGATCTAATAGCTCCTCCTTTTGAAAGAACTCTCTTCTATCTGGTCCCTCCTTCCTCTACCCCAGCTAGCTTCATTACACAGTTAGTTTCCCTGGGCCTGAGATAGGTCCGGCTGCACTTCCTGAACCATTCTCCTGGCTGGAGAAGCAACAAATTAACAAATGGGGAAAAAATACTCTGTTGACTCTGCTAATCTTTGGAAACTCTGAGCAGAAGCAGCTCTAGTCCAGGCACAAGCTGCCCACAGACTTTGCCTTTCACCCATGCATGGATCCAGGTGGCCCCATTACAGATGATAGGATCAGGCTGTTATAGCGCAAGGGCAAATCTATTTGAGATATGATTGTCCTGTTTCAGCTGTGCAGTGGAGAGGCAGATTTTTGACCTTTGATACCACTCTGCCTATTAAACAGGGCCCTCACCTACCCACAGCAGAGGCCTGAGGACTGGAGGCTCCACCCATGCCACCTAGCAACCTGCAACAGGAGTCTAAGGATAAGTGGTGCCTACCCTTCCTTATCCTTCCTTGCAGTTAAAAGCATTGGGTATCTATGGCACATCTGCAGAGCCCACGCACCAGAGTGCTCTAGAGAACAGGGATGTGCCTTCCTCAAAGATACTTGGGGGAAGGCTGTCAGCCCCCTGCCTACCTCAGAGTGTGACCTCCTGCTGCTACCAGAAACCTATGCATACACCAATCACCACTCCTCCTCCAAGATCGCAGGTGAAAGCCTGCACCACACACTAGGTGACTGAGTACCGGGACACCTGAGCTGAATCTATATAAGAATAGTGAATGGACTCCTAGGCTCACATATGTGGTAAAATCTCTAGCCAACTGCTAACAGGGCATTAGTGCTTCAAAGTCTCCAATAATCAAGTTAGCTCATTCTAGTAGCCTGTTTGGGCATATCAAAACAAAACAAAGCAAGAAGCGAGGATGCAATGAGCAAACATTATATAAATTAATACAATAATTTATAGATGGCTCGGAGACAACAGTTGATATCAAATCACACAAAGAAGCAGACCATGATTGCTTCAACAAAATCACAAAACCAAGAATCAAGGGCTCTTCCAGATGAAGATGTTTTTCTGGAATAACTGGATGTAGAATACAAAAGATTAATATACAGAATTCTTCAAGACATAAAGAAGGAGATCGGGCAAAATGCAGAACAAGCCAAGGAGCACACAGATAAAGCAATGGAGGAAATTAAGAAGATTATTCAAGAACATAATGAAAAATTTAATAGGCTGCAAGAATCTATAGAGAGGCAGCAATCAGAAATTCAGAAGATTAACAATAAAATTTCAGAATTAGACAATTCAGTAGAAAGTCAGAGGAATAGAATTGAGGAAGTGGAAGACAGAATTAGTGAGACTGAAGATAAAAAACCTGGCAATGATATATTTGAAGAAAAAATTAGATAAAAGAATTTTTTAAAAAGTGAAGAAACCCTAAGAATCATGTGGGACTCTATCAAGAAGAATAACCTATGAGCAACTGGAGTACCAGAACAGGGAAGGAAAACAGAAAATATAGAGAGAATTATTGAAGATTCGTTGGCAGAAAACTTCCCTGACATCATGAAGGATGAAAGGATATCTATCCAAGATGCTCATCGAATCCCATACAAGGTAGATACCAAAAGAAAGTCACCAAGACATATTAGAATCAAACTTGCCAAAACCAAAGATAAAGAGAAAATTTTAAGAGTAGTCAGGGATAAGTGAAAAGTCACCTAGAAAGGAGAATCAGTAAATAAGCTTGGACTACTCGGCAGAAACCATGCAGGCAAGAAGGCAATAGGATGATGTATATAAAGCACTGAAGGAAAAAAAATTGCCAACCAAAAATCATAATACTGTCTCTCAAGTATGAAGATGAAATTAGGACATTTCCATATAAACAGAAACTTAGGGAATTTGCAAAAACCAAACCAAAACTATAAGAAATACTAAAGAGAATTCTCTGGTTAGAAAATCAAAAATATCAGATATCAACCCCAAATTAGAACACAGAGCAGAGCAACCAGATATCAACCCAGATAGGGAAATCAAAAAAATAAATGACAGATTAAAGAAAACCCTCAAAACAGGGAATCAGTGATGTCATTATGTAAAAGATGACAACATTAATCAACAAAGAGGGACTAAATAAAGTAGTCATAGATCTTCCATATGGGGAGGAAATCAAGGCAATATAGGGAGATACGAGTTAGGTTTAAACTTAGAAAAATAGGTATAAATATTAAGGTAACCACAAAGGAGACTAACAATCCTACACATCAAAATAAAATACAAGAAAAACGTAAAGACTCAGCAAAAACAAAATCAACAACAGTGAAAAAGAGGAACACACAATTTACAAGGAAAAGCTACTCAGCATAAAAAAATAAGTGGAAGAATGAAACTGTCAGCAATGCACAAAAAAAGACATCAAAATGACAGCACTAAACTCATAGCTACCTATAAACACGCTGAATGTAAATGGACTAAATGTACCAATAAAGAGACAGAGAGTGGCAGAATAGATTAAAAAAAAAAAAAGATCCATCTATATGCTGCCTATGAGAGACACACCTTAGACTTAAAGATGTAAATATACTAAAATGCAAATGACGGAAAAAATTATATCAAGCAAAAAGAACAACAAAAAATACGAGTGGCTATACCAATTGCTAACAAAACAGACTTCAAGCTTAAATTTACCACAAAGGACAAGGGAGGACACCTTATAATGATTAAAGTGACAATATACCAGAAGGATATTACTATATTAAATATTTATGCACCCAACGACAGGGCTGCAAGATACATAAAACAAACTCTAACAGCATTGAAAAATTGAGATAGCTCCACAGTAATAGTAGGAGACTTCAACATACCACTTTCAGTGAAGGACAGAACATTGAGAAAGAAGCTCAATAAAGACACGGAAGAGCTAAACGCCACAATCAACCAACTTGACCTCATAGATATATACACATCACTCCACCCAACAGCAGCCAAGCATACTTTATTTTCCATTGCACTTGGAACATTCTCTAGAATAGGCCGCATATTAGGCCATAAAGCAAGCCTTAACAGAATCCAAAACATCAAAATATTACAAAGCATCTTCTCTGACCATAAAGCCATGAAACTAGAAGTCAATAACAGAAAAAGCAGGGAAAAGAAATCAAACACATGGAAACTGAATGAAAATTTCCTAAAAAACGATTGGATTATAGAAGAAATTAAGGATGGAATAAAGAAATTCATAGAATTCAATGAGAATGAAAACACTTCATATAAGAAACTTTGGCACAAAGTGAAAGGAGTGCTCAGAGGTCAATTTATAGCAATAAATGCACACATCTAAAAAGAAGGGCCAAAATCCAAGAATTATCCCTACAACTTGAAGAAATAGAAAGAGATCAACAAAAGAAACCCTCAGGCACCAGAAGAAAGCAAATAATAAAAATTAGAGTAGAATGAAGTGAAATAGAGAGCAGAAAAACAATTGAAAGAGTTAAGACCAAAAGCTGGTTCTATGAAAAGATTAATAAAAAAGATTAATAAACTACTGGCCAGAATGACAAAAGGAAAACAGGAGACAAAGCAAATGAACGGAATAAGAAATGAGATGGGTGATATCACAACAGACCCAACTGAAATTAAAAGAATTATAACAGAATACTCTGAAAAATTATACTCTAACAAATTTGAAAACCTAGACAAAATGAACAAATTTCTAGAAAAGCTTTACCTGCCTAAACTAACACAAACAGAGGCAGAACAACTAAATAAACCCATAACAAAAAAAGAGATTGAAAAAGTAATTAAAAAACTCCCAAAAAAGATTAGTCCTGGCCTTGATGGCTTCAGTGGAGAATTCTACCCAACTTCCAGAGAAGAGTTAACATCGCTACTACTAAAGGTATCTCAGAGCATAAAAAAGGATGGACTATTCCAGCGGGACCAAGATGGCTGATGAGGCAGAAGCTTCCGCTTATCCCTCTTGCAACAAAGACTCGAAAAAACAAGTGAATCAATTACATACAGGACAATCTACGAACCCTGACCATCAAACGCAGAACTAAGGAGTTGACCTGAGTGACAGGGGAGAGAAAAGCCGCACGCTGAAGCAGTGACCACTTGTGGAGCCAGTGTGCCACACCGCAGCCTTGAGCCCTCACGGTTCCTTGGTGCCAGAGTGGTGGGGTTGATTGTGGCTTACTGAGACGGGGCAAGCACGGACGCAGGCCTAACTCTTGGGACCAACCTCGGGAGGGACCCAGCCAGTGCACGAAGGCTTCATACTGACGCGGCTGACAGGCAAATGAAAAACCACGGGGAAGCAGCAACTGGTTTTGAAGCCTGGAGCTCAGCATCCAGACAGGAAACCTCGACGCTGGGCTTTGGACTAAGCGTGGAGGAGCAGACTGCAGCTCCCTGAGATGGAGCAAGCACAGGACGCAGCCCTATCCCTCTGGGGCAGTCTCAGTGGGGATCCAGCCAGTGCACACAAGCTACACACCCCTCTGGAATCTCAGAAAAAACAGTCATCCCCAAACAATGTGAGTAACTTTTTCTATCTTGCCACACTACTCTCTACCATCTATCTGATCCCTCCCATCCCTGCCCCAGCCGGCTTCATTAACATTGGAATTCCCTGGGCCAGAGAGTGAAGTGCACTGCCATTTTTTTTTTTCTTCTTCTTTCTTTTCTAACTCATTCTCCTGGCCTGAGAAAAGCAGCATTTAACAATCAAAGGAAAAATCCTTCCCTGGCTTCCCTAAACTGGAACAAAAATACAGAACCACCTCCATTCAGGCATAAGAGACCCACAGTCTTTGGCTTTCACCCCTACAGGTAACCAGCTGGTTATTATAATGCAAAGGCAATTCTGATAGAGATCTGACTGTAATTGTTTTAGCTGAGCATTGGAAAGGCAAGTTTTGGAGGTCAGATACCTCTCTACCTATTAAACAGAGCTCTCACTGATCCACACCAGGGAACCGAGGGCTGAGGCTCCACCCACTCCACCTAGCCATCTGCTAAAGGGGTCTGAGGATAGTGACACCTACCAATCTGTAGAGGTACAAGCATTGGGTGCCTAAGATATAGCTGCAGAGCCCACGCACCAGGCCTCTCTAGAGAATAGAGCCACTCTTACCTCACCGAGACTTGGCGGAAGGCTGTTAGCATTCTGCCCTCCTCAGAGTGTGACCCCCTGCCACTACAAGAAAATGGTGCATATGACCATCACCAGTACTCCTCTAAGTTAATAGGTGAGAGCCTACACCACACACTAAGTGATCCGCTATCAGGATACCTGAGCTGATTCTATTCAATAATAGTGAATGGACTCAGAGGCATAATTATATACCTGGTAACAGCTCAGACCAGCTGGTAACAGGACATAAGCAATTCAAAAGCTACAGCAATCAAGATAGCACAATCTAGCAGCCCATCTGGGTATACTGAAACAAAACAAAACAAGAAAATAAGACTCAGTGAGCAAATATAACAGAAAACATTACAATATCTTATAGATGGCTCAGAGACAGCAGTCGATATCAAATCATATAAAGAAGGAGACAATGATTGCTTCTACAAAACCCCAAATCAAAGAATCAAAATCATCCCCAGATGTAGATATATTCCTGGAATTGCCAGATGTAGAATATAAAAAACTAATATACAGAAAGCTTCAAGACATCAGGGATGACCTCAGAAATGAAATAAGGCAATCTACAGAAAAAGCCAAAGAACACACCAATAAAGCAGTTGAAGAAATAAAAAAGATTATTCAAGAACATAGTGAAAAAATTAATAAGCTGCAAGAATCCACAGAGAGAAAGCATTCAGAAATCCAAAAGATTAACAATAAAATTACAGAATTAGACAACTCAACAGGAAGTCAGAAGAAGAGAACCAAGGAATTAGAATGCAGAGTGGGGGAGATGGAGGATAAGGCAATTTACACCAATATAGTTGAAGAAAAATCAGATAAAAGAATTAAAAAAAAAAAAAGAAGAAACCCTAAGAATCATGTGGGACTCTATCAAAAAGAATACCTTGCATGTGATTGGCGTTCCAGAACAGGGAGGAATAACAGAAAATACAGAGAGAATAATTGAAGATGTGTTGGCAGAAAACTTCCCTGGCATCGTGAAAGATGAAAAGTTATCTATCCAAGATGCTCAATGAACCCCATACAAGATAGATGCCAAAAGAAAATCACCAAGATGTATTATCATCAAACTTGCCAAAACCAAAGATAAAGAGAAAATTTTAAAAGCAGCCAAGGATAAACGAAAAGTCATCTACAAAGGAGAATCAATAATAATAAGTTCAGACTACTTGGCAGAAACCAAGCACTCAAGAAGGCAATGGGATGACATATATAGAGCACTGAAAGAGAAGAAGTGCCAGCCAAGAATCACATAACCAGCAAAACGCTCACTCAAATATGAAGGTGAAATTAAGACATTTACAGATAAACACAAGCTTAGAGAATTTGCAAAAACCAAACCAAAACTGCAAGAATTACTAAAGGAAATTCTTTGGTCAGAAAATCAATAATATCAGATACCAACACAAGGTCAGAGAACAGAACATCCTGATATCAGCTCAGATAGAGAAATCACAAAAACAAAATAAGATTAATTAAATAAAAAATTGCTCAAAACAGGGAATCATTGATGTCATCATGTAAAAGATTACAATAGTCAAAAAAGAGGGACTAAATACAGGAGGCATAGATCTTACATATGGAGAGAAAGGCAAGGCGATATAGGATGATACAAGTTGGGTTTTTACTTAGTCAAATATGGGTAAATATTAAGGTAACCACACAGAGGTCTAACAATTCCATACTTCAAAATAAAAACCAAGATAAACATAACAACTCAGGAAAAATAGATTCAACTACTATGAAAAGGAGGAACACATATTCTACAAAGAAAAACTCAGCACAAAAAGTAAGTGGAAAAATGAAATTGTCAACAAAACACACAAAAAGGCATCAAAATGACAGCACTAAACTCATCTATAATTATGCTGAATGTAAATGGACTAAATACACCAATAAAGAGACAGAGAGTTGCAGACTGGATAAAAAAACAAAATCCGTCTATATGCTGCCTACAAGAGACACACCTTTGACTTAGAGACACAAATAAACTAAAACTCAAAGGATGGAAAAAAATATACCAAACAAATAACAGTCAAAAAAGAGCAGGAGTGGCAACATTAATTTCTGAAAAATGGGCTTTAAAGTTAAATCCACCACAAAGGATAAAGAAGGACACTACATAATGATTAAAAGGACAATTGACAAGGAAGATATAACCATATTAAATATTTATGCACCCGATGATAGGGGTGCAAGATTCATAAAACAAACTTTAACAGAATTGAAAAGTGAGATAGACACCTCCACATTTATAGTAGGAGACTCCAACACACCACTTTCAATGAAGGATAGGACATCCAGTAAGAAGCTCAATAGAGACATGGAAGACCTAACTGCTCAATCAACCAACTTGACCTCATAGACTTATACAGAACACTCCACCCAGCAGCTGCAAAGTATACTTTTTTTTCTAGTGCACATGGAACATTCTCTAGAATAGATGACATATTAGGTCATAAAACAAGCCTTTGCAGAATCCAAAACATTGAAATATTACAAAGCATCTTCTCAGACCACAAGGCCATAAAAGCAGAAATCAATAACAGAAAAACCAGGAAAAAAAATCAAATACTTGGAAACTGAACAATACCCTGCTCAAAAAAGACTGGGTTATAGAAGACATTAAGGAGGGAATAAAGATATTCATAGAATTCAACGACACTGAGAACACTTCCTACCAAAACCTTTGGGACACAGCAAAAGCAGTGGTCAGAGGTCAATTTATGTCAATAAATGAACACATACAAAAAGAAGAAAGAGCCAAAATCAAAGAACTGGCCCCTTAACTTGAACAAATAGAGAGCAACAAAAGAAACCGTCAGACACCAGAAGAAAGCAAATAATAAAAATTAGAGCAGGATTAAATGAATTAGCAAACAGAAAAACAACTGAAAGAATTAACAAAGCCAAAAGTCGGTTCTTTGAAAAAATTAACAAAATTGATAAACCTTTGACCAGACTGACTAAAGAAATACAGGAAAAGAAACAAAGAACCGAAATAAGAAATGAGATTGACCATATCACAACAGATCCAACTGAAATTAAAAGAATCATATCAGATTACTATGAAAAATTGTACTCTAACAAATTTTCAAACCTAGAAGAAATGGATGAATTCCTAGAAAAACACTACCTACCTAAACTAACACAAACAGAAGTAGAACAACTAAATAGACCCATAACAAAAAAAGAGATTGAAAATGTAATAATAAAAACTCCCAACAAAAAAAACCCTGGCCCTGACAGCTTCACTACAGAGTTCTAACAAACTTTCAGAGAAGAGTTAACACCACTCCAACTGAAGGTATTTCAAAGCATAGAAAAGGATGGAATACTACCTAACTCATTCTATGCAGCCAGCATAACCCTGATACAAAACCAGCTAAAGAAAACACAAAAAAAGAAAATTACAGACACATATCCCTCGTGAACATAGATATAAAAATCCTCAACATATTTCTAGCCAATAGAATTCAACAACATATCAAAAAAAATAATCCATCATGACCAAGAGGGATTTATACCAGGTATGCAAGGATGGTTCGATGTTAGAACAACAATTAATGTAATCCACCATATAAATAAAACAAAGGACAAGAACCACATGATTTTATCAATTGATGCAGAAAAGGCATTTGACAAAGTTCAACACCCATTCATGATAAAAACTCTCAGCAAAACAGGAATAGAAGGAAAATTCCTCCACATGACAAAGGGCATTTATACAAACCCAACGGCCAACATCATCCTAAATGGAGAGAGCCCGAAAGCATTTCCCTTGAGAACAGGAACCAGACAAGGATGCCCTTTATCACTGCTCTTATTCAATATTGTACTGGAGGTCCTAACCAGAACAATTAGGCTAGACAAAGAAATAAAGGGCATCCAGATTGGCAAGGAAGAAATAAAATTATCTCTATTTGCAAACCACCACGCAGATGACGTGATCTTATACACAGAAAACCCTAAAGAATCATCAAGAAAACTACTGAAACTAATAGAAGAGTTCAGCAGAGTCTCAGGTTATAAGATAAACATACAAAAATCAGTTGGATTCCTCTACATCAACAAAAAGAACATCGAAAAGGAAATCACCCAATCCATACCAGTCACAGTAGTCCCCAAAGAAGATAAAATACTTAAGAATAAATCTTACCAAATATGTAAAAGACCTTTAGAAAGAAAACTACAAGGTACTACTGCAAGAAACCAAAAGGTACCTACCACATATCAGTGGAAAAACAGGCCTTGCTCATGGATAGGAAGACTTAACATTGTAAAAATCTCTCTACTACCAAAAGCCATTTGTATATAAAATGCAATTCCAATCCAAATTCCAATGACATTTTTTAATGAGATGGAGAAACAAATCACCAACTTCATATGGAAGGGAAAGAAGCCCCAGATAAGTAAATCATTACTAAAAATGAAGAACAAAGTGGGAGGACTCACTCTACCTGATTTTAGAACATATTTTACAGCCACAGAGTCAAACAGCCTGGTACTGGTACAACAGACACATAGACCAATAGAACAGAATTGAGAATCCAGATATAAATCCATCTACATATGAGCAGCTGATGTTTGACAAAAGCCCAGTGTCAGTTAATTGGGGAAAAGATAGTCTTTTAAACAAATGGTGGTGGCATAACTGGATATCCATGTGCAAAAAAAATGAAACAGAACCCATACCTCACACCAAGCACAAAAACTAACTCCAAATGGATCAAAGACATAAACTTAAAATCTAAAACAATAAAGATCATGGAAGAATAATAGGGACAACGTTAGCAGCCCTAATACAAGGCATAAACAAAATACAAAACATTACTAAAAATGCCAAAGAGAAAACAGATAACTGGGAGCTTCTAAAAATCAAACACCTACGCTCATCTGAAGAGTTCACCAAAAGAGTAAAAAGACTACATACAGACTGGGAAAAAATTTTCAGCTACATCTCCAACCAGTGCCTGATCTCTAAAATCTACATGACTCTGCCAAAACTCAACCACAAAAAGACAAACAACCCAATTAAAAAATGGGCAAAGGATATGAACAGGTACTTCACTAAAGAAGACATTCAGGCAGCGAACAGATACAAGAGGAAATGCTCTCAATCATTAGCCATTAGAGAAATGCAAATCAAAACTACAATGAGATTCCACCTCACTCCAACAAGGCTGTCACTAATCCAAAAAACAGAAAATAAATGTTGGAGAGGCTGTGGAGACATTGGAACACTTATATACTGCTGGTGGGAATGTAAAATGGTACAACCACTTTGGAAATGGATTTGGTGCTTCCTTAAAAAGCTAGAAATAGAACTACCATACGACCCAGCAATCCCACTCCTCAGAATACATCCTAAAGAAATATGAGCCTTTACATGAACAGATATATGCACACCCATGTTTATTGCAGCACTGTTTACAATAGGAAAAAGATGGAAGCAACCAAGGTTCCCATCAATGAATGAATGGATAAATTATGGTATATTCACACAACAGAATACCACGCATCGATAAAGAACAGTGATGAATCTGTGAAACATTTCATAACATGAAGTAACCTGGAAGGCATTATGCTGAGTGAAATTAGTCAGTTGCAAAAGGACAGATATTGTATAAGACCACTATTATAAGATCTTGAGAAATAGTTTAAACTGAGAAGAACATACTCTTTTGTGGTTACGAGGGCAGGGGAGGGAGGGAGGGTGGGACACGGGTATTTACTAAATAGATAATAGACAAGAACTACTTTGGGTGAAGGGAAGGACAACACTCAACACAGGAGAGGTCAGCACAACTGGACTAAACCAAAGCAGGGAAGTTTCCTGAATAAACTGAATGATTCTAAGGTCAGCGAAGCAGGGGCAGGGGTTTAGGGACCATGGTTTCAGGGGACATCTAAGTCAATTGGCATAATAAAATCTATTAAGAAAACATTCTGCATCCCACTTTCAAGAGTGGCATCTGGGGTCTTAAATGCTAGCAAGCGGCCATCCAAGATGCATCAATTTGTCTCAACCCACCTGGATCAAAGTAGAATGAAGAACACCAAGAATACATGATAATAAAGATCCCAAGAGACAGAAAGGGCTATATGAACCAGAGACTACATCATCCTGAGACCGGAAGAACTAGATGGTGCCTGGCTATGTCCGATTACTGCCCTGACAGGGAACACAAGAGAGAACCCCTGAGGGAGCAGGAGAGCAGTGGGAAGCAGACCCCAAATTCTCATAAAAAGACCAGACTTAATGGTCTGACTGAGACTGGAAGGGCCCCGGTGATCATGGCCCCCAGGCCTTCCGTTGGCCCACTACAGGAACCATCCCTGAAGCCAGCTGGTCAGACATGGATTGGACTGGACAATGGGTTGGAGAGGGATGCTGGTGAGGCGTGAGCTACTTGGTTCGGGTAGACACTTGAGACAATGATGGCACCTCCTGCCTGCAGGGGAGATGGAAGGGTAGAGAGGATTAGAAGCTGGCAAAATGGTCATAAAAAGAGAGAGTGGAAGGAGGGAGTGGGCTGTCTCATGGGGGGGGGGAAGTAACTGGGAATATGTAACAAGTTGTGTTTAAGTTTTTATGTGAGAGACTGACTTGATTTGTAAACTTTCATTTAAAGTGCAATAAAAATTATTAAAAAAAAAAAAGATGGAATATTCCCAAACTCATTCTATGAAGCTAGTATATCTCTGAGACCAATACCAGGTAAAAACACCACAAAAACAGAAATTTACAGACCAATATCCCTCATGAACTTATATGCAAAAATCCTCAAAAAAATTCTAGCCAATAGAATTCAACAACATATCAAAGAAATAATTTACCACGACCAAGCGGGATTCATACCAGCTGTGCACGGATGGTTGAACATTAGAAAAACAATCAATGTTATACATCACATAAATAAAACAAAAGACAAGAACCACATGATTTTATCAATTGATGCAGAGAAGGCATTTGAAAAGCCCAATACCCATTCACGTTAAAGACTCTCAGCAAAATAGGAATAGAAGGAAAATTCCTAAACATTATAGAGGGCATTTATACAAAGCCGATATCATCCTAAACAGAGAGAAACTTAAAACATTTCCCTTGAGAACAGGAACCAGTCAAGGATGCCCTTTTTCACCACTCTTATTCAGCATTCTGCTGGAGGTCCTAGCCAGAGCAATAAGGCTAGATAAATAAATAAAGAGCACACAAAAAAAATTTTTTATCTTGTATCCTCATAGTCTGCTAAACTCTTCTATCAGTTTCAGTAGTTTTCTTGAGGATTCTTTAGGTTTTTCTGTGTATAAGATCATGTCATCTGTAAACAGAAATATCTTTAGTTCTTCTCTGCCAATTTGGATGCTCTTTATTTCTTTATCTAGCCTTATTGTTCTGGCTAGGACCTCCAGCAGAATGCTGAATAAGAGTGGTGAAAAAGGGCATCCTTGACTGGTTCCCGTTCTCAAGAGAAATGCTTTCAGTTTCTCTCTGTTTAGGATGATATCGGCTTTGTATAAATGCCCTCTATAATATTTAGGAATTTTCCTTCTATTCCTATTTTGCTAAGAGTCTTTAACATGATACAAGATAAACATACACAAATCAGTTGGAGTCCTCTATACCAACAAAAAGAACGTTGAAGAGGAAATCACTAAATCAGTACCATTTATAATAGCCCCTAAGAAGATAAAATACTTAGGAATAAATCTAACCAGAGATGTAAAAGACTTATACAAGAAAACGATAAGACAGTACTGCGAGAAACTGAAAGAGACCCACATAAGTGGAAAAACATACCTTGCCCATGGATAGCAAGACTTAGCAGTATAAAAATGTCTATTCTACCAAAAGCGATCTATACATTTAATACAATTCCGATCCAAATTCCAATGACATTCTTTAATGAGATGGAGAAACAAATCACCAACTTCATATGGAAGGGTAAGAGGCCACAGATAAGTAAAGCATTACTGAAAAAGAAGAACAAAGTGGGAGGCCTCACTCTACCTCATTTTAGAACCTATTATACTGCTACAGTAATCAAAACAGCCTGGTACTGGTACAACAACAGACACATAGACCAGTGGAACAGAATTGAGAAACCAGCCATAAATCTATCCACATACGAGCAGTTGATATTTGACAAAGGCCCCAAGTCTGTTAAATGAAGAAAGACAGTCTCTTTAACAAATGGTGCTAACATAACTGGATATCCATCTGCAAAAAAAAAAAAAAAAATGAAACCAGACCCATACCTCACACCATGCACAAAAACCAACAGAAAAATGGATCAAAGACCTAAATATAAAATCTGAAACAATAAAGCTCATGGAGGAAAAAATAGGAACAATGCTAGTAGCCCTAATACATGACATAAAAAGTATACAAAACATTACTAACAATGTACAAACACTAGAGGAGAAATTAGATAACTGGGAGCTCCTAAAAGTGAAACACCTATGCTCATCCAGAGACTCCCCAAAAGAGTAAAAAGATTGCCTACAGATTGGGAAAAAGTTTTAGCTATGAAATTTCCGATCTGCACTTGATCTCTGCAATCTACATGATACTGCAAAAACTCAACTACAAAAAGACAAATACCTCAATTAAAAATGGCCAAAGGATATGAACAGGCACTTTACCAAAGATGACATTCATGCTAGTAACAGATACATGAGGAAATGCTCATGATCATTAGCTATGGAAATCAAAACTACAATGAGATTCCATCTCACTCCAACAAGGCTGGCATTAAGCCAAAAAACACAAAATAATAAATGTTGGACAGGTTGTAGAGAGACTGGAACACTTATACGCTGCTGGTGGGAATGAAAAATGGAACAACCACACTGGAAATCAATTTGGCTCTTAACTACCACATGACCCAGCAATTCCACTCCTTGAAATATACCCTAAAGAAATAAGAGCCTTCACAGGAACAGATATATGCACACCCATGTTCATTGCAGCACTGTTTACAATAGCAAAAAGATGGAAGCAACCAAAGTGTCCATCAACAGAAAAATGGATAAATAAATTATGGTACATTCAAACAATGGGATACTATGCAACAATTAAGAACAATGATGAATCTGTGAAACATTTCATAACATGGAGGAAACTGGAAGGCATTATGCTGAGTGAAATTAGTCAATTGCAAAAGGACAAATAATGTATGAGACCACTATTCTAAGAACTCTAAATAAAGTTTACACACAGAAGAAAATACTCGTTGATGGTTACAAGGGCAGGGAGGAAGGGAGAGGGCTATTCACTAACCAGGTAGTAGACAAAAAATTTTAGGTGAAGGGAAGGGTAACACTTAACACAGGGATAGTCAATACAACTGGACTAAACCAAAAGCAAAGAAGTTTCCTGAATACATCCAAATGCTTCGAAGGCCAGAGTAGCAGGGGTTGGGTTCTGGGGACCATGGTTTCAGGGGACATCTAGGTCAATTGGCATAATAAAATCTAATAAGAAAACATTGTGCATCTCACTTTGGTGAGAGGTGTCTGGGGTCTTAAACGCTAGCAAGTGGCCATCTAAGGCACATAAATTGGTGTCCACCTACCTGGAGCAAAGGAGAATGAAGAACACCAAAGACACAAGGTAAATATGAGCCCAAGAGACAGAAAGGGCCACATAAACCAGAGACTCCATCAGCCTGAGACCAGAAGAACTAGATGGTGCCTGACTACCACCCGTCACTGCCCTGACAGAGAACACAACAGAAAATCCCTGTTGGAGCAGGAGAGCAGTGTGATGTGATCTTAAATTCTCACAAAAATAACAGTATTAATGGCCTGACTGAGACTGGAGGGACCCTGATGGTCATGGTTCCTGGACCCTTTGATAGCAACCCAAGATTGGAACCATTCCCGAAACCAACTCTACAGACAGGGATTGGCCTGGACTGTAAGACAATGATGCTGGTGAGGAGTGAAGTTCGTGGCTCAAGTAGACACATGAGACTCTGTGGGTGACTTCTGTCTGGTGGCGAGATGAGAAGGAAGAGGGGTCCAAGAGCTGGTTGAATGGACACGGGGAATACAGGGCAGAGAGGGAATGCGCTGTCACATTAAGGGGAGAGCAGCTGGGAGTACACAGCGCAGTGTGTATGGCTTTTTGCATGAGAGACTGACTTGATTTGTAAACCTTCGCCTAAAACACAATAAATAATTTTTTTTTTTAATTCGATGGCTTCAAGGGAGGGGGGGGTGTGGTTGGGAGAAACACTAACTAGACAATAGGTAAGAGGTAAATTTGGTGATGGGTAAGACAGTACACAATACTGGAGAATTCAGCACAACTGACCGAGGCAAGGTCATGAAAGCTTCAAAGACATATCCAAACTCCCTGAGGGACCAAACTACTGGGGTGAGGTCTGAGGACCATGGTCTCTGAGGATATCCAGCTCAATTGGTATAACACAGTTTATAAAGCAAATGTCTACATCGTACTTTGGTGAGTAGCATCTGGGGTCTTAAAAGTTTGTGAGTGGCCATCTAATATGGTCCCATCCTGTCTGGAGCAAAGAAGAATGAAGAAAACCAAAGACATGAGAGAAAGATTATTCCAAAGGACTAATGGACCACAACTACCACAGCCTCCACCAGACTGAGTCCACCACAACTATATGGTGCCTGACTACCACTGCTGACTGACTGTTTTGACAGGAATCACAATAGAGGGTCCTGGACAGAGTTGGAGAAAAACATAGAACAAAATTCTAACTCACAGAAGACCAAGCTTATTGGTCTAACAGAGACTGGAGCAACCCCGAAAGTATGACCTTGGTCAAAAAAAAAAAACAAACCCGTTGCCGTCGAGTTATTCCTCGAGTCCAACTTATAGCAACCCTATAGGACAGAGTAGAACTGCCCCCCATAGGGTTTCCAAGGGGCGCATGGTGGATTTGAACTGCCGACCTTTTAGTTAGCAGCTGTAGCTGTTAGCCACTACGCCATCAGTACACCCTTTTAACTCAATACTGAAGTCACTTCTAAGGTTCACCCTTCAGCCAAAGATTAAAAAAAATTAAACAGGCCTATAAAACAAAATGAGACTAAAGGGGCACACCAGCCCAGGGCCAAGGACAAGAAGGCAGGAGGTGACAGGAAAGGTGGTACTGGGGAACCCAGATCCAGAAAAGGAGAGTGTTGACATGTTGTAGGGTTGTGTAAACATTCATCTAAAGTGCAATAAAACATAACAATAATAATAATTTCCATATAGTTTTTTAATCACTTAAATAACCATATAGATTTTTCTACTATGTTTGTTGCAATGGTAAGTTTTTGTAGCTGTTGTTACCGTTATTGTTTTTAACTTTTTAATATGCCATGAGTTATTGTTTTTAACTTTTTAATATACCGTGAGTATGTGGTATGAGGTAATTTCTCATTCAAGTCCTATTTTCTGTTCTAATTACTGTCATTCCCCTTTGACTAGGGTCTCTCTCTCTCTCTCTTTTTTTTTTTTAGTACAGATTATGTTCTTATATAACCTGGAGTAAATATTAGGAAATTCTACTTAATACCATTGATTCATTCACTAGTATCACTTGATAAGGAAATTTCTCATTATGGTTCTTTTTTAACAAAACAAATAAATCAAAACAATAGAAAGAAAACCCTAAACCTATATACCCTGTTCATTGTTTACAACAAGACAGAGTCTAACTAGTCAGTAGCAGAATATTTGTAGTGTAACACTTAAATTAAGCTTGTTTGTAGAGTAATAATGGCAACAATATTTTTAATTACTGCATGCTACTACACACACAATGTTAGATCTTTTGCTATAATCCTCTCAACAGGCCTTCAAGGAAAGCATTATTTTTAACCCAATTTTAAAACCAAGGAATTCGGGGCTGTCCGAGGTTTTCCTGCTTGCCCAAGTCACATAGTCAGTACTCAGCCGATGTGTTAGCTCTCCCTACATGAGCTGATTCCAAAGGTCCAACACTTTACGTTGCAGAGGAGTGCCTCCAAGATGCAGAGACTCAGTCCTGCGATTAATTAACAAGAGCATTGTAGAATTTCATATTGGTATAAATATCTGGTTGCCTAATTAAGCTATAATTTTGGCTGTAGAAAACCTCTCTGGGGAAATTAGGTAAAGGAAACATTGAGGGCTTCACAGGGAAAAAGGTACTTTGTGAATTTGTTAGGGAAAACCAGATGGCAAAATTTAGAAGCCAAAATTCAGGAAAGACTCTAAAGAATTTTCCTAGCAAAAGACCTTCTAAGATGGTTTTTCCATTTCTGGTGATATACCAAGATGATTTTAAATAAAGCAGATGACAGGATAATAGTTAAAATCCAGAAATCTACGACCTGTCCAGAAGAGAGCAATTTTGCATGTAGCATAAAGTTGAGGAATCCTAATTTAACCATCAACTCTGTATCAGTGGAGTCTTGGTGGCACAGCTTGTCTGCTAACCAAAAAAATTGGCAGTTCGAATCCACCAGCCACTCCATGGAAACTCTATGGAGCAGTTCTACTCTGTCCTGTGGGGTTACTACAAGTCGCAATTGACTTGACAGCAGAGGGTTTGGTTTGGTTTTTCTATATCAGTATTTTTCTAAATTTGCACAATGTATTTTTTTCCACCCTAAACTTTTTATTTAACTTTTTAAAAGAAATTGTGATAAATATTTGTTGTTTTTGTTGTTACATGCCATTGGGTTGATTTTGACTCACAGTGACCCATGCGACAGAGTAGAACTGCCCCATAGGGTTTTCTTGGCTGTTATCTTTATGGAAGCAGATCACCAGCTCTTTCACCAGAGGAGCCTCTGGGTGAGTTCGAACTGCCAAATTTTCGATTAACAGCTGACCATTTAACCATTGCACCACTATAGGTAACTAAACATTTTCCATTTCAAAAGGTATGTGTATTTTTAAAGCAAATATGTATATGTATCTCCAGAGTGAGCTAAAGTTGTCTCTACTAAAAATGTTCCTTAAATTTTACAAACGAAAACTAGTTATAAATTCCTCAGGCTCAGCAATCTTAAACAATCGTCAGAGAAAAACTTATAAATTAAAAAACTGAATAAAATTCAAATTAACCTAATTAAATTGATTAATTTTTTTGATTTTTATTTTTATTATGGCTTGCATAATTCTAATATCTTTTGTAAAAAGTATACAGTGATGGCATTTGGTCTTCACTTGGCATAAAGGATATTGTAAGTATGAAGACAAATACAGGTTGTAAAAACACGTGACGATAATGCAATAATTGTTTATACAGTAAACTGGTGATCCAGATGATCCTGAATATTTCAACATTATTTATTTTTGATTAGCAATGAAATAAAAACAAACAAAAAGTTCTTATAAACTTTTGTGGATTACTAACTTAGAAAGTATTACTTTGAACAATCTTCTTTTTAATTATACCTCACTCCTAGATTTGCTTCTTCCTGATCATTTTGTCCTTTTGACTCACATTGCCGATAGCCCCTTGGATTAATGAATCATTTTGGACTTCTTACCTTGGCTTTTAATTCAATAACCCTCAAGGGGCTACCTCCAGAATCTGATCTAAGGCCTCATGCACTTAGACTTTGAAGAAGCAGCTCATTCCCCATGACCTGCCTCAGCCTCTTGGCAGTTATTCTGAAAAGGTGACCACCCTCCACCTCTTCTGCCTCCCATTATTCCTAGTGGCCACCGAATCCACAACAGGGACTAATATTCAACTGTATGTACAAGTGATTAATATATTGAATACGAGGGACATGCTGGTAATTCGTCTGAACATTCAACAGCAACAAGGAAAGCAAAAAATATCTGGAAGTTTGTGATCAGAGAATCACACCAATGCCAGCTCAAGACATTTGGATATTTTTTAAGGAGGTAGGGGGGAAAGCAATACTGATTTTTTGTTTGGTTCTGTTTGGGAGAAGAAATAGTGTGATTTGGTTTATATTTTGGAGTTCTTGGGTTGTGCAAATGGAATGCTTGGCTACTAACTGAAAGGTTGGCAATTCGAACCCACCCAGAAGTCGCTCAGAAGGAAGGCCTGGTGATCGGCTTCAGAAAGGTCACAGTCATCAAAACTCTATGGAGCACAGTTCTACCCTACAACAGATGGGGTTGCCATGAGTTGGAACCAACTCAACAACAACTGGTTTGGTTTACTTGGATGAATTTTTGGTTTGTATTTTAGGAAAATAACTTCATGAGTAAAATCCCACCTATCATCATGGGTGGACTAGTAATATTATTACTTTGTAAAGCAATAACCAAATATTTTCTGAATTTGATTCAGACCACTATTCCTGGAGAAAGTTTCCATAGAGAATATCCCAGTCGAGATGTCCTGCATCATAAGTGCTTCATATGTGCCATTTACATCCCTGGCAATAAATAACTTACAGACTCTTTAAAACTATCACATCAGGAGAGATGAAAAGAATGAGAAATTTGATGGATGTGAAGGAGAGATGTCACTCAGGGCAGGCCAGTTTGGCCTCATCTAGAGGCTCAAGAACAGGAGAAAATCCACTCTTGTTATACTTTCCTATACGGCTGAATTACATAGCATTGGTTTGGGTGGCATGTTCTTGCTTCTACCAAAATAACTCTGGCAGCAGAATTTAAAAAGTCCCAACTCTGCCAGGTCTCTTGAAAGCAAGTGATTGTACAGATGACAGGAATGTGAAAAGGTCAGCTTCTCTGTGTTTGCTTCTCCACTTGTCCTATTATGGGAGAAAAATTTTAATAGCTGGGAAATCTGTTCAAAAACATTCCTCAGGTTTTGACTTTGGCATTGAGAGTTTTTAGTATTACTATGTTAATAACATCACTGAGGTTTTACAAGCTTATGGGATACAACTTGTAATATGATAAGGAACCCCCCCCCAAAAAAAAACAGTTGCCATTGAGTTGATTCTGACTCATGGTGACCCTCTGTGTTGTGGAATAGAACTGTGCTCTAAGCGGTTTCAACAGTGTGATCTTTTAGAATCAGATCTCCAGGCCTTACTTTCAAGGTACCTCTAGGTAGGTTTCAACAACCAACCTTTCACTTAGTAGTTGAACACTTAACTGTTTGCATTGCCCAGTCCCTGGTAATAGAGGAATTTATAGTTCTGATAGACTAGAGTTGTTCAGTTTCAACACCATTAACATTTTGGGCAAAATGATTCTTTGTTGTGAAGGGCAGTCCTTTTCACTGTAGAAAGTTTAGCAGCATCCTTGGCTCTAACCTCTAGATGCCAGTAGAATACTCCGAAGTTGTGACAATCAAAACTGTCTCCATACATTGCTAAATGTTCCTTAAGAAACTCTGTGCCCAACCAATCCATTTGAGAGGCAGAACGAACTCAACTAAGACTGAGGTACAGAGCAGTGAGTTAGGAGATTGGATCCAGAGAACTGAGTTCACGGAAACAGGGTTTTTTCTGCCTTTCACACTGCTTTACCTCCAACGCCTTACAACTCTGCCTGGTAGCATGTTAAGTGCTCAGTAAATATTTGTTAAATGAGTGAATGATCCCTCCGAGAGATGTTGGGGAAAGAAAACACGGAACGGCTATTGTTCATGAATTCATGTCAAAGTTCTCAGCAGATAAGAACTGACAAGAAAATTAGACATAGGGAAAACATAATTAAAAGAGCATGTTGATGAAGACATCATCAGATGAGGTTTCCAGATGGGAGAGTTGAGCAGAACAGATAGGTGACCCTTAAAAATCAAGAAACTCCTTCATGGACATACATTGACTCATAACGACCCTATAGGACAGAGTAGAACTGCCCCGTAGGGTTTCCAAGGAGTGGCTGGTGGATTCAAACAGCCAGCCTTTTTGGTTAGCAGCCTAGCTTTTAACCACTTCGCCAACCGGGCCCCCCATAGACTACCATGAAAACAGTACGTTGCTGGTTACGCATGCCCAAGAGGCTCTAAGATTCTAGTTATAAGATGACTAACAAAGAAGTTTGAGGTCTCCTTTTCAAAAAATGGAATAATTTAGTAAGCCTCCTTCTTTTTAGATTTTTTAAAATCTTGTTAAATGTATCCGAAACCCAAACTAAACCCATTGTCGTCAAGTTGATTCTGACTCATAGTGACCCCAAAGAGTTTCCCAAACTGTAAACCTCTATTGAAGCAGACTGCCACATCTTTCTCCTGCAGAGCCACTGGTGGTTTCGAACCACTGACCTCTCAGTTAGCAGTGGATCGCTTTAATCGCTGTACCACCAGGCAACAAAAAATTTGACATTTCAACAGTCTTCACATGTACAGTTCAGTGACATTAATTATGTTATACAACGATCACCTTTACCCCTTCTCAAATTATACCATTAACCTTCAAAGAAGCTTGGTGTACCCTAAGCATTTTTTTAATAAAGCCTCCACCAGGAGTCATCCTTACAGTAGCCAATATTTAAAGTTAAATTAAGGGGGAGCTGTACTGAACATAAGGGGTGCTTTAAAAGTCTGTCCTGATGTGAGGTACATCTGTGTACTCAGGTTTATTCTAGACTCAGGGACCTTCTGTAATCATTTCCTTTAAAAAGGAAAAAAAAAGACAAACTAATTTACATTTTTTAAATGAATTACTTTAACATGGTCCTTGGAAATTATTCCTGATCGTGGACTTCTCAATTAATGGCATTCATTTTTGGGGGGGAATGCCGTTCTAGTGGTTTGAAATAAAAGCTATTAGTTCAGAGATAATCTAATACAGGATTTTGGATATTAGGAAACTGTAAACACTGTGTGCTTCTAAGACACTCTACTGAATCAGGTTAGCTATGTGAAATGCCCAGACCAAAAATCTAGCTTAAAATAGGAGCTAAACAAAGTGTCATTAGTTCATTCAAACAATACTTATTGCATACCCAATCTGTGCAAAGTGCTATTCTAGATGCTTCGAATGCATCAGTGAATGCAGCAGGCAAAGAATCTTGCCCTGCTTATAGTCTAGTGGGCAAAGCAAACCACAAACAAAAGTCCTAAAAATTAAGTAAATCACATCTGAGTTAGAGAGTTATAAGAACTTTGGAAAAAAAAAAAAAAGCCAAGCAGGAGAAAAGATGTTCAAAGAGCCTCATTGCAGGTGGGGAGGGAAATGGGTAATTGCAGCTGTAAAAGGGTGGTCATTGAGAAGCGAATATTTGATCAAAGACGCACAAGAGGTGAGTGGATTACCAAGGCAGCTCTCTAGGTAAAGAGCATTCAGGGAGTAGGAGGAAACACCAGTGCCAAGTGCACAAGGTGGGTGCAAGCCTGGTATGCTTGAGGAGCAGTGAGCCAGGAGGCCAGCGAGGCTGGAGCAGAGTTGAAGGAGAAAGGAAAAGGAGACAAAGTACAGGAACCAGGGGACTTGGGGGGAAGGGTGGATCAGTTAGTCCTATAGGACATTGAAAGGACTTTGACTTCTTCTCTACCAAAATAGAAATTTATTGAGCAGTTTTGAGCAGAGGTGTCACAAGACTTGATTTAAATTAGGAAAGAAATACTTGTCTTCTTTGTTGAGGAAAGCCAGAATTTGAAGGAGTGAGGGTAGAGGCAAGGAAGCCAGTTAAAAGGCTGTTGTAACGATCTAGGTGAGAGATGTCGATTGATTGAATTTTGTGATGGAATCTGTTGTTTCTTGTTGCCGGTGGAGAGAATATGGACAGTGTATTATGAGGGTTTTGATTTCCTAGAGAACAGCCTTTTGGTTAAGACAGCTGAGTCTGGTGAATAGATCTTGCTCACACTAGGTGGACCTCTGTGAGCTGGAAAATCATCTTACCTATCTCACTTGGACTATGGATCTGGATCATATTTCTTGCCCATGCATCAGTCCTTTCTGCTTCAACTTAGAATGAATAAAAAAAGTAAAATAAAACAAATGAATAAAAAAATTACTCACATTTGTTAATTTGTTTACATTGTCCACACTGCTTTAAATTTTATATTTAATTCTTATAAACCTACAAGGTAAGTACCATGCTTATATACATTTTTTAAATGAAGGAACCAAACTGAGTAACAGAGAGGTAAGTCTTGTTCTTGGTTACACTGCTGGTAAAGAGTGGCACTGAGATTTGAACACAGGTTATCTGTCTAAGGCTGTCTAAATCACTGCCTCCTATAAAAATGGCGTGGTTGCATCAGACCTTCTCAACTGACTTCGCAAAGTGGAAGAGAAAGAATCAAGATCATCAGCCCAAGGCTGATCCCTGTGAGGTACAGGTCAAACATACCTCCACCCTCCAATCTTTTTACCAATTATAACACCAGATGTCCCTCCCATGGCACTCTCTACTTCTCTGCTGGGTCTTAAATTCATTGCAAGGGCTACACAAAACCTACAAAGCATACACACAGTTATGGGGTGTATTAGGGGAGCAATAGGTTACTATTCAGGACCAGGAATGGCTCAGGATACAGTTCGTCCATCAGGACAGCTTCGCGGCCATGCCTGCAGGTAGGCCTCTCTCTTGGCCCCAAGTCCTTGGGTCCACAAATCAGAAAAAAGTTCTTTGTGTCATCTAACAGATGGGTGGTGGCTGCACATGAGATGCACTGGCCAGGAATCAAACCCAGACCTCTCACATGAAAGGTGAGAATTCTACCGAGCCACCACTGCCCCCTAAAAGTGGCACTGCTCTGTGAAGCAGAATGCATGCATGCCCAAACACCCAGTGACACCAATCCTGAAATGATGCGCCTATGTCTCTAAAAGTGTGTACATATGTTCACTAAGTAACATACAAAAGAATGTTCATAGCGGCACTATTTTTAATAACAGTAATCTGAAAATTTTGTCAGATGAAATGATAAATATATGTGGAATATTAATTTAATAGAATACTATACAGCAATGAGAATGGAGATTATCGGTGTATGACGGATGAATTTCAGAAACATAGTGGTGAGTAAAAAAACACACAGAGTGGTATATATTGTATAATTTCATTTGTATGAAGTTTAAGGCCAGCAAAAATAGCCAATGGTGATAGAAATCAGGACAGTGTTTACTTCTGTGGAGGGGCAGCATGACTGAGAGACTGTACCGAGGTTGTCTGGAGTGCTGCAAGCATTCCATTTCTTCTGAGAGTAGGTGGCGTTTACACAGATGTATTCACTTTTGGATATTCGTCAAGCCGTACATTTGTGGTCTGTGCACTTTTCTATGTACAGAATCTGCCTGCAAAGACTGACCTTTCTTTAGAGGATGGCAGGGGAGCAAGAAGAAAGTGGAGATCCCACAGGCATCAACCAGACCTGTTGTTTCCATTTGAATAACGATAGGCAGAGTCCCTGGATGGTGCAAAGAGTTAACAAACTCGGCTGCTAACTGAAATGTTGGAGGTTCAAGTCCACCCAGAGGCACCAGGAAGAAAGACCCGGTGATCTACTGCTGAAAAAATTGCCTCTGAAAACCCTATGGAGCACAGTTCTGTTCTGACACACATGGGGTCGCCATGAGTCTGAAGTTGACTCAGTGGCAACTGGGGGAAAAAAAAGCATTGGACTAGTAATTTAGGTCCAACATACCCCAATCCATGAAAAGTTTTCAGAATTCCCTTCCCTTGTAGTTTCAGTATGAAGTCCCTGGGTGGCAAAAACAAGTGCGTGCTTGACTACCAGTCCACCCAGAGGTGCCTCAGAAGAAAGGCCTGGTGATCTATTTCTGAAAAATCAGTCATTGAAAACCCTACAGAGCACAGTTCTCTGATACAATAGGGTCATCATGAATTGAAATCTTAATGACAACTGGTTTGGTTTATTTATTTATTTTTGGTAGTTTAAATGTGTGCTAGAGAATTCATTTCTTTTTGGGTTTGATGATACGAAGGACTTTTTACCTGAATCTGATCCTCTATGCTATCGCCAGTCCCAGGACCAAGGCCCCTGCCTGCATGAGTCCTACATCAACGATTGCCTTTGACAGCGCTCAGATTCCATCCCCCTCCCCCCACCACCAGAGAGGGCTCCACAGGGTACTTGTAAGGCCCAAGTTTACTTTCTTCCTTTTTCCCTCTCCTACTCCCACCTAAAGAAAAAAACTACTGCTTCTTATCTGCCACCTGCTTTATTCTCTGAAGAGAAACTAACTCCCTAATTCTGTCCTTTTCTAAAATATTCCCATCAGGATTCAGAAATGAGTCACACTTCCTGAACATTGATAAGCTAGTAAAGTTGCTGCAAGCGTATGCAGATGCATATTTTTTGTGAGGAGAATTTTTGGTTGCACTGGAATTGCAATATGGCTATAAAAAGGCTTTTTTTTGTTGTTTCATTTTTTCAGGATAGGGGATGGGAAAGTAGAGAAATAATTGTCCAAATATGACAGCTTTATATTAATATGAGTGTGTGGGGTGGTGGGTATCTACCTGGAGTCCCCTGGGTGGTTCAAATGGTTAAGCTCTCTAGAGCTAATTAAAAGATTGGAGGTTCAAGTCCACCCAGAGGCACCTTGAATGAAAGGCCTGGCAATCTGGGCCTGGCAAAAAATCAGTCATTGAAAATCCTATGCCTTAAACCAAAATTTCCCCTGAAGCCTTCTTAAAATCATACAGTAGTTTGGCTTAACTAGTAAAGAATGTCTGCCTGAGCATTGTGCTCTTTTAAGATCTAACTACATGGGATTGAATTGACAACAGCAACACAAAAGATTAGAAAGGAATCTTAGGGGGCAGTGAGTTTATGTTAATGGGGAAAGAACAACTCAGAAAAGGAGAGTGAGAATGATTGCTCAATTCAAAGAATGTAATCAGTGTCACTGAATTGTACATGTAGAGACTGTTGAATTGGTGTATATTCTTATGTGTGTATTCTCAACATCAAAAACAACAATAAAATAAATAATTAAAACTAAAAAAAAAAAAAAACGCTAAAGAGCACCATTCTACTCTGACACACATGGGGTCACCAAGGGTAGGAATCAACTCCACAACAATTGGTTTGGTTTGGTTTTGGTTTATATCTCTATGATTCAAACATTTATATTCACCTACCTGGTACTTACATGACTCTAGACTAGTTCAATAATCATACTGCTCTCAGTCCTAGAAGGAAATCTAATCTTCATCTCAAAGCATATTGGTGAGTAAATATTGATGCATCCAACCACTTGCCATAGATATTGCTTGGGTAAGCCCAAGGACCTAAATGACAACTATACACGTAGACCTCACCAGATGGAATACACAGGAATCAAATTGACTACATGTGGGGAAAGAGATGATGAAGAAGTTCAATATCGTCAGTCAGAACAAGGTGAGGGGCCAGCTGCAGAACAGACCATCAGTTGCTCATATTGCTCATATGCAAGTTCAAGATGAAGCTAAAGAAAACTAAAACAAGTCCACAAGAGCCAAAGTATGACCTTGAACATATCCCACCTGAATTAAAGGACCATCTCAAGAATATGTTTGATGCATTGAATACTAATGACCAAAGACCAGAAAAGTTGTGGGATGACATCAAGGATCTCATACATGAAGAAAGCAAAGGGCCATTAAAAAGACAGGAAAGAAAGAAAAGACCAAAACAAATGTCAGGAGAGACCCTGAAAGTTGCTTTTGAAAGCAACTAAAGCAAAGGGAAGAAATGATGAAGTAAAAGAGCTGAACTAAAAATCTCAAGGGGCAGCTCAAGAAGACAAAATAAAGAGTTTTAATGAAATACACGAAGACCTGGAATTAGAAAAACAGAAGAGAAGAATACGCTCAGCATTTCTTAAGCTGAAAGAACAGATGAAAAATTCAAGCCTTGAGTTATAATATTGGAGGATTCTGTGGACAGAATATTGAATGGAAGGAATACACAGAGTCACTGTACCAAAAATATTTGATCAATGTTGAACCATTTAAGAAGGTAGCATATAATCAAGAACTGGTAGTATTGAAGGAAAAAGTCCAAGCTGTACTGAAGTTCATTAGAAAAAAACAAGGCTAGGAATTGAAGGGATAACAATTGAGAAGTTTCAACAAACACATGCAAGGCTGGAAGTGCTCACTGGTCTATGCCAAAAACTTTGGAAGACAGTTACCCGGCCAACTGACTGGATGAGATCCATATTAATGCCTATTCGAAAGAAAGGTGATGCAACAGAATGCAAAAATTATCAAACACAATCATTAATGTAACACACAAGTAAAATTTTGCTGAAGAAAACTCAGTAACGGTTGCAGCAGAACATCAACAGGGAACTGCCAGGAATTCCAGCCGAACGTGAAACAAGGGATATCATTGCTGCTGCTAGATGGATCTTGGCTGAAAGCAAAGAATACCAGAAAGATGTTTACCTGTGTTTTATTGACTATGCAAAAGTGTTTGACTGTGTGAATCATAACAAATTATGGATAACGTTGGAAAGAATAAGGATTCCAGAACTCTTAATTCTGCTCATGTGGAACCTGTATGTAGATGAAGAGGCAGTTGTTCGAACAGAACAAAGGGATAATGCTTGGTTTAAAATCAGGAAAAGTGTGTGTGTCAAGGTTGTATCCTTTCACCATACTTATTCAGTTTGTATGCTGAGCAAATAATCTGAGAAGCCAAACTATATGAAGAAGAATGTGGCATCAGGACTGAAGGAAGACTCAACAGCCTGCGATAAGCTGATGATATAACTTTGCTTGCTGAAAGTGAAGAGGACTTGAAGCACTTACTGATGAAGATCAAAGACCACAGCCTTCAGTATGGATTACATCTCAACACAAAGAAAACAAAAATCCTCACAACTGGACCAATAAGCAATATCATAAGTGGCAAAAATATTGAAGTTGTCAAGAATTTCATTTTTTTTTTTTAAACTTACAGTCAATGCCCAGAGGAGCAGCAATCAAGAAATCAAACGATGCATTGCATTAGGCAAATTTGCTTCAAAAGACCTCTGGCAAAGTGTTGAAAAGCAAAGATGTCACTCTGAGGACTAAGGTACACCTGAAAGCCATGGCATTTTTGGTTGCCTCATATGCATGTGAAAGGTGGACAATGTGTAAGGAAGACCGAAGAAGAATTGCTGCCTTTGAATTACGGTGTTGGTGAAGAATAGTGAGTACAACAAGGACTGTGAGAAGAAGGAACAAATCTGTCTTGGAAGAAGTACAGCCAGAACACTTAGAAGTGAGATTGGCAAGATCGGAAGGGATCAGTCCCTGGAGAAGGACATCATGCTTGTTAAGTAGAGGGTCAGCGAAAAAGAGGAAGACCTTTGATGAGATGGACTGACACAGTGGCTGCCACAATGGGCTCAAACATAACATCTATTGTGAGGATGGCACAGGACCAGGAAGGGTTTTGTTCTGTTGTGCATGAGGTCACTATGAGTCAGAACCAACTCCATGGCACCTAACTATAACAACAAGCCTAAAATGTAAAAGATCCCTTTTTTTGCTCTTTTTTTCTTCCTTCTGTCTCTCCCTCCCCTCTTCCTTTTTTCTTCTTTCCTCCTTCCTCATTTTCTTTCACTTTCTTCCTTACTGCTTTCCAAATAGATCGATGTCTGAGGAGACTCATCCATTTCTGATTCAACCATGGAACAAAAAGGACAAAGAGTAATTCGAGCGATAGCCGTGATACAGGCAGTTTTTTATTTTGAGTTAAGGCTTGGGGTCCTGTAATAAAAATGTAAAGAAAAAGAATTTGCTGTTGTAGTGCTTGGATTGGCAAAGGGGGAATTCAATTATTTTAAGAATCCATTAGCTAATGAATAGTTTTATCAGTGTTCCCAGAAAAGCTTGGCTGGAATGCTTGGTGGGCCATGGTACTCTTTAAAGGAGACCCAAGAGGAGGCGCATGAGGAAAGACGTGATTGGCAGAAACCTACACTGTAAATAAAAATGTCATTTGGTGGGGACCAAACATCAGAGAGCTGGGTTGAAGAAAATGTAGCCATGAATGTGTCTGCCTGAGCATAAGGCTTCTGAATTTGTAATTCTTTGTTTTGAAAAGTGAGTGGGTGATTGAATTCATTGAGAACTTGAACAAGTTGCATGCTTTGTGAATAAAGAGATCGATAGAGTGACCTATTTATTTAATCAATAAATGTCTGCTGTTCTAATTTATAGCTTAAGGCTCAAGTGTCTGAATCATAAACTCCGAAGGACAAGTGTACCAGTGGCATGTAACTGAGGGTTCAACCTAAATCTTCCCTACTCGAAGATGCCTTTCTTAACCTTCTGGGGGATGAAGCCCTTCTCCCACTGCCATCCTACCTTATTACCCTATTTTTGTGCTTATCATCTCTCTACTCCCATTAGAACATGAACTCATTTTGTTTTGGGAGCAGGAATTCAATTTGTCTTCTACCTCCACCACTTAAAACAGGGACCAGAACATATAAAGTACTCAATATTTTCTGACTGGCTACTACGATTTGCACTCAACCACTAACCTAAAAATTGGTGTTATGAACCCACCCAGCAGCGCCATGTAAGTTAGGCCTGGCAATCTGCTTCTATAAAGATTACAGCAAAAATCCTTACGGAGCACAGTTCTACTTTGTAACACATGGAGTTGCCATGAGTTGGAATCAACTTAATGATGACTTTTTCCTTTTTTTTTTTTTTTAACTACGCTAAGTAACTGTCAAGGATATTCATTGATAGCGCGCATAAAGGTGCTCCCCCCACTCCTTTTTTTTTTTTCCTACCACTAAGGATAGAAATGGGCACAAGGAATATCCTCATAAAAACTTGTTGAGTAAATAAAAGATTGGCTGAATGAATGAATGAGTTCAGAACATGAACAACTGCAGACTCCTCTGCAGGCTGAGAATAAAAGATGGTGAGTCAGAGTTGTGAGTTTTTATAAAGTGACAACAATGTGCATCACACTTGCAATACCTGAGGTTCTAAACCAAAGCAGGAAAGTAACTGAAAGTCCCCAGTTCTCTCATAATCATCAGCAATTCCTGAAAGCACCTCAGTGCACCTCTGTATTCTCTCATTGGATATGTACCAAGCGGCCCTTTTCCGTACACATTTTGAGGCTGTTTACAGTTATATGATTCATTTCTCTCTCAAATCCTCTAACAATTAGCTCTCATTTAATTGTACAATCATCATCTCAGTCACCACAGAAGTTTTGACCCCTTTATGTGCAGAGGGTCACTATGGGATGGGATCAACTCAATGGTAATGGGTTTGGTTTTGATTTTGGTTATGTGATAGGTCACCTAGAAGCCCCGGTGGCATAGTGGTTAAGGCACTTGGCTGCTAACTGAAAGATTGATGGTTTGAATCCACCAGGTGCCCCACCATAAAAAGATGTGGCAGTCTGCTTCTGTAAAGATTACAGCCTTGGAAACCCTATGGGGCAGTTCTACTATGTCTTATAGGGTCGCTATGGGTCAGAATCAACTTGACAGCAGTGGATTTGGTTCTTTTTGGTTTTCATGTGACAGATCCCCCACATGCTTGTCAGTTTGTCGTACTGTGGGGGGTTGCGTGTTGCTGTGATGCTGGAAGCTATGCCACTGGTATTTAGATACCAGCAGGGTCACCCATGGAGGACAGGTTCCAGCTGAGCTTCCAGGCTAGGACAGACTAGGAAGAAGGACCCGGAAGTCTACTTCTGAAAAGCATCAGCCAGTGAAAACCTTATGAATAGCAGTGGAACATTGTCTGATATACTGCTGGAAGATGAGCCCCCCAGGTTGGAAGGCACTCAAAAGATGACTGGGGAAGAGCTGCCTCCTCAAAGTAGAGATGACCTTAATGACATGGATGGAGTAAAGCTTTCGGGACCTTCATTTGCTGATGTGGCACCACTCAAAATGAGAAGAAACAGCTGCAAAAATCCATTAATAATGAGAACCTGGAACGTACAAAGTATGAATCTAGGAAAATTGGAAATCATCAAAAATGAAATGGAACACATAAACATCGATATTCTAGGCATTAGTGAGCTGAAATGGACTGGTATTGGCCATTATGAATCAGACAATGATACAGTCTACTGTGCTGGGAATGACAACTCGAAGAGGAATGGTGTTGCATTCATTGTCAAAAAGAAAGTTTCAAGATCTATCCTGAAGTACAACACTGTCAGTAATAGGATAATATCCATATGTCTACAAGGAAGACCAGTTAATACGACTATTATTCAAACTTACGCACCAGACACTAGGGCCAAAGTTGAAGAAACAGAAGATTTTTATCAGCTGCTACAGTCTGAAATTGATCGAACATGCAATCAAGATGCATTGATAATTACTGGCGATTGGAATGTGAAAGTTGGAAACAAAGAAGAAGCATCAGTAGTTGGAAAATATGGCCTTGGTGATAGAAATAATGCCAGAGATCGAATTATAGAATTTTGCAAGACCAATGACTTCTTCATTGCAAATACCTTCTTTCACCAACATAAACGGTGACTATACACACATGGACCTTGCCAGATGGAACACACAAAAATCAAATTGACTACATCTGTGGAAAGAGACGATGGAAAAGCTCAATATCATCAGTCAGGACAATGCCAGGGGCCGACTGTGGAACAAACCATCAATTGCTCATATGCAAGTTCAAGAAAATCAGAGCAAGTCCACGAGAGCCAAAATATAACCTTGAGTATATCCCACCTGAATTTAGACACCATCTGAAGAATAGATTTGACACATTGAACACTAGTGACTGAAGACCAGACAAATTGTGGAATGACATCATCCATGAAGAAAGCAAGAGGTCACTGAAAAGACAGGAAAAAAAGAAAAGACCAAGATGGATGTCAGAGGAGACTCTGAAACTTGCTCTTGAGCGTTGAGCAGCTAAAGCAAAAGGAAGAACTGATGAAGTAAAAGAACTGAACAGAAGATTTCAAAGGGCCTCTCGAGAAGACAAAGTAAAGTATTATAATGACATGTGCAAAGAGCTGGAGATGGAAAACCAAAAGGGAAGAACACGCACAGAATTTTTAAAGCTGAAAGAACTAAAGAAAAAATCCAAGGCTCAAGTTGCAATAGTGAAGGATTCCATGGGGAAAATATTAAATGATGCAGGAGGCATCAAAAGAAGATGGAAAGAATACACAGAGTCATTATACCAAAAAGAGTTAGTCGATATTCAACCATTTCAAGAGGTGGCATATGATCAGGAACCAATGGTACTGAAGGACGAAGCCCAAGCTGCTCTGAAGGCATTGGCGAAAAACAAGGCTCTAGGAATTGATGGAATATCAATTGAGATGTTTCAACAGTCAGATGCAGCACTGGAGGTGCTCACTCGTCTATGCCAAGAAATATGGAAGACAGCTTCCTGGCCAACTGACTGGAAGAGATCCATATTTATGCCTATCCCCAAGAAAGGTGATCCAACCAAATGTGGAAAAAATAGAACAATATCAACAATATCACACGCAAGCAAAATTCTGCTGAAGATCATTCAAAAATGGCTGCAGCAGTATATTGACAGGCAACTGCCAGAAATTCAGGCCTGTTTCAGAAGAGGACGTGGAAGCAGGGATATCATTGCTGATGTCAGATGGATCCTGGCTGAAAGCAGAGAATACCAGAAGGATGTTTACCTGTGTTTCATTGACCATATAAAGGCATTCGACTGTGTGGATCATAACAAACTATGGATAACATCGTGAAGAATGGGAATTCCAGAACACTTAATTGTGCTCATGTGGAATCTTTACATAGATCAAGAGGCCATTGTTGGGACAGAACAAGGGGATATTGTTAAAGTCAGGAAAGGTGTGCATCAGAGTTGTATTCTTTCACCATACCTATTCAATCTGTATGCTGAACAAATAATAGGAGAAGCTGGACTATATGAAGAAGAACGGGGCATCAGGATTGGAGGAAGACTCATTAACAACCTGCATTATGCAGATGACACAACCTTGCTTGCTGAAAGTGAAGAGGACTTGAAGCACTTACTAATGAAGATCAAAAACCACAGCCTTCGGTACGTACTGCACCTCAACATAAAGAAAACAAAAATCCTCACAACTGGACCAATGAGCAACATCATGATAAACGGAGAAAAGATTGAAGTTGTCAAGGATTTCATTTTACTTGGATCCATAATCAACAGCCATGGAAGCAGCAGTCAAGAAATCAAAAGACACATTGCATTGGGCAAATCTGCTGCAAAGGACCTCTTCAAAGTGTTGAAGAGCAAAGATGTCACCCTGAAAACTAAGGTGCACCTGACCCAAGCCATGGTATTTTCAATCACATCATACGCATGTGAAAGCTGGACGATGAATAAGGAAGACCGAAGAAGAGTTGATGCCTTTGAATTGCGGTGTTGGCGAAGAATATTGAATATACCATGGACTGCCAAAAGAACGAACAAATCTGTCTTGGAAGAAGTGCGGCCAGAATGCTCCTTAGAGGCGAGGATGGCGAGACTGCATCTTACATACTTTGGACATGTTGTCAGGAGGGATCAGTCCCTGGAGAAGGACATCATGCTTGGCAGAGTACAGGGTCAGCAGAAAAGAAGAAGACCCTCGATGAGGTGGATTGACACAGTGGCTGCAACAATGAGCTCAAGCACAGCAACGATTGTAAGGATGGCTCAGGACAGGACAGTGTTTTGTTCTGTTGTGCATAGGGTCGCTATGAGTTGGAACTGACTCAACGGCGCCTAACAACAATAATGTGACAGATATGGACACATTGATGACATTCAGGGATTCACATTGTGGTAGACAGAATGACGGCCCCTAAATATGCCCATGTCCTAATCCCAGAAACCACTAATATGTTTCCTTTTTAGGCAAAAGGGAATTTGCAAGTGTGGTTAAGGATCTCGAGTTGGGGAAATAATCCTCGAGTACCCAGGTGAACTCAATGTAATCACAAGGGTCATTATATGAGGGAGGAAGGAGGATCTGAGTCAAAGAAGGTGATGTAATGACAAAAGTAGAGTTCAGAAGTATGCATGGCCACAAGCCAAGGAATGTAAGTTGCCTCTAAGCAAAAAACCCAACCAGTTGCCATGAAGTTGATTCCAGTATATGCCTCTGGGTGGGTTGGAACCCACAACGTTTAGATTAGTAGCCAAGTACTTGACCATTTCCACAATTCAGAGATACCATGGGTGGCTTCTAAAAGCTGGAAAAGAACAGATCCTACCTTACAGCCTCCAGCCCTGCTAACACTTTGATTTTAACCCAGTGAGATCCATTCAGATTTCTGACCTCCAAAACTGTGAGACAATAAGCCTGTATTGTTTTAAGTCACTAAGTGTGTAGTAATTTGTTATAGCAGCAATAGGAAACTAACACAACAAAGTAACATGGGGTGAGGCCTTATCTCAAGGAGTTTACAGGACAGTTGATTCCAGATCTTTCGTATGTAATTTGTTGTTCAATCCTGCACGTTCTTGCATGCACCCTTTCTATGACATTCTTCTCTGCGGCATCTTTACTACTTTTACATTCCCATGTCCCAGGCCCTCACCTTTCGTTCCCTGTTAACATTTGTTAATGTTTTCGTTATTCACAACTTAGCTAATGTGACAACCTTCTAACAATTTTCCGTTTCTGATTCCTTCATCCCCTGTGGACCGACTATTTAGATTCATTGTCTTACTGTGCCTCTTACTCATGCAGTTAGACTTTCATTGCTTGGGTTAAAGAGTCAATCGTTCATAACTATTATCCCGTGCATCAGCAGAGCACCAGCCCCTGCTTAGAAACATTCAGTTCCTCCAAGTTCCTGCCATCTGTAACTTGGTGTGTTAGGAACTCTTTTTGTTATGCTAACTCTCCCTTTCTAGTTACATTTCTTTCTATTTATTATCCCAAACTGAACTTAATGCTTTAGCACACTCTATACCTTTCTATTTCTGCACCTTTTTTTACGCCACTTTTGTTACATAAAATGTGCTTGGTACAATGTTATCAGAATTTTATCTGTCATTTAACCAGTTAACCCGTTGCTGTCAAGTTTAACTCCAACCCATGGCACCCCATGTGTGTCAGAGTAGAACTGTGCTACATAGGGTTTTCAATGGCTGAATTTTTGGAAGGAGGTTACCAGGCTTCTCTTCTGATGTGCCTCTGGATGGACTCAAGCCTCCAACCTTTCCGTCAGAGAAACCCAGTGCTGGAGGGCCCAGGTATCAGTTACGGGAAGCAGCATGAAATGTGCTGTATCCACTTGAGTCCCCACTTCTATGACTTTCCTGAAGTTGGGAATATTCCCAATTCATAGATGAAATAAATGAAGACTAAAGAAGGTAATGACTTGATTCACGTTATTTTTATTTTACATCAACAATTGGAGGAAAGAAATCCAACCAAACTCTCATTTTCATAGTTATCTCTAAAAAAAAAAAATCTCTAGGGAAGCTTTATTGTCATTTTGGAAAATTTTGAGAGTTCTAAATCTTTACTTTTTCCATCAGATTTCTCCTTTCTTTATTATTCTTAATTTCTGACTTACAAATTACTTGTGTTTAGTTTCTTGGCCACATTTCCATGGTTTTTGCGATCATTTTAATTTTTAAATAATTAAGTAAAATAGGACTTCTTATTTTGAATAAAGGGAGGTTTTTCCTTTGCCTATTCAAGTAACTGTTTCATTTAATTATTTTTTTTTATTTTATAATAGTCTTAGGGCCCTGGTGGCACAGTGGTTAAGAGTTCAGCTGCTAACCAAAAGGTTGGCACTTTGAATCTACCAGCATCTCCTTGGAAACATTATGGGGCAGTTCTATTCTGTCGTATAGGATCTCTACGTGTTGGAATCAACTCGGCAGTAACGGGCTTAGTTTAGTTTGTGTGTGTGTGTGTGTGTGTGTGTGTGGTTATGCAAGTAGTTGATAGACAGGTCTAGAAGTTACGTTTGACAGAAATGAGCTGGAATCCTTTAAATGAATTGCGATACTGAGAGAGAAGAATTTCCAAAGAACACTGTCCCCTATATGTGTTATTCATATGATAAAACTGTTTTGTTTTAGTTAATGTCAATTATATTATTCCCATGCTCAGGAGGAAGAAACCTTATTCAGAGCTAAGGGCAATGTCCAGGTTACAGCCCATAGAGGAAGATCTAATTTGTAAATGGAGAGAGAAGTGAACCTTCTCATTCCTCGCTTCAAACTCAGTGGAAAAATTATCGGATTTTATCCATTAGTGCAATGGACAAGGTGGGAATACAGTAGGCTTTTCTTTCAGCTGTGCTCTGCAGGGGAGACATCCTCCCGAATAAAGCAGGAGAGACTTCTGAGGAAAGAGAATCTTAGCCTTTTTTTTTTTTTTCTGTCAGTTTTACTCAATATAGTTCTGCTTGAAGCAGATTTCAGTTGCTTAAGCTTTTCTTTCTCAAGAATGGATTATCAAACCATAAAATTTATCTACTTCAAATTTACAAGGCAGTTGCTTTTCAGTGTGTGATCCCTAAGCAATCTCAGTAAGTGAAGGGCACTTAAATTTGATTTGGGAGAACTTTCTAGAAGATTCTTAGAAGTGAAGATGCACACTGGTATCAAGAGTTTACCTTAGGAGTGGGCTTTTACTCTTGCTAGCAGTACTTCTTGGAAGAAGCTTCTAATGAATATTCTGGCTGTACTTCTTGGAAGAAGTACAGCCAGAATATTCATTAGAAGCAAGGATGGTGAGACTTCTCGTGTACTTTGGACATGTTATCAGGAGGGATCAGTCCCTGGAGAAGGACATCAAACTTAGTAAAGTAGAGGGTCAGCAAAAAAGAGGAAGACCCTCAACAAGATAGATTGACACAGTGGCTGAAATAATGGGCTCAAGCATAACAACGATTGTGAGGACGGTGCAGGACCGGGCAGTGTTTCCTTCTGTTGTACATGAGGTTGCTATGAGTTGGGCCGACTCAACAACACCTGACAACAACAGCAGTTCCATATGTATGACATTAGGACACACACACCACTCACAAAACAGGGGAGGCAACTATTGCAAAGAACCTGCAACTGGAATAAGTAATTGATCTCAGGCACAGAATGTATACTGTAATATACAAACAAAATGGCATCATGTTTATATATACTACTACTAATAACAAACATTTATATAACATATGGAGTCCCTGGGCTGTACAAAGGGTTAATGTACTCAGTTGAAAAGATTGGAGGTTTGAGTCCACCCAGAGGCACCTAAGAAGAAAGCTTTGGTGATTGGCATCAGAAATGTCACAGTCATTGAAAACCCTATGGAGCAGAGTTCTACTCTGACATACATGGGGTTACCACGAGTCAGAGTTGATTTGAGGGCAATTGGCTGGATGTGGAAACCCTTCTGGCATAGTGATTAGGAGCTATGGCTGCCTACCAGGCGCTCCTTGGAAACCCTATAGGGCAGTTCTACTCTGTCCTATAGGGTGGCTATGAGTCAGAATCGACTGGATGGCAATGGGTTTTTTTGTTTGTTTTTGGTTGGATATAGCCTTTATTCTGTATATTACACAGCAGGAACTGTTTAAAACACTTCACATGTATGGATATATTCATTCTGTGTGACAGCTTTACATGGTAAGTACTGTTAGTATCTTCATTTCATAAATAAGGAAATGGAGGGACAGAGATGGTAACCTGCCCAAGGTCACAAAGTTAGTGGCAGAGTTAGGATTTAAGCCCAGACAGAGTGGTTGCAGGGTCCATGCTCTCGACTGCTACATGCTCTCATGGGAATGCTCCATTTTAGATTGCTGAGAATGATTTTGTCCCGGTCCCTGCCAGGAATCTAAGAATGGGCTCTGTGTGAAGCAAGGCGAATTTCTTTGCCAATCTCTTGACACCACACGTTCGTGGGAAGCCTGGTGCTAAACTATTTGTAGATGACCTCCTTCTAGGTTGGGGTTTTGAAAGTAGCAGAGCAGCTCCCTCGCTGAGGTCTATTAACAGCCGGCTCTCAACACAGAGTTTGTAAAGAGGAGCCCTGGTGGTACAATGATTAAGCCCTTGAATTTTTGGTGTTTCAAACCCACCCATCTTCTCAGAAGGAGAAAAACCTGGCAATCTGCTCACATAAAGATTACAGCCCAGAAAAACCTATGGGGCAGTTCTGCTCTGTCACGTGGGTTACTACAAGTCAGAAATCTAACAACAATAGGTCCTTGGGCTGTGCAAAAACAGTTTTCACTTGGCTACTAACCTAAAGGTTGATGGTTTGAACCCCGCCAGCAGTGCTATGGAAGAAGGTCCTTGCGATCTGATGCCGTAAAGACTATAGCCAAGAAAATCCTATGGAGCAGTTCTACTCTGAAGCACATGGGATCACCATGAGTCAGAATCAACTTGATGGCAATGGGTTCTTTTTTTATTTTTTTTAATACCTTTATACTTTATAGTGTGTAGTTGCCAGGAGGTTTTTCCTCTAATCATAAGTCTATTTCCCATCAATAGAAGGAGAGACTGAGAGAGACTAATCATCTTGACCTTTATTTTGAACAAAAATGTCTTTGACTAGAGTGACCTCAAAAGGTGCCATTTAACAATACTATTTTAGAACAACAACAAAAGATATGAAGAGTGAACTATTCCAGGCTCCAAATTCTACTTATAGTAGCAATCCCATTTGTCCAGTGTACCTCCTCCCTCTCTTTCCTTCTGATCCTCGTTTTCCTATGAAGATTCATCATTTCCTACCAGAGAGCCTCACCCGGCTACCCCCATCTCCCCCACCCCAGGTTGTCCTAGTGTCCCTCCTTTCTGCACCAGCAGCTCCTGTGCTTCCCTCCATGATGACACTTAACCCACTTCACACAGAACTGCAGTCTCTGGTGCTCTTTTCTGTCCTACCGTCTACATCTTCTAAAGCTCTTGAAGAACAATGTCCTTCATTTTTATAATCTCAGCACGTAGCATGGTGTCTGGATCTCAATATATATACGTAAAATAAACATCCATAAGCATTTTTATTCCTTTGCACAGAAGATTTCACATAAGAACCATCAGTGCCTTCAACAGAGGATAGTTGGTGGATGAGATCAGTGGTAAAATTACTATTTTTGTTAATTGACACTGAGCAGAGCAGAGGATGAAACAGCAAGCTTACTGACCCAAAGGGGCTTCAATAAAGCCAATGTACACCACCTCTCTGCTTGATCTTACTGAGCTGCTCAAAAAGAGTCTAGAAGAGACAACAGAGCTCTTGAATCTACTAGCTATGAATTTAAAAAAATCCACAGTTGTGAATGTCCCCGACTAACAGAATGTCGTTAGAGCTATCTTTATATTTTGTTATGTACGATTACATATTAATTGAACAGTATAATTCCAAGTGGAATTAATAGGTCACAATATGGCTCACTGAACATGCCAGGCTTGTGACTTCTGTTGGCTACATTTTTCCCCATTATTTGCCTTTTTGACTTTAAGCACATTATCCTAACGTTGGTCTCCAATTCAACTATGATGTGGGAATAAATCTAGTAGACACATCATTGTAATTCTGACGCTTAAAAAATGCACAGGAGCTTTATGAAGACTCATGACTGTGGTTATTGCAGACACTGTGTGGAGGGGAGACTGGCAGAAGACCAGTGAGGTAAGAGTATTTTGATTTCCAGGATCATTGTGAGTCATCTATGAAAACAATAGAGGCAAATCCATGCCCCTGAACCCTTGCAGCTGTTATACCTTGGTGCAGCTTTGGCAGCTATCACCTCCACCCACCTCCACCCCAACTGTACTCCTTAGTCAGAAAACATGGCATGGCCAGTTACTTCTACTAACTTTGTAAAGTACCTATCCTTTTCATTATTAGCCACTGTTTTAGGCTCATAATAAATTAAAGCCATGCATTCCTAGGAGCAGTGATACGGATGCTAAGTTTTACGGGGCCAAGTGGGAAGATATACTGTAGCTTTCTCCCAACCACTGTTTCAAGGCTAAAAGAGCTCTTTGAAGTTCAAGATCAGAGCCCTACTTTGCAGATTACTCCAACAAATGTGGTGAATGGCGGGGGCCTACAGCTAATAATTACGGAATAGCCAGATTGTAAACTATAAGTGCTATGCTGATTTTAATTAACACATTGTAATATAATCAATACATTTTAATGCCCTTAAGTGTCTACATGGAGTAAGCACATATGTGTGATAAATGAATGAATGAAAACCTAGTTCACTAGAAGCAAAGAGATAAGGAAAAGAGAGATGCACAAAGATCAACTCAATTCAACAAGCCTTTAGTGCATAACAAGCCTCTTTGTGGGATGTCAAATAGCATGTAAATATGAGCAAGGCAGTGATCTATTGGAGGTAGAAATGAGATCAAATATGCAGAACTCTTAAAATGTCAGAGGATGAAAGAGGACAAGAAATGTACTGAGGAACATTCATAAGAGCTCACTGCATATGGTTACAGGCACCTAGATATGGGTGGCATTTTTGATGAAATCTGAGAATTGGGATTTAATATCTGTAATGATTTAAACCCAAGTAGACTTGGATTCTGAGATTTAGATTATACCTGAGTCTTTGTTGTAGCTTTCTCCTCTGTCTCCTTCTACATCTCTTTGTGTTTCTGAAGAGATGGAAAAGATCTGTTCTCTCCTGCTTTTATGAAAATTTGCTTCCTGGTTGTTTGGGGGTAGGCGGCAGTGGTCATGACCTTCTTTAGCTATCTTCTCCTGATTGGAACTTCAATATGTTGGCTCTCCAAGTACAAGCTTCAGTTTTTGTATGTATGTTTTCAAGACCCATTATACCATTGTTTGCTTCACAAGACACCAGAGTCTCTTAAGACGTTAACTAAAAGAAATCTCTCTCTCTCTCTTCCTTCCACACATACACTCATACACATGCATGTGCTCACTTGGGTTACATGGTCCTGTTCTAGGTCCAAATTATTATTATTAACTGCTTCATAGATTTTTATTATTTCCCCTAGAATACTTATTGAGCTTCTTCTATGCACCTCATAATATGTTAGAAGCCACAGAAATACACTAATATCGTATAATCTGGTTGAAAAGAAAAAAATAACTTTCAGAAGGGTAATAAATACACCATCTTATACTAATGCATTTTGACTCTTTTAATGGGCTTTCTTATACGCTATCTACTTTGACTTTGAAGCAACTATATAAGGTTGACAGGAAAGTTACCAATATCCCCATTTTGTTGTTGTTGTTAGCTACTGTTGATTCTCCCCTGACTCATGACAACCCCATGCACAACAGAAAAAAACAAAACAAAAACAAAAATTCTGCCCACTCCTGCACCATACCCATGATTCGTTGCAGATCAGATCATTGTGATCCATTGGGTTTTCATTAGCTAACTTTTGGAAGCAGATCACCAGGCCTTTCCTCCTAGTCCATCTTAGTCTAGAAGCTCTGCTGAAACCTGTTCAACATCATAGCAACACAAAAGCCCTCACTTACAGATAAGTGGTGGCTGTGCATGAGGTGTACTGGCCAGGAATCAAAACTAGTCTCCCACATGGAATGTGCTAACTCTACCATTGAACCATCCATGCCTTCCTATCCCTCTTTTAGGGATGAGGAAACTGATATAGGGAGTTATTAACCAGGCCACAATCACACAGTTGGGATGTGGCATGGTCAGGAATAGAAGGCATGTCTTCTGAAGTCTGATTCACTGATCCACAATTGCCTCCTTTGTCCTCTGAGCAGGCTAGGTAAAGGAAAACGCTCACATTACAATAAAGGGATCTTGGGTCATAGGATTTGGAACTAGACCATTCTTTTGGGGAGACCGAAGCAGAATGGAGAGACTGAAAGTGAATGGGGCACAAGGCCAAAATGTGGGATGTCTGAGTGGGAAAGGAGCCATCAAAAGAGTGAACAATGCTGAGCAGGCATGGGAAAGGTACCAGTTGGAGAAGGCAAAGGCAAAATGAATAGCCACTCCTGCCAAATTGGTACAAGATTGAAACAAGGTGAATCAGTAATTGAAAGATGAAATTTTCTTCCAGGAAAAGATTTCATATCTCCAATAATAAGACCTCCGAGAGAGGCCAAGTATTAATTAAGAGACCTAGCACATGTAGATCTATTTGATTTTGGGCAAGCCAGGTTTAAGAAAGTGGGTACAATTTTCCCTGTGTTAATCTATAGATTCAAGCAAGCATTGGGGCTGAGCAGGAAGATATGTTCTAGCTTTTTACTATACTAATAGTAAAAATAGATATATTAATAGGCTTTTTAAAAATATTTTTTGTAGAAGTTGAGAAGATGGCTCTGAAATTTATATAGAAATACAAAGGAGCCAGAATAGACAGAAGTATTTCTAAAAAGAAGAATAAAGTTGGAGGACTTTCGACTTCTGATTTCAAAACTTGCTACAGTAATCAAGGCAGCATGGTACTGGCCTAAGGCTAGCCATGTAGATCAATAGAACAGAATTGAGAGAATAGGAATAAACGCTTGCATTTATGGTCAATTCATTTTTGGAAAAGGGGAAATGGACAATCTTTTCAACAAATGGTGGTGAGTCAATGGGACACCCACATGCAAAAGATGAATTTAGACCCTTATCTCACACTGTATACAAAATTAACTCAAAAGGGATCATAAACCTAGGTATTAGAGCTATAGCTACAAAAGTTTTAGAAGAAAACATAGGAGAAAATCTTTATCATCTTGGGTTTGACAAAAAGTTCTCAGATATTAACAACAAAAATATGAGCCTTAAAGGGGAAAAAAAATGATAAATTGGACTTCATCACAATTCAAAGCAGCTCCACGTTGACATGTAAAGATCTTAGAAGTCATCACTCCCAGCCTCACAACAAAAAAAAGCTGAACAAAGTGAAAATCAACAACTGAAATGTCCTTCCTCTCCCTTGTGATTCCATTGGGCCTACATGAATAATCCAGGATAATCACCCCACCTCAAGATCCTTAATTAATCACATCTGCAAAGTCCATTTTGTCATGTAAGGTAACATATTCACAGGCTCCAGGGAATAGGATATGAATATCTTTGGGAGCTATTTTTCAATCCATCACAGTAACTAATAGCATCATCAAAAATAGTAATTTTTAAGTTACCAGCTTATCCATTCTCTTAGAACATACAAGTAAATCAAATGTAATAATAACATTTTGATAAATACAATGTAATTTTTTTTTTAATCCTAGTAAGGTTTTTCAATTTCAGAGAAAACTGCGTGTGTGTGTGTGTGTGTGTGTGTGTGTGTGTGTGTGTGTGTGTAGGAGACTGTCAGATCTGAGAGCTGATTCTGCATTTTCACTTTGATACTAAGAGACTAAAAATACCACTAAATGCAAGTTACGGATAGAAGGATCTTGGTGTGAACAGACCATCACATGCCCAGTCCTTAGTGTTTTGAGAAAAAGGTACACTTTAGGGTAATTGCAACATACCAGCTGGTAGAATGCTTAGAATGACGGTTCTTATTTTTTGTTTTTTTAAACATCTGGTCTCTTCTGGTGGGTTTTCATGTCACAGAATTTAAATTTTCCTTTCAGTTCTTGAAATAATCCTGTCATACTTTAGCAGTTTCTACTTGATTTATCTGCTAAATTTTAAAATTATTTTAAATCCCAGTGTTTGATTTTGTAACTCTCCAATGTAGTATAAGAAAGTATTGATGACATTTCCTCCATGTTAACAATTTCATAGTTTCTTATTGTATGGAACAAGATCTGCCCTGGAGAGGTGATAAATATGATGGGAATCTGATACTTCAACATCGGTCTTCTAGCATTCCACTCTATACTTAGGGTTATTATTATTCCCCATGGAAAAAAAACACGCTTATCTATTCATTTTTATTTATATCCTGCTTTGTTATAAACAGGCTTTCAGGAAAAAAATATATATATATATGTACATTTGGTTTGAAAATATGTGTCTGGGGTAACCGAATTCGATGTAAAAATCCCAATGGCATTTTTAGTGTTTCTTCTTGAAACCTTCCAACTCAGAAGTGAGAGGAGCTTCTTGGACTCTTTGGAGCCACATTCTGAACTCAGTATCAGTAAGCCCTCTTAGATGGCAGATTGGAGTTGGCAGGCCAATGTTATCTAATATTGCGGAGTGTTTTCCTGGACAGACGCCGGGGACAGTGTGGACTCCATCCACTGCCTTTGCCATCTGGTCTGTGTCCAGCTGGGTCCTCACACTGAGTCTTGACAAGGGAGGTTCTCAGCCAGAATGGGTGCAGGAGCTTCCAGGAGGGTAAACCTGTACAGCCAGCTGTGGGGGGTGGGTGCCTGCTCTGTGGGTGGGCACTCTACATGGCTTGGGTGTGAACTTCAACCTCATATGGAAGTACTTCGCTAATCTTGTTTTGGTTACTGCCAATGATGAACTAGGCATCATTGGCGTCCCTGTTTTACAAATGAGGAAACTGAGATGGAGAGATCTGAAAATTCTGTCTCCATCACTCTGATTCTCTTGGTACTTTTCCTGCCCTTAGTTTAAGGTATTGTTTAAAAGTGTGGATTTTGGGGTCTCAGATAGACCTCAAGCTGGGTTTGACTCCTAGCTTAAGCACTTACTAGCTGACTGACCTTTACCAAGTTATTTAACTTCCCTGTGCCTCAGCTTCTCCATCTGTAAAATAAGGGTTGTTACCGTGCCTTTCCAAAAGGGTTGTCATGAGGATCACCCAAGATTAAAACACACACACACAGAAACCAGTTGCTGTCGAGTTGATTCCAACCCATAGAAACCCCATGTATGTCAGAGTAGAACTGTGCTCCATAGGATTTTCAATGGCTGATTTTTTAGAAGTAGATTGCCAGACCTTTCTTCTGAGGTGCCTCTGGGTAGACTTGAACTGCCAACTTTTTGATTAGCAGCTGAAAGCTTAACCATTTGCAACACCCATAAAAAGACAAAAACAAACAAACAAAAAAACCAAGCCCATTGCTGTGGAGTCAATTTCGAGTCACAGCAACCCTATAGGACAGAGTAGAACTGCCCTATAGGGTTTCCAAGGAGTGGCTGGTGGATTCGAACTGCCAACTTTTTGGTTAGCAGCCAAGATTTTAACCACTGTGCCACCAGGACTCCAACTACTGCATAGAACAATGCCTGGCACATAGTAAATATTAAATAAATGTGGTTATTATTTTTATTATGGTTTTCACTTCCATTTTAGATTATAGTATTTCGTATGTGATTGTTTTCTCCTATTAGAGATTCAGTTCCCTGAAGAAAAGGACTCCACCCTATACATCTTGAACCCCTTGGAGGAGCCAGCACAGAGCAGGCCCTTGATATTTATTGTTTGTGATATGCTTTTTCATTCACGTTATGAAACACAATTGCCATCCATGTTAGATTTATTATCATTGAAAGAGGTCCAAATTTCTTTTTGTACAGCAGGGAAACAAAATTATATAATGTGGCACCGACTAGACTAAATAGGAGCCCCGTGCTGTGTCTTGGTAGGTGGTGTGAACAGATTCCATGGGAAGAAGGGTCTATTTATCTGGTGACATGCTTATATTGGCTCCTGCCATTGCTGGTGACACTTTGCTTCCATAATGAACTCTCCTAATTATACCCATAGAAATTTTTTTTTTCCTTAGTTGCTATTTCATTAATTTATGCTGAACTCCTTTTTCAAAATCTGTCCTAAGCAAAAGAAAATAAGATCTGGGGAAAACTGCAAAGTAATTAAGGTCTTGCTGAAATAGCTCAGTGCTAGAGGCAGAATACTTGGAAAATATTCAGATACACACATTGCCTCATCTGAACAATCTACAGCCAAAGAAGCCATGCATATTAACTAATTAGCTTGTCAAGTTACTGGCGGTTATTTTTTTAAAGGTCAACAGAATGTTAGGAAAGTATGTTGAGCATTTGATATGAATCGAATCCAGTACTGATCTATCACCAAGAAAAGTTGACTCAGATAATTGGTTTAGTAAGGCTTAATAAGGGGTATTTTGGAACATCGTTTGCTTTGTACCTTGGAATGAGATCAGAATGAGGTAATTCATTTGATGATACTTTGAAATGTGTTAGTGTAGCCTTCAGACAGAAAGCATTATTATCATTATTATTACTAAAACAAATCATCCCATAATCCTTAACAATGATAAAACTGATATTGTTGTTAGCTTCCATGGAGTCAGCTCTGTCTCATGGAGGCCTTGTTTATAACAGAACAAAACAGTGCCCAGTCCTGCGCCATCTTCACGGTCACTGTATGTTTGAGTCCTTTGTTGTGGCTGTTGTGTCCGTCCATCTCACTGAGGGTTCCCGTTGCTTTCATTGGCCCTTTAGGGGCGTGCTATTTAAAGTCATCAGGATTAACTGGACAACTTATAATGATTTCTTGTAATCTGTCATGTGTGTTCAAATGTGCCTATAATTATAGCAATAGTTATCATTTGATGAGTACTTATGTACTTGGTCTTTTACCTTCCATGTCTCATTTAACATTCACAGCATTATAATGTCCATTTTACAAGTGAAGAGCCGGAGGCTAACAGACCTTAAGTGACTTGCCCATGATCACATAGCTCACAAGAGGCACAAATTCAAATCCATGTCTTCTTGACTCCAGAGCCACACTAATTAAAGATAAACTTCACTTCAAACCATCCTGTCTCCTGCTATCTCCACTGCCTTCCATAGGAATCATTGTTGTTGTTAGCTGCCACCAAGTTGGGGCCAGAGTCATGGCAACCCCATGCACAGTGAAATGAAACATTGCCAGGTCCTGAACCATCCCCCTGATCAGCCATGGATTGGACTGCTGTGATCCATAGGGTTTTCATTGGCTGATTTTGGAAGTAGATCACCAAGTCTTACATCATTACTCCCCTGGTATTCTTATGCTAATCCTTGGCTCTCTGTTTATTTTGTAATATCTCCTTACCTTTAGTACTACCCAATGTTAATTGCTTATGGAAAATCAAAGTGATCTGAGGTATTTGACTATTTAAAATGTATGATTCCCAAACTCAATTAATTACGGTGCCAAGACACTCCAGGGTAATGTGGGTACTAGAAATACTTTGCTCTCACAGTAACTGATCCTCCTGGCTGATAGAAAAGCAGCATTTGAAGTATTAACTATGATACTTGCATGCAACCACTCTAGTCTCTGAAAATTAACATCTTGCCATTCTTCTCAAAAGAAATCAATAAGAATTGCCATCTGTCATTTTTCATAAAATATAGATATTTGAAGATCTTAAGATTAGTACTTGAAAGGATCTTAAAGATCATGCATCACCTTGTTGTTTTGAAAGGTAAGGCCCAGGGGAGTCTTAACATGTCCAAAGTCAGAGAGAGATCATGCAGGTGTATTCACATGGATCTATACCAAGCAAGCACAGTTAAATCATGACTTTCATTCATCTGCATGTTTCTTTATTGACTAGTTCAATAAACATTTATGGACCACTGGTGAAGCATTATGCACTCTGCAAAGTCCTGGAGAGTTAGTCTCACCCTTTAGAAGCTTAGAGAACCTAGCGAATGGACACAGACAAGGAAACAGACAACATCAAACCCAGATGAAGACTGCAGCCCTTCCTCCAGCCTCCAGCTCCAGATTCCACTATGCTCTGGGAACACTATTTCTTCCCTCTACCTCTTCAGCCTTTAGGTTAGTAAATAGTTTTCTGGGGTTGCTAGTCTCTGGTGACTCAACAGCTGCTGTTTCTTCCTAACTACGCTCACCTCTATAGATATCCCTCATTAAAGTCTCTATTTTCTGTCAGGACCATGGATGATACAATGAATGCTAGTTCTGCTTTCTAGGGTGTAGGAGCATATGGTTCCGGAAAAGATGCCCCGGGCTTCTGAAGTTTTTAAGCAAAAAAAAAACTCCACGTGACTGAAAACATGGTCTTCTAGAAGAGGAGAGAAACTGCCATGGCACCTACTTCCAGGTACTATAACAGGTGTAAAGTGTTAACTCTTACAACCCCATCATGTTCATTCCCATTTTATAAATAATTATGATTCTTAGGAAAATTAAGGAACTTGCTGGGTATCACAGAGCTAGTCAATGACAGGACTGAAGATTGAACTGGCTCTGCCTGATTCCAAAGCCAATGTTCTCTTATGAGTTGTTCCCACATAATTCAGAGACTAATGATATGCTGTTTACAAGAAACACACCTTAAACACAAAGTCACTTACAGGTTGAAAATAATGAATTAGAAAAAGCAATCCCATACAAACACCAATCAAAAGAAAATTTGTATATTTATACCAATATCAGATAAACTAGGTGTCAGGACATTTATTATTATTACTAGAGATAAAAGAGGGACATTGCATAATGATAAAGGCTCAATTCATCAAGGAGAAATCCAAGTCCTAAATATTTATAATCTGGTAAAATATTTGAATTTTACATTAACTAGTTGACAGAACTAATTGGAGAAATAAAGCAAAACTAGAATCATAGATAGAGATTTTATTATTTCTCTTTCAGGAATTGAAAATAGGCAATCAGTAAGGATATAGAAGACATGAATGACACTATTGATCAACTTGACCTAACTGACATTCATAGAATAGTGTACCTAACAAGTATAGAAAACACATTATTTTCAAGTACACATAGAATATTTATCAGGATATGCCATAGGCTGGGCCATAAAACAAATTTCAATATATTTGAAAGAATTAAAATCATATGTTCTCTGACACAATGATCTTAACTTTGAAATCAAAGACAACATATTGGGATAGGTAGCAAATCCTCCCAAATACTTGGAAAGTAAACAATATAAAACAATATACTTCTAAATAATTCATGGGCCAAATAAAACATAAAAAGGAGAGTTAGAAAAAATTTCAAATCAAATAATAATAATAAAAATGCAACATATTAAAGTTTGTGAATGCAGCTCAAGCAGTCTTTACAGGGAAATTTATAACTTTAAAATATTTTATTGAAAAAGAAAAAAATTATAAAAATGATCTAGGCTTCTATAAAAATTATGTGGAGACAGTATCTGACCTCCTCTAACTTCACAAGGGGTAAGAAGAATCAAAAGCAACACCCCAAAGCTGATCCCTATGAGGGGGAGGTCAGACATGACTCCTCTCCCACTGTCTTTACCAATTCTGACACCAACTCTCCCTCCCACAGCACACTCTGCTTCTCTGCTGGGTTCGATAATTCATTGCAATGAACACATGGAACTCACAGATCATACTCACGATCATGGGATTTGTTAGGGAAGTAACAGGTTGCAATTCAGGCTCAAGAACACTTATGGATACAGTTCTTCCATGAAGACAGCTTTTTCTCAGCCATACTTGCAGGCAAGCCTCTCCCTGGCCCTCGGTCTCTGCCCAAAGACATTCAGCTTTCTTGCTCCATGGGCCAGAAGCCTACTCTGCCGTCTCCTGCAGGTCTCTCCTTCCTTGGTGGTAGTGGGTTCTTCTCTCTCATACCTCTGGGGTGGCTCATTTCAAGCTCAGCAGGGTGACGAAACTGACCAATCCCCTTGGTGGGCCACAATTACCCTACCACACTGTCCCATCCAATCACCTGGGTGGGAGTTATAAGTCCATGGCTAGAAAAGCCACACAAAAAGCAATCCATTACACTAGAGCTTCCAATATAAAAGGCTGGGTGGGGGGGAGGGGGAAGAAGTAAAACCCAGTAAGTGGCAAAAGAAATAAGAGTAGAATTCACTGAAATGGAAAACAGACAAACAATAGAGAAAAATTAATGGAAAAAAAAGTTCATTTCTTAAAAGTTTTAAAATCGATAGACCCTTAGAAAAACTGATTTTAAAGGAGAGATATGTGAATAGCCACTGAGCACACAAAAAGATGTTCCACATTATTCATCTCAGGGAAATACAAATTTAAAACACATGAGATATAAGTTTCTACTCACTAGATTGGCTAAAATTAAAAAGGTTGGCAATACCAGGTTTTGGCAAGGACCTGGAGCTACTGGAACTCTCATATTTTGCTGGGCTTATGAGAAATGTTTTTGTTGTTATAACTAACTACAGAGATATTTTTCATAGACAGTTGTTTTGGTGTCACTGCCTCTGACAGTGTCACCCAGTATAGTCCACAACCCTTGCACTCCCCTAGTGATGCCACTGCCAAAACCCACAACAAAGAGTTCATTTGGATTAACTGAAATTAAAAAAAAAAAAAATGAGAGACTGAGTTAGTACATGACATTGTGAATTAGAGACATACGAAAAACTCAAAACAACTGTGCTGTATCAGTCAGTGTCATCTTGGTATACTGAGCTGGTGGATTCTGTATTCAGAATTATACCTAACATTTAATTTATGTTGATTAGTAATAGTAGTATCAAAAAAAATGAAACATGTTCTGTTTCTTATTAAGAAATATTGGATTAAATATCCAAATTTGAAGTCAAATTTCTGCTATGATGCTGATCATATTTATCTTCAATGAATTCAACAGTTTTCAGAATTATCGAATGATGCATTATTAAAATGTCCATTTGTGGTTTATTTGCTATCAGAGTGTTGGTTAAGCATGACGTCTAAAGATCCTGAATTATATACATCCACTCCTCACTTATCGACACAATTAGGTTCCAAAGATCAGGTTGTTATGTGAAAATCAGCATTATGAGAAAATGGAGGACGACCACATCAGATCACAAAACAGAGGATGACTACATCGTTACAAAACTGCCATATTACATCATTACATAATTGTCAAATTACAACATTACATAACTGTCAAACCACTGAGAATTATGGCCCAACTAAGTTGACACATAGCCTTAACCATCATAGGCAGCATTACTCTCACCTCACACTTTGGCTTTTGTCACTGATCGAAGTACATCACTAATGTGCATAATAAGTTGGATAGTAGATTTTTTACTATTGTCATAAATGTAAAATGTCAGATAATGAGATAGTCAGTGGGGAGTGTGCGTATATTGTTTATGTATGCAGTGTATGGATATACACGTATGTACACATACGTTGTTTTGCAAACAACTGTAATTGAAGTTTAGTGAAGTAACAATGCAGAAATAATAAATATTGACTGCAGTTAAGGATATCTCTATCATTATTATATCCAATACTAAGTATTTAGATTCATTTCAGCAATTTATGCTATATTGAATCAGTGTCGCTATTTTAAATTTTGTTGGTTTTCAAGTTTTATTTGTATTTAATTTGTTTTTATTTTCTAGTTTCATAAGAAAGACAAAAAATGATTTATATTTTGCAAATCTCAGTGATATTTCAACAAAAAAAAATAATCTTTTAGTTTCCTTGAAGGAAATCCTTAAAACATTCAAGTGTGAAAAACACTGAATACATAGCTATTTACATACATACATAAAAACACACACAAATACATACATACATAAAAACACACACAAATACATACATACACAGAGAAATAGTATGTGGTCTTTGTAGAAAAAAATTAAATGCTAAAAAAAATGCAAAGAATATGATGGAAAACACCCAATCCTAGAGATAAGCACTGCTAGTAGTCCATTGATTTTGTCCAGGATTATATGCATTTCTGAATTTACAGTATTGTTTACTGTGACCATTCTATATATTCTATTTTGCTTGACATGGTATCATGTGTTTTCCATGTTCTTAAACATTACTGTGAAAGACAATTTTAATTGGCTGTCTGTATATTCTTTAATTCATTTAACCAGTCTTACAAGCACATTTCCACCACTCATCTGTCCGTTGTACTGTGGTGGCTTGGTGGCTGCAGTGATGCTGGAAGCTATGCCACCAATATTTCAAATACCAGCAGGGTCACCCGTGGTGAACAGGCTTCAATGGAGCTTCCAGACTAAGACAGACTAGGTCAAGAAGGCACTGGTGGCCTACTTCTGAAAAAAACTGGCCAAGGAAAACCTATAAATAGCAACAAAACATTGTCTGATATAGTTCCAGAAGATGAGCCCCTCAGGTTGGAAGGCACTCAAAACACGACTGCGGGAGAGCCAATTCCTCAAAGTCATTAAAGGCGACCTTAATGACATGGATGGAGTCAAGCTTTTGAGACCTTCATTTGCCAAGGGAGCATGACTCAAAATGAGAAGAAAGAGCTGCAAACATCGGATAATAATTGGAACATGGGATCTATGAAGTATGAGTCTAGGCAAATTAAAAGTCATCAAAAATGAAATGAAACACGTAAGGATCCATATCCTGGATATTAGTAAGTTGAAATGGACTGATATTGGCCATTTTGAATAGGACAATCATATGGTCTACTCTGCCTGTAACGACAAATTGAAGAAGAATGACATTGTATTCATCATCAGAAAGAACATTTCAAGATCTGCCCTGAAGTATAGCACTGTTGGTAATAGGATAATATCTATACACCTGCAAAGACCAGATAATATGAATATTATTCAAATTTATACACCAACAACTAAGACCAAAAATGAAGAAATTAAAGACTTTTACCCACTTCCACAGTCTGGTCATGATAAATAGAGAAAAGATTGAAGTTGTCAGGGATTTTATTTGGATTGAATCCACAATCAATCCCCATGGAAGCAGCAGTCAAGAAATCCAAAGGTGCATTTCACTGGGCAAATCTGCTCCAAAAGACCTCTTTAAAGTGTTAAAAAGCAAAGATGTCACCTTGAAGACTAAGGTGTGCCTGACCCAAACCATGATGTTTCCAATCACCTCATATACATGTGAAAGCTGGACAATGAATAAGGAACCGAAAAAGAACTGACGTCTTTGAATCATGGTGTTGGCAAAGAATATTGAAGATAACATGGACTGACAAAAGAACAAACAAATCTGTCTTGGAAGAAGTACAACCAGAATGCTCCTTAGAAGCAAGGACAGCAAGACTTCATCCCACATACTTTGGGACATCTTATCAGGAGGGATTAGGCCCTGGAGAGGGACATCATGTTTTGTAAAGCAGAAGATCAGAGAAGAAGAGGACAATGCTCAACAAGTGGCTACAACAATGGGTTGAAACATAACAATGATTTTGTAGATGGTGCAGGACTGGGCAGTGTTTTGTTCTGTTATACATAGGGTCGCTATGAGTTGGAACAGACTCAACAGCATCTAACAGAAACCAAGGTCTGAAATTGATCAAACATGCCATCAAGATGTATTGATAGCTACTAGTGCTTGGAATGAGAAAGTTGAAAACAAAGAAGGATCAGTATTTGGAAAATCAGGCCTCTCGTTGAGGGTCTTCCTATTTTCACCGATCGTCTGCTTTACCAAACATGATGACTTGTTCCTCTGGATAATGTGTCCAAAGCATCTGAGAAGGAGTCTCAATATACTTCCTTCCGAGGAGCATTCTGGCTGTACAGATTGGCTGCAACAATGGGCTCTACAAGCAATGATTGAGAATGGCTCATGAGTGGGCTTTGTTACGTGCTGTTGTACATAGTGTGGCTGTGAGTCAGAACCGACTACAACAATACATGCATATTTATTTTACCACTTATTCTATGATAACAATTGGTAATAATATACCACCATTGTGCATAAATACTTGTTACAGTTTTCAAGCCTCTCAAAACCTTTCTTATCCTTATAAAAGATCAGCTCAATTCCTTTGTTTTCATACAGCCAGGATGTAACAGTAAAAAAAACCAAACCAAACCCACTGCCATCAAGTCAATTTCAACTCATAGCGACCCTATAGGACAGAGTAGAACTGCTCCATAGAGTTTCCAAGCAGCGCCTGGTGGATTCAAACTGCCAACCTTTTGGTTAGCAGCCGTAGCACTTAACCACTATACCACCAGGGTTTCCTGGATATAATAGTACTGTATATAAATTGAAGGCAGGTAGTCAATAAAAAGGTCCTGATTTAATGTATCCTCCCAATTGACTGAAATCATCAATCACCAAACATAAATTTGGCTCTTACCAAGTGCTAGCCTCTGTATAAGCCTCCCCTCCTGGTATTCAAATAACTTCTTGGAGTGTTTTTCAAAGTCATCAGCGTTATGATTGAGATCAAGCTAATTATAGACCGTATTAGTAAGTTAGCATTATGTGAAGAGGAGAGATGACAAAAAGGTAACAAAACAATTATAGAATTCTAAGTTACATAAGGAGAGTGAGGAGAGGGGAGAGAAGGAAGGGAAGCTAATTGAAAAAATGCCATTGAAGCAGAACTTGAAATTATACAACAGAGCTGTCAATCATCCACACTTATGACAAGCAAGGAAGGTGTAGCTATCATAGGATTAGAAGATTCTGTTTATGTAAAACTTTCCAGGGTTGGGAAACTGAGTCACCAGGAGCCCAAGTACTAATGTGTAATGTACTAATGTCCCCCAAGTACAATGACCATATTTTAAACATGTGTGATCCCAAGTACCATTTAGACATTGCAAATAGGGAAGCTGAGCTCTGTTAGCATCTACTTCTCTGTTTAAGCATGTCTCCAAAAGCCAGAAAGTGGTTTTTGTTGGCAATATTCCTAGACTCCCTTGCAGAAAAAGATGCCCAGTGTAGAGCATTCTTTCACATCCTTGAAGTCTGTCATTAAGTCACCAATGGACGTTACAACTTGTTTTATTCCAAACAAAGGTTTCAGTACTCCAGCCCCAGTGGTTAGAAATGCTTGAATCGTGGAAAGTGGTGCCTAGGGTTTTAAATTCATCTGCTCCATTAGAAACAGCAGAGTCCCATAACACAACTCCCAATCCGGAAACACACCCTGGAATGGAATCTATGTTTACCCCACGTGACACCCAAACCGTGAGTATAGAATTATGAAACGCTTTTGGGACGTGATTAATATGAATGGATCTACAGACAAAGCCAACCTCTATTTTAATATCATGTCCGTGGGTAAAATTTGCTTTAAGAATGCCAACTGATTGTCCTCCAACAGGCAAATGGAAATTTTGTTCTATTCTTCATAAAGCTGACAACAGGAGAATGCTTCACTGAGCTATAGAATATGAACAAAAGGGAGATTGGCTGTGAGTCCAAACCTGCCTATCTTTTGAGAGACTGACAGTGCTGGAGCTCGGAGTTTAAAAATCAAATCTGAGAAGTGGCATGTGACAGGAATAAATTAGCATACCTTAATATCTCCAGGAGTCATTGTCCAGAACCCCATTCTCTTCTTGAAAAATAAAACAAAAATAAAACTTAGATCACTTACAGGCACAAGCCCTAAGTGTTGTGATTATTCATTCAATATCTGAAAGAGGTCTTTTGTTAAATATTGACGTTTGGTGATAGTGGAGAAGGATTATGCCTGTTTAACAAGCTCCAAGCAGTGCCATAAACATTAGCATCCAATAGATGCTTTTGATTAGGGTGATAATGACGAGCTTTCTCTTTCATTGATGGAAGTAAGAGCCAAATAAGTTAGCCAGTATGATAACTAATATTTCTACTTTGGTAAAACATTTATATTTTTCTATAACATCATTAAAACATGGATAATTGTCACTTCGTTTTATGCTAATGAATTTTCTCTTTGAAGTTTTCTTGAAAAGTTTGATATTATTGACAACCAACTTATCTCCAAAGAGAAAGTTAAGCAAATTAATACAATGTCTTTAAGTGCTCCAAGCCCTTCAGAAAGAAGAGTTTCTCTGAGCATGTCAATGCTGTGAGTTTACATAAGTGGTTTCAAGAATGTGAAGATGAACTAACAGGTGAGGCTTACTTGGGTTTGACCAATTTATAAATCTTAAATTCGTATCTTATTAAATCATAAATCAGACCCTTGGAGTTGCTCACTTGACACTGTTGTTGACAGAAGCAAGGCGATTCATTCATGCATGAAAATTGCTGGTGGATTTTAATGGGTTGAAGCACGAAAGTAAACTGCTTATTTACTTTTAAAATTATAGTGCAGCAGACAACCCAAGACATTAAACTGACGAGTTTTACTTGTGTTCGCAGCCCTCACAGAGGTTTGGACAGTAAACAGCACATGTTGGAGACCTATCCCTTATATCCCAGGATCCTAAGCTGTTGGCCTGACTCCACCCACTGAAAAGACAGAAAATTATTAGAACCATGGAACAAATGCCTTTATTTTGCCAATCAGCCTACCTTTTTGGTAACAACAGTGCCTTTCCTTTGCAGATATACTCTACATTCCCACTGGTCTTGATGGAACGGAAAATTTACTAGTCCCTTCCCCACATGAGGAAACCCTAGTGGCGTAGTGGTTAAGTGCTACAGCTGCTAACCAAAGAGTCCGCAGTTCGAATCCGCCAGGCGCTCCTTGGAAACTCTATGGGGCAGTTCTACTCCGTCCTATAGGGTCTTTATGAGTCAGAATCGACTCAATGGCACTGGGTTTTTTTTTTTTTTTTTTTTTTGGTTTTCCCCACTTGAAGTGCCTAGAGGCACAAAGGGTTTGCAGTCAGCTGTTAACTGAAAGGTTAGCAGTTCAAACTCACCTAGCGGTGTTGCAGATGAAAGCCCTGGTGATCTTATTCTATAAAGATTACAGTCAAGAAAACTCTATGCAGCTCAGTTCTACCCTGTGATACACGAGGTCACCATGAGTCAGAATTGACTCAACAGCAATGAGTAGCCAACACGTTCCCCACCTGACCTGGGTGTGTGACCTATGCTTGGCCAATTAGCCTCTGGGAATGAGAAACTTGAACAAAATGTTTCTCCTGAAGTCTGGGGTTGTCTGGTCTGTCCTTACATTCTCTCAGTCATTATATTTCCTCCCAATAAAGTTCTGTTTTGCTTAAATTAATCAAATCTGTTTCTGTTGGTCACAGACAAAGAATGTAGGCATATACAACTATGGACCTCAAATAATGTAGGATATTTAAGGAGCTTTCAAAATGCAGAAGGGAAAGTGTGAGAGAATACATAGGCCATGGTGTTAGGCTTGGCTGGCACAATAGTCCTTAGGTATTAGCAAGGCAAGCCTAAGGAATGGTATAGTGAAATGCTCATAGGAACAGGAGTCAAGAAATCTGAGTTCAACCCACTTATTTCACTGATGAGAACATTGAAACCCAGAGAGAGGATTTTTTTTATTTAAAGTGTTGGAGTCAGTACTAGGATTGAGGTGTTCTGAAATCCAGTTCCAATTTCTTTTCACCAATAAGGGAAATAAAATCTTAAAATGTAACTCTAACATAAGCACAGTCATTTGTCAGAGACTGGATCTTGGGTGATGTCCATTGGTCTGACTCATATGAACAATGGGAACATGCTAAGCCAGACCCACATAGTAGGATATGAAAAACTGCAGCTCTTGGTTTCCACTCCACCTTTGCCTGCATGAGTGATGCTAGGTTAGGAGTATTATTGGGGTAGATACTAATTTTTTTTAACTGCTTCTGTTTGTTTCATATTCCATCTTCCTGTACATTTTGCTTTTACTCCTTTTTAGGCTTTCAACATGTATTAAATATAGGGATGCTACCAGAATTAGGCTACGCGTTTTGAGTAATCAAGCATATTTTCCAAAAGCTGCATCCAAGAGTGAACATAAGAATTCGTAGTATTATTTTCTCTGACTTGCAAACTCCAGCCCTCTGAGCTCTCTCCTAGGCACCATTGTATCTGTTCATTCTCACTTTCATGCTTCAATCTGCTCTTACTTTTTCAGATTTTATCCATGTTATCTACATCTGTCCTAAAGGAAATGATTCATCTTGGCAAAACTAGCCTCACCTCCAGGCTGGAAACTCAGATCTATTCCCATGAAGTCAGGCTTACTGACAAAGGAGGTAGGAATAACACAAACTGGACAAGGGTACTAGGCATTTATTCTAGTTTGATAGCTGAGTTGAAAATCAAATCTAACCAGAGTCAACAAGTATTAATGAAAGTCTCCAGTGCCTCAGCACTGTTCTAAGTGTTCTGAGAAGAAGAAAAACAAAAACTACTCTTCAAAGAAATGAAAATTTCTTATAAGAAAGACTTACCTACATGCAACAAAAGATACTAGAAACACAAAGGTAAATTGTACTCAACATATGACAATGCTATATTTTCTCCAAGAAAGCACCTTTCTGAGTCATTGGTCATAAAACCTCAGCCACAAAATGAAGACTATTAAAAATCAGAATTGGCCAGCTTTCATGCACATAAATTCCTATTATGGAATTAGTAAAACCTAGAGCCCCAAAAAAAAAAAAAATTTTTTTTTTTTTTAGAGCCAAAAGGAAGTCTGGAAAGCTAGAGCTATAATTTCCTTCTAAGAAGCTCAAAAAACCATTTAAAGATGGTCTCTCAATTTTCTTATTAATTTCTCCAAGGGAGTCTTGATGCATAACTCTAAATTCATACTTTTTTTTTTTTCTCAGAATACGAATGGAAGAACTTGACAAGGTATAATTAAGTCTCATTTTGTCAAGGATCATGGGGAATTCTTAGCGAAGAGTTGGAACATCAGTACTGTCTTTCAACCTGTCCGGATACTGATTGCTTCCTAAGTAGATTAGTGAAAACGAAAGAGAGGCCTCTCCTGTAACAAATTCGCCCACTTTGGCCAACCAAAGGTACATTGTAATTTTAGAAGGAACAAAAGCCAACACAGAGGTAGGCAACAATGCTTAGTGCAAAATCAAACACAACCAGTATCTAATCTTGATTACGTTGTTTGCTACATGTGTGACCTTGGACAAATTGTTTAGTTTCTGCACCTGTAAAATTATAAGATTCATTCCTGGCAGAATTGAAGACCATTCCAACTAAACTGCTGGATAAAATGTATATTTTAAAAAAAATAATAATTAAATGCATTGTGCTACTGACAAAAAAAAAAGGAGTTCTCTGAGGCAGAAAACGGTAAAAGAGGCAACTTTTTCCATGGAGTCACTTGCTGATTCCTGGGCTCTAGAACAAAGCAGGGAAGCCCAAGGCCTGTCATAGGTCCCTTGCATTAAGCCTGTGTTTCCAAAGAACTACATCCTCAGTTTAAGGTGAATGGACACTAAAGCAATATCCAGCTAGAGGACGAAGGTTGACGGCCTGAACAAAGAAAAGATAATGCCTCTAGACAGAGCCAACAAAAGATGCATTCAACACATTAGGACACAGGAATACTGAAAGGTTAGAAAAAGACACATTAGCAAATTAAAAAAAAAAAAAAAAACAGCTGGTATACTTATATTCATATAAACCAAAATAGATTTTAAGGCAATCTATTACTAGAGATAAAGAGGGTTATTATATATGATAAGTGTCCAATTCATGAAGAACATACAATTTTAAATTTGTCTACAAAAAAATAACATGATAACATGGTCTCAAAATATAAAAACAAAAAAAGAAGGTGAAAGCTCTGTAAGCATGTTGGGGAAGTTTTAGCATATATTTCCTTGCAATTGATGAAGCAGATAAAAATTAGTAAGAATATGTAAGATCTGAACAACAGTATTCATCTAATGGGCGTGCACAGAACATCGTTGAACAATTGGAGCACATTTTTCTTTTCAAGGACACACAGGAATTTTATAAAAATTGTCCTCATTCTGAGTCATAAAAAGTCTCAACAAATTTCAAAAATTGGTACCCTATGTTTAATTTTAAAAAAGGAACCAAAATACCCATAATTTAAAATTTACCCAAAAAGAAATTTTAAGTATACTCTCAAATAATTCATCTGTAGGTTGACCATATACTCAAGTTTGCCTAGAATCATTCTCGTTTATTGACTCAACATGAATAATAATACTGCATCTTCTCACACTCAAATATGTCTTAATTTAGACAATACAGTATATGATCACTCTACTGAGGGGTTAAGGAAAAAAAAATCCAAAATTTAAAAAAAATACTTAGAACTAAACAATAAAGACCTATATTATTTGGAGGCTTGTGGGATGTAATTAAAATGGTAATTAAAGGAACAATTAAGGCATTAAATTCTTATAATAGAAAAAGGAGAAAGTTTAAAATTTAATAAACTTAGGAACACCTAGACAGCGTATTTCCTATTGAAATTTTGGAAGGGACAATTATTTCTTATACAGAATTGTCTCATGCATTGTAGGACCTTTATCATTCTCACCCCCTACCTCCAATGTTAGTACTGACCCCACCATTGTGACAACCCCAAACATCCAAACACATACCCGTTGCCCAGTGGGCGTGGCACCAGCCCTTGTTAACTCCTGTGAGAAAGTCTTGGACATGTGGACACGAGAGGCAAATATAAAATGTTTGTTACAGTAGTATTATTTGCCATGCCAAAAAACTGATACCAGTTATCTAGTTTGTGTTCTGGTGTTTGTGTACTGTTAGTTATGGTTTTTATTCTATTTATGCCATGTATTAGGGTCCCTAGCATTGCCCCTACTTTTTCTTCCACGATTTTTATCACTTTTATGTTTTCTATTTAAGTCTTTGATCCATTTTGAGTTAGTTTTTTTGTATGGTATGAGGCATGGATCTTGTTTCATTTTTCTACAGATGGACATCCAGTTTTGCCAGCACCATTTGCTAAAGAGACTGCCTTTTCCCCATTTAATGGACTTTGGTCCTTTGTCAAAGATCAGCTGACCATAAACCAAACCAAACCCACTGCCGTCAGGTTGATTCCGACTCATAGAGAGTCATAGGACCTGGCAGTGTTTTGTTCTGTAGCACAGAGGGTCGCTATGAGCCAGAACTGATTCCATGGCACCTTACAACAACAACAAGGCATATATATAAAATTCAGGCAATATTGCCATTAGGATGATCAGAAAAACGACATCCTTTGTGCTTCAGTTTGTTCCAGTAGCTATGTGGTCTGGTCTTTTAAACCTATCTAATGTGCGCATTGCCTTTTTGATAAGATGTGGTCACACGCATGTCCGTGTGTGGTATGCATGTGCACAAGCCTTACGACACGTGAGTAACAAAGGCTTGAAGGCTTTTGAGCAGAGAAGAGACAAACATTGATTGAATTTTAGGAAGTAATCTATGAGGCACTTCTTCATTTTTAAAAGAATTGGTTATTAAGCAATGAGAGCTTTTAATGCTGAGTTCTGTAATTACTGTGATGTCCTTTCTAACAGCTGTGTTTTCTGTATGTGTATTTTTAGCAGGAGTGCTTGTAAAAGCGGAACTATGTGTCCTTCTGCCCAAAGCCCTCTCTACCTGAATCCATAAATTTTACTGTGTCCTTTACCCAATAAACAGTCATCCCACATACCTTGTAGGGAAATGTGAATCCTAAGGGATGTTATTTTAAAGGTCTCAGTCACCTTCTTTGCTTAATGAGACCACATCCTAGACAAGTGGGCAAAAAGATTTTAGGGTGGCAAATGTGGCATGGTTGTCTCAATTTTACTCAATAATAGAACTTTGGGCCTGTGCTCTTTGTTTGGGTTTGTGATGGCAGGAGATGTCACCTAGCCTTCTTAAGGGCCTTCACCTCAGCCCAGCTTACTCATTTATCAAGCACTTATCGGCTACCTATTATGTGTAACGAAAAGTATTAAAAAGAAAGCATGAGTCATGCTCTCATTATGTTTACAGTGGAAAAGGCAGCAAGCAAACTGAACACTGTGACTAGATGTCCACAGAGGGCTAAGGAAGCCAAGAAGAGAGCACTTAGCATCCCTGGGAGGGTCAGAGAAAGCCACCTAGAGGAGGGTTCATTGAGTAGAGTACTTAGAAAATCTCTCTGTTCTCAGGACCCAAATGCTTCAACTCAACCCATCCTTCCCAAAGGTGCTTCTAGTTATGCTATGGACTGAATTGTGCCCACCTCCTACAAAGTTGTGTTGAAGTCCTAACCCCTGTACCAGTGAATAAGACCCTTATTGGAAATAGGTGTTTTCTTTTTTCACGTTGATGAGGCCATATTGGAGTACGATGGGTCCTAAACTTAATCACTTCTATCAGGCCCACCATAAACAGCAAAGGCACACCTATCACTTAGAAATTTCCAAGGGTTTGGAGGTTACTCTACAGGAGTGGGACAAAGGCCAGGGTAAAGTTAATTCTTCACAATACAGAAGGGATTTATTATTATTATACAAGTAGCATTAAAGTCCCTGGTATCAAGTCAATTCTGACTCCTAACGACCCTACAGGACAGAATAGAACTGCCCCATAGGATTTCCGGGAAGAAGTTAATAGATTCCAGCTGCCAACTTTTGGCTATCAGCAGAGCACGAGTAATTCCCCCTCCCCCGGTCCCCACAACTGCGGTTTCCCTTCCTGGGGTTTAAGTTAACTGTAGTCAACTGAAAATATTAAATGGAAAATTCCAGAAATGAACAAGTCATAAGTTCTAAATTGGGAGCCTTTCTGAGTAATCCCACTCCATTCTGCCCAGGATGTGAATCATCCTTTTGTCCAGCATATCCGTGCTGTATACAGCTACCCGCATGTTAGTCACTTAGTAACTGTCTCGGTTATTAGATCCACTGTCACAGTATTGCAGTGCTTGTGTTCAAATAACACTTATTTTATACTTAATAATGGCCCCAAGAGTAGTGATGCTGGCAATTTGGATATGCCAAAGAGAAGCCATGAAGTGCTTCCTTTAAGTGAAAATGTGAAAGTTTTCAACTTAAGATATTTTGAGAGAGAAAAATCACATTCACATAACTTTTATTACAGTATATTGTTATCATTATTCTGTTTTATTATTATAGTTGTTAATCTCTCACTGTGCCTAATATGCAAATTAAACTTTATCATAGGTACATGTGCACAGGAAAAAACATAGTCTATACAGGGTTCGGTACTCTCCACGGTTTCAAGCATCCACTGGGGTTCTTGGAATATATCCTACGTGGATAAGGGGGACTATAGCAAATTTCTCAGTTTTATTACCTTGAGATCAGAGAACATTGTCTGCACCCTCTCTGCTTTTGGAACTTATTGAGACTTAATTAGTGGTCCAGTGATATTTAATTTTCACAAATGTTCCGTCTAGACTTGAAAACACAATTTGTTTTATATTTTCAGTGAACACTTAAAAAAAAAGAACACTTAGGTATGTATTAATCAGATTTACCTTTTTGATTTATTTATGTGTTCTATATCTTTACTTATTTTTATTCACATGATCCACTGTGGATTTGGAGAAATGAAGTAAAACGCCCAGCTACTAGTCTAGTAGATCTCTTGCAAATTCTGCTTTATAAATGTTGCTACCACATTAATTTCTGCTTGGTCTTTAGCTCTACAAATTACCTGTCTGTTATTTAACAGTGTTTAAGCTTGAATAACACTTTTTCTAATAGTAAAATCTTTCCTCCTCAGTTTAAAATGTTTGTATTTACCTGGTTTTGCCTTTTTTAGTTTTCTTTTTATTTTTGTTGCAGATCTATTAGAATACAGGTGATTCTTTTAGTAGGAGAGTAAGCTGGGACTCATTCCTGAGAATTCTCTGTTTCTCATCTCACCACTCTCCTCCCTCCTTGCACTTCACAAACAATCCAGCAGCAAGTCCCGTGGATTTTTATGGTAGAAATCTCAAATCCCCCATTTCTCTCACTGTCACCTTCTTAGTCTCAGCTAACATCATAGGTCACTCAGACTTTTCAGAGTTGCCTACCTGGTCTTCTCTCTCCCTATTTCCTTTTTCCAGTCGCTTTTCCTCATGGCACTCAGAATTAGATTACACCACACCTCTGCTGAACACATTTTCAGTGGCTTTACCTAAAATCCAAACTTTTAAGGTCCTCCTTTTGGGCCTATGTGATTGCTACCCCGATCAACTCTCATGACACCCTCCCCTAAGTGCCAACGGCTCTTCTAGTTCCTCTACCCCAACACCATTTCCATCCTGGACCTTTATCTAGACTGTCCTTTCTACCTGGAGCTACCTTAGCTTCTCTCTTCACCTGATTAACTCCTACTCATCTCCCAAGTCTCAGCTCCAATATCACTTCCTCAAGAGACTGTGTCTGACCAACCCACATATATTAGGACCTCTTGTTATTTACAGAAAACTGTTCTTTTCCCTTCATAGCACTTGCTACAATTTCTATTTATATATTTAACCAGTTGTCATCAAGTCAGTTCTGAATTATGGTGACCCATGTGTGTCAGAGTAGAACTGTGCTCTATAGGGTTTTTAATGGCTGATTTTTCAGAAGTAGATCACCAGGGCTTTCTCCCAAGGTGCCTCTGGGTGGATTCGAACTCCCAACCTTTCCTTTTGCAGCCGGGTGTGTTAACCATTTGCACCATCCAGGGACTCTTACTTATATACTTATAAACATACTAACTTTCTCTCTCCCACTAGTTCCTTGATCCATTAGGGGAGAGACTCGTGTCTATTTTACTTATCCTTATCTAACTAAGGTCCAGCAAAGTTCTAGGCAAGTAACAGAACTTCTACAAATATTTGTTGAATTGAGAAGTTTTAATTATATCTGAGGAAATTCAATCTCTGAGATTTTATATGAGTGTTCCTACACATGGTGAGCTACTTCTGAAAGGTCACAGCCATTGAAAACCCTATGGAACACAGTTCTATTCTGGCATACATGGGGTCACCGTGAGTTGGAATTGACATTGAGGTAATCATACTCTGCTTTAGTTCTAGCTGAACCCTAAAAGGATTTTGGGAAATGTTCATTACTCAAGTTAATAAAGGTTAAAATAAAGTCAAAGGTTTCTATTATTCTCTATGACCCAGCCGCCTGGTGGCTATGCAAATGCTGCCTTCATGGATCTCTCTCAGGCAGCTAAAGAGCTGCTGCTTTTACCTTGGCCTGGCTTCACCCAGACTGGGCAGCTGTGGCCAGCCCTGCCTCAGGACTCAGGTAGGGCATAAGACATCCTTGGAGGGGGATACATTGCTATCTCCACCAAAACCACCAGGTAGATTATCTTTGAGTCAGAATCTGCTAAGCCTGAGAAGGTAACAAGGAAAACACTTTTATCTCTCGGGAATTTAAAAGCCGTAACATGAGCAATATCATTGCCAACTTATCACAGGATTCTCTTAAAAGGGAAACAGACTCTCAGAAAGCTAATAGGAAAATCAGTATTTTTTTTAGAATGGAAAAAAAAAATCTTTAAAAGAAGTTAAAAGAGCAGACTTTCAAATTATTTTTCATCTTGGTGGGAAAGAAAAAAAACTCTCCTGGGAGAGTTCTCAATATAGGAAGTGTGGATATTCTTGGTCTAATTCCTATCTAGCACTTCTCTGCACTGTTCTCCCTACCACACCTCCCTGGGCCTCACTGAGCAGGAGTGCTGATTTGCATAATGAAACTTCTTGACAGGGATGGTGGGATAGCAGGACAAGAAGGGAGCCTACCCAAGGAGCCTTCGCATACCATCCAACCCACACGCCCACTATGCAAGGGAAGCTGCATTTGAATAGAAAGTGGACCTGTTTTCTTGTATTCAAAATGTCTATGGCACATGGTTTATAAAATCAAGAAGTTTATCATGTGTTCATTAGCATGAGGGCAGAAAGAAGTGGTACACAGCCAAGGGGGAAATGTGAGGAAGAGCAGGAAGTGAAATGGAAAATGGAAATGCATTTTGCAGCCCTTGGAACTGATTGAGGCTGACCCTATGTATATTAGGAGTTAATTCTCCATGGCAGGCAAGGCACCCCCCATAAAATTCTGGTCACTAGATCCATTGTTGTTGTTAGCAGCCATGAACAGGGAGGCTGGGAACTGGGTCTCTCTCTCTTCCAGTCTCCTCTACTTGTTAGAGAAAGCTTCCTCCCTGTTCTGAACCCCCAGTAACTTTCCCTGTCTTTACGACTACCTATATACTACCTAGAAGAACCTGGTGGTACAGTGGTTAAGAGTTTGGCTGCTAACCAAAAGGTTGGCAGTTTGAATCCACCAGGCATTCTTTGGGAACCCTGTGGGGCAGTTCCTCTCTGTCCTATAGGGTCTCTATGAGTTGAAATCGACTCGACAGCAGTGGGTTTAGTGGGTTTATGACTACCTAATTGTACTAAAGTAATTAATCTTTTTTAGCAGGGGAAGAAACATTCTCTCTGATAATGCATCCATAGTCACAGAACAGCCATGCTGTTTGAATTTGAACAAAGCTTGGCAACAAGATGGTCAAGCCAAGTGCAGCTGAGCAAAGGCCTCTTCCTCTTACCCCTTTCTCTGTTCCCATGCCCTCTGAAGTATAACATCCCTCAAGCTCTTTGCCTGCAATGTAAACTTGGAGCCTCATGTGTGCAGAAGAGGTTTCCTGTCAACCCACCCTGGGACAGGGGTCTGAGGGAGACCACCCCATGATGAACCTTACCCCATTCATCTGAGCCCTAATTGCTATGTAAGTAACTAAAAGTTTGTCAAATGCCACCAGATAATGTCAAGTAGTTACTGAGAGCCACAGCCCACTACAAGCCCATTTTTCATCTTAGCTCATCTCACCTACCATTGAGCCACCACCAAAGCCCTCATGCTAGATGCTCTAGGTACCTTCAGGAAGCTACTCCTAACATGCATATACCCTATCTGATAACTGATGATATAGTAATAAGCATATATAGCTACATGAATTTTTTTTTTTTTTCCTTCAGAGGGCCAAGGAATAAGACACAGGGCTAATTCTGGGTAGAAAAGAATTCTGGAGAGTTAAGGGGCAGCCTCAAGTGGTGAAGTTTGACCTGAAAGGACAGGGCAACATAATACCTCAAGCACAAAAGTTGCTTTAGGAAGAAAGAAGGAACTTTGCTCTTTGTTCAGCTTTCTGCTAAGTTGCCAATCACCAGACATCTCATTATTAATAACGTTAACAGGGAAAAGCAGTTAAAATACTGGTGGACCACATGTGTGTTGAGACATGTGGATCTGAAATGTCTTAGCTAGACTGGATGGAAGTGTTGGCCAGAACCCAGGGCAGAAAACCCCTTCTTGGTGGAAGTTTCTGGACCTTCCACCACAGCACAGAGTCAACCCTTATTATGTCTGGCATCTCTTCTGAGCAACATCGATTGACCATCGATCAGCAGCTTCATACCCATCATCCAATGGGGTCTGACATTAGTCACCAGCTTAGGGTAAATTTCAGTATCCTTGGGCCATTAGTACAGGCTAGTATCCTTTCTCTAAAATATAACTTCATGGCAGCAGCAGATGCCTTATCTGACTTGTTCATGACTGTATTCCCAGTACTAAAACAGAGCTTGTTACATACAAAAAGAAAAGAAAAAAAAAGGTCAAACTCATTCCCATAGAGTCGATTTTCATTCATAGTGACCCTATAGGATGGAGTAGAATTGCCCCATAGGGTTTCCAAGGAGTGGCTGGTAGATTCAAGCTGCTGACCTTTTGGTTAGCAGCCAAGCTCTTACCCACTGTGCCATCAGGGCTATTTGATCAATAAACACATAAATGAGCAAACAAGAAACTGGGACAGAAGTTCAGCAGAATGATCAATTCCTCCCAGTTTTCCTGGGACTGTCTTAGTTTTAAAACAGAGTTTCATGTCCCAGGAACTCCTTGAGTCCCAGGCAGCCTGGTCATATGGGTGAAACCCACAATGTGGGGGTGAGAGCTTATGCATCCAAAAATGATTATTGAGCACCCAGTCTGTACCCCACCACTAGTCTGTCAGTTTGTCATACTATAGTGGCTTGCGATGGTGGAAGCTATGCCACTGGCATTTAAATACCAACAGGGTCACCCATAGTAGGCAGGTTTCAGCAGAGGTTCCAGATAAGACAGACTAGGAAGAAAGGCCTGGAGATCTACTTCCAAAAATTAGCTAATGTTTTGTTCTGTCATATACAAGGTCACCATGAGTTGGAGTTGACTTGGTGGCAGCTATCTATCTCTAGTTCTACTATGTGGCTAAAACCAAGCCATATAACCAGTTAAACTCAGGGCAACTCATCAAAGTATACATTTTCAGTAAACAATCTAGACAAGGCCCTTCCAGGAGAATTTTGGGCTTTCAACAACACATTATAAATCTCTAGCTGCTCCTCATCTTGGCCAATGGTTAATACCAGACTTACAGACATCCCCACAGATAAGTATAGAGCTACGACACAATCACTGCAAATTAACTCATTCCTTACATAGTCACCAGTCCCTTAGGAGAAAACTGGGTCAGTTTTGTCTTGATTCTTATCTCAGTTGTACCGGAGTCCCAAACATGCCAGAATTTTAGCTTCTCTGTGCCTTTGCCACTGCAATTGCTATTGTCCTCAGTTCGAAACTGCAAAAAATGTGAAACTCCATCCGTGCCCATTTTCTTCCTTCTCTTCTCTACCTGGTTATCATACCCATGTCCATGAATTTAAAAATATTGACCATCTGATGACTCCTAAATTTACAGCTTCAGTGCATATATCCAAGTCTGTACTTGGCATCTCTGCTTAGATATTTAGAAGGCATTTCCAACTTAATATGTTCAAAATGAAGCTCTTATTTCTCTCTCCAATCTCTTTGCTCAACCAGGCATCCCTATCTCAATATAGGGCATGAAAACACATCCAGTTATATGTCCCCATCTTTGGTCTTGGTTCTTTGCTTTCCTTTACAATCCACGCTCAAACAATAGCAAGTCCATTAGCTTTACTTTTAGAAAACATTCCTGAAAAAAAAAAGTTTTCTGCCAACCTTAAAAGTAAACTTACAAAAGTGTGATTTACTAACTATCCTAGTAACTTAAAATGTTTTCAAAAGAGGATAATAAAGGGCGGGGGTCTGGGGAACATGGTTTGCGGGGACTTCTAAGTCAATTGGCAAAATAATTATATTATGAAATCATTCTGCATCCCACTTTGAAATGTGGCGTCTGGGGTCTTAAATGCTAACAAGCGGCCATCTAAGATGCATCAATTGGTCTCAACCCACCTGGAGCAAAGGAAAATGAAGAACACCAAGGCCACACGACAACTAAGAGCCCAAGAGACAGAAAGGGCCACATGAACCAGAGACCTACATCATCCTGAGACCAGAGGAACTAGTTGGTGCCCGGCCACAATAGATGACTGCCCTGACAGGGAGCACAGCAGAGGACCCCTGAGGGAGCAGGAGATCAGTGGGATGCAGACCCCAAATTCTCATAAAAAGACCAAACTTAATGGTCTGACTAAGACTAGAGGAATCCCGGCGGCCATGGTCCCCAGACCTTCTGTTGGCACAGGACGGGAACCATCCCCGAAGACAACTCATCAGACATGAAAGGGACTGGTCAGCGGGTGGGAGAGAGACGCTGATGAAGAGTGAGCTAATTATATCAGGTGGACACTTGAGATTGTGTTGGCAACTCTTGTCTGGAGGGAGCATGGGAGGATAGAGAGAGAGGGAAGCTGGCAAAATTGTCACAAAAGGAGAGACTGAAAGTGCTGACTCAAGAGGGGGAGAGCAAGTGGGAGTACGAAGTAAGATGTATGTAAACTTATATGTGACAGACTGATTGGATTTGTAAACGTTCACTTGAAGCTTAATAAAAGTTAACAAAAAAAAAAAAGAGGATAATAGTGACAAAATACAACTTTTGAACCCAACATGCAATATTCAAGAGATATACTTGTAGAACACACAAAAAGGGCACTTAGGAGGCCTGGAAAAGTTTACATAAACCTTGTCTTTCTATGCAGCTCTGTTGATGCAGTGGTTAAGCATTCAGCTGCTAACCAAAAGGTCAACAGTTCAAATCTACCAACCGCTCCTTGAAAACCCTATGGGCTAGTTCTACTCTGTCCTACAGGGTTGCTATGAGTTGGAACCAACTTGACAACAACGGGTCTGGTATGTCTTTCCACAGTGAGCAGAGGGGATGAGACTAGAACTTGCAATGCTCAGAAATGGGAAATCAAGTAAGAGATCTGGAGGTGAGGACTCAGATGAGCATTTGGGGGTCAGGAAGCTCATAGATCTTCAATATCAAAATAAAGCATTTTGAAACACTTGTAACAAGAAAACCTCGAAAATGAAGTGGCTCCTGCCTCAGGTAGGAAACTTGTGACATAGTTTTTGCTGGAAAAGGAAACAATAAATGATACAACCTGCTAAGGTCTGAGGAAGGGGAATTCAGCCTGGCTGAGATGGGATTTCAAGGAATTGGCATAAGGGCTGATTGTAATATAGGAAGAAAGTAGGCAGGCTTAATTTGGTTAAGGTGTGTAGTGTAGAGTCAGAAATAAAGTCAATTCCATGGGGAACCCAAGGCCAAGAAGGGGAGAGTGTTAATGTGCCCTGGGGTTGGCAACGAAAGTCAGAAAACAATATGTGTATTAATTATTTATTGAGAAACTAATTTACTCTGTTAACCTTCACCTAAAGAACAAAAAATGAATAAATGCATTTGAATTCACCTTAAAAAAAATCACTTACTAGATAGTTGACAAGAATTATTTTAGGTGAAGGTAAGGACAACACACAATACAGGGTAAGTCAGCTCAGCTGGACTAAACCAAAAGCTAAGAAGTTTCCTGAATACAACCAAACACTTCAAGGGACAGAGTAGCAGGGGTGGGAGTCTGGGGACCATCATTTCAGGAAACATCTAGGTCAATTGGCATAACAGTTTGTTAAGAAATGTTCTGCATCCCACTTTGGTGAGTGGCCTCTTGGGTCTTAAAGGTAGCAAGCAAGTGGCCATCTAAAATGTATCAATTGGTCCCAACCCACCTGGAGCAAAGGAGAACAAAAAATACCAAAGACACAAGGAAAATGTTAGCCCAAGAGACAGAAAAGGCCACGTAAACCAGGAACTCCATCAGCCCAAGACGATAAGAACCAGATGGTACCCTGCTACCACCAGTGACTGCCCTGACAGGGAACACAACAGAGTCCCTGAAGGAGTGGGAGAAAAGTGGGGTGCAGAACTCAAATTCTAGTAAAAAGACCAGACTTGATGGCCTGAATGAGACTGCAGGGACCCCAGAAGACACGGCCCCCAGACTCTCTGTTAGCCCCAGACTAAAACCATTCCCAAAGCCAACTCTTCAGACAAAGATAAGACTTGACTATAAGACATAAAATGATACTGGTGAAGACTGTGCTCTTTAGTTGAAGTAGATAAAAAAAAAAAAATCATGGGACTAAATGGGCAGCTTCTGTCCAGAGGCGAGATGAGAAGGCAGAAGGGGACAGAAGCTGGTTGAATGGACATGAGAAATACAGGGTAGAGAGGAGGACTGTGCTGTCACATTGCAGGGAGAGCAACTAGGCTCACATAACAATGTATGTATATGTCTTTGTGTGAGAAACTGACTTGAATTGTAAACTTTCACTTAAAGCACAATTAAAAAAAAACAAAGTCAATTCCTTAATGCCTGAGAGGACAATTAGCAAAAAGATATTATTTTACTTATACATCAACTCAAAAGAGTTAACTATTTATTTAAGAAAAACTTCTGCTTTTAAACCAGAGGCTTTCAAATGTAAAAGTATTTGCTGAATTTGGCTTTCTGATACAAATGCAAAGAAAACCAAACAATTGTGGAAACCCAAATATGTTTGCATTTGGAGCAACAACCGACAGAGATAAACAAAAATAAACCTTGCTAAAAAAAAAAAAATAGAATTCAAGAGAACGTTGCTAACTGTGCCCTTGGCATCTTTCATCTTAAAAATTGCCACTTAAGTTTGCTGTTATGATTGCTAACAGCAGTGCTATCTGTAAAAGTACTAACAACTATAGCACTCTCGCCTATTGCCAGCTCGATGGAGAACAGAAAGTTCACTTACTAATGAGGATGGAGAGGTGAGATTGGAGCATAGCAAAAAGGGGACTGCAATAGTGGCATCTTGCAATTAATTAAGACTCTAGTACTGGCAGCATCTCGTTTAAACAAAAAAGAATACCAGCTAATAGCATTTACTGAAGAAGAAGTTGTTTGAAAAAAAAAAGAGTTGCACATTAACAAATTTAAATAAAAATAAAATAGCTTTAGAAGTTGACTTTACCCACCTTAAAAGTAGGCTTACCAAAGTGTGATTTACTAACTTTAAATATTTCTAAGAGAGGATAATAGTGACAAAATATAACTTGATTACATTTACATTTTAAAATGTTTGGAGTTGGAAAAAATGTAGGTGTTTTTAATGTGGCAGTATTATAGAAATCCTAATAAATACTCAGCTGTAATAAAATTCTACATGTGTGGGTGGCTTGGTGAGGAAAGCAGAAAAAAACTGCCAAATAAAAAGAATCCGAGTTGCAATTTAAAGAAAAAAATCTGAGTTGTTATATACCTTTATTTGTATTACCGATTTGTGTGAAACTAAACATTATCTGGTAAAGAAACTCACCAAACCAAACTATCTAATACAGTAAATCATAAAAGCAAACTGGATTTCAAATGCAGTTTACCACATGCCTGATTTTTTTCCCTCAGAATGCAATTAAAAATACAGTCTTTTCATGTGTAAGTACTTTAGCTATATGAAAAGCTTAAATGTATGATGAAAACCAGCTGAAAATGAATCATATTGTTTCCCTAAATCATGAAACAGACTGAGGGTGCTGGATTAACTCATTTCAGGTCAAATCTCAGTGTTCTTCTGCCCGCAAAAGAAAGCTACAAGCAGTGGATTCAGTTAGAAAAAGCAACAGCCTACACGGTTTAAGGGTTCTTCTCCACATCAGCTTTTTCTACATTTCAGCATTAAGTGGCTCCTCTTTCTGTTGTGGAGAAAATTGTTTAAAATAGTCTTCAACTTGAAATAAAGGAGACTTATTAAAATTCATAAGCAATCTAGTGTTTTCACTTAAAACCAGTTGAAAGTTCTTTTGAGAAAGTCTACAGAGAAATCTTCAGGAGAAAAGGCACAGTCACTCGCTTTATTTATTATACATTCAGATTCCTTGGGTGAGCAGTTTTCATTTGCCTTTGAGCTTCTAAGCTTTTAAACGCCTTCCAGACAACCTACACAGTCAACATTTCTTCAGCCCAGGCTAAGCCCGCACCTAAACCTGCAAACCACAATGAAGCAGCAAAGCATTGGGTTTCCATTACTTTAACCATGGAATACCCTTATAATTAAGCCAGGTGTGATGCTTTATTTTGTTATTATTGTTTTGTTAAGTCAGCTGCCCCTTCATTTTCAGTGTTGCTGACAAAGGTCTTTTTAAGTCTCCTAGAGAATTAAGTTTCTTGACAAACTTATTTGGCAGACCTGAAGAGTGTTATAGTCTTCCCACGCTTTTAAAAAGAATCTCAAGCTTTAGGAAATTTATTTTCAAAAACAGGATAACCTGGGGCCTATATTTAATTAAAGGCAAAAGAGTGACACGTTGAGTTATTTCTCACATTTCTTAAAAATAATGAATCGTTGCAGCCATGTTACTTTAAATTTAATTCAATAAATTAGAGGTTTTTTTTTTCTTTTGCTGTAATGCTTCTTACTAGATACCTCTGTTGAGTGATTTTGTATAAGTGACCCTACAGCTCTTCTGCCTTAAATATTTCGTGGTTTTATTGTTTGTTTTGAGTTGCAGGGTCCATGCCTTTATTTAAGTGAGGGCTCTCTGCTAAATGTTCAGACAAATATAAGGGTAAAATATAACTTTGAAAACTAAAGGGAAAAGCACAAAACCTTCCCTTCAGCTTTGCAGTAAAGAATTATGCGTTCTTCCAGGATGCCTAAGTGAAAGGAAAAACCTGCCAATTCGAAATTGCAAGCTATTTTCTGTATCCAAAATGAGACTTGAATTTACATTTAAGGCAGATTGTCCATTTGTTCCAGAAAACTAATTCAAGAAAGAGAGTGTTTTAATTAAAAAAAAAAAAGTTTTAAAAAAGTAACTCAATAATACCCCTGGGAAGGAGTACAAGGTCCGCCATTAATCTACTGTCCATATTTTAGAAGGAGAAGTTAAGGATTCTATTAAGTAATGTAAGCTGTGATGTCTGAGCCAGACTTCCACACATTTTGGAGAGATTTGGAGGGAGAAAGTGTGTCTCGACTATATGGAGTGTCCCGTGCTGAAAATTCTTGATCCTAGAGTGTTGATAGGGTTCTTGTGTGTGCAACTGTCTGCAGGAGGGCTGGGGCTGAGGCTGTAGAAAGGCACAGAGACTTGGAATTCTTCTGATGCTGGTGAAGAAACTAAAAATGAAATGGTTTGGACTTGACCTATAGGTTCCTAGGTGGCACAAACAGTTTGTGCTTGACTGGTAACCGAAAGGTTGGCAGTTCAAACCACCCAGCAGTACTGCAAAAGAAAGGTCTGGCAATCTGATCCCATAAAGATTATAGCCAGCTGGATGGGCCACCTTATTTGTTTTGTATAATATTTCTCATCATCTGTGAGGATTGGTAGCTGTAGGGTAATGGTATTCAGCTATATGTATCCCCTCCCTAATGGAATCAGCTTTGCTGTCCCCTAAAGCATGCTGGGGATGAATTCGGGATAGACTCGGGCTAAGGTACAAGGCCCAGAGTGACATGACTGGGTCAGTGGCCAAGGCCGAAAAGTGCCTTAGCAACGAGAAGAAAAACATCTGGGCCTGGACATGAAGTCCCTGGGAACATTGACTGCCTAAGGATGTGGGAGAAAAGCGATAGCCTTGGTCCCAGCTGGAATGGTGTGTAAGGTTGAGTCCCTTGCTAGGTGGTTGCGAAAAATACTCCAGCTGGCCGCCACTGAAGAGCAGCTACTTGCCCATGTCAGTAATGTTCCCTGAACATATGAATCTGGAAAGGGCTATGTGTCAGTTTTTTGGATTATCTGCCAGGATGCTCAGCGAGGGTCTTTCCTTGCTGGGGCTGTCCCCCGACAGTAGTTAATGCCAATTGAGTAACAGCTAAGTCATCAAAGAGCAATTAATATGCATATATTGGAAGTAAGAGGAAGTTGACATGGAAACACCGAATTGTTGTATGCTGGGAATAGCCAAAGAAGGGGATATTGCCTCAGGAGCATACAGTTTTGTTCATGAAGGAGCATTATGACTGGAGGAGGCCTTTAAATACCACAATTACATTTCTGAAACTCTTATCATACCTGCAGCTCCTTTACTTAGATTGAATGCTAAACAACTGGATGTATATAAAATATTAAGCTATCTACATTTCAAGTTCGATGATACAGAAAATTATAGCTAATAAAGTTAAAAGGGAAAAATCAATGTTTCATAGTTTATGGGGCTACTAGAAGCAGTCTGCTTTATTTCAAACCACATGCTGAGTTCACACTTGTTTTCCTGGTAAGTCAGCACAGCCTGTAACTACATCCAGCAGCCCACGAAGGTGTGACAGTCTAATCTTAAAATTGTAATAGGAAAGACAAAATTTACCATATATAACTGAACTTTTTTTTTTCCTGCCTCAAGTTATATTTGAGAATTGTTATGAGATCTTTTAGTTAAACAACCACAGACTTTTGTGTACCAAAGGACTTTATCAACAAAGTGAAGAGACAAACTACAGATTGGGAGAAAATTTTGGAGAGCTGTACATCAGATAAGGGTTTAGTATAGAGAATATATAAAGAGCTCCTACAACTTAACAACAAAAAGACAATCGAAAAATGGACAAAGGACTTGAATAGACATTTCACCAAAGATGGTATACAAATGGCCAACAAGCACATGAAAACTTCATTAGTCACTTTGCTGTTGTTGTCAGGTGCCGTTGAGTTGATTCCGACTCATAGAAACCCTATAGGACAGAGTAGAACTGCTCCATAGGGTTTCCAAGGAGCAGCTAGTGGATTTGAACTGCTGACTTTTTGGTTAGCAGTGGAGTTCTTAACCACTATACCACCAGGGCTCCAAAACCATAATGAGATACCACTTCACCCCCATTAGAATGGCTATGATCAAAAAAAGGAAAATAACAAGTGTTGATGAGCATGTAGAAAAGTTGGAATTGTCACCCATTTCAGGTGGGAATATAAAATGGTACAGAGAAGTTTGGCACTTTCTCAAAAAGTTAAGCATAGAACTACCATATGACTGAGCAGTCCTAATACTAGGTATGTAATCCAAAAAAGAATTGAAAGCAGGAGCACAAACAGAAACCTTTAAACCAGTGTTTACTGTAGCACTCTTCATGATACCCAAAAGGTGGAAACAGCTGAAACGTCCATCAACAGATGAATGGATAACAAAATGTGGCACATACTTATAAAGGAATATTACTCAGTCATGAGGAGAAATGAAGTTCTGATACATGCTACAACATGGATGAAACTTGAAAACATTATGCTGAGTGAAATGTCAGACACAAAACAATAATCACTGTGTGATTCCACTTATATGAAATAGGCAAGGGCATAGAAACCAAAGTTTATTAGTGCTTACCAGGTTTGGGAGGGAAAGGGGCACTGAGTTTCTGTTAACAGTGGTGGAATAATTTGGAAACAGAGCGATGATGGTTGTGCAATGAATTGTACGTGTAAAAATTGTTGAAATGGCAAGAGTTTTGTTATATATATTTTTACCACAATAAAAAAAATTAAAAACCACAATAATTTGCTTACTCCTTTACACTATTCAAAGTGTTCTCACAGAAAATATCTTATTTTCACTCACGTCAATTCAAGGAAGAAGGTAGGACAAGAACTAAGGTTTAAAGGGAAAAATCAATGTTTCATATTTTATGGGCTACTAGAATCAGTCTGCTTTATTCAACGTATATTTTGAGTTCACACTTATCTCCCGTTCACAAATGTCCTAAAACTTTAAGTAGCTAAAACCTCTAAATGTTTCTGTCTTAGTCTGGGTTCTCTAGAGAAGCAAAATCAGTAATGCATATAAATACATAGAGATTTATATTAAGGAAACAGCTCATGTAACTGTAGGGGTTGTAACATCCCAAGTCCTTGGATCAGGATAGAGTCCTTTCCCAATTCACGAAGCTGCAGAAGCTGGTGAACCCAAGATGAGCATGTTGGAGAGCAGGGATCTTGCTCCCAGGTTGTGACAGTCTAGGAATCCCCAGGCAAGACAGCAAGTTTTCTCCTGAGTCAGCTGCGGGGGTTGGCGAACCCAAGATAGGCAAGTCAGGGAGTAGGACTCTTGCTCACAGGCTATGAAGATCGGCAAATCCCAGGATGGACAGGTAAGCTGCTAGCTCAATCCCAAGAACCAGAGGACAGACAAGAGGCAGCTGCTGGATCTAGAACAAGCCAACAACCTTTGCAAGGTGAGCAGGAAGGAAGGCAGAGAGATGAAGGCTGAGGGGACGGTGAGCAGGGACAGGGCCTACCCCCACCAGTACCACCCAGCAGATTCCATCGTGGGGGTATCACATATCAGAGTTCAACAGGAAGGTGATCACAACATTATACAACTGCCAAAACACTGGGAATCACGGCCCAGCCAAGCTGACATACAATCTTAACCATTACTGCTTATATCCACCTGTTAGGGATTGAATCTCTGCCCAATAATTAGGTTGAAGTCCTAACCCCTGGCACCTGTGGATGTGATCTTGTTTGGAAATAGAGCCTTTGAAAATGCTACCAATTAACATGAGGTAACCCAGGAGTAGAGTGGGGCCCAATCTAATGTAACTGGTGTCCTATAAAAGAGGACAAGAGACACAGAGAGACAGACAGGGAGAAGACAGCCATCTAACAGTTAGGCCGCAGCTGCAAGTGGAGGAACACCTGAGGCTGCCAGAAGCCAACCAAGATAAGAATGGATCTTTCCCTAGAGTCGTGGGAGAAAGCATAGTCTGTCAGACACCCTGAATTCAGGCTCTAGCTTCTAGAACTGTGAGACAATAAATTTCTGTACTTACAAGCCACCCAGTTTGAGCTACTGTGTTGCGGCAGCCCTAGGAAGCAAATTCCCCACCTTTCTTTTTTCTCCTGGAATTTCTGCAGAATACAGGGTAGCACTCAATAGCTCCATGGCTTACATGTGCAAGTCAATACAAAGCTTTCTTACATTAAAAAAAAAAAAAAGACAAATGCCTTGTCTTCTCAGAAGCATGTCTTACCCAAACAGGACCCTTGTGTGAGGCCTAGAGGGTTGATCTAGGTACTATCAGGAAGCAGAACCAGCACCATCATAGGCTTCTAAGAGTCAAGTTTCTGAATCTGTATCATTTTAAAACAGCCAGCCAGAGCTGAAAGTTCTCTCTCTTAAGGTTTGTCATCATTTGTTCTCAGCTAAGTCTCCAAGGATGGTCAAACTCCTGAGAATTTAAAGAAGTCAACCTTTCTCACAATTAACAAGCACTGGCTCTCCTGGATGTGGCAATGGCAAAACTGGACAAGGTCTGAAGCAGAACATTCCAAAACTCACTTAGTTACATGATTCTGGAGTTTTCAATTAGAAACTTAGAGAAAATATCCATCAAACATCCTCATGTAGGCCCAAATAAGACCAAATTAGGAAAGTTCCCCTGACAGATATGATGTTTTCCCATATTTCTGTTGGCCACAGCTCAGGGTTCTAAGTGAGACAGGATGAGAGCCTAAGGCTTGAGTCCTGATTCCACAAAGCAGCCATGTGGCCTTGGTCAAACTGATTACTTTTGTCACCCATCGCTTTCACATTTGTAAAATTGCAATAATAGGAGCTACATTGCTCGCCTTGTGGTTTTGTTGATGAGATCACATGGCGTAAAACATAAAATTATTTCTCAAACTGCAGACCGTTATATAAATTGTTGTTGTTAGCTGTTGTCGAGTCAGCCAGACTCATAGCGACACTATGCTCAAGGGAACAAAACATTGCCTGATTCTGCACCAACCCTATGATGGATTGCAGATTGGCCCACAGAGTTTTCATTGGCTGATTTTCAGAAAAGATTTCCTGTCCATCCAAATAAATAAATAATAAAGTCAATTCCAACTCATGGCAAACCCCACGTGTTACAGAGTGGAACAGAGATCCATAGGGTTTTCTTGGCTGTAATCTTTATGGAAGCAGATCAGCAGGACTTTCTTCTGCTAGGTGGGTTAGAAATGACAAGTTTTTAGGTTACTAGTCGAGTGTAAGCCTTATTCTCTCCGTATAGACAGTATGTAATAGAACAAGTTTGGGTCTTCACAGTTGTTTGGAGCACTGGGACCTAGAGTAGAGCCTCTCACTTGTCCCCCCTTTTGCTCACTACTCTCTACTCTTTCTTGCATGAACCTGGTGCTTGGCCTGCTGGGCTTTGTCTCATGCTCTGCCCCTTGACTTGATGACAGAGTCCATTTATCTGTTTATCTGTGTTGACTCTTGGCAAACACCCTGTCTGACAAAGTTCTGTTCCCCAGGACTCCATTCAGGTGTGGATTACCCAATAAGCAATGTAAGAATGTGCTTAGGGCATCAACAAAACAGGGGTACCAGCTATCCAAAGCAAAGACCCATAGACACCAAGCAGACAGGACACAAGGAAAAGCGAATGCGTTAGTAGAAGGGAACTGGCAGGGCACTAAATGAAATTGATACCAGCTCCAGTGCCTGAGAATATGCCAGCCGAGATAATGTTCACTCAGGGTCAGAAGGGTGCCCATGCACAAGATTTTTTAAGGTATGAGCCCCCTACCACTTCAACATGTCCTTTGACACCTGTCTCCTATGGTCCCTTCCTGTGTAATTCAAACTGCTTATCTTGGAGGGTCTCTTGGGAGCACACTGTTTCTTTTTAATAAACAAGAGGTGGGGGTGGGCTGTCAAGTCTAACTCTTGCTACATTCACCCAATATATAACTGCATCCAACATGAGCAATTATGGGGCAAGGTCAGATTATATTAACAAATAACAGGTCTCTGATCCATTTTGAGAGAACCATCTTGTACATCCATGTCTGCTGATCCAGCAACTTCAGCCAGGACAGTCAGCAATGCTCTTTGCCATGATACAAACACAAGGGCATGCTCTTGCACATGTCCTGGTAAACAACCAATGGGAACTGCAGTCCCAGATGACAAACAAAAGAGAGGGAACTAGAATAAGTTGACCATTACAATGAAATCAATCAAGTTATTTTTAACTCTGTAGTATTTATGTACAGAGTTATGCCCTAAGTTTTGTAAACAATAATATTTATAACTTTAATCTTAAAATGTTTGGCATACACACGGATGCAATCTAGCACATATTTAATATAATACTAAGATGGGCAATAATTTGAGATAATATTAACAGAGCAAACATCTGAAAGATACTGGAAATATTAATATTTATCTTACATGAAAAGTTTTAATGTAGGTATCAATTAAGTTTCATTTTTTATTTTCTGTAATATGGTACACAGTGCTTGATATTGTTCTATATATGCTAATAAATGAGATATTAGGCAAATTAAGAGGATGCAAAATTCAATATTTATTTATCATGCAAAGTATGTTTTCTGCTTTGCTACGAGTGTGTTTCTAAATTCTTCTTCCAAGAGAGCAACAAAGTATGTTTATCAGAACATTACATTTACATTTTATCAGAATATTTACCTACCTCCATGTAATGAAATTGAACAATTGCTCAAGAAAATAAATTAAATGAATATTTAGAGAATAAAAATTATATAAATGTATTTTATCTTCCATTTCCCTTCAGACTGACTTTCTTTTAAGAAATTGATTGGTGTTGTTATGGCTCACAAAACAAACTTGCTTGTCGAGAAGTGGGGCTACTGTTATATCAAACATATAGGTAAAAGTATTATTTCAAGACTAACAACACTCGTCAACATCTATGAAGGGTCTACCAAAAAACATCATACAACAATCGAAGGAAATTATTTCCAACTGCCTTGCGAGTACTATTTCTTTGACTGTCTCAGACCTGAAGACCAAAATCAAATGTCCCGAATCAATTTTTTTACTTCCTAATTTTCAAATATAGATTTTTGTGTTAACATCCAAATTTAAAAGTAATTTTGTTTTATAAATTTTACTTGTTTTATAAATTTTCCTTATGTTCAATTATTCCAAATTTATATGCTATAGTAGAACCAAATTTAAAAAGTGACAAATTTTACATCCAGCATGAAACAGCAGCAACTAAGTAGAGCACAAAATCCAAAATTCCCAAAAGACAAGAAGAAAAGGATTTTTGAATCCCTAAGACAATTCCAAAATTAACTTTCTTTTTAAAACATAGTGAATCAGAAGAGACTTCTTCCACCGAATGCCTGAGTTTAATGGGTACTAGTACTGCCAGTGCTGAAACTGCTAATAGTATGAATACAACAGAATTTGTTCCAAATCCTGCAGTAAAAAAAAAAAAAATTAATAATGAAGTGGAAAGGGTTTCCTGGTGGCATAGTGTTTAAGAGTATGGCTGCTAACCAAAAGGTCGACAGTTTGAATTCACCAGATGCTCTTTGGAAACCCTATGGGGCAGTTCTGTTCTGTCCTATAGGGTCGTTATGAGTTGGAATTGTCTCGATGGCAACGAGTTTGTTTGTTTGTTTGTTTTAAAAGAAGCCAAGAGATTGTCAACATCACAATGGACCATTTGAAAATTCATGTTGAAAATTTCTGGATGGTAAACAAAGTTCTGTAGCCAGAAAATATTTCTAGAGTGCAAAGCTAATGGTGAAATATATACGAGAGAGTGACTACTCTGTTCTCCATCAATCAGCTCTGTGTATTGTTTTGTTTGCAACTATTCAGTCCTAAATTATTTAATTCTCAATTTCCTATGGATGGATTTAGTGATTGGTGCAGCTCAAATATGATTGATAAACATAAAAACAATTCAACTCACAGAGATTGTATGTTATCATATTTAAATGAAGACATGGTTTTGGCTTACCTCGTGAACTAGAAACACAAATTGATGAAAAATGCAAGTATTAGAAAGCCATTTTGCAGTGTGTTGTTGCTGTCATTATAACAATCACTGAACATGGACTATCTTTCTGAGGAAGAAATGAAGTATGAGCCATTTAAAGCAAAATTGGTAAAAGTCAACTCTTCCTTGTGGGAGATCAGCAGAATTTTACATTGATTATTGAAACAACTAAGCTCACTGACTCATTTTCTTTGTTGTAGAATATGCGGAACATTCTTTTTGTAGAAAATGTAGTATATAGTAAAAATTTTATAATCCAGTTCATCTCATTTTGCTAAAATGCCATATGCCTCTTGTGTGTCCTGCTGCTAATATTATAGTCACATTTAAAAGGAAGTCACATCATGGATAACTAAGACACACACACAAACACGCATATATATACATACATGTATATGTATGTATATAACTCAAATAACCCCTTCAAATGCTTGAGTAAACAGAGGAGTGGGCACCACAGATTATCACTGCTTAGGGGAGTCCTGGTGGTGCAGTGGTTAAGAGCTCAGCTGCTAACCAAATGTTGGCAGTTCAAATCTGCCACCCACTCCTTGGAAACATATAGGAAACTTCTACTTTGTCCTATAGGGTCATTATGAGTTGGTTAGGACACTCACATGCCTTAATCCAGCCCTGACTCCATCCCAGTATCAGCAGGTCTGGCTAGTGCCCCTCCGAGGATTTGCCTCGGAGGGAGGAAGGGACATAGTTCCTCTTCTTATCTCACTACTCACATCCCCATTTCCTAGGTGCTAGTGAGTGGCCCTGCACAGGGACAAAAGACAATCCTGTGGGACCTAGCTAAGAACAAACAGGAGCTGGTGTGCTCTCCACAGGGGTCTGCACCAACATGAGCACTGATCAGCACATCCTAGGGGCACAAGGGGCCATGTCCACCTGTGTGACCCTGGATCCCACTCTGGGACTCACTCCAGATGCCTTGGTAATCAGGAAGTAAAGACTTCTTCTCTCATTTCTGTTCAGGGGCAGATCACCATCCAATGGCCAGGAAAGGGAATACCACCTGCTGCCCTGTACATGCCAACCCTTTACACTGATGAGATCCTTTGTTGTTGTTAGTTGCTGTGGAATTGGCTCCAACTCATAACAGCCTCCCTGCTTCATCCTCACAATCACTGGTATGTTCCAGTCCATCATTGAAGCTATTGTGCCAGTCCATCTCACCAAGGGTCTCCCTCATCCTTGTTAACTGTCCACCAAACATGATGTCCCCCCTAGCAATTGGTCTTTCCCAATGACATATCCAAACAAATGATTTGGAAAATGTTCTGCTGTGATCCATAAAATCTTAAATTGGCTAAGTTTTGGCAGTAGATTGCCAGGCCTTTCTTCCTAGTCTATCTTACTCTAGAGGCTCTGCTGAAACCTGTCCACCATGGATTACTCTTTTGGTATTTGAAATACCAGTGGCATAGCTTCCAGCATCATAGCAACACTCGAGCCACCTCAGTATGACAAACTGAGAGATGGGTGGTAGGATAAGATCCCTAGTGAAACTAAATATCACAAGAAGAGCTTAGAGATATTCAGACTGTCCCATTTCTTTGCTCCAAATTTAAGGCAAAGAGCCAGAGTCACACTACTACTTACGACACACAGGAAAAATCCTTGACGGAATTTTGAGTCTTTGCACGGTGAGGTATTTTAAATTCTTACAAGCAATAGAAAAAGAAAAGAAAACTGCCATTTTAAATGCCTACATGTGCCAAGCACAGTGACAGATGCTTTACAACGTGTCTTAGGCTGGGACCTCTAGAGAAGCAAAACCAGTGATGCATGTATATATGTGTATATACACATAAAGAGAGAGAGGGAGATTCTAGCTGAAGGAAATGGCTCATGCGGTTGTTCAGGCTGGCAAGTCCCAAGGCCATAGGTCAGGTATCAGGCTGGAGGCTTCTTCTGTCTCACATAGCTGCAGGGGTTGACAAACCCAAGACTGGCAGATCAGACAGGAAGCTGCTGGCTCACACGCTGAGGAGGCTGATGAATCTCAAGATCGGCAGGTAAGATAGTAGCTCAAGAACTGGAGCTCACATGATGATTAGCCAGATGCAGGATCCAGAGCAAGAGCCTTGCTGGAACATCCACTTCTATATCGAAGGCAGGCCACACCTCCAAGGAAACTCCCTTTCAACTGATTGGCTGCTTACAGCAGATCTCATCATAGAGTTGATTACATCACTGCATAACTGCCAAATTACATCATTACATAACTGCCAAACTACATCATAACTGTCAAATTGCTGAGAATCATGGCCCAACCAAGCTGACGCACAACCTTAACCATTTGACTTTGTCTAATGTTCACAACAGCTTGGTATGGCAGCTTATGGACATCGTTCCTTTCATAAGTTCCCATTTTAACAGCTCGGCCTTTCACTGGCATAATCAATTCAGGAAAACTGGCCACTCTAGCTTCCCTTACAACTAGGATTCAGACACGGGACCTCAGCCAGGGCCCACCCCTCGGATGCACCTGCACAAGACGTCAATGCCTGAGACGGTGGGGGTGAGCAGTGTGAGTGTAAAGGCTTCTCAGTGCATTGATATTGCTGACACGGGTGGCAGCAGACAAGTCTAGCTTTGAGAGCAGTAAGGTCCAGTTTCTGGAACATTGTAGCAGTTGCAGTAAAGTTGGGTTCTTGTAGGCAGGTGGAGGCAGCAGCAGCCGCGCACTTCTACAGCATAGTTTCCACCTAGAATCTGTTTCTCTCAGCATCGTTGAGCTACCCAATATGTTTTAATAAATTCCCATTTTGAATACGAGAAAACCAACTGGCAGAGGCTAAGCAACTTCCCAAAGGCCTCACTGCTAGTGAGGGGTGAGATGAACATAGAAAATTGTGCTCGCTCATGGCACAGGCCTCTGAACTGTACAATGAGGCACTGTGATCTCATATTGTCCATCTTTTCTTACGTACTATTATATTTAACTTATAGAGATCAGGTAGGAAACTCAGGGGGCAGTGTGTTATGGTAAAGGGGGAGGAACAACTTGGAAAAGGAGGGTGAGAATGGTTGCACAGCTCGAAGAAGGTAATCAATCTCACTGAATTGTACATGTAGAAACTGTTGAATTGGTATATGTTTTGCTGTGTACATTCTCAATAAAAACACAAAAAAATAAAAATTTTAAGAATATATGCCTGACTTACAAATCCAGCCCTCTTTGCACCGGGCTAGAATACAGGCTGAGCACGTGGCCATCATAGCATGATGACCCTTGCCTTAGAGGTACTTTTGCAGAGCATTACAGCAGCCACCCTTGGCATGGGTATTTAAGTGCTACAACAGGCTCTAAACTAACTGACCTCCAGCGACTCCGGTGTGCTCCTCCAATGGTGTGTCACGCACCCTGTGACTCCCCTGAGTCATTTCAAGGTGTGCATGCATCACTGAACAGACACCACAGTTTTTGTCAGACCAAAGCACGTTGCTGAGGATTTTCAGGAGCCGCAGGGCCAGTGGACTTGCTAGTGACTCAGGGAGCCAGGAGGGCAGAACCCAGCACTTACGCTGGGTCCTGTTTTTCAGGGCCTATGTGGTTTTCATTTATGCCTTTTTATTCTTTGTGATCCAGACTTCTTAACGATGAGGAAGCAAGTGGCCTCTCTGGGAACACGCATGGGGAATTTGCAGGGATGCACTTGCAACAGATGGGCTGGAAGAAACAGACTCAAAATCCAAATATGTTCATTGCGACCACGCCCTTGTGAAATGTAGAGAAAAACTGTTTAATCCTAGCCTAATATCCCCCATCCATCTGCTGGTATGTTCAGAGAATAAAACTGGCTTTGAATTCCTTCTAAGGAACATCACAGGAAAGCAAATCTGCTGGACAAAAGCATCATCAATCTAAGAGTGAATATTTTCACGTTATCAGCTTCCCCCCATTACCTGCATCTTCCTATTATACATGCTACAAGGATGGAAGCACACTGGGCTTCACTAACCAGTTGCTGTTGAGTAGACTCCCATTCGTGGAGACCCTATGTGTATCAGTAGAACTGTGCTTTGCAGGGTTTTCAATGGTTGATTTTTTGGAAGCATCTTTCTTCAAAGATGCCTCTGCGTGGGCTCTAACTTACAATCTTTTGGTTAATAGTCAAGCGTGTTAACTGTTTGCACCACCCAGGGACTCTGTGCTTAATAGTAGGTCAAAAAAAGCAGTATCCACTAACTTTCTTCCTCACCTGCCTCATTAGAATATACCTGACACACAATTATATATGCATTTTATTTTCAATCTAAGCTACCACAACTGCAGTTTGATTTTTAACCTGATCCCAAGGTTTTGACTATAGGAATGGGATAAAACTTTCAATTACTGGAATAGTTAAGATATGAATGAAATCTGTGGGCAAAGCCATGCAAGCTAAAAATGGGATGTGTGCAAACCATGTACCACCTAAATTGCAGATTTTTAGTAGCAGAATTCTTATTTCAAATGAAATCTTACTTAAAACTCCAAAATATGAAATAGAAATAAGGGCTATTTTATTTGTATAAAGTTACATGTTTAAAATGAGCAACTTTTACTTGTAAAATGAATCAGTGAGAACAGTGAAGCCATCTTGATGAACACCATAATTTAGTCGGATTGACAGTTACAGTCTTACATTAGCATCCACATCTACTATATTCCTGTATACTTTTGATTGCAGAGCAATGAGAAAAGTGTAATTCATCCAGATAAGTAGTTACAAATGTCAAAAATGTAACAGCCTGCCTTGAAATCTCAAGATATTCTTCAGGATAGTGAGATCATTATTCTAAAACTTGAGTACTAAGAAATTTTTTTTGAAGGTTGAACCACATTAGCATAAAAGTCAGACAGAAAGCACCCAAAACTTACAAGTCCCCAAAATATACAGTATTTCATCATGATGCAATCTAGTTTATATCTACTTGTTATTACATAATCGATGATTATTGCAATAATCATCAATATAATACCATCATGATGCAATCTAGACTCTACCTGTTATCACACAATGGATGATTATTCAGTGACAAGAGCACGGGCTGAAAAGAAATGTCAAGTCATTTCTCAGCATTTAATTTATTAAGGCTTGTGTGCAATATGGAAACCCTGGTGGTGTAGTGGTTAAGAGCTCCAGCTGCTAACCAAAAGGTTGGCAGTTTGAATCTACCAGGTGCTCCTTGGAAACTCTGTGGGGCAGGTCTACTCTGTCCTGTAGGGTCACTATGAGTCAGATCAACTAGACAGCAACTGGTTTGGTTTTCTGGTGTGTTTGATGTAAGTATGTACTTACTTGTACATTTATATGTAAGCATACATGTACAGGTTCAAATTCATATAAAAGAACTACAATTTCCCTAATGTAGTTCTTTCACAGAAAGTTTCCGTATATTTAGAAATTGTAAGAGAAACAGTACTCTAAAATATTAGCATGTGCACACACACACAACAGAGTTTGCACATTAATAAGTTAGAGATTCTCCATGACTTAAAAATGTAATATTTAACATGCCTGAGTGGACCCGATGTTTTTAAACTGTGCTTTAAAAGAATAAGTTTAATCAAACAAAACCTTCAAAACTTCTGAAAAACTTCAGGGTTTCTCTGACCTCTGAAAAGCGTTATCATAAATCACAATAGCTCAAAATAAAGGATTAAAGAGAGAGAGCAAATTCTTCACCCTCCTTACCATGACTAACTCAAAGTTAAACTAAAAATTCGTTGCCGCCCCATTGATTCTGACTCATAGAGACACTATAGGACAGAGTAGAACTGCCCCATAGGGTTTCCAAGGCTATACATCTTTACGGAAGCAAACTGCCACGTTTTTGTCCCATGGAGCAGCTGGTGAATTCCAATCACTGACCTTTAGGTTAGCTGCTGAGCACTTAGCCACTGCATCACTAAGGCTCCTTTGACTCAAAGTAGGACTGAAATAATCCATCCGTCTAGTTCCTAGTCCACCACTGCTCTGTCAGTTTAACGTACCGTGGTGCATTGCATGTTGCTGTAATGCCGGAAGCTACGCCACTGGTATTTCCAGCAGGGTCACCAATGGTGAACAGGTTTCAAAGGAGCTTCTAAACTAAGACAGAAAGGCCTGGCAATCTACTTCTGAAATTTAGAAATGAAACCCCTATGGCTCATAACAAAGTATTGTACAATATAGTGCTAGAAGATAAACCCCCGGACTAGAAGGCACTCCAAATATACAGTGGCCTCAACAATGAACTTGAGCATGCCAATGATCCTGCAGATGGCACAGCTCTGGGTAACATTTCATTCTTTTGTATGTAGGGTCACCGTGATTCAGAGCCAACTGTATGCTAACAACGAGAAGCCTCCTGGAATGTGTGATGAAAGGTCTGGTTTAATGAGTGGAGTTAATCCCCATGGCTCACCATGTATAATAAGCGATGGAAGATCCACTGGAACATGGGTATCAAGCTATACAAGTTGCTGGTGTTTATGTAAACATGTTCAAAATATTTAAGTACAAATGAAGACATGCTTATCCGTAAAATATGGTTGTTTACTCTGCTTCCATAGAAGTCTGAAAAGGGGTAGTACATTATGAGGCTTGTGCTTGCACGTGGGTAGAATATATTTGTCCTGTGCATGGGACACATGCCCTGATTCCTCCATTACACAGAGAAACTTTGCTGTTATAGTTACCTTTAGTGGAGATGTATATTTTCTTGATAAGGTATTTTTTTCTTTGAAATTGGATACAAATCCAAAGTTTATTGAGAAGCTCAACGCATATAAAGGACTAAAACAATGAAGTGACTTACTTGTCTTATTGATGGTCTGCTTTCCCTGGATATATGAGGCCCATCAGAGGTGAGGACACAAGGGAAATACATTACCCACCAAATATATGTGCCTCCTAACAACTGAGGCAGTATGTTGCCATCAGCAACTTTATGGTAGGAGCTCCATAAATCACTCAGTAACCTGTCTGTGTGTAGTGTGTAAACGACACTGACTTTCAGCAGGATAGAGACATATTTTGACATTTTTAGTGGCTAGAAAGATGAATAATGCCACAGTACTCCCTTGGGTCATTTCCCTCAGAAGTCTGCTTGTTTTCAGTATCTGCACTGTTTAAATGGATTCTCACACCCACTCCCTGCCCTGCCCCCATTTGCTTTTGACATTAAGTATAGTTGTACTCTCAAACTGTAAATCAATAAATCTGCAGGCTTTTCCAAGAGATATAAAACTTGCTACTTCAAAGTTTTCCTAAGGAGCCAGGCAGAATTCTATTCCTATACAATGTGCAATGTTAGACAAATCTGCTAAAGAAAGAAGCTTGTCAGAGGGTGGAATTTACCGAGACAGATGATAGTATAACCTATACTAATCACCATAACTCCAAGAATAAAGACAGCTGTCATTGAGTCAAGTCTGACTCATGGCAACCTTATGTACAACAGAAATAACATCGCCTGGTCTTGCATCGACCTTAAGATTGCCAGCATGACCAAGTCCATCATTGCAGCTATTGTGCCAGTCCATCTCACCAGGCCCTCCTTTGCCCTTGCTGGCCATTTACTTCACCGAACATGATGGCCTCCTCCAGCATCTCATCATTCCTGATGACATTTCCAAGGCAAGTAGTTCAGACAATATTCTGTTGTGATTCATAGGGGTTTTATTGACTGATTTTCAGAAGCAGATTTCCAGACCTTTCTTCTACTGTAGCTGTAGAACATCTTAACTTGGGCTCAGATTTGCAACCCTGGACCAAAGTGAACCTGTGGAGAGTGAAGAGTGGTGTTCAGTCTAAACTGACGTAACCAGATTTCCACCCCGGTTTTTGGAAACTCCCTTTCCAGAAAACCCCTGAAAGCCTGGTAAGAAAGAATAGAACTTTGGCTAGAAATTTGTGTTACCTTCAGGTGAGCATCATTAACTACAGATGCCTCTGAGACACACAGGATTGCTCTGAAAATTTCCCAAAGGTCTAGGAGCAACTATTGATCTGAAATGTAGGACTGCATCACAATTTAAAAAAAAAAAAAAAAATTTTTTTTTTTTTTTAACCACAATACCTTCAACTGATGACAATTCACAATGCACAATGTACAGAAAGTCCTCATTGGAGACTATCAAGAGAGAAGTGGACTTATTCTTCTCTTTACCCATCCCTGGTCTGGATATGGTTAAAAAAAAAAATGGAGCACAAATTTTTCATAGAACTCAAAATTTAATATCATGTTCAAATTCACTTCACATAGACTTTTTTTCTGGAGCAAGGAATGTGGGATCTTTTATCACCCCAGAACTTTCCCATGAATAAAGACTCATTCATTCAACAAAATTATCTGTTGTGGATTGAATTATGTAACCCCAAAAATATGTGTATCAACTTGATTCCCAGTATTGTGTGGTTGTCCTCCATTTTGTGATTGTAATTTCAAGTTGAGAGGATTAGGGTGGGATTGTAACACCACCCTTACTCAGGTCACCTCTCTAATCCAAGGTAGTTTCCCTGAGGGTGACTTACACTGCCTTTTATCTCTTAAGAGATAAAAGGAAAGGGAAGCAAGCCTAGAGTTGGGGACCTTATACCACCAAGAAAGCAGCACCAGAAGCAGAGCACATCCTTTGGACACGGGGTCCCTGCGTCTGAGAAGCTCCTTGATCGTGGGAAGATTAAAGACAAGGATATTCCTGCAGGGCTGACAGAGAGACAAAGCCTTCCCCTGGAGCCGACGGCTTGAATTTGGACTTTTAGCCTACTTTACCGTGAGGAACTGAATTTCTCTTTGTTAAAGCCATCTACTTGTGGTATTTCTGTTATGGCAGCACTAGATGACTAAAACAGTATCTGACAATCTTAATCTTAGGAAATACCAAAAGTTGAGAGCTATCAATCAGAAAACTCAAAATTTGTCACCAAGAAGCCAACAAAATCTCCATTTTCCCTTGACTCAGACCACTTTTTTAAAAAAATAGAAGGAAGTATTAGATTATGGATCTATATCCTAGGCTGTTTTGGCAAAAAAAAAAGACAAGCTATTTACTCACAATGCTGCAATTAGTGGAATTCTTCTGGGTGAAGCCAGGAGGCTATCTATGCATGTATTTAAATGAAAGATAGGACAGTGTCTTTAGTGGCCACACTTCAATCTGCTTGCAGCCAAGTACGTCATCCGATAAGACTTAGGGAAATTCCACATGAGCGTGAAATTTTAGCACAACTGGAAGGAGCGTTCTTCTCAAAAAGAATAACATCTTACTCACTGAAAAAAAAAAAAGGAGGAAACAGTATCTGGTGAGCTCTTGAAACAGTGGTTGTAGTTTTCAGATGACAGTTAAGGAGCTGAAATGGCTAATAATTATCTAAGAGGTGTCATTAAAATATTAGCTCATGAAGTGTGATTACAGGGTACAAGCCCACGCAAAACTGCATATTTTTCTACACTTTGAGACTTGAAAAATTTACTTTTCATTGTTGTTATCTTTGCTTTTATTTTTGCTAGAATGATAAGATGACTTTACATAGCTAGGCTGAGTGGGTCTCAGTGTTTCAAAATGTAGTCTTGACCTGTCTTTCATAGGAGAATCCTAGAATAACACCAGGCCATTGGGGCAGATTTCTAGTATGTCCAAAACATTGAGTAATGCAACCATTATTTTCAACTTTCACCATTTCCAGAATATGAAACATTTTTTATCTTTGAGCTTACACTGAGCCTTCCCTATAGATATGAATTTTGCTTATAAAGTACATGTTAAAAAAAGAATTATATTCATCTATCAGAATCCTGTGAGGAAAAAGAGGTGGGCTTGACACTCAAGGTAGGCTCTGAACAGTAGGACGGATGATTGAGTTCAATTTTAAAATTTTTAAAAATCTAGTAAAAATTATTAAAAATCTAGTAAAAATTATTTTTAAATATCTAAAGGAGGAAAACTGTATGGCAATTCCTCAAAAAGTTAAATATAGAACTATGTTATGACCCATAAATTCCACTCTTCCTTATATACCTAAAAGAATTGAAAGCAGCAACTCAAACAGATACATGTACACCAATGTTCATGGCAGCACCATTCACAATAGCCAAGAGGTAGAAACAACCAAAGTATCCACTAACTTATGAATGGATAAACAAAATTGGTACATACATACAAAGGACTATTATTCAGACATAAAAGGGTACACAAATGAAGTTCTGAGATATGCTACTGCATGGATGACTCTTGAAAACATTGTACTGTGTGAAATAAGTCAGACACAAAAGGGTAAATATTGAATGGCCCTACTTATATGAAATACACAGAATAGGCAAATGCATAGAGAGCAAAGTTTATCAGTGGTCACCAGGGGCTTATGGGAGGGAAAAATGAGAAGGCATTGCCTAAGTGTTTTCTGTTAACAGTGTTGAACATATTTGGAAATGAATAGTGGTGATGGCTGGACAACATGGCAAATGTAACTAATGTCACTTACTGTACACATAAAAATGGTTGAAATGGCAAATGTTTTGGTATATATATTTTACAATATATTCTTTTAATGTAGAGGAATAAAACAAAGAAACAATTACTAGGAGATAATAAGACAAGTAGAAAGAACACTGGACTGAAGATCAAGAGTCAAAGGTTGAGGGAGCCAAAATGGTGGAATAGACAGATGCTTCCGGCAAGCCCTCTTTACAACAAAGACCCGAAAAAATAAGTGAAACGAGTATATTTGTGACAAGCTGGGAGCCCTGAACATCAAAGGCAAGCTTAGCCAATGAACTGAGGGGCAGCAGAAGGAAGATACCATTCAGAAGCAGAGAGGAGTTACTGGATCTGAATTGCAGGAAGCCTTCAGGCACCATTCCCGGAGTGGCGGTGGCGGCAGCGGTGGTGGTGGGCTGGTCCTAGCATCCGGCCACAGTTTCCTCAGGGAAGAGCAGCCAGCCACACAGCCCACTCACACCTCCAGAACCTGAGGAGAACAGCGCTCTCGGCAAAAGCGAAGTACTTGAGTATATTTTACCCCACATCCCCACCCCCAAACTGGCCTCAATGGCTGTATCCCTGGGCCTGAAATAGACACTGGTGAGCACCTAGAGCCATCATCCCAGTCTTGGGGAAGGAAAAAATTTGCAACTGGGGGGAAAGATAATTTGCTAGCTCCATTAACCAGGGGAACTCAGGACAGAAGCACCTCCTGTCTAGGCATAAACCATCTGTGGACCTTGAGCACCTTTCCCTTCTGCATGGACCTGTGTGGGCCTATTTCAGGAAAATAAGCCCTTGTTGGCAGACTCCAACCATTTCAGCTGTGTGGTGGAGAGGTGGGTGTTTGACGTTTGACATTGCTTTGCCTATTAAGCAAGGTCCTCACCTACCCACATCAGGGAACAAAGGATTGGAAGCTCCACTCAGGTCACCCAGGCACCTGTGACAGGAGTCCAAAGATAACTGGTAAATCCTAGTCCTTACAACCAAAAACTTTGGGTGCTCATGGTCCCTCTGCAGAACCCACAAACCAGCACCCTCTAGGGAACAGAGATGCATTTTCTTCAGAGGCACTTGGGGGTCGCTTCTCAGCCCCCTGCCTTGTTCAGAGAGTGACCCCCTGCTGCAATCAGATACCGGTATATATGCCAATCATCCCTGCCCCTCTAAGACTGTAGGACAGAGCCTGTACCACACACTTGATGGTCACCTACCTGGAAACCTGAGCTGAATTCATACAAGAAAACTGAATGGACTCCTAGACTGATATACCTGATAACAGCTCTAGCCAGCTGGGGACAGGACGTCAGAGCTCCAGAGGTGAAAATACTCAAGCTAGCTCACTCAAGCAATGCACAGGGGTATACCAAACAAAACAAAGCAGGCAGCTACGGAACAGTAAGCAAGCATAAACTAACACAATAACTTATAGGTGGCTCAGAGAGAACAGTCAATATCAAGTCACATAAAGAAACAGACCATGATCACCTCAACAGGCTCTCAAAGCAAGGAACCCAGGGATCTTCTAGATAAAAGTGCATTCCTGGAATTACCAGAAGAAGAATACAAAAGTTTAATATACAGAACCCTTCAAGACATCAGGAAGGAAATGAGGCAATATGCAGAACAAGCCAAGGAATACACAGATAAAGCAACTGAAGAAATTAGAAAGATTATTCAGAAACATAATGAAAAGTTTAATAAGCTGGAAAAATCCACAGACAGCAATCAGAAATTTAGAAGATTAACAATAAAAATACAGAATTAGACAACTCAATATAAAGTCAGAGGAGCAGAATTGAGTAAATAGAACCTAGAATTTCTGAACTTGAAGATAAATCACTTGGCATGAATACATTAGAAGAAAAACCAGATAAAAGAATTAAAAAAAGTGAAGAAAACTTAAGAAACATGTGGGACTCTATCAAGAGAAATAACCCACGAGTGATTGGAGTACCAGAACAGGGAGGGATAACAGAAAATACAGAGAAAACTGTTGAAGATTTGTTGGCAGAAAACTTCCCTGATATTGTGAAAGATGAGAAGATACCTATCCAAGATGCTCATCGAACTCCACATAAAGTAGATGTTAAAAGAAAGTCACCAAGACATATTCTAATCAAACTTGCCAAAACCAAAGATAAAGAGACCATTATAAGAGCAGCAAGGGATAAACGAAAAGTCACCTACAAAGGAGAGCCAATAAGAAGAAGCTCAGACTACTCGGCAGAAACCATGCAGGCAAGAAGGCAATGGTATGACATACTCAAAAAACTGAAGGAAAAAAATTGCTTGCCAAGAATCGTATACCCAGCAAAACTGTCTCTTAAATATGAAGGCAAAATTAAAACATTTCCAGAGAAACACAAGTTTAGGGAATTCGTAAAAACCAATCCAAAACTACAAGAAAAAGTAAAGGGAGTTATTTCATTAGAAAATTCATAATATCAGGTATCAACAGGAAAATAGAACACTGGGGAGAGCAACCAGCAAAGCAAGATTATTACAAAAAAAAAAAAAAAGCCCAAAACAGGGTAACAACGATGTTACTATATGAAAGAAGACAATATTAAAATAATAAAGAGGGACTAAGAAATGTAACCATACACCTTCCATTTGAAGAGGAAGATACAGCGATACAAAGAAATAAAAGTTAGTTTTAAATTTAGAAAAATAGCGGTAAATAATAAGGTGACCACAAAGGAGACAAACTATCCTACTCATCAAAATAAAACACAAGGGAAAAATACACACTCAACAGAAACAAAATTAACAACAACAAATATGAGGAAAGGACAATATATAAAGAAAATATAGTCAGCACATAAAATCAAGTGGGAAAAAGAAAGTGTCAACACAAAAAAAGACATCAAAATGATAGCATTAAATACATACCTATCCATAATTACCCTGAATGTAAATGGACTAAATGCACCAATAAAGAGACAGGGAGTGGTAGAATGGATTAAAAAACAAGATCCATCTATGTGCTGCCTACAAGAGACACACCTTAGACTTAAGGACACAAACAAACTAAAACTCAAAGGATGGAAAAAATACATCAAGCAAACAACAATTGAAAAAGAGCAGGAATGGCAATATTAATTTCTGACAAAATAGACTTTAAAGTTAAATCCATCAGAAAGGATAAGGAAGGACATTATATAATGATTAAAGGGACAATACACCAAGAAGATATAACCATTTTAAATATTTATGCACCCAATGACAGGGCTGCAAGATACATAAAACAAATTCTTATCAGAACTGAAAAGTGAGATAGACAGCTCCACAGTAATAGTAGGAGACTTCAACACACCAATTTCGGTGAAGGACAGGACATCCAGAAAGAAGCTCAGTAAAGACACGGAAGATCTAAATGCCACAATCAACCAACTTGACCTAGTAGACATATACAGAACACTCCAACCAACAGCAACCAAGAATACTTTCTTTTCTGGTGCACATGGAACATTCTCTAGAGTAGACCACATATTAGGTCATAAAGCAAGCCTTAGCAGAATCCAAAATATTGAAATATTACAAAGCATCTTCTCTGACAATAAGGCCATAAAGTGGAAATCAATAACAGGAAAAGCAGAGAAAAGAAATCAAACACTTGGAAACTGAACAATACCCTGCTCAAAAAAAGACTGTATTATAGAAGACATTAAGGATGGAATAAAGAAATTCATAGAATCCAATGAGAATGAAAACACTTCCTATCAGAACCTTTAGGACACAGCAAAAGCGGTGCTCAGAGGCCAATTTATATCAATAAATGCACACATCCAAAAAGAAGAAAGGGCCAAAATCAAAGAATTATCCCTACAACTTGAACAAATAGGCAAAGAGCAGCAAAAAGACCCACAGTCACCAGAAGAAAACAAATAATAAAAATTAGACCTGAACTAAATGAAATAGAAAACAGAAAAACAATTCAAAGAATTCACAAGACCAAAAGCTGGTTTTTTGAAAAAATCAACAAAATTGATAAACCACTGGCCAAACTGACAAAGAAAAAACAAGAGAGGAAGCAAATAACCCGAATAAGAAATGAGAAGGGCGATATCACCACAGACCCAACTGAAATTAATATAATCATATCAGATTACTATGAAAAACTATATTCAAACAAATTTGAAAACCTAGAAGAAATGGATGAATTCCTGGCAACACACTACCTACCTAAACTAACACAAACAGAAGTAGAACAACTAAATAGACCCATAACAAAAGAAGAGATTGAAAAGGTAATCAAAAAACTCCCAACAAATAAAAGCCCTGGTCCGGACGGCTTCACCGCAGAGTTCTACCAAACTTTTAGAGAAGAGTTAACACCAGTACTACTAAAGGTATTTCAGAGCATAGAAAAGGATGGAATACTACCAAATTCATTCTATGAAGCCACCATATCCCTGATACCAAAACCAGGTAAGGACACCACAAGAAAAGAAAATTATAGACCTATATTCTTCATGAATGTAGATGCAAAAATCCTCAAAAAATTCTAGCCAATAGAATTCAACAACATATCAAAAAAATAATTCACCATGACCAAGTGGGATTCATACCAGGTATGCAAGGATGGTTCAACATTAGAAAAACAATTAATGTAATCCAGCACATAAATAAAACAAAAGACAAGAACCACATGATCTTATCAATTGATGCAGAAAAGGCATTTGACAAAGTTTAACACTCATTCATGATAAAAAACTCTCAGCAAAATAGGAATAGAAGGAAAATTCCTCAACATAATAAAGGGCATTTATACAAAGCCAACAGCCAACATCACCCTAAATGGAGAGAGCCTGAAAACATTCCCATTGAGATTGGGAACCAGACAAGGGTGCCCTTTATCACCACTCTTATTCAACATTGTGCTGGAAGTCCTAGCCAGAGCAATTAGGCTAGATAAAGAAATAAAGGGCATCCAAATTGGCAAGGAAGAAGTCAAAGTATCTCTATTTGCAGATGACATGATCTTATATACAGAAAACCCTAAGGAATCCTCCAGAAAACTACTGAAACTTAAAGAAGAGTTCAGCAGAGTATCGGGATATAAGATAAACATACAAAAATCAGTTGGATTCCTCTACACCAACAAAAAGAACATTGAAGAGGAAATCACCAAATCAATGCCATTTACAGTAGCCTCCAAGAAGATACAATACTTAGGAATAAATCTTACCAGAGATGTAAAAGACTTATACAAAGAAAACTACAGTACACTTCTGCAAGAAACCAAAAGAGACTTACATAAGTGGAAGAACATACCTTGCTCGTGGATAGGAAGACTTAACATAGTAAAAATGTCTATTCTACCAAAAGCAATCTATACATTTAATGCAATTCCAATCCAAATCCTAAGGACATTTTTTAATGAGATGGAGAAACAAATCACCAACTTCATATGGAAAGGAAAGAGGCCCCGGCTAAATAAGGCATTACTGAAAAAGAAGAACAAAGTGGGAGGCCTTACTTTGCCTGATTTTAGAAACTTTTGACCACCACAGTAGTCAAAACAGCCTGATACTGGTACAACAACAGATGCATGGACCAATGGAACAGAATTGAGAATCCAGACATAAATCCTTCCATATATGAGCAGTTGATATTTGACAAAGTATCCAAAACAGTTTAATGGGGAAAAGACAGTTTTTTAAACAAATGTTGCTGGCATAACTGGATATCCATCAGCAAAAAAAATGAAACAAGACCCATACCTTACTCCATGCAAAAAACTAACTCAAAATTGATCAAAGACCTAAATATAAAATCTAAAACGATAAAGATCATGGAAGAAAAAATAGGGACAACGTTAGGAACCCTAATACATGGCGTAAACAGTATACAAAACATTATAAAGAATGTAGAAGAAAAACTAGATAATTGGGAGCTCCTAAAAATCAAGCACCTATGCTCATCGAAAGACTTCACCAAAAGAGTAAAAAGACTACCTACAGACTGGGAAAAAGTTTTTAGCTATGGCATTTCTGATCAGTGCCTGATCTCTAAAATCTACATGATACTGCAAAAACTCAACACAAAAAGGCAAATAACCAAACTAAAAAATGGGCAAAAGATATGAATAGACACTTCACAAAAGAAGACATTCAGGTAGCTAACAGATATATGAGGAAATGTTCATGATCATTAGCCATTAGAGAAATGCAGATCAAGGCTACAATGAGATTTCATTTCATTCCAACAAGGTTGGCATTAATCCAAAAAACCCAAAATAATAAATGTTGGAGAGGCTGTGGAGAGATTGGAACACTTATACACTGCTGGTGGGAATGTCAAATGGTACAACCACTTTGGAAATCGATTTGGTGCTTCCTAAAAAAGGTAGAAATAGAACTACCATACAATCCAGCCATCCCACTCCTTGGAATATATCCTAGAGAGATAAGAGCCTTTACACGAACACATATATGCACACCTATGGTTATTGCAGGACTGTTTACAATAGCAAAAAGATGGAAGCAACCAAGGTGCCCATCAATGGATGAATAGTTAAATAAATTATGGTATATTCACACAATGGAGTGCTACGCATTGATAAAGAACAGTGAGGAATCTGTGAAACATTTCATAATATGGAGGAAACTGGAAGGCATTATGCTGAGTGAAATTAGTTGCAAAAGGACAAATATTGTATAAGAGCACTATTATAAGAACTTGAGAAATAGTTTAAACTGACAAGAAAACATTCTTTTGTGGTTACGAAAAGAAGGAGGGAGGGAAGGTGGGAGAAGGGCATGCACTAATTAGACAGTAGATAAGAACTACTTCAGGTGAAGGGAAAGACAGCACACAATACAGGGGAGGTCAGCACAATTGGACTAAACCAAAAGCAAAGAAGTTTCCTGAATAAACAGAATACTTCGAAGGCCAGCGCAGCAGGGTCAGGGGTCTGGGGACCATGGTTTCAGGGGATATCTAAGTCAATTGGCATAATAAAATTCATTAAGAAAACATTTTGCATCCCACTTTGAAGAGTGGCGTCTGGGGTCTTAAACACTAGCAAGCAGCCATCTAAGATGCATCAGTTGGTCTCAACCCACCTGGATTAAAGGAGAATGAAGAACACCAAGGACACAAGACAATTACGAGCCCAAGAGACAGAAAGGGCCACATGAACCAGAGACTACATCATCCTGAGACCAGAAGAACTAGATGGTGCCCAGCTACAACCCATGACTGCCCTGACAGGGAACACAACAGAGAACCCCTGAGGGAACAGGAGAGCAGTGGGATGTAGACCCCAAATTCTCATAAGACCAGACTTAATGGTCTGACTGATACTGGAAGGACCCTGGTGGTCATGGCCCCCAGACCTTCTCTTGGCCCAGGACAGGAACCATTCCGGAAGCCAACTCTTCAGACACGGATTGGACTGGACAATGGGTTGGAGAGGGATGCTGGTGAGGAGTGAGCTTCTTGGATCAAGTGGACACTTGAAACTATGTTGGCATCTCCTGCCTGGAGGGGAGATAAGAGGGTGGAGGGAGTTAGAAGCTGGCGAAAAGGACACGAAAAGAGAGAGTGGAGGGAGAGAGCAGGCTGTCTCATTAGCGGGAGAGTAATTGGGAGTGTGTAGTAAGGTGTATATGGGTTTTTGTGTGAGAGACTGACTTGATTTGTAAACTTTCACTTAAAGCACAATAAATATTATTTTTAAAAAATGAAAATAAAAGAGTCAGTCTTACTTCCCCCTTGAACCCATAACTCCAAATATTTTTTAAAAATCATGCTTATGAAAGTATAACTGATAACAAAAAAAACAACTGATATACAGTAAAATTTATGCTTTTTAGTGTACACCTCTCTGAGTTTTGACAATGCACACAGTTGCATAACCACTGCCACGATCAAGATATGCAACCTTTTGATCACCCAAAACAGTTTCCTCATGCCTTCTTATAGTCAAAACTTTTTTAATAACAATGCACAAATTTTAGTTTCTTCTGATTAACATTCCTCGAGGCTTAGTTAAGCTAATATTGTTTGTTTTAACTTTTTGTCCTTCACTTAGTCCATCCAGGAACTGAAGAGTAAGACACTGTGGTTTCCAGTGCAGCAGCCCTGACTCTAGCAATAATATTAGTTACTTTAAAAAAATTTTTTTTTTATTGTGCTTTAGGTGAAATTTTAGAGCTCAAGTCAGTTTCTGATTCAAAAATTTACGCAAATATTGTTTTGTGACATTGGATGCAATCTTCACAATGTGTCATCACTTCCTGTTTCCACCCCAGGTTCGTTCAGTTTACCTGTTCCTTCTTGCCTTCTCTTCTTGCTTTTGAGCAAGAGTAGCCCATTTGGTCTCGCATATTTGATTGAACTAAGAAGCAAGTTCCTCATGTGTGTTATGGTTTGTTCTACAGGCCTGTCTAACCTTTGCCTGAAAAGTGGGCTTCAGGAGTCGATTCAGTTCTGAGTTGGCAATGCCAAGGGGCCACAGTCTTAGGAGTTCCTCCAATCTCTGTCAGATCAGTAAGTCTGGTCTTTTTTCATGGATTTGAATTTTGTTCTACATTTTTCTCCCACTTTTTCCAGGACTCTCTCTTGTGATCCCTGTCAGAGCTGTTAGTGGTGGTAGCCAGGGACCATTTAGTTCTTCTGGGCTCAAACTGGCGGGGGCTCCAGCTCAGGTGACCCTTTAGTCCCTTGGGCTAATATTTTCCTTCTGTCTTTGGTTTTCTTCATTCTTCTTTGCTCCAGACAAGACGGAACCAACACATGTATCTTAGATGGCCACTCACAAGCTTTTAAGACCCCAGATGCTACTCACCAAAGTAGGATGTAAAACATTTTCTTTACCAACTCTTATGCCAATTGATATAGATGTCCCCCAAGACTATGGTTCCCAGTCCTCAGGCCTAGCAAACTGGGTCCCTAATGGTGTTTAGATGTGTCTAGAAACTTCTATGACTTTGCCTTGGTGAAGCTGTGCTGACTTCCCCTATATTAGTGTGTTGCCTTTCCCTTCACCAAAGTTGACACTTGTCTACTATCTATAGATTTCCTTCCCTCTCTTTCCCCATCCTCGTAACCATCAAAGAACTATGGTTTTTTTTGTGTGTGTGTGTAAACCTTTTCTTGAGTTCTTATAATAGTGGCCTCATACAATATTTGTCCTTTTGTAATTGGCTTCTGTCACTCAGCATAATACCCTTCAGGTTCACCCATGTTGTGAGATGTTTCCCAGATTCATCATTGTTCTTTATCATTGCATAGTATTCCATCATGTGTATGCACCATAATTTGTTTACCCATTCATCTGTTGATGGGCACTTAGGTTGTTTCCATCTTTTCTACTATTGTGAATAATGCTGTAGTAAACATGGTTGTGCATGTGTCTATTGGTGTGATAGCTCTTAATTCTCTAGGATATATTCCTAGGAGTGGGATTGCTGGATAGTGTGGCATTTCTATTTCTAGCTTTTTAAGAAAGCACCATTTCGTTTTCTACAGAGGTTATATCATTTTACATTCCCACTAGCAATGCATGAGTTCCAATTTCCTCGCAATCTCTTCAACATTTGTTATTTTCTGTTTCTTTTGCTTACTGCCAGTAATGTCGGGCTGAGATGGTATGTCATTGTAGTTTTTATTTGCATGTCTCTAATGGCTAATATGGAAACACTTGTGGCATAGCGGTTAAGTGCTACAGCTGTTAACAAGGTGCTCTTTGGAAGCTCTATGGGACAGTTCTACTCTGTCCTGTAGGGTCTCTATGGGTCAGAATCAACTCAACAGCAATTGGTTTGGCTTTTTGTAATGACTAATAATTGCAAGCATTTCCTCATTTGTCTGTTAGCCACCTGAATGTCTTCTTTGGAGAAGTGTCTGTTCATATTCTTTGTCCACTTTTTAATTGGATTATTTGTCTTTTTGTTGTTGAGGTATGGTAGTATTTTGTAGATTTAAGAGATTAGACCCTTGAGGTAGGGCCAAGATGGCGGAATAGACAGACACTTCTGGCGAGCCCTCTTACAACAAAGAACCAAAAAAACTACTGAAATGATTATATTTATGTCAAGCTGAACATAAAACATGAAACGCAAAGTTAGAAAACAGACTGAGCAGCACAGGGAGGAAGAGATGGTTCAGAAGCAGAGAGGAGTTACCAGAACTGAATCTCCAGGAACCCTCGGGCACCATTCCTGGGAGCGGCTGTGGTGGGCTGGTACTAGCCTTCTGCTGCAGTTTCCTCAGGGAGAAGAAGCCAGCCGTACAGCTTACTCACAACTCCAGAATCAGAGAAGAATGGAGCTCACAGCAAAAGCTAAGTACATGCGTATATTTTACCATGCCCCCCACCCCCAAGCCAGCTTCAGTGGCTGTTGAATTCCCTGGGCCTGAGATAGGCACTGTTGAGTGCCTATAGCCATCCTTCCGGCCTTGGAGAAGGAATAAATTTGAAATTGCGGGAAAGATAATTTGCCAGCTCCACTAACCTGGGAAGCTCAGGACAGAAGCACATCCTGTCCAGGCATAAATGGTCCGTGGACTTTGAGTACCTTTCCCCCCTGCATGGACCTGTGTGGGCCTATTTCAGGAGAATAGGCCTTTGTTGGCAGACTACATGTTTCAGCTGTGTGATGGAGAGGTGGGTGTTTGAAGTTTGACACTGCTTTGCCTACTAAATGGGGTCCTCACCTACCCACATCAGGGGCATAAAGACTAGGGGCTCAACTCAGGTCACCCAGCCACCCAAGACAGGAGTCCAAGAATAACTGGTACCTCCCAGTCTTTACAACCAAAAACTTTGGGTGCACATGGTCCATCTGCAGAACTCACCTACCTGTACACTCCAGGGAAGAGGGAAACACTTTCCTCAGAGACACATGGGGGACGATTCTCAGCCCACTGCCTGGGTCAGAGCATGACCCCCTGCTGCAATCAGATACCGGTACCTAAACCAATTACCTCTACCCCTCTAAGACTGTAGGACAGAGCCTGTACCACACACTTGATGACCAGCTACCTAGACACCTGAGCTGAATCCATTCAAGAAAAGTGAATAGACTTCTAGACTGATATACATGATAACAGCTCTAGCCATCTGGGGACAGGATGTCAGAGCTCCAAAGGCAAAAATAATCAAGTTAGCTCACTCAAGCAACCATTTGGCATACCAAAACAAAACAAAGCAAGAAGCTGCAACACAGTAAGCAAGCATAAACTAATACAATAACTTATAGATGGCTCAGAGACAACAGTCAATATCAAGTCACATAAAGAAACAGACCATGATCATCTCAACAAGCACTCAAAACAAAGAATCCAGTGACCTTCTAGATGAAAGTGGATTCCTGGAATTACCAGAGCCAGAATACAAAATTTAATATACAGAATCTTTCAAGACATCAGGAAGGAAATGAGACAATACGTAGACCAAGTTAAGGAACACACAGATAAAGCAACTGAAGAAATTAGAAAGATTATTCAGGAACATAATGAAAAAGTTAATAAGCTGGAAAGATCCATAGACAGGCAGCAATCAGAAACTCAGAAGATCAATAATAAAATTACAAAAGTAGACAATAGAAAGTCAGAGGAGCAGAAATGAGAAAGTAGAAGCTGGAATTTCTGAGCTTGAAGATAAATCACTTGGCCCTAATACATTAGAAGGAAAACCAGATAAAAGAATTTAAAAAAATGAAGAAAACTTAGGAAACATGTGGGACTCTATCGAGAGAAATAACCCACGAGTGATTGGAGTTCCAGAACAGGGAGGGATAACAGAAAATACAGAGAAAACTGTTGAAGATTTGTTGGCGGAAAACTTCCCTGATATTGTGAAAGATGAGAAGATACCTATCCAAGATGCTCATTGAACTCCACGTAAGGTAGGTGTTAAAAGAAAGTCACCAAGACATATTCTAAACAAACTTGCCAAAACCAAAGATAAAGAGACCATTATAAGAGCAGCGAGGGATAAATGAAAAGTCACCTACAAAGGAGAGCCAATAAGAATAAGCTCGGACTATTCGACAGAAACCATGCAAGCAAGAAGGCAATGGCATGACATATTTAAAAAATCGAAGGAAAAAAATTGCCAGCAAGAATCCTATATCCAGCAAAACTGTCTCTCAAATATGAAGGTGAAATTAGGACATTTCCAGAGAAACACAAGTTTAGGGAATTTGTAAAAACTAAACCAAAATTGTAGGAAATACTAAAGGAAGTTTTTTGGTTAGAAAATGAATAATATCAGGTATCAACCCAAGACTAGAACACTGGGCAGAGCAATCAGAAGTCAACCCAGACAGGGAAATCAAAAAAACAAAGCAAGATTTAAAAAAAAAAAAAGCTCAAAAGAGGGTAACAGTGATGTTATTACATAAAAGAAGACAGCATTAAATAATAAAAAGGGACTAAGAAATGTACTCATATACCTTCCATATGGAGAGGAAGATACGGTGATACAAAGAAATAAACTTTAGGTTATAATTAGAAAAATACAGGTAAATAATAAGGTAACCACAAAGGAGACAAACTATCCTATTCATCAAAATAAAATACAAGAAAAAAATAGAGGCTCAGTGGAAACAAAATCAACAACAACAAATATGAGGAAAGGACAATATATAAAGATAATCTACTCAGCACATAAAATCAAGTGGGAAAAAGAAACTGTCAACAACAAACAAAAAAAGACAACAAAATGATAGCACTGAATTCATACCTATCCATAATTACACTGAATGTAAATGGACTAATTGCACCAATAAAGAGACAGAGAGTGGCAGAATGGATTAAAAAACAAGATCCATCTATATGCTGCCTACAAGAGACACACCTTAGACTAGGGACACAAACAAACTAAATTCAAAGGTGGAAAAAAAATATATCAAGCAAACAACAATCAATGAAGAGCAGGAGTGGCAATATTAATTTCTGACAAAATAGACTTTAAAGTTAAACCCATCATGAAGGGTAAAGGAGGACACTATATAACGATTAAAGGAACAATATACCAAGAAGATATAACCATATTAAATACTCATGCACCCAGTGACAGGGCTGCAAGATACATAAAACAAACTCTATCAGCATTGAAAGGTGAGATAGACAGCTCCACAATAGTAGGAGACTTCAACACACCACTTTCAATGAAGGACAGGACATCCAGAATGAAGCTCAATAATGACATGGAAGATCTCAAGGCCACAATCAACAAAATTGACCTCATAGACTCCACCCAATGACAACCAAGTATACTTTCTTTTCTAGTGCACATGGAACATTCTCTAGAATATACCACATATTAGGTCATAAAGCAAGCCTTAGCAGAATCCAAACCTTTGAAATGTTGCAAAGCATCTTCTCCAACCGTAAGGTCATAAAAGTAGAAGTCAATAACAGAAAAAGCAGGGAAAAGAAATCAAACACTTGGAAACCAAACAATACCCTGCTCAAAAAAGACTGGGTTATAGAAGATGTTGAGGGTGGAATAAAGAAATTCATAGAATCCAATGAGAATGAAAACGCTTCCTATCAGAACCTTTGGGACACAGCAAAAGCAGTGCTCAGAGGTCAATTTACATCAATAAATGCACACATCCAAAAAGAAGAAAGGTCCAAAATCAAGAATTATCCCTACTACTTGAACAAATAGAAAGAGAGCAACAAAAGAAGCCCTCAGACACCAGAAGAAAACAAATAACAAAAATTAGAGTAGAGCTAAATGAAATAGAAAACAGAAAAAAAAAAAATTGGAAGAATTAACAAGACCAAAAGCTGATTCATTGAAAAAAATCAACAAAACTGATAAAACATTGGCCAAACTGACAAAAGAAAAACAGGAGAGGAAGAAAATAACCCAAGGAAGAAAAGAAATGGGCGATATTACAACAGACCCAAGTGAAATTAAAAGAATCAGATTACTACGAAAAATTGTACTCTAACAAATTTGAAAACCTAGAAGAAATGGATGAATTCCTAGAAACACACTGCCTACCTAAACTAACACAAACACAGGAAGAACAACTAAATAGACCCATAACAAAAGAAGAGATTGAAAAGGTAATCAAAAATCTCCCAACAACAACAACAACAAAAAGCCCTGGCCCAGAGGCTTCACTGCAGAGTTCCACCAAACTTTCAGGGAAGAGTTAACACCACTACTACTAAAGGTATTTCACAGCATAGAAAAGGATGGAATACTCCCAAACTCATTCTATAAAACCACCATGTCCCTGATAACAAAACCAGGTAAAGACACCACACAAAAGAAAATTATAGAACTATATCTGTCATGAACTTTTTTTTTTAATATCTGTCATGAACTTAGATGCAAAAATCCTCAACAAAATTCTAGCCGATAGAATTCAACAACATATCAAAAAAGAAAAAAATTTACCATGACAAAGTGGGATTCATACCAGGTATGCAAGGATGGTTCAACATTAGAAAAACAATTAATGTAATCCAGCACCTAAATAAAACAAAAGACAAGAACCACATGATCTTATCAATTGATGCAGAAAAGGCATTTGACAAACTTCAACAGTCGTTCATGATAAAAACTCTCAGCAAAATAGGAATAGAAGGAAAATTCCTCAACATAATAAAGGGCATTTATACAAAGCCAACAGCCAACATCACCCTAAATGGAGAGAGCCTGAAAGCATTCCCCTTGAGATCGGGAACCAGACAAGTATGCCCTTTATCACCACTCTTATTCAACATTGTGCTGGAAGTCCTAGCCAGAGCAATTAGGCTAGACAAAGAAATAAAGGGCCTCCAGATTGGCAAGGAAGAAGTAAAATTACCTCTATTTGCAGATGACATGATCTTATACACAGAAAACTCTAAAGAATCCTCAAGAAAACTACTGAAACTAATAGAAGAGTTTAGCAGTGTATTGGGATACAAGATAAACATACAAAAATCAGTTGGATTCCTCTACACCAACAAAAAGAACATCGAGGAGGAAATCACGGATTCAATACCATTTACAGTAGCCCCCAAGAAGATAAAAAAATTTTTTTTTTTTTACTTCCCAATAAATCTTACCAGAGATGTTAAAGACTTATACAAAGAAAACTACAAAAGACTACTGCAAGAAACCAAAACAGATATACATAAGTGGAAAAACGTAACTTGCTCATGGATGTAACATTGTAAAAATGTCTATCCTATCAAAAGCCATCTATAGGTACAATGCAATTCCAATCCAAATTCCAATGACATTTTTTAATGAGAGGGAGGAACACATCACCAACTTCGTATAGAAGGGAAAGAGGCCCTGGAAAGTAAAGCATTACTAAAAAAGAACAAAGTGGGACGCCTCACTCTACCTGATTTTAGAACCTATTATACCACCACGGTAGTCAAAACAGCCTGGTACTGGTACGACAACAGATACATAGACCAATGGAACAGAATTGAGAATCCAGACATAAATCCATCCACATATGAGCAGTTGATATTTGACAAAGGCCCAATGTCAGTTAAATGGGGAAAAGACAGTTTTTTTAAACAAATCGTTCTGGCATAACTGGTTATTCATCTGCAAAAAAATGAAACAAGACCCATACCTCACTCCATGCACAAAAACTAAATCAAAATGGATCAAAGACCTAAATATAAAATCTAAAACAATAAAGATCATGGAAGAAAATATAGGGAAAACGCTAGGAGCCCTAATACATGGCATAAACAGTATACATTACTAACAATGCAGAAGAGAAACTAGATAACTGGGAGTTCCTAAAAATCAAACACCTTTGCTCATCCAAAGACTTCACCAAAAGAGTAAAAATATTACCCACAGATTGGGAAAAAAATTTTTAGCTATGACATTTTTGGTAAGCGCCTTATCTCTAAAATCTACATGGTACTATAAAAACTTAACTACAAAAAAGACAAATAACCCAATTAAAAAATGGGCCGAAGAAATAAATAGGCACTTCACTAAAGAAGACATTCAGGCAGTTAACAGATACATGAAGAAATGCTCAGAATCATCAGCCATTAGAGAAATGCAAATCAAAACTACAATGAGATTTCATCTCACTCCAACAAGGCTGGCATTAATCTGAAAAACACAAAATAATAATAAATGTTGGAGAGGTTGGGGAGGGACTGGAACACTTCTACACTGCTGGTGGGAATGTAAAATGGTACAACCACTTTGGAAACTGATTTGGCGCTTTTTTAAAAAGCTAGAAATGGAACTATCATACTATCTAGCAATCCCACTCTTGGAATATATCCTGGAGAAATAAGAGCCTTTACATGAACAGATATATGCATACCCATGCTCATTGCAGCATTGTTTACAATAGCAAAAAGATGAAAGCAACCAAGGTGCCCATCAACAGATGAATGGATAAATAAATTATGGTATATTCACACAATGGAATACTGCCCATCAATAAAGAACAGTAGTGAGGAATCTGTGAAACATTTCATAACATGGAGGAATCTGGAAGGCATTATGCTGAGTGAAATTAATCAGCTGCGAAAGGACAAATATTGTATGAAGCTGCTATTATAAGAACTGGAGAAGTAGTTTAAACAGAGAAGAAAATATTCTTTGATGATTATGAGAGGGGGGAGGGAGGGAAGGAGAGGGGTTTTCACTAATTAGATACTAGATGAGAACTATTTTAGGTGAAGCAAAAGACAAAGTACAGAAGAAGTCAGCACAACTGGACTAAACCAAAAGCAAAGAAGTTTCCTGAATAAACTGAATGCTTTGAAGGCCAGGGTAGCAGGGGCAGGGTTTTGGGGACCATGGTTTTGGGGGACATCTAAGTCAATTGGCATAATAAAATCTATTAAGAAAACATTCTGCATCTCACTTTGGAGAGTGGCATCTAGGGTCTTAAACACTAGCAAGCGGCCATCTAAGATGCATCAATGGGTCTCAACCCACCTGGTGCAAAGGAGAATGAAGAGCACCAGAGACAAGGTAATTATGAGCCCAAGAGACAGAAACGGCCACACGAACCAGAGACTACATCATCCTGAGACCAGAAGAACTAGATGGTGCCCAGCTACAACCGATGACCGCCCTGACAGGGAACACAACAGAGAACCCCTGAGGGAGCAGGAGAGCAGTGGGATGCAGACCCCAAATTCTCGTAAAAAGACCAGACTTAATGGTCTGACTGAGACTAGAAGGACCCCAGAGGTCATGGCCCCCAGACCGTCTATCGGCCCAGGAGAGGAACCATTCCCAAAGCCAACTCTTCAGACAGGGATTAGACTGGACAATGGCATGGAGAGGGATGCTGGTGAGGAGTGAGCTTCTTGGATCAGGTGGACTCTTGAGACTAAGTTGGCATCTCCTGTCTGGAGGGGAGATGAGAGGGTAGAGGGGGTTAGAAGCTGGAGGAATGGACACAAAAAGAGAGAGTGGAGGGAGGGAGCAGACTGTCTCATTAGGGCAAGTGCAATTAGGAGTATTCAGCAAGGTGCATATAAATTTTTGTATGAGAAACTGACTTGATTTGCAAACTTAAAGCACAATAAAAAAAAAACCTGAAAAAATAAATACAGATTAGACCCTTGTCAGATGTGTTGTAGCCATTTTTTTTCCTAGTCCATAGCCTCTCTTTTTACTCTTTTGGTGAAGTCTTTTGATGAGCATAAGTGCTTAATTAAAAAAAAACAAACAAACAAAAAAAAAAGTGCCCTCAAGTCGATTCCGAATTTTTAGGAGCTCCCAATTACCTAGTTTCTTTTCTGGTGTTTGTGCATTGTTAGTTATGGTTTGTATACTAGTTATACCAGGATCCTAGCATTGTCCCTATTTTTTCTTCCACAATCTTCATCATTTTAGATTTTATATTTAGGTCTTTGATCCATTTTGAGTTAGTTTTTATGCATGGTGTGAAGTGTGGATCTTGTTTCATTTTTTTACGGATGGAAATCCAGTTATGCCAGCATCGTTTGTTAAACACTCTGTTTTTTCCCCATTTAACGGTCTTTGGCCCTTTGTCAAAAACCAGCTGCTCATAGATGGATGGATTTACATCTGGGTTCTCAATTCTGTGCCATTGGTCTATGTGTTTGTTATTGTACCAGTACCAGGTTGTTTTGTCTACTCTGGCGGTATAGTAGGTTCTAAGATCACGTAGTGTGAGAACTCTCACTTTGTTCTTCTTCTTCAGTAATGCTTTACTTGTCTGGGGCCTCTTCCCGTTCCATACAAAGTGGGTAATTTTTTCCTCCATCTCATTAAATAATGCTGTTGGAATTTGGATTGGAATTGCATTATATCTGTAGAATGCTTTGGGTAGAATTGACTTTTTCACAATGTTGAATGTTCCTATCCATGAGCATGTTATGTTTTTCCATTTATATAGGTCTTTTTTGGTTTTTTGCAAGAATGTTTACTACTTTTATTTGTATAGGTCGTTTATGTCCCTGGTTAGATTCATTGCCAAGTATTTTATCTTCTTGGGGACTATTATAAATGGTATTGATTTGCTGATTTCCTTTTCCAAGTTCTCTCTTTTGGTGCTGAGGAATCCAACTGATTTTCATATGTTAATCTTGTATCCTGCCACTTTGCTGAAATCTTCTATAAGTGCCAGTAGATTTCTTGTGGATTCTTTGGGGTTTTCTACGTATAAGATCATATCATCTGCTTACCTCTTCCTTACAATTTGTATATCCTTTATTTCTTTTTCTTTTCTTATTGCCCTAGATAGAACTTCCAGCACAATGTTGAATAAGAGTGGTGATAAAGGACATCCATATCTGGTTCCCATTCTCAAGGGGAATACTTTCAGTCTCTCTCCATTGAGAATGATGTTGGCTGTTGGTTTTGTATAAATGCCCTTTACTATGTTGAGGAATTTCCCTTCTATTGCTCTTTTGCTGAGAGTTTTTATTAGGAATGGTGTTGGGCTTCGTTAAAAGCCTCTTCTGCATCGATTGAGATGATCATGTGATTCTTTTATTTATGGGGTAGATTACATCGATTGATTTTCTAATGTTGAACAATCCTTGCGTACCTGGTATGAATCCCACTTGGTCATGTTTTTTTTTTTTTTTTTTTAAATATGCTGTTGAATCCTATTGACTAGAACTTTGTTCAGAATTTTTGTGCCTATATTCATGAGGAATATTGGCCTGTAGTTTTCCTTTATTGTGATGTCTTTACCTGGGTTTGGTATCAGGGTTACATTGGATTCATAGAATGAATTGGGGAGTATTTCTTCCTTTTGTATGTTCTCTATGCTCTGAAATAGTTTGAGTAACATTGGTGTGACCTTTTCTCTGAAAGTTTGGTAGAATTCTCCAGTGAAGCCATCCAGTCCAGGGCTTTTATTTTTTGTTATTGGTGTTGTTGTTGTTGTTGTTTAATTACCTCCTCAATCTCTTCTTTTGTTAGGGACCTGTTTAGTTTTTCTACATCAGTTTGTGTTAGTTTAAGTAGGTAGTGTGTTTCTAGAAATTTGTCCATTTCCTCTAGGTTTTCAAATTTTTTGAAGTTTAATTTTTCATAGTATTCTATTATGATCCTTTTTATTTCAGTTGTGTCTGTTGTGATATCACCCATCTCATTTCGTATTTGGGTTATTTGCTTCCCCTCCTGTTTTACTTTTGTCAGTTTAACCAATGATTTGTCAACTTTGTTGATCCATTCAAAGAACAAACTTTTTGTCTTGTTGATACTTTCTATTGTTTTTCAGTTTTCTATTTCATCTATTTCTGCTCTAATCTTTATTATTTCCTTTCTTCTGGTGTCTCGATTTCTTTTTACTTTTCTCTATTTGTTCAAGTTGTAGGTTTAATGTTTTGATTTTGGTTCTTCTTTTTTGATGTGTGTGTGTATTGCTATAAACCAATCTCAGCCTTAGCTATCTGGTGCTGCTATAACAGAAATACAAATGTGTGGCTTTAACAAAGACAAATTTATTCTCTTACAGTTTAAAATAAACTGTAAGAGAATAAACAAAGACAAATTTATTCTCTTACAGTTTAGTAAGCTAGAAATCCCTGTTCAGGACATCAGCTCCAGGGGATGACTTTCTCTCTTTGTCAGCTCTGGGGGAAGGTTATTGTCATAAATCTTCCCCAGTTAAGGAGCTTCTCAGCACGGGGACCCCAGCTCCAAAGGATGCACCATTCTCCTAGCTCTAGTTTCTTGGTGGTATGAGGCCCCCATGTCTCTGTGCTCACTTACCTCTTTTATATCTCAAAAGAGATTGGCTTAAGAAGCAACCTAATCTTGTAGATTGAGTCCCACCTCATTAACATAACTTCCATGAATACCGCCTCATTAACATCTAGAGATAAGATTTGCAACACACAGGAAAATCACATCAGATGATGAAATGTTAGACAGTCACACAATACTGGGAATCATGGCCCATCCATGTTTACACACATTTTTGGAGGACACAATTCAATCCATAACAACCTCTAAGCACTGCTTTTGCTGTGTCCCAAAGGTTTTGGTAAGATGTGTTTTCATTCTCTTTTGATTCTATGAATTTTTTATTCCATCCTTAATTTCTTCTATTACAAAGAATTTGTTAAGCAAGGCGTTGTTCAGTTTCCAGTACTTGATTTTTTTATCTTGCTATTTCTATTATTGATTTCTTTTTTTATGGCATTTTGACCGGAAAAGACACTTTGTATTATTTTGATGTTTTAGATTTCGTTGAGGCCTACTTTGTGGCCTAAAATGTGTTCTATTCTAGAGAATGTTCCATGCATGTTAGAAAAGAATGTATACTTTGTTGCTGTTGGGTGGAATCTTCTATGTCTATGAGATTAAGTTGGTTAATTGTGGCATTTAGATCTTCAGTGTCTTTGCTGAGCTTATTTCTGATGTCCTGTCCTTCACCTCAAGTGGTATGTTCAGGACTCCTACTATTATTGTGGCGCCATCTATTTCTCTTTTCAATGCTGTTATAGTTCATTTTACATATTTTGGAGCCCTGTTGTTTGGTCCATAAATATTTATTATGGTTATGTCTTCCTGGTGAATTGACCCTTTAATCATTATATGATGTCCTTCCTTATGCTTTATGGTGGATTTTGCTTTAAGTCTATTATATTGGAGGTTAATATTGCCATTCTTGCTCCTTTTTGGTTATTGTTTGCTTGATATATTATTTTCTTCCTTCCTTTGAATTTTAGTTTGTTTAAGTCTTTGTGTCTAAGGTGTGCTCCTTGTAGATAGAATATAGATGGATTGCGTTTTTTTTTTTTTTTAATCCATTCTGCCACTCTCTTTACTGGTGCATTTAAGCCATTTACATTCAGTGTAATTATTGACAGGTATGAGTTTACTGTTGTCATTTTGATGTATGTGTGTGTGCTTGTGTGTGCATGTGTGCGTGTGTGGAGTTGACAGTTTCTTTGTTCCACTTAATTTTTGTGCTGAGTTCTTCTTGTTTATAAATTTTCATTTCTTTCATTATTGTTGATTTCATGTTTATTAATCTTTATATTTTTCTTCCTTTTTACTTTGATGGGTAGGTTTGTTAGCTTCTTTTGTGGTTACCTTGAATTTTCCTTTATTTTCTGAAGTTTAAACCAGTCTTTTATCTCTTGATATCTCCTTGACTTCCTCTCCCTGTGTATATTCTTCATATGACTGTACTGTTTATTCCCTCTTTTTTGACTTTGTTGTTGTTTACATACTGAAGTTTCTGGCTCCCTATTTTCAGTCTTTGTTTTATTTTTGAGAATTCCTTATCTGGGTTGGTATCTGCTTGATCTGTCCAGTATCCTAATCTTGGATTGTTGTCTGATGTTGATGAATCTCTAACCAGAGGACTCCATTTAATATTCCTTGTAATTTTGGCCTGGTTTTTACATATTCCCTTAATTTCTGTTTATCTGGAAATGGCCTAATTTCACCATTATATTTAAGAGACAATTTTGCTGGTTATATAATTTTTGGCTTGCAGTGGTTTTTTTTTTTTTTTTTCCTTTGAGTCTTTACACATGTCATCCCACTGCCTTTTTGCCTGCATGGTTTCTGCTGAGTAATCAGAGCTTCATCTTATTGGTTCTCCTTTGTTGGTGACTTTTCATTTTTCCCTAGCCACTCTCGGGATTCTTTTTTTGTCTTTGGTTTTGGCAAGTGTGATTATGATATGTCTTAGTGACTTTCTTTTGGGGCCTGTCTTGTATGGGGTGTGTTCATTTTCTTGAATGGGTATCTTCTCATCTTTCATGATATTAGGGATGTTTTCTGCCAACAAATCTTCAACAATTCTCTCTGAGTTTTCTATTACCCTCCCCTGTCCTAGAGCTCTGATCACACGTAGTTTTTCTCTCTTGATAGTATTCCACATATTCTTAGGCTTTCTTCTTTTTTCTTCATTCTTCTTTCTGATTTTTCCTCAAACAAATTGGTATCAAGGATTTGTCTTCATTCTCTCTAATTCTGTCTTCCATTGTCTCCATTTTGCTCCTACGTCCTTCTATTGAGTTGTCTAATTCAGAAATTTTATTGTTAATCTTTTGGATTTCTAGTTATTGTTTTTGTATGGCTTTTAGTAGCTTATTAATTCTGTCATTTTGCTCTTTTATTTTTTTCTTGAACTCTTCTTTTGCTTTGTCTGTGTGTTCCTTGGTTTTGTCTGTGTTTTCCCTGATCTTGTTCTTGATCTCTTGGAGAGCTCTATATATTAGTGTTTTGAATTATTTACCAGGTAGTTCCATTGCCTTATCAACCTCCAGAAGGTTTTCTGGTTCTTTATTTTGGTTGCTTGCTGGAACCATCTTGTTCTGCTTCTTTATGTGATTTAACATTGACTATTATCTTTTTTTTTTTTTTTATTATCTACAAGCCATCAAGAAGTTATTGATATTTATTTATTTATTGTATGTTTGTTTACTACATCCTGAATTTTTGTTTTGTTTTGTTTTGATGTATCCAAATAGGCTGGGCATGTGTTCTACTCTGGTGGGGGACGCTGTTCACTGTTCTTGTGGGGCTGCTGAGGATGTAGGTGGTGTTTTTGGTGAGGTGATGTACTGTCCTGCTGGTCACCTGGCTGTGGGTACAGTGGGTGTTCTCCCTGGTTGTTGTGTCGAGTGTTGTGTGTGCAGTCCGCTGCTTTCTGTAGGGTTGGGGTGAAGTCGTCCAGGTTGTTGATCACCAAGTACATGGTGCAGAGATTCTCACCTACAGTCCTGGGTGGGCAGGCTGTGTGGGGGTGTTTGGAGCAGACACAAGTCTCTGGTTGCAATGTGGGATGATGTAGGGGGCGAGTCAGGGACTCTCAGCTGCCAATAGGTGCCCAGTTGGAGGGCACCTGTCCACTGGAACGTGTAGTAAGGTGTAGTGTAGCCAGTCCTCAGGCACCCAGTGCCATTGGCTGGAGTGATTGGGAGTGTCACTGGTCCTCAGGCCCCTGCCTTGGACACCTGGTTGGGGTGGGCAGTACCACTGATGCTCAGGTCCCTGAGGTGGGTGGTTGAGGTCCCTTCACAGGGGTGGTGCAGTGGTGAATGCCACAAGACTGAAGCTCCCACTTGGGTGTTGCAGGTGAAGTGGGCTTCAATTGGGTACACTGCCCACCTTGCTCCAGTATGGACATGCTGTGCCAGCTCAGCAAGCAAGGTGCTGATGCAGCTGATTGCAGAGGGTGTAGGGTGCTGCAAGTCCATGGAAGTCCTGCACCAGTGGCTGGGCAAAGAGAGAGATGCCTTGAACTGGGCCAAGAGCTATTGGCTTAGGGGGTGGGGTGGTTTGAATACCACAGATCTGCAGCTCCCACTTTGGCTGCTGCAGGTGAAAATGGGCTTCAACTGGGAATCCAGCTCGACTTATGCCATCATGAACATGTTTTGCTCGCTCAGACAGCAAGGTACTAGTGCAGGTGATCAGAGGGGTTGGAGGGTGCTGCAAGTCCCTGGGCCCCCTGTGCCAGTGGCTGGACAAAGGGGTGGGCACCTCTAGACTGGGGCCTTGAGTTCCCAGCTTAGGGGGCATGGCAGTGTTGAATGCTGCAGGACTGGTGTTGGAGTGGAGTGGGAGGTTATGGATGCAAGGGAGGGAGTGCTCCTTGGCCTGTGGAGCTCTGGTGGGAGGGGTGGCTGTGGTGCAAATGTTGGATTGGGTGCATGCACTTAACTTTCACAGGTCTAGTATCACTCCTACTTGACTCTGTAGGTGCAGGTAGAGTAGCTCCTGCTTAGCTGCACCAGATGGGGTGGGTTTTGGCTTGGGGTGCTGCCGCTTGTCTCAATATGTCTTTTCTGTGCAGGTTCAGCTAGCAGAATGCCTGGGATTCATAATTCTTCATTTCCACTGTTTTTTAATTGCCTCTCCTTCCATTTGCTGCTCAGTCTAATTCTTCAGCTTTGTTCTTGGTGCTTAGGGCTTCTAGATCATCATATATCTGGTTCACTTGTTTTTTGGGTGGTCTTTGTTGTAAGAGAGACAACACAAAGAAGCTGACTATTCTGCCATCTTGGGCCACCTCCTTCAATATTAGTTACTTTTCATGAAGCCCAATTAACCATTTTTTCCTCTTCTATGGATTGTATTCTTGTGTCTTAAAAATCTTTGCCTAACCCAGGATCACAAAGATTTTCTCCTATGTATCCTTTAAATAACTTTTAGAATATTAAGTTTTACTTTTAGGCCTGTGATCCATTTTGAGTTAATTTTTGTGCATGGTATGAGGTATGAGTCATGGGTCACTTTTTTGTTGTTGGGGAGCGGGGCATATGGCTATCCAATTATACCTGCACCATTTGTTGAAAACTATCCTTTATCAATTGTATGAAAATCAGTTGTCCATATATGTGTAGGTTTATTCTGGACTCTATATTCTGTTCCATTTACCAATACTATACTGTTTAATTACTGTAGTTTTATAGTAAGTCTTGAAATTTCATCAAATTTGTTCTTTGTCCTTCTTTGAAATTGTTTTGGGTATCCTAGCTCCTTTATTTTCGTTTTAAATACGGAATCAATTTCCACACAAAACTAAAAACCTTATTGGAATTTTGACTGATATCACATTTAATCTTTGTATCAGTTTTTGGAGAACTGATATTTTTAATACTGAGTATTCAATCCATGAACATGAGATTTCTTTTGCTTAGATATCCATTTCTTGTGGATGATTTCTCTATTATTTCTTTTGCTTGCTTTGGGTTTATTATTATTATTTGCTCTTCTTATTCTAATTTATTAAAGTGAAAGCGTAGGTAATTTATTTTGAACATTTCTTCTTCTTTTCTAATATGTGGATTAAATGCTATGAAATTTCCTCTAAGCACTGATTTAGCCATGTCTCACAAAATTTGATATGTTGTGTTTTCAGTTTTCTTCCATTCAAAATATTTTTTTTTATTCCTTGTGTGTGTGTGGTTTTTTTTTTTTTTTAGCTGTGGGTTATTTACAAGTGTTTTGTTTAGTTTCTAACTACTTAGGGATTTCTAGACATTTTCTCCACTATTGATTTCTAGTTCAATTTCACTGCTGTCAAAGAACATAAAAAATAGTTGGTATTATTTCAATTTAATTTATTAACATTGGTTTTATGGCTCAGGACATAGTCTATCTTGATAAACATGCCATGTTCACTTAAAAAGAGTAGGTATTCTACTATTTTTATGTGAAGTACTTCATCCTTAACATGCTCATGCTTCACCCTACTTCTTTGAACATATGAAATATTTTTGTAATTACACTTTCAATATCCTTGTAATCTTTTTTTTTTTTCATGTTATTTCTGGCTTAGTTTCTACTGATTTCTTTTTTCTCATTAAATATTGTGTTTTCCTGCTTATTTTCACGCCTAGTAATTTTTTTTTGCGTGGGGGAATATTGTGAATTTTACGTTTTTGGGCTCTGGAGTTTTTTTTTTTTTTTTTTTGTATTCCTTGTGTATCAAGAATAATAATCCTTGAATATATTATTCTTTTGCTTGTATTTATGTTTTAAATTTCCACAATTTGGAGCCATATAGGCCTAGCTTGCCATCCTACCTTTGTTCTAGGATGCAGTTAAATAATTTCGAGCTTTGTTCTGGAATGCAGCTTAGTCACTTGGAAAATATTTGATTTTTAAAGACCTGTATTTAAGCTTGTTTGAATCCTGATTCAAACAAACCAACTATAAGAAGACATTTGTTAGGCAATCAAGGAAAATAGAGCAAAGACTGAATATTAGGATTTAATATGAATAGTTTCAAGAGTAATAATGGTATTGTAGGCTTTTTAAGAGTCATTGTCTATAGAGATACATACTGAAGTGTATATATAAGTGAAATTACATGATGTCAGGGGTTTTAAATATTCATCAGTGGAAAAAAGTAGCATGGTATGACTGAAACAAGACTGGTAAAATATTGGGAATTATTTAAGATGGGTGCTGAGTTAACGGGAATTGATTATATTATTTTCTTACTTTTATTTATGCTTTAAATTCCCACAATAAAATACTTTAATGTTTTAATTCTTATACGCTATGAGACACTTTAACTACACACTATAACAGTCACATATTTATTAGAGAATTAAAACTGGGCGAAATACTTTGGAAGGTTTCTTTTTCTTGGTGTTTTAATTTTTTTTTTTCTAGGTCATTCAAAGAACTACTTAGGCCAGTCATACCTTCAAAAAATCATTCATGTACTATTAAATTTGCTACTATCCAAATGAGAATTTCTTAGCCACTTTACTCTCTAGTATAGCCCTTGTTAGCTCTAGGTTTTGCTGCTTGTACTCTGTTCCACAGTGAAGTAGAAAGTGCACAGAACTTGGAATCAAGTAGACCTAGCTTTCCATCCCAATCCCATACTATTAACTATATTACTTTTCTATGTTCACTTCCTTACCCCATGTGTGTGTGTGTCTGGTTGCAGGCACACATGTATGTGAGAAAGAGAGGGAGAAGTGAAGAATGATAGAATCAAATCAAATGATGTATATAAAACACCTAGATATATTGTAATGACAAATACATTTAAGTTTTCCTTTATTTATTTTTAAGGAGATCTGGTGGTGCAGTGGTGAAAGTGCTCAGCTGCTAACTGAAAACTTGGCAGTTTGAACCCACCAGCTGTTCCACAGGAGAAAGATGCAGCAGTAGGCTTCCATAAAGACTTACAGCCTTGGAAACCCTGTGGGGCAGTTCTACTCTGTCCTATAGGTCCACTGTGAGTCAGAATTGACTGATTGCCATGGGTATGGGTGTGTTTACCTTTAGATTTCCCCTAGTGTTTTTCACATTGTGAATATTTGTTCAAATATATATACATATATACATATATTTTAAATTTCTGCTCTGTTTGTTGAGACAAATGGCTAAATAAAAAGGCTGAAAAGAATATATTTCTGTAGTACAAATGCAAAATTTTAAATCTGTTCTTACAAATGCTCATTTTTCTCTTCAATCCCTCATGCATTTCTCCTAATATATAGAACAAAGTATGTCTCAAAAATGCTTTTCTGTTACATTCTTTATTTGATTTAATAAAATAAATTCTACTTTAACTCTAATGACACCTGTTTTTATTCCTTGCCAGATTTAATCACATGCACTGACATTTAATGGCTAGTAAGCTGTATATGGAGTCCCTAGGTGGTGCAAGCATGCTAGGATGCTAACCCAAAAGTTGATGGTTCAAGTCCACCCAGAGGTACCTCGAGAAAAAGCTCTGGTGACCTACTTCCAAAAAATCAGCTGTTGAAAATTTCACAGACCATTCTGACACACATGGGGTCACCTATGTTGACACTGACACGATGGCCAACCAGTTTTAAGATGCTTATAAATGAGTAATTGCCAACTTTCAGATGGTAAAAGAACTTGAAAAACCATGTGCATCTGTTAGGGACATATTAATTCATTTAGGACCTTATATGATACAATTAAACAAACAGAAATAATTCAGTGTCAACACCAAAAACTTCTAAGTAGCATTGAGGTGATTGTTTTTTTTATTTATTTTTTCTTTTTTATTGAACCTTTAATCACTTTGGTAATGCATTTCTTAAGTGAACATTAAAATAGCAATTAAGGTAATTGTGAATAACCTCACTGTTGGAAACTACAGAGAAGGAATAAAAAACCAATGTCCACTAGCCCCATACACACCACCTCAACCCCTTCTTGCCAGGCCACACCACCACAGCTAGAGAGCCACCAACCTGCCACCACCAAGGTGTGCCCTGTCCCTACCCGCCAGTTACCTATTTTTTTATCTCTTTCTTCTTTTCTTCCTCCCACCTAGCCCCATGCGTCACCTCCCCCTCTTCCAGCTGGTCCCTGCCATACCGTTATGGCTGGAAAGCCACTGGCCCACCACTTCTACCTTTCACCTAGCCCCAAATATCATGTCACCCCCTTCTTACCTGCCCTCACTATGCGCTGTGGTTAGAGCATCCCCAATTCAGTGCTGCGGCCACAAAGGGCCTGCATTGTTCCTCCCCTCCCACAACTTGACTGGCTGCTGAACGGTGGGAAACGAGCCCATAAAACTCCCTGTCCAACACTGCACCTACCTGGTGAAGGGCTGTGAATGTTTCCACACTGCTGGAACCACATGAGGAGGTAGGCAACACCTGTCCAGTATGCCCTCAGCCACCTCGCCAAACCAGTGTACAGCAAAGTGGGCTCGCCTTTCTGCTGCTGCCATGCTCACCAGGACAAGGTGGTGAGAGCTATCATGCCCACAGGAAAGCAAACAACAAAGCACATCTGGCTCAGTCACCCTGACATATCAAAACAAAATAAAGAAGCAGGACAAAACAAATGAACACAAAATCAAAAATAATATTTTAATGTCCCAGAGACAGCACACAGTAACAAAACATATAAAAAAGCAGGACAAGATGGCTCCAGCAAGAGACCAAAATAAAGAATCAGATGCCTTCTGTTAGAAGAAAAGGCAGTAGACCTACCTGACATGCAATTCAAAAGACTAATATTTAGGGGGCTAAGAGATTAAGAAATCAGGAAAAATACACACAAAACCAAAGAAAAAACAGATCAAATCATGGAAAAACAGACAAAATCAATGAACACATAGCCAAAATCAAGGAAAACAAACAAAGCAATAGAAGAATTGAGGAAAGCAATACAAGAACACAACATCAAAATAAATAATTAGAAGGCATACAAAAACAGCAATGAGAAATCCAGTCATCAAAACAGCCTGGTACAGGTACAACAACAGATACATATACCAATGGAACAGAATTGAGAATCCAGACATAAATCCATCCACATATAAGCAGCTGATATTTGACAAAGGCCCAAAGTCAGTTAAATGGGGAAAAGATAGTCTGTTTAACAAATGGTGCTGGCATAACTGGATATTCATCTGCAAAAAAATGAAACAAGACCCATACCTCACACCATGCACAAAAACAAACTCAAAATGGATAAAAGACCTAAATATAAAATCTAAAACAATAAAGATGGTGGAAGAAAAAATAGGGACAATGCAAGAGCCCTAATACATGGCATAAACAGCATACAAAACATTACTAACAATGCAGAAGAGAAACTAGATACCTGGGAGCTCCTAAAAATCAAACACCTTGGCTCATCCAAAGACTTCACCAAAAGAGTAAAAATACTACCTACAGATTGGGAAAAAGTTTTTAGCTATGACATTTCCAATCAGCATATGATCTCTAAAATCTACATGATACTGCAAAAACTCAACTACAAAAAGACAAATAACCCAGTTAAAAAATGGGCAAAGGATATGAACAGGCACTTCACTAAAGAAGACATTCAGAGAGCTAAGAGATACATGAGAAATGCTCACCATCATTAGCCATTTGAGAAATGTGAGCCAAAACTACAATGTGATTCCATCTCACTCCAACAAAGCTGGCATTAATCCAAAAAACACGAACTAATAAATGTTGAAGAGGTTGTGGAGAGACTGGAACACTTATGCACTGCTAGTGGGAATGTAAAATGGTACATCCACTTTGGAAACCAATTTGGCACTTCCTTAGGAATCGACTCGATGGCACTGGCTGGCTTAAAAAGCTAGAAATAGAACTACCATACAATCCAGCAATCCCTCTCCTTGGAATATATCCTAGAGAAATAAGAGCCTTTACACAAACAGATATATGCACACCCATGTTCATTGCAGCACTGTCTACAATAGCAAAAAGATAGAAGTAACCAAGGTGCCCATCAACAGATGAATGGATAAATAAATTATGGTATATTCACACAATGGAATACTATGCATTGATAAAGAACAATGATGAATCTGTGAAATATTTCATAACATGGAGGAATCTGGAAGGCATGCTGAGTGAAACTAGTCAGTTGCAAAAGGACAAATACTATATAAGACCACTATTATAAGAACTGGAGAAATAGTTTAAACAGAGAAGAAAATATTCTTTGATGGTTATGAGAGGGGAGAGGGAAGCAGGGAGAGGGGTATTCACTAATTAGATAGTAGATAAGACCTACTTTAGGTGAAGGGAAAGACAGCACACAATACAGGTAAGGTCAGCACAACTGGACTAAACAAAAAGCAAAGCAGTTTTCTGAATAAACTGAATGCTTCCAAGGCCAGAGTAGCAGGGGCGGGGGTTTGGGGACTACAGATCCTGGCAACATCCAAGTCAATTGGCATAATAAAATCTATTAAGAAAACATTCTGTATCCTACTTTGGATAGTGGCATCTGGTGTCTTAAATGCTAGCAAGCAGCCATCTAAGATGCATCAATTAGTCTCAATCCACCTGGACCAAAGGAGAATGGAGAACACGAAAGGCACAAGGTAATTATGAGCCCAAGACAGAAAGGGCCACATAAACCAGGGACTACATCAGCCCGAGACCAGAAGAACTAAGATGGTGCCCAGCTGCAACCAATGACTGCTCTGATGGGGAACACAACAGAGAACCCCTGAGGGAGCAGGAGAGCAGTGGGATGCAGACCCCAAATTCTTGTAAAAAGACCAGACTTGATGGTCTGACTGAGACTAGAAGGACCCCAGAAGTCATGGTCCCCAGACCTTCTGTTAGCCCAAGACAGGACCCATTCCCAAAGCCAACTCTTCAGACAGGGATTGGACTGGACTATGGGATAGAAAATGATACTGGTGAAGAGTGAGCTTCCTGGATCAAGTAGACACATGAGAATATGTGGGCAGCTCCCCTCTGGAGGGGAGATGGGAGGGCAGAGGGGGTCAGAAGCTGGCAGAATGGACATGAAAAGAGAGAGTGGAGTGGAGTGTGCTGTGTCATTAGGGGGAGAGAAACTAGGAGTATACAACAAGGTGTATATAAATTTCTATATGAGAGACTGACTTGATTTGTAAACTTTTACTTAAAGCACAATAAAAATTTAAAAAAAAAATACATCCAAAAGATAAACAACCAAATTTCAGAAACAGACAACTCAATAGAAGGTTTTAGGAGTAAAATTGAAGCAATGGAAGATTTAATCAGCAAGATTAAAGATAAATCCATGGATGGCACCTTGTTTGAGCGAAAATCAGAGAAAATAATTAAGAAAAAATGAAGAAAACCTAAGAATCATGTGAGACACAATCTAGAGCAAACATTTGCAAGTGATTAGAGTTCAAGAACCTGGAAAGAAAATGGAAGACACAGAGAAAATTTTTGAAGATTTGTTGGCAGAAAATTTCCTAAATGTCATGAAGGATGAAAAGCTGACCACCTAAGATGCTCAACGAACCCCATATGGGATAGACTCCAAAAGAAAGTCACCAAGATGTATCATAATCACACTTGCCAAAACCAAAGACAGAGAAAGAATCTTAAGACCAACGAGAAAAAAGAGAAGTCACTTACAAATGGGAAACAATACAATTGAGCTCTGATTACTTTGCAGAAATTATGCAGGCAAGAAGGCAATGGGATGACATTTATAAAACCTTAAAGAAAAAAAATGCTAATCAAGAATAATATACCCTGCAAAAAAAAATTAGGACCTTTCAAGATAAACAGAAATTAAGGGAATGTGTAAAAACCAAACCAAACTTACAAGAAATATTAAAAGGAGTCCTTCGGTTAGAAAAATATCAACATCAGACAACGATCCATGATTGGGACACAGGATAGCATCAGCCAGATACCAACCTGGATAAAGTATTCACATTAATAAAACAAAGCTAAAGTACTTAAAACAGGGAAAGAGAGAAAATAATCTAAGAGATGACAATGTCAAAAACAATAAAAGGGAGAATAAACAGTGTAGGCATAGAACTTTCAAATGGAGAGGAGGTCAAGGTGATATCAAGTAATAAAATGCTGTTTCAAACATAGGAAGATAAGGGTAAATTTCAAGGTAACCACAAAGAAAGCTGACAAACCTACACAACAGAATAATAATAAAAAAGCAAAACAAAGTCTCAGTAAATGTAAACACAAAATCTATATAACGAAAGAAAAGAAAATCCACAGACAAAAGGAACTTAGCACAGGAAAGTAAGAAGAACAAAGGAAACGTCAGCACTTCGAAAAACATACAATATGACAGCAATAAACTCATAACTATCAACAATCACAGTGTAAATCACTTCAATGCACCTGTAACAAGATAAAGAGTGGCAGAATGGATTAAAAAGCATGACATATCAATATGCTGTCTACAAGAGACACACCTTAGATAAAGGCATAAATATATTAAAAGTCAAAGGATGGAAAAATATATATCAGGAAAACAGTAACCAAAAAAGGGCAGAAGTGTCAATACTAATTTCAGATAAAATAGACTTTAAGGCTAAATCAGCAATAAAAGACAAGGAAGGGCATTATGTAATGATTAAAGGTACAATCCACCAAGAAGATATAACCTTAATAAATACCTACCCACCCAATGACAGATCTCCAAAATACATGAAACTCTAAGAGCACCGAAAAGAGAAATAGACAGTTTCACGATAACAGTAGAAGGCTTTAGTACATTACTCTTAGTAATGGACAGAACATCTAGAAGGAAATTCCACAAAGATAAAAAATATTTAAAGGCCAAAATCAACCAACTTGACCTCATAGACATATATAGACCACTCCACTCAACAGTAGCAAATTATATATTCTTTTCCAGTGAACAAGGAACATTCTCCAGAAAAAAAAAAAAAACACATTTTAGGCCACAAAGCAGCCCTCAACAAAATCCAAAACATCAAAATAATTCATTCTCTCTGATAGTAACGCTGTAAAAGTAGAATCAATAACAGGAAGAGCAAGGAAAAAAATCAAATACATAGAAACAAAAGATTGTTTAAAAAGAACTGGGTAATAGAAGAAATCAATGAGGGGATCAAGCAATTCCTAGAATTAAATGAGAATGAAAACAAATCATACCAAAAACCATTGGGACACAGAAAAAGCAGTGCTCAGAGGTCAATTTACAGCAGTAAACACACACATCAAAAAAGAAGAAAAGGCCAAAATCAAAATGTTAGCAATACGACTTGAACAAATGGAAAAAAAAAAACAGCAAAAGAAGCCCACAGCTACCAGAAGGAAGGAAATAATAAAGATTAGAGCAGAAATAAATGAAATAGCAAACAGAAAAACAACAGAAAGAACCAACAAGACCAAAAGTTGGTTCTTTAAAAAGATCAACAAAATGTACAAACCATTGTATAAACTGACAAAAGAAAAACAGAAGAGGAAACAAATAACCTGAATAAGAAATGAGATGGGTACATTACAACAGATTCAAATGAAATAAATAGGATCATAACAGACTACTATGAAAAATTGTACTCTGACTAATTTGAGAACTTAGAGGAAATGGACAAATTTCTAGAAACACATTTCCTACCTAAACTAACACAAACTGAGATAAAAATTCTGAACAAACCCATAACAAGGGAAAACATTGAAGACATAATTTAAAAACTCCCAACAACAACAAAAAAGCCCTGGCTTGGATAGATTCACTGGAGAATTTTACCAAACATTCAGAGAAGTCAGACCAGTTTTACTCAAACTATTTCGGAGTATAGAAGAAGAAGAAATACTCTGGAATTCATTCTACGAAGCCAGCATAACCCTGATACCAAAGCCAGGCAAAAACACACAAAAAATGAAAATTACAGACCAATATATGTCAAAAACATAGACAGAAAAATTCTAAAAAAAAAAAAAAAAAAACCTAGCCAATAGAATTCAGCAACATTTCAAAAAATAATATACCATTACCAAGTGGGATTCATACCAGGTACGCAAGGACGGTTCGACATTAGAAAATCAGTCAAAGTAATCCACCACATAAATGGAACAGAAGAAAAGTATCACATGATCATCTCAACGCAGAAAAGGCATTTGATAAAGCTCAACACCCATTCCTGATAAAAACTCTCAATAAAATAGGAATAGAAGGGAAAGTCCTCAGCCTACTAAAGGACATCTGCCATGAAACAAAGAGCCAATATCATTGTCAATGGAGAGAGGCTGAAAGCATTCCCCCTGAGAACAGGAACAAGATAATGATGCCGTTTATCACTGCTCCTATTTATCATTGTGCTAGGAGTCTAGCTAGATAGAGCATTAAGGCAAGAAAAAGAAATAAAATGTATCTAAATTGGAAAGGAAGAAATAAAACTAACCATAGTCAGAGATGATATGATCAATACATAAAGAACCCCAAAGGTTCCATGAGAGAATTATTGGAAATTATAGAAAGATTTAGCAGAGTAGCAGGATACAAGATCAACATACAAAAATCAGTTGGATTCCCACACACCAACAAAGAAAACTTTGAAAGCAAATTTAGAAAAACAATACCATTTATAATATCCCTAAAAAGATAAAATACTTAGGAGTAAACCTAACCAGGAATGTAAAAGACCCATGCAAAGAAAACTAAAAATGCTACTGCAAGAAAATAAAAGAGGCCTACGTAAATGGAAAAATATACCATGCTCTCAGATAGGAAGACTCAACATTGTGAAAATGTCAATCTTACTCAAAGCAATCTACAGATATAATGCAATCCTGGTCCAAATACCAACAGCATTCTTTAATGTGATGGAGAAATGAATCACCATCTTTACATAGAAAGGATAAGCAAAGCATTATTGAAGAAAAAAAACAGAGTAGGAGGCCTCACACTACCTAATCTCGGAACCTACTATACAACCAAAGCATTCAAAAGAGCCTGGTACTGTACAATGACAGACGCATAGATCAGTGGAACAGAATCGAGAACCCAGAAGTAAATCCATCCATGTGTGGTCAGATGATCTTTGACAAAGGACCAAAGTGCATTGAATGGAGAAAAGACAGCCTTTTTAACAGTGTTGGCAAAAGTAGGTATCTATCTGTTAAAAAAAAAAAAAAATGAAACAGGGCCCATACCTCACACCATACACAAACAATAACTCAAAATAGGTCAAAGACCTAAAAATAAAACCTAAAACAATAAACATCATGGAAGAAAAAATATGGGCAATGCTAGGGGCCCTAATAAACAACAAACCAAACCCACTGTCATCGAGTTGATTCTGATTCATAGCAACCCTACAGGACAGAGTAGAACTCCCCCACAGAATTTCCAAGGAGCACCTGGCAGATTTGAACTGCTGACCTCTGGGTTAGCAGCCATAGCACTTAACCACTACACCACCAGGGTTTCCAGGGGCCCTAATACATGGCATAAATACAATACAAATCATAAGTAACAATGCATAAATGCCAGGAGGTAACTGGGAGCTTCTAAAGATTAAACACTTATGCTCATCCAAAGACTTCACCCAAAGAGTAAACCTAGAGACCAGAAAAAATTTGGCTACTACATATCCGACAATGGTCTAATCTCTAAAATCTATAGAATACTTTGACACCTCAACAACAAAAAGAAAAATAACTCAATTAAAAAATGGGCAAAGAATATGAACAGACACTTCACTAAAGAAGACACTCGGGTGGCCAAAAGGCACATGAGGAAATGCTTGTGATAGCTGGCCATTAGAGAAATGTAAATCAAGACTGCAATGAGATACCATCTCACCCCAACATTACTGGCACTAATAAAACAAACAAACAAACAAAAAACAGAAAATAACAAATGTTGGAGAGGTTGCGGAGAGATTGGCACACTTATGTACTGGTGGTGGGAATGTAAAGTGGTACAAGCACTATGGAAAACAATATGGCATCTCCTTAAAATCTAGAGATAGAAATACAATACGATCCAGCAATCCTACTCCTAAGAATATGTCCTAGAGAAATAAGATCCATCACATGAATAGGCATATGCACACCCATGTTCGTTGCAGCATTATTCACAATAGCAAAAAAGTGGAAACAACCTAGATGCCCATCAACAGATGAATGGGTAAACAAGTTATGGTACATACATAAAAAACAATGATGAATCTGTGAAACATGTCACAACATGGATGAATTTGGAGGGCATTAGGCTGAGTGAAATAAATCAATTACAAAAGGACAAATACTGTATGAGACTACTGTTATAAAAACCCAAGAAAAGGTTTACACACAGAAAAAAAAAATCGTTGATGGTTATGAGGATGAGGAGGGGAAATCACTAACTAGACAGTAAAAAAACCCAAACCCAGTGCCGTCCAGTCGATTCCGACTCATAGCAACCCTATAGTACAGAGTAGAACTGCCCCATAGAGTTTCCAAGGAGCGCCTGGCAGATTCAAACTGCTGACCCTTTGGTTAGCAGCTGTAGCACTTAACCACATGCCACCAGGGTTTCCAACTAGGTAGTAGACAAGTTAAATTTGGTGAAGGGAAAAACACACAACATAGGGGAAGGCAGCGTAACTTGACCATGGCAAAGTCACAGAAGCATCCTAGACACATCCAAACACCTTGAGAGATTGAGTTTCTGGAACTGATGGCTGAGGACCATGGTCTCGGTGGACATCTAGGTCAAGTGGCATAACATAGTTCGTAAGAAAATCTTCTACATCCTACTTTGGTAAGTGGTGTCTGGGATCTTAAAAGTTTGCAAGTGGCGACATAAAATACATCACGTGTGGGGCAAAGAAGAATGAAGAAAACCAAAGATGCAAGGAAAATATTAGCCCAAAGAACTAATGGACCACATGAACCACAGTCTCTACCAGCCTGAGCTTAGAACCAGCTACCACCACCATTCGATCTGACAGGGATCACAGTAGAAGATCCCAGACAGAGTGAGAGAAAAATGAAGAACAAAATTCAAAGTTAATACAGAGACTGAAGGAACCCCCAAGACTATGGCCCCTGAAGGACCACTGGACCCTGTTAACACAAAACTGAAACCCCTCCCGAAGTCTACCTTTCAGCCAAAGATTAGACAGGCCTATTAAACAAATAATAACACCTGTGAGGAATGTGCTTCTTAGTTCAATCAAGTATATGAGACCAAATGGGGCAACACCTTCCCAAAAGCAGGGACAAGAAAGCAGCAAGGGACAGGAAAACTGGACGAATGGACACGGAGAACCCAGTATGGAAAGGGAAAGGGGGAGAGTGCTGACACATTGTGGGGGTTGTAACCAATATCACACAAAAAAATTGTGTATAAATTTTTGAATGAAAAACTAATTTTCACTGTAAACTTTCCCCTAAAACACAATAAAAAAAAAAATCCAACATCCAAAATTAATCCAGTTCATAGATTCCCTGAGCAACATTATCCCACCATAATACCAGTATTAAGCTTTAATGCCAACTTTAGTCTATAAGTTATTAAGGAGATATACTATGAACCATTTTATATATTGATTTAAATCTAAGACCTAACCAACTCCTAATAATCATGACAAATGATACGGACTACTTTATAAAGTACATTTACATCCATTGTTTCATGTGGCTTTTAAAACTCAGTTTAGTAGGCATCATTATTATTCCCATTTTCCAAGTAAGATTTAGAAACATAAAGGTACTTACCCTAGGTCACACAGCTAGGACCTGAAAATTAATGTCTCAAACCCAAGTACCTCATTGCAAAATCTGTGCTGTCTTGTGTTGACAGTATACGTCTGGTGATTAGGATAACTTCCCATTAGGAGAAAATTTTCACCTACAACACTGGAAATGGTCAGTACGAGTTAACTTAAAAAAAAAAAATCTTATCATACTACCAAAAGAATATGTTAGTGTCAGATATGGCATTGAATAACACACAGTGGCAAACACATTACAGCCATTTAAATGTAATTATGAAACATTGTTGCAACTCCATCAAAGAAGTGCTTCATCAAATACTCAATGAATTCCCCAACTGTCATTATTGTCATTGATACACAGTGTAATAACAATTTCTGTCCTTCTGAAATTTTCAGCCGTACTTCTTAAAATAATATACAAGCTGAGCTAGGGAAGCTTAAACTCTTTACAGTTTTGATGGCTTGGCTGGAAATATTTCGGATATCACTTAAAAACATTGGTTATCACAAAGAGGTCTTGCAATTCCATACTGCAAAATAAAAACCAAGATAAACATAATGACTCAGCAAAAATAAATTCAACTACTATGAAAATGAGGAACATGCAATTTACAAAGAAAAACTTCTCAGCACAAAAAAGTAAAAGGAAAAATGAAATTGTCAACAGCACACAAACAAGACATCAAAATGACAGCACTAAACTCATAAAAAAATATATATATATTTTTTTTACTTATCTATAATTATGCTGAATGAAAATGGACCAAATGAACCAATAAAGAGACAGAAGGTTGCAGATTGGATAAAAAAACACGATCCGCATCTATATGCTGCCTACAAAAGATACCCCTTAGACTTAGAGACACAAACAGGCTAAAACTCAAAAAAAAACCTCAAAGGATGGAAAAAATACACCAAGCAAACAACAATCAAAAAAGAGCAGGAGTGGCAATATAAATTTCTGACAAAATAGACTTCAAAGTTAAATCCACCACAAAGGATAAAGAAGGACAACACATAATGATTAAAGGGACAATTGACCAGGAAGATATAATCATATTAAATATTTATGCACCCAATGACAGGGCTGCAAGATACATAAAACTCTAACACAATTGAAAAGTGAGATAGACACCTCCACAGCTATAATAGGAGACTTCAACTCACCACTTTTGGTGAAGGACATGACATCCAGTAAGAAGTTCAATAAAGACATGGAAGATCTAAATGCCACAATCAACCAACTTGACCTCATAGACATATACGAAACACTATACCCAGTGACAACCAAGTATACTTTCTTTTCTAGTGCACATGGAACATTCTCTAGAATAGACCACATATTAGGTCATAAAGCAAGCCTTAGCAGAATGCAAAACATTGAAATATTACAAAGCATCTTCTCAAACCATAAGGCCATAAAAGTAGAAATCAATAACAGAAAAAGCAGGGAAAAGAAATCAAACACTTGGAAACTGAACAATACCCTGCTCAAAAAAGATTGGATTGTAGAAGACATTAAGGAGGGAAAAAAGAAATTCATAGAATCCAATGAGACTGAAAACACTTCCTATCAGAACCTTCGGGACACAGCAAAACCAGTGTTCAAAGGTCAATTTATATCATTAAACGCACACACACACAAAGAAGAGCCAAAATCAAAGAACTGACCCTACAACTTGAACAATAGAAAGAGAGCAACAAAAGAAACCCTCAGGCACCAGAAGAAGACAAATAATAAAAATTAGAACTGAACTAATTGAAATAGAAAACGGAAAAACAATTGAAAGAGTTAACAAGGCCAAAAGCTGGTTCTTTGAAAAAATTAACAAAATTGATAAACCATTGGCCAGACTGACTAAAGAAATTCAGGAAAGGAAACAAATAACCTAAATAAGGAATGAGATGGGCCATATCACAACAGACCCAAATGAAATTAAAAGAATCATATCAGATTTCTATGAAAAATTGTATGCTAAGAAATTTGAAAACCTAGAAGAAATGGATGAATTCCTAGAAACACACTACCTACCTAAACTGACACAAACAGAAGTAGAACAACTAAATAGACCTGTAACAAAAAAAGAGATTGAAAAGGTAATCAAAAAATTCCCCCCCGAAAAAGCCCTGGTCCTGACGCCTTCACTGCAGAGTTCTACCAAACTTTCAGAAAAAGACTTAACACTACTACTACTAAAGGTATTTTAAAGCATAGAAAAAGACGGAATACTCCCTATCTCATTCTATGAAGCCAGCATTTCCCTGATACCAAAACCAGCTAAAGACAGCACAAAAAAGAAAATTACAGACTTATATCCCTCACGAACATAGATGCAAAAATCCTCAACAAAATTCTAACCAATAGAATTCAACAACATATCAAAATAATAATCCACCAGGACCAAGTGGGATTTATACCAGGTATCCAAGGATGGTCCAGTATTACAAAAACAATTAATGTAATCCACCGTATAAATAAAACAAAAGACAAGAACCACATGATTTTATCAATTGATGCAGAAAAGGCATTTGAAAAAGTCCAACACCCATTCATGATAAAAACTCTCAGCAAAATAGGAATAGAAGGAAAATTCCTCAACATAATAAAGGGCATTTATACAAAGCCAACAGCCAACATCACCCTAAATGGAGAAAGCCTGAAAACATTCCCATTGAGATTGGGAACCAGACAAGGGTGCCCTTTATCACCACTCTTATTCAACATTGTGCTGGAAGTCCTAGCCAGAGCAATTAGGCTAGATAAAGAAATAAAGGGCATCCAGATTGGTAAGGAAGAAATAAAAGTATCTATGTTTGCAGATGACATGATCTTATACACAGAAAACCCTAAAGAATCTTCAAAAAAACTATTGAAACTAATAGAAGAGTTCAGCAGAGTATCAGGTTACAAGATAAACATACAAAAATCAGTTGGATTCCTCTACATCAACAAAAACAACATCAAAGAGGAAGTCACCAAATCGATACCACTCACAGCAGCCCTGAAGAAGATAAAATACTTAGGAATAAATCTAACCAGAGAGGTAAAAGACTTACACAAAGAAAACTACAAGGTACTACTGCAAGAAACCAAAGGGACCTACATAAGTGGAAAAACAGACCTTGCTCATGGATAGGAAGACTTAGCATTGTAAAAATGTCTATTCTACCAAAAGCCATCTATATATACAATGTAATTCCAATCCAAATTCCAATGACTTTTTTAATGAGATGGAGAAACAAATCACCAACTTCATATGGAAGGTACAGAAGCCCTGGATAAGAAAAGCATTACTGAAAAAGAAGAACAAAGCAGGAGGCCTCACTCTTCCTGATTTTAGAACCTATTATACTGCCACAGTAGTTAAAACAGCCTGGTACTGGTACAACAACAGACACATTGACCAGTGGAACAGAATTGAGAATCCAGACATAAATCATCCACATATGAGTAGTCAATACTTGACAAAGGCCCAGTGTCAGTTAACTGGGGAAAAGATAATCTTTTTTAACAAATAGCGCTGGCATAACTGGATATCTATCTGCAAAAAAATGAAACAAGACCCATACCTCACACCATGCACAAAAACTAACTCAAAATGGATCAAAGACCTAAAGATGAAATCTAAAACAATAAAGATTATGGAAGAAAAAATAGGGACAACGTTAGGAGCCCTAATATATGACATAAACAGAATATAAAACATTATTTAAAATGCCAAAGAGAAGCCAGATAACTGGGAGGTCCTAAAAATCAAGCACCTATGCTCATCCAAAGACTTCACCAAAAGAGTAAAAAGACCACCTACAGACTTGGAAAAAGTTTTCAGCTATGACATCTCCGACCAGCATCTGATCTCTAAAATCTACATGATTCTGCTAAAACCAAACCACAAAAAGACAAATAACTCAATTAAAAAATGGGCAAAGGATATGAATAGGGACTTCTCTAAAGAAGACATTCAGGGGGCTAACAGATACATGAGGAAATGCTCTCCACCATTAGCCATTAGAGAAATGCAAATCAAAACTACAATGAGACACCATCTCACTCCAACAAGGCTGGCATTAATACAAAACACACACAAAAAAATGTTGGAGGGGTTGTGGAGAGATTGGAACACTTATACACTGCTAGTGGGAATGTAAAATGCTACAACCACTTTGGAAATCGATTTGGCACTTCCTTAAAAAACTAGAAATAGAATTACCATAGGATCTAGCAATCCCACTCCTTGGAATATATCCTAGAGAAATAAGAGCCTTTACACAAGCAGATATATGCACACCCATGTTCATTGCAGCGTTGGTTACAATAGCAAAAAATGGAAGCAACCAAGATGCCCATCAAAGGGTGAATAGATATATAAATTATGGTGTATTCACACAATGGAATACTATGCATCGATAAAGAACAGTGTTGAATCCATGAAACATTTCATAACATGGAGAAATTTGGAGGACATTATGCTGAGTGAAATCAGTCAATTGCAAAAGGACAAATATTGTGTAAGACCACTATTATAAGAACTGGAGAAATAGTTTAAGCAGAGTAGAAAATATTCTTTGATGGTTATGAGGGGGGAGGGCGGGAGGGAGGGAGATGCGTATTCACTAATTAGATAGTAGGTAAGTTTTATTTTAGGTGAAGGGAAAGTCAATACACAATAAAGGAGAGGTCAACATAAAAGGACTAATCCAAAAATAAAGAAGTTTCTCTAAAAAACTGAACACTTCAAAGGACAGCATAGCAGGGGCAGAGGTTTGAGGACTATGGTTTCAGGGGACATCTAAGTCAATTGACATAATAAAATCTATTAAGAAAACATTCTGAATCCCACTTCGGAGAGTGGCATCTGCAGTCTTAAACGCTAACAAGCAGCCATTTAAGATGCATTGATGGCTCTCAACCCACCTGGAACAAGGAAGAATGAAGCACATCAAGACACAAAATAATTATGAGCCTAAGAGGCAAAAATGACCACATAAACCAGAGACTAGAGCAGCCTGAGACCAGAAGAGCTAGATGATACCTAGCCACAACCGATGACTGTCCTGACAGGGAGCTCAACAGAGAAACCCTGAGGGAGCAAGGGAGCAGTGGATTGCAGATCCCAAAATCTCATAAGAAGACCAGACTTAATGGTCAGACTGGGACTGGAGGAACCCCGGAGGCCGTGGACCCCAGACCTTCTGTTACCCCAGGGCAGGAATCATTCTCAAAGTCAACTCCTCAGACAGGGGTTGGACTGGAATAGGGGATAGAAAATGAGACTGGTGAAGAACAAACTTCTTGGATCAAGCAGACAGATGAGACTACGTTGGCATCGCCTGTCTGGAGGGGAGATGAGGGCAGAGGTGTCCAGAAGCTACCCAAATGTACACGAGGAGAGAGAGGGGAGGGAAGTACTGTGCTATCTCATCAGAGGGAGAGAAATTAGGAGTGTATAGCAAGGTGTATGTAAATTTTTGTAAGAGAAACTGACCTGATTTGTAAACTTTCACTTAAAGCACACACACACACAAAAAGCATTGGTTATACAAATGGTCTACAGTCGCCCTGCCCCAACCCAAAAACCAAATTCATTGCCTTCAGGCCTGACTCATAGCAACCCTATAGGACAAAGTAGAACTGCCTCATAGGGTTTCCAAGGATGTAACTTTTACTGAAGCAGGCTGCCACATCTTTCTCACATGGAACAGCTGGTAGGTTCAAACCACCAACCTTTCAGTTAGCAGCTGAGCTACTTAACCGCTGTGCCACCAAGGCTCCTTTCTCCTCAGCCCAGGTAGCAGGAAAATGAACTGAAAGTAGCTTTGATTAATGGCTATCCCTCCTTACCTCCATAAAGTACGCCAAAAACCTATTGCCTTCGAGTCAATTCCAACTCATAGTGACCTTACAGGATGGAAGAGAACTGTCCCACAGGGTTTACAAGGCTGTAATCTTTACAGAAGCAGATTGCCATATCTTTCTCCTGCAGAGTGGCTGGTGAGTTTGAACTGCCGAACTCTCAGAAGCCCAGTGCTTAGCCACTGCACCACCAGGGCTCCTATAGGAGCCTATAGGACAGAGTAGAACTGTCCCAGAGGGTTTCCAAGGAGTGACTGGTGGATTTGAGCTGTCAAGCCTTTGGTTAGTAGCCAAACTTTTAAAGACTTGTCCACCAGGCTCCTGTGGGTGCACCAGTGGGTTGCACCTAGTGGGTTGCAATTAGTAGAATTCAGCAGAATTCTAATGCTTCATCAGTGAGATGATGGGTACAAAGATCACTGCCACCAGTTTCTTAATTAAACAGGGGAATAAAAAAAATAACCAAACAGATTTACTTTCTGAAATAAGCCACCGAAGGAGATGATACATAGGTATCTCAGGCATATTTGGGTTGTTATTTAGATGTCCCCCACAGAAAGCAGTCTGAAAGGAATGGTTCCTTTTTATTTTCCCCTTTTTTCTCTTTTATTCTCCTTCCAATTAAGTTAACAGGAATTTGGTTTTAAGTTTGTGATAAAGTAAAATTGCAATCCCCATTAACTCTGGAGGATGTATAAAGGATAGCTGCCCACTTACCATGCTTCAGCAAAAGCTCTCCACCTCCATTCCACCAGCACTACACAATGTTTTCTTTCCATCTGCTGAACATGAGCTGTGATTACCTACCTGCCCATTCTTGAAGACTTTATTTAAATTATATCTCTTGCATATGGTTATTCCAAGCTCCCAGAAAAAAATACTATCTCCTTCACTTACTATCTGATGTACTTTGTTACTCTATTATTGTGTTGTATTTGAATAAATCTGTATCTCATCTACATCTAGCTATGTGTCTGTATTTTTTATTTCACTATTTCACTTGACTATAAAGCCCTGGGAAGTACTTTTAATTGTGGGAGCATAATGCCTGGCACATAGTACCAAAACTAAGTTACTGTAGAGTTGATTATGACTCATGGAGACCCCATGTATGTTAGAGTAGAGTTGTACTTCATAAGGTTTTCAATGGCTGCTTTTTTTGGAAGTAGATTGCCAGGCCTTTCTTCTGAAAAGCCTCTGGGTAGACTTGAACCACAAACCTCTCAGTTAGCAGCTAAGCGTGTCACCATTTGCATCTGGCACATAGGAAGTACTCCTATTGGATTGAGACCCAAATAGCCTAAAACTGTGAATTGTCTCACTATTTGTTCCAGTTGTCAAATGTATTGGGGTCTGTGAACCTAGTAATTGATTACTGGACTTATTGAATCAAACTGAGTTTAACTGATGATGTCATACTGCCAGATCTCACATTGCAGTGATTTTGAGTAAATTACTTTAAATTTATAGAGAATGTATGTGACATAGGGTACTATGAAGTTACTTGCTTTGGGGACCCAAATCTCCAGGTAGAATTTAAGAGACTCATGTAATAGGTTTTTCCTTGTTCTGCTGACATCTTTCCATGTGAACATAAGCAACTTACTTAGGCTCTGTGTGCAAAACAGAGACAATAAGGTAGTACTCGTAGCCTAGCAACTTCTCTAAGCCATCATGTAATAATGTCTACAGAGTGCTTTCTGCTGGTTAGACCGAGAAGGGCTTTGTAAAAATAAGCCATTAGTGGTATTATTAAGACAATACCTAGTGGAGCAGGGTCATACTGCCCAACATTTGCCATTAGTGTTGCATTTCTCTGAAGAACTAAACTATCCATGACCGGAAATGATTTTAATAATGTGTGTATGGAGCAATCTCAGTTAACCAACACGGAACAACAATAGCCCTCATGCAACCAACATTCCCACACATCGAAAAGGCCCATATCCTTTCTGAGCTACAACAGTAACAATAAATACAGCAAATACTTAATTAGAGCTTGCTATGTGCCAAGAACTGGAGCCCTGGTAGTCCATTGGTTAGGAGCTTGGCTGCTAACCAAAAGATCGGCAGTTTGAATCCACCAGCATCTCCTTGGAAATCCTATGCAGCAGTTCTACTCTGTCCTATAGTGTCCCTGAGCTGGAATTGACTCCATGGCAGTGGTTTTTTTTTTTTCTTTTTTTAATGTGGCAAGAAAGGGCAGTAATGGTTCACAGGTAGGATTCTCACTTTCCATGCTGGAGCCCAGGCTTTGATTCCTAGCCAATGTACCTCATGTACAGTCAACAGCCATCTGTCAGTGGAGGCTTGCATATTGCTATGATTCTAAACAGGTTTCAGCAGAGCTTACAAACTAAGGGGACTAGGAAGAAAGGCCTGGTAATCTACTTCTGAAAATCAGCCAGTGAAAACCATATGGATCACGTATGGTCCAATCCCCAAGTGATCATGGGGATGGCGCAGAACTGGGCAGTGTTTTGCTCTGTTGTACATAGAGTTACTATGAGTCAGAACTGACTCAATGCCAATGGGTTTTGGGTTAATCAGAAAGAAACAGAGAGCCTTACAATCATAAAGGAGATTGTACAAGGTGGTTATGTAATTTGTTTTGTGATATACCCAATATTATCTCAGGTGGAAGCCTCAAAGCTTGATTATAAAACCTGGTTATCTGTTTGGGGACCCAAAAGTGCAAATGCAGACAATTATAACATCGATGCGTGGAAAGAGGTGATCACAGAGAAAAAGAGGGGAGAGAGGTTTACAGTGAAGCTGAAATAAGAGAGGAAGCTGGAACAGGAAAAAGAAGTTGGAAAAGAAGGAGAAAGAGAAAGAAGAAGAGAGAAAATATATACAAAACTACTCACTACCAAAATGAAGCTAACAACAAAAATATCAAAACATATTTAAAAAATTATTGAGGGGAGTTAAAAAAAAAAAAAAAGATTAACTTTCAAAATGGGAATTCACTCCAGGTGAAAAATTGTTATAGAATTGTGGGGGTGGGGGAGGAGGAATTTCAAAACCATTTTTAGGACATTCAAAAAAATAAATTAAAATGCAATCTCCAATAATATAAGATTATGAAACAAAAGCAGAAAGAAATGCAAGAAGCTTAAGTAGAAATTAAAAACAATCCAGTATAAATCTTAATGAGAAAATACATAGTCTTTAAAATAAAAAATTCAATAAATGGGATAAAATCTACACTGAACATAGTCAACAAAGAAATTAGTTTATTGAAAGATAGCACTAAAGAACTCAACAGTACACAGAGACAAAAGATAACAAATATTTAGATATTAAATCATTTAAGTCCAATGGATAATCTCAAATGTAAACTCTAAAGAAAATACAACGAATGGAAGAGAAATGTTTATGAGTAATTGCTGATAATATTCCAGAAATAGAAATGTTAATCATCAGCTTCAGAGCAAACTCTAAAAACCAAGCCATAAAGATATATATATGTATGCATACATATATATGATGCTTTCAATTAAAATGAAATTGTACAATATCAAAAATAAAGAATTAACATGAAGGCCATTAGAGAGAAAAATCCTATTTTTTTACAAGGAATAGAAAATTTAGAACAGATTTTCATTAGTTACAATGCAGGTAGGAAGGAAACAATAATAACCTTTAAAGTACTGAGGGGAAATAACAGTCAACATAGCTAGTCAAGAATAAAAATAAAATGAAGATGTTTAAAGATATACAAACAACAAAAAGTATACCATTCATAGATCCTTATTAAAAATTCTATTGAAATATGTATCAGAGAAAAAATAAATGACCAGAAACAATGATAAAGCAGTGAAAGTGATTTAAAATGTTCATAAATTTACTTAATTTTTACAGTAAACATATAATTTTCTCTCTTTGTGTGTCTTAAAGGATAAAATTAAAACTCCTAACAAAATCAAAAGGGTTATTTTTATTGCAGTTCTCAGGAGGGTTGAAATATTAAAAATATGTATGTACTCCACTAGAAATATATACATATATTTTTTCTTAGTAGATTTTATTATGCCAGTTGACTTAGATGTCCCCTGAAACCATGCTCCCCAAACCCCCGCACCTGCTACGCTGGCATTCAGTTTATTCCAGAAACTTCTTTGCTTTTGGTTTAGTCCAGTTGTGCTGAGCTCACCTGTACTGTGTGTTCTCTTTCTCGTCATCTGTAGGGTTGCTATGAGTACTGGGTTTGTTTTTTTTTTTTTTTTAAGTAGTTCTTATCTACTATCCAATTTTTTTATCCAATTAGTGAATACCTCTCTCACACCGCCCCTCCCTCCCCCCTCTCATAACCATCAAAGAATATTTTCTACTCTGTTTAAACTATTTCTTCAGTTCTTATAATAGTGGTCTTATACAATATTTGTCTTTTTGCAACTGACTAATTTCACTCAGCATAATGCCTTCCAGGTTCCTCCATGTTATGAAATGTTTCACAGATTCCTCACTGTTCTTTATCGATGCATAGTATTCCATTGTGTGAATATACCATAATTTATTTATCCATTTATCAATTGATGGGCACCTTGGTTGCTTCCATGTTTTTGCTATTGTAAACAGTGCTGCAATGAATATGGGTGTGCAGATATCTGTTCGTGTAAAGGCTCTTATTTCTCTAGGGTATATTCCAAGGAGTGGGATTGCTAGATCATATGGTAGTTCTATTTCTAGTTTTTCAAGGAAGCACCAAATTGATTTCCAAAGTGGCTGTACCATTTTGCATTCCTACCAGCAGTTTATAAGTGTTCCAATCTCTCCACAGCCTCTCCAACATTTATTGTTTTGTGTTTTTTGGATTAATGCCAGCCTTGTTCACAGTGAGATGGAATCTCATTGTAGTTTAGATTTTCATTTCTCTAATGGCTAATGATCGTGAACATTTTCTCATGTGTCTGCTAGCTACCTGAATGTCTTCTTTAGGGAAGTGTCTGTTCATATCTTTTACCCATTTTTTTAAATTGGGTTATTTGTCTTTTCGCAGTTGAGTTTTTGCAGTATCATGTAGATTTTAGAGATCAGGTGCTGATCACAAATGTCATGGCTAAAAACTTTTTCCCAGTCTGTAGGTAGTCTTTTTACTCTTTTGGTGAAGTCTTTGGATGAGCATAGGTGTTCGATTTCTAGGAGCTCCCAGTTATCTAGTTTCTTTTCTGCATTGTTGGTAATGTTTTGTATACTGGTTATGCCATATATTGGGCTCCTAATGTTGTCCCTATTTTTTCTTCCATGGTCTTCATCATTTTAGATTTTATATTTAAGTCTTTCATCCATTTTGAGCTCGTTTTTGTGCATGGAGTGAGGTATGGGTCTTGTTCATTTTTTTGCAGATGAACATCCAGTTATGCTAGCACCATTTGTTAAAAAGACTGTCTTTTCCCCATTTAACTGTTTTGGGTCCTTTGTCAAATATCAACTGCTCATATGTGGATGGATTTATGTCTGGATTCTCAATTCTGTTCCATTGGTCCATGTATCTGTTGTTGTACCAGTACCAGGCTGTTTTGATTACTGTGACGGTATAATAGGCTCTAAAATCAGGTAGAGTAAGGCCTCCTGCTTTGTTCTTCTTTTTTCACAATGCATTACTTACCCGGGACCTCTTTCCCTTCCATATGAAGTTGGTGATTTGTTTCTCCATCTCATTAAAGAATGTCTTTGGAATTTGGATCGGAACTGCATTAAATGTATAGATTGCTTTTGGTAGAATAGATATTTTTGTACTGGTAAGTCTTCCTATCCATGAGCAAAGTATGTTCTTCCACTTATGTAAGTCTCTTTTGGTTTCTTGCAGAAGTATATTGTAGTTTTCTTTGTATAAGTCTTTTACAACATCTCTGGTAAGATTTATTCCTAAGTATTTTATCTTCTTGGGGGCTACTGTAAATGGTGTTGATTTGATTTCCTCTTCGATGTTCTTTTTGTTGGTGTAGAGGAATCTAACTGATTTTTGTATGTTTATCTTGTATCCTAATACTCTGCTGAACTCTTCTGTTAGTTTCCGTAGTTTTCTGGAGGATTCCTTAGGGTTTTCTGTGTATAAGATCATGTCGTCTGCAAATAGAGGTAATTTTACTTCTTCCTTACCAACCTGGATGCCCTTTATTTCTTTATCTAGCCTAATTGCTCTGGCTAAGACCTCCAGCAAAATGTTGAATAAGAGCGGTGATAAAGGGCATCCTTGTCTGGTTCCCGATCTCAAGGGGAATGCTTTCAGGCTCTCTCCATATAGGATGATGCTGGCATTTGGGTTTGTATAAATACTCTTTATTATATTGAGGAATTTTCCTTCTATTCCTATTTTGCTGAGAGTTTTTATCATGAATGAGTGTTGAACTTTGTCAGATGCCTTTTCTGCATCAATTGATAAAATCATGTGATTCTTGTCTTTTGTTTTATTTATATGATGGATTACATTAATTGTTTTTCTAATGTTGAACCATTCCTGCATACCTGGTATGAATCCCACTTGGTCATGGTGAATTATTTTTTTGTTATGTTGTTGAATTCTATTGGCTAGAATTTTGTTGAGGATTTTTACATCTAAGTTCATGAGGGATATAGGTCTGTAATTTTCTTTTTGTGGCATCTTTTCATGGTTTTGGTATCAGGGATATACTGGCTTCATAAAATGAGTTTGGTAGTAGTCCATCCTTTTCCATGCTCTTAAATACCTTTAGTAGTAGTGGTGTTAACTCTTTTCCGAAAGTTTGGTAGAACTCTGCAGTGAAGCCATCAGAGCCAGGGCTTTTTTTTGTTGGGAGTTTTTTGATTATCTTTTCAATCTCTTCTTTTGTTATGGGTCTATTTAGTTGTTCTACCTCTGTTTGTGTTAGTTCAGGTAGGCAGTGTGTTTCTAGGAAATCGTTCATTTCTTCTAGGTTTTCAAATTTGTTACAGTGCAATTTTTCATAGTAATCTGATATGATTCTTTTAATTTCAGTTGTGCCTGTTGCAATATCGCCCCTCTCATTTCTTATTCAGGTTATTTGCTTCCTCTCCTGCTTTTCTTTTGTAAGTTAGGCCAATGGTTTATCAATTTTGTTGATTTTTTCAAAGAACCAGGTTTTGGTCTTGTTAATTCTTTCAATTGTTTTTCCGTTTTGTATTTCCTTTAGTTCTGCTCTAATTTTTATTATTTGTTTTCTTCTGGTGCCTGAGGGTTTCTTTTGTTGCTCTTTTTCTATTGTTCAAGTTGTAGGGATAATTCTTTGATTTTGGCCCTTTCTACTTTTTGGATGTGTAAACTTATTGATATAAATTGACCTTTGAGCCCTGCTTTCACTGTGTCCCAAAGATTCTGAATGTTTCCATTCTCACTGGATTCTATGAATTTCTTTATTCCATCCTTAATATCTTCTGTCATCCAGTCCTTTTTGAACAGGGTATTGTTCATTTTCCAGGTGTTTGATTTCTTCTCCCAGCATTTTCTGTTATTGATTTCCACTTTTATGGCCGAATGGTCAGAGATGATACTTTGTAATATTTCAATGTTTTGGATTCTGGTAAGGCTTGCTTTACGACCTAATATTTTGTCTATTATAGAGAACGTTCCATGTGCACTAGAAAAGAAAGTATAGTTGGTTGCTGTTGGGTGGAGTGTTCCGTATATGTCTATGAGGTCAAGTTGGTTGATTGTGGCATTTAGATCTTCTGTGTCTTTATTGAGCTTCTTTCTGGATGTCCTGTCCTTTACCAAAAGTGGTGTGTTGAAATCTCCTACTATTATTGTGGAGCTGTGTATCTCACCATTCAATGCTGATAGAGTTTGTTTTATGTATCTTGCAGCCCTGTCATTGGGTGCATAAATATTTAATATGGTTATATCTCCTTGGTATATTGTCCCTTTAATCATTATATAGTGTCCTTCCTTATCCTTTATGATGGATTTAACTTTAAAGTCTATTTTGTCAGGAATGAATATTGCCACTCCTGCTCTCTTCATTGATTGTTGTTTGCTTGGTATATTTTTTTCCATCCTTTGAGTTTTGGTTTGTTTGTGTCTCTAAGTCTAAGGTGTGTCTCTTGTAGGCAGCATATAGACGGATCGTGTTTTTTAATCCTTTCTGACAGTCGCTGTCTCTTTATTAGTGCATTTAGTCCATTTACATTCAGTGTAATTATGGATAGCCATGAATTTAGTGCTATCATTTTGATGTCTTTTTTTGTGTGTTGTTGACAGTTTCTTTCATGACACTTTATGTTATGTGCTGAGTAGATTACCTTTATTTATTGTCTTTTCCTCTTATACATTGTTGTTGATTTTGTCTCTGCTGAGTCTCTATTTTTTTCATTTCTTTTATTTTGATAAGTAGGATAGTTTGTCTTCTTTGTGGTTACCTTATTATTTACCCCTTTTTTTCTAAATTTAAACCTAACTTTTATTTCTTTGTATCACCATACCTTCCCCTCCATATGGAAGATCTGTGATTACATTTCTTAGTCCCTCTTTATTGTCTTAATGCTGTCTTCTTTCATATAATAACATTGGTGTTACCCTATTTTGAGCTTTTTTTTTTTTAAATCTTACTTTTTTTTTTTTTCCTGTTTAGGTTGACTTCTGATTGCTCTGCCCAGTATTCTAGTCTTGGGTTGATACCTTATATTACTGAATTTCTAACCCATGAACTCCCTTTAGTATTTCTCGTAGTTTTGGCTTGGTTTTTATGAATTCCGTAAACTTCTGTTTTTCTGAAAATGTCCTAATTTCACCTTCATATTTAAGAGACAGTTTTGCTGGATATATGATTCTTGGCAGGCAATTTTTTTACTTCAATTTTTTAAATAAGTCATTCTGCATGGTTTCTGCCAAGTAGTCTGAGCTTATTCTTATTGGCTGTAGGAGACTTTTCATTTATCCCTAGATGCTCTTAGAATTCTCTCTTTATCTTTGGTTTTGGCAAGTATGATTATAATATGTCTTGGTGACTTTCTTTTAACATCTACCTTATGTGGAGTTCAAAGAGTATCTTGGATAGATATCTTCTCATCTTTCACTGTATCAGGGAAGTTTTCTGCCAACTAATCTTCAACAATTCTCTCTGTATTTTCTGTTATCCTTCCCTGTTCTGGTACTCCAGTCACTCGTAGGTTATTTCTCTTGATAGAGTCCCACATGATTCTTTAAGTTTTTTTCATTTTTTTAAAATTCTTTTACCTGATTTTTCTTCAAATATATTAGTGCCAAGTGATTTATCTTCAAGTTCAGAAATTCTGGCTACTACTTGCTCAATTCTGCTCCTCTGACTTTCTATTGAGTTGTCTACTTCTGTAATTTTATTGTTAAACTTCTGAATTTCTAATTGCTGTCTGCCTGTGGATCTTTCCAGCTTATTAAATTTTTCATTATGGTCCTGAATAATCTTTCTAATTTCTTCAATAGCTTTATCTGTGTGTCCTTGGCATAGTGCCTCATTTCTTTCCTGATGTCTCAAAGTGTTCTGTATATTAATCTTTTGTATTCTGCCTCTGGTAATTCTGGGAATGCAGTTAGAAATATATTTATAATTGACAATTTCTGTTAAAATATAAAAGTAGCTGAGGAGAGATTTAGCTTCCAAATCAACCAAGGGAAAATATATATATATAAGACTTTATAAATTTTAATAAAAATAAAAATCATCATCATTATCATCACAAAACTTGGTAAATGTTGTTGTTAGATGCCGTTGAGTTGGTACCAACTCACAGGAACGCTGTGCACAACAGAACTAAACACTGTACAGCTGTGCGTCATCCTCACAATTGTTGCTGTGCTTAAGTTTGCATATGTTCTTTGTGAATGTAAGCAAGTTACTTAGACTCTGTGTGCAAAACAGAAACAATAAGATAGTACTCGTAGCCTAGCAACTTCTCTAAATCATTACGTAATAATGTCTATAGAGTGCTTTAGTTGCAGTCACTGTGTCATTCCATCTCTTTGAAGGTTTCCTCTTTTTTGCTGAACCTCTACTTTACCAACTGTGATGTTCTTCTCCAGGGGCTGGCCCTCCTGATAACATATCCAAAGTATGTGAGACCAAGTCTTGCCATCCTCACTTCTAAGGAGCATTCTGGCTGTACACCTTCCAAGACAGATTTGTTTGTTCTTCTGGCAGTCCATGGTATGTTCAATATTCTTCAACAGTACCATAATTCAAATATATCAAGTCTTCGTCAGTCTTCCTTATTCTTTGTCCAGCTTTTGCATGGATATGAGGTGATTAGAAATACCATGGCTTGGGTCAGGAGCACCCTAGTCCTCAAAGTGACATCTATCCTTTTTAACATTTTAAAGAAGTTTTTCTTTGCAGCAGATTTGTCCAATGCAATGTGTCTTTTGATTTCTTGACTGCTGCTTTCATGGATGTTGATTGTAGACCCAAGTAAAATTTTAAAAAGTGAAAAATCCTCAGTAATCATCCATAACATTTAGTCAGACACTAGAGGGGTCATGCCTTAATAATAATAGCGACGAGTCCCCATAATTGCGTTACCAAAGCTTGCAAATAGATTTTAATCAGAATGATGAGCAAGTTATTTAACTGCCTGTTAACAAAAAGTCTGACATTATTTAAAGACAACAAAATCTAGACACTGACAATGTCATATTCTCTAAGCATCTAACAAAAATTACTACACATGCTAAGAAGCAGGAAAATGTGATTCATGACTATGAGAAACATCAGTCAATAGAAAGAAACCCAGAAATGACATGGCCTGAGACCAGAAGGACTAAATGGTGCCTGGCTACCACCAGTGACGGCCCTGACAGGGAGCACAACAGAAAGTCGCTGGTGGAGCAGGAGAAAAATGTGGAGCAAAACTCGGATTCACATAAAAAGACGTGACTTAATGGTCTGACAGAGTCTGGAGGAACCTCTAAAGCCATGGACCCCAGATGCTCCGTTAACTGAGAACTAAAACAATTCCCAAAGCCCATTCTTCAGACAAAGATTCGACTGGACTATAAACCATAAAATAATACTCGTGAAGAGTGTGCTTCTTAGTTCAAGCAGATACACACGACCAAATTGGAGGTTCCTGGCCAGAGGCAGGGTGAGAAGGCAGGAAGGGACAGAAGGTGGTTGGATGGACATGGGAAACATCGGGTAGAAAGGTGGGGTGTGCTGTCACATTATAGGGATTGCAGGTAGGGTCATATAACAATAGGTTTATAAATTTTTGTATGAGAAATTAATTTAAGCTGTAAACTTTCACCTCAAGCACAAGAAAAAAAAAGTTACATGGGTGATAGATAAAGAAAAAGGGCCTTTTAAACAGTGATTATAGCTATGTAAATCTATTTAAATGAAAATGTGGACATCATGAGGAGAGAAATGGAAGATACAAAAAGATAAAAAAAAATGTAAAATAAGAACCAAATGAAACTTGGAATGAAGAAATAGACAGAAATGGTAAATATGCACATAAATAAAAGAGATATGTTTCTCATTTTTAATTAAAAAAAAAAACATTGACTTCTTAAAGCAAAAAAAAAGAGCCCTGGTGGTGCAATGGTTAAAGCGCTTAGCTACTAACCAAAAGGTCGACAGCTCAAATCCACCAGCCACTCCATGGGCAAGAAGGTCTGGTGATCTGCTTCCGTAAAGATTACAGCCTAAGAAACACCATGGGGCAGTTCTACTCTGCAATATAGGGCCACTATGAGTCAGAATTGACTCAACAGCACACTACAACAAAGTAAAAAACATAATGTATTTTGGAGTTAATAATGTATGTAGTTAATGTATGTAGAACAAAGTGTATCACCACAATAACACGGAAACAGGAAAAAAACATGAAAACGTACTGCTGTAAGTGTCTTAAATTATTCATAAAATAGAATAATATCATTTGATAATAGACTGTGATAGCCTAAAGATGCATACTTCAAAGCAGCCTCTGAAAAAAAAAAAATAGCAGAGATAAAGTGGAATACAAAATACGCTCTATTAATCAAAGAGATTAAAAAAAATAGGGGGGAAATCAACAAAGAAATGGGATAAAAATAATAAAATAGCAATATAAACAACAACAAAAAAACCCAAAAAGCAATATAGCATGTTTAAATCTAACCATAGTCCTGGTTCTGGTATACAATTGTCTACTCAATAATTAACATGAGTGGATTTTATTGTATGTAAACTACACCTCAATTATTAACAAAAAGAGAAAAAAAATTTGAATGATAACAGTAACTCAAAATGGAGGAATTTAACTAAAGATAAAAGCAGAAATTAATGACTAGAAGACTATTATAGGACTAACAAATAAATTTAGAGTCTGTTAAATAAGCCATTAGAGCTCCGGTTAAGCCTTCAGCTGCTAACCCAAAGGTCACAGTTAGAATCCACCAGCCACTCCTTGGAAACCCTATAGGGCAGCTCTACTCTGCCCTGTAGGGTTGCAATGAGTTGGAGCTGACTCAACGGCAATGGATTTGGGGTTTTTTTTGGTTTAACTTACCATAAAAAACTGAAAAATCATGAATAACAAAAATGAAATTTTATAAAGGGGAAATAATACCCATACATAGAAAAAAAACTTCAGAATTATAAATGACTACTTTGCTCAATGTTAAGCAATTAAGTTGGAACACCTTAATAAAATGGATAATATGCATATTATACTAATCAGTTTTCTAATATTGAAATACATAATATCTAACTCCTATTTCAATATGAACATTATTATTATTTTAATATACTGCTTAAGTCTGCATGATAATTATTTAAGATTTTTCTATTATTATTCACAAATGAGAGCGATCACGGATTTTTTTTTTTTAAATGTGTTCTTTGTAGGTGTTTCTGTGTTGATGTAATGTGGACTTTAAGAGGCTTTCCTGCTACTCTATGCTGTGACATATTTTAATATATTTAGAATTCAGGATTAATATGAAGATTATTTAAATTAATCTGTGAAATTCTTTTTAAGGAAGAGGCTATATAGTCCACTGACAACTTTTTTTTTATCATAATTTGTCTGTATAGACTTTCCATATCTTCTGGTGCCCTTTTTGGTAAAATATACTTGCATGAAATAGTATCCTAGATGAAGAAGGAGAAAGATAAAAGGAGCCTGGGACATTGATAAAATAATGGAGCTGCAGTACAACGTGTTTAAATCCTTGTATCTCTACTTACATGTGGCTGAACTCAATCCTGATCTAAAACCATAAGTTATTCGTTAATGTTTGTTAAATGTATGGATTAATAAATGAAATATACTCGAGTTAAATACACATGGGTAAGTGAAATGCATACTGATGAAATACAACTAAGATTCTGATTTTGGCCACAAGTATAACCGCATGCCTATTTAATGTAGCATATCAAAGCAGAAATAGAAATAAGCTCACCAAATAAAATGCTATATCTTTGGTTTTGCCCGTGTTAAGTATGACATAATCTGGCCTTTAATGATAATCTATCATAAAGTATGTCATCTTTCTTATTAGGTAATAGGAGAGAGGTCTCCACCACTGTGATGAAAGGAAACCTCTTTTCTACGTAGTCTGAACGGCTTACATGCTTGTTTCCCCTTATCCTCTCTGGTGTTTTACACCATGTTTGTCCCACAGTCATTTGTGTTACCAGATATTGCTTTGTTGTATCAGGACCCTATAATTAATAACAAATGCTTCTTTCTTTATGCATTCTATACAGAAATATTGAGTCAAGGTGCTCTACTAAACATGAAAGATAAAACAAGAAGCTGACTTGAGGAAGTGGTTGCTTTTTACTCAAACAATGTTTGCTTAAATGCCAGATCTTTGTGGCATTGTTTTTTTTCAGGAGATTTTACTTTCTCTCACAATACTTGGAAAAGGCTGGCTTCCTGCATGGCTGCTTGTATTGGTCTCCTAGGTTTGCTGTAACATACCAAAAAGTATGTAGCTTATAAGCCAAAAAAAAAAAGTCTCACAGTGCTGGAGGTTAAAAAAAAAAAAAAAGGTTAGGAGTACCAAATCAAGGTGTCCGCAGTGTTGATTTCTCTTGGGGGTTCTAAGGGAGAATCTGTGCCATGCCTCTCTGCTAGCTTCTTGTGATGGCCAGTGATTCTTGACATTCCATGACTTATAACTCACCGTGATCTCTGCCTCAATCTTCACAGAGGTCTATTTGTCTCTCTGGGTTTCCTTTCCTGTCTTATAAAGAAACCGTTCAGATTGAATTAGGACCCATCCTACTCCAGTGTAAACTCATATTAACTCATATCAAAAACCATATCTCCAAACAAGGTCATATTCACAGATACTAGGGATTAGGACTTGAGCACAAATTTTGGGAGGACACAATTCAACCCCTAACACTGCTTAACCTGGGGTACCTGTGCTGTCCTGCAGCTCTTGCTTAATCATGGTGCTATGAAGTCAACACAGTAAATTTCAATATAGTGAAGGAAGCCAAACAAAAATTTGAGAATATTGCATGTACAGTCAAATTGCCTACAGGTTCTGGGGTGATGTTAGACAATGCTCACAACTATAGTCCTGGAAAAGATACTTATTCCCATTAATCAAGAGGGTGATGCAAAAAGCATAATAGATTAGAATTAGGGCTGCATGGAGAATTCTGGCTTCCAAATGCAATGACTGTTTTGGGGATTGCTATCTTTTTTTTTTTTTCCCAGTATTAATTAAAGTTCTTTTTAGATAATTCTGAGGTAAGAATGTCTGCTCTGTATTTTAATTCTTTTCAGTGATTCTGGAAAAAGTTGCTAAGCCTACAATGTTCATATTCCTTAGAACTAATTAAACAAATTTTCTGAAAGAATATGTCATCATCTATAGGTTCATTTCTGTGCAGTTGCTTAAATTTGTAGTTAGCATTTTCAATTTCCAGCTGCCAAAAAAATTAATTTAAAAATCAAATTAACTGACATAGTTATTCATTTTCTCTTTGTGTTCACCTGCCTAACTACCTCCAGATGGACATTCACTGTGTAGAATATATTTTATCCTAAAGTAAGTGATCTGTGGGGGTAGTATTGTTTTCCGTTGCCCAAAACTCACCTGTAGAAATCCTGAGGTAAATTGTGAACACCATAAACATGTAGGGATGGACTGGTTTTTTGCAGTTCTAGAGTTGGGAAAATGTCCCTCTCTACAGGCTTTTCTAAAGCCTCTTTCTCATGAAGTTTAAAATCTGCTGAGACTCTTTCTGTATAATCCTCAAAGTTAGTAGCCTTACTGCACGAGTATCTTTTTCCTCCAGCATCAGTGTCTTCTCTAAAACAAAAAAACAAACCAGCTGCCACTGAGCTGATGCCACTTCACGGTGACTCCACGTGTTTCAGAACAGAACTGTTCTCCAGGTCTCCTGAAGAAGATCACCGGGGCTTTCTTCTGAGACCCTCTGGATGGAATCAAACACAACAATCTTTCGGTTTTACTTCTTCACATTCTGTCTAGTGCTTAACGAGGTCAGACTGAATTTTTCCCATTTTATGGGTGTGAAATGCTACCTCATTGTGGTTTTAATTTGCATTTCTGATTACTAGTTGAGTTTGAATATATTTCCATATGTTTACTGGCCATACGTGTTTCTTCTTCTGTGAAACTGCCTGATAATCTGGCAGAGGTCACTGTATTGAACAACTCCAGGGAGAACATGTAACAAAGACGATCCAAGGTGTCTCTTGGAGTTAGGTAACATGGCTGACTTTGTGGCTTTCATACTAACGCTGAAAGATGGCTCTTGCACCAAGGAGCACCATCCAAGTTCCAAGCAGGAAGAAGTGGGAAGGGAATCAAGCACAATGCGAAGGGAATCAGGCACAATGTGGGTGCCACTGAGTCTGTTTATGTTAAAAAAAAAAAAGAAAGAAAGAAAGAAAGAAAAGGAAGCTTTCCCTTAATCTTGAATCACTACCCTAAAGATTTCTATTTAGACCTCATTGGCCAGAATAATGTTGAGTGTGTACTCCTAGTAGCGAATATTGAGTATATATTATCTGCCACACCTATTACATGCCAGACTAGGCACTATAGATGGAAAAATAATTAAGATATGGACCTTTCTTTCAATCTTAGTCTGTCTTAGTCTGGAAGCCTCTCTGAAACCCGCCCACCAGAGGTTGGTATTTGAAACACTGATGGCAGAGCTTCCAGCATCTTAGCAACATGCAAGCCACCACAGTGTAACAAACAGACAAAGTAGGAAGGAAGGCCTAGAAATGTATTTAGATGATGAAAACCCTATAAATCACAACAGAATATTTCCCAATACAGTGCAGGAAGATGAGGTTCCTAAGTTGGACCCACTAAAAACCAAACCCACTATTGTCAAGTACATTTCAACTCATGGTGACCTTATAGGGTTTCCAAGGCTGTAAATCCTTACGGAAGTTCACTGCCACATCTTCCTCCCGTGGTGTGGCTGGTGGGTTCAAACAGCCAACCTTTAAGTTTGCAGCTGATCACTTTAACCAAGGCACTCAAAATACACCCTGACTGCAACAACGGGCTTGAGCATGCCAGCTATCATCAGGATGGCACAGAAACAAGCAACATTTCATTCTGTTGTACATGGGGTCGCCATGAGTCAGAGTTGACTTGATGGCAGCTAACAACAACAATCACCCCTTCTTTCAAGATACTCATGGCCAGTAAACTCTGTTCCAACAATTCCCCTTTATATAATTTTACTCATGCATGTTTATAAAGACATAATCTATAAAATTGTTATTTACAATAGCTACGTAGTAGCTTAACTACTCTTCATCTTTGGTCATTTGGCTTTTCTCCACCTGTTTAATAATATAAATACTGTTTCTATGAACATTTCCATAAATGTAACAAATTTTGCTAATAATGGAGGCTATTTGAGACTATTTCTGAAAGTGAAATTATTGTATCTTTGGCTATGAATAGTCTTTCAGTTCTTTTACAGTATTTATGATTGCATTAGCCAGATTGCTAATAACAGAAACCAAATTTTGACTAAGCAAAGATAGGAAATTAATTGCCTGCAGTAACCAAATCATGAAAGTGGGAAGGATCCAGAATCTAAATTTGTTGGGATCATCTCTCTATTTTTGTCTCTGCCTTCCAAAAAAAAAAAAAATTTTTTTTTTTTTCCTTTGAGAGCTGCATTGTCTCAAACCCACTTTACTCCACATTGCCAGGGACATGGCTATACTTAGCTCCCATTCTATCATCTCCTGATCCAGAAAGAGAAGAAGCTTCTCTTATTCACTTCAAGTTTGAAAAAGCTAAGAGAAAGATAGGCCTGGCTTGAGTCCTATGTTACCACTTGGGGTTCATGAAGGCAGGGTTTATTGCCACACGGAAGGGTAGCCTAGTCAGGCGGCAGCAGGGGTGCTGTCTTGTATCTGCTACAACATGTTGTTTTCTGTCCACATGGGTTCCTTTTCTGGTACACTGAGTTTCTTAAAGAAGAAACCATGTATTACTCATCTTAATAACCTCAGCATATAAGCAAGAGCTGGGAGTTGATGGTTATACTTTATTCAGTAAATATTTCCAGGCTGATTTCCAGAAGAACAATTTTTAAATGTTTACCCAGAGTCCTGTCAACAATAAGGTTTATCATCTTAATCCAATTTTTCTGGATACTAACAAAAACTATCTTATATTGTAAAAAGATCTAAAAGACAACAATACCACAGAAGATCATATATATATATTAGGAAAATCTCCCTGAGTGTGAAGGCTTAAGTTTTAGGATTCGTTTTGAAAGAGCGGACTTTTGAAAAGTTTGAAATTCTTAAAATATATGTGGAGGAAAATAAATAAATAAATAACAAGCACAAGTTGATTTCTTAGTGAATTAGGAATGTATTCTAAAGAAATTCAAGTTGATACAAAGCTTTACTGCTAATTGGGCCTCCTATTTTGGAAATACTATTTCCTCCCCAGAGAAGGACATCATGCTTGGTAAAGTAGAGGGTCAGTGAAAAGGAGGAAGACCCTCAAGGAGATGGATCGGCACAGTGGCTGCAACAATGGGCTCAAGTATAACAATGATTGTGAGGATGGCACAGACCAGGCCGAGTTTTGTTCTGTTGTATATAGGGTCACTGTGAGTCAGAACCAACTTGAAAACACCTAACAAAACAACATTTTTCAAGTTAACCCTTGGATATCTTGGGCCTGTCTGTAGCAAATTAAGAAGCTACCCTCAAAATCAAGATTAGAAACCAATTCCCTTCTCCTGCCACCTGCTGGTAAACACCCAGGGAAGGCAAACTCTGTTAGAGGTGGATACTATTCCTGCCCAACAAAGATAATCATGAAGAGTATTACAAAGTAATTATTAATTACTTTCATGTTATGACTGCTTCCCACACTAGAGAGAATAACTAACAATACATTTATATAGCATCTTACACCTTGTAAAGTACATCCAGATAGTATCTCCTTTGATCCTATTATCTAGAAGTCTAAATATTGTTACTGCCATACAGGTAGTTAATAACATGCAGCAGAGGGTCTCAAAAGTCTCCAAAATATACATTTCAAGAGCAATTAGAAGGAAATTTTGTAGCTTAAACTATTTATCAGTCTTACATAGCTGAGTGTTTTTATACTCCTTGGCAGTAAGGCATTGTTTTGACGACGAATTCTATAGTCTTCATTTTAAAAAGAAAAGAATTGTCTAGAAAGTTTCTACTTGAAATATGGTAAGGTAAGTCATTGTGTGGTCAAGTGAAAACTCACAGGCTTCACGTTAGAGGACTTGTGTTCTTATGCACATCCTTCACGTTGGCAGCTAGGTGGCCTTGAACAAGGTGATCAGCTTGGTGCTCTCCAACATGGTGATCTCAAACTTGCTGATCAACAAGGTGATCAGCTGTAGGATTCCTGCATCTATCTCTCAAGTGGTTATGGTCTTGGAGGGTTAGATAGGCATTATTATTATCCTTCAAACTCATCCCACCAATTTGCTTCCATTCACATATGATGCCCTTAGAACTGGTAGCAGAGTTTGTGGAGTCAGCAGGAAGTGCTGCACAACACAGGACTTGTGTTTAAGAGGCAGAGTCACTCTTAGCCTAACGCCACCTTCTCAGCAGTTGCTTTATCCCAGCCTTTAATATTCACTCGAGATAGGAAGAGCTTATTCTCTCTTGTCCAGCAGCTTATTTTCTTTAATTGATTTTGGCAATCTTATTCTATGCTCTGGGAAATTAGACATGTAAAATAAAGTTGCTCAACTAGAATGACATTTTTTGTTCTGCATACTTTTTAGAATAAAATTATTGATTGTAGGCTTACACGCACCAGAAAAAAAAAAAAAAAGGCTAAATATTCAACAACAAACTCAGAAGATATTTGTCCATTCTGTAAGGGCAGAGGTCATGCCTGACTTCTGTACTCCATACCTGATGCTTAGCATGATGCCTCAACTTAGTAGACACTAAGATATTCATTGAATAAATGAAATGAAGGACTGTTAATAGGCTCCCCTGGGCCAGTTACTGGTGAGAACTTACTGCTACCTCCTGTCAAAAGAAAAAAAAAGTTATGTCTAATATGGAGACAAGATCAGGACCTAAAAATTCTTCCTGGTCCTTTTCTATTTTTCCCTGAGGTGATATCCTCAGAGGATGTGGCCAGGAAATTTCTCTTGCTTATTGCAGGGTTTAGGAGTCCCTCGGTGCACAAGCGGTTAAGCACTTCACTATTAACCGGAAGGTTGTAGGTTTGAATCCACCAGAGGTGCCTTGGAAAAAAGAACTGGTGATCTACTTCCAAAAGGTCACAGCCATTGAAAACCCTATGGAGCAGTTCTACTCTGAAACACATGGGGTGGCCATGAGTCAGAGTCAACTCAACAGCAACTTTTTTTTTTTTTTAATTATAGGGTTTATAAAAAAAAAAAAAAAGGTTTACAAAAAAACAAAAAATTGTAATAGGCAATGTAAATTCCCTGGCATCTTCTTCTGGGAGTGTTACCTCAGGGAAAACTCGTGCATACCAACAATTGTGAAGGTGGAACAGGATCAAGCAACATTTTGTTCTGTTGTACATGGGATTGCCATGAGCTGGAGCTGACTTGACTACAACTAACAACAATAACAATTACAGGGTTTGGCCTCAAATCTCAGTAGGTATCCTGCCAAGATGAGGTAGCAAGCTGCTTCTGCCTAAATAGAGGCAGGCGTAGGCACTCTGTCTCATGCTACAGCCACTTTGGTCCCACTTGTTCCAGGCTGGCATTCTAAGGGAAACGGTTTTTTGAGAGAAGGTGGAGCCAACCCCTGAACTAAATTATAGTACCAACCCTGTGGAAAGCAAAATCTCAAAAGTGGGTCAAGGAAAAAAAAAACCTGTTGCTGTCTAGTCAATTCCGACTCGTAGCAACACTATAGAACAGAGTAGAACTGCCCCATAGAGTTTCCAAGGAGCAGCTGGTAGATTCAAACTGCCAACCTTTTGGTTAACAGCCGAAGCTCTTAACAACCATGCTGCCAGGGCTCCAGGGTCAAGCAACAGAAGATCCCAAATGAGAGAACCTAAAAGGACATTTCACAATAACGCTAATTCTTTTTTTCTTAATTGGGTTTTAGATGAAGGTTTACAGATGAAATTAGTTTCTCATTAAACAACTAATACACACTGTTTTGTTACATTGGTTGCCACTCCCATGACATGTCAACACTCTCCACTTCTTGACTTTGTGTTCCTTGTTACCATCTTTCCTGTCCCCTCCTGCTTTCTTATCCTTGCCCCAGGGTCGGTGTGCACATTTAGTCTCATTTTGTTTTATGGGACTGTCTAATCTTTGGCTGAAGAGTGAACCTCAGGAGTGATTCAGTACTGAGTTAAAAGAGGAATCCAGGGGCCATACTCTTGGGGTTTCTCCAGTCTCTGTCAGACCAGTAAATCTGGAAATTTTTTTTGTTTGTTTTTGTGAGTTAGAATTTCGTTCTACATTTTCCTCTATCTCTGTCTGGGACCCTCTATTGTGATTCCTGTCAGAGCTGTCAGTGGCGGTAGCCGGGCACCATACAGTTGTGCTGGACTCAGTCTGGTAGAGGCTGTGGTACTTGTGGTCCATTAGTCCTTTTGACTAATCTTTCCCTTGTGTCTTTGGTTTTCTTCATTCTCTCTTGCTCCAGGTGGGGTGAGACCAGTGAAGTATCTTAGATGGCTACTCACAAGCTTTTAAGACCCCAGATGCTACTCACCAAAGTAGAGTGTAGAACATTTTCTTTATAAACTGTGTTATGCCAATTAAGCTAGATGTCCCCCTGAGACCATGGTCCTCAGCCTTCAGCCTAGTAATCTGGTACCTAAGGGAGTTTGGATGTGTCTATGGAGCTTCCATGACCTTATCTTGTAAAATTTGTGCTGCCTTCCCCAATTTTTTATACTGTCTTAACCCTTCACCGAAGTTACCACTTATCTATTGTCTATTTAGGGTTTTTCCCTCTACAACCCTCCCTCCATCATAACCATCAAAGATTGTTTCTTTTTGTGTGTAAGCCTTTTCATGAGGTTTTATAATAGTGGTATTTTACAATATTTGTCCTTTTATGATTGACTTATTTCACCCAGCATAATGCCCTCCAGGTTCATTCATGTTGTGAGATGCTTTGCAGAATCATCATTGTTCTTTATCATTATTCCATTGTGTGTATGTACCATAATTTGTTTATCCATTCTTCTGTTAATGGGCATCTAGGTTGTTTCCATCTTTTTGCTATTGTGAACAATGCTACAATGAGCATGGGTATGTGTATGTCTATTCGTGTGACGGCCCTTATTTCTCTAGAATATATTCCCAGGAGTGGGATTGCTGGATCATATGGTATTTCTGTTTCTAGCTTTTTAAGGAAGCACCGTATCATTTTCCAAAATGGTTGTACCATTTTGCATTCTAACCAGCAGTGCGTAAGAGTTCCAATCTCCCCACAGTCTCTCCAACATTTGTTATTTTCGGTTTTGTTTTTTTTTTACCAGTAAGGTCGGGGTGAGCTGGTATCTCATTGTGGTTTTGATTTGAATTTCTCTAATGGATAGTGATTGCGAGTATTTTCTCGTGTATCTGTTAGCCACCTAAATGTCTTCTTTGGTTAAGTGTCTGTTCATATCTGTCCATTTTTTAATTGGGTTATTTGTTTTTTTTTTGTCATAGAGGTATTGGATTTTTCTGTAGATTTTAGAGATTAGATCTTTGTCAGATTTGTCGTGGCCAAATTTTTTTTTTTTCCCCCAGTCTGTAGTTCTTTTACTCTTTTGGTAAAGTCTTTTGATGAGCCTAAGGGCTTACTTTTTAGAAGATACCAGTTATCTATCTTCTGGTGTTTGTGTATTGTTAGTTATGGTTTTTGTCCTGTTCATGCTATGTATTAGGGCCTGAAGTGTGTGTCCTTCTATGATCTTTTTTGTTTTGGCTTTCATATTTAGGTCTTTGATCCATTTTGAATTAGTTTTTGTGTAATACTAATTCTTTTAATCTCTGCAATCATCACAAGAAAAGCACCACTCTAGCTGCATAATATATGTCCATGCTCTTGGCCCAGACCAAACCTCCTAATCCCTAAAAAGTGGGACAAAGTTATGGTTATTAACCCAGCAGTTAAAGAGTGAACTGAAACCTATCATTCAGCTCTTAGAAGAAATCAGAAACAACCTAGGCATTAATAAACTTTATTCTGGAGAAGAAAGCATTGCCTTCAGATGATTGATTCAGCCAAATGTTGCTTGGGATATAGGTTCTAAGGATTGCCCTAGGATTGGGATCCTCCCCAGGAGAAGTAATTGTCAGATCCCCCTGCTCAAGACAAATCTGTGACAGGTCTGTGGCTTTATGAAAAGAAAGATCTTTGATTTCCAATTCAAAATGGATTCTGAAACTGTGGTTGTGATTTTTAGGGGTTGCCAGAGAATATAACAGAGGGAAGATACTTATGCACATAATGAAAGTTAAAATTCAGTGTGGGAGGTATCACGGAAATGAGAGGGGTTCCCTAAGTTCAGTTCTAGTCATTGAGAAGTGCTGCATCTCTGTATGAATAGATATGAAGGGAGCAAGGAAAGAGAAAGATAGACTTAGAAACTGGGGTTTAGTAGATGCATATTTGCATATTTGGAAAAAAAGGAGATATGAAGCTTGAAAGGAAAGGAGGGAATAGGAAGTAAATGGCCAAATTTAAAAAAAAAAAAACAAAAAAACCTGCTTTTGATTTTTTTCTTTCATCTCAAGAAAATTCTCAAAGCTCAAACCTCCAATCAGCGGCTTCAGAAATACTTGGGATTTTTGTTTTCCATAAGTGCAAATCTATAAATCCCAACCAGACCTATTGAATTAAGATATGTGGGTAGTGTCCAGGAATCCACATTTGAACAAGGCTTTGATGGTGTTTCTGTATGCTAAAATTTGAGAGCCCTTGACATTACCAAATCTCTAAGCCAAAACTCACTGTCATCGAGTTGATTGGGACTCATAGTGATTTTGCAGGGCAGAGTGGAACTGCCCAAAAGGGGTGTCCAGGGCTGTAAATCTTTATGGAAGCTGACTGCTACATCTCTCTCCCACAGAGCAGCTGATGGGTTTGAACTGCTGACCTTTCAGTTACAGCCGAGTGCTTTAACCACTGCATCACCAGTGCTTCTTTGTTAATGTATCTAGAGTTACTGTAATGTGCTCCACTTAACCAAAACCCTTTGAACTGCTGTTTTAAACCCGAGAGTACATCTTTGATTAACTGGAACTTAAAAAACTCAATGCTCCTGTATAGAAAGGCTAGAAAAGTTTCCAGTCTACATTCGAAGCAGTGTGTTCACTGCCAGCAAATGAGGAGCAAATTGATTCAACTCTGGAGCAGGAAGTCCACCCTCTGAGTTTCTCTTTACTACAACTTTAGCTGGGCTTGCAGCCATCTTTGTAAGACCTGGCATGGATATTCTTGCTCAGGATTTCTTCATTAATCTTCAAATAAGTCCTGGACATGTTCAATATGGAACCTGCCCTTGAAAAACTGAACAGATCCTTCAAAAGGCTGCATTGTTTTCACTTATATAAGGTAACTATATAGCAGACAGGACCTATTTTGAAGCATGAGACTGTGCCAAAACAAAAACCTGTTGCCATCCAGTCCATTCCAACTCGTAGAAACCTGCCTCCATCACCAATGCATTCTGGGGGCTCAGGAGGCCCTGCATCCTCTGAGCACTCGCTCCTCATTTGTAAACGTGGATGGAGATTTAATGACTGCCAAGTCCCTCAAACACAAACAAAATGATTTTTTTCTGTAAACTTTTAAAATTAATTTATTAGTTCTGATAAAAATCATTTGCCAAGGAGTCAACTCCAGTTCATGGTGACCTCATGTGTGTCAGAGTAGAACCATGGCTTTTTAATGGCTGGTTTTTCAGAAGTAAATAGCCAGGCATTTCTCCCCAGGTGCTCCTGGGTGGACTCAAACTGCCAACCTTTTGGTTAGCAGCCAAGCAAATTAACCATTTGCACCATTCAGGAACTCCATTAGTCCTGATAGAAAAATACTGATTCCCATATATTTCAAAGTTCAAAAATAGCACTGAGGGCGGGGCCAAGATGGCGGACTAGGTGGATGCTACCGCAGATCCCTCTTGCAACAAAGACTCGGAAAAACAAGTGAATCGATCACATACATAACAATCTACAAACTCTGAACAACAAGCACAGACTTAGAGGTGGAAAATGAACAAATACAGGCAGACAGAGACTGTTTTCAGAACTGGGAGCCAGCGTACCAGGCAGGTGACCTTTGGAGCCCGATCTCGGGCAGAGCCCAGGGGGGCAGACGGCACAGACAAGGGGCCCAGCCCTACCCCCCCGAACCCATCCCGGGAGAGAGTCTAGCTAGTTGGCGCGGGCGGCGTAGCGGCGCAGCCAGAGGGAGAAGCACCCGGGAGGCAGTGACTGATCTTGGAGCAGGGAGAGCAGCGTCCCAGCCGGGGAGCTGTCCCGCCGGGAATTTGGCGAGAAGCGGGCAGGGCACGAGCGGAGGGGTCAGCTATATTTCCCTAAAGCGACCCTGGGGCGGGGCCCACACTTTCGTGCAGGGGGACGCCCACCCAGCTCGCGCGTGTGGCGCTGAGCACCAGAGGGAGAAGTCCCCAGGAGGAAGTGACTAGTCTTGGAGCGGGGAGAGCAGCGTCCCAGCCGGGGAGCCATCCCGCCGGGAGTTTGGCGAGAAGCGGGCGGGGCGCGAGGGGGGGGTCAGCTATATTTCCCTAAAGCGACCCTGGGGCGGGGCCCACACTTTTGTGCGGGGGGATGCCCACCGAGTTCACGCGTGTGGCGTGGCGCACCGGAGGGAGAAGTCCCCAGGAGGAAACAATAGGTCTTGGAGCGGGGAGAGCAGCGTCCCAGCCAGGGAGCTGTCCCGCTGGGATCTTGGCGAAAGCGGGGGGGCATGAGCGCGGGGTCCAATTATATTCTCCTGAATAGACCCTGGGGGCGGGCCCACCCGTTCGTGCAGGAGACGCCCACACACTTTGCACGAGCAGTGCCGCGCACCGGAGGGAGAAGTCTTCGGGAGGAAGTGACTGGTCTCGGAGTGGGGAGAGTAGCCTCCCAACCGGGGAGCCGTCCCGCCCGGATTTTGGCGAACGGGGGCAGAGCGTGAACGTGGTGATCAGCTCTATATTCTGTGGTGCTACACTCTTAGCTCTCTGATCCCTCCCCACCCTCCCCAGGCGGCTCCATTAACATCCAAATACCCGGAGCCAGAGGGAGAATTCAGATAGGGATTTGACTGCATTTTTTTAGCTGATTACCTGGAAAATCTAGTTTCCCAGTGATGGCTCAGAGACAGCAGTCCATATCAAACCACATAAAGAAACAGACCATGACAGCTTCTCCAACCCCTCAAACAAAAGAATCAAAATCTTTCCCAAATGAAGATACAATCCTGGAATTATCAGATACAGAATATAAAAAACTAATTTACAGAATGCTTAAAGATATCACAAATGAAATTAGGATAAATGCAGAAAAAGCCAAGGAACACACTGATAAAACTGTTGAAGAACTCAAAAAGATTATTCAAGAACATAGTGGAAAAATTAATAAGTTGCAAGAGTCCATAGAGAGACAGCATGTAGAAATCCAAAAGATGAACAATAAAATTACAGAATTTGACAATGCAATAGAAAGTCAGAGGAGCAGACTCGAGCAATTAGAATGTAGACTGGGACTTCTGGAGGACCAGGGAATCAACACCAACATAGCTGAAAAAAAAATCAGATAAAAGAATTAAAAAAAATGAAGAAACCCTAAGAATCATGTGGGACTCTATCAAGAAGGATAACTTGCGAGTGATTGGAGTCCCAGAACAGGGAGGGGGGACAGAAAACACAGAGAAAATAGTTGAAGAACTCCTGACACAAAACTTCCCTGACATCATGAAAGACGAAAGGATATCTATCCAAGATGCTCTTCGAACCCCATTTAAGATTGATCCAAAAAGAAAAACACCAAGACATATTATCATCAAACTTGTCAAAACCAAAGACAAACAGAAAATTTTAAAAGCAGCCAGGAAGAAAAGAAAGGTTTCCTTCAAGGGAGAATCAATAAGAATAAGTTCAGACTACTCAGCAGAAACCATGCAGGCAAGAAGGGAATGGGACGACGTATAGAGAGCACTGAACAAGAAAAACTGCCAACCAAGGATCATATATCCAGCAAAACTCTCTCTGAAATATGAAGGCGAAATTAAGATATTTACAGATAAACACAAGTTTAGAGAATTTGCAAAAACTAAACCAAGACTGCAAGAAATGCTAAAGGAGATTTTTTGGCCTGATGACCAATAATATCAGGTACCAGCACAATACAAGGTCACAAAACAGAACGCCCTGATATCAACGCAACTCAAATAGGGAAAGCACAAAAACAAACAAATTAAGACTAGTTCTAAAAAATAAATAAATAAACAAAATAATACACATAACTGGAAATCAATAGATAAACGATCACAATAATCAAAAAGAGGGACTAAATATATGAGGCATTGAACTGCCAGATGGAGAGTGATACAAGGCGATATACAAGGATACAAGTTAGGTTTTTACTTAGAAAAATAGGGGTAAATAATAAGGTAACCACAAAAAGGAATATCAATTCCATAACTCAAGATAAAAGCCAAGAAAAACGTAACGACTCAACAAACACAAAGTTAAACATTATGAAAACGAGGATCTCACAAGCTACTAAGAAAAACATCTCAGCACAAAAAAGCATGTGGAAAAATGAAATGGCCAACAACACACATGAAAAGGCATCAAAATGACAGCACTAAAAACTTATCTATCTATAATTACGCTGAATTTAAATGGACTAAATGCACCAATAAAGAGACAGAGAGTCACGGACTGGGTAAAGAAACACGATCCATCTATATGCTGCCTACAAGAGACACACCTTAGACTTAGAGACACAAACAAACTAAAACTCAAAGGGTGGAAAAAAATATATCAAGCAAACAATAAGCAAAAAAGAGCAGGAGTAGCAATATTAATTTCTGACAAAATAGACTTTAGACTTAAATCCGCCACCAAGGACAAAGAAGGACACTATATAATGATAAAAGGGACAATTGATCAGGAAGACACAACCATATTAAATATTTACGCACCCAATGACAGGGCTGCAAGATACATAAATCAAATTTTAACAGAATTGAAAAGTGAGATAGACACCTCCACATTTATAGTAGGAGACTTCAACACACCACTTTCGGAGAAGGACAGGACATCCAGTAAGAAGCTCAATAGAGACACGGAAGACCTCATTACAACAATCAACCAATTTGACCTCATTGACTTATACAGAACTCTCCACCCAACTGCTGCAAAGTATACTTTTTTTTCTAGTGCACATGGAACATTCTCTAGAATAGACCACACATTAGGTCATAAAACAAATCTTTGCAGAGTCCAAAACATCGAAATATTACAAAGCATCTTCTCAGACCACAAGGCAATGAAGCTAGAAATCAATAACAGAAAAACTAGGGAAAAGAAATCAAATACTTGGAAAATGAACAATACCCTCCTGAAAAAAGACTGGGTTATAGAAGACATCAAGGAAGGAATAAGGAAATTCTTAGAAAGCAACGAGAATGAAAATACTTCCTATCAAAACCTCTGGGACACAGCAAAAGCAGTGCTCAGAGGCCAATTTATATCGATAAATGCACACATACAAAAAGAAGAAAGAGCCAAAATCAGAGAACTGTCCCGACAACTTAAACAAATACAAAGTGAGCAACAAAAGAACCCATCAGGCACCAGAAGAAAACAAATAATAAAAATTAGAGCTGAACTAAATGAATTAGAGAACAGAAAAACAATCGAAAGAATTAACAAAGCCAAAAGCTGGTTCTTTGAAAAAATTAACAAAATTGATAAACCACTGGCTAGACTGACTAAAGAAAAACAGGAAAGGAAACAAATAACCCGAATAAGAAACGAGAAGGACCACATCACAACAGAGCCAAATGAAATTAAAAGAATCATTTCAGATTACTACATAAAATTATACTCTAACAAATTTGAAAACCTAGAAGAAATGGATGAATTCTTGGAACAATACTACCTACCTAAACCAACACATTCAGGAGTAGAACAACTAAATAGACCCATAACAAAAAAAGAGATTGAAACGGTAATCAAAAAACTTCCAACAAAAAAAAGTCCTGGCCCAGACGGCTTCACTGCAGAGTTCTACCAAACCTTCAGAGAAGACTTAACACCATTACTATTGAAGGTATTTCAAAGCATAGAAAAAGACGGAATACTACCCAACTCATTCTGAGGCTACCATCTCCCTGATACCAAAACCAGGTAAAGACATTACAAAAAAAGAAAATTTTAGACCTATATCCCTCATGAACATAGATGCAAAAATCCTCAACAAAATTCTAGCCAATAGAATCCAACAACACATCAAAAAAATAATTCACCCTGATCAAGTGGGATTTATACCAGGTATGCAAGGCTGGTTTAATATCAGAAAAACCATTAATGTAATCCATCACATAAATAAAACAAAAGATAAAAACCACATGATCTTATCAATAGATGCAGAAAAGGCATTTGACAAAGTTCAACACCCATTTATGATAAAAAGCCTTACCAAAATAGGAATTGAAGGAAAATTCCTCAACATAATAAAGGGCATCTATGCAAAGCCAACAGCCAATATCACTCTAAATGGAGAGAACCTGAAAGCATTTCCCTTGAGAACGGGAACCAGACAAGGATGCCCTTTATCACCGCTCTTATTCAACATCGTACTTGAAGTCCTAGCCAGGGCAATTAGGCTAGACAAAGAAATAAAGGGTATCCGGATTGGCAAGGAGGAAGTAAAGTTATCACTATTTGCAGATGACATGATCTTATACACAGAAAACCCTAAGGAATCCTCCAGAAAACTACTGAAACTTAAAGAAGAGTTTGGCAGAGTCTCAGGTTATAAAATAAACATACAAAAATCACTTGGATTCCTCTACATCAACAAAAAGAACACCGAAGAGGAAATAACCAAATCAATACCATTCACAGTAGCCCCCAAGCAGATAAAATACTTAGGAATAAATCTTACCAAGGATGTAAAAGACCTATACAAAGAAAACTATAAAACTCTGCTACAAAAAATTCAAAAGGACATACTTAAGTGGAAAAACATACCCTGCTCATGGATAGGAAGACTTAACATAGTAAAAATGTCTATTCTACCAAAAGCCATCTATACATTTAACGCACTTCCGATCCAAATACCAATGTCACATGTTAAGGGGATAGAGAAACAAATCACTAATTTCATATGGAAGGGAAAGAACCCCCAGATAAGCAAAGCATTACTGAAAAAGAAGAAGAAAGTGGGAGGCCTCACTCTACCTGATTTCAGAACCTATTATACAGCTATAGTAGTCAAAACAGCCTGGTATTGGTACAACAACAGGCACATAGACCAATGGAACAGAATTGAGAACCCAGATATAAATCCATCCACGTATGAACAGCTGATATTTGACAAAGGACCAGTGTCAGTCAATTGGGGAAATGATAGTCTTTTTAACAAATGGTGCTGGCATAACTGGATATCCATTTGCAAAAGAATGAAACAGGACCCATACCTCACACCATGCACAAAAACTAACTCCAAGTGGATCAAAGACCTAAACATAAAAACTAAAACGATAAAGATCATGGAAGAAAAAATAGGATCAACCCTAGGAGCCCTAATACAAGGCATAAACAGAATACAAAACATTACCAAAATTGATGAAGAGAAACCCGATAACTGGGAGCTCCTAAAAATCGAACACCTATGTTCATCTAAAGACTTCACCAAAAGAGTAAAAAGACCACCTACAGACTGGGAAAGAATATTCAGCTATGACGTCTCAGACCAGCGCCTGATCTCTAAAATCTACATGATTCTGTCAAAACTCAACCACAAAAAGACAAACAACCCAATCAAGAAGTGGGCAAAGGATATGAACACACATTTCACTAAAGAAGATATTCAGGCAGCCAACAGATACATGAGAAAATGCTCCCGATCATTAGCCATTAGAGAAATGCAAATTAAAACTACGATGAGATTCCATCTCACACCAACTAGACTGGCATTAATCCAAAAAACACAAAATAATAAATGTTGGAGAGGCTGCGGAGAGATTGGAACTCTCATACACTGCTGGTGGGATTGTAAAATGGTACAACCACTTTGGAAATCCATCTGGCGTTATCTTAAACAGTTAGAAATAGAACTACCATACAACCCAGAAATCCCACTCCTCGGAATATACCCTAGAGATACAAGAGCCTTCACACAAACAGATATATGCACACCCATGTTTATTGCAGCTCTGTTTACAATAGCAAAAAGCTGGAAGCAACCAAGATGTCCGTCAACGGATGAATGGGTAAATAAATTGTGGTATATTCACACAATGGAATACTACGCATCGATAAAGAACAGTGACGAATCTCTGAAACATTTCATAACATGGAGGAACCTGGAAGGCATTATGCTGAGCCAAATGAGTCAGTTGCAAAAGGACAAATATTGTATAAGACCACTATTATAAGATCTTGAGAAATAGAAAAAACGGAGAAGAACACATACTTTTGTGGTTACAAAGGGGGGAGCGAGGGAGGGAGGGAGAGGGCTTTTTATTGATCAATCTGTAGATAAGAACTGCTTTGGGTGAAGAGAAAGACAACACACAATACAAGGAAGGTCAGCCTAATTGGACTGGACTGAAAGCAAAGAGGTTTCCGGGATAAAATGAAAGCTTCAAAGGTCAGCGGAGCAGGGGCTGGGGTCTGGGGAACTTGGTTTGAGGGGACTTCTAAGTCAATGGGCAAAATAATTCTATTATGAAAACATTCTGCATCCCACTTTGAATTGTGGCGCCTGGGGTCCTAAATGCCAACAAGCGGCCATCTAAGATACATCAATTGGTCTCAACCCACCTGGAGCAAAGGCAAAGGAAGAACACCAAGGTCACACGACAACTAAGAACCCAAGAGACAGAAAGGGCCACATGAACCAGAGACCTACATTATCCTGAGACCAGAAGAACTAGTTGGTGCCCGGCCACAATCGATGTCTGCCCTGACAGGGAGCACAACAGACAACTCCTGAGGGAGCAGGAGACCAATGGGATACAGTCCCCAAATTCTCATGAAAAGACCATACCTAATGGTATGACTGCGACTAGAGGAATCCCAGAGACAATGCTCCCCAGAACTTCTGATGGCACAGGACAGGAACCATCCCCGAAGACAAATCATCAGGCATGAAAAGGACTGGTCAGTGGGGGGGAGAGAGATGCTGATGAAGAGTGAGCTAATTAAATCAGGTGGACACTGGAGAGTGTGTTGGCAACTCGTGACTGGAGGGGGGATGGGAAGATAGAGAGAGAGGGAAGATGGCAAAATTGGCACGAAACGAGAGACTGAAAGGGCTGACTCAATAGGGGGAGAGCAAGTGGGAGAAGGGAGTAAGATGTATGTAAACCTACATGTGACAGACTGATTGGAATGGTAAATGTTCACTTGAAGCTTAATAAACATTAATTAAAAAAAAATAGCACTGAAAATGCATATTGCAATGTGTTTAGCCTGTATTTAAAACATAGATAGTGCAAAGCATTTTGATGACCTTTAAAGTTTGGAGTTCTGAGCACTTTGATGGTCTAAATGCAGATCGATGTCTTTTGAGAGACATGAGTTGCTAAGAGTGCACTGTGTGAAAACAAAACATCAGTAAAAGAACATTTGAAGAGCAATGTCATTTCAGGAAGAGAGGCTTCATCTCAACTCTTTGTTTATTAAAACATCTTAAAGCATATTTGTTTCAACATTAATACCTATAAAAATTATTTACTAATTACTATTTGATGCTTTAGTTTGTGTGCTTTATATTATTCTAAAAATTTAGATTTTCTATCCCAAACACCCCACAATTTCTTTTGCCAACAGCATTTTAGAAACTCACAATATCCTATTTTATGATCATATCTCTTCTAAGCTATCTCTACACTTTTTAAAAGGATAAGATGACTAGGTGACAAGGTATGTATCTCAGATACTTAATTATCTGGAACAAACTATCCATTATAAACTCTCCTGTAGGATCTGAGGATTGAAAGAACCCAATCCAGAAGATCATTCATTCTCTTGCCATAAGCTCCACTGAGCAGTCCTAAAACACGTGCAGAGATTTAACATGAAGATGTTAAATGGCTTAGAATTTCTTCATTATCTAGAATTCTCCCCAAGATCCCACTCAACTTCCACAAAGGTGATTAAGCCTTGAATTCCTTTCATTGTTGGTTTGAATAGTTTTCTGAGGGCCATGCAAACACCAGAAATTGCTTCAATCCTGAAAGCAAGAAACCAGTGGCCTTCAATTTAAAACTTGACTTTTTATATGCATTTAAAAATAATGGCCATAATGTCTGCGAAACAACAGAAGTCCTGCAGAATGCCAATCTCATATAAATTTAAATTTATTGTGCTTTCTTTAAAAAAAATCCTCAAAATTTCAAACTAAACCTTTCTTTCTCTAAAAATGTCTAGAAAAGCAAAACTAGCACTCTGCAAATGTTTCCCCCAGCAAAACTGATTCCACCCCAAACTTCCTTTTTTGAAAGCAGGAGGAGGACCAATGATCAGGACTTTTGCAGCTGTATCATTAGCAGCTCGTTTTTTAATGCCCATAAGTACAGAGTTACTGAAAATCTTCCCTCTTAGATTGTGAAGGGACTTGAGTTTTAATTTGCACCTGTACCTATTTCAATAAAGCAATCACCCTCAAATTAGACCATACCAAACTAGATTGTACTGGTAGGTGGGACTTAGTGTGCACAATACGTTGTCTAACTGCCAGCCACTCTCTCTGGCAACTCTGCCCCATGTGGCCAGTGTGCAGCAGGTCACATGGTCAAAGAGGAGAATGCAAGGGAAACAAACACGTTATGGTATTATGGTCAATGGTCAAACACATTATTTTTCTCTGTATTGTGAGCCAGGTAGCTGTACTACAGTGAACTGGTTATTGGATATAATTTTAAAGGACCTGAGATCAAATTCCTAGTCTGTAACATTAAGGTTGTGTGACTTTAAGATGTTCACTTAACTTCTCTGAGGCTATTTCTCCATCTATTAAAACTGAGCATTGTCTTAGGGTAAAATCATCACAAAGTTATGATAAAGCATAAAGAAAGACTTTATTCAGCATATGTTCTAAGAGGCAAAAGTGGGAAACAGACAAGTATGCTGCCAACACCATGTCTGCCTGAGTCCATGGAATATTACAGAGTCATAAGTATATGTTAACATTACAAATGGGTAAAATCATTAAAAGTTTCACTTTTTCGGGGGGCAGAGCCAAGATGGTGGAATAGACAGACACTTCCGGTGAGCCCTCTTTACAATGAAGACCCAAAAAACCAAGTGAAATGAGTATATTTGTGACAAGCTCAGAGCCCTGAGCTTCAAAGGCAAGCTTAGAAAACGAACTGAGGGGCAGGGGGAGGAAGAGACCATTCAGAAGTGGAGAGGAGTGCACCATTCCGGAGCCATGGTGGTGGCGGGATGGTACAAGCATTTGACCACAGTTTCCTCAGGGAGAAGCAGCCAGCCACACAGCCCACTCACGCCTCCAGAACCTGAGGAGAACAGCGCTCTCGGCAAAAGCTAAGTACTCGCATATATTTTAATGCGACCCCCACCCACAAACCAGCTTCAGCGGCTGAATTCCCTGGGCCTGAGATAGGCCCTGTTGAGCACCTAGAGCTATCCCCCAGCCTTGGGGAAGTAAAAAATTTGCATTTGGGGGGAAAGATGATTTGCTAGCTCCACTAACCAGGGGAGCTCAGGACAGAAGAATCTCTGGTCCGGGCATAAACCATCCGTGAACTTTGAGCACCTTTCCCTTCTGCATGGACCTGTGTGGGCCTATTTCGGGAGAATAGGCCCTTGTTGGCAGACTCCAACCATTTCAACTGTGCAGTGCAGAGGTGGGTGTTTGACGTTTGACATTGCTTTGCCTATCAAACAAGGTTCTCACCTACCCACATCAGGGACCTAAGAACTGGTAGCTCCACTCAGGTCACCCAGCCACCTGTGACAGGGATCCAAAGATAACTGGTACCTCCCAGTCCTTGTAACCAAAAACTTTGGGTGCCCATGGTCCCTCTGCAGAACCCACCCACCCGCGTGCTCTAGGGAACAGGGACGTGTTTTCCTCAGAGACACTGGGGGGGTTGGTTCTCAGCCCCTGCTTGTTCAGACTGTGACTTCTGCTGCAATCAGATACTGGTATATACGCCAATCACCCCTGCCCCTCTAAGACTGTGGGACAGAGCCTGTACCACACATTTGATGATCAGCTACCTGGAAACCTGAGTTGAATTCATACAAGAAAACTGAATGGACTTCTAGATTGGTTAACCTGATAACAGCTCTAGCTATCTGGGGACAGGACATCAGAGCTCCAAAGGTGAAAATAATCAAGCTAGCTCACTCAAGCAACCCATAGGGGTATACCAAAACAAAATAAAGCAAGAAGCTATGACAGAGTAAGCAAGCATAAACTAATACAATAACGTAGAGATGGCTCAGAGACAACAGTCAATATCAAGTCATAAAGAAATAGACCATGAGCACCTGAACAGGCTCTCAAAACAAAGACTCCAGGGGTCTTCTAGATGAAAGTGCCTTCTTGGAATTACCAGATGCAGAATACAAAACTTTAATATACAGAACCCTTCAAGACATCAGGAAGGAAATGAGGCAATATGCAGAACGAGCCAAGGAACACACAGATAAAGCAATTGAAGAAATTAGAAAGATTATTCAGGAATATAATGAAAAGTTTAATAAGCTGGAAAAATCCATAGACAGACAGCAATCAGAAATTCAGAAGATTAACAATAAAATTACAGAAGTAGATAACTCAATAGAAAGTCAGAAGAGAAGAATTGAGCAAGTAGAAGCTAGTATTTCTGAACTCAAAGATAAATTACTTGGCAGTAATATATTTGAAGAAAGATCAGGTAAAAGACTTTTAAAAAATGAAAAAAACTTAAGAATCATGTGGGACTCTATCAAGAGAAATAATCTACGAGTGATTGGAGTACCAGAACAAGGAGGGATAACAGAAAATACAGAAAGAATTGTTGAAGATTTTTTGGCAGAAAACTTCCCTGATATTGTGAAAGATGAGAACTTATCTATCCAAGATGTTCATCGAACTCCACATAAGGTAGATGTTAAAGAAAGTCACCAAGATATATTATAATCAAACTTGCCAAAATCAAAAAGAAAGAAAGAATTATAAGAGCAGCGAGGGATAAATGTAAAGTCACCTACAGAGGAGAGCCAATAAGTATAAGCTCAGACTACTTGGCAGAAACCATGCAGGCAAGAAGGCAATGGGATGACATATTTAAAAAATTGAAGGAAAAAAATTGCCTGCCAAGAATCATATATCCAGCAAAACTGTCTCTTAAACATGGAGGTGAAATTAAGACATATCCAGATAAACACAAGTTTAGGGAATTCGTTAAAATCAAAACAAAACTACAAGAAATACTAAAGGGAGTTCTTTGGTTAGAAAATCAATAATATCAGGTATCAACCCAAGACTAGAACACTGGGCAGAGCAATCAGAAGTCAACCCAGACAGGGAAATCCAAAAAAACAAAGCAGGATTATATATATATATATATATATATATATATATATATATAAAAGCTCAAAAGAGAGTAACAGTGATGTTATTATATAAAAGAAGACAAAATTAGAATAATAAAGGGGGCCTAAGAAAAGTAACCATACACCTTTCATATGGAGAGGAAGATACGGCGATACAAAGAAATAAAAGTTAGGTTTAAATTTAGAAAAATACGGGTAAATAATAAGATAACCACAAAGGAGACGAACTATCCTATTCATCAAAATAAAAGAAAAGAAAACAATAGAGACTCAGCAGAGACAAAATCAACAACAAATATGAGGAAAGGACAATATATAGAGATAATCTGCTCATCACATAACATTAAGTGGGAAAAAGAAACTGTCAACAACACACAAAAAAGACATCAAAATGGTAGCACTAAATTCATACCTATCCATAATTACCCTGAATGTAAATGGACTAAATGCTCCAATAAAGAGTCAGGGAGTGGCCGAATGGATTAAAAAACAAGATCTGTCCATATGCTGCCTACAAGAGACACACCTTGGACTTAGAGACACAAACAAACTAAAACTCAAAGGTTGGAAAAATATATATCAAGCAAACAACAATCAAAAGAGCAGAGTGGCAATATTAATTTCTGACAAGATAGACTTTAAAGTTAAATCCATCATAAAGGATAAGGAAGGACACTATATAATGATTAAAGGAACAATACACCAAGAAGATATAACCATATTAAATATTTATGCACCCAATGACAGGGCTGCAAGATACATAAAGCAAACTCTATCAGCATTGAAAGGTGAGATAGACAGCTCCACAATAATAGTAGGAGACTTCAACACACCACTTTCGGTGAAGGACAGGACATCCAGAAAGAAGCTCAATAAAGACACAGAAGATCTAAGTGCCACAATCAACCAACTTGACCTCATAGACATATACAGAATATTGCACCCAACAGCAACCAAGTATACTTTCTTTTCTAGTGCACATGGAACATTCTCTAGAATAGACCACATATTAGGTCATAAAGCAAGCCTTAGCAGAATCCAAAACATTGAAATATTACAAAGCATCTTCTCTGACTATAAGGCCATAAAACTGGAAATCAATAACAGGAAAAGCAGGGAAAAGAAATCAAACATTGGAAACTGAACAATACCCTGCTCAAAAATGACTGGATTATAGAAAACATTAAGGATGGAATAAAGAAATTCATAGAATCCAATGAGAATGAAAACACCGCTTATCAGAACCTTTGGGACACAGCAAAAGCAGTGCTCAGAGGCCAATTTATATCAATAAATGCATACATCCGAAAAGAAGAAAGGACCAAAATCAAAGAATTATCCCTACAACTTGAACAAATAGAAAGAGAGCAACAAAAGTAGCCCACAGGTACCAGAAGAAAACAAATAATCAAAATTAGAGCTGAACTAAATGAAATAGAAACCAGAAAAGCAATTGAAAGAATTAACAAGACCAAAAGGTGGTTTTTTTAAAAAAATCAACAAAATTGATAAACCACTGACTAAACTGACAAAAAATAAAACAACACATTTTTTTTTTTAACTGACAAAAGAAAAAGAGGAGAGGAAGCAAATAACCCAAACAAGAAATGAGAGGGGCAATATTACAACAGACCCAACTGAAATTAAAGGAATCATATCAGATTACTATGAAAACCTATACGCAAACAAATTTGAAAAACCTGGAAGAAATGAATGATTTCCTAGAAACACACTACCTACCTAAACTAACACAAACAGAGGTAGAACTGAATAGACCCATAACAAAAGAAGATATTGAAAAGGTAATCAAAAAACTCCCAACAAAAAAAAGCCCTGGTCCAGATGGCTTCACTGCAGAGTTCTACCAAACTTTCAGAGAAGAGTTAACACCACTATTACTAAAGGTATTTTAGAGCATAGAAAAGAATGGAATACTACCAAACTCATTCTATGAAGCCACCATCTCCCTGATACCAAAGCCAGGTAAAGACACCACAAGAAAAGAAAATTATAGAGCTGTATCCATCATGAACGTAGATGCAAAATTCCTCCGCAGAATTCTGGCCAGTGGAGTTCACCAACATATCAAAAGGGCTATTCACCATGACTGGGTGGGATTTGTGCCAGGTGTGCAGGGATGGTTCAACATTGGAAGGACAATTAATGTAATCCACCACATAAATAAAACAAAAGATAAGAATCACATGATTTTATCAATTGATGCAGAAAAGGCATTTGGCGAGGTTCAACACCCATTCATGATGGAGACTCTCAGCAAAATAGGAGTGGAGGGAGAATTCCTCAACATAGTGAAGGGCGTTTGTACAGCCAACATCACCCTAGGTGGAGAGAGCCTGAGGGCATTGGCACTGGGATCGGGAACCAGACAGGGATGCCCTTTGTCACCACTCTTGTTCAGCATTGTGTTTGGGATCCTAGCCAGAGCAATTAGTCTAGATAGAGAAAGGAGGGCATCCAGATTGGTGGGGAGGAAATGGAGGTGTCTCTATTTGCAGATGACATGATCTTATACACAGAAAACCCTAGGGAATCCTCCAGAAAACTGCTGGAACTGATAGAAGAGTTCAGCGGAGTATCGGGATACAGGGTGAACATGCAAGAATCGGTTGGGTTCCTCTGCACCAACAAGGGGAGCATCGAGGGGGAAATCACCAAATCAATGCCATTTGCAGTAGCCCCCAAGAAGATAAAATACTTAGGAATGAATCTGACACAAAGAAGACTACAGTAAACTTCTGCAGGAAACCCAAGGAGACTTACATAGGTGGAGAAACGTGCCTTGCTCATGGATAGGAAGACTTAACATTGTGAAAATGTCTATTCTACCAAAAGTGATCTATACATTTAATGCAGTTCCAATCCAAATCCCAACGGCATTCTTTAATGAGATGGAGAAACAAATCACCAACTTCATATGGAAGGGAAAGAGGCCCCGGATAAATAAGGCATTACTGAAAGGGAAGGACAAAGTGGGAGGCCTTACTTTACCTGATTTTAGAACCTGTTGTACTGCCGCGATAGTCAAGACATCCTGGTGCTGGTGCAGCAGCAGATACATGGACCAATGGAGTGAAGTTGAGGGTCCAGACATGAATCCATCCACATGTGGGCAGTTGATAATCGTTGACAAAGGCCCTAGAACAGATGAATGGGGAAAGGACAGTCTTTTTGACAGGTGGTGCTGACATAACTGGATATCCATCTGCAAAAAAATGAAGCAAGACCCATACCTCACTCCATGTACAAAAATGGGCTCAAAATGGATCAAAGACCTAAATATTAAATCTAGAACAATGGAGGTCATGGAAGAAAAAATGGGGCCGGTGTTAGGAGCCCTGATGCATGGCATGGACAGTATACAAAACATCATTAAGAATACAGAAGAAAAACTGGATAACTGGCAGATCCTAGAGGTCAAACACATATGCTCATTCAAAGATTTCACCAAACGAATGGAAGGACTACCTACAGACTGGGAAAAGGTTTTTAGCTGTGGCATTTCCGGTCAGCGTCCGATCTCTAAAATCTACATGATGCTTCAGAGGCTCAACTGGAAGAGGACAGATGGCCCTGTTGGAAGATGGGTGGGGGATGTGAATGGACACTTCCTTGGAGGGGACGTTCGGGTGGCTGGCAGATGCATGAGGAAATGCTCACAATCATTGTCCATTGGAGAGGTGCAGATCAGAACTGCAGTGGGGTTTCATCTTACTACAACAAGGCTGTCACTGATCCAAAAAACACAGGATGATAAGTGCTGGAGAGGCTGTGAAGAGATTGGAGTACTTGTACACTGCTGGTGGGAATGTAAAATGGTGCAGCCACTTTGGAGATCAATTTGGTGCTTCCTTGGAGAGCTGGAGGTGGGGCTGCCATGTGGTCCAGCGGTCCCACTCCTCGGAGTATATCCTGGAGAAATGGGAGCCTTTGCGCGAATGGATATATGCACACCCATGTTTATTGCAGCGCTGATTACAGTGGCAAGAAGGTGGGTGTGGCTGGGGTGCCCATCAACGGATGAATGGACGGATGAACTGTGGTGTGTTCACAAGGTGGAGTGCTGCGCATCAGTGGGGAATGGTGGGGAATCTGTGAAACATTTCATAACATGGAGGAACCTGGAAGGCATTCTGCTGAGTGAAATTAGTCAGTTGCAAAAGGACAAATATTGTATAAGATCACTATTATAAGAACTTGAGATATAGTTTAAACTGAGAAGAAACCATTCTCTTTTGGTTATGAGAGGGGGGAGGGTGGGAGACAGGTATTCACTAATTAGTTGGTAGATAAGAACTACTTTAGGTGAAGGGAAAGACAACACACAATACAGGGGAGGTCAGCACAACTGGATTAAACCAAAGGCCAAGAAGTTTCCTGAATAAACTGAATGCTTCCAAGGCCAGTGTAGCAGGGGCAGGGGTTTGAGGACCATGATTTAAGGGGACATCTAAGTCAATTGGCATAATAAAATCTATTAAGAAAACATTCTGCATCCCACTTTGGAGAGTGGTGTCTGGGGTCTTAAATGCTAGCAACCAGCCATCTAAGATGCTTCAATTGGCCTCAACCCACCTGGAGCAAAGGAGAATGAAGAACATCAAAGACACAAGGTAATTACGAGCCCAAGAGACAGAAAGGGCCACATGAACCAGAGACTACATCATCCTGAGACCAGAAGAATTAGATGGTGCCCGGCTACAATCGATGACTGCCTTGACAGGGAACACAACAGAGAACCCCTGAGGGAGCAGGAGAGCAGTGGGATGCAGACCCCAAATTCTCATAAAAAGACCATACTTAATGGTCTGACTGAGACTGGAAGGACCCTGGTGGTCATGGCCCCCAGACCTTCTGTTGGCCCAGAGCAGGAACCATTCCCGAAGCCAACTCTTCAGACATGGATTGGGCTGGACAATGGGTTGGAGAGGGTTGCTGGTGAGGAATGAGCTTCTTGGATCAGGTGGACACTTGAGACTATGTTGGCATCTTCTGCCTGGAGGACAGATGAGAGGGTAGAGGGGGTTAGAAGCTGGTGAAATGGACACGAAAAGAGAGAGTGGAGGGAGAGAGCAGACTGTCTCATCGGGGGAGAGTAATTGGGAGTGTAGAGCAAGGTGTATATAAGTTTTTATGTGAGAGAGTGACTTGATTTGTAAACTTTCACTTAAAGCACGACAAAAATTACCAAAAAAAAAAAGTTTCACTTTTTCACAGGTTGACTAAAAACTGCTAAACCACCCTGATTCTACATTTTGAATTGTACTTCTTAATAATCATTGATGTAGTTTTCAGTAACATCAGTCACTTGATCTAACAAATCTTACTATTTACTAAATCCTGAGAGAAAAAAATGAGTGGAAAACATGTGGGTCTTTTGTGCTCTAAGATTTGCTTATGTGAAAGGTTCCCTAAAAGATGTTTTCCAAGATCATCCTAGCTATCATCTTTATACCTCAGGGTCCAGTTGTTGTGCCCTTGTGAGTCCATGTGAATCCTTGTGAGTCCAGCTCCAGCTGGTTCACATTCTTTGTATTCAAGCACAGGGAACAATGGCTTCAATATTATTTCCTAAACCATTCCTCCATTTCATTGGAGATTGGAGATAACATATTGATGAGCAATAACTGGACTTAAGCTCCTAGATGGCAACCATGGCAGGGTTTTAAACTCATAACACTGTTTTTCCACTGCATACCATCTGGTTCTTCACCAGGATCTTGAGTAAGAGTGATGTTCTCATCAATTCCATTGCAGAAATGAGCAGTCAGTGTACATCAACATTTTAGCCTGAGCCTTTCCTTTGCCTTTTAAGTGTGTAAGACAATAGAAAATACGTTTACTATGCCTATCTATCAGGATGGCGACTAAGAATATTACTATTCTTTGCAATAGTGATCTAGTCTATGTGCTTATTCCTGAGGGTAACCAACCAAACAAATCTGGTGTTTCTAAGGGTGTTGTAGTGTGTAACCAAGTAGCTTGCTGTCTAATTCTATGTATATCCTGTTCTACTCCTCCTGTGCTATCTATCCAAATGCAACAAGAGATATTTGCTGTAGCACAGACTCCATCTTCTTGAGCTAATTTTTTTTTTTTATCTAATGCCACCATGGCTAATGAGATCAGAGATCACTAATGTGTTTCCATTTCCATTAGCAACTACACCTACTATTTGTCACAAAAAACCCAAAAACAAAACCCACTGCTGTTGAGTTGATTCTGACTCATAGCGACCCTGTAGGACAGAGTAGAACTGTCCCAAAGAGTTTCCAAGAAGCAACTGGCGGATTTGAACTGCCGACCTCTTGGTTAGCAGCCATTGCACTTAACCACTACGCCACCAGGGTTTACATTTTCACATAGTAATTGACAAATTTCTTAGATTTCTTCAGTTCAACTATACTGTTAAAGCTCTTAGAAATGACTAACTGCACCCTGAGTGTTGGACCAATGGGTTTTCTCCTGACTCTCATTTTACAATGGGTAACAACTTAACATTTCCTTTCCAATAGTTACTAGCATCAATACTATGAATATCTAAAGGTAATCCTAAAGTTCCCAAAGTGCATTACCCCTGCATTCACCAGGAATCTAAACAAGGGATTGCCTGCATAAGCTCACTGTCAGGATCATCTAAAGTAACATAGCTGGATCCACCACAGCACACAAAGTTTGTCTAGAGGAAATGGAAGGTATAGAAAAATTTACATGTGACAACGAAGTTTCCGTTAGAGAATAATATGTGATTAGCAATAAAATGCAGGATGAATGCCCTCCTATTGGAGGTCTTCGATTATTTTATTTAAAACATGCTAAGTGTTCTTCCCAAGGGCAAGCTTCCCATCCCTGGTATAGCCATTAACAGTCATGCATCACTTTCTCAGAAGCAGAAGTGGAGCCTAAGAAAAACTGGAGTTTGAGCCAGACCTTGCGTTAACTATTTTACCTATGCCAACTGCCTCAGTTTGACGGTGTCAGGGAAAAGCCACATTGGAGGAACTACTTGGTTTCCCAAAAGGCTGACTCAAGGCCTGAGGTCAATCTCCTTTGAGAATCTGGTTTCTTCAATATACATAATTCTCTGCATAGCAAGAGGGTGACAGTTTGATTACAAACATTAGACAGGCATTTAATACAATATTGTCTTGAAGACTAATTAATTACTGACTTTCATTAAACATATCTCCCAATCTGGTCTTTGAAATCAGTTTCCCAAGACAGACTGAATTTTTCAAACATGTACAACCCCCAGAGCAAAACAGTCTTACTAGCTTATCTGGATCACTGTTTGACTCAAAAGTGGCTTCAGGTAACAGTTTTTTTTTTTTTTCAAAGCTCAAGGATCAAAGTGGCCTATGTGAGTTACCTCAACCTCCATGAAAGCCAGAAATCTGGATTCCAGGAGAATTACAACTATTTTGTCATTCCCTCCTTTGGGTCATGATCCTGCTATAGAATCTTTGACTAAAAATGTTCAATAATATTTGTTGGGCGCCATCTGGTTTTTAAGAACCTAGGTACCATACAGTGAACTACAAGGTAGAACTGAAACCCCAACAATAACATTAGGCCAATTGTCTAAAATAACCAGTGAAACCATGACCCTAAGGTCTTTGAATCCAGGAAAAAAATCTCGTGAGGTGTTTGTTTCTACATAAATAGCGTCAGTAATTGTTTTTCACGTGCCTCAGCAGCAACTATGTTCTGCAAAATGTCAGATCCCATATTAATTTAAAACATCAACATTTATCTATTAAGGCACAACCTTGGGAGACTGCCAGGAAAATCTAATGCCATTCTATTTTGTAAAATCATAGCTCAAACTTCAGATACTTCTCTGTTTATGATATTTACAACTTTGCTAAATTTACTTCTAATTCAAGCGTTATAATATCTAAACCCATTAGAAGAAAGAAGGAAAATGATTTCTTATATTCAGAAAGTAGGACCTTAAAACATCAGCAATGTTCTCACATAAAACCCATAGTAATTCTTTACTTTACTCAGTGCTACTGAGTTAGTTTCTGTTCCGTGCGATCCTGGATCTGCTGCAGTCTGTGAACCCATCAGCTTCCACGTAAGAGTTCTGGAAATCTTGATTCAGTCTAGTCACAGTCCTTTTCACAAGTGCAATATAGTCCATCTTTTTGCTGAGATATTTTGGTCAAATATATCTCAACGAAAAGATGAACTATTTTGGAACTATATTGATTCATCGAATCAGGAAAGCAAAAATTTATCTGCAGATGACAAACTTTAATATATTCATGATTAATTTATAAAAACAACACTCTTAAAAGTGAAAGTTCTGACAGGAAATTATTTACAAAAGTAACACAACCCAAATAAAGTCAGTTTAAAAATTTTTTGAAACAAAAATATCTCTAAATATAATGATTAACCTTATTTTCAAAGAGCTTCGGATATAATAAATAATAATCTTAAGACATAATACCATATAGTCAGGCTATACAAAGAATATACTAAGATTATTAAGTCTCTAAATACCAGAATAGCAATTAAAAAAAAAAAAAAAAACTTCTTGGGTAAACAATGTGAAAGCCCAGTCAAATCACTGGCTTTGCTGATGCTAGAAGTAAAGTTGCTACCAAGCCAGCAACTAAGACCTAATAAAATTATGACATCATATTTTGCATCTGTTGTCTAATATAAGGTGAAAACATAAGAGGAAATACATAAAAATTCTAACCAAAATAAAATCAGGTACTTCTCTTGATTTTGACAACAGAGCCCATATAATTTATAGCATATTAAATAAAACTTTTTAGCACTTTTTCTTTATAAAAAATTTTTATGACTTTCCATGAAGTTTCAAAGTTGTAAGGCATTTATTATAGGTCACCGAAAAACAATACTTATTTAATCAAAGATTTTTTTTTTTTTAAAGGTAAAAACCTTAACTTTTTTTTTTTTTAAAGCCATGTGTCAAGTTTTTCAAGTCAGGAATCTTATTCTAGTGAGAGGCAGAACTTTTGCCTTCAAGGTGGATCACACAAAGAATAAATTGACACTTCAACCCAGTAATCAAAGAAAAATTTTTTAACAGCAAGAAACCAAATTCTCTGTTTTATATGCTATTTAACAATTAAAGTGCCTAAAAAGCTCATAAATTAAACCATTAAACATTAGCCAGGCAGATAAAACTTTTGACCCTATCGAATAAATATCTTTTTAATAAACCTCTTAAACATTGTCTTTGTTGTGTATTTCTTATAGTACATCCCTTTAAACAGTAATAATGAACACACTCATTAGCAGGCCCAAATTTATATATGTGGAGCCCTGGAGGCACAGTTATTAAGAGCTCAGGCTGCTAAACAAAAGGTTGTCAGTTCGAATCTACCAGCCACTCCTTGGAAACCATACGGGGCAGTTCTATTCTGGCCTATAGGGTTGCTATGAGTCAGAATTGACTCAATGGCAATGGGTTTGATTTTTGGTTTATATATATATATATATATATATACATATATCCTTTCTCAGTGGCATAAAAAGAAAAAATATATGAACTTAAATTATAATGAATATCTATTAACTCAATTTAATGTAATAAGTTACCTAAAAGATTTTGGTAATTATTATAAGCCTATATGCCAGAAAATATAAATACTTATGAAATAAAGCTTGTTTAAATATTGTAAGTTTTCATTTGACTTTTACTACGTCCCATATTTACCTAATCTAATTTTAGTCCTTAAAGATTGTACCAGCCGGCTTTGGAAATCACAAAGTCTCTGCTCAATTGACAATTCATTGATAAGGCTATAACCTTAAGTCTCTGACTATGGTTGGAAACATTCTTCCAGGCCATGTCAGGTGTGTCTCATTGTGATTTCTACTTTTTGACTTCTTGGAGTTCCCCAAAATAGACAGACATTGTTTATAGTTCTTTTATGATGAGGATCCACCCAATTTCTGATAGCTATGGTAAGACAGCATTTTTCTTGTTTTCTTTTGTCTAGAGAAGTCTTTGATTAGTTGGAAGTGTCTTTCAAAATCTTCCTTAGAGCTATTCAACCTCAGAGGCTGGGGGCTGAGAAAGTTTGATCCTCCCCCGTGCCACCTTTTGACTCAAGGTAGAAGACAAGATTAGGTCATATGTTTAAGTGGAGCCCTGGTGCCACAGTGGTTAAGAGCTGTTGCTGCTAACCAAAAGGCCAACAGTTTGAATCTACCAACCTTTCCTTGGAAACCCTATGGGGCAGTTCTACTTTGTCCTGTAGGGTTGCTATGAGTCAGAATCAACCCTATGGCCACAGGAAGCAGGTTTTAACAAGTTGGCCTAGACATTTTGAAAGGCAAAAGATAACTAATTTCTTTCCCTTTAATTATTCTCTTGGTAAGCAATTTTGCTTTCTCTTTATTCACCATCTTTTATCTGCACAGCAAATAGCAAAGCTCTTTAACAATTTTGTAAATGAACAGATAAATTATTGGCTAACCTTTTTTTTTTTTTTTTCTTCTAGGCTTGTCCTATGCCTCCTTGTTCCCATTCTGGAACTACTAGTTTTATTTTAAGACAAAATTATCCCTTTTCCTTCCATATCTAGCTTAAGTTACTTAGAAAAGTTTTGATTTTAACACTGACATAATATAGAACATAAAGTTTTTCAAAGTAGCTACTAAAAGTCTAAATCATAAGACAGAAACAAGAAGCAAGTTTCTGGGATAAAGAAAGAACTAAGGATTTAAGACAGCCTTACAAAAAAACAGCAACTGTCAGCCATAGCCTCCAACCTGATATAAGGCACTCAGACATAACACTCTAGACCAGAAGCAAGCTCTCAGAACAAAATGAAACAGAAAGACCACATAAATTCACTGGTCCTACAAGGCCAGTCAAAGAACAGGCTTAAACAATACCACACAAAACAAGGATATGGGGAACCTAGTTTCTTAAAATGTATATAGCAATCTTTAGTAAGATCATCTCAATTCAACAGAAGAAAACAGGTTCTAGACAAAGCTTATTAACTTTCCATAGCCTCAGGTGGAGAAATATTAGATTTTTTTGACAAAACCTGAGCATCAAACAAAAGTTTCCCAAAGAGGAAATAAAAGATGAAAAAAAATGGGAGCTCATTTTCCCAAAGTGGAAAGGAAGAAAAAAAACAAACAGGATATTGGAACTCAATTTCCCAAAGTGATTACTGAAATTACAAATTACTTATAGTATATTCAATTTATAGTGTTTTTAAATATGAGCTCCAGGCCAGCATCTCAGTAAGGGAGGATGAAATCCAGGCTCATTTATCAACGATGTTAAGCATTAAGGTTCATTTTGGTTTCCTTTATTTTGAGCTTAATTCATTCTGCTGGCTAGAGACTCAGTTTCTGATTTTAGGCCCTATAAAAATAGGACAGAGTAAATACACTAGCTCCTCTAATTGCAAAGTATGTTAAAGTAACTACCGATGATTTTAACTTTAACGTTGTGATTACTTATTGAGAAACCATATCATAAAACAGGTCTGGAGCTAAAATCTCCCCCTGCCAATTTTATAAAACATGTCAACATAAAAAGACAAACAGAAACAAAAGAAAAAATACAAGGCTAACAACAACAACAAAAAAACCTACAAAGAGCTAAAAAGCATTTCAGCAGCAGCATATTTCCCACTGATTTTAATTTATTTTAGATCCTTTTGCTTCTAATTTACATTTAAAAAAGACTAATCTCATCAATTCAAAAGCCCCCCACTTAGGCCATTGTAACAAATCATTTTCTTTCATTAAATCATGCCATTTTTTGTAAATATTGAGCCAAATTAAGCCCCAAAATCTTTAATATGTTGACAGCAGGTGTATCAGATGGTGGCCCATCAATTTTGCTTTCCTTTTGGTTATTTCCCATTTTAAATTTGGAAAAGGGAAAAAAGGAGTTTTCAAAACAGAGCACTGTTTTCCAGATTTTCTCTGAGTCACCAAAAGAAACCTGATGAGGAACACCCAGTGGTTTGGACAGTGTTTTGCTTAGACCAATGCGTGTCCTCATTGTGCAAGTTTGCTTGTGTATGGTAAGCCTCCTAGGCTCTAGCCTGTCTTGCGACCACCTTATCCTGTTACAGGACTCTTTAACACTCCTGAAGTGCCAGCAACTACCTTAATTACCTTTACTGGTCAGCCCATGCCCAAATTTTGCAGCTTATAGTGACACAGAGCTCTTTAAAAATAAAAATTATCTCTTTCATGTTTCAAATGCTCAAATCCAGACACAAAACTGCAGTTCAACAAGAGTCACTAAATGTCACTCTTAAACAATCAAGCAAAAATCAAAACAGTGGCTTTCAAACAATATGCTGAACAAAGCTTAAGAAAACACGAGAAAGAAAACAAAAAAATAAATAAAATAAGCAAATGCTCATTTTCTGAGAGCACTTACCCCATCAGTGTTGAAGGCACATAGGTTGCGAATGTGTGGGGTCCAGAAAGCAGGGCCTCTCTTTTCCGGCTTCTGCTCTGTAGTCCAGGTGTTCTCGAGATCAACTGGATTCATGGCTTCATAAAATGCTGCCAGACTATACCATTAATTGTCCTAGTGTAAAGTCACCACAAAGTTACAGGAAAGCAAAAAGAAAGATTTTATTTGGCGTATGGTGTAAGAGGCAATAAGATGCTTCCAGAGCCATGTCTGCCCAAGTCCAAGGAATGTTACAGAATAGGCAGAAGTGGGAAATGGACAAGCATGCTGCCAGAGCCATGTCTACCTAAGTCCAAGGAATATCACAGAATCATCAGTATATATTAACATTACAAATGGGTGAAATTATTAAAAGTTTCCCCTGTGCACAGATAGGCTAGAAAATGATAAATCATTGTGATTCTACATTTTTAATTGCCTTTCTTAATAATCACTGGTACGGATTTCAGTAACGACACCCAGGAGGGTGTTCACTGGTCCAACATATCTTACATTTACTAAATGCTAATAGAAAAAGGTAACAGTGGAAAATATGTGGGACTTTTGTGCTCTAAGATTTGTTTATGTGAAAGGTTCTCTAAAAGATGTTATCGGAGTTTGTCCTAGCTATTGCTTTTATACCTCAGGGTCCAGTTGATGTGTCATTGTGAGTCCCTGTGAATCCAGTTACAGCTGGGTCACATTCTTTATACTCAAGGACAGGGAATAATGACTCCAATTTTAACTCCTAAATCAGCATAATGGCAAAAAAAAAAAAAATAGACACATAGATCAATGGAACAAAATAGAAAACTTCGAAAAAGATCCACACAAACACAGTAAACTGATCTTTGAGAAAGGAGCAAACGCAATTCTATGGAGAAAGGATAATCTTTTTAACAGATAGTACTGGAACAATTGAACATCCACATACAGAAAAATGAACTTAAACACAGACCTTACATCTTTCACAGAAAAAGAATCATAGAACTAAATGCAAAATTACGAAATTCCAGAAGATAAACAGGAGAAATTCTAGGTGATTTGGGTTTCATGGTGAGTTTCTAGATAAAATACTGAAAGCACAATCCATGAAAGAAAAAAAAAATGCTAAGTTGAACTTTGCTAAAATTGAAGACTTCTGCTCTGTGAAAGGCTCTGTTCAGAATGCAAAGATAAGCCACAGAGGGGATAAGATATTTGCAAAGAATACATATCTGTTAAGGGACTTGTATACAAAATATAAAAGTGGATGTAATAAAATGTATCTTGTATTAATGGTAAGTTAAATGAGATGACAATTGTAAAAGTCCCTGACATACTGTTGCAGTTCATTAAAGGTTTGCTTAAAAAAGCTGAAGACAAATGCAAATAGGTTATAATGCAGATGAATATTTGCTTTTCTAAGTGCCTCATACGTAGGCTCGTAAGGAACACTTTCTGTAATAATATTAGTGAATGTTATCTTATTGCCTCACTCATCCAGCAGTTATTTCTTAAATTAGGAATCAGCTAAAGAATTCCCAGTTTACAACATGGTCTGATTCTGTGTTTTCTCTTCAAAGGAACAAATTAATTATGATTCATTTGGTTTCTGGGAAAGACAAAATGACAAGCATAAACGATTATGAAAAGGATATGTAAAATTATGCAAAATAACTATTACTTGAATCTAGACACACAGCAAATTATTCCAAACATTGTTACTCATGAAGCCCAAATTCCTTGGACAAATTCAGGATGAGGGGTAAAAATTCAATTTATGAAAAGGCCGACCAATATCTAGTTCCTATTTTCAATCAGTGAAGAAAATAAAATTGTGCAATATGTGTAAGGCAGCTTGTTTCAAGGGAGAAAATTATATACATAGTGTGCTTGTAGCATGTTTAATCCCAACATTAGGAGGTTTTATTAATGTCTATTTTTGTACTAAGATGAGCTTCAAAGTGTTCTGTTTGGTTGACTACAGTCATCACAGGCTGACTGATTTGCATGAAGGGGCCCAATCAGCTCTGATCCGTCCCTTATCTGAACACCTCTTACTGATCCACTTTGAGCCACCCCTGGGCCTTTACTACTGAATGTGTAATTACTTTCTTTTCCTTGTGACATATAATTTCCATAACTGGAAGGATTTTGTCTTACATTTTTATCAAAACCCTAGAGCAAGTTCCATAGAATGTTAGACCCAAAGAGGGTGCAGAAGAGGTAGAAAGCATGGGCACTATGAACAAATTGCCATTGAATCAGCTCTGGCTCTGATGATCCCGCGTGTGTCAAAATGGAATTGTGCTCCACAGCGTTTTCTTTTATTTTTTTAAAGATTTTTTTCTTAAATTTTTGTGTTTTAAGTGAAAGTTTACAATTCAAGTCAGCCTCTCACACAAAAACTTATACATACCTTGCTGTGTAACCCTAGCTGCTCTCCCCCTAATGTGACAGCCAAGAAGCTTACTCCTCACTAGTATCATTTTCTGTCTTATAGTCCAGTCCAATCCCCATCTAAAGACTTGGCTTCAGGAATGGTTCCAGTCTTGGGCTGACAGAGGGTCTGGGGGACCATGACCTCTAGGGTCCCTCCAGTCTCAGTTAGATCATTAAGTCTGGTCTTTTTAGGAGAATTTGAGGTCTGCATCCCACTGTTCTGCTCCATAAGGGATTCTCTGTTGCATTTCCTGTCAGGGCAGTCATTGGTGGTAGCCAGGCACCATCTAGTTCTTCTGGTCTCAGGCTGATGGAGTCTCTGGTTTACATGGCCTTTTCTGTCTCTTGGGCTCATATTTTCCTTGTGTCTTTAGTGTTCTTCATTCTTCTTTGCTCCAAGTATGTTAAAACCAATAGATGTATTTTAGATGACCGCTTGCTAGCGTTTAAGACCCCAGAAGCCACTCTCCAAAGTAGGGTGCAGAATGTTTTCTTAATAGATTTTGTTACGCCAATTGACCTAGATGTTCCCTGAAACCATGGTCTCCAGACTCCAGTCCCTGCTACTCTGGCCTTCAAAGTGTTTGGTTATATTCAGGAAGCTCCTTAGCTATTGGTTTAGTCCAGTTGTGCTGTCCTCCCCTTTTTTATTGTTCCACAGGGTTTTCAATGGCTGATTTTTCAGAAGTAGATCATCAGGCCTTTCTTTCGAGATTCCTCTGGGTAGAGATGAACCTCCAACATTTTGTTTAGCAGCAAGCACTTATCTGTTTGCACTATCCAGGGACTCCATGAACCTGACAGAGAAGGCTAAAAGAGGTATGCAGAGCAATGAGGGAACAACAGAAAACTGCCTAAAGAAGGGCTACTTGATAGAATATACATTGTGTTCACCTAGACCCCATAAGGAGTCTCTGGGTGGCATAAAGGGTCAACAGGCTCAGCTGCTAATAGAAAGGTCAGAGGTTCGAGTCTACCTGGCGGCATCTTGGAAGAAAGCCCTGGTGATCTACTGAAAAGTCAGCCATTAAAAATCTGATGGAGCACAGTTCCACCTGACACACATAGGGTCAAGTGGACAGGATTGGTAAGCTCCTTAGATTTGAATACATAGTATGTTAAGAAATCCTTGTGTTAAGAAAACCTTGAAAGAGTCATTGAAAATACTGGAGTCAAGTCTTAAAGCAAGAGAGGATACAGAGGAATTATTCAGTAGATGGCATTGGGTAGGGCATGAAGCAGGCAAGAAATGAGCATGTGAAACGGCACAAAGTGTGTGGAACACAGTAAAGCTGAACTGGAGAAGCCATTTTGGAAAATATAAGGGAAAAGGATAGAAAAGAAGGAGGGAGTAAGTTAATGGATGATACAGCTGAGTTTGCTGCCATTATGCTCTGTTGCAAGCAACTTACTTAACTTTCCTCATTGTCAATTTCATCCTCTCTAAATGGGCACTAAAGGCCCCTTTATGCACTGTTCTTGTGTGCTGTAGAGTTGATTCCGACTCATAGTGTCCCCATGTGGCAGAGTAGGACTGCTCCCATAGAGTTTCCTAGGCTGTAATCTTTACAGGAGCAGATCTCCAAGTCTTTCTCCCTTGGAGCTGCTGGGGGCGGGGGAGGGGTTGGAACTGCTAACCTTTCAGTTCACACCCGAGAGCGTAACCATTTGGGTCACCACGGTTCTTCCATTTCTGCACTAATGTTTGTTAAATCAAGGATCTTTCTGAACAAAGAGTTTAGGATTACCTGCCTCTTCTCATCCAGCATCCGTGAGAAAGAATTCGAATTTGTTAACAACTAGGAAAGGAGGGGCTTGAACATGACTTCTTCTGCTAGAGGGTGCTGAAATTTCTGCTAAGTTCACATACCTCCTGATCCTGTGCCTGAAATCAACCGAACAGATTGAAAGTAACAACTTATTTTGGAAAAGGTTTCAGGTCAGAAACCAGGGCAAAAATAGATCTGCCTCTTCAAAACCCTGATTAGCATTCCAGCTGAGTTTCTTCTTTCTTTTCTTTGCTAATAATTCCTCCCAACCATGATACTGTCCAGTTGGAGAAATGAAGTTTTAACAGTGCCTTTTTTGCCTACTGGATGATTGTGGGATGCGAATATACTCTAAATATAATCAGCCTGTGGTGCAGCAAATTATTTAATATGGATCTTCTAACCTTCATGGTCTTAAGACTCCCACAAAACAACTGGGTGAGGCTATGCAAATAAACTGCTTGTGACCCACCAAGGGCATTTGACAGCCTGCGAAGAATGCAAATAAGATGTATAGGATGCTTGCAGGGGTGGAACCATGCAAATAAGGTATATGAAAATCTAAGAAGAAGGTTGGTCAGTTTTGCCATCCTGCTAGGCTTAAGGGAGCCAATCCCAGAAGCAAGAACGGGAACCTCATTATCATCAAGAAAGAAGAGCCAGGAGTGGAGTCCATCGTTTGGACCTGGGGTCTTTGCACTGAGAATGTCTTAGACCTAGGAGACAGAGAGAGAGCTATATAGCACCAGATACAGCACTAGATGGTGTAAGATGGTTAGAAGTGGCTGCAGCAGAACCAGGAGACTGGCATGAGAAGTTGTGGTAGGCTTCCTGGCCCACAGAACAAGGCAGCTACAGGGGATTTGCTGGTCCACAGAGAAAGAGAGCTGAGCCCCTTCAGGCAGGAGGCTTACTGGCAGAGTGGGGTGCCTCTGGGCACTTATTGGCAGAGTTAAAGAGATTTGTAACACTTTCCCAAGCAGGGCAGAGGCTGGGCTGAGAGGCCAAGGAGCCAGGGGTCTGAGGGCCAGAGAAAGGCCTACCCATTGGCACAGCTGAGAAGAGGCTGTCCTGATCAAAGAACTGTATCCTGAGTTGTTCCTGGCCCTGAATTGTAACATGTTACTTCCCTAGTAAACCCCATAATAGTGAGTATTGTTTGAGTTCTGTGTGGCCATTGCAACAAATTAATGAACTCAGCAGAGAAGTAGAGGACAGCTGCGTCAGAATTGGTAAAAACGTTGAAAAGAAGAGATATGCCTGAATTGGCCTTGAGCTGATGCTGATGTTCATCTTGAGTCTCTTCTTCTCCTTGTGAAGTTAGATGAGGAGGTCTGACGTCACCACTGAGCCATTTTTTCACATAGTCTATTACCCAGCTCAAGGCCTAAAGTGTTTTTTTTTTTAATTTAGCTATCATCATACCATGAGAAGAGCATCTCCCATATGCTAAAGTACTGTAACCTGTGAGCTACAGCTTGCTTTTGTACTGCAGATTTTTCTATGTAATTGCATGTAACACTTTATTTATAGTAATGCAAAAGTACTTAAAATCCAATTACATAGTTGGAAATAGAATATCTCTAAACAGATGTAGAATAATTATAAAGAAATCCACTGCATATCTATAGAAACTCTTTGGAATTACCAAAACAACTTATCTCAATATTCTCCAAGCAGTTCCTCTGGTTAATGGGCTAGCCTATACTGGGAACATCTGCCAAATACCCATTTCATATAGCTTAATATGCATTTGTCATTCTTCTTTCTTATGGCCCAAATAATTCATTTAGGAGCTACTTTTTCCATGAACTTCCTTTGCCCAGAGGAGATTTTGGTTGGCAAATTCCTTGCTGCAATGTCCTTTGAAGTGTTTGTTGAGTAGAGGTCAAAGGTTAAAAAAGCTGGGTTATCACTCTGGGTAAGGAAAGAATGTTTTGTGTAACTGTATCATTCACTGGCTACAAGCTTCTCATATTACATATCTAAAAGAATCAAAATTGGAAAATCCACCAAAAAGAAAAAGCAGTTGCTTTGAGTTGACTCTGACTCATGATGACTCGTGTTTGTCTGAGTAGGATTGTGCTTCATATGGTTTTCAGTGGCTGATTTTCTGGAAGTAGATCACTTGGCTTTTCTTCCAAGGTGCTTCTGGGTAGACTTGAACCTTCAACCTTCAGCCATGTCTGTTAACTCTTTGCATCACCAGGGACCAGAAAACCCACCACACTTGGGAAATCCCTGGTCAACTTCCATTCATTTTGATAGTAGACAAGAAGAGAATAAACAGTGGAAGTTCGTCCTTCCTGTTATTAATGCTCTTAAACTGAACAACCTCCAAAAAATAAACAAAATGTTTATCAGTTAAGAAGGTTGATCTCTGTATAATGGAATGATTGTTACATCTTAAAAAGCAACAATTCACATAAATCTAACTATTAACATAAATGAGGCTATTTCGTACCAAGGAAAACTCTTGCTCTACTTTGTATTAAAAAAAAAAAAATACTGTAAATTAGAACTCCTAGGCGTAAGCAAAAATCATCTCTCTGAAAGCTCATAACTTTAATATTGCATTAATGCATTTCCAATCTTTAATATATCTGACATAATTGAAAACATCTTCAGTAATAAATATATATATATATTATTTACACCTATCATGGAAGAGAAGTAGAAATTGCTGAAATGAAATTATTTGTTATGTTTAATTTCTTTCTTTATAATAAAATCAATAACACTAGTGTTTTCAAAAATCTAAATGGCTTTTACATTGTTTGGAGGCTCTTCTTACAGTTTTAAATGCCTCTTTTAATTTTTTTCATATTCTTCAGTAGCCTTGAATAAAATTTAAAAATTTTGTTACCAACATGTATCAAGGTAACTCTGAATTTTAGGATTCAGCCCTCACCTCCCTCTTCCTGCCCCCAGCCCTCCCTCATCAAGCTCATTTTTCCCTTTAATTTGGTGTCCTCTTACTCTCTCTCTTCTGTCCCCTTCCTTAAAAACATGTTTTCAGAAACAGATTGGGTATGAGTCATGCTCATATGACAGTCAGCTGCTGCCTTACCTTGTTTTCAGGCTTGTTATTGTTAGTTGCTATCGAGTCACCTCTCAGTCATGGCAACTGCACGTACAACAGAATATTGCCTGGTCCTGCACCATCTTCACCATCATTGGTATGCTGGAGTCCCTCGTTGTAGCCACTGTGTATTTTGAGTTCCTTCCAGCACTCTATCAGAAGATTTTCTGTTAGGATCCATAAGGTTTTCACTGACTGATACTCAAAAGTAGACCTCTAAGTCAAGAGAGTTGCAGGTGTCAGGAAATGGGCAGTGTCAAAGAGTAAAGTCTCTAAGTCTACTGAAAGGAAAAGAGTTCTATTGAGGGAGTATAGTGATTCAAATTTGGCAGTGTTCAGGAAAAATTTCCAAAATGTTCTGTCTTTCTAGAGACAAAGTTTTATACACAAAGTTAGGCATGAATAATCTTACAAACATTTCATAAACAGCTCTTTTTTCATATCAGTTAATCTTATCTCCTTCCAGAAGATCATCTGCACAAAACATCCTTTCTGAGGACATCACATTTGCAGCACATGCTTCCTGGAACCTTCTAAGTACATACACTACTTTTTTTCCTATCTCCCACCTCTGCTTATGCAGAACAAGGCCAACGGCCAACTGCAGAACAGACCATCAATTGCTCACATCCAAGTTCAAGCTGATGCTGGAGAAAATTAAAGTCCATAAGCACCAAAATACAACCCTGAGTATATTCCACCTGAATTTAGAGACCACCTCAAGAGTAGACTTGACCTGTTGAACACTAATGACCGAAGACCAGATGAATTGTGGAATATCAAGGACGTGATACATGAAGAAAGCAAGAAGTCATTGAAAGGACAGGAAAGAAAGAAAAGACAAAAATGGATGTCAGAAGATACTCTGAAATTTGCTCTTGAACATCAAGTAGCTAAAGCAAACTAAAGAAATGATGAAGTAAAAGAGCTGAATGGAAGATTTCAAAGGGCGGCTTGAAAAGACAAAGTAAAGTATTATGATGACACGTGCAGAGTTCTGGAGATAGAAATCCAAAAAGGGAGAACATGCTCCGCATTTCTCAAGCTCAAAGAACTGAAATAAAAATTCAAGCCTCAAGTTGCAATACTGAAGGATTCTACAGGAAAAATATTAAATGACACAGGAAGCATCAAAAGAAAATGGAAGGAATACACAGAGCCACTGTACCAAAAAGAATTGGTTGATGTTCGACCATTTCTAGAGGTAACATATGATCAGGAACTGATGGTACTGAAAGAAAAAGTCCAAGCTGCACTGAAGACACTGGCAAAAAGCAAGGTTCCAGAAATTTACAGAATACTAATTGAGATGTTTTAACAAACAGATGCAGGTTGGAAGTGCTCACTCTTCTATGCCAAGAAATTTGGAAGACAACTACCTCGCCAACCAACTGGAAGAGATCCATATTTATGCTTATTCCAAAGAAAGGTGATCCAAACAAATTTGGAAATTATTAAAAGATAATTAATGATATCAAGTCAAATATTGGTGAAGATAATTCAAAAGCTGCTGCAGCAGTACATAGATGAGGAGCTGCCAGAAATTGAAGCCAGATTCAGAAGAGGACGTGGAACCAGGGATATCATTGCTGATGTCAGATGGATGCTGGCTGAAAGCAGAGAATACCAGAAGGATGTTTACCTGTGTTTTATTGACAATTCAAAGGCATTCGACTGTGTGGATAATAACAAATTATGGATAACATTGTGAAGAATGAGAATTTCAGAATGCTTAATTGTGCTCATGAGGAACAGAACAAGGGAACACAGCACAGTTTAAAGTCAGGAAGGTGTGCACCATACTTATTCAACCTGTATGCTGAGCAAATAATTCAAGAAGCTGCACTATATGAAGAAGAACAGGGCATCAGAATTGGAGAAAGACTCGCTAATGACCTGCATTATACGGATGACACAACCTTGCTTGCTAAAAGTGAAGAGGACTTGAAGCACTTACTGATGAAAATCAAAGGCTACAGCTTCCAGTATAGATTACACCTCAACATAAAGAAAATAAAAATTCTCACAACTGGACTAATATGTAACATCATAATAAACAGAGAAAAGATTGAAGTTGTCAAAGATTTCATTTTACTTGCATCCACAATCAACACCCACGGAAGCAGCAGTCAAAAAATCATATGACACACTGCATTGGGCAAATCGGCTGCAAAAGGCCTCTTTAAAATGTTAAAAAGTAAAGATGTCACCTTAAGCGCTAAGGTGCACCTGACCCAAGCCATGGTGTTTTCAATCACCTTATATGCATGCAAAATGTGGACAATGAATAAAAAGACCAAAGAATTGATGCTTTTGAATTATGGTGTTGGCAAAGAATAGTGAATATACATGGACTGCCAAAAGAACGAACAAATCTGCTTTGGAAAAAGTACAGCCAGAATGCACCTTATAGAAGCAAGGATGGCAAGACTACATCTCACATACTTTGGGGATGTTATCAGGAAGTATCAGTCCCTGGAGAAGGGCATCAAGCTTGAAGCAAAGTTTCAGTGAAAAAGAGGAAGGAAGACCCCCAAAGAGATGGATTGACACAGTGGCTGCTACAATGGGCTCAAGCATAACAATGATTGTGAGGATGGTGCAAGACCAGGCAGTGCTTTGTTCTGTTGTACATAGGGTTGCTAGAAATCAGAACCGACTCAACAGCACCTAACAATACCCCCTGGTTACTCAGAGTGATCTGGATTTACACTCTATTGAGAGGCTGTCATCAGCCATCCTGACTTTGCTGAGAGCCTAAGTTTGATTTTAAAAACTCTTTATCAACAGAACAGGTGTTTTGAGAAAGGGGACTCCCTATACCTCTCTCAGACTACTCCACAGTTTTGCCACATTAGCCTCAAAATAACACTTAGTCTAGAAGCGAGAAGGAAAGATTGTCCCCTCAAATTTATGAGTATCTAAATCTGATGATGGTCTCCATGACCCACATGATCCTGGTTGTTCACCTATGTGTTTGACAGAAGAACACATTTCTCTCTGGGTTTTGTGTGACGAACAGCAACCTGTGACTTCTTAATTCACCTCTTACTAGTCCATACCTCTTTTGTTACTTTTTTTCTATTCTTCTATTAAGGGGCTTCCACTTCTTCTTTACCCTTTTACATCCTGTTGTTTTATTTATTTTTTTTTTCTGATTTTCCAATTGCGTTCTTATGGTACTTCATTTCAGTTTTATCGCCAGATAAAATAAAAGTAATTTTAAAATTGTGGGCTGTCCATGTGGTTTATATCACCCTCTCCCTGTCCAGATGAGGAAGTCCAATCAGATACCAGCTGAGTGACTTGGATAAGGTCAGCAGGTAGCATTTGCCCTCATCACCCAAGAAGTCTCCAGCCCAATTTTTTGTTGGCTTTACTGAAATGCCTCTAAGCAGAGAAGTCCTGAGATTGATGGATGGCCAGGCTGAGGCAGACACCAACTGCCACCCTGGAAGGAAACCTCTTCTGGAGCACTGGTGGTGCAGTGGTTAAGAGCTCAGCTGCTAATCGAAAGGTCAGCAATTCAAATCCTCCAGCCATTCCTTGGAAACCCTATAAGGCAGTTCTACTCTGTCCTGTAGTGTCACTATGAGTTGGAATCGACACGACAGCAATTAATTTGATTTTGGTTTCTGCAGAGATAGTTGTCAGTCCTCACACTCTGAAAAAACTGCTGTTCAAAGTTTCCTTCTACAATCAAACAGAGGTGGAAGCAAACTGTTCCTCTTCTCTTTGGTCAATCCTTTAACAAACATTTATTAGATGTTTACTCTTTCTTGAGGAGTCCCTGAATGGCACGATGGTTAAGCACTTGGCTGCTAACCAAAAGACTGACAGCTCAAATCCACCCAGAGGTACCTCAAAGGAAAGTCCTGGTGGTCTGCTTCTGAAAGATCAGTCATTTAAAACCCTATGGAGTGCGGCTCTACTCTAAAACACAAGTGGTCACCATGAATCACAATTGACTTGAGAGCAAATGATTTGGTTTGTTTGTTTGCTTATTTTACTCTTTGCTAGCCACTCTTAGCTATAGGGCTAGGGAAAGTGTTTGGGGTACAAGGATAATTATGATATCATCACTGCCATTAAGAACTTCACTGTGCGACACGACAGACAGGGCCATGAGATTAGAGTGCCAAAGTGCTGGGATGCAGAGAGAAGAAACCAACTATCTGCTCTGTCTAGAGAATCTGGGAGGCCTTCATAAAGGAGGTGAGATTTAAGCAGACTCTTGAAAGATTGGAGAATTTGACCAAGATAAGAAGCAAAGGAAAAGTATCTGGGCAGAAAAAAAGCATAAGCACAATCCTTAATATGTGAAAATGCACAGTGGTTTCTGGAAGCCATTAACTGCATTGTTGCCATGTTGAAGAGATGGGAGATGGGCAGGCGATGAGGCTAGAACACAGAATTGGAACAAAATTCTAAAGTGAGTAGAGTGCTACAATAAAGAGTTTGAATTTCATTATCTAGGTAGTAGGGCTTTTTATGCAGAATCTTATGATCTGCATTTTATGATCTAAGCACAGGGTATAAGAATTATGGAATACAGATGAACCTCTAAGCAGAGAGAAGAGTTAGAGGGCTGGTACAATAAGCCACACAGAGATGTCAAAAATCTTAGATAGGGCAGTGGCAATGGAGGTGGAGGAGAGGAGAGAGAAAAAAATTGGTGGAAAATTCAAGAGAACACAAAGCTCCTAAATGCCTATGCTGCCTACTATCCAGTCTTTGGGCTTTTCTCCAAGGAACATGTTGAAATCAGTAGACTGGGAATCAGAGATCTGAAGCCAAGATCAGGGATCCTGCAAGTCCAAAACCTGTTTCACTGCCAATGCTGATGAATGATGTGAATCCAGTACTTGTCCTCTGAGCCCATGGAAGGGATGGTGACAGACCAAATAGAGTTGAAAGGGATTATGTTTGCATAGGGAGAATTTTTACATTTAAATCAAAGTGAATAAAGACTGGAATAGCCTATCAGACATGTTGTGGACTCACTGTTCCCTAAGGACATTTCAAAACCATTTCTTGGAAGGTTCAGGCTAGATTCCATGAAGATAAGGCACACTTGTACATAATGTGCCCAGAGCTTTCCATGTCCAAATGGAAACAACAACATACCATCAGAGAGTATACCAGTCAGAGCCCATGGAGCCTCCACACCCCTCAGGTCCTCTGAGTGTTTACGTGGTTCCTAGAGTGGCTCATCCAATAAGACCAGAGGAATAAGCAGCAAGGCAATGGACATGAGAGAGTGGACAGGAACGAAGGCAAAGCTTTGGAACCTTGAACTGAGGGAGAGAACCAGAAAGTCAACATGGAAAATGATGGAGTAGAAGATCCAAGTAGAGTAAGCACTTGTTGACATCTAGTGCAAAACTCTGCCTGTTCCCCTGTCCTTTTCCAGATTGCATTCATTTCCCAAAACTCTCCTGCTAAATGATAATTTGAGGATAAAATGACCTTAGCTGGGATTCATTTCAATGCCACCTTAGTTTCCTAGTGATTCTGTAACAAAAGAACCACAAGTGGGTGGCTTAAAAGAGCAAGAATTTATTTTCTCACAGTTCTGAAGATTAAAAGTTCAAAGCAGGGTTTGTCCTCGTGGATTTCATCCTTTTCAGTAACCCCAGGTGTTCTTTGGTTCTTTAGTTGCTTGGCTTGTAGATGATTCTCACATGGAGTCTGTCTTCCCCACATGTCTGTGTCCCTTCTCTTCTTTTTAAACTCGGAAGTGATTAGATTTAGAACCCACCCTACTTGGGTATGATCTCATTAACATAACAAAGAAAACCTCATATCCCAACAGGATTACATTCACAGGTATAATGGTTAGGATTCCAACAAATATCTTTTGGGGGACAACATTTAATCCACAACATCCCCATTCATGACGTTAGATCTGCAACATTCCTAAAATTCTATATCCCTTCTCTCAAGAGTGGTCATCTGGGCACAGGACGAGGCTGGGCCAGGGAGCAAGAGTAGGCAGAGGAATGAGGGAAACCACGTGGAGGGGTACACACAGCCGCCATCAGAGAGGAAGAGAGGTGGGCTTTGTTTCCAAGTTGGACAGAGTGATTAGCCTCTCTTCCCTACCACAAGCCAAGCAGCTGTACTGTCAGGCTCATCCCAGATGAGCCACAGATGAGAAAGAATATTTTGGCATCAGAATCTTGACGGAAGAAAGCCTTGAGCCTGGCACATTAGAAAGATGGACAGTCATCCTCCCACGCCCATTCTAAAATTAGAACCCTTCCTGTCTTATGCAACATATTGTGATCAAAATTTGATTTTCCCATCTACTCTGGCAGCTCCCGACCTTAGAAACCCCACTCTAGACAAGTGAGGAAACTTTCTCATCTCTATTGCCTTAAAAATATAATTTTCCACCTTAGTTTTTTCCTGTCCCGCATCTGTCATAGCCCAGAACTTCATCAGTAACTTCTCCCCTAAATATTGTGAGAAAATGAGAGTTCTTTCTGCTCATAGATTTAAAAAGCCTGTAACAGATGTGCAGTGACAGGCTGCTATACTGAGGAGGGAAGTTATAGCTCATGCTCCCTCTGTCCAGCCCCCATGTCCACGGTACATGTCTTGATCTCTTTTTAGAGCCGTAATACTCCCAGTCACAGTCTGAGAACACCTACCCTGGTTATCCAAGCTACCACAGCCTGGAGTTTCACCTTGTTGTTGTTAGCTTCTGTGAAGGTGGCCCCTGATTATGGCAACCCCATGCACAACGAGATTGAACTGTTGTGATCCGCAGGGTTTTCAGTGGCTGCTTTTAGGAAGTAGATTGTCAGCTCTTTCTTCCTATTCATTATTGGTCTGGAAGCTCTGCTGAAATCTGGTCATCATCATAGCAACAGCCAACCCTCCACTGACAGAGAAGTGGTGACTGTGCCTGAGTTGCATTGACCAAAATTGAACACAGCTCTCCCATGTGGAAAGGTAGAATTCTACTGCTAAACCACCAATGACACCAATTTCATCTTAGTAAGGAATTAGTTACTCAGTGCACTGAATCTGAAGTGGCTTCTAGAACTGGGAGACTTCCACACTTCACAAAGAAGGGTACTGCTACTCTTTTGAAACATAAATGAGTTATGTGAAAGGCTGTTCCTGAGTCATCACTCTGTGTACCACCACTTTACCCCAACACCCATTTGCACTGAGGGTAGCCTCAGAGGAGAAAAGGGGACATAAAAGGACAATAGGTCACTGGAAGTTATGTGGAAGAGAAGAAAGAATCAGGGGAAGGAGGCACTGTTGCCAAGCCTACAAATCCAGTTCTTTAGTGACCTCTTCTATTCAAAAGTCCCAACTCCACTGCTCCCTCCATGCTACCTTCCAGACACACTGTTCAATGCCTCGGTCTCTCTACCAAAGTGAAGTCTTTGGAAATTGCCCTAATGTAGGAAGTTCTACAGTCAGCTTTAGTTATTATATGTTGTCTTAGTTATCTAGTGCTGCTATAACAGAAATACCACAGTGGATAGCTTTATCAAACAGAAATTTATTCTCTCACAGTCTAGAGACTAGAAGTCTGAATTCAGGGTGCCAGCTCCAGGGGAAAGCTTTCTTTCTGTGTCAGTTCTGGGGGAAGCCCCTTGTCATCAATCTTCCCCTGGGTCTAGGATTTTCTCTGCCCAGAGTCCCTGGGTCCAAAGGATGCACTCCACTCCTAGCTCTTCTTTCATGGTAGTAGGTGGTCCCTCCCTCTCTTTTATATCTCAAAAGAGATTGACTCAAGATGCAACCTAATCCTTAGATTGTGTCCTGCCTCATTAGCATAAATGCCTCTATTCCTGCCTCATTAACATCATTGAAGTTAGGATTTACAACACATAGGATAATTACATGAGATCACAAAATGAAGGGCAACCACTCAATACTGGTAATCATGGCCTAGCCAAGTTGACATATATTTTTGGAGGACACAATTTAATCTATGACATATTTGAAGCTTCATTGCTGAAGAATTGAGGAGAGAGCAAGCCAGTTCAGTGGTGATCACCTTAAATTTCTTGGGTGGGAATCTGGAATGCTAAGCTTGTAAATTGGTTTCAAATTAATCTCTTGCATTATTAAGTCTAGGAGTCCCTGAGTGATGCAAATGATTAAGTGCTTGACTACTAGCAAAAAGGCTGATGGTTCAAATCTACTCAGAGGCACCTTGGAAGGCAGCCCTGGTGATCTGCTTCCAAAAAGTCAAATCCTTGAAAATCCTGTGGAACAGTTCTGCTCTGCACACACGGGGTCCCCATGAATTGAAATTGACTCAGTGGCAACTAACAACAACAACATTAAGTCAGCAAAATATAATTGTGTGTTGGATTCCTGTACTGCCCTCAGTGGACCCCTCATGAGCCTGTGGAGGAAGTAGGGCAGAATTCATTCTACCTCTCATGGCAAAGCCTTAATCCAGGAAATCCATCTCCTGACTCCTGTGTGGTTATAAACAACTTCATTTAAAACTGAGAGTTGGTCATTAGGCCCACTTCCTAAATGTGCTTCACAGGCCCTGAGGTGGACCAAGAAGATCCAGGCACTTGTGAGAGTAGGCTGAGCTCCAGATCCTTGCAGTGCTAAGCAGGAAGGATGGGCTTTCATTTCAGCCAGTGCACATTTGAGGATATGAAAATATCTCAGACTTGAGGCTTAACATATATAGATTTGCCTTGAATACTTATGTTCACACATCCTTTCAAAATACTAACATTTTTTTTTTTAATTGTAGTAAATACATATGTAACAAAGGGGGACTTGGCGACTAGCATTTTAACTAAGAATTATACTTCAGTTTATACCAGGCAGCAGTTGTTATTTTTGTATCTTATACCTTCTCATCCTTCACTTCCTCGTTAGACAACATTTATCTTCCCAATGCACATTCTACTTCGTTAGGGTTCAGCTTTCCAGAGTTGACTACCGTGAAACTGAGGGCGCTCTCTCACTGGTCTGTGTGCAGCTACCTCAGCCCAGGAAGAGTAGGGCTACTGGCTCCTCAGTGAACCACTCTGCTACACTGGGGACCCCACTGCCCTCAGGTAGAATAGAGATTCTCACATGCAATTTCCTTTTTTATGTCCTCCTGTTCGATTTACCATTGACAACTCCATACCACTAAATGTTTCCGAAAGAAAAGGAAATCATATAACAGAAAACTGGATGCCTATAAATATATAAACTTTTAGTGGTCACTTTGCTTTCATCGCTTCATTTTCAAATAAAAGCTGTAACATTTACAATCCACTGTATGACTTACGTGTGAAGGAACATGGCCTGACTATTTACAGTACAAATTGCCTCGAGAGAGGGGAGCTAAATCCCTCTCACATTAAAATGCTCAGAAGCAATTAGTTGTGCCGTATATAATATAATCTAAGGAGGATTACAAAGGAAATTAAGAATTACGTTCAAACTGAATCAAATTACATTCTAAGTAGAAGTAGGTCTGTGTTCACATAAGAACATTTTGGGTAGATGAATTACTTTATTTTTAGGCTTTATTTTCTTTTTGAATTCATAGACTGAATTTGCTTAAAAATGCATGGAGAGTGTTGAAAGCACCTTTTCTTCAAATTCATAATGGCTCACTGAGAAGTCACGATTCAGCTGAGTTTTCATTTCTTTTTAGGCTAATCACAAAACAAAAATTTTGTTAATTAGCACCAAATTACTTCTTTTCACATTTGTTGCAAATATCTGCAAATTTTAAGTTATATGCCATTTTTGGAACCCTGTTTTTTTGTTTTTTTTGGTACCATTTTTATATAGCATGTATTTTGTTTGCAATGTTAAGATCTATGTAGGGACAATCCTATTAAACTCGTTTTGACTATGGAGCTTGATCTGTTCTAAAGAAAAGCCAAACCAGTTGCCGTCAAGTTGATTCCAACTCTTGGTGACCCCCATGGTGTGTCAGAATAGAACTGTGCTCTATAGGGTTTTCAATGCTGATTTTTCAGAAGCAGATCACCAGGCCTTTCTTTCAAAATGCCTCTGGGTGGGTTCAAACTGCAAACCTTTTGGTTAGTAACTCAGTGCTTAACTGTTTGTGCCAACCAGGGAATCCTAATATATTCTACATTATTGTTCATATCATTTGAAAGGGAGCCCCAAACACTGCCTATCAAAATCCAACCATGCTTCTAGGCTAAACTGTCATCAGTGTCCTCAAGTCTTACCTAATCCTCAGCTATCCATCAGCCCAATACAAGCTCTGTGTGAGTACTTAAACTGTTCTGCTGTGTATTACAACTACTTATAGAGTTTTTTTTTTTTTTTTCTCTTTATACCCAGCTCTGTGTTTAAGAGTAGGTTCTTTGAGGTTAAGCGGTAGGACTAAATTTCCTATAGCATCTAGTTCAGAGTCTCATGCAGAGTCGGCCCTCAAGGAATGAATACATTACTCAACATTTCAGGAAACTATGACTACATGGAATTAACTTACATTTCCAAAAAAAAAATTCTTTTAAAAAAGGAAGGAATAAGACAGAGGCTCTCAGGCTGTGGAAAATGCCACTGCCTCAAGCAGCTTGCTCAGCATGCCATGCCCCATAGCTTTACATTAAAATCCTGGTTCCTTTCTCCTTGACTGATGTCCAGAACTAGAGGAAATTGTCGGAAACCAGTTTAGGCGCCATGTTGACATTTGGGATAAACTTTTAAACCTCATACATAATAACTTCCTTGCCTCCAGGTGGAGTTTAACCACCATTTTCTGAATACTCCATTCATGAAGTTGTATGTAAACCCTATTGCACCTGCATAGTATGATTAAGAATGTTGCTGATGTAACTCGTATGAACTTCCTACTTCTAAGCGCCTTAAAAGTAACCTTCCTCCTCGCCCTTGCAGAGCGGTCTTGACGGTAGCAGCCCTGACTGTTTCCTCTCCTTGCACAACAAAATAAAGGCTTATTTCTACTCTCCCCGCCCAAATTAAATAAAATAAAAACATTCTATTGCTCCAATTTCCTTCCTCTTTTGCTCTTCTACAAGACAGTTTCCTCTTCTCCTTCCTTGTTCTATTTTTTATTTCATCTCCTTTAAAATCATCCATAACAATGGCAGAAAATACCAACATCGACATCCCCAAATCACAGCTTATTCAGCCAAACCTATATAGAGAAATACTCCCAGCATTAACTCTTGTCATTCACTCCACATGTATTTACTGTGTTCTTACTTTTCCCTAGGCACTCTGTTCAAGTAGGGACACAGTGATGCACAAAGTAGACATGGCATCTTCCTTGTGTTGTTTGTAATCAACCAGAGGAGAGAGACACTAAGCAAACAGCAAATGACAATATCATGACAGTTTTGGTAAATGATATGAAGGAAAAGAAAATGATGGTGAAAGGAAATTATATTAGGGAAATGCACTTTTACAATGAGTGTTCAGAAAGGCTTCTCTGAAGAAATACTATTCAAGTTGACTTTTGAAGGATGAGTAATAGTTGGAGAAGGAGCATTTCACACACACACAAAGAGCACATGCAGAGACTGTCAGGAAGACCAGAAAGTGTTTGAGAAATGGAAATTTAGTGAGAGAAGGAGAGAAAATAGCATACCTTGAGAGTGGAGAGAAAGGCAAGAACCCAATCATACCGAGTCAGTAGACGGTAGTGAGGCTTTTGAACAAGATCATGTGGCTGCTATGTAGAGGATGAATTAGAATGGGAGCAAAATTGGAGGCCATTTAGAGGCTACTGCGGTAGTCTAGTTAAGAAATAATGGGGAGTTGGACTACAGTATTGGGAGATGACATAAAAAGTAGTGGACAGATTTAAGATATATTTTGAAAAAGCAATCTACAAGGTTTGGTAATAAGGTGAATGTATGAGACGAGGGAGAGGAAAGAGCTAAGAATGACTTACAGATATTGGGGCTAGCTTTTCACTGAAAGGAGAAAGACTAGAAAACAGATTAAAAACATAAATTCTATTGCAATAGTAGTTTATTATCATGGAATAACTGATAAACCCTGTGATTTTATATATGTTTAAACAAGATCCACCTGCATTGTGAAAAGAAAATTCTGGGGTTCCTAACTAGATGGCACATTGTCATATGTTGCTGTTTTCGTCCTCAAACTCAAGCCTACAGATGTCTCAGAAATAAGAGAGAGGCTAATGAATTCCAGAAAGGAAAGCACTGAGTCCAGATGGGGAACAGCTGGGGACGACCCAGTGCCATAGACCAGAAAAAGCCCAGGTGAGTGCTTCCAAATATACTCTTTTGTCTTCTGACATGGCCCTGGCTGGACCATTCAACAACACTGTGAATCAGAATATAAGCTCTGCTAGCCCAGTGCCGGCCTTGGGTGACAGAGAAACATCAGGATCTGCCCAGGGCTGTTTGGGGCACAGAGAAGATACCTGTAGGTGCACAGGTTAAGTGGACAAGTCTATCCCTCAGTCTTAATTCATCTTCTTGTCCCTCTTACTGCATGGGGTAGGAGATTACAATCCAGGAAGGACTACTTAATAGCAACACTAAGAGCTAGGAGACAATAAAGACATAATTTCAACATTCTAAAGGAAAATTATTATATTCATGAAATGTATCAATCAAGAGTGAAAAGAAATAAGACTTTCAGCCAAGCAAAGTCTCACAAATTTTCTTTTATAGATTCTTTGTCAAGAAGCCACTGGAAGATGTGCTCCGTAACAGAAGGTAGTAAACCAGAAAAAAAGAAAGACATGGGAAACAGGAATATCGCTTCACCAGAGAAAAGGGGGAAGGGAATCCCAAGAAGAAGGTTGTTAAAAAAAAAAAAAAATCCAGATGCACCAGACCTAGAGTATAGCCAATCCCAAAGTAAGTAAGAAAAAGAGAGGGGAAGAAACTGACAGATGGCCTGAAGTATTTGATCAAATTGAAAAGAGTTTTACATTTCCTATCAAAGGTAAGAAAGAATATAGGCAATTGTTTGCCCCAGGAAAACACAGCCAAAAATACATACTAAAGGATATATAATTATAGAACTCTATTAAGCCCAGATGCGAGGAGGAAGAAGAGGAGGGAGAGGAGTGTGTATAATATAGTTAAGCCTTCCTTAATAGGAAGTCAATAGATAATGCCTGAAATGAAACACACACAGACACACACACACATATGACAACAACAACAAAAAAAAAACAAAACTCATTGCCATTGAGTAGATTCCAACTCATGGCAACCCTGTGTGTTTCAGAGTAGAATTGCACTCTACAGGGTTTTCAATTGTTATAATCTCACAAAAGTAGATCGCCAGGTCTTTCTTCTATAGCACTGCTCAGTAGATTTCAACTGCCAGCCTTTCAGTTAGTAGTCGTACACAAACCATTTTGTACCACCCAGGGGCATATACATGTATATATATACATACCCTACTACCACTACCACTACTCCTTGCTGTGGAATTGATTCGGACTAACAGTGACCCTGTAGGACAGAGCAGAACTGCCCTGTGAGGGTTTCCAAGGCTATAACATTTACTAGCAGCTTGCCACATCTTTCTATTGTGGAGCAGCTGGTGGGTTTGAACTGCCAACACTTTGGTTAGCAGCCTAGCATTTAGCCACTGTGCCACCAGGGCTTCTTATATACATGTATGTATGTATGTGTATATACATACATACATACATGTATATAAGAAGCCCTGGTGGCACAGTGGCTAAATGGCAATGGGTATGTGTGTGTGTGTGTGTACGTACATATATATGTGATTTTATATGTACGTACACACACACACACACACATACCCATTGCCATCGAGTTGATTCTGACTCATAGTAACTCTATAGGACAGAGTAGAACTGCCCCATAAGGTTTCCAAGGAGCGGATGGTGATCCAAACTGCTGACCTTTTGGTTAGCAGCCTAAGCTCTTATCCACTGAGTCACCAGAGCTCAATACACACATAAAAAATACATACACATAAATTGAAATTTTAGCAATATGGAAAACAAACAGAAGAAAGCACTCAAAAAAAAAAAAAATCAAGTTACTTGCTTTTGGGAAGTGGGAAATGGGATGTGGAGCCGGGGAATTTTTAATGTCTTAAGTCTGATCTTTTAAATGTATTTATGTAAACTTGGATAACAAAAATCATTGATGTAGTTTCCCTCATATAAGGAGGCTTTCAGACTACAGCTTTCAGTATGGATTATACCTCAACATAAAGAAAACAAAAATCCTCACAGCTGGACCAATAAGCAACATCGTGATAAACAGAGAAAAGACTGAAACTGTCAAGGATTTCATTTTACTTGGATCCACAACCAATGCCCACAGAAGCACCAGTTAAGAAACCAAAGGACGTATTTCGCAGGGCAAATCTGCAGCAAAAGATCTCTTAAAAGTGTTAAAAAGCAAAGATGTCACTTTGAGGACTAAGGTGTGCCTCATCCAAGCCATGATACTTTCAATCACTTCATATGCATACAAAAGCTGGACAATGAATAAGGAAGATGAAAGAAGAATCGATGCCTTTGAATTATTGTTTTGGTGAAAAATATTGACTATATCACGGACTGCCAAAAGAACAAAGAAACGTGTCTTGGAAGAAGTACAGCCAAAATGCTCCTTAGAAGTGAGAATGGCGAGACTTCATCTCATGTACTTTCGATATGCTATCAGGAGAGGCCAGTCCCTGGAGAAGGACATCATGCTCGGTAAAGGAGAAGGTCAGCAAAAAAGAGATGGATTGACACAGTTGCTGCACAGTGGGTTCAAACATAGTAACAACTGTGAGGGTGGCACAGGACTGGGCAGTGTTTTGTTCTGTTGTGCATAAGATCACTATGGATCGGAACCAACTCAATGGCACCTAACAACAGCAACAATTATAGCTAGTGTTTATCTAGTTCTTACTATATGCTAGGAGCCCTGCTGCTGCAGTGGTTAAGAGCTCACCTGCTAACCAAAAGGTCAGCAGTTCGAATCCACCAGCAGCTACTTGGAAACCATATGGGCCAGTTCTGTTCTATCCTACAGGGTCATTATGAGTTGGAATTGACTCCATAGCAATGGGTTGCTTTGGGAACTATGTCCCAGGCACTGTTCTAAGCATGTTATACACATTAACTATTTTAGTTCACACAACCACTCATTGAGATTGGTACTATTACTTTCCTAGTTGTACTAATGGAGATTGTAAAGAACAGACACATTAAATGACAAGCCCAAAGACACATATCTAGTAATTGGTGCAGCTAGTGCATAAATCCAGGCAGAGTGGTTCCAGGGTCCACACTCCTAACCACTACACTTATCATCTTGAAAACAAGTGGACATGTTATTATTCATGAGTATGTGTTTACCTAAGAATGCTTGTTAAACACATGGCACAAGGACACACCGTATTTTTATGCGAATATAGACATTGTATGTTTTTTGCCAAGTGCACAACCCTCTAGCACATTATTTTCCTAAGCATGCTATGTGCATTATATGTGTTGATGTGTTATTTATGTGGGTGAGTTATTTGCAAAAAAAATGTGGTAACGTAAAAGAGTAGCTTGGGGAGGAAACAGGAGGAGGGTAATTGAAGTTGAGATCAATGAGTAAGGAGAAAAATAGTAATAAAATAAAATTATAGAGGACCAATGATAACAGTGTGCAAAGCTCGGATTAATCCAACTCTCCTTCCTTATATTAAAAAGCAAACAAAAAAAGTAACAATGCTTTAAAAAGAACAGGAAAAAAGAAAGTGATAAAATACAAATTAAGAACACGGCATATTGGGGACAAACATACAGCTTCCCAAAAAACTCAAAACAGTTTTGTTGTTTTACCAGCATTGGGGAAAATTACTTTTTTTTTTTTTCCTTGAGCTCCCAGTGAATTAGTTGCCTTTCTCGATAAAAGAAAAAAAGATACATGTGTACAAGCTAAAGATTGATTCAGCCCATCAAAAGATGAAACATGTATACCTGGGAGCCTTTCCTTCTGCAGTTAGACTCGAGGGCTTTTAAGGAATGGACACTTGGAAGCACGCATCATGCTACATCATTTCCAAAGCACAACATAAATTCAATCACTCCCACACACAGTGATGTTCTTATAAAAGGCAATACCATGCATGACCTTATGCTTGCACTCTGCATTATTTCATGTGTTAAGTTCTTCTCTGAGTTTTATTACTTTAAATTCCTTTTAGACACAGACTATGGCTTTTGGAATTTTGAATATTCCACATTCCATCACTTAGGAATAGATACGATATAGGCTACTACGAACGAGTCGTTAATTAAATAGAAAAATTAAATACTTATGTAGAGTCAAATATAAACATTTCAGAACCTAGCAAAAAAAGTATAATAGATGATGCTACTGAAGAGCTAAATGATTAAGTTCAGGATAGAAAACAAAGTGAAGATAAAACCAGGGGTAAAACTATAAGAGGCTCAATGTAAAAGACAAAGAGTCAAGGCTGTAGGCACCTATCCTGGGAAATAAGTGAGAAGACATCCCCCAAGCCAGCAGGATGGACATTCTTCATTCCAGAGCACTGCATTCAAGAAAAAAGGAGAGGAGATGGGATAGGTTATTAGCTAAACCTACTCCACTTAAAACAGCAATAACAATATATGCATAAAACATATATGTACATGTGTATGTATATATACGTATGCATGTATAACATGTATGTATTTATACACGTAACGCGTGTACATCTATAATATATATGTGTGTGTATATACAACGTATATGTATGTATGTATATACATGTATATGGGGGCAGCGGTGGTTCAATTGTAGAGTTCTCACCTTTCAAGCGAGAGATCTAGGTTCGATTCCTGGCCTCAAGTCATCTCATATCCAGATACCCCCTGTCTGTCAACAAAGGACTGAAAAGGTTTCTGCAGAGTGTCTAGACTAAGACTAGGAAGAAAGGCCTGGTGATCTATTTCCAAAAATTAGCCAATGACAATCCTATGGATCACAACAGCCTAGTCCGTTGTGCGTGGGGTTGCCATAACTTGACAACAACAACATACATACAACATATATGTGTATATATATACATATACGTACATACACACACATGTATTTATATGTATGACATATAAACAAGCACATATATGTATGTGTGTATGTGTGTGTATATTTATATATATATATGTATTCATATATTTTGTACATGATGCTCACCTGCTAAGCAGTAATTAAGTTGTATCTTTTAGGAAGATAGGTTAACTTTAGCAACAAATTCCATGTTTATTGCAATATATGATACCACTTGGCTCTACGTTTGATCATAAGGTGTCAAATCTGAGAATCTCAATGTGGTTCTGAAGTTTGACTTCTGAGCCACTGGATTAAAAATAACATTTCCATCCATTGTTCGGCCTTCTACTACCTAGAATTCCTGGAGCAGCATCCTGAAAGTCCGGGACCAAAGGACATCAGGGCAGTTGGAGACATGTAAGCAAGAATGAATACTTGACTGGATTTCACCATTCTTCTACTTACATTAAAATGGCAACTGCAAAATTCTTATTGAATGGATTAAGCAGCTGTCTGGTTGATTGTAGCTTCAGTGAATCTGTTCCTCTGACTGCTGCTGAATTGCTATTTTATTGCTATTTGTAGCAATGTTCCCAGTAAATCACAACTCCTGTCCCTATGGCAACCACATATACCTGAGACGTTACTGCCTCTTTTTCTGCCAGTACAAAAACATAGAAGAGAAAATAATAAATCTGGTCGGTGGCCCTTTGTATATCATTATGTCTGCATCTTGCTCTAAGCTGTGCATTTTCCATCAGGAATCCCCGAGCTAAACTCAGTTGCTGCGTGCACAAGCATGCCATTCTCTTGGCAGGTGCAAATGAAAGGCAAATGTGTAAAATACATGTGTTATTACTCCCTTGTGGATCTGAGCTGAAGAATATATGTCATGTTTGCATGGGGTGGATAAAGGTCCTTCCCTGGCCAGGTGTAATTGCAAGCAATTCTGGGATAAAGTCTTTTTTCCTGTCCTGGTCATCACCATATCTCCTGTTTTTTTCAGGTCCCTCCCATTAGATCGACACTCTAGAGTATGATCCTTGAACAGAATCATCTAGGGACATTTATTAAACACGTAGAGTCCTAAATTCCACCATGTGGTGCAAACAGTTAAAGGCATTCAGCTGCTAACCAAAAGGTTGGAAGTTTGCATCCACCCAGAGGCACCTCAGAAGAAAGGCCTGGCAATCTACTTCTGAAAAATCAGCCATTGAAAGCCCTGTGGATCATAGCTCTACTCTGACACACATGGGATTGCCATGAATTGGAATCGACTTACTGACAACTGGTAAACTAGCAAAATTTTCACTAGTTGAATTAGAATCTGGGGTGGAAGAAAAAGTCTGTATTTTAGACAACTTTCTGGGTGATTCTTATGAACCTTAAAATTTGAGAACCACTGCAGTAGATAATCTTTCAGGGAACAGGCCCTATGACAGTCATCTTTGTATTTTTCCATCTCTTGCACAGTGTTGGTCACGTTTAAAATGGAGTATAGCCTGCTTTCACCATACTGCACAGCATCATGTCATCCATGGAACCCCCTAAGAGTCAGGCTCATCTCTATCCTCTCCAAGAGCCTACAGACTGTATTCAAGGGGGATCTAAGTGCCAGTAAAATTATACGGGATGTCGATTCTCAGAGAGGTTCTGGCTATAGATTCAAAAGTCACTGCTCTCCGAAACAAGAGCATGTATTTGGAGACTTATGGTCCGTATCCTAAACCCATTCTGGACCTCAAGAGAAGAGCTCTTTTTCACCTTCACCTTTGATGATTTCCAACAGCGACTATAAAAATCACTGGAGGGTGCCAATGAGAAAAATCTCTGGACCATGCAAACAGAGGTAAACCTGTAAGGCAATATTGTAAACTGGCCAGGAGTCAGGGTTCCAAGGGCTCAGTACCGCAGGAAAGGCAGGAGGAGCCAGGCTGCTGAGGACAGTCAACAAGGAGCTGCCTTGCCACCTGACAGTCAGTTGTATCACCAGGACAACTGAAAGTCTGTTTGGGCCAGGAATTGCCAGGCAGCCCTATCTGGACTCAAAGATACCTACCCCAGGGTGTTTAGAAATTTAAGGTTCTACAGCCTCTAGTTTGTCTCTGACCCTCTGCTTCCCTGCCCCTTTGAGCATACCAGCCACAAGATATTCTACTATGAAATCCAAACTCCTGCTTTAATGATGCTTACTTTGGCCCCTGGCTTCCTCTCCCTCGTCAGTTTTGCTTGTGTTGGTCCTTGTGATGCAGCTTCTGCCCACAACTCACATTGTCTTTTCTGTATGAGCTTCAGCTAGCTTCAACTACAATTGAATCCACTATCATTATGGCCAAAGTGTGGGGGCAGCTGGTTTTACCACCATGGTCTTGTACAGGCAAATCAGAACAACATTGGGATTTAATTAAGATGTGTCTTCATTGTCCCTTCTCCCATTACCATCATCCACCTCTCACTGTACAGTTGATAAAAAATAACAACTTGTCTGATATCACACCTCTAAAAACAGAAATAGACCCCTGTGGTATAACAGGCAGTGTTGTGGTTTCATTAGTTTCCCTTATACACTAGCGAGTTTTAAACAGAATGGATCATCTGTAGTTGCACATTTGCAAATGATTCTGTTTTCCTTTCATTGCTGTCTCCTGTGACCTTCAGGAACAGATGTTCTTTTGAGCATCTGGCAGCTCTAGTCCTGAAGCATCAACTTAAAGGGACGTGGTTTCGTCTAGCAGCAAAGACTGCTGCACAGATAAGTGGCACACACACACACACGCACACACACACCCCATTATAAAACACAAGCATGCAGCTATAAATATGTATGAGTCATAAACACTCACTCAATAGAATAACAGAAACAACATGGAAATGTAGATATTGTCTTTTTCTTAACATTTCTATTTTCAAAACTATTTGTTTAAATAATGGTTTTTGTTTTGGATATGGTCTTTATTAAGTGCAGCAGAACGAGATGATCCAAGGTCAGCTGTGCATGTTTGTCTAAAATTAGACTAACGTTCTATGTGTTGTGTTCAATATCCTTGGTAATGACCTTCGGTAGATTGTGGGCCTTTGCTGTCCTAACTGCCTTCTGGCCTGATAACTTCAGGAAAGTGAACCGTAACTCCCACTATCTTTCCTGAAGGATAGACTTTAATGCCGATTATTCTTTGGATCTTTGGGTGGCACAAATGGTTAAACGTTCAGCTACTAATCATAAAGTTGGAGGTTCAAATCCACCAGAGGCATTCAGAAGAAAAACCTAGTGATCTACTTCCAAAATATCACAGCCATTGAAAGCCCTATGAAGCACAGTTCTACTCTCAAATAAATGGGATCATCATGAATCGGAGTCAGCTCAATGGCAACTGGTTTGGTTTTATCCTTTGCATAGACTTAGAGATATTTTCTTTGAATACACCATTTTACACATTCTATACATAAGCCCTGGTGGTGCAGTGGTTAAGAACTCACCTGCTAACCAAAAGGTCGTCAGTTTGAATTCACCAGCTGCCCCTTAGAAACCCTGTGGAACATTTCCACTCTGTCCTGTAGGGTCACTGTGAGTCTAAATCAACTTGATGGCAATGGGTTTGGTTTGATTTATACTGAAGCATTAAATACCATGATCTGGATGACTTCAGGACTCCTGCTCCTAATTTATACACAACACTGCTTTTAATGGAGGTTATTTTAAAACACACAATAATGCTTATATAGACCATATTTCCTATAATAGTTAACATTTTAATAATCCTTTAGGTGCAACTATAAGCAAATTGGTCTTTCCGCATTTTAATTCCAGAAAAAAATCCCATGCATATTAATTCCATAAAAATGGAATTAAAATACCAGAAAGGATTTTATACCACTTGGCAGCTATGAAGGTTTTCCTGCCTATTTTCTCCCCTAGTTTATTTATTAAAGTATGTAACAACAACGGGGTCAATGCTCTTTACTGGTAAGGACTCTGTTTACACTTAACTTACAGATTTTGCTTGGAAACTTCTGCCCAAAAAGAGGCAACATAGCCCAACCTCCCTTTCATCTAAGCAGGGCCAAGCAGCTGAATTGTGGCCAGTGGAATGTGGATGGAAAAGATATACCCAATTTCAACCCTGACTCATATGAACCTACTATGTGATCCTCAGCTTTCTCTCCTCTACCACCTTTCAGTTGGGCTCCAATGCTCAAGGTGACTTTGAAAGTCTTGTGTTGAAAATGCAGATCTCCATCAGCCTCGGTTCCTGAATGACTGTGTGGAGCAGGACCTCACACCAACGATTGACTGGACTTTATATGAGCAAGAAATAAGCACCATTTATCCCTTTTCTTTGTCTATAAACTTTTAAGCTTAAATATCTGGGCATAGTTTGTGTGTCTATACATATTTTAATCTCACAAGGACCGAACCCAATTTGAAACTGTTCTATATAAAATGATTTACTTGAATTGTTGCAAAAATGTGCTCATTATATGACTCATCTTCTTCAAGCTCCTTGACAAATCCCTTCGGTACGTATTCCTGTGTTTTAAGTACAGGAAAGTAGTTCTCCATGTCTCTGCAGCCTGAAAAACCTTTAACCAAGAAGAAAGACAAGTTCTTCATTTGGAACATTTCTGGGTTGTTAGTCAAAGTTGCCAACAGCTATCAGCCTGGATCATTCTTACTCTGAACAGTGCCAAAAAAACTCATTGCCATCGAGTTGATTCCAACTCATAGAGACCCTACAGAACAGAGTAGAACTGCCCCATAGAGTTTCCAAGGAGCGCCTCATGGATTTAAACAGGTGACCTTTTGGTTCGCAGCTGTAGATCTTAACCACTACACCACTCTGGACAATAGGATATTCTAGGTATACTGTAATTCTAGAGTATTTTAAATGTACCATAATTGTTTCAAAAACACATGTTCCAAAACAGAGGCACATAGACACACACACACACACACAAGCAAGCGCACGCACCTGTAAAGGCTTTTTCTCTCTGCCTTCATGCATTTTTATTTGCCTAACCAATCAACCAACCAACCAGTTGCCATGGAGTTAACTCTGACTTGTGGCAACCCCATCTGTGTCAGAATAGAACTGTTCTCCACAGGGCTTTCAGTGGCTGATTTTTCAAAAGGAGAACGCCAGAACTTTCTTCCAAGGCACATCTGGGTAGATGTGAAACTACAACCTTTCAGTTAGCAGCTGAGTGTGCTGTTTGTCCCACTCAGAGACTCATTTTTAAAAATATATACCCAGAACCCAAAACCCAGTGCCAAAATATATACAGTCATCCCCAAAAGACACATCATACCTCATCCTCTTATACTCATTTCTGTATATTCGTTAAAATGTTAACTCTTAGGGGGAAACGACCTACTGTCTATGAGCAAGATTGTGTGCTTTAAAACAACTCTATTAAAGTAGTATACTGAATTGATTAAGGGTATGAGCCTTGGACTTTCAGGCCAGGGTTTGAATAATGTTTATGCCACTTGCTGTATGACCTTGGCCAAATTATTTAATCTCTTGGAACCTTGGATTTATTTCTCTGTAAACCAGAATAACTTAATCATTGGTTTGCTGTGAAAACTAAATTGTGCGATAACTCTAAAGTACCCAGTAAAATGCCCAGTACCACAGAGTGTGATTTATCAATGTGGTTATGATTATCCAAATGGTTTGAATTGTATAACTATGGGTACAATATCATATACATCAAAAAAGAGCAACCTAATTTTTTTAAATAATTTTTATTGTGCTTTAAGTGAAAGTTTACAAATCAAGTCAGTCTCCCACATATAAACTTATATACACCTTACTACATACTCCCACTTAATCTCCCCCTAAAGAGTCACCCTGCTCCTTCCTTCCAGTCTCTTCTTTTATGGCCATTTTGCCAGCTTCTATTATTTTTTTTATAACCTCCTCTGCCTTCCCATCTCCCATTCAGACAGGAGATGCCAACATAGTCTCAAGTGTCCACCTGATGCAAGTAGCTCATTCCTCATCAGTGTCTATCTCCAACCCGTTGTCCAGTCCAATCCATGTCTGCTGAGTTGGCTTCGGGAACGGTTCCTGACCTGGGCCAACAGAAGGTTTGGGGACCCTGACCTCTGGGTTCTTCTAGTCTTAGTCAGACCATTGAGTCTGGTCTTTTTATGAGAATTTGGGGTCTGCATCCCACTGCTCTCCTGCTCCCTCAGGGGTTCTCTGTTGTGTTTCCTGTCAGGGCAGTTATTGGCTGGAGCCAGGCACCATCTAGTTCTTCTGGTCTCAGGATGATGTAAGTCTCTAGTTCATGTGGCCCTTTCTGTCTCATAATTACCCTGTGACCTTGGTGTTCTTCATTCTCCTTTGATCCAGGTGGGTTGAGACCAATTGATGCATCTTAACAATTGAAACATCTTAGATGGCCGTTTGTTAGCGTTTAAGACCCCAGACGCCACACTTCAAAGTAGGATGCGGAATGTTTTCTTAATAGAATTTATTTTGCCAATTGACTTAGATATCCCCTGAAGCCATAGTCTCCAAATCCCCGCCCTTGCTCCGCTGACCTTCGAAGTATTCAGTTTATTCAGGAAACTTCATTGCTTTTGGTCCAGACCACTTGTGCTGACCACCCCTGTATTGAGTGTTGTCCTTCCCTTCACCTAAAGTAGTTCTTATCTACTATCTAATCAGTAAATAACTCTCTCCCACCCTTCCTCCCTCCCCTCTCTCGTAACCACAAAAGAATGTGTTCTCAGTTTAAACTATTTTTCAAGATCTTATAATACTGGTCTTAGACAATATTTGTCCTTTTACATCTAATTTCACTCAGCATAATGCTTACCAGGTTCCTCCATGTTATGAAATGTTTCACAGATTCATCATTGTTCTTTATGGATGTGTAATATGCCACTGTGTGAATATACCATAATTTATTTATGCATTTATGTCCCTTTGATGGACACCTTGGTTGCTTCCAGCTTTTTGCTATTGTAAACAGTGCTGCAATAAACATGGATGTGCATATATCTGTTCGTGTAAAGGCTCTTATTTCTCTAGGATATATTACCAGGAGTGGGATTTCTGGGTCGTATGGTAGTTCTATTTCTAGCTTTTTAAGGAAACGCCAGATCGATTTCCAAAGTGGTTGTACCATTTTACATTCCCACCAGCAGTGTATAAGTGTTCCAATCTCTCCATACTTTCTCCAACATTTATTATTTTATGTTTTTTGGATTACTGCCAGCCTTGTTGGAGTGAGATGGAATCTCATAGTAGTTTTAATTTGCATTTCTCTAATGGCTAATGATCGAGAGCATTTCCTCGTGTATTTGTTAGTCGCATGAATATCCTCTTTAGTGAAGTGTGTGTTCATATCCTTTGCCCAATTTTTAATTGGGTTGTTGGTCTTTTTGTGGTTGAGTTTTAACAGAATCATGTAGATTTTAGAGATCAGGCACTGGTCGGAGATGTCATAGCTGAAAAATTTTTCCCAATCTGTAGATGGTCTTTTTACTCTTTTGGTGAAGTCTTTAGATGAGCGTACGTGTTTGATTTTTAGGAGCTCCCAGTTATCTGGTTTCTCCTTGTCATTTTTAGCAATGTTTTCTATTCTGTACATGCCTTGTATTAGGGCTCCTAACATTGTCCCTATTTTTTCTTCCATGATCTTTATCGTTTTAGTCTTTATGTTTAGGTCTTTGATCCATTTGGAGTTAGTTTTTATGCATGGTGTGAGGTATGGGTCCTGTTTCATTTTTTTTGCAGATGGATATCCAGTTATGCCAGCACTGTTTGTTAAAAAGACTATCTTTTCCCCAATTAACTGACGTTAGGTCTTTGTCAAATATCAGCTGCTCGTATGTGGATGGGTTTATATCTGGATTCTCAATTCTGTTCCATTGGTCTATGTGCCTGTTGTTGTACCAATACCAGGCTGTTTTGACTACTGTGGCTGTATAATATGTTCTAAAATCAGGTAGAGTGAGGCCTCCCACTTTCTTCTTCTTTTTCAGTAATGCTTTACTTGTCCAGAGCTTCTTTCCCTTCCATATGAAGTTGGTGATTTGTTTCTCCATCACATTAAAAAAATGTCATTGGAATTTGAATAGGAAGTGCATTGTATATATAGATGGCTTTTGGCAGAAGAGAAGTTTTTACTATGTTAAGTCTTCCTATCCATGAGCAAGGTATGTTTTTCCACTTATGTAGGTCCCTTTCAGTTTCTTGCACTAGTACTTTGTAGTTTTCTTTGTATAGGTCTTTTACGTCTTTGGTAAGATTTATTCCTAAGTATTTTATCTTCTTGGGGCTACTGTGCATGGTCTTGATTTGGTGATTTCCTTTTTAATGTTCTTTTTGTTGATGTACAGGAATCCAGTTGATTTCTGTATATTTATCTTGTAACCTAAAACTCTGCGGAACTCTTAGTTTCAGTAGTTTTCTTGAGGATTCCTTAGGGTTTTCTGTGTATAAGATCATGTAATCTGCAAATAGAGATAATTTTACTTCTTCCTTGCCAATCGGGATACCCTTTATTTCTTTGTCTAGCCTAATTGCTCTGGCTAGAACCTCCAGCAAAATGTTGAATAAGAGTGGTGATAAAGGGTATCCTTGTCTGGTTCCTGATCTCTAGGGAAATTCTTTCAGGCTGTCTCCATTTAGGATGATGTTGACTTTTGGCTTTGTATAAATACCCTTTATTATGTAGAGGAATTTTCCTTCTATTTCTATTTTGCTGAGAGTTTTTATCATAAATGGGTGTTGGACTTTGTCAAACGCTTTTTCTGCGTCAATTGATAAGATCATGTGGTTTTTGTCTTTTGTTTTATTTATATCGTGGACTACATTAATTGTTTTTCTAGTATTGAACTACCCTTGCATAAAAAAAATCCCACTTGGTCATGGTGGATTATTTTTTTGATATGTTGTTGAATTCTATTGGCTAGAATTTTGTTGAGGATTTTTGCATCTATGTTCATGGTGGATATAGGTCTGTAATTTTCTTTTTTTGTGGTGTCTTTACCTGGTTTTCGTATCACGGATATGCTGGCTTCATAGAATATGTTAGGCAGTAGTCCATCATTTTCTATGCTTTGAAACACCTTTAGTAGTAGTGGTGTTACCTCTTCTCTGAAAGTTTGGTAGAACTCTCCAGTGAAGCCGTCAGGTTCAGGGATTTTTTTTTTTGTTGGGAGTTTTTTTATTACCTTTTCAATTTCTTCTTTTGTTATGGGTCTATTTAGTTGTTCTACCTCTGTTTGTGTTAGTTTAGGTAGGTAGTGTGTTTCTGGGAATTCATCCATTTCTTCTAGGTTTTCAAATTTTTTATAGAACAATTTTTCGTAGTAATCTGATATAATTCTTTTAATTTCAGTTGGGTCTGTTGTGATACAGCCCATCTCATTTCTTATTCAGATTATTTATTTCCTTTCCTGTATTTCTTTGGTCAGCCTGGCCAAAGGTTTATCGATTTTTTCATGGAACCAGATTTTGGCTTTGTTAATTCTTTCAATTGTTTTTCTGTTCTCTAATTCATTTAATTCTGCTCTAATTTTTATTATTTGTTTTCTTCTCTTGCCTGATGGATTCTTTTGTTGCTTGCTTTCTATGTGTTCAAGTTGTAGGGACAGTGCTCTGATTTTGGCCCTTCTTTATGTACGTGTGCATTTATCAATATAAATTGACCTCTGAGAACTGCTTTTGCTGTAAACCAGAGGTTTTGATAGGAAGTGTTTTCATTCTGGTTGCATTGTATGAATTTCTTTATTCCCTCCTTAATGTCTTCTATGACCCAGTCTTTTTTTTCCATAATTTGTATTGTGCTTTAAGTGAAAGTTTACAAATCAAGTCAGTCTGTCATATATAAGCTTATATACACCTTATTCCATACTCCCACTTACTCTTCCCCTGAGTCAGCCCGCACCCTCCTTCCAGTCTCTCCTTTAGTGCCAGTTTTGCCAGTTTCTAACCCTCTCTACCCTCCCATCTCCCCTGCAGACAGGAGGTGCCAACACAGTCTCAAGTGTCCACCTGATACAAGTAGCTCACTCTTCATCAGCATCTCTCTCCAACCCATTGTCCAGTCCCTTCCATGTCTGATGAGTTGTCTTCAGGAATGGTTCCTGTCCTGTGCCAACAGAAGGTTTGGGGACCATGACCGCCGGGATTCTTCTAGTCTCAGTCAGATCATTAAGTCTGGTCTTTTTATGAGAATTTGGTAACCCAGTCTTTTTTGAGCAGGGTATTGTTCAGTTTCCAAGTGTTTGATTTCTTTTCCCTGATTTTTCTGTTATTGATTTCTACTTTTATGGCCTTATGGTCTGAGAAGATGCTTTGCAATATTTTGATGTTTTGGATTCTGCAAAGTTTTCTTTTATGACCTAATATGTGACCCATTCTAGAGAATGTTCCATATGCACTAGAAAAATAGTATACTTTCCAGCTGTTGGGTGGAGTGTTCTGTATAAGTCTATGAGGTCAAGTTGGTTGATTGTAGCAATTAGATCTTCCATGTCTCTATTTAGCTTCTTACTGGAAGTCCTAATCTTTGCCAAAAGTGGTGTGTTGAAGTCTCTTACTATAATTGTGGAGGTGTCTATCTCACTTTTCAATTCTGTTAAAGTTTGTTTAATGTATCTTGCAGCCCTGTCATTGGGTGAATAAATATTTAATATGGTTACATCTTCCTGGTAAATTGTCCCTTTAATCATTATGTAGTGTCTTTCTTTATCCTTTGTGGTGGATTTAACTTTAAAGTCTATTTTGTCAGGAATTAATATTGCCACTCCTGTGCTTTTTTTATTGTTGTTTGCTTGATATATTTTTCTCATCCTTTGAGTTTTAGTTTATTTGTGTCTCTAAGTCTAAGGTGTGTCTCTTGTAGGCAGCATATAGATGGATCGTGTTTTTTTATCCAGTCTGAGACTCTCTCTGTCTCTTTATTGGTGCATTTAGTCCATTTACATTCAGTGTAATTTTAGATAAGTATGAGTTTAGTGCTCTCATTCTGATGCCTTTTTGTGTGTGCTGTTGACAATTTCGTTTTTCCACCTACTTTTTTGTGCTGAGAAGTTTTTCTTTGTAAATTGTGTGCTACTGATTTTCATAGTAGTTGAATTTATTTTTGCTGAGCCATTATGTTTTTCTTGGTTTTTATTTTGAAGTATGGAATTGTTAGACCTCTTTGTGGTTAACTTAATATTTACCCCTATTTTTCTAAGTAAAAACCTAACTTATATCGTCCTATATTGCCTTGTTTTCCTCTCCATATGGAAGATCTATGTCTCCTATATTTAGTCCCTCTTTATTGATTATTGTCTTCTTTTACATAATGACTTCAATGATTCCCTGTTTGGGGCATTTTTTCTTTTTTAAATTATTCTTAATTTGTTTTTGTGATTTCCCTATTTGAGTTGATATCAGAATATCTGTTCTGTGACCTTGTGTTGTGTTGGTATCTGATATTTTTGATTTTCTGACCAAACAATTTCCTTTAGTATTTCTTGTAGCTTTGGTTTGGTTTTTACAAATTCTCTAAGCTTGTGTTTATCTGTAAATGTTTTAATTTCACCTTCATATTTGGGAAAGAGTTTTGCTGGATATATGGTCCTTGGCTGGCAGTTTTTCTCCTTCAGTGCTCTATATATGTCATCCAATTGCCTTCTTGACTGCATGGTCTCTGCTGAGTAGTCTGAACTTATTCTTATTGATTCTCTTTTGTAGGTGACTTTTCATTTATTCCTAGGTGCTTTTAAAATTTTCTCTTTATCTTTGGTTTTGGCAAGTTTGATGATAATATGCCTTGGTGATTTTCTCTTTGGATCAGTCCTGTATGGGGTTCAATGAGCATCTTGGATAGATATCCTTTCATCTTTCACGAAACCAGGGAAGTTTTCTGCCAACAGATCTTCACCTATTCTCTCTGTATTTTCTGTTATCCCTCCCTATTCTGGAATTCCAATCACATGCAAGTTATTCTTCTTGATAGAGTCCCACATGATCTTAGGGTTTCTTCATTTTTTTTAATTCTTTTACCTGATTTTTCTTCAAGTATATTGGTGCCATTTGCCTTATCCTCTATCTCCCAAATTCTGCATTCCAATTCCTCGATTCTGCTCCTCTGACTTCCTATTGAGTTGTCTAATTCTGTAATTTTACTGTTAATCTTTTGGATTTCTGAATGCTGTCTCTCTATGGATTCTTGCAGCTTATTAATTTTTCCACTATGCTCTTGAATAATCTTCTTGATTTCTTCAACTGCTTTATCAGTGTGTTCCTTGGCTTTTTCTGTAGATTGCCTTATTTCCTTTCTGAGGTCATCCCTGATCTCTTGAAGCATTCTATATATTATGTTTTTATATTCTGCATCTGGAAATTCCAGGACTGTATCTTCATTTGGGAAAGATTTTGATTCTTTAATTTGGGGATTTGTAGAAGCAATCATGGTCTGCTTCTTTACGTGATTTGACATCAACTGCTGTCTCCGAGCCATCTATAAGACATCATAATGATTTATTTTATATTTGCTCACAATCTTACCTTCTTGTTTTGTTTTGTTTCAATATACTCAGATGGGCTACTAGATTGCGCTGTCTTGATCGTTGTAGCCTTTGAATCACTTATGTCCTATTACCAGCTCTTTTGGGCTGTTACCAAATATATAAGCCTAAGAGTCCATTCACTATTCTTGAATGGAATCAGCTTAGGTGGTCTGATTTTGGGTCACCAAGTGTGTGGTGTAGACTGTCACCTATTAACTTAGAGGAGTACTGGTGATAGTTGCGTGCACCAGATTCTAGTAGCAGCAGAGGGTCACAGTCCAAGGAAGGCAAGATGCTGACAGCCTTCCCCCACGTGCCAGCGAGGTAGGTGTGTCTCTATTCCTAGAGAACTTTGGTGGGTGGGGTCTGCAGCTGTACCTTAGGCACACAATGCTTGTACCTCTACAGGTTGTTTGGTGTCGCTATCCTGAGACCCCTTTAACAGGTGGCTAGGTGGTTTGGGAGGAGCTTCAGCCCTCAGTTCCCCACTGTGAATCAATGAGTGCTCTGTTTAATAGGTAGAGAGGTGTCAGACCTTGAAAACTTGTCTTTCCACTGCTCCACTAAAACAATTACAGTCAGATCTCTATCAGAATTGCTTGTGCATTATAATAGCCACCTTGTTCCCTGTAGGGATGAAAGCCAAAGGCTGTGGATCTCATATGCTTGGCTGGAGCTGGTTTTGTATTTTTATTCCAGTTTAGGGAAGTCAGGGAAGGATTTTTTTTCCCCCTGGATTGTTAGTTGCTGCTTCTCTCAGACCAGGGGAATGGGTTAGGGAAAAAAAAAAAAACCCTGAAGAGCACGTCACTCCCTGGCCCAGGAAATTCCAATGTTAATGAAGCCGGCTGGGGCAGGGAGGAGAAGGATCAGAAAGATAGGAGAGAGTAGGCGCAGCAATATAGACAAAGTTATTTATCTTGCTCGGTGATGACTGTTTTATCTGAGATCCCAGAGGGGCATGTAGCCTGTGTGTGCCGGCTGGGTCGAGATTGCCCCTGAGGGTCAGGCCTGTGTCCCATGCTTGTGCCATCTCAGGAAGCCATGACCAGTGAAGCCGTGATCAGCTCCTCTGCTCCTAGCCCAAAGCTCAGCACCAAGGTTTTCTCGCTGGGACGCTGCACTCCAGGCTTCAAAACTAGTTGCTGCTTCCCAGTGATATCTCCCTCTGTCAGCCACACCATTGTGCAGCCTGCATGTGCTGGCTGGGTTTCCCCTGAGGTTACTTCAGGGAGCTGGGGCTGTGTCCCTTGCTTGCACTGTCTCAGGAAGCCATGCAGAGCTCCTCTGCTTCTAGTCCAAAGCCCGGCGCCAAGGTTTTCTGACTCAGGTGCTGGCTCCAGGCTCCGAAAACAGTTGCTGCTTCCCCATGGTTGCTCTTTCTCTTGTAAGCCGTGTCAGTGTGCAGCCTGCTTGCACTAGCTGAGTCTCTACTGAGGTTACTCCAGTGGGTTGGGCTGAGGGCTGTGTCCCACGCTTGCCCCGTCTCAGTAAGCCACAATCAGCCCCACCTCTCTGGCACCAGGGAACCATGAGGGCTCAAGGCTATGGCGTGGAGCACTGGTTCCAGAAGCAGATGCTGCTTTAGGGTGTGGTTTTTCGCTCCCCTGTCACTCCGGTCAACTCTTTAGTTCTGTGTTTGGTGGTCAGTGTTCATAAATTGTCACGTATGTGATCAATTCACTTGTTTTTCTGAGTCTTTGTTGTAAGTGGGATCCACAATAGCGTCTACCTAGTCAGCCATCTTGGCCCCGCCCCAACCTAATATTTTTTAGTGTTTTATTTTTTGTGGGAAAAACCTAACAGTGTATCAATAAAGCAAAACCACCCCTCCAAAACTGGAAAAGAATACAAAGGAAGAGTAGGGAAGCCCAAAGAAATGTGAAAACTGAAAATATACAGTGCAGTTGCAAGGTCTGTGACTTATTCTGAAACACTTCAGCATAATCAGTGTAACATGTTTGTACCAGCAAAAGTTTAATTTTAGGGGCAATGCTACATTATAACTGAAAGGGCACACTTCCAAGGCATCTCCTACAAGTCATTCTTCTACTGGTATCTCAAAAAGCAGCCGACATGTTTCTTACTAGCATAGTAGAAGTCAAAATGGGTATTCATTGGTAGAACCAGTGATATTACTTAGTGTGATCAATGGTTTCTCATTAGAAGAAAAAATGTATTCTAGTTGTGTAGGTAAGCTAAACTTATTTGGAGACACTCTCCACTCTTGCAAGAATTTAAAAAAACCCAAACCAAGCCCACTGCCATCTAGTGCATTCCAACTCATAGTAACCCTAAAAGGCAAGGTAGAGCTGCCCCATAGGGTTTCCAAGGAGCAGCTGGTGGATTCAAACTGCTGGCCTTTTGGTTAGCAGCCACGTCTCTTAGCCACTTGGAAGAATGTCTTCATGTGTAGAAGAATTTGACTGGAGACTTGCTTTCATTATAACCTGATAGCAATGTTATGGGCTGTACTAGATAGCAAAGAGAATCTAAAGGCTATTTTTGACCAAATTGGCTAAGGTCACCCACCTTCATCTTCTACTAAGTCCTCTCTTCAATAGCCAAAGACTTCATAATAATTCTTTGCTCATGTATCAGATTGAAGCTTATCAACCAGCATAGCGTAGTGGTTCAGAGTTCAATTTCTGTGACTTGGTAGCCATATGATAATTAGAAAACTGTTTAATCTTTCCATGGGTGAGTTTCTACTTTGGAGAAATAACCTAATAAAAGTACCTACCTTGTAGATTGTAGTGATGATTAAATTATATGATACACAGTAAGCACAGTTCCAAACATCTCAGTAAGTGTTAGCTATTATTATTTCACAAATTCTCCTTTAGAAACTTAATTTGGAGTGGTCACAATGTTGGTTGACAACCTGGAGTTCCTTCTCTAGTAAAGCTACTTTTTTGTTTGTTTGGGTTTTTTTGTTTGGCTGGTTGGTTAGTTTTTTGTTTTGATGGTTTATTTCTAAAAATTATCTATAGAATGTAATACAAGGAAGTAACTTTGCCAAGGGAAGAGATGGCATGGTATTGAAAACTAAGAGAGGCTGGCTTGCTGAGTGGAAATGATGTTCTGGACACTATTCTACACGCTGCTCACAAACACTTTGTCCTCCCTCCCTCCATCAGGGAGAGAAGAATTGTACACCAAGAAAAATAAGACAGGTGAAGGTCTGGGTATGGTATTTTTTAATTGCAATCAGGTCACCATTTTACTCCTGTCTCGAAAACCCTTGAAGGGCTTCCATTTGAATAGAATAGAGCCCAGCCATTTGCTTTCATTAAGTTTGTCATTAGATGTATTTGCCACTGTATATAGTGAATGATACCTTCAATTTGGAAATGGAAGAAGATGGAATTTCCCTAGTTTCATCCTTGGTACAGGCACAGTTACTGCATTCGCTTGTTCTAAAATCACCTTTTTCATTTTGAAGTGCCCTTTTTGTACGATAATCACACAATGGTCCCACTTCTATAGTCCAGCAGCCCTCATGGTTTTGATGAAAGGAAAAAAAGTCTCCGTGGAGTACTTCTCCCTACCCCCACCCTTGGTCTGGACTTAGGGAGTGAGGAGTGGTAGGAAAAGAGCCTGGGAAAAGGGGTGAGTGGGAGCACACACTGAAGGGCCCCCCCGCTTCTCCTCCCTTGTACAGTGTTCCCATTAATCTGTAAAAAGCCCTCTTTCCTTTTGAACAGCCTTCTTTGATTTTGTTGTTTTAACCTCAGAGCTTGGGATTATTGGTTTCTGATAGGCGATCATTTTGAGTCTAACATTTATTTCAAACTTCCAATACAGTTTCTCATTTTATTGAAACTTAACACATTTGAAAAAGTAATTTATAATCATAGAAAAAAATTCCAACAATATGGAAAGTGAATAGAGTGAATTTAGCAATCGACAAGCTGTGCATTTTATTCTTTACGTTTTTATTCTTTTATTTGACTGGAAAATGGGAAGCTACCATTTACTGTATTTTATGGCCATGTAGGGTACGGATAAGCCTCACGGCAATTCCTTTGAAATAGGTACTAATATTATCCCTCTTTCATAGTTGTGAATATTAAACTTTGAAAGATTAGTCTCGACAAAGACACAAGCCCTATGAAACAGAAGTTTTGGGGGTTAAGATGGTGAACTAGTCACAAGCTTCTACTGAACCCTATTGCAACAAAGACCCCAAAAGAAACAAGTGAATCGATTACATGTATGACGATCTGAAAACCCTGAGCATCAAATGCAGAACTAAGGAATTGGTCTGACCGATGGAGGAGGGTGATACACTGCAGAAACAACGACGAGTTGCTGATCCCGTGCAGTGCCTCAGCTCAGATTCCTTGGTGCTGTTCTTTGGTATGACAGTGGTGGGGTGGATTGTAGTTTCCTGAGACAAGGTAGCTTCAGCAAAAGAAAGCAAGCAAAGTGGCACACCCCGACCCTGTGGTGTGTCTACAGCGGGGCTGGCCGAGGGATTTAGGAAGCAGCTGCTTCAGTGAAAGAAGGCAAACAAAGTGCCAGCACCCTGACCCCCTGGTGTGATGGCCACAGGACAGCCTGTAAAATTTAGGACAAAGCTACTTCAGCGAAATAAGGCAATTGCGGGCAGTAGCCCTAACCCCCTGGGGCAGTCTCGGCAGGGACCCAGCCAGTGCACGCAGGCTACACACACTTCTGAAATCTGAGATAAAACAGCACTGTCGACACAAGATAAGTGATTTTGTCTAATTTACTGTGAGGATCTAACAGCTCCTTCTTTTGAAAGTACTCTCTCCTATCTATCTGATCCCTCCCCCCTCTGCCCCAGCCAGCTTCATTAACAGTTGATTTCCCTGGGCCTGAGATAAAACATGCTGCACTATCTCTAAGCCAATCTCCTGGCCTGGGAGAAGGAACAAATTAACAAACGGGGGAAAAACCTTCCCGACTTCCCTAATCTGGAAGCTCAGGGCAGCCCAGTCCAGTCCAGTCATAAGCGATCCACGGACTTTGGCTTTCACCCCTACATGGAGCCAGGTGACTATTATTTTGCAAGGACAAATCTCTTAGAGGTCTGACTGTAATTATTTCAGCCGTGTGGTGGATAAGCAGGTTTTGGAGGTCTAATACCTCTCTGCCTATTAAACAGGGCCCTCAACTACCCACACCAGGGGTCTGAGGGCTCAAAGCTCAATCCACAACACCTAACCACCCACAAAATGGGTCTGAGGATAGTGGAGCCTACCAGTCTTTACAGGTATAAGTGCTGGGTGCCTAAGGTACAGCTGCAAAGCCCACCCACCAGAGGGTTCTAGAGAATAGAGAAGCTCCTTCCTCACTGACACTTGGGGGAAGGCTGTCAGCACCCTGCCTTCCTCGTAGTGTGACCCCCCCTGCCACTACCAGAAACCAGTGCAAACAACCATCGTCACTACTCCTCTAAGATAGTAGGTGTGAGCCTACACCACACATTAGGTGGCTGACTATCAGGACACCTAAGCTGAATGTATACAAGAATAGTGAATGGACTCCTAGGCTTATATACCTGGTAAGCACTCTAGCCATCAAGTAACAGGACATTAGTGCTTCAAGGGCTCCAATAATCAAGTTAGCTCACTCTAATAGCCTAAAAGTTGAAACAAAATAAAGCAAGAAGCTAAGACACAGTGAGCAAGCATAAAATAAATTATTACAATAACTTATAGATGGCTCAGAGAAGAAGAAGCAGGCCATGATTCCTTCAACAAACTCCCAAAACAGAGAATCAAGAACTGTCCTGGATGAATATGTATTCCTTGAATTGCAAGATGCAGAATAAAAAAGACTAATACGCAGAACTCTTCAAGACATTAGGAATGAGATCAGGCAATACACAGAAAAAGCCAAGGAACACACAGATAAAGCAGTTGAAGAAATTAAAAAAGATTATTCAAGAACATAAAGAAAAATTTAATAAGCTGCAGGAATCCATAGAGGGACAGCATTCAGAAGTTCAGAAGATTAACAATAAAATTACAGAATTAGAAAACTAGAGGAACAGATCTGAGGAACTGGAATGCAGAGTTGGAGAGATGAAGGATAAAGCAATTGAAGAAAAATCAGATAAAAGAATGTTTTAATAATGAAGAAACCCTAAGAATCATGTGGGACTCTATCAAGAAGGATAACTTCTGAGTGATTGGAATATTAGAACAGGGAGGGATAACAGAAAATACGGAGAGAATAGGTGAAGATCTGTTCGTGAAAACTTCCCTGACATAGTGAAAGATGAAAGGATATCTATCAAATATGCTCACTGAACCCCAAACAAGGTAGGTACCAAAAGAAAGTCACCAAGACATATTATCATCAAACTTGCCAAAACCAAAGATAAAGAGAGAATTGTAAGAGTAGCCAGGGTTAACCAAAAAGTAACCTACAAAGGAGAATCAATAAGTTTGGACTACTGGTCAGAAACCATGCATGCAAGAAGGCAATGAACTGATATATAGAGTACCGAAGGAGAAAAACTGCCATCCAAGAACCATATATCCAGCAAAGCTGTCTCTCAAAAATGAAGACAAAATTAAGACATTTACAGATAAACACAAGCTTAGGGAATCTGCAAAATCCAAGCCAAACCTACAAGAAATACTAAAGGAAATCTCTGGTTAAAAAATCGATAGAATCAGATATCAACACAATACTAGAAAACAGAACAGAAAAACAAGATATCAACTCAGATAGGGAAATCACAAAAATAAAAGAAGATTAAAAAAAATGCTCAAAACAGGGAATCAGTGAGGTCATTATGTAAAAGATGACAATAATCAATAAAGAGGGACTAAATAAAGTAGGCATAGATCTTCCACATGGAGAGGAAATCAAGGCAATATAGGGAGATACAAGCTAGGTTTAAACTTAGAAAAATAGAGGTAAATATTAAGGTAACCACAAAGAAGACAAACAATCCCACACTTCAAAATAAAAAACAAGATAAAGACTAAGCAAAAACAAATTCAACTACAATGAAAAAGAGAAACACAATTTACAAAGAAAAACTGCTCAGTGCAAAAAAAAATAAGTGGAAATATGAAGCTGTCAAGAACAAACAAAAAAAGGCACCAAAATGACAGCACTAAACTCATTAAAAAAAAAAAAAAAACTCATACCTACCTATAATCACACTGAATATAAACGGACTAAAAGCACCAATAAAGAGATGGAGAGTTCCACAATAGATAAAAAAAATGATCTGGCTATATGCTACCTATGAGAGACACACCTTAGACTTAGCAACACCAACCAACTAAAGCTCAAAGGATGGAAAAAATATATATCAAGCAAACAACAATCAAAAAAGAGGAGTGGAAATACTAATTTTTACAAAATAGACTTTAAAGTTAAATGCACCATAAAGGATAAGGAAGGACACTGCATAATGATTAAAGGGACAATATACCAAAAAAAAAAAAAAAATTTTTTTTTTTTACACCAAGAGGACATAACCATATTAAATATTTGTGCCTCCAATGATAGGACCACAAGATACATAAAACAAACCCTATCAGCATTGAAAAGTGAGATAGACAGCTCCACAATAATAGTAGAAGACTTCAACACACCACTTTCGGTGAAGGGCAGGACATCCAGAAAGAAGCCCAATAAAGGCACAGAAGATCTAAATGCCACAATCAGCCAATTTGACATCATAGACATATATAGAACACTCCACCCAACAGCAGCCAAGTATACTTTCTTTTCTAGTGCACATGGAACATTCTCTAGACTAGACCACATATTAGGTCATAAAGCAAGCCTTAGCAGAATCCAAAACATTGAAATATTACAAATATCTTCTCTGGCCGTAAGGCCACAAAAGTGGAAATCAAAAACAGAAAAAGCAGGGAGAAAACATCAAATACTTTGAAACTGAACAATACCCTGCTAAAAAACGACTGGATTATAGAAGACATTAAGGATGGAATAAAGAAATTCATAGATTCCAATGAGGACGAAAACACTTCCTATCAGAACCTTTGGGACAAAGCAGTACGTAGAGCTGTTTGTATCCATAAACGCACACATCCAAAAAGAAAAAGGGCCAAAATCAAAGATCTATCCCTACAACTTGAAGAAATAGAAAGAGAGCAACAAAAGAAACCGTCAGGCACCAGAAGAAAACAAAAAATAAAAATTAGAACAGAATTAAATGAAATAGATTACAGAAAAACAATTGAAAGAGTTAACAAGATCAAAAGGTGGTTCTTTGAAACAATCAACAAAATTGATAAACCACTGGCCACACTGACAAAAGAAAAACAGGAGAGGAAGCAAATAACCCGAATAAGAAATGAGATGGGCGACATCACAATAGACCCAACAGAAATTAAAAGAATCATATCATATCAGAATACCATGAAAAATGGTACTCTAACAAATTTGAAAACCTAGAAGAAATGGATGAATTTCTAGAAACACTACCTACCTAAACTAACCCTGACAGAGGTAGAACAATTAAATAGACCCATAACAAAAGAAGAGATTGAAAAGGTAATCAAAAAAACTCCCAACAAAAAAAAGCCCTGGACCTGACGGCTTCACTGGAGAGCTCTACCAAATTTTCAGAGAAGAGGTAACACCACTACTACTAAAGGTATTTCAGAGCATAGAAAGGACAGAATACTCCCAAACTCATTCTATGAAGCTGCCATATCCCTGATACCAAAAACCAGGTAAAGACACCACAAAAAAGAAAATTACAGACCTATATCCCTCATGAACTTAGATGCAAAAATCCTCAACAAAATTTAGCCAAGAGAATTCAAGAATATATCAAAAAAATAATTCACCATAACCAAGTGGGGTTCATACCAGGTATGCAGGGATGGCCCAACATTAGAAAAACAATTAATGTAATCCATCATATAAATAAAACAAAAGACAAGAACCACATGATTTTATCAGTTGATGCAGAAAAGGCATTTGACAACGTTCAACACACATTCATGATAAAAACTCACAGCAAAATAGGAACAGAAGGAAAATTCCTCCACAGAATAAAGGGCATTTATACAAAGTCAACAGCCAAAATCATCCTAAATGGAGAGATTCTGGAAGCATTCCCCTTGAGAACAGGAACCAGACAGGGATGCCCTTTATCTCCGCTCTTATTCAACATTGTGTTAGAGGGTCTAGCCACAGCAAATAGGCTAGATGAAGAAATAAAGGGCATCCAGGTTGGTAAGGAAGAAGTAAAAGTACCTCTATTTGCAGATAACATGATCTTATACACAGAAAACCCTAAGGAATCCTCAAGAAAGCTACTGAAATTAATAGAAGAGTTCAACAGAATGCCAGGATACAAGATAAACATAAAAAAATCAATTGGATTCCACTATACCAACAAAAAGAACATCAAAGAGGAAATCACTAAATCAATATCATTTACAGTAGCCTCCAAGAAGATAAAATACTTAGGAATAAATCCTACCAGAGATGTAAAATACCTATACAAAGAAAACTACAAGGCACTGGTGCAGGAAACCAAGAGACCTACATAAGTGAAAAAACTTGCCTTGCTTATGGATAGGAAGACTTAACATTGTAAAAATGTCTATTCTACCAAAAGCCATCTATAGATACAATGCAATTCTGATCCAAATTCCAATGACATTTTTTAATGAGATGGAGAAACAAATCACCAACTTCACATGGAAGGGAAAGAGGCCCCGGATAAGTAAAGCATTACTGAAAAAGAAGAAGAAAGTGGGAGGCCTCACTCTACCTGATTTTAGAACCTATTATACTGCCACAGTAGTCAAAACAGCCTGGTACAACAACAGGTACATAGCTCAATGGAAGAGAATTGAGAATCCAGACATAAAACCATCCACATATGAGCAGCTGATATTTGACAAAGGCCCAAAGTCAGTTAAATGGGGAAAAGACAGTCTTTTTAACAAATGATGCTGGCATAACTGGATATCCATCTGCAAAAAAAGAAGCAAGATCCATACCTCACACCATGCACAAAAATGAACTCAAAATGGATCAAAGACCTAAATATAAAACCTAAAAGGATAAAAATCATGGAAAAAAATAGGGACAATGCTAGAAGCCCTAACACATGGCATAAACAGTACACAAAACATTACTAACAATGCAGAAGAAAAACTAGATAACTGAGAGCTCTAAAAATCAAACACCTATGCTCATCCAAAGACTTCACCAAAAGATTGAGAAGATTACCTCAGACTGGGAAAAAGTTTTTAGCTATGATATTTCTGATCACCATCTGATCTCTAAAATCTACATGACACTGCAAAAAGTCAGCTACAAAAACACAAATAACCCAATTTAAAAAATGGGCAAAGGATATGAACAGGCACCTCACTAAAGAAGACATACAGGTGGGTTACAGATACATGAGGAAATGCTCACGACCATTAGCCATTAGAGAAATGCAAATGAAAACTGCAATGAGATTCTATCTCACTCCAGCAAGGCTGGCATTAATCCAAAAACACAAAATAATGAATGTTGGAGAGGTTGTGGAGAGACTGGAACACTTATACACTGCTGGTGGGAATGTATAATAGTACAACCATTTTGGAAATCAATTTGGTGTTTCCTTAAAAAACTAGAAATAGAACTACCATACCGTCCTGCAATCCCACTCTTTGGAATATATCCTAGAGAAATAAGAGCCTTTACACGAACACATATATGCACACTTATGTTCACTGAAACACTGTTTACAATAGCAAAAAGATGGAAGCAACCAAGGTCCCCATCAACAGATGGATGGATAAAGACATTATGGTATATTCACAGAATGGAATACTACCCATTGATAAAGAACAATGATGAATCGTGAAAAATTTCATAACATGGATGAATCTGGAAGGCATTATGCTGAGTGAAATTAGTCAGTTGCAAAAGGACAAATATTATATAAGAGCACTATCATAAGAACTGGAAAAATGGTTTAAACAGAGAAGAAAATATTCTTTGATGTTTACAGTTGGGGAGGGAAGGAGAGGCGTTTTCACTAATTAGAAGGTAGATAAGTATTATTTTAGGTGAAGGGAGAAGTCAACACAGCTGGACTGAACCAAAAACAAAGAAGTTTCCTGAATAAAGTGAATAGTTTGAAGGCCAGTGTAACGGGGTGGAGTGGGGGGAGGGGGGAGCAGAGAACCATGGTTTCAGGGACATCTAAGCCAATTGGCATAATAAAATCTATTAAGAAAACATTCTGCATCCCACTTTGGAGAATGGCTTCTGGGTCTTAAACACTAGCAAGCAGCCATCAAAAATGCATCAATTGGTCTCAACCCACTGGGAGCAAAGGAGAATGAACACCAAAGACAAAAAGGTAATTATGAGCCCAAGAGACAGAAAGGGCCACATGAACCAGAGACTACATCATCCTGAGACCAGAAGAACTAGATGGTGCCCGGCTACAACTGATGACTGCCCTGACAGGGAACACAACAGAGAACCCCTGAGGGATCAGGAAAGCAGTGGGATACAGACCACAAATTGATGTAAGAAGACCAGACTTAATGGTCTGACTGAGACTAGAAGGACCCCGGAGGTCATGATCCCCAGACCTTCTGTTAGCCCAAGACAGGAACCATTCCCATAGGCAACTCTTCAGACATGGATTGGACTGGACTATGGGATAGAAAATGATACTGGTGAAAATGAGTTTCCTGGATCAAGTAGACACATGAGACTATGTTGGCATCTCCTGTCTGGAGGGGAGATGAGAGGGTAGAGGACCAAATGGACTCTATAATGGAGAGTGGAGGGAAGGAGTGTGCTGTCTCATTGCGGTGGAGAGCAATTAGGAGTATATCCCGCTGCGTCGGAGTATATAGCAGGTGTATATAAATTTTTGTATGAGACACTGACTTGATTTGTAAACTTTCACTTAAAAAGCACAATAAAAATTGAAAAAAAATAAAGCAGGTTTTATTTGGACTTGGAGCCCATCCTCCAACCAGTGCACAATATTGCTTCCCAGATATCCTTCACTGAGGCCTGCATTTGACAATGTGCCTCACTTTCTCTTCTCCCATCAGAACTGATGAAGAGTCTGATAAAGTGAACCACTCACCATGGCCTCAGGCTCAGGTGCTCATCACCAAGGAGCAGCTAGAACTGCTCCTTGCACAGTGATGTGTCCAACCACAGACCTTTCTGCCACAGCTCTGAATCACAAAAGCAAAGCCTACAAACCCATGGGGTAAGACAGGTATTCTAAATATACATCATCAGCTGAAAGAGTGCAAGCTGTTTTCCAGGTGGTGCTGAAATGGGCTATTGAAAGGATTTTTTAGGAACATCAGACTTTGAAAGTGCAGTGATAAAAATGCAGATTTGAAGTTTGCCGGAGAAAATTGGATTTAGAAGGTTATGGGATTATTTGGGAGAAACGTACATTTTAGGTGACCAGCTTTTTACGTGTCCTCCTTGGCAGGAATCAGTGCGTCAGCCTCTGCAGTAGTTACCTAAAAGGCCGTAGGGATATTTTTAATATAATAAACTTTCTGTGCTCTGATTTGTCAGAACTGAAGGAAACAATGGAGTGTGTCGATCTGAGGCAGCTCGAGAATAATAAAAAAAACTCTAAGCTTGTAGTAAGCAGCGAAAGAGTTGTTAAGTCTTTTGAAAACTTTTAATTATTTTATTCTTCTATATATAAATATATACATTTGCCACAGAAAAATCAAGTAATGCAGAAGAATACAAAGAAGTAAAATTCACCTAAAAATTCACTATACTGAGGTAGTTAAACCACTGTTTACATTTTGACATATCACAATGCAAGTTTTATCTTTTGAAACTTCCTAGTTCTTACTTTTCCTGCCATGGTACTCAATCATTAATTCATTCAAGAAATATTTATTTGATACTTATTATGTGCACATACTGTAACAGGTTCTGAAAAGATAACAACCTCATAATAGATGAAGGAAGACAGACCATTAAACGTCATTGTTGTTGTTGATGGCTGTGGAGTTGCTACCGACTCATGGCAACCCCGTGCACAGCAGAACAAAACGCTCCCGGATTCTGCACCAGCCCCATGATCCGATGTAAATCAACCATTGTACTCCATAAGGTTTTCATTGGCAGATTTTTGAAAGTAGATCTCCAGGCCTTTCTTCCTAGTCCATCATAGTCTGGAAGCTTTGCTGAAACCTGATTGGCCTTATGGCAACACACAAGCCTCCATTTACAGACAGGTGGTGGCTGTGCGTGAGGTGCATTGTCCGAGAATCAAACCCAAGTCTTTCACACGGAAGGTGAGACTTCCACCACTGAGCCACCAATGCCACCATGGCGATTAAATAGACAAGCACGAATCAGAATATAATGGTAATGGCGATCTTGTTCATCTTTGTATCTACATTGTCTGGGGAAATAAAAGATGTTAAACAGATATTTGCTGAATGAACAAATGAGTTTTTGTATGTTAAGTACAAACAGAAATAGTTCATGAAGCACCAAGAAGAAGCTCATAAACATGCCTAGCAGAAGTTTTCAGAAGGTCATGTACAAGTTTTATCCAGAGAAGTGAATCAGAATTAACCTGGCGGCAGAAGTAGCATGGGCAAAGGCCAGGTGAGTATGGTGCATCAAGGAAAATGCAGGTAATTGAGAGTGGCTAGAGCTTAGAGGGAGCCTTGGTGGTGCAGTGCTTGGCTGCTAACCAGAAGGTCAGCTGTTTGAATCTACCAGCCATTCCAGGGGAGAAAGATGGGGCAGTTCAACTCTGTCCTATAGGGTCGCTAAGAGTCAGAATCAACTCAATGGCAGTGGGTTTGGTTTGTCCTAAGCTTACAGTTAGTGTAAAAATGTGACAAGATACGATCTGAGAATGATAATTGTGGCAAAGTCATGATGGGTCATCTCTGTCAGCCAGCTCTTTAGGCAAACGGGAAGCCAAAAAGAATGATGTGATTTCCATCTTAAAAGTCTAAGCTGTGATTTATTATCCTATTCCCTGGTCTCTTATGTTTGGTGAATTGACTTATTGGACAAGTAAATATGTGTTCAAGTCTGTAGTAAACATAGGCTAAGCAGTTTGGATCAGCACTCCTGCTGAAAATAAATTTGATTGCATACGGTCATATATTCTTAAATGCATCCAAGATTAGGTAAGACAGTTGCAGGAAGGTGTTCTGGGGGAGACTATCCATGGTGCCATGTCTGGCACTCAGTGAGAAACTTCTCTCTGTGGTGCCTGAGGAAGTTGTTCACAAACTGATACCATCACAGTGAAGCAAGTTTTACCCAAAAAGAGCAAAATAATAATAAAAGCAATAATAAAAAACAAACAAACCCATTGCCGTTGAGTCAATTTTGACTCATAGCAACCCTATAGGACAGAATAGAGCTGTCCCATAGTGTTTCCAAGGAACATCTGGTGGATTCAAACTGCTCACTTTCTGGTTAGTAGCAGAGCTCTAACCCAGGATTCCGATAATAATAATAGTAATGATAACAATAATATAAAGATAAAAGCAGATACCACTGAAAGAAAAAAAATAGAGATAATAAATGAAGTCAAAATTGGAATATTGAAAATATTAATAAAATTTGTAAAACTTTTAGCCAGACAGAGCGCCAATATAAGAGAGAAGACCAAATTACCAATATTAGAAGTAAAAGAGAGGACAAGACTACAGATTCTATAGATATTAAAACAATTGTAGAGAAATATTATGAACAAATTTATGGCAAAAATCTGGCAACTAGATGAAATGGATAAATTCCCTTAAAAAAAAAAAACTACCAAACTCACTCAAAATATGTCAGAATTGACTCGACGGCATCAGGTTTTGGTTTGTTTTGTCTTTTATAGCTCACAAAAAAAGACAAGACTTACTGGCATGACAGACACCAGAGAAACCCCAAGAGTATGGCTTCAGGACACCCTTTTAGCTCAGTAATGAAGCCACTCTTGAAGTTCACCCTTCAGCCAAAGATTAGACGGGCCCATAAAACAAAACAAAACTAAAGGGGCACACCAGCCCAGGAACAAGGACTAGAAGGCAAGAGGGGACAGGAAAGTTGGTAATAGGGAACCCAAGTTTGAAAAGGGAGAATGTTGGCATGTTGTGGGGTTGGTAACCAATGTCGCAAAACAATATGTGTACTAACTGTTTAATGAGAAGCTAGTTTGTTCTGAAAACCTTCATCTAAAGCACAGTTAAAAAAAAAAAAAAAAAGACCTTTTAGGAAAAAATCTTGGGTTAGACAAAGATTTCTTTGATAGCTTTGTAATGTGTCAACTTGGCTAGGCTGAACTACATTTCCCAGAATCCCCTTTCTTTTATGTTTCCTGTTAGGATGGGCCACAAGGGAGATTCTTGCAAGATTTGGAAGTTAGAAGGACTGAAGAGACCATTTTGTAGCTGATACATATTGTTACTGATCTGCTGACTTACCTCCTGGCTTCTTGTTTTTGTGCGCCATTAAGCTGATTCTGACCCCATAGGGTTTTCTTGGCTATAATATTTACAGAAGATTGCCAGGTCTTTCTCCAACATAGCAGCTGGGTAGGTTCAAACTGCCAACCTTTTGATTAGCTGACCACTTAAGCATTGCGGCTCCAAGACTCCTTACCTCCTGGCATGAAGCCTGTGTATTTGGAGTGAAGCAGAAATATCTGGACCTGTAATTCCTCTACATTCCTTGGATTCTCCTTACTTTTTTCTGACTCCTGGCCCAGGTGTGTGTTTTTAGCTTCATGACAAAAGGCCCCAGCTTCTGCAGAACATCCTTGTTTCCAAGGTCTAAGAACAGGCACTGGTTTTAGTCCATACTGGTGAAGTTCAAGCCTACTGGTAATCTTCCCTTCCCGATTGCCTATGCTGTGGACTATAAGCTCCAGCATCAGACACAGAGACACAAACTTCAAGACTGCTTAGCTAGACCCCACAAATCCAAAATTTCACACACTAATTCCTTTTAGCAAATACACACAGAACATACACACACACACACACACCGTGTACACACTTTCCACCTTTATAGTTAGCAGCCAAGTGCTTAACCCTTGTGCCACCAAGGCTCCTTAGGGAAATACAGATTAAAACAATGAGATACCACTTCACGCTTACTAGATATGGCTATAAAAATAATAATAATTTTAAAAAAGACAATAATAAGGATGTGGAGAAACTGTAACCTTCATACATTGCTGGTGGGAACACAAAATGGTGCAGCCACTTTGGAAAACAGGTTGACAGTTTTTTAAAAAGTTTGAGCCAGAAATTCTACTCCTTGGTCTTTACCCAAGGGAAATGAAAGCATGTGTGTGTTCATAGCATTATTCACAAAAGCCAAAAAGTAGAAACAATCCAAATGTCTACCAATTGGTAAATGAGTTAACAAACCATGTATATCCAGCCAATGGAATATTGCTTGGAAATAAGAAATGAAGTCATTATACATCCTATAACATGGATGAACCTCAAAACCTTAATGCAAATTGAAAGAAGGCCATACATTATAAGATTCCACTTATATGAAATATCCAGAAAAGGTAAAGCTATAGAGATGGAAAATGGCAAGAGGTTGCCTAGGACTGGGTTGGGAATGAGGATTGACAGCAAAAGGGCAAAAAGAAGCTTTTGGGAATGGCGGAAATATTTTACAATTGGATCATGGTGATTGTTGCACAGCTCTGTAAATTTATTCAAAATCCCTGAATTTGTACACTTAAGATGGGTGAATATTTTGGTATGTATGTTAACAAGGCTGTTTTTTAAAAAGTCAAAAAAAAAGCAATGTAAATTAAAACCACAGTAAAATGTATAACAGCTCATTCACTAAAATGAATGAATCCAGACAGAAAAGCATCCATATTGAATGATTCCATATATATACAATTCTTGGAAATGGTAACTGATAGTGACATAAAGTAGAATAATGGTTGCCTAGAGTAGGTGTAGGGGAAGGTGATAGGAGCAGGAGAGGCTTGAAATACACAATACAAAGAGGCCCAAGGAAATTCGTGGGGATGGTTTCATAGGTATGTATGTATGTCAAATGATATACTATAAATATGTGCGTTTTGTATGTTAATTATATCTCAACACAGGTGTAAAAAATTGGTGAAACTAAACCATTTTGTATAAGGATGTACACATACATGGTAAAACTACAAAGAAAAGGAAGTAAATTATTATACTGAAAAGTCAGCATAGAGGTTATCTTGAGTGGGTGAGGGAGGGGTTTGTGACCAGGGAGGGATATACGGTGGTTTCTAAGGAGACATTATGTTGTACTTCTTGACCTGAGTTTATTATTATTATTTTATTATGATGATGATTATCATGGTGAAAATATACATAATAACATATACCATCTCAACAATTTAGGAGTTTGTTTTTAAGTATTTGTTAAAATATGTATAATAAACACTCCTATATCTTTATTATATTTCATACCCACAAAGTATAGAAGAAAAGCAACAGCAGAGGTGTCAAGAGAAGGGGAGAGCAATGGGAGGAAGGGATGGAGGAGGAGGAAGTGAAAAGCAAGAAGCAGGGTGATGAAGTAGAAAGCACACCCAACTAAGAATATGGAGAGCTGAGTGGCAGTCCTATTGCTGCCCATGATTCAATGGAACATAGGAAAAGTCAACCAATCTCTTCAGGCTTCATCAGTTTTCCTGTCTGAGGTTTATGAAATGCTAAATGAAGAGGCTGAAATAGGGGATTTCTAATCCATTGCTTTAAATCTTTAAGATCAGTCCCTCTACAAATAACTGAAAATGGGTTAGTGGCACTCCTTGGATCAGAAGCGAAATAAATAAATAAATAAAAGCCTTATAAATCCAAAGGAATGAATACCTGATTATCAAACCTTGTTACCAGAGAAGGACAAGGGCCCCCATCAGTCACACCATGTAAGACATAAGCAACATGTTGCCATGGAAAGAGGACTATAATTTGAGTCTGACTCTTTGGAATTAAGTTATGGCTTCCCTCTCACTGGTTGTATGATCTCTTTGAGTCCTAGTTTCTTCATTTGCAAAACAAGAATGACAGCAGCTAACACTTCCATAGTGCTGGTTATGTATCAGGCACTGTTCTATGCTCTTCACATATATATTTACTCATTTAATCCTCACAGCAACTCTGGAGTAGGTATTATTACTATCCCTATTTTACAGAGGAGGAAACTGAGGCTAATACCTATGACATGTGGTTATGTGAATATCACATATAACAATGTATGGAAAATTCTTTTTATACTTAAAACTGTATATATATATGTGTGTGTGTCTATATATATATATGGAGACCCTGGTGGCATAGTGGTTAAGTGCTACGGCTGCTAACCAAAGGGTCAGCAGTTCAAATCTGCCAGGCGGTCCTTGGAAATTCTATGGGACAGTTCTACTCTGTCCTATAGGGTCGCTATGAGTAGGAGTCGGCTTAATGGGACTGGGTTTTTTGTTTGTTTTATATATACATATTTATTGAGTACTTTTTTTTTTTAAATATACATACAGAAAATAGATCTACATCTTTTACCATAGTTTAAATAACTTGTGATTGGATGAACCTAGGAACCCTGATGGCATAGTGGTTAAGAGTTTGGCTGCTAATCAAAAATATTGGCTGTTTGAATGCACTAGCCACTCCTTGGAAACCCTATGGGGCAGTTCTACTCTGTCTTATAGGGTCACTCTGAGTCAGGATCGACTGGATGGCACACAAAAACAAGTGACAAATACATACACACATACGAGCATATACATACACACAAACACACACATACAAACAAAAAACCCACTGCCGTTGAGTTAATAGCAACCCATAGAGAGCCTATAGGACAGAACAGAACTGCCCCATAGGGTTTCCAAGGCCATAAATCTTTATGGAAGCAGAGTGCCACACATTTCTCTCACAGAGTGGCTGGTGATTTCGAACCACCAACATTTTGGTTAGTGTCCGAGCCCTTTAACCTCTATGCCACCAGGGCTCCACATACACATACGCACAAAATAAACACACATACACACAAACATGCACATATACACATACACAAAAAAAACAAACGTACACATACAAGTACCCAGACACACACCCCAATTTGAGAATTTCTCATGTCATTTGATAAATAAGAAATTCTCCAAACAGATATGCCACTGTGAAAGATTCAGTCATCGGGACTTTCCTGGAAATTAAAATGTAAACTATTACACACACTGCTGCTTAGAATTTAGGTGAGGTTTAAAACGCAAAGGTAAAGAGGCATGGCCCCATCACCTCTGACCCTACTCCATGCACCGCACGACACTGTCCCCTCACACAACTTGGCCCCTAGCCCTTTCATGTTCAGGAAGACAAGGTTTGTAAACAGTTTTTCAGGCCATCTAATAAATGATGAGTGTTTTTTATCTTCTCAATATATTTATGTGTCTCTGGTAACTAATACAAATAAAGAAAAGCACAGAACAAACTATGCTTTTTTATTTTGAACGAAAACTATAGTAAAACAAGCTAAAAATTGTGATGCAAGTATAGTTATTTAGAAAATTCCCTTGGTCTTATATCAAGGTCCAAGTTGAAAATTTGCATGCACTTTATAAAACCCACTACCTTTTGGAAAGGACCTGCATTTCCCACATGTACGCTGTATAGGTCTCGCAAGCATAAGCAATTCATTTGTCTTCATTTAGTCTTCAGCCACTTCATTCCAAGGAATTGCTTGGTCATTTAAATCTGATTTTTTTACTCCTGGGGTGGTACAGTTTCTCAGCAGAGACTTTGACTTCCCAGAAGCATTAGGTTTGAAGGAAAAATGTGGGCAGTGCTGAGAGATTATGGAAAATTTCAATAGGTTTAGAAAAACATTCACAAATTACCCTGGAGACATAAATGACCCTACTGTGGATCACAACAGTCTGATCCACAACCAATCACAGGGATAGCACAGGACAAGACAGCGTTTCATTTTGTTGTGCATGGGGTCACCATGAGTCAGAGGCTGCTTCCACCGCAGCTGACAGGAACGACCCCGATACCGAAGCCCAGCTATAAGCAATATCAGTGCAGGACGGAACAGAGATCCCACAGGGTCCTTTCTCCTGACTCCAGGTAGGAATGCACCATCCACTGGCCTGGGTCACATGGGGTCGAATGTGTAAGGAGGCTCTGGAGTGGGACACTAAGGGAAAATTTTGACTATTGTCAGGCAGGATCTAGTCAGGATATTGAACCACCTAGTTATTTTAATATAAAGCAATGGTGATTCAGCGATAGATTTCTTGCCGTCCATGAGGGAGACCTCGGTTTGATTCCCAGGCAATGCACCTCTTGCGCAGCCACCACTTGTCTATCAGTGGAGGCTTGCATGTTGCTCTGATGCTGAACAAGTTTCAGCAGAGCTTCCAGACTAAGATGAACTAGGAAGAAAGGTCTGAAAATTTACTTTTAAAAATTAGCCAATGAGAAACCCTGAGGGTATGGACCCTGGACACCCTTTCATCTCAGTAATAAGGCCACTCCTGAGGTTCATTCTTCAGCCAAAGATTGAGCAGACCCATGGAACAAAACAAAACGAAAGTGGCACACCAACCCTGGGGCAGGGACTGGCAAGCAGGAGGGAACAGAAAAGCTGGCAATAGGGAACCCAGGGTTGAGAAGGGGAGTGTTGACATGTCGTGGGGTTGTTAACCAACGTCATAGAACAATGTGTGTACTGTTTGATGAGAAGCTAGTTTCTTCTGTAAACCTTCATCTAAAGTTCAACTTAAAAAAAAAAAATGAGTCAATGAAAACCCTATGGATCACAACAGTCCAATCTGCAACTGATCATACGCATGGGGTTGCCACGAGTCAGAGGCCGACTCAACAGCAACTAACAACAGCAATTATTTTAACATGAAGAACTTAATACAGACAACTGTTAACCAAGTTTTAGAGAACTGCAAAGGCAAACACTGAGGTGTCACCAAGGTAGGAAACGTAGGAAGCGGCTACCACCCTGGGACTGGGGAACAAGGGAAGAAGTTGGGATTATTAGATTGTAAAGCTTGGTGGAGGAGTCCTGCAGATCTGGGACTGAGAACTGTGAGGAGGGAAGGCTGCCGCTTGCTGGCTTCTCTGGGGGGGAACAACGAGAATGTGGAACCAACTGCTGGTACCAGAACCAACTGTCACATCCTGAGAGAAGCACCAATTCTGCAGCGGTGGTAACAGCAACAGGAAGCAAAGCGGGAAGGGCCAAATTCTTTCTACCTCCTAGTGAAGAAGCCTTTCTAGTGAAGAAACCAACAAGGACCCACAAGACAAAAATAAAAGATGGTTTACAGCGCCCCAGCCCTAGCGTCACAAAGTAGAGTAAGGAAGGTGGGTTTGCTCTGAGAGTCAATAGTTTAATAACCAGTTTAACTTCCAAATTACAAGCTGGTGAGGCTTTGCAACTGGGCCATGTAATGAAGTGACCGCAAAAAAAGAAACTATCTGGGCACAAGACCGCAAGACAGAAATCAGATGGAGCAAAGATTTAAAGTTGCTGATGGAAGCATAGACAACTGAAAGCATTCTCATGCCACGTAAGCATTGATGATATCTTGTCTTTAAGATTCCTTTGTGAAACCTTTTAGTATCTTGAAAGGAAAAATAACTGCAGCAAAGTAAATGAGCTTGTCCCCCTGTTCCTTCTTCTAGACATATCCCCAAATTAAGCCACAAAAAGGGGCAGCTTTTTCTCCTCTTGGCACAAAGACCCTGCTAACACTGAAATTACTGTGGAAGGTTGGCTGCAGTTCTTAAACAACTCTGCATCATCTTCTCCTGACTCAGGGACAGGGCAGGGGTTCTATTTCCCCAGTTACATTTAGAAGCCCACTTTGGAGACATTACAAGGAGGGGAACATTTGTTCTGGCTTTCTTAGACACAGAATGCTAGACACTGCACATCTGGGGAGGAGCACGCGTTAGAACAAAGTGTCCTGTCCTTTAGGACCTGGAATAACTCGAATTTATACCAGAAAGTGAATCCTGTATCCAATGTCATCATTGCTCTGCTTTCCTCCTAGTCATATGCCCGTTACCGCTTTGATCTCAGCTTCCGTCCTGAGCCGCAATGAAAGAGAAGTGAGGAATTCTACATCCTACTGTGATGGCAGTTCTATAGCTATGCTGGACTGTCAGACTTTATTCCCTAGTGGAGAAAAGTAAGAGTTCATTCCAATAAATGATCTATTACATACACACACACGCCATAGTAAAATGCTTTTCTGCAAAACAAACAAGGGACCCATACAATAAGAATATTGGCAGAAAAGGTAAAAATGAATATATAACAACATAACTACCCAATTGAAAGCTGGCAAGGCTTTACAGCTGGGGCCTGCATTCGAGTAACTGCAAAAAGAGAGGCTATGTGGACATAAGACAGCAGAACAGCTAACAAACACATATGTACCAAGGTGTTTATAATGGTAGAGGCAGAGAACTAAAGTGGAAGTCAACAGCTTCCCTTGTTCATTCACGTCAGAGGAGAACGAATCATAGCAACTACTGAGGGAGTGACTCAAACAGGAATTTGAGAAATTTGGAAAGGAGAAGAATGAAAAAAGAAGGTGGAAACTCTAAACCTCGGGTGTATCTGTTTATGCAAAACTAATGGACCATGATGTGGCCAATCTACAAGTAACAATGAAAGCTGGGTGTCTCTGTAAATTGATGTGATGGACACCGTCCATCTAAAGATGGGTAGAAGAAATAGATAATCCAGATTTGGGTCTCTTTCACTCATCATGTCCTAAAGGAGGTGCTGAGACTTCCTGGTTTGAGATTATAAACCCAGAGAAGTAACTAATTAAGAAGTAGAGTCTTTCTAGAAGATTGGTTACCTATTAGTAATTCTGAAAGGAAAAAAATAGAAGCCAAATTTAACAACAGCTGATAATCTCTCAAAAGAATTTGGGAAGACAAAAACGAAAAATGTTTGTAAATCATCACTAAGTTCTCAAAACCAAAATCAAACTGACCATCCTTGGCATATTTACCCAATAGGCAATTGGGGGGGGCGTGTTTCAGCCCTTAGAAGCCCTTAGATCTGACCTGACTGTGGAGGAAACCAGGACCTTAAAAAGGAGATGCACAGGCATTTGCCATCTTCACAAAACCCAGAAGGCTACTTCTTACATGGAGGGAGGTACACAGAGATTGTCTTCAATGAGATGTTGTTGTTGTTAGGTGCCATCTAGTTGGTTCCAGCTTATAGCGACACTATGTACAACAGAATGAAACACGGCCTAGCCCTTCACCATCCTCACAATCATTGCTATTTGAGTCCATTTTTACAGTCACTGTGTCAATCCATTCCATCCCACTAAGGGTCTTCCTCTTTTTTGCTGATCCCCTACCAAGTATGATGTACTTCAGGGACTGATCCCTCCTGATAGATAACATGTCCAAGATACGTGGGACACAGTCTCACCCTCCTTGCTTCCAAGGAGTATTCTGCTTGTATTTCTTCCAAGACAGGTTTGTTCATTCTTTTGGCAGTCCGTGGTATATTCAATTTTCTTTGCCAACACCATAATTCAAAGCTGTGAATTCTTCTTCGCTCTTCCTTATTCATCGTCCAGCTTTCATATGCACATGAGGTGATAGAAAAAGCCATGGTTTGGGTCAGATGCACCTTATTCTTCAAGGTGACATCTTTGCTTTCTAACACTTTAAAGAGGTCTTTTGAAGCAGATTTGCCCAATGCAATTTTTTTTTTTTCATTTTTGTTCATAGTTGCCTCCAAGTCCAAGATGTTCACCTAGAAAATCTTTAGGAGAAGAACGAGCTCTTTGCATGGTTCCACAGATAATAACGAAAATTCTCTGGGAAGGAGACAGCTGTTTCATCAATTGGGAAGGTAGCAGATGGCCACTCAAGAAAAGGCCGTTTTACTCCTACTCCCTGGGTACTGGGGTCTGAATGAGCATACTTGAAAAATCACTCCCTCTTCCTTGAAAATGGTCTTCTCTTGGCTTCTGTGACATTTGTCACTTCCCTACTAAATGGGCAGCTATTTCCCAGACTGTTACTCTTCTTCCTCCTATAACCATAAATGATTGATCTCTCCATAGTTAGGTCTTAGGACCACTTCTCAGCTTTGTCTGCCCTTCTACCACAATCTAGGTGATCTCATCCTGTTCCACGGCTTTACATAAATTCTATAGGCCAACAATTCCCAATTTGCCTGACTCTCTCCCTAAATTCCATGTTCGTACATCCAAGCCCTATTCAGCACCTCCACTTGGCTAACCAACCCAAAGAACAAAAAAGAAACCAGTTGTCATTGAGTCAATTCTGACTCATAGAGACACTATTGAACAGAGCATAACTGCCCCATATGGTTTCCAAGGAGTGGCTGGTCGATTCAAAGTTCCGACCTTTTGGTTAGCAACTAAGGTCTTAACCACAACAAATATCTCAAATGTCTCTAAAACCAAGCTCTTGGTTTTTCCCACTCCCCTCCTAATCTGTTTTCCCAGTGTCAATAAAAGGCACCACCATTGCTCAAGGCAAGAGCCTAAAAGTCACATTTTACTCATCCCATAGTCAATTTATCAATGAATTCTAACAACTCTCTATTCATTGCTGTTAGTTGTCGTCAGGTCGATTCTTGATTCTGAATCATAGAGACCCCATGTGTGCAGATAGAAATGTAGTCTATCAGGTTTTCAGGGCTATAACCTTTCAGATGCAGATCACCAGGTCTGTCTTCTGAGGCTCCTCTGGGTGAGTGTGAACCAGCAGGCTTTCAGTTAGTAGTCCAGTGCTTGATCACTAGTGCCACCCGGGGGCTCCTAAAATTTGGTATATCTATATACACTACATGTCTCCCATCTACCCATTTCTCCCCATCTCTGCTGCTCTCCCTCTGATGGTAGCATCATGTTCCTTTGGTCTAAGGAAGTGACCTTAAAATGATCTTCTTACTTCCACTCTTGAACACTGAGAGCCAATTCTCCACACAACCCCAAAGCATAATTATTTAAAACATAAATCAAGTGGTATCCCTGCATGTTTAAAGCTCTCCAATGACTTTCTGCCATGCTAAAGAGTAACATTAATACTCCAGCTATCACCTGTAAAATTCTACAATATTTGCCCTTTGCCTGCCCTTCTAACCTTTGAACTCACTACACTCCAGTCCTGTGGTCTGCTGTTTTTTCCTCAAAATTTTCAAGTTCAGGCCCATCTCAGGGCCTTTGCATTTAAAGTTCTTTTTGCCTACAATGCCTTTCCCCTTTGGCCTGGTTACTAGGGAAATTAAAGAAGGAAAGGAAGGAAATCAGATGTTGTTGCTATTATTGTTGTTTTTGTTAGTTGTCATTGATTCAGCTAAAAATCGTGGTGACCGTATGTGTGTTGTTGTTGTTGGGGGCCATCAAGCTGGTTCTGACAATGTAATGAAACACTGCCCAGTCCTGCACCATCCTCATGATCCTTTTTATGATTGAGCCCATTGTTGCAGCCACTGTGTCAGAACATCTAGTTGAGGGTCTTCCTCTTTTTTGCTGACGCTCTACTTTACCAAGCATGATGTCCTTCTCTGGGGACTGTTCTTTCCTGATAAAATGTCCAAACTGTGTGAGACAAAGTCTTGCCATCTCGCTTCTAAAGAGCATTCTGGTTGTACTTCTTTGAAGACAGATTTTTTCATTCTTTTGGAAGTCTGCTGTATATTCAACATTCTTTGCCACCACCATAATTCAAAAGCATCAATTCTTCTTAGGTCTTCCTTATTCGTTGCCCAGCTTTCACATGCATATGAGGTCATTGAAAACAACATGGCTTGGGTCAGGCGCACCTTAGTCTTAAAGTGACACTTTTGCTTTTTTAGCACTTCAAAGAGGTCTTTTGCAGCAGATTTGCCCAATGCAAAGCATCATTTGATTTCCTGACTGCTACTTCCATGGGTGTTGATTGTGGATCCAAGTAAAATGAAATCCTGGACAACTTCAATCTTTTCTCCATTTATCATGATGTTGTTATTGGTCCAGTTGTAAGCATTTTTGTTTCTTTATGTGAAGGTGCAATTCATACTAAAGGCTGTATGTAGCCTTTGATCTTCATCAGTAAGTGCTTCAAGTCCTCTTCACTTCCACCAAGTAAGGTTGTGTCATCTGGTATTGCAGATTGTTAATGAACCTTCCCCCAACCCCAGTGCCATGTTCTTCTTCACATAGTCCAGATTCTTGGATGATTTGCTCAGCATACAGATTGAATAAGTATGGTGAAAAGATGCAATCTTGATGCACATCTGTCTTGACTTTAAACTACACAATATCGCCCCTTGTTCTATTCCAACAACGGCCTCTTGATCCACATAGTTCCCTCAAGAACATGATTAAGTGTTTTGAAATTCCCATTCTTCACAATGTTATCCATAATTTTTTTATGATCTGCGTGGTTGAATGCCTTAGCATAGTCAATAAAACACAGGTAAACATCTTTCTGGTATTCTCTGCTTTCAGCCAGGGTCCATCTGACATCAGCAGTGATATTCCTCATTCCATGTCCTCTTCTGTACCAGGCTTGAATTTCTGGCAGTTCTTGTCAATGTACTGCTGCAGCCGCTTTTGAATGATCTTCAGCAAAATTTTACTTGCATATGCTGTTAATGATATTGTGCTATAATTTCCACATTTGGTTGTATCACATTTCTTTGGAATAGGCATAAATATGATCTCTTCCAGTCACTTGGCCAGGTCAGTGTCTTCCAAATTTCTTGGCATAGATGAGTGAGCATTTCCAGCACTATATATGTTTGTTGAAACATCTCAATTTGTACTCCCTCAATTCCTGCAGCCTTGTTTTTTGCCAACGTCTTCAGTTCCACTTAGACTTCTTCCTTCAGTCCGTTGGTTATTGATCAAATGCTACCTCCTGAAATGTTTGAACATCACAAATTCTTTTTGGGGCAGTGACTCTGTATATTTCTTCCATCTTCTTTGGATGCTTCCTGTGTTGTTCAATATTTTCCCCCCCAGAATCGTTCACTATCACAACTCAAAAACTGAATTTTTTCATTTTGTTGTACTGGTGGGGGGGGGGGGGGGTTGCGTATTGCTGTGATCCTGGAAGCTATGCCACCAGTATTCAAATACCAGCAGGGTCAACCTTGGCAGACAGGTTTCAGCTGAGCTTCCAGACTAAGACGGACTAGGAAGAAGGACCCAGCAGTCTACTTCTTAAAAGCATTAGCCAGTGAAAACCTTACGAATAGCAGCGGAACATTGTCTGATACAGTGCCAGAAGATGAGACCCTCAAGTTGGAAGACACTTAAAATGCAACTGGGGAAGAGCTGCCTTCTCAAAGTAGAGTTGACCTTAATGACGTGGATGAAGTTAAGCTTTTGGGACCTATACTTGCTGATGTGGCATGACTCAAAATGAGAAGAAACACCTACAAACATCAATTAACAATAGGAACGTGGAACGTACAATGTACAAATCTAGGAAAATTGGAAGTCGAAAAAATGAAATGGAGAGGTGGGACTATGATGCCTGATTAGGCAGAAGCTTCCATTGAATCCCCTTGCAACAAAGGCTCAAAAAAAAAAAAAAAAAAGTGAATCAATTACATACATGACAATCTACGAACTCTGACCATCAAACACAGAGCTAAGGAATTGACCTGAATGACAGAGGAGCGAGAGACCACTCACTGAAGCAGCAACCAGTTTCCGGAGCCTGGTGTGTCACACCCCAGCCCTCAGCCCTTGGTGCTGGGCTTTGGAGCAAGTCCAGTGGGGATGATAGTGGCTTCCTGAGACAAGGCAACCACAGGATGCAGCCCTAACCCCCAGGGGCAATCACCATGGGGACCCAGCCAGCACACACAGGCTACAAACCAACCTGAGTGACAGGAAAGCAAGAGGCCGTGCAGAAGCAGCCCCCTTCCCCAATCCCTTGGTGGTGGGCTTTGAAGAGAGTGCGGCAGGGCTGATGGTGGCTTCCTGAGACAAGGCAAGCAAAGACGCAGCCCTAACCCTCTGGGGCAATCTCAGCAGGGACCCAGCCAGCACACACAGGCTACACCCTTCTGGAATCTCAGATAAAACAGCTTTCCTGAAACAAGTTAAGTGATTTTGTCTATTTTATGCTACTCTCTCCTATCTATCTGATCCCTCCCCTCCCTGCCCCAGGTGGCTTCATTAACATTTGAATTCCCTGGGCCAGAGAGAGAAGTGCTCTGCAGTTTTTTTTTTCTCTAACCCATTCTCCTGGCCTGGGAAAAGCAGCAAATAACAATCAGGGGAAAATTCCTTTCCTGAATTCCCTAAACTGGAATAACAATACAGAAGCAGCATCATCCAGGCATGAGATCCACAGCCTTTGGCTTTCACCACTACATGGAACCAGGTGGCTATTATAATGCAAAAGCAATTCTGTTACAGATCTGACTGCAATTGTTTCAGCTGAGCAATGGAGAGACAGGTTTTGGAGGTCTGATACTGCTTTACCTGTGAAACAGAGCCCTCACTGACCCACAGCAGGGAACGGAGGGCTGAGGCTCCATCCGCACCACCTAGTCACCTGCTAAAGGGGTCTAAGGATAGTGGTGCCTACCAGTCTTTAGAGGTACAAGCATTGGATGCCTAAGGCATAGCAGCAGAGCACACCCACCAGAGTGCTCTAGAGAACAGATACACTTCTTCCTCACTAGCACTTGGGGGAAGGCTGTCAGCACCCTGCCCTCTTCAGAGTGTGACCCCCTGACACTACTAGAAACTGGTGCATACAACCATCACCACTACTCCTCTAAGATAGTAGGTGAGTGCCTACACCACACATTAGATGACACACTATCAGGACACCTGGGCTGATTCTATTCAAAAATAGTGAATAGACTCACAGGCTCATATACCTGGTAACAGCTCAAACCAGCAGGTAACAGGACATAAGTGATACAAAGGCTCCAACAATCAACTTAGTGTACTCTAGTAGCACAGCTGGGTGTCTTGAAACAAAACAAAATAAGAAGATAAGATTCAGTGAGCAAATATAAAATAAATCATTACAATAACTTATACATGGCTCAGAGACAGCAGTCGATATCAAATCACATAAAGAAGCAGACCATGATTGTATCTACAAAAAAACCCAAATCAGAGAATCAAGACCTTTCCCAGATGAAGATGTATTCCTGGAATTTCCAGATGTAGAATATGAAAGACTAATATATAGAATGCTTCAAGACATCAGGGATGACCTCAGAAATGAAATAAGCCAATCTTCAGAAAAAGCCAAGGAACACACAGATAAAGCAGTTGAAGAAATCAAAAAGATTATTCAAGAACATAGTGAAAAAGTTTACTAAGATGCAAGAATCCATAGAGAGACAGTATTCAGAAATTCGAAAGATTAACAAAATTACAGAAATAGACAACTCAATAGGAAGTCAGAGGAGTAGAATCAAGGAAGTGGAATGCAGAGTTGGAAAGATAGAGGATAAGGCAATGGCACCAATATACTTGAAGAAAAATCAGATAAAAGAATTAAAAAAAAAATGAAGAAACCCTAAGAATCAGGTAGGACTTTATCAAGAAGAATAACTTGCATGTGATTGGAATTCCAGAATAGGGAGGGATAACAGAAAATACAGAGCGAATAGGTGAAGATCTGTTGGCAGAAAACTTCCCTGGCATCATGAAAGATGAAAGGATATCTACCCAAGATGCTCATGGAACCCCATACAAGACTGATCCAAAGAGAAAATCACCAAGGCATATTATCATCAAACTTGCCAAAACCAAAGATAAAGAGAAAATTTTAAAAGCAGCCAGGGATAAACAAAAAGTCACCTACAAAGAAGAATCAATAAGAATAAGTTCGGACTACTCAGCGGAAACCATGCAGGCAAGAAGGCAATGGGATGACATATATAGAGCACTGAAAGAGAAAAAGTGCCAGCCAAGAATCATATATCCAGCAAAACTCTCTCAAATATGAAGGTGAAATTAAAACATTTACAGATAAACACAAGCTTAGAGAATTTGCAAAAACCAAACAAAAGCTACAAGAATTACTAAAGAAAATTGGTCAGAAAATCAAAAATATCAGATCCCAACACAACACAAGGTCACAGAACAGAACATCCTGATATCAACTCAAATAGGGAAATCACAAAAACAATTTAAGATTAATAATTAAAAAAAACTCAAAACAGGGAAACATTGAAGTCATTATGTAAAAGAAGACAATAATCAATAAACAGGGACTAAATACAGGAGGCATAGATCTTACATACGGAGAGGAAATCAAGGCTTTATATGGCGATACAAGTTAGGTTTTTACTTAGAAAAATAGGGGTAAATATTAAAGTAACCACAAAGAGGACTAACAATTCCTTACTTCAAAATGAAAACCAAGATAAACATAATGACTCAGCAAAATAAATACAACTACCATGAAAATGAGGAACACACAATTTACAAAGAAAAACTCAGCACACAAAAGTAAGTGGAAAAATGAAATTGTCAACAACACATACAAAAAGGCATCAAAATGACAGCACTAAACTCATACTTATCTATAATTATGCTGAATGTAAATGGACTAAATGCACCAATAAAGAGACAGAGGGTTGCAGATTGGATAAAAAAAACATAATCTAGCTATATGCTGCCTACAAGAGACATATCTTAGACTTAGAGACACAAACAAACTAAAACTCAAAGGACGGAAAAAAAAATATCAAGCAAACAACAATCAGAAAAGAGCAGGAGTAGCAATATTAATTTCTGACAAAATAGACATTAAACTTAAATGCACCACAAAAGATAAAGAAGGGCACTATATAATCATAAAAGGGGAAATTTACCAGGAAGATATAACCATATTATATATTTACGCACCCAATGACAGGGCTGCAAGATACATAAAACAAACTCTAACAGCATTGAAAAGTGATATAGACACCTCCACAATTACAGTAGGAGACTTCAACACACCACTTTCAGTGAAGGACAGGACATCCAGTAAGAAGTTCAATAAAGACATGGAAAATCTAATTGCCACAATCAACCAACTTGACCTCATAGACTTATACAGAATGCTCCACCCAACAGTAGCCAAGTATGCTTTCTTTTCTAGTGCACGTGGAACATTCTCTAGAATAGATCACATATTAGGTCATAAAGGAAGCCTTTGCAGAATCCAAAACACTGAAATATTACAAAGCATCTTCTCTGATCATAAGTCCATAAAAGTAGAAATCAATAACAGAAAAACCAGGGAAAAGAAATCAAACTTTTGGAAACTGAACAATACCCTGCTCAAAAAAGACTGGGTTATAGAAGACATTAAGGAGGGAATAAAGAAATTCAGAGAGTCCAGTGAGAATGAAAACACTTCCTTTCAGAGCCTTTGCGACACAGTGAAAGCAGTGCTCAGAGGTCAGTTTATACCAATAAATGCACAGATATACAAAAAGGAGAAAGGGCCAGAATTAAAGAACCGTCCTTACAACTTGAACAAATAGAGAGCAACAAAAGAAACCCTCAGGCACCAGAAGAAAACAAATACTAAAAATTAGAGCAGAATTAAATGAATTAGAGAACAGAAAAACAATTGAAAGAATTAACAAAATTGATAAACCATTGGCAGACTGACTAAACAAATACAGGAAAGGAACCGTAATCTGAATGAGAAATGAGATGGACCATATTGCAACAAACCCAACTGAAATTAAAAGAATCATAACAGATTACTACGAAAAATGGTACTCTTACAAATTTGAAAACCTAGAAGAAATGGATGAATTCCTAGAAACACAATACCTACCTAAACTAATGCAAACAGAAGTAGAAGAACTAAATAGACCCATAACAAAAAAAAAGAGATTGAAAAGGTAATCAAAAAACTCCCAACAAAAAAAACCCCTGGACCTGACGGCTTCACTGGAGAGTTCTACCAAACTTTCAGAGAAGAGGTAACACCACTACTACTAAAGGTATTTCAAACCATAGAAAAGGAAGGAATACTCCCGAACTCATTCTATGAAGCCAGGATATCCCTGATACCAAAACCAGGTAAAGGCACCACAAGAAAAGAAAATTACAGACCTATATCTCTCATGAACTTAGATGCAAAATTCTAGCCAATAGAATTCAACAACAGATGAAAAAAAAAATTCATCAAGACCAAGTGGGATTTATACCAGGTATGCATTAGAAAAAAAAATGAATGTAATCAACCATATAAATAAAACAACAACAGCAAACATCATCCTTAATCGAGAGATTCTGAAAGCATTCCCCTTGAGAACGGGAACCAGACACGGATGCCCCTTATCACCACTCTTATTCAACATTGTGCTGGATGTCCTTGCCAGAGCAATTAAGCTAGATAAAGAAATAAAGGACATCCAGATTGGTAAGGAAGAAGTAAAAGTATCTCTATTTGCAGATGACATGATCTTATACACAGAAAACCCTAAAGAATCCTCAAAAAAAAAAAAAAAAACTCCTGAAACTAATAGAAGAGTTCGGCAGAGCATCAGGATACAAGATAAACATACAAAAATCAGTTGCATTCCTCTACACCAACAAAAAGAACATCAAAGAAGAAATCACCAAATCATTACCATTTACAGTACCCTCCAAGAAGATAAAATACTTAGGAATAAATCAAACCAGAGACATAAAGACCTACAGAAAGAAAACTACAAGGCACTACTGCAAGAAACCAAAAGAGACCTACGTAAGTGGAAAAACATACCTTGCTCGTGGATACAAAGACTTAACATCCAAAAAACGTCTATTCTACCAAAAGCCATTTATACATACAATGCAATATAATGCAAATTCCAATGACATTTTTTAATGAGATGGAGAAACAAATCACCAACTTCATATGGAAGGGAAAGAGGCCCCAGAGAAGTAAAGCATTACTGAAAAAGAAGAAAGTGGGAGGCCTCTACCTGATTTTAGAACCTATTTTACTGCCGCAGTATTCAAAACAGCGTGGTACAACAACAGGCACATAGACCAATGGAACAGAATTGATAATCCAGATATAAATCCATCCACATATGAGCGGCTGATATCTGACAAAGGCCTAGTGTCTGTTAATTGGGGAAAAGATAGTCTTTTTAACAAATGGTGTTGGCATAGCTGGATATCAATCTGCAAAAAAATGAAACAAGATCCATGCCTCATACCATGCACAAAATGAACTCAAAATGGATCGAAGACCTAAACGTAAAGACTAAAACAATAAAGATCATGGAATAAAAAATAGGGACAACGTTAGTAGCCCTAATACATGGCATAAAGAGAATACAAAACATTACTAGAAATGCCGAAGAGAAATCAAGTAACTGGGAGCTTCTAAAAATCAAACGCCTATGCTCATCCAAAGACTTAACCAAAAGAGTAAAAAGACTACAGACTGGGAAAAAGTTTTCAGCTATGACATTTCCGACCAGAGCCTGATCTCTAAAATCTACATGATTCTGCTAAAACTCAACCACAAAAAGACAAATAACCCAATTAAAAAAATGGGCAAAGGGTATGAACAGCACTTCACTAAAGAAGACATTCAGGCGGCTAACAAATACATGGGGAAATGCTCTCAATCATTAGCCATTACAGAAATGTAAATCAAAACTACACTGAGGGCCCATCTCACTCTAACAAGGCTGGCGTTAATCCAAAAAACACAAAATAATCAATATTGGAGAGTTTGTGGAGAGACTGGAACACTTACATACTGCTGGTGGGGATGTAAAATGGTAGAACCACTTTGGAAATCGATTTGGCACTTCCTTAAAAATCTAGAAATAGAACTACCATATGATCCAGCAATTCCACTCCTTGGAATATATCCTAGAGAAATAAGAGCCTTTACACGAACAGAGATATGCACACTCGTGTTCATTGCAGCACAGTTTACAATAGCAAAAAGTTGGAAGCAACCAAAGTGCCCATCAATGGATGAATGGATAAATTTTTTATATTCACACAATGGAATACCACACATCGATAAAGAGCAATGTTAAATCCATGAAACATTTCATAACATGGAGAAATCTGGAAGGCATTATGCTGAGTGAAATCAGTCAATTGCAAAAGGACAAATGTTGTATAAGACCACTATTATAAGAACTGGAGAAACAGTTTAAGCTGAGAAGAAAATACTCTTTGATGGTTATGAGGGGGGGAGGGGGGAAGGAGGGAGAGAGGGGAGAGAAGGGTATTCACTAATTAGGTAGTAGATAAATTTCATTTTAGGTGAAGGGAAAGAGCACACAATACAGGAGAGGTCAACACAAATGGACTAAACCAAAAACAAAGAAGTTTTCTTAATAAACTGAACACTTCAAAGGCCAGCGTAGCAGGGGCGAGGGCTTGAGGACCATGGTTTCAGGGGACATGTAAGTCATTTGGCATAATAAAATCTATTAAGAAAACATTCTGAATCCCACTTTGGAGAGTGGCTTCTGGGGTCTTAAATGCTAGCAAGCGGTCATCTAAGATGCATCAATTGATCTCAACCCACCTGGAACATGGAATAATGAAGAACACCAAAGACACAAAATAATTGTGAGCCTAAGAGACAGAAAGGACCACATAAACCAGATGGTGCCTGGCCACAACGGATGTCTGCCCTGACAGGGAACTCAACAGAGAAACCCCAAGGGAGCAGGAGAACAGTGGGATGCAGACCCCAAATTCTTGTAAAATGCCAGACTTAATGGTCAGACTGGGACTGGATGGATCACAGGGGCCATGGACCCCAGACCTTCTGTTAGCCCAGGGCAGGAACCATTCCCTAAGCCAACTCTTCAGACAGGGATTGGATGGAATAGGGGATGGGAAATGATATTGGTGAAGAACAAGCTTCTTGGATCAAGTGATCACATGAAACTATGTTGGCATCTCCTGTCTAGAGGGGAGATGAGAGGGCAAAGGGGACCAGAAGCTACCCAAATGGACACAAGGAGAGGAGAGAGTGGAGAAAAGTTCTGCGCTATCTCATCAGAGGGAGAGCAATTAGGAGTGTATAGCAAGGCGTATGTAAATTTTTGTATGAGAGACTGACCTGATTTGTAAACTTTCACTTAAAGCACAATAAAAATTAATTAAAAAAAAGTGATACCAATTAAAAAAAGGGGGGGGGGAATAAAGCTCTTTATCTCATGACAAAATAAACTCATTGGTTTATACAAGCAGATGAGGTTAATATTCTGTAGTTACATACCTTGGTATGTTGAAAAGGAATGACTGAAAGTGGTAACTTGGAAATGGAAAACTTTCAGGTAAGTGTGTATGTACATATATGCAAGAGTGAAGCTCGAGCAAGCCCTGTGTGACAATCTCTGTGTCAACACATGCATTCTCTGCTTCCCTTCTTGGACCATGCTGGAGAGAAAAACTCAGCAATGAAAGTTGACAATGCCAGTATAGTTTTCAGATGTCCTTTGGTTTGGTGTTTACTAGAGAAATAAATGGGTTTTGGAACATTAAAACTGTAAGAATTAATTAACTCACATACTTAATCACTAACTCTTCTCTATTTCAGATTTAATGTTTTTTGAAATGTGGGAGAAAGGGTGAAAATAAGGACTTTTTAAAAAATGTTATTGTGTTTTAGGTGAATGTTTACAGTGAACATTAGTTTCTCCTTCAAAAATGTGCACACAGATTCTTTAGTGACATTGGTTGAAATGTGTTAGCACTCTTCCCCTTTCCCTTTCCACCCTGGGTTCTCCATGTCTATTCATCCAGTTTTCCTGTTCATTTCTGCCTTCCATCTTTGCTTTTGGGCAGGTGTTGCCCATTGGTCTCCTATACTTGATTAAATTAAGTAGTACGTTCCTCACATGTGTTAATTTTTGTTTTATAGGCCTGTCTAATCTTTCGCTGAATGTTAGACTTGGGGAGTGGCTTCAGTTCTAAGTTAGCAGGATGTTCGAAGGGCCACACACAGTCTCGGGGGATTCTTCCAGTCTCTGTTAGATCAGTTAAGTCTGGTCTAGTGTGTGTGTGTGTGTGTGTGTGTGTGTGTGTGTGTGAATTTGAATTTTGCTCTAGGTTTTTCTCTCACTCAGTCCTAGGAGACTCTACTGTGATCCCTGTCAAAGTGGTTGGTAGTGGTAGAGAGGCACCATCTAGTTTTTCTGGGCTCAGGCTGGTAGAGGCTATGGTTTATGTTGTTCTTGGTCCTTTGGACTAATATTTTCCTTGTGTCTTTTGTTTATTTCATTCTCCTTTGCCCTGGATGGTATGGGATCAATAGATGTATCTTAGATGGCCACTCGCAAGCTTTTGAGACCCCAGATGCTACTCACCAAAGTAGGATGTAGAACATTTTCTTTATGAACTGTGTTATGCCAGTTGACCTAGATGTCCCCTGAGGCCGTGGTCTGGGGCCCTCAGCCCCAGTAACTTTGTCTCTCTAGGTGTTGGAATATGTCAAGGAAGCTTCTATGACTTTACCTTGGTTCAAGTTGTGCTGACTTCCCCTAAATTGTGTGTTGTCTTTCCCTTGACCAAAGTTAACACTTGTCTATTATCTACTTAGTGATTTCCCCTCCCCATCCCTCTTCTCCCTCAAACCATTGAAGATTGCTTTTTCTGTGTATAAATCTTTCCTTGAGCTTTTATAATAGTGGGCTTATACAATATTTGTCTTTTTATGACTGACTTATTTCATTCAGCATAATGCCCTCCAGATGCATCCATGTTGTGAGAAGTTTCACAGATTCATCACTTTTGTTTACCCTTGCTTAGTATTCCATTGTGTGTATATACCGTAATGTGTTTATCCATTCTTCTGTTGATGGTCACTTATGTTGTTTCCATCTTTTTGCTATTGTAAATAGTGCTGCAATGAACATGGGTGTGCATATGTCTATTTGTGTGATGGTTCTTATCTCTCTAAGTATGTTCCTAGGAGTGGGATTGCTGTATAGTATGGTATTTCTATTACTAGCTTTTTAAGGAGGTGCCATATTGTTTTCCATAGTGGTTTTACCATTTTACATTCCCACCAGCAGTGCATAAGAGTTCCAATCTCCCTGCAACGTCTCCAACATTTGTTATTTTCTGTTTTTTTTTTTTTTTAATTAGTGCCAGTACTGTTGGGACAAGATGATATCTCATTGTAATTTTGATTTGCATTTCTCTGATGGCTAATGATCGTGAACATTTCTTCCACGTGTCTGTTAGATTCCTGAATGTCTTTTTTGGTGAACTGTCTGTTCATATCCTTTGTCTGTTTTTAAGTTGGATTGTTTGTCTTTTTGTTATTGAGGTGTTGGAGTATTCTATAGATTTTAGAGATTAGACCCTTGTCGGATATGTCTTACCCCGCAAAAATTTCACAGTCTATAGATTCTCTTTTTACTCTTTCGTTAAATTCTTCTGATGAGCATAAGTGTTTAATTTTTAGGAGCTCCCAGGTAACTAATTTATCTTCTGGTGTTTGTGCACTGTTTTTTATGTTTTTATTCTCTTTATTCCAGAACACCAAGGACACAAAGTGATTACGAGCCCAAGAGACAGAAAGGGCCACATGAACCAGAGACTACATCATCCTGAGACCAGAAGAACTAGATGGTGCCTGGCTACAACTGCTGACTGCCCTGACAGGGAACACAACAGAGGACCCCTGAGGGAGCAGGACAGCAGTGGGATGCACACCCCAAATTCTCATAATACCAGACTTAATGGTCTGAATGAGACTGGAAGGACCCCGGTGGTCATGGCCCCCAGACCTTCTGTTGGCCCAGGACAGGAACCATTCCTGAAGCCAACTCTTCAGGCATGGATTGGACTGGACAATGGGTTGGAGAGGGATGCTGGTGAGGAATGAGCTTCTTGGATCAGGTGGACACTTGAGACTATGTTGGCATCTCTTGCCTGGAGGGGAGATGAGAGGGTGGAGGGGGTTAGAAGCTGGTGAAAAGGACACACAAAGAGAGAGTGGAGGGAGAGAGCAGGCTGTCTCATTAGGGGGAGAGTAATTGGGAGTGTGTAGCAAGGTGTACACGGGTTTTTGTGTGACAGACTGACTAGATTGTAAACTTTCACTTAAAGCACAATAAAAATTATTTTTTAAAAATGGCAGGAACTGGTGGCTTTCTGACTGTGGTGGTACAGCAGGGCCAGTAGAAAGGGGTGAAAAATAAGAACGTGAAAAGAAAAAAAAAACTAACGACATGGTGGGTGCCAGGTGATTGGGGGCAGAGGAGACCCAACAGCCTGTTGGAAGGGAGGGGAGGTAATGTACAGGGCTATGTGGGAATGACAAAGAACAGAAGGAAAAAAAGCAACAACAAAAAATGGTAGGGTGGCAGAAACAGGCAGGTGGGGGCAAGGCATACCCAGGGCAGTGCTGGGCTGGTGGATCTCTAGTTGTGGTGGCATAGTGTGGCCTGGCAGAAAGGGGAGGAAGTGGCGTACAGGGCTAGCTTGGAGGGAGAAATGAAAAAAAAATTGGCATGCTGGGAGCAAGCAGGTGGGGTGGTGCAGACCCCAGGCAGCAGCAAGCCAGTGGCTCTCTAGCCGAGGTGGTATGATGTGGCCCAGTGGGAAGAGGTGCAGGTGGCATATTGGCATAGGTGGGAGGGAGAAAGAAAAGGAAGAAACAGGAAAAAATGGCACTGCAGAAGCCAACGAGTGGGATGGGGCAAACCCATGGTAATGGCATGCTTGTAGCTCTCTAGCGAAGTGGCGTGGCATGACCTATGCGGAAGGGGCAAGGATAGCATATAGGACTAGGTGGGAGGGAGAAAGAAAAGGAAGAAGCAGAAAACAAGAGAAAGAAATGACATGGCATGACCCGGCAGGTGAGGGGAGGGTAGACCTGGGGTGATGGCAGGCCAATAGCTCTCTAGCAAGTTGGTACAACATGGCCCATCTGGAAGAGGTGGAGGTGGCATACGGGGCAGGAGTGTGAGGAGTGGGAAAGTGTGTTTCTCTGGTTACTGGGTGTTCTGTCTCCTGTTCAGAGCTCCATGATGTTACCTTCCCATACTCCCTGTCTGGGGTCATTGCTGGCTGTGTTCCAGGATGGCAACTGTGTGCCATGATAGTTGGAAGGGGACCTCCACTCTGTATCTTTCCCTGTTCTCTGTTTTCCTTTAGCTTCTTCTTCCATCTAGTGTTTGACCTATATCTTTATCCATTCATTTGATGCTTAGGGTTCCAAGGTTGACATTTGTATCTGTTTTACTTAGTTTTTCATGTCTTTGCTGCAAAACAATGGCATGACGCATTTTCTAGGGCATCATGTTCTGGATTTGCTTTTTAACATTTCACATTTCAGTTGTGATTTCCTTAATGTGAGGAGAAATTCCTTCTTGGATTCCTTGAATTTCAGGGAAAATTTCTCCCTACTTCTTTAGGAAAGAACTCTTTGTCTCAGACGAACTCTTAAGTGTCTCTACAGGATTGGAGATTAGGCACTGATAAGGAAGAAAAAAAAATTTAATGCAGCATGCCCGCAGTTAGGAGTTGGATAAAACTTTTTAATAGTTTTGGTCTAAAGCCACTACCTCCCAGCTTGGCAGAACAGGTGAAGGTAATAACTCTATCGCCCTTCTCCAGTGAAAGCACAGGATGAAGTAATTTTGAAAGGACTATTACATACTTTTATTTTTAAATAAAAAATAAAATGTGAGCAAGCATATGGTACAATATCCGTGGAATCTTACTTGAGGTTCACAATTGTAACAGGGAGAATTTTTTTCATAAATTTGGGCTTTAGTTCTTTGAGGTGAAAATGTGTTTCATCTCATTCTCACCACAGAAAGCACCCCAAAACAGAAAATTATGAGTATAAAAAACCCATTGCCATCAAGTCTATTCTGACTCTTGGTGGCCCCACAGGACAGAGTAGAACTGCACCATAGGGTTTCCAAAGCTGAGGGTCTTTATGGAAGGAGACTGTTACATCTATCTCCCACAGAGTAGCTGGTGGTTTTGAACTGCCAACCTTTTGGTTAGCAGCTGCACGCTTTAACCACCAAGCCACCAGGGCTCATTGTTGGTATAAGGAGGTATATTGTAATCCATACCAAAAAATGTGAATACTATCATTCCAGCAATGGTAACCTTCTAACTTTCTACTTTTCTCTTTGTGCAAAACACTCTGCGCCAGCCCCCACAATGTCAGCAAATTGCATGAATATTTTAAAGTATATAAATATAAAGTGAATATGGAAGTGTAACTGAAATGTTCTTATCTGTGCTTTTCTTTCATGATTTGATTTTTGTGACCTCAGACAACATTGTAAAAAATCATAAGGAAATTGTCAGATATAAACTTTCCGGGTAAGAGTTTTCACATTGGAATCTTGTACACTGGGTGGTGCAAAGGGTTAAGCACTGGACTACTAACTGAAATGTCAGGGGTTCCAGCTCACCTAGAGGCGTCTGGTGGTCTGCTTCCGAAAGGTCACACAGCCTTGAAAACCCTATGGAACAGTTCTACTCTGCACACATGGGGTTGCCAAGAGTCAGAATTGACTTGAAAAACACATTTTTTGTAAGTTTTTTCTTCTTGATACTATGTATTTATTTTCTTAAAGCCTATAAATATTGACTTTATATTAAAATTTGATCAGAAAACCCAATATCCAAGAAACTTTTTCCACTAGTTTGATTGAAGCTTTTTAAATATCCAAAAGAATAGAGTTGAATCTGCTTTGCCTGATATAGCTCATTGTTTTTGACCTGTAATTTTCCATCTAGGGAGCCCTGCTAGCACAGTGGTTAAAAGCTCCACTACTAACCAAAAGGTCAGCAGTTCAAATCTACCAGCTGCTCCTTGGAAACCCTATGGGACAGTTCTACCTGTCCTATAGGGTCACTATGAGTCAGAACCGACTTGGTGGCAACAGGTTTTTGGTTTGGTTTGCATCTAGAGTTTCCAGAAAAAAAAAAAAAAAATACATTCCTTACTTTATGATTCTGTACCTGTTACGGACTAAATTGTGTTCCCCCAAAATAAGTGTTGAGATTCTACCCCTGTGCCTTTGGAAATAGAGCTTTCTTTTGTTATGTTAATGAAGGCACATCCACAAAGGCTGTGTCTTAAACCTAATCAACTCTGAGGTATAAAAAGAGCAGATTAGGCACAGAGACAAGCAAACACAAACAGGGAGAAGATAGATGCCATGTGGGGATCGCCAAGAAACAGGGGGATATCGGGGCTACAGAAGCTGAAAGAGACAAGGATCTTCCACCAGAGAAGTAAACTAAAGTTCATTAAGAAACCGGAGGGTGAACAGGCAAGTAGAAGACTATCATTACCTGAAAGGTTTATTAACCCTTTCATGGGTGAATTATTATTGTTATTATTATTATTATTGGTGATGCCATGTTTTTTCACTAATGGAATGGATGCCGAATCATTGTTTGCTGGTAGATTTTTATTACTTGAAAAAATGGGGTGCAAATTGCAAGCGGGGCATATCAGTCCCATGTTCTATGAAGCATATCATACACTCGGAACATATTGATCTCATGGCGCATCACATTTCCTGGTTACATCTGAGCCATAAAATATCTTACTCAACTTTTCAAAAATACACACAGAATACTAAGTAAACATTGCACTTGCTGCACATAATTGTTATCAGTTTGATTTAGAGCAGACTGTATAGGTACCATGTTCCGCAAAGCATAGCACACTTGTGGGACATATTGGTCTCATGGCTCAGAAAATGCATCACCAACTGTTTTCACTCCCCAAAAAACTCATTTACTTGAATATTTCTGAATGTCAGTAGCCAGACCTTCCCAATAACATAAAGGAAATAGTAAACAGACTTGCAAGCCTTATCTCACTGTACACAAGCCACAAGACACAAAAGTTTCACACAATCACTTCTCTGGGAAGCATCCCCTCACAGGAACGGCTCTCAACACTCAAATGTGGTGCAGACCAACATCCTTGTTTTTAAGCAGTTGCACCAGTATCCACCAGGACACCAGAACGTACTGAAATGGCTCAAATGCCTGCCAATAAACCTCCAGGAGCAGAAAAATGTAACATGGGCATATATAACCCATGGTTCGTGAAAGGTTAAAGCAAAATTGAGAAAAAAGTCTTTGCATAAAAATGTGTTTAAAAATACTAAAACATTTTAAAAATAAAACAGGGAAGATATCAACATTGAATCTTTCTAGAATAGCATTGACATCAAAAAAATCAATGGCAAAGGATGCGTGGCCAAGATGGCTGACTAGGTAGAAGCTACCTCGGATCTCTCTTGCAACAAAGACTCGGAAAAACAAGTGAATTGATCACTTATGTGACGATCTAAGAACCCTGACCATCAAACAGAGATGTAAAGAGTTGACCTGAGTGACAGAGACTCAGCCAGCGCAGGCAGGCTGCACACTGGCATGGCTAATGAGAGAACGAGCAACCACGGGGAAACAGCGACTGTTTTTGGAGCCTAGAGGCAGTGTCCCACTCAGAAAACCTTGGCGCCAGGCTTTGGACTGGGTGCAGGGGGATCTTAGCACGGCATCCTGAGACAGTGCAAACACGGGACGCAGCCCTAGCCCCCAGAAGTGACCTAGGGGGAAGCTCAGCCAGTGCATGCAGGCAGCACAGCAACGCAGCTGACAGGAGGAGAAGTCACCGGGAGGCAGTGACTGGTTTTGGAGCCTGGAGTGCAGCGTCCTAGCTGGGGAACCTTGGCACTGGGCTTTGGACTGGGAGTGGAGGAACTGACCATGGCTTCTGAGACAGCACAAGCACAGGACATGGGCCTGAACCTCGGGGGCAATCACAAACCAGACAACACACACAGGCTACACACCCCTCGGGAATCTCAGATAAAACAGTCATCACCAAGTAAGATAAGTAACTTTGTCTATATTCCTGGGTGCTACTCTCTCCTATCTATCTGATCCCTCCCCTCCCCTTCCCAGTTGACTTCATTAACACTGGAATTTCCTGGGCAAGAGAGTGAAGTGCTCTGTGTTTTTTTTTTTTTTTTGGTCTTTTCCTAACCCATTCTCCTGGCCTGAGAGAAGCACCCACAAAAAACCCAGGGACAGAGAATCCTTCCCTGACTTCCCAAAATTGGACTAAAAATACAGAACCAGCTCCAGCCAAGCATATGAGATCCACAGTCTTGGGCTTTCATCCCTACAGGGAAGAAGGTGGCTATTATAATGCAAAGGCAATTCTGATACGGATCTGACTGTAATTGTTTTAGTGGATTACTGGAAAGACAAGCTTCCCAGGTATGATATCTCTACCTATTAAACAGAGCCCTCAATGACCCACAACAGGGAACTGAGGGCTGAAGCTCCACCCAAACCATCCAGCCTCCTGCCATAGGGGTCTGAGGATACTGACACCTACCAATCTGTAGAGATACATGCATTGGGTGCCTAAGGTACAGCTGCAGAGCCAACCCACCAAAGTGCTTTAGGAACAGAGACACACCTACCTCACTGGCAGTTGGGGGGAGCCTGTCAGCATCCTGCCCCCTCCGGAATGTGGCCCCCTGCTGCTACTAGAATCTGGTGCACACAACTATCACCACTACTCCTCTAAGTGAATAGGTGGCAGTCTATACCACACACTTGGTGACCCAAAATCAGATTCTACTCAAGAATAATGAATGGACTCTTAGGCTTATATATCTGGTAAGAGCCCAAACCAGCTGGTAATAGGATATAAGTGATTCAAAAGCTACAACAATCAAGACAGGGCAATCTACTAGCCCATCTACGTATATTGAAAGAAAACAAAACAAGATAAGACCCAGTGAGCAAATATAAAATAAATCATTACAATATCTTATAGATGGCTCGGAGACAGCAGTTGATATCAAACCACATAAAGAAGCAGACCATGATTGCTTCTACAACTCCCCAAACTAAAGAATCAAAATCTTTCCCAAATGAAGATACAATCCTGGAATTGCCAGAGGCAGAATATAAAAAACGAATTTACAGAACGCTTCAAGACATCAGGGATGACCTCAGAAATGAAATAAGGCAATCTACAGAAAAAGCCAAGGAACACACTGATAAAGCAGTTGAAGAACTCAAAAAGATTATTCAAGAACATAGTGGAAAAATTAATAAGCTGCAAGACTCCATAGAGAGACAGCATTCAGAAATCCAAAAGATTAACAATAAAATTACAGAATTAGACAACTCAATAGGAAGTCAGAGGAGCAGAATCGAGCAATTGGAATGTGGAGTGGGAGAGGTGGAGGATAAGGCAATTGACACCAATATAGTTGAAGAAAAGTCAGATAAAAGAATTTAAAAAAATGAAGAAACCCTAAGAATTATGTGGGACTCTATGAAGAAGAATAACATGCATGTGATTGGAATTCCAGAACAGGGAGGGATAACAGAAAATGCAGAGAGAATAGTTGAAGATCTGTTGGCAGAAAACTTCTCTGACATCATGAAAGACGAAAGGATATCTATCCAAGATGCTCATCGAACCCTGTTTAAGATTGATCCAAAAAGAAAATCACCAAGGCATATTATCATCAAACTTGCCAAAACCAAAGATAAAGAGAAAACTTTAAAAGCAGCCAGGGATAAAAGAAAGGTCTCCTACAAAAAAGAATCAATAAGAATAAGTTCAGACTGCTCAGCAGAAACCATGCAGTCAAGAAGGCAATGGGATGACTTATATAGAGCACTGAAGGAGAAAAACTGCCAGCCAAGGACCATATATCCAGCAAAACTCTCTGTCAAATATGAAAGTGAAATTAAAACATTTACAGAAAAACACAAGCTTAGAGAATTTGCAAAAACCAACCCAAAGCTACAAGAAACACTAAAGGAAATTGTTTGGTCAGAAAATCAATAATAACAGATACCGACACAACACAAGGTCACAGAACAGAACATCCTGATATCAACTCAAATACAGAAATCACAAAAACAAATTAAGATTAATTTTAAAAAGAAAAAAATGCTCAAAACAAGGAATCATCGAAGTCATTAAGTAAAAGATCACAATAATCAAGAAGAGGGACTAAATACAGGAGGCATAGAACTGCCATACGGTGAGGAAAACAAGGCAATATAGGACAATACAAGTTAGGTTTTTACTTAGAAAAATAGGGGTAAATATTAAGGTAACTACAAAGAGATCTAACAATTCCATAATTCAAAATAAAAACCAAGAAAAACATAACGACTCAGCAAACATAAATTCCACTGCTATGAAAAAGAAGAACACACAATTTACAAAGAAAAACTTCTCAGCACAAAAAAGTAAGTGGAAAAATGAAATTGTCAACAACACACACAAAAAGGCATCAAAATGACAGCACTAAACACATTCTTATCTATAATTACACTGAATGTAAATGGACTAAATGCACCAATAAAGAGACAGAGAGTCTCAGACTGGATGAAGAAACACAATCCGTTTATATGCTGCCTACAAGAGACACACCTTAGACTTAGAGACACAAACAAACTAAAACTCAAAGGATGGAAAAAAAAATATATCAAGCAAACAATAAGCAAAAAAGAGCAGGAGTAGCAATATTAATTTCTGACAAAATAGACTTTAAAGTTAAATCCATCACAAAAGATAAAGGACACTACATAATGATTAAAGGGACAATTGAACAGGAAGATATAACCATATTAAATATTCATGCACCCAGTGACAGGGCTGCAAGATACATAAAACAAACTTTAACAACTGAAACGTGAGATAGACACCTCCACAGTAATAGTAGGAAACTTCAACACACCACTTTCGGAGAAGGACAGGACTTCCAGTAAGAAGCTTAATAGTGACATGAAAGACCTAATTGCTACAATCAACCAACTAAACCTCATAGACTTATGCAGAACACTCCACCCAACAGCTGCAAAATATAATTTTTTCCAGAGCACATGGAACATTCTCTAGGTCATAAAACAAAGCTTTGCAGAATCCAAATCATCGAAATATTACAAAGCATCTTCTCAGACAAAAAGGCCATAAAAGTGGAAATCAATAACAGAAAAAACAGGAAAAAGAAATCAAATACTTGGAAACTGAACAATACCCTGCTCAAAAAAGACTGGGTTATAGAAAACTTTAAGGAGGGAATAAAGAAATTCATAGAACGCAACGAGAATGAAAATACTCCCTATCAAAACCTCTGGGACACAGCAAAAACAGTGCTCAGAGGTCAATTTATATCAATAAATGCACACATACATAAAGAAGAAAGAGGCAAAATCAGAGAACTGTCCCTACAACTTGAACAAATAGAAAGCGAGCAACAAAAGAATCTATCAGGCACCAGAGGAAAACAAATAATAATTAGAGCTGAACTAAATAAAATAGAGAACAGAAAAACAATTGAAAGAATTAACAAAGCCAAAAGCTGGTTCTTTGAAAAAATTAACAAAATTGATAAACCACTGGCTAGACTGACTAAAGAAATAGAGGAAAGGAAACAAATAACCAAATAAGAAACAAGATGGGCCATATCACAACAGACCCAACTGAAATTAAGAGAATCATATCAGATTATTATGAAAAATTGTACTCTAACAAATTTGCAAACCTAGAAGAAATGGATGAATTCCTAGAAAAACACTACCTACCTAAACTAACACAATCAGAAGTAGAACAACTAAATAGACCCATAACAAAAAAAGAGATTGAAAAGGTGATCAAAAAACTCCCAACAACAACAAAAAAAAAAAACCCTGGCCTAGATGGCTTCACTGCAGAGTTCTACCAAACTTTCAGAGAAGAGTTAACACCACTACTACTAAAGGTATTTCAAAGCATAGAAAATGATGGAATACTACCTAACTCATTCTATGAAGCCACCATATCCCTGATACCGAAACCAGGTAAAGACACCACAAAAAAACAAAATTATAGACCTATATCCCTCATGAACATAGATGCAAAAATCCTCAATAAAATTCTAGCCAATAGAATACAACAACATATCAAAAAAAAAAATCCACCACGACCAAGTGGGGTTTATACCAGGTATGCAAGGTTGGTTTAATGTTAGAAAAACTATTAATGTAATTTACCATGTAAATAAAACAAAAGACAAAAACCACATGATCTTATCAATTGATGCAGAAAAGGCATTTGACAAAGTCTAACACTCATTCATGATAAAAACTCTCAGCAAAATAGGAATTGAAGGAAAAGTCCTTAACATAATAAAGGGCATCTATACAAAGCCAACAGCCAACATCATTCTAAATGGAGAGATCCTGAAAGCATTTCCTCTGAGAACAGGAACCAGACAAAGATGCCCTTTATCACCGCTCTTATTCAACACTGTGCTAGAAGTCCTAGCCAGAGCAATTAGGCTAGACAAAGAAATAAAGGGCATCCGGATTGGCAAAGAAGAAGTAAAATTATCTCTATTTGCAGATGACACTATCTTATACCCAGAAAACCCTAAGGAATCCTCCAGAAAACTACTGAAACTAATAGAAGAGTTCGGCAGAGTCTCAGGTTATAAGATAAACATACAAAAATCACTTGGATTCCTCTACATCAACAAAAAGAACATCGAAGAGGAAATCACCACATCAATACTATTCACAGTAGCCCCCAAGAATGCTTCGAAGGTCAGTGGAGCAAGGGCAGGGGTTTGGGGACTATGGCTTAAGGGGACTTCTAAGTCAATTGGCAAAATAAATTCTATTATGAAAACATTCTGTATCCCACTTTGAAGTGTGGTGTCTGGGGTCTTAAATGCTAACAAGTGGCCGTCTAAGATGCATCAATTGGTCTCGACCCACCTGGATCAAAGGAGAATGAAGAACACCAAGGTCACACGATAACTATGAGCCCAAGAGACAGACAGGGCCACATGAACTAGAGACTTACATCATCCTGAGACCACAAGAACTAGATGGTGCCCGGCCACAACCAATGACTGCCCTGACAGGGAGCACAACAGAGAACCGCTGAGGGAGCAGGAGAACAGTGGGATGCAGAGCCCAAATGCTCATAAAAAGACCAGACTTAATGGTCTGACTGAGACTAGAAGAATCCCGGCGGTCATGGTCCCCAAACCTTCTGTTGGCCCAGGACAGGAACCATTCCCGAAGACGACTCATCAGACCCGGAAGAGACTGGACAACGGGTAGGAGAGAGATGCTGATGAAGAGTGAGCTACTTGTATCAGGTGGACACTTGAGACTGTGTTGGCATCTCCTGTCTGGTGGGGAAGATGGGAGGGTAGAGAGGGTTAGAAACTGGCAAAACGGTCAGGAAAGGAGAGACTGGAAGGAGGGAGCGGGCTGACTCTTTAGCAGGAGAGTAAGTGGGAGTATGGAGTAAGGTGTATATAAGCTTATTCGTGACAGACTGACTTGATTTGTAAACTTTCACTTAAAGCAAAATAAAAATTATTGAAAAAAAAATCAACGACGTCAAGAATGGGATAATATAAAATAGTTCCTAATGAATGGGATTCTACATGATATTCTTAGAGTCAAATTCCCTTGCATTTCCCTGTGCTTCTCTGGGGGGAAGTTGAGATTTCTCTTTCTTTTCAGGCATCTGGTGTTTACTCTGATGGTGCTAACATAAAAGATCATTTGAACCTCTCACATTTTAGAGCCATTCTAAGATGTACAGAGAACCAAGAGGAAGAAAATAAGCAACAAGGAAAATAGAAAATCACAACCACTACTCTGTAATCAAACCAAAAAATGCCAAATATTTTGCTATCGAGTTGATTGTGACTCATAGTGACCCTATAGGACAGAGTAGAATTGCCCCATTGGGTTTCCAAGGAGCAGCTGGTGAATTTGAAATGCAGACCTTTTTGGTTGGCAGCTGAGCTCTTAACTACTATGCCACCAGGGCTCAACTCTGGTCCCAGGGATGCTTAAACTGTGTATCTATCTGTAAATCACACGAATCCCACAGACCAAAGTGGGGTGAGTAACACAGCCTGAATGCTTCATTACAGCACGTGTGGATCTTAGCAGAAAAGTTTGAACACATTTAGAGCTGACAATAAATAGTGTAAATACAAATATAGTTGGTGGATATACAAAAAAAATACAAATATAGTTGGTGGATATACAGTTGTATATAAATGAACATGGACAACAGACTTTGGAAACCTCTTATACCAAAAAAGAATTAAAAGCAAAATGAAGGTTCCAATGAGCCTACCTGGGCTTCTTAGCCTGGGCAGTCCTGCCTCCATCCAGGCTTAGTCAGGTTGGGCATCGCACTGGGGCCTTCAGAACTGAGCACCCCTCACCCGCAGCAGTGGAAGTGAAACTCACTCACCACATAGCTTAGCTTTCTAGTGCTGCTACAACAGAAATACCACAAGTAGGCGACTTTAGGAACCAAAATTTATTTTCTCACAGTCTAGGAGGTTGGAAGTCCAAATTCAAGGCACCATTTCTAGGCAAAGGCTTTGTCTTTGTCAGCTCTGGGGGAAGGTTCTTTTCTCTTTTCAACTTCTGTTCTCTGCCCCCTTGGTGATCTTCTTGTGCTGTTTACTTCCTCTCTGCTTTTTATATTTCAAAAGTGATTAGCTTCTCTGCTTGTACTTATTCCAAGACAAATTGGTTAGTTCTTTTGGCAGTCCATGCATATTCAATATTCTTCACCAACACCACAATTCAAAGGTGTTAATTCTTCTTTATTCTTGCTTATTCACCATCCAGCTTTTGCAAGTATATGAGGCACTTGAAAACACAATGGTTTGGGTCAGGAGCACCTTAGTCTTCAAGGTAACATCTTTGCTTTTCTACACTTTAAAGAGGTCTTCTGCAGCAAATTTGCCCAATGCTGCTTCCATAGGTGTTGATTGTGGATCCAAGTAAAATGAAACCCTTGACAACTTCAATCTTTTCTCCATTTGTCATGATGTTGCTTATCGGTCCAATTGTGAGGATTTTTGTTTTCTTTTATTTTTTTTATAATCCATACTGAAGGCTGTGGTCTTTGATCTTCATCAGCGGGTGCTTCAAACCCTCTTCACTTTCAGCATACAAAGTTGTGTAATCTACATATCAAAGGTTGTTAATGAGTCTTCCTCCAATCCTGATGCCCCTTTCTTCTTCATATAGCCTAGCTTCTCAGATTATTTGCTCAGTATACAAATTGAATAGGGATGCTGAAAGGATACAACCCTGAAGCACACCTTCCTGACTAAACCACACAGTGTCACCTTGCTGTGTTCTAACTGCTGCCTCTTGATCTAGGTACAAGTTCCTCATGGGCACAACTAAGTGTTCTGGAATTCCCATTCTTCACAATGTTATCCATAATTTGTTATGATCCACACAGTTGAACTTTTTGCAAAGTCAATAAAATACAAAAAACATCTTTCTGGTATTCTTTGCTTTCAGCCAGGATCCATCTGACATCAGCTATGATATCCCTGTGTACTCTTCTGGAACCAGCTTGAATTTCTGGCAGTTCCCTGTTGATACATTGCTGCAGCTGCTTGTGAGTGATCTTTAGCAAAATTTTACTGGTATGTGATATTAATGATATTGTTTGATAATTTCTGCATTCTGTTGAGTCGCTTTTATTGAGAATAGACATATATACTGATCTCTTCTAGTCATTTGGTCAGGTAAGCTGTCTTCCAAATTTCTTGGCATAGATGAGTGAGCACTTGCAGAGCTACATCTGTTTGTTGAAACATCTCAATTGGTATTCCATCAGTTCCTGGGGCCTTGTTTTTTACTAATGCCTTTTTTTTTTCAGTGCAGCTTTGACCTCTTCCTTCAGTACCATGGATTCCTGATCATATGCTACCTCCTGAAAAGACTGAATATCGACCAATTCTTTTTGGTATGGTGACTGTGTATTCCTTCCATCTTCTTTTGAGGCTTCCTGTGTCATTCAATATTTTGCCCATGAAATACTTCACCACTGCAACTTGAGGCTTGGATTTTTTCTCCAGTTCTTTCAGCTTGAGAAACACGAAGCGTGTTCCTCCCCTTTGGTTTTCTATCTCCAGCTCTTTGCACGTGTCATTATAAAACTTTACCTTGTCTTCTCAAGATTTCAAATCTTTTTCTCAGTTCTTTTACTTCATCATTTCTTCCTTTTGCTTTGGCTGCTCAACGTTCGAGAGCAAGTTTCAGAGTCTCTTCCAACATCCATCTTGGTCTTTTCTTTCCTGCCTTTTCAATGACCTCTTGCTTTCTTCATGTGTGATGTCCTTGATGTCATTCCACAACTCATCCAGTCTTCAGCCACTAATGTTCAAAACTTCAAGTCTATTCTTGAGATGGTCTCTAAATTTAGGTGGGATATGCTCAAGGTCATATTTTGGCTCTCGTGGACTTGCTCTGATTTTCTTCAGTTCAGTTTGAACTTGCATATGAGAAATTGATGGTCTGTTCCAGAGTTGGCCCCAGTCTTGTTCTGATGATATTGAACTTTCCCACTGTCTCCTTCCACAGATGTAGTTGATTTGATTCCTGTGTGTTCCATCTGGCAAGGTCCATGTGTATAGTCACTGATTACGTTGATGAAGAAAGGTATTTGCAATGAAGCCGTTAGTCTTAAAATTCTATCATGTGATCTTCAGCATCATTTTTATCACCAAGACCATATTTTCCAACTTTCGCATTTCAATCACCAGTAATGATCGATGCATCCTGATTGCGTGTTCAATCAACTTCAGACTGCAGAAACTGGTAAATATCTTCAATTTCTTCATCTTTGGCCTTAGTGGTTGGTGTGTAAATTTGAATAATAGTCATATTAAAAGGTCTTCTTTGTAGGAAGTATCCTATCACTGACAGTGTTATACTTCAGGGTAGATCTTGAAATGTTCTTTTTGATGATGAATGCAAGACCATTCTTCTTCAAGTTGACATTCCGGGTATAGTAGACCACATGACTATCTGATTCAAAATGGCCAATACCAGTTCATTTCAACTCACTAATGCCTAGGATATCAATTTTTATGCATTCCATTTCATTTTTGATGATTTCCAATTTCCCTAGATTCATACTATGTACATTCCACATTCCGATTATTAATGGATGTTCGTGGTTGTTTCTTCTCACTTTGAGTCATGCCACATCAGCAAATGAAAGTCCCAAAAGCTTTACTCCATTCACATCATTAAGGTCCACTCTACTTTGAGGGGGCAGCTCTTCCCCAGTCATCTTTTGAGTGCCTTCCAACCTGAGGGGCTCATCTTCTGGCACTGCATCAGACAATGTTCTATTGCTATTCATAAGATTTTCACTGGCTAATTCTTTTCAGAAGTAGACCACCAGGTTCCTACTAGTCTGTCTTACTCTGGAAGCTCGGCTGAAACCTGTAGGCCATGGGTGACCCTGCTGGTATTTGAATACCAGCAGCATAGCTTCCAGAATCACAACAACTTACAAGTCCCTATAGTATGACAACTGACAGAAGTGTGGGGGACTCATGACATACCATCATCCGAAAACCAAACCTGCTGCCGTCAAGTCAATTTTGACTCATAGCAACCCTATAGGACACAGTAGAAGTGCACCACAGGGTTTCCAAGGAGCAGCTGGTGGATTTGAACTGCTGACCTTTTGGTTAACAGCTGAGACATGAAATCTATTTTTTGGAAGTCCGATTTACATGGTTCAGTCCCAGGCTTTGGCACCAAAAAATGAACAAAGAATTCTAATTTACATATGAAATTGGGATAGAAAAAGACTGGTTAGTACACATGTGACAGAGAACATCCTGAAGGCTATTTTGTAGTATAAACTCATAGTGACCCTATAAGACAGAGTAGAACTGGCCCATAGAGTTTCCAAGGAGCACCTGGTGTACTTGAACTGCCGACCTTTTGGTTAGCAGCCGTAGCACTTAACCACTATGCCACCAGGGTTTCCATTTTGTAGTATAGGCTAAACACAATGTTTAAATGTTATGTAGAGTGTGAGGGGTGGGGTGCAATAAAAAGAAGGGTGAGATGGAAGGATTCCACTTTATCCAAATAAAAACTTGATCAACTAATAAGTTCCTGATGTTCCAAGAAGGCAAGATCAACAAATAACTGTTTCCTGACTCCCATTCATGTGTCCAATATGCTGGACATTGATGGGTTCACTTCAGCTATCTCTTTAAGCCACAGCAAGTCATTTATAATTGCTTAATTTTGATTAAGAACTCTATGTTTACTGACATTTTCAATGTGTAACCTAAACTTTAGCAGTGTGTTTCTAGACCTCTAAACATTCCTGATCATGATACTCCACTTCTATCTTTCTAGCGTAAAGTTTAGACAATAAACAAGACAAAACAATCTCTTTCTCTTTAGCAAAGTCCAACATTGTGGAAATTCCTAGAAAGAGAGGATTGAATCCTGGAGTCTCACTAACCCAGAATTCTCTTGCAGATAAGCCTATTAGACTAATTCCTACTCAACCAACATCACCATTATAAGACCACCCATTAAAAATCATATCTTCAATGACTATATAAGAAAGCCATCATGATGTAATATAATCCATGCTGTAACAGCCAGCATTATGGATGATTTGTTTTTTTCTTTATACTTTTCTGTATTTTAAAAATTTTCCTCAGAAAATTGTATTATTTTAAAAAGAAAAAATAAAGTTTAAAACCTTTAGATTTATAGAGATCTGGAGAAAATTAAATTCCTGAATGGAAGCTTTATGGATTAAAAAACATAATTTTAGAATGAAGGTAAAAGCCAAAACTGTCCTGAAAATTTGCTTTTTGAGATAATTCTCCAATAGCCTGGTTTATTAAAGCATTTACTCAATTAACTATCTTTTGCTTAAGTGTTGGTGAAAGTACTACAGAGGGAATAACGTACAATTCTTTATACAATTTATTATTAATATTTTCTAATTTCAGAAAACTACTTTTATTGTTCTTTGTTTTACTATATTCTGTGTTTTATAACTTTACCAACTGTCTGCAAATAAAAAACTATTGCTTTCAAGACAGTGTACTTCTTAAAAGCTTCTACTTTTAATGGGAATATTTTTCATGTTGGATTTGCTTAAGCCACATATTTTGCATTCAAGCAGATGCTCACCAAATAAATATTCATATTGAGTTTATATGGCTCATAATTCCATGTATTACAGATTGTTTCAGCTGAGTCTACAGACTTCATTTTCTTCTGCCTTAAAAAAATGCACCCAGAATAATATTTAAATTACATTTACACATCTAATAAAAAATATAGTCATTTTAACAACCTCTGCACCGTCAATCATTGATAGGAAAATATAACCTGACATGCTCTGGACTTATTCTTAACTAGCAATGCATTTGAAAGTTCTACAACTCTATGCTAATGCAGTCTTTTCTGGTGGATGACTGGGATGTCAACATGGGGTTTTTTGAGTTACTCCCTTGACTCTTGTCAGGTAAAAACACAGTTCAAATGTGTATGTCTCTTTCTTCTTAGGAGGCAGGTGTGTACCTTCATTTAGAGCAGGTAGTTTTAAACCCAAATTAATCATATGATTTGCAAAACTTGTGTTATAAATATTATATGAATTTATAAGATTAAAATTTATTATAGACCAAGGGGATCTGCTCTTTCTGTAGGTTGGATTACAGTCTTCTCTGGAGTGACATCATAGTCATTCTTTAATAACAACAACTAGCATTTGTTGATCACTAACTAGGTGCCTGGGCTCTTTAAGCACTTTCCAATTAATATCTCATTTAATCCTCACAACAATCTATGAGATGAATCCTCTCCTTATTTCCATTTCAGAGATGATAAAACTGAGGAAGAAAGAAGCGATGTTTTCTGTCCCTGTTCAAGCTCGTAGGTGGCAGTGTTGGAATTCTAACTTAGACAGACCCCTCTCTTCTAACCATTACTCTGTGCATCCTTGTAAATACCTGCTAAACCCATTGCTGTCAAGTCGATTCTGACTCATAGTGACCCTCTAGGACTGAGTAGAACTGCCTCATAGGATTTCCAAGGCTGTAATCTTTACAGAATCACACTGCTACATTTTTCTTCTGCAGAATGGCTGGTAGGTTTGAACTGCAGACCTTTCAGTTACCAGCCAAATGCTTAACCATTGCACCACCAGGGTTCCTTTCCTTGCAAATACAAACTAAATTTAGAAGTACATTCCTATATCTCCTTCCTTTCATTTTTTCCTCCCTTCTCTGCAAAATATGTTTGTTTCTTTTGGCAATAAGGATCATTGTACATTGTCAAACATGGAAATTTCAGTCCAAAATTGTCTCACTAGATACAGAAAACACATTTTAATATATCTATTAATTTTTAGCCATGCAAACACTTAACAGTGTTGTACCTTAAATTTTCTTTTTTTTTTTTAAGGGTTCCTAAGAGGCAAAGGGTTCGAATTCACATTATTACTTATGAGAGTAAAACTTCCAATAAAATAATACAACTTCATATTTATATATTATATATTAACTAATGGAGCCCTGGTGGTGTAGTGGTTAAGAACTCAGCTGCTAATCAAAAGATTGGCCGGTCAAATCCACCAGCCACTCCTTGGAAACCCTATGGGGCAGCTCTGCTCTGTCCTGTAGGATCGCTATGGGTCTGAATCGACTCGATGGCAACAGCTTTTATATTAAATAATAGAAGACACTAAAAAAACCCACATATTTGTGAGTTATCATGCCTTTCAGAATCTACTGAGGGAGAGAGGCAAAGGAATAGCATTTACCTGTTGGATACTGTGGTCCTCAAAATTTGGTCCTTGGCCCAGCAGCATTAGTATCACTAAGAAGATTGTTAGAAATGCAAAACCTCAGCCTCACCCAAACTTAATCAGAACCTGCATTTTCATGTTAATTCCTAAGTGATGCGCACGCACAGGAAGTATGAGAAGCCCTGTTGCAGAAAACCATAGCATGTGGCCAGGCCCCTGTTACTATGCTTTGCTCAGCACCTTCCTGGGCATGGGAACTATCATGAAAGAATGTGAGATTTAATATCACCAAGACAGATAGAAGCCAGTGCTATTCGCTTGCCTTTGCTTACCCTTATTCCTCCAGGTTAGAAGAGGCATGGATATCCTCAGGGTTAGTGTGGGAAACAGATTTTTACCAGCAGAACATTTCACTGAAAGGTGACAAGTTAAAGAAGTTTTCATAAAGGCAACGAAGATTTATTATTTTGAGGATTTACAAAATTGAGAAATCTTTCCCTAGATTGACTGAGAAAAAGAGAGAAAACTCAAGTTACTAAATCAGAAATAAAAAAGGAGACATTAATACCAATTTTGCAGAAATAAAAAGGATTATAACAGAATAATATGAACAACTGTATGCCAACAAATTAGATAATCTAGATGAAATGAGCAATTTCCTAGAAATACACATAGCACCATAACAACTCAAGAAGAAATAAAAAATCTGAATAGACATAACAAGTAAAGAGATTTAATGAGTAACCAAAACAAAGAAAAATCCAGGACCAGATGAATTCACCAAACATTTATTATTGTTGTTCTTGTTGTTGTTAGGTGCTGTCAAGTCAGTTCCAACTCACAACCACCCTATGAACAACAGAACCAAACACTGCCCAGTCTTGTGCCATCCTCACAATCATTGTTATGCTTGAGCCCATTGCTGCAGCCACTGTGTCAATCCATCTCGTTGTGGGTCTTCCTCTTTTTTGCTGTACATCCTTCTGCAGGGACTGATCTCACCTGAAAACATGTCCAAAGTATGAGAGACATAATCTCCCTCCCTATCTTTCTTGATGGTAGTGATGTCGCCTTCAACTTCTGTGGTTTTAGCCCTTTTATAAACTATCTTTGCTTCTAAGGAGCATTCTGGTTATACTACTGCTATTCATAATGTTTTCATTCACTAATTCCTTTCACAAGTAGACCCCCGGGTCCTTCTTCCTTGTCTGTCTTGGTCTGGAAGCTCAGCTGAAACCCATCTGACATCAGTGACCTTGCTGGTATTTGAATACCGGTGGCATAGCTTCCGGTATCACAGCAACATGTAAGCCCCCACAGTACGACAAACTGAGAGACATGTGGGGGATCAAACATTTAAAGAAGAATTAACAGCAATCCTTCTCAAGCTCTTCCAAAAAATACAAGAGGGAATGCTTCTAACTCATTCTATGCGGCTAGCATTACCCTCATACTAAAGTCAGACAAAGACACTACAAGAAAAGTAATTACAGACCAAGTGCCCTATGAATACAAATGCAACCCCTCCGCCCCCCCGCAAAAGCACTAGCAAACAAATTTGGCAGCATGTTAAAATGATTTACTATGACAAAGTGGAATTTATCCTAGATTACGAAGTTGGTTCGATGTGTGAAAACCAATTATTGTTAATACCACATTAACAGAATGAAGCAAAAAAAAAAAAACTCAACTGATGCAGAAAAAGGCATTTGACAAGATCCAACAGTCTTTCATGATTAAAAAAAAAAATAACTCAAGAACTAGTAAAAGAAGGGAATTTTCTCAACATGATAAGGGCCATATATGAGAAACCCACCTCTAACATCATACTCAGTGGTGAAGGACTGAAAGTTTTTCCACTGAGGAATAGGATAAGGATGCCTCCTTTCACCATTAGTATTCAATATTGTACTAGAAGTTCTAGTCACAGCAATTAAGCAAGAAGGAGAAAAAAGAGAAGAAGGAGATGGAGGAGAAATAAAAGATATCCAAACTGAAAAGGAAGAAATAAAATTATCTCAATCACATATAGATGGCATGATCTTGCATCTAGAAAATCCTAAAGAATCCACACACACAAATAAAAATGCTATTACAGCTAATAAACAAATTCAACAAAGATGTAAGATACAAAATCAACCTGCAAAAATCAGCTTTATTTTTCTATGTGAGCAATGAACCATGCAAAAATGAAATTAAGAAAAAAAATTCCATTTACAATAGCATCAAAAAGAATAAAACACAGTACTTAGGAATAAATTTAACCAAGGAGACACCACAACTTGGACACTGGAAATCATAACAATTGCTGAAAGAAATTAAAGAAGACCTAAATAAACAGAAAAACATCCTGTGTTCATGGATTGAAAGATTTAAGATGCCGATGCTACCTGCTGCACAACAGGCTTCTCTTTATGGCCTTTTTGGCACTTGGTTTGTATATCTGCCAAGGAGATTTGTTAGGCCGCAATCTTGCAAAAGGAACTGAACAGTTTACTATGAAAATAAGGTGTGTAAAACCTGGCAGGGATTGGACAGTTTACCATGCAAATAAGGTGACTGTGACCTACTGAGGTGATTGGTCTATTCGTGGTCTGTGTGGGAAGAGTAAGCTTATAAAAGGGCTAATACCACTGAAGTTGAAGGAGACATCACTACCATCAAGAAGAACATCCTAGACCCAGGAGAGAGAGAGCTGCAACAATGAAGACAGTGAGAAAGGGCTCAAAATTGCACAAGACAGCAGAGGCATGAGACAGCAAACAGCTGCAGTGGGCTTGCTGACCCACGAAGAGAGAGAGCTGAGTGCCATCGGGCAGGAGGCTTGCTGGCAGAGTGGGGTGCCCCTGGGCACTCAACGGTGGAGCCAATAGAGTTGTAGCACTTGCCTAAGCAGGGTAGAGGTAGAGGCCAGGCCTAGAAGCAAGGCCTGTGACCTAGAGAAGACTGAGAGCTGCCTGGTTGGAAGCTGTACTGATTGATGAACTGTATCCTGCCTCCTGAGTTGTTCTTATTACTTCCAAGTTGATCCTGATCCTAAATTGCAAGCTGTTACTTCCCTAATAAACTCTATAACTGTGAGCATGGTCTATGAGTTCTGTGTGGCCTTTGTAACAAATTATCAAACCTAGCAGAGAAACAGAGAATGCTGTGGGGGAATGGCTGGTGTCAGAATTGGTAAAAATACTGAAAACTGAGGTATGTCTGACCTCCACCTCACAGGAATCAGCTTAAGGCTGATGGTTATTACTCCCCTTCCTGAAGTTAGGCAACTTCCCATGCTACCACTACATTACTGTACCCAATGTGATATACAGATTCAATACAATTCCTATCAAAAAAATTCTAACAAACTTCTTTGCGGAACTGGAAAAATACACCCAAAAATTCATATGGAATTTCAAGGGATCCAGAATAGTCAAAATCATCTTGAAAAAGAACAAGTTTGGAGGACTTACACTTCATGATGTCAAAACTTACCTCAAAGCAACAGTGAGCAAAATGGTGTAGAACTAGCATAAGAATAGACATGTAGATCAATGGAATAGGATTGAGAGTGCAATAATATTGATAACAATAATAATAATGATACTAACAATAACTGTTGGTAAGGATGTGGAGAATTTGGAATCCTCATTCATTGATGATGGGTATGTAAAATGGCACAGCTGCTGTGGAAAACAGTTTGGTGGTTAAACATAGAATTACCATATGAACCAGCAACTCTACTCCCAGGTATACCCAAAAGAATTGAACACAGGGACTCAAACAGATACTTGTATGCCAATGTTCATAGCAGCATTATTCTCAATAGCCAAAAAATAGAAATAAACCAAGTGTCCATCAACAGATGAATGGATAAACAAAATGTGGCATATACCTACAATAGAATATTATTCAACCATGAAAAGAAATGAACATAATCTATAACATGGATGAATCTTGAAAACATTGTTAAGTCAGACACAAAAGGACAAATATTGTATGCTTCCAATTGCATAAAATATCTAGAATAGGCAAATTTATATAGACAGAAAATGGGTTAGAGGGCTGGGGAAAGGAAGGAATGGGGAGTTGTTGTTTATTAGGCAGGCATTGCTGTTTGAGATGATGAAAAATCTTGGAAACAGAGAGTGATGATCATTACAGAGCCATGTAATTAACATTACTGAATTGTACACTTAAAAATGGTAAAAATGGCAGTTTATGTTATATACATTTTTTTAAAAAAAAAAAGGATTTTGAGAAAGAAAATTGTATGATCCGATTACATTTTAAGAAGATCACTCTGGCAGTAGGGTGGAGAACAAACGAGGCGAGGGCAAGCCTGGAGGCAGGGTGACTGATTAGTTCGGGAGAAGGGTAATATGTCGTGAATAAGCAGTAGCAGCAGGAGTAGAAAGCCATGGGTGGATTCAAAAGGCATTTCAAAGGGACAATTGTCAGGCCTGAGGATTAATTAGGACATAAGTGATGAAGAAGAGGGAAAAGAGATATGAAGCCAACGTATCTTTCCAAAAAAAAAAAAAAAAAACTTGCACTAAAAATTTAAATAGCATTGCCCTGGCCCAAGAATGAACAGGCAGTTCAATAGAACTAAACACAAAGACCAGAAACAGTTCTTTCTTATACATTTTTATTATGATAATGGTGACATTTGAACCAGTAAAGAAAGAACGGATTATTGAATGAATCATACTGAGACAAATATCTAACAGCTAGAAAAAAAAGAGAGAAAAAGTTAACTCTCAACCCCATGTCAAAATCAGATTGAAATAGTTTGAAGAGTTGCATGAAAAAAAAAAATTAAAGAAATAAAATAAAAAATAAAGAGGTAAACAGTGATTTAATCTCATGGTAAAGAAAGCTATTGTAAAGCATAAAAAAAGGTGAAAGCCATAAAGGAAAATATGGACAGATTTATCTACAAAATAATTAAGGACATGTGTATACCAAAAAAGAAAGAAAACGAATAGCTGTCTGTCAATAACAGAGAAGGCTTAATTTAATAATAGAAACAGATTTGGAAACCAATGAAAAGTCACAAAGGATAGACAATCCACCAAAAAAAAAAAAAAAGTAAGATTGATTAAAAGAAAATATAAACACAATTATTCCAACATACTGGTAATCACAGAAATGAAAATTAAGAAAATGAGACAATACTTCCCTGATTAACTTGGATTACAATACACACTGTTGTTTAGGTGCAATAAAATTAGCAGTTTCCGTACTTCTAAAGCAAACTGATATAAAAGTTTCTGGAAGACAATTTGGCTATCTGTTTTAAAAAGGTTAAAGATGTTCATTCTCTTTGACTCAAAAATTTCACTTTAGGAATTTACCCAAAGAAAGGTCAGGTCACGCTATGGACCGCCACCGAAGTTTCCTCTGCCCGGGCATGATTTACCACTTCCAGCTGCTAGCACGTGCGCTCACGCGCTACCTCCCGCGCGCAGGCAGATGGGCTGCTGGTGCGCCCTCGGCGGACTGGAGAGGCCTTGGGATTCCACCTACCCTGGCGAGCAGGGCCAGCTTTCACCTTCATCACCTTCATTGCTCCACAGTGGCTTTGTGCGAGCCCCTGATTGTAAGAAAAGTAGAGTTAACCATAATGATTTATGTACAAGGGTGTTCATTCCAGCAATCCAGATGTGAAGAACCTAAAACAAGTGACTAGTAGTAGGGGACTGATTAAGTAAATTATGGTTATACATTTTTTAATTATTTTGATTGTCATTTTAAAATCATATTTTCAATGGATATTTAATAATATAAGAAAGTGTTTACAATAAGATACGAATTACAAGAGATATAAATAGTATAGTCATTCTCAAATATTTATTAAATGCCTTTTGTATGTCAGACAAGGCATTGATGGTTCAGTGGTGGGATTCTCTTCTTCCATGCAAGAGACTTCTGTTGGATTCCCAGCCAGTGCACCTCATGCACACCCACCACTCACCTGTCAGTGGAGATATAGGTGTGTTGCTACCATGCTGAACAGGTTTCAGTGGAGCTTCCAGACTAAAGAGACTAGGAAGAAAAGCCCAGTGAAATATTCTGAAAATCAGCCAGTGAAAACCATACGGACTGCAACGGTTGATTACGGGGATGGCAAAGGACCAGGCAGCATTATGTTCTGTCGTGCATGGGGTCTCTATGAGTCAGGGGCCAATGTGACAGCTACTAACAACAACATACGTCAGGTGTTTTTCTGTAGTGTAATCACTGTGTGGTTTGCCCTGATATAGAATATAGAAAGGATTTATGTAAAGAAAAACACAACAAAATGTTAGCCATATTTGCATCTGGATGACGGAATGTTCATTTCTTAAATTTTTTTTTTCATCCCTTTCTGTATTTTCTACCTTTCTACAATGAGCATATTAGCTAAATTTTTTTTTGAAAAATAATAAATCCTAGCTGTCTTTAAATTTCACTCTAAACAAGGCAAACAAGGGGAAAATTTTTAGCTTGGTTTACCTCAATTTACAGAAACAAGCTGGCATTTTGAAAAAGAAATTGTCTAATAAAAAGGGATGATAAAGGAAACAATCAGCTTTTTTTTTTTTTTTTTTAGAAAAAGAGAGAAAGGAAAATAATTATACTGACTGTGAAGAGTAACAGTCTCTGCCCCACAAAGACTGTCACAACCTCACAGACAGGTCGCCTGACTGCCTTCCCACCTGGCTGAGAGCATCTCAGGACCCATGTTCTAGGAAAGTGCTGATGTGTACTTTGGCCCTTTCCTAGATCAAGCTCAAAGGCTGAGTCAAGAATGTTGCCTGATTATCCCTGATGAAGAAATCCCTTTTGTTAGATGGCATGTTTGGTCTACTATTAAACATTTTGGTTTAGTTTTTTAGTGATTTTGTAATGACCAATTCTGTGCACAGTTCAGATTTCTTTTTACCACTTAAGTAAGAAACGTTAAATAAATTGAATCATTTTCTGTGGAAAAAAGTAGGATGTTCAGGGTTTTAGCAACAGAAGAGATAATCTTCCCAAATTCAAGGATGTGACTACCTCATAGAATTAAAAATTTTAATTTCTGTTTAACAATTTGATGTTGATGTTCCGTTAGCCATAAGCAATGCCTGGTGTTGCCTCAGGCCACGTACATTGTCTCGAGTAATTCCCCTTTCCTGTGCAGACACTCCTGCTTCTGCCATCACTGCCACTTCTGATATAGTACCATTAACCCCAGCTTACACGTTTGGACATCAATGACTAGAGAGCATTAGTGAGGAGTCCCTGGGTGGCACAAATGGTGCTAATTGAAATGTTGCCTGTTTGAACCCACCCAGAGGTGCCTCAGAAGAAAGACCTGGTAATCTGTTTTCAAAAAATCAGCCACCAAAAACTCAATGGAGCACAGTTCTACTCTGACACAGCTGGTGTTGTCAATTGGTTGTATTAATTATACTGTACTAACTATGAAGCAAGCCCCTGGTAGCACAGTGGTTAAGGGCTCAGCTGCTAACTAAAAGGTCAGCAGTTTGAAACCACCAGCAACTCCTTGGAAACACTATAGGGCAGTTCCACTTTGTCCTATAGGGTAGTTATGAGTTGAAGCCAGCTCGGTGGCAATGGGTTTTTGTTTTTTCTATACCAACTACAGGAGCCCTGGTGGCGCAGTAGTTAACCACTTGGCTGCTAACTGAAGGGATGACGGTTCAAACCCACCAGTGGCTCCAGGGTAGAAAAGACCTGGCAATCTGCTTCCATAAAGATTATAGCCTTGGAAACCCTATGCAGCAGTTCTACTTTGTCCTGTAGGGTTGCTGTGAGTCAATCGACTTGACATGATGAGAATCCTATTAGCACCCCATTGCTCAAAAGCCTAATCCCTTCTGTGATGGTTAAGATTGTGTGTCAACTTGTCTGGGCCATGATTTTCAGTGCTTTGGCACTCATATAATGTTGTGGTCACTTCCCCATTAAGATCTGATATGTGATCACCCCTGTGATGGGATCTGCTGTGAGTAGCCAGTTGGTTGAAGGGGAATTTCCTTGAGTGTGTGGCCTGCATCGAGTGTGGGCAGACATTCTGGCAGGGCTCAGGGGCTTTTGCTCATTCAGGATCCTACAGCTGGCTTCTGTTTGTCTGACCTCCAGTTCTTGGGATGCGAGCTAGCAGCCTACCTGCAGTCTTGAGTGCCGACCTTGGGCTTTGTCAGTCATCACAGCCTGTGAGCAACAGCCCTGCTCTCTGACCTGCCAGTCTTTTGTTCACCAGCCCTGCAGCTCTGTGAGTCAGGAGAAGCCTCTATCCTGACCCATGGACTTGGGACATTGCAGCCTCTACAACCATGTGAGCCATTTCCTTGACGTAAATCTCTCTCTATATATTTATACACTCTACCGGTTTTGCTTCTCTCAAGAACTCAGCCCAAACACCCTCCATCTGTCAGGACCATGCTAGGTATCTCCCTGCTAAGTCACTGAAAACTTAGCTCAGGTTCAACTGCTGTCTGAAGAGAGGAAAACTCTGCGCTGTCAGAGTGATGGTAACTAGACAAGAAGGAACAGAAATACTTGAGTTGTAGCAAGTACCATTTTGAGGAGACAATTTCTTGGAAGGATTGTTAATAGGCCTTGCTGATTTCCTGTGGGAGAATATATATACAGAGAGAGAGAGAGAGCGAGCCCTGGTGGTGCAATGGTTAAGAGCGTGTCTGATAACCAAAAGGTCAGCACTTTGGACACACCAGCGACTCCTCTGTGAGAGAAAAGACCTGGCAATCTGCTCCCATAAAGATTTCAGCCTAGGAAACCCTACAGGGTCGCTATGAGTCAGAATCAACTCGATGGCACACAGCAACAACAACATACTGACTACACTATACTAACTACTAGTGAGTTGTCAAAAGTCACATAAAAAGGAGAGAGGGTGGCGTGCTGAACCTAGCATGGATTTTGTGTATCCCCCTTTCCCCTCTCCTATGAAACTGTAAACACATGCTGACTCGTGCTAATACACCATTCAGTGGGTACTTACTGTGTGCCACCTGCAGTGCTAGAAATGCTTATTTCTAATCCTCAGAGCAACCCTGCTATGAAGTTGATTTTATAACTGGAGTTTTGCAGATTTCTCATTAGGCAAAAGCCTAATCTCTCCAGCTAACATGCCAGGATGCCTCTACATATGAGGACTTGGCAAATCCCAACATTTCCAGAGTTTCCCTGGGAATCTCATGACTGTAGATCTCAACTAACCAACAAATAAAAAGAGAAGTCAGTCCAGAGGCTGCTGGTCCATTGCTCACTTACCCTTTTGGCCAGTTTAAGCTAGCTCAACAAGCTTCATTGTACCCTCCATTTTTCTGGTATCTATTTTTATTTAGAATAGACTCCTACTTTCCTCCTGCTCTCAGGCATAGGAAGTTCTAGGTTTTCTGCATTGGAATCATTGTATACATATGATAAGACATGGACTCAAGTTCAGCTTGGGGAAATAAAACAAGTCTCTTATTATAAAACAAGTCCCTTCCTGTTCATGATTTAGTTTTATAAAATTATCTTCTTGTGAACTAAAACAAATCTGGATCAGACTCAGAGGCAGCACTGCTCAATAGAAACACATTGTGCGCCACATCATAATTTCAAATTTTCTAGCTGCATTACAGAATAAGAAAAGAAACAGGTAAAATTAACTTGAATGATGTTTTCTTTAATCAAATTTATTTAAAATATCATTTCAATGATAATCAATATTAAAATATTAATTATTTTCCAATTTTTCATACTGTCTTCAAAATCTGTGGTATGTTTACACTTACAGCACATCTCAATACTCACTAGCTACATTTCAAGTGTATTGGACCGTGTAGCTCGAATGGAATCTTGCCAGTTTAGAAATGTTTACACAGTTGTTCCAAGAACAGATAGGCATTGAAGAAATAACACAATGATGGATTGAGGTGCTAGCCTAGTATGTGCTCTATTGGGTTTAACTCAAACAACACTGATCTTTGAGAATCAACTACCACAAATGCTGATGAGCTTCCATGAGACACGTGTGGGGCCCCAACCACTTCTGAATCTTAGTGTTATCGGATAGACCTGGGAAGAAGATAAAAGGGTATCTTTGCTAGTTAGTAATTTTTTTTTAAATAAATTTGGTGTAGCCTCAGAAAAGCAGAAATATATTCAACAGATTGGTATGGTATCTCAAAAATAATATGGTTTCAACTGAAATGTCCAATTGTAATGTGATGATCCAAATAAATTTTTTAAATCAATACAATGGATTATTGACCACCATTTAACAATCCTGAATATTACAGATACTGTCAAAACATAGAAAGATACAACCTAAATTTAAATACAAAATGAAACAGATTACAAATCTTGAAACTAACATAAGATTTTTGGGTGCAGTGGTGATTTTACTATTTTTACAAAAATTCCTTAAGCGCTATATGTTGATATGGTTTAACATAACATGGTATCAAAATCGAATACAAAATTTGGGGGGTGGGGGATAACAATGGCTACAGGTCCATGAGTGGTGCAAGCAGTTTGCAATTGGCTACTAATCTAAAGGTTGGTGATTTGAACCCAACCAGCGACTCTATGGAAGAAAGACATGGCAATCTGCTTCTGTAGTGATTAGAGCCAAGAAAACCCTGTGTGATACATGGGTTCGCCACGAGTCAGAATCAGCTCAACAACTAACAGCAATGGGTTTAATAATGGCTAGAATTTGTAGAGCACTGTATAGCTTCCCCAGACATTATTACTGAGTTAGAGTATCAAGGATAAACCTGGAGAGATGGGGCCAAGATGGTGGAATAGCCAGATGCTTCCTGCAATCCCTCTTACAACAAAGACCCAGAAAAACAAGTGAAACGATTATATTTATAACAAGCTAGGAGCCCTGAACATCAAAGGCAAAGTTAGAAAACAGACTGAGTGGCAGGGGGAGGGAGAGACAGTTCAGAAGCAGAGAGGAGTAACCAGACCTGAATCACTGAAATGCCTCAGGCACCATTCCTGGGAGCGGCTGCAGCAGCTGGTGGTAGCATTCACCTGCGGTTTCCTCAGGGAGAAGCAGGCAGCCACACAGCCTACTCACACTTCCAGAACCAGAGAAGAATGGCACTCTTAGCAAAAGCTAAGTACTTGCATATATTTTACTGTGCCCCCAGCCCCCAAGCTGGCTTTGGTGGTTGTTGATTTCCCTGGTCCTGAGATAGGCTGTGTTGAGTGCCTGGAGATATCCTCCCAGCCTTGGAGTAGGAATAAATTCACAATTGGGGGAAAAGATAATTTGCCAGCTCCACTAACCGGGGGAGCTCAGGACAAAAGCAGCTCCTGTCCAGGCATAAATGGTCCATGAACTTTGAATACCTTTCCCCCACCCCTGCATGGACCTATGTGGGCCTGTTTCAGGAAAATAGGCCCTTGTTGGCAGACTGCAACTGTTTCAACTGTGCAGTGAAGAGGTAGGTGTTTGATATTTGATACCACTTTGCCTATTAGATAGGGTCCTCACCTACCCACATCAGGGGCATAAAGACTGGTGGCTCCACTCAGGTCACCCAGCTACTCGTGACAGGAGTCCAAGGATAACTGGTACCTCCCAGTCCTTACAACCAAAAACTTTGGGTGCCCATGTCCCTCTGCAGAACCCACCCACCTGTATGCTCTAGGGAATGGACTCACTTTCCGCACAGACATCCGGGGGATGGTTCTCAGCCCCCTGCCTTGCTCAGAGCGTGATCCCCCTGCTGCAATCAGATACCGGTACATACACACACCAATCACCTCTGCCCCTCTAAGACTGTAGGACAGGGTCTGCACCACACACTTGTTGATCAGCTACCTGGACACCTGAGCTGAATTCATACAAGAAAAGTAAATGGACTCCTAGACTGATATACCTGATAATAGCTCTAGCCACCTGGTGACAGGATGTGGGAGCTTCAAAGGCAAAAATAAGCTAGCTCACTCAAGCAACCCATTTGGGCATATCAAAACAACAACAAAAAAAAAAAAAGCAAGAAGCTAGGATACAGTAAGCAAGCAAACATAAATAAACTAATACAATAACTTATAGATGGCTTGGAGACAACAGTCAATATCAAGTCACATAAAGAAACAGATCATGATCACCAACAAGCTCTCAAAACAAAGAGTCAATGGATCTTCTGGATGAAGAAGGTGCCTTCATGGAATTATCATATGCAGAATTCAAAAGATTAATATACAGAACTCTTCAAGGCACCAGGAATGAAATTAGGAAGATCAGGCAATACACAGAACAAGCCAAGGAACATAAAGTAGTTGAAGAAATTAAAAAGATTATTCAAAAACATAATAAAAAATTTAATAAGCTTCAAGAATCCAAAGAGAGACAACAATCAGAAATTCAGAAGATTAATAATAAAATTACAGAATTAGACAACTCAATAGAAAATCAGAGGAGAATTGAGTAAGTGGAAGGCAGAACTGGTGAGCTTGAAGATAAAGCACTTGGCACCAATATATTTGAAGAAAAATGAGATAAAAGAATTTTAAAAAATGAAGAAACCTTAAGAATTATATGGGATTTTATCAAGAGAAATAACCTACGAGTGATTGTAGTACCAGAACAGGGAGGGACAACTGAAAATACAGAGGGAATTGCTGAAGATTTGTTGGCAGAAAACTTCCCCTGTATAGTGAAAGATGAGACGATATCTATCCAAGATGTCTGTTGAACTCCACATAAGGTAGCTTCTAAAAGAAAGTTACCAAGACATATTATAATCAAACTTGCCAAAACCAAAGACAAAGAGAGAAATTTAAGTGCAGCTATCTATATAATTACACTGAATGTAAATGGACTAAAAGCACCAATAAAGAGACAGAGAATGGCAGAAAGGATTAAAAAACACAATCCATCTATATGCTATCTACAAGAGACACACTTTAGACTTAAAGACATGAACAAACTAAAAATCAAAGGATGCAAAAAAATGTGTCAAGCAAACAACAATCAAAAAAGAGCAGGAGTAGCAATATTAATTTCCAACAAAATAGACTTTAAAGTTAAATCCACCACAAAGGACAAGGAGGAACACTGTATAATGATTAAAGGGATAATACACCAGAAGGATATAACCATATTAAATATTTATGCACCCAATGACAGGACTGCAAGATACATAAAACAAACTCTAACAACATTGAAAAGTGAGATAGACAGCTCCACAATTATAGTAGGAGACTTCAACGCACCACTTTCAGTGAAGGACAGGCCATCCAGAAAGAAGCTCAATAAAGACACGGAAGATCTAAATGCCGCAATCAACCAACTAGACTTCACAGACATATACAGAACACTCCACCCAACAGCAGCCAAGTATACTTTCTTTTCTAGTACACATGGAACATTCTCTAGAATACACAACATATTAGGTCATCAAGCAAGCCTTAGCAGAATCCAAAGATTGAAATATTACAAAGCATATTCTCTGACCTTAAAGCCATAAAAGTAGAAATCAATAACAGAAAAAGCAGGGAAAAAACATTGAACACTTGGAAACAGAACAATACCCTGCTCAAAAATTACTGCATTATTGAAGACATTAAGGATGGAATAAGGAAATTCCTAGTATCCAATGACATGAAAACACTCCCTATCAGAACCTTTGGGACACAGCAAAAGCAGTGCTCACAGGACAATTTATATCAATAAACTCACACATCCAAAAAGAAGAAAGGGCCAAAATCAAAGAATTTGCCCTACAACTTGAACAAATAGAAAGAGAGCAACAAGAAACCCTCAGGCACCAGAAGAAAGCAAATAATAAAAATTAGAGCTGAACTAAGTGAAATAGAAAACAGAAAAACAATTGAAAGAATTAACAAGAAAAAAAGCTGCTTCTTTGAAAAAATTAACAAAACTGATAAACCATTGGCCAACCTGACAAAAGAAAAACAGGCGAGAAAACAAATACCCTAAATAAGAAATGAGATGGGCTATATTACAACAGACCCAACTAAAATTAAAAGAATCATATCAGATTACTATGAAAAATTGTACTCTAATAAATTTGAATACCTAGAAGAAACGGATGAATTCCTAGAAACACACTACCTACCTAAACTAACACAAACAGAGGTAGAACAACTAAATAGACCCATCACAAAAGAAGAGATTGAAAAGGTAATTGAAAAACTCCCAACAACAACAAAAAAGCAGTAGCCCAGACACCTTCACTGCAGAGTTCTACCAAACATTCAGAGAAGAGTTCACACCACTACCACTAAAGGTATTTCAGAGCGTAAAAAAGGATAGAATATTCCCAAACTCATTTTATGAAGCCAGTATATCCGCGATACCAAAACCAGATAAAGACTCCACAAAAAAAGAAAAATACAGACCAAAGGTGCAAAAATCCTCAACAAAATTCTAGCCAATAGAATTCAACAACATATCAAAAAAATAATTCCCCGTGACCAACTGGGATTCATACCAGGTATGTAGGGATGGTTTAACATTAGAAAAACAATTAATGTAATCCATCATACAAATAAAACAAAAGACAAAAACCACATGATCTTATCAATTGATGCAGAAAAGGCATTTGACAAAGTTCAACACCTATTCATGATAAAAACTCTCAGCAAAATAGGAATAGAAGGAAAATTCCTCAACATGATAAAGGGCATTTATGCAAAGCCAACACCCAACATCATCCTAAAAGGACAGAGTCTGAAACCATTCCCCTTGAGATCGGGAACCAGACAAGGATGCTCTTTATCACCACTCTTATTCAACACTGTGCTGGAGGGCCTAGCCAGAGCAATTGGGCTAGAAAAAGAAATAAAAGACATCCAGATTGGTAAGGGAGGAAGTAAAAGTATCTCTATTTGCAGATGACATGATCTTATACACAGAAAACCGTAAAGAATCTTCGAGAAAACTACTGAAACTAATAGAAGAATTCAGCAGAGTATCGGGATACAAGATAAACATACAAAAATCAGTTGGATTCCTCTACACCAACCAAAAAAAACATCGAAGAGGAAATCACCAAATCAATGCCATTTACAGTAGCCCCAAAGAAGATAAAATACTTGGGATTAAATCTTACCAGAGATGTAAAAGAGCTATACAAAGAAAACTGAGAGACACTACTGCAAGAAACCAAAAGAGACTTACATAAGTGGGAAAATATACCTTACTCATGGATAGGAAGACTTATTGTAAAAATGTCTATTCTACGAAAAACGATCTATAGATAAAATGCAATTCTGATTCAAATTCCAGGGACATTTTTTAATGAGATGGAGATATAAATCACCAACTTCATATAGAAGGGAAAGAGGCCCCAGATAAGTAAAGCATTACTGAAAAACAAGAACAAAGCGGGAGGCCTTACTCTACCAGATTTTAGAACCTATTATACCGCCACAGTAGTCAAAACAGCCTGTACTGGTATAACAACAGATACGTAGACCAGTGGCACAGAACTGAGACATAAATCCACCCACATATGAGCAGCTGATATTTGACAAAGGCCCAAAGTCAGTTAGACAGGGAAAAGATAGTCTGTTTAACAAATGGTGCTGGCATCACTGGATATCCATCTGCAAAAAAAAAATGAAACAAGACCCATATGTCACACCATGCACAAAAACTAACTCAAAATGGATCAAAGACCTAAATACAAAATCTAAAATGATAAAGACCATGGAAGAAAAAATAGGGACAACGTTAGGAGCCCTAATACATGGCATAAACAGTATAGAAAACATTACTAACAATATAGAAGAGAAACTAGATAACTGGGAGCTCCTAAAAATCATACACCTATGCTCATCCAAAGGCCTCATCAAAAGAGTAAAAAGGTTACCTGCAGACTGGGAAAAAGTTTTTAGCTATGACATTTCCGATCGGTGCCTGATCTCTAAAATCTACATGATACTGCAAAAACTCCACTACAGAAAGACAAATAACCCAATTACAAAAAGGACAAAGGATATAAACAGTCATTTCACTAATGAAGACATTCAGGTAGCTAACAGACACATGAAGAAATGCTCGTGATCATTAACCATTACAGAAATGCAAATCAAAACTACAATGACAGCCCATCTCACTCCAACAAGGCTAGCATTAATCCAAAATAATAAATGTTGGAGAGGTTGTGGAGAGACTGGAACACTTATACGCTGCTGGTGGGAATGTAAAATGGTCCAACCACTTTGGAAATCGATTTGGTACTTCCTTAAAAAACTATAAATAGAATTACCATATGATCCAGCAATCCCACTCCTTGGAATATATCCTAGAGGATTAAGAGCCTTTATGCTAACAGATATATATGCACACCCATGTTCATTGCAGCACTGTTTACAATAGCAAAAAGATGGAAGCAACCAAAGTGCCTATCAACACATGAATGGATAAATAAATTATGCTATAGTCACACAATGGAATACTACACATTTTTGATAAAGAACAATGATGAATCCGTGAAACATTTCATAACATGGAGGAACCTGGAAGGCATTATACTAAGTATAATTAGTCCGTTGCAAAAGGACAAATATTGTATAAGACCACTAGTGTAAGAACTCAAGAAATAGTTTAAACAGAGAAGAAAACATTCTTTGATGGTTATGAGAGGACGGAGAGATGGAGGGAAGGAGAGACATTTTCATTATAAGAATTATTTTAGGTAAAGGGAAAGACAACACAATACAGGTGAGGTCAGCACAACTGGACTAAACTAAAAACAAAGAAGTTTCCTGAAAAAACTGAATGCTTTGAAGGTCAGCATAGCAGGGGCAGGGGTTTGGGGACCATTGTTTCAGGGGACATCTAGTCAATTGGCATAATAAAATCTATTAAAAAATATTCTGCATCCCGCTTTGGAGAGTGGCTTCTGGGGTCTTAAACACTAGCAAGCAGCCATGTAAGATGCATCAATGGGTCTCAACCCACCTGGATCAAAGGAGAATGAAGAACACCAAAGACACAAGGTAATTATGATCCCAAGAGACAGAAAAGACCACATAAACCAGAAACTCCATCAGCCTGAAACCAGAAGAACTAGATGGTGCCTGGCTACAACCAATGACTGCCCTGACAGTGAACACAATGCAGATCCCCTGAAGAAGCAGGTGAGCAGTGGGATGCAGACCCCAAATTCTCGTAAAAATACCAGACTTATTGGTCTGACTGAGACTAGAAGGATCCTGGAGGTCATGGTCCCCAGATCTTCTGTTAGCCCAAGACAGGAACCATTCCCAAAACCAACTTTTCAGACAGGGATTGGACAGGACTATGGGAATGAAAATGATACTGGTGAAGAGTGAGCTCTTGGATCAAGTAGACACGAGACTATGTTGGCATCTCCTCTCTGAAGGAGAGATGAGAGGGCAGAGGGGTCAGAAGCTGGCTGAATGGACATAAAAATAGAGAGTTGAGGGAAGGTGTGTCCTGTCTCTTTAGGGCGAGAGCAATTAGGAGTATATAGCAAGGTATATATAAATTATCATATGAGAGACTACTCGATTTGTAAACTTTCACTTAAAGCACAATAAAAATTAAGGGAAAAAAAAGGATAAATCTGGATACAGAACTCAGCTTCTGGTCAAGACGCAGGAACAGGGACAAGATTTATACTCATCCTGCCTGAAACAAAAAAATAAAACAAAATGTATTTAAAGCAGTGATTTTCAAGAGACTCGACATCAAGCAATGCAGGCCAGTGGAAAACGGACAAAGTAGACCTACAATTGATTCAGGCAACTGCCTTGAGAGAGTTTCTAGGCCATGGGGAAGGGAGGGGATATCCAGGCAAAGTGCAAAGGACATCCTCAGTTGAAGGGACAAGACAGAATAAAAGGAAATCAAGGGAATTAGAATCTGCAGAACAGAGTACCAAGAGGACAGAGCAGCACAGGACGAGAACTCTAAAGATCTGCAGAAGTTCCTTGTTGAGTATTTAGCAGAATACTGATTGGTTCATGCATGTGAGGAAACTACCTGGGCCCAGGAAAGAATCGACTTCGAGGATTAAAGGAAATATTGCCTGATGCTCAATGGGGCTCAGAGAAGTGCCTATTCTTAGATAGATTAGAAAATTCATAATTTACAGAGCACTGGGTACATCACTCAGAAGGATCTTGACATAATATTGAGTAATACTTATCCCTAGGATATGTACTACTCAGTCCTGCCTAAAAAATTGTACAAAAAGCCCCCCCAAAATAAAACTTTTCTAAGTACTTTAACTAAAAAAAAAAAGCTTTAACTACATCACTGGAAAAAAAAGAAAACTCAAGTATATTAATGGGAGTAAAAAAATCAAAGATTACCAGGCATGCAAAGAAGCAAGAAAATGCATCTATGATGAGGACAAAAATAAGCCAATTGAAACTGGACAAGAACTGACACAAAAGTTAAAATTAGGAGAAAAAAATAGACATTAAAACAGTTACTATAACTCTGTTGCAGATGTTCAAAAAGTCAAGTGGAAACACTAAAGATATGACAGAGTCAAATAGATATTCTAGAGATGAAAAAGGCACTGAACGAGATTAACGAAACTTAGACCTTGCAGAAGAAAAGGTTAGTGAACATGAGGACAGAGAAATAGAATCTATTCAAAATTAAATGCAGAGAGAATAATAATAATAAGAGAATCAGTGAGCTTATGACAACTTCTTGAAGCCTAATCTATGGGTAGTTGGAATACCCAAAGAAGAGAGGGGTAATAGAAGAAAATATTCGAAGAAATAATGGCTAAAATTTCTCCAAGTTTGATGGGAAACAAACTATAAACCCACAGATTCAAGTACTTAACAAACCCCAAGCACAAGAAGCATTATTATGAAAATAATACCAAGGCACATCATAGTTGAAGTGTACAAAATAAGTGATAAAGAAGAAAATCTTAAAAACAGCAAGAGGAAAAAGAACTGTTGCATATGCAGAACAAAGATAAAGATGATAGCAGAATTCTGCCCAGAATCAACGCAAGTGAAAAGATGTCAGAGCAGGATCTTTAATGTACTGAAAGAATGAAACTGTCAGCCTGGACTTCTATAACCCAGTGAAAATTAAGACGAAATAAATAAATTTAGGTCATCAGAATCTCCTTTGGATTACTATGGGAAATTTTTAAATAAACACCCTACCTCCTTACATTCCTCCCCTCCTTTTTCACACACATTATGGATTGAATTGTGTCCCCCTCAAAAAACCAAGCCCGTTGTTGCTCCGATTCCAGCTCATAGCAACCCTATAGGACAGAGTAGAACTGCTCTATAAAGTTTCCAAGGAGTGGCTGGTGGATTCAAACTGCCAACCTTTTGGTTAGCAGCCTGAGCTCTTAACCACTGTGCTACCAGGGCTCCCCCAAAAAGATATGTTGAAATCCTAGCCCCTGTGTCTGTGAATGTGGCTTTGTTTTGGGGGAAATGGGGTTTTTCCGTGCAGATGTCATCAGTTAGGCTAACCCAGAATGGGATGAGTTATAATCCTTTCTGAGTGGTATCTTGAGAAAGGGGAGGACAGAAACACACAGAGGGAGACGTGCCATATGACCACAGAGGCATCCGTTAGCACCAAAGAAACCAAGAATTGCCAGCCGTCACCAGAAACTAGGAGAGAAGCATCAAACAGTTCCTCCCGCAGAACCCTCAGGAGGACTCGACACAGCCATGCCCCTGAATTTGGTCTTCTAGCCTCCAGAATGGTGAGAAAATAAATGTCTGTTCTTTAAAGCCACCCACCTTGTGGTATTTTATTATGGCAGCCCTGGGAGACTCAGACAACGCACTTCAGCCATGGTGACATTTCTAATAGGTCATTCCGGTCATGTCACAATTCTTCAATGTCTCTCCATTGCCTGTAAAATTTGACAAAAAATTGTGTTAAGATCTCGGTGCCTCAACACGGCTTCCAGCTAAACATCTGAAAAGCAATCACAAGTACAAAGTGACTGACAGAATCCAAGAGTGATATACACTCTGTTGACAAACATCAAATCTGGGCAAATCTAGCCTCGTTCAAGGAGTAAAAGAATGAAAAGCAAGCATACGCTCATTGAAAAGAAAAAAAAAACTTGAAACCCATGGAAAGAGATGTATCTCTGAAGACTCAGAGGAAACACAGATTCTTAAAATTATTTACTAGAGAAAACAGGAAAAAGACATTAGAAAAATGGTTTGGCATTTTTATGTAATACTAAAATGTAATGGCCTCCATAAAAAATAGCATCAAAAATGCCATAAGCAGAGAGGAACATAAAACGGAAGGATTACAGATGTTGTAGGTCAGAATTCCTCAGAAACAGACTCTGAGAAGGAGACTGGCAAGCAGAAGGTTTATTTGGGTGCACTCTCAGAAACAGTGCCTGTGAGAGAATTAAAGAAGCAAGGTTGAACAGATGGAGACTTTGAACTACAATGCAACTGTAACAGAGACCTCACCAGCTTCCACTGAGAGATCCAGAGCTGGGGTGGTGCCTCAGCATTGTCCTGAAACAAATCAAGGTAGCCAGGCCTTTCTACTCCTGCATCAACCAGTTATTGGATTCACGCAGCAACCAGGGAGTAGGTGTAAACTTGGAGAGACAGCTCCCTTTGGCTGAGGGCAATAGAGAAACTCAGCTAAGAGCTGACAGCAGCCTAACCTCCTGCATCGGGGAAAATGAAGGCTTTGGGCCTGAAGGGGGCCTGGGTATGGCACCACAGCTTCCTCTATAACCCACCGCTCACATCTCTTCAATCGCCTTGCTGCCTGTAGTAAGTTTACCATGTGTACAAACTGATCTTCTAAGAGTCTGGCTGGTTACTTCTCCTGGGGATATACACAAGTGGAAGGGCGCAGCCCCCATTTCTGCAACTGGGTGTAAGGTGGCTATTCAAACTCACCATCTCCCTCCTCTACTACTCCTCTAGATTCCCTTTGCCCTCAGCTGGTGTCTCTACTAGTTTAGGTGGCTTACCAAGTGGAGCGACCGAGACTCTCAACACTGAGGGTTCTAACCTCCTAGTCATCACACCCTTATCAGGCTGTGGCAATTGCAGTTTCCCTTTAACCATCAAAATTGACCAGGGGTTCAGCTCAACTGGACTGGACCAAAAGCAAAGAAGTTTCCGGGATAAACTGAATGCTTCGAAGGTCAGTGGAGCAAGGGCGGGGGTTTGGGGACTATGGCTTAAGGGGACTTCTAAGTCAATTGGCCAAATAAATTCTATTACGAAAACATTCTGCATCCCACTTTGAAGTGTGGCGTCTGGGGTCTTAAATGCTAACAAGCGGCCATCTAAGATGCATCAATTGGTCTCAACCCACCTGGAGCAAAGGAGAATGAAGAACACCAAGGTCACACAATAACTATGAGCCCAAGAGACAGAAAGGGCCACATGAACCAGAGACTTACATCATCCTGAGACCAGAAGAACTAGATGGTGCCCGGCCACAACCGATGACTGCCCTGACAGGGAGCACAACAGAGAACCCCTGAGGGAGCAGGAGATCAGTGGGATGCAGACCCCAAATTCTCATAAAAAGACCAGACTTAATGGTCTGACTGAGACTAGAAGAATCCCAGTGGTCATGGTCCCCAAACCTTCTGTTGGCCCAGGACAGGAACCATTCCCGAAGACAACTCGTCAGACATGGAAGGGACTGGACAGTGGGTGGGAGAGAGATGCTGATGAAGAGTGAGCTACTTGTATCAGGTGGACACTTGAGACTGTGTTGGCATCTCCTGTCTGGAGGGGAGATGGGAGGGTAGAGAGGGTTAGAAACTGGCAAAACAGTCACTAAAGGAGAGACTGGAAGGAGGGAGCAGGCTGACACATTAGGGGGAGAATGAGTGGGAGTATGGAGTAAGGTGTATATAAGCTTATATGTGACAGACTGACTTGATTTGTAAACTTTCACTTAAAGCACAATAAAAATTATTTAAGGTACAAACCAATGTATCACCTACTTACCAAACATATTTCTGCTCCCTGCCATCATGATGCAACAGAATCCCTACCTCTTCCTAATTGTTGTTGTTCTTAGGTGCTGTTCAATTATTTCTGACTCATAGTGACCCCAGGTGACAGAGTAGAACTGCCCTATAGGGTTTTCTTGACTGTAGTCTTTAAGGAAGCAGATTGTCTAGTCTTTCTCCCATGGAGCAACTGGGTAGATTCTGACCACCAACCTTTCGGTTAGCAGCTGAGCACTTAACAGTTTTACTGCCAGGGCTCCCTTCCCCTCCGGATAATCAATGTCAATCCGTGCCACTGTGATGGCTCCTTCTTTGCAGGCTGATCTCTTGGTAATAGTTGTAGCTAAAAGTTTAATGGAACTCTTGTTGTACTCCCTGGTGAAAGTGTTCCACCTCTGGAGACCCAAGACCTATAGACCCACAGATGTCATAATGTTGTGGTGACTAGAAGTACAAATTGCTCAAGTTGGTCACTGGGAGTGGAAATAGGGCCACTCCTTCTTCCACCCTTTGATTCTCAGATTCATGTATCACATCTGTTGGGAACACAGCACTATGTAATGACTCTAATTCACAATGTATGCTTCAGGGTATCGGCTCCATCCTAGTTTTTTCGTTGCTGCACCTTCAAATGGCTATTCCACTGCTCTATGAGGATGACAGCTTCCTAGGAGATGTGGAACCTAATAGACCAGTGGAACTCAGGATCATGTGTCTACTATTCTACTTACTTTACCTTTCTTAAAAATGTCAAACTCATTACATGCATATGTCTCTTCACGTGTATCTCTTTCTTGGCTATCTATGCTGCTCCATTTATATAGCAATTGATTTCTAGAGATAGAGCTCAGTCTGTCTATATATATCCCCAGGTTTGCACTCAACTGCTGACTTAAATGTTGGCAGTGCAAACCTACCTAGTGGTACCGTGAAGGAAAAGGCCTGATAAGATTAGAGCCAAGAAAACCTATGGAGGTTTACTCCATAACGCATGGACCTGCCATTAGTCAGAATTCACTCAATGGCAACTAACAACTCTCTCTCTCTATATATACACTTATATGTATGTATACATATATATAACGAACCAAAATAAAAAATCCACTGCCGTCGAGCCGATTCCGACTCATAGCGACCCTATAGGACACAGTGGAACTGCCCCATAGAGTTTCCAAGGAGTGCCTGGCAGATTTGAACTGCTGACCTTTTGGTTAGCAGCCATAGCACTCAACCACTATGCCACCAGGGTTTCCATATATATATATAGTCAAGAAAAAATGGGTTTCTATGTAATGAGCTCAGGATGGAGAAAACATTTTAAATTTACATGAGATGAAAAAAAGATAACAGTTTTTACTGCATGCTGATTTAAAACACCTGTATTTGCAAAAAGCGTACAAAAAGCATGAACTAGAGGGCAAATAAAAAAAAATAAAAATATGGGGTAAAAAAACTACTTGCCACAATACTGACAAGAAAAAGGTACTTCTCATAATCTTGAGTGCTCATAAAAATTGATAATAAAAGCCACAATTGAAAATAGGCTGTGGTCAAAATTGATATTCAGAATAAGAAATAAACATGTGAAAGGTTTACCCTCACTAGTCATCAAAGAAATACATATTAAAGCAATGAGAAACATTTTTTGTTTACCCAATTTAACAAAATTTAACCAAAACAGTAATACTAAATTTTGGCAAAGCTGGATTAAAACAGCACTCCTAGTGGAAAGAAAAATTGACAATTTTTCTAAAGAGACTCTGTTGGCCCAATTGGTTAAGCGCTCAACTACTAACCAAAAGGTTGACAGTCTGAACTCACCCAGAGGCACCTAGGAAGAAAGTCCTGATGATCTGTTTCTGAAAGGCCACAGCCTTGAAAACACCCTGGAGCGGTTCTACTCTCCACACATGGGACTGCCACGAAGCAGAATTGACTCGACGGCGACTGGTTTAACAAGCGCCTTACTTTTTCTTCTAGTAATTAGACTTTAAGACCCTAATCTGAGGAAATAAATTAGATGTAGGGACAAATACACTGGTAAAGATGCTCATTATGGGTTATTTAAAATAGTAAATGGAAAATCTGAATAGCCAATAATAGGAGAAGGGTAAATATAAATTAGGATATAGCTATATAATGGAATTTTATGTAAATATTAAGAGCACATTTGAAAAATAAGTATATTTAAAACTACTTATACTATAACGTTATATGGAAAAACAAGAATACAAATCCATGCCTGTATTATGGCCCAGGGCTTACTGTAGTGCTTATTAAAATATTTGCTGCATGAATGATAAAGAAGGTTTGCACGTTGCTTTGCTATGATGCTGAACAGGTTTCAGTGGCACTTCCAGACTAAGACACACTAGGAAGAAAAAACCCTACGAATCACAATGGTCCTATTCCATGCAGTCACCATGACTCAGGGGCCAACCTGACGGCAGCTAACAACAACGACATATATGCAGTCGTGTGTGTGTGTGTGTAGTTGTGTAGGTGGCATTAAGATGGGACAACTCAATGTTTAAGGTTAGGAAATGAGAGAGAAATAACCAGCTTTTAAGAAATGCAGGGATCTAAATGCCCCCTTCACAATACTCAAGAGATACTAGTAAAGACTTGGAGTTATTTGAAATTAGTTTAGTAGCTGACCGAGCTTCCAGGGCAAAAAGAATGAGAAGTAGATTGGACAATTTTCATTTTTTCTTATACTTCTCTAGATTTTTCTGGTATTTCTACTATAATTGTATTACTTCTACGACCAAATTTTTAGGCTGAAACTATCTGGTTTTTCAAACTTTACTCTCATTGGCTTTGTTCTGCTTCATATAAGATTCTCATTTCATGTCATAGACCAGCTAAATTATTAATACTTGCAACTCGGTCCAATTAGTTAATAGCTCAAAACTGATGGTGATGCTGTCTTCTCCTAACTCAATAACTATTAAGGAAAAACTCAACTCACAACCAGGTGCCCCTCTAGGTCACATTCCTTTTTGGCAATCCTCTTTCCACCATTTTCAATCCATGTGACACAGTCTTTATTCCATCCATGTTTAATTGATTTTGTGTAAGAAATTTTCACAAGATGCTTTTTTGGATACTTCACTGAAAACCAAGGAAAATAGTATCTGCAGTACTTCCTTTATCCATTAATTCTATAATTCTACCAAAAAAGCACTCAAGTCTCCCTGGCACCAGTTGTTAGACTGCCAATTTCTTCCACCATTAAATCAAGGGCCCATTATCTCCTGATGGTTTTCAGCTTTTGTCCATTATTACTGTGAACAAGATTTAATTTTAAAAAAAAATTTTTTTGAAGATCATTTTTCCCCCTTGGCTTTCCTTAAAATTCATGTATGTGGTTTTTGAGTACCCTGTATGGGTTTTTGTCCCTCTTATTCATAACCTAGTCAACTGCTCAGCAAACATCTGTATGGTTGGTCTTTTTGTTTCTAATTATGTTTCCAAGTAAAGGCTCTGTTACAGATTTAATTGTGTCCCTGCAAAAGTTGTTCCTGTACCTGTGAATGTGACCCTGTTTGGAAAAAAGTTCTTGAAGATGTTAACATGAGGGTTGTTTCCACCTTTTGACTATTGTGAATACTACTGCAAGGAGCATCGGTGTACATGTGTCTGATTGTGTCGCTGCTTTCACGTGTCTTTCAAGTTCACCTAAAGGTAGAATTGCTAGGTCATATGGCAACTCTATGTTTAACTTAACACAGAAAGGCCTAGGGATAACTGCTGGAGAGCTATTTTCTAAAATGACCAGCTTTGAAGAAACTCTAAATTTCTAACTTTGTAACCCCCGACTGACACTCTGGTGTGCTAATGAAGGAAAAACTTGGAACAAATTTTAGTACTAAGTCTCCTCATTGCTCTTAAATAAAGCTTTCAGTGTCCCCTACTTTTCACATGACTATTCTTCTTTTACAAATTTTAAATTTTAAAAAGCCAGGGCTTCGAACCTGTTCGTTTCGGTTCAGTCTCGGCCAACAAAGTGAAACCAGACCTGCATTTTTACAGTTTGGGTGATGTGGGATGATAACCGGAATGGAAAAAATTACAAGTCGAACCCCTAGAAAGGGAAACTCGGAAGAGGCTCGTGAGCCCATACAATAGTCTGACACGTGAGATTGGATTTTTGGCAGGACCGTGGAAGCTGGTGCTCAGCAGTTAGGAGCTTAGGAGACTGACCAAAAAGGTCAGCAGTTAGAATCCTCCAGCCATCCTTGGAAACCCCATGGGGCTTTTCTACTGTGTCCTATAGGGTCGGTATGAGTCGAAATTGACTAGACTGCAACGGGTTTGGTTTGGTTTGGTTTTTGGTAGAGAGTGACACACGTCGGAACCGGTACAATTGGCAGCCATCTTTGGGTGGGGCAGCCATCTTTGGGTGGGGCAGCCATCTTTGGGTGGGGCAGCCATCTTTGGGTGGGGCAGCCATCTTTGGGTGGGGCAGCCATCTTTGGGTGGGGCAGCCATCTTTGGGTGGGGCAGCCATCTTTGGGTGGGGCAGCCATCTTTGGGTGGGGCAGCCATCTTTGGGTGGGGCAGCCATCTTTGGGTGGGGCAGCCATCTTTGGGTGGGGCATCCTGATTCCGGCTCTGCGCAATATCTGACGCCAAGAGATCGGGTTGCTTTGCAATGTAGACGTTGCCTTTGTTTTCTAAGAGGGATGTTAGGTTTCTACCAAGGTTTTGACCGGTAATTTATCCTGTTTTGGTTATCATTCTGCTTCACCCAAATTTTAAAAAATTTGGTTTGTTCAGGTTTCACTTCCTTGGCCATGACTGAACCGGGAAGAACCAGCTTGAAGGCCTGTCTAAAATAAAGAAGGGAACGGTTTCCTTCAGAGCCTAGAACAGAGGAAACTAAGTCAGGAAGCACAGGCTTGCTTCTGGCTACTAGAGGCAGAATTTCAACTCTGAATCCTCTCTTATGAGAGTCATCATTGTATTAAATTAAAATGTGGAAAAAATTATTTTCTATGCTAAAGTCAGAAAATAACTGTTTTTCTCTATCTTATTCTTTCTCTGGTTGGAGTCCTTACCAAAATTATTACCGGTAAGAAGTGATTCTGTAGTCGGCGGAGACAAAGTACTTGAAATCAGTTCTCTTTGGTCTGTTATTTCACTGTTCTTGATGAGAGCTGTTCAGAGTTCTAATTAATGGTTAGTTGTTTTCTCTGGAAAGCAAACACTTTACTCCAAAGAAAGCAAAAAAAAAAAAAAAAAAACCTGAGTTAAATTGTACAATAATTAAGAACCTAAATGTAGTTTTCTCTAGGGTTTTAAATTCTTTCCTGAGCAATCCAATGTATCTGTTTCACCAGGAGAAATCCTTTTGCCAGCACTTTCTTTCTGGATCCCGCATGCCTGTGTGAGCTCTTGTTTCATAATAGCAGGCAGCTTCAAGGCTTGGCAACGCTCAGCTAAGGGCAGGAAGACCATCTACCTATTTACAGCTTCTGTATCATGAGGCAAAAAGGTGTCCTGGGCCCGACTGAGGCTGAGAAATTTAGCACTTCCTTTTTGCTTCTTCTTTATTTCCTGATCATGTGAACTGTACCAGAAAAGCAAAGCAAAAAGCAAAGCAAAAAGCGAAAGCCTGCTTTCAGCCCCAAGGGCATGTCACCTTTCATAAAACTGAGCTTCGCTGCTATCTAAGGGGTTCAGTTCTACAGCAGGTTTCCTGCAGTGATTGTCTGTTCCTGGGAAAGCTAACCTGAGGTCAGGCAACTAGATCGCAGAGGAAGCTACCAATCTGCTTAAGAGACTTTCTGTAAATCTTTTATACCCTGACATTTGAGGGGTTTTGTTCCAGCAGCCTAAGCTCTCTGTCATTATTTTCAGTATAGTATTTGTCTGAATAAAGTCCCTGGATGGGGCAAATGGTTTGTTCTCAGCTATTAACCTAAAGGTTGGTGGTTCAGACCCACCCAGAGGTGTCACAGAAGAAAGGCCTGGCAATGCTTTCATAAAGATTATAGCCAAGAAATCCCTGTGGAGGAGTTCTGCTCTCTAACACATGGGGTCACCATGAGTCAGAATCAACACAACAGCAATGGGTTTACATTTGTCTGAATAGAAAGGCTGCCCTTAGTCAAACTAAGTTACTTTCCCTATGTATTCCTTTTTATCCTGATATTTTGCTTCACATAGTTGAAGTACTAATTGTGGATCTTAGCAGCTTTGGTTATGTTCATTGTGCACATAATTTTCGTGTCCAGAATCATTTTTTGAGCCTACATGTTTATGATAGTTGCATAGTAGCATGTTGTTTTTCTTATGTGCTGTCGAGTCAGTTCCGACTCATAGAGACCCTATGTACAACAGAACGAAACACTGCCCAGTCCTGTGCCATCCTCACAGTGGTTGTCATGCTTGAGCTCATTGTTGCAGCCACTGTGTCAACCCATCTTGTTGAGGGTCTTCCTGTTTTTCACTGACCCTCTACCTTACCAAGCGTGATGTCCTTCTCCAGGGACTAGGCCCTCCTGATAACATGTGCAACAGCATTCCAAGTAATAATATTCATCTTCACACATATGCCTTGATAACATTGTGGGACATTCCTTGTTGATAATGCCTGCGTTAGTTTTCTATTCCTGCTATAGCAAATTACCACAGACTTAGTGGCTTAAAAAATACAATTCTATTCTCTTACAGTTCTGGAGCTCAGAAGTCCAAAATCTGTTTCACTGCACTAAAATCAAGGTGTCAGCAGCGCTGGTTCTTTCTGGAGGCTCTAGAGGAAAATCCATTTCCTTGCCTTTTCCAGCTTCTAGAGGCTGCCCACATTCCTTGGCTATTGGCCCCCTCCCTGTATCTTCATAGAGCATCACTCCAACCTCTGCTTCCATCATCAATCATACCACCTTTTCCCCTGCCCCTAGTCTAATCTCCGTCTACTTCCCTTTTATGAGGATGCTTGTGATTACATTGAGGTCACCTGGATAATCCAGGACAGTCTTTCCTTCTGAAGATCCTTAATGTAATCACATCTGTAAAGTCCTTTTTACCATGTAAGGTAACATAGTCACAGGTTCTGAAGGTTAGGATGTAGGCATCTTGAGAGGCCATTATTTAGTGAACCACAATACCCGTGCTCTTGATAACTTCAATATCACCCTTGTAGTAGATTCACATAAAATTAGCTACATAGCTATGGTCCAAACCCCCAGCCAATATACACCAGGCATATTTAGTACTTTATCTTAATGGCTAGGGTCCCTATCCTGAGCTCAAAGTAAAGGTCCCTGTAATGATGAGCCAGTGGAGTCTTCCTCCTAGCATCTCACCCCACTTCACCAAATGCAGCATTCAAATCTACCCCAGAATGCAGCAGTTCAGTATTGAAGGAAAATTCCTGGTTTTAAAAATCAAGTACTATGTGAATGCCAAAAAAAAAAAAAAAAGCCAAAATGAAACCCACTGCCATTGATTTGATTTCGACTTATGGTGACTCCACGTTTAGCAAAGTAGAACTGCTTAATAGGGTTTTCTTGGCCGTAATCTTTATAGAAATAGGTCGCCATACCTTTCGTCTGTGGTGCCACTGTGTGTATTTGAACCAGCAACCTTCAAGTTAGCAGTCAAGCGCAAACAGTTTACATCACTCAGGGACCGTTATAAATGACTGGGCCCAAAATTCCAGAATAAAAATAACTTATGGGTTCATGTAGTTCATCCCTTACGTAATTGTGGCCTCTAAAACTTATTATTTGGCCGGGAATAGGAACGCAGAAGAAACTGAACTCTTCAGCTGCCATCTTCCAGTGAGTGAAACAAAAAAAAAAAGCTCCCAGAGGACTGATTAAAAGAACAAGGAGATGAACTCAGTACACTTTCTCTAGGTCTTTTCACAAACATGAGGAAACCTCCTTATATATTTGTAATCCTTAGACACTGTCTAGCTTACCCTCTACCTCCGGGATTGTACAAACCAACACCAATGCAATTTTATTTTTTTAAAAAAAACTTTGCAAATATTCAAAGTAGCTGATTGCAGAGTCCTTGACAAACTTTTCAGGAAGGAACTTTTATTTATTTTTTTGCACTTTTTTTTAATGTACTTAAGATGAAGTTTTATAGAACAAACTAGCACCTCATTAAACAGTACACATATTGTTTTATGACGTTGGTTAACAACCCTATGACATGTCAGCACTCTCCCATCTCAACCTTGGGTTCCCTATTACCAGCTTTCCTGTCCCCTCCTGCCTTCTAGTCCTTACCCCTGGGCTGGCGTGCCCTTTTAGTCTCATTTTTTTTTTCCCATGGGTCTGTCTAATCCTTGGCTGAAGGGTGAACCTCAGTAGTGACTTCATACTGAGCTAAAAGAGTGTCCAAGGGCCATATTCTCAGGGTTTCTTCAGTCTCTGTCAGGCAGCAAGTCTAGTCTTTTTTTGTGAGTTAGAATTTTGTTCTACATTTTTCTCCAGCTCGGCCTGGGACCCTTTATTGTGATCCCTGTCAGAGCAGTCCAGTGGTGGTAGCCGGACACCATCTAGTCGTCCTGGACTCAGTCTGGTGGAGGCTGTGGTAGTTGTGGTCCATTAGTCCTTCAGACTAATCTTTCCCTTGCATCTTTAGTTTTCTTCATTTTCCCTTGCTCCTGAAAGGGTTAGACTAGTGGAGTATCTTAGACAGCTGCTCACAGGCTTTTAAGAGCTCAGATGATACTCATCGAAGCAGAATGTAGAACATTTTCTTTATAAACTATGTCATGCCAGTTGAGCTAGATGTTCCCAGACACCATGGTCCCCACAGCCCTCAGCCCAGCAATTCAGTCCCTCAGGGAGTTTGGACATGTCTACGGAGTTTCCATGGCCAGGAAAAAACTTTTAAACACGAATTTAGGAGCTTTGCCAATGCTTCAAAATGCAATGCAGCAGCTCCCTCTCACATCTTGGAGAAGCTATTTTCATCCTGTTGCGCTATCTCACACATGGTGGTGCAAAATAGTTAACATAAACTGTATTACACATTCTGGAAGAAGCAAGCTTGAAAAGTTAATGCAACTTGTTTTTAACTTTTATATGAAATTACTCCCACAGGAAGGACTTGGAGTACTTAAAATGGCCAAGAGTTTTCTAGACCACTTCTGATTATGCCTTGTTCCAAGAGGCTGTGTTGTTGAAATAAAAATGAAAAAAGATTCACTTATGGCGAATTACATTTTATCTAACTCATGAGAGACTGTCTCCCTACCCTTCTTCTACCCTAACTTTCGTGTCATTAATGGAAACATCTTAAACCACTGTCATGCCCATTTCCTAAGGCACTGCTCTGGGCATTTTCCTGCAGCGTTAATGCATTGATGACCATCATTATTCTTTCTTTATGGGATTTCAGCCAAAATTGAGCCCTTATGGCAATAGTCACATCTGAGTTAATGTGACTTAATTTTCCAAGTTGGTTTCATGAGGCACCTTGGCAAGTGCTTTATTAAAATCTAGATAATAAAATTAGCTCATTCATCTGCTAATCATGTATATCCATCACATGATTAAATTCATATGTTATTGCTAAAACCCTATAAATTAGACCCGGATTACTCAAGTCAACAAATCATAAACATTGCCAGTTCTCTCTTTTTAGCATGCTGAGCAGAATTTTAACCTTAGAATTTGGCACGTAGCCTAAAATAAAAGGTGCTATTTAACCTCCACTGAGGTGACATTTATATTGAAAGGCTCAAAGTAGAAAGCTAGAAGATTAGAAACATTATTTTAAAAGGTATCCTTGGGCATTTGGAAGAAAAGATTTTTAAATTCAATTGGACTAAGTACAATGGCCTCCAAGGTTAGAAGACATTTTTCACTTTTTTGTGGGGAAAGGGAACATGGTAGAAACATTGAGTTCAATTCCAAATGCTTTTACTTCTAGAGGAATCTCTGGGTGATGCAAATGGTTAAGGAATTAGGCTACTAACCGAAAGGTTGGAGGTTTGAGTCCACCTAGAGGTGCCTTGGAAGAAAGGCCTGTTGATCTACTTTCAAAAAATCAGCCTTTGAAAACCCTATGGAGCACAGTTCTACTCTGACACACATAGGGTGTCATGAGTCAGGGTCAACTAAATGACAACTGGCTCACTTCCAGGGCTTTGTTCTCACACAAATTGAGCAGTGCTTAATTTACAAGCCTAAGAAACAGTAACAATAAAAAACCAGCTTTATAGTTGGATCAAACCCCACAGAAATATTTCTTAACAGGATCGATCCTAAGTGTTCAGATTTGTTGTTATTGTTGTTGTTAGGAGCTGACTCGATGGTTAGGTGCCATCGAGTCAGCTCTGACTCATGGTGACCTTATTTATAACAGAAGGAATCGTTACCCAGTCTTATGCCATCCTCACAATCATTGCTGTTTGAGACCATTGTTGCAGCCACTGTGTCAACCCATCTCATTGAGGACCTTCCTCTTTTTCACCCTCTACTTTGCCAAACATGATGGCTTTCTCCAGCGATTAGTCCCTCCTGATGACATGTCCTAAGTGAGACAAAGTCTTGCCATCCTCGCTTCTAAGGAGCATTCTAGCTGTACTTCTTTCAAGACAGATTTGCTCGTTCTTCTGGCAGTTCATGGTATATTCAATAGTCTTCATCGATACCACAATTTGAATGTGTTGATTCTTCTTCCATCTTCCTCTTTTGTTGTCCAGCTTTCATCTCTAATCATCTAACTCAGTCCCGGAGCCAAATGAAAACGTACGAAGTCTATGCACGTGACTGTGAACTTTCTGGGGAGAAGACCTGAAAGAATATTTGCTTCCATACCTAACCTTTCTTCCCAAAACCCTGTCATTCTCTCTAAGCATCCAGAGCCTTTGGCGAATGAATCAGTCAGCAACCAAGAGAGGAAAGAAGACATCTAAGGGCAAACCTAGACTCGTCAATCAAGGAATGATTAGTGAGTTTCTGAAGAATTTCCAAAACCAAATTTTTAGCAAACATAAACCAGGTTTTTTTCCAGTCCTTGGTGGAAATCACCAAACATGGCCCCAGTGGTATGGGGCTCTCATTCTGGACAAAGTGAAAGCTCAGGTTCACCCTCACCCTGCTCCAGAGGCCAAGGCCCTTCTGATGCCCTGACAAAACATTCTCTGTTTCTTACAATGAATAGCAATTACAAAGACTTTGCATCTTGAAACAGTGACAAATTGTTGTAGGGGAGCTACCCCAATATGTCCCTAAAATGAGGGGATGATTTTTTTTCCCGCTCTCAACTAGAACAATTAATTGGTAACATAACAGAAACCCTCGATAGTAAATTTTAAAAAATGGCCTAATCCCTGGTAGAGTAAAAGAGAAATGAAGAAAAAAGTATTTTCTGATTTAATTACAAGAGTTAATGCTCAAAGAATTCTGTGCTCTTCTTGTTTCTGTACATTGGTAATTGGCAAGACTTAAAAATCTGAAAGAAGAGGTCAAACTCATTAAGCCCTTTCATCCTAAAATCCTAATCCAAACTCGCCAGGCCTGGGAGCCTACAACATAAATTAAAAATCTCATTTCTTGTTAAATTTGCCCATGTTTTTTACTTTTTGTTACTCCGAGACATTCCCTCCTCTTAGCCATACAACTGATTGTTATTGTTCTTGTTAGGTGCCATCAAGTTGACCCCATGTGACAGAATAAAAATATGCAACAGAATAAAACAGCCAATACTGTACAAACAAACCTGTATGACCATGATTTTGGGGGGGAGTTGGTGGACATGATGGTAGGACTGAGGGGTCCATTCTTTTGAAAGTTGGAGCAATAAACTTAAAGCAAAATCTCCTGCCAACCCAGAAAACCTCCCTTTTACAAAGCAGAAGAGAAAGAAAACAGTTTTATTATTGAATAAGCATTACACCAGAATGTGATACGCATCATAGGCAATCCACTAAGCAGATTGTAAAGGTAGAAAGAAATCTCATGGTTTTATATAGCTAAGCAGTTGCAACCCATCTCATACATTTTCTGAAGATAAACAATACCTAGTCTTCATGTAAGAAGTTTCGACAGTACCATTCATCATGCATACTTCATCCTAAATTCACCTGGTAACTGAGGTATGGAAAAAAAAACAGTTGCTGTCAAGTCAATTCTGATTCAGTGCAACCCCATGTGTGTCAGAGTAGAACTGTGCCCATAGGGTTTCCTGAGCTGTGACATTTCAGAAGCATATCACCAAGTCTTTATTCTAAGATGCCTTTGAGTGGGTTCGAACTGCAAACCTTTTGGTTAATAGTGGAGCAGGTAATTTTTTGCGCCAGTTCATTCTAAATTCACCTGGAAATTGGGTTAAACCAAAACCTGTTGCCGTTGAGTCAGTTCCAACTCATAGCAACCCTATAGGACAAAGTAGAACTGACCCATTTAGAGTCCAAGGAACAGATGCTGGATTTGAACTGCCGACCTTTTGGTTAGCAGCCATTGCTCTTCATCACTGTGCCACCAGGGCTCCGGTAATTGGGTTAAAGTAATTGGGTTAGTCACCTGTATTTTCAAATTGTCTTTATCCAACAGAAAAATAAATTTCTCATATGTTATGACAGAAGGTAAGTGTGTAACTTGAAACCAGGCTTGTACTGTTCCAAGAAGCTAGGAGATAAGGAGGTTATCTTTTTTTTTTTTTTTTTGGAACATTTTGCTGTACTTTAGGTGAAGGTTTACACATAAAATTAGTTTTCCCATCAATATTTCTTACACAAATTGTTTTGTGACATTGGTTGCAATTCCCACAATGTGTCCTCTCCTCATTTCCTGCCTGGGCTTCCCATTTCCATTCGTCTGCTTTCCCTGTCCTTCCCTGACTTCTCATCTTTGTTTTTGGGCAAAATCTGTCCTTTTGGTTCCATACAGTTGATTACTCTAAGCAGCACATTCTTCACGGGTGTTTTTTTATTTTGTAGGCCAGACTATAAAATAATATGTAAGACTGTATAAAACAGAGTGTTTTTCCAGTTAGAAGGTTGTCTTAGGGTAATAGTCTCGGGGCTTCCTCCAGACCTTTAAGTCTGGTCTTTTTTAATAAATTTGAGATTTTTTTTCTATATTTTTCACCCATTCTAACCAGATTGTCTATTGTGATCCAGGTCAGAGTGGTTGGTAGTGGCAGCTGGGCACCATATAGTTCTTCCGGTCTCAGATTAGATGAGGCTGTGGCTCATGTGGGCCATTAGTACCTTGGACTAATTGCTTCCTTGAGTCGTTGGTTTTCTTCATTCTCCTTTGCTCCAGGCAGGAAAAGACCAATAGTTGCATCACAGATGGCCACTCCCAAGCTTTTAAGATTCAGGATGCAAAGCAAAAGATTAGGATACAGAGCATTGCCTTTATGAACTGTGTTACGCTGATTGACCTAGACGACCCTCGAGACTACTGTCCTTAGCCTTCAAGTCCAATAGCTCAGTCCCGCGAGGTGTTTGGTTATGTCTAAGAAGTTTCCATAACCACACCCCCATGTGCTCTATTATATGTATGAACATACATGTTGCACTTACAAATATGCATGTAGAAATATCCAAAACCATACCTATATAAGTACATGGTTATATTCTCATACGACTCCCATATCTATTTAACATATACATCTAACCACGTATCTTCTCATTAATTATTGTTTGTTATTACTGTTGTTGCAGGATTGTCACTGTTATAGTAATTACCGTGGTTGCCCTTTACTCCTGTGTACCTCTCAATGTCTTGCTTTGTCTTGGTCCCAATGTACTGACTTCCTTCATACTGTATATTGTCTTTCCCTTCACCAATATTAACCCGTATCTATTTTTTTACTATCTAGTTAGTGACTCTCCCTTCCTCCGTCTCCCATCCCTGGTAACAATCAAAGAATGTTTCTTTCTGTGTATAAATCTTTTCTTGACTTTTTATAATAATGGTCTCATACAATATTTGTACTTTTGTGATTGGCTTATTTCCCTAAGCATAATGTCCTCCACATTAATCCATACCGTGAGACGTTTCACAGATACATCATTGTTCTTTTTCATTGTGTAGTTTTCCACTGGGTGTATGTACCACAATTTGTTTACCCATTCATTCACTGATGGACATTTAGGTTGTTCCATCTTTTGGTTATTGTGAATAATGCTGCAATGAACGTCAGTGTGCATATGTCTATTACTGTGATTGCTCTTATTTCTCAAGGATATACACCTGTCTTAGTCATCTAGTGCTGCTATAACAGAAATGCCACAAGTGGATGGCTTTAACAAAGAGAAATTTATTTCTTCACAGTAAAGTAGGTTAAAAGCCCAAATTCAGGGTGTCAGCTCCAGGGGAAGCCTTTCTCTTTCTGTTGGCTCTGAAAGGAAAGTCCTGGTCCTCAATCTTCCCCTGGACTAGGAGCTTCTCAGACGCAGGGACCCTGGGTCCAAAGGATGTACTCTGCTCCTGGCACTGCTTTCTTGGTGGTATGAAGTCCCCCTGTCTCTCTGCTTGCTTCTCTCTTTTATATCTCAAGAAATTACCTCAAGACACAATCCAATCCTATAGATTGAGTCCTGCCTCACTAACACAACTGCCGCCCTTCATCCCTCATTAACATCATAGAGGCAGGGTTTACAACATACAGGAAAATCACACAATCCCGGGAATCATGACCTAGTCCAATTGAAAAACATATTTTGGGGGGGGGGATATAATTCAGCCCATGACAATACCTAAGAGTGGGATTGCTTTATCATATGGTATTTCTATTTCTAGATTTTTAAGGAAGCATCTGATCATTTTATGTGGTGCTTGTACCATTTTACAGTCCCATCAGCAGTGTATAAGAGTTCCAATCTCCCCATAGCCTCACCGGCAAATGTGGTTTTCTGTTTTTTTGATCAGTGCCACTATTGCCAGGGTGAGGTGGTATCTCATTGTAGTTTTGATTGGCATCTCTATAATGGCTAATGATCATGAGCATCTCTTCATGTATTTGTTAACCACCTAAATGTCCTCTTTGGTGAAGTGAGCATACATATTGAATTTTTAGGAGGTTCCAGTTATCTGGTTTATCTTCTGCTGTTTATATATTTTTATTTATTCTCGATAGCCTATTTATGCCATAAATCAGGGTTCCTAGCTGTGTCCCTGTGTTTTCTTCTATGAACTTTATTGTTTTAAGCTTTACATTTAGGTCTTTGATCCATTTTGAATTAGTTTTTTTTGTATGGTGTGAGGTATGGATCTAGTTTCATTTTTCCACAAATGGATATCCAGTTTTGCCAGCACCATATCAAGTTGGTGATTAGTTTTTCCATCTCGTTAAAGAATGATGTTGAATTTGGATTGGGATTGCATTATATCTATAGATCACTTTGTGTAGCATTAACTTTTTCACAATGTTAAGTCTTCCTATTAGTTCTAGTAGTTTTCTTATGGAATCTTTGGGGTTTTCTATGTTTAGGATCACATCATCTGCTAACGGGATAGTTTTACTTCTTCCTTACAAATTTGCATCCCCTTTATTTTTCTTTTTTGCCTTATTGCTGTAGCCAGGGCTTCCAGTACAATATTGAATAAGAGTGGTGATAAAGGGAATACTTGTCTCGTTCCCATTCTCAAGGTGGACGCTTTCAGTATCGCTCTGTTGAGAATAATGTCGGTTGTTGGTTTTGTACATATGCCCTTAATTAAGTTCAGAAATGTCCCTTCTATTCTTATTTTGCTGAGGATTTTTACCAGGAAAAGGGTGTTGGATTTTATCAAATGACTTTTCTGCATCGATTGAGATGATCATGTGATCCTTTTCCTTTGTTTTATTTACGTGGTGAATTACATTAATTGGTTTTCTAATCTTGAACCATCCTTGCACACCTGGTATGAATCCCACTTGGTCATGAGGTATTATTTTTTTGATATGCTGTTGAATTCTATTGCCTAGAATTTTGCTGAGGATTTTTGTGTGTATATTCATGAGGGATATTGGCCTATAACTTTCTTTTTAGTGGTGTCTTTGCCTGGCTTTGGTATCAGGGTTATGCTGACTTCATAGAATGAATTCAGAGTATCCCTTCCTTTTCTGTCTTCTGAAAAAGTTTGAGTAGAATTGGTACCCGCTCTTCTCTGAATGTTTGGCAGAGTTCTCCAGTGAAGCCATCAGGGCAGAGAATTTTTATTTGTTAGGAGTATTTTTATGACCCCTTCGATTTCTTCTTTTTTTATGGGTCTATTCTAACTTCTACCTCAGTTTATGTTAGTTTAGGTAGGTGGTATGTTTCTAGAAATTTGTCCATTTCTTCCAGATTTTCAAATTTGTTGGAGTACAGTTTTTCGTAATATTCTGTTATGATCCTTTTGATCTCAGTTGGTTCTGTTGTAACGTCATCCATGTCATTTCTTGTTTGAGTTATTTGGATCTTTTTGTTCTTTTTCTTTGTCAATTTGGCCAGTGGTTTGTTGATTTTACTGATCCTTTCAAGGAATCAACTTGTATTCTTGTTGATTTTTTCTATTTTTCTGTTTTGTTTCATTAATTTCTGCTCTAATCTTAATCATTTCCTTTCTTCTGGCTGTGGACTTTTGGGGGGGGCTGTTATTTTCCTATTTGTTTGAGTTATAGGGTCAGTGTAATGATTTTATCCTTTTTTCTTTTCTGATGTGTGTATTTATTGCTATAAATTGACCTCTGAACACTGCTTTTGCTGTGTCCCAAAGGTTTTGTTATGTTGTGTCATTATTCTTATCTGATTCTAGGATTTTTTTTTTTTTTCATCTTCAGTTTCTTCTATTACCCAGTGGTTTTTAAGCAAGGTGTTATTTAGCTTCTATACCTTTGATTTTTTTCCTTGTTCTCCCTGTTTTTGACTTTTAATTTTACAGAGTTGTGATCAGAGAAGATGTTTTGTATTATTTAGAGGTTTTTTAATTTATTGAGTCTTGTTTTGTGGCCTAAAACATGGTATATTCTGGAGAGTGATCCATGTGTGTTGGAAAAGAATGTGTACTGCACTGAGTTGGGTGGAGTGTTCTATATACGTCTATCAGGTCAAGTTGGCTGATTGTGTTATTTAGAACTTCTGTATATTTGTTGAGTTTTTTTGTAGTTGTTCTGTCCTTCATTGAAAGTGGTATGTTAAAGTCTCCTACTGTTATTGTGAAGATGTCTATTTCTCTTTTCAATAATGTTAGAGTTTGTTTTATGTATTTTGGGGCTGTGGCATTGGGTACATAAAATATTTATTATGGCTATGTCCTTTGGATGGATTGATCCTTTTATCATTATAGAATGCCCTTCCATGTCTCTTATGCTGGATTTTGCCTTAAAGTCTATTTTATCAGAGATTAATATTGCCACTTCTGCTTTTTCTGATTACTGTTTGCTAATGCTATTCTTTTTTTTTTTTTTTTTTTAATTACATTTCAAAGAGAAGGCTCCCAGGTTCTTGAGAAAAAGGTTCCTAGCTTGTAAAGCTGGCAAGAGGCTTATTTAACTTTAAAAAAAGATTTACATATGTCTCAAAGGGACAGAGAAAGAATTCACAATTACAAACTTGCTAAAGAAAAAATTCTAAGAAAAAGGGAGGGCGAGTATCTCCCTTTTTGTACTTGGGAAAATTCATTATTTTTCTTTTTGAGGTTTGTATTTACCCTAACACCAGAATGCAGTTTATTTCTATATTCCTCTACATAATACATTTCATTTCAAAGACATTTAGCACACATTCTTTATTAATACACACTAATGAAAACAAAAACAGAAAACCTCCTAGGGTTTCATATATTCCTGATATTCTGGTCTTGTTTCTAACTGTAAACCAAATTTCCTGAGGTCTCACCAATCTGTAAAACAAATGAAACCATGTTAATAAAAATAAGTCAAGTTTCAATGGCTTACAGCTCTCATTTGCTAACAGAGTACATTAGTCCCTTGAGACATTCACCTGGCATTTGAGGAGGATCCAGTAGGGGGAAAGAGCCAGTTACTAGAAACATAGAACAAAGTGGAGTAAGCTCTCAAATGCAAGGCAGAGGCATCACTCTCAAAACCAGGGCCCCAGGTCAGAGTTGGGGAGCAGCAACAGTAAGTCCAAACTAATGGCTGTAAATCTTTCTGCCCTGGGTCAGAAAAGGGTCTAGAGATGGAGGTGAGACTGAATCTGCAGGAAAAGGTGGATAAGCTCACCACAGGAAGGGGACAGTTACATACTGGGAACTATTCATTCATCCATTCATTATTACCAGCAAGGTGCCAGGCATTATTCTAGATGTGGAAACTTAGCAGAGAACCTGACAAACAAGGAAGGTCCTTGCTCTCATGGAGTGTTCAGTCTAGTGGAGAGGACAGATGATAAACAAGGAAACATATAGTAAGAAAAGTCATAAATGGAAGGTGCTTTGAAGTTAATGTTGTTAGCTGCCGTCAAGTCAGCATCTGACTCATGGTGACCCCCATGCAAAAGAGGATCAGACTCTTGTGATCCATAGGGTTTTCACTGGCTTACTTTTGGAGGTAGATTGCCAGGCCTTTCTTCCTCATCCATCTTAGTCCAGAAGCTCTGATGAAATCTGTTACACCATCATAGCAACAGGAAAGCCTCCACTGGCAGATGGGTGGTGGCTGCACATGAGGTGCATTGGCCGGCAACCAAACCTGGGCCTCCTGCTTGAAAGGAGAAAATTCTACCACTGAACCAGCACTGTCACCTTGAAGTAAAGAGAACAGGTTTATGAAGTAGAGAATGAGAAGGAGGGACAATGGGTTCAGACTGGTGATCAAAGAAGAGCTCTGTGAGAGGATAAGCTTCAAGTTGAGTCCTGAATAAAACAACAACAAGAATGCAGCCCTGCAGAGCCTTCCAGAGAATAGAGAATTTAAGTGAAACCTAAATTTAAAAGCCTTCTATTATGAAAGAATTTGGCCTGCTTGAAAATACAAGGAAAATCAGTTTGACAGGCTAGGAGGCTGGAGGGATAGTTGAAGGATAGATCATGAAGGGCCTTATTAGCCATGAACGGAGTATGCATTGTCTTTAAGGAAGAAGGGAAGGCAAGGAAAAATTTTAAGTAGGGAGTGATGGAATCTGGTTTCAGTTTTTAAAAGATCACTGCGAAGAGTAGAATCCCAGGGTGGTGGAAATGGTTAAGGCCCAGCAGGTGACTGGTTAAGTCCTAAGCTGGGCTGTTTGAATCTACTCAGAAGTGCCTCAGAAGAAAGGCCTGACAATCTAGTGCCAAAATATCAACCACTGAAAACCCTGTGGAGTAGAGTTCTACTCTGACACACAGGAGGTCACCATTAGTTGGAATCTACTCCACAGCAACTGGTTATATATAGAGAATGGATTTTAAGTGGGCAAGACTAGAAGATATTGTAAATGTCCAGATAAGAATTGACAATGCTTTTGACTGGGATAACAGTAGTGAAAATAGGTAGAAGTTGAGCAATTCTGGGTATATTTTGACACAACAGCTGATAGGACTTGCTGATTTTATATAGATATAGAGATAGATGATATAGATGATACAGAGATAGAGGTATAGTTTTTGTTGTTAGGTGCTGTTGAGTCAGTTCCGAATTACAGGAACCCTGTGGAGCTCTGGTGGTGCAGTGGTTAAGAGCCCAAGTTGCTAAATAAAAGGTTGGCAGTTCAAATTCACCAGTCAATCTTTGGAAACCCTATAAGGCAGTTCTACTCTGCCCTGTAGGCTTGCTATGAGTAGGTACTGACTCGACAGCAATGGGTTTGGTTTTATTTTTGGTTTTATGTACAATAGAACTAAACACTGCCCTGTCCTATACCATACTCACAATTGTTGCTGTGTTTGAGCCCATTGTTGCAGCCACTGTGTCAATCCATCTTCTTGAGGGTCTTCCACGGGTGTTGATTGTGGATCCAAGTAAAATGAAATCCTTGAAAACTTCAATATTTTCTCCATTTATCATGATGTTGCTTATTGGTCCAGTCGTGAGGATTTTTGTTTTTTTTATGTTGAGATGTAATCCATACTGAAGGTTGTACTCTTTAATCTTCATTTGTGCTTCAAGTCCTCTTCACTTTCAGCAAGCAAGGTTGTGTCATCTGCATATCGCAGGTTGTTAATGAGTCTTCCTCCAATCCTGATGCCCAGTTCTTCTCCATATAGCCCAGCTTCTGGGATTATTTGCTCAGCATACAGATTGAGTAAGTATGGTGAAAGGATACAATCCTGATGCACATCTTTCCTGGCTTTAAACCACACAGTATCCCCTTGTTCTGTTAGAATGACTGCTTCTTGGCCTATGTACAGGTTCTGCAAGAGCACCTTTAAGTGTTCTGGGATTCCCATTCTTCATGATTTGTTATGATCCACACAGCCGAATGCCTTTGCATAGTCGATAAGACACAGGTAAACATCTTTCTGGTATTCTCTGATTTCAGCCAGGATCCATCTGACACCAGCAATGATATCTCTTGTTTCATGTCCTCTTCTGAATCTGGCTTGAATTTCTGGCAGTTCCCTGTTGATGTACTGCTACAACCACTTTTGAATGATCTTCAGCAAAATTTTACCTGTGTGTGATATTAACGATATTGTTGGATAATTTCCACATTCTCTTGGATCACCTTTCTTCGGAATGGGCACAAATATGGATCTCTTCCAGTCGATTGGCCAGGTAGCTCTCTTCCAAATTTCTTGGCATAGATGAGTGAGCACCTCCAGTGCTGCACCCATTTGTTGAAACATCTCAATTGGTACTCCATCAATTCCTGCAGGCTTGTTTTTTGCCAATGCCTTCAGTGCAGCTTGGACTTCTTCCTTCAGTACCATTGATTCCTCATCATATGCTATCTCCTGAAATGGTTGAACATCAGCCTAATCTTTTTAGTACAGTGACTCTGTGAACTCCTTCCAACTTTTTTTTCCTTTTTTTTTTTTATTATTGTACTTTAGATGAAGGTTTACAGAACAAACTAGCTTCTCATTAAACAATTAGTACACATTTTGCTTTGTGACATTGGTTACCAACCCCACAACATAACAACACTTTCCCTTCTCAAACCTGGGTTCCCTATTACCAGCTTTCCTGTCCCCCCCTGCCTTCTAGTCCTTGCCCCTGGGTTGATGTCTCCATTTAGTCTCTCACTCTCTCTTTTTTTTTTTTTTTTTAAATGATACTGTCTAATCTTTGGATGAAGGGTGAAACTCAGCAGTGACTTCATTAATGAGCTAAAAGAGTGTCCAGTGGCCATACTCTGGAGGTTTCTCCCGTCTCTGTCAAGCCACTAAGTCCATTTTTGTGTGTGTGTGTCAATTAGAATTTTGTTCTACATTTTTCTTCAGTTCTGTCTGGGACCATCTATTGTGTTACAGCAGTCAGTGGTGGAAGCCAGGCACCATCTAGTTGTACTGGACTCAGTCTGGTGTAGGTCTCGGTAGTTGTGGTCATCCATTAGTCCTTTGGATTAATCTTTCTCTTATATCTTTAGTTTCCTTCATTCTCCCTTTCTCCCGGTGAAGTGAAACCAGTGAAGTATCTTAGATGGCCGTTTACAATCTTTTAAGACCCCAGACACTACTCACTAAAGTGGAATGTAGAACATTTTCTTTATAAACTGTGTTATGCCAATTGAGCTGTATGTTCCCCGAGACCATGGTCCCCACAGCCCTCAGCCCAGTAATTCAGCCCCTCAGGGAGTTTGGATGTGTCTGTGGAGCTTCCATGACCTTGCTTTGGACAAGTTGTGCTGGCTTCCCCAGTATTATGTACTGTCTTACCCTTCACCAAAGTTACCACTTATCTACTATCTATCTAGTGTTTTTCTATCCCCACCTCTTCCCTCTCTCATAACCTTCAAAGGTTGTTTCTTTTTGTGTGTAAACCTTTTCATGAAGTTTTACAGTAGTGGTCTCATACAATATTTGTCATTTTGTGATTGACTGATTTCACTCAGCATAATGCCCTCCAGGTTCATCCATGTTATAAGATGCTTCAAGAATTCATCACTGTTCTTTATCATTGCACAGTATTCCATTGAGTGTGTATACCACAGTTTGTTTATCCATTCATCTGTTGATTGGCATCTAAGTTGTTTCCATCTTTTTGCTATTGTGAACAATGCTACAGTGAACATGGGTGTGCATAAGACTATTCATGTGACGGCTCTTATTGCTCTAGGATATATTCCGAGGAGTGGGATTGCTGGATCATATGGTATTTCTATTTCTAGCTTTCTAAGGAAGCACCATATCTTTTTCCAAGATGGTTGTACCATTTTGCATTCCCACCAGCAGTGCATAAGAGTTCCAATTTCCTGCAGCCTCTCCAACATTTGTTATTTTCTGTTTCTTTTTTTTAAATTCATGCCAGTAATGTTGTGGTGAGATGGTATCTCATTGTGGTTTTGAATTGCTTTTCTCTGATAGCTAGTGATTGTGAGCATTTCCTTCTGTATCTGTTAGCTGCCCGAATGTCTTCTTTGGTGAAGTGTCTGTTCATATCCTTTGCCCATTTTTTAATTGGTTTCTCTTTTTGTCATGGAAGTATTGTTTTTCTGTAGATTTTAGAGATTAGACCTTTGTCAGACTTGTCACTGCCAAAAACTTTTTCCCAATTTGTAGGTTCTCTTTTTACTTCTTTTGGTGAAGTCTTTTGATGAGCATAAGTGTTTAATTTTTAGAAGATCCTAGTTATCTAGCTTATCTTCTGGGGTTTGTATATTGTTAGTTATGGTTTGTATCATGTTAATGCCATGTATTAGGGCCTCTAGCGTTGATCCTATTTTTTTCTTCTATGAGCTTTATAGTTTTGTATTTAGGTCTTTGGTCTATTTTGAATTAGTTTTTGTGTATGATGTGAAATATTGGTCCTGTTTTTTTGTTGATGGACATTCAGTTTTGCCAGCACAATTTGTTGAACCCCAGTGCTGTTGAGTCAATTCCAACTCATAGTGACCCTATAGGACAGAGTAGAACTGCCCCATAGAGTTTCCAAGGAGCGCCTGGCGGATTCGAACTGCCAACCCTTTGGTTAGCAGCCGTAGCATTTAACCACTATGCCACCAGGGTTTCCCATTTATTAAAAAGACTGTCTTTTCCCCATTTGATAGTCTTTGGGCCCTTGATGAAGATCAGGTAACCATAAAAAAAAAAAAAAAAAATTTTTTTTTTTTTTTTTTTTTTTAACCATAGGTGCATGGATTTACATCTGGGTTCTCAATTCTGTTCAGTTGGTCAATGTATCTGTGGTTGTACCGGTACCAGGCTGTTGTGACTACCATAGCTGAGGTCAGGTCTGCAAATCATCCTAATTTCTACTTCTTCTTCAGTAGTGCTTTAATAATTTGGGACCTCTTCCCTTTCCATATAAAGTTAATAATTACTTTGTTCATCTTTTTAAAGAATGCTGTTTATATTTCGATCAGGATTGCATTGTATTTGTAGATTGCTTTGGGTAGAATTGACATTTTCACAACGTTGAGTCTACCTCTCCATAAGCGTGGTATGTTTTTCCATTTATGTAGGTTTCTTTTGGTTTCTTACAGGAGCGTTTTGGAGTTTTTTTTGTACAGGTCTTTTACATCTCTTGTTAGATTTATTCCTAAATATTTTATTTTTTTTAGGGACGATTATAGATGATATTGTTTCCCTGATTTTCTTTCTGTCATTCTCTTTATTGGTGTATGGGAATCGGACCGATTTTTGTATGTTTATCTTGTATGCTGCTATTCTGCTGAATCTTTCTATTAGTTCCAGTAGTTCTCTCATGGAGTCTTTTGAATTTTCTATGTATAGTATTATGTCATCCACAAACAGGGACAGCTTTTCTTCTTTATTACCAGTTTAGACTCCCTTATTTATTTTTCTTGCCCTATTGCTCTAGCTAGGTTTCCAGCACAATGTTAAATAGGAGTGGTGATAAAGGGCATCCTTGTCTTGTTCCTGTTCTCAAGGGGAATGTTTTCAGGCTCTCTCCATTAAGAATGCTGTTGGCTGTTGGCTTTGTATAGATGCCCTTTATTATGTTGAAGGATTTCCATTCTATACCTATTTTATTGAGAGTATTTTTTTATCAGGAAGGGGTGTTGGACTTTGTCCAATGCCTTTTCTGCATCAATTGAGATGATCACGTGATTCTTTTATTTATGTGGTGGATCACATTGGTTTTCTAATGTTGAGCCATTCTTGCGTACCTTGTATGAATCCCACTTGGTTCCTTCCAAATTCTTTTGATGCTTCCTGCGTCATTCAATATTTTACCCATAAAATCCTTCAACACTACTAACTCAAGGTTTGAATTTTTTCTTTAGTTCTTTCTACCTCAGAAATGCCAAGTGTGTTCTTCCTTTTTAGTTTTCTAATGCTAGGTCTCTGCATATTTCATTGTAATACTTTGTCTTCTCAAGTCGCCCTTCGAAATCTTCTGTTCAGCTCTTTTACTTCATCATTTCTTCCATTCACTTTAGCTACTCTGTGTTTAAGAGCAAGTTTCAGAGTCTCGTTTGACATCATTTTGGTCTCTTCTTTCTTTTCTGTCTTTTTAATGAACTTTTGCTCTCTTCATGCACGATATGCTTGATTTCATTCCACAATTTGCCTGTTCTTCAGTCATTACTGTTCAATACATCTAATCTGTTCTTGAGATGGTGTCTAAATTCAGTTAGAATATACTCAAGATCATACTTTGGCTCTCGTGGACTTTTTAAAAATTTTCTTCAGCTTCAACTTGAATTTGCATAAGAACAATTGATGGTCTGCTCCACTCTTGGCCCCTGGCCTTGTTTTGACTGATGATATTAAGCTTCTCCATCATCTCTTTCCATAGATGTAGTAGATTTGATTCCAGTGTATTCCATCTGGTGAGGTCCATACGTATAGTTGAGTTTTTTGTTGCTGTTGTTGTTGAAAAAAGCATGTGCAATGAATTAGTCATTTGTCTTGCAAAATTCTATCATGTGATCTCTGGAGTCATCACTATCACCAAGGCCATATTTTCCAACTACCAATCCTTCTTTGTTTTCAACTTTTGCATTCCAATGAACAGTCATTATCAATGCATCTTGCTTACATGTTTGATCAATTTTAGACCACAAAAGTTGATAAAAATCTTCAATTTCTTCATCTTTGGTATTAGTGGTTGGTGCATAAATATGAATAATAGTTGTATTAACTGGTCTTCCTTGTAGGCATATGGATATTATCCTATCCCTGGCAGTGCTGTACTTCAGATTAGCTCTGGAAATGTTCTACTTGACAATGAATGCCATGCCATTCCTCTTCAATTTGTCATTCCCAGTATGGTAGATCATATAATTGCCCAATTCAAAAGGGCTAGTACTAGTTCATTTCACCTCATGAATGCCTAGGATATCAATTTTTGTGTTCCATTTCATTTTTGACAATTTCCAATTTTCCTAGTTTCATACTTCATACATTCCGTGTTTCAATTATTAATGAATCTTTGCAGCTGTTTCTTCTCATTTTGAGTCATGCCACATCAGCAAATGCATATCCCAAAAGCTTTATTCTGTCCATGTCATTAATGTCGACTCGACTTTGAGGAGGCAGCTCTTCTCCAGTTGTATTTTGGGTGCCTTTCAACCTGAGGGGCTCATCTTCCAGCACTATATCAGACAATGTTCCACCGCTATTCATAAGGTTTTCACTGTCCAATTTTTTTAGAAGTAGATCGCTGGGTCCTTTTTCGTAGTCTTAGACTGGAAGCTCCCCTGAAACCTATCCACCATGGATAACTCTGCTGGTATCTGAAATAACCAGTGATAAAGCTTCCAGCATCACAGCAACAGGCAAGCCACCATAGTACAACAAACTGACAGTCAAGTCGTGGATATATATAAACATATAAAACAAAACAAACCTGTTGTCATCGAGTCAATTCCAACTCAAAGTGGCATAGGATAGAGTAGAGCTGCCCCATAGGATTTCCAAGGAGCAGCTGATGGATTCAAGCTGCTAACCTTTTGATTAGCAGCTGAGCTCTTATGCACTGTGCCACCAGGGCTATATATATATATATATATATATATATATATATATAATTGCAGTCAAGTTGATTCCAATTCATGGTGACTCCATGTGCGCAGAGTTGAACTACATTCCACAGGGTTTTCAAAGCTGCAACCTTTTGGAGCAGACTACCAAGCCTTTTTTCTGAGGTGACTCTGGATGGGTTGGAGCCACCAGCATTTTGGTTAGTTGAAGAGTACTTAAATGCCATAGATAGGAACTCCATAGATAGACAGACAGAAAGACAGACAGACATAAAAAATAACACATAGTTTTGTTGACTAAGAAAATGGGTAGATCTCTGTTCACTCTTTTGTGTGATGATTACTGCTTCCTTCCCCCCATCATTATTCTTCTTCCCATGAAACACTGTTAAGACTCCATTATATTCAGTTCTCTAGTTCTATAACAGTGTTTGTTTTTTCCTCTACCTCAAATTTTATTTTACAGCCTTCTTGATTAGAAAGAATCTGACCAAACCCATTATTTTTCTCAGTATTGTGAGAATTGTCTTCCTTACCTCAAAACTAGCATTGACATCTTCAGGTCCTTGGTAAGACCAAACGCCAAAACTTCCTTCATACATTCCTGAGTGACCTTTCTAAAATGCAAATATGACCATGTTATTTCCCTGCTGAAAATTGTATAATGGGTGACTGTAGCTTTCAGGTTGAAATTCAAATCCATAGCTTAGCCCACAAGACCCTCTGTGATCTGCCACAGCTTATCTTCCATCTCCCTTCCTCCCAGTCTCCAAACACTCCAGCCATTGCAAAATACTTGAAGTTCCAAAGATGCAGGATTTTGTTTTTTGAACGTGCTATTCACTCAACCTGAAATACCCTTTCCCACATTTCATCTAGCTAACTAAGCTCAAGACACATCTTTTCTGGAAAACTTTCTATGAGCCCCAAGTTTGAATTAATGACATCTTCTTTATGTGCCCTGGTGGCGCAGTGGTTAAGAACTTGGCTGCTAACCAAAAGGTCGGCAGTTTGAATCCACCACCTGCTTCCTGGAAACCCTATGGGGTAGTTCTACTCTGTCCTACAGGTCACCATAAGTCGGAATCAACTTGACAGCAGTGCGTTTGGTTTGGGTGGTTTTCTCTATGTGCCATAGCTCCCTGGATACAGTGCTATTGTACCTTTTACCACTCTGTGTATCATTAGATTGACTTCTTCTTTCCCCATTAGACTAAAATCCTTTTTTTCTTTTTTTTTTCCAAAAAAAGAACTTTGCCTTATCTAAATTAGTTTTCTATTTCTGGCACCTAGTGATCTGCTTTCAAAAGGTCACAGTGCATTTCTAGCATAAGGTAGATACTCAAAAAATGTTGGCAAATAGATGACTTATTAATAAATAATATGTGAGGCTGAAAAAAGCAAACCATAATACATACCATCTATGGAGCCAGCCATTAATTCCTGAGTTCTTTCATGTTCCAAAGACCCAAACTGCTCAGAGGCACCTTGGAAGACAGGCCTGGTGATATTCTTTGGAAAGGTCACAGCCTTGAAAATTCTATGGAGCACAATTCTACTCTGCACATATGGGGTCACCATGAGTCAGAAGTGACTCCATAGCAACTAACAACAACAACCCCTGCAGCCACCACGGCACTCATTCCACTCAAAGTGTTACAGAGTGAACAAGCCTGACCTTCTGGAACCTTTAGTGCCAAGCTATACCTGTCCTTCTTGATTGTTCTCCAAGGATTTTTGACTCAAGTTTTAAATCATTAGCTTGACTTAGAGGGATATGTATTTCACAATGCTAAGCTTTCAGGGACTATTACCTTTTTCATAAACTACGCAATAAATTCATAAGGTTTTTACAGTTGTTTCCCCATTTGTCCAGCAAACAGAAGACCACAAAGTTCACTCTCACTAATGACAAACTGCAAATCAATTGCAAATATGATTTTTGGGAGAAAAATAGACTTTCATTTTTATAAAAATATAACGGTCTTAATGGTATCAGATGTCTGTTTCCAGTTAACACAGGACAGCAAGAAGCATTTTGCCCGATTTTTATGACAGCTAATTTTAATATGTTGATCTTTTTAAATTTCCATCAAATATATGTGCTCAAGTGATGAATCGGCAGTGCTTCATAGCTGGTCACCTCTGCAGCTGTCAGTTGAGGAATTGAAACATTTTCTGAATAAATGATCTTTCATCTGTAATTCATAATCTCCATCCCAGGAGAGGTGTTCTAAATTCATGATCGGCTTCCCTCAGACACGTTCTGACTGAGAAGTAGAGCAGCCTCAAAGGCGAATGCAAACCCTAGGGATTAGAGCTCAGAAGTCCTGGCTGGGTGATATCCACAAAGCTGTGCCCCAGGACAGGCACAGGGTCTCTACATGGTCGGGAACATGTCTGCCTCCCTCAATGCTTCTGCTCTGATCTGCCCACCTTCTTGCAAATTAGGCTACAAGCAGATCTGACCTAGGACTAATGCCTAAGACCTCCGTGCATAAGCCATCACATAAATCCAAAGTATTACTGGACCAGTTTTCACCTTATTTAATTCAATAGGCAGCCATAGGTGAATGAATCTGTTTAAGACATCTCTTCTCTCAATGATAAAGTCCTTGAGGACAAGACCTTCATCTTTTGTATATTATCTCTACAGAAGCTAGCACACAGATAGTAAGAACTGGAAAAACATTTATCCTCTCTAATAAGTCTACCTAAGGGGGCGATGGTGGTTCACTGTTAGAATTCTCGCCTTCCGTGAGGGAGACCCGGGTTCAATTCCCAGCCAATGCACCTCATGTGCAGTCAGCACCCATCTGTCAGTGGAGGTTTGTGTGTTTCTATGATGCTGAATAGACTTCAGTGGAGCTCCCAGACTAAGGCAGACAAGGAAGAAAGGCCTGGCAATCTACTTCCAATAATGAGCAAATGAAAACCCTGTGCATCACAGCATTCTGATCCTAAGCCGATCATGGGGAAGGCATAGAACAGGATAGCACTTTGTTTCATAGTGTAAGGGGTCACCATGAGTCAGGACCAACTCTGTGGCAGCTAGCAAGGACAACCTGAGGTAAATCCTGGAGACCCTAATATATTTTACCCCTCCTCAGAACACCATCCCGGCTTTTCCAGGCAGCAGCTATAGCTCTTCACCACTGCACCACCAGGTATGCCAGACATACCTTTTTCCCCATGGTTTAGTAGGCCTTTACTATATTGCATTGAATGGAGGACACTAGTTACTAGTTACTATAGACTACGACATAATATCTGTTGAACATTTTATTTTAGAGTTAATGAAAGAGTTTGTTTAAATTTAATTAGCCGTAGACTTTTATCATATATCACATCTGTGTATATGTTAAAAGGAAAATATGAGTGAAAGAAATTGGTTAAAGTCTTTCTAAAACTTGTTCACATGAGAAGTCTGAGTCTTCTGAGTTACTTTTCAATCTAGAGTCATTTGAAGTCCATGTTTTTCTGTAGAGTATCGTCCTGTGTTTATCATGAGCGTTGATACTGCAGCATTTCTTAAAGGAATCCACAAAGAAGTGAAGCCATTCGTGATGGCTTTCCAGGCTACTCTTAACTCTAACCTTGGGGATGATGCTAAACAAATCCCATGTCCACTTCCCTCACCTCTCCCCATAGCCAGTCACTTCTTGGAGGGTGAAAATGCACTACTACCTCAGATTTTCTTCTAAATACTTCACACATATTTTTGGAGTTTTCATCCTGGCACTCTTTATGCCTGTCTTAGTCATCTAGTGCTGCTGTAACAGAAATACCACAAGTGGATGGCTTTAACAAACAGAAATATACCTTCTTGCAGTTTAGGAAGCTAGAAGTCTGAATTCAGGGTACCAGCTCTAGGGGAAGGCTTTCTCCCTCTGTTGGCTCTGGAGAAAGGTCCCTGTCTCTTTGAGCCTCTGCTCCTGGGTGATCTTCATGTGGCTTGGTATCTCTCTTCTCCCATCTTTGCTCATTCTTTGGCTTGTTTAATCTATTTTATATTTCAAAAGAGATTAACTCAAGACACATCCTACAGTCATTAACATAACTCATTAACAGACAACCCATTCCCAAATGGGATTATAACCATAGGTATAAAAACCCATTGCCAGAGAACTGCCCCATAGGGTTTCCAAGGAGTGGCTGGTAGATTCAAACTGCTGACCTTTTGGTTAGCAGCCTGGGCTCTTAACCACTGTGCCAGCAGGGCTACTACCATAGGCATAGAGGTTAGGATTTACAACACATATTTTTGAGAGACACAATTCAATCCATAACAATGCCTGAACAATGACAACTGTCATGACCACTAGCTTGTTGGAGCAATTGTTAAGACTTCATCAGTTTTAAGATATATTGTAATATCTGAGATAATACATTTATATATATACGCATTTTAGAATCAATGAACTAGAGTAACCTCTCTACACTGTTTCCTTATGAAATAAGATAACAGTACCTAACTCACATGGGTTAAATACAATAATCCAGAGGGAGTGCTTAGCTATCTCTGCACATATTAAGCATTTACTATGCTTACTATTCCTGTTACTGTTAGCTAACTTCACCAGCAGCATACTTTTCTATTAATACCATCTATTTCTGAACTCTGAATTAGCAGCTGAAAATGATCACCCAATGACTGACTTAATCGCTTATCAACCTGAACAGGAAGTAGGTTTTGATTTGTTGAAACCTCAGTTCTCTAATTTGGCTATTTTATCCCTGATCGTGATGGTTAACTTTATGTGTCAACTTGGCTAGGCTTTGGTGTCTGTGATGGTTAAGGTTGTGTGTCAACTTGGCTAGGACATAATTCTCAGTGGTTTGGCAGTTATGACGTAGTTTGGCAATTATATAGTGATGTAATTTGGCAGTTATGTAATGATGTAATTAACCCATGATGAGATCTTCTATGAGCAGCCAATCAGTCAAAAGGGAATTTTCTTGGGGGTCTGGCCTGCCTCTGGTATATAAATGGATGTTCCATCAAGGCTCTCACTCTGGATCCTGCCTCCAGCTCATCATCATTTGACCTCAAGTTCTTGGGACTTGAGCTAGCAGCTTACCTGACGATCTTGGGATTCGTCAGCCTCTGCAACCTGGGAGCCAGTGGCCTGCCATCTGACCTACCAATCTTGGGTTCGTGAGCCCCTGCAGCTATGTGATTCAAGAGAAGACTCCAGCCTGATGCCTCACCCAAAGGCTTGGGACTTGCCAGCCTCTACAATCACAGGAGACATTTCCTTGGGATAACTCTCTCTCTCTCTCTATGTGTGTGTGTGTGTGTGTGTGTGTGTATATATATATATATATAAATTGACTAATAGGTTCACTGGTTTTGCTCCTCTATAGAACCCAGTGAAGACAGTGTTGTTTGGTAAAACACTAGTCTACAATTGGAATCGACTCCACAACAAGTAACAACAACAGTTGCTGTGATAAAGTAATTAAATCCATAGCCATCCAGTTGATTCTGAATCATGTATACCTCAAGTTTTACAGAGTAGAACTGAGTTCCATAGAGTTTTCTTGGCTGTAATCCTTATAGAGGCAGATCACCAGACCTTTCTCCCATGGTGCCAAAGGGTGGGTTCAAACAGCCAACCTTTATGTTAATAAAAAAAAAAAAAATTTTTTTTTGTTTTAGTTGAGCACAAATCATTTGCGCCACCCAGGGACCCTATAAAGTAATTTTAAAAATACATGTGATTAAATCAGTTGGCTTCAAGTAAAACAGATAACCTTCCATAATGTGAGCACACCTCTTCCAATTAGTTGAAGGCATTAAGTGCAAAAAGAGTTTCCCTAGGGTGTGTTCTGCCATCAAAGTATAAATAGACATTTTGCCAGAACACTTACTCTTCACTCATCTCATCACCTGACCTATGGGTTTGGGGACACAAGCCTGCAGAAGTCTCCAGCCTGTCACCTGACCTATGCATTTAGAACTTGCTATCCCCCGCACAGTCATGTGAGCCAATTCCTTGAAATAAATTCTACATCAGTCTTTCTATTTGCTATCTATTTATCTAGCTACCTATTTATCTATCTATATAATCTCTTAAAGGTTCTCTTTCTCTAGAGAACCCTGACTAAGACACTCTCTCCTACCTCTCTTACCAAGTTTGAAATTCTCCTCATTACTCTTTGGGGACACCATGAAAATAAGGGGCCTGAGTCTAGAAGACTAATGCAAAAATATGTACATTTTACCTAAGACATAGAAAAGCTCAACAGAGCTCTCTCACTAGCTAATATTACTTTATCAATCAGATTGTAATTTCACGGCCATCACATAGACTTGGGTATTAACTGACTAAAGTTCAAAACAAGCACGTACCTTAGCTTCTGAGATCAGAATTTAAAGCTTTGTATAAATAGACATAAAATTTTTGTATCAAAGACAAATCTTCAGTGAACACTCTAAATCCCCAGATTGTATGGTTCTATTACTGATTTTAAAATAAAGTTACCAAATATGTGTGGGTCCCAAGGACGGGGAGGAAAAATTTTTTAAATTGCTGTTTCAACTCTGGCTCCTCCATGACCACTGATGCCCATATTATTAACTGATGCCAGAAGATGGCAGGCTTAATTCTACTTGATCATCATATTACTCGGAAGCCTATTTGCTTCCTAGACACTTAATATCTTTCAAGATTTTCAAACTTTTCTGCAATCATTTTCAAACAACTGAATTTTACTAATAACCAGGAATCCAGATCAGAAAAGACAAACTCTGAGAAACAAGCTTAAAGTGAGAGGGTGTCATTCTTTTCCAGACTTAGAACAAAATGTACGTATATGCTACATATACATATTTATCTGGTAAAAGCATATGTGTCGAATTTGTCAATCCAAATCTCACAGCCAAATAGGATTTCAAAGATGACCAGATACTAATTACTGGGTGAAGCACCAGATCCATTTGGAAGATACAGGATGTCACTTGTTGTCTCTCAGCTGTAGAAGGTCCCATGCTATGGTTATACATATGAATCGTGATTACAAAATAATGAGACAGATTCCACAAGACATGCACGAAAATAGAAGCATATGTGCCCGAGTATAAATATATATAAATTAGCTTGTATCCAAATAACACATTTGCTTATTACCAAAACAGCATGAAAAATGTTCAGAGTTGTTTTCTTCTCCCTAGTCATGTCACCTACCATATCTAGCCGTAGAAAAACCACATCAGTTACTGTCGAGCTGATTCTGACTCATGGCGGCCCCATGTGTGTCAGAGTAGAGCTACACTGATTTCAATGGCTGATTTTTCAGAAGTAGAACACCTTTTTTTTTTTTTTTAGAACACCAGGCCTTCCTTCCGAGGCACCTCTGATCTGGGTGGACTCAAGTCTCCAACCTTTTCATTCGAAGTTGAGCATGTTAACTGATTGCACCACCTAGGGACTCCAAGCAGTAGAGAAAATATTATTCAATTCCTGAGCTATCATCAAACCATCTAATTTGTTCCTATTGCCACATTATAGGGCTTTTGAAATAAATGCCTGTTCTATTTCTTCATGTAATTAGAAAGGAAGAAAGTCATATGTGGAATGTGTCCAAAATGCTTTGGTTGATACTTGAAATTTACCAAATAGTTTATATTAGAGATTTAGTAGAAGCTCAAATCAGTACCCAATCGATATTAACTGACAGTAGGTGAGAATGACCTCACGATAGTCACTGCATGCTCTAAGAATGGCCTTGACTGAACAAATTTCCACCTGCAGGAGGGCTTGGCTGGTAGAATAGGCTGGAGCTCAGAGACCCGGTTCTGCAAATAGCCCACTCAAGAAATTAGCCTCACCAGTGATAGAATGGCTGAAATTGATCTGCAGGCTGGCCTTTAAATATCCAGAAAGGGAAAATGAAACTTGAATTGCACAGCTAGTCTGAAAGAAAAAGAAAAAAAACTGTGGACTGTAATATCACTCGTAGAAAAGCCCATCAGCCAAGGTGATAGAGGAGAGATCCAATCCCAAAATGTGGTTGAGAGGACAATGGCCTGGAAAGAAAGAGGTCATCTTCAGGGCAGAAGCTGCAGTTGAAACCAATGGGAATTGTATGCTAGCTGGAAATAAGAAAAACACACGCAAAATCTAGCTGGAATTTGAAATCTATATTTCTCTCACTGACCCTGACTTAATACCACTCTGAATCTATCTGTTCAGACTCAGGGAAAGGAAATGGTTAGATGTGAGTAAAGCCAGGAAGGGAAGGCTATGAGGAAAAGGGACTGTCTCATTGCAACTCTCTAAAAATCTGACAAAACTGATAATAATTGAAGAATTGAAACCATTACCTCGGATTCCTTAGGCCATTAAGGATATTAAGCTGTTGCCGTGTGTTGTTACTTTAAAGCGTGTTACTTATGTAATACCGAACTTAATCATTTCAAGTGCTTCTTTTTAAAACAAGCTTTGCTTTTTTCTCCAGCCAAACATTCTTCAACCCTCATTATCTTTAAAGGAAAGCTTAATCTACCATCCAGTTTTCATGTGTCCCCACCATTATCTGTCTGTGTGAAGAGATAATGGTAGCGTGTTCTTTCTCTTCTGTTTCTCCACGGGGCTCCATTACGGTTGTTATCAGGGTTAGTGTACGGGTGCCTGGTCTCAGTAATTGATCATTTCATTTCCCTAGTAAAGGGAGGGGTCACAACCCTAAGTGGCCCCATCCCTCTGAAGCTCGTTGCCTTGCACATTGTGCATCTCAATGACAGCATGCATGTAAGGGTTTCAAATGAGTTAGAAAGTCATGCAACAGCAAAGCTCCGCTGTGGGCATGTTACAGAGAATAGAAATCCCGCCAAGCATTAAGGCTTTAGGCGGTGTGCCTATTCTGCACCCATTACTGAGGCAGATACTACAAGCTAAATAAAAGTTGTAAAAGAAACCTGTCCTGCCCCGTAGAGCTTAGAACGGCCGTTGAAATGTCATGGGGAGAAATCATTGAGAAACAAAATAATCAAAGAACAGCCCTCAGAAAGCATAAGCAGTACTTCTAAAGAAAAGGGCTAACAAGTCCCGAGGGCTCCAGGGACCTGGCAGAAAACACACAAGATGGAGGTGGTCTGGTCATGACACAATAGGGGGGCGGGGATGGTGGCAAACGGGGAATAAGTGCTCCATTGAGAGGGGCAGCCTCTAGTCAGCCTGGGCACATATCGCCGTCCACAGTGTTACCAGGTGTTCTGCTTTTATCAGAGAAACCAGATACGTACGTGTATGTACATGTTCAAGTCCCTGGGTGGTATAAACGATTAATGCACATGGCTGCTAACTGAAGGTCGGAAGCTCAAGTCCACCCAGAGGCACTGTGAAAGAAAGGTCTGGTGATCTACTTCTGAAAAATCAGCCATTGAGAACCCTACGGAGCATAGTTCACTCTTAAACACATGGGGCCGCTATGAGTAGGAGCTGACCAGACTGCAACTGGGTTGTGTATGTGAGTGGTTATGTGAGTGTGTGTGTGTGTGTGTGTGTGTGTGCGTGCTAGCAAGGATTCCAAAATTATTTACTTGTTTCAGAGGCCAAAAGAGTCTGTGGATAGATTTATTTCATTTTACTCTTCGAGGCACCCCAAAATACAAAATACATACCCAAAATATAGATAGAAGGAAAGAAAAAATACTTGCAAACAAGGGGTATGGCTCAGTTTGTAACCTGTTTCCCTAGACCCACAAAGACTTGCATATATTCAATACTGTAATGCTTTCTAGTTGCTATATCAGATAAGCCCTGAAATCTCCGTAATTTAACACAATAAAGTGATATAAAATAAAGACACAGTATATCTTGCTTACCTGAAAGTTGAACCTGATGTTCTTTGTGCTTGGGGGATGAGGGCGTTCCTCTCCAGTAGACCATGACCATCTGACATCTTCAACACACAGTTCTTTAGGTTGCCCTGGGGATGGGTGTGGTGAGGTTGCCTCCATTCAACCAGCCAGAAGGAGACCAGGATCAATGGTGAAGGGAGGTTTCCACGGACCAAGCATAGTGGTAACGCACATTTCTCCTATGCAGGGATGGATTACCCAATAAGCAAGGGGCACACAGGCTTACTTGTGCTTACTGACTAGTCTGTAGTGCACAATTTCACCTGTTTTTCATCACATCTTTGAAGCCATGTGAAATTGTGCACTACAAATTAGTAAATAAACGCAATTAAGTCTGTGTGTACCTTGCTTACTGTAAGCTGTTGAGTACTATCTTAGTCATCTAGGGCTGCTATAGTAGAAATACCACAAGTGGATGTCTTTAACGAAGAGAAATTTATTTCCTCACAATAAAGTAAGCTAAAAGTCCAAATTCAAGGCATCAGCTCCAGAGGAAGGCTTTCTCTCTCTGTCGGCTCTAGGGGAAGGTCCTCGTCCTCAATCTTCCCATGGTAGAGGAGATTCTCAGGCGCAGGGACACCATGTCCAAAGGACGTGCCCTCCTCCTGGTGCTGCTTTCTTGGTGGTATGAGGTCCCCAACTCTGCTTGCTTCCCTTTCCTTTTATCTCTTGAGAGAGAAAAGATGGTGCAGGCCACACCCCAGGGAAACTCCCTCTACATTGGATCTGAGTAAGTGTGGTGTTACAATCTCACCCTGATCCTCTTAACATAAAATCACAATCACAAAATGGAGGACAAGCAGAATACTGGGAATCATGGCCTAACCAAGTTAACACATAGTTTTGGGGGGACACAATTCAATCCATGACAAGTACCAGGCTTACTGGTTAATCAGCCACTGTTCTTATCCATATTCCATTGACCAGAACTCAGTCCTTTGGCCACACCTAAATGCAAGGGAGTTGTGCCTCCAAAAAGACGAGCAAATGGGTTTGGAAAAAACATAACAGACTATACTAGAGTGGTCTAGCGGAGTCAACTGAATGGTAATAAGCTGGGTTTTCTCTCACTCTCATCCCTACTTGCTACTTTCCCACATGATCTTCCCCATTTATTTCTGGGCATCCACAAAGCATGTCGTGTCCTTCCTTGAGGATGCCCTTTGTCTACCACTTTTCCTGATCCAGATCTTTCAAAGTGATTTAAAGCTTCCAACAGGACCTCAGAAGGGTACCTTATCCACTGAGAGTGCTCAGGGGCTTTCTTCCCAAAACTGCATTGTGTGCCTGCTGCCTGCTGCCCATAATGTAACATGCCTGGCTTTGTTTATTTTTAATTTGTAGTCCCTCTCCTCATCCTGTAAGACTCAGATGTGGTTCAAACATAAATCTAAATTTTAGGATCAGAATTCAGAAGTTCCTAATCCTCCTTAATTTTCAGTTTATTGTACCAAGCTTAACCCAAAGTTCAAATCTCTCCCAAGAAGCATCTTGACTGTTTAAGCAAAATGATTTTCCTAGAAAATTAATCCCACCAGTCTTCCAGGACATGTTTACATTCCAGCAATGGATTCAACTTCAAATCAAATTAGAATCCTTCACTGCATTTAAATAAAAAATGTTCTGCACAATTATCAATGAAAATACAGCATCCCGTTTCTTTCCAAAGGGTGCTAGGTAATTTTTTTTTTAATGAACAAAATTATTTTTACAATTGTTTTAATTATTTCATTCCTCTTTTGCCTCTCTAGGATCTTCCGTAGAAATTAAGTCTTTAAAAACTGTTGGATGACCTAAAAAACTAGCTAAAGACACATGCCACCCAGGATACATGTACTGGAAACAGCAAAGCTCTAACTCAAGATGAAGAGATTATACCCATAAGGATATGCTCTCTGCTCATAAGGATATGCTCCATACTATGACAGGTCTATTTGATGTTCTCACTAGTGCTTTAAAAAGTAAGCATAAAAAATGTGCACAAATAAAAATGAGCAAGAAGGATCTTTACAGTCCTCATAGTCATATCTGACACTAGTCACCTTAATTTGTCAATTGACACATCTGATGTTTAGAGAGATGACATTATTTACCCAAGATCATACAGTTAGTAAGAGAAAGAACTGATTGCAGGATCCAGGTCTTCTGTTGCTATAACCAATCCTTTTCTCCCACACCATGCTGCCTCTCCAAATTTGAGTAGGAGAGGCTTAAGGATGGCCTGAGCATTTATCGGCTTGCCTTCTTTGCTCCACCTCCCTGTTAATCAATTCTTTACTCCAGCAACTCATTACTTTTACTTCAATAAGATTAATTCTTTTCCCTTTCTTCTTTTCTTGGCTGTTCTACTAGCTAGTTCTCAAAAGTTCAATCTGGAAACGCAGTGGCCACTAGTGGAAGTTCCCAATGTATTATCAGCCTTGACTTCTGTGGACACTTTGTGTTTTACAGCTGTCTTCTAACTCACTCAGTAATCAGCTATATGACTCAAAAAGCAAAAAGCTGCTGCTTTTCTGCCACTTTCTTTTAGTATTGCAAATATTTTTTACCCACTTAATGGAGGCTGTCTGTTGCAGAAGCTCTAAATTGCATGCATTTATCAACTCAGAATATGCCCTTGTGGTTTCAATATCTCCTTGCACATATAACTTAGTTATCATGTAAGAGAACGAGGTCTGGAAAATACTAAATATAAGGTAGGGATTCAAATCAAAATGTGTGTTCAAGACAGGCAATGAACATTAGCATTCAAGGTAAATTGTGAGAGTTAATCTCAATAATTATCCACAACATAATTATCTAAATTTTGTCTTTTGAAGCTTAAGTCTATTTTGCTCTGCAGTCTCTTCCCTTCACAGTCTCCTTGATGAGGTTTTTAAAGCTTTCTGAAAACATGAAGACTTCCTTTCCCCCAAGCGAAAGCATCCTGATGCTGCCACCATTTCTATCCTGAGCCACAGGCAGGTGGCACCTTATGGTGTTCCCAGCAAGGTGTCAGCTCAGCTGTTTCTAGGCTCACTCATGAGCACCACAGTGACTTGAGGCTGATTTTTCACTGCAGCTGGAGGCCTGATCATTAGAAGCTTTGAGCAATTCATCCTATGCCAGTAGCTTTGCACTGAGGGCTTCCACACAGAGTGACAGCAATTTCTTTCCAGGCTTGATAGGAGGGAAGGTATAGTAGATGCTGTGAGATGCTGCCCAGGGTTCCCCTCAGGAATGAGGCACTCTGAATCCCCAGCTGCTGGCAATGTTGACTCACAGCTGCACCCTCTGTCTCACCCAAAATTACCCCACCCCTTCCCTGCTGTCTGCACGAATGATCGTGATATGAAAGCTGCAAAGGCTCAGCCCCCTGGACCCAATCTGGGAAGGTTCTGAAGGGCCATTTCAGCTCCAGAGCTTCCCATGGTATCTGACAAGACCTTTAAGGGAACTGCATTACAGCCCAACTCCCCACTCTGCTTAATAGTGCTTCCATTACCCCCCCCCCCAGGCAGTGTTTCTGAGAGCACTTCCCCAAAACCTCCTGCAAACAAATCTCAGTCTGTCTCCAGGGTATTTAACCTAAGACAAAAGGAGATATACATAAGGATTCAGCATGAATGTAACAATATCTTAACAACATCTTGATTCCTCGGCCATTTAGTTCAATTTATATAGATACAAAAAATAAATAAACGAATGGATAGATGGATGGATGGATGGACATACGTGTGTGCTTGTGTGTGTCTGTACACTGTACTGAGTACTTTCAACATGCCAGGTACCATTCTGAATGCTATTCTTACACTAACTTACTTAATATTCAGAACAAAATTATGAACTATATGCTATGGTTATCCCCATTTCCAGATAAGGAAACCGAGTTAATCGTCCATATCACAAAGGCAATAACTGGCAGAGCCAGGATTTAAACCAGAACCTGAAGCCTCACACAATTATGTAAGAACATTGAGGGGCAAAGCTGAGGAGCTTAAGAGTGCATTGCTTTGCCAGCGGCAGTACCACAGCTCCTGGGCGCCTAAGAGTTCTAAGAAATACTTTTATTCCTGCCTTGTCCGCTGCATTTCCAAAGGAGTTCTGATATAGGCCAGTTTCCTATAATCAGCTCAAAATAAATCATGTTACTTCTGAAGCCAAAGACATTTATCCTATTCCTTTGCTAACCATTGGTATAAAAATTGCTATATTGTGCAATTCTTGCTACTGAGACATGAGAAGGGTCTCTGGGAGCTTCTAGGAAAGGGTTCCTTGATTACAAAAAACACAAATGAAGGGAAGGCCTATTCTTTGTCTAAATTTTTTTTCTTGATGTAGCACCTGGAATAGCAGAAGCCATCTGTGACTAAAAGGGGTGGTAGCTTCTGTTTAAACTATTAAAATGCAAAGATGTCACCTTGAGGACTAAGGTATGCCTGACTGAAGCCATGGTATTTTCAATCACCTCACATGCATACAAAACATGGACAATGAATAAGGGAGATTAAAGAATTGATGCCTTTGAATTATGGTGTTGGTGAAAAATATTGAATACACCATGGACTGCCAGAAGATCAAACAAATGTGTCTTGGAAGAAGTACAGCCAGAATGCTTCTTAGAGACAAGAAGGGCGAGGCTTTGTCTCATGTACTTTGGACATGTTACCAGCAGCAACCAGTCCCTGGAGAAGGACATCATGCTTGGTAAAGTAGAGGGTGAGTGAAAAAGAGGAAAACTCTCAACAAGTTGGATTGACACGGTAGCTACAACAATGGACTCAAACATAGCAATGATTGTGAGCATGGCATAGGACCAGGCAGTGTTTTGTTCTGTTGCACACAGGGTCGCTATGAGTCGGAACTGACTCGACAGCATCTAACAACTAACAACAGCTTCAGGACAAAGCTAACAGGTGGAAAAGGGAAGAAAGGTAAGCTGGAAAGAATTTGAGTCCCTGACACCCTGTTTAGATTCTGATTGAACAACTATAGACTTGACATGCCCTCAGACTTCATCTTATGTGAATAATAAAGTTATGTGTTGCTTTAGCCACTGAATCAGAATGGTTTGCTAGTTGCAGCCAAAAGCATCCTACCTGCGCAAGGCCTGTAAGGTTAGAAGGAAAATAAGAACATTTCAGGGTTAGTAAAACGAGCAAATGCGAGGCAGTGGTGGTTCAATGGTAGAATTCTTGCCTTTCATTGGGAAACCCAGGTTTGATTCCTTCCCAGTGCATCTCATGTGCAGCCACCACCTGCCAGTGGAGGCTTGCATATTGCTATGATGCCAAATAGGTTCACGGAGCTTCCAGACTAAAATGAACTAGGGATGTTGCAGGACTGGGCAGCATCTCATTCTGTTGTGCATGGAGTTGCCATGAGTTGGGGCCCAACTGAACAGTAGCTAACAACAACAAAATGAGCAAATACCAAAAAGGTATAGTAACAAATAGATATTTAGAAATGAGTTAAGAATTAAAACTAGTAGCAAAGTAAGGGTAAGACAGTAGGGTAAATGCTGAAAGTAAAAAAAAAAAGAGAGAGAGAGAGGCAAGGTCAAACAGCAAAATTAAAATAGGGCTGAATTTTTCAAATCTTTATAGAGTACTGAAACTGGCCAGATACTAAATCAAATTGCAAGGAGTAGAATGTAGTTACTCTCCAAGATCCTCCCATCATTCACTTATTTTTATAATATTGACCTCCAAGTAGTATTGAGCTAAAATTTATTGATGATGTTTTGTGTAGCAGTAGTTTTACATTTAGTATCTCACTAGGTGTTGTGAGCCCCATTTTTCAAAAGAAGTAACTGTGAGCAAAAAACAAAATAAGTAAATGGCCCCTCATTAAAAAAAAAAAAAAAAAAAAAAAACTTTTGTTCATCAAAAGACTTTTATGCTGAGTGAAATAAGTCAATCACAAAAGGGCAAATATTGTATGACCCCACTTATATAAAAAGACAAGATCAAGCAAATGTATAGAGACCAAAGTTCATTACTTGTTACTGGGGGCAGGCAGAAGGAAAGAGAGGGTTAACCATGATGGAAATATCATATTAAGGGTAAGGTTGCACAGCCAATTTATGTAATTGCTGTCAATGAGTTGTACATCTGTAAAAAATTGAAGTAGCAAAAGTTGTGTGATAGCTATATTTACAACAACGGCAAAAAAAAAAAGTAGTTGCTGAGACTGCTGACTTACAATCAAACACCTCATGGGATGTGGTTTCTTGGTTTGGAGGCTTGGGGTCATGGTTTCATGTCACATCCCAGTTAATTGGCCTAATAATTTTTTTAGTTCTTCTGTTCTACTTCCTAGTCCATTGTGTAGTTCCTGGGGTCTTAAAAGCTTGCAAGCAGCATCCAAGGTACAACAATTGGTCTCTATTTACCTGGAGCAACAGAGGAAAAAGGAGAGTCAGGAATAGGAAGAGGAAATGGAATGTGTGGCTAATTGCCTCCATGAACAACTGCCTCTTTTGCCATGATACCAGAACTGGATGGTGTCCAGTTACCACTACTGAACACTTTGATCAAATATCTTATAGAAGAATCCTGATCAAAAGGGGGAAAATGTAGAACAGAACTTAAAATTCTAATAGACTCCTAACTTTATGGAGCTATGGGAGCTAGATGAATCTCTGAAACTATTGCCCTGAGATAACCTTTAAACCTTAAACCAAAAAGATCCCCAGAAGTCTTCTTAAAACCAAACAGTAGTTTAGCTTAACTAGTAAAAAAAAGTCTGCCTTGAGTATTGTGCTCTTTTAAGAACTGTCTATATAGGATCAACTTGACAATAGCAACTCAAAAGATTGGCTAGGAGCCTTAGGGGGCAGTGAGTTTATGTCAATGGGGAGGAAAAACTCAGAAAAGGATGGTAAGAAAGTTTCCACGACTCGAAGAATGTAATCAATGTCGCTGAATTGTACATGTAGAAACTGTTGAATTGGTGTGTGCTCTGCCATGTATATTCTTAACAATAACAAAATAAATAAACAAAATAAATCATTAAAAAGTCTATAAACACAAAGAATAGGTAAATATGGCTCAGAGAAATTATAGTTATGATGTAATTATGATTTTTTATTAATAACAGAAACCAAACTTGAATCAACTTAATCAAAAAATATTTATTTATTTACGCACACTACGCTCTGATTCCCAAAGTAAGAAACTGTCATGCAAAAGCGTTATGAACACAAACCACTAGTACCACACATTGCAATTACACAATAGGATTTACCATGGTATGGGTGATTTGCATATACTACGGCTAAAGTTCCAGCAGTGCGGGGCCCTGCCCCTGTAATGCTCTACATATTTATAAGGCCAAGGGTTAGGCAATGTCTTAGGCTGGGTTCCTAGAGAAGCAAAAACAGTAAAGCCTGTAAATATACATAGAGAGAGATTTATATTAAGAAAAAGGCTCACGCGATTGTAGAGGCTCTAACGTTCCAAACCTGTGGATCAAGAAAGAGGCTTCTCCTGATTCACATAGTCATAGGGGCTGGTGAACCCAAGATCCGTAGGTCAGAGAGCAGGGCTCTTGCTCACAGACTGTGAAGGCTGGCAAATCCCAAGATCGGCAGCTAAGCTGCTAGGTCAAGTCTCAAGAAGAGGAGGTCAGACAAACAGGAGGCAGCTGTAGGATCCAGAGCAGGCAAAGGCCGGAACTTCCACTTATATTCAGATGTAGGCCACATGCCCAAGGAAACTCCCTTTCCACTGATTGGCTACTCACAGCAGATCCCATCATGGAGATGATCACATATAAACACTGAGAATCATGGCCCAGCCAAGCTGACACACAATCTTAACCATCCCTGGCAACATCTATGTGACTATGTAACAAAGGAAACTCTCAAATCATAGAGATGGTCTTTTTAGGGGGGATGAGCCCTTTGGGCCCAGTGGCTGGTATCAGCATGCTCTTACATTGAGCTAACTCAGGCCTGGTGACCCGGTTTTGGGGTACACTATCAAAACAAGTTGCCATCCAGTCAACTCTGACTCATGACGATCCCATGTGCGTCAAAGTAGAACATTACTCCGTTGGGTTTTCAGCTGCTTATTTTTGGAAGTAGATCACTAGGCATTTGTTCTGAGGTGCCTGTGGGTAGACTTTAATGTCCAACCTTTTGGTTAACAGCCAAGGGGATTAACTGTTCGTACCACCAAGGGACTCCTACACTATCAAAAGGCATGGAATAAATGTGCCTCCAGGGCCATCTGGATTTGTCTCTTGGCAGGAATGTAGGTAGACATTGAGAAACTAGAACCAGCTCTAGACAAAGAACCAGGTCTCTCTGTCCCTCATCTCTGCTACTCTTTGTGAACCTACTCTGTAACAATGTATCTTCTACATCTCCCTCCACACAGTGAAAAATACAGCTCCCAACAGCTCTCAAGGTCTTGCCACCTAGTGAAAGACTGAATCTACTACAGATATCTGAAAAAATAAATTAATTAATAGGCCCAGGATAGCATCTCTTGATCCAATAAACTGTGGTCAGAGAAAAGTGTCATATCAAATGTGTATGGCATCCATTACACATCTTTGGATGGCTACTAGGCAAAAAAATCCAATATGCATCCACTATAGAATTTTCCAGTGGTAGTAAATTTTTTGGAGTCCCTGAGAGTAAAGTTAACACACTCAGCTGCTAACCAAAAGGTAAGTCCACCCAGAGATGCCTTGGAAGAAAGGCCTGGCAATCTGCTTCTACAAATTAGTCACTAAAAACCCTATGGGGCACAGTTCTATTCTTACATACACGAAGTTGTCATGAGTCAGAATCTACTCAACAGCACCTGGTACTGGAGTAATTGTTAGAATCCGGGTTTGAGCTTCAATCAGATAACTCTATGGTCTTCACCAATATGTTACAAAGAGAAATGAATGGCAGCAACTAATTTGTCTCCACTGAACTATTTATAACCCCTTTCAGGTCTTTCTGAATCAACGGTCACAAAAGATTCTATCATATGAATGTGTTATAGCTTACTTAGTCATTGTTCCGTATTTGGAAATTTAGGATGCTCCCATTTTTTGATAACACTGCAGAGCCCTGGTGGCATAGTGGTTAAGAACTCAGCTGCTAACCAAAAAGTTGGCAGTTTGAATCCTCCAGCTGCTTCCTGAAAACTTTATGGGGCAATTTTACTCTGTCTTACAGGGTTGCTATGAGTCAGAATTGACTAGACAGTGACCGGTTTGGTTTTTTTGGTTACCAGTAGATGTTATGAATATTTTTGTGGATAAATGTTTGGAGAAAATGCCAACTTGAACATGCATTTCAGCTCCCTCCTCTCCCAACACCCATTCAACCAGCTCTCCTGGCAGAAGGACAGGCAAGCTGAGCCTTGGGAGCCATCGTCTCTGCAGAGACCACTGAAGAGGTAAAGAGGCACAAGACACATTTATGTCACGTACAGAAGAAGCCGGGGGCTGGCAGCAGGGGGGCTTAGGGCCAGGTACTGAGGTTTGGGGTTGTAGATCACATAAGGATTCTAAACCTTCTAAAATCTGAGCTTGATGATCTGATCAAGCTTTTTGATTGTCTCACTTGGGGTAAGAGTGAGTCTATTTTGTGTGGGGGGAAAAAGTGAATAGAATATTTGTTGAACAAAAGACAGACTAGGGTGGTCATTAGTAACATTCCCTAAATATTTCTGTTTCTCCCTATCTAGGTACATAATACAATTGCATTCCTCTGGCTCCTTTGTGGTTGAGTAGGGTCATGTGACTCATTCTGGCCAACAAGTTGTGAAAAGAAGTGGTGTGATACTTCCAGGCCAGAACTCTTCATCAGCAATACAAGACCCTCCAGAGCTCTCTTTTCCCCTGGATTGGTGATCAGTAATTCCTACAACAATGGCTGAGTAACAAATAAGAATAGAACCCCCTGCTCACTCATGAAACACAGGGAGCATGAACAAGAAATAAATCTTTATTGTTTTAAGCCACTGAGACTTGGCAGTTGTTGTTACCACAGTATCATCTAGGGTACCCTGACTGATACCACCTCCTTCTTTTTTTGTTCCATAAACTCCTTCCCAGGCCTTGTCAAAATGAAGCTAGCAAGATTTCATGTGCTTCTGCCCTGAATTCCTATTTATTTCTTTTGCCTGTGGTTTTTCTCATTATAATGCTATTACCCCATGGTGTGGGTCCCAGGAGTGGTACATGTGCAATTGCAACATTTACACCTCTCTCACTGCTACTCAGTTTATCTCTCACTGGATCTTGGATCACCTTACTCTTGCTGTGGAAAGAATGTAATCACTGAGCAGTTTCCCTGTCATTATAGTCTATCAACCTATCCATTATCAGCTATCCTTTTATCTACTTATGTATCCTTTTATCTATCTATCATCTATCTATCTATCTACCTATTTATCTATCATCTATCTATTATCTAACCATCTGTCTGTCTGTCTATCTATCTATCTATCATCTATCATCTACCTACCTACCCATCCATCCATCCATCCATCCATCCATCCATCCATCCATCCATCCATCCATCCATCCATCCATCCATCCATCCATCCATCCATCCATCCATCCAACAAACCATCTATCCATCCATCTATCTTCTCTATCATCTGTCTTTTGTAAGCCACCTTGTACAAATTCTCCAGGGAGACTGTGGGGAGTGTGTTGGAGGCATATCTGAGAGAGGGCCTACGCTGGCAGTGGCACAACCATGGGTCTCCTATCAAGGTTGAGGAGTAAGTCGTGTCCTTACCCAGTTTGGGAAAGAGTGTAGCAGAGGTCACCAAGAAGTATTTGAGGATACCTGGGAGCTGGTAGGCAGTGCTGTATTCGGGACTAAGGCTCTCCCTACAGTAGCCCTGGGGGCATCCAAGAGACCAAACTGTTTCCCCAGGATCAGGAGGAGGACTGGCACAGATCATGACAATATGGCTCTCTCATAAGCAGCAGCTGCTACTATAGGGGAGCTGGGGACACCTTGGCTGTCTCGTTGCTTTTTTAGCTCTACTCTCGAACTACAAGGCTTTGGGCGGCAACCGCAGCAGGTTGAGGCTGGCCCTGTTAAAGACTACACCCCCTTCAATTTATTTGCAGTGTCCATGTACATGAAATCTCCATTTGAAAGACAAACGGAAAGAAAGAAAAAAAAATTCCTGTCTACAACAAACCAGCCTCTAGTAATTTCTATGTTTTTTTAAAAATGCATCATTTGAGTCTGGACAAAATTTCAGTAAAATACATGTTTATGTTTAGAAGAAATATATCCACAAAGGAGAGAGGTAGGTCAGTATTGTTGTACTTTGACCCTTAATCTTATGAAGATCCAAGTAAGGTAATGTCAATTTGAATATTCTTTAGCATATTCTTTTTTGAAGGAAAAAATGAACATGTGTTGCCAGTTCTAAGGCTATCTTTGAAGTTGGCAATTTTTTCCTTTTCAAATACTGTTTCAAGATTATAATTTAAAAAAAAAATATTTCCTGACCTTCTCAAAAAAAAAAAAAGATTACAACAGGACGAAGTTTCTATTTTAAACCTGTATTATATCTATAGATGTATGGGTCTACCTTTTTTCCAAATAATTTAGTTTCATTTTAAACCATAAGAGACCAGTTTGAGGTTTTATCCTAAAGACCCCAAAAAATGTATTTAGAGTTCACAACTGCACAGTGATTTTTTTTTTGTAAAAGGAAAATATATTATTGAATTTTAGAGCTAGAAGAGAAATCTAATTCTACTCTCTTATTTTACAAAGAAAGAAATACTGACTCACAAAGCTACTAGAGCCTGAATCAATAGTTCCCTTCCAAATTGTTGGCTCATCATATTTACCAGAATGATAAATCTGAGAATTATTATTTTTTATTTCTCTATTCTCAAGATCATTTATTTCAAGTTCTAGACCAGAAAAAAACTACAATGTGGTATTATTTTTCTGACCATCTTAATTATTATTCTTAAAATGACTGGTTGTTGCCTTCCTTTAGGTATGAACCCTCACTAAAACTCAAAGCAAAAGAATCACCAAGTAACTCAAACCCTAATGGCTTGCTCAAAGATTGCATTCTTATTTCACATTGTAATTTGTTTTTTAAGAGTTTGTGTTTTTAATATTTATAGTATTGGGTGAGTTTTATTTTAAAAAAAACAATTACTTTGAAATTGTGGCATCATAAAATAGGAATTAAATGCATAAGTGTATCTACTCAGCTTCTGCCTTTTTCTAAGTGGTAATTTCCTCATGTTCCCAGTCTCTATAGTAATGTGCAGAATTTAGGAGTTCAATAAACATCAAAAATATTTGCATTAATAGTCCCAAGTATAATGTTATGTCCATTATATAGTATTAATGAGTCCAGTCATTTTCACCAGTGAGGTCCAATCCACCATCATCCTCACCTGAACTACTGCACTAGCCTGCTTAGTGGTTGCCCTACTTCTTCCCTTGTTCCTTATGGCATCTTTCCAATGGAGTAGACAGAGTAATCCTGTTAGATCATGCATTAGGTCATATCACTCCTTGGCTCAAAATCTTCCAGTGGCTTCCCATTTCCTTCAGAGGAACCAAAAGTTAAGGCCTTACAACAGCCCATAAACCCTACATTAACAGACCCCTCACTATCTCTTTACCTCATTTCCTACTATTCTCTCCATCTCACTTGATCTTATTCCTGTTCCTCTAACATACCAGGCATCCTCTTACATCAGGGTTTTTCCTTCTGCTGTTCCTTCTACCTGAAATGTTCTTCTCTAGATATGAACATACCTTATATTCTCACCACCTTCAAATCCATGCTTAAATATCATCACCTTAAAAACGACTTCCCTGAAGATTCTTTAAAATTGTATCTTATCTACTCTTCCCCACTTTTATTTTTCTCCATAGCAATTGTCACCCTCTAATATATATTTTGTTTATCATCTGTCTCCCCTCACCAGAAAGTAAGTCCCATAGTGCAAGGATATTTATCAACTTGTTCATTGTCGTATTCCTAGTGTCTATAACAGTGTTTTTCACATAGTAACTGTTCAATAAATATTGTCAAATGAATTAATCTTAAGTGTTTTATAAAATAACTATTAAAATTAGTGAAGATATCAAAAAATAAAAACCATAAGGCAAGAACCAATTACTATGAAAAGAATAGAAAAATTTTAAATCAAACAGACGTCTTATAAATGAAAACTATCGTTGAAGCTAAAAACTTAATGGCTAGGTGAAATAGCCAGTTAGACACTGCTAGAAAGAAAATTAGAAGACTGGAATATAGCTAAGAAGAAATTACTCAGAAAGCAGCACAGATAGAATATGGAGAAGCTAAGAAACATGGAGTAATGAGAAGGCCTAAAAAAATGTCTAGAGGCATTTCTGAAATACAGGATAAGGGGAAAGTGAGACGTAGAAGAGAAATTCAAAAGTGATAATTGCTAATTTTTGCCCAAATTGATGAAGAATAAGAATCAGTGAATCCCAAAGAAAATATGTCTATATAAAGAAAAAGAAAAACGCTGAAACAAAAACTGCAGAACACCAACAATAAATATGAGATTAAAAAAAAAAAAAAAGAAAAACACCCAGATTACTTATAAAGGAACAACCATTAAGTTAGCACAGATAACTGTTCCCTTTAGTTTATCCTCCCTCCTACTTAGATCGGGTAGTTTAAAAAAAAAAAAAAAAGGAAATATAATTCAAGAAGAAATATTAAAAGAAAAAGCACTGTACATGAAAGAACTTCATCCACAAAGTGAAGAGACAAAATGGGAGAAAAAATTTGGGAAAAATAAACAAGCAGCCTTCGATTGATGACAGGGTTCCGTTCCAATGACTTTGTAGTCAGTTCTAACATAGGTCTAATATTTCATTTTTTTAGTTTTCATTATTATTACTTTTTATCATCAGTATCTTTGTAAATAATAAAATTGAACACCTGCAGGTGAACATCTGAGAATAACATCAGCAAATTATGCCTGCAACATTGTACATAGTACACGTTACTAACAATAAGATGTACCATAAAAAATAAAAGTAGACAGCTCTAAGTGTGGTTCGTTGTAACCCAAATACATCATAAGTTGGGGAACATGTGTATCAGATAAGGGTTTAATATTCAGAACCTATAAAGAACTCCTAAAATTTACCAAGAAAAAAATGAACAATCCAGTCAAAAACCGGTAAAGGAGCTAAATAGACATTTCACCAAAAAGGATATACAAATGTCCAATAAGCACATAAAAAGATGCTCAGTATTCGATTCTGACTCATGGTGATCCCATGTGTTACAGAGTAGAACTGCTCCATTGCATTTTCTTGGCTGTAATCTTTATGAAATCAGATTGCCAAGTCTTTCTTCCACAGCAGCGCCGGGTGGGTCCAAACCACCAATCTCCAGGGTAGTCGGCCAGTGTAAACCTTTTACACCACCCAGGTTCTCATCTAGCAGAAGCTACACTTTAAAGTCATTGTCACGTTAAAGAAGTCAATCCAGGGAACAGCATCTTTTGGTTTCCTAAACTGTTCTTTCTATTTCTTTATTTTTGTTTTCCCTTTTAAGTATTGTTAAATTCACATAAGTTTAAGGTACAAATGATGCAGCTGTCTTATAGTTGCTTAGAAAAGACTCATGAATGTAATCATATGCAACACAAATAAATTTATTTATTTACCCTTATGTAAAACTGTGTTATGAAAAAACATGGAAAATTTTGCAAACCGTGAATGAAATGTAAGACCAGGATCTGTTGAATCACAAAGTTTCATTCCACACTTGATTGATTTATTAAAGGTTCAACTTTCATAAGATATAGCATCCCCACTGTCAGATGCAGTCAGTGGGAGCACGTAAGAGACACTTAAAAAATATTACTCTGTGATTAAGTCTGGTTTGTACAAACTGAGTAATTTAAAAGCTTCACGAGTCACACTTCGGCCAAAACGTCTTGCTCCATATTTCTGTATATTTAAGGCCTGGCATTTACAAGAGTAGTGAAGCTAGGAACGTTCTCAATATTTCTCGAAATTCTTTTTGCAAGACCAGGATTTGGGACTATCCAATTACGTCTGTGATGTGGTTGTGTACAGGCCTTCCAAGTACACAACTGACACCCCTTTGGGCATCAGCTAAGGCTTCTGAGTAAAAAAAGCTTTCAAAATGGAAGTCCCTGGGTATTAACATGCTTAGCTGCTAACTGAAAAAGGCTGGAATTTTGAGACAACCCAGAGGTGCTTTGGAAGAAGGGCCCAGCAATTTACTTCTGAAAAATCTGCCATTGAAAGCTCTATGAAGCACAGTTTTACTGTGACACACATGGTGGCACCATGAGTCAGAGTCAACTAGATGGTAACTGGTTTCTCTGAGGAAACAAACTAAAAGCAAAAAAAGAAAAAAAAAAAAGCCCATTGCCATCAAGTCCATTCCGACTCATAGCAACTCTATAAGACAGAGTAGAACTGCCCCAAAGGGTTTTCAAGAAGCAGCTGGTGATGTCAAATTGCCAACATTTTGGTTAGCAACCAAGCTCTTAAGCCACTTCACCGCCTGAACGCTGTCATTACTGTATTTTTGGGTTAAGTGAAGCGTTCTCTAAATTTGACTCACCAGGGTTAACAATGTTAATACCAGAGAAGAAAAAAATCATGAGTACAGTGTTGTTTTACCACCATTGTAATATATGCCCAAATCTGTGGGGAGAACCCTCATCATACATGTATTATTTAACTCTTCTGTTTTAGTGAGAAAATAATTGTAGTATAGCTGTATAAAAAGCATTTTTTTTTTTTTTGAAGATGCTCTATGTTGTAGAAGGTTGAAGTCATCCTTAAATGACTCTGAAAATCAAGTCTCTTATACTAAGATATGTATAGATTATCGGGTTGGATGTGTATTGATCCCAAGACAAAAACTGGTATTTGTACTTTAAAAAATAATTAGATATTAGAAAACTTTGACTCTGTCTTCCAAAAAGAAACATTTTAAAAGTCTGATAAATCAGACATTTAATTGTAATCTGAATAATAGATATTAGTGGGAAAAAAACTGTTTTTTGTTTTTAGTAAAACTTATAGACAGAGGAGATTTCACATTCAGCCAGTGAAATTAACTAATATCACTCAGTTATTTAAGAATTTCTTGTGGTGGAATCAGTCCTAATATGAAGGCTTGGGTTCTCACCCAGGTTCCTAGGTGGTGTGAACAGTTTGTACTTGACTACTAACCTGAAAGTTGGCCGTTCTAATCCACCCAGTGGTGCCATAAAGGAAAGGCCTGTCAAATTGTTTCCATAAAGATTACAGCCCAGAAGACTCTATGCATTAGTTCTACTCTGAAACACATAGGCTGCCATGAGTCTCAATCAACTTGACAGCAATGGGTTTGGGTTTTTGGTTCTAATGCTAACTGATACTATAAGCTTTGTGGCCTTGGATACATTACTCAACCTCCTTGTTCTTCTATTTCCACATTAATATGAGAAAGATAGATTCAATTTTCTGTAAAGTTCTATCTTGATATAAAATAATTCTCAGAGAAGCTGTCAGTATTATTATGTGGCAGTTGAATTGGTGTACAATATTTTAAAACAGTATTTTGGGACCCCTGCTTCTGATGGATTTACCCTCCTTCTTGTAAAAACCAAAATATGGATGGAAGATACGGAACAGTAGTTTTCCAGACACTGGGCATTAGACGAATATTGGTGATTCCCAAAAAATGAAAAGCAAATTAGGTGAACTCTCATTTTGATCTAGGTTACTGCCTTGAGAGAGATTCCAGGCCACAGTGTAGGAAGGGAGAATCCAGGTGGAGCCCAGTGGAGTCACTGAGTTGAGAGGAGGTGAGAGTCCAAGGAGACCAAGCAGCTAGAGTTTACACGACAGAATACCAGAGAGGAGAGAACCAGCTGTACAGAAGGAGAACACCAGCCATCTACAGAGGGTCTCCCTGGAGTATTCAGCTGAGTATTCATTAACATGTGTATGTAAGGGAATTACTCACAACTGGGAAAAGAAGTAGCCAAATGATTAGAGGTAACAGTGCCCAGTGCTCACACATGGCTGGGAATAGTGTCTGATCCCAATAACTAGGATGGAAAACCTCATAATTCACCGGGGGCTTGAATACAGTGTCTAGAAGGGTTTTGCCTCAATCGTGGAAGATATTTAGCCCTATACTGAGGACTGCTTAACAGATTTTAAAAGTAAGACTATCAAAAGAATCAAAAGATATAACTTCACTGCATTCATGAACAAAGCTCAAGAATATTTAAAGGAATACAAAAATATTCTTCAGCCAATAAGGTGAAAGTCACAATGTTGGCCATAAAATCAAAGATTACCAGGCCTGCAAAAGATCAAGAAAATGCAAATCATAATTAGGAGAAAATTTAATCAAAAGTGACACAGAATTTATACAGATATTAGAATTAGCAGACTAAAAACATTAAAAGTCCTACTCAAAAACTTAAGTAAAAACATGGAAGATATTAAAAAGAAAGACCTAAATCAAATTTCTGGAAGTAAAAGCAACAATGTGAGAGGTGAAAACTACATGAGAAGGGATTAGCAACATATTGGACATTCCAGAAGAAAAAGTTAGTGAACTGGAGGACCTAACAATAGAAATTAGATGAAATAGAGAAGAGAATGATAATATTTTTTAAAATAGGATAGAGTATCGGGATGCTGTGGAACAACTTCAAACAGCTTAATAATGTAAGAGTAATTTAAGTCTCTTGGTTGGAATAGGGACACGTTTGAAAAATTACTGGCTGAAAAATTTCAAAATTTATTGAAAATTATAAACACATATATCTAAGGAGCTCAATAAGTCCCAATCATAAAAAAAGAAAACTACACTAAGGAACATCAGAATCCAATTGCTAAAAAAAAAAAATTGTAAAAGCAGCCAGAGATAAAAGACTTTTTTACATGTTGTTGTGTTGTTTGTTGTTGTCTAGTCAGCTCTAACTCCTGGCGACATTATGTACAACAGAATGAAACATTACCTGCCATCCTCACAATCATTTTATGCTTGAGATCACTGATGTAGCTGCCGTGTCAATCCGTATCATGTAGGGTTTTGTTTTTTTTTTCATTTTTGCTGACACTCTACATTAAGGAACCCAGCAGAATTCTCATCAGAAATAATATAAGCAAGAAGAGAGTAGAGCATCACCTTTAAAAAAAACTGCAAGAAAAAAAACTGTCAACGCAGAAGCTATAATCAGCAAGAATGACTTTCAACAACAAAGGAAAGAGAAGGGGTGGCGCCAAGACTACGGAATAGACAGGCACTTCCATCAAGCCCTCTTTACAAAAAAGACTGGAAAAAAAAGTGAAATGAGTATATTTCTGAAAAGCTGGGAGCCCTGAGCATCAAAGGCAAGCTTAGACAATGAACTGAGGGGCAGAGGGAGGAAGAGGCCGTTCAGAAGTGGAGACGAGTTACCTGACCTGAATCACAGGGAGCCCTCAGGCACTATTCCCTGAGCGGCAGCGATGGTGGCTGCAGCGGGCTGGTACAAGCGTTCAGCCACAGTTTCCTCAGGGAGAAGCAGCCAGCCACACAGCTCACTCACACCTCTAGAACCTGGAGAGAATAGCGCTCTCGGCAAAAGCCAAGTACTTGCGTATATTTTACCGCGCCCCTGCCACCCCCAAGCTGGCTTCAGCAGCTGAATCCCTGGGCCTGAGATAGACCCTGGTGAGCACCTAGAGCCATCATCCCGGCCTTGGGGAAGGAAAAAATTTGCAACTGGGGGTGGGGGGAGAATAACTTGCTAGCTCCATTAACCAGGGAAGCTCAGGAAAGAAGTGGCTCCTGTCCAGGCATACACTGTCTGTGGACCTTGAGCATCTTTCCCTTCTGCATGCACCTGTGTGGGCCTATTTCAGGAGAATAGGCCCTTTTTGGCAAACTCTAACCATTTCAGCTGTGCAGTGGAGAGGTGGATGTTTGATGTTTGACATTGCTTTGCCTATTAAACAAGGTCCTCACCTACCCACATGAGGGACCTTAGGACTAGTAGCTCCACTCAGGTCACCCAGCCACCCGCAACAGGGGTCCAAAGATAACTGGTACCTCCCAGTCCTTACAACCAAAAACTTTGGGTGCCCATGATCCCTCTGCAGAACCCATCCACCAGCATGCTCTAGGGAATAGAGACATGTTTTCCTCAGAGGCACTTGGGGGGTCAGTTCTCAGACCCCTGCCTTGTTCAGAGCGTGACCCTCTGCTACAGTCAGATACCAGTATATACACCAATCACCCCTGCCCCTCTAGGACTGTAGGACAGAGCCTGTACCACACACTTGATATCAGCTACCTGGAAACCTGAGCTGAATTCATATAAGAAAACTGAATGGACTCCTAGACTGATATACCTGATAACAGCTCTAGACAGCTGGGGACAGGACACCAGAGCTCCAAAGGCAAAAATAATCAAGTAGCTCACTCATGCAACCCATAGGGGTATAAAAAAACAAAACTAAGCAAGCAGCTACGATACATTAAGCAAGCGTAAACTAATAAAATAACTTATAGATGGCTCAGAGATAACAGTCAATATCAAGTCACATAAAGAAACAGACCATGATCACCGCAACAGGCTCTCAAAACAAAGAATCCAGGGATCTTCTAGATGAGAGTACATCCCCGGAATTACTAGATGCAGAATACAAAAGTTTAATATACAGAACCCTTCAAGATATCAGGAAGGAAATGAGGCAATGTGCAGAACAAGCCAAGGAACACACAGATAAAGCAACTGAAGAACTTAGAAATATTATTCAGGAACATAATGAAAAGTTTAATAAGCTTGAAAAATCCATAGACAGACAGCAATCAGAAATTCAGAAGATTTACAACAAAATTACAGAATTAGATAACTCAGTAGAAAGTCAGAGGAGCAGAACTGAGCAAGTAGAAGCTAGAATTTCTGAACTCAAAGATAAATCATGTAGCACTAACATATTTGAAAAAAAAATCAGATAAAAGAATTTTAAAAAATGAAGAAACCTTAAGAATCACGTGGGACTCTATCAAGAGAAATAACCTATGAGTGATTGGAGTGCCAGAACAGGGAGGGATAACAGAAAATACAGAGAAAATTGTTGAAGATTTGTTGGCAGAAAACTTCCCTGATATTGTGAAAGATAAGAAGATATCTATCCAAGATGCTCATTAAACTCCACATAAGACAGATCTTAAAAACAGGTCACCAAGACATATTATAATCAAGCTTGTCAAAACCAAAGATAAAGAGAGAATTATAAGAGCAGCAAGGGATAAACGAAAAGTCGCCTACAAAGGAGAGCCAATAAGAATAAGCTCGGACTACTCAGCAGAAACTGTACAGGCAAGAAGACAATGGGATGACATATTTTAAAAATTGAAGGAAAAAAATTGCCTGCCAAGAATCACATATCCAGCAAAACGGTCTCTTAGATATGAAGGTGAAATTCAGACATTTCCAGATAAACACAAGTTGAGGGAATTCATAAAAACCAAACCAAAACTACAAGAAACACTAAAGGGAGTTCTTTGGTTAGAAAATCAATAACATCAGGTATCAACCCAACACTAGAACTCTAGGCAGAGCAATCAGAAGTCAACCCAGACAGGGAAATCCAAAAAAACAAAGCAAGATTATAAAAAAAAAAAAAAAAAAAGCCCAAAACAGAGTAACGATATTGATATTATATAAAAGAAGAAAACATTAAAATAATACACAGGGACTAAGAAATGTAATCATACACCTTCCATATGGAGAAGAAAACAAGGCGATACAAAGAAATAAAAGTTAGTTTTAAATATAGAAAAATAGGGGTAAATAATAAGGTAACTGCAAAGGAGAAAAACTATCCTACTCACTAAAATAAAATACGAGGGAAAAATACAGACTCAGCGGAAACAAAATCAACAACAACAAATATGAGGAAAGGACAATATATAAAGAAAATCTACTCAGCACATAAAATCAAGTGGGAAAAAGAACTGTCAACACACAAAAAAAGACATCAAAATGATAGCATTAAATACATACCTATCCATAATTACCCTAAATGTAAATGGACTAAATGCACGAATAAAGACACAGAGAGTGGCAGAATGGATTGAAAAACAAGATCCGTCCATATGCTGCCTACAAGAGACACACCTTAGACTTAGAGACACAAACAAACTAAAACTCAAAGAATGGAAAAAAATATACAAGCAAACAACAATCAAAAAAGAGCAGGAGTGACAATATTAATTTCTGACAAAATAGACTTTAAAGTTAAATCCATCAGAAAGGATAAGGAAGGACACCGTATAATGATTAAAGGGACAATACACCAAGAAGATATAACCATATTAAATATTTATGCACCCAATGACAGGGCTGCAGGATACATAAAACAAACTATCACATTGAAAAGTAAGATAGACAACTCCACAATAATACTAGGAGACTTCAACACACCTATTTCGGTGAAGGACAGGACATCCAGAAAGAAGCTCAATAAACACATGGAAGATCTAAATGCCACAATCAACCAACTTGACCTCGTAGACATATACAGAACATTCCACCCAACAGCAACCAACTATACTTTCTTTTCTAGTGCACATGGAACATTCTCTAGAATAGACCACATATCAGGTTATAAAGCAAGCCTCAGCAGAATCCAAAACACTGAAATATTACAAAGCATCCTCTCTGACCATAAGGCCATAAAAGTGGAAATCAATAACAGGAAAAGCAGGGAAAAGAAATCAAACACTTGGAAACTGAACAAAACCCTGCTCAAAAAAGACTGGGTTATAGAAGACATTAAGGATGGAATAAAGAAATTCATAGAATCCAATGAGAACGAAAACACTTCCTATCAGAACCTTTGGGACACAGCAAAAGCAGTGCTCAGAGGCCAATTTATATCAATAAATGCACACATCCAAAAAGAAGAAAGGGCCAAAATCGAAGAATTATCCCTACAATTTGAACAAACAGAAAGAGAGCAACAAAAGAAACCCACAGGCACCAGAAGAAAACAAATAATAAAAATTAGAGCTGAACTAAATGAAATAGAAAACAGAAAAACAATTGAAAGAATTCACAAGACAAAAAGCTGTTTTTTTGAAAAAATCAACAAAATTGATAAATCACTCTCTGAACTGACAAAAAAATCACAGGAGAGGAAGCAAATAACCTGAATAAGAAATGAGATGGGTGATATTACAACAGACCCAACTGAAATTAAAAGAATCATTTCAGATTACTATGAAAAACTATACTCAAACAGATTTGAAAACCTAGAAGAAATGGATGAACTCTAGAAAAACACTACCTACCTAAACTAACAGAAACAGAGGTAGAACAACTAAATAAACCCATAACAAAAGAGATGAAAAGGTGATCAAAAAACTCCCCCCCCCCAAAAAAGCCCTGGTCCGAACGGTTTCACTGCAGACTTCTACCAAACTTTCCCAGAAGATTTAACACCACTACTACTAAAGGTATTTCAGAGCATAGAAAAGGACGGAATACTACCAAACTCGTTCTATGAAGCCACCATATCCCTGATACCAAAACCAGGTAAGGACACCACATGAAAAGAAAATTATAGACCTATATCCCTCATGAATGTAGATGCAAAAATTCTCAACAAAATTCTAGCCAATAGAATTCAACAGCATATCAAAAAAATAATTCACCATGACCAAGTGGGATTCATACCAGGTATGCAGGGATGGTTCAACATTAGAAAAACAATTAATGTAATCCAGCACATAAATAAAACAAAAGACAAGAATCACATGATTTTATCAATTGATGCAGAAAAGACATTTGACAAAGTTCAACACTCATTCATGATAAAAACTCTCAGCAAAATAGGAATAGAAGGAAAATTTCTCAACATAATAAAGGGCATTTATACAAAGCCAACATCACCCTAAATGGAGAGAGCCTGAAAACATTCCCATTGAGATTGGGAACCAGACAAGGATGCCCTTTATCACCACTCTTATTCAACATTTTGCTGGAGGTCCTAACCAGAGCAATTAGGCTACATAAAGAAAAAAAGGACATACAGATTGGCAAGGAAGAAGTCAAAGTATCTCTATTTGCAGATGACATGATCTTATACACAGAAAACCCTAAGGAATCCTCCAGAAAACTACTGAAACTAATGGAAGAGTTCAGCAGCGTATCGGGATACAAGATAAACATTCAAAAATCAGTTGTATTCCTCTACACCAACAAAAAGAACATCGAGGAGGAAATCACCAAATCAATGCCATTTACAGTGGCCCCCAAGAAGATAAAATACTTAGGAATAAATCTTACCAGAGATGTGAAAGACTTATACAAAGAAAACTACAGTACACTTCTGCAAGAGACCAAAAGAGACTTACATAAGTGGAAGAACATACCTTGCTCATAGATAGGAAGATTTAACATTATAAAAATGTCTATTCTACCAAAAGCAATCTATACATTTAATGCAATTCCGATCCAAATCCCAACGACATTCTTCAATGAGATGGAGAAACAAATCACCAACTTCATATGGAAGGGAAAGAGGCCCCAGAAAAATAAGGCATTACTGAAAAAGAAGAACAAAGTGGTAGGCCTTACTTTACCTGATTTTAGAACCTATTATACTGTCGCAGTAGTCAAAACAGCCTGGTACTGGTACAACAACAGATACATGGACCAATGGAACAGAATTGAGAATCCAGACATAAACCCACCCACATAGGAGCAGTTGATATTTGACAAAGGTCCCAAAACAGTTAAATGGGGAAAAGACAGTCTTTTGAACAAATGGTGCTGACATAACTGGATACGCATCTGGAAAAAAAATGAAACAAGACCCATACCTCACTCCATGCTCAAAAACTTACTCAAAAAGGATCAAAGTCTTAAATATAAAATCTAAAATGATAAAGATCATGGAAGAAAAAATAGGGACAACATTAGGAGCCCTAATACATGGCATAAACAGTATACAAAACATTATAAAGAATGTAGAAGAAAAACTAGGTAACTGGGAGCTCCTAAAAATCAAAGACCTGTGTTCATCTAAAGACTTCACCAAAAGTGTAAAAAGACTACCTACAGACTGGGAAAATGTTTTTAGCTATGACATTTCTGATCAGCACCTGATCTCTAAAACCTACATGATACTTCAAAAACTCAACTGCAAAAAGACAGATAACCCAATTAAAAAATGGGCAAAAGACATGAATAGACACTTCACTAAAGAAGACATTCAGGTAGCTAACAGATATATGAGGAAATGTTCACGGTCATTAGCCATTAGAGAAATGCAGATCAAAACTACGATGAGATTTCATCTCACTCCAACAGGGCTGGCATTATTCCAAAAAACACAAAATAATATTGGAGAGGCTGTGGAGAGATTGGAACACTTACACACTGCTGGTGGGAATGTCAAATGGTGCAACCACTTTGAAAATCGATTTAGTGCTTCCTTAAAAAGCTAGAAATAGAACTACCATACGATCCAGCAATCCCACTCCTCGAAATATATCCTAGAGAAATAAGAGCCTTTACAGGAACAGATATATGGACACCCATGTTTATTGCAGCACTGTTTACAATAGCAAAAACATGGAAGCAACCAAGGTGCCCATCGATGGCTGAATGGATAAATAAATTACGGTATAGTCACAAAATGGAATACTATGCATCGATAAAGAACAGTGAGGAATCTGTGAAACATTTCATAACATGGAATAACCTGCAAGACATTATGCTGAGTGAAATTAGTTGCAAAAGGACAAATATTGTATAAGAGCACTATTATAAGAACTTGAGAAATAGTTTAAACTGAGAAGAAAATATTCTTTTGTGGTTACGAGAGGGGGGAGGGAGGGGGTTAGGAGAGGGGCATTCACAAATTAGATAGTAGATAAGAACTACTTTAGGTGAAGGGAAAGACAGCTCACAATATAGGGGAGGTCAGCACAATTGGACTAAACCAAAATCAAGGAAGTTTCCTGAATAAACTGAATGCTTCGAAGGCCAGCATAGCAGGGGCAGGGGTCTGGGGACCATGGTTTCAGGAGACATCTAAGTCAACTGGCATAATAAAATCTGTTAACAAAACATTCTTCATCCCACTTTGAAGAGTGGTGTCTGGGGTGTTAAACGCTAGCAAGCAGCCATCTAAGATTCTTCAATTGGTCTTAACCCACCTGGATTAAAGAGAACGAAGAACACCAAAGACACAAGGTAATTACGAGCCCAAAAGACAGAAAGGGCCACATGAACCAGTGACTACATCATCCTGAGACCAGAAGAACTAGACGGTGCCCGGCTACAACCGATGACTGGCCTGACAGGGAACACAACAGAGAAACCCTGAGGGAGCAGGAGAGCAGTGGGATGCAGACCCCAAATTCTCATAAGACCAGACTTAATGGTCTGACTGAGACTGGAAAGACCCCAGTGGTCATGGCCCCCACACCTTCTGTTGCCCAGGACAAGAACCATTTCCGAAGCCAACTCTTCAGACATGGATTGGACTGGACAATAGGTTGGAGAGGGATGCTGGTGAGGAGTGAGCTTCTTGGATCAGGTGGACACTTGAGACTATGTTGGCATCTCTTGCCTGGAGGGGAGATGAGAGGGTGGAGGGGGGTTGAAGCTGGTGAAAAGGACATGAAAAGAGAGAGTGGAGGGAGAGAGCGGGCTGTCTCATTAGGGGGAGAGTAATTGGGAGTGCGTAGCAAGGTGTATATGGGTTTTTGTGTGAGAGACTGACTTGATTTGTAAATTTTCACTTAAGGTATAATAAAAAATTTTTTTTTAAAAGAGATGGAGTTTCTATCTCAGGTGATGAAAAATGTTGGGAATAGGTAGTGCTGATGGTTGTTTAATGTGGTGAATGTAATTAATACCACTGAATTGTACACTTAAAATGATTAAAATGGCAAATTATTTGTTATACATATATATCCACAATTAAAAAAAAGAAAGAAAACTTTTCACAAAGAAAACTCCATACTCGGACGGTTTTATTGCTAAATTTTTGCAAATATTTAAGGAAGAAATAATACCAGTCCTATGCAAACTCTTCGAGAAAATTGTAGGGTAGAAAATACTGCTCATTCACTCTTCTATGAGGCCAGCATTACCTTAATAATGAAACCAGGGAAAGATTACAAAAAAAGAAAACTAGGGACCAATAAAAATTCTAAATATAAGTTTAGCAATTTGAATCCAACAATATATAAAAAGCATAAAACATTGTGACCAAGTGTGGTTTTTCTTAGAAATGAAGGTTGATTTAACATCCAAAAGTCAATTAATATAATACACCATATTAATGACACAATGGATGAGACCAACAAAATTATCTCAAAAAAATGCAAAGGGGAAAAATCATCTGATAAAATACAAAGTCCTTTCATAATAATAATGCTCAACAAACTAGTAATAAAAGGAAAATTCCTCAGGATGATAAAAGGCATCAACCAGAAACCTATAGCTGACATCAAACTTAATAATGCAAGACTGAATGCTTTTCCCAGAAGGTCAGGAACAAGATAAGACTGTCTGCTCTCACTTATCTCCATTCAACACGGTACTCGAGCTCCAGCCACTGCAACCAAAACTCACTGATGAATTAGTAGGGACAAAGAGAATAGAAGGTCCAGAAGTATACCCACACATGTATGGACAACTGATTTTCTTCAGAGCCACTTCAGAGGAGAAGGGATAGTCTTTTTAGCACTTTTTTTTTTCTGGAATATTTCAATATCCATATACAAAAAAAAAACAAAAAAACTTTCATGCATGCTTTGGACCATATACAAAAATTAATTCAAAATGGTTTGTGGGACTAAATTTAAAACTGAAAACCATAAGACTTCTAGAATAAAACAGGGTAAAAACCTTTGCGGCCCTCAGTGAGGTAAAGATTTCTTAGACATGACACCAAAAGCATATCCATAAAAGAGAAGTCAATAAACTGGACTTCACTGAAATTAAAAGCTCCTGATCTTTGAAAGTCTCTGTTAAGAGGCTAAAAAGACAAGCCACACACTGGGAGAAAATATTTGTGAAGCATAGATCTGATAAAGAATCCATATCTAGGCTATACAAAGAACTTTCAAAACTCAAAAAAAGTAGGCAAAATATGTGAACAGACACTTCACAAAAGAAGATATGTGGATGGAAAATAAGCACATGAAAAGATGCTCACCATCATTAGTCATCCCAAACCAAACATGTTGGTTGAGTCAATTTCCACTCATGAGGACCCCATGTGTTACAGAGTAGTACTGCTCCATGGGGTTTCCTTGGCTGTAATCTTAAGCAGATCACCAGGCCTTTTTCTTGGGAGCCACTGGGTGGAGTTGAACCGCCAAACTTTCCGTAAATAGCCCATAGAAAATCATCTTTGCCATCCAGGAATCTTCATTAGTCATTAAAAAAAAAAAAAAAAACCATTACCTTTGAGTTGATTCCAACTCATAGCAACCCCATAGGACAGAATAAAATTGCCAAGTTTCCAAAGTTTCCAAGGAGCAGCTGGTGGATTGGAACTGCCGACCTTTTGGTTAGCAGCTGAGTTCTTAACCATTGCACCACCAGGGCTCTATTAGGGAAACATAAATTAAAACCACAATGGGATACAACTACACATCTATTTGAATTGCTGAAATTTAAAAGACTGACCATACCAAGTGTTAGGAAGGTTATAGAGGACTCAAATTCTTTTACAGTATATTGTTAATAGGGATGTAAAATGGTATAAAGACTTTGGAAAACATAATGCAAATTTCTTAAAAAGTTAAATATACACCCACCACATGATCCAGCCATTCCACTGTACATATTTACCCAAGACGAAAGAAAATACATGTCTATGCAAAGACTTGTACACAAACGTATTATATATAAAAGCAGGTTTCTTTGTAATAGCCCCAAACAACCCACATGTGCATCAATAAGTAAATGAATTTTGTTTAATATGGTGGTGGTACATTCATGCAATGGAATACTAATCAACAGTAAAAAGGAATAAACTATTGATACACATAATTACATGGATGAATCTCAAGATAATTATGCTGAATTAGAAGCAGATAAAAAGAGTGCATACTATATGATTCCAGTTATATGAAACTTCAGCAGATTCAAACTAATCTACAGTGCCAGAAAGCAGATCAGCAGTTCCCTGGGTGGGGGTGACATGAGGAAGGATAGGAGACGCGGATTACACAAGGCCACGAGGAAACCTTCAGGGGTGATGGATATGTTCACTGTCTTAATTACGATGATGGCTTCACAGGTATATGCTTGCATAAAAACTTCTCCAGTTTTACACTTTAGATATACACAATTTATTTTATGTCAATTATAACTCAATGAAAAAGAGTATTTTGTACAGTAAAATATTTGTGTTTCAAAGTTGAACTATACCTTGAATGGGCTAAATACGCTCTTTCAAAATACACCTCATAGATTCAGAAATAAATGCCCAATTATATCTTTTGTTTAGGGATAACACAGGTAGCATGTTTTAAATACATTGTCCTTGGAAACAACGTTCCAATGTATATTTTGGTTCTTAGAAATCGTTGGAAGTTGAATTAATTATTTTTGCTCCTATGGTATTACTTTGGGTACAAGTACTTAAGGAGATCAGTGCTGCGACTCTCAATTAGCTGAAACTGTCATCCGTGAATTAATAAGATTGCACATAAAAAAAAAAGTTTAATTAAATTACTGACCTCAGGAGCACACTGGGAGTGAGAATTGCAGGGTGGAACTTGCCAACTACACCCTTGAAGGATCAATCTGCCCCTCCTGGAGAAACGATTTATTTTTATTCAGTGGAACCACCCTGGGTTGTTCTGGAAGAATGTCAAGAAGCCATAGAGTGCATTTTTGAAATGAATGAATAAATCTTACAGAATCAACTTGAAGGTCCCTGGATGGTATAAATGGTTAAAGTGCTCGGCTGCTAATCGAAAGGCTGGAGTTGCAAGTTCACCCAAAGGTAGCTTGGAAGTCTACTTCCAAAATATCAGCCACTGAAAACCCTGTGGTGCACAGTTCTGCTATGACACACATGGAGTCACCATGAGTCAGAGTTAATTTGGTTTGGTTTGTGTTTTCGTTACGTCGTAAAACAAATTTGTAGGAAAGACATTCCTTTTTATAGTTTGAATAAAAACCTATTCCAGCAGAGCTGACAGTGCCCAGGACTGTGTAGTCATGTATATCCAGAGGTTTCATTTATTTGTCTCTCCCAGGAAAAAGCAGATGGGTTAAAGGAGAGACAGCCTGGCACAGAAGAGAAAACACTGGCCTAGGAGTCAGAGCACTTGTACAAGGTGTAGGGTCTTGGGAAGATCACATATTCCACTGAAGCCTTGGTTTTCCCATCTGAAAAATAGAAATAATGGTAACTGCCCTGCATGCAACACAAGAAAGTTTTCAAATGAAACAACTGAAATAGGAATGTGTAAAAGTGCTGACAAATTTAAGACAGCTAGAGAGACCCTTAGTTCATTTATTCATTCATTATACTTTAAAATGCAATTTTGGGGAGATGGACTATATTTCTGTATTGTTTAGGCTATATCCTCAGCGCCTGGTATAACACATTGAATAATGATTATAGTATCTTACACTTGAACACATATATAATGCTTTAGGCATTTTTCCAAGTATATATATATTAATGTAATCACCTCAACCACACGATGAGGTAGATGCTATTATTAACCCCATTTTGGGAATGAGAAAACTGAGGCACAGAGGGCTTAAGAACTGGTTAATGAATAAATATTTGGAGGACCTGCTAGGTGGCAAGCACAGTGCCAGACAGCGGGGACGTCAAGGTGGCACATTAACTAACTTTGAGAAGATTTCTATGCCAGTGGTCTCTGCTCTCAGAGATTTAAAAGCCAAGTGCTTTTTTGGTGACGGGAAATTTAGCAGTGATTATGAGTGGTAGTTGCACAGCATGAGTAATGTAATTTATATCACTAAATTGTACACCTAAAAAATGTTGAATTGTCAAATGTTATGTTATATATATTTTATAGCAATATTTTTTCTTTTTTAGTTGTATTGTAGATGAGGGTTTACAGAGCAAATTAGTTTCTCATTAAACAATTAATACACATATTGTTTTATAACATTGGTTGCTACCCCACCACATGTCAACACTCCCCTTCTCAACCTTGGGTTCCCTGTTATTAGTTTTCCTGTCCCCTCCTGCCTTCTTGTCCTTTCCCTTGGGCTAGTGTGCCTGTTTAGTCTCGTTTTGTTTTATGGGCCTAATACAGCATTTTTTTTTAAGAGCCAAAAATAAGCCAAGTGCTAAGGGTGCTTCCTCACTGTAGTTCATCCACTCACAGCTCTTAGTAGAGAGGACGAGTGTATGTGTTGATAAAGGAAGGCCCATATCAAAAAGGGAAGTTTCAATTCTGAGGTCCAGTTTGTGGAAAATCTGGATGGGGAAGATCTAAAATGGAAGTTTCCAAGGGAAAATGGTAAGAAGATGAAAGAAGGTATCTATCTTAGCTATCTAGTGCTGCTATAACAGAAACACCACAAGTGGATAGCTTAAACAAACGGAAGTTTACTCTCTCACAGTCTAGTAGGCCAGAAGTGCAAATTCAGGGCATCAGTCCAAGGGAAGGCTTACTTTCTCTGTCAGCTCTGGGGGAAGGTTCTTGTCATAAATCTTCACAGTCGTGGAAGTTCTCAGCACAGGGACCCCATCTCCAAAGAACTGGCTATTCTCCTGGCTCTTGTTTCTTGGTGGTATGAGGTCCCCCAGTTTCTCTGCTCGCTTCTCTCCTTTATGTCTCAAAAGAGATTGACTTAAGACACAACTTAAACTTGTAGATTGAGTCCTGCCTTATTAACATAACTGCCTCTAATCCTGCCTTATTAACATCATAGAGGTAGGGTTTACAGCATACAGGAAAATCACATCAGATGACAAAATGGTGATCACACAATACTGGGAATCATGGCTTAGCCAAGTAGACACATATTTTTGGGAGACAAAATTCAATCTATAATGGTATCCCTGTGATTTTTGTAGTGTAGGAGAGCATGCATGAAGAGAGTGGATTGAACTCCTTCCCAATTAGGGCGGGGGAGAAGAGTTCCTTTAATACTCAGAATCTGTTGTCATTAGCTGCCATCGAGTTGGCCCTCAATTCATGGCAACACCATGCACATCAAAACACGATGTTGCCCAGTCCTGAGCCAACCCTATAACCCGATGACAGTGGGTCCTGTTATGTGAATTGAGAGACCCAGCCTTTGAGAAAGAAAGTAGACTTTACCACAAGGAGCTCGGATGCTGTCTTAAATCAAGCTCCCAGAGTTTGCGGATTCTAGGGCAGTTATAGAGTTTAGGATAGGGAATTTACGAAGTTTTGTGGAATAGGTGGGCAAATCTGGGAACTAATTAACATGTACGGGGGTGCAGTGGGAGGTGAAATATGGTGGCTAGGGAGTGTGTGTATTTTGGGGGTATAATGCATGGAGTTTATCTAAGGACAGCTTTGTGGTGTATTGCTCATGTCGGAGTGAAGTGGGGGGGGTGGACAGTGAAATGACCTTGAATAGAAGAGCAATAAGATGACCTCTGGCTGCTACACAGAATGCTTTATCAGAAACTCACAGACCCTGGGTGTGATGGACGAGAGGGAGCAGTTTAACTCTGTTGGTTACAACCCTGTGATCATTGCGGATCAGACCATTGTGTCCCATAGGGTTTGCATGGGCTGATTATCAGACGTAGATAACCAGGTCTTTCTTTCTAGTCTGTCTAAGGCTGGAGCTTCCCTGAAACTTGTTCAGCATCATAGCAACACCCAAGCCCCCACTGACAGACAGGTGGTGGCTGAGCATGAGGTGTACCGGCCAGGAATCAAACCTGGATCTCAGGCATGGAACGCAAGAATTCTATCACTGAAACAACACTGCTCTCACACTCAGAATCTAGGATGAGATAATGATGTTTTGGGGTTCAGGGATGATGTCCATGTTTTTCAGCACATTCCCAAAGAAGTGGGGTCATTCTGAGTAACAAAAGAGATTCTGCCACACAGGTATACACACACATACACTAGTGCTGTTAATATGATTTTGACAACAGGGAAGTAATGGCGGAGTCAGTTGAGGACAAGTACAACAATGCCCAGGCCCAGACAGTCTCTGCACAGTCCTTGGCACCATTAATTACAACAAATACTCTGTGATCTCTCATTGGCCAAAATGCCAGTAGCCGTAAGATGAGGATGCTGAGGCTTGGGTTGCAGCAGAGCTGCTAGTAAAAAGGAACAAAAGCAACAAATTGGCTATATTTCCAGAGGGGAGGGTTAGTTTTACCTGGGGCTGGGGGGCCAGATAACATATGGTAAATATCAGGGATTGAATTGATTGCATCAAGAGGGGATCAAATTGCAGGGCCATCTGAGTCATGATGGAATCCCTGGGTAGTGCAAACTACTAACACATTTGGCTGCTAACTCTAAGGTTGGTGGTTGGAGTCTACCCAAAGACACCTCAGAAGAAAGGCCCAGCCATTGAAAACCCTACAGAGGACAGTTCTACTCACACACATGGGTCAAAATCCTCTCCATGGCAACTTTCTTCTTTTTTTTTTTTTTTCCCTTGGGTCATGATACACTTTGGACTTCGTCTTTTTCCTATGGGGAGCCAACAGCAAGGGAAATGACATGATAGGGTTTTTGTTTGGTTTGGTTTGGTTTTTTTTACAAAAAGCACAGCGTAGAAGACAGTTTTCATATCTACATTACCCTGCTCTAAAGTTTTTTTTTTTTTTACCAGCTTTCTAATTCCACAGAGAATTAATTCTTATTCTACTCCCATGTACTCCAAGTCACCCCCAAAAATGCATTATAGAAGCTGCAACAGTAAAGCTGAGAGACTGAAATGCTCCCAGGCATTGGAAGATGCTTGGAGATTCTTAATATCAAGAAATAAGTAAGGAATAAACTCTACCTCCTGTAGCTCACAGGCAATATATCCTTATTATGTAGGGGGAAAAGAATAACCCCTGCACCATCAGCAGGAGAGAAGACATCAGGAACTGCACTTAGCTGGGTTAGAGCCCTGGGATCGTCCTGTACTGAAACCCAAGTATTCACACATAATGTAGTCTCTCATTGGAGTCTCACAATGTGATAATAAATTAGAACTGCTTTCACTATTTTTTGGTTTTGTTTCTGTAAGACAATGTTTCCCCTGGGAAGAGAGGACCCTCACCACTCCACACAAATCATTCGTGGGAAGTGACTGGCGTCTTCCTCTCTGCCAAATCCAATGAACATCACTTCTGATGCATTCTATTGGCCAAAGCAAATCCTAAGGCCAGCCAGATTCAAGGAGTGGAGAAGCAAACTCCACCTCTGGATGGGAGGATTAAAAGGACGTGGATACCCGAAAGAGATAAATTCGTAGCCATTTTTATAGCACACCATACCCACTTCTACAAATAAATAACTAATCATTTGCTGTGTTCCCACAGCAATTTTGTTTAAACCCCAAGTGTAATATTATCTCATTCACTTAATTGTGTATAAGTCCCTGGGTGGCTCAAACAGCTGCACTCCACTACTAACTTAGAGGTTGGTGGCTCAGCAACAGGGCCAAGATGCTGGAGTAGTCAGACATTTCCTGTGGTCCTTCTTACAACAAAGACATGAAAAAGCAAGTGAATAGATTATATATGGCAGTCTAGGAGCCCTGAACATCAAAAGCAAAGTTCAGGAATCAGACTGAGGCAAGGGGAGGACAGTTCAGAAGAAACAAGGAGTTGCCAGATCTGACCTGGTAGGAAATGGCACCTTGCAGGCTGAACTTCCTGGAGTGCGTGGTGATGCAAATGGTAGTGCTCAGGACAAGCTTTCCATGTTGGGAGAGGCTGAGCAGCAGAGTCTATTCGAGCCTCCATACCCAGCAAAAAGCAATGCTCAATCAGCAAAAGAAAAGTGCATGCATCTAACCTACAGTACAGATCAAAAAAATACTCCCTTTTCTAAGAACCTCTCCCATTTACCTGCCCCCTCCCCTCACTGCACTGGGTCCTGGGCCAGCTTCAGAGATTGCTCTGTCCCCTGGGCGAGAAGTAGGACACCTTGAGCCATTCTCCTGACAAATTAACAAACAGGAAAAAATAATCTGCCAGCTCCCATAAACTGGAAACTCAGGGAAGACACAGCCCCTTTGCCTAGACACAGGCATAAGGGGTTCATGGACTTTGAATGCCTTTCACCGCTGAATAGACCTGTGTGGGGCCATTTCAACAGCGTAGGCCCTCGTTAGCACAGTACAACAGAGTATATACCTGAAGCCTATTTTCAGCTGTATCAGATATAAGGTGGAAAGGAAGATTCATGACATTTGACACTGCTCTGCCCATGAAGCAGGGTCCTCACCTACACATATCAGGGGTCTGGGGACTGCTGGCTTCACCCATACCACCTAGCCACCCATGACGGGGGTCTAAGAATAAGTGTTGCTTCCCAGTACTTACAGCCAACAGCACTGGGTGCCATAATCTGGCTGCAAAACCCACCCACCTATGTGCTCTAGGGAACAGGGACATTATTTCCACCAAGATACTCAGGGGCAGAGGTCAGCCCCCTGCTTTGCTCAGCACTTTACTCCTACTGCAGCCAGATACCTGTGCCTACACCAATCACCCTTGCTTGTCTAGGACTATAGGTGACACCACACACTTGGTGACCAACTATCTGGACACCTGAGCTGAATCCATACAAGAAAAATAAATGGGCTCCTGGGCTCACATACCTAGTAGCAGCTCTAACCACCTGGTGACAGGAAACGAGAGCTTCAAAAGTGCCAATAATCAAAGTAGCTCACACGACCACCTTATTTGGACATATCAAAATGAAACAAAACAAGAAGCTAGGACACAGTAGGTAAATATAAAATAAATAAATATAATAACTTATTGATGGCTCAGAGACAACAGTCAATATCAAATCACATAAAGAAGCAGAACATGATGGCTTCAAGAAGTGCCCAAAACAGATAATCAAGAAACTTTCCGGAGGAAGATAATTTCTTGACATGACTGGAGTAGAATTCAAAAGAGCTCTTCAAGAGCAGAACAAGCCAAGGAAAACACAGACAAAGCAATAGAGGACCTTAAGAAGGTTATACAAGAGCATAATGAAAAATTTAACAGGCTGCAAGAATCCATAGAAAGACAGCAAATAGAAATCCAAAAGATTACCAATAAAATTTCAGAATTAGACAACTCAATAGAAAATCATAGGAGCAGAATTGAGGCAACGGAAGTCAGAATTAGTGAGATTGAAGATAAAGCACTTGACACCAACTTCTTTGAGGATAAATCAGATAAAAGAATTAAAAAAAAATGAAGAAACCCTAAGAATTATGTGGGTCTATATCAAGAGGAATAACCTATGAGTGACTGGAGTACCAGAACAAGGGGGATAACAGAAAACACAGAGAGAATTGTTGAAGATTTGTTGGCTGAATACTTCCCTGATATCATGAAACATGAGAAGATATCTATCCAAGAAGCTCATTGAACCCCACAGAAGGTAGATCCCAAAAGAAAGTCACCAAGAAATAATATAATCAAACTTGCCAAAACCAAAGATAAAGAAAGAATTTTAATAGTGGCTAAGGATAAATGAAAAGTCATCTACAAATGACAGTCAATAAGACTAAGCTTGGACTACTCAGCAGGAACCATACGGGCAAGAAGGCAATGAGATGACATATATAAAGCCTTGAAGGAAAAAACTGCCAGCCGAGAATTATATATCCAGCAAAACTCTCTCTCAAATACAATGGCAAAATTAGGGCATTTCTGGATAAACAGAAGTTTAGGGAATGTGTAAAAAACAAACCAAAATTACAAGAAATACTAAAGCGAATACTCTGGTTAGAAAATCAATAATATTGGATAACAACCCAAGACTAGAACACAGGACAGAACAACCAGATATCAACCCAGATAGAGAAGTCACAAATAAGTCAAAGCTAAAACACTGAAAATAGGGAAACAGAGACATCAATATGTAAAAAAAATGACAACATAAAACAAAAAAGAGAGACAAAACAATGTAGTCATACATCTTTCATATGGAGAGGAAGTCAAGGTGATATAAAGAAATAAGAGATTGTTTTAAACTTAGAAAAATAGAAGTAAATATTAAGTAACCATAAAGGAAACTAACAATCCTACGCATCAAAATAAAAAACAAGAAAGACAAAGACTCAGCAAATACAAAATCAATGAAAAGAAAATGCATAAAGAAAAACAACTCAGCACAGAAAATTTAATAGAACAAAGAAACTGTCAATGACATTAAAAAAAATACCTCAAAATGGCAGCACTAAACTCATAGATATCAATACTTACGCTGGATGTAAATGGACTAAATATACCAATAAAGAGACAGAGAGTAGCAGAATGAATAAAAAACATAATCTGTCTACATGCTGCCTACAAGAGACACACCTTAGACTTAAACACATAAACAAACTAAAACTCAAAAGATGGACAAAAATATATCAAGCAAACAACAATCAAAAAAGAGCAGGAGTGGTAATACTAATCTCTGACGAATTAGTCTTTAAAGCAAAATCCACCACAAAGGATAAGGAAAGACGCTATATAATGACTAAAGGGTCAATATACCAAGAGGACATAACCATAATAAATACTTATGCACACAGCTACAGGGCTCCAAAATACATAAAACAAACTCTAATGGAATTGAAAAGAGAGATAGACGGCTCCACAATAATAGGAAATTTCAACACACCACTTTTGGTGAAGGACAGAACATCCAGAAAGAAGCTCAAAAAAGACACAGAACATCTAAATGCTACAATCAACCAACATATACAGAACACTCCACCCAAAAGCAGCCAAGTATACTCTCTTTTCCAAAACATAGGGAACATTCTCCAAAATAAAACAAGACTTAACAGAATCCAAAACATCAAAATATTACAAAGTATCTTTTCTGATCATAAAGCCATACAAGCAGAAATCAATAACAGAAAAGCAAAGAAAAAAAAGTCAAATATGTGGAAACTGAACAACACCTTGCTCAAAAACTACTGAGTTATAGAAGAAATTAAGGACAGAATAAAGAAATTCACAGAATCAAATGATAATGAAAACACATCCTACCAGAACCTTTGGGACACAGCAAAAGCAGTGCTCAGAGGTCAATTTATAGCAATAAATGCACACATACAAAAAGAAGAGAAGGCCGAAATCAAAATATTAACCCTACAACTTGAACAAATAGAGAGCAGCAAAAGAAGCCCTCAGGCACCAGAAGAAAGCAAATAATAAAAAAAGAGCAGAATTAAATGAAACAGAGAATAGAAAAACAGCTGAAAGAGCTAACAAGCCCAAAATTGAGTTCTTTGAAAATATCAACAAAATCGATAAGCCATTGGCCAATCTGACAAAAGGAAAACAGGAGATGAAGCAAATAACCTGAATAAGAAATGAGATGGGAGCTATCACAACAGATCCAACTGAAATTAAAAGGATCATAACAGAATACTATGAAAAATTATGCTCTAACAAATTTGAAAACCTAGAGGAAATGGACAAATTTCTATAAACACAGTACCTACCCAAACTAACACAAACAGAGGTAGAACAACTAAATACACCTGTAACAAAAGAAGAGACTGAAAAGGTAATTAAAAAACAACCCCCCCCCCCAAAAAAAAGCTCTGGTCATGGCTTCACTGGAGAATTCTACCAAACTTTCAGAGAAGAGTTAACACCACTACTACTAAAGGTGCTTCACAGCATAGAAAAGAATGGAATACTTCCAAACTCATTCTATGAAGCCAGCATACCCCTGATACCAAAACCAGGTAAACCAAAAACCAAACCCACTGCCGTCAAGCCAAAGACACCACAAAAAAAAGAAAAGTACACACCAATATCACTCACATAGATGCAAAAATCCTCAACAAAATTCTAGCCAATAGAATTCAACAACATATCAAAAAATAAATAATTCACCAAAACCAAGTGTGATTCATACCACGTGTGCAGGGATGGTTCGACATAAGAAAAACAATTAAGGTAATCCATCATATAAATTAAAGATAAGAACCACATGATCTTATCAATTGATGCAGAAAAGGCATTTGACAAAGTCCAACAACGATTCATGATAAAAAACTCTCAGCAAAATAGGAATAGAAGGGAAATTCCTCAACATAATAAAGAACATCTATACAAAGGCAACAGCCAACATCATCCTAAATGGAAAGAGTCTAAAACCATTCCCCTTGAGAATGGGAACCAGGCAAGGACACCCTTCATCACCATTCTTCTTCAACATTGTGGTGAAGGTCCTACACAGAGCAATTAGGCTAGAAAAAGAAAGGACATCCAAAATGGTAAGGAAGAAGTAAAAGTATCTCTATTTGCAGATGCTATTTTATGATCTTATACACAGAAAACCTCAAAGAATTCACAAGAAAACTACTGAAACTAATAGAAGATTTCAGCAAAGTATCAGGATTCATGATAAACATACAAAAATCAGTTGGATTCCTCTACACCAACAAAGAACTTTGAAGAGGAAATCACCAGATTAATAACATTTATAATAGCCCCCAAGAAGATAAAATATTCAGGAATAAATCTAACAAGAGACATAAAATACCTACACAAAGAAAACTACAAGATACTACTGCAAGAAACCACAAGAGACCTACATAAGTGGAAAAATGTAACTTGGTCATGGATTGGAAGACTCAACATTGAGAAAATGTCAATTCTACCCAAAGCAATCTACAGATACACTGCACTCTTGATCCATTGCACAAAAAAAAGGAAGGAAGAAGAGAAAAACGGTAAAACAGGAGTGCCTTTGAATTGGTTGTACCACAGACAGGAGTGAAGATATGTTGTATAGCTTGTGTTCTGGAGAACAAAGTACACCAAAAAACAGGAAAAATCACTCTTTGATGACTACAAAATGAGGATGATTCCTGTTCAGGAAAATGTCTACTTTTACCACTTGAAGCCTTCCTATCCATGTGGTAGGCAGAAAAATGGCCACGCCCAGGAAAATGTCCACATCCTAATCCCCAGAACCTGCAAATATGTGACCTTACATGGTAAGGAACCCTGATCGCACAGTGGTTAAGAGCTCAGGCTGCTAACCAAAAGGTCGGCAGTTCGAATCCACCAGCTGCTCCTGGGAAACCCTATGGGGCAGTTCCACTCTGTCCTATAGGGTCGATATGTGTTAGAATTGACTCGACAGCAATGGGTTGAATACATGGCAAAAGGGACTTCGCTGGTGTGATTAAATTAAGGATCTTGAGATGGGGAGAATGCCCTGGATTATCCAGGTGGGTCTAGTGTAATTACAGGAGTCCTTAACAGGGAGAGGAGGAAGCAGGACTGTCAGAGTCAGAGAAGGAGATGTGAAGGCAGAAGCAGAGATTGGAGTGAGGCAGAGACATGTGGGTGGCCTCTAGAAGCTAGAAAAGGCAAGGAAATGGATTCTTCTCTAGAGCTTCCAGAAAGAACACAGCCCTGCCAACACCTTGATTTTAGCCCAGTGAGGCCCATTTCAAACTTCTGACCTCCAGTACTGTAACAAATGTGTGTTGTTTTAAGACACTAAAAAAAAAAAAAAGGTTAGTAGTTCAAACCCACCCAGCAGCACCACAGAAGAAAGACCTGGCAATCTGCTTCCATAAAAGATTACAGCCAAGACAACTCTATGGAGCTCAGTTGTACTTTGTTACACATACATCCTTTAGATACCCCTATAGTTGGATCTTCTACCGGAATGCAGGAGGTGTATGTTACTTATCTTTGTTTACTCACAGTTCCTAGCACAAAGTCTGGTACCTAATAAGTGCATCATACCTGCTTCCTAAATGCTGAGTGAGAGTGAGTAGATGACCTTTTCCACCCAAAGGCACCTTCTGTAACTAAACAATTGTTTCGTGGAGTTAGTGGTGGTCAGTGTCTGATCGAAGCTGGGAAGGGAACAGCAAATTCTTGCTTCTTAACTGCATGTTCTAGAATCCTTGAAGTTCACCCTCTGTTTTAACAACAGTGTCTCTCGGATTTAAATAATTCTGGACTTCTTTCAAAGGTAAAATAATCTTACAGGCTACTTTGTGGATATGAATTATTGGGATTTTGTTACTCCAATATGTGGAAATATAAAACCAGGTATAATTCTTATAGCTCTTTAAACAACTACAAAATAAAACTGTAAAACCAACAAAGAAGCGATAATGGCGCAGCAGTTAAGCACTCGGCTGCTAACTGAAAGGTCAAAGATTCAACCCCACCAGCCGCTCCATGGGAGAAAGATGTGACAATCTGCTACTGCAAATATTTACAGCCTTGGAAACCCTATGGGGCAGTTCTACTCAGAATCGACTTGATAGCAATAGGTGGGTGGATATAAAGCCAATAAAATCCCAATTAACAATAATTTAATGTGACAGATAACCTTGTTTTGCTGAAAATAAATCACTGCTAACAACAAGAATAGGGATTGATCTGTTATTGTCCAGGTTCACTTGAGTTGGTATGCCTGAATAAACACTGTAGGAGGCATTCATCTTAGTACATAAACTCAGCTGCACCAAAAAATCATTTCTATATTATTTTAATAACTCAGTTTAATTTCTTCTTTTAGCTGTCATCTACCAGGATGGTAGAAATTTAATCCGAGTTAATTCAGGATTTGCCTTGCTTCTCCTTATGATTGCACCTAAGTTCTGTGGTGCTTAGGAGTCCCTGGGTGGCATAAATGATTAACGTGCTAGGCTGCTAACTGAAAGGTTGATGGTTCAAGTTCACCCAGAGGTGCCTCAAAAGAAAGGCATGGCTATCTACTTCACAAAAATCAGCCTTTGAAAACCCTGTGGAGCACAGTTGTAATCTGACACACTTGGGGTCGCCATGAGTTTGGGTGGACTCAATGACAACTGTGTCTGTTATGGGTTGAAGGGACCAAAGTACAGAGGGCTGGAGAAACGAGTGTGAGACAGGAGATGGGTGGTGGGACAGGGAAGGTAACTATTTGATTGCACATCCTCTATTCAAACAGACATTCTTAGAAAAGCTATTGTCAAAACACAGGTCACAAAGAAGAGAGACTTCATTCTGTCATTGAGCTCCTTCATTCTCCTGGTGACTCTTCCATGTCTACTCCTGGCCGAGGCAAGGAGTGTCCATAATACTGTCAACACCCAGTCTTCCCCAACACACTAGACATACATACCCATGATCTACGCAAGTTTTGTCACTTCCATAGGACTCCGTATTAGTTTCCTAACAGAGTACCACAAACTTGGCGGCTTAAGACGACACTCATTTATTATTCCACAGTTCTGGAAGTTAGAAGCCCAAAATTAAGGTGTCAACAGAGCCAGGCTCTCTCTGAAGGCTCTAGAGAAAGATTCTTCTTGTCTCTTCTTCGTAGCATTCCTTGGCAAGTAAATGCAGCACTCCGACTCTGTCTCCATCATCACCGGGTGTTCTTCCTGTGTATCTGTCTATCTCTTCTTATAGGGACACCAGTCATACTGGATTTGGGCCCACCCTCATTCAGAATGACTGCATCTTAACTTGATTATATCTGCAAAGACCATATTTCCAAATAAGGTCGCATTCACAGGTAGTGGGGGTTGGAACGTCAACATATCTGGGAGGGACACAATTCAACCCATAACAGGCTGTAACCCTGGAAGTAAAGCTCAGATACCTCTTCCCTCAGGTCCCTCAGATACAGCTGAAGGTTTTCCATCTCCTACAGGTTCCGCGCCTGTCAGGATGCAGAGGCAAGGGGAACAGGAATAGAGCTCCTCTAGCAGCTCTGCTAGAAACACCATGGGCAAAACGAACTGCTTAATATTTCTAACTTCTTATTGAGCCACATGTGCTGTGTGATAACTCAATCCTTCCACCACGTTCTCTACTCAGTTTCCCACTTCAGCCCACCATGGATGGTGTCATTCAGCTCTCACCTGGCATTGCCATTTCACTTTCAGATTTAACCTACCTGTTTTCCTCACTAACCCAAACCAAACCCAGGCACTGAAAGCCAGTGCAAATATACTATCATAATAAGGTGTCCATTCACATCATTCAGAAAAGCGATTTAATGGAGCGGGTTAGTCTGTCATCAGATTAAAAAAGTAAAATCTGAAAATTCTTGCGCAGAACTCTCAGACCTCCAAGAAGAGGTCTGAAATGGTTGGTAACCCCAGTTTGAAAACCTTTGCATTGCAACAACCCTTTCTTCTTTCCAACTCATTTTCCTAACAGGAGATTAGTCTAAGGTTAGCAAATAATTTTGGATTGATTAACTTTTAGTTTTACTTTCAGATGACATTGTTTGGGTATATCTTATTAGCATCAGTAAGATCACTCCAAATATTATTACCATATTCCTTACTTCTGGAAAGGACAACTCTTGGGTCCTCCCAGCCTACCTGGTATTCCTGCCTTCTCCCCTGGTCTCTGCATGAGAAGCAGGGTGTTTAGCTGTACTCCCCAGCAGTGTAAATTCTTATTATAAACGTCATTCTTCTACTTTTTTTTTTTTTTTGGTATTTTTCCTCAAAGTTTTTTGTTGTTGTATTTAATCTTCTGTCCATCAGATGCATTTGTCTGGCCCAGTTTTCCCTTCCCAACAATTAGAAATTTTGGTCGAAGGCTCTAGAAATCTTATCGCCAATATGCACCAAGATGAACTTGTAATTAGCACCCTCTGGTGCGCAAAGGGAAGAATTTTGCTTTCTGATAAATAGAAAAGCATTGATTATAGCTCTGAGAAAAATGTTGAAAACATAGCTAAGGGTCCTTAACCTAATTCTGCTGCATAACTAAGTAAAGTCTGTCCCCTGAGTGCTGATATGGTTTTTATCTTATCTGTTGTTTACCTTATCTGTGCACTCTCGACACCAGAATCTTGACTAGAGTTATGTGTTGGATTATGCTCAACCAGATATTTATTGATAACAATGTCAATCACCGAGTGTTCTTTAACCTGGGCCTTTATAAAGATAACAAAAAAAAAAAAAAAACTTAATTGAGGATTACTGACTGCCCAACATGAAATGAGATCTGTTTTTCAACAAACATTTATTAAGCACCAAGTATATATTTTTTTTAATATAATTAATAAATATTCCTATGTGTTAAGGGGAAACCCTGGTGGCCTAGTAGTTAAGAGCTTGGCTTCTAACCAAAAGGTCAGCAGTTTGAATTTGCCAGTTGCTCCTTGGAAACCCTACGGGGCAGTTCTGCTCTGTCCTATAGGGTTGCTATGAGTTGGAATTGACTTGACAGCAGCAGGTTTGATTTATGTGTTAAGGTAGGGGTCCCTGGGTGGTACAAATGTTACGTGATGGACTACTGACCAAGAGGTCAGACACCAGTGGTGTCTCAGAAGACAGGCCTATAGAGAAGTTCAACTCTCCATACATGGGGTCGTCATGAGTCAGAATCAACTGAATGGCAACTAACAACAAATGTGTTAAAGCATTAAAGGTCCAAATATTGTAATGGTCACTCCTGGATTTCAAGGAGTTTACAGTATAGGAAACTAGTAGATAATGCAAGAGAGGACATCTAGTCATTAATTTACTACACGCACACAGAGCATTTACTGTATATGAGGCAGTATTCTAAATACTCATCAAACCAAGCCATTCTCATTATAGTCTATAAGGTAAAAAAAATACTATTAAATATATATATATATATATATTTTTTTACTATTAGTTACTATTATTTCCATTTTACCCAGGAAGAAATGGAAGCTCAGAAAGGTGAAGTGGCTTGTCCAAGGTCATACCACTGTCAGCAGAAGAGCTGGTATTTGAATCCGGACAGCCTTGCTCCAAAGCACTTGCTACGTTTCCTGCCTCCCAAATAAATTTCCCAAAATTGTCTTTCACAGAAGTTCTATCAGACAAGTAATTTTAAGAAACACTTCACGCTCTCTACTCTTTCTAAGGAATTCATAATGTACATTAACATATTAAGAAGTCCAACTATAAAGAAGCCTGTTTAGGTTTGCTTAACACAGATATCCAAATATATTTAATTTTAAGTTAAAATGACTTCTCACAAGACAAAACATGAGAACTAATATTTTCTAAATGCCTTCCATGTGCCAGGAACTGAAAAGTATTATATCACCCCAGGTAAGAGCACAAGCTCCAGAAACAAAAGGCCTTGTTTCAAACCCCAATCACCACACTATTAGATGGTCTAGGTTAGGCTCTGTTGCAGTCACATATAAGCCCTCAGTGGGTTAGCTCAGTGAAAAACTATTGCTCATTCGTGCAAAGTACAGTGCTAGATGTTTCTACTGGCAGTTCTCTTCAAGAGATGACTCAGACATCCAGGCTTATTTAATCTGATAGCTCTACAATCTTCAACAAGTCACCTCGAGTTGCCACAGAAAGGGTAAGTGGGAACGTGGTAGTTTGGGAACATGTTTTATAGCTAGGCCAAGAAATAACATACATCATTTTTGCCCATATTTCATTAGCCAGAAATCAATAAGACAGCCTCTATCTAACTAGAGAGTGTGGAGACTTTGAACGGCACAGTTGAGCATTCAACTACTAACTGAATGGTTGGCTGTTTAAACCCACCCAAAGGTGCCTTGGAAGAAAGGCCGGGTGATCTGCTCCGAAAAAATCAGCCATTGAAAAGCCTGTGTAGTACAGCTCTACTTTGACACACACGGGGTCACTCTGAGTCAGAATTGACTCAACGTCAACTGGTTTGGTTTTTTGGTTTTTAACCAGAGGGTGGGTTAGGAAATGTACCTTTCCAGTGTGCTCAGGAAAATGTTTATCAGTTTTAGTGAACATGTAAAATTGTCTCTGCCACAACGACTTACCAACCATGTAAACCTGGTCAAGTTACTGAACTTCTTTGTGCCTCAGCTTCCTTGTCTATGAAATGAGAATAAGGTGTCTTGTTAGATTGTTGTGATGGTTAAGTGGGTTAGTATCTTTAATCATTTAAAATGGTGTAGGACACACTTCACTAAAGAAGATATTCAGGCAGCTAACAGATACATGAGAAAATGCTCTCAATCATTAGCCGTTAGAGAAATGCAAATTAAAACCACGATGCGATTCCATCCCACTCCAACAAGGCTGGCATTAATCTAAAAAACACAAAATAATAAATGTTGGAGAGGCTGCGGAGAGATTGGAACTCTTATACACTGCTGGTGGGAATGTAAAATGGTACAACCACTTTGGAAATCCATCTGGCGTTATCTTAAACAGTTAGAAATAGAACTACCATACAACCCAGAAATCCCACTCCTCGGAATATACCCTAGAGAAACAAGAGCCTTCACACAAACAGATATATGCACACCCATGTTTATTGCAGCTCTGTTTACAATAACAAAAAGCTGGAAGCAACCAAGGTGTCCATTAACGGATGAATGGGTAAATTAATTGTGGTATATTCACACAATGGAATACTACACATCGATAAAGAACAGTGACGAATCTGTGAAACATTTCATAACATGGAGGAGCCTGGAAGGCATTATGCTGAGCGAAATTAGTCAGAGGCAAAAGGACAAATATTGTATAAGACCACTATTCTAAGATCTTGAGAAATAGTATAAACTGAGAAGAACACATACTTTTGTGGTTACGAAGCGGGGAGGGAGGGAGGGAAGGAGGGAGAGGGTTTTTTACTGATTAATCAGTAGATAAGAACTGCTTTAGGTGAAGGGAAGGACAACACTCAATACATGGAAGGTCAGCTCAATTGGACTGGACCAAAAGCAAAGAAGTTTCCGGGATAAAATGAATGCTTCAAAGGTCAGCGGAGCAAGGGCGGGGGTTTGGGAACCATGGTTTAAGGGGACTTCTAAGCCAACTGGCAAAATAATTCTATTATGAAAACATTCTGCATCCCACTTTGAAATGTGGCGTCTGCGGTCTTAAATGCTAACAAGCAGCCATCTAAGATGCATCAATTGGTCTCAACCCACCTGGAGCAAAGGAGAATGAAGAACACCAAGGTCACATGACAACTAAGAGCCCAAAAGACAGAAAGGGCCACATGAACCAGAGACCTACATCATCCTGAGACCAGAAGAGCTAGTTGGTGCCCGGCCACAATCGATGACTGCCCTGACAGGGAGCACAACAGAGGACCCCTGAGGGAGCAGGAGATCAGTGGGATGCAGACCTCAAATTCTCAAAAAAAGACCAGACTTAATGGTCTGACTGAGACTAGAGGAATCCCGGCAGTCATGGTCCCCAAACCTTCTGTTGGCACAGGACAGGAACCATCCCCGAAGACAACTCATCAGACATGGAAGGGACTGGACAGTGGGTAGGAGAGAGATGCTGATGAAGAGTGAGCTACTTGTATCAGGTGGACACTTGAGACTGTGTTGGCATCTCCTGGCTGGAGGGGGGATGGGAGGGTAGAGAGAGTTGGAAGCTGGCAAAATTGTCACGAAAGGAGAGACTGGAAGGGCTGACTCATTAGGGGGAGAGCAAGTGGGAGTAAGGAGTAAGATGTATATAAACTTATATGTGACAGACTGACTTGATTTGTAAACGTTCACTTGAAGCTCAATAAAAGTTAATAAAAAAAAGAAAAAGGAAAAAAAAATTGTGTAGGAATCACGGCATGTGATTCATATATCAATCGCAAAGAATCCTCACCAACTCTGAAAGGCAAATGTTATCTCCATTTTTAGTGATGAGACTAGGTGACTTGCCCAAGATTACACAGTCACCAAGTGACGAAACATACAAGTCTTCTGATCCTGTCATAGTTCTAGGGGACGAGTGATCTCTAGATACACTATCCTTTTGTTCATGCAACAATGTTTTCTCAACCACTTAAATTTTTTGAAGTCCCTGGGTGGTACAAATGGTTAACACACTTGGCTGTTAACCAGAAGGTTGGAAGTTTGAGTCCACCCAGAGGCATCTCAGAAGAAAGACCTCAGGATCTACTTCTGAAAAATCAGCCATTGAAAACACTTTGGAATGCAGTTGTACTCTGACACACATGGGGTCGCCATGAGTTGAAGTTGACTCAAAAGCAACTGAGGTTTTTTTTCATTTATAATTTTTAGGGCACAGGATACACAAGGGCAAATCAAACATATCTGGACCCTGCCCATAAAAATGTATAGATAATGGAAAAGTCAACTTCTTGTACAACACTTGTGAACCCAAAATTGACTATGTTGATGTGTTCTTAACCTACTTATGCCCTCTCTCACGTATACTGTCACATACTCATGGAGATCCAACTTGATGTTTCTGGTTAAATGCCTTAGATATTCCCTAGCAGGCCCCATACCTCAAACACTTTATGATATACCACACAAAAGAAGGCATTTAGCTCACACTTGGGGGAAGCCAGATTGGTTTTCATGAATTTCTTCAAGACTGAAAGTCATACACATTCTTTTTTTGCTGAGAGTTTTTATCATGAATGAGTGTTGAACTTTGTCAAATGCATTTTCTGCATCAATTGATAAAATCATGTGATTCTTGTCTTTTGTTTTATTTGTATGATGGATTACCTCAATTGGTTTTCTAATGTTGAACCATCCCTGCATACCTGGTATGAATCCCACTTGGTCATGGTGAATCATTTTTTTGATATGCTGTTGAATTCTATTGGCTGGAATTTTGTTGAGGATTTTTGCATCTAAGTTCATGAGGGATATAGGTCTGTAATTTTCTTTTTTTGTGGTGTATTTACCTGGTTTGGGGAAACCCTGGTGGTGTAGTGGTTAAGTGCTACAGCTGCTAACCAAAAGGTCAGCAGTTCGAATCTACCAGGAGCTCCTTGGAAACTCTATGTGGCAGTTCTACTCTGTCCTGTAGGGTCACTATGAGTCAGAATCAACTCGATGGCAGTGGTTTGGTTTTGGTTTTTGGTTACCTGGTTTTGGTATCAGGGATATGCTGGCTTCATAGAATGAGTATTCCGTGCTTTTCTATGCTCTGAAATACTTTTAGTAGTGGTGGTGTTAACTCTTCTCTGAAAGTTTGGTAGAACTCTGCAGGAGTTGCTTCTATCCTGAGCTGCCAGGTTAGTGGAGCTGGCAAATTATCTTTTCCCCCAATTGCAAATTTATTCCTTCTCCAAGGCCAGGAGAATGGTTCCAGCCGCTCAACAGGACCTAGCTCAGGCCCAGGAAAATCAACAGTCTCCAAAACTAGCTTGTGGGTGGTGGATACAGTAAAATACATGCAAGTCCTTAGCTTTTGCCAAAAGCGCCATTGTCTGGTTCCAGAGATGTGTGTGGGCTGTGTGGCTGGCTGCTTCTCCCTGGGGAAACTGTGGCCTAACGCTACTACCACCCACCACAGCCACTCGTTGGAATGATGCCTGAGGGATCTCGGTGATTCAGGTCTGCCAACTCCTCTCCTCTTTTGCACCATCTCTCCTTCCCCTGCAGCTCAGTCTGTTTTCTAACTTTGCTTTGATGTTCAGAGCTTCTAGCTTGTCATAAATATAATGATTTCACTTTTTTGGGGGGGTCTTTGTTGTAAGAGGGATCGCCAGAAGCATCTGCCTATTCTGCCATCTTGGCCCCGCCTCCCGTCATGCTCATTCTTGATCCTCATTATACTTGGTGCAACCAAAAATTTCCTAAACTGAGCATGGTAAAATACAATAAGAATTCAAGAGGCTTTGGTTATTCAGTGGTGGGATTCTTGCCTTCCATGTGGGAGATCTGGGTTCGATTCCTGGCCAATGCATCTCATGAACAGCCACCACTGTGGAAGTTTGAATGTTGCTCCATTGCTGAGCAGATTTCAGCTGAGTTTCCAGACTAAGATGGACTAGGAAGAAAGGCTTGGTCATCTACTTCTGCAAACCAGCCAATAAAACCCCTATGGATCACAACAAACCACTCATGGGGATGATGCATGACTGGGCAGCTTTTAGTTCCATTGTGCATGTGTTGGGGACCAATTCAATGACAGTTAACAAAAAGATCTATAGGTTATTTGGCACTAGGGGGTGTTCAGCCAGATCATAAATATCTCTAATTGGCATTTACTCTCTAAAGTTGATTTTTCTTCCTAGAGCCAAGCAGTACCTCAAAGTGTATAAAATTAATTATATTATCACAATGGTAGGCGAGAGACTCAGAGAAATCATTTCCAATCTAAACCTTGCAATTGAATAAGTACTGATCAGAAGCATTTTGCAGCTAACAAAAATCCATGCCCAAAATATGCATTTGCATCATCATCTCTAATTTAAACTCAAATCTCCTGGAGGAGGAGAGCCTTGTCCAATTTGCTTTTACAGGTAAAAAATAAATAAATAAAGCACGCTCTAAAGAGAAACAAACATTTGATACATACAGTTGGTTCAGAATCAGCGAACATTTACTGGACACCTACAATTGAACAGGAACCATAATTCCCAGTACAAAAATCAGGACACATCATCCAGTACAGAAATAGTATAAATTATACACTTATGTGAAAACCTTGCAAATGAAGAAAAATGATTACTTATGGTTGCACATTCAATGAATTGCAAAAGAAAAAAATACATGAAATTAAACTATCCTAGAAAATGCAAGACAGTCTGTATTCTTTTTATTATCATTATTATTATTATTTATTCTAGGCACTTAACATACAGTACCTCAACTTGTTTTGACACTAAAAAAATTAAGGGTACATATAAAAATTTAATAGGACTAATAAATGATATTAAAGAATCCAAGTCAATAAACATTTATTAACCACTTAACTAGAAACCAGTTACTGAGAAGGATATAAAAATAGGCAAATATAATACGAGATGAGGCATACTCAAGTAAACATTACAGAAGGCATAGTTTGAAAGTACCACTGGTGGTGTTCCCAATTTGGGCAATTGTCCTTACTGGTAGATTTGGGGAGTCAGGCTTGCTTCTGCTTTAACAATTCCTCAACATTCATGCAACAGATCAGGAAAGTTCCAGGGAAGGAGATAGTAAAGACTTTCAATGGTAGTGTTATGGATTGAATTGTGTCCCCCCAAAATATGTACCAATTTGGCCAGGCCATGATTCCCATTACTGTGTGGTTGGCCACCATTTTGTGATCTGATGTGATTATCCTATGTGTTATAAATCCTAACCTTTATAATGTTAATGGGAATTCCTGGTGGCATAGTGGTTAAGTGCTACAGCTGCTAACCGAAAGTTCAGCAATTCAAATCCACCAGATGCTCCTTGGAAACTGTATGGGGCAGTTCTACTCTGTCCTATAGAGTTGCTGAGTCGGAATTGACTTGATGGCAACAGGTTTGGTTTTAGTTTATAATGTTAATGAGACAGGATTCAATCTACAGGATTAGGATGTATCTTGAGTCGATCCCTTGTGAGACATAAAAGAGAGAACTGATCAGAGAGAGGGACCTCATGCTAGCAAGGAAGAAGCACCAGGAGCAGACCACATCCTTTGGATCCAGGGTCCTTGCACTTAGAAGCTCCTAGGCTGAAGGAATATTGATGACAAGGACCTTCCTCCAGGACCAACAGGGAGAGAAAGTCTTCCCCTCGAGCCGGTACCCTGAATTCGGACTTCTAGCCTTCTCGACTGTGAGAGAATAAATTTCTGTTTGTTAAAGCCATTCACTTGTGGTATTTCTGTTATAGCAGTGCTATATAACTAAGACAGGTAGATCCAGAGTATGGCACTTAAACCCTATTACTCTTGTGCCCCAGCCCCTAGATCTGGGTTATATATCAGTGTTTAAGCTTATCTAAGGAACTGCTTCCTCCTCATTTTCTGTCTAAGCTGGTATGTTCCCTACCCCACATCTTCATTCAAAAGGTTACCAGGAAACTCATCCTTTCTAGCCCTCCACCCATGAATTATCAGTGGGGAAAGGAAAGGTAGTGAGAACAAAGCATGTGGGCATTTGTGGTTTGTGAGGGTGAACACATACAAGTTCAGGGTTAATGAACTTTGCTGCATCTATGCCACAGTGGAGCATAAATGTGGTGTCTGACTTCTGGCGAGGGCCAAAAGATAGGGATACAAAATGTGATGTGAGTTCGAAGAGGAGAGAAAAGAGAAAGGCCTCACAAAGCAGATGGCATTTAAAATAGTGTTGAAATGCTGGTAGGATTTTAGTCAGGGGACATAGGAGGAGTGCTTTCCAGGGAGAAAGCAGGGCCAATATAGGCTCAGGAGCAGGTAAACAGACCAGGGAATTGTGAATGGACTAGTCTAAATAAACTAGAGAAAATGGGAAGGAAAAAAAAAAAAACTAGAAATGATATCTCAAGCCCCATTCTACAAGAGCCTTAAATTCCAGATGGAAGGTTTTCTATGCAGTTTTGTGATAAAAGACTAAATCTTAGACTTTAAGCTTCAATGTGCAAGCAATATAACTTCCTTTACTTTCAGCCCACTCTGCTGGCCTGGATGAAGATTTTAATCTCAGTTTTTCTGTGTTCCTCCCCTTTTCTCATCCTGAGATGTTGAGTTGAGAGTTTACATCGTGTGAAGGCATTGGGAAGGAGCGAGATCACTGGATTTCTAATCCTTCTGTCCAGTTTACTGCAGAAGTGTTTCTTTCCCAGAGTTTGTCAGTCTCTGAGGGTCTTTAAACAGAGCTGATTATCATTCTTCTTGCCTAATTTGATATGTGGCCAACTCTACCACCCCACATCCCCAGTAGTGATGCTGGGAAGCCCAGGTTTCATCTCTCTAGAAACTCACAAGTTTTCTCATCTACTGGTAGAACTACCTGGAAAAAGTGCATGTCCTGTATCATATCACACCACCTCCATCAACTTCACCATCTCTACCTCCACCACCACTGCATTCACAAGCAACACTACCACCACCTCCACCACCACCTCCACCTCTACCACCACCTTCATCGTCACCCCGTACCACTACCAACTATAACACCACCTCCACCACAACTACCACCACCTCTATCACCATCTCCACCACCTTCATCACTACTACCATGACCAACTCCACCGCCTCCACTCACTCCCTGCAGCCAGGTGGGAACTGCCCTTTAGTCTGGGGTAATTTTTACTTTTGGAAGTTTTTGGCCAAGAAACATTGTTAATATCCTGAACCCCCTCTCTCTCTAGTCTGTGCCTCTCTCTTTCTCTCTCTCTCTCATTCTCAGTCTTTCCCTTGCTCTCACTCTTTCTCTGCTCTGTGGCTTAGGGTTTTTGATATAAAATTTGGGCAGACTCCCAGGTTATTTCTGTTTCAAATCTGCCTGACTCCTGTCCTTGTACAATGAGCAGAGGTGTGGCCAAGTGATTAAGGGAGGTGGAAGGGGAATCAAGGGAAAGAAAAAATGTATTTAATTTATCAAAACTTTGTTCCACCAAATGGTTCATTGTATGTAGGTTTAGGGAACACTGTAATAATCATTCCTGAAGCAGGACAAAAATGACCTAGACGAGGCATAAATTGATATGAGAAGGCAACATTATTGAGAGTTCACACTGAATTCAATCAGTGGCAGTGAGAATGGAAAAGAAAGGTAAATGTGAGAAATTACAGAAAAGTGAAACCAATAGGACTTAACATATGACTGAATGAACATGAGGAACAAAGAAAATGAAGGGGTTACTAATAGAAGGCTGGGGGCATAATGATCGCATTTCTGACTGAGAAAACTCAGGAAGCAGAAGAGTTTATTTATGGGTGAAAAAAGCTAAATTCTATAGTGGCTATGCCAAGTTTAAGTTGGCAACATGACCAGTGGATGGGGATTTCTTGCAGGTGTTTGAATATTCAGAACCCTGACTCAGGAGAGAGGCTGCACGAGGTGCCTCAAATCCTTTATGGAATATACTCTTATGTGAGTTAATTAATCTAATTAAAATAAATTATGACAGGCTAGACCTACAGACAGAATGATCCTTTGTATATGGTGATAGAAACAGCATGGAAGTATAGAAGAGGGGAGAAACAGGAGAAATAAGAGTTCAGGGTGGCAATATTCCAGAGATGAGAGATGGAAGAAGGAAGGAATGGTCATCTATGTCAAGAGCTGCAGAGTATTCACAGTGGCATCACTAGGGTTAGTGTCACCCAACCAGTAACTCATGGTGTCACCCCCTCCATGGACCTCCTCCTGGAACCCTTAGTAATGTTTTTTGTGCTAATGTTTCTCATAAACTATAATTTCCACATAAATACAGTTGTAAATTGATTAAATATCATATTTCTTAGATTATATGACTATAACAACAAAATTGTTTTGTAAAATCTTTCTATACTGAATTATAACATTATTAGTGTTATAACAATGTTGTTATAATAATAATTATAACAATGTTATTAGTAACTGAGCAAAAGCCCTTTTTGATTTTTCTCCTTTTCCTTTAATTACTACTTCATTCTCAAAAAAGTTATTGATATAGATTCAAAAATACTAATTACCACAATATTGTAGCTAAAACACCAGAAATTTTGACAAAATGCACTACTCTAAAAATACCAGCAGCAATGAAAACCACAGCGCATGCCTGTAGCACCTCTGTGTGGACTGGAACCTCCAACATTTTGGCTAGCAGTCGATGTAAACTGTTTGCACCATCCAGGGACTCCCATTTGTAGATGGGAGCTAATAATATTTACCTTAAATATTGTTATGAGAATAATAAATCAGGTTGTGAAAGGACCTGGATTAGTGCGTATCACACAATGGATAGATATATAGCAGTAGTGTTTGCCTGAGCATTGTACTTAACAGAAAAAATACAACCCACAGAAAACTACCATAAGGTAATAGGGAGGACTTATCAGTGTTGGAGAGGTAGAGATTGGCGTAAACATTAGGTTGCTTACACCCCTGGGGAGAAAAGAGCCTGCTCCAAAGCAGAGGCAGTGAGAAACAGACCAAAGGAAGTGACCACTCAAAGTGGTGCTCATGAGTGAGTGGTGGGTGGATACAGGCAGGCAGATCTTTCATAGTCTCCGTCAACCCCTTCAAGCCACCTCAAATAAGCCTACATTGTAAGTGAGAACTTAGCCTCAAGGTAGGTGCCCTGGTTCCCTCTTTCAACAGCTGGAAAAAATTTAGTTTGACCTGCCATTTCCCAAAAAGTTTTGAGAGCCATAGGAAGGAATATAGAATGGGTGGTATAGCTCTGGACAACAATCAGGGGACTGCCCCTTGTTCTGCTCTTCCCAGCTCAGTGGCCTTGGACCAGTCCTTTAACCCCTTCAGTCCTTAATTTCCTACTCTCTAAACAAGGGGGTTAGACTAGATCACTACTTCTCCCAGGGGCAGCACTGCTGTCTGGGCAGCATTTTGGGCATGAAGCAAGGGGGTTGGCAGCTTGAATGTTAAAATTATTAGAAAGAACAAATCAGTCTTAGAACAAATACAATCAAGATGTTCCTTAGAAGCAAAGATCTGGAGACTTCGAATCACTTACTTTGGACCTATCATCAGGACAGACCAATCACTAGAAAACAACATCACGTTTGGTAGAGGACCAACAAAAATGAAGGAAACCTTCCGTGAGATGGATTAACACAATAGCCACAACAATGGGCTCCAACGTATAACAAACATGAAGATGATGCAGGACCAGGCAACGTACCATTCCGTTGTAAATGGAGTCATCATGAGTTGGAGCCAACTCGACAGCATCTTACAGCAAAGACTGGCATTTAGCAAGTGTGGGCAGAGATGCCGGACATCCTGCAATGCTTAGCATAGTCTGGCACAGCCAGGAATTACCCTACATCCTGCACAACTTTCTAACATCCCTGTGACATTGAGGTAGGTGAAAAACCTTATTAGAATTAATGAACCTAAAGGTCATGGAAGCTCCATAGACACATCCAAACTCCCTGAGGGACTGAATTGCTGGGCTGAGGGCTGTGGGGACCATGACTTTGGGGAACATCTAGCTCAACTGGCATGACATAGTTTATAAAGAAAATGTTCTACATTCTACTTTGGTGAGTAGCATCTGGGGTCTTAAAAGCCTGTGAGCGGCCATCTAGGATACTCCACTGGTCTCATCCCCTTGGGAGCAAGAAATAATGAAGAAAACTATAGACACAAGGGAATAATTAGCCCAAGGGACGAATGGACCACATCCACCATGACCTCCACCAGACCGAATGCAGTGTAACTAGATGGTGCCCAGGTACCACCACTGACTGCTCTGACAAGGATCACAATAGAGGGTTGAACAGAGCTGGAGATAAATGTAGAACAAAATTCTAACTCAAAAAGAAAGACTGGATTTGCTGGCTTGATCAAGACTGGAGAAGCCCTGAGAGTAAGGCCCCAGGAAACCCTTTCAGCTCAGTAATGAGGTCACTCCTGAGGTTCATACTTCAGTCAAAGATTGAACAGGCCCATGGAACAAAACAAGACTAAAGGGGTGCACCAGCCCTGGGGCAGGGACCAGAAGGCAGGAGGGAACAGGAAAGCTGATAATAGGGAACCCAGGGTTGAGAAGAGAGAGTGTTGACATGTTGTGGAGTTGGTAACCAATGTCATAGAACAATGTGTGTACTAACTGTTTGATGTGAAACTAGTCTGTTCTGTAAACCTTCATCTAAAGTTCAATAAAATATAAATATATATATAAGCCTCAACTAGGAAATATATAGCAACAACTTTATTAATTTCAGAATTAAAATTTCAGAAAATTGCTTCATAGTTTTCATATACAGTTAAAAATAAAAAATTGCATATCATTTAAACAAGTCTCAAATCAAATGCAGCAAGACAGCATTAGAGAATCAAATAAGAAAAAAAAATCTGACACTTTATACTTCAAAAAGAAAAAAGAATGAGCCTAGAACCTAACTCTGTTTTAAATATAAAAGCAAAGCATCTTTTACACCATTCTAATATATTCCAGACCTACTATCCTAACATTCTAATATATTCTATTCTAATATTCACCTGCACATCTGTCTTGCATTTTTCTTTCTGCTTGTACAGAATGGCTTCTGATCTTCTTCTTTTAAATCTAAATGTATTCGTTGTAAGCAGCACAGGCATCTGGCTACTTCAATGGGTTTTCCAGAGTAGAGTGTCGCACCTGCGAATTTATGTATTGAAATGTATATTATTATAAATCACTTTTATCTCATTTCTCACTTATATTACAGACAAGGCATTTTAAAAATTACGTGTGTATATAAATTACATATTCTATGGATTTTCCTTTGGAATAGTACAGGAGTGTTACAAAATACTTGTTATAAAAATATGCCCTTGGGTCTGAAAGGATGAAAGCCGCCAGACCAATGCCCTGAGGTCTAAACCCCTCTTAAATTCCTTGATTCGCCATTTGCCACACAAACATTATCTGTCTCTAAGGGTAAAGTGAGGAAAGGGAGACTATTTTACCTGCTGCACAGCCTACACTGTACTTAACTTGGAGGCATGATTGATTGTAATTGTAAACAATGGTGGTACCATGGGTGTTGACCTATCCCCCAACAAATAGCCATCCAATGCTTGAATAACCTAAGTATCAACAGATAATGGAAACAGTGAGCCACATTCGTATCTAATACCAATGACTTAAGCAAGCCACACAAAGCGCATCTCAGGTATGCTGCATTTCGATAATCTATCAAGAGTTTTATAAAACCAGTTGCCCCGGAGTCGATTCTGACTCATGGAACCCCGTGTGTGTCAGAGTAGAACTGCACTCCATAGGGTTTTCAATGGCTGATTCTTCAGAAGTAGATCACCAGGCCTTTCTCTCAAGGTACCTCTGGGTACACTCGAACCCCCAACCTTTTGGTTAGCAGCTAAACACGTTAACCATTTTCACCACACATGGAATTCTTATGAACATTACTCTCCAGTTAATAGTTCTCTGAGCCTTGCACCAGCTTACTTTGCCTCCTCGAGGCTCCACATCCTGTTCTGTTGAAAGACTCTTCTAAATTTGTTTTGCTATCCAAAGAGATAAATGGAACTATTTTTCAAGAAAAACAGAAACTTTTGATGGAGCTGAAATGGCATGTCAAATACAGACAGCTGAAATAACTTGTGTTTGGTTACAGTCTCCATTTCTCAAAGAAAATAATCACCATCTGGGAGGTGTAGGCAATTCTACAGTGCTCAAGCAAACTAAGTCATTTATTTTTATTTTGCCTCTACAAAGAAAAACAAAACACCATTGCAAAAGGCACCGAAGCAATGCATATTTTAAAGAATGAATATTACGTTCATTTTTCTTTTTTGCAAAATATGTAAGCTTCTTTACTTTTCTAAAACCGGATTAAATTTCTATTTTTACCCACCCCAACTTCCATTTCTGATCCAAGTCACAGTATTTTCAATCGCCTCATATGCATGTGAAAGCTGGACAATGAATAAGGAAGGCCAAAGAAGATCTGATGCATTTGAATTATGGTGTCTGCAAAGAATATTGAATATACCATGAACTGCCAGAAGAACAAACAAATGTGTCTTGGAAGAAGTACAGCCAGGATGCTCCTTGGAAGCAAGGATGGCGAGACCTCTTCTCATGTACTTTGGACATGTTATCAAGGGGGACTAGTCCCTGGAGAAGGACATCATGCTTGGTAAAGCAGGAGTTCTGCAAAAAAGAGGAAGACAGATGGATTGAAATAGTGGCTGCAGCAATGAGCTCAAACAGCAATGATTGTGAGGATGGCATAGGACCTGGCAGTGTTTCTTTCTGTTGTACTTAGGGTCTCTATGAGTTGGAATTGACTCAACGGCACTTAACAACAAAAACACTTCCATTTGATGGCACAGTACATAATTGACTCAATTCCAAGTGAAGTTTGTCAAATTCAGTGATCTCTTACTCGTTCTGAGTTTAAAATCTAGTTACTTTTAGGATTGACCTCACTCCTTATCTTGCAGAGTAGAGGACTGTTAGCGAGGGGGCTGTTCCCTCCTCCATCATGATCTGCTCCCTGATGGCCTATGCTAAAGACACTGGCATCTCGCATCAGATCTGCACTGTCCACACTGCTATCCTGAGATGCATCTCTTAGCGTGACCCCAAGAGACCACTCTGGGCCCTTCCTGATCTCAGTGGCTCATTCAAGCCATTCTTTACCACTAAGAACAAACATCTGGCCCCTTCCCATTGGAGTTACCGAGAGCTCAGATGAGGGTGCATGCAGACCCATCTGCTCAGGTGCTGAATAAGCTGTCTCTGCTCTGATGGGTTGTGGTGGTTCAAGGATGCTTCTATGGGAACAGGCACAGCTCAGGGCAAGAAAAGCCCAGTGGTGGCATTTTTCTCCTTTACTCTTAAAGGGGAAGGTGTTCCTCATCTCCAGGCCCTGCCCAAGACTTGTCCCAAGGGGCTAAAAGATAAGACTGAAAGTTTCCACAATAGGGTCGAACTCTCTTTATCACAAAGTCACTCTCCTCTCTCTCTGCCTTCCCCCTCCCCAACTCCAAACTCCACAGGTATCTGTGTAAGATAGACTGGCAAATAAGGAAAAAGAATTCTTTCATTTACTATGTTTTCTAAATCAAAATCTTTCCTCTTTTATAAGTGATTAAGGCTTTGGAGAACTGAAGCCCCTTTGTTGCCCAGTCTCTCTCTGACTCCTGCCTGTTCCCACCGACGGGTGGTGGGATAAAATGAGCCCTCTCACAGATTGCTTGTAGATGTTTGCTGTTGTTGTTGTGTGCCATCCAGTTGATTCTGGCTTACAGCTACCCTACAGGACAGGGTAGAACTGCCCCATAGGGTTTCCAAGGACTGTCTGGTGGATTTGCACTTCGGACATTTTAGCAGCCTGAGCTCTTAACCACTTCACCACCAGGGCTCCTTGCCGTGTACAGTAACAAACTTTTGGCATTAGGTTTCATGAGATCTAAACAGTAATTCTATTTCAGTGAATCTAGCTTAAGAAAATAATCGTAAAACTAAAAATGATTTTACACTAAAATGCTAAGCTCTTCATTATTTATGATGAGCTAAAATGGAAACTTCCCTGTCTGGAAATAGGGAAATAGAAAATCGCTTTTCTGTGATTCAACAGCATACAACCATTTAAAAAAAAAAAAAAAAGCATGCAACTATTAAAAAAAAACTTAATAAGCAATTTATTGACATAGAGAAATACTTGTAATAGAAAGTTCAATAAAAAAGCAAGTATAAAATATACATCAAATTTCAAAAAAGAAGAATGTAAAATATCTCACTGATAATGTTTTATATTGACTATATTTTGCAATGATAATATCTCAGGTAAAATAAAATGTTATTTTATTTTATAAAATAATATATTATTAAAATTAATTTCACCTCTTTTTACTGTTATAATGTGGGTCCTAGAAGATTTAAAATTGCGGGTATGACTCACATAACAAAAACAAGGGAAATCTCGAGAGATGAACTGACAGAACAACCGCAGCCATGAGCTCAAACGTACCAACAACAATCATGAGGATGGCACAGGACCGGGCAGCGTTTTGTTCTGCGTACGTGGGGTCGCCATGAGTTGGAGTCAACTGGACGGCACCTAACAGGAACATAGTTCTATCAGGCAACCCTGCTCTGATTCTCACACAGCAAAAGGTGAAGGACCACACTGCACACCAACAACAGACTTACGCACATAAAAGGAATCACACCCAACATAAAAATGTTTTGAATAACTATCTTCTCTCTTTGTTAAAAGCATTCTCTATTCTAATAGTTTTTCCGTTCTCTGAGCATATGAGGTGAGGGCTTGTGAGAGATAGGAAGCTCTCTTAACCTCCTTACCTGAGCATGGGTGGCGCTGTTCTCACTCTCTGTGAGAGGAAGCCTGCACCCTGTGTTCACGGGCTAGGCAGCAGCTATCACAGGGTGAGCTGCACCTCAGGAGCAGTGGGCACCAGAATCTGAGATGAGTCGATACAGCAAGAGTACCTATCTGAAAATGCGAACATTAAATAGAGCCCTGGTGGCAGTGGTTAAGAGTTCAGCTGCTAACCAAAAGGTCCGAAGTTCTAATCTACCAGCAGCTCCTTGGAAACCATATTGGGCAGTTCTCCTCTGTCCTGTAGGGTCACTATGAGTCGGAATCAACTCATTGGCAATGGTTAACATTAAGTATCTTAAAATGCTAATAATATTCAGATGGCCTCTGAATAAAAGCCAAGACATTACGTACACCAGTCACTGTTGAGTCGATTCTGACTCACAGCGACCCCGTGTGTGTCAGAGTAGAACTGTCCTCTGTGGGGTTTCCAACGGCGGATTTTTCGTAAGTAGATCGCTAGGACTTTCTGCAGAGGAGCTTCTGGGTGGACTTGAATCTCCAACCTTTTGATGAGCAGCCGCGTACAATAATCATTTGTGCCTGCCAGGGACTCCTAAAAACCAACACAGGACAAAACCTCTTTACCTGATAATGGTGAATTAGAACTCTGTAGCATTTCATGCAGTGTCCTCAAAGAAAATCCCACAAATCCCAAATGTCCCTTTTAGAAGGCAGCCCCACCCTTCCACCTGAGCTGAGGTCATTGATAGGGGGCTCAGCGTGTCACTTCGAAGGACTGCTGCTGTGTGGAGGCAGGGGAGAGGCTGGGTGGACTGAGCTCCCACGGAGACACTACCGGAGGGGCAGGGACCCAGGCGCTCCAAGTTGTGAGGACCTGGCCCCAGACCCTGGACATTTGGACACACGAGTGGCAACAAGAATGTATTATTCACCCAGTGTTGTTAGCTGGGTCTTGGAGTAGCCGATTGGTCTTTGCTGTTGATTTTCTTACAGGGAATGGTGCAAGTCGGCAAAACACAGGAAATAAAACTTCCTCTCTAAGCATGACCGACCAGACACACCCCGATTAAAAGCACATCAATCCTATAACTTGTCAGCCACCAGCCAGCAAGCAATTTTGCTGGGCTCTGTTTTTAAGGAGGACACGTTTCTGCGTTTCATAAGGATTGCTATTACTCATCAAAAGATGATTTACAAATGATTTTGGCTTATTTTCATGAAGAAACAATGAGTTCATTTAATTTACAATGACGAAGACTTATAACTGTGTGATAATAGCATACTAAATGCCTCAAAACTCTGCGTCTGCTAAGTGACAAGCAGGCAGGGTTCAGTTGCCCTCTAGGTTTCTCTAGAGCTGCATCTCTCACCAGATTGCACTGTTGTCAGCATGGTGACCTCACTCACAATACAACAAAATGTTGCCCTGTCTTGCGCATCCCCACTATCCGTTTCTGATCGGACCATTGTGATCTCTACAGTTTTCGTTGGCTGATTTTTGGAAGTAGATTATCAGGTCTTTCTTCCCAGTCCAGCTTAGCCTGAAAGCTTCTCTGAAACCTCTTCAGCATCATAGCAACATACAAGCCTCCACTGACAAACAGATGGTGGTTGCACATGAGGCGCATTGGCCAGAAATCGAACCCTGGTCTCCTGTATTAAAAAGAAAAAAAATTGCCATCGAGTGGATTCCAACACGTAGTGACCCTATAGGACAGAGTATAACTGCCCCGCAGGGTTTCCAAGGAGCAGCTGGTGGATCTGAACTGCTGACCTTTTGATTAGCAGCAGAACTCTTAACCACTAGGCCACCAGGGTTTCCTGCATGGTGTCCTGCATGGAAGGTGAGAATTCTACCACTGGACCATCATTGCTGCCCACCCCTCCACACACACCAGATTAACAAACCATTTACCTGCTCTCTAAATTGCCTGCAGGGTAGGAAAACCTCAGTTTTTCAGGAGGTCTGCTGAGCTTGATCAACACTTCAGCTGACTTGGTTTAGGCGTCTCTTACTTTTTATTGCATTCTCCTGCCTTCTGATTGCCTTTGTAGTTTTTCCCCAAATATCAGCAATAAAGATCTGCTGAAGCAGGTCCAGTTCCCTGTCTTACTGCCCCTTACACCTTTCACAAGTTTCCTGGCAACACTTGCATCTTGGTCAATTGCTTTTCTTATCTTGTCTCATCTGAGTCTGAGCTGTGCAGTGAGAACCATGAGGAGTGTGCAGCCATGAGGAATGAAAGGAAGAGCCCCAAGCATTTCCATGACAGGGAAATGACTGAAAGAGAAAGATCCACAGGCAGTTAAAGCAACTACCCTTCGATGCCGGTGTGAATGAAACGTACAGTTCATTGCACCAGCAGCAGCTCGGGAAACTCTCAACTGAAAAGAGGCTTTAAGAAGAAACCAAATCAAACAGATCTGCACAATCCCTGGCCAACTGGCAGTTTCCCCAGGGTGACCTTTGGCAATTGTGACTGCGCAGACTTCAGTGTTACAAAGCCATTTTTCTCCAGTTATGAGGATTTCTCAGGATACGTGCTGTGCACAGGCGAGTCATTACAGCTACCCATTGCTGTTGGAGAGTCCAGAGCAAGGAATACATCTTGCTTTGAGATTTTCTCCCCTTGGGTTCCTCAGTGTAGACCTCTGAAGCTAGAGTGGTTACTTTAGTCCTGGCTTTCTGAGAAGTCTGTTCTATGCTTTAAACTGAGAGAAAATGTTTTTCAAACTCTTTGGCCTTACAAAAAAGTAGGTTCCTCTGTCTTGTCCTCTGGTCTTTATATCTAGGCAGCATACCACCACTGGTTTTCCTGAGGCTCCAAACCATCAAGCTGTGATGTCTATTAGGCTTTCAAGGAAGCCTCTGAGTTATGGATTGGATTATGTTTTCCAAAAAGATAAGTTAAGTCCTAACCCCTGCACTGGCGAATGTGACCTTGCTTGGGGAAGTAGGGTTTTTCTTTGCAGATGTTATCAGTTATGCTGATGAAGTCATACTCCAGTAGGCTGAGTCCTAATCCTAACCCCTTCTCAGTGGTGTTTCATGAAAGAGAAGGACAGACATAGAAATAGAGTCACACACAAGGGAAGACAGCATGTAAGGATCTGCCTACAAGTCAAAGAATGCCAAGACACACTCAGTGCTACAGAAACCGAAAGATACAGGGAAGGACCTTTCCCTAGAGCAGACAGCACTGTCCTGCCAATGCGCTGAGTTCCAGACTAACCTCCAGAACTGTGAGAAAATAAATGTCTGTTCTTCAAAGCCACCCACTTTGTGGTATTTATGGCCACTCTAGGAAAACTAAAACACTCCATCTGCCCTCTAATTTCTCGTATCAAACATTTCTTCTTCAGTGACCGCTCCCAGGCAGATCCATCACTTCTCACACCACTCATATCCTCTCTTCTGCCTTCAAGTGGGGATTTATCTTCCTCTTTTTTTTCTTTTTCTTTCATTTGTTTGACTTAATACTTGCCTCACCTCTACCACCTTCCACAGTCAGGTCTTGTGACTCTTTTTCCCTACCACCTGCCCCTCGCATATAGTCAGTAAGTATACACAAAAATCCAGTCATGGAGTATTTGCAGAAGAAACAGATAGAAAAGGATATATTAGATGTTTTATGCCATGGGGCTGGGGCTTTTTCATTCACACTCAAATTTTAATATCAAACTTTTAGCCAAAAGTTTATTATCACTCATCATTTTAGAGGCTTTCTTCAATAATGAACACCTAGTGCTCAGACCATAAGAACAGGATAGAGAGAAATAATAACAAATGTTTTGAATCCTACTTATTTTTACCACTCAGCCCATTTAAATCAAAAGGAAGCTTAATTTCATGCATATTTTAAAAATGAACCTAGTAAGTTTGCGTTTCAGACAAATCAAGAGTCCATTAGCAATGTTGCTAAATAATCAACTACATAGTTGTAGCTTGGAATATTTTCCTTAATTTTAGCACAACTTTCATCCACGGTACCAGATTAATTTGAAAGCTTGTGGTCAACAATTGGTTAATTTCAAACTCTGGTGTGGTAACCCTTGAACTTGAACCACTTCCCTTTGTCCATGTTTGAGGATGTTTCTGTGGTAAGGGGCTGCAACCAGAGTGGCCAGCAAGCCTCTAAGGGATAAAGCATGGTCATAACGCCCAATTCACTGTTTATTTCCCACTCAAAATATACCCACATGTGACTTACAGACTTTGCCATTCACAGTCTCCCTACTCTTAGATCTGGGTGAAAAGTGAAGAGCTCCTTCCTTTCAAAACCTTGGTCTAGTTGCTTCGCCCGTGATATTGAGCATAAAATAGGTAAGCAAGCTTAGGAAACTCTAGGGTTACACACAGTGTCCATGTCCATCTTTGTGCCTATCCAATAAGGAATGTATTTCAGCTTACACTCCCCAAAAAGTTATTCCCTCAGTCAAAACCAAAAATCCACAGCTGTGAAGTTGATTCCAACTCATAATAGCCCTATAGAACAGAGTAGAACTGTCTCGTGGAGTTTACAAGGCTGTACTCTTTACAGAAGCACACCGCCACATCTTTCTCCTGTGGAGCAGCTGGTGGGTTTGAACTGCTGACCTTTCAGTTAGCAGCCGAGCACATAACCACTATGCCACCAGGGCTCCTTTCCTCTGTCGAAAGGAGTTTAAATGCTTTAGTACACTGTGACTTAGAGCACATATAGAAAATGGGGCACTGAAAGAAGAGCTGAATGTTCACTGCCAACAGCAAAAAACAAAAACAAAAACAAATCCATTTTTTATAATTAGTAACTCAAACGGTCAGCATTTTGCTGCTTATAAAGGAGGAAAGTATAATCTCTTAACAACACTACTGGTAAGGATCTTGCCTAATGTAGAACAAGTACACAAGCACAGACTAAGGGTTTTCTGAGAAGTTATCATGTGAGCCCTCATACAAACAAGCATCACATCAACTTGGACATCAGTAAACCTAGCAGATGAAAACTCTAGAATAGAACATTGACTATCTCCAAGGTTAAGGGCTCTCTCCAGGTGTGATTATAGAGATATATCTGGTTTGAATAAGGCTCAGAGTGGTCAAAACAAGGTAAAGAGAACCTCTACCATGTTTCAAAGGCAGAAGCTTGCCTACATGGGCTGGAATCAAGAATGTTAGAACTCAACTCTTCTTCAAATCACATCCAAATGCCTTCAAAGATCTAATTATGCATTCTGCATTCATTTCCTCATCTGTTACTCTAATTTTACCCCCACCTACATCAGTCCACTGACATTTTCTGTGTCACTAATTCTATCAGACAATTTTAGTCATCTTACATCATCCCTCAACAGCATATGACACAGCTAACCAGTCCTTCCTGCATACAACATTCTCTTCCTTTGAGCTTTGTGACAGTTCTGTCCTCTGGCCATTTCCTGTCTGTCCTCTTCACTACCCTCTCTTCCTTCTCTGTTATTGTTGTTAGGTGCCCTCAAGTCAATTTTGACTCATAGTGACCCCACGTGACAAACTAGAACTGCCCCACAGGGTTTTCTTGGCTGTAATCTTTACAGAAGCAGATTGCCAGGTCTTTCTCCCATAGAGTGACTGGGTAGATTCGAACCACCAACCTTTCAGTTAGCAGCTGAGTGCTTAACTGTTGCGCTACCAGGGCTCCTTTTTCCTTCTCTACTGGCCAGTAAACAGCATTTCTCAAGACTCATTTTTGGATCTTTTTCTTTTCTCCCTCTCTACTGTCTTATAAGATAATTTTATCCACCTGTGTGGTTTCAATCCAGACCATTTACAAAGGTAACTCAAAAATTATTAAATATTTCTGGGGAGGACTTCTGGCCAATATGGTGCCATAGACAGAATCACCACGCTGTCCCTCCACAGCAAGGACTCAAAAAACTAAGTAAAACAGAGACAAATGTCATTCCTGGAACCCGAACTGTCAAACGAAGAGATAAAGAACTCAGCCAAGCACCGAATGGAATAAGAAACTGACAAAGGTCTGAGGTCAAAGAGAGATACTTGCCGAAGTTCCACATCAGCTAATGCAGCATGGATTCACCGTCTTGGACTCCTGTCGGAGATCAGCTAACAGGGAGCACAGGAAAGCAGCTTCCCTGAGCTCCCAAAAGAAGACAGAGCACCCGGTAACCAGCGATACACACTTTCCCACCCCCATCCTCTCCCCACTGCTCTACTTCTGAGCTTCCTGGCTGGCTGCTGGGAAGTGCAGCATCTATGCTGCTTTGATTCACCCCACCCACATCACAGATCAGTGGACAGGGAGTATGGGAAAGCAGCTTCACGTAGTTCCCAGCAGGAGACAGAGCACCGAGTAACAAGCTATATATGCTTTCCTAACTCCCACCCTACTTCCCCTCAACCTTCAGCCTCCTCTGCTTCCCGCCAGCTGCAATTTCTTGGCCAGGAAGCAACTGCTTCTGTCCTGGGCTGCTTGGATTCACCCCATCCACACTGACCAGGTCCCTGACTGGTGTAGCTTCTTTCTATCCCTTTTGGTTTCTTCCATGCCTCCCATCACCTCCCCCTCCTTTCTCTTGAACACCTGGCTCCATGTGCCATCTTTGCTTCTTTTTGAAAGGCTGTGAAGCCCCATTCAACTGGTGATCCACTCCCCAGGCCCACAAGATCATGCTGGTGCGATTCCTGAGGCTTGTTTTGTTTTGTCTTCTTTCTCTTTTTGCACATGGGAGCCCCTTCTAGCCAGGCTGCACTGCACGGCCTAGGAGCCACTCCCCCAATTTGTGCAGCCATATAAGTGGCATCCCAAGGGGCATTTCATTCTTTTTTTTCTTTTCCTTCTCTCTTTTCCCTTTCCGTCTTTCTTCATTTCTCAGCTCTTGTCTGTCTATACTTACCTTCTTTTCCAGATTCCCGAACACCTGGTGTTGTGTGATATCTATACCCCCTCTAGCCAGGCCGTACTGTGCAAACTGGGGGAATTCCCTGGTCTTCATGGAGGCACTGGTGAGACCCCTGGGGCTTTTGTTTTCTACTTTTTTTTTTTTCTTTTCTAAATTTTATCCAGGTATTTTTTTTCTTTTTCCCTTTTCTTTCTTTTCACTTCTCTCCTTACCTGAGGTTCTCATCTCTACACTCCAATGGTAAGCTCCCTTTCTACCCTTTTGGGGGAGGTTATGTGGGTTTTTTTTTTTTTTTTTTTGCTTTGCTTTTGGCTCCCATTTCTCTCTCCTCTTTCCCATACCCATACTAGCTGCACACATCACAACCTCTTCCCTCATTCCTGCCTACCTGCACCATGTGCTGAATATCATGCCTCTGAGAAGCACAGACATGGGCTACTGGAACCTCCCCAGCACTGATTCCTGCCCCCCTGTCAGTCCTAGTACATGCCACAAACAACCCATCCCAGCCCCCCCTTCAGCTGTATCTGCCCTCCTACACCATAGCTGAGTGACTGGCCCCACCCATTGGACAAGGAGGTGGAAAGTATCATGACTACAGACCAGCAAACAACAAAGAATGCACAGCCTGCCTGTTCAGACATAACCAAATAAAACAAAAACCCAGCACAAAACAAATCTACAATCAAGAAACAAAGAAAATAACTACTGAATGTCCTGAAGACAGCAGACAATATCAAAAAATATTTAAAAAAACAGGACAGGATGATTCCAGTAGGCAACCAAAATAAAACACCAGAGGACTTCCCAGTAGAAGAAAAGGCACTAGAACTACCTGACAGGGAATTCAAATCTCTAACATTCAGAGCTATCCAAGAGTTGAAGCAAAAAGCAGACAAAAATGAGGAAAAACTAGACAAATTTATGGAAAAGGCAGACAAGCTCATGGAAAATACAGACCAAAAAATGGAGGAATTCAGGAAAATAATACAGGAAGAAAATGCCAAAATAAATTCACAACGAGAAATCTTACAAAAACAACAATTAGAAATCCAAAAGGTAAACAACAAGATGTCAGAAACAGTGTCACAGAAGGATTGAGGAGCAGGTTTGAAATGATGGAAGACAGGGTCAGTGAAATTGAAGATAAACACTTGGATTTTGAGGAAAAATCAGAAAAAAGAACGAAGAAAAATGAGGAAAACCTGAGATTTATGTAGGATACAACTAAAGACAAAAGTTCACAAGTGATCAGAGTTCCAGAACAGGGAGAGAAAACAGAAAACACAGAGAGGATCATTGAAAAATTGCTGGCAGAAAACATCCCTAATATCATGAAAGATGAAAAGCTGACAATCCAAGAATCTCAGCAGACCCCATATAGGATAGACACCAAAAGAAAAACACCAAGGTATGTCATAATCACACTCACTAAAACCAAAGACAAAAATTCCTGAGAGCAGCTTGAGAAAAACAAAAGTTACACACAGAGGAGAAACGGCAAGACTAAGCTCTGATTATTCAGCAGAAACCATGCAGGCAAGAAGGCAATGAAATGATATATATAAAACTTTGAAAGAAAAACATTGCCAACCAAGAATAATATATCCTGCAAAACTTTTGTTCAAATATGATGGTGAAATTAGGACATTTCTGGATAAGCAGAAATTAATGGAATATTTAAAAACCAAACCAAACTTTCAAGAATTATTAAAAGGAGTCCTTTGGTCTAAGAACAAACAACATCAGACCACACCCCGAATTTAGGATGCAAGATTGTACCAGCCAGACACCAACACAGGAAATGAACTCCCAATCCAAAAATTGTACCAGCCAGATACCAACACAGGAAAAGAACTCCCGAGGACTACCAAAACCAAAAGAATTGCAAAAGGGAACCAGAGAGGTTAATCTGTAAATGACAACAACTTCAGAACAATTAAAGAGGAAATAAATGGTGTAGGCATAGAACTTTCCAATGGAGAGGAGGGCAAAGTAATAATAGACTGGTTCAAGCCTAGGAAGATAAGAGTAAATTTCAAGGTAACCACAAAGAAAGTTAACAAACATACTCGTCTAAATACAGAAGAAAAGCATAAAGTCTCAATAAAAACAAAATCTACAAAAACAAAAGAAATGAGAAAGAAATCCATAAACAAAACGAACACAGCACAAGAGACTAAAAGAAACAAAGAAAATGTTAATACCATCAAAAAAGCACTACAAAATGACAGCAATAGACGCACACCTATCAATAATTACACTGAATTTAAATGGCCTAAATGCACCCATAAAGAGACACAGAGTGACAGAATGGATTAAAAAAAATAGGATCCATCAATACGCTGTCTACAAGAGACACACCTTAGAAACAAAGAAGAAAATTTATTAAGAATCAAAAGATGGAAAAAAATACATTAAGCAAATAATTACTAAAAAAGAGCAAGAGTAGCAATACTAATCTCAGATAAAATAGACCTTAAAACAAAATCCACCGTAAAAGACAAAGAAGGGCACTATATAATGATTAAAGGGATAATTCATCATGAAGACTTAACCATATAAACACCCATGCACCCAATGACAGGGCTCCAAAATACATAAAACAAACTCTAATAGCACTGAAAAGAGAAATTGACAGTTCACACAATAACAGCAGGAGACTTCAACAGACCACTCTCGGTAAAGGACAGGACATCTAAAAGAAACTCAACAAAGATACAGAAGAGCTAAAGGGCGTAATCAGCCAACTCGACCTCATAGACATGTATAGAACGCTCCACCCAATAGCTGCAAAGTACAGCATATCAAAAAAAATAATACACCACTACCAGTAATACACCACATTCTTTTCCAACGCACATGGAATGTTCTCCAGAATAGACCACATCTTAGGCCACAGAGCAACCCTCAACAAAATCCAAAACACTGAGATAATACAAAGGATCTTCTCTGACCCCAATGCCATCAAAGTAGAAATCAACAACAGGAAGAGTAAGGAAGAAAAATCAATTACATGGAAACTGAGTAACACCCTGCTTAAAAACTACTGGGTAGTAGAAGAAATCAGAGATGGAATCAAAGAATCCCTAGACTCAAACAAGAATGAAAACACATCATACCAAAACCTTTGGGACACAGCAAAGGCAGTGCTCAGAGGTCAATTTATAGCACAGGTACACACATCAAAAAAGAAGAAAAGGACAAAATCAAAACAGCTACACAACTTGAACAAATAGAGAATAGCAATAGAAGCCCACAGCCACCAGAAGAAAGGAAATAATAAAGATCAGAGCAGAAATAACTGAAATAGGAATAGAAAAACAATAGGAAGAATCAACAAAACCACAAGTTGGCTCTTTGAAAGGATCAACAAAATCGACAACCACTGGCCAAACTGACAAAAGAAAAACATAAGAGGATGCAAATAACCCAAATAAGAAATGCAATGGGGGACATTACAACAAACCCAACCAAAATAAAAAGGATCATAACAGAATATTACGAAAATTATACTCAAACAGATTTGAAAACCCGGAGGAAATCGACAAATTTCTAGAAACGCATTACCTACCCAAACTAACACAAGATGACGTTGAAAATCTGAACAGATCCGTAACAAGAGAAGAGATTGAAAAGGTAATAACAACAACAAAAAAAAACTCCCAACAAAAAAACCTTGCCCCAGATGGCTTTAATGGAGAATTCTACCAAACATTCAGAAAAGAGGTTACACCAGTACTACTGAAACTACTTCAGAAACATAGAAAAGGAAGCAATACGTCCAAATTCATTCCATGAAGCCAGCATAACCCTCATACCAAAACCAGGCAAAGATACCACAAAAAAAGAAAATTACAGACCAATATCTCTCATGAATATGAAAAAAAAGATACAAAAATTCTCAACAAGATTCTAGCCAAAGGAATTCAGCAGCATATCAAAAAAATAATAATAATAATACGTCACTACCAAGTTGGATTATTATTAATTTTTTATATGCTGCTGAATTCCTTTGGCTGGAATCTTGTTGAGAATTTTTGCATGTATATTCATGAGAGATATCGGTTTGTAATTTTCTTTTTTTTTTTTTGTCATCAAAAATGAAATGGAACGCACAAACAGCAATATCCTAGGCAGTAAAAAAAAAAAAAAAAAAAAAAACCCACTGCTAGGCATTAGTGAGCTGAAAGGGACCGGTATTGGCGATTTTGAATTGGACAAACATGTAGTCTCCTATGCTGGGAATGATAACTCAAAGAGTGACGGTGTTGCGTTCATCGTCAAAAAGAACGTTTCAAGATCTATCCTGAAGTACATCGTTGTCAGTGACAGGATAATATCCATACGCCTACAAGGAAGACCAGTTAATACGACTATTATTCAAATTTACACACCAACCATTAGGGCCAAAGATGAAGAAATAGAAGATTTTTATCAGCTGCTGCAGTCTGAAATTGATCAAACATACAATCAAGATGCATTGATAATTACTGGTGATCGAAATGCGAAAGTTGGAAACAAAGAAAGGATCAGCAGTTGGAAAATATGGCCTTGGTGATAGAAACAATGCCAGAGATCGAATGATAGAATTTTGCAAGACCAACGACTTCTTCATTGCAAATACCTTCTTTCATCAACATAAACGGCGACTATACACATGGACCTCGCCAGGTGGAACACACAGAAATCAAATCGACTACATCTGTGGAAAGAGATGATGGAAAAGCTCAATATCATCAGTCAGAACAAGGCCAGGGGCCAACTGCGGAACAGACCATCAATTGCTCATATGCAAGTTCAAGCTGAAACTGAAGAAAATCAGAGCAAGTCCACAAGAGCCAAAATATGACCTTGAGTATATCCCACCTGAATTCAGAGACCATCTCAAGAATAGATTTGATGCATTGAACACTAGTGACCGAAGACCAGATGAGTTGTAGAATGACAACAAGGACATCATCCATGAAGAAAGCAAGAGGTCATTGAAAAGACAGGAAAGAAAGAAAAGACCAGAGTGGATGTCAGAGGAGACTCTGAAACTTGCTCTTGAGCATCGAGCAGCTAAAGCAAAAGGAAGAATTGATGAAGTAAAAGAACTGAACAGAAGATTTCAAAGGACCTCTCAAGAAGACAAAATAAAATATTGTAATGACATGTGCAAAGACCTGGAGATGGAAAACCAAAAGGGAAGAACACACTCAGCATTTCTCAAGCTGAAAGAACCGAAGAAATAATTCAAGCCTCGAGTAGCAATAGTAAAGGATTCCATGGGGAAAATATTAAACGATGCAGGAAGCATCAAAAGAAGATGGAAGGAATACACGGAGGCATTATACCAAAAAGAATTAGTCAATATTCAACCATTTCAAGAGGTGGCATATGATCAGGAACCGATGGTACTGAAGGAAGAAGTCCAAGCTGCTATGAAGGCATTGGCGAAAAACAAGGCTCCAGGAATTGATGGAATATCGATTGAGATGTTTCAACAAACAGATGCAGCACCGGAGGTACTCATTCGTCTATGCCAAGAAATATGGAAGATAGCTTCCTGGCCAACTGGTTGGAAGACATCCATATTTATGCCTATTCGCAAGAAAGGTGATCCAACCAAATGTGGAAATTATAGAACAGTATCATTAATATCACACACAAGCAAAATTCTGCTGAAGATCATTCAAAAATGGCTGCAGCAGTACATCGACAGGGAACTGCCAGAAATTCAGGCCGGTTTCAGAAGAGGACGTGGAAGCAGAGATATCATTGCTGATGTCAGACGGATCCTGGCTGAAAGCAGAGAATACCAGAAGGATGTTTTCCTGTGTTTTATTGATTATGCAGAGGCATTTGACTGTGTGGATCATAACAAACTATGGATAACACTGCGAAGAATGGGAATTCCAGAACACTTAATTGTGCTCACGAGGAACCATTACATAGATCAAGAGACAGTTTTTCAGACAGAACAAGGGGATACTGATTGGTTTAAAATCAGGAAAGGTATGCGTCAGGGTTGTATTCTTTCACCATACCTATTCAATCTGTATGCTGAACAAATAATACGAGAAGCTGAACTACGTGAAGAAGAACGGGGCATCAAGATTGGAGGAAGATCATTAACAACCTGCGTTATGCAGATGACACAACCTTGCTTACTGAAAGTGAAGAGGACTTGAAGCACTTACTAATGAAGATCAAAGACCACAGCCTTCAGTATGGATTACACCTCAACATAAAGAAAACAAAAATCCTCACAACTGGACCAATAAGCAACATCATGTTAAAGAGAAAAGATTGAAGTTGTCAAGGATTTCGTTTTACTTGGATCCACAATCAACAGCCATGGAAGCAGCAGTCAGGAAATCAAAAGACGCATTGCACTGGGCAAATCTGCTGCAAAGGACCTCTTCAAAGTGTTGAAGAGCAAAGATGTCACCCTGAAGACTAAGGTGTGCCTGACCCAAGCCATGGTATTTTCAATCACATCATATGCATGTGAAATCTGGACAATGAATGAGGAAGACCGAAGAAGAGTTGATGCCTTTGAATTGTGGTGCTGGCAAAGAATATTGAATATAGCATGGACTGCCAATAGAACAAACAAATCTGTCTTGGAAGAAGTACAACCAGAATGCTCCTTAGAAGCAAGGATGGTGAGACTGCATCTTACCTAGTTTGGACATGTTGTCAGGAGGGATCAATCCCTGGAGAAGGACATCATGCTTGGCAGAGTACAGGGTCAGCGGAAAAGAGGAAGACCCTCAAAGAGGTGGATTGACACAGTGGCTGCAACAATGAGCTCAAGCATAACAACGATTGTAAGGATGGCACAGGACCGGGCAGTGTTTCTTTCTGTTGTGCATAGGGTCGCTATGAGTCGGAATTGACTCGGCGGCACCTAATAACAACAACAACCACCAAATAGGATTCATACCAGGTATGCAAGGATGGGTCAACATTAGAAAATTAATCAGCGTAATCCACCACATAAATAAAAGGAGAGAAAAGAATCACATGGTCATCTCTGTCAATGCAGAAAAGGCATTCGACTAAGCCCAACACCCATCCCTGATAAAAACTCTCAACAAAATAGGTATAGAAGGGAAATGTCTCAACATAATAAGGAGCATCTATACAAAACCAACAGCCAAGATCATTCTTAATGGAGAGAGGATGAAAACATTTCCCCTTGAGAACAGGAGCAAGACAAGGATGCCCTTTATCACCACTCGTGTTGGAAGTCCTAGCTAGAGCGATAAAGCAAGAAACAGAAATAAAGGGCATCCAAATTGGTAATGAAGAAGTTAAACTCTTCCTATTTGCAGATGATATGATACTGTAAATAGAAAATCCAAGACTCCTCGAGAAAACTACTGGAACTAACAGAAAGATTCAGCAAAGTAGCATGATACAAGATAAACATACAGAAGTCAGTTGGATTCCTTAACACCAAAAATCTAACCAGGGATGTAAAAGACCTATACAAAGAAAACTACAAAATACTACTGCAAGAAACCAAAAGAGATCTACATAAATGGAAAAGCACAGCATGCTCATGGAAAGGTAGACTCAACATTGTGAAAATGATAATTCTACCCAAAGCGATTTACAAATACAATGTAATATGGATCCAAATCCTAACAACATTCTTTAAAGAGATGGAAAAATTTATCATTAACTTTATATGGAAAGGAAAGAAGCCCCAGATAAGTACAGCACTGTTGAAGAAGAATAAAGTAGGAGGACTCACACTACCTGACCTCAGAACCTACTATACAGCTGCAGTAGTCAAAACAGCCTGTTACTAGTACAGCAACAGATACATTGACCAATGGAACAGAATGGAGAACCCAGATGTAAATCCTTCCACCTATGGTTACCTGATCTTGGGCAACGGCCCAAAGTCCACTAAATGGGGAAGACAGTCTTTTTAACAAATGGTACTGGCAAAAAAATCTGCAAAAAAAATGAAATGGGACCCATACCTCAGACCATATACAAAACTAACTCAAAACGGATCAAAGATCTAAATACAAAGCCAAAAACCATGACTTTCCTAAAAGAAAAAATAGGATCAATGCTAGAGGCCCTAATACATGGCATTAACAGGATACAAACAACAACCAACAACACACAAGCTCCAGAGGATAAGGTAGATAACTGGAATCGTCTAAAAATTAAACACTTATGCTCTCAAAGGGCTTCACCAAAAGAGTAAAAGAGGACCTACAGACTGGGGAAAAAAAATTGGCTATTAGAAAACAGACAAATGTCTAATCTCTAAAATCTACAAGAAAATCCAACAGTTCTACAATAAAAAGACATATAATCAATCCAATTAAAGAATGGGCAAAGGAAATGAACAGACACTTCACCAAAGAAGCTATTCAAGCGGCCAGCAGACACATGAGGAAATGCTCACAATCTCTAGCCATTAGAGAAATGCAAATCAAAACTACAATGAGATACCGTCTCACCCCGGCATTACTGGCATGAGTCAAACAAATGTTGGAGAGGCTGCAGCGAGATCGGAACTCTTATGCACTGCTGGTGGGAATGCAAAATGATACGACCATTTTGGAAAACGATATGGCACTTCCTTAGAAAGCTAGAAATAGAAATACCATATGATCTGGCAATCCCACTCCTAGGAACATATCTTAGAGAAATAAGAGTCATCACACGGAGAGATATATGCACACCTACGTTGATTGTAGCATTGTTCACAGTAGCAAAAAGATGGAAACAACCTAGATGCCCATCAACAGATGAATGGATAAACAAACTGTGGCACATACACACAGTGGAGTATTATGCAACGATAAAGAACAATGATGAAGTGGAAACTTTGGTGAAGGGTAAGACAGCACACAATACTAGGGAAGCCAGCACAACCTGTACAAGGTAAGGTCATAGTAGCTCCACAGACGCATCCAAGCTCCCTGAGAGACCGAATTGCTGGGCTGAGGGCTATGGGGACCATGATCTCAGGGAATATCTAGCTCAATTGGCACAACATAGTTTATAAAAAATATGTCCTACATTCTGCTTTAGTGAGTAGCATCTGGGGTTTTCAAAGTCTATGAGCAGTCATCTAGGATATTCCACTAGTCTCACTCCTTCGGGAGTAAGGACGAATGAAGAAAACTAAAGATACAAGTGAAAGATTACTCCAAAGGACTAATGAACCACATCTACCACAGCCTCCGCCAGACTGAGTCCAGTACAATGAGATAGTACCCGGCCACGGCCACTCACTGCTCTGGCAGGGATCACAGTAGAGGGTCGCGGATAAAGCTGGAGAGAAATGTAGAACAAAACTGTAACTCAAAAAGAGAGACCAGACTTGCTGGCCTGACAGAGACTGCAGAAGCCTTGAGAGTATGGCCCCCGACAACCTTTCGGCTCGGTAATGAAGTCACTCCAGAGGTTCATCCTTCAGCCAAAAACTGAACAGGCCCATGGAACAAAACAAGAGTGAAGGGGTGCGCCAGTGCACCAGCTCTGGGGCAGGGACTGGAAGGGGCGGGGGGGACAGGCAGGAAAGCTGGTAATAGAAAACCCAGGGTTGAGAATGGAGAGTGTTGACATGTCATGGGGTTCTTAACCAATGTCGTGTACTAACTGATGAGAAACTGGTTTGTTCTGTAAACCTTCACCTAAAAAAAAAAAAATTTATTAAATATTTCTAACTTAAATTTCTCCTCTGAGCTCTAGACTACTTGACATTTCTACTAACATGTTGAAAACACACCTCAAATTCAGCATGTCTAGAAGTGAATATATGATCTACCTCAAACTTGGTTCTCTCTTGTGGCCCCCATCTTAGTGATGTTGCCACCATATGCTGGAAATCATGAATTTGTTTTCTTTTTCCTGCGTCCCTCTTACTCCCAATAACTAATCTGTCAATAAATTCTGCCAATTACTTCCTACATATCTCCTGAGTCTATGCTCTTGTCTCCATCAACTACTAGCAAAGCCCCTTCTTTATCTTCTCTTGCCCCTTTAATTTTTCCTACCATTATAGGCAAAGTGACCTTTCTAAAACAGAAATATGAGCATGTCACTTTTCTGACTAAAATACTTCAATGAGTTTTCATTGCTTTTAAGATAAAAAACAAAATCCTTAACATAGTCTACACGGTCTGAATGGCCTTACCTCTGTTTATCTCTTCTGTAATTTTTGACCATGTTACTCATTGTTCTGTATTTTCCAGCTAAAGTGGTCATATTTGAGCTCCCCTCCGCCACAAGGCCTTCGCATAAGCTGTTTCTCCATCAGAAACATTCCTCCCTTCCCCCAGTGCTTTACGTATGTTAACTCCTCCTCTTCCTACAGTTCTCAGCTCAATCTCTTCCTCAGATGGACATTTCATCTCAACTGTAATTTTACATATGTTTGTTTGCTCCTTTTGTTAACGTCTATTTAATGTACAAAACAGTTTTCCAAGGGGATAAAAAATGACTATTTTTTTCACTGCTGTGTCCCTAGTCCCATGCACATTGCAGTTTCTGGCATGTTGTGGTGATGAGTAAATATCTGTTGACTAACTGAATAAATAAACTCTCATGCCCAATAACTTTCTCCCCTTCCTGAAATCTAATAGTCCATCCTTTAGTTTAAGACATTGAAACTCCTTATATTAAGCCTTCTTTATGCTGTTAAATGATGGATTAGAGAGGAAGGAGAAGAGCAGCGAAATACTAAGCATCTGAGAGTGGGGATTAAAGGCATAAGATAAAGCAGAACTAAAACCAGTGTAGCATGGGAGCAACAAAGAGACAACCACATTGTCACAATTCTGACCAATGAGTAGGATGACATTCTAGAGGGTAATCGGGTGTCATGTTGGTGGTCTGATGTTGTAAAACCTAGTCCTGATGAAAACTCTAGAGCAGAAGAACAATGACTATTCCTGAGGTTAAGGCTCTCTCCAGGTGTGATTATAGAGTGATATCTGGTTTGAGTACAGCTCAGAGTGGTCAAGTAACCATCACAGGTTCAGGAAATATGATCACTAACATGATTGTGAAACATTTTGTGGTTCCTTTTATCAAATAACACAGTGGTTCATAAAAATACCTGAGCATCATAACCTCTTAGGAGCTTTCTTTAAAAATACATATCTCTGAGCCCCACTCCCTGACGGTTAATTCACTTATCTTAGGGTTGGAATGTGTAAATCCAGGTCTGTGGCAGGGAAGGTACAAAATAAGCCTGGAACACCTTGCTATGATAGAAAGAAAGGAAGTGTTGCCACAAAAACAAATGAACAAACACACATAATGGGAGCATAGGATATAGGAGCCAGTTTGAAGAAGCTCCCACTGACCAAATATGGAACAATTTAAGAATAAAAATGAATAATAACAGCTGTAGATTATAACCCACCAAATAAAGTAGGAATCTGTGAGTTCATACTGATAGTAAACAGAGATAGATAGATAGATGGCAGGCAGATAGCAGGCAGGCAGATGATGGCAGGCAGGCAGGCAGACAGATAGTTTTCAGAGCGCAGATCTCAGGAGGTCCTGGACATGGACATGGATCTTGAGAAAAAGGCAATTTAGGAAGCACAAACTGATTCTCCTCCAGTTCCAAATGATCTCAGGCAATTCTCAGAACTTCTTTATATCACTATTTTCTCATCTGTAAAATGGAACTATGTGAGTGAACTTAGGCAAGTCTCATAACTTCTATATATTATGTTTTCTCATTTATAAAATGGAAGTGTATGGCAAAATATTCTTCCCACCCTCCCCACCTGCACCATTGACCCCAAATTGGAAAGAAAAAATATATCATGTGCAGAATTGTGAAGAATCCCTCTGTAACTAGCTGGCTAGATTGGGCAGTATGATTGGCTAGTTTGGGTGAAAGATAAACCAACATCTGTCCTGAAGAGTTGGTGGAGGGGTAAGCATCTAGAAAACACAGCTGCCTGGAAACACACGTGGCAGTTTAGTCTGGGGGCCTGGATGACGAGAATGAGAAAGCAGGTCGTTAGGAAAACCATACAGTCAGAAAGCAAAACAAAACTTTCAAGCAAATTCTGACCTGACCAATTACCCTGGAAACAGTTTGCCACAAGAAAATTATACTAGTAAAATTCAGCCATTTTTAAATTAGCATTTGTTGGCTAGATGAAAAGAAGTTCTAATCTAGGACTAAGTAGACCAAAAGAATCCCTCCTGTATTACTGTATTATTTACTTACTAGTAGTCCAAAAAAAAAAAAATTTTTTTTTAGTACTCCTGTAGTCATTCATTTATGTAACGTATGAATGTGCACATGTGTGTATGTGCATGTATGTGTGGCATGAAGTTGTTCACAATCCTCGTTATCCTTTTAATATCTGTAGAATCTGTCATGATGTCATCTCTCTCATTCCTGCTATTGGTAATTTGCATTTTCTCTTTTTCCTTCCTGATCAAGTGTATTACGTATGTGCCTTGTGTGCATTTGTGTGTATATGTGTATGTGTGTGTGTGTGTGTGTCTGCATATATGCATGTGTGTGTGTGTGTGTGTACGTACAGGTATATGCATGTGGTGTTTGTGTGTATGCATTGAGTGTAGGCTCTAGGCCCTGGATACACTGGTGAAAGGGAGAGGCAAGATTGCTGCCCTCATAGGCTAGTTTCCAGTGGGAATTTTAAACAGCAGATTGACACTAGGCTTTGAGATTCTTTGAAGTCTAGGACTGACTATACCAAATTCATCTATGTCTAGCATCCTGTTGCTGTAGAGTCGAGTCGATTCTGACTCAGAAAGACCCTATAGGACAGAGTAGAACTGCCTCATAGGGCTTACGAGGAGCAGCTGGTAGATTTGAACTGCTGACCTTTTGTTTAGCAGTGGAGCTCTTAACCACTGCACCACCAGGGCCCCAGGTCTAGCATAAAAAAAAAAAAAAAGCAAAAACCCATTGCCTTCAAGTCAATTCTGACTTAAAGCCACCCTATAGGACAGAGTAGAACTGCCCAATAAGGTTTCCAAGGAGGACCTGCTGGATTTGAAACACCAACCTTTTGGTTAGCAGCTGTAGCTCTTAACCACTATGCCACCAGGGTTTTCATATAGTGCTTTATAAATACTAATTGCTCAATTAATGTCTGCTAGATAATTTTTTTTTAAGTTAGAAACGTCATCTTCAGCTTGAAATCTCTGTTGAAACTGTGATTTGTGCAAATATAAATTGTTCAACATGAACATATGTATCTCTATTTTAGCATATATAAAGATAAACCAACCAAATCAAACTCTCTGCTGTTGAGTCGGTTCCAACACATAGCAACCCTATAGGGCAGAGTAGAGCTGCCCCCTAGGGTTTCCAAGGCTATAAATCTTTGTGGAAGCAGACTGCCACAACTTTCTTCCACAGAGCAGCTGGTGGGTTTGAACCATTGACTTTTCAGTAAGCAGCTGAGTGCTTTAACCACTGCACCAGCAGGGCACCTGTCTTAGTCATCTAGAGCTGCCATAACAGAAATACCACAAGTAGATGGCTTTAACAAAGAGAAATTTGTTTTCTCACAGTCTCATAAGCTGGAAGTCCAAATTCAGGGCTTCAGTTCCAGGGGAAGGCTTTCTCTCTCTGTCGGCCCTGGAGGAAGGTCCTTCTCTTCAATCTTCCCCTGGACTAGGAGATCCTCCATGCAGGAACTCCAGGTCCAAAGAAAGCGCTCTGCTCCCTGTGCTTCTTTCTTGGTGGTATGAGGCCCCCAATTCTCTGCTTGTGTCCCTTTCCTTTTATCCCTCGTAAGATAAAAGGTGATGCAGGCCACACCCCAGGGAAACATCCTTTCCATTGGGTCAGGAATCAGACCTGAGCAAGGGTGTTACATTCCACCCTAATCTCTTTAACCACAGGCAGAGATTATGATTTATAACACATAGGCAAATCACAAAATGGAGGACAACCACACAATACTGGAAATCATGGCCTAACCAAGTTGATGCATTTTTGGGGGGACACAATACAATCCATGACAGCTCCCTTATATAAAGATAGATATATGTGTATGAATACATACATATATATATTTATAAATAAATATTTACATATAGTTTGAGTAGTACTGTTCTAATCTGTCAACAGAATCTAATCTAGCTACTTTAATCAGAAAGGGATTTATTAGAATGTATGGGTGACATTCCATACCTCCAGGAAGGCCAGAGAACGAAGACTGGACGCTACACAACCAGGAAAAACTGCAGACAGGAAAACATCCTACCCACTCTGAGACTGTCCTAGCAGAAACCACATTGCTGCCATGGCTCACTTCTTCCCCCTGGATCTTTCCTCAGAGCTGCCCCAGAAGAACTCAGCCTCTCCACCAGCAGGCCACACGTTGTTCACTCTCTTCTCCAAATCTCGCATGTGTGTAAACCTGAACCACATATGGAACCCTCACTGCAAGAGAAAGTGGGCAATATGTCCCCTCAGTACCGAAAAGCATACTAGAAAGGGAGTTGTAATGAGCACTGATCAAGCCAATCCACCAGGAAGTCCCTGAGAGTCCCTCAGTTTATGCTGTTTGTCATATCCAGCTGACTGGTTGGGACCGTGTTTCTGGAGAGGACCACAAACACAAGTGTAAGATAAAACTGCAGCTCCTGGAATGAGTGGAGGTGAGAAGGACAAATCCCCTCCTCAACTCCTATCCCCCATCCCCTGCACGCTAGTGCCAAGCAAGAAGGAACCCTACACATCTGGAGAATATTTGGTTTTAAAACCGAGCTGAGTTACACTTCCTCGGAGAAAAGCATTGCCTGCCTGATAATGCCTGACAGATGGTGGCTGCACTTGAGGTTCACTGGCCAAAATCTGAACCCTCGTCTCCTGCGTGGACGGGGAGAATTCTACCCTAAAACCATCAATGTCTTGTTGTGCCTCCTCTAGCCAGTCTCCATTTCTCTGATTTTTTGAAGAGGGATATTCTGTCTTTCACTTTTATTTTGTCCCAAATGATACAGCCCAGCCTCAATCTTGATAACATCAAAACCACCTCATGCTTTCTTTGCTTCGAGAGAAACACTACCTATGTCTACTGCATAATTTAGAGTCTCCTTTCAGAGTTATCATCTCATTTACCTAAAAACAGTTATTTCTCTGACAAGTAAGAGACTGAACAATCTATTTTTAACAAAGAAAACCATGTGAAACTCACTTTTTAAAGTTAATTGTAGGATATTACTTTATTCCTTTTGCAACCAGGTAGCTTCTAAATAAAAAGAACACAATATGCTAAAGAAGCTATTTGGGAACAGACACCAGTATTCTAGCAAAACACATCTAATGCCTAATTATTTTAAACAAATATCTCATTCACAGACATCACAGAAAATCAGAAACTGCCTATTAGGCTGTGAGATATGAAAAGCACTTGATCAAGAAGAAAATACTCTTTTTAAAAGAGGTAATGAGAGAAGCATATTTAACATTTCCATATTTTTTACACTGAGATTTCCTATTAATTTATTTGAGTTAGGAAAAATATATATCCTTCTACTGGAAACACACTCACTCTGGTCTTTTCTGTTTCCTTTGTGAGCTCCTCCTCTGCCTAATATCTAGCTACAGGTTCTCAGTGCTCTTGCCGAGGGCTTCTTTCTCTACCTGCTTTCCCTAATGCTTCTTATCCCTTCTTACGGCTTTATGTCACACCTAAAGGACGATGGCTACCATATTTACCCACCACCCTTCTGTCAGTTGTCATACTGTCATGGTTTACATACTGCTGTGATGCTGGAAGCTATGCCACTGTTATTTCAAATAACAGCAGGGTCACCCATGGTAGACAGGCTTCAGCACAGCTTCCAGCCTAAGATGAACTGGGAAGAAGGTCCTGGAGATCTACTTCCAAAAATCAGCCAATGAAAATCCTGTAGATCACAATAGAACATCATCTGACCCATTTGCTCTGGAGACATTGTCAGGAGGGATCAATCGCTGGAGAAGGACATCATGTTTGGTGAAGCAGAGGGCCACTGAGGGCAAAGAAGACCCTCGGTGGGATGGATTTTCAGTAGCTACAATCACAGATTCAAACATGATGTAAAAACCCCCAGGATAAGGCAATGTTTTGTTCTGTTGTACGTGGGGTCACCATGCTTTGGAGCTGACTTGATGGCAGCTAACAACATCACAACAAGGTATTTACATCATCAAACCTGCCTTCCCCTCTGAGCTCCAGACATGGATACGCACCAATCCTCTTGACGAGTCCACTTGGTTGTCCCAGGAGTAACTTACACTCAAACTGAACCCTTGAATCTCCCCTCAGAATTTCTTCTCCTCCTGACTGCCTAATCTCAGTAAATGGTCCCAGCATTCACCTAGCATTCACCTACCCAGTAAACCCAGTGCCTTCGAGTCAATTCCAACTCATAGCAACCCTATAGGACAGAGTAGAACTGTCCCATAAAGTTTCCAAGGAGCACCTGGCGGATTCGAACTGCCGACCTTTTGGTTAGCATTCACCTAGTACCTTCAAATCCAAAACCTAGAGTCACCCTTGGCCCACCTCTCTGTCACACTCCACAACCAGTCCTTCACTGAGCTTTGTCAATACAATATCTCAAATTTAACTCAAAGTTGCTCATTGCTCTCTGTCTCCACTGCCAGCTCACTCCACCAAGCCATCAGCATCTCTCGCCCACATAACCTCTGTAGGCTCCTAGCTGGTCTTCCCACATTCAGTCTTGTTCACTCTCTAAACTATGGTCTGAGCAGCAATCATGGTGCTCTTTGTAAAACATAAATGGGCTCCGGTTACTATTCTGTTCAAAATCTTTCAATAGATTGAAAAGTATTTTCCAAAGATGGCCACAATCATTTCCCTCTCACATGCTCTTCTATAATGTGACCATGACTCTTCCCCATCAAGAGGTGGAGTGTAATTCTCTTCCTCCTGAATCTGGGCTGGCTTTGAATCACTTATAATTAATAAAATGCAGAGAAAGCGACACTGTGTGACTTCCAAAGCTAGGTCAGAAAAGACCACGATGCTTCCACCTGGTTCCTGGAGACCTTTGCTTTGGGGAAGCCAGCTGACATGTGGAAGTCAACTATCTTGACCACCATTCCGGAAAGGCCTCAGCTGAGCTCCCTGTATCAACTGCCAGCCATGAGTGAAACATCTTTGCTGTTCAGTCCAATAAAGGGCTCAGCTGATTGCAGCCCCAGCCGATATCTGACTGTAATCAATATGAACTCTGTGTGAAAACCACCCATCTGAGCTCTTCCTCAATTACTGGACCAACAAAATTGTAAGCAAAAGAAAAATTGTTTTTATATCACTAAATTTTGGGGTAATTTTTTTATATAGCAATTGTGACTGGATCAGTATCCCACTGTTCTTAGGAAAAAATAGAAAATCCTTTCTGGAACCTACATTGCTCTGTCTTTCTTCTAGCTACTACTTGTGCCTTGCTCACCAGGCTTCTACCACACCGATCCCTCATGAGGAACTTTGCTCAGGCTGTCATGCTCCCTGCCTGGAATGCAGTCTTCACCTGGTCAACAACAACTCAGCCCTCAGGTCTTAAATGTCACTTCCTCAAGGAGGACTTCCCTAACTCTCCAAGCAAAGCTAAATTGTTGTTGGTTGCCATGGATTCAACTCCAACTCATGGTGACCCCGTGTACAACAGAACGAAACATTGTCCAGTCCTGCTGTCTTTGGTATGCTGGAATCCGTTGTTGTGGGCACTGTTTATTTCAAGTGTCTTCCAACCTAGAGGGCTCATCTTCCAGCACTATCTTGGACAATCTTTGTTGTGATCCATAGAGTTTTCACTGACTAATTTTCAGAAGTAGATCACATGTCTTTCTTCCTAGTCTGTCTTAGTCTGGAAGCTCTGCTGAAACTTGTCCAACATGGGCGACCCTGCTGGTATTTGAAATAAGGTGGCATTGCTTCCAGCATCACAGCAATACATAAGCCACCACAGTATGACAAGCTGACATACAGGTGGTGAAAAGTTAAATTAGGCCCTCTTATTAAGATTGCTTATAAACCCTGGCATTTCTTTCTAGCATTTGTCAGAGTTTATAATTAAGTGATTCTGAAGTGATAAATTAAAATGTCTGTTCCTCTACTTGTTTATAAACTCTGTAGGGTAGAGATTATGCATCTTCTTTTCCACTATATACCCAGCACCAGCCCACAGGTCTAGCCCTTATTTCAATAATTAGCTGTATATAGTGAACAAATTGCCATGTGTGCTAAAGAAGACATAACAAAAACTTCATTCATCCAACCATTCATTTACCCTTACAGAGAACAATCTTGCTACAAGTGCTTACAACGTCCTCCAGAATCCGGTCCTTAAGTCCTCTCATTACGCTCACCCACCCACCTCCCCTTTCTCTTTATCCTCCCCTTCTCCCTCTCTCCACACTCATGTACATGGCCCAGGCACCGTGCAGTTCTCTGAAACAGCCAAGGCCGCTCTCACCTCAGACCTCAAATGTGCTCTACCTTATGCTTAGAACACCCTTTCCTCTATTCTCCATCACCAACCTCTTTTTATCCTCCCCCTCGTAACCTTTTGGAGTCCCTGCACGGTGCGAATGGTTAAAGTGCTCAGCTGTTAACCAAAAGGTTTAACATTGGAGTTCACCCAGTGGCACATCAGAAGAAAGGTCTGGTGATCTACTTCCAGAAAATTAACCATTGAAAATCCTACGGAGCACAGTTCTATTCTGACACACATGGGGTCATCGTGAGCCAAAGCCTGTTAGACAGCAACTGGTTTGATTTTGGCTTTTATCAGTGAAGGGAAGGAGGAAGCTAAAAAAATACATGGCATGCAGTGAGGAGTTTTGCCTGTTTTTTTGTTTATTTGTCTAAGATGGATGAAACTTCAGCAAAATTGTCCAGTGATGGGAAGGAGTAGGAGGAAAGGGAGAGGTTGCAGGTGCAGGAGAGAAAGGATGATTAAAGGAGTGAGCATGGTGGGCTGAGACACACGGTCCTCTTGCTGAGGGACAAGAGAAGGAAGAAAGGACAGGTAGCACAGGGACACCTCCTGCAGGTCCACTCTTTGCCTTTCTCCACCTGGCAGTGCCCAGAGGCTGACCTTGAGGAGCTACATCAAGAGGTCCCAGGCTCCCCAGCTTCTCTTGGGATCAACCAATGGGAAGTCCTGGCAAGAGAATGGCAGGAAGGAAGAAAGAGAAGTGAGAATGTTTAGTCCCAGTCCCTCCTTATTGGGTTGCCTCTGGCTGGCTGCTTCCTTGCCTTCTGAAGGTCATCAGTTCCTGTTGAGTTGATTCCAACTCATGGTGACATCATGTGTGTCAGAATGAACCATGCTCTATAGGGTTTTCAATGGCTGGTTTTTCAGAAATAGATCACCAGGTCCTTCTTCCAAGGTGCCTCTAGGTAGACTTAAACCTCCAATCTTTCCATTAGCAGCCGAGCACATTAACCATTTGCTCCACCCAGGGGCTCCCTTCAAAGACCATAGGTCTTCTACAAATGGTCCTCTTCACACTCTCTCCTTTGGGATTCCAGATGCTACTACCCTGGTGTCATGGATTCAGTTGTGTCACCCAAAAATATCTGTCAACTAGGCTAGGTCATGATTCCCAGTATTGTATGATTGTCCACCATTTTGTCATTTGATGTGATTTCCCTATGTATTGTAAATCCTATCACTATGATATAAAAAGATGGATTAGTGGTAAAAAAAAAAAATTTCTATATTGATGAGATCTACAAGATTAGATAGTGTCTTAAGTCAATCTCTTTTGAGATATAAAATGAAGAAGTGAGCAGAGAGACATGGAGACCTCATACCATTAAGAAAGCAGTGCTGGGAGCAGAGCATGTCCTTTGGACCTGAGGTTCCTGCCCTGAAATGCTCCCAGACCAAGGGAAGACAGATACATCACAAGGACCTTCCTCCAGAGCCAACAGAGAAAGGAAGCCTTCCCCTGGAGCTGGTGCCCTGAATTTGAACTTTCAGCCTACTAGACTGTGACAGAATAAACATTTTGTTAAAGCCATTCACTTGTGGTATTTCTGTTATAGCAGCACTAGATGACTAAGACACCGGGGGACTGTAATTGGGAGGATGGGGGTCTCCACTGTTACTAGCACCAGGTAACCTACTATCCCACGTGGTTCCCCACACCCACCATTGTAAACAGTCCTAACTTAAGTGTAACATCCGTTTCCTGCACAGCCCCAACAGATACAGGTAGGAAGGCTGGTGATTAAGAAGATGGAAAGAGCAAGAAAAAGATTATGAAGCAGGCAACAGACTCAACATCTGCCACTATCCCCACTAAAGTAGAAACCTAAAACATTAAAACAATATTACGGTTAAATTCAGAAGTAAAACGAAAGGACTGAAGGGTTTTCATCTATATAAAAATGTGTGGAAAGCCTCTCAGTGAACAGAGTCCTCTTCCATTGAACAGTGGGAGCAAGCTTTTCTTTTTTCCACTTAAAGTTCTGAGCTAACAGAGTCAAGTTCATGAGAGATTATGGAAAACAAACCAGAGGAGTTATTTTATTCCTTTTTCATTTACCCACACACGGCAACCTTGGAACCTCACCCTTGCCATGCACATCACAAAGGGCTCTGCAAGCTATAATACCTTGGAACCTCACCCTTGCCATGCACATCACAAAGGGCTCTGCAAGCTATAATACTTTAAATGAGTTTTTTCCTTTCTCTCTAAATTTTTCTGAGTCAAAAAAAATTTTTTTTCTTTAATAAATGCCTGAATCAGGGTAGGTGATTCTACCTGAAATCCACTGGGCCTGTGTCAACCCTTGAAATGACTCCAGCATCGGAAATGAAGGAAAAATAATGAAAGTGTAAATGAGAGATCCCCATCCAAGTTTATTTGCCACCATCTTCAACAGCCCCACTAGCCTAGAGTTTTTATACCACATCCGGAGTGCATATTGACTACAGGAAACAATTCATGTTATCCTCATGCCAATCCTACCAGGGAAGTACCACTGATCTCCTATTTTCAGATGTTGTTGTTGAATGGCATTGATTTGATTCCGACTCCTAACGACCCTGTATGGTAGAGTAGAACTGTCCTCATAGTGTTTCCAAGGTTATAATCTTTAAGGGAATAGATCACCAGGTCTTTTCTCTCACGGAGCTGCTGGTGGGTTCGAGCTGTTGACCTTTTGGCAGCCGAGCACTTAACCACTGTGCCAAAAAAATAAAAGCCAAACCTGTTGTTTCCAAGTCAATTCCAAATCATAGCAACTCTATAGGACAGAGTAGAACTGCCACATAGGGTTTCCAAGGCTATAAATCTTTACAGAAGTAGGCTGCCACATCTTTCTTCCATGGAGTGGCTACTGGGTTCTAACCACTCACCTTTCAGTCAGCAGCCAAGTATTTTAACCACTGCACCACCAGGGATCCCTATTTTCAGATAAGAAAACAAAAACACAGAGAGGGTAAGTAAGTCACCAAAAGTCACACGTTTCCCCAACAGGGCAGAAGGATCGTCAGGGTTCGACTGATAACTAGAACACTTAAGAGATGAGCTTTTCGCCAGTGAGTGGCTATCAAGGATACTCCACTGGTCTCACCCCTACGGGGGCAAGGGAGAATGAAGAAAACTAAAGATACAAGGGAAAGATTAGTCCAAAGGACTAATGGACCACATCTACCATGGTCTCCACCAGACTGAGCCTAGTACAACTAGATGGTGCCCTGCTACCACCATTGACTGGTCTGATGGGGATCACAGTAGAGGTCCTCAGACAGAGCTGAAGAAAAATATGGAACAAAATTTTCACTCAGAAAAAAAGGCTGAACTTGCTGGCCTGACAGAGACTGGAGAAACCCTGAGAGTATGGCCCCCAGACACCCTTTCAGCTCCGTAATGAGGCCACTCCTGAGGTACACCCTTCAGCTAAAGAGTGGACAAGCCCATAAAACAAAACAAGACTAAAGGGGCACACCAGCCCTGGGGCAGGGACTAGAAGGCAGGAGGGGACGGAAAGTTGGTATTAGGGAACCCCAGGTTGAGAAGGGAGAGTGTTAACATGTTGTGGGGTTGTTGACCAATGTTATAAAACAATATGTGTACTGTTTAATAAGAAACTAGTTTGTTCTATAAACTTTCATCTAAAGTACAATAAAAAAGGGGAAAAAAAACAGAGAGATGAGCTTGTTTTTCTTTCTTTTTACTTGTTAAAGGATGTTCTCTTACTTGGAGAAAGATGAGCCTTTTTTGGCCTCAAACTTCTTCCAGAAATAGCCCTCATCTTTACCCTACTATAACCCCCGGGGAAAGAAAGATTCCCAAATCACCTTTATGATGGTTAATTTTACCTGTCAACTGGGCTAGGCAATGTAGATGTTGCTGTGAAGATATTTTGTAGATGTGGCTAACATTGACAATCAGCTGACTCTAAATAAAGGAGATTGCCTTCCATAATGTGTGCGGGCCTCATCCAATCAATTAAAGGACTTACGAGCAAAAACTGAGGTTTCCAAGAGGAGAAGGAATTTTGCCTCTAGATTATAACAGAAATCATGAGTTTCCAGACCAGCAGAGGGATAGGGAAGCTGGATTAATGGAAGTGGAGTAACCAGAATGGAAGTAATCAGACTGTTAACACAATGTGGAAAATATAACCCATGCCACTGAAAAAATATATGTATAGACACTGTTAAATGAAGACCAAATTTGCTATGTAAACTTTCACCAGAAACACAAAAAAGATATTTTTTATAAAGTGGGTGCGCTCCCACCTCTGCCCTCTCTCTCACTCAGTGACCTTGAGCAAACCACTAAATTCTTAGAAACCCAGTTTCTTAATTTGCAAATTAATGAGATGTTTCAATCTATCAGAAATTACAAACTGGCTGTCTGCAGAATATGCGAGGCTAAGATACTTTGTGTTTTTCACATACTTTATTTTTAGCATATCAAGATATTTTACATAAAAATTCAAAGTTCCAACTTTTATTTAAAAAATCAAAAGAGGATTTTCCACTTAGGGATGTAGAGAGCTGGAAAGAGTATTTCTTCTGCTCTACTCTTACACACACAAAAAAAAATTCCAGGTAAACTGAAAGTTCACAAATTTTCTTGAAAACATCGTTGAGCTGAAGTGGCAGTGAATTGAGTTATCCTAAAATATGAGAAGATACAGGCTCCAGCTGGGAGAGATAGGACCTGTGGCAGACACAGTAGGACACCAGTAGGGAAAGTTCAGCTGGGGCAGTTCATGACTCGGTGGAGCACAGGGCCAGCAAGAGAGTGTGGAGCCCCATGGGCTGTAGATATCGTGGAATTTTAGCCCCCTTGCTGAATATTTCTCTGCAGACCTCACTTGCCAAAGCACTAAGAAAAAGTCCCATGTGGTACAGGCCTGGGAAAGGAGAACAGTGGCTGCTTTCAAAGGGAACAAAATGCCACCAAGACCCTTCTCCCCTATCTTCCTATGGTAACCCAAAAAAAACCAAACCCATTGCCATGGAGTCAATTCCAAGTCATGGCAGCTTCATGAGTTACAGAGTAGAACTCTGTTCCATAGGGTTTTCTGGGCTCAAACATACTTACTATTGTGAGGATGGCACAGGACTGGGCAACACTTCCTCCTTTAGTACATAGGGTCGCTATGAGTCAGAACCAACTAGATGGCACCTAACAACAATCTCTATGGAAGCAGATCACCAGGCCTCTCTTCCATGGTGCCACTGAGTGGGTTTGAACCACCATTCTCTTGGCTGGTAGTCAAGCACAAACCACTTGTGCCACCCAAGGATCATTCTTCCTGTGGTACACATGGCTTAATCATTGTGGGTGTTGAGGCGGGAGGTGCACTGTCATCATTAAGGTGTTGCTGAGAGCTCATTGCAACTGAAGAAAAAACAGAAGACAAACTATCTGTTGGGGACACCCAGGAATATCTCTTAGGCAAGAACTACAGTTGGGGGAGGAGCAAGAGCAGTGAGAACCCTGGTGCTCCAGAAGCACAGTGCTTGCCTAAGACTGAGACTAAAACAGAAGAAAAGAGAAAGTCCTTCCTCAACTTCCACCACAAGGATAGCAGGGTAGAGTAACAATTGGCAGTTGAACAGTGCTGCAAGATTTGTAAGGCTATGAAGAAAGACTTACCCTGTAGAATAGCACAAAGAGAAGACCTAGCTGGCAGTTATCTAAGATGTATCTATTGGTACCAGCACATTCGGAGCAAAGGAGAATGAAGAAAACCAAAGACATAAGAAAATATTAGTCCAAAGGATTAACAGACCGCATGAACTACAGCCACCATCAGCCTGAGCCCAGAAGAACTGATGGTATCCAGCTACCATCACTGACTGCTCTGACAAGGATCACAATAGAGGGTCCAGGGCAGAGTGGGAGAAAAATGTAGAACAAAATTCAAGTACAAAAAGACGAGAATTACTGGTTTGACAGTGACTAGAGGAACCTCCAAGACTATGGCCCCCTGGCACCTTGCTAACTCAGAACTGAAGCCACTCCTGAAGTCCACCTTTTTTTAGAGGAACCTCCAAGACTATGGCCCCCTGGCACCTTGCTAACTCAGAACTGAAGCCACTCCTGAAGTCCACCTTTCAGCCAAAAATTAGAAAGGCCTATAAAACAAACAATAACACACATGAGGAATGTGCTTCTTAGTTCAATCAAGTATATGAGACCAAATGGGTAACACCTGCCCAAAAGCGAAGATGAGAAGGCAGGAAGGGACAGGAAAGCTGTCTGAATGGACACCAAGAACCCAAAGTGGAAAGGGAAATGGGAAGAGTGTTGACACATTGCAGGGATTGCAATTCACATTCACAAAACAATATGTATATAAAATTTTTGAATGAAAAACTAATTTACACTGTAAACTTTCACCTAAAATACAATAGAATTAAAAAAAAAAAAAAAAGAGAGAGAGAAGACCTAAAGCTGAAGGTAAAGCAGACATCAAGAAACACCCTCCGTAGAAGAAGAGAGGAAGAAGGAGTGTCAGGAACAGGAGGAAGAAATGGAAGGCATTAATTGCCTCCATGAATTACCTCCTTTGCTATGAAACCAGAAGAACTGGATGGTGCCCAGCTACTGTTAATGAACATTTTGGTGAAAGATTCTATAGAACAATCCTGATCAAAAGGGAGAAAATAAAGAACAAAATATGAAATTCTCATGGAACCCAGGCTTTCTGGAGCCATGGAGGCTGGATGAACCCCCCAAACTATTGCCCTGAGATAATCTTTAAAGCTTAAACCAAAAATATCCCCTGAAGTCTTCCTTAAATCAAACAAGACCAAGAAGAAAAAAAAAAACAAATCCTGTTGCCATCAATTAATTCGATTCATGAGTCAGTAGTTCAGCTTAATTAGTAAAGAATTAGCATGTCTTGAGCATTATCCTCATTTAACATCTATCTATATGGGATCAACCTGAAAGGTTGAAAAAGACACGGGGCAGCGAGTTCACGTTAATGGAGGAGGAATAATTCAGAAAGGGGGGGTGAGAATGGTTGTACAACATGAAGAATGTAATCAATGTCATTGAATTATACACACAGAAATAGTTGAATTGGTATATGCTTTGCTGTGTCTACTTCTTTGCTGCGTACGTTTTCACAACAAAAAAATCAAAATAAAGAGGAAAAAAAATCCTTCGGCAAACCAGCCCCCACCCTGAACACAAGGTATCATCTACAGATTTTTTAAAAAGCTACCTGAAAAATTACAAATAAATAAATAAAGCAGAAGAAGAACCATCCACACTGCCTCCATAATTCCCCCTGGCAACAACTGGTTAGACTGAACGAGGAGTATGCTCTTGACTTTGCCTTAGTTTCCATATCACCCAGTCTGCAAAACATACTTATGTTGACTGCATGTAGCTGTTTGAGTTTGGGGCCCATGCTTATGAGACCAGAAGACGTCATTCAACTCTAGTACTCCTACAATACTTAATCATGCCAATATTTCATACAACATTCCCAACTCCATGATCTCCTCCCCTTACCTATGCTCCTCTTCAGGTCAGGCCACCTCTGCTTTTACTTCAGCTATTGAAAGGCTGCCTTCTCAGCACTTCCTGCTCTCTTCTCATTCTGGTCTCACCACCACCACCCCAGCCCTTGAATTACAAGAGAATATATTGCTTAGTAACTGTGTTTCTATTATTTTCATTTATATTAATGCCAAATAAAATGAATAATTTAAGATTATTTTGCTTTCCAAGATTATGTACAAAATCCCCCAGGATTTAAAAACTTTAGATTATGTTTAAGAAACTATTTTATAGTTAAAGAAGTTACTTTAAAGAAGCGTCAGACGGAAGATGATTGGCTTAAAGTCTATAAAAACCAGTTGCCGCTGATTTGACTCCAACTCCTGGCGACCAAAGTGTGTCAGAGTAGGACTGTGCACTGTAAGGTTTTTAATTGCTGGTTTTTTGCCAAGTAGATCGCCAAGCCTTTTTTCCAAGATGCCTCTGGGTAGTCTAGAACCTCCAACCTTTTAGTTAGCAGGCAATGACATTAACTGCTTACACCACCCAGGGACTTCAGAATCTACGAAACCCACTAAACCAAATTCATTGCCACCTAGTCAATTCTAACTCATAGCGATCCTATAGGACAGAGCAGAACTGCCCCATAGGGTTTCCAGCGAGCGGCTGGTGGATTTGAATGGCTGACCTTTGGTTAGCAGCTGAGCTCTTAACCACTGCGCCACCAGGGCTCAGAATCTATAAAGGGGGACTCAAAAGCAAGATGCATTTCCAGAGTGCCCTGAGCAAATGGCATGAAAACTCCAGCTCCCCTGCAGGAGTAGTCTTCCAATGGAGATTGGTATATCAGACTATCACAAGTTAATGACACTAGTTGTTTGCTCTGATGTGAAGTCCATCAAGTGAGTTCCTGGTTAGTATTTGGCTTCCCAGATAGCTTTAATACAGGGAGAGAAAACTCTGATTGGCTGGCACAAGAATACACTGCTTGGAGGTTGTATTTCTCATATTACCCAAAACCCAACTCATATTAATCATTGTAAATTAACAAACAGAAGACTTTACACCAGTGTTCACTGAAGCAATTTTCACAATAGCCAGAAGGTGGAAACAACTGAAATATCCATTGACAGATGAATGGATAAACGGAATGTGGTATATACAAACAATGGGATACTACTCAGCCATAAAGAGAAATAAAGTCCCAATACATGCCACAACATGGACAAACCATGAAAACATCATGCTCAATGAAATAAGTCAGTCACAAAAGGACAAACACTGTATTGTCTCACTTATATGAAATACATAGAAACCAAAGATTACTAGTGGTTACCTGGGGTGTGAGGGAGGGGAAAAAAGGAAAGCTTTTGCTTAGGGGCAGTCAGTTTATGCTAACATGGTGGAATGATTTAGAAAAGGCTCAAGAGTGGTTATGCAACTTGAAGAATATAATCAATGTCATTGTGTTGTACATGTAGAAATTGTTGATATTGCGTATGTTTTGTAAAAAAATTAACAAATTGACATTCTGGTTATTTATCAGTCTTTTTACCGTTAAGAAAGTATGAGTCAGTCTCTCTGCCATTCTTCAAGCTGCGAACACAGACAAAATTGAGTTTCTACACTTGCAATACTAAACTCCATCACCCCCAAAGATATTGTTTTGGATAAAGCCCACTTGCCACTCTAAGTATAATCTCTATATTACATTCCTCAGTTTATATATTTTTCTTTCTCAATAACTTCATATTTCTGGCACCCAAAGCAGTGTCTAGTGCACTATAGAAGGTAAGTAAATGGATATGGCCTGTAACTCATAGGAGTAATGCCTGACTCAGAAAGACAAAGGGGTTTTTGCCTTTATTTGTTAAATCAAGTCTAAATAGTAAGGTTTACACTCATGATATAGTGAGGTAAAACTTAACCATAACTACTAATTAAAGCATACACTGTATACAAATGACAATTTGAGTGCTTGTATCATCTTCATAAATAACTTTGTAAACACCATGCTGGTGAGCTTAGAGCTTAGGTGACCCCAAGTCATTTAAAAGATTGCTTTCCTTGCAGTACCAAATCCAGATTTTGCTACATGACGAATCCAGTGTGCTTCTTCCACCAATGGTTTGGTTTTATGTATCATATATACTATCACATTGGTGCATTCTTTTTCCAACTCCATTTTTTAAATTGTTTTTTTTTCATCTGACAGTAACACATGCTGTTGTTGTTGTTGACCCCCAACTCATGGTGACCCCACAACAAAATGAAATGCTGCTCAGTCCCACACCATCCCTGTGATCACTTATGGATCAGACAGTTGTGATCCATAGGCCTTTCATTGGCTGATTTTTGGAAGTAGATTGCCTGGTCATTCTTCCTAGTCTGTCTTAGTCTGGAAGCTCTGCTGAAACCTGCTCAGCATCATAGCAATACACAAGCCTTGACTGACAGATGGGTGGTGGCCATACATGAGGTACATTGGCCAGTGAGCAAACCTGGATCTCCCACATGGAAGGTGAAAAGTCTACCACTGAACCACCAATGCCTCTCAATGTTAATCACATAATAACAGATGGATGTAAAACAAACCTCTCATTGGCCCACCATCTAGAGACAAACCCAGTTAATAACTTCCCACATTTCTTTCCAGTCTTTTTGCTCTGCATAATTTTTTATATTAAATAAAAACTCATGTGCATTGATTTTTAATAATGTCTATTTTTCAGTATACAGAAGCAATGTGAGCAGTTGTAGAAAATTTGGAAAATATGGCAAAGTATGAATGAAGTATGTAAATTAAAACCTCCCCACCCAAAGACAACACTGCGAGTCAACACTCATGTTACTTACTTGCAGGTTTTTATGTGTCTATAGTTTTACATATATGTTGTCATGGATTGAATTGTGTCCCCCCAAAATATCTGGCAACTTAGCTGGGCAATGATTCTCAAAATTTTGTGATTGTCCACCATTTTATGTGATTGTCCACCATTTTATGTGACTTTCCTCTCTGTTGTAAATCCTATCACCATGTTGTAATAAGATGGATTAGTGGCAGTTTTATTGATGAGGTCTACAAGATTAGGTAGTGTTTTAAGCCAATCTCTTCTGAGATATAAATGACAGAAGCAAGCAGAGAGACAGGGGAACCTCATAAAACCGAGAAAGCAGCACCAGGAGCAGAGTGCATCCTTTGGACCTGAGGTTCCTGAGCTGAGATGCTCCCAGACCAAGGGAAGACTGATGAGAAGGACCTTCCTCCAGAGCCAAGAGAGAGAGAAAGACTTCCCCAGGGCTGACTCCCTGAATTTGAGCCTGTAGCCTACTAAACTGTGAGAGAATAAATTTCTCTTTGTTAAAAGCCTCCTACTTTTGGTATTTCTGTTATAGCAGCACTAGATGACTAAGACAGACGTGATTACAAATTTGAGTATAATCAACACAGAAGCATAGTTCTGAAAAAAAGTTTCAGTCATTAGTATTAACTGAAGGGTGATCTGCTGGATCTTCTGGGTTTAAGTACAGAGGGGATTAGTGAGAACCTGTTGCCATCGTGTTGATTCTGACTTATAGCGACCCTATAGGAAAGACTAGAACTGTCCCATAGGGTTTCCAAGTAGTGGATGATGGATCTGAACTGCTGACATTTTGGTTAGCAGCCAAGCTCTTAACCACCATACCACCAGAGCTCCAGATTGGTGAGGGTAGGAATTAGATCTCTGCTTCAATGTGGCTTTGCAAAATATGGCAACGCATTTGCACCACAGTTGGCGCTGAGTTCTGCAGCCTTTCCTGCTCGAGTGGGAAGAACTGCCCTGGAGGGCTTTGCCGTTTTCCCATGTTCTGCAGAGAGCAACCTGAGATGACAGCTTTAAAAGTGTTCTCCTTTGTACCATCACTGCAGCCAAGGAGGAATTTATCAGAATGGGGTGCATTTTTTTGTAGCATGAAAATAAAATATAAAAGTCAGATTGATTTTGTTTTTTAAAAAATTCTAAGATCGTCTGAGGAGTAAGAAGGAGAAGCCTGACCCAGAGCAATTTCATGGCTCATCTTATTCCAATTAGATGGCTGTCAGGGCTCATGGAAATTCTATTTTGTCAGGGATGCCCCCTCCTGCCTAGTAAATACTGATGGAAGAGATTGCACAAGTAAATACAGAGTCTGTGTCACAAAGTTACTTAATGATAAGAAGAGATATAATTTAAAGGGAGAAATTGGCAATTAGCTAACTCTCACTTGATTTGCACGGGGCCAGTCCTAGGTTTGATTGAGCTCCTTGAAATAATTATCATGTATGGAGAAAGGACTCCAAAGTCAGCCCCCTCCAATGACACACGGCTATAGCCACGCATGCCCCATTAGCATTTCCAATATGACCAACTTATCTCGGGCATCAGCTTGTTCTTTTTCCCTTACCTAGTCATTAAAAAGTAAAGACTGAAAACCCTTTACCTTCCCCAGGGTGGAGCAGGAGAAAGAAATTCCGATGTCATCAGAACCTGCTGTCCGAGGCTGATTATGTCCCCAGGAAAAGACATGACTTCTAGTCAGTCCTGAAAGCAGCAGCTATTTCGCTTCGAGAGAGAAAATAAAATCATCCCTCTAAGGAGTTCTACTAAATCCACTGAATTTTTCAGGAACCTGCTCAAGGGAAAAAGGCAGACAGAGAGGTGAAATCTTTGCCCTAGATTACTTATTTGAAAGGAACATTACTTTCTAAAAAGTGATGTTGGAAATATTGCACTCCAGACAAACAAATTATGAAAGCAGCAATGGTCTGTCAGTCAGAAGTCCTGGGTTCCAGTGTAGCTCCTCACCCACTAGCTGTGTGATCCTGAGCAAATCACCTGAGCTTTCTGGACCTCGGATTTCTCATTTAACAACAATACTCCTCAGGTATATTGGAGGGCTCAAACAAGAATGACTTTGAAATATGTTTGCGTTATCGTTGTTCTCAGGATATAATACTGAACAACACAGATGTAGATTATTACTTTATGAAACATAAAATTTGGTAAGGGAAACAGAGAAAAGAAGTAGGCAAACTGACAGGCAGCTGAAAAAGGGGAGGAGATGAATCTGGGTTAAATAATCAGAGAAGAAGGGGCATATAGACTGAAACCTGAAGGATGATAGAATGCCAGCCATGAGTAAAAGCAGGGAATAAATTCCAGGCAGCATGTGCAAAAGTCCTGTGGTAGATAATACAACTTGATGAATTGAAGAAAATTAAGCAAGACCAATGACTCTGGAACATAGTAAATGAGTGGGAGAGTAGCATGAAATGGGAATAGAGAGATTCTGGAAGCTTCTATTCTATTTTTCCTTTAAGTTCTTGGATAGAAAAATTTAGACTTGACAGCTTGTACAGATCTGGAGAAAAAAATGACATGACAGCTCACATTTTCTAATAATAGATATATCCAGAGACTTAAATTATAAAATGTTGCCTGACGGCCCTCAACAAAGTTCCAAATCTCCATTTGGGTTATAACAACAATGTTCCAACTGACATTCCAGTATACCTACATTGTCTTCTATTGACAAGATATAAGAAGACAAAAAATCAGAGTGTTTCATAATAACCATCAGAGACCATCTTTTGGTACCCAGACCACTTGTCCAGACTTCCCAAATTGACCCATCTCACTGTGGAAAGGTAGATCACTGGAATTAATTGGAGAGAGAACTTACACAATAGTGTACAACCAACTCTTTGATCTCTGGTAAGAGCAACAGAACCAGGCGCCACTCAGTGACTTCTCCATTCTAGTCATTCTTGGCTACATGTTAACCAGCCTGAGCATTTGATCCACGAAGTCAGACGTGTTCCCAATTTATTGCTTATAGATGCCCTCACCAGGAAATAGTTAAAATAACAGCTGATCAATTTGTACAGAAGATATAATAGTCCAGTTTGGGGCATCAACCCCAAATCTCTCTTCTTTAGGCTTTACAATCCCAGTTTGAGTGGTTTCAGCCAAATTTTGACATAAAAACCAGGAATATTCTAATAGCCCCCAAATCTATTCTCTGGCCCTGACCTCTCTTCCACACATCAGAACTCTTTGCTAACTACCTCCTGAGTGGTTCCATTAGTCTATCTCACTAGCCACTCACATTTGAGACATACAAAACAAAACTGATTATCACTCTCTGAGCCAGCTCCTGCCCCATTGAAAGTACCACCATCTACCAATCTGCTCAAGTGAGGAAGCTGGGACTCAACTTTGACCCTCCGTCTTCCATGATCAGACAATCATCAGTCCCTATAGTTTGTACAGCCTTAGTAGCTCTTGAGTCTTTCTCCCTCTTACCCAACCTACTAGGTCAGGCCTTTACCATTTCTTGTCTCGGTCTCTGGCTCCGCATCTAGACCATCCAAATCTATCACTCCTTGGAGAGAGCACAGTGATCTTTATCAAAGGCAGATCATTTCAGGTCAATTTTCTGCTTAATTTTATTCAGTAATATCCTCCAGCCCCTGACTTAAAATCAATGGTCTAACTCCCTAGCTTAGGACGTAAAAGCTAAACCATACCCACTGCCATTGAGTCTAATTTGACTTATAGCGACCCTATAGGAGTATAGCTGTCACATAGGGTTTCCAAGGCTGTAAGTCTTTACAGAAACAGACTGCCATATCTGTCTTCTGCAGAGTGTCTTGTGGGTTCAAATTGCCAATGTTTTGGTTAGCAACAAAGAGCTTAACCACTGAGCCATCAGGGCTTCTTGCTTAGGACATAAGGCCCTTCATGATATGACCCCTCCCTTCCTCACTGGCTTTGCTTTCCCGCACACCCGTACACACACCTTTCACTCCAGCCCAGCTAAGCCATTCCAATTTCCACCGCACACATACCTTGCAATTGCACTTCTCTGTTCATTTGGCAAGTTCACATTAGAACTCAGTTCAATCCTTTTATCCCCTTCTATCTGGTTTAGTGGAGTCCTGGGTGATGTAAATGGTTCAGTGGTTAACTATTAACTGAAAGTTTGGCTGTTCGAACCCACCCAGAGACACCTCAGAAACAGGCCTGGAGATCTGCTTCTGAAAGGTTACAGCCTTGAAAACCCTGTGGAACAGTCCTACTCTGCACACATGGGGTCTTCGTGAGTGGGAATCAACTTGACAGCAACTGGTCTGGTTTGGGTTTATCTGTTTCAGCAGTGCTTCTTCCATGTTCCCAAAGTACTCTGTGTCTACTCGTAGCTAACGCTCACTACACAGGGCTACACTTACTGGCTGACTTGTTTGTCTCACTAAATGGACTGTAAAATCCTCCAGGAGAAAGAGTATCTCTTTTTTACTTTTTCTCCAATTGCAAGCACTATGCACTATGTAAACACATATGCAGAATATTTAGCCAGTAAGATATTAACTTTAAGCCACAGTATAAGTGAACAGAAGCTATCAGATGTATGGGAGAAGACTGCACTTTGATTTCATCTAAGCATATTCTATATACATACGTATTTGATAGGAAGGGTTTTCTTCACAGCATTCCACCAAGTGAAACCACAGGTAAGCATACCTAAAATACGAATCTTCTTTTCTACTCATATTCCAAAGAGCACAAGTGCCCCCTGCCCTGCAGAGAACAACTCTTCTCTCCTGGCAGGGGAAAATCACTGCAGAAACTGAGCTCAGAGGATTTGCAAAGTGCAAATGCAATATCTCTTCACGGAAATTCTGAAATCCAAAATGCTCTGAAAACAAACATTTTTTAGAAGCTCATTTGGTACCAAAACCTGACCTGACCTGAACCCAACTGATGGTTTAACCTGACCTAAGGGCTATTTAAAGTCTTTATTTATCCCAACGTCAAAGCTACAACTCAACACTTCTTTCAATAATCCTTCCCCAGTTTCACCCCAGTATTTGGTTGTTGTTGTTTTTAGTTGCCGTCAATTCCAACTCATGGCAACCCCACGAGTGTCAGAGTAGGACTGCTCCATAGGGTTTTTGGAAACAGATAGCCAGGGCTTTCTTCTGAGGTGAGTCTGGGTGGGTTCAAACACCAACCTTTTGGTTAGTAGTCAAGGGCTGAAATATTTGCACTACCCAGGGATGCCTAATAGCTGGTTAGTAAGAAAAAGAGTTATATTGTGATTTGTCCTCAGATTTTTGGTTCCATAGCCTAACAATACTCTCAGGCTTCTTAATTTTCTGTTTTTGCATTCCATACCTATCCCTGCTTAGAATTCTTGGTGTCTGCCTCAAGCTAATCTAAAGGAAAACCTTTCTTTATTCAGCTAAATTCTCTTTAACACGTTGTTAAATAAAACAAAAACATAAAAAAGAATAGAAATGAAATTACTGCTAGTGCTTTTGGTTTAAATCATGGCAACCACCTTTCATTCCAAAATATTTCTCAATCACTTTTCTTTTTAAAGAACATCTCCAAGTTTCTCATTAATTTTGTATTGAAAAGCAACATTTCCCAGGTCTAAGCTAAGTTCTTATCTACAGACTCCAACTTTCTATCAGAAAAAATTCCAAATAGTCCTAAAAATTAAAATGCAAACAAACAAAACCATGAGGAAATAGGAAAAGCATAAGAGAATTTCCCTACAAATTTAGAATGTGGAAGGCCTTTGTAAGTATTGTACTTTGTAAATTTAGAAACAATTTTCAAAAACTGATGCATCTGACTACATAAAAATCAATACTGTCTGCAAAACAAAACCACCCATAAGCAAAATCAAAAGACAAAAATATGACTTGGGGGAAATTTGTATGTTTATTTCATTAATACATAAAGAATTCCTACGACCAGTAAGAAAAACACCAATAAATTAATAGAAAAGCAAAGAATATGAATGGTTCACAGAAAAGGAAACACAAATAACTTTTAAACACAGGAAATATCTTTGATCACATTCATAATAAGAGAAATGCATGTTAAAACTATACTGTATTATTTTTAATTTATTAGATTTCATTGTTTTGGAAATCTGGAGAATTGTTTTGTTGGCAAAGCAGTGGAGAAAACCTGCAGTCTTGTATGTTGCTTCGGAGATGTAAATTTGAACAATCCTTATAGAGGCAATTTGGTAATACCGATCAAAATCACAAATGCACATATCACTTTTGGAAATTTATCCTACAGACATCTTAACAGATTATAAAATGACATATGTGCATTGTTATTCACTGCAACATTATTTGTAATAGAAAGGATTAGAAATTACCTAAATTACCATCAAAAAGGGGCTGACTATTATATTCAGTGAAATACTGCACTGCTGTTTAAAAAAAAAAAGGAATAAGGAAACTCTTCATGTAGTGATATGGAAAGATACCCAAGATATATTTTTAAAGGAAAAAAAGAAAAAATCAGGCACAATTGTATCTGATGTTTCTTCAATCTCTTCTTGAACTGAACTTTTAGGGAAAAGGGTATTTAAGGTAATATAATAAAAGTGAGAAAAATAGAATATTTTCCAAATGAACTACTCAAAGACAATTGTCTTCATAGTGAAGTTTTTCCACTTGCTCCTCTAATTCTGGAAAATTGTCTCCTTACATTGTAAACTTATCAGCTCACCACATCTATTAAAGGGCCTTTTTCACACACTCAGTTTTTGGACAAGCGTTCATTCAGTAATATTCTTCTGAGCACCACTGAAGGCAGATGCTCTGTGTTTGTGTACTTATCCCCTCATTTGAATAGTCATCCATCCTTTTGCAGACATAACCAATTTTATCAATTCAACCCATGGTGGATTAGAGGCATTTTGAACTATTAAGAGGTTCTCCTATCTTCTGGCAATGCTTTCTCTTGTCCTTTACTGATCTCTCTTCTTCCTTTACCTGTTTTTGGACACACCAAGTTGCATCCTTTTCCCTCTTTATAATGCCCAGATGATCTCATCTAATTCGATAGCCTTACCTGATAGCATATGAGGCTGGCTTCTGGTCGACTCCATCAAGTACTCAGTGAGTCCTCAAGCACATTTTTAAAGCTGAGCTCTTCATCTTCCCCTAAAACATACTTTACTCCTCTTGAATCATAGTCTCCTCTCTTCCTTACCCTCAACACTCAACCAGTTACTAAATCCCCCTTTTTTTTTTTACCTATTAAGTATATCTTGAATCTGACATGTTTACTCCATTCCCATCACCTCCATCTAATCCATCCTTGCTTCCCTTCTTATACCAACATTTGCAATAACTTATTGTCTCCTTCCTCTCGCCAACCTTTGAGCAACCAAGTCCATCCTCTGCACAACTCTTCAAGACTTCTCTTTAAATCGAAAGCCTAGTTACAATATTTCTTGCCTTAATCCTTTAACAGCTTCCTGTTACCTGTAGGATAATGATCCTTGGGTGGCACAAATGGTTTTCATTCAGCTACTAACTGAAAGATTGGCAGCTGAAATCCACCCAGAGGTACCACAGAAGAAAGGCCTGTCAATCTACTTTCTGAAAATCAGCCATCGAAAACCCTATGGAAAACAGTTCTACTCTGACACACATAGGTCACCATTAGTTGGAATTGACTCAACAGCAACAGATTTACGTGTACGATAAGTTCTATTCTACTACCTTGCCCAGCATAACAAGCCTCCAGGAACTAGCTCCTCCCAACCCTTTCATCCTTATCCCTCATCACTTCCCTAACTGGCCCCATGTGTTGCCACCATACTCTTTGTCTCATGTCTGAAATGCACCATGCTGTTTGTTCACTCTATGCCGTCACAACTGATATTCTCTTTGCCCTGAGTAGCCTTCCCCTGCCCTGCTCCCAGCCCTTGTTTACCTCCATCTCCAGCCACTTACCAAGCTTTTAGTCATCTTTTAAAATCCAACTCAAACTCCAGTTCCCAGTCCAGAATGTAAAGAGCTTAGAAGTCATCCCTCGCATTCTCACAAGAAAAAAAGCTGATAAGCTGCAAATCAACAATTTTTCTTAGCTCCATCAGAGAATTGAGGTCACGAAGCAAACCACCACCTTGAAAACTGGAGATACACAGGCTGATACAAAGAATCACCACTTACCGGGAACAGAAACTGCTACTGTTCTCTTGCTACTGCCCACAGACAAAGCATGGGGTAGGAATATATAAAGGGTAATGGACTAATTGCTGGAGAATGACCATGGACTAGCTGGAGAGAGAAAAGCCTTTCCTGAGTTTTGCCTCCAGAAATTCACCAGGTTCTCACTGTGAAGCTCGGAGAAAAATCCCACTTCCAGCAGAGGGAAAATGTACACATTTTGAAACAGTGCTCTGTTCTCCTTGGCAATGGCCTGCGCTCAAGAGGATCTACTCTAACAGAACGTAGCCAACATGGGTTTTATCAAATCCTAACTGACACGAGGAGTCCCTGGGTGGTGCAAACAGTTAATCTACTCAGCTGCTAACTGAAAGGTCAGCGGTTCGAGTCCATCCAGAGGTACCTTGGAAGAAAGGCCTAGCAATCTACTTCTGAATATCAGCCATTAAAAACCCTATGGAGGTAAATGGGGCCAAGATGGCAGAGTAGTCAGACACTTCCTATGGTCCCTCTTACAACAAACACCTGAAAAAAACAAGTGAATAGATTATATATGACAATCCAGGAGCCCTGAACAGTAAAGACAAAGTTAAGGAGTCAGATTGAATGGCAGAGAGAGAGCGAGACAGTTCAGATGCAGTGAGAATATGCCAGACCTGACCTGGCTGGCACTCTGCAGGCTGGATTATCTTGCATACATGGACTGAGACAAGCAGTAGCACTCAGGACACATTTTCCATGTCGGGAGAAACAGAGCAAGACCGTAGAGACAGAGGGAAGCAGTGCTAGATCTGCAAAAGTTAAGTGCAAGCAGCTAACCTACCCCACAGGATCAAAATAACCCTTCTACCTCTAGGAAGTACCTTTCTTTCCCTCACCTGCCCCCTCCCCAGTCTGGAAGTGTTCAGCAGTTCTCACACCCCCTAGGCTAGAAGTGGGACCCATCAAGCACCTCAGCCAATCTCCCAGCTTTGGGGAGGGAATAAATAAACAAATGAACAAACAGGAAGAAAAAAGCCAGCTCTCCTAAGCTGAGAACTCAGGGCAGTCACTGACCCTTTGCCTAGGCACAGGCATAAAGGGCTCACGGACTTTGAATGCCTTTCACCCATGCCTAGACCTGTGTGGGCTCATTCAACAGCATAGGCCTTCTTTAGCATATTACAACAGGGTATGTACCTGAAGCCTATTTTCAACTGCACCAGCTATGGGAGAGTGGCAGATTCGTGACATTTGACACAGCCCAGCCCATTAAGCAGCATCCTTACCTACTCACTTCAGGGGCCTAAGGACTGGTGGCTCCACCCACTCCACCTAGCCACCCATGATAGGGGTCTGAGAATAAGTGGTGTCTTCCAGTCCTTACAGCCAACAGCATTGGGTACCCAAAGTCACCTACCTACATGCTCTAGGGTACAGGGATATGTCTCCTACCTAGGCACACAGAGGCAATTGTCAGCTCCTACCTTGCTGAGCACATAACCCCCAACTGCAGCCAGATACCTGTGCCTGCTCCAATCACCCCTACATAGCTCTGCCCATCTAGGAATGCAGGTGAGAGTCTGCACCACACACTCGGGGACCAATGATCTGGACAACTGAGCTGAATCCACACAAGAAAAGTAAATGGACTATTGGGCTCACATACCTATGAGCAGCTCTAACCACCTGGTGACAGGACATGACAGTTTCAAAGACTCCAATAATCAAACTAGCTCACACTTCCAGCCTATTCGGGCATATCAAAACAAAACCAAACAAAGCAAGAAACTAGGACACAGTATGCAAACATAAAATAAATGAATATAATAACTTACTGATGGCTCAGAGACAACACTCAATATCAAATCACATAAACAGACAGATCATGATGGCTCCAGCAAGCGACCAAAACAAAGAACCAGGAATCCTCCTGGAGGAAGATAAGGTATCAGAATTACTGGAGGTAGAATTCAAAAGATTAATACACAGTGCTCTTCAAGAGATCAGAAAAGAGATCAGGCAAAACTCAGATCAAGCCAAGGAACACACAGACAAAGCAATAGAAGAGTTTAGGAGAGATATACAAGAGCAAAATGACAAATTTAATGGGCTTCCAGAATCTGTAGAGAGACAACAAATAGAAATCCAAAAGATTAACAATAAAATTTCAGAACTAGACAATAGAAAGTCATAGGAGCAAAACTGAGGCAATCGAAGTGGAATTAGTGAGAATGAAGATAAAGCAGGTGGCACCAAATTATTTAAGGGAAAATCAGATAAAAGAATTTTAAAAAATGAAGAAACCCTAAGAATTACACGGGACTCTATCAAGAGGAATAACCTACAAGTGATTGGAGTACCAGAAAGAGGTGGGGGGGATAAAGGAATATACAGAGATAATTGCTGAAGATTTGTTGGCAAAAAACTTCCCTGATATCATGAAAGATGAGACGATATCTATCCAAGAACCTCATCAAACCCCACACAGGGCAGGTCCCAAAAGAAAGACACAAAGACATATTATAGTCAAATTTGCCAAAACCAAAGATAAAGACAGAATTTTAAGAGCAGCTAGGAATAAACAAAAAGTCACCTATAAAGGAGAGTCAATAAGACTAAACTCTGACTATTCAGCAGAAGCCATGCAGGCAAGAAGGCAATGGTATGACATATATAAAACCTTGAAGGAAAAAAAATTGCCAGCCGAGAATTATATATCCAACAAAACTGTTTCTCAAATATCAAGGCAAAATTAGGGCATTTCCAGATAAATGGAAATTAAGAGAATTTGTAAAAACCAAACCAAAATTACAAGAAATACTAAAGGGAGTCCTTTGGCTAGAGAATCAATATCGGATAACAACCCAAGACTAGAACACTGGACAGAACAACCAGATATCAAACCAGATAAGGAAGTCACAAAAATAAGTCAAAGCTAAAACACTGAAAATACAGAAACAAAGATGTCAACATATAAAAGATGACAACATTAAAAAAGAGGCACTAAATAGTGTAGTCATAGAATTTTCATATGGAGAGGAAGTTAAGGCGATGTCAAGACATAAAAGATTTGTTTAAACTTAGAAAAATAGAGATAAATTTTAAGGCAATCACAAAAGAAACTAACAAACCTACACATCAAAATAAAAAACAAGAAAAACATAAAGACTCAGTAAATACAAAATCGACAATGAAAAAGATGAAAAGGAAATGCATAAAGAAAAACAACTCAGCAGAGAAAATTCAGTGGAACAAAGAAACTCTCAACACCAAAAAATATGTATACATCAGAATGACAGCACTAAACTCATCAATAATTACACTTGAATGTAAATGGACTAATGCACCAATAAAGAGAAGAGAGTGGCAGAATGGATAAAAAAAATACCATCTGTCTATATGCTGCCTATAAGAGACACGCCTTAGACTCAAAGACACAAACAAGCTAAAATTCAAAGTATGGAAAAATATATATCAAGCAAAAAACAATCAAAAAAGAGCAGAAGTGGCAATATTAATCTCTGACAAAATAGCCTTTAAAGCAAAATCCACCAGAAAGGGTAAGGAAAGACACGATATAATGACTAAAGAGTCAACACACCAGTGGGACATAACCATAATAAATATTTACACATCCAATGACAGGGCTCCAAAATATATAAAACAAACTCTAACAGCATTGAAAACAGAAATCGTTCCTAAAGAGTAGTAGGAGACTTCAGCACACCACTTTCTGTGAAGAAGAAAACATCTAGAAAGAGGCTCAATAAAGACATGGAAGATCTAAATGCCACAATTAACCAACTTGACTTCATATACGTATACAGAACGCTCCACCCAACAGCGGCCAAGAATACTTTCTTTTCCAATGCACATGGAACATTCTTCAGAGTATACCATATATTAGGCCACAAAGCAAGGCTTAACAGAATTCAAAACATCAAAATACTACAACGCATCTTTTCTGACCATAAAGCATGAAAGTAGAAATCAATAACAGAAAAATCAAGGAAACAAAATCAAACACCTGTAAACTCAACAATACCTTGTTCAAAAACTACTGGGTTATAAGAGAAATCAAGGACGGAATAAAGAAATTCATAGAATCAAATGAAAATGAAAACACATCCTACCAGAACCTTTGGGACACAGCAAAAGCAGTGCTCAGAGGTCAATTTATAGCAATAAATACACACATCCGAAAGAAGAAAGGAGCAAAATCAAATCATTAACCCTATAACTTGAACAAATAGAAAGCAGAAAAAGAAGCCCTCAGGCACCAGAAGAAAGGAAATAATAAAGATTAGAGCAGAAATAAATGAAATAAGAATAGAAAAACAATTGAAAGGGTTGACAAGATCAAAATCTGGTTCTTTGAAAATACTGACAAAATCGACAAACTATTGGCCAAACTGACAAATAAAAACAGAAGAGGAACAAATAACCCAAACAAGAAATGGGTAGCATCACATCACACCCAACTGATATTAAAAGAATCATAACATAATTCTATGAAAAATTGTACTCAACAATTTTGAAAACCTAGAAGAAAATAGGCAAATTTCTAGAAACACACTACATACCTAAATTAACACAAACTGAGATTAAAAAAAAACACTAAATAAACCTGCAACAAAAGAAGAGATTGAAGAGGTAATTAAAAAAAAAAAAAAAAAACTCTCAACAACAAAAAAAACCTTGGCCATGATGGCTTCACTGGAGAATTCTACCAAACTTTCAGAGAAGAGTTAACACCACCACTACTAAAGGTATTTCAGAGCATAGAAAAGGACGGAATACTCTCAAACTCATTCTATGAAGCCAGCACATCCCTGATACCAAAACCAGGTAAAGAAATCACACACAAAAAAAGAAAATTACATACCAATAGCCTTTATGACCATACACCCAAAAACCCTCAACAAAATTCTAGCCAATAGAATTCAACAACATATCAAAAATATAATTCACCATGACCAAGTGGGATTCAGACCTGGTATGCAAGGATGGTTCAACATTAGAAAAACAATCAGTGTAATCCATCACAAAAATAAAACAAAAAATAAGAATCACATGAAATTATCAATTGATACAGAAAAGGCATTTGACAAATCCAACATTCATTTATGATAAAAACTCAGCAAAATAGGAATAGAAGGAAAATTCCTCAACATAATAAAGGGCATTTATACAAAGCTAACAGCCAACATTATACTAAATGGAGAGAGTCTGAAAGCATTCCCCTTGAGAACAGGAACCAGACAAGGATGCACTTTATCACCACTCTCATTCAACATTGTGCTGGATATCCTATCCAGAGTGATAAGGCAAGAAAAAGAGATAAAGCACAGCCAAATTTGTAAGGAAGAAGTAAAAAAAAAAAAAAAGTATCCCTATTTGCAAATGATATGATCTTATACACAGAAAACTCCAAAGAATCCACAGGAAAACTACTGGAACTAATAGGAGAGTTCAGCAAAGTATCAGGATACAAAATAAGCATACAAAATCAGTTGGATTTCTCTACACCAACAAAGAGAACTTCAAAGAGGAAATCACCAAATCAATACCATTTACAATAGCACCCAAGAAGATAAAATATTTAGGAATAAATTTAACCAGAGACGTAAAAGTCCTATACAAAGAAAACTACGAGAAATTACTGCAAGACACAAAAAGAGACCTACATAAGTGGAAAAACAGACCTTGCTCATGGATAGGAACACTCAATATTTGGAAAATGTCAAATTTACTCAAAGTGATCTACAGATACTATGCAATCCCGATCTAAATTCCAATGACATTTTTTTAACAAGATGGGGAAACAAATCACCAACTTCATATGGAAAGGGAAAAAGCCCTGCCTGAATAAGTAAAGCATTACTAACAAAGAAGAACAAAGTGGGAGGCCTCACACTACCTTATTTTAGAACCTAGTTTTTTTTTTTTTTTTAGTATACCACCAAGGCAGTTTACTTGAACTGTAAACTTTCACCTACAGCACCATAAAAAAAAAAAATTTAAGCCCTTATGGAGTACAACAATAGGTACATAGACCAATGGAATGGAATTGAGAATCCAGATGTAAATTCATCCACCTATGAGCAGCTAATTTTTGACAAAGTCCATTAAATGGGAAAAAAGCAATCTCTTTAACAAATGGTGCTGGCATAACTGGATATCCACCTGCAAAAAAAATGAAACAAGACTCATACCTCACACCATGTACAAAAACTAACTCAAAATGGATCAAACACCTAAATATAAAGCCTAAAACAATAAAGATCATGGAAGAAAAAATGGGGACAATGCTAGGAGTTCTAATACATTGCATAAGCAGAATACAAACCATAACTAACAATGCACAAACACCAGAAGAGAAACTAGATGACAGGGAGCTCCTAAAAATCAAGCACTTATACTCATCGAAAAACCTCACCAAAAGAGTAAAAAGACAACCTACGGACTGGGAAAATATTTTTGGCTGGAAAATATCCATTAAGGTTCTAATCTCTAAAAGCCACAAGACACTGCAACATGCCAACAACAACAAAATAACCCAATTAAAAAATGGGCAAATGGTATGAACAGACACTTCACCAAAGAAGACATTCAGGAGGCTAACATATATATGAGGAAATGCTCACGATCATGAGCCATTAGAGAAATGCAAATCAAAACTACAATGAGATACCATCTCACCCCAACAATGCTAGCACTAATCCCAAAATAACAAATGTTGGAGAGGTGGTGGAGAGACTGGAACACTTATGCACTGCTGGTGAGAATGTAAAATGGTACAACTGCTTTGGAAATCAATTTGGCGCTTCCTTAAAAAAGCTAGAAATAGAACTACCATACAATCCAGCAATCCCACTCCTTGGAATATATCCTAGAGAAGTAAGAGCCATCATGCCCATGTTCATTGCAGCACTGTTCACAGTAGCAAAAAGATGTAAACAACCTAGATGCCCATCAACAGACGAATGGATGAACAAATTACGGTGCATACACACAATGAAATACCAAGCAACGATAAAGAGCAAATGACGAATCCGTGAAACATCTCATAACACAGATGAATCTGGAAGGCATTATGCTGAGTGAAATTAGTTAGTCACAAAAAGACAGCTACTATATGAGACCACTATTATAAGAACTCAAGAAAAGTTTTAAACACAGAAGAAAACATTCTTTGAAGGTTATGAGGGTGGGGAGGGAGGGAGAGGGGTATTCACTAACTAGATAGTAGACAGGAATTATCTTAGGTGAAGGGAAGGACAATACACAATACAGAGAAAGACAGCACAACTGGAATAAACCAATAGCTAAGAAGTTTCCTGAACACAATCAAACACTCTGAGGGACAAAGTAACGGGGAATGGGGTCTGGGGACCATGGTTGCAGGGGACTTCTAGGTCAATTGGCATAACAAAGGGTAATAAGAAAAGGTTCTGAATCCCACTTTGGTGAGTAGTGTCTGGGGTCTTAAAAGCTCTCAACCAGCTACCTAAGATGCATCAATCAGTTCCAAGCCACTTGGAGCAAAGAAGGATGAGGAACATCAAAGACAAAAGAAAAATATTAGCCCGAGACAAAAGGACCACATAAACCAGAGACTCCATCAGCCTGAGACCAGAAGAACTAGTTGGTGCCAGTGACTGCCCTGACAGGGAACATAGCAAAGTCCTTGAAGGAGCAGGAGAAAAGTGTGGAGCAGAACTCAGATTTATGTAAAAAGACCAGACTTAATGGTCTGACTGAGACTGGAGGAACCCCAGAAACCATGGACCCTGAACACTCTGTTAACCCAGAACTAAAACAATTCCCAAAGCCCACTCTTCAGACAAAAACTAGACTGGACTATAAAAAAAAAAAAAAAAAAAAGGACTATAAGACATAAAATAATACTTGTGAAGAGTGTGCTTCTTAGTTTGAACAAATACACAGGACCAAATGCATGGCTCCTGTCTGTAGGCAGGATGAGAAGGCAAGAAGGGACAGGAGCTGGGTGGAGGGACACAGGAGATCGGGGGTGGAAAGGAGTGTGCTGTCACATTATGGTGATTGTTACTAGTGTCACGTAATAATATGTGTATAAGTTTTTGTATGAGAAATTAACTTGAGCTGTAAACTTTCACCTACAGCACCAGAAAAAAAAAAAATTTTAAGCCCTATGGAGTACAATTCTACTCTGATACACGTAGGGTTTCCATGAGCTGGAGTCAACTAGATGGCAACTGTTTTAACCAACCTGGAGGAAGGCAAATACTTGGCTCCAGCTCCTTCTGTCTTTCCAAGTGAGGGAAGAGAACTATTAAACTCCAGCCCCCTTCTAGCCTTTGATGTAGGGAAAGGGAGATACACAACTGTGCTGCCCACCCCCTCCCCCCAGCACTGGAAAGGGAAAAAGAAAATACCCAACTCCGGCCTTCTCTATTTTCCCTGTTTCACCTGGGGGTAAGGAAGAAAAACTGAGAAGCATTTGTGACTGTCCCATTCCAGAGATGCATGCTCAGTAAAAGACTAAGACCTAATCATAAGACTATAGAATGCTTCCCCTGCCCCATCTCTTACCACAACATCAATATCAATAGACCTTTATGGGGGATTACAACTGAAAGAACCTCAATTCCTACACCATATCTGGTTTTCAACCAGGGCTTCAAACAGATTTTTCCAAGGTCAGTCACAGCCAAAGAACCAAAACCAGAACAGATCAGAATTTTCAAAATTTGGATGAACTGGAATAACCAGAACAGGAAAAATTACAGGTCAAAGCCCCACTGGAAACATAATCTCCCTCTTAGAAATCAAGGGCAGCATATGCATTGCATAGCAACCAAATCCCTTCCCCTTCACATTTTGAGCAAAGTCAGAAACAGCAGTGCCCCTCTCAAAGATGGCAGCCAACTGCACCATTGTGATTGTGTGTTGCTCTCCACGGTCCTGCCAATAATCCAATCTCACACATCAGGCTCCTGAAAGGGCTCACTATGCCTCTTCCAACTATCCCATGCCAGGGCTTCAACCTATCATCTTTCCTGTTCCAGTTATTGTTCCTGATTACCTAAATTTTATAAATTAGAGTCTGTTCCAGTTCTCTGTGTCAGCCATGGCTAAACCAGTTAGAACTGATTTGAAGCCTTGCTTTCAACCAAAAATTAAGAGCCATACTAGGAGGCAAAAATTCAACACAAGTGTAACCTCCCTTGTTAAACATTCCAGACATCCTCAGGTAGAGATACACATTATACTCTACCTCCATTGGAGCACATATTGCACCAAGTAGTTGCGGCTTATTTAACGTGAATCTGTCCCCACTAAACTGCTGCTGCATTAAGGTCTAAAGAAATAGAGCCTCCTGTCCCCTCTACTCCCACACTCAGCACAACGTCTGGTTCATGGGTGCTCAATAAACTGTGATTGAAGTGAAGTGAACTGAATCATAATGTCTAATAGATAATTGCTTTTAAAGCTTCAGAGGCATAGCGAGTTAAAGAAAATGTTCCAAAGATTAGAGGTTGGGTATATTAAAACACAACTAAAAGAAAAAGGTTTAAAGAAATTACATGGCAAATGTACAAGAAGAAGAGCTGAAAATGATGTGTCTGGAATGGGAGTGAGGAGAGAAAAGTAGCACAATTAAATCGGTTCTGTGTGCCCCAAAATACATGCCCAGGAGTTCTGGCAGTAGCAAGCTTTCTTCTCTCACCAAAACTCAAGTAGGAAATCAAGACAATTGCCTTGTCTTTTCAATTCCTCTGGAATCACTCGGAGTTTATAGATACAGAGCTATTCTAGACTGCATTAACACCTTCCACATGTTAGTCAGGCTTCTGTTCTACTCTATTGCCGATTCTACCTTTACACTGCTTGCTTGTCACCCCAACCCAAGCCCTCAACTTCTCTAGCACTGTGGAAATGAGTAGCTCAGGGGATCAATTCCTCAGTAATCCATCTTTCCTATTGCACTTTAAAACTACACTCCAGGTATCTAGCTACTTAGCTAAAACCCCGTCCTGACAAATTTTGCTCCTGGCTCATTAAATCCACTGTCACAAGGATTTGAATTAGTCTCTCTTTCTGGAACACAGCCCAGAAAAGGAGGACTAGCTGGATCCTTGCCTCATTCCTGTTTCTTCTCTGGGGCCTTCTTGCCTGTCTGAAAAGATTTCCCTAAATGGCAGGGCCCCATTTTAGCTGTCAAGTCCGTAAACATGGTCCTAGTGATTGTTTCTGCGACCCCCCGTACCTGCTTCAAACTGATTTCTGTCTCAGAAAACTTTCTTTTTCTCTCTTTGCCCTCATCCTCCTGACTTTCTCCTAATTTATCTCTCTCTCTCTCACACACACACAGAATTCATACATACAAATCTCCATTATATTTCTTTCCCCCAAATCACTGGTGTTCACAAAGTACAAATTTACTGTTAAGATGGCGCCAGACTCTCATAACACAGGCACTTTCAGATCCAAACATTCTTGAGGGAGAAAGTTTTTTGCCATAAGAGAAAATTCCTAACAGACAAACATTCTGGCAACTAATTGGAAAGAAAAAAGTTCAAGCTGAAGCAAGAGAAAAGATTTCCTTCTTAGCATTTCCAGAACGTATGCTGGCTTCCATTCTAAAATGCTGTGTGTGTGCAGAAGTGACAGAAGGAAAAGATTTAGATTCACAGTGGGATGAGGTACCTATCTCTTCATAAAAGCCAGCAGAAAAACTGCAGATAAATTATAAAAAGATGCCACAGAGAGACGGATATGCAAAAGAGCTTCAGAAACGGTTTGACTTTGCTGTCTGCAGAAATACGAGACTGGTATGTACTTGGTCAATATATGCATGATAGGACTCAATATCTAACTCCTCATTTTAAGATATTTTTTCTACACTAAGAGTTGCTTACACTGTACCATGCTGCTCCTATCCAATTTATCAGAAAATTACATTCCCAATATGTATTCTTTTTGTTACTCCCTATTGTATATTTTTTTCATTCTCCTAAATGCCAAAGGCTGTTTGTTTGTTTGAATTCAATCCTGAACCCAAATGCTATCTTAAATTTCATCTGTATTATCTCTTACAGCAAACAGTAGCCATCAAGCTGACTTTGACTCATGGCGACTCCATGTGTGTCAGAGTAGAACTGTGCTCCATAGGGTTTTCAAGGGCTGATTTTTTGGAGCAGATTACCAGGCCTTTCTTCTGAGGTGCCTGTGGGTGGACTCAAACCTCCAACCTTTGAGTTAGAAGCAGAAGCATTAACTATTTGCACCACCCAGGGACTCCATATTATCACTACACACACCCAGATAAACACACATATACACACACAGGAGCAAACACTATTTTGTACCATGAGAGCTCACCCAGTTCTAAATTGTGAATTAAACAATATATTTCCTCCTTCTCATCTTTTAAATCTCAGCCTAAATGCTTCCTCCTCAAAAAGCTTTGCTAGACCAGATTCTCTAATTATTCTAGATCACAGTGGCCTATTATTTGCTCCATATAATATCATAATATGTAATTTTTAAACCACACTTATTTGTTTCTTCTCTGCTTCTTCCTGTAAAATATAAGCTTCAGGAAGGCAGGGACTGTTTCTGTCTTTCCTATTTTTGCATCTCCAGTACTTAGAATTATGCCAAACACATTGTAGAGGCTCAATAAACATTAATTAAGGAATGAATTAATAAATAAACAAATCGGCATTTTTTTCTTCCTCTGAGAACACACTAACACGTATGTTGTAAAGGGCTTTAAGTGAATCTGCTTACATAGTGCTTACCACCAAAAATTCTTGTTGTTAATACAGAAAGTAAGCCAAATGCAACAACATACGAAATCAAAATGTAACAAACAGGCAGGACGCAGAAACTAATGAAGATATTTTATTTTTGGTGCTCTGAAAGGGATAGCAGATTTGTTTTCTATTACTGCATAACAATGTTATGACAAATTTAGCAAATTAAAACAATACAAATTTACTATCTCACAGTCTCTTTTGTCAGGAGCATAGACAAGCCTTAGCTGGATTCCCTAATTCAGAATCTCACAAAGGTTCAAAGTGTAAGCTGGGGCTGCAGTTTCATCTGAGATCCAACTGGGGAAAGATCCTCTTCCAAGGTCACCAGGTTGTTGGCAGCATTCATTTCCTTGTGAGTTGTGCTGAGGGAGTTAGTGCCTTGCTGACGGTTGACTGGAAACCACTCTCAGTTCCTTGCCATGTGGTCTTTCCAACAAAGCTGCTTGCTTCCACAAAGTCGGCATGGGGGAAGAGCTGCTGGCAAGAGAGGTGTTACAATCTTATGTAACATAATTACATACACGTGATCACGGACATCCTATCACACTTGTGTAGTCCATTGACTAGAAGCAAGTCACAGGCCCCACTCACACTCAAGGGGAAGAGGACCACAAGGGTGTGAGCACCCGAGAGCCTGCCCACCAGAGGGAAAACAGTAGTTATGAGTCTGATTTATTTAAGGAATAAATAAAACATTTTCTGGTAGGAAAGAGTTTGTCCAACCTTACTAGTTCCTCCGGAGTTCTATGAATAAGATATTAAAATAACTCTGACAAGCAGTTCAGGTGGTCATATTTACCTCAAAGGGTCTTTAATGGTGTTTTATGGAAGGAAAGTAAATATTTTTAAAAATGTGAATGCCTTCAGAGTTTTATCAAAGGCCAAATGTAACCAGTCAAATGATGAAAATATCATTAAATAACAGATGAATATATACACAGAAACTAAATGAAAGCCAGAGGTATATGTAGGAGATGGGATCACAGTCCTTCCTCCCTCCCTATCCTGGTCATGGTTCATTGCAGGTGGTGTATGTCTCTCTGTCCCACTGACTTGGGGCTTGGTCACCTGAGTTGCTTTAACCAATGAGGTGTGGGCAGAGGTCATAGTAGGGGAGCTCTGAGCAGAAGCTTAAAAGGTATTGAGGGTTTCAGTTTGCCCTTTCTGCACTCCTGCCCTCCACCATGAGAACAAGATAGCTCATGGTCCCAGAATGCGAAGACGCATGTAAAAGACCAGAATCAAACCCTCAGTCCAAAGCCAACCCTAGGAGAGCCCAACAGAGCCATGGCCAACCCTCAGACCTAGAAGCAATGAATGTTTCTTGTCATAAGCACTGACTTTTGGAGTTATTTGCTATGCAATATTGTTTCATCAAATAGCTTACTAGTACAGTATAAAATGTTCCTAGTACCTGATCCTTCAGATTGACAAAATGAGAACAAGTGGCTTAGCATACTCTCTATGATTAAAATGCGTTTTGAGGTGAAAATAAAAGTGTTTCTAGGCATTTTTATACCCCATACTCTAATCTCTATGTCAACATGGTTTCCTCTCCCTGGAGTTTAAAAAAAAAAAAATCGCTGCCAAATCAGTTCTGACTAATAGCAACCCTGTGTGAGTCAGAGTAGGCTTGCGCTCCACAGGGTTTTCCAGGGCTGATTTTTCAGAAGTAGATCACTAGTTCTGTCTTCTGAGGAGCCTCTAGGTGGACTTGACCCTCCAACCTTTTGGTTAGCAGCCAAGCATGTTTACCGTTTGTACCACCCAGGGATTCCATTGGAGTTTTAGGAGGTCATTAAATAATTGACCCCTCCCCCAATTTGAGTTTAGAATACAGTGAGAGATAGAGAAGTCAAGCAGATTGGAATTAAGATCTCACCTTTATTATCGATAAAGCTATTGGATGGATGGATAATACGAAGGCCTAAATGTGAGCGCCAAAGAGGCCTGCTGATATGAAACCCAGAATTATGCTTCCCACTTAGGCCCATGTGTATGAAAAACACAGACTTCTAGCTTCAGCACATTGCAGAGGGTACACCAGAGCCAAGCTCCTTCTCCAAACGCACCAATCTAATAAGTCACTCTTCTTTACACGCCAGGGAGAGAGGCCAGGAGTGCCACTCTAAGGAAGTCCTCCAACTGGAGAAAATATGAGGCGGGGGGATTCCTTTACATTCGAAAAACATTAATCTTTTGCAGCCCAATATTTTCACACCATCCTAACTACAGCACTTATTAGGACTACCTTATATTCAAGCTACAGTCCCTGGGTGGTGCGGTTAACATGCTCTGCTGCTTACTGAAAGGTTGAAAGTTCAAGTCCGCCCAGAGGGGCCTCCGAAGAAAGGCCTGGTGATCTACATCTGAAAAGTCAGCTATTGACAACCCTATGGAGCCCCGTTCTACTCTGGCACACATGGGGTCACCATGAGTCAACCTGATGGCAACTGACTTGGTTCTGACTCATAGAGACCCTATAGGACAGAGTAGAACTGCCCATAGGATTTCCAAGGAGTGGCTGGTCGATTTGAACTGCTAACTTTTGGTTAGCAGAGGTAGCTCTTAACCGCTGTGCCACCAGAATCTCCATGCTCTGCTAAAAGTTGTTCTTTGCCTATTGATGAGAAATGAGTAACGTAAGTGAAAATTGGTAGGGTTTCATTTTAGGCAAAACTTAGGAAAGTTGCAAGTTTTCTTGATGACAGAAGGCCAAATGCCCCTTCCTGGGCCACCAGGACTTTAGACACATTCTTTCCCATAAGCACTGGCTTTGTGCCCAGACCAGCTCTAATCCCTGGCGGATTAATCTTTGATGGGTGAGCTCCTGAATACCATAAATATTGCTGATAAAAATCAAAGTGCATATATCAAGGAAGATATAAAATTTCTGTACTTGGCTTAATAAAAGAGATAGCAGTCCCCTGCAAGATTTGTATGTTACACACTGAAGAATGCATTCTTAAATTACCTCCTAGATTTTCTGACTCATCCTCTGTCACTTTTACATAAATATTAGCACAAGACTGCTTTCCTGGAGTCAAACTTTAAACAAAACTAACCACACATCCATTATTCAGAGATGTACAATCACGCTGCCCATCATAATAAAAAGCGTGTTTCTCTTCCAATAGGGGATAACTGCAGTAACTGAAAATTCCTAAACCCACAGAAGAGTGTTTCTTTCTGAGAATTGGTTCCAACTTTCTAGAAGAGAGAGGTGCTGAGGTCAGAATGAGGAGATTCTGCAATCTGAAACATGTGTCCATGATATAATTGGGAAATACCCAGCAAGGGGTTGTCTGCAGGCAGGTGGTACCTCACTCTCCAATCAGGCTACATCCCAGCTGTCGGCAATCCACTTGGCAAGTATGATTGAGATGAGATTGCAATCCGCCAGGGGTCCAGAAAGCTTATACTCTAGCTACCACAGAAATGCCATAAGGCAAGGACAAGGAACAGGAAGTTTGTAGAGAATAAGAAAACATAACAGCCCTATCTTCTCTCAAAGTAAAATTTGACTGAGGATAGAATATTAGCTGTAAGGCCTGGACTCTCAGGATGAATTGAAAATAATAGAAAATAAGATTGTTCCATAGAAAAAGCAAGGCTCAGAGTCACTGCACAGGCTATTGTTGTGTTCTGTTTTTTAATTACAAGTAAAAGCTCTGTTTGAGTGTATTTACTGTAGGATTAGTGTTATGGATTGGATTGTGTTCCTCAAAAATATGTGCTGAATTTCTGGCCCTTATAGTTTTGGATGTGATCCCATTTGGAAATGAGGTTTTTCTTTTGTTATGCTCATGAGGTCATACTAGCATAGGGTAGGTCCTAAACCTTATCACTTTTGAGTTGTACAAAGGACCAGAATAGATACAGAGACACACACAAGAGGGATGACAGATGCCCAGGAACACCAAGGAACACCAAAGAATGTATAAGGCAAACCCTAGAAACTAGGAGACAGGCTTACAGGAGGAATCGACATGGCCAACATCCTGATTTGGACTTTTAGCCTCCAGGATTGTGAGAAACTAAGTATCTCTTCTTTAATGTTACATTTCTGTTACAGCAGCACTAGGGAACTAATATAATAAAATTAGTATCATGGAATCTTAGAGCTGGAGAGGGCCTGAAAAACACCTCCCACCCCTCCGAGCCCTAACACGGTCACTCACATTTTACACAAAAGGAAGCTGAAGTCCAGAAGAGATGGCACTTGCCCTCTGGCTGAGTTCTTTGCATTTAAGAAAATTTATAGTTCAGACCTATAAATTAGTATGGTTATTAAATATTCCCAATGTGGAGCCAGAAGGAGCTGGTTTACCATTCTGGCTCTGCCACTTAGCTATGTGGACTTGAATAATGCATTTGGCTTCAGTCTTATCACACGTAAAAGGGAAATAATAACAGCTTCTTCCCTATAGGTAACTGGGAGAATTAAGGGAGATAATGGCTTGTAAAATGCTTGGCACAAGGTCAATTGTTATTATAATGTCCTATCCTTTAACAAGGAGTCTCTGAGTGGTGCAGACAGTTAAGCAGTGGGCTACTAACCGAGAGGTTGGTGATTCGAATCCACCCAGTGGCTCCTCAGAAGAAAGGCCTGGCGGGCAATCTACTTTCCAAAGATCACAGCCAGGAAAACCCTGTGGAGCACAGTTCTACTCTGATACATATGGGGTCACCAACAGTCAGAATCAAATTGATGGCAACTGGTTACTTAGTTTATTCTTTAACAACATAACAAATGCATGATCGCCCACTTCAGCGGGCTCACCTGGGTTCCTCACACCACCAGACATAGCTTTCATTTCTCATTCCCCATAGAGGCAGGTCCAAACCGTCACTTCTCATCTTATCAACCACTCCCACCCTCTACCTCCTTTACCCTGCAAAAACAGTTGCCAACAAGCACACATTCCATCAACTCCCTTTTGTTCACCTTCTAACGTACCTGGCCGTATCCCTTCCCCAAGGCAAAACATGGCCATGGTACTTTGTTCACACCACAATGAGAGCTCTTATCCTGCGGGATTGGAACTAGACATGTTAATATGTCTATCCTGACCACTGCACTGCCATACCTTTAAGGCATGAATGATGCTTTTCACCATTTATTTTAGCACCTATTTTAAAGCCAGGCCAGCAAACAGATGTTTATGGAATTAATGAGCAACAAAATTGTCGAACATGGCCAGCACAGGCTTTTGCTTACATTGACCTTAGATCGTATTGATGCATAGTTGCATCATTTAATATCTGAAATTAAAGATTAGAGTAGTTAAATGGGTGATTTTGATAATAAAATAACAATTTTCCCTTCAGAAGATTTTGGAGAGATCAGCAGTAGCAAAGGAGGGAAAATGGTGGTGGAGAGGGTCCAGGCAGCGGGGACTCAGTACAACTCCACAGTGGTACAGGAGGGCATCCAAGTGTATTCTGCCTGGACTTCCTGTAGTGGGTCAAATAGTGTCCCCCCAAAACTCGTATCTACCTAGAACCTTGGAATGTGACCTTATCTGGAAATAGGGTCGTTGCAGAAGTAATCAGATTAAGAGGAGGTCATACGGGACTAGGGTGGGCCGTAAAGCCAATGACTGGCGTGTTCATAAGAGAAAGGAGAGAGTTGGACGAGAAGACACACAGGGATGTAATGACAGAGGCAGAGATCTGAGTGATGTAGCTGTAACCCAAGGAATGTTGGGAATCACCAGAAACAGGAAGAGGCAAGGAAAGATTCTTCCCTAGAGCCTTCAGAGAGAACACAGTCCTGCCGATACCTAGATTTCAGATTTCTAGCCTCCAGAACTGTAAAAGAATAAACGTCTGTTGTTTGAAATCCACCCCCCCACCCCCCGCCCCGCCAGCTTGCGGTAATTTGTTACAGCAGTCCTGGAAATTTAGCACCTCCCACGCTGAAGAGGGATTCAATAAAGGTCTTTTTTCATGCCAGTAGATGTGGAGAGGACTCCAGGTCAGAGAAGAACCCGTATTTTGATACAATAGTATACTAAGTGAAAGCGAAATATTCCAGGAGAAAAGCGAGTAATGCAGACACTTCAGCAAATCATAGTGTGGGCCGACAACCAATACCCAGAAACCCTTGCCCACTAGCCCCTTGGAACTTAGAATCGACCCTGAAGAGGACAGGGGAGAAGGAAAACCTGAAAAGACCAACAAAATTCTGAATTATTTGAGAAAACCTAGAATTAGGCAAGTGTTTCTGCTTCGTGTTTCAGCACTCCACCACAACACCAACCATGACATAGTGAGAATGTCTTTTATGTGACTGTCTTCCCCACCAGACAGTAAGCTTCTCCAGTGAAGGAAATGTCTTTTTCTTCTTTATATTTCCAAAAATTTGCTCAAGTGCCTGTCACAAAGAAAGTGCCCAATAATGGAAAACAACTCAAATGCCCCATTAATTTTTCATTCATTCAATCCAACAGAGATTTACAGACTGTAGAACTATAATAATAAAAATGTTTAATATTTGCATAACATTTTGTCAATTTTCAAACTGTTTTTAGTTTTGATTTCATTTTTATGCTAAATGAAAACTAGATATTCCAGGAGACAACTTGGTGAGGTAATCCTCCAAAGTCTGATATGACAACCCAAGGAAGTTGAATTTACTCAAAGTTAAACTTACCGGGGATAAGGCCAAATAAAAGGATTGAAAATACTTGATTATTCAGGATAAGGCACTTATTTCATTTAATCCAGTGCAGCAACGCAGTATAATATGCTAGGTACCATGCATGTAATCCCTGCCCATACCCCCTGCCCTCAAGAGGCTTCTAGTAGCAAAGATGTTCACAGACTCAAATGAAAGTAAAAGAAGCTGAGCATATATTAGAGGTACAAACTGTTGCAACAGGTGAGAGAAAGAAGAAGCATATCTGATGGTGGAATTGCAAAAAGTTTCATAAAAGAGGTGACCTTTGAGCTGAGTCTGAAAGATGAGAAGTTGACAGGTAGAATCCAGCCTATGGGACATCTCTGCTCAGAAGAATCTGTGGGAGTCAGTCATAGAGTCAGAAATGCCCGGGACACAGTGGAGAAAGAATGACTCTAGTCGTTTTCTGGAAAAACAAAAATAATCAGATCCAAGACTAAAAAGGTAGTTTGAAACCATTACAGAGGACTTTGAATAATATGCTGAAGAAGTCAAAGTTTGAGCATGGTAAGGTAAGAGCTGGGATTTAAGGGGAGAAATCTGATGAGGTCGTAGAGGACCAAGAAGAGCAGAGGAGCTGGGGCCAGGGAGAACAGGCAGCAGGGAACAGTCAACAGGCAGCGGTGCAACTTATATGTCAGGAGAAATCCTTGGGTGCTATGGCCATCAGTAATAGAGCTACTAACAACTTACATTTTAAAAATATAATAGTTATCATAAGAGAGAATTCCTATAGCATTTCCAAGCTAATCATCAAGTATGTAATTGATATCTATTAAGTGCCTGGTGCTATGGTAAAACCAGAGGAAAGAGGAAATGGTGGGAAGAAAAATGAAAGAATATGTGGTATAACATATGTATTCTTTGTGTGTGTGTGTATACGAACATATATATATACACTTTCTTTTTCCCTCCCACCACTATATATGTATATTTCATATATATGAAGCACAGAACCTCAGCCCTTAAGAAGGTCACATTAAAAAAATAGATAGTGGTATACAATGAAAAGATATCAAGTTGCCAAATGCTTAATTATGAGAATCAGACTATGTTAGATCAATTTGTCTATTAAGCATGTAATATTTAGTAATATTTAGTTTTGTGCATTTGGTAGTCTGAGAGTTAGATTAAAATGTACATATTTGGTAAGGAAATCATATTAAAAGTTATAATGGATATAGATTATATAACAAATTAAGATAGGAAAATGTAAGTGAAGACTAATTGAACAGATGGATCAATTAGATGCCCAGAATAAGAAATGAACTTGGGAGCTGTATTCATTTCCTAGGGCTACCATTTAAAAACATACCACAACTAGGTGACTAAAGTAACAGAAATTATTGTCTCACAGTTCTAGTGGCGAGAAGTTCAAAATCATTATGGCAGTAGAGCCATTCTTTCTCTGAAGATGCTCTAGAGGAACATCCATTCCTGCCTCTCCCTAGCTTCTGGTGGTTCCCGGCAATCCTTTGCATTCTTTGGCTTCTAGATGCATCATTCCAGTCTCTGCCTCCATTTTCACATAGCTGTCTCTTCCCTGTGTTTGTCTCTGTCTCTTCTCTTTTTATAAGGAAACCAGTAACTTTGGATAAGGGCCCACCCTACTCCAGTATGACCTCATGTTAACTAACAGCATCTTCAAAGACCTTATTTCCAAACAAGTAAGATTCACAGGTACCACGCACGGGTTAGGGCTTCAACATATTTTTGGGGGGTGGGGGGAACACAACTCAGCCCACAAAAACGGTTGATGTTTTTGACCTATTCTTGTAGTAAAATATCATTCATTCAACAAATACTTATTAAGCATCTACTTTTTTTTTTATGTACCAGCCCTGAAGGCGTAGTGATTAAGTGGTTGGCTGCTAACCAAAAGGTCGGCAGTTCAAATCCACCAGCTGCTCCTTGGAAACCCTATGGGGCAGTTTTACTCTGTCTTATAGGGTTGTTAAGAGTCAGAACCGACTCAACGGCACCTAACAACAGCAACAACAACATGTACCATGCATAGGTATAAGTAAATTCTTGGGATATGTCACTGAGTAAAACATCTTGGAGCTCACATTCCAGCAGGGAAAGATAAACATAATGAGCATAATAAGTAAGTAACAAAGTATGTCAGAGGATGAGGACAGTGCTAAGAAAGAGGTAAGAAGACCAGGGTATGGGGTTCTGGAGTGTTGCAAGACTGCACCAGTAGGTTATTGGTAACTGCTGTGGCCTCGAGTAATTGCTAAAAGAAATGCCATCCATGATGCCAAAAAGTTTGTAACCTGGGGTTCTAGGAAATGTCAGATTCCAAACTTCCAGGCTTCTGGAGGAAAACAAGCATGAACGGCGTAGCTGACTTCACCTTAAAACTGGCTGTTGATTGTAGCAGGAAGTAGTTATGAACCATAGTGGGAGACAGGAGAGTTAGAGAAAGGCAAAACTTATTTATCTTCCTTGCCAACTGCCTTCGACTCTCACCACCACAACCCTCTTTCTGTGTCTGCCTTGGGTGATTGGGCCATTTTGTTGTATATTCACAGATTTTAGTTCAAAACAATCAAATCTTTGAGACTCAATATTTGCCGTTAATCAAAATTCCTTAGCTGAAGTCACTGCATTCAGCAAGGATTTTTTTTTTTTTTTAAATCCAGGGCTTACAGCAGGGAGATGGGTGGTGTTTTCAGAGAGATTAGACACCTATGCATTATGCCCATCGGCAAAGAGGAAAGTAGGGCTGATGCAGACTCTGGTTTATGTGGTCTCTTGGGCTCCACACCCATCAGCCAATGTGCAGAGAAGTAGCAGAAGTCCTCCTGGCACTGGACCTGCACCAGCCAACAGAGAGCTGGGGAAATGTTAATGGGTCTGTCGAGAGCATAATTTGGCAACCTCAGAACTGTATCTTTAATTATAACCCACACTCAACTTGACTTTTATTGGCAATGTTTTAAAACAAGGAAAAAAATAGTAAAAATAGGAGAGGAAATAAAATGGGATTATTGAAATTTCTTTCCTTTTAAATTTTCTTAGGAATGGAACATTTCAAGCATCTCTAAACAGTTGAAGGAAGCAGCTAATTGTTAAGCAACGCAGTTCTGTACTTGGACATGTGCTAAAACCTCCATGGTTGTTTTTAAAGGGCATCTATGGGAATCTTTAAACAGACTTATCCAAAATACTCCAGCCAGTAATCAGTGGCTTGATATAATTAAACTGTCTCTGGTGAAATGAATTGAAGGGTTAGAAGAGGGGAGGAAAGACATACAGAGCCACTCTTTGCAATTTAATCTTCATTTTGTTTTGTTTGGTGACCTCACAGTGCCAAGTGGTACAATTGTTGTTGTTAGAGGGCTGTTTTTGCACAGAGAGAAGATTCCTGAGCCTGACTGAATAGGCTAGAGAGAGGGAGGCAGCAGCCAGGGTAGCATGTGTCTCTAGAATGGCCTTTCACAAACGTAAATCAGATCATGTCACTCCCATAGCCCTGCCCTTGCCTTCCTCTCTCCTGCTCACTATGCCCTGCCGAGCTGGCTTCTTGTGGATCTCAAAATCACTAAGCTCCTTCCTACCCCAGGGCCTTTGCACACTCATCTCTACTGCCTGGTTCACTACCATAACCCCTCCCTTCTTCACATGTTTCACTTTTTCTTATCATTCGTATCTGCTCAAATGTCACCTCCTCAGGGAAGTTTGGCATGAACTATATATCTAAAGAAACCTGGTGGTATATGGTTAAATGCCATGACTGCTAAACAAAATGTTGGCAGTTCAAATCTACCAGGCACTCCTTGGAAACCCTATGGGGCAGATATACTCTGTCATATAGGGTCGTTATGAGCAGGAATCGACTCGATGGCAATGGGTTTGGTTTTGGTTTTATATACCCAAAGTACTAGCCTCCACTCCCACCACCCATAAACCCACCCTCTTCCCCCATCCTGATTTTATTTTTTATAGCACTTATCTCTATCTGAAATTATACTGGTTTCATTTTCACTTGCTTATTTTCTGCCTCCCTGAGTAGAGCATAAGTAGAAATTGGAGTGCCAGATTACCCTTGAAAAACTTGGAAGTGATAAGGAGTGTTAAGTACCCAGAGCGTGGAGCAAGGATAGGCTAAGGGAAAAAATTAATATGTATGTTCATTAAAAATAGTCACAGATTTAAAGTAGAGAAAGAAGACATATGTCAGAAGCTGCAGAAATATCCTGGAGAAAGCACATAGATAGAATAAAATTAAATGGCCAAATAAGAAAAAGTTATTATTACCTATACATTTTTGCTCTTTTCATTCTAACTGGGATTTGCAATAAGAAGCAGAAGTTATTGATGTCAAAATAAATTATTTAGCTTGGATGAGGGAGAAGTAAAAATAAGCAGTCCACTTATTAGATTAAAAAAACATATACAGTTGTTGTCGAGTCAATTCCAAGTCATAGTGACCAGAGGTGTGTTAGAGTAGAACTGTGCTCCCTAGGGTTTTCAATGGCTGATTTTTCAGAAAGATTACCAGAATTTTCTTCTGAGACATCTCTGGGTAGACTCAAACCTCCAACCTTTCAGTTAGCAGCTGAGTGTGTTAACCATTTGTCCCACCCAGGGACTTCACCTATCAGATAGACAACGATTAAAAATTTAATCATACCTCATACTATGAAATATTAAGTTTAATAATATTCAGACTTCTCAAGATGAATAATATCTCGTGTCTAGCACTTTCACACACTTATTAGTAGGTATAAAATGGTGAGACTTCTGAGGGATGGCATGGCAATAGGCATCAAAATCAAACTGCTCATTCCAGTTTTATCTATCAATCCCATGTTTAGGAATTTATCACACAGATATATCCACACATTGGCACAAGGACAAAACAAAATTTGTTGCAGTATTGATTGTAATATCAAAAACAGGAAACAGCATAAAGGCCCATCACTTGGTTTGGTTAAATAAGTTATGAAAATTCCTAATGTAGGATCCACGTGGCAAATAAAGAGGAGGTCAGATGGAAATGGAATGGAATTATATCAAAAATAGGTTTTTAAAAGGTGGAAAGCAGATTGCAGGAGAAGGTAGAGTAGAGCCTTACTTGTAAAACGAAGGTTCCGTGAATATGCAAACAGAATGCGTGTGCACACAGAAAACGTATGAAAGCAAATATGGAAATGTCTTAGTGGTGGCTGATTTCTCTGAGGAGTCAGACTGGAGTGTGAAGGGTGTTTATTTTCACCTTATAGCATTCTCAACCATTCGAAATGTTTTACCATGAACAACAACTGTTACTTTTATCGTAGAATACTAGCTAACAGAAAAAGAAAAGACAATAGCAGGAAATTGTGCTTCACAATCTGATGCCTGCCCAGCTCATCTCTTGCCATTCACCTACCACCCACAGTTTCACTTTTGCACACACCACTCACTGTGACAGGAATCTCAGCTCCCCATCACCATCGCTGGCCATAGGCCAGCAAGCTTCTAGTCATCCTTTTGTGACTATAAAATTATGCCCAGATGCAATTTCATTTTAGAGGTTATTCCAACCTCAGAGGAGTCTCTGGGTGGTACAAACTGTTAACACACTCAGCTGCTAACCGAAAGGTTAGCAGTTCGATTCTACCCACAGGTGCCTCGGAAGAAAGGCCTGGAAATCTACTTCTGAAAATCAGCCTTTGAAAACCCTATGGAGTACAGTTCTACCCTGACACGTATGGAGTCACCATATGTCAGAATCAATTCAACAGCAACTTGTTCTTTAATATATTGAGGGATATTTTTTAATTAGATACAACCACTTTCTGGGCCACAAAAGCAACACTTTGCTCACATTGTTTACTCTCAAGACCTAGAAGCCTAAAGGTCACCTAACTGGGACCATCGTCCTTCACTGAAGCTGACAGGGAAGGGTGGGGTGCTCAGTGCTTGCCCTTCCTTCCCCAGTGTAGCTAGGACCCCAGTGTCAGCCCAGCCTCCCCTCCCTCAGCAGACATGAGATAGTACTACAGCCCTATTTTCAAGGAACGAAGTGCAGTTTATGAAACAGCGTTTGATGAAAACATATTCCAATAAAGGATTGAAACCTGTGGTGCCACATAGGCAAATCAAAGGGAATGTTGTGCTCTTTGGCATATTTGATATTTAAAGGGCCCCTTCTTCTTCTGGGCAGAGTCTGAACGAGAATCAGGATGAGGTCTGAGCTCATCTAATTGCTGAAGGCATATGCTGTACCACAAGCTCTGTTTGTTCCATTTAAGCTCACTGTTTTTACCAAGCCAGGCTCTTTTTCCTCTCCAGTGCTGCTTAATTTAACAAGAGATTAGAACACTAAGGGCTCTGGGAGTGAGAAAGGAACTCTCCCCAACCGTGATGTTGCAGCCATGGGAACTGAGGCAAAGGAAACACGTTTTCTCTCAGGGTTGCCTTCAGCTCCAGAAGGTTTAATCACACACTCTCCTCTGACATCTTCTAAAAACAGCCTGTCTTCTGAAAGCTTCAGAGTTTAGCCCCAAAGTCCAATCAGAAGTTTAGACAGGGTTGGTGAAAAACCATTTTTTGCTCCCATCCCCAGGCTAGGAGGCTAATATGTGTACCAAGCACTGCCATATGGGTTAAGAGCACGTCTCTGAGGGAGCACCCTTGTAAGCATGGCTTTTTTCAAACCTGAGGATCTCTCTCCAGCAATTATTCTATTTCCGATTTCTGCAATGGCCTGTCTGCCTGCCACTAAATAATCACTCACAATGTGCTCCTCCCACGTAAGGTTCTCTTGTTTTAGACTCTAATCCTCCTTTATGCTCCTGATGACGAATTCTTCTTTGCTGAGTTGAAACAATGTTGACTCAACTGAACAGGCATCAATCAAGTTCCTTCCAGGTGCAAGGTATTGTGCTTGGCATTTGGGGGATGGCAACAAAGAAGACACAAAGCCTTCCTGTAGATAATTTACAAATGACTCAGGGTGAGCAAGAGAGACCCAAATACAGAGCAAGAGGTAAGCTCGTAAGCAGTGGCATCACAAGAGGAGTGCGGGGTTCAGACCACACCGGATGACACTGTCAAAGGGGGTGACACCCAAATGACTGTCTATAAAACTTTTGTGCAGTGTTTCAGCAAAAATTTATTATTTTTTATAACAAATATCCCAACAAAAACATTTTTCATAAGCCCAGCTTAGATGCATCAACATACCTACAAGGCTAAAACTCTGTGCTAATTTACTTTGAACCTTCCAACGTGCTCCAGTCAGGACTGTCATCATTGCCAAATACAATGACGCTTCCAATCACATGGCTTCGTCTGCACGTGCTACAAGCACACACTATTGTTTTTGTTGCTGCCAGTGTTTTTATAGTCACTGATTTTTGTCAAATTTTCTGTTTTTTCAACTATAATATTGTGGTAATTGGTATTTGTGAGCCGTTATCGATAACTTTTTTGAGAATGAACTAGTAATTAAAAGATGGAGTGATATATGGGAATTCTGATTCACAAGTAACTTTAGTGCAAAAAACATTACTAAGGATTCTGTATGGTACGGGAGGAGGTCTGTGGGGGGTGGGGGGCACCATGAGTTACCCCACTGGGTGACACCACTGCACATGCGTGATGTTGTTATTGTTAATTGCTGCCAAGTCAATTCGGACTCACAGAGACCCCACATGTGTCAGAGTAGAACTTCTCCATAAGGTTTTCAAGGCTGTGACATTTCGGAAGCAAAATGCCAGACCTGTCTTTTGAGGTGACTTTGGGTGGGTTCGAACTGTAGTCTAGTACTTAACTCTTTGAGCTAACCAGGGAACAAAAAAGAAGTGCCATGGCAGCACGAGAGAAGGAGAGTTCCCATCCTGCTGAAGCGTCTCAGGAAGGGCTTCCCAGGGGAAAGAGAATTTGCTATGCTCAGAAGGCTGTGCTCAAATTCAGAAAAAGTTACAATTGTGGAGTAAGCACTAGGTCCTCTAGTACCTTCATTCAATCTTCCATTTATTCATGCAATAAGCATTCATTAAGACACTACGGGCCAAAGGGAACGATTCATGTTATCCTTCTGGCCCATAGTGTCGTTATGAGTTGGAGTTGACTCGAAGGCTATGGGTTTGGTTTTTCTTTCTTTTCTTTTTTTTTTTGGTTTCCATCCCTGGGTGGTATAGACAGTTAACACGTGCAGCTACTAACCAAAATATTGGTGGTTCAAGTCCACCCAGAGACACTTTAGAAGAAATGCCTGGTGATCTACTTCCAAAAAATCAGCCATTAAAAACCTTAAGGAGCACAGTTCTATTCTGACACACAGGGGGCCACCGTGAGTCAGAATCAACTCTATGGCAACTGGTCTATATACTTACACTGGGATATAAAGACAAGTTAGAGTAAATCTACTTCCAACTCACAGGCTGGTAGGGGAGGAAAACGTAAATGGTAGTTGCTATACTGTGTAAAGGAGCCCTGGTGGCACAACAGTTAAGTGCTCGGCTGCTAACTGATAAGTTAGCAGTTTGAACCCACCCAATGGCTCCGTGGGAGAAAAACCTGGAGATATGCTCCCATAAAGATTACAGCCTAGAAAGCCCTATAGGCCAGTTCTACTCTGTCACAGGGGGTAACTATGAGTCAAAATCGACTCGAAAACACCTAACATACTGTGTGACAAGTACAATCATAGATATACAGTTTCGTGGTGTCACAGAGAGATTGCCCCTGTCTAAGCGAGGAAGGAGGGCTTCACAGAGGAAAAGACACTTGGACAGGGCCTCAAAGGATGAGTGGGTGTTTGCAGAAAGACAAAGGGGTTAAGAGCATGTCTGACAGAAGGAAACGCAAAGTCACGGGTGCAAGTAATGGCTTGGGACATCAGGGAACTGCAAGTTGTGTAGTCTAACTATAACATAATAACCAAAACCCATTGTCGCTGAGTTGATTCTGACTCAGCGACCCTATGGGACAGAGTAGAACTGCCCCCAGAGGGTTTCCAAGGAGCCACTGATGGATTTGAACTGCTGACCTTTTGGTTAGCAGTTGAGCTCATAACCACTGCGCCACCACAAGGTACATGAAGGTGACTGGCAGGGAAATGAGGTGCTAGCATCAGCCATGGCACAATCATTGGCTGATTTTCAGAAGCAGCCATCTTATGGTGTGCTAAGAAGCTGGGGGTTTTACCCGGATGCCATGGAGCCCTAGTGAGTGGCTTTATGTAAGGCAATAACATGATGCAATTTTCATTTAGAAGACTCTCTAGGAGCCTTAGGGAAGACTGAATAAATAGGCTGGAGAGAGGAATGGTGCTGAGGAGCAAATTATATTGGTCCAGGTTACAGATGATGAGCCCTGAGCTGAGTCAATTGCTGTGAAAGGAGACAGGGGAAAAGAAAGTTTGGACAGGGCACAGAGATGCAGCAAGAAGGTCAAGTACAGTGAACACTGAGCAGTGCCAGGTGGACTTGGAAATGAAAAGTCCTCAGTAACCTGAGCTCGAGCAACTTTGACAATGCGATGGAGAACAGGAGTCTGAGGAGTTGGCTGGAAGGTCATTAAGTGGGGCAGTGAACACAGGCATCTCTCTCAAGGCATTTGACTGTGAAGGGAAGGAACAACAGGGGGTGACAGCCTAGAGTCAGAGATTGGGGTGTGTTATGTATTAAAATGTGTCCCCCCAAAATATGCTAAAGTCCTGGCCTCCGTACCTATGAATGTGATCCTCTTTGGAAATAGAGTTTTTGTTTTGTTATGTTATGAACTCATATCCAAGGAGTTGTTATTGTTAGCTGCCATTGAGTGGGCCCGGACCCCATGCAGAATGAAACAAACCACTGCCTGGTCCTGTGCCATCCCCGTGATCAGTTGCCGACCAGACTGTTGTGATCCACAAGGTTTTCATTGGCTGATTTTTTGAAGGAGATCACCAGACCTTTCTTCCCAGTCCATCTTAGTCTGGAGTGTTCAGTATCATAGCAACATACTAGCTTCCACTGACAGATGAGTGGTGGCTGAGCATGAGGTACACTGGCCTGGAGTTGAACCCAGGCCTCCCTCACGGAAGGCAAGAGTTCTACCACTGAACTATACCAATGCCGTATACCCATGTATGGTGAACCGTAAACCTAACCCCTTCTGGGTGGTGTCTTATAAAGGGGAGAACAGACACAGAGACAGACACACACAGGGAGGACTCATGGTGAAAACAGGCAGATCCATCTACAAGCCCAGGAACACCAAGGATTGCCAGCAGCCACTACAAGATGAAAGACTAAGGACCTCTGCCTAGAGCCAACTAGCCTCCAGAACTGTGAGACAATAAACTCCTATTCTTCAAAGCCACCCACTTGGGGTATTTCTGTTACAGCAGCCCTAGGAAACTATGACAGAGGTCTAGACTGGATTGGTAAATGAATATAGGAAGAGAGCAATGAACTGGAAAAAAAAATTTTTTTAAAAGAGGAACTGGGAGAATTGGAAGTTTCTTTCAGCAAAAACACATTTGGTGTAAAAGAGTAAGGAATGTGGTTGGAGTGTGAGCACTGACATTTAAAATGTCAGAGACTGGGCACTTCCAGCATGACCATTGTCCAATCTTGGAAGTGAGTCAGTAGAGTAGGTGAATCTAAGACACCATTGACTGGAATATGCACTATTATTTAATGAAGCACTAAGAAAGGAAAAAAGGAAGCCAATTAATTATATTATAATACAATGTATTCTTATCTCTTAGAACTTTGTTTTTATTCAAAAAACCCTTTTAGACTTATTCGGATGTAGATTTCTTTCATATATCACTTTATACATTCATCAAAAAGGAAAATATATATCTAAAATAAATCGCTCAAGGCATTCCCAGAACTTTTTACAGAGTCCAGCTCTTCCAAATCACTTTTTGACTAAAAGTCTTTGAAGTCCATGTTTTTGTATAAATGATTGTCCTCTGCACATTAAGAGCATTTCCTAAAAGGGGACACTATTACTGTCTAGAGGGTTTTCTTCCAGGCCCTTTGCACTCAATCTGCCAAGTTTTTTCTCCATCTTACCAGAAGTGTCATAGAAAGTTTTCAGACAAACAGCCAGGACTCATATTCCTTCCTCAAATTGTCTTTAAATTGTTTGTTGTTGGAAATGTTGAGAGGTTGTAGATGTCTAGTCATGCCTCCTAGAAATAATAAAGCTAACCTTTACACAAGATGTATATATGTAGGTGTGTACAGACAAAATGCATCAAGAATCAAGACACTCAGTTAATGAACAGCTCCTGGATGTCTATTCCAGATGACTTTAAGTCAGTCCTCTATCAATTCAGTTATCAACCATCCCTCTACTTTTTTTTTTTTTTTTTTTTTGTCTTCTTTGGGGAATATCTCATTTTTAGATATTGTTTTGTGTGTTAAATTAAATATGTTGACCACTTTTGGCCACTACAATGATGCCTGCCATTACAGTGATTTGATGCCTTTCCTAACCCATGCTTAGGATCTTCATCTCTTTAGTACATTTAGCATAAGTTTGTAGGCATGTAAAAAACTACGAAGGTTTCATCCTGTTTTATTTTCCATTTCCCACTTTATTTAATTAACTCATATGCTTTTTTCTTGATTGAATTACTGGTTTATGGAAGTTAATCAAGTTCTGCTCAAAGTTAGCAAGAAATGACTGACAAATTGATGCTCAGTGGTTCAATGCCTTAATCATAGCACTCTTCAACACACAGGCTCTTGGGGTTTTGAAATTTTTTTTCGTGTACTCTGAGGGGTTTGGCAATTTCTCCATCTTCAGTTGCTTATCTAGGTGTAGGATAGACGATCCTTGTGCACATATCTCAGGAACAAAACGCAATATAGCTTTATCTACTTGTGAGAATCTTCCTTCATTAGGTCCCATAATACTCTTGGCTCTAATCGCTTCTCAAGAGAATACAGAATTGTGGTCATGCCTCCAACTACAAATACCTGCTTCACTAATATCAAATGCACATGCTATGCTCTGTTTCCACATCTTTCCATGATCATAACTTATCATTTCCATGTAAAATCTCAGTCTAGTATTTTTTAAGATATTTAAACCAACAATGTACATAACTGAATTGAGGTAACGATGATCTGAATACTACGGCCTGATTTGTGTATATGATGACAGGCAACGATAACGACCTCACAATCCCTGCCTGACCTACAGCAATTATAAAACACCATCAATTTGAAGATGAATCCCAATGTGAGAAATGTAAAAATGTACATCTTTGGGTCAATAAAACACTGTAGCAGGAGTTGAGAAGATAAGGAACTTTGGAGTCTCGGTGTTAGAACGTCATCCACAAGGACATTGAAGTAGTCTCAGATATTGGTGAGTCTGCAGACAGAGAGGCTATTTATCCATTTATGTATCTGATCTCTCCCATTTCTACTTGTAAATACAAATAAGTAATAAAATACTAATAATAGCAGCACTAATTGAATGATTCCTATGTTGCAGGCACTGCTCTGAGTGCCATACGTGCCTTAGTCCTCAGAGAATACATTTAATCTTCACAATAACCCAATGAGGCTGCTACTATTACTCTCACTTTGCTAAGAAAAATGAGACATAGAGAGATTAAATAAGGTAATAAATGGCAGAACTGGATTTTAACCCAGGCAGTCTGAATCCAAAACCTGTGCGTTTGGCCATTATGTTTTTCTATTCCTATCTTCCCATGTCTCTCTGCAGGGAGAGAGATCTGCTAGTCGAAACACCCCATGCCTCTCCAGAGACTTCATTACTGTCATCACTTCCTCTGTCATGCTCCACCTGCTGGTCTCACAAATGCAGGAAATGGCAACAACAATAAAAGCTAACATTTTGAAAACCACTTGCCATGGAGACAGTTCTGACTCACGGTGACCCTATGTGTGTCAGAGTAAAACTGTGCTCCATAGGGTTTTCAAGGCTGTAATCTTTCAGGAGCAGATCTCCAGGCCTGTCTTCTAAGGTGCTTCTGGGTGGACTTGAACCACCAACTTTTGGTTAGCAGCTGAGCACATTAACCACTGACACCACCCAGGGACTCCAAGCATTTCAGTACTACTTCACAATTTATAAAACACTTACATACATCGTATAACTTAACTCTCACAACAGCTCTGTCAAGTAGGTATTATTTCCCCAATCTTACAAATAACGATGTAGATGTTGTATTAATTAAGGTTAAAACTAAACAGATATAATAAAGAGACAAATAGAGTGGACTAAAAATAAGCTGGACTTTTGATCCTCTTACACTTGATAGTCCGGAGCCTCTAGGTCCAAACTGGGAGGTCAGCTGTACTTGGCAAAGTCATTTTGAGACGCAGTTTCCTCCATTTTGTTGTTCTGCCATCCCGTAGGGTATTTCTCTCATCTGCACCTTAAAAGCTGGGTCACTCCCAGGCCCAGGATCCAACCCCAGGCAAGGGGAAGGAGAAGGAGAAGGAGACAGAGTCCAGGGTAAGAATTTTCCTCACACATCAACTCTTCTTACTTTCCATTGGCAACAACTTAGTCGTGGAACTGCAGCTAGCTGTGAGGGATTTCCTAAGGGAAATCCAGCCTTCCAACTCAAGGTCTGGTGTTGATTTTCCTACACCAGCATGTCTTTCACAATGAATACGTTGGAGATCACTTACATAGCACTCCTACAGAGCAACACAAAAAGCTAAATTTAAAGGGCCTGTCTTAGTTATCTAGTGTTGCCATAACAGAAATACCACAAGTGGGTGGCTTTAAAAAACAGACAGTTATTTTCTCACAGTTTAGAGGGCTTGAAGTCCGAATTCAGGGTGCTGGCTCTAGGGGAAAGCTTCTCTCTCCATCGGCTCTGGGGCAGTACCTTGAAGATTTTCATGTGGCAGAGCATCTATCTTCCCCTACCTCTGTTTGCTTCTCTGTCCTAATCTGCTCTTTTTATACAGGTAGTCTCCAAATTACGATGGGGCTCCGTTTCAATGATTCCATTGTAAATCTGTTCTGACATAAGTCGAATGCTTTTTTTTTTAGTTATTGCCTTTCATTATCAGTATCTTTGTAAATCTGATCTTTATTTATCTTTGAGGGTTGGAAAAATTACATATAAACTTGCAGATATATTTTAATACATATGTATATACATATAAATACATATAAAGAATACACAAATCATAAAAATTTATTCCAACCATGAAGAAGAGTTGGATGACATTGGCAATTTGTCAGCTTCAGTAATCCACTTGTGTAAGGTTCTGGATCATTTGGCTTATCCCTGTAACGGGGATGGCATTTCTAGTCAGAAAATTAGTGAGAGTTGTCTGTATGGTCCTTTTCTTTTTTTCTTCATATATTTCATGGTAATATCTCACTGCTTCCCAGATCTGCCTATAGACTTCAGTAAAGGGGTCAGCATTTGGTCCATGTTTTCAAGCAACTGAAGCCCCTGATTTAAAACTAAATTTATACAGCAGTGTTTTTAAGAGTAAATAATAAATTGAACAACTTCGAGTTAATATCTGAGAATGATTACATCAGCAAATTACTTGAAGCAACATTGTATGTAGTACATACTACTAACGAAAAGACGTACACACAAAAAGAAAGGACTATTGTAAACACACCTCATCATAACCTGATACATCGTAAGTCAGGGACTACCTGTACCTCAAAGTTTATTGACTTAAAACACCCCACATTAATACTGCCTCATTAACATAACAAAGAAACTCCATTCCCAAATGGCATTATAACTACAGGTAGAGAGGTTAGGGTTTATAACACATATTTTAGGAGGGACATGTCTGTATCCATAACAGGGACTAAAGTCAATCCTTTTATATAAAGGATTATACTCTGCTGAAATGGGCAACAACAGTGCTTGAAGATCAGTGTCCCTCAGAGGTTCCAACAGTGACAAGTCACACAGTCTAATCACCCTATCATTGACTTATCCAGATCCTTTTCTTGCACCACTGGAGTGCTAGATTTTCAGACATTTCTGGCTTCTCTGCACATCTGTAACTCTTATAAAAATTTGGCAGGAGATGGAACTCCAGAGGACTGGCTTAACTGAACAGCTGTTAGTCGGAGATGGAAGACACCTGTGAGTGGTATTGTGATATTTTGGGGGAGGGAGGAAAAGAGGGTAAAGTGAGATAGAGAAGGCTCTGGAGCTTCCAGGCTAGCATTAAATGAAAAATATTTGAGGTACACCAAGGCTAGGCATTATTTGATGGTGGCAAATACAAGAAGGCCAGTAAGGACTGAGGAAAAAGGAAGATGAGTGTTCCATCATTAATAGGACCCAAAAAGAAAGAGTTGCTGTCAAGTTGATTTTGAGTCATGGCAATCTCATGCATGTCAGAAGAGAATTGTACTCCATAGTGCTTTCAATGTTGATTTTTTAGAAGTAGATCTTCAGGCCTTTCTTACGAGGTACCTCTGGGTGGACTCAAACCTCCAACCTTTCAGTTAGCAGTATGTTAACCATTTGTACCACCCAGGGATACCAACCTAAAAAGAAAAGGGGTAAAATGATGTTGTGAGCCTGGGCAGCACTGTGGCTCTGTGTGAGCTAATTCTGAACTCATTGCTTCTAAGCAGAAACACCTTATGAGTTCTAAAAATCAACAGACAAATGACTACTGGAACACACCCATTCTGAGGATGAGGTCAGCGATGCCCTTTCAAGGATGCGGTGAGAAATTCTGGAGTTATTGCAGTGCTTGAAGATCCTTTAAAAAGGGAACTCTGGAGTTCTGGAGGCAGGGCCAAGATGGTGGAATAGCCAGAAACTTCCTGCAATCTCTCTTACAACAAAGACCTGAAAAAGCAAGTGAAATGATTGCATTTATGACAAAATAGGACACTGGAACATCACAGGCAAAGTCAGAAAAAGGATGGAGTGGCAGGGGAGGGAGAGACAGTTCAGGAGCAGAGAGGAGTTGCCAGACCTGAATCACCGGGATCCCTCAGGCACCATTCCTGGGAGCTGCTGGGATGGGCTGGGGGTAGCATTCGGCCACAGTTTCCTCAGGGAGAAGCAGCCAACCGCACAGCCTACTCACACCTCTGGAACCAGAGAAGAATGGGGCTCTGGCAAAAGCTAAGTATTTGCATGTATTTTACTGTGCCCCCTGCCCCCAAGCCACCTTCAGAGGCCGTTGATTTCCCCTGGCCTAAGATAAGCCCTGTTGAGCACCCGGAGCCACACTCCCAGCCTTGGAGTAGGAATAAATTCACAATCAGGGGAAAAGATAATTTGCCAGCTCAGGACAGAAGCGGTTCCTGTCTAGGCATAAATAGTCCATGGACTCTAAATACCTTTTCCACCTGCATGGACCTGTTTGGGCCTATTTCAGGAGAATAGGCCCTTGTTGGCAGACTGCAACCATTTCAGCTGTGCGGTGAAGAGGTGGGTGTTTGATATTTGACGTCACTTTGCCTATTCAACAGGGTCCTTACCTACCCACATCAGGGGCATAAGGACTGGTGGCTCCGTTCAGGTCATCCAGCCACCTGGGACAGGGGTACAAGGATAACTGGGACCTCCCAGTCCTTAAAACCAAAAGCATTGGGTGCCCATAATGCATCTGCAGAGCCCGCCCACTTGTATACTTTAGAGAACAGGGATGCACTTTATTCATAGACACTCAGGGGATGGTTCTGAGCCCCCTGCCTTGTTCAGAGTGTGACCCCCTGCTGCAACCAGATACCGGTACCCACACCCATCATCCCTGTCCCTCTAAGACAGTAGGACAGAGCCCGTATCACACACTTGATGATCAGCTACCTGGAAACCTGAGCTGAATTCATACAAGAAAAGTGAATGGACTCCTAGACAGATACACCTGATAACAGCTCTAGCCATCTGGTGACAGGACATCAGAGCTTCAAAGGCAAAAATTATCAAGCTTGATCACTTGAGCAACCCATTTGGGCATATCAAAACAAAACAAAGCAAGAAGCTATGATACAGTAAGCAAACATAAAATAAACTAATACAATAACTTAGAGATGGCTTGGAGACAGCAGTCAATATCAAGTCACATAAAAAAACAGATCATGATAGCCTCAACAAGCTCTCAGAACAAAGAATCGACAGATCTTCTGGGTAAAGGTGTCTTCCTGGAATTACTAGATGCTGAATTCAAAAGATTAATCTACAGAACACTTCAAGACATCAGGAACAAAATTAGGAAGGAGATCGGCAATACATAGAACAAGCCAAGGAACACACAGAAAGTAGTTGAAGAAATTAAAAAGGTTATTCAAGGATATAATGAAAAATTTAATAAGCTGCAAGAATCCATAGAGAGACAGCAATTAGAAATTCAGAAGATCAACAATAAAATTACAGAATTAGGCAACTCAATATAAAGTCAAAGGAGTAGAATCGAGCAGATGGAAGGCAAAATTGGAGACCTTGAAGATAAAGCACTTGGCACCAATATATCTGAAGAAAAATCAGATAAAAGAATTTTAAAAAAACAAAGAAATCTTAAGAATCATGTGAGACTCTCTCAAGAGAAATAACCTACGAGCGATTGGAATTCCAGAAGAGGGAGGGACAACAGAAAATACGGAGAGAATTGTTGAAAATTGTTGGCAGAAAACTTCCCTGATGTCGTGAAAGATGAGAAGGTACTTATCCAAGCTGCTCATGAAACTCCACGTGAGGTAGATTTTAAAAGAAAGTCACCAAGGCATAATTATAATTAAACTTGCCAAAACCAAAGATAAAGAGAGAATTTTAAAAACAACTAGGGATAAACGAAAAGTCACCTACAAAGGAGAGCCAATAAGAACAAGCTCGGACTACTCAGCAGAAACCACGTGGGCAAGAAGGCAATGGGATGACTTATATAAAGCATTGAAGGAAAAAATTGCCTGCCAAGAATCATATATCCAGCAAAACTGTCTCTCAAATATGAAGGTGAAATTAGGACATTTCCAGATAAACAGAAGTTTAGAGCATTCCTAAAAACCAAACCAAAACTAAAAGAAATACTGAACGGAGTTCTTTGGTTAGAAAATCAATAATATCAGGTATCAACCCAAGACTAGAACACTGGACAGAGCAATCAGATGTCAACCCAGACAGGGAAATCACAAAAATAAATCAAGATTAAAAAATGCTCAAAACAGGGAAACAGCAATGTTATTACGTAAAAGAAGACAACATTAAAACAATAAAGAGGGACTTTTTTAAGAAATGTAGTCATAGATCTTTCATATGGAGAGGAAGACAAGGCAATATATAGAAATAAAAGTTAAGTTTAAACTTAGAAAAATATGGGTAAATATTAAGGTAACCAAAAAGGAGACTAAGTATCCTACTCATCAAAATAAAATACAAGAAAAAAAATAGAGACTCAGCAGATACAAAATCAACAACAATGAATAAGAGGAAAAGACAATATATAAAGATAAACTACTCAGTACAAAAAATTAAGTGGGAAAAAGAAACTGTCAACAACACACACAAAAAGACTTCAAAATGACAGGATGAAACTTATACCTATCTGTAATTACACTGAATGTAAATGGACTAAATACACTGACAAAGAGACAGAGAGTGGCACACTGGATAAAAAAACATGATCCATCTATAAGCTGCCTACAAGAGACACACCTTAGACTTAGAGACACAAACAAACAAAAACTCAAAGGATGCAAAAAATATATGTATCAAGCAAACAACAATCAAAAAAGAGCAGGGATGGCAATAGTAATTTCGGGCAAAATAGATATTAAAGTTAAATCCACCACAAAGGACAAGGAGGAACACTGTACAATGATTAAAGGTACAATATACCAGGAGGATATAACCATATTAAACATTTATGCACACAATGACAGGGCTGGAAAATACATAAAACAAACTCTAATGGCATTGAAAAGTGAGATAGACAGCTCCACAATTATACTAGGAGAGTTCAACACACCACTTTTGGTGAAGGGCAGGACATCCAGAAAGAAGCTCAATAAAGACACGGAAGATCTAAATGCCACAATCAACCAACTTGACCTCATAGACATATACAGAACACTCCACCGAACAGCAACCAAGTATACTTTCCTTTCTAGTGCACATGGAACATTCTCTAGAATAGACCACATAATAAATCATAAAGCAAGCCTGAGTAGAATCCAAAACATTGAAATATTACAAAACATTTCTCTGACCATAAGGCCATTAAAGTAGAAATCAACAGCAGAAAAACCAGGGAAAAGAAATCAACTGAACAATACCCTGGTCAAAAACAACTAGGTAATAGTAGACATTAAGGATGGAATAAAGAATTCATAGAATCCAATGAGAATGAAAACACTTCCTATCAGAGCCTTTGGGACACAGCAAAAGCAGTGCTCAGAGGTCAATTTATATCAATACATGCACACATACAAAAAAAAGAAAGTGCCAAAACCAAAGAATTATCCCTACAGTTTAAACAATAAAAAGAGAGCAACAAAAGAAACCCTCAGACACCAGAAGAAAGCAATTAATAAGAATTAAAGCAGAATTAAATGAAATAGAAAAGACAAAAACAATTGAAAGCATTAACAAGACCAAAAGCTGGTTCTTTGAAAAAATTAGAGGAAACTCTGGTGGCATAGTGGTTAAGTGCTACAGCTGCTAAACAAAGGGTCGGCAGTTCAAATCCGCCAGGCACTCCTTGGAAAATCTAATGGGCAGTTCTACTCTGTCCTACAGGGTAGCTATGAGTTAGAGAGTCGGAATCGACTCGACGGTACTGGGTTTTTTTTTTGTTTGTTTTAATTAACAAAATCGATAAACCATTGGCCAAAATGACAAAAGAAAAACAGGAGAGGAAGCAAATAACCCAAATAAGAAATGAGGTGGGTGATATTACAACAGACCCAGCTGAAATTAAAAGAATCATATCAGATTACTACAAAAAATTGTACTCTATCAAATTTGAAAACCTAGAAGAAATGGATGAATTTCTAGAAACACACTACCTAACTAAACCAACACAAACAGAAGCATAACAACTAAATAGACCCATAACAAAAAAAGAGATTGAAACAGTAATCCAAAAACTCCCAACAAAAAAAAGCCCTGGCCCGGATGGCTTTACTGCAGAGTTCTACCAAACTTTCAGAGACGAGTTAACACCACTACTACTAAAGGTATTTCAAAGCATAGAAAATGACAGAATACTACCTAACTCATTCTATGAAGCCACCATATCCCTGATACCAAAACCAGGTAAAGACATCACAAAAAAAGAAAATTACAGACCTATATCCCTCATGAACATAGATGCAAAAATCCTCAACAAAATTCTAGCCAATAGAATTCAACAACATAACAAAAAAATAATCCACCATGACCAAGTGGGATTTATACCAGGTATGCAAGGCTGGTTTAATATTAGAAAAACCATTAATGTAATCCACCATATAAATAAAACAAAAGACAAAAACCACATGATCTTATCAATTGATGCAGAAAAGGCATTTGACAAAGTCCAACACCCATTTATGATAAAAACTCTCAGCAAAATAGGAAACCCTAAAGAATCCTCAAAAAAAACTACTGAAACTAATAGAAGAGTTCAACAGAGTATCAGGATATAAGAAAAACCTACAAAACTCAGTTGGATTCCTCTATACCAACAAAAAGAACATCGAGGAGGAAATCACCAAATCAATACCATTTACAGTAGCCCCCAAGGAGATAAAATACTTAGGAATAAATCTTAGCAGAGGTGTAAAAGACTTATAGAAAGAAAACTACAAGACACTCCTGCAAGAAACCAAAAGACACCTGCCATAAGTGAAAAAACATACCTTTCTCACGGATATGAAGACTTAACATTGTAAAAATGTCTATTCTACCAAAAGCGATATACAGATAACAATGCAATTCTGATTCAAATCCCAACGACTTTTTTTTTTAATTTTTATTCAACTCCAAGTGAACGTTTACAAATCAAGTCAGTCTGTCACATATAAGTTTATATACACCTTACTCCATACTCCCACTTGCTCTCCCCCTAATGAGTCAACCCTTTCAGTCTCTCCTTTTGTGACAATTTTGCCAGCTTCCAACCCTCTCTATCCTCCCATCCCCCCTCCAGACAGGAGATGCCAACACAGTCTCAAGTGTCCACCTGATACAAGTAGCTCACTCTTCATCAGCATCTCTCTCCTACCCACTGTCCAGTCCCTTCCATGTCTGACGAGTTGTCTTCGGGAATGGTTCCTGTCCTGGGCCAACAGAAGGTTTGGGGACCATGACTGCCGGGATTCCTCTAGTCTCAATCAGACCATTAAGTATGGTCTTTTTGTGAGAATTTGGGGTCTGCATCCCACTGATCTCCTGCTCCCTCAGGGGTTCTCTGTTGTGCTCCCTGTCAGGGCAGTCATCGGTTGTGGCCGGGCACCATCTAGTTCTTCTGGTCTCTGGATGATGTAAGTCTCTGGTTCATGTGGCCCTTTCTGTTTCTTGGGCTCATAGTTATCGTGTGACCTTGGTGTTCTTCATTCTCCTTTGCTCCAGGTGGGTTGAGACCAATTGATGCATCTTAGATGGCCGCTTGTTAGCATTTAAGACCGCAGACGCCACTCTTCAAAGTGGGAAGCAGAATGTTTTCATAATGAATTATTTTGCCAATTGACTTAGAAGTCCTCTTAAACCATAGTCCCCAAACCCCCGCCCTTGCTCCGCTGACCTTTGAAGCATTCAGTTTATCCCGGAAACTTCTTTGCTTTTGGTCCAGTCCAGTTGAGCTGACCTTCCATGTACTGAGTATTGTCCTTCCCTTCACCTAAAGTAGTTCTTATCTACTAACTAATCAGTAAAAAACCCCTCTCCCACCCACCCTCCCTCCCCCCCTCGTAACCACAAAAGTATGTGTTCTTTTCAGTTTATACAATTTCTCAAGATCTTAGAATAGTGGTCTTATACAATATTTGTCCTTTTGCCTCTGACTAATTTCGCTCAGCATAATGCCTTCCAGATTCCTCCATGTTATGAAATATTTCACAGATTCGTCACTGTTCTTCATCTATGCGTAGTATTCCATTGTGTGAATATACCACAATTTATTTACCCATTCATCCGTTGATGGACACCTTGGTTGCTTCCAGCTTTTTGCTATCGTAAACAGAGCTGCAATAAACATGGGTGCGCATATATCTGTTTGTGTGAAGGCTCTTATTTCTCTAGGGTATATTCTGAGGAGTGGGATTTCTGGGTTCTATGGTAGTTCTATTTCTAACTGTTTCAGATAACTGCAGATAGATTTCCAAAGTGGTTGTACCATTTAACATTCCCACCAGGAGTATATGAGAGTTCCAATCTCTCCGCAGCCTCTCCGACATTTATTACTTTGTGTTTTTTGGATTAATGCCAGCCTTGTTGGTGTGAGATGGAATCTCATCGTAGTTTTAATTTGCATTTCTCTAATGGCTAATGATCGAGTGCATTTTCTCATGTATGTGTTACCTGCCTGAATATCTTCTCTAGTGAAGTGCGTGTTCATATCCTTTGCCCACTTCTTGATTGGGTTGTTTGTCGTTTTGTGGTTGAGTTTTGACAGAATCATGTAGATTTTAGAGATCAGGCACTGGTCGGAGATGTCATAGCTGAAAATTCTTTCCCAGTCTGTAGGTGGTCTTTTTACTCTTTTGGTGAAGTCTTTAGATGAGCATAGGTGTTTGATTTTTAGGAGCTCCCAGTTATCTGGTTTCTCTTCGTCATTTTTAGTAATGTTTTGTATTCTGTTTATGCCTTGTATTACGGCTCCTAATGTTGTGCCTATTTTTTCTTCCATGATCTTTATCGTTTTAGTCTTTATGTTTAGGTCTTTGATCCACTTGGAGTTAGTTTTTGTGCATGGTGTGAGGTATGGGTCCTGTTTCATTTTTTTGCAAATGGATATCCAGTTATGCCAGCACCAAGTGTTAAAAAGACTATCTTTTCCCCAATTAACTGACACTGGGCCTTTGTCAAGTATCAGCTGCTCATATATGGATGGATTTATATCTGGGTTCTCAATTCTGTTCCGTTGGTCTGTGTGCCTGTTGTTGTACCAGTACCAGGCTGTTTTGACTACTGTGGCTGTATAACAGGTTCTGAAATCAGGTAGAGTGAGGCCACCCACTTTCTTCTTCTTTTTCAGTAATGCTTTACTTATCTGAGGCTTCTTTCCCTTCCATATGAAGTTGGTGATTTGTTTCTCCATCGCATTAAAAAATGACGTTGGAATTTGGATCGGAAGTGCATTGTATGTATAGATGGCTTTTGGTAGCATAGACATTTTTACTATGTTAAGTCTTCCTATCCATGAGCAAGGTATGTTCTTCCACTTAAGTAGGTCCTTTTTAGTTTCTTGTAGTAGTACTTTGTAGTTTTCTTTGTATAGGTCTTTTACATCTTTGGTAAGATTTATTCCTAAGTATTTTATCTTCTTGGGGGCTACTGTGAATGGTATTGATTTGGTGATTTCCTCTTCGATGTTCTTTTTATTGATGTAGAGGAATCCAAGTGATTTTTGTATGTTTATCCTATAACCTGAGACTCTGCCAAACTCTTCTATTAGTTTCAGTAGTTTTCTGGAGGATTCCTTAGGGTTTTCTGTGTATAAGATCATGTCACCTGCAAATAGAGATAATTTTACTTCCTGCTTGCCAATCTGGATGCCCTTTATTTCATTGTCTAGCCTAATTGATCTGGCTAGGACCTCTAGCACAGTGTTGAATAAGAGCGGTGATAAAGGGCATCCTTGTCTGGTTCCCGTTCTCAAGGGAAATGCTTTCAGGCTCTTTCCATTTAGAGTGATGTTGGCTGTTGGCTTTGTATAGATACCCTTTATTATGTTGAGGAATTTTCCTTCAATTCCTATTGTGCTGAGAGTTTTTATCATAAATGGGTGTTGGACTTTGTCAAATGCCTTTTCTGCATCAATTGATAAGATCGTGTGGTTTTTGTCTTTTGTTTTATTTATATGGTGGATTACATTAATGGTTTTTCTAATATTAAACCAACCTTGTCTTGCATACCTGGTATAAATCCCACTTGGTTGTGGTGGATCATTTTTTTGATACGTTGTTGAATTCTATTGGCTAGAATTTTGTTGAGGATTTTTGCATCTATGTTCATGAGGGATATAGGTCTGTAATTTTCTTTTTTTGTGATGTCTTTACCTGGTTTTGGTATCAGGGATATAGTGGCTTCATAGAATGAGTTAGGTAGTATTCTGTCATTTTCTATGCTTTGAAATACCTTTAGTAGTAGTGGTGTTAACTCGTCTCTGAAAGTTTGGTAGAACTCTGCAGTAAAGCCATCCGGGCCAGGGCTTTTTTTTGTTGGGAGTTTTTGGATTACCGTTTCAATCTCTTTTTTTCTTATGGGTCTACTTAGTTGTTCTACTTCTGATTGTGTTATTTTAGGTAGGTAGTGTTTTTCAGGAATTCATCCATTTCTTCTAGGTTTTCAAATTTGTTAGAGTACAATTTTTCGTAATAATCTGATATGATTCTTTTAGTTTCAGTTGGGTCTCTTGTGATGTGGCCCTTCTCGTTTCTTATTCGGGTTATTTGTTTCCTTTCCTGTATTTCTTTAGTCAGTCTGGCCAATGGTTTATCAATTTTGTTAATTTTTTCAAAGAACCAGCTTTTGGCTTTGTTAATTCTTTCGATTGTTTTTCTGTTCTCTAATTCATTTAGTTCAGCTCTAATTTTTATTATTTGTTTTCTTCTGGTGCCTGATGGATTCTTTTGTTGCTCAGTTTCTATTTGTTCAAGTTGTAGGGACAGTTGTCTGATTTTGGCTCTTTCTTCTTTTTGTATGTGTGCATTTATCGATATAAATTGGCCTCTGAGCACTGCTTTTGCTGTGTCCCAGAGGTTTTGATAGGAAGTATTTTCATTCTCGTTGCATTCTATGAATTTCTTTATTTCCTCCTTAATGTCTTCTATAACCCAGTCTTTTTTGAGCAGGGTATTGTTCAGTTTCCAAGTATTTGATTTCTTTTCCCTAATTTTTCTGTTATTGATTTCCACTTTTATGGCCTTGTGGTCTGAGAAGACGCTTTGTAATATTTCGATGTTTTGGATGCTGTAAAGGTTTGTTTTATAACCTAATATGTGGTCTATTCTAGAGAATGTTCCAAGTGCACTAGAAAAAAAAGTATACTTTGTAGCAGTTGGGTGGAGAGTTCTGTATAAGTCAATGAGGTTAAGTTGGTTGATTGTAGTAATTAGGTCTTCCGTGTCTCTATTGAGCTTCTTACTGGATGTCCTGTCCTTCTTCGAAAGTGTTGTGTTGAAGTCTCCTTCTATTATTGTGGAGGTGTCTATCTTACTTTTCAGTTCTCTTAAAATTTGTTTTATGTATCTTGCAGCCCTGTCATTGGGTGAATAAATATTTAATATGATTATATCTTCCTGGTCAATTGTCCCTTTTATCATTATGTAGTGTCCTTCTTTATCCTTTTTGGTGGATTTAACTTTAAAGTCTATTTTGTCAGAAATTAATATTGCTACTCCTGCTCTTTTTTGCTTATTGTTTGCTTGATATATTTTTTTCCATCCTTTGAGTTTTAGTTTGTTTGTGTCTCTAAGTCTAAGGTGTGTCTCTTGTAGGCAGCATATAGATGGATCGTGTTTCTTTATCCAGTCTGAGACTCTCTGTCTCTTTATTGGTGCATTTAGTCCATTTAAATTCAGAGTAATTATAGATAAGTATGTGTTTAGTGCTGTCATTTTGATGCTTTTTTATGTGTGTTGTTGACAATTTCTTTTTTCCACTTACTTTTTTGTGCTGAGACATTTTTCTTTGTAAATTGTGTGTTCCTCATTTTCATACTATTTGACTTTATGTTTGCAGAGTCGTTATGTTTTTCTTGGTTTTTATTTTGAGTTATGGAGTTGTTATACCTCTTTGTGGTTACCTTAATATTTGCCCCTATTATTCTAAGTTAAAACCTAACTTGTATTGTCCTATATCGCCTTGTTTCCCTCTCCATATGGCAGTCCTATGCCTCTTGTATTTAGTCCCTCCTTTTGATTATTGTGATCTTTTACATATTGACTTCAATGATTCCCTGTTTTGAGCGTTTTTTTCTTTTTAAAATTAATCTTAATTTGTTTTTGTGATTTCTCTGTTTGAGTTGATATCAGGATGTTCTGTTCTGTGACCTTGTGTTGTACTGGTATCTGATGTTACTGATTTTCTGACCAAACAATTTCCTTTAGTATTTCTTGTAGCTTTGGTTTGGTTTTTGCAAATTCTCTAAGCTTGTGTTTATCTGTAAATATCTTAATTTCACCTTCATATTTCAGAGAGAGTTTTGCTGGATAAATGATCCTTGGCTGGCAGTTTTTCTCCTTCAGTGCTCTGTATATGTCATCCCATTGCCTTCTTGCCTGCATGGTTTCTGCTGAGTAGTCCGAACTTATTGATTCTCCCTTGTAGGAGACCTTTCTTTTTTCCCTGGCTGCTTTTAAAATTTTCCCTTTATCTTTGGTTTTGGCAAGTTAGATGATAATATGTCTTGGTGTTTTTCTTTTTGGATCAATCTTAAATGGGGTTCGATGAGCATCTTGGATAGATATCCTTTCATTTTTCATTATGTCAGGGAAGTTTTCTGCCAGCAGATCTTCAACTATTCTCTCTGTGTTTTCTGTTATCCCTCCCTGTTCTGGGACTCCAATCACTCGCAAGTTATCCTTCTTGATAGAGTCCCACATGATTCTTAGGGTTTCTTCATTTTTTTTTAATTCTTTTATCTGATTTTTTTTTCAGCTATATTGGTGTTAATTCCCTGGTCCTCCAGATTTCCCACTCTGCATTCTAATTGCTCAAGTCTGCTCCTCTGACTTCCTATTGCATTGTCTAATTCTGTAATTTTATTGTTAATCTTCTGGATTTCTGAATGCTGTCTCTCTATGGATTCTTGTAACTTATTAATTTTTCCACTATGTTCTTGAATAATCTTTTCGAGTTCTTCAACTGCTTTATCAGTGTGTTCCTCGGCTTTTTCTGTAGATTGCCCTATTTCATTTCTGAGGTCATCCCTGATGTCTTGAAGCATTCTGTAAATTAGTTTTTTATATTCTGCATCTGGCAATTCCAGGATTGTATCTTCATTTGGGAAAGATTTTGATTCTTTAGTTTGGGGGGTTGTAGAAGCAGTCATGGTCTGCTTCTTTATGTGGTTTGATATTGACTGCTGTCTCCGAGCCATCACTAAGATATTGTAGTGATTTATTCTATATTTGCTCACTGAGTCTTATCTTGTTTTGTTTTCTTTCAATATACGTAGATGGGCTACTAGATTGCGCTGTCTTGATTGTTGTAGTCCTTGACTCACTTATGACCTATTACCAGCTGGTTTGGGCTGTTACCAGATATATATGCCTGAGTCCATTCACTTTTCTTGAGTAGAATCTGATTTTGGGTCATCAAGCATGTGATGCAGACTGTCACCTAGCCACCTAGAGAAGTAGTGGTGATAGTTGTGTGCACCAGATTCTAGTAGCAGCTGGGGTTCACACTCCAGGGGGGCAGGATGCTGACAGGCTTCCCCCAAGTGTCAGTGAGGTAGGTGTGTCTCTAGTCCTAAAGCACCTTGGTGGGTGGGCTCTGCTGCGGTACCTTAGGCCCCCAATGCAAGTACCTCTACAGATTGGTAGGTGTCACCCTTCTTAGACACCTAAGGCAGAAGGCTAGGTGGTCTGGGGGGAGCTTCAGCCCTCAGTTCCCTGTTGTGGTTCAGTGAGGGCTCTGTTGAATACGCAGAGATATTAGACCTGGGAAACTTGTCTTTCCAGTAAATCAGCTAAAACAATTGCAGTCAGATCCCTGTCAGAAATGTCTTTGCATTATAATAGCCACCTTGTTCCCTGTAGGGCTGAAAGCGGGGACTGTAGATCACATATGCTTGGCTGGAGCTGGTTCTTTGTTTTTAGTCCAATTAGGGTAGGATTTTTGGTCCCTGGGTTTTTTGTGGTTGCTTCTCCCAGGCCAGAAGAATGGGTTAGGAAAAGACCAAAAAAAAAAAAAAGGAAAAGAAAAACCGAGGAGCAGTTCTCCCTCTGGCTCAGGAAATTCCAATGTTAATGAAGCCGCCTGGGAAGGGGAGGGGAGGGTTCAGATAAACAGGAGAGAGTAGCACCCCGGAATATAGACAAAGTTACTTATCTTGCTTGGGATGACTGTTTTATCTGAGCTTTCCGAGGGGCACGTCGCCTGTGTGCACTGGCTGGGTAGAGATTGCCCCCGAGGGTCAGGCCTGCGGCCCGTGCTTGCACTGTCTCAGAAGCCGGGTCAGTTTCTCCGCTCCCAGTCCAAAGCCCAGCGTCAAGGTTCCCCGGCCAGGACGCTGCACTACCAGCTCCAAAACCAGTTGCTGCCTTCCGGTGACTTTTCCTCCTGTCAGCTGCGTCGCTGCGCTGCCTGCGTGCACTGGCTGGGCTTCCCCCGAGGTCAGTTCAGGGGGCTGGGGCTGCGCCCCATGTTTGTGCCATCATAGGATGCTGTTCTCAGCTCCCCTGTGCCCAGTGCAAAGCCCAGTGCCGAGGTTTCCTGACTGGGACGCTGGTTCCAGGCTCCGAAAACAGTCACTGCTTCCCCGTGGTTGTTCGTTCTCAGTCTCTGTCACTCAGGCCAACTCTTTAAATCTGTGTTTGTTGGTCAGAGTTCATAGATTGTCATGTATGTGATCGATTCACTTGTTTTTCCGAGTCTTTGTTGCAAGAGGGATCCGAGGTAGCATCTACCTAGTCAGCCGTCTTGGCCCCGCCCCGCAATGACATTTTTTAAGGAGATGGAGAAACAAATCACCAACTTCATATGGAAGGGAAAGAGGCCTCGGATAAGTAAAGCATTCCTGAAAAAGAAGAACAAAGTGGGAGGCCACACCCCACCTGATTTTAGAATCTATTATACGGCCACGGTAGTCAAAACAACCTGGTACAGGTACAACAACAGATACATAGACCAATGGAACAGAATTGAGAATCCAGACATAAAACCATCCACATATGAGTAGCTGATATTTGACAAAGGCCCAAAGTCAGTTAAATGGGGAAAAGACAGTCTGCTTAACAAATGCTGCTGGCATAGCTGGATATCCATCCGCAAAAAAATGAAACAAAGCCCATACCTCACACCATGAATAAAAACTAACTCAAAATGGATCAAAGACCTAAATATAAAATCTGAAACAATAAAGATCATTGACAACGCTAGGAGCCCTAATACATGCCATAAACAGTATACAGAACATTACTAACAATGCAGAGGAGAAACTAGATAACTGGGAGCTCCTAAAAATCAAACACCTATGCTCACCCAAAGACTTCACCAAAAGAGTAAAAAGATTACCTACAGAGTGGGAAAAGTTTTTAGCTATGACATTTCTGATCAGCATCTGATCTCTGAAATCTACATGATACTGCAAAAAATCAACTAAAAAGAGACAATCCAATTAAAAAATGGACAAAGGATATGAATAGACACTTCACTAAAGAAGACATTCAGGTAGCTGACAGATACATAAGGAAATGCTCACGATCATTAGCCATTAGAGGAAATGCAAATGAAAACTAAAATGAGATTCCATCTCACTCCAACAAGGCTGGCATTAATCCAAAAAACACAAAATAATGAATGTTGGAGAGGTTGTGGAGTGACTGGAACACTTATACATTGCTGGTGGGAATGTAAAATGGTACAATCACTTTGGAAATCAATTTGGCATTTCCTTAAAAAACTGGAAATAGAATTACCATACGATCCAGCAATCCCACTTCTTGGAATATATCGTAGAGAATTAAGAGCCTTTACAGGAACAAATATATGCACACCCATGTTCATTGCAGCACTGTTTACAATAGCAAAAACATGGAAGCAACCAAGATGCCCATCAAAAGATGAATGGATAAATAAATTATGGAATATTCACACAATGGAATACTACGCATCGATAAAGAACAGTGATGAATCTGTGAAACAGTTCATAACATGGAGGAATCTGGAAGGCATTATGCTGAGTGAAATTAGTCAGCTGCAAAAGGACAAATATTGTATAAGACCACTATTGTAAGAACTGTAGAACTAGTATAAAAAGAGAAGAATATATTCTTTGATTGTTATGAGAGGGGGGAGGGAGGGAGGGAAGGAGAGGAGTTTTCACTGGTTAGATAGTGGATATTAATTATTTGGGGTGAAGGGAAGGACAACACACAATACAGGTGAGGTCAGCACAACTGGACTAAACTAGAAGCAAAGAAGTTTCCTGAATAAACTGAACACCAAGGCCATCACAGCAGGGGCGGAGGTTTGGGAGCTATGGTTTCAGGGGACATCTAAGTCAATTGGCATAATAAAATCTATTAAGAAAACATTCTGCATCCCACTTTGGAGAGTGGCTTCTGGAGTCTTAAATGCTAGCAAACTGCCATCTAAGATCCATCAATGGGACTCAATCCACCTGGAGCAAAGGAGAATGAAGAACACCAAAGACACAAGGTAATTATGAGCCCGAGAGACAGAAAGCACCACATAAACCCGAGACTGCATAAGCCTGAGACCAGAAGAGCTAGATGGTGCCTGGCTGCTACTGATGACTGCCCTGACAGGGAGCACAACAGAGAACCCCGGAGGGAGCAGGAGATCAGTGGGATGCAGATCCCCAAATTCTTGTAAAAAGACCATACTTAGTGGTCTGACTGAGACTAGAAGGACCCCGGTGGTCATTGTCCCCAGACCGTCTGTTAGCCCAAGACAGGAACCATTCCCAAAGCCAACTCTTCAGGCAGGGATTGGACTGGACTATGGGATAGAAAATGATACTATTAAAGAATGAGCTTCTTGGATCAAGTAGATACATGAGACTATGTTGACATCTCCTGTCTGGAGGGAAGATGAGAGAGCAGAGGGGATCAGAAGCTGGCCGAATGGACACAAAAATAAAGAGTTGAGGGAAGGAGTGTGCTGTCTCATTAGGAGGAGAGCAATTAGGAGTATATAGCAAGGTGTGTATAAATTTTTGTATGAGAGACTGACTTGATTTGTAAACTTTCACTTAAAGCACAATAAAATTTTTTTTAAAAACCGTGAAAAAAAAAAAGTTGTTGTGAATCACAACAGCCCCATATCCTTTCTCCCACCAGCACACACAGAGACAAAAATGATTGATTTCACATAGCCTTGCCCATCACGTGAATCAAGCAGTCAGACTCCCTAGACATCTTTAGTCTAGTCTATCCCCTTCTCATCAGCACTTCTGGAAGATCCTGCACTGAGGTTTCCATTTTTATCTTACGCTTAAATCTCCCTTGGATCACATCAAACACTTTCTCTCCCCCCAGGGAGATAGCCCTGATCTGTTCCTATTAAATCACTGCTTAGCCAAGCTCCAGGCCCCTGATCCCTTCATCTCATCTGACCAGGTTCTGTCCCTCCTCCATCGTGGCAGCTCCTCTGACACAAACCTGCTCACTCTCTCTCCCTGGACTTCAATCCCCTGGCACCCAGAATTACTGCAAATGACCCCTGCCATCACAGCATGGCACTGCAATGAAAAAGGTCACCTTTTCTGAAGTGACATTTCACCAGATAACAGAGGAGTTTGGCATGTGCATCAGCGCAAAGTTGTTGGTGTTCAGCCCAGCATCGGCCAGGCATCCGGCACAGAGGTGGCTCTCTCCCTTCCAGGGATCAGCTCCACTTCAAGGTCTCTTCAAAGTCAAGAGTAAGAACCTAATGACTAATGCCACTCTGTCCAGCCTTCAGATGGAAAAACTGTAGATCAAAAGGGCAGAATGGAGAAGAGCTCAGGAATTGAGATGGCCTCAAGCAGGGCTTTTCAAACACTAATGTGCATACGAATCACTTTGGGGGTTCAGGTTCTGCATTTCTAATAAGTTCCCAGGAGACACTGTCCTGGTCCCTACCCCTCTGTGACTCCACTTACCACCCATCATTGTACCAACATGTTGTTGTTGTTGGATACCATTGAGTCGATTACGACTCATAGCGACCCCGAGTCAGAGTTGAACTGCACCATGGGGGTTCCTAAGCTGCACTGTTTATAGGAGCAGATCACCAGGTCTTTCTCCCATGGAGCCACTGGATGGGTTTCCGTTAGCAGCTGGTTGCTTAATCTTTGAGCTACCATGATTCTTCTTAAGTCCGTTAAATGGATCAATGAAATTCTGTGTTTCAATTCTGGGATAAAATGTGCTTTATAAATATGAGGTGACATGTGAAATGACTTGAGTTAAGAATCTATTGTTCACATTCTGGTTTTAAGAATCCAAAGTATCCATTCACCTCTACTTTCTTCAATTGTTAAATGAGTTATAAAGACTTTTTCTTCTAGGCCTAATATGTGTTTCGATAAACTGAAGTTAACTTTTTGGTTATCATTGCCATCGTTTTCGTTAGGAAACTCTTGCTTATATCAGTGAAAGCTTATTTTTAAATGTGGGGAAGGTGGGCTGGGGGAGGTGGGAAGAATAGAAGAAAATCCCCCTTTAGAATTAATCCTCCATATTACAGCTTTGGGAGACCTGGTTAAGAGCTATGGCTATTAACCAAAAGGTCAGTAGTCCGAACCTACCACCTGCTCCTTAGAAACCCTATGGCACAGTTCTACTCTGTCCTATAGGGTCACTATGAGTTGGCATCAACTCAATGGCAACGGGTTTGGTTTGGTTTTGCTTATCACAATTTTGAGGTTTTAAACCACTTTTAGTCATGCGATAATTTGCATTAAGGACTATATTTCCTCCAGTGGCACCAGACAACTCACAGCATATAAATCCCTTATGTCCCACTCGACATGCCATTGTCACTCTGACCCTATAGATTGAAAGGACTTTTTTAGTGCCTGCTAGGAGGCAACAGCAAGCTCCCAACAGTTCTTTAGGGGCACCTTCTAGCCACACAGCCTGCAAAGTGACTGATCTCATAGAGCAAACTGTCTGCTTGTGACTTATTCAGATAATAAGCCTGGTTTTTCATATCACCTATAGGTAATTTGCAAATGGTCCCCCTGAAAAGTGACATATTCGTGTAGGTAAATCACCCTGAAAATAAAACATAGCCTCCCACTCCATCTCAAGGGGGGGTTAAAACAACAGTTTTATTTCAATGAAAGCTAAACCCCAAAGATATTTTTTCATCACCAGTTTAAGATAATTATTTCTGGCATTGTATCATATACTAATCTCCTTTACCCAATAATAATTAACTTTCTCAGCAGCAGAAACACATTGGATAATGCCTCTTGGTTTTTGGAAATCAGAATTTTTTCTCCAAGCAATTTATCAGAAGATTTTATTTTTCCACCCAAATTCAACTCCCTTTATATTTCTTACTGTTTCTTAAGCCGTGCCATCTATTTTAGGAATCTACTTTACTACCTTTCCAGCAGAGAATGGACATTTCTTTACCTTTCAGCAAAATGATACAATATGTGATGAAATGCAGAGTGTATCTGTTATGGATTGAATTGTTACCCCCTCAAAAATGTGTCAACTTGTCCATGATTCCCAGTATTACGTGATTGTCCACCATTCTGTGATCTGATGTGATTATCCTATGTGTTGTAAATTCTAACTTTTATGATGTTCATGAGGCAGGATTAGAGGCAGTTATGTTGATGAGTCAGGACTCAATCTACAGGATTAGGTTGTATCTTGTGTTAATCTCTTTTGAGATATAAAAAAAGAGAAGGGAGCAGAGAAGTGAGGGACCTCATACCACCAAGAAATAAGAGCAGGGAGTGAATGTGTCCTTTGGACCTGGGGTCCCTGCTCTGAGAAGCTCCTAGACCAGAGGAAGATTAATGACAAGAATCTTCCCCAAGACCTGACATAGAGAGAAAATCTTTCCCTGGAGCTAGTATCCTGAATTCAGACTTCTAGCCTCCAAAACTGTGAGAGAATAAATTTCTCTTTGTTAAAGCCATCCACTTGTGGACTGTTATAGCAGCACTAGGTAACTAAGACAATATCTCAGCACCTACATAAGCAAAAAGACATTATTTAGGTCACTGGGTAGATAAATATTATTAATAATGGCTGATTCCAGAAACAATCTGTTAACCTATTTCGGTCACCCATTCATTTAGTAAACACTTATCGAGCACTTATGTGATTGATGCTGTGCAAGTCACTGAAATTCAAAGATAAACAGGACATTCTCTCTGTTGTCAAGGCTCTCAAGGTCTATTGGAGCACAGGACTAGTCAGGACAATTATCCTTCAGTGTGATCAGTGCTATTGTAGAGGCATACTTGGGGTTCTGCTAGAGCACATTGGAGGAGCAGCTAACTTGGTTTCTACAGGTCAAGGAAAATCTGCAAGCTTAAATGATGCTATGGATTAAATTGTGTCCCTACAAAATACATGCTGGAATCCTAAGCCCTGTACCTGTGGATGTAATCCTATTTGGAAATAGGGTTTTCCTTTTTATGTTAACGAGGTCATATCAGTGTAGTGTGGGTCCTAAACCTAATCACTTCCAAGCTACAAAAATAGCAGATTAGACAGAGACGTGCACACACAAGAGAAGACGGGCATCATGTGAGGATCATCCACAAACCAAGGAATCAAGGAAAGCTGAGGACTGCTGAAAAAGAAGGAATCAACACAGCCAAGACCTGGATCTGGACTTTTAGCTTCCAGATTTGTGAGAAAGTAAATGTCTATTCTTTAAATTCACTCACTTGTGATACTTATGTGACAGCAGCATTAAAACCTAAGGAGGACGAGGAGGAGCCATCCAGGTCTAAAGGGAAGAAGAGGAAATAGGCACACCTGACCAGGAGAATATCACCTGAGAAGGTCAGGAGTTGATGGGGGCAATACATATGAAGGAACTTCTGTTAGGTCAGAATGGCTGGAGAACAAAAAGCAGTAAGGTAGGGGCGGAAAGTGATATATCTGGAGAAGCACTGGAAAGTAGGTGAAGGAAGTCTCAACCCCACTCTTTCCAACTCCAAACACCAGTGCTGCCGCCATACCAAGCTATGCAGGGGAGGTATAAGAAAAGCCATCTATATCACACATTCTACACGAGATTTGAGGAGGTGAAGATTGCATTAGGTTGGCTCTATCAGAGAAGGTTCCATGAAGAGGAAACTGCACTATATCTGGAAAAATGACTCAGATTGGACAGTGTCGTGGTGTGTTATGCTTAAAATAACTTTCACTTGGTGTTAAGGATTGAATTGTGTCCCCCCAAAATTACGTTGAAGTCCTATCACCTGATACTTGTGAATGTAACCTTGTTTTGAAATAGGGTCTTTGTATATGTAACCAACTTAAGGTGAGATGCTGGATTAGGGTAGACCCTAAATCCAATGAACAGTGTCCCTCTAAAAAGAGAGGACAGAGAGAGAAAGAAGACACACGGAGAGGAGAACTCCACATGAAGATGGAGGCAGAGATTGGAGTGATGCATCCACAAGTTAAGGAATACTGAGAATTTCCAAAAACCACCAGAAGCTAGGAAAAAAGTATGGAACAGATTCTCACTCAGAGCCTCCAGAAGTAACTCACTCTGCTGACACCTGAATTTTGGACTTCTAAAGTTTTTTTTTAACATCCAGAAGGAAAATCTGGTGGTATAGTGGTTAAGAGCTACAGCTGCTAACCAAAAGGTTGGCAGTTTGAATCCACCAGGTGCCCCTTGACTCAGTGGCAACAGGTTTGGTTTTTTTGTAGTTAGCATACAGAACTGTGCGAGAATAAATTTCTTTTGCTAAATTTCTGTATAAACCACCCGGTTATGGGTAATTTGTTATGGTAGCCCAAGGAAACTAATACAATTACCAACAGTTTCCTATAGAAGTATTTCATAAAATCTTTATAAATCCAGTCTGCCCGTATGCATAGGACTAAAGTCAGCTATAACTGGACTTCTGAAGTCCTAGCAAAGGAATTTTCATGTTACAGCCAGCTTACCTAATGCTTCAGGCAGCAAGTTCCCCACCTACTTCCTTATTCTGATCAACAGAATAATGTAAGAAACATCACTTTCTGCCAAATTCACAGAAGGGGCTACTGGCTATGGAGTTATATATGTTCTAAAAAAAAAATTAAGTGCATATTAAAACAATTAATGTAATTTCAAACGCTATTTTTTTTTTAGTCCTTCCATATATCCAGCATTGTTCTAAGCACAATAAAGGAATATTAATATATATATACACATGCCAGGTACCCATCCTCAAGAACTTTTACTTTTTGCAGAAAAAAAAATACTTATATCAAATATAAAACTAGAGAATTATTAGCAGTACAGGAAATAAGCTATATTACTAGTTTGTAATCAGTACAATCGAGGTACCAGTCGAGGTACTAATATGTTCTAGGTCACTGACTATCCCAGGGAAAATTATGTCATCGTCCACAGTGTCCCACAGAGAGCAACTGAATGAAATGTATTAGCTTCTTGTGGCTGCTATAATGAATTACCACAAACTTGGCATCTTAAAACAACAGAAATTTATTGTCTCACAGTTCTGGAGGCCAAAAGCCTGAAATCGGTATCACTGGGCTGAAATCAAGGTGTTAGTATGACTGTGTTCCTAGACACTCTAGGGAAAAAACTGTTCCTTGCCTATCCCAGCTATTGATTAGCCATTAGGCATTCGTTGGCTTGTGGCCACATCGCTCCAATCGTCAAGGCCGGCATCTTCAAATCTCTCTCTTCTGTCTTCACACCACTTTCTCCTCTGTACCTGTGCAACCTTCCTCTACTTCTCTGTATAAGGGTACATGTGATTATATTTAAGGTCCACCTGGATAATCCAGGAAAATTGCCCTACCTCAAGATTTTTAATTTAATCACATCTGCAAAGTCTATGCCATATAAAGTAGCACATATTTCAGGGATTAGGACCCAATCTTTGGGAGCCATAATTCATTTACTACTACGACTACCTTCATACCTGTCTTCGTTATCTAGTATTGCTATAACGGAAATACCACAAGTGGGTAACTTTAACAAACAAATCTACTTTCCCACAGTTTAGGGGGCTAGAAGTGTGAATTCAGAGCGCCGGCTGTAGGGGAAGGCGTTCTCTCTCAGTTCTGGAGGAAGGTTCTTGTCTCTTCTTCTGCTTCCTGGTTCCTTGGAGATCTCTGTGTATCTTGACATTTATCTTATCCCATTTCTCTTCTTCCCTTGCTTATTTAATCTTTTTTATATCTCAAAAGAGATTCACTCAAGATACAACCTACACTAATCCTGTTTCATTAAAATAACAAAGAGAATCCATTCCCAAACAGTATTATAACCACAGGCATAGAGGTTAGGACTTCTGGCACATACTTTTGGGAGACACAATTCAATCCATAATATTCCACCCTTTGGTCCCCCAAAATTCATGTCCTTCCCCACATACAAAACACATCTACCCCAACACATCATCCCAAAAGTCTTAAGTCAACTGCAAGTCCAAAATCTTATCCTCTGAACATCTAAATCAAATATAGGTGAGACTTCAGGTGTATTCAATCCTGGGGCAAAATTCTCTTCATCTGTGAACCTGTGAAATCTAAACTACAAGTTATCTGTTTCCAAAGTACAATGGTTGTAACAGGCACAAGGTAGACATTTCCATTGCAAATGGGAGAAATTGGAGGGAAAGAAGGGATAATAGGCACCCGGCAAGTCCAAAACCCAGCAGAACAATTTACATTAGCTATCAAGGCTTGAAAATAATCTTATGTTCTTTGGGACCATCTGAGCAAGGGCTCTGTCCTCCAGACTCTGGGTGTTGGCCATGGTGCCTGGATTCTGGGTAGAGGCCCCTTGACCCTGGAAGGCTTCAGCTCTGCCTTCCAGGCCCAAATCGGGTAGCAACTCTGTTCCCTTGGCTTTGGGTGGCCCTGTTCTCCTAGTCCCTGTAAGTGGTGACCACGTCCCATCGGTCCCAATAGACCCTGTTCTTTTGCCCTTTGGCAATGGCAGCCCTGGCTTCTCAGCCTTGGGCTGCAGCCCCATTCCCCTGGCACAAAAAAAAAAAAGCAGCCTCACACTCTGGAACTGAGTTGGTGAAGATCTGTCTCTTTGAAACCTGGGAGGCTGTGGCCCCACCTTTTGAAATTAGCAGGTTGTGGTTCCACCCTTTGAAATAAAGGCAGCCCTTCTAGCTGTGCTCCTTCCAACAGCTCTGCTGACCTCTGAGCTGCTCCAGAGATTTTTTTTTTTTTCCTTGGAGAACAACAGATGTAGCTTCTTTGGCTAGTTTCGTGCCTGTAGAATTCCAAGAGGCAGACAGCATTCTTTCCTTTTGTTCTTTCTCTGCCCCTTCAGTCTAAGCTGATGGGTTTTCTGCTGTGGTAGTTGGTTAGATCCATCAGTCACAGGCTTAATCTCTTTAACAAAAGACTGTGTCACCACATCCTTGGTGAACATTCTAATCCTGTCATTAGTTTGTAGAACAGGATTTTCCAAATCTTTAAGTTTTGTTTTCATTTTGTACAGTTCATTTTTAAGTCTGTCTCTTTCCTCTTCCATTTTGCTGTAAACACCAAGGAGAAATTACATGGCCCCTTTAAGCTCTTGCTTAGAAATCTCCTCAGCCAGATGTCCAAGTTCATCACTTATAAGTTCTACCTTCCACCAAATATTTGAATATACTTCAGATAAGTTCTTTGCCACTCCATGAACAGCATCACCCTTCCTCTGTTGTCCAATCACATGTTCATAATTTTCTTTTTAAAATCTCACCAGAAGCACATTTAATGTCCACATACCTAGCAACACTCCATTTCTGGTGCTATACATACTCTCTAAAATGATAGAGACTTTCTCTGTAGCTCTCCTAACTTCTTTATGAGCCCTCATCAGAATTGCCTTTGACGTCCATGATTCTACCAACAATCTCTTCAAGGAAATCTAGGGTTTTACAATTAAAAAAAAAATCATTGTGGAGTCAATTCTGACTCATAGCAACCCTATAGGACAGAGCAGAACTGCCCCATAGGGTTTCCAATGAGCAGCTGGTGGATTCAAACTGCCAGCCTTTTGGTTAGCAGCCATAGCTCTCAACCACTGTGCCACTAGGGCTCCAGTCTTTTACTATTATTAGCACCTTAAAACCCTTCCAGCCTTTACCCATTACCCAGTGTCAAAAACACTTCCACAGCTTAGGTATCTGTTAGAGTGACACTCACTGTTCTGGTACCAAATTCTGTCAACCTCTTTGGACCTTTCTTACCACCTCTTTTCCCTCAATACCAATCAATGACTCTTTCTGATATTTCATTCAGAAAATTAACACAAAATCCCTCATCTTCCCACTGTCAAATCTGCCTCATCCTTGCCTGCCTGAAACCCCTTCTTCTCTACTATTGCCCTGGAGGACATATCCCTCCTCCTGTCAAAGCCCCGTCCCTCCATTGGGTTCCCCATTTCATTCCCCCTGCATTTCTCAAGGACTTTACTTCTTTATTCTCTCTCTCTCCTGTGTCGTTCATCATTCCTTCCTGCTGAATCATTTCCAATAGCATATAAGTCAGTTCAGGCACATTCTGTCTTTATACCTTCCTTTAGACCCCATATCCCCGCCCGTCCACCCAGTTTCCTTGCTCCTCTTCCTGTCTAATTCCTTAAAAGGGTATTTTACATAGTTAAACTCCACTTCCTCACCTCTAATTCTTTCCTTAACCCACTCTAGCCTGGCTTGCCACCATCAACCCCTAAAATATCTGTTGTCAAGGTCACTTACAACTGTTGTGGTTATTCTACCATTCATTAGATTTCAAAATGGCTGCCACACCCTCCATTTTGAACAATTCTTCTCTTGGCTTCTTTGACCTCATGCTCTCCTGTTTTTCCTCCTACTTCACCTTCCACTCTTTCTCAAACTCCTTCTCTATCCATCCTCTAAATGTTGGGGAAAACTTAAGCCTCGATCTTGGACCCACTTCTCCATTCTCTGTCATCTGTCCCTAGGTAATATCGACAAGTATTTTGGATATAAATACAAGTGTTACATTATTGACTGAAACTTCTACCTTTAGCCCATACATCTCTGAAATTGAGAGGCAAGTATGCAAATTCCTACTTGACATCTTCACTTGGATGTCTCACAGGAAACTCAGATTAATATTCCTAAAATAGAATTTATCATTTATTCACTCCCACCTCCAATTTTACCCATCCAATTAGGTGGAGCCCCTATTCACCCAGGAAAATCATAGGCGGACAAGAAAGAACAGAAAACAGGGAACAACCAGCTTATAGAGAACTGATGATGGAAAATTAAAAAATCTAGAATAAAAGGCAGTGTATTAGATAGGCTCCCCACCCCATCCACTTTGGATAGGTTATCACTTGATATTATAACAAATAAACCCTAAAATTCTAGTGGCTTAACACAACAGACGTTTATTTCATATTCATGCACTGTTGAAATGGGTGTTTGTGAATTGTCTTCATATAGTACTACAAGGAATTGGGTGCCTTCCATCCTGTGGCTCCACTATCCCCTTGAGCCTCAGAGTTGTTTGAATCCAGCCAGAGATCCAGAAAAGAAAGAGTAGGAAATGCACAACCATTTCTTAAAACCCCAGCCCAGAAAAGAAGTGTATGCCTTCTTCTTGCATTCTGTTGGTGAAAACTAGTCACCTGACCATCCCTTGATGCAAGGGGGATCTAGGAAATGCAGGCTCTAGCTGGACAGTTGCCCACTGTGTAAAGGGGAGCACAGATTTTTGGTGCAGGCTAGTTGTCTTAGCCACACCCAGCTAAACCAGGATTGGGCTGAGGGGAGGAAAATTAAAGATCTGAGGAGAAGTTACAAATTAAAAAAGGAAGAAGAGGAAGAATTTTTCATGGGAAGAAAGAAAGATAGGATTAGAAGAGGATAGAGAAGTGAAATGAGGTGTTAAAGTACTACAACATATTTATGAGGGATTTTTTTTATCTCGTACCCTCTCCAGACAGCTTACCTGACGCTCCTGGTTGACTGACTCCAGTGAGCTGTTTCTCTCCAGGACATGAAGAAGGACAATTCCCCTGTGAGACCACCATGAAAGATAAATTGAAAAATGGATTTCTTCTCACTCCTGCTGATGCTTTGAAATGAATGCACACACAAATATCTTCTGACAGTTACTAAATCATGAAGTAGTTCCAGAAAAAGATATTGTCAGCTAACTGTTCTCTGCTACTCTCTTAAGTTCCCTTTGGTGTGTGTTACAAATGAAGTTTTTAGTAAATGTGATTTTCAAGGTAGCCTGACATCTTACCTCGGGGCTTGGCAGCTCTACATAATGAGCTGCCAGAGAACGGGATGGCAGGCAATGAAGAATTGAGTGCTCTAAACCTTCCTTCCTCCTCTTTGACTTCCTGTTCTTATTATGCAGAAGTGGGTCATAAGCTTGAAGAGAACTTTATTCAATTAAGTTGTAGTGGCAGATCAGTTGATAATGTATAGCCCTGGCTTGGAGGAGACAGTCAGTAAATCACAAGGTCATGACAGTTTGGGTTATAGAGGACACATTAGGGTCACAAACAACAACCAGATTGTCAGCCACTAGCCCTTCTGCCTTCCCACAGAATCATGGAATTGGGACACTAGCCACATCAGAATAGAGAATATGGCTGGAGGTGGGGTAGTATCCTAGCCATCTGGTGCTGCTATAACAGAAATACCACAAGTGAATGGCTTCAACAAACAGATGTTTATTCTCTCATAGTCCAGTAGGCTAGAAGTCCAAATTCAAGGCACCAGCTCCAGGGAAGGATTTATCTCTCTATTGACTCTGGAGGAAGGTCTTTGTCATCAATCTTCCTGTGGTCTCAGAGCTTCCCTGTGCAGGAACCTCGGGTCCAAAGGACATGCTCTGCTCCAGGTGCTGCTTTCTTGGTGGTATGAGGTCTTCCACCCTCTGCTTGCTTCCCTTTCCTTTTTATTTCTTGAGAGATAAAAGGTGGTACAGACCACACTCCAGGGAAACTCCCTTTACATTGAATCGGGGATGTGACCTTAGTAAGGGTGTTACAATCCCACCGAAATCCTCTTTAACATAAAATTACAATCACAAAATGGAGGACAACCACACAATACTGGGAATCATGGCCCAGTCAAATTGATACACACATTTTTGGGGTACATAATTTAATCCATGACAGGTAGGTAGTGTCAAGTGGAGGGAAGTATAGTCCCCATCTCTGAACTGTGAGGACCTAAATGTTTCTCAGGACAAAGATTTGGGGATAATTCAGCTGTAATGAGATACTCTGTGACTTCTTAGGAATGAAACATAATCAGCTGCTGCCAGTTTTCTGAAAGTGAGGGGGGACATATTCTCACTCACTGAGTTGTCACAAAGACTTCCAACTGGGTTACCATGGAAACAGACTAGAAATCAAAGACATGACTTAAATTATTAAAACCTCCTTCCAAGAAGGAGAAACTCTGATAATTTGAATAGTTTTCCATTGAGACTGATGATGCTTACCTCAGGCCAAAATAGGAATTAACATCTTTCCCCACATAGCTTATGAGCTGTGGCAGCAGGTTTATCTCACTATATTCCTTACTAGTTTAGACCCAGAGCTTTTTATTGTGTAGTAGCTTCATCCTATCAGTTTATCAATGTATATATATATGATTTATAATATATATTCAACTCACACATAACGAATGTGTTAGCCGCCACCACCATCTCCCCCCAAAAATATCTATGTTCTATTCTGGTTTTTTATTCTGGTGCAGTGTCAGGAGATAGCACAAGAATAACTCATTGGCAGGAAAATCTTCCATTTGGCAACTGTTTAGTACTTCCAGGGGCTTGCTCACTTAATACAAACATGAGGAGAGGACAGAAACCTTCTGCCTAAGAGGACGTCTGCTCAAAGGCTCTTCCCTAGGAATCTACAGAACATTTCACATGGAGCCTGGGTAGGCAGTGACACTAGAATGAGTTTAAGGAGCATGTCCACAGCCAGGCACACTTTTGGTTAGGCAAAGTAGGAAACTTCTGTTACCAATCGCCAATCTGACACAAAGGGTCCTTGTCTTTTCCCAAGAATACACACAGAAGACAAACTTTATCTTCAGCAAGCTTTATTTTACTTAAGTCAAGCAAAAGGAGTCAGCGAGAATCTAAGCCTCTCCAAAAGACTGACTCAAAAAGGAAGCAAGGCTAGGGCTTAATGGGTTCGGTGGAGATAATAGAGTAATGAATAGTGGGCTTCTTTCAAGGGGCTGGTACTTCTCAGAATGGCGGTGCATGTTAATTAGGTTGTGCACGCACCTGGAATCCAAGAGGGAATCCACTGATATTCAAAATGGAGTCCTTTTGGCAGCCCTTGGCATCACTTATTATGGGATATAGCACAAGCACACTGAAACTTGGCACTACATCACCATCTTGGGAGGGCTAAGGAAGGTTAAACAGTGGTCACACTTTGTTCTTCTGTTCATGCTGGAGCCTGTAAAGGGGGAAGGGACTAGGAAAACACTAAGAAGGAGATAGTAATTCAGGGATGGTTTTAGCCTTATCTCATGTTGACAGGGTGTGGTTCCTGTTTACCCAACTTCTAGATGGTAATCTTTTAACAGCTCTTTTGTTCTGCCAGCACAATTAACCCTATCTGTCTCGCTTCCACATGGTGTGAACTGACATCTTCCCAGGTCCCACCTATCTGAACATAACTACCTCACTGGTCTAATAAACTCAACCCTTCTAAGTACTCAGCCTAAAACCTTCATCTTAGAGTCTCTTTTTTTTTTCTCTTTAGACAGCAACTACAAAGCCAATGTCTCCAAAATATGGAGAAATGAAAGTACAAATCCAATGAAGCTACTTTGACTGTTGACAAAGAAGTCACAGAACCACCGAATAGATATTATAAGCCAAAGCAAATCCCCAGAAAACTCAGCAAACACTGATGGGAGAACAAGAGCTGTGAGTTTGAAAGGAGAGAGGAAAGGCAGAAGTAGATTGAAGTTTAAGGAATCCTTATCTCCAGGCCTTTTCTCTTAGAAGCAAAATGAGAGCTTACCTGTAGTGGAAATAAACTAAATTTACTAAAGACAGAATGTCATGGATTGAATTGTATCCCTCAAAAAATGTGTGTATCAACTAGTTAGGCCATGTGTGGTTGTCCTCCATTTTGTGATTTTAATTTTATGTTAAGAGGATTAGGGTGGGATTGTAACACCACCCTTACTGAGGTCACCTCCCTGATTCAGGGCAAAGGGAGTTTCCTGGGGTGTGGTCTGCACCATCTTTTAGCTCTCAAGAGATAAAAGGAAAGAGAAGCAAGCAGATAGTTGAGGACCTCATACCACCAAGAAAGCAGCACCAGGAGCAGTGTGACCTTTGGATGGGGTCCCTATGCCTGAGAAGCTCCTCAACCAGGGGAAGATTGAGGACAAGGACCTTCCTCCAGAGCCAACAGAGAGAGAAATCCTTCCCCTGGGGCTGACATCCTGAATTTGGACTTGTAACCTACTAGACTGTGAGAAAGTAAATTTCTCTTTGTTAAAGCTAACCACTTGTGGTATTTCTGTCATGGCAGCACTAGATGACTAAGGCACAGGAGGAGATCCATTCTTTTAGTATCCAATTCCTCTTTCTGGAAGCCTCCTCGTCCTCTTCCTCTCTCTTCCCTAGATTCTCAACCTACTCCTCCTTCTTCTCTACCAACTTCAAAACCTGTTATCTCTGGAAAAGAAAGAAAATATGAGTAGTACCAAAGACCATTGCTGTCAACTCGTAGTGACCCTATAGGATAGAGTAGAACTGCCCCACAGAGTTTCTAAAGCTGTCATCTTTACAGAACCAGACTGCCACATCTTTCTCCAGTGGAGTGGCTGGTAGGTTCAAACCACCAACTTTTAGTTAGCAGCCGAGTGCTTAACCAGGGCTCCTTCATGACACTGCCAATATCCTTTCACCCTCACTGCTTATATACATAACACTAATATTGTTTTGGGAGGCAATATGCCGGTTAAAAATACTCACCTCCCCAGACTTATTGCACCTTAGAATGGTTCTGGAACCAAGTTCTGGCCAATAAGATAAAAGCAAAGTGGGGAACTCTGGTTTTCCTGATAAAAAAGGATGAAAATGAGCTGGCACAAACCTTCCACACTTGCCCTTTCCTCCTTCTTCCTGATGGAATGCAGGCGTAAAGCCATATTTGAGCAAAAGTTAGTATGACTTTGCTATTATCTTACAACCAAGAGCAGAAAAACATGTCCTAGGGTTGGCAGTGGCAGTCTAGATGGATCCTTGGTCCTTGACATTCCCCTTGAGGACCCAGCCTAGACTGCACACATTCAGATTAATTGTTATTAAAGCACCATTTAATTATGTCTGTTTTATGCCAGTAAAATCAATCTTGTCTGTTATTCCATGGCCATTATTTGATAGTGTTTGAGTTTTCATGAGAGGATACAATCAAATATGAGAGAATGATGTGATGAGAAGGAAAGGTTGAAAAAGATGGGAAAACAGTATGGCTTCTGTATCAGTTGGGGTTCCACCAGAGAAACAGAACCAGTATGTATATATGTATGTGTATGAATGTATGTATTGCAAAGAATACCAAAACAAACAAAAAAGACACCAAAAAATCCCAAACCCATTGCCTTCAAGTCAGTGCCAACTCAGGGCAACCTCATGTGTGCAGAGTAGAACTGTGCTTCACAAGGTTTTAATGACTGTGACCTTTCACAAGCAGACCTTCAGACCTTTATTCTGAGGCACCTCTGGGTGGATTATAATTGCCAACCTTTTAGTTAGTAGCTCATGCTGAACCATTTGCACCAACCAGAGACTCCAACTCTAGACATACTGGTAATATATTTATATGCCAAAGAATAGGAAATAAATTCCACAAAAATACCAGGGCCTGCCACCTCAGTGAAACCTCTAGAGGTCCAGTGGTGTGGGACATGTTGAAATTTCCCTCTCCAGGAGAAAGATATGTTGCTGCATCTGGTCTCCCTACCAACAGGTAAGAGGTAAAATGCCCCGTGCTCCTCTTTGGATTTTAGAGGCAACATACACTTCATCTGGGCATTTACTGAGTAACCCAAAAAGTTGCTAGTTCTGAGTGGCGCCTGAGACAAGAGAAGGCTCTGCAACAGATCCAGGCTGCCATGTAAGATGCTCTGCTATTTGGGCCCCATGACCTGGCAGATTTCATGGTACTTGAAATGTTGATGGCAGATAGAGATGCTGTCTGGAGTCTTTGGCAGGCTCCTATAGGTGAATAACAATGAAGACCCTTAGGATTTTGGAGCAAAGCCAGCCATGCTCTGACGATAACTACATCCCTTTGAAACATAGCTTTTGGCTTGCTACTGGGCATTAGAGGAGACATAACACTTGACCAAGTTACCACACTGCCCATCATGAACTGGGTGTTGTCTGACCCACCAAGCTATAAAGTAGGTGTGCACAGCAGCACTCCATCATGAAATGGAAGTTGTGTATATGAGATCAGGTTTAAGCAGGTCCTAAGACACAAGGAAGTTGTACAAGGAAAAGGTTCAGATTCCCATGGCCACTAATCTGAATACATTACCTTCTCTCTCAGCACTATGGCTTCTTCCAGGCCTCTTTAACTGCAGGGGAGAAATTCAGACTTAGTTTACAAATATTTCTGCATAATATTCAGGCACCACCCAAAAGTGAAGAGCTGTAGTGCTACAGCCCCACTCTGGGACAGCCCTAAGGACAGTGGTGAGAGGAAATCCTAAACGTGAGCAGAACTTCAAAGAATGCACCTGGTTATTCACTTTACTTGGGAGAAGAGATGCCCAGAGTTACAGGTCTATACCATTCATGGGCTGTGTTTAATGATTTGGTGGAATGGTCAGGAACTTGGAAAAAACACAGATACAAAATAGGTGACTACAAAGTCTAGGAAAGAGATCTGTGGGAGATATTTTTGAATGAGGACAGAGTGTTAACATATTTGTGTCCTGGCCTCAGGGGACATCTAGCTCAATTGGCATAACATAGTTTATAAAGAAAATGTTTTACACCCTACTTTGGTGAGCAGCGTCTGGGGTCTTAAAAGCTTGTGAGCGGCCATCTATTTTTCCCAACCCAGATGGAGCAAGGGATAATGAAGAAAATCAAAGACACAAAGGAGAGATTAGTCCAAAGGACTAATGGACCACATCTACCACAGCCTCCACCAGACTGAGTCCAGTACAACTAGATGGTGCCCAGCTACCACCACCGATGGCTCTGACAGGGATCACAACTGGAGAAAAATGTAGAATAAAATTCTAACTCACAAAAAAAGACCAGGCTTACTGGTCTAAGAGAGACTGGAGAAACCCTGAGAGTATGTTCCCCAGGCACCCCTAGAGCTTAGTAATGAAGTCACTCCTGAGGTTCACGCTTCAACCAAAGATTAGACAGGCCTATCAAAGAATACAAGACTAAAGGGGCACACCAGCCCAGGGCCAAGGATGAGAAGGCAGGAGGGGACAGGCAATCTAGTAAAGGGGAACCCAAGGTGGAGAAAGGGAGAGTGTTGACATGTTGTGGGGTTGGCAATCAATGTCACAAAAAAATACGTGCATTATTTAATGAGAAATTAATTTGCTCTGTAAACCTTCATCTAAAGTACAATTAAAAAAAGACAGAAAAAAAAAAAAGAGAGAGACATTTGTGTCCCATGTGGATGCTCATTAAAGAGCGACCTCAGCAGAGGAAGATTTTAATACTGGGGTGGTTGGATGGCCAGTCTATAGACAATAGTCACCAGCCCTCTCCAGCCACTCTATCATTGTCCAGTGGGCTCATGAACATGAACAAAGTGGGCTCATGAACAAAGTGGCAGCGATGCAGGTTATGCCGGCCTAAGCAACACGTCCACTCGCCTAGGGTGGCCTAGCTGCATCCATTAATAGTGTCCAGTCTGCCAACAGCCAACAACCATGTGAAAGAGCTTGGAAGCAGATCCCCCCACAGTGGAACCTTGAGATGACTGCAGCCCTGGCCAACAGCTTCAGCGCAGTCTCGTAGAGCCCTGAAGTAGAACCAGTGAGCTAGACCACTCCCTGGTTTCTGACTCACAGAAACTCTGATAAAATAAATGTTTGTCGTTTTAAGCTGCTAACCTTGGAATAATTTGCTACAGAATAGATAACTGATACACCTAGCATGAATAAAACCTAAGCAGAGGGTACCAGGTAACCTAGGTGTGATTCAAAAAAAACCAAATCGTTCAGCTTGCTGTCCAGTTGATTCCAACTCATGGTGACCCCATGTGTTATAAAGTAGAACTGCTCCATAGGGTTTTCTTGGCTGTAATCTTTACAGAAGCAGGTCATCAGGCCTTTCTTCCATGTTGCTGCTAGGTGGGTTCGAACTGTCAACCTATCGGTTAGTAGCACAAACCATTTCCCCCATCCAGAGACCACTTAGATGTGATAGTGGTAGGCATTCCTAAGAAACAGCACCCCCTGCTTTCTTTATTTTAGTGTTCTGTCTTGGTAAGTGTTTTTTCGATTCTTATACTCATGTAACCAATCGAATCATGCCTTATGTTTACATTTGAATAGCTGATTTCCAAAGATAACACACTCCTTTTCATCTGTTGCCCCAGAAAATTGCATAGGGACATTAGCCATTTGGGGAAAGGGACAGCTTCTCTCTCTGCCCTGTCCCCTTCACCCAAAGCACTACGGTGATGATTGGAACTTACAGAAATAAAAGAGAGAGAGGCCAGATCAAGTCACAACCACAAAAAAGGAAAGTTTATGATGGATATTAGAGTTAGAATTGAGAATTTATAAAATTGTGACAAATTGGGGATGAACAGGAGCATCTCTGCTTCTATTTTTGCTCAGCCTGATTGATATGCCCTTCCTGCAGAACAGAGTTCAGCCACCTCTAGGCCACCAATGACTGTCACCTGAAACAAACCCTCCACTTGCTCAGCTCTTTGAATCAGGGATATTTTTTATGCATGTGTCAGTCCCCAGTTACCTGACACTCAAACAGGAACCGCAATCCCTTTTAACAGATTTATTTCCAGGTATAAATCGACGTCTTTTTAATTGCATTTTTGTTGTTGTTGTTTGGAGAAAGATTAATTCCGTGACCTGGCAACATAACTTTCCTCTTTAATTTGCCAACAAAGAAAATAGGTCCTAGGAGATCATCACTGTGGACATGGACACAGTTTCCTTTTATCAGAAAGCTATTGCTCTCTCTTTCTCTCTCTCATCTAGTAAGATACAAATCTTGTACCATATGGGCTTCAGAAATAAAAACCTTATGCCAAGTCTTTCAGGTGTAATCTTCATTTTCCATCTTGTTGTTGTTAGGTTCCTTCGAGTCACTACCCGGTCCTGTGCCATCCTCACCATCGATGTTGTACTTGAGCTCATTGTTGCAGCCACTGTGTCAATCCATCTGAGGTCTGCGATTATTCACTACAAATCACTTGCAAATCACCCTTGGTCATTTTACTCACTTCTGCATGTCAAGAGATGGCTCTAATTTTTGCCCTAATATTATCCTACAAGAATTTCCCCCACCATTTCCAAATGATGCACAGTCTGTGGCACTTGTCACATCCCTGCAGAGAAGGAATTAAACTATCCATTGGCATAATTTTCTGATCTAGTGTCACCAAGTTGCTGTTGAGCTAAAATCAATTTGCCAGGTAATGAGACAATCTTCTTTGCCCATTTCCCTAATTAATATTTTCCATATTTAATGGAAATTCTGACCTCACCTTCCTGTCTTCCTCTAAGCAAATGATTAAAGCCAAAAAAAAAAAAAAAACTGACCTTGGGTCTCCAAGTCTCCAAGACCCAGTATTGTAAACTCTCCAAACTCAACTCTGACTCTGGCATCTGACCTTGGCCAAGTCAAGGTTGGTTAGCAGAAGCCCTACAGCTACACCACCAGCTGAGGCCTCCCTGGCATTAAATAGTTAAGATGGGAGACTAAGCTGATAACATTGTTTAGAGCTCTGCCACAGACAGGAATCACAGGACAGGCTAAGCACTCAAGGAATCTAATTTCTTATCATTACATTTTGCATATGCAGATGACTGCATGGTGTATTCCTTTCCTGAGACTGCCATAACAAATTACCACACATTTGGTGGCTAAAAACAGCTGAAGTTTATTCTCTCACAGTTCTGAGGCCAGAAATCCACAGCTTCTAGTAGCTGCATCACTCCAAGCTCAGCCTCCCTGGTCACATTGCTTCCTCCCTTTTCTCTGTGTATTTTCCTCTTCGGGAGCCCCTAGGTGGTGCAAACCATTAAAACGCTCAGCTAATTACTGAAAGGTTGAAGGTTTGAGTCCACCTAAAGGCACCACAGAATAAAGGCTTGGAGATCTACTTCCAAAAAATCAGCCATTGAAAATCCTATGGAGCAGAGTTCTACTCTGACACACATGTGGTCACCATGAGTCATTGGCAACTGGTTTACTGGTGTCTTCTCCTCTCCTCTCTATCTCAATCTCCTTCTGCCTTTCTCTTATAAGGACACACTTCCTTGAATTTAAGACCCACCCCAGATAATCCAGGATAACCTCCACATTTCAAGAGCTTTAACTTAATGGCATCTTGAAAGTTGGAATCAGTTACTGGTTTCTCTCAGTTGGAGGGCAGACCCTTAGCTCAGTCAAGCCTGGGATGCTTTGGCTTTTTGGTATAATTCACGCCCATTCTCTTGGGTGGAGACACCAACCTAGATTTCTTTGAGATTTTCCCATGTTCCTTCAGACGTTGTCAGAGGGCAAGGTACCTGCCTCTTCTGTCCTGATGCTTTCCCTATACCCACTAGCTCCCTTATCTCTGGAGTCCCTGGGTGGACCAAACAGTTAATGTTAACTGTTAATGTTCTCAGCTGCTAACCAAAGTTTGGCGTTTCTAGTCCACCCAGATGTTGCCAGGTGAAAACCCCAGGTTTTGCTGGGCATGACAGAGCTCAGCCACCTCTGACAAGAGGCTGAGGTGGAAGACCAGAAAGATGCCTTTATACAAGGAAAGGAGCAGGCAGCTTGGAGAGGTGGGCTTTTACAGAGAGCAGACAAGGAAATGCCAATTCATTATGAATAATCAGGGTTGATCTTCATGCAGGTGCTTAGAGCTTGGGGATGACTATGCATTTCTCTAGACAAGGGTTCGATTCTCTGGGATGGAGGAAGAGATGGATTTTCCTTCATTAGCAACCCTAGAGGTGGATTGAGGCCATCTATGGCCCATTCTGTGGTTATCTTGTCAAGGATAATTTCAGAAGAATATGAGGCCTATTCTGTTCAGTATAGGATAAGCCAGAGCAGGTGTCTCTTAGAAGGGTTGGGCTCTGAGGCTGCCTGCCTCACAGAGACTCCTTGGAAGAAAGGCCTGGCAATTTCCTTCGAAAAATCAGCCGTTGAAAACTCTATGGAGCACAGTTGTACTCTGACACACATGGGGTTGTCATGAGTTGGAATTGACTCCGTGACAACTGGTCTTTTCCCTTCTCTCCACCTTGATTCATTCTACATGTGGCCTAGTGGAAATAAGCAAAGGTGTATAATGACTGAATGGGATGAACAGGGAGGGAAAGTGTTTGGCAGTCTTGGTGGGGGCAGAGAGCGACACACGGGCTGGGGCAGGAACATGGGCTGCACCAGAAAAACAGAAGGGGTTCTGCTTCTTTAAGTGTTTGTCCCCTTGCTAGTGAGTCAACATCCATCAAACATGAAGTTGTTTTTTTTTTTTTTTTTGGTCAAATTATTGCCTACCTTACATAAAGGTAGGGTCAGCACTCAAAAGATCAAAGTGTTCCTGTGATCTCAAAAATAAGACCTCCAAGCTATTTCCTAAGGAGAGATCATTATGTAAAATTGTTCAGTAGATGGTCTGCTAGATCGTATTGATTTCTTATGTTTTTTTCTAACGATAGTAGAGAAAGTGACCCCGAAATTCCCAGAATCAATCATGGCAAATATCTGTAGTGTGCTATTCCAAGAAATGGTCTGATACAACAGAGATTTTTTTCAAATGCTGATTCAACCACCTACTTAAGGCACTCTTGCCTTCCGTGACTCGGTGTCAGTGGTAATTTTCTTGTGTTTCATAAGCTTTATTATTAACAGAGCCAAATCCAAAGAGGAAGCAAAACAGGTGCAGGGTACATCTCTCCCGTCACATTTCACAGATGCCTCCACATAATTACAAACAGTATTTATAGCTAACTCCCAAGTATGCAAAGGCAGGTGATCCAGTTCATGGATTAGACAATTCCATCTCTATTTACCTATTTCCTTTTCATTTCAGTGCTTGTTATCTTCCCCAAATGTTGAGTCGGGATGAAGAAAAAAATGAGACTCAAACTAATCTTTGAAGAACTTAAGGTCTCTGAGAAGATGGTTGGATTGGCACAACTGACTGAGATGACATTAGTGGACTGTATGTGCACCTCAGCCATCCATGCTTTCCCCAGACTTGGTTATATCAGGAAACTCTGCTCACCCTCCATAGCATGCATGCTCGTACACTCTTAAGGTGCAGTTATTGTAAAACAGCATGGCTAGATTTTCAAAAAGACTGAGCTACTTGAGTCCCGCACTGAGGCAGGAGGGCAGGAGTTAATTTATGTCTTTTTACCCCCTTCAGTCCCCATGGTCTACAGACAGTACCCACCACTTGTTTGTCAGTCTGTCATGCAGTGATGCTGGAAGTTTGTCTACCTGAGGTTTGAAGTTTGTCTGTCAGTTTGTCAGTCTGTGCATGGATGTGATGCTGGAAGCTATGCCACTCTGGTATTTCAAATACCAGCAGGGTCACCCATGGTGGACAGGTTTCAGTGGAGGTTTCAGACTAAGATAGACTAGGAAGAAAGGCCTGGTGATCTACTTCTGAAAATTAGTCAATAAATAACCTGTGGATCACAACAGAATATTGTCCAATGTAGTGCTGGAAGATGAGTCACCTACATTGGAAGTTACTCAAAATACGCAGTGGCTCTAACAACGGACTCCAGCATACTGGTAATCATGAAGATGGAGCAGGACCATGCAATGTTTTGTCCTACAGTACACGAGGTTGCCATGAGTCAGAGCTGACTCAATGGCAACTTACAATAACAACCAAAGAAAACCAAACCCATTGCCATTGAGTCTATTCGGACTCACAGTGACCCTATAGGACAGAGTAGAACTGCCCCATAGAGTTTCAACAACACGCAGTATGAAAAACACACCCAGAATGTACTTCCCCCACAGACTGCTGAAGTACCTTGAAAGTTTCATCAAGGGACCTTTCCAAGTTGCCTCAACTTCATCATCCTCCCATGGCGAGGACAGCACATTTGTTAAATTCAAATTTAAGAGACATCATCTTTTCTTTCTCTGGCATTTTCCAGGCAAGTGGGTCTGAGGCTGAACTTTAAAGTATGATTTGATTATTGACATTTTCTTGGGCTTTTACATTAGTTTTCAGGCATTGCTTCAGTCTTTGGGCCTGTTGAGCCTACAGTGGTGATTTGGCCCTGACTCATATGATATGAAGGATCTCTGGTGGCTCAGTGGCTAAGCACTCGGCTGCTAATCTGAAGGTCGTCGGTTCAAACCCACCAGCCACTCCATGAGAGAAAGATGTGGCAGTCTGCTTCCATAAAGGTTACAGGCTTTGAAACCCTATGGGGAAATTCTACCCTGTCCTATAGGGTCACTAGGAGTTGGAACTGACTCAACTGTAGTGGGTTTGGTTGGTTTTGGTCACTTGAGATGCAGGGGTGGATAAAATGATGACCATAATAACTGCCTTTTACTTAGCATTTACCAAGAGTTTGCCATTTATGAGGCACGGTGCCAAGTTCTTTGTGGTTTAGTATATGAGTTGATTTCATTGAGGTGCAACGAGGAAATAGCTCTATGTTTCTCATCGCTATGTCAAAGCTTCCAGTCCCACCCTGGACAGCATCTCAGGTGGATTCCACCACTCTCATTCACTTTAGCTAAGACTCACTCACAGCTATTAAAAAGTTCCCTATGACAGCCTACATGTTCACCACAGAATGGTTCGTCAACACCGGATGGGGTTTGGAGCAGCACCCAACTCAAATGCATTACTATTTCTGCAGTGAAACATGTATTTACACTCAGTGGGCTAAATAAAGACCATAAATATTAGTTCATCAATATCAGTTTAGGTCCAGTTTCACCATGCAATGAATTACTTTTTAAATAGTTAAAAAAAAAAAAAAAAACTTTGTGTTTTTTGGTACAAGGGATTATGAATGTGTAGTTAGGTGACCTCAGTGTGCCCATCGGTTAAATGGGAAAACAAAATGATCCTAGGTGGGCACACATTTCCTGAAAAGAACAAAAAAAGATAACAATACCCATTATGAAATACTTCCTGTATGCTAGCCACTGTTCTAAATTTGCCTCGCAACCCTCTGAAGCAAGTTGATAGTTTAATGATTCCTATTTAAAAAAAAATTTTTTTATTTTTATTTTTTTTTATTTTACAAAGAAATCAAGGCTAGGAGGAAAATAGGAGTGCTGTGCAAGGCCTTGGAGGCAGCAGACTGATTGACTCTGGCTCAAAGGAAATCTAAATGACTTAACTCCCTCTTAGCCTCACTTTCCTCCTCTATGAAATGGGCTATGACAGTTTCGTTGAGCAGTGCTTCCCAAACTTAAACGTGCGTACAAATCTCCCAGGGAGCTTGTTAAAATGTACAGTCTGCTTTGTAACCGCAGTGGAGGCTGGAATTCTGCATTTCTAGCAAGCCGCCAAGTGATGCCAATGCTGCTGGTCTAACCAGTTTCCATGGACTCAATTTGACTCATGGTGACCCCATGTGTGTCAGAGTAGAACTGTGCTCCATGGGGTTTTCAATGGCTGATTTTTCAGAAGTAGATACCCAGGACTTTCTTCCAAGGCAGCTTTGGATGCACTCAAACCTCCAACATTTCAGTTAGCAGCCAAGCACGTTAACCATTTACACCACCCAGGGATTCCTTTGCTAGCCTACAGACCAACTTTTGAGGAACAAAGCAGCACTGGGTTTTTGTTTCAAGATTTAAATGAGATAATGCACATAAAGCTCTCAGGACAGTGCCTCGTACCTAGGCAACATTCAATAACTATTAACAGCTACTAGTGTTATTTGGAGCCCTGGTGGTGCAATGTTTAAGTGCTCGGCTCCTAACCCAAAGGTCAGCAGTTGAAACTCACCAGCTGCTCTGTGGGAAAAAGATACGGCAATCTGCTTCCTTAAAGATTACAGCTCTGGAAACCCTATGGGACAGTTCTACACTGTCCTACAGGGCTGCTATGAATCAGCAATGGGTTTGGTTTTTTGGTTACTATTATCACTATCGTTATGATTATTACTGGCAACTCTAAATTACTGGATGGCTTAACTTCAGTGGTTGGGTATTCTTCTACATCTTCTTTATAATGTCCTGAAAAATTCTTGGTAATGGACAAAAGGGTGAGGAATAATGAAAAGAGGATTAGAGTTAGGGTCAAAAGATCTGAATTTGAATCCTAGTATTATCCTTTGGGCAAATCTGAAAGCCTCTCTAAAGTCTTTTAGGATAATAATCACAGTCCTACTTGATGGGGTTGTTGAGAAAATCCAATGTAGCAATGTATGGGAAAGTTCTCCACAGTCACATCAGAGTACAGTGTAGAAGGTAGTACACCCACTCCTTATTTAGTAATTATCTGGTTATTGAACATTTCACATTTATGACAATAGTAAAATATCTACTATCCGACTATTTTGCACACTAATGATGAACTTCTGGCAGTAGCCCTTTCATGACCAGTTCGAGGTAATAGCACCTACCTACATTTTCCACCTCTCAAGTCCAGAGGAATATATGTGCCCCATATAATATTTTGTGATCCGATGTGGTCATCTTCCATTTTTGCATGACAACCATCTCTGGAACTTAACCATGTTGATAAGTAAGAAGTAGGTATATTATTATTTCTGTATGGGTGTAACATTTCTCAGCCACTCTCCCCTCACAGCCCTCCCTCTATCTCACACCTCCCCGCCGAGTGTCAGAGCAGCTGGTGGTCACTATGTCAGAAGGCACAAATAGTAGCAAGGTCGAACCTTTGATGTCTTTTGCGGGAGAATGGGCTTGCACCATTTTAAGTGCAGCTTCCACTCAGCTTGCCTGAGGTCGCAGAAGAAAAGGGGAGCCTTTAGGGGAGGAAACTGTGGAGCAGAGATAAAATCCAGGCTGGCTCACCCCTTGCTCTTAACCTCTAGGCTGTGCTGCCTCCTGTAAGTAACACTGAAATAATCATACTCTTACAAAGGGGCAATGGATTCGGGCTGAAGGCTAAGCGTGCACGGCCCCAGATCTCAGTTCTCACTCTCACAGCAGTAAAACCTGGAGAGTTTAGTTCAGGTTGGGGCCTGGGAAAATCAGCCAGGAAGACCTCAGTCTGGTTTCCATTTAGGCCCTAGGCTAAAAGCCAAAAAACCAAACCAGTGGCCTTGGAGTTGATTCCAACTCATGGAAACCTGTGTACATCATAGTGCTCCATAGGGTTTTCAATGGCTGATTTTTCAGAAGTAGCTTGCCAGGTCTTTCTTCCAAGGTGTCTTTGGGTAGACTCAAACCTTTAATCTTTTGATTAACAGTCAAGTGTGTTAACCATTTGCACCACCCAGGGACTTCCAAGCCCTAGGCAAGAAAAGAAAAAGAGGCCCTCCCAGCTTCTACCCTCCTTAGATCAGAAGTCCACATGCTGTCTAAATTCAACATCCCAACTAACAATGAGAAGTGACTCAATGCCCTCAGCATTGCTCTGTTGTCTACATGGAACCCTGGGGAATGAACAGTGGCAGTCAGGTGATTGGATTTTTTAAGGTTGTTGATGGTTCACAAAGCTTTCAAGTAGAGGTCTTTCAAGTGGCAGGTATCTAGCAGGAAGGATAGATCACATGCACAAATAAACTGGTTAACAATTTTTAAGAACAAAAGTTTCTGCCTGCAAATGAATGGACATCTCATAGGAAATTATATGATGTTTGGTTCTACAACAAATGGCTACCAACTTGAGCAAAGAAATTATATAACAGATTTGAAAATGTGAACTTAAGTTCAGATCCCATTACTGCTAGGTAATTACAGTAAAGCCTAATGATTAAAAACATCAGCTGTAGAGCCAGACTTCAGGAGTTCAAATCCTGACTCAATCCCTCTCTAGCTGGGTGATCTTAGACAAATGAATTGACCATTCTGAGACTCACTGCCCTTATCTGTAAAATGAGACTATACCTCATTGGGTTGTTTTTAGGATTAAATGAGTATATATGTGTATTTTTTAGAATAATATGTGAACATAGCCCAAAAACCAAACCCATTGCCATCAAGTCAATTCCAACTCATAGCAACCCCATAGGACAAAGTAGAACTGCCCCATAGGGTTTCCAAGGCTGTAATCTTTACGGAAGCAGAACGCCAGGTCTATCTCCAAAGAGTGGCTGATGGGTTCAAACCACTGACCCTTTGGTTAGCAGCCAAGCATTTATCTACTGCGCCAGCCAAAAAATAAGCTACTATTATTGTATGACCTTCAAAAATCACTTGGCCTCTCTGAGTCTCTTTTCCTTATCTGTGACAAACAAAAAATCATCAAACCTGCTACTGACAAGTTGGCTCCAGCTCATGGCAACTCCATGTGTTACAGAGCAGAACTGCTCCTTAGGGTTTTCTTGGCTGTAATATTAACACAAGCAGATCAACAGGCTTTTCTTTCTTAGTGCCTCTGGGTGAGTTTGAACTGCCAACCTTTAAATGAGTAGTCAAGTGCTTAACTGTTTGCAGCACTCAGGGATCATTATCTGTGACAGAATAAACGTAATCAAAGGATGAAAAAAAACAATGTATGTGGACATATTCTGAAAAGTTAAAAGAGCCAGATAAATTGTGAAATAATAATTTTTATTATTGCCAGGAGATTTTTTATTTTTGAGCCACACTCAGTTTGTTAAACTAGAGGACAGTAGCCTTGGTGTGCGCTGTCTCTGGATGCCCGACATCTCCTCCAGGACATTGACCTGCCAAGAGCTTTTTTTCTGACACGTACAGAGGTCATTGGAAAGAGGAATTAATTAAAACAAATTTGAAAAGAATATGAACTTTAAATTAACCTACTATTTGGAGCAGAAGCAAATCTGTAACAAATCCCTCCCAAAAATAACCCGTATTTTTACACATTCTCTTGATCTTCTACACAGTTCCAAATCCTTGGCACGCATCAAATATTGGAGTGAGAGACCTACTGAGCTCAGACTTTGGATCCACTTTAGCTCCTGAAGTCACCGTTTTATAAAAAAAGAATAGTCCTGAGTTGGCTGAAAGTCCTACGTACGCATTGTCTTTGATGTAGAAAGATGGCACTGCTGACCCAGCATGAGCAGCGGAACATGTTCTTCCCATAGTGGTGACAGATTTATACTACTTCTTCCACACTGGGGAGCCCCCCAAGTGATCAAATAATACACATCTGCAAAAATACCAAGGGGCAAGTTAAAAATAAAACTGCCATATGACTCAACAATTCCACCCCTAGGTGTATACCTAGAAGAATTGAAAGCAGGTGCTCAAACTGCTATGTGTTCATTGCAGCATTATTCACAAGGTGGAAACAACCCAAGTGTCCACCAACCGATAAATGGATAATCAAAATGTGGTATATCCATATCAAAACCAATTGCCATCGAGTCGATTCCGACTCATAGTGACCCTAAAGAACAGAGAGCTGCTCCACAGGGTTCCCAAGGCTGTAAATCTTCACGGAAGCAAACCGTCATACCTTTCTCAGAGTGGCTAGTGGGCTCAAACCGCCAGCCTTTAGATGAGCAGTCAAGCACTTCAACCACTGTTCCACCAGACAATGGACTGTTATTCAGCCATAAAGAGAAATTAAGTTCTGATACATGCTACCACATGAATGAAACTTGAAAACATCATGCTAAGTGACATAAGTCAGTCAAAAAATGACAAATATTGTATGATCCCACTTATATGAAATATGTAGCATAGGCAAATGGCTAGAGGCCAAAGTTTATTAGTAGCTACCAGGGGCTGGGCGGGGGGTAATGGGGAGTAACTACTTAAAGGGAACTGAGTTTCTGTTTAGGGTGATGAAAAGTTTTGGAAATAGTGATGGAGGTTACACAACATAGTAATGGTAATTATTGTCACTGAACTGTAAACTTAAAAATGGTTAAAATGAAAATTTTGTGTAATATATATTTTGCCCCAGTAAAACTGAAAAAAAAAAAGGCAAAGAGGCGATCCAGTGTAGAGGTTATGGGCATGGACTCTACCACCAAACTGGCTAGAGATCTACACCCTAATTCCACCAGCTAGTGGTTGTATAAGCTTGGGGACGTTATTTACCCTCTCTAGCTTGGGGACGTTATTTACCCTCTCTGTTCCTCAGTTCTTCATCTGTAACATGAAGAAATAATAGCACCTGCCTGTATTAGTTATCTATTGTTGTGTGACAATTTACCCCCAAAACCTAGCAGTTTAAAACAATAGACATTCATGATCTCACAGTTTTCGTGAACCAAGAATTCAGAGGAAGCTTAGCTGGGTGGTTCTGTCAACCTCAGGGTGGCTCGTGAGCTTGCAAGCAAGCTCTTGGTCAAGGCTGCACTGGAAGACCCGATTCCAAGCTCACTCATGTGGTTGTTGACAGGCCTTGGCTCCTGGCTGGCTGTTGGATGGAGTCCTCAGTTCCTTACCAAGATGGAAGCTACAGTCTTTTATAGTCTCATCTTGGAAGTGACACACCATCCCTTCTGCCTTATGCTCTGTCACAAAGGTCAGCCCTGGTACAATGTGGGAAGTAACAACACAAGGCTGTGAGTGTCAGGAGATGGGGATCATTGGGGGCCACCATGGAGGCTCGTTACCACAATACCTGTTAGGGATATTGGAAGAATTGATAAGGTAATATGTGAGAAGTTCTTAGAACAGTACTCAGAACTCATAGCAACCCTATGGGACACAGTAGAACTGCCCCATAGAGTTTCCAAGGACCGCTTGGTTGACTCAAACTGCCAACCTTCTGGATAGCATCTGTAGCTCTTAACCACTATGCCACAGGGTTTCCACATCATAAGCACTCAATAAAATGCCAGCTATAATCATTATTGTTGTTGTTCAGAGTGTTAGGGACTCAACTGGTGGCCATGAACATAGACACTGGCTGAGTTGCCCAGAGATTCAGTCCCAATCCTGATACCATTAACAACTTGCTCTAACTGAATGATCCACACATACTGATTTTCTCTGAAACTTGCCCCTCACTTTCTTCCTTTGCTTATAAAATAACGTGTTTACCAGGGGAAAAATCTAGTGCACAAACCTTAAAAGGAAAGCCCCTGCTTTCCTCTTCCCCCAAATCAGTTGGGAAGTTTACAGGTACAATTATCGGAATTGTCAGAATATCCAGAATAACTCTTTAAGGGTTTTAATTTTCTCACAAAACAAGAAGTCCAAATGAACGGGTGCCAAGGTGGGTTCAGTGGCTCAACCATCTCATGAAGCACTAGGGACTCCTCCATGTCTCCCCTCTGCCATACTGGTGAACAGGTGATGTATCTGTTCATGACTGCAAGATGGTTACAGCAGATTGAATCACAACCCCGGGCAAAGGCAGGAAGAAAGGTGGTGACAAAGGTGGTGAGAGAACTTTCCTAGCGTGTCTCCATTTGGTTCAATGTTCTTTTACCTAAGAGGAAAGTTTTACCAGAAGCTCCCAGCAGACTTTCCCTTACATCTCGTTAGGCATAAGTTAGCCACATGCCCACCCATCCCTAGCTGCAAGGCAGGCTGGGAGAGTGAGTGACATTTTAAGCCTTTTCTATAAGAAGGGGTCCTGGCAGAGGCATCTTGAAAGAATGGGGAGGGGGATGGCTGTTGGGTAGCCAGCCAAGAGTGTCTGTCACTCCTCCTCATGCAGGTTACCTCAGTGGAAAATCTTTGCTATATAGTCCTTCTGAGCTGGAATAGAAATACGCATAATACTAGAAGGTGGTTAGCCAAACAATTTATCTGAAGTTGATTAACAATTCATCTGAAGTTTACTTTGGGTCATCCAGAAATAAGGTGTTGCACATAACTGAATTTTGCACATAAGTTTTCTCCAAAAATGCTAAAAACTTCCCATATTTTAACCATTCTTAGGGAAATCTTTATGAAAATTCTGTACAACTGTGTCTTACTTGGTATTGTGTCTGAACATAACATTAATGAAGGACAAGGCTGCCATTATGGGCACCCATTATTGTGCTGTATATAAACACTGCAATGCCCTCTGAGGCTCCATTTGCTTCAGCACCAATAGCACTAGTGGCCTGCCTTGCTTCACTTGCTCCAGGTAGTATATACTGTATCTCAAAATATCTTTGGCTCTTTGAGAAAGTACTTCCTCCCTTGAAGTCATCCTATCTATCTTCCCAAGACTTCTGGTGCGAGTACCTGCTACTCTTTGTACTTTGATAGTAACTCCAGGCAGCATGGAAAGAGCTAAAAGAAACCAGTAGGAGGTCTGGCTGCCCCACAGGAACACTGCAGGTAAGAAGGGCTGCAAATGTCCAAACCCTCCCACTTTGCAAGTCAAGAGCCCAGGTGGCATGCTTCACAGCCCTTCACCAGCTCTGGAGTGGGCCAGAGCTGTTGGAAGGAAGCTGGTCTAGTCCTCCAAAACGCTGAGATGGGGCTGAGATGGACCACACCCTGATTAGAAAACAAAGGGAGGAAGAATGGGTGGTCTGGAACCATGAGGCCCTGGAATGGAGGGCGGCCCTGGGTGGGTCAACACTGCTGTGAGGCCTCATGGTGTTTGAGGGGTGCAGGAGGCGGGTCCCAGGTGGAACCTTGAGTTGTCTCCATTGGTGGAACAATACTTGAACTAGGACCAGTACGATTTGGACTTACAGGGTTTGGGGCTCAGCTCCATGTTTGGCAATTGCTTCCAGTTTGAAATGGCCCCAATGGGGCAATAATATATTATCATGGAGTTTCGACATTGTTGTTCTTGTTGTTAGGTGCTGTTGAGTCCATTCCGACTCATAGTGACTCTAGGTACAACAGAACGAAACACTCCCTGGTCCTGTGTCATCCTCACAATCTTTATGTTTAAGCACATTGTTGCAGGCATTGTGCCAATCCATCTCATTGAGGGTCTTCCTCTTTTTTGCTAACCCTTTACTTTACCAAGTATAATGTTCTCCAGGGACTGTTACCTCCTGACAGTTTTCAAAAATTGTGGCAAGCTTTGCAATTAACCAGATGAGTCATTCTTCCTACATCTCTAGGTGTCACCAGTGAAAATTTAATTTGCCAGCATGTTTGAGTCCATCATTGCAGATACTGTGCCAATGCATCTTACCTAGGGTCTCCCTCACCTTCATTGACCCTCTACTTCACCAAACATGATGTCCTGCCCTAGGGATTGATCCCTCCTGATGACATGCACAAAGCAAGCAGGTTGGACAATGTTCTGCTGTGATGCATAAAGTTCTTTTAAAAAAAAAATGCTTTATTGCGTTTTTGATGAAGGTTTGCACAGGAGTTTCAGTTCCCATTCAACAATTTCTATACAAATTGTTCAGTGACGTCAGTTACATTCTTCACAATGCATGAACATTCTCATTATTTCCGTTCTCATTGTTCTGTTTCTATTAAATCTAGTTTCCCTGCCATTTACCTTCTCATCCTTGTTTTACAGTAATCGTTGATAGTTTGGTCTCATATAGATGATTTTTTAAAAGAGCACAGTACTAATGG